>NW_027508876.1:8762500-11243750 GCF_051911475.1 Siphateles boraxobius | reverse complement strand
ATAGCGCTTTTTATAAAACAGATTGTTAAAGCAATCTTCACAATTCCTTACAGTGATAACAGTATGCATAAATAATGCAACAAAGTTTGTTTCTGCTATATAGCTGATCTAAAAGAAAATAGCATCATAGTCCAGCTTAAGTAGGTTCAATGATGGTTCATTTTTGGCGTAAAAAAGTTATTATTTTAGTTTATTTATATATATATATATTTATATATATATATATGGAGAAAACAGTGGTGTCATCGTCCAGCACACCAATTAGGTGTGACGATGTACACATCTTGACCTACAGTCCTTGATTACTATCAACACCTCTTTGGGCCCTATTTTAATGATCTAAGCGCATACGCATGGCACAAGTGCACTCAGGGCGTGTCCGAATCCACTTTTGCTAGTTTAACGATGGGAAAAATGGCCGGCACGCCCGGCAAATGGTCTAAAAGAGTTGTCCCTTTTCTCTTAATGAGTAATGGGTGTGTTTTGGGCGTACCATGCAAAAAAACAATCAGAGTGCAATTTCCCATTCCCTTTAAAAGCCAGTTGCACTCGTGCCATGGTGGAATCGCTATTTACATGGCGGAATTTGCAAGAAGAAAGACTGAATGCTTCTCCAGAGAGGACACGGATCTGCTCGTGCGCGAGGTTAAAGCGCACAAGCAGACCATCTACGGGACAAGCCGGATTCCACCATATCTTCATGAACACAATATTAATCTTTTACATTGTAATCCTTTTATTTTTAATATTTGGCTAGTTTGTGTAACCTGCATTGCGCTGGGTGTATGATAGGGCCCTGTGTCTTTAGGAATTCCAAATGGCCCTTGTGGTAAGAAATAGAGGGGGGTTGAAACAGTAAAGCAAATGTCTTTGTTCATTTTCAAATATCTTTGATTATTTTCAATCCAACAGACTCGTTCCACGACATCTCAAAGGTGCTCTATTGGATTGAGATCTGGTGACACTGGAGGCTGTTTGAGTATGAACCTGTTTCAGATGATTTAAGCTTTGTGACATGCTGCGTTATTCTGCTGGAAGTAGCCATAAGAAGCTGGGTACACTGTGGTCATAAAGGGATGGACATGGTCAGCAACAATAGGTAGGCTGTGGCATTTAAAACAATGCTCAGTTGGTACTAAGGGGCCCAAAGTGTGCCAAGCAAAATACCCCCCCCCCACACTATTAAAAAAACAGCTTGAACCGTTGATAAAAGGCAGGTTGGATCCATGCTTGCATGTTGTTTATGCCAAATTCTGACCCTACCATCTGAATTTCGCAGCAGAAATCGAGACACATCAGACTAGGCAACGTTTTTCCAATCTTCTATTGTTGGTATTTTTTTTTTTGGTTAGATGAATGTATAAATTAAATAATTAAAAAGGGCAGAAAACTAAAAAAATTAATCTAATAATATAATTTTAATCTAAATTAAATAAATGAACAAAATGAATGAATTAAATTAAATAAATTAAATGAATGAACTCTGTCTTCTGTCAAAAATCTTGCCTTGCTGATGTGCACGAAAACCAGCCATGTATTGGGCATTTCTTGGTTGGCCATGATGTGGCCCCATGCCATCTTTGGCCTCCCACTCCTCCTCCTCCTCCTCCTCCCCCCCTTTTTTTTCCTAGGATGGTAGGGGAAGACTCATAAATGGTATTAACCCCAGTGACGGGTAGGTTTAGGGACGGGGTTGGGGTAGGTCAAATTTTTTATAAATACAGTAATGTAACGTTAAGTCAATGGCGTTGATAAACACGCTGAAAAGCGATTATGCGTGTTGATAGCACGCCAAAAATGGAAATACGAATTGCCGTGTCATGCATATGCCATTTCATGAGATCAGTCTGAAAATGACATTAATCTCCTCTTTTTGAAAAATGTATTTTCTTTGTTTTTTGGTTCAGCCATTTTGCTCGTGTCTCCACCATGGTTTGTGCTTTTATAGATTATTGGCCTCATAGAAAATGCACATAAGGTGAAAACAATTACGCTAAACATTTCAAGATACAAGCGTGTGCTACAATTATGAGCCATTCTACAAGGTGACATTTCAGCACTTGACAAACAGAGAGCGACTCTTAAGTACCACTTTAAGCACAGCTGCGTGCAATCGTGCTAAGTGCGTTTTTGTGAAACGCACGTGAAATGAGCACGAATGTATGTAAAGTCGCTCGTAGAAAATGCTTGTACGTGCTAAAATCCATCGTTATTTCGAAACGCAACCCTGGCCATTTTCCTCTGATCTCTGGCATCAAAAAGGTATATTTTTACCCACAGAACTGCAACTTACTGGATATTTTCTCTTTTTCAGACCATGCTATGTAAACCCTAGAGGTGGTTGTGCATGAAAATTCTAGTAGATCAGCTGTTTCTGAAATACTCAGAGCAGAGCATCTGGCACAAACAGCCATGCCACGTTCTAAGTCACCTAAATCACCTTTCTTCACCATTCTGATGTTAAGTTTGAACTTCAAGAGATCATCTTGACCACATTTACATGCCTACATGCAATGGGCTGCTGTCATGTGATTGGATAATAAGATATTTGTGTTAACGTGCAGTTAAACAGGTGGACACCTGATAAAGTGGCCAGTGAGTGTATGTTTGTACAAATAAAACTAATTTACATAAACATAAACCTTTAATGAGGTATATCTAACTAGAGAATTTGAATAACGTTTGCGGAAGGTTTTGCCAATGTGATGACAACATGACAATATGCCATGAGAAAGCCTGAAAACGAAATGGTGAGGAGATGTGTGAAAAGAAGGAAGGATGACAAAGAACAAGAGAAAAACAGATTGAAGTGTTGTTAAAGCACTTGTCATTTTTTGGAGTGTATGAACAGCAGATGAGCTCTCTAGAAGAGATGATGTTGGTCTTGCAAAGCAGGGTGACAAGGCCCACCTGCTCGTCTCTGAGACCCTGAGTTAACATCCTGCCTAATATATTATTTTTCTCTCTTTCAGCTTCCTGCTCCTTGGTTAAAAGTGTTACGCATAGGTTTCGGATTTCAGTGTTTTGTACAGACACATGGAAAACTGTAGCTATGCTATAAAGTATGGTTTCTAACACAACTATGCACAGCTCACACACACACACACACACACACACACACACACACACACACACACACACACACACACACACACACACACACACACACACACACACACACATTAATTTCAACTTCAACTTCATTGATTGTTTGTGTAAATATTGGTAATATTTAATAAAATGTAATATTGATTCATTGATGAAAAATCTAGACATGATTTATATTCATATTTCACAGGGTGCACAGAATGAGATTTCAAGATTGATGTGGATGCTAATTTGTCAGATATACAGTGGCATCTAAGTCACATTGAAAGCATGTGTAATGGCATACACTGAAGGCAAGTTTGAAGAGAACCCAAGTGCAGTTTATTTATAAATATAACAAGATAAAAAAAAAACCTTAACATGGCGTTAACTCAAAAACATGAACTTGAACATGATGCTTGCCAACAGTGGTTCTTTACAGAAAACTTGACCCACCATGAACCCAGCAGTTGCTCTCCTAAATCTCCGTCAAGGAGATCTCACCATAGAGGATTATGTAGCAGAGTTTTGTGAACTCTCTCACCTGTTGGACTTTCATGATTTGGCCTTTAAGGACATATTTAGGGTAGGTTTAAATGAACCTATCCGGTCATGTTCGCCAGGTGGGAAGATTCGCTTTTGCCTGGCCCAATACATAGACTATGCCCTTTTGCTGAGCGGCTTAACTTTTACTGTGGATTTTGCGGATGAGGAACCCCGCAACCCCACAGAACCTGCCAAGCCTGAGTCTCTTGATGTCATGTCTGCCAAGCCTGAGTCTCTTGACGTCATGTCTGGCAAGTCTGAGTCTCTTCACGTCATGTCTGCCAAGCCTGAGTATCTTCACGTCATGCCTGTCGAGTCTGAGTCTCTTCACGTCAAGCCTACCGAGCCTGAGCTTCTTCACGTCAGGCCTGCCGAGCCTGAGCTTCTTCACATCAGGCCTGTCAAGCCTGAGCTTCTTCACGTCATGTCTGTCAAGCCTGAGCTTCACGTCATGCCTACCCAGCCAGAGATTGTTCACGTCATGAGTGAACAATGTGTCACGTCATGAGTGAACTCTGTGTCTTTGGTCGAGTTGAACGCAACCACCCCAGAGTCTCTTCCCAAGATGGCCGTCACCACGCTGCCTGAGCCCTCAGTGACTGCAACATTGGGCATTATGGCCACAGCCATATGGTGTGTGTGGGGTACGCACACATCGGAGCCGGTGTCTGTTCCTGAGCAGGTGTCTGTTCCTGAGCCGGTGTCTATTCCAGCCCATAATCCCATAGCTGCCACCAAGAATTTTTTTTTGGGGGGGGTGGGGGGGTTTTAACAGTAGGTCCCTTGATGGGTCCCCTGCACTGCCGACGCCCTGGCTTCCTGCGCCGCCCTGGCTCCCTGCACTGCCGGCGCCGCCCTGGCTTCCTGCACCTCCGGCGCCGCCCTGGCTTCCTGCACCTCCTGCGCCACCCTGGCTTCCTGCACTGCCGGCGTCACCCACGCTCCATGGCCCAGGTCCGCCCACGCCATGTCACAGCCCAGGTCCGCCCACGCAATGCCACGTCCCAGGTCCGACCACGCCATGCCACGTCCCATGTCCTGTCCCCCTGCACGGGCCGGGCCCCCTCCCTCCCCAAGACTTCCTCCGCTCCACCACCCTCCTGGAATTATGTTTTGTTTTTTTGGCAGCTCGAGGGGAGGATCTGTCACGTTTTGGTTTTGTTCATGTCATGCTTCATGTCTGTCATGTGATCCCCTGTGTCTTGTCATTGGTTAATCGTCTGTTCATTGTTCACAGGTATCCCTTGTCTTGTCATTAGTCTGTGTATTTAAGCCCTCATGTTTGCCATGAGTCCTTGTCAAGTTTTGTTCTACTGTAACCACTGTTGGTATGTGTCATTTTCATGTTTATGTTTTTGAGTTCATGCCACGCCATGCTTTTGTTTTGAGTTCATGCCACGCCATGCTTTTGTTTTATGTTTAATCTTGTAAACTGCACTTGGGTTCTCATCTACACTTGCCTCCAGTGGATCTTTACAACATGGTATTTAAAATTCCATTTAAACGAGGAAATAAACTGAAAGATCTACGTTTTTGAGACAAACTGAAATTAATTTATTATTAATAATACATTATTATTAATTTATTATTACTACTTGATAATGATATATACATTGTGTGGTTTGAAAATGTACTGCTAAGACAAAACACAACGGCCCTGTTTACACTTGGTGTTAACATGCGCCTTGGGTGATTTGATCACAAGATGTCAATCGAGTAAGACCCCTAACTACAACTGATAAAACATGAGCTGAAATTGGTAGAATAACTACAGATGTCTTCACACCTGTCATAACATTCCTCAAATAGTGATCGACCGATGTATCGGTTTACCGATATTTTTCCCGATATTTAAGCATTTTCCCATAATCGGGAATCGGTTTTGTAATATCGGATTTTCCGATAAACGGCGCCATCTTGTGGCCGTTTTGAGAATTCCGCCATTGCAGCCCGCGTCTGAGGAGATCAGTCAATAACAACTCTGTGCACAGGTAAAGTATATGTTCTACTTGCTTTGCTTTAATTATTCAACTTTATTTAACATAACAGACATGCAGAAATGAGATTTGAGACATAAATGCCTGATATAGTTTATTTATGCAGCTTGGTTCTAAAAAATTGAGACGAACTCATTGAGCCACGTAGCGTAATCCGTCATGTCCTTCCCCAATAAAGACGTAACTTTACATGAATTAAATAAAACAGACATGAATGAGTGCATGTTGAAAATAAAAGCGCTGAATTTAATTCTCTATCTGTTGTATTTGCTCACCATTAGTCTCGAAAAAAAAGTTCGTTCATATTGCTGAGCACTCACTGGGTTGATGATCAGGAATGCTCAAGCACGGCCACTGAATGAAACTTTTGACAAGATTATCTTGTTTAAACACCCTAGATTATATTATCATTTACTACATAGCAATTATTTCGCTAATACACATCTAAATATACCGCTTTGTGGAAATTAATTATTTATTATCTGCACGCGCGATCGCGGTTGAGTAACGTATAGCCTAATGTTATAGTTATGTGTATAGTATAGTTTCGCTTTGTCATAAAGCATTTCATGATCTAGACCGACAAAAATATTAATAATAATTAATAACATACTAGTTGGAAAATGCAATGATGTATATGCTGTTTTGTTTGTTACTTTCCTGATGTTATAGGCTATTCCAGCTAATATTATGCAGTGAATTAATATTACCCTGTGAATTATTCCTCACTCTTAGTTTAAACCTATTAAACGGCACATAAACCTTCTAAAACTGTTTAAAATGAATTACATTTCAGCAAAGGTGATATGACTCCCCTGTCAATTATTTTTCCCATATGAAAACATTAGACTTTTAACATTTATTTTGCATATTGTTAACATTGTTGCTGCTGATGCTTATAAATGATATGTATAATTTAGATATAAATTATATAATGTAATAATATAAATGTTTTTATTGTAATTTGATTAGTTTACCATTTATGAAAACAAATAAACATATCCAAATATGTTAGAATAGTTTTTGTGCTTTATTTTTTACCTCATCAAAGCTTTTATTTTTAAACAAAGACACTTAGTAACAGTGCACTTTATTTTGTGGACTCAGACCCCTCTATTTATTTGTGTATAAATATAAAGGTTTTTTTTTGTATGCAAGGAGGGAGTGATTGTTATAAATAAAATGGTTTGTTCAGTGCATTTGTGTTGTAATAATTGTGCCAAAAACAGAAGTATAACAGTAAATAAATATCGGTTCTGCATATCGGTTATCGGGCACATACACATGCAAATAATCTGTATCGGTATCGGTTATAAAAAATCAATATCGGTCGATCACTACTCATAACGTCCTTTTTTTCTATTACCAAGTGAATATCACAGTAAGAATTAACAGACAAAAACATCTGCTTGCTCACAGTCCTGAACACTAATTCGATCTAAAAAAAGAAAGAAAGAATGTCCACTTGTTCCATTCAACTCAAAAAGAATCAATTTCAAATTTCCGGGCAAAATGCAATTGAATACCATTTGATGTCATGTCTGCCAAATGGTAAAACATAGGTTTCACTGAAAAGTGGGTGTATGACGTCCAGCAAACGTAGCAGTACCTTTTTATTCTTTAAACAGTATGTCATCATAGAAAGCCTTGTATAACAGAGAGCTATAGACTCGGACAAACTTGGAATGGAATGCAGCATTAAAATATGTGTTTAAAACAGTTTACTTAATTCCATATAGTCACTTTATCTCTATAACCTTGTTTTTTTATAGTGGTTTTATAATGTTTATTTGTAAACCAACAAATGTAGTTCAGACAGTCTCTTTACTTGATAACTCACTAGATACACAATGAAGAAGTGTAAACCACATCTATTCACAGACAAGACCGAACAATGAAACACAAACAGAACAGAACGTCCTGGTTGCGTATGCAACCCACCGTTCCCTGAAGGAGGGAACGGAGGACGTAGTCGACGTCGACTGAATTGGGATCACGCTAGGGAGCCTATCATCTTCGATTACTATTGAACGAGCCAATGGAATTTGGCGTGCGTGATTTGCATCACACACTCCGCCCCCGCGGCGCGGGTATAAATACGGAAGTGGATGCACGCACTAGTTGCTTTTCGCTGAGGAGCCGAGAGTAACCCGGGGTCAGCGGTGGTCCAGCGGCAGTGGCAAGGGGACTACGTCCTCCGTTCCCTCCTTCAGGGAACGGTGGGTTGCATACGCAACCAGGACGTTCCCTTTCAGTCGATAACGTAGTCGACGTCGACTGAATTGGGATCACCCTTTGAACACGCCACTAACGCTGCCACCTTCCAGTGCCTAAACCAAAGCCTCCTGATGCCCCCGCAAATTTAAGGCGGGGAAGGACAGGGGTTAGGCCAGGGAAGTCACTGCTGTTCCTACAGGACCACTGGGAAAGCGTTCCCCGTACATTGGAAGGAAGGGACGCTGCGGAAGCCACGTCCAACCCAGAGGGAGGTAACGTGGAAAATACACATATGAGCTGGGCGGAAACCGGGCAGTCTAACATATGGAATGACACTGGGGTGGCTCCAGCCTAAGACGGGGGGAGACACACCGGACAGTGACGGCAGAGACACTCTGCCGAGGGAAGACACGGGCTCACCGCAGGGAGCCGTATCGTGGAAGAATACACATATGGGGTCGCCGAAGGGACCGCAACATATGGACCCAGCCTAACACAGGTTCCACACTGCTTACGAGTGGTAGGCCTAACACCAGACGTTCCGCACGTCCGACGTCGGAGGGGTGTGGAGGAACTCAACAGGGTTCAATTTTAAGGGAACTCAACTGGAGTAGAAAGGCGCACGTATCCAGTCCATAGGAGGGGAATGGCGCAGCAAGCCGACACTTGAACCGGGCTCACGGTGAAACTGGCTTCATGAGAAGGGAGCCCACAGGAAGCAGCGGTTCAACTAGGTGTCGTCCAGCCCCCAACTCTAGAATCTGTTTTAGCAAAGCATATCGTCAACGCCCAGGCGGAGCACTTTACACTCATCACAGAGGAGCTCAACACCTAAGTGGACATGTTTTTCGAAATGAAGGCAAGCACTAAGTGCAACTTTGCATGGAAACAGCCTTCCCTCTGCTGAATTCCAACAGATATTTGTAGAGCTGGTCTGAGGTCTATGACTTGCATTCTGAACACGTCCAAGCGAACGGACAGAGAAGCCAGGGCTGGATCTGCCTCCTCCAGGGCAGCGCTTGCAGGCTCACCACCTGCTCCTATTACGGGAGAGGTAGGAACCTTGGGCACAATCCGAGCCGGGGTCTCAGCTTGTGAGAGTTAGCCGGCCCAGACTCCAGGCACAATACGTTGACCGAAAGCGAGCAAGTCCCTACCCTCTAGTAGAGACCACGCGAGCAGGAGAACTGATATAACAGATTTTTTAACTCACTGCCTGCAGTGGCTCAGGGGCGGTCTCTGCAGTGCAGTTGCACCAGGGACAAGGCCCAAGAGGATAAAGAGGGACACAAGGATTTACAAGACCTTGCTCCTCAGGAACCTGACGATCAGAACGTGCTTCTGCATACTTCTGCAACACGATGAGCGTCGTTTAAACACCGAGGCAACATCATTTTGAGGGTGAAGGAAAACAGCCTACTGCAACCCATTTTGCAGGAAAGAGAGCACTGAAGTGATCGAAAGCTTTTAGGATCTCCTCTGGAGAGAAGACGCACTCAACGACTAGGTTCCACTTCTAACGGCGTAAGCACGCTACCGAATTCTAGGGGGTGCTCGCCGAAGTGATGGTAACTATCACATGTTCTTGTGATAGCCACCTGAACCTCCGCGTTCAGATGTAAGACCGCCCGGAATCTCCGGGGGAAGAACGCGGGTGCCATCGTGCCCCGTCCCCGAAAGAGTTTTCAGGGGAAGTCAGGAAGGCTGTTGATGGGAACCAGGTCTAGTTGGGCCAATAAGGGGCAACTATGAAGACCTGTTCCTCTCCTGACTTGGCACGTAGGTGCAAGCGACGGGCGCAAAAGACAGGAGCATTGCTCAACACAACATGTGAAGATCACTGGGCTTCTGGAGCATTTTCTGCTCAGCACTTGGGTGTGACAAGTTCACTGAGCTTCAGGAGCATTCCTGCTCAACACCTGAGTGTGATAAACTCACCGAGCTTCAGGAGCATTTCTGCTCAACACTTGAGTGCGAAGAACTTCACTGAGCGACAGGCTTCACTGAGCACCAGGAGCATTTCTGCTCAGCACTGCGTGTGACGAATTCACTGAGCTACATGTGATTAACTCACTGAGCTACAGGAGCATTGCTGCTCAACACCTGAGTGCGATGAACTTCACTGAGTTTCAGGAGCAATTCTGCTCAACATGAAGAGTGATGATTTCACTGACTTGAGCAGGCGCAAGGCGACCCTGAGTCGCAGTCACTTTTAGAAGGCTCACTGGGGTTAAACGCATTTCTGCGGGCCACTGGGGCCGCTGAGACCCAGTGTTTGTCCAAGGGTAGTCCGCTCGGTTTACACAAACACTGGCGGATAAATGAAACCGGGGGGCGACTGAGCGGCCCCGGAATGGTCATGACCCACCGGACCCAGGGGATGGAGTCTCCACTTGCCCTGGCTATAACTGTCGTGAGGCTCGATGGCGGCACGATTGAGTAAGCGGGAGGAGTGGAACGAGGCGCCCTCAGAAGCGTCTGACTCCAAGGAGGAGGTGACGGGTGAGTTGTGACATGCAGGGGAAGCTTGCGCAACGGTCGCAATGTCTAACAACTCGAGGCACGAATGCCCGTGTAGTCGGGGGTCGCCCAGGCCCCTGTTAAAACACGCCCTTTGTACATGGCCCCTCTGTTGAAGAGGGTTTGGCAGCAGACCGGGATGAACTATAGTCACACAGGGTATAGTCACACACGGTCACCTCGGGACTCGATCGTGAAGCTAGCGCTGAAGCGGTCACATATGGAGGAAGCCAAAGGCTGCGACTACCATATACCCCAGGAGCCTCTGAAAGTTCTTTCAGTGGGACCCTTTCTCACTTCAACACCAGCTGAACACATTCTCACTGGAGAGACGTGTTAGGCCGAGTACCTCTCCAAAACTGAAAAAGAGATACTCAGCCCGTGGGCGAGATTACTCTCTTCCAGTTGACCTGAAGACCCAACGGGCTCTGGAGCACTCGAGGGGAAGGACACTGTACTGATACTCCACCCTTAGACGCAACCCACAGGATGGCCTGCGGTGCGGGAGGTAGAGATCTGAAGCACATGTCTTTCAGGTCAAAGCTGCAGACCAATCTTGGGCCAAGATGGTCACGACTCACCACCTAGTAGCACGAAGGCGAGTTTGCGACTGGCCTTCGTACCGGCTGGAGGAGCGGCTATATCAAATCCTTCGCCAGCAGGATAAGATAAACACGCACAAGTCAGGAGCACTTTTGCTCCACACTCGGTGTGATGAATATCACTGAATTTTCAGGAGCACGTCTGCTCAACACCTAATGTGATGATTATCACTGACTTGAGCGGGGTAGCCGAGCCTGAGGTGGGGCAGCAAAGTAGAGATAGTGGTGTTAGTGTGCAGTGCAACACTTACCTGTCTCCACTAGCGGCAGGGGACGTGAGAAGGCGGATGACCGGGTCCTCGAACGCCCCAAGCTGCCTGCTGGCGACCAAGGGAAGCTGGGGGATGTAAGGCTAATACAGGGTCACACCCGCCAGACTAGTCCACTTGGGACTCAGGAATAGAAAATTTGCTCTTTTTCTGAATATGTGGGTACCGCTGACCCCGTTTTTATAGGGGCCAGCGGCGGAACAGACACACACATAACAAAAAACTCCAGCCGGCCCTCCAACCAGCCAGAGGGAGTGGATCGGCGACCACTCCACGAGCAACTCCTCCATCCCTGAGAGCCCGTCCAGGTTCAGCGTTTTCTTTTGCGCTGATGCTTACCACCTGGCTTGGCAGCGCCTGGAGCAGGCTGGGCGCCCCTTCCGCGGCCGGCTCCACGCCGGAACCTGGGAGAAGGCTGCTGCGATGGTCCGGCGGGAGCTGAGGCGGCTGTGGGCAGACGCCCTCGGCGACGAGCAGGCGGAGGATCTGACCTCGGTGGGCGGGTGTAGGCAGCAGCGTCCCTCCGAGGCAGGATGTGCCGGATGGCCTCCGTCTGTTTCTGAGCTGTAGAGAACTGTTGGGCAAAGTTCTCCACAGCGTCGCCGAATAACCCAACCTGGGAAATGGGAGAGTCCAGGAACCGAACCTTGTCCGCTTCTCTCATATCGGCCAGGTTGAGCCAGAGATGTCGCTCCTGGACCACCAGTGTGGACATCGCCGAACCGACCGCGCGAGCTGCAACCTTCGCCGCCCGGAGGGCGAGGTCAGTTGCAGTGCGGAGCTCACCCATGAGCTCACGGTCCGAACTACCCTCGTGCATGTTCATGAGTGCCTGGGCCTGGTGGACCTGGAGCAACGCCATGGCATGCAAGGAGGAAGCGGCTTGCCCACAAGCCTTGTAAGCCTTGCCCGTAAGAGCGGACGAGAACTTACAGGCTTTAGAGGGGTGACGAGGATCACCCCTCCAGGAAGCGGCCGCCGTTGGGCATAACTGCATCGCAACGGCCCGCTCCACCGGAGGGATAGCCTCGTAACCCTTCACCGCTCCCCCATCAAGGGTAGTGAGGGGGGAGGAGCTACTCAGGCGGTTTCTGGCAGAGAAATGTGCCATCCATGCCCTCGTCAGCTCCTCATGCACTTCAGGAAAGAAAGGAACCGGGGCGGCGGACTGAGAACCAGTACGGCCCGCCCCGATATACCAATCATCCAACCGAGACGGCTCGGGACACGGTGGAGGGTTCCACACGAGTCCTACCGCCTCGGCGGCCTTTTTCAGCATAGCTGACATCTCTGGATCTGGCTCGGGCAACACTGGTCTCTTGGAGGGAGGCAGTGCAGCTGAGTCATCATCTCCAGCTCCCCCTCCGTTCAGCTCCCCCTCCGATGCTGCGATTGACATCGTATCCCCTGGAGGGGCCCCAAATGACACGGCTGGCCTGTCCATTACAGAGGGACCAGCGGGACCAATGGGGAGCTCCACCGGTTGCGGTGTGAAAGAGGAGTGAGGGACCCCCGGGGCCTGGCCGGGCGGATTACCCCTCGCTGTGATCCTCAGATCACCCAGCTTGGACGGCGCCCCAGTCCTCCTCTGGGAAGGTAACCGAGAGGAAGAACAAGGGCGGGACCCAGAGGTGGGGACTGCACCAACGCTTTTGACGAAGGCGAGTCTAGATCTCAACACCGAGATGGTCATGTTCCCGCAGTGAGAACATGACTCATCCACGAAAGCTGCCTCAGCATGCTGTAAGCCCAAACATGCGACACAACTTTCGTAAACGTCAGAGGGGGATAGTGCCAGACCGCACCCAGAAACGCACGGATGGAATGGCATCTTGAAAAAGACGCACTCACACCCGTGTTGCTCTTTTAGAGCACACAGCTCACAGGGAATGACCGCGGCAAACACTGAATAGTCTTTCAACTAACAGTGAAGCACTCACTTCTCGCCCTCTAACCAACCGTCAACACACAAACAAACAATATAAATTTGATGCTGTTAAAACAGCAGTAGAGAGCTGAGAAGCTCGCGATCACCGCTGCACCACGCTGTAGAACACCAACACTGGAGAGGTCTTCCCGTAAGAACACCGACACACTCGCTCGTTGAACACAACAGCACTCTTCAGAGACATCAAAGACGAACGGCTCCGAAGCGAAAGGCAACTAGTGCGTGCATCCACTTCCGTATTTATACCCGCGCCGCGGGGGCGGAGTGTGTGATGCAATTCACGCACGCCAAATTCCATTGGCTCGTTCAATAGTAATCGAAGATGATAGGCTCCCTAGCGTGATCCCAATTCAGTCGACATCGACTACGTCCGACGTTATCGACTGAAAGGGAACTTAAGTACACGTGATAATGAGTCTGCCTTTTAATGATCTCGAATCTACCTTTTCTGTCAAAGATACTAGAGTATCCTCACAACTATGTTCCTTTTTAGAAAGAAATAATGATAATCTGCGAGGATTTTCAGTCAGAATTTAGACCGTACCATAGTACTGAGACAGCGCTCGTCAGAGTCACAAATGATTTGCTCTTATCATCCGATCGTGGTTGTATCTCTCTATTAGTGTTACTCGATCTTAGTGCTGCATTTGATAGCATTGACCACAACATTATTTTAAATAGACTTGAAAATTATGTTGGCATTAGTGGAATTGCATTAGCATAGTGTAAATCATACTTATCTGACCGTTATTAGTTTGTAGCAGTAAATGAAGAGATGTCTTATCAGTCAAAAGTTCAGAATGGTGTACCACAAGGCTCACTACCAGGACCGTTGCTGTTCACTCTGTACATGCTACCCTTAGGAGATATCATTAAGAAGCATGGCATTAGTGTTCACTGTTATGCTGATGATACTCAGCTCTATATTTCTTCATGCCCTGACGAAACCTACCAATCCACAAAATTAACGGAATGTATAGCTGATATAAAAAACTGGATGACTAGTAATTTCCTACTACGTAATTCTGAAAAAAAAAACAGAGATTCTAATTGTTGGACGAAAAACTTCCTCACATACTAACCTAGAATACTGTCTAACACTAGATGGCTGCTCTGTCAAGTCCTCGTCGTCGGTTAGGAACCTGGGTGTGCTTTTTGATACCAATCTTTCATTTGAAAGTCACGTGTCTAGTATCTGTAAAACCGCATTTTTCCACCTTAAAAATATATATCTAAATTACGTCATATGCTCCCAATGACAAATGCGGAACAGTTAGTTCATGCGTTCATGACATCACGGCTAGATTATTGTAATGCTATTATGGGTGGTTGCCCTGCACGCTTAATAAACAAACTACAGCTGGTCCAAAACACAGCAGCTAGAGTTCTTAGCAGAACCAGGAAGTATGACCATATTAGCCCGGTTCTGTCAACACTGCATTGGCTCCCTATTAAACATCGTATACTTTTTTAAATATTGCTGATTATTTGGTGATGGCGCAATGGATAAGACACATGCCTTTGGTTTGAGAGACCCGGGTTCGAATCCACTGTGAGACACCAATTTGTCCCTGAGCAAGAAATTAAACCCCTAGTTGCTCCAGCGGAATGTGACCTCTGACATATATAGCAATTGTAAGTCGCTTTGGATAAAAGCGTCAGCTAAATGAATAAATGTAAATGTACTTACAAAACACTAAATGGTTTTATAACACTAAAACGCATTATAGTCCGTCACATCTATTGCGATCTCAAAACTCCGTCCAGTTGATAATAACTAGAATCAGGGTTTCCGTTGTCCGGTAATTACCGGACATTGGCCGGTAAAAAAATGAAATGTCCGACAAAATTAAATCTCTCCGGTCAAATTGTCCGATTAAAATTGCCTAAAAATCCCGCCCCCCTAACACAATCTGAATTTGAGAATAAGCCTAAAATGTATAAAGCAAAAATACACCGATCTTTGGCTATGTTATAAATATAAAGGAACAGGCTCTACCGTTTGAAAGTTATATAACAACATCGCATGCTGCATTTCAAATAAAGCGCACACCTAAAACGGCTGTAATATAGGCCTAAACAAAGAACGCTTGAGTGAAACGTTTAAAATATGGCCAGGCCCAGGCAGACTAGCCATAAAAGCTTTTTTCCAGAGGCCAGACGATGGTGAATCAGGAACATCTCATTATAGCCAGTGGTTCTAATCCGCGCACTCGTACAGTTTTTTTTTCTCTCTCATCAAAACTGAATAGCCTAAGGCTATGTTCACCAGTGGTTACAGTCTATATCAACCAGGGACACGTTTGTGTGCATTTTATTTTGTGATTTCACCGGAATGAATAGAGAGTCTCCGCAACGGCGATAGATTGAAACGCGCGTCCGAGTGAAGATTGCGCAACCTGCACAGCGCGTCGTCCATGCAACTGATAGCAGCGGACACGAGCGCTCAGCTTGATTTTAAAAACAATAGATTTTAGCGCTAGATCTCTTATTTAATAGTGAACTAAAGGAATGATCTGCTAGTTAACTGGAGATGTTTTATTTATTTGTATTAGGATCATCCGTGCCTCAATGTTTCAAAAAGTGAATGTGTGTGAAACCGTAGTGAAAAACAATTGGCGTTGATTAACGCCAATCGGACGTTCATGTTTTTTTCCGTCTATTTGAAAGTTAAGCTAATAATAACATGTTGCATTCTATACGGTCTGATTATGTAATTTTTTAAGTTACATAGACTGCCTCCAGTTTTCCTCAACTTGACTAATTAAGAGGCGATATTTGACCGGCATATCATCAAAATGTCCGTAAAACGAAACCTCTGCCGGTCACTTTGACCGGCACCATTTTTTTCTAGCGGAAACTCTGCCTAGAATATCAAAATCGACTGCTGGCGGTAGATCCTTTTCCTATTTCGCACCAAAACTTTGGAACAGTCTTCCTAACATTGTCCAGGAAGCAGACACAATGTGTCAGTTCAAATCTAGTCTAAAAACACATCTCTTTGACTTAGCATACATATAACACATTATAGACATCTATAATTCAATGTTAGGCTGCATATATTAGGTCAGCCGGAACCGGGAACACTTCTCATAAATCCTGATGTACTTGTTACATCATAAGAAGGATGGCGTCTACGCTAATATTAGTCTCTCTGTTTATCCCGAGGTTAACCGGAGTCCGTCGGAGCTGCGCCTGGACAAGATGACAACGCAGTCCAAGTGTCAACTAGAAACTCCACTGTGAAGGCCTCCTTCCCTTCCCTTTACCTCTGTATATATAAAACGTTGTTGGGATAAGTGGAAGCGATAAAAAATTCTGTATTATAAATTTTTCAAGGCTTGTACCTTGCGACCTATTTCATGGTTTGCGTTCTCGAGCCACCAGGCACTGTTTTGTTCAAATGATCATTAAGGTTTTTTTTTTATAACGGTGTTGTTTTAGCGGACCCTAAGTTAATAACTAATGATCGTTGCGACGGAAGTGAATAAATCAAAACTAACTTTAGCTAGACAATAACTTTATTCTAGAGCTGCTGTAAAGCCAAAACAATCTCTGTTACTTTAATGTCCTATTATCACTATAAAGCTTCTTTGAAACAATCTATATAGTTAAAAGCGCTATATAAATGAAGGTGACTTGAGTGAGATAATGAGTGCACAGCTTAACATAATGTGTAACCAAGACAACAAACGACTAACTCAGGCAGAAGGTAGTGAGACACAAAATATCCAAACTAACAGAACCTTGACAGAACACCCCCTCCCGGAAGGTGCGTCCTCTCGCCATAGAGAGGAGGCGGCGAGGAGGATGAGATGGCGAAACAGGCAGAGCACACTGGAGGCGGCTCTGGAGGTGGACGGCTGACCGGGAGGAGGTGAAAAAGAGGAGTCCAGGGCATTGATGACGGTAATGGGACCCAGGGAGGAGCCTTGAACATGAAGCGGCAGATGGTTACCCACGCCACAGCCAGGATGGTGAACCACATCACGCTGGAGAGAGGAGCCATGGTGGTTAAGGCCTCAACGCCACCTCGGAGATAAGCGAAGGCGACGGAGACAAAGGAGGTGGAGCCCACGGTGCAGACGGAGCGCTAATGGAGAGGAGTGAAGCAGAAGACCCAGGTGGCCACGACGGAGCCGCAGCGACTACCCCCCAAGATGGACGTAGGGATCCGGAGGGCTGAGGTTGAGCTAGAGTGACCAAGGGTGGAGGCGGAGCCTGAGGGAGGGTGGAGCTAGCCACAGCCGTAGGGGTGGAGGGCCAGAGAGAATCCGACGGCCCATAGGTCCGTCAGAAAGTGACGTAATGTCAGACTCAGGTGAAGTCTTTTGTCATTTTTGTAATTAAAAATATATATTAATTACAATTAATGATTATTAATTTGGGTAAAATGCATGAATAATAATAATAATAATAAACATGATCAAATAAAAATAATTGTGATTTTTTTTTTAAATATTTTATTATTATTATTAGTAGTAGTAATATATTTTTGCTCCCAAAATGTTTTTTTTGTATAAAACATTTATTTTAATTAATTAAACTTCCAACTATAGATATTATATACATCAAGTACAACAGCACTGGACAAGTAAAGGTGCCTAGATGATCTTAGTTTGTGTCTACAGTAGATGATTCATGAACATTTCATGAGGAAAGATATTTTAATTCAGGCTACATTTGCAACGGCAAACATGTTAACACAATTAATCTGTCAGCTTTATGTATCGTTTTTTCTGTATTTGAATTTAACGCTGAGTTGGTTTTGCTCTGTATTCTGTTTCCTTTGTTCCCGATTCTGGCTAGTCTCCTTGGTTACTCATTGTTTGATTAGTGTTCACACCTACTATTCATTGCATTGATTGGTTTGGTCTGTGTATTTAAGTTCTGTGTTTTCCTCACTTAGTTGTTTGTCTACGTTAGATATCGTTGCATTGTTCTGTTTGTGTTTTGCAAGTTATAGTCAAGTCAGCTTTATTTATATAGCGCTTTTTACGATACAGATTGTTTAAAAGCAGCTTTACAGAGATAACAGAAAAATAATGTTGTGATAATATTGTGAAATATAAAATTAAATGTCCCCAACTAAGCAAGCCAAAAGCCAATGGCAACAAAGGCTTAGAAAGGTGACAGTGGCAAGGAACCAAATCTCCATCAGGTGACAGAATGGAGAAAAAACCTTGGTAAAAACCAGGCTCAGTCGGGGGGCCAGTTCACCTCTGGCCAACGAACGAACAGTATGATTGTGATTCAGGCAGCATTACAGGTCAGTAGTCAGATTGGATCGAAACATTATATTATGCATTTCATCTGGTTGAAGATAGGATTCATCACGCGCGTATGGAGACGAGTTTGTTGAGGATCAGTGCCGATGGCTGTCGTGTCGATGAGGCTTTCACAGGGGTTCTAATCACCTCTTTGAGAGTATCTTGTTATTTTGAATTTTGTTTTATTAAAATAATTGCTGTACTTATATCCTGACTTATCCTGAATTAGGAGGAAAACAGCGCCTCAGCCGCAGCCACCATCCCAGCGATTTTCAAGCCCGAACCCACCGCAGACACAGGGCCGGAGACTGCGATGAGAACAGCGCCAGTGACAAGGGCAAGGGCAAGGCTTGATGATGGACAGGACAGATTTAATGGAGTTGTCACCGAAAGCAACAGATATGAGCTGCATTTTATTGATCATCAGCTAAAATTTAAAAATCAAAGACCGCAATAAGAGAGAGCGGCAACAGCACTGGTAAGATCATTTTGTTTCTTTACTTTTAATGATGATGATGATGGTTGTGTGTTAAGCGTCTGTGACTTACTTTCACTTTGATTTGCGATAGTTTGCTCGTTGGCTTGATGAATAGATGCTCAGCTTCTCATCTGCGGTAATGCGTGTTGCAGTAGCGCCGTCATATCTGGCTATAACATTGTATATAGCATATAACACGCTCCCACATGTTTATTTTTTAGCATTTTTGGGAAGAGTGAAATTTACATATGTGGCTTCAACAACCAGATGCATTTACACTTGTCCAGTTTCGTCTGGAACTAAAGTTTCCTCTTCAATCTCTCTTATTTCGTCTTGTCCCTGAGCAACACACATTTTCTTACTTTTGTGATCTCTCTTTTGCTCCCTTTGCTCTCTCTTTAGGTCCTTTCTTTTCTTTTGCTTCATTTTGTTGTCTCTGTCTATTTCTTCACTGATTTATGTTCCTGCAGAGGCTCCACGCTAGCCTGGCTTCGCCCTCCTACATACTTCCTCTCAATTTTCATTTTCCTTCAGTACTCCGTCTGCATGTCGGACGGGACGCATAAAAAGAAAAAATATCGCATAATTATCGCGAGACTTTCGATAATGATATCGGGCAACGTGATATTGCGATAACGATATTGATTCAATATATCGTGCCCCCCTATTCTGGATAGACTCCTTGATTACTCATTGTTAGTGTTCACACCTGGTATTCATTGCATTGAATGGTTTAGTCTGTGTATTTAAGTTCTTTGTTTTCCTCAGTTCCGGTATTTTGCCAGTTCTTGTCACCAGAGTATGTTAGTTTTTTTTAAATTAAAAGAATTGCTGCAATTAAATCCCGACTTGTATCATCATTGCCTGTAACCAATGCTGACATCATTATTGAATTCAGGAATAATCTACTTCCATATTCCACATAGTCTGATCTGAAAAGATGTGGCAAATCCTCTCATAGATTTCATTATATTAATTTAAACCACATTTCAAAAATACTGTAGGCCTACGCATTTAACAAAGAAAAACAGATCATCCATAGTTAAGACAAAATAAAGGTAAACTGGACCAACTATGTTTAAAATTGAAATACAGGTAATACCTTTTTAAAAGGTCAACGTCATTGTAATATTCCAATATATTTACTTGGCTGTGATGCAGATTTACAACACCAGGCATTCTTCGGTTTGTGAATTAATCCTAATATTAGGAGCAATAAGCCCCTAATTTTTAAGAGTTAATCCTAAATTTACGCATTAGGAGCAACTTTTAGCCTTAATATATATATTTGTATTTGTGAATATTGGCCATGGTTCTCGTCATAGGAGCTATGTTGCCCATTACAGTTCGGTACAGGCGTCAGAACAGCCATCTTCTTGCAGCAGAGGAATTCCTGGCAATCTTTTGACTACAAATTTTATAAGCTCTCTGCGAGTTCTCAGCTGGTAAAAATACCACTGTATGTAATGAGTGCATTTAGCTCAGCACACAGCATTGTTTTGGATGTTCAGTATGTTCCGCTGCAAAATATCATAAAATCTGGCCAGTCAGGTTGTGACCTTATCCTTATGACTTTTGTTTTGAATATTTAAGTTCTGTGTTAAAATTGACAGTGTGAATGCTAAGTGAACCAGGACTAAATGTATCATTCTCTTTTATGGTCCGGGGCAAAAGAACCAAGATAACCAAATTAAGTGTGAACACAGCCTTAGTTTGCTAAACTAATACAGAGAAATGAAAGGTGCAGTGAGGTCATTGGCTGTTCATACACCCTCCGGTTGAAATTCATTCACAAAAAAAAAAAAATACTAACATTCACACACACATTCACAGAACTATTTTTAAGGGACAGCATCAGTGACGCTCCTGTCACACTTTGTCAAATCAGAAAACATCAAGGCACACAAAGAAACACACCCGTACACCCAAGAGGAAACGTTCACTGATGCATTCACAATAGCAGACAAAAAAGTTCAGCCTGCACAGGCATATTTGAAATACAAGAACACACAGCAGTCTATAAACCATTTGCCTCAATGTCACAATACCACGAGGATGTACTTTGGGGATTTGCATGTGACAATTAAGCTGCTTTTGATGATACAATCCAAAGACAGATGGGACTGAATGAAATGACATTTTTGGCTGGGGATGAATATGAATATTTGGACCCATTTTTATATTAATCTATCTTTATCCTAAGGTGACTATAATGCAGTGTGCATTATGGGAATTATCATTTTCATTATTTTCAAATGTTGAAATGTGAGAATTGACGCAAGACTTAGGTTTTCCTAAGAAATGTCATTTAGATTATATAAGATTTCTTTCTTTCTTTCTTTCTTTTATTTATTTTTTATTTTTTGTGGATTAATCCAAGTAGATTTCTGACCAAAACACCCGTTTACATTTTCCTGTTGTGTCACTGTGGACATTATTGCTGCCTCTGTATCAAAAGCTGCCAATGTACATGTTGACCTTGATTAAAGTGGAATGTATTCGCTTTATGGTGCAGAGAACGCCAGTTGGACTCAGTTTACTGCCCAGTGGCTTCAGTGCTGGAGTTCCTCAGAAGCCGTTTCTCTGATGGTCTTTCACCGTCCATGTTTAAGGTCTACGTGACGGTCATAGCTGCCTTCCACACACCTTTAAGTGGTGGCCCTCTTGGGAAACACCAACTAATCGTCCGTTTAGGGTTCCTGTTTGGGACCTGGCAGTAGTTTTTGAGGGGTTATACACCCTGGCACCCTTCAAACCCATTGACGAGGTGTTGGAGAAGTTTCTCGCTTTCATAGTGGCCTTCCTGCTAGCTATTATATTCCTCAAAACATTTGGGAATCTGCATGCTCTGTCAGTGGGTATTCAATTCCCCAAAGTGTCGTCTTAAACACACAGCGAGTTCCCTTGAAAGGCAACGTCTCGGGTTACGACTGTAATTTTTGTTCCCTGAGAAGGGAGTGAGACACTGCATCCCTTTGCCACACTTCCGGAGTGCCTGAGAACGACTTGCTTTGACCTACCAGAAGCTAACACTGTTGTGTGCCGGCTACCCTTTGTAGCTTTCGTGTAGGTTGTCACGTGATGTCTAGGGATGCAGCGATTACCGGATTTCACAATTAACCGCGCTTTAAAACGTCACGGTTAATTAATCGTAAAGACTATGCTACACCGAGTGTTCTGCAGGGAACGGACATTTTGTAACTAAATAAATAATAAAACTAATAAACTAATAAAACCTTGTTTTGAATGACAAAAACTATTAAGAAAACCTATTGACATTTTCGTCAATGAGTAAAAACTAGATGAAAATGTTAGATAGTGACGATTTGGGAAGCGATCCAGTCAGAACTGATGGCATGCGTTTGTGGTAAATGCGCACATTTGTATTGTAACGTGCTGATCTACCCAGCAGTCCAATAAAACGTAAAAAAAAATGTAAACCTCTGGGAGAATGAGTAGAGCAGACATATAGATCTGAATAAGAGTGACGATGCAAAAAAGAGCTCTACTCGGTACGGTTTCTGTGCGCACACACCCGACCCGAAGCGTGCAGCCATGCACATAGACCCCTATACAGCGCGCGAGTACTGAATTGAGCCCTCTTTCGTGTCTGAATAGACAAATACACACAACATTATGTAAATGTCCGTCTTGGAGAGTATTCATGTAAACTATGTCGGCTATGTCTTAAACAGTTTTGAGTGAATCGGATGTGCTTCAGTGCAATTGGATCCGCATGACATTGGACATGATCCGACGTCTTAAAGTGATAGTGAATAATAAAACTAATGCGGTCTGTGTCAAGCAACAAAAGAAGAAGAGAAAAGCATTCACTGTTTGTTAATAGCTTTAATAAGGATTAATTATATTCGTACAAATAAATATGTCTGCTTTAAGGAATAAAGAATGATGTATGCAAGTAGTTGTAAAGAATGCATATATCATTCATTGAAAAGAAGACTGTGTTTTACTTTTGGAAAAGTGGTTTTAATTTTTTACATTTGTTTTCTTTTAAAATAAATACATGGTTAATATTTAGCTTACATTTAATTCAATAGATCCAAAGACTTTGTTTATTCTTATTTTCATTGGGATTTATTATCCCTTTATATTATTATTATTTATGTTTTTAAGTAAAATACCAACAAGATATTGTTTTCATGTTTTCAAGTTTCAACCCAGTCTCACTAAACGCTTGATAATTTTCTGATCTATTTCAATCAAAGAGCCCTGCAGCCTTTGACTTAATTTGTTATTTTTAAAAGGAAAATACTGGATGTTTACAAAGCATTTCTCTTTAATTCCAAAGAAAGAGATTGATTATTGTTTGTCATTTTATAATTTTGTACTGTGTTGTGGCAGCAATAAATAGCACATTAAAATCTAGTATTGAGTGTTCATGTGACATTAGTAGTGTTGTGAAATAAATTGATGCATAATAATCGTGATAATCGTTAAATCGTGATTATTTCTCAGACAATAATCGTACTTACAAAATCTGTAATCGTTGCATCCCTAGTGATGTCATGACTCAACACCAATCGAGATTAGTTTTAGACTAGTTTTGTACTAGAACGTGCTTTAGACGCTATCATGCTAGAAGCGCTCCTCTAAGTGTCATTCTCAGGGAACAAGGGTTAGAGTAGTTTTTTGGACAAGAACTTTTACACTACATTATTTGGAAAGTAATCCAAAGTACACTTTCCATCCCTGTTGGTTACCAGATTAATGTACCATGTTATTTACAATGTATTCCATGACATTTCAAAGAATACCAAGATCAATATTACCAACAAAAAAACAAAATATTAGTGAAACTATAAAATACCTATAACCACAGAGTTTTACAATCACCCTTGGAGATGTCACACAGCCCATTGAAGCTGAGCTACCATTAATAATACACCCATATCAATGATAAAATTATGGCCTTTTTAAATGGCAACCTTCTGCAGAAACACAGCAGTTCAGCACACATCTGCCTGGAAAACCTCACAGACCTGGCTTTAAATTGCATCAGTGATAACTCCCCTGAGAACCTCTTAGAAAAACAACAAGCCATGTTCACAAAATGGCAGAAGAATAAATAGCAGGGCTTTTTAATATGCTCGCAGCTTTCTTCCAGTCCCACTACAGAGTGAAATAAACTGTTTCATCTTAATGACTCCCAAAGGACACTGATACACACAGGAGACTCAGTCCCAGGCTTATATATGTATCTTATACATGTTTTGTTTGCACGTGTAAGTGTAAAACAGACAATGACAAGCCTTAACAGGTCATCAGGGCTCTCATCAGTCTGCTTGTCAATGGAGCAGAGCCTTCACAGCACAGGACTAAGAGCTCACAGGCAGACAGCCAGAGGAACATGAAGTAGGAGCAGAGATTCTGAGGATGAGTCATAATTCTCTCTCTCTCTCTCTCTCTCACACTCACACAGAGAGAGAGAGAGAGAGAGAGAGAGAGAGGGAGAGAGAGAGAGAGAGAGAGAGAGAGAGAGAGACAATACACACACAAACACTCACAATGACAAAAACACTATCAATCTGAAACAAACAAAAAAAATTGACGATGAATAGCAAGAGTTAGCCATTATATACATGAACACACACACACACACACACACACACACACACACACACACACACACACACACACACACACACGCACACACGCACACACGCACACACACACACACACACACACACACACACACACACACACACACACAACTTATACAACTTATAACCGTATATCTGAGATATAATATTTGCCAAGCTACTTGAAATACCAGAATATGATTGTTACCTAAAAATATACTGATAAACCTCTTGATAATGCAGGTGGTAAAATAGAAAGGCACATGATAAATAATTAGAGTTCATCTCAAGTGGCCTCTAAATTAAACTCAATATTCATACATATATAGACGATGCACAGGGTCATACACATACACTAAAAGACCATAAGGGTAATATAAGCGACACTAAAATAAACATTAAAGGCAGGGGGGGTGTTTGGGGCGGGTGAAATGCTATTTCATGCATAGTGAGTTTTTTACACTGTTAAAGAGTTGGATTCCCATGCTAAACATGGACAAAGTATCAAAAATTGCGTTGTACGTTTGATGGAGTATTTCTGTGCAACAAATACTCATTCCGGTTTGTCACAAGTTTCTGAAAGTTTTTTTCGAGTAAGGATGGAGCAGTTCCAACAGTAAAGGTTCTCGGTCGTGCGTTGGAACCGCAGGCGGTAAAACTGCTTCAAATATCTGTGTGTTGTTAACTATCGCCGTGTAAGCACAGCAAGTAAACAACATGATCACGTATAGTTAATGTATCGTACTCGGTTACTAACGTAACCTCGGTTCTCTCTAGAGAGGGAACGAGTACCGCGTAATATCTTACGCTATGGGGGAAATCTCTTTTCCACGAGATATTGAAGCCAAAAATTATCCTTAATTTTGAATTAATGTAATACGCTGTGCAGCAGCATGCAGACATAGGCAAGATGGCTTGCGCGCCTATTGGCTGCCCTACGGCAACAGGAGCAGCCTATCGAGAGAGGCTCTGCGTGACACATATCCAATGGGGGCATTTCGCGCCCATTTCGTCACGTCCCGCCAGAAAAGGGGTGGTCTCGACCCTATAAACATAGCTCGATTAGGCTGGTACAACTGGTTTTCATCGCCGAAGCGAACCAGAGCTGTGTATGCACGGCAAGATACGCAGTACTCGTTCCCTCTCTAGAGAGAACCGAGGTTACGTCAGTAACCGAGTACGTTCTCTTACGAGAGTATCTCTCGTACTGCGTAATATCTTACGCTATGGGGAACACAATGCAAAACGCCGTGCGTACTGGGATCCGACACCAAAGTCCCAAGGGCAGTAGCCCGGGGCTCATATAGTGCATAATCACCACAGACTCACAGAGAGTCGGAGAAGAGATGCTGCAAGTATCATTCCCCATGAAATAGCATCCTACAGGAGCTAGTTATGTTAACAGTGTTTCACGCAGACAGGGTGAACATGTTCAGCCTGAACTGGGTAATAGTACGGGTTATTCAACACCCATGGAGCTGTTTTATCGCTCAGTGAGCGATGCACAAGCAAAACTCAGCATCTGGGCCAGCACAGCGGGGCAGATAGCACTGAATCAGCCCACGGCCGTACAAATATCGGTAACCCCATTATACCACACCCACGATGAGGCCACGCCTCTCGTGGAGTGTGCTCTGACACCCAAAGGACACTGCAGGCCCTTAGAAGTGCAAGCCAGTGCTATGGCGTCGACTATCCATCTGGATAGGCTCTTTTTGGATGCGGCCAGTCCCTTGGAGCGTCCGCCAAACAAAACGAAGAGCTGCTCAGTCTGTCTAAAGACTGACGAGTGGGACACATAAGCTCTCAGTGCCCTGACAGAGCAGAGGAGACTCGCATCCTTCTCCTCATCACGAACCGGGAAGGCGCACAGGGAAATAACCTGGGCCCTGAACGGTGTGTTGAGGGATGTGGGCACGTACCCGTGCCTTGGTTTGAGTATGACTTTTGAGCCATTAGGCCCAAACTCCATGCATGGCGCGTTTACAGAAAGCGCTTGCAAGTGCTTTTGCAAACGCCACTATGGCCGCCACGTATACTTTGAGCGTGGATGGGGTTCTGCCCTTATCCAGCAGCTCCTGAAGGAAGGAGAGCACGTCCGTAACCCCGCAGTCTGCGGGTGAAAAGCCCTGAGCTTGACACCAGGCAGAGAACACTGACCACTTTGAGGAATAGAGCTGTCTAGTAGACGGGGCTCTAGCCTGCGTGATTGTATTTAACACTCCCTCTGGGAGGTTAGCGGGTACCCGTTGATGGCCCATGCATGTAGGGACCATAATTCCGGGCGAGGATGCCAAATCGAGCCCTTTGCCTGAGAGAGGAGGTCTCTCCTCACCAGTATCGGCCACGGGGCAGTGCTGGTCTGGCGCATTAGGACTTGGAACCAATTCTGGTTTGTCCAGAGCGGAGCCACGAGTAGCACTGGGCATCCGTTTTCCCTGATTCGTTCCAGCACTTGAGGCTGGAGCGAGACGGGGGGAAAAGCATAGAGGGGGCAGCGGGGCCATACGTGGGCCAGCGCATCCCTGCTCTTGGAGAAAAAGTTTGGACAGTGAGCGCTTTCTTGGGACGCGAACAGGTCTACCTGCGCTCTGCCGAATGTCTCCCACAGCAGTTGGATCTCCTGCAGGTGCAGCGTCTATTCCCCTGCTGGGACATTGTTTCTGGACAGACGGTCTGGTCCCAGATTCAGGCTACCAGGCACATGCGCTGCTGTCAGTGAAAGCAGGTTGTGCTGAGCCCAGACCAGGAGGCGTTCCATCAGCCTGTAAAGGTTTCGGGACCTGACGCCACCCTGGTGATTTATGTATGCCACCACTGACATGTTGTCCGACCGGACTAAGACGTGGCGGCCTTTTATCTGGGGACAAAAGCGCCATAGCGCGTTGTTGACTGCCAGCATTTCTAGACAGTTTATACGTAGGAGCTTTTACCGTTCTGACCACTGGCCGAAGAACGGTCTGCCCTCGAGCAGCGCTCCTCATCCCGAGGTGGAGGCGGCTGTGGACACCACCGTCACACTCGAGGGAGTCCCCAGACTCACGCCTGACTGATACCAGTCGGCTATTTTCCAAGGTTCCAGAGCCGAAACGCATTTCATGTCGACCCTGAGGTGAAACAGACCAGAGGTCCATGCCCGGGGTGGAACTCGAACTTTCAGCCATAACTGCAGTGGGCGTATGCGAAGCAGGCCCAGCTGGAGTACTGAAGATGCCGAGGCCATGAGGCCCAGCATTTTCTGAAACCTTTTGAGCGGGACTATAGAGCCGCGGCGAAAGGATTTTTGCGGCGCACTGAATGTCCAGTTCTCACTCTGGCGACAAACGTGCTGTCATAGACAGCGAGTCCCGCACTGTTCCCAGAAAAGAGATTTTCTGGCTGGGAAACAGCGAACTCTTCGCCCAATTGACTGCGAGACCCAGATTCTCGAGATTCTCGAGATGCTCGAGTAATGTGGTTCTCTGTTCTATGAGCTCTGAATGTGATCAAGCTAGAAACATCCAATCGTCTGAAGGAATACAACTTTGTCAAATGTTTAATTTAACTTCTAATACTATCATATATAAACTGAGAAAGTTCTGTAAATTGAATTTAGCATTCAGCTGTGGAGCACGAAAGTCCTGTCTTATTCTGTGTCTCTATATACAGCTGTCAGACGGGTTTTCTTTCTATTGTAAGTTAAATGAAACACGTTAGTGAAACTCTTGGAGACTCTCGCGAGCTTTTGTCTTAGCAAGAGAGAGTCCTGTCATTCCTGTTCTGGAGTCTCAGGGTTTGAATAGGTTTTTTCCCTCTCTCTTTTAATACAGGTTCCTAAACCTATATATGAGTTTCCACCATCACAATGTAATCCCTCCCTCTTATAATGTATATATATTACAATGTTTGACTCAAGAAGTCAGACGATGTTGGAATGACTGCAGCTACCGACAAGCAATAAAGAACTTCTGCTTGGAAAACTTCCACCGTCTCCTGGTCTGAGCTTCTAACTTTTCTACAAAGAAAAGGTCACTACAGATGGTGCCGTGAGCCGGATAGACTTAACTTCACCTGAATCCAGATTGGAATTCCAGCTCAAAGATCTGACTGCATTCCAGAGAGAATCTTACCTGAATCCAGAACTGAAATCTCCACTCAACAAAGACTGAGTTCCAGAACTGAAATCTCCACTACTTAGTTCCAGAACTGAAATCTCCACTCAACAAAGACTGAGTTCCAGAACTGAATCCTGAAACTTCAAAGCTCAACAAAGAACAAACTTTTTTTGACTGAGTTCCAGACGGAATCCTTTCCGTATAAACAACGATTTGGTGAGTTTCACTCTATTCAAAGAACCACTGAAGACCAGTACAATCCTCTGCGCCGTCAGAGAACAGTTATCAGACAGCTGCAGTGTCTGGCTAACAAAGTTACCCTTTAAAAGTTTATTTTAAAGATGAAAGTATAGCCTCTACGTTGCTAGAGAAGGTATCCTCTAAAGTTAGGGAAGGTTAACATTACGTGTTGTTGACGATTTGGTGAGTTTCACTCTATTCAAAGAACCACTGAAGACCAGTACAATCCTCTGCGCCGTCAGAGAACAGTTATCAGACAGCTGCAGTGTCTGGCTAACAAAGTTACCCTTTAAAAGTTTATTTTAAAGATGAAAGTATAGCCTCTACGTTGCTAGAGAAGGTATCCTCTAAAGTTAGGGAAGGTTAACATTACGTGTTAATATTGGTGAACCTCTGTTCAAACAGGGATGTGTTTATCCTCTAAAAGTTAGGAAGGTGAAAGATCCTTTACATTTCCTTTTAGAGAAGATTAGCGTAGCGTGCTAATATTTTGTGTTACCCTTTGCTCTGGGCAAGGAAGGTTAACTGTGTTATCGAGTGTAGCCTCTTTTGAGCAAAGAAGATTTAGTGTTTTTGTTTGTTTTATCCTCTAAAAGTTAAGAAGGTGAAAGATCCTTTGCATTTTTCTTTTAGGGAAGATTAGCGTAACATGCTAATAGTTTGTGATGTGTTGGTAACAAGGAAGTTTAACAATAGTTGATTTGTGTTAACAAGTGTACCCTCTGTTGATCAGAGAAGTTTTAGTGTTTTTGATTGTGTGATAAAGAAACATCACAAAATGGTTAGAAAAAATTATCGGCTGGTTCCAACAACGGAAAAAGGTGGTCTTGCTACTCCTTTGTGGTCAGATAACGAATTTAAAACACTGTTAGGAGAACAGATGGATCTAATAGTCACTGAAAAAGTTAGACAAGAACTAACACAGAAATATGAGATTCATCCAGATAAGATGTGGTCTGTAGAAGAGTGTAAAAAGGTTCTAGGAGCAAGTGTTCGCAAGAACAATGTGGAAGCAATTATCTGTTGTCACAGAGAATTTGGTTTAGCAGTAGCTACACAACAGTCTCAGCATAACTCAGAACTAGAAAAAGAGAACAAAGAGCTACGTGCTAGAATTTCTTCTTTGACTAAGAAATTGAACCGCAACAAACCTATAGAAAAAAATGATGTAGAAGAAGTTAGTCAGCCGGATAACATTTACCCTGACTTACGAGCGTTTTTTTGAAACAGATGCGGCTCTCCGCCCAGTAACTGATGTGCCTGTAAATTCAGTAAATGTGTGTGGTGCTAGAAAGAGATCGCAGGGAATTGAGGGAACTGAAAGTGTTCCTCCCAACTCTTCTGTTGTCCAAATCCAAACTGTTGCAAAAGCACTTGGACCTAAAGACATAGAGCGACTGTCCCAGAGCCTACCTTCAGCACGTAAACAGTTTTCTGAATTTAGAAGAACATTAATCAGCAAAATGCGTCTATATGACATGTCGTTAACAGAGGTCACACAGTTAATGTCACAAATTTTAACTGAAACTGAATTCAACAGTTTTGAATCTGCCGTGACTTCTGAACTACAACATGCCAGTAGAAGTGATATGAGAGAAGGTGTTTTGAAAATCCTAAAGAATATCTTAGGGCCCAAAATAGATTGGTCTAGAATTACTAGCTGTGTACAAAAGAAAGATGAAAATGTGTGTGAATATACTGAGAGGTTTTGTCAGTCAGATGTAACGTACAGTGGAATAGTGGATGACTCTGAAAGTGTGCTTGATGACAAAGGACCACTGATTCGTATCTGGTCAGATGGTCTTGTTGCTGAATACAGAAGAGCTTTGCCATTCCTAGATATAGCTTGGTCTAACAGAACTCTCAGAAGTAACTTAGACAGTTTGGCAGCATGGGAAAGAGATACTGATGTTAAAGCCAAAGTGAGAGTAGCAGCAGCAGCTACATTTAGCACAACGCCACCAGTAAACAGGTGGTCTAAAAAAGAAGGCAAATGCCACTACTGTGGAAAATTAGGACATTGGGAGAAAGAGTGTAGGAAGAAGTTGCAAGATACAAAAAGAAATGCTATGCATAATTCTGCTCCTTCTCAGCCTGCATACAACCCTGAAATAGTTCCGCAAGTGTCCACTGAAACTTTAGGACAGCTAGTTCAGGCTCTTCTAAGAGCACAAAAAGACCAGGAAAAAAACTAATTGTTGGGGCTGTGAGTAGCTACCTTTCACCTGTAATCCATCATAATGACAAAAGAATTTTTGTGAAAGGTAGCATACAAGAGAAAGAAATTGATTTTTTGTTGATACAGGTGCAGAGATTACAATAATTCCTACAAAATTGGCTAAAGGTTTAGACATACCGTACAAGAAGACCAAACTTTCTTTAACTGGTGTAGTAGGTGAAGATTCTGTTTTGTATGAAACCCCGCCCATAGAGGTACAATTTGGCCCTAAAACTCTGACTACAAAACTGCTATGTGCTCCATTAAACACAGGTGCAATTTTAGGCATGGATCTCCTGAGACAGGTACATCTAACTTTAGACATGTCCTCAGAATCTGCTAGCATTCGAATTTCCTCAGCACAAGTTTCTACCAATAATGTAATCCCTCCAGAGTATGCTTTCTTACAGAATCATCCAATTTGGGCTAAAGACAAGGATGATTGTGGTTTGTTGACAGGCGTAGAACCAATAAAATTGACGGGGACTCCACCTCCGGTCACCAAACAATATCCGATCAATAAGGAAGCTATACAGGGGATCAAACCTATTGTAGAAAAGTTGCTGATGCAGGGAGTGCTAGTTAAAACCAATAGTCCCTGTAACTCGCCCATATGGCCCATCAAGAAATCCAATGGGACATGGAGACTTACAATAGACTACAGAGTAGCCAATAAAAATATTAATAAAATCACCCCTCTAGTGGCAGATCCTTCCACAATTTGTAATGGCATACTATTAGAGAGTAAGATCTTTTCAGTAATTGATATGTCTAATGGATTCTTTTATGTACCGTTGCACTCTGACAGCCAGCCATGGTTACATTTCACAGTTGACTATGAGCAATACCAGTGGACACGTTTGCCACAGGGATTTCAAAACTCCCCAACCATATACCATCAGGCTGTCAGACGTGATTTGTGTGACCCAGAATGTCCGGTAAAACAGTCCACTATGATCCAATATGTCGATGATATTTTGATTGCCTCAACAGATCACGAGGTACATCAAACTGAATTGGCATCATTGTTGGACTATTTGCATAAGGACACAAATGCAGCTTTCACAAAGCTCAAATTGCTAAAAAGCAAGTCACATTTCTGGGTCAAACAATTGGTGCAGGAAACAGATCCATTACACAGGATCGAGCGGCTTCAGTCAAAGCCATACCCCCGCCTACTACCATTAAAACACTCCGATCATTTTTAGGAACAGCAGGTTACTGTAGACCTTGGATTGAAGACTATGCCTCAATTTCACAGCCGCTCTATGACTTGTTGAAAGGCCATGGTAAAGATTCTGATACTGTTTGTATGGAAGAATGTCACCTCAAAGCGTTCAATGATTTGAAGAGAGCACTATGTCAAGCACCAGCATTAGGAATTGCCCAAACTGATAGACCATTTGTGCTTTATGTCCATGAACATTTAAGCTTCATGACTGCATGTCTAATGCAAGATCATGGGGGCAGTTTACGCTCAATTCATTACTATTCTGGTAAACTTGACATAGTAGCTCAAGGTATGGGCCCATGCCTCAGAGCAGTACAGGCAGTGCATCTAGCGTTTCAGGCTTCATCAGGAATGGTGTTAGGACAGTCTGTAAACGTAAGATGTCCGCACGCAGTGTCCGCATTAATGAATCAAGCAAAAGTCACTTCTGTCACTTCCTCTCGCTGGGGAAATTGGTTAGCAACTCTCACAGCCCCGAATATTGTCTTAGAGCGTGCACCTGTCACGAACCCATCCTCATGTATGATGTCTGCAATGACTGAGAATTTGTTAGAGGATAAAGGAGAAATGACTCACGATTGTGTTACGCTTACATATACACCTACGAGTGTAGTAAAAGAAACTGCCATAGAGAATTCAGATTTGAGTTGTTTGTTGACGGTTCAGCTCAAGTAATTGAAGGTAACAGACAAGCAGGTTATTCAGTAACGTCCACCACGGAAGTGTTAGCTTCAGGACGTCTTCCAGATCATTTTTCAGCTCAAGCTGCAGAACTAGTAGCCCTAACAAGAGCATGCACGCTAGCTTCAGGATCAGTTGCTAATATCTACACAGATTCCAGATATGCTTTTGGGGTAATTCATGATTTTGGTGTCATTTGGCAAACCAGACAGTTTCTAACTTCTGCTGGATCCCCCATTAAGCATGCTGAATTAGTGAAAGATCTAATGTTTTCCATGAAACTTCCAAAGAAATTAGCAGTGATCAAAGTGAAAGCACATCTCACAACTAATACTACGGAAGCTAAAGGTAATGCTCTTGCTGATATAGCAGCTAAACAGGCTTGTTTCTATGCAACTGTACAAGTGTGTTCAGGTAGTGCAGCACAGAAGACAATTATGCCTCCTGAATCAATAATTGATCTTTACAAAGACGTTCCTCTGAATGAAGCATGGACATGGTTAGACAAAGGAGCCACAGTGGATTCATCTGGTTGCTGGACCAAAGAGGGAAAGTATGTTGCTCCCGAATCACTGTTGCCATATTTGGCTCAACAAATACACAATTTGGGTCACAGTGGTCCAGCAACGATGAATCACAGGTTCTCAAATCAGTGGTGGAATCCAAAATTCAGAAATGTAGCCACAGAAACAGCCAAGAGGTGTGTTACATGTCAGAAAAATAATGATGTACCAGCAGCCACTACACCAGCAGCACATACCCCAGCCCCACCAGGACCATTTCGTCACCTGCAAGTTGATTACATATCATTGCCTCATTGTAAGGGAAAAACTGATGTTTAGGAAGTAATAGATAAGTTCTCAAGATGGGTAGAAGCTTATCCAACAGGGCGTGCTACAGCTGCACATACTGCTAAATGTCTTGTCACTGATTTCATTCCCAGATGGGGATTACCAGATTGCATTGACTCAGATCAAGGTACACACTTCACAGGACAGATAGTCAAGGAAGTGTCTAGAATGTTGCAGATTAAGTGGAACCTTCACTGCCCATACAGGCCACAAGCATCAGGACAGGTTGAATGATCGAACAGAACAATCAAAACCAGACTAAGCAGTTGAGTCATGTTGGCAGACTCCACCAGAAGGTGGACACACAATCATCCCAGGTCAATGGGTCATGATAAAGTCATTCAGAAACAAGCCGTTAGAACCTAAGTGGCATGGGCCACATCAAGTGATGTTGATTACAGCAGCTGCAGTATTGTGTCAGGGAAGGAAAACCTGGACTCATGTGTCACACTGTAAGGTTGTTCCTGCTCCAACAGGGATAGGATAGGACACGAACCAGTAAGGAGCCGAGGGAAGAACCGATTGCAACAGGCGTCGTGGGCCAACCCTTCGGTGAAGATTCCCTCATAGGCCCTATCCTAGTCCATCCTTACCTCACTATTCCTTAGGTGTCAAAGGTTTAAGAAATAGGGAAAGATGGAACAACAATAGCAGACTCGGAAAATTTACCACCCTAGTGTTTGAACCAATACTGCTCTACTGTCGAGCAGACTCAGAAAAGTACAACCCTAGAACAAATACTGCTCTCCTGTCTTTTGTTTTCTTTCTTACTCTGTGCAGATACCACTGATGACTTCCCGAGACCCATACGCACTGACCTCGTCATCTGCGTATGAAGCCACAAGAAAACCTCAAGAAACAACTTGACCCACTTCCGAGACAACTATCACAAAAGGATAAAGAAAAGAAAAAGAAAAAAATACACAACACAGAGACTACGAAACCTTCAGTCATCCATCGACATGATCAAGATTGTCCTACTACTACACATCATGAAGATCGCACAAAGTCCGGACTCCAGAAACAACATATTCTTAGAGCTGATGAATATGTCAAAAACGCCTTGTTTGCTGGAAAGAACTTTTGCAGGTCACATCCGAAGATGGTTGCATTCCAGGACTCACTTGTGCACAAACATGATGGTCCACAAGACATTCTTGATCTTTCAGCAAAATTACATCAGATGACTGAAGATAATTCTTCATGGTTCGGAAACTTGATTGGTAAACCCTGGCTGTGGATAAAGGAAATAGCAATTATGTTGTTGTTTGTTCTACTGGCGTACTATCTATGCGTCCACAGTATCAAGTGTTTTATTCAACATATGAATCACGCCTCTCACGAGGAAATCACAGTTCCTACCAGAAAAGACTATTATCCGTAAGAACTTCACAAACCCTGATTGCATGTTTGTTTTCTGTGTCAGCATGCAATTACAGAAAAGCGAACACAGAGCGCATTATGTGCCTGTAACTATCACAAGTTGCAAGAATGAATTTTTAATTGTTTAAATTTGTATATAGTGTGGGAGTTATTTAGAACTCCCAAAGGGGGAATTGAAGGAATACAACTTTGTCAAATGTTTAATTTAACTTCTAATACTATCATTATAAACTGAGAAAGTTCTGTAAATTGAATTTAGCATTCAGCTGTGGAGCACGAAAGTCCTGCCTTATTCTGTGTCTCTATATACAGCTGTCAGACGGGTTTTCTTTCTATTGTAAGTTAAATGAAACACGTTAGTGAAACTCTTGGAGACTCTCGTGAGCTTTTGTCTTAGCAAGAGAGAGTCCTGTCATTCCTGTTCTGGAGTCTCAGGGTTTGAATAGGTTTTTTCCCTCTCTCTTTTAATACAGGTTCCTAAACCTGTATATGAGTTTCCACCATCACAATGTAATCCCTCCCTCTTATAATGTATATACAGGTCCTTCTCAAAAAATTAGCATATTGTGATAAAGTTAATTATTTTCCATAATGTAATGATAAAAATTAAACTTTCATATATTTTAGATTCATTGCACACCAACTGAAATATTTCAGGTCTTTTATTGTTTTAATACTGATGATTTTGGCATACAGCTCATGAAAACCCAAAATTCCTGTCTCAAAAGATTAGCATATCATGAAAAGGGTCTCTAAACAAGCTATTAACCTAATCATCTGAATCAACTAATTAATTATAAACACCTGCAAAAGATTCCTGAGGCTTTTAAAAACTCCCAGCCTGTTTCATTACTAAAAACCGCAATCATGGGTAAGACTGCCGACCTGACTGCTGTCCAGAAGGCCATCATTGACACCCTCAAGCAAGAGGGTAAGACACAGAAAGAAATTTCTGAACAAATAGGCTGTTCCCAGAGTGCTGTATAAAGGCACCTCAGTGGGAAGTCTGTGGGAAGGAAAAAGTGTGGCAAAAAAACGCTGCACAACGAGAAGAGGTGACCGGACCCTGAGGAAGATTGTGGAGAAGGACCGATTCCAGACCTTGGGGGAACTGCGGAACCAGTGGACTGAGTCTGGAGTAGAAACATCCAGAGCCACCGTGCACAGGCGTGTGCAGGAAATGGGCTACAGGTGCCGCATTCCCCAGGTCAAGCCACTTTTGAACCAGAAACAGCGGCAGAAGCGCCTGACCTGGGCTACAGAGAAGCAGCACTGGACTGTTGCTGAGTTTTGCATGTCATTCGGAAATCAAGGTGCCAGAGTCTGGAGGAAGACTGGGGAGAAGGAAATGCCAAAATGCCTGAAGTCCAGTGTCAAGTACCCACAGACAGTGATGGTCTGGGGTGCCATGTCAGCTGCTGGTGTTGGTCCAATGCAGCTAGCTATCAGGAGATTTTGGAGCACTTCATGCTTCCATCTGCTGAAAAGCTTTATGGAGATGAAGATTTCATTTTTCAGCACGACCTGGCACCTGCTCACAGTGCCAAAACCACTGGTAAATGGTTTACTGACCATGGTATTACTGTGCTCAATTGGCCTGCCAACTCTCCTGACCTGAACCCCATAGAGAATCTGTGGGATATTGTGAAGAGAAAGTTGAGAGACGCAAGACCCAACACTCTGGATGAGCTTAAGGCCACTATCGAAGCATCCTGGGCCTCCATAACACCTCAGCAGTGCCACAGGCTGATTGCCTCCATGCCACGCCGCATTGAAGCAGTCATTTCTGCAAAAGTATTCCCGACCAAGTATTGACTATTGTGTGCATAACTGAACATAATTATTTGAAGGTTGACTTTTTTTTTGTTGTATTAAAAACACTTCTTTTATTGGTCGGATGAAATATGCTAATTTTTTGAGACAGGAATTTTGGGTTTTCATGAGCTGTATGCCAAAATCATCAGTATTAAAACAATAAAACACCTGAAATATTTCAGTTGGTGTGCAATGAATCTAAAATATATGAAAGTTTAATTTTTATCATTACATTATGGAAAATAATGAACTTTATCACAATATGCTAATTTTTTGAGAAGGACCTGTATATTACAATGTTTGACTCAAGAAGTCAGACGATGTTGGAATGACTGCAGCTACCGACAAGCAATAAAGAACTTCTGCTTGGAAAACTTCCACCGTCTCCTGGTCTGAGCTTCTAACTTTTCTACAAAGAAAAAGATCACTACACGTCCAAGTAGTTCAAAACTCGCATGCCCTGAAGTCTCAGGGGTGCGATAGCCCCTTTGCTCAGCAGTTTCACTATTTCGGCTCGAAGTAGATGAGATACTTCGTTGTTTACCGTGGTTTCGACTCGCGCCGTGTAACGGCAGGGACGTCGAGCGAACTGTAGCGAATAGCCTCTTTTTATAGTGTTCAACACCCATTCTGATACCCCGGGAAGCTTTGCCCACGCATCTGCGTGAATAGCTAGGGGTAGAATGAAAACCGGGCGCTGGCCACAGCATAGTGGCGGCTGCAGAGCTTCGGTGTGCTGAGACATAAACACTGTGTTTATAGAGTGCGAGGCGGGATCGAATTCTCTATGACAGGTTGTGGAGAGAGAGCGAGCGGGACAAACCCCGTGGGGTTGAGCGTGTCTGTGAAGGAATGTGGGCGCGGGACGGCGGGCACATTCACTGCACTGAGAACACCGTCGGCTTGTGCTGACCGAATGTGTGTCGGTTTCGTTTTTACAAAAAACGAGGGACACGCATCGTGTAGTGTTTGTGCCACATTTACTACATTTTTGCACAATCGACATGAGTCGATTTTATTTATGCTGGCCCTGAACTGTGGCGGGCTGTGTCTGGGAATGGGCACTGAGATGTGGGCATTCTTACAACCCTCATAACTCCATCGGCCGTGGCCGGAATACCAGAAAATACACTCTTTTGGGATTTATCTGGGTCGCCGTAAAAATGGCATTTGTGTGCAGGCAAGCGGGCTGTGGTGCCGGCTTGTTTACTGCGAAATACACTGGAACAGTCACATTGTTTGGAACTGAACGAGCGAGAAGTTTCGGCGGAGTCTGGCCGCGGCGAGACTTAAACACCGTGAGTCTTAGCTGACTGTATGTGTGTTGGTTTCGTTTTACAGAAAACGTGGCACATGCAGTGTGTAGTGTTTGTGGGCACTGGGTTTTCGGCACATTCACTGCATTTAATGCACAATGACATGAGTCGATCTCATTTGTGCGAGACCTGCACTATGGCGGACTGTGTTTGTGTGTAGAAATGAACACTGGGCTATGGGCATTTTTATTACACTCATAACACCATCGGCTGTGGCCGGAATACCAGAAAATACACTGCTTATATGATTTTTCTGGGTCGCCGTGGAAACAGCATTTTTGTGCAGGCAAGCAGGGCCATGGTACCGGCTTGTTTACTGCAAAATACACTGGAACAGTCGCATTTTCTTGGAACTGAACGAGCGAAAAGTTTCGGTGCAAGCCTGGCTGCGGCATGACTAAATTTTATCTGCTGCGAGACCTGGGATCAAACACGGGTCTCCCGTGCGAAGGCTTTGGGTTTCGCCACTGAGCCACAGGGGGAAACGACAAAAGCTTAAAATAGCTCGAGCACATAAGAGAGCGTCATCACAGTTTGTGTGTGTTGGTGTTTGTTTGCAGGCGTGCGTGTTATACAACAGGCTCATTCCTGCAATATTGACATTTTCAGCCGCTCAAACTAAGAGGAGCTGAGAAATGTTTGAGAAATGGAGATTGGTCCGGCCTCGGTGGTACCAAAACACACTCTTTCCTCATTTCGCCGGTGACGCATGTCCACGGGGGGCGGGGTAGCTTTCTTGTAACGTAAAGAAAGCTAGCCGCGCAACGGTTTTGATGCTGGCCCGTTTCCCTGACGACTCTCGGGCAGAGGGGGGGAGGTCCACAGAGCTCGCCCAGTCCTCACTGTCCGACGCCAGGATAGAGCAGCTGGCCTTCTCTACAGATGCAGCTATCTCGTCGTCATTAACGGCGGAAGCGGCGGCGCACGGCGGCCGTTGTCCGTCAGCGAGCGACTCGAGTGAAGCTGGTGAAGCTGGCGGGTGAACCGGCGAGCTATCACGGCCTGGAGAAGGCTTGGGGCTGTTTCGTCGACCTCAATGGCGGAAGCGGCAGCAGACGGCGGCCGCTGTCCGTCGACCGGCGAGCTTTGGCGAGCAAGAGAAGGCTCGGGGCCGCGCTGGGCACGGCGCGGCGCTACAGCGGGCTGAAGTGCAGGCTCTGAGAATGATGCCAGGCGAGTCCTCAGAGTCACCATCAGCAGTAGCTCACAGTGAGGGCATCCGCCGTCGTCGAGAGCGAGAGCCGCATGATCCTCACCCTGGCAGGAAACGCAGATGACATGGCGATCCTCTTGACTGAGTGTGGCTCAGCACGAGCCGCAGGATCTATGCATCTTGAAAAAGACGCAGCTCTTTTAGGAGAGGGAGAGAGACAGTTAAAAAATGTGTGTCGCAGCGGCAAACACACACACACACTTGCAGAAAAGGATATAACGTCGAAAAGCGTAGCAGGTACGGCGGCTAAAGGCGGCGATGCCAGCGACTTCAGACTCAAAGGCTTGTCCCGCTGTGTGCTTTTTCTCAGACGGCGTGGCTTCTCACTCCGGATCCAGCGATGCGGTGATGCTTCGCTGAAGAGATGAAAATCAATTGTACCAGCATAATCGAGCTATGTTTATAGGGCGAGACCCCGCCTTTTCTGGCGGGACGTGACGAAATGGGCGCGAAATGCCCCCATTGGATATGTGTCACGCAGAGCCTCTCTCGATAGGCTGCTGCTGTTGCCGCAGGGCAGCCAATAGGCGCGCAAGCCGTCTTGCCTTTGTCTGCATGCTGCTGCACAGCCTTTTACATTAATTCAATATTAAGGATAATTTTTGGCTTCAATATCTTGTGGAAAAGAGGTTTTCCCCATAGCGTAAGATATTACGCAGTACGAGAGATACTCTCGTAAGAGAACTATGGAGCATGCGATGTATTGTGTATGTGTTTAAATACATCTGTTTAGCTGGCCACTGTAGGTGTCTGTTTGTTTGTAGTAAAACCAAATCATGTCCTCATAAACCACGAGTTAACACACACAAATGTTGTAAACTCACGCATGACATGGTGTTATAAAAACACTGCGCTCAAGTTCAAATAATTTCTACTTTTAAAAAACTCGAGACCATGTGTTTTCCCCCCATTTCACTGCCCATCTAACGGGATCTGATTCGGGATCAAAAATGAATGGCTGAATCTGATTGTTAGCCATGGTTTGTTTTGGGATGTCACAGCTTCCAGACGCTCTCAACGCAAAAGGTTCGCGGGCTCGTGATTATTTAGCTCCGCCCACACCCGCTCGATCTTTCTTTTTTAAATATAATAAAACTAAAGACTTTTTGGAGATATGACGGATGCAATACTACTCTATAGGTACTCGAGATTAACATGAGATTGACCGAAACTGAGTGTTTCACCCCCCCCCCCCCTTTAAACATTAACTGAACAACAGCAAATTAACATAAAACACCATAATGTACATTACTGATAACAACAATTAGAAGAAACTAAATTATTTATACAAAATTTAATAATTTGTGGTATGTCACACAGAGACTTGTTAGGCAGGGAATGTCCTTTTACCATAAATCATTTGGTAATTAATAGTTTTTACTTCCAAAAACCATACATTTGAATGAGTGTGCATGTGTACAAGGGAAAGACTGTTTGTTCTGTGGATCCAAAAAGCATCAGCCTAATGGACTGAGAAAATTCAGCAGCAATTTTATCGCAAAATGAGTCAACCATTTACATTTTCACATAAGATTGACACTTCTCCATGGACAAAACACATATATGCATTAAAACAGTGATGGGTGTTTGTTTGTGTTTGAGAGTGTATCATAATGTTTTTTGATTACAGCAATGCAATAGTAATCTGGTTAGATGGTGGTCTTTCATTTCCTCTCTCTCTCTCTCTCTCTCTCTCTCTCTCTCTCTCTCTCTCTCTCTCTCTCTCTCTCTATGTGTGTCTTTCTCTGGTAAAACATTCTTTATGTCCTATTAATAAACTTTTAAGGCATTAGCTAGACAGATTTTCAGATTAATATTTTCAGATTAAAGTTTTCTAATGCTTAAATCTGTGAAAATATTAATAAAGCCACTCAACCATATTGCAAAGAAAAAGTTCGGCATGACCCATTATGCTCAGTTATGGGAGTCTGTGAGCTAAAAGCAGGGGAGGGAAATGTCTGCTTAGTTCAGAAGGCAGCATTTACTGTGTTTAGAGATCAGAGAGGGTATTTCCGAGTCTCTGCGATGCACCACCAACACTTACAAGAGCCTCAGTAATTATTAAAGCCCAAAGTATGAAGAACACAAGCTGTTCCCTTTCAAAAGCTTCTTTCTATGCTGTGCTGATTGTAGTGCTCTGGGAACACTTTGTGTGACCGGCTATGAAGAATTGTACAAACAATGAAATTGGCCTTGAACTTGGAGGCTACAAATATATGTGCAATGGGTTCGCCTTTCAGGTTTCTTTGTCTTCAGAGACTGTTTTGTGTGTGTTACACTCATTCTGTCACTCTCTTGTCAGGAGTTAGTTTCCAGCTTGCAGTGTGCAGAAATGTATTTGCGTCTACAGCGAAAAGAGAAAAATAAGCGTCACTCAAGGTAAACAGTGTGTGCCTCTGTGTTCACGGTCCATGCCTGAATAAGACACACAACAGTTTTGTTTTGTCTGTTTGGTGGAGCCCCGTGGTGACGAAGCACGAGAGGAACTACTCAAGGTGGTGACTCGTGCTGTGGCTAGACTACAATTAGACTGGCCACAGGAACAAGAGCCCCCAAATGCTCTAAAATGGAGGACAGATTTTTGTCAGGTGGCCAGGAGGTCTCTCCTTTTCTATGACGACCTCCATGGCGAGTTAACTCACTCATGGGGGAAACCTTAAACATTGCATTTCTTTGTGCCTTCTATGTTGACATATTCGACTATCGTGGGTGCAAAGGCACGCGGTTATACGATGATGCCTCAGGTTGAAGAAACACTTGTGTGCTATCTCGCCCCTGAGTCTGCATCATCGCTAATTAAACCAAATCTCCCCACCAAGCCAAAAAGAACAGCCTCCACGCTGGTGGGGAAAGCGTTTCAGGCAGCGGGTCCAGCTGGTGCTGAGCTGCACACTATGGTAGTGTTACAGGCGTACCAGGCTGACCTGCTGAAGGATTTGAGTGCGGATGGTTTGATTGACAAAGAGTTGTTCTCTGAGTTTTGTCGAACCACAGATTTGTCTCTCTATGTGACTAAACAGACGGCCTGGACCATCGGCAGTTCAAGGGGTGCGCTGGTCATCACGGAGAGGCACCAGTGGTTGAACCTAACAGGCATCAAAGACAAAAAAAACAACGATTCTGCTCGATGCCCCTCTTTCATCTTCCGGGCTGTTTGGCGACTCAGTCAGAACAGTCGAAAGCAGATTCCAGGAGGTGAAGAGACACGAGGAAGCGTTCTTCCATTTTCTTCCTCACCACATTCATGGGGAGGGGCTGTCGGCCACCCGGCCAAAACAAGTCCTGCTCAGAGACGTGAACCACAGAAACAGAGTGTGACGAGTCGCGCTCCCCATCGCCAAGATTGGGGACAGGCTCATAGCTCTCAGCAGCCTCATACGAGACATGATGCAAGGAATATCATATCCAAGAAGTCCTGATAACCTTTACCCAGGTCTGTGGGGGTTGCCCCACTCGGAACGGGGCACATACATAAATGAACCAAGTAGTCAAGATGCTGCTAACGCTATTGGCCAACACGGTCTCATCAGTGATCTGCTCAGCTGATACCCTCGCTGCAAATGATTACGCTCAAATAAGGGTGCCCTATTTAAACAGATTCAGTTCACTCCTAACTGCTTGCTGCTCGCTCTCTGCAACTCACCACCTCCCCAGCTCCACCTTGTCGTGTATAACATGGCATTTGCTATTCTGTCATCGTTGCTGCTCTGTTCATGGGGGGGGGGGGATAGTTCTGCTCACAGTGCTAAACTGTGAGCGTTCCCTAATGCTGCTGCTATCCTCTGACTCTGTGCTATTTCATGGTGCTCATGAAAGGTCAGAGGACTCCCTGAACAGAGCCATACTGCCAAATTTCAATTATCAACTGAATTGCAATTTATTTTACAATTACCTAATCATTTCTATTGTCTTGTGTGTTCTTGACTTAAATGGACCTGACAGAACTATGATAAGTACATATGTAACAAGGACACTGTAAAATAAAGTGTTACCGAAATAGGTTACAGAGATCAGTTTGCACACTGCCCTCCGTGTTTCAACAGTGTGGTCCCCACTACCATGAATCCGGAGCAGGTGCATCTGCTGTCATAAGAACTGCAATCTCTGCTGGGCAAAAGGGCCATAGAACATGTTCCCCTCCAAAAGAGAGTCAGGTTACAACAGTTGGTACTCTCTGGTTCCCAAAAAAGATTTTGAATTACATAGATGATTGGCTGATACTGGCCGAGTCTCAAGAGCTTGCGCTTTGACATCGAGATGTCATTCTAGCTCATCTAGTCACTCTGGGACTGAGACTCAGTCAAGAAAAGCGTTCTCTTTCCCACTCAGAGGACAAAGTACTTAGGGGTTATATGGGGCTTGTGTCCAGAAAATTGTAAACACCCTAAGCAATATCAGGCTTGATCAGGACATTCAAAATGACAAAAAGTCATCAGGACATTTCAAAAAGTCCTTAAGTCTCATGACAGTTGCGTCCACTGTGTTCCCTATGGGCCTTTTGAACATGAGACTGATTCAGTTTTAGTTGTAACGGTTACATGATTTCATACAGGCCTTATGAGCCTGAGTGGGGCCACTGAAAGGCTAGGACGCAAGGCCGCTATTCCCCTCAAGTGTCGTGGCCTAAAGAGGACAAGGCGCTATGCCGAAGCCATCGTCCCTCGCGCCTCAGACAGAAGATAGAGAGAAGTGTGTGCGACCACCGGACACTGCCCCCTTACCTGGACCCATCCTATCTGATCACTCCCCATCCTTCACGATGCCCTGGCACAACAAGGACACCAGATCCCCTTTTTGTTTGAACACGTTATTTCCCCATTTTTGGACATTTTATTTTTGTTTGTTACATTTCACCATCATTTCAAACAGAGCAGAATGAAGGTTGAATCACTCTAATGTTGTGTTTCCGAAAGAAATGTGTAAAATGGCGAAGTTTTCTGTTACGAACTGCTCCGAGACAAGGTTGAGGATCCGAATGCAGTTTATTAGAGTACTCCAGAATCGTAATCAAACACAGGCAAAGGATCAAGCACAGGAAGGCAGTCCAAACAAACAAACAAACAAACAAACAAAAAACAAACAAACAAACAGGCAGAGGTCAAAGGCAAAAAGGGAATCCACAAAACAGCCAAAAATCCATGAGACAATGAAACCAGGGGAAAAGCTCATAAATGCAGCGCAACAGCATACAAAACTTCACAGTGAGTGAATGAGAAAACCAGGCTTATATGGGGTGAGCTAAACAAGATAATAAGACACAAGTGAATCTGATCATTAATGATGAGTCCGGGGAGTGACTTATGGGAAATGTAGTTTGTGAGGGAATAAAAATAGTATGATGAGCTGATGCGTTACAGATATTATGAATAATTGTGTTTGTAAGGGTTTATGATGATGTGGTTTTAAGTATTCAGTCTCATTGAGCTTAAATGTTTACCAATGGATCTTTACGCTGATTTGTCATGTGAACATTTTAAATGGGATTGAGCATGAATAGTTGTATATGCCTGATGAAGGTTGTGAGACCAAAACATTGCTAATAAATTTTTGATACTCATTGATAATGTCAGAAAATGTCAGAATCAGAAAATTAATACAGCAATATTTTACCTAAAGGGCAATAGGAAGAGTGCAGAGTTAGATCTTGCATGTGATGAGAGTGAGGATGAGTTAGCCAAATGATAGGGAATGATAGGGATTCCATGATAGGGATCTACTTATTTTTAGTTTGCATGGGTTCCAAGTATATCAATCCATCCATTTTTAAATGAAATGTCCATTTAAATAGAAAAGAAAATCATAATTTGAAAGAGAAACCACTTTTTTGACCGTTTTCCATTGTGGTACAGCGTTGCCACATACCAAAATCTTTTTTTGATTTGTATGATTGAAGTCATATTACCATTTCATGTAATAAAAACTTATTTGAAAAAAATATTTCATGGTTAGAACATAATAGATACCATAGAGGGTTAATATATCCTGCTCACTTTATGACTTAAAATAAGTCCAGAAAATCTGATTAATATTTGTTGCAGAATGCCGAACACATTCAACATTTATTATTAATTCACTGCATTTAGAGGTCTATGTTTGGATGAATATTTTGGTGGGGCTGTGGCTGGTTGGCTCTGGCTGGTGGCTGGTTGCCAAAAAAAAATATTAATCAGCTCAAATTAAAAATAATAAGACCTGTTTCTTGAGTACCAAACATCTCAGTTTACGACTGTAACCAGGCAGGTATATAATTGGTTAGTATACCACGGCAGCAGTTGCAGCAGCCCTCGTGTAAAGCACTTATTGTGTGAAGACCTAAGAGTGTAAAGACCAGCGAGTCTACCTGTGCAAGTCCACCGAGCAAGGACCTCCCTTCCTCTTTTCTACAGCTTGTTCTCATCTGCTTGTTTTTGTGACCGGTATAGATGAAAACTGTCCTTGTATAAAAAAAAAAAGACTTGGCAGGTTTACTCAGTAACCATTTATTCCTGTAACAATAACAGGACAGGTCAGACCAATGACTGGGTCAGACGAACACTCTTCTAACAAATTAATTAATAATACATCCCCACATACATCCAGGCTTAACATTCCTGTAACAACAGATCAGACACACAAGAGGGGAACATTTTCTCTATTCATTAGCAGAAATGTTCAACTGAGTCCATTCACCCCAGTTTACATACTGTAAGTATAATTTGTCAAATACAATTAGCAATATGAACATGACTGTTTAAAACAATATTCTTTTGGCTTCCCAACACAGCCCGTGCGTTTTGAGGTCAAATGTCTCTGCAGCTTTAATAGGTTTAGCGCCACAAAATTTCTCCACATTCAACACACTGCACCTTCGGGTCGCACACCGAATGAGAAGCATTATTTTCTCTTAGTGTACACACACCGGCACCCAGCTACAGCTCAGGACCTTGTTCAAAATCCTGCTGCGCCACAGAGTGCCATTTATATCGTTTTATATTAAATTTACAATATATTTGTCTCAAATCATTGTTAATGTATATACGGACTTGACCCTGTGCTGCAATATACATTTAGTTTTACATTCATTTACAGAAATCAGCTGCGTGGATGAAAATTATCGCATTTTTAGGTGAGATTCTCAATTGATTATGTTTACGTACGTCTTGAGGTAAAGCGTTCAGACTGCAGACTCAGCAACTATTGTATTTAATTGTACAGTACAATCATAACATAGTACAGACATTATCTTAATTTCATAATGTCCTTAAAGAACAATATTGCAGGCCATAAACTGAGAAAGTGCGCGTCCGGTGTGCGATACCTCGAGTTGTCCTAGATGCGGCGCTGCCCTTCTCGTCCGGTGTGCGACCCCCTTTAGTCTCAGTACCTTCCCTTATAAAACTAAATTTAATGAATAGAGGGAATGCATTAACGTCACTTTCCAGCCGGAACACGCCCCCTCAGCCGGACTGAGTGGCAGAAGAGCAGCTGCGTGACTGGATTTAATAGGGGAAACTGCGAAAACTCAAGTAAAACAAACGATTATCAGTTTAAACTAAAGATTGGAGTCAATATAGTGTTCCTTACAACTTACTAAAGATCCAGTGATCATGGATATTGACATGCAGCCAGGAATCGTGTTTCCTGACATTTATATGTGCCTGATTTTGACACCGGGGAAATACATATAGCAAATTTGCCTGTGAACGCTTTATATAAATACAATATAGGCAGGTCTAAATCCAGGTGATCACAATGTTATATATATCATCATATCGTCTAGACTTAAAACTTGTATAGTTTTTTGTCCGTGTTTATTTAAAAATGTAAAATTATACAGAATATACAGTGGTAAATATTTGATTGATGAGTTGTCACTGCAATATATAACAATACAATATATAGAGAATGATTTTACCACCAAATTCATCATATTGACACAAAAATGATAACTGCAAATCCACCTTTCGCTGCCTGGAGTCCAGTTGTTTCTATGAATTGCACTGTAGTGGAAATTTTAATAGTGATTGATCCCAAACAGGTATCATAAGAGAAAGAACCTATTCAATGTATAAAAGTATATGTGTGTACGTGCTTGTGCGTGACGTTTCAGGAACATATAGGACAGGACCTCTGACCTTAGGGACGGTCAGTTTTGGCCAGTTTATTTCAGTACCAGTTTGTGTCTTTAAGTAGAAACTGAACAGCAGTAAGGACCTTATCTGAGTGGATGAAAGGTACAGCAAGGTGAGGAGGAACCTTGAAAACAGTATAAAGGCTGTCTCATATCTTCCTGTTGGGTGTCACTCTCTTGCACAGCGTAACTTCTGTGTACTAGACTGGACCTATTCTTGCAAGAATAAATACTTTTCTTTTTATTAATTTGACTCTGAGTGTCTCTTACGCAGTGATGATGTTTAACAGAATTTTTGCCACAACAGCACCGATCTATTTGCTTCTCTGTTCTGTAGCTTTAGGTAGTCTGTAAAAATATACCTCATTTCTTGTCAAATCTAGTTGTACAGTCAGTCGCAAAGATCGTTCCCGTTTTAGACGCGTTTTGTGTATTTTTCCGCAGCATTCACGCTGAAAACCAATGCTGCCGCTCAGTCTTTTTGCCACTTAGTGGGCGTAACCGCAGTCACTCCGGCCAACGGTGACGTCACATGCATTCCCTCTATTCAGCGTTGTATTTTCTCACCACACACTTCGAAGCTTTTGCTTGCACAGGTCTGTCTCCCACATCTGCTTTTCTTTTCAGAAAACAATCCTTGACTTGATTGTTTTTGATCATATAAATTGATAAGAACTACGCCCACCGGTTGATAATCACTGCTTTAGACCATTACTTTCTTTTCCTACTGGTCTCTGGAATTGCCAGTCTGCTGTAAACAAAGCAGACTTCAATACATCTATTACTAGTCAGACAGGTATCTATCTCATGGCCCTGACTGACACCTGGATCTGACCAGAGAACACTGCCTTATTTACAACATGACAATGTGTAGATTGGACTGATATCTGAATAAGGCTTGTGACACTTGAACGAGTCATGTTTAACCAAGTCTTTACCTTTCTTACACAGAACAACCTCCTGGACCAACCAGTGTGGTTTCAAAAGCGGCCCTTCAACTGAGGCTGCCCGGCTCTGAATCTGTTTGCTGCTTTTGACTCAATTAACCAGATGTCAACCCTTGTGATGAAGGGCATCTCAGGAACTGCACTACTCCAGAGGTTCAAGTCTTACCTTTCAGGTAGGTCCTTCAGATTGTCATGGAGGGCTGAGGTGTCCAAGTTGCAACATCTAGCTACTGGGGTGCCTTAGGGCTCTGTGCTTGGACCCCTTATTTTCTTCCTCTACATTTCATCGCTAGGATCTGTCATTCAGAAACATGTTCTTTTTCCCCTATCACTGCTTTTCTGATGACACACAACTGACTGAGCCTGGTTTCTCCCAAGATTTTTTTCTCCATTCTGTCACCTGATGGAGTTTGGGTTCCTGGCTTGTTTACTTGGGGACACTTAATATTCAACCAAAGTATTGATCTGACTGTACCACCACTGTTGTATGAGAACTGAACGGAGCTGGACAATTTCTTTTTTTCATTTTTTCATAACTGTTTTATAAATTAAATGAACTAATTTCATAATTGATGATCTTTACAATGGAACTGAATCAACACTAAACTGACTTCAGCTTAACAACAGCCAAAATAATTTTCCTGTTATCACTGTAAAGTTGCTTTGAAACAATCTGTATTGTATAAAGCACTATATAAATGCACAACTCTACCTCTCATTCCAACTAGATGATCTGACGGTAGCAGCACTCAGCCTGCCTGACAGACATTTCTTGCTGGATGAGACCATCACCTTCAACTCAACCTTGCAAAGACAGAACTGCTTGTGGTTTTAGCCAACCAAACACTTCATCACAAATTCTCCATTCAGCTAGTTTTGTCAACCATAACTCCATCCAGGACAGCCAGGAACCTTGGAGTTGTGATTGATGATCAGTTAAACTGGAAAATCACGCCCTACCTATTAGAGCATGCTATACATGTCCCAAGTCCAAGCTCTTGTTCTATCCCACCTGGACTATTGTAATGCTCTTTTCCGTCCAGCATGCACTGTCAAACCTCTGTAACTGATCCAGAATTCTGCAGCAAGAGTGGTCTTTCACGAGCCGGAGAGAGCGCACGTCACACCTATCTTCATCAATTTGCACTGGTTTTCAATTGTTGTTCGCATTAAATTCAAGGCACTGATGTTTGTCTATAGAACATCCACTGGCTTTGCACCCCTATACCTAAACTCACAGCTTGCATTCTGCAAGTGAATGGCACCTTGCGGTACATCCCAAAAAGGCACGAAAGCACTTTCACAGAGCTTTACCTTGACTGTTTCATATTGGTGGAATGACCTTCTTAACTAAACCCAAGCTGCTGTCTTAAGACATTTTTAAGAAACGACTATCTTTTTCGCCAATACTTGACCCATTAATACTAACACTTACAAATCTATTCTGTATATCTATTTATGTTTTATTTATTAAAAAAGAAAACTTGCTATGTGTACTGTGCTAGACTGACTGGAACTAGTTAGCTTATCCAGTACAGTGCAGTGCGGCCGCATTGTTACTTTGAAAAATGGCAGAAAAAGGCTACCTGCTGACAAAAACCCTCTCAGTTGGTGGCAAAAATCATGTGGTATGTATCCACATATTGCGCAGCTGGCAAAGACATATTTGGCCATACCTGGCACAGAGCTGAGCATGTTTTCATCAAATGGAAACATTGTCAACAAAAAACGCTCAGCACTCGCTGCAGATCAAGTTGACCGTCTGGTGTTTCTGAAGAACAATATGTAGATATGTAGTGATGTGTAGTGAGTTGAAATGGATTGTTTCTGAATGGCAGTTTTCTATTTTGTGTTCATGTAGTACATTATGCAGTCTGTTGAAGCGTGTTCTCTAAGTTTACTGATGCACTTGTACAGTTTTCTGCACTTTTGTTACCTAATTTTCCCCTGCAGGCACATAAAGTAAAGTAAATTTGATTTAAGAACAATTGTTTGAAAAGGTAATGCACTTTAATAAGTGAATGTCATTTCATTTCAATAAAAGATGCGATGATTGATTTGGTTTCTATTTGCTTATTGTGCTCGCTTGTGCCCTCTTGTGGGCATATGAGACAATAAAGTACTTTTTCCCTTTAACATTAAGTATTGCCTTTAGAATTCAAATATAATTCGAATTTTGATAATATTTAAGAAATAAATTTGAATTTAGCTTTTTAGCCATTTTGACAGAGACGAGACTATCACGGTTCTGTTTAGTTAGTTTCAAATTCCTTGTATTTGTTTCTCACAATTCATTATTTTCTATGGACACTGATTATTCTAACAGCTGCTTATCATTTAAATCTAATATCTCTATGCATTTAAGTTCCTCCCTGTTCAATCTCAGTTGTCGGTTGTTGTTGATGTTTGTGCTTGTGTATAGCTCACGCTGTTATGCCTGATTATTTTCTTGTTTATTAAACCTCCTTTGTATTTTAAATCCTGCCTTCAGTCATCACCTTCTTCAGTATTGTAACAGAACAACCGACCAAAGAAATGGATTAGCTGTGAAATCCGCTGTGATTGCTCAGAAGAGAATACATTTTTTTTAGTTACACTGAACAGTTCTGTCATCTCGCCACCTATGGAAGTAAAATAATGCCAAATGTTTTTGAAACAAAAAGCCTGTTGAATTGTACCACTTGAAAAAAATATACATTGCATTAAAGCTGCAGTAGGGAGTTTTGAGAAAATGTTGACTTGAATTTGAACAAGCACAACTTACAGGTCCAACCCCCTTGCTCTCTGCTGCGCTACAGCCCTCCCTCCACAGCTCCTCCCCCACAGCGGAGCCAGCCGTGAACGCACAGGCTAGTAAGCAGGACCACCGATGACGGCGGATTATAAACAGTTATGGAACATTCACTAATAGGGACGAAACATCAACAATATGCTTTACATTGACTATGGCCTGCCCATACTTTGACTACAAACTTGGTCCTCAAATCATTATGTATTTCGCAATACATGTAACTTTATAATGTTGCACTCTTTCTATAAGTTATAAATAGTTTGTAAGATAACGTTAAAAGATTAGTTCACTTTTAAAAAAACTTTTGCTGATAATTTATTCACCCCCATGTCATCCAAGATGTCCATGTCTTTCTTTCTTCAGTCGAAAAGAAATTAAGGTTTTTGATGAAAACATTACAGGCTTTTTCTCCATATAATGGACTTCAATAGGTCTCAAACGTTTCAAGGACCAAATAACAGTTTCAGTGCAGCTTCAAGGGGCTTTAAACAATACCAGACGATGAATAAGGGTCTTATCTAGCAAAACAATCTGTCATTTCAAAATTAAATAAAAAAAAATTAATTTTTATAAGCACAAATGCTCGCCTTGCTCTGTTCTGTGATGCACGTTCGTGATCCTGTTCAAACTCGTTCATCAAAATGAACAAATCTTTTTTCGAGTCATTTCGTTCGTTGAATGAACAAAATGACTCTGAAAAAGACTCGTTCAAAATGAACGAATCTTTTTTCGAGTCATTTCGTTCGTTGAATGAATTAAATGACTCGAAAAAAGATTTGTTCATTTGGATGAACGAGTTCGAACAGGAGAGTCACGAACGACGGTACGCGCTCGCGCTGTGCAAGAGAGGGGTGATCAGCACGTACACAAACGTGATTGACACTGCTAAGACATTCCTCCTGGCTCTGATTGGTTGTTTCTGACCGGGAGCGGTGTATTTCTGCAAATGACAATAGGACCACTGGGAGGAGCCAGAGGAGCTTGATTTTTTCACAGATTACCTGTCTCATATTCTACTGTCAGGACATAATGACAGTTTTAACAAATATTTGTTTACAAAAGTTACCTACTGGAGCTTTAACCCTGCTTGTATTTTAATGCATTGTATTTTTTGGGTTTGCATTTTTATGGGCTGAAATTTAGCATGGTTGAATATTTAAGCTGTGAATATTTAAATTAAAAAACAAATTCAAACACATTTTCATTAGTAAAATTTCAATACTCCATATTCACCTTTCATATTTCACTTCCAAAATATTCAAACTGATTAAAAATACAACCTATAATATTCAACAGGCGGTTTTCGGTCCATTTTATTTCGCTTTGCAAATTCACTTCCACAAATTCAGTGGTTCAAATTCGACAGTAAATTCAACGTTGACATCCAGGAACTGCAGGAAACGCAGTAGATTACCGAGCATAATCTCCATCTGCTGTTAGTTGACCTCACCAGCAGGGGGTGCAAGCGCGTTGTTGACGAAAGCCCGAGCAACAGTTAGAGCAAGCCATTCATTCATAAAAACTATTTACAACAATTGAGCATGCATTAAGTTTTTTGTGATGATTATCTGGGTCAGTATATATGCAGAAAAGATGATAAAGGCACAAAAGCTATTTTTATGTTTCATTCATTAACTTCATTGTTACTTTCCCTGGGTAGCCTTACATGTTATCAACTTTTTTTTTTTTTTTATAATACCATGAACGGGATTATAATTGGTTTCCCTCAATACCTCATTATACTCAAGGATTCCCCTTCCATCCGGACAAAATGCTTAATGTAGCTTAATGGACTAATACAGTGATATAAAAGACCAAACTCGCACCTTATTGGGGAAGTTTTCCTACATACTGTACATGATTAATCTGGGAAGGGTCTTAGCACTTTCATATTGTTGTCCTATATTGTTAGTTTAACTGTAACTTAAGTCGCTTTGGATAAAAGCGTCAGCTAAATGACTAAATGTAAAATTGACTTGACATTCGCACATTTAGGGACAGTCTCTAAAGCAACATTGGTAGTCCTATAGGCCTAAACATTTCTAACTTCAATAGCAAACTTAAATTTATTTGAATAAATAGCTGGGTTTCAGTCACGTGATTATGATGACGATTATGATGACGCGGGAAGGCGGTGCGATTTCAGATGGAGGGCAGGAAGGAAACATGGAGAGTACGTCTATGGAGGAAACCGTTGCGGAGAGTCCGTATTGAGTCTAATTTACTTTGATCATTTAATGTCCCATTCCCACTGATCCCCTCAACGACAACCTAAACCTTATATGAACACAGACACAAAAAAACACGTTGGCTACCTAACATACCGTCGCTGCAGAAACGGCATTAACAGACTCTGCTCCTCCCAAACCGCAGACGTAACGTTAAAAATCCAGTTTTTACGACGTTGTTCTGTGAGCTTTTTACATTTCTCACCTTTATGAATGACAATCTTAGGTACTCTATATAAACCCTTTCCCTTTCCTCGATTAGAAAGATTGGAGCAGCCGTAAACTACACAAAACATTGATGGCAGATCCTCAGCTATTTCACTTGCTGCCCTCCATCTGAATTTTCGCGCTCTCGCGATGCAGCAGCGTGACGTCACGTGAAACCAACCTATTGCGCATTATGCCTGACACCTACATGAACACTTTACAGTTGGTTTTATGACTGCAAGTCGTTCTCTTCAAATGCTATTGAAGTTAGAAACGTGTATACGAATGTCGTATGTAACTTTAGAGACGGTCCCTAAATGTGCGAATGTCCAATGTCAAGCCAACTTTATGCCAGGATCACTGAGAAACGCTCAGCTTTAAACTTTGTGCATTAAGTTCATATTCTGATTCCTTCTGCTTGCCTGCAAGTTTGGTCTTTTATATCACTGTATACGTTAAGCGTTTTATATGTCCAGCAGGGGAATCCTGACGTATTGAGGGAAACCCTAGTAGCCTACTGCCGCAAAATAACGTTGAGGCAACTAAACAACCAATAGATATGTCAAACTCAAATGTAACATTGGATCTGTATACATCCGCATCGGGGGAATAACATTATAATCTCGTTCACGGTAGAGATGCATGTAGGCTACACAGGAAAAGTAATCGCGAAGACACTGAATTTCACATAAAATAATCACAGATACACTTACATTGTTGTAAATGAGTTTTAATGAATTAATGGCTTCCTCTAACTGTTGCTCTGGTCTTCGTCAACAACACGCGCTTGCACCCCCTGCTGGTGAGGTCGACTAACAGCAGATGAGATTATGCTCGTTAATCTACTGCATTTCCTGCAGTTCCTGGACTTCAACGTTGAATTTACTGTCGAATTTGAACCCTTGAATATGTGGAAGCGAATTTGCAAATCAAAATAAAATGGACCGAAAACCGCCTGTTGAATATTATAGGTTGTATTTTTAATCAGTTTGAATATTTTGGAAGTGAAATATGAAAGGTGAATATGGATTATTGAAATTTTACTAATGAAAATGTGTTTGAAATGTTTTGAATGTAAATATTCACAGCTTAAATATTCAGCCATGTTAAATTTCAGCCCATAAAAATGCAAGCCCAAAAAATACAAAACATTAAAATACAAGCAGGGTTAATGCAATTCATATTTTTTTCAAGTAGTACAATTCAACAGGCTTTTTGTTTCAAAAACATTTGGCATTATTTACTAACATACACCAGTGTGCCATTGGATGACGAGTCACTGAAATCGTTGTTTTGGATCGGGGCCAACTACCACCAGCCAGTAGACCTCCCAGACACCCAGGGACTAGACTGGAGGGAGGGCATCATCTGGTGTCTAAAGAACATTTATCCCCAATCCAGACTACAGCCAGACCCAGAGCCAAGCCCACCACCACCCTTGACTGTGGAGACTTCGCGAGAGCCCCCCGCAGATGGAGAGCACCCGAATGTGATGAGTGAGCCAGAGCCCGAAGAGGAAGAGAAGGCGCCGACCATCGGCTCCAGTCTGCCTGCCTGTCTGCCTGCTGCTGCTGCTGAGTTGGTTTGCGTCTGTAAGCTTTGTATATCTTTCTGTTTTGAATAATTATTAACTATCATTTCCTGTTGTTTATACTGCTAGATATAACTTACTCAACATTCACATATTAACCTTACATCGCTAGCTTCAATCTAAATCGTTGCTAGCACAACACGCTAGTAATTCGCTAACCTGTTAGCGTGCCATCAGTGCACTCTTTATTTATTTATTTATTTTGCTCGTGCGCTCGCGCCTTTAACAATACATAAAATAAATGGCGAGTATCAGTCAGACAAACAAACATGGTGAGTCATGTCATCTTCTCTTATTGTCACTTGCACTTCATGTAACATGTATAGCATAGGCTTCCCTGTCAGCACAGGATTTACATGTGATAAATGCAGGGAGTCTGGCTGACGGAGAAGATTTCAGACACGCATCAAAACTTCAATTGAGGTTAATTGTAAGAGTGCAAGGGCTTTAGATACTACTTTGGGTGTGATTAGCTTAGAGAACACTGTACATTGGTCGGTTCCGGCTGTAGTAGAGCCCGTGCAGCAGGGCAATTGGGTGACGGTGAGACGCTGTAGTCGCGGCACCAAACACCGCTCTTCCGTTCCGATTACAACATCAAATAGATTCTCCCCACTCAGTGAAACACACACTGAGAATCCTGTTGAATGAGCCCTAGTTATTGGCGATTCTATTACACGGAAAGTGAAAATAGAGCCACCAGTCACCATAGTCACATGTTTGCCGGGAGCCAGAGCGCCTGACATCAAAGCAAATTTAAAAGTGCTGGCTAATGCTAATCGTAAATTCTCTAAGATTATTATTCACGTCGGCACTAATGATGTTCGACTTCGCCAGTCGGAGATCACTAAAATTAACTTTAAAGAGGTGTGTGAACTCGCAAGTACGATGTTAGGCACTGTAATTTGCTCTGGCCACCTTCCTGTTCGAAGGAGACATGAGATAGTTAGTAGACTGTCCTCATTCGATGGCTGGCTGTCTAAGTGGTGTCCGCAAAATAATATAGAATTCATAGACAATTGGAAAAGTTTTTTTGGGCAGACCTGACCTGTTGAAAATAAATGATATTCATCCCTTTTGGGATGGTGCTGCTCTTCTTTCTAGTAATATGGCACATAGTCTTAGAGCTCAAACCTGACAATCTGGGCTCAGGTCAGGAAGCAAACAAATTGGCTAAACCGACCGTCTGTTAGCTGTCTCACGTCACTGAGGTCAGATAAATCACATCACATAGAGACTCTTTCACCTAGATATCATCATACAGTATTGAGACTGTGTCTGTTCCCCGAATTAGGAAATACAAAAAACTTCCAAACCCATTTACCCAAGGGTAAAAATTTAATTGGTGTTCAACAAATAAAAAACAGATATAATACAAATGAACAAATGATAAAGCTTGGGTTGCTGAATATTTGATTCCCTTACTTCAAAAGAACTTATTGTTAATGATATGATTACAGACTATAACCTAGATGTGCTGTGTTTGACAGAACCCTGGCTAAAACCAAACAATTGCATTACTTTAAAGGGCACCTATTATGCAAAATTCACTTTTACATGGTGTTTGAACATAAATGTGTGTTGGCAGTATGTGAGCAAATCCACCCAGTGTTTTTTTACAATCTCAATAAATCATAAGCACTGTCTCAGAATGAGCTATTCTAAGATTCGGCTCAGTGTGACGTAGAATTGAGCAAGCCGCACCGACGTGGTTTGATTGACACTGTGGTTTTGGCATAGACCCCGCCCTCGGTGATCTGTTCACCATCCTCCATTGTTTCTATGACAGCCGGTGTTCTGACGATTTGTGCTGCCTTGTCGAAAATGTCTCCTAAGAAACATAATTGTTCTGTTGTGGGATGTAATAATGTTCATAGTAGTTTTCACTTCCGACATCAGAGCCACTGAAAACGCAGTGGATGGATTTTATTTAAGAAGGAAAGGCGCCACTTAAACTTCCAAAATACATTTATGTTTGCATGAATCATTTTCTGGCAGACTGTTTTGTGAACGAGGGTCGCTTCAAAGTTGATCCTCAAGTGTGGATGGTTGCCTACTGTTCGCGATCCAATGTCACCTCCAGTAGAAGTAAGTGTATTTTATGATTTTTGAGCAAATAGTCATATCAGTCGATGTCAGGCAATTCAACAACAAATGCGTCTAAAGTTGTTGTCGTCGTCGTCGTAGGATGTCTGTGTAATAATTTAAACCTTGTTTGTATGGTGTGTAACCACACGTTTATAAATATATTTTTTAAAGATATTGTATTAAAAACTCTGCATGTTTTCTGTAAAGACAAGACATCAAAATTGCTGTTTCATCCGTCTTGTAACCTTCCATACAACGACTAGCGTCAGACAGTTTTATGTCACGTATAATTTTTTGCAACAATTACAAATGTAAATAAATTAATACCTGTTCTATCTCCCTGCAGCATATATTTTATTGTTCTGTAGCCATCTCACATTTGCCACATAAGCACCTGTACGACAAGTAATGTAAACATGACGCAACAGGTCCCTCGCATAAATGTAATTTCGTTTGTACGTAGCAAACGTTATCACAGTATTTGTGTTTGTAGTTTCAAAAAATTGCGCCAACGTTATCACAGTTTGAGTGTGTCTGTGTGTGTGTGGCACATCCATAATTGCAAAGGGGACGCGATTACAACTCTATAAGTACATACATGTATCAAATAACCATTCCGAGACATCCTGGTCCATTCTCATTTGTGTGTTCTGCCCAGACTGATCTCATGAAATGGCGTATGTATGACACGCCAATTCGTATTTCCATTTTTGGCGTGCTATCAACACGCATAATCACTTTTCAGCGTGTTTATCAACGCCGTTGACTTAACGTTACATCACTGTATATATAAATATATGACCTACCCCAACCCCGTCCCTAAACCTACCCGTCACTGGGGTTAATACCATTTATGAGTCTTCCCCTACCATCATAGGAAAAAAAATATCGCTCCCCAGATGTAGATATACATTTTGCTTCGTTTCGCTCGGACATTTAACAGCGTACACATACACGCTGAATCACTCGGACATTTAATGGCGTAGACATACACGCGGAAGATGACAGTTCGTTTCGGCGTGGACATACACGCGGATAGATAAAAATGCGTATAGATAACACGCCACTTGACTTGAAAGTGGCGTGTATGTTTACGCAAAGTCATGATGTCATGTTGGTTCTGCCAGAGTCTCTTCATCATCGGGGTCTGATTCCGGTTCAAACATGTACGGCTGAATGCCATACAAAACAGCGGGTCTCTCACTCACTCTCAGCCATTCTGCTTCTACCCACTGTTTATTGCCATAGGTTTGCAAGTTACGCCCTCCTCCAAAGTCTGGGCGGGGATATGCAGCTCATTTACATTTAAGGTGGTACACACCAAAACAGCTCTTTTTAAAACAGGCCCCAAAAATGACATTTTCAAATGGTTATAATAAATTAATTGTGGGGTATTTTGTGCTGAAAATTGACAAATACATGCTGGGGACACCCAAGACCAATATTACATCTTGTAAAAAGGGGCATAATAGGTGCCCTTTAAATGAGTCCACCCCCCAAGATTATGGTTATAAACATGAACCTTGTATGAAAGGCAAAGGGGGAGGTGTTGCTGTAATTTATAGTAATATTTTAAGAATTACTAAGAAGTCTAGTTTCAAATATAATTATTTTGAAGTGTTGGTGCTTAATGTAACAATATCTAGTGTAAATGATAAATCACATTTGAGATTTTTTTGCTGGCTTCTGTATACAGGCCACCAGGGCACCATACAGAGTTTATCAAAGCATTTGCTGACTTTCTATCAGAATTAGTTCTGGCTGCAGATAAAGTCCTAATTGTTGGTGATTTTAATATACAAGTAGATAACGAAAAAGATGGATTGGCATTTAAAGACATTCTTAACCCTCTGGGGTCGGCAAATGCGCCGTTGGCATTACATACACATTATGTTGGCATTAGTGGAATTGCACTAGCATGGTTTAAATCATACTTATCTGACCGTTATCAGTTTGTAGCAATAAATAAAGATGTCTTATCGGTCAAAAGTTAAATATGGTGTACTACAAGGCTCAGTACTAGGACTGCTGCTGTTCACTCTGTACATGCTACCCTTATCATTAGGAAGCACGGCATTAGTTTTCACTGTTATGCTGATGATACTCAGCTCTTTATTTCGTCACGCCCTGACAAAACTTACCAATTCACAAAATTAACGGAATGCATAGCTGATTAAAAAACTGGATGACTAGTAATTTCCTACTACTTAATTCTGAAAAAACAGAGATTCTAAATATTGGACAACAAACTTCCTCACGTAATAACCTAGAATACTGTCTAACAGTTGATGACTGCTCTGTCAGGTCCTCGTCGTCGGTTAGGAACCTGAGCACTGAGTGTGCTCTTTGATACCAATCTTTCATTTGAAAGTCACGTGTCTAGTATCTGTAAAACAGCATATTTTCATCTTAAAAATGTATCTAAATTACGTCATATGCTATAAATTAAAAATTAGTTCATGCATTCATTACATCAAGGCTAGATTATTGTAACGATCTACTGGGTGGTTGCCCTGCACGTTTAATAAATAAACTACAGCTGGTCCAAAATGCAGCCACTAGAGTTCTTACCAGAACCAGGAAGTATGACCATATTAGCCCAGTTCTGTCAACACTGCATTGGCTCCCTATTAAACATCGTATTAATTTAAAAAAAAATGCTTATTACTTACAAAGCACTAAAATGGTTTAGCTCCCCCAGTACTTGAGCGAGCTCTTAACGCATTATAGTCCTTCACATCTATTGCGATCTCAAAATTCTGGCGACTTGAATGTACATCTAGAATGTAAAAATTGTCTGCTGGCGGTAGATCCTTTTCCTATTTAGCACCAAAACTTTGGAGCAGTCTCCCTAACATTGTCCAGGAAGCAGACACACTCTGTCAGATCAAATCGAGTCTAAAAACACAAACTCGTCCCCATACCGGCGTGATGACTCCGACCCCCAATCAGATGGAACTGGATAAATATTGTGAAAGTTCTGATCCAATCCGACTTCTGACCTATAATGCTGCCTGAATCATAATCATACACAGTCCGTTCGTTGGCCAGAGGAGAACTGGCCCCCTGACTGAGCCTGTGTTCTCCCAAGGTTTTATTCTCCATTCTGTCACCTGATGGAGTTTTGGTTCCCTTTCAGTCGAGAATGCAGACGTAGTCAACGTCGACCTCCCTCCGAGTTACGCTCGGCTCCTCAGCGAAAAAGCAACTAGTGCGTGCATCCACTTCCGTATTAATACCAGTGCCCGCGGGGGCGGAGTGTGTGATGTGTCAAGCACGCCAATTCCATTGGCTCGTTCAATAGTACTCGAAGATGACTGGCTCCCTGGCGTGATCCCATTTCAGTCGACGTCGACTACGTCCTCCGTTACCTCCTTCAGGGAACGGTGGGTTGCATACGCAACCAGGTCATTCCTTGCCACTGTCTCCTTTTTTGCTTTTCTTCGCCTTTGTCGCCATTGGCTTTTGGCTTGCTTAGTTGTGGACATTTAATTTTATATTATTATTATTACCATTTAATTTTAACATTATTAATACAACATTGTTCCTCTTATCTCTGTTAAGCTGCTTTGAAACAATCTGTATTGTAAAAAGCACTATATAAATAATAATAATAAATTAAATTTTTATAGCGCTTTTCTCAAACTCAAAGTCGCTTTACAGGGCAGGTGTGTAAACAAGAAAAGACAAACAAGATTCCGGCACAGATGGAAATGGGAGGGGCGTGGGGCTACGGATAAGCAGAGGTAAAGGGATGGGTCTTGAGGGAATGATTGGAAGATGGTGAGGGACTCAGAGGTGCGGATCTCATGGGGGAGAGAGTTCCAGAGCCTGGGAGCTGCCCTGGAAAAGGCTCTGTCCCCAAAACTGCAGAGCTTTGACTTGTGGCTGCAGAGGAGACTGGCTGAGGTGGATCTGAGGGACCATGAGGGTTGGTAGGGGGAGAGGAGGTTAGTGAGGTAAGAGGGGGACAAGTGGTGAATGGCTTTGTTGGTAAGGACCAGGATTTTGTATGTGATCCGGTGGGAAATGGGAAGCCAGTGTAGTTGTTTTAGGACAGGAGTGATGTGGTGCCAGGATTTGGAGTGGCTGCGTTCTGGACCAGTTGGAGTCTTTATGTAGGTCGAGCTGATACCAAGGAGTAATGAGTTGCAGTAGTCCAGTCGTGAGGAGATGAAGGCGTGAATGAGTCTTTCAGCAGCAGAGGGTCTGAGTGAGGGTCTGATTTTGGCGACATTGCAGAGGTGAAAGGAGGAGGTTTTAATGACATCACGGATGTGAGGCTCAAGGGAGAGGGTTGAATCTAAAATCACGCCGAGATTCCGGGCCTGAGGAGATGGGGAGACAATGGTGAGAGTGGGGTTATTGGTTTTGCTGAGAGTGGATTTGGAGCCTATGAGGAGGAATTCAGTTTTATTGCTGTTGAGTTTGAGGAAGTTGTGTTGAATCCAGGTTTTAATAGCTGAGAGACAGGAATTGATGTGGGAGAGGGGAGGATTGTGGGGGGATTTGGTGCTGAGGTAGATCTGGGTGTCATCGGCATAACAGTGGAAGTTCAGGTTGAAGTGGGGGAGTATCTGGCCAAGGGGGAGGATGTAGATGATGAGATGAGGGGACCGAGTACGGAGCCTTGGGGAACGCCTTGGGTGAATGTGACTGTCGCAGAAGTATGGTTATGAAGAGAGATGAAGTGGGATCTGTTGGAAAGGTAGGAATGGAGCCAGCTGAGTGCAGTACCTTCGATACCAAGGTTTTTGAGTCTGGTGAGCAGGATGTTATGGCTCACGGAATCAAAGGCTGCACTCAGGGCGAGAATAATGAGGGTGTTAAGGGAATCGGTGTCAGCGGAGGTGAGGAGGTCGTTGAGGACTTTGAGAAGAGCGGTTTCTGTGCTGTGGAGGAGGTGAAAACCAGATTGGAGAGGTTCAAGTTGGTTATTGAATAAAGGTGACTTGACTATCGCCCCGAAGCCGGTACCCCATAGTGCGTCTGACCAAGGGTGTGAGCCAGAGACAGCAGCAAAAGAGGGAATACAGTTGGAATTGGACAACGAGGACTGGCTGATTGAGCAGGAAACAGAGGTACTGCATCCCACCCGATATTATCTGTTTATTATTCATCATCGCTGTTTAGAGACAGCACTGAAACTTGTATGGACTGTGAAATCTCTGTTTGTTCGTCATCATCGCTGTTTCAAGCAGCAGTAAGATAGATATATCATCGACCTGTTGGGAATTGGAATTACCGTCATTGATCACGTCAAGCTTCCCTTTCTCACCTTCACCCCAGAGCGCAGCCAGTCCTCCAGCCCCACCTCTGCTGGATGCTTGCAGCCCTTTGTCTTCCCCGTGAACGCCTTGCAGCGATGGAAAGCATCAGGTCATGCTATCACCAGCCTCGCCTGAGCGAAAGGGATCCTTTGGCTCCGCCTCCGGCCTCTGATCCCTTCACCAGATACCCTCAGCCTTACAGCTCCGCCGGGTTCCATCGTCCCACGGCTGCCCCTTGGTAAATAGTCACTCTATTTCCGCCATGGACTTGCGAGCCGTAGTACGCTGCGCTCAATCCCTCCACCCCTAGGGATGCAGCAGGTTCCTCCTCCTTCAGGGCCGGAGCCTGTTGCTGTCGGCCATGAATGGGGGCGGAGCAGGGAAAGGGGGACTCACTGCCGGCTGCCCTCAAAAGGAGGAGTGTCAAGCCATCCCCCAACTGATGTTCAGTACCCTCGCATGGCACCACGATTGAGTCTCTCAGCTGGTTGAGGGCCGAGCGGCAATGTGTCCGGGAACCGGACCAAGATACCCAAGATTAGGTTATGTGGCGAGCAGGACTAGGTTGAGGGCCGTTGAAGGATGGTGCGAGGTCGATGCCGTGATTACTGATGAGCGACACCTGCGCGATGCACCGGTCTCTTATCTCTCATGGAGGAGCGGAAGTATAAAAGGACGACAGTGGAGATCGAGAGAGGCCATGTTTTGTTTCACGTGGCAGCAGTTGTCCATGAGGGACTGCTGACTTTATTTTCGTTTAGTATGTGTTTATTTATTTAAGTCTTTAAATGTTTGCTGGTTCTCGCCTCCTTCTTCCCATAACAACGAACAGTGTTAAAAACCTTGTTTGTAGTAGTACTCAAATGGTACTCCACTGTATGTGCAATGCCATTTACAGTAGTACTTTGGAACTTTTAGTTTAGCGAACTTTAAGTTTATTTATGAAAATGAATTTGCCTTGTTTTTTTGTTGTGATGAAGATTGCTCTTTGTATGGGTGGACTGACTTATCTTCTGGCTGTGTGTTTATAAGTGGTGTTATTTAGTAATTGTGTCATGCCATTTAGCTGTGGTTTAGCTATGATTCACACTGAGGAGCTGCATTCCAAAATAATGCTACATACATGACGTCAGTGAATAATCTTTTAAAATAATCCAAGAATCAAAGGAGGGCTACAAGAATCACAGCATGCATATAAATGAATTGTTCTGGTTGAAATCCCAGCCCCTGATGCAGCTTTCTAAAAATATATAGTTTCTGTAAGAAATAACATGCATTCATGAGTGATAACCGCAGAGGGCAGAAATAAAGCAGTTTATTTTTAAAAGGATAGTTTTAGAAAAATTTTATGATCTTTTTTTCTTCTGATGAACACAAAAGAAGATATTCTGTAGAATGTTGGTCACCAGACAGTTGATGGGCCCCATTGACCATGGTATTTTTTCACTATAAGTCAATATAGAAGTCATCAACTGTTTGGTTACCCATATTCTTCAAAATATCTTACTTTGTGTTTAGCAGAAGAAATAAATGTTTGGAACAACTTGAGTGTGAGTAAACAATAACAGAATTGTCAAGATAGTTCAACCAAAATGAAAAAAAAAAAAATATATATATATATATATATATATGTTGTGTTCTGCAGAAAATCATTAAGGTTTGGAAAGAAATAAGAGTGAATAAAGTGAATAGTTTTGCATTTTGGGGTGAACTATCCCTTTGTATTTAATCACCATTCCCTTCATTGTGTGGAGAAGAGCAGCATGAACATTCACCAAAATATCTTTGAGTTCAACTAAAGAAAGACAAACTTTAGGGTAAGTGGTGAAATATTTATTTAAAATTAGGTCCAAGTTTTCAACTTATTTATGTCAAGTGAGGCTAAACCATCTGAAGTGTGTCTGAAGTGTGTTTTGGCTCAGGGTGTGAAAGTCCTCACAGGGGGGAAAAGTAATCTTCTCTAGCCTGTCGCCTTCAGAGTTCTGCAAATAATTTACTGATGAGGAAGCAGCATGTGTAGGTCTCCTTGCAGATGTGTCATTATGTGGCTGAATTTATATTCGAGTCGAGTTTGGCAAGAAAATTATAGAAAAGAGGGGGAAAACGACTGAAGCCAAGTGAGCTGAGAGAAAGAGAGTCCCGCTGAGACACGCTTAAAGCTGCCATGATAAGCCTGACTTGTACTTTCTGCCCTCGGCATGTGCTGCCTGAGATAAATTTCTCAGTGTGTGTGGCTGTATGTGTGAGTTGATTGTCTTGAATTGTTAATGTGCTCTCTGGTATTCCCTCTGTAAATTTAGTGCTGGGGGTGGGGAGAGTGGATGCATAATTCCAGTAATCTGAGTGATTTGGACATAGCAGCTGATTTGTTTCCATTCTAATAGCATTAAAAGACAACCTTTAAACAATATTGACCCTATACTGCTCCTGTTTCAGTCCGTGAGGGTGCACCTCAGATAATAGTAATAATATACACTAAGAATAAAGCCTGTTTTTGCATTTTTAATATGCGCTGCATTGTGGCATTATTCTAATGACAATTAAACACATTTTCCACCTAATTATTCTGATTCTTATTATTCTCAATGTTGATTCTCATTAGATTTTCATTGCTGTAAATGTAATTCAGAGATGAAAACCACCCTGTCTAGATGCAATTATTAATTTATTCTTACATTACCATTCAAAAATTTGGGGTCGGTAAGATTTTTAAATGTTTTAGAAAGAAGTCTCTATGCTCACCAAGGCTGCATTTGTTTATATATATATATATATATATATATATATATATATATATATATATATATATATATATATATATATATATATATATATAGTAATTGTTTAAAAATATATGAATATGTGAATAAAAAGGAAGTAAACACTGTAACAGGGCACTCAGTAACCTGGTAATTTCATGCGCACTAGGCTTGGGCGGTATCCAAATTTTGATACCGTCAAACCTCCTCCCTATTTTACCGGGGTATACGGTATTACCGTGACTAATTAAAAATTATGACATAAGGCTCAGACAGCATCACCAAACTGTTGGCTTGTGCCTACACAGTTCAGAAACTGAATACCAGATCGGGCAAAAAAAAAAAAAAAAAAAAAATCAAGCCCAACCCGTGCACGTTGTGTCTGATCCCGGCTGACGGCATTAAATGTAATTATGAGCCGGAGCCCTATTTAGACTCGACTATTTTTAATACGTGGGCCGTTATAATATGGTGGCGCCAAATAATTGGTAGATATAAATACTATTTATAAATGAGCAAAAATGGGACACTTAATAATATTTAATTATTTTAATTATTACAAGTAAAGTATTCATTTTATTAATTAATTTAAATTAAATTAACAAGCAACAAGCAAGAAATGCATTTGTAAATCCGGTGACACGCGTCCATTGATTTTTATTAATACAACTTTTCTGTCAGTGCTGCAAGGATTAACTTGACGATCGCCATCTCCTAGTGAACGCGCATATATAGAGAGAAATGCAAATCATGGATTACATAATCAGAAGATATAGGCTAGCCTTTTTCTTTTCGTTTTGAACTGTTTCGTTTAAAGAAATTAATATTGATATCTCCGTAGGGAACGCGCCTATAGAGAGAAATGCACTTCATGGATTAATCAGAGAGTATGCTGCCTATATTTCTTTTCCTTTTGAATTGTTTCGTTTAGAAAAATTGATGAATCGCCATCTCCATAGTGAACGATAGAGAGAAATGCACATCATGGATTACATAATCAGAGAGGTACTAGGCTAGCCTATTTCTTTTCGTTTTGAATAGTTTCGTTTAATGAATTTGATGATCGTCATTTCCGTATGAACGCGCATAGAGAGAAATGCACATCATGGATTAAAATAATCAGCGAGTGGCCTATTTCTTTTCGTTTTGAATTGTTTCGTTTAATGAAATTTCAAGCTTTATTTAGATATAGGCCCATCTGTCATGTCTGTTAGACATACACTGAGTTTCGGTTAATTTATGATGAGATTTCAATGCAAGTGACCGCGGCGCGCCAGCGCACGATCATGTCATGATTATGTTGTCTGCTATATTTGATTCTTATTTATTAAATCCAGGCAATTGGGTGATAAAAAAAATATTAAAATTAAGATTCAATTTATACAAAATGAAATTCACTTTAAAGAAAGGCCTTTTACAAAATGAAACTTAATTAAGTGGTCAATGTCTGACTCCCGATGCATCCCATCTTACTCGTGCTGTTCAGTTTTCATTATCAACGTAAAAAAAATTACATTATAATATTTTAACAAATATAAACTAATGCGCTTATTTAATGAACTCGGCGGAAAATGTATCCTCGCAGCAGTGAGTGGGTGGTTGTTTCGGAGATGCGACATTAGGTGTTTCCATCTCTCGCGGTCACCTTTTTTATTGCAACATTTACAAATTGCCTCATCAGTATTTACCGCCTCTCCCTTCTCTCTCTCTCTCTCTCTCTCTTTCTCCTCCACACTGTCACTTGATGACAACTACATAAGCATTTTTAGGCAATGAATAAATTATATTTATATATATTATATACAAGTGCCGGTAATGACGGTATTGAAACTGATACCGTTGCTATTTTAAGACCCCGCGGTATACGATATTACCGTAATACCGCCCAACCCTAATGCGCACTGATAATCATATTTTTTTTTACTTTGACTTGACAAGGTAACTCTAATTTTACATACAGCACACAGTGAAAACGACATGAATATGACACAGTGGGCAACTGGATATAGCACAGCATATTTTAAAATGAAGGATTTAAAGTTTTTCGATCGCGTCTCCTGTGAAGCTCATCTTCTGTTCGCATTTACTCACTTCGCACGGACCGTCACTCGCAGGAACTAGGGATGGCCCGATACCATTTTTTTTCAAACCGATACGAGTACGAGTATTTACATGTGTACTTGCCGATATCGAGTACCGATACCGATATTTCTACCGCAAAAGTAACTATAGGCTCCCAGAAAAGAAGACAGAAGACTATTTTAGAACACAGGTTAGAAGACTGTTTTTATTTTCTTCTCTGCTTGTTTTAACAAGTCTAAAAATAAATAATAATGAGTAAAATAATAAATGTATTAACAGGCAAACCACTGTTAATTTAACATAAAAGCAAGCAGTTACTGCGTGCATGGTCTGACATGACTGAATGCGCCCAAAGTGCGCTCCCTTAATAGTCTAATTCCTAAAAAGCTGACAGTTCATCGCGATCTCACACATCTGTTATTATCAATGAAGCTGACTGCACAATGAATCTTTCATAATATCCACACACTGTTATAATTAGAGGATTTGCCAGCATACAGAATTCAGCACTGAAACAAAAAAGTTTTGAGCAGTGAGGGGAGTCTATCTTAAATGCTTCTGATTAGCCATTGCGTTCAAGAAATCAACACACATGTCTGTGATTGGCTACATCGCTCAACGCTGCAAACATGTTATGAATAGAAACTCTGGCCTGTAAATCGTTTCTATTTTGTTTTAGTTGTTCTTCTTGCTTTTCTGCAACAGATGAATGAAAATCTATTAGTTTTAATATGTTGTATTCATAGATATTTCTAGTTTGCGGGAGTCCCGCGAATCGTTTTATTCTCCCGGAACCCGCACACACAGAGTGAGTGCATTACCGCCCGCGCCCGCGCTCGCGCTCGGCCATCAGATCTAGTGCTGCGCCGCACTCTTTTGCGTTGGGAGTGCACGTCCCTATGCCTCAGTTCACCTCGACAAAGCACTCGCGGCGGCCAGTTTCGTTTCGCAAAATGTACGTGGTATCGGGGCGTGGTATCGGCGAATTTTTATGAGTACGAGTACGAGTATATGAGGACAGTATCGACCCGATCCCCGATGCCAGTATCGGTATCGGGCCATCCCTAGCAGGAACACGTTTATGCAGGCTACAAATGCACACTTCACAAGATATCACAGCTGGATTCGATTAAATCTGCAAGGTTTGTGAAATTAAATGTTTATTAGATATTCAGAGATTTGTTTAAATGATGTAGATGCGCATTTGCTGAATGTTGACGGTAAATGAGAAAGTATTTTAGCCTGATTGTTTGGCTTTTCGGTTACAAATAATATCAAGGCAAACGCATTACTTTTTCACATACCATTTACTTTCTTTGATTACCAGTTCTGTAGCCACCGGTTCTGTCTAACAAAGTATTAGATATGACTGACAGAGAGAAGGAGAATGTGAGTGAGCGCTGTGTGATCAGATTCAGGCGCTGCCGTTCTCTTCTCAGGTTTGGTGTTCTCAGCGCCGCCCGTCAAAATAAAAGTCTGCAGCGCCGTCAAAATAAAAGTACCGCTTCCAACACATCGGGCAATCAGAAAAACTTATCGGCCGATGCCGATATTTTAAAAAAGCCAAAAATCGGCCGATATAACGGCCGTGGCGTAATATCTGTCGACCACTAGTACATGGTGGCCATAAAGGGATGGACTTGGTCAGAAACAATGCTCAGGTAGGCCGCGGCATTTAAACGATGCCCAATTGGCACTAAGGGGCCTAAAGTGTGCCAAGAAAACATCCCCCACACCATTACACCACGGCCACCAGCCTGCACAGTGGTAACAAGGCATGATGGATCCATGTTCTCATTCTGTTTGCGCCAAATTCTGACTCTACCATCTGAATGTCTCAACAGAAATCGAGACTCATCAGACCAGGCAACATTTTTCCAGTCTTCAACTGTCCAATTTTGATGAGCTCTTGCAAATTGTAGCCTCTTTTTCCTATTTGTAGTGGAGATGAGTGGTACCCGGTGTGGTCTTCTGCTGTTGTAGCCCATCCGCCTCAAGGTTGTGCGTGTTGTGGCTTCACAAATGCTTTGCTGCATACCTCGGTTGTAACGAGTGGTTATTTCAGTCAAAGTTGCTCTTCTATCAGCTTGAATCAGTCGGCCCATTCTCCTCTGACCTCTAGCATTAGCAAGGCATTTCCGCCCACAGGACTGCCGCATACTGGATGTTTTTCCCTTTTCACACCATTATTTGTAAACCCTAGAAATGGTTGTGCGTGAAAATCCCAGTAACTGAGCAGATTGTGAAATACTAAGACCGGCCTGTCTGGCACCAACAACCATGCAATGCTCAAAATTGCTTAAATCATCTTTCTTTCCCATTCTGACATTCAGTTTGGAGTTCAGGAGATTGTCTTGACCAGGACCACACCCCTAAATGCATTGAAGCCACTGCCATGTGATTGGTTGATTAGATAATTGCATTAATGAGAAATTGAACAGGTGTTCCTAATAATCCTTGTTCTTAATAATCCTGAGTGTGTATTTATATATATATATATATATATATATATATATATATATATATATATATTGATTGATTGATTGAATTTTATTGTCCAGTCTGTTTTCACAGACCGGAAATTTTTCTTTGACACTGTAACACATCAACAGCACAAAAAAAAAAAAAAAAAAATTAATATAGTAAAACACTGTAAGAAAGACAAGAAAAATGTAACAATATTAACAGTCGTTCTATTGTTTCAATTAAAACACTGTACGATTTAAGGTAATCACTGCCATTGGAAGAAAAGATCTTTTATAGAAATGTTTTCTAGCCAAGGGAATTTTTAGTCTACGTCCAGATGGGAGCAATTCAAAAGCAGAGTGAAGAGAGTGGGTGTTATCTTTAAAAATCGCAATTGCCATTTTTTTCATTGAATAATCGAACGAGCTCTGAAGAGGCTGTTGTTTTTGTCCAGTAATCTTATTAGCGTAATTAATTATTTGTGAGAGTTTGTTCTTTTGTTTTAATGTTAGATTGCTGTACCATGAAACAATATTGTATGTGAGAATACTCTCAATCATTGATCGATATAACATAGTTAGGGTCTGCTGAATAATATTGAAGCTTCTCAATTTCCTAAGGAGACCCAGTCACCCAGGCGTTGTCGTGCGTTTTTATGAATGTACTCCACATTACTTAACATAACTACTCTCAAACCAACAGATAATACTGTGAATGTACTCAAAATATGAGGTGCATTTCATTTCTTTCTGACATGAGACCAATGCCATATCATCGGCATGTTTTATAAAGGTAAGGTTATCGTCATTGCAATTCAGTTCATTTATGTATACGGAAAAAAAGTATTGGAGACAGTACACATCCCTGCGGTACCCCAGTATCTAAAACCAAGCAATCCGACATAACATTATTATTAACACAGACTCGCTGAGGGCGACCTTTTAAAAACTCCTTAATCCATAAAATCATCCAACTACTAGCACCTAACTCATAAAGGCGCTTTAAGAGAAGATAAGGTTGGACAGTATTCAAAGTGGATGAGAAATCCATAAAGAGTATTGGAACATAGGAATTTGAGTTGTCTAGATGATTTTGAACCTTATTTAAAAGAGTGAGAGAGGCATCCACAGTGCTCCTACTGGCCCGATAGGCAAATTGCAGGGGGTCTATGCATGTCTCAATTTGGGATAACAGTTCCTTACATACTATACGCTCCATACATTTACACAGAATAGATGTGAGTGCGATTGGGCGAAAGTCTTTGAGAGATTTTGCATTAGGTATTTTCGGCACCGGAATGACAATGGAATTCTTCCAGGCTAATTGTACAAAACCATTGTCCATGAGGATTTGAAACAACCTTGTACACACATGACCAATCTGTGCTGCACATTCTTTCAAGACTTTCCCCTTCAGGCCATCTGGGCCAGATGCCTTATGTGGTTTAATTTTATGAAGCACTGCGACAACCTCCCTCTCCTGTATAATCATAGGCTGTGATTGAGTCATGGTCATCATTAATTCATTACTAACAGACAAATCATCATTGTAACTGTCCGCTTGGAGTCATTTAAAAGGTCTTGATTTAATGAGTGTAAATGTATATTTGTGTATTTATAAAGGACGTTTATTAGGATTGTGGTGTAGATATGAGCACATCACTCTGCGCAGGCACCATTGACTTCCACCAGTGGGCAGTATAGTTTCAGCCACTAAGCCAAACTAACCCCTGTAGACCCTAGATAAGCCCTGTGCTTACGAGTACAGCGATCGCAAACTTATAAGCAAAGTAATAGCGAACTGACTGGAACACACAGTAAAGACGCCAAACTTAGGACGATTAGGACGATAAGGAAATTGCAAGGTTTTGGTTAACGCCCTTGGGAAGTGGAACGAGGTACGTTTAGTTGTTTATATGTGGGTGCTGCGGGAAGTGTTCATGTTTATTGGTGTAAGTCGTTTAAGCTATGCATTGACAAAGAGCCATTTTGCTTTGATATGTAAATTAGTGTGTGAGTTAAAGGTTATGATGTAGTGTATATAGATTTTAGTAGAAAGTGATGATTGTTTTAGTGGTGTATTTAACTAGGTTTGTTGCTTGAGTATGTTTGATTTAGCTAAGGAAATGTGTATGAAAGTACTTATGTTTGTATCGATTTGTATATTTTTATAGTTTTCACGATGCATTGCGGATAAGGAAAGGAAACCGTAAAGAAATCAGTCGAGACTCTCTCCATAACACCGAGGGCCGTTACAGTAAAAACTCGCCGCGACGCCCAGAGAGTGAAACTACGGTGCATCCAAATGAGACTCACAGCCTCGGCTGAGGTCCGCATCGAAGAAATCGACTAAAACGGACCACAGTCAGGCAAGAGGAAGATAACACACGTAAGAGGGTGTATAACGGGTGCAACAAAGGACATTTTATAAGAAATGACTAATAAGACTGTGTTCATACTCTCATGAAAGTGGCTTAATCGCAGTAATATAAACTGTGCTTGAAAGCTGAAAGACCCAATTGTTAAAGAGTGTTTTGACTATCCTTAGATAAAGGTTTTACGGTGTGGAGACTATTGTGAAGATGTGGTCAGGGGTTTATAAACAGCAATTTTAAAGCTGTCATTACATAGAGGTTCCAAAGTGTGGAAATGACCTAACTTAAAGCACGAAACTGTCCAGAATTTTTATATTTGGATTTGCAAAAATTCATAATTTGAGTGTCTAAATGAGGTTGTAGACGTGGGTTAAAGGGGTAATACTAAAATAGGGTATTATAACTACTGCTTGCAGAAATAAATCCCAATCGTCTTACATAACATTCAAATTAGCGTCTATTAAAACTTGCAAATCAAAATGTCACTCCACACAGCAGAAACAAGTAAACCTTTAGACCTACCTTCTGGCAGAGCAAGCTCTCGTCAGAGAATTGTGACAGAGAAAATGCAAGAGGTAAATTAACAAAACGTCATTAAACATAAAAAGGCCTTTTACAAGGCTTATGACGCTTGGAAACAGACCGCAAAAGAAAGTAGGGCAACAATGAAATGTTGTTGCTCTATGGACGATCTTGACAACATTGAGCAAAATATTAAAACAAAACGTGATGGGCTTCAATGCCAATACGATCCCATCCTGCGTAACCAAACCAATACTCCAGAGATAGTGGGGAAAATGGATACCTGTGCCCTTCTCACTGATGAAATGCTTGCTCTGGTGAGTAAAAGAAGAGACGCTATGGATGAAGACTACCATGAGCGAGTAGAGAAAGAAAGAGTGAGGATTGTCTTAAATAAAAAAAGAATATGAATCTGTGTTTGGTGGTACAAAAACTGACACTGTTGTTTCTCAGCATACTGACTGTTCCAGTGCAAGTTCCAGCAAACGACAGGACGCAGAAGCAGAGCTTGCATCCAAAAGAGAGCAAGCAAAGGCAATGAAGGACATTCATGCCCATCAGGCACACATTAACAAACTTGAAAATGAATGGAAACTCGAAGAACAGAAAATAGTGGCTGATTTGGAGTGCAAAAGGGAAGAGCGGTGGCTAAAACTGAGAGAAGAACAAATGAAGCTGACACAGTTAAAGGCTGAAAAGGAGGTCCAGATAGCAGCTGCTCGAGTGAGAGCGTACGACACCTCTGGAAGCGACTATGAAGAGGAGAGAAATCTAGTAACAGACAATGACAACTTGGAACCGGAACCTGCCGCTCACATTGACACAAACACTGCATCGCTTCAACCCCAACAAACATTTATAGGAACAACTGTAAATGAGGACACAGCTGGCTTAGTCCAAGCAATAACCAGTTCATTGAGCTTAAATCGCCTGCCTGTGCCTGAGCCGACAACATTTGACGGTGATCCCATGAAATATGTTGACTGTAAAATGTCTTTCACAACTCTCATTGACCGAAAGCCCCTCTCAGCAAACGAAAAAATGTTTTATTTGAAAACCTATCTCACTGGAGATGCACGTAAAGCAGTGGAAGTAATGGCTATTGTAAACAGCCGTCCACTTTCCGTAGATGGAATCAATGACCCTCAAGCACTGGAGCCTCTCACGCCAAATCACCTTATCATGATGAAGTCCAAGGTTGCTTTACCGCCTCCCGGGACATTTGTGAAGGAGGATCTGTATGCTTCCAAGAGGTGGCGCAGAGTTCAGTACCTGGTCGAGCAGTTCTGGAGTCGATGGAAAAAGGAGTATCTTCTTAACCTCTCTATTTCGACAGAAGTGGCATGTGCCTAAATGTAACCTCAAGGTGGATGACGTAGTTATCGTCAAAGACGACAATCTTCCAAGAAATCAGTGGTTGTTAGCACGAGTAGTCGAAGCCATCCAGGACAGCGAAGGATTGGTTCGCAGAGTCAAAATTCAGATAGGAGAATGGACCGCTGTAAAGAAAGGGAACTGCCCTCGTAAACCTTCAATCGTTGAGCGTCCAGTACAGAAATTGGTTCTCCTCCTTGAGAGCAAATAAGATGATCGCACTATATACACCACACATGCTACAGTATATATATATATATATATATATATATATATATATATATATATATATATATATATATATATAACACACACACACATATATATATATATATATATATGTATGTAATTACAACACATGTAAGTGTTTTAGTTTAAAAGACGGGCAAATGTGATGTAGGCAATTCTGCTTAAATTTGCTTGTATATTTAGCAGAATTGTGTGGGAGTGTAACTGTCCGCTTGGAGTCATTTTAAAGGTCTTGATTTAATGAGTGTAAATGTATATTTGTGTATTTATAAAGGACGTTTATTAGGATTGTAGTGTAGATATGAGCACATCACTCTGTGCAGGCACCATTGACTTCCACCAGTGGGCAGTATAGTTTCAGCCACTAAGCCAAACTAACCCCTGTAGACCCTAGATAAACCCTGTGCTTACGAGTACAGCGATTGCAAACTTATAAGCAAAGTAAGAGCGAACTGACTGGAACACACAGTAAAGACGCCAAACTTAGGACGATAAGGAAATTGCCAGGTTTTGGTTAACGCCCTTGGGAAGTGGAACGAGGTACGTTTAGTTGTTTATATGTGGGTGCTGCGGGAGTGAAGTGTTCATGTTTATTGGTGTAAGTTGTTTAAGCTATGTATTGACAAAGAGCCATTTTGCTTTGATATGTAAATTAGTGTGTGATTTAAAGGTTATGGTGTAGTGTATATAGATCTTAGTAGAAAGTGATGATTGTTTTAGTGGTGTATTTAACTAGGTTTGTTGCTTGAGTATGTTTGATTTAGCTAAGGAAATGTGTACGAAAGTACTTGTGTTTGTATCGATTTGTATATTTTCATAGTTTTCACGATGCATTGCGGATAAGGAAAGGAAATAAAGAAACCGTAAAGACATCAGTCGAGACTCTCTCCATCTTGCTTAAATAACACCAGGGGCCGTTACAATCATTAAAATCGTTATCAAATCGTGAATAAAAAATATTAAGATTATTTGCAAAACAATGAGGGTGTTCATATTGTTGAATTCTTTTCTTTTGTCTACCCATCATTGTATTCAAACCCTTCCATGCGTCTCTTACATTCTCTTTATATTCATTCTGTGCATATTTTATCTTATGTTTTACTGCTTTGTTGAACTCTTTTACTGTCTACTGATCATTTTGCAAGAAGGCAATTTTCTTCATGTTTAGGTAATGTTTAAAATCTTTGTTAATCCACGGCTTATTATTTGGATAGACTCTAATATTCTTTGTTTGAACCACTGAATTTACACAGAAATTAACATAACAGGTTATTGTATCATTCAACAATTCATGCTACTACAACAGTCATCATCGTTAAAAAATAAATCCCATACAGTGCAGTCAAAACAGCCTCTTAGCTTTTCTATTTCATCTCTGGACCACCAAAGCATTTGTCCAGAGTCTTGACCAGTCTTGTACGACAGATTACTGTTCAAGGTTTGGCAACAGCGACAAAATACATTGCATTAAAAACTCCAAGCAAGAAGACTGGGTCATCGGCAGAATTGCAAAGCGCTCTGTTGTAACTAGCAGCTATGCATTCGTCAGCAAGTGCAAAGTTTGGTCCAGGCACATAAACTAAAATAATTGTTATTTGTCCAAATTCACGAGGCAAATAGTATGGCCTAAAAGAGACAGTCAATAGTTCATAGTGAGCAGAGCAATGCGTTTCACGTACCGTAATATTATTCGCCCACCTGCTGCTAACGAACAAACACAGTCCTCCTCCAATTGTTTTAGTTGACTTGGCACTGTCGCGGTCAAAACGGATTAATGAGTATCCTTCCAAGTGTATGTTGTCAATCTCCTCCGTCAGCCATGTCTCTGTGATGCAGATCAGGTTAGCTCTTTTAAAGTATCTGTTATATTTCACCAATGCTGTGAGTTCGGACATTTTATTTTGAAGCGAACGAGCATTAGCTAAAGTTATTGTAGGAAGAGGAAACCGACTGCCGCGAGATTTAAGTCTGTTTCGGATTCCGCCTCTAGATCCCCTCCGTTTTATTTTCTTCTTTCTGTTTGTTGTGTGGATGGAACAGATTATTTCAGAGGGTTCATGAAGGAACTTTGGTAGGGTTCTAACATTGTGTCGGAATCTCATCAGATCTTCGCGGCTGTAAAACATTGTCCTCATTAGTCCGTTGTTCCTTAGTTTTCCTGAATCCACTCCATCTCCCAACGCAGATGCACAGTCTATAGCGCATTTTATAATCCAGAACACAACGAATATCTTAAAAAGCATGTTGCTTTTTGGAACGTGGACTGTTTAGACAGTTTAAAGCAAACACACGAGCACACCAGCGTCTGGGGTCAGCACTTGCGCATGCGCCCCCGCCCTAGCAGACGTCCAGACGTATATAAACAGAGAAAGAATATATATTCTATTATTTGTTATCATCATCATGAACTGCATTAAACATTACATCACCCCTGGATTTTTACAAATTGGGGTTCCTGAAAGAGCTGCACGGTGTTTGTGAGTTGATGCAAATCTAATAATTAACGAAACCATTAAAAATTTAAATGAATACATTATTTTATTTTATTTATAAAAATAAAACACTTAAACAGTGAAAATAAAAATACTTTTAATTGTTACTTGCATCTCAGTGTGACATCAGTTTGACTTTAACTGACATCAGAGAACCTTGAACATGCAAATGTGTTATTAAATTGTTGAAATATTAATTTTAAATCTCAGGGGGACTTCAAGTAAATATTTTAGGTCAAAGGAATTTGGCTGAAAAAAAAGATTGGGAACCCCTGCATTACACGAATAAACATAAAAACAGCAATGACATTACATGGACAAAGTCTTCATGTTTTAAATATTTTGTCAAGACTGGATATGATGAAAACAGCTATACATCGCCAGTGTTTAGTAACAGGATTATTTTGCCATTAAAAATCTATGTGTGTGTGGTAACAGATCAGTCCAGTTATATATCTGAATCAAAGTCAAATGGTCTAAAGTTATCATAAAAGCACATTTGTGTACACTTTTAAAGCAGTACACAATTCATAAAACTAAAACAAACTTTACCAAACTAATGCATGTTATTTGGCATGCATGTCTCGATTGTAAATGATGTGATTTTGTGCATTTACATTTTTTTTATAATTGATTATGCATTTTTAGGCTTTATAAGAAATACAATTTTGAAAAAGATAAAATAAGAATCAGGGAGAATCAACTTGTGAAAAATTTACCATTTTGTGAATAATATGTAATCATGTAATCTAGGGATGGCCCGATACCGATACTGGCATCGGGGATCGGGTCGATACTGTCCTCATATACTCGTACTCGTACTCATAAAAATTCGCCGATACCACGCACCGATACCACGTACATTTTGCGAAACGAAACTGGCCGCCGCGAGTGCTTTGTCGAGGTGAACTGAGGCATAGGGACGTGCACTCCCAACACAAAAGAGTGCGGCGGGGCACTAGATCTGATGGCCGAGCGCGAGCGCGGGCGCGGGCGGTAATGCACTCACTCTGTGTGTGCGGGTTCCGGGAGAATAAAACGATTCGCGGGACTCCCGCAAACTAGAAATATCTATGAATACAACATATTAAAACTAATAGATTTTCATTCATCTGTTGCAGAAAAGCAAGAAGAACAACTAAAACAAAATAGAAACGATTTACAGGCCAGAGTTTCTATTCATAACATGTTTGCAGCGTTGAGCGATGTAGCCAATCACAGACATGTGTTTTGATTTCTTGAACGCAATGGCTAATCAGAAGCATTTAAGATAGACTCCCCTCACTGCTCAAAACCTTTTTGTTCAGTGCTGAATTCTGTATGCTGGCAAATCCTCTAATTATAACAAACAAAGTGTGGATATTATGAAAGATTCATTGTGCAGTCAGCTTCATTGATAATAACAGATGTGTGAGATTGCGATGAACTGTCAGCTTTTTAGGAATTAGACTATTAAGGGAGCGCACTTTGGGCGCATTCAGTCATGTCAGACCATGCACGCAGTAACTGCTTGCTTTTATGTTAAATTAACAGTGGTTTGTGTGTTAAAACATTTATTATTTTACTCATTATTATTTATTTTTAGACTTGTTAAAACAAGCAGAGAAGAAAATAAAAACAGTCTTCTAACCTGTGTTCTAAAATAGTCTTCTGTCTTCTTTTCTGGGAGCCTATAGTTACTTTTGCGGTAGAAATATCTGTATCGGTACTCGATATCGGCAAGTACACAAATGTAAATACTCGTACTCGTATCGGTTTGAAAAAAAATTTTTATCGGGCCATCCCTAATGTTATCCATAAAAAAGTAACTATAATCTATTTATGAGCATTCTAAATGTAATATAATCTAATTACAAGTACTTAATTTTAAGAATCTGATTACGTAATCTAGATTACATGTAATCAGTTACTACCCAGCACTGTCATTCTGATATGCTGATTCTCTTACAAGGGCACTGCACGCTGCATCTGACATAAACGCAGTGTCTCTGTAACCCAATGTTGCATGAAGACACGATGATGAAGATAAAGTTCCAACAGAGTCTTTAATATGAATTCACAGGGTAAACGAACAAAGGGCATTGATTAGAACGCAACATACACAGACGAGACCGGACACTGGAACTTAAATATCATGATACATGAATATTGCATTCGGTACCACAGTGTAGCATGATCAATTTTAGTAAGGGAAGACATAGGTGGGGAGGATGTTTCTGAGTACAGCATATAAAATATTCTATGACAGAACTGAAACATTTTCGAGCTTATATATATATATATATAGGCTATATATATATATATATATATAGGCTATATATATATATATATAGGCTATATATATATATATATATATATATATATATATATATGTGTGTGTGTGTGTGTGTATATATATATATATATATATATATATATATATATTTATTTATTTATTTATTTATTAAGGGTGTAACGATATTCAAACCGAACCGAAAACCTGTGATACAGAACCCAAGTTACGAATCGCGATTCTCTCATGGCAAACCGAACATGCCCCGCCCCCTGCTCCCCCGCTCAGCCCTGGGTCATCGGACCTCATGTGTACACAACGAAGTCAGTTATGTAGCCTAACCACTTAACACCATATAATAGCAAGCTCCATGTGTTGTTACTTTAGATAATAAGCAAGGTGTAATCTTTCAAATTCTGTCTATTTGATCACGAAATTCAAACAATAAATGCCGTTTTGGCGCTCTTTGTTGTGGCGTGACAGATCGCTGTACTAGCGCCTCATTTCAAGCGGCAGTGCGGAGCGTGAGTAAACGTAATCATCTCTTCCTCAGTTACAGAATAAACATGAATGGACACCTGAAGGTATGTTGAAAGATACAGTATACTTACTGAAAGGCATCACAACTCGTGTAATCGCTCAATCAGTGTTTCAGCAGCGGAAAGACGTCAATAAAACAGCTTTTTCACATAGCATTATATTTACCTCAGCAGGCAAGTCTCCAAATGAACTCTTGCACTAAATAAATGCACTATATTAGCCTATATTTTAATTAACCTGTTAATGATATCTTGATTATTTAATGTGAGTTTAAAATATCTTTCATGAAAATGACAGCAACTGTGTAAATTATTATATTCCAATAACGAATTAGAGTAAAAACACAAGTTAATGCAAAAACTGCCTTATGTTCAGTTTACATGTTTTCATACAATGTGTTGGGTGTTTATTATTATATCTAAAAAATAAATATCATCTGAATTTAGGCTAAAAGTCTAGGCTCTGTTGTTAACCTTTAATGCTATAGTAATGTACGGGCTCCCTATATAGTTTACAGCATTAGCATATCTTTTTTTTTTTAATCCTTGCAAAACATTTAATTGTAATTGAATTAATTTAAAGACAAAGACACAATTTTTTCATTAAACCACAGTTAGAAAAAAAAAACAATTTTAGCTTTCTAAACCCCACCCAACCGAACCGAAACCGAACTGAGACGTCAAAACCGTGGGAAGAACCGAACCGTCAGTTTTGTGTATTGTTACACCCCTAATATAAAAATATATATAACCGATGACACGTCTGTGACGCTTAACGACAGAAAGATTAGCATGCTTAATTATTTTTGGTCCTCCAAGACAGATTCCGTCACGTCTGTGACATTGACCAATAGGAGCGCAGAAGCTCTTCCATAAACAGCTTTTACACATGGTGAACCAAAAAAGAGACAATGTTATTGGTGCTGCAAGGTGGAATTATGAAATGGAGGAGAGGTATGTGTAGCTGTTGCAACAATAATCCAGCCTTTATGATGTTTATGATGACCACGACGTGAAAAAAGATAAATGTTGGTGAATGATAGCAGAGGCACTTTAAAAACCCAGTGAATTAGCATTTAGGTAACACACCACTTCAGCTTACGTTATTGTTTCTGGAAGTCAGTCACTAATTTCACCTTCTCTATTAACTTACATCACACACTTCGTTAAAGGCGGCAAGCAATGATTGGTCAGGAAGGAAAATGTAGTCTGACATGTTTCTTGTCTGACACGACAATAATTTAGTAGTCAAAATCACATAATCTGACACAGTGACTATCGCACCAGACAACAATATTGTGTAGTCTGAACCTGGCATAAGGATCGCCGAACATTTGCAAAAAAGACAGAAATAGATAGTGTAATGTTTTGTCTTAAAGGGTCACTCCACCCATTTGCATTAAGATTTCCATTGTTAGAAATCCAGTCATACTATTGAATGGTTGTGCAACACTCTTTCATTTTCCCCTGAGACGAGAGAAATCCTCTATTTACCTTTTTCACTTCCTCCTACAATGATGCAAAAATCGTCATTTTACGTCATTGTAGGAGGAAGTGTAAAAGGGGGGGATTTCTGTGAAGACTACAAGCACTAGTTCCCACCCTTTCAAACCCGCCCATAGGGGGTTGGACCTAATGCGCTAACAGACCTATCAGATCAGTGCCAGTGCGTTTGATTTCACCGGGAGAAACTTTTTGAAAATATGGATGATGGTAGTGAATACACAGGCGGATGCATTATAGAGGATCTGGATTTTGACGAAGTTATGGTAGAAACGGATGTTCGTGGCTACCTTTATGAGCCACAGTATAGCGACGAGTAGCTGAGGGCTATGGAGGAACCGGAGGCGGCTGAAGCTGCTGTCACCACAGCCGATGCAGACGATCTGCTTGCCGCGGACGAGGAGCCCGCAATGGCTCGAGCTGGGGCAGATTGGTGGTGCCTGTGCTCTCACTGTGCGCCAATGGACACAGAACAAGAGTCTGTCTGCTGCCGAGAATTGCAGCGGTGCTACGGAATCGGAGGATGACACGGACGTGTGTGTTGTTACTCACCCGAGTTTCGCACCCCATATGGATAGCGGCATCCTGGAGACCTACTTTACAATACCTAAGGTCAACTGGCAACGTCAGCCAAAGCCTACAGGGCAAATGGTCGTCTATCTGTAAAGTAAGTTTATTTTCATTTTGTTAACACGCTAACGTGGCAGGTTCATTGCACAAATATCTTGCAGTTAAGCTAGCTACTGTAGTGGGAGTGGCCTGCGGAGCTGAGCATTGCAATGCACTATGGGGATTGTTGTCTACAATCCACAAGCACTAAAAAGTCATTTTCTGCCTTTTATCGGCCAAGAAGGTCCCAAATTAGAAATTTATGATACTATTCTCCTACATACATGACCCACTTTCAATACATATTCATGTCTCCACTGGTGGAATGACCCTTTAAGTTCCTTGATTTCACCACTAGATGGTGTTATTTCTGCCCAGATTATTTCTCCTTGGTTAAATGGTTGTCATACTCCCACCTGTGTTGAATCACACCTAATGATAAACCCTATTTAAGGCCTCACTGCCTTTTTGTTCTTGTTCAGTCCTGATGTTAGCCAAAGCTTTGTCATTTCTAAGAAACTTTTGGATTTGAGATTTTTTCCCTGCCTTCTGTTTTGTTCTTGGATGGTATGTTTTTGTTAACTTTTTGTGGATTTCTGGTTTTATCTCTCTGGACTGATGTTTAAGAAGATCTCTTCTGTCTGGATTACCCTTTTTTGTATTGCCTCTCAAGGAGAGTTGTTTGAGTTTCCCTGTAGCACATTCACCTAAAGTGCTAACTAAGACCGTTGTTATTACTTTGTTTTTTTCCATCGGAAGTAAAGAGTTAAGATTAAACTCAGACTTTTGGCACTTGACTGTTCTTAATTCCTCTGCATTTGGGTTCAACCTCCTCCAGTGGTGGAGTGGTTAGCATCAAGGACACACACACCGGAGATCCGAGTTCGATCCCCAGCTGGATCATAACAGTAGGACTGAACCATGGATACAAGCCCAGCAGAGGAAGCCCACCCGTTGACCAATTCAGAACAAATCTTAGCTGGTGTTTCAAACCAGGCAGCCACCATGGAACGACATGAAAGAGTCCTTGCACAACAAGAAGTTGCCATTTCAAAACTGGGTAAAGCTATTATAGAGATCCTACAGCAGGGTGACATGATCCAAATTCCCCCTGATTATGCAGACCTTTCAAATCCACAGCGGGATGCTGATTCTCAACCCCATGCACGATCAGTAACTCTGAGATTCATTTGCCTCACCCTGAAAGGTATGATGGAAGTCCTGGTGGATGTAAAGGCTTCCTCACCCAGTGCTCATTGAACTTTGAATTAAAACCTAATAAGTTTCCAACATCACGTAGCAAGGTGGCCTATATCATTACGCTTTTATCTGGGAAAGCCCTAGCCTGGGCCACTGCACTGTGGGAGCAGTCTCCACAACCAGCAGTTTGCTCCGTTTACAGTTGTTTTATTGACGAGATGAGGCGGGATTTTGAACATCCAGTAATGGGACGTCAGACAGCTAGCCGCCTCCTTCAGCTAACCCAGGGTACTCAAAGTGTTGCAGAATTATCTGTGGAATTTCAAACTCTTATCTATGGAGAGTGGCGGGAATCAGGAGGCACTGACTGTTGCTTTCAATAGAGCACTTTCTGATGAACTCAGGGATGAATTGGCAGCCCGAGACCCTGCAACAGACCTAGAATCCCTGATTGATATGGCTATTCGATTAGATAATCGTCTTCGAAAGAGGCGTAGGGAGCGCACAGAGTCTTCTAGATATTTTCCCAGTCAACATCCTTTGGTACTGCCCTTTCCTCATGATCACCCTGTCTCATCTGTAACCTGCACTGAGGAGCCCATGCAGCTAGGCCGATCACGGCTCTCCATATCGGAGCAAAATCGCAGAATCAAGGATAAATGCTGTCTGCACGGTGGCGAACTTGGCCACTTTCAAGCTTTTTGCCCGATCCTTTCGGGAAAAGCCAACTCTCGTCCAGTAAAGGGAGGACTGTGTTGAGAGAGACCACCCCTCCAAACCCAGCATCTTCTGGGGTTCTATTGTCTACCCACCTTTTATGGAATGATCATGGGGTGGTGATGGCGCAATGGATAAGACACATGCCTTTGGTGTGAGAGACCCGGGTTCGAATCCACTGTGAGACAACAATGTGTCCCTGAGCAAGACACTTAACGCCTAGTTGCTCCAGAGGCGTGCAACCTCTGACATATATAGCAATTGTAAGTCGCTTTGGATAAAAGCGTCAGCTAAATAAATAAATGTAAATGTAAATGATCAGTCACATCCCCTAAAGGCCTTAATAGATTCCGGGGCTGCTGGAAACTTTATGGATTTGGAAACTGCCAGACATCTTCAGGTGCCACTTACCAACCTTGATGACCCACTGACCATCACGGTATTGGATGGAAGGCCTCTTGGTTCTGGTCGGGTGAGTCTGAGGACTATTCCTGTAGATCTCGAGGTTGGGGGTCACCAAGAAACTATACAGTTTTATGTAATCAAGTCACCAGAATTTCCTTTAATCCTAGGTTTTCCTTGGCTAGCTCTTCATAACCCCCATATTGACTGGTCCTCCGTTAACATTGTCAAATGGAGGCCTAATTGTGATAACTCGTGTCACTCTACTTCATCTCTTGAACTTCTTGTCTCTCCCGACTTAAGTCAGGCTACCCCATGGGCTGATAAGGACTACTCTGCAATTATCCGGGACACCTCCAGAATTATCTCGTCTTCCCCCTGATTATATAGACCTTTTAGACGTGTTCAGCAAAAAGGCAGCCTTATCCCTCGTTCCCTCTTGGGACCTCTCAGTGGTTTAAACTGCCCTGCAGAGTGCTCCCTTTGAGCCTCTGCAAACAGTGGAGCTTAAGTTTCTGTCAATTACGACAGCGCTCCTTGTTGCATTGGCCTCCATTAAGAGGATAGCGGACCTGCAGGCATTTTTCTCTGACGAAGCATGCCTGGAATTTGGGCCGGCCTATTCTCACGTGCTACAGAGACCCTGGCCTGGATATGTGCCCAAGGTTCCCACCACTCCCTTTTGAGATCACGTGGTGAACCTGCAAGCCCTGCCCCTGGAGAAGGCTGGGAGAAGGCTCCATGGTTCACCACCACCGCTCTCTCCAAGCAAAGGCTGTCTCACTGGATAGTGGATGCCATTGCTTTGGCAAACCAGCAGCAAGGTCGACCATGCCCCCTTGGTGTGAAGGCCCAGTCCACTCAGAGTGTGGTTTCGTCTTGGGCTCTAGCGTATGGCACCTCTCTAACAGATATATGCAGAGCTGCAGGCTGGGCAACACCCAACACATTCGCGAGATTCTACAATCTCCGAGTGGAGCCAGTGTCCTCATGTACTCGCCCCCAGTGGCCGGTAATAGGACCCGCTCGGTGTCATCGCTTCTCTGGGCGACCCCCATGTGTGTATTTCCACTGTAAGCCTCTCTGAGCATGTGTCTTTTCCTTGGCAAGCCACCTTGCCACCCCTGGAGTTGAAAGATTACACCCTATGGGCTGGATACACAGGGCACTGGAAGACAGCTGTGTCATGATTAGACTGGGAACCCCATTCATCCTCACGACGTAACTCGTAGTTACTACAAAAGGGAACGTCTCGTTTACGTATGTAACCCCCGTTCCCTGAGTAGGGAACGGAGACATAACGTCTCCCTGCCACTTCCACTGTACCGCGGGAACGCCCATGGCATTTTCTTGCCATTGGCTTGTTTTAAATTCTCGAAGTGGATAGACTTTCCAAGCGAAACCCCATTCGTTGTCACGACATAACGTCTCCGTTCCCTACTCAGGGAATGAGGGTTACATACATTTTTGGGGGTCTTTTAACATGGTCAACTCTGTTAATGATATCAACTCTGTTACCATCAATGTCAACTCTATTTGTTTAAGGGTTTGCTTTAAAAATTATCAATATATGTGTTTTATTGTCAGAAACTGATTGTTATAACTAGTATTTTTACTACATGAAATGTTAAAGGATTTCCTTAATTTTTAAAAACTATGTTGAGAGAAAATGCACACCTTCTTGGCAACTTTTCAGTTAAATGTGTTAATATTTTTTACTCCAAAACAAAACGTTTCTATTTTATTAGGCTTAAATTTGAATTAATGGATGAAGAGACAAAAGTTTTCTTAGGAAAGACAGGGTTTTAAATTGTGTTACAATTGTTAACTGTATATTTGACCCAATTTGTCTATAACAGACTTGACAGATTTTTCTGTTAGTACATTGATTTTCAGAATTAATATTTTAAATCTTAGAAATTAAAGATCGGCAAATATTGAAATATAGTGTGCTCTATTAAAATAAAAAAAGTTTAACAGAAAATAAATATTCATATTTTTAGTTTTTCTTGCTCTACTTGAAATGTACCTGCAATTTTGGAATCGGTCATATATACAGTGTGTATATATATATATATATATATATATATATATATATATATATATATATATATATATATATATATATATATATATTACTGCATTATAAGTATATTTATCTGTTATACACATTCATGTCAGTTGAAAAAATTAAATAAAAAAATGTACATAAGAATGTGTGTTTGTGGGACAACACAGGAGCAACACTAATCTGGTTATCTGTACAACGACACCACCTGCAGGTCGAATTAAGTAAAATCAATGAAGTAACATGATGTAAAAGCAATTTAATTTTATAAGTAGGCTTCTAATTATATTATTATTATTAGTGGTGATTACTATGGCAAGGAATTGCTACTATTGCTTGCATTAATATTTAGGGATCTGAACTATTACCCGAGTCTGAGTAAGCTATTAAATTTAAAGTTTGTGCTACGGTCATGAATTATACCTCAAATCACAGTTTAGATTTGTTTTTTTGCCTGGCAGAAGAGAAACCAGGTAAAAAAAAAAGAACAAAAATCCATACACTAACACTGACTCACAAGGACTGACCTGAGCCAACTCTAGTGAAAAGAAGTACACTTTAGCATACCTTTAAAAGAGTACTTATTATAGAAGTAATACACTCACCTAAAGGATTATTAGGAACACCATACTAATACTGTGTTTGACCCCCTTTCGCCTTCAGAACTGCCTTAATTCTACGTGGCATTGATTCAACAAGGTGCTGAAAGCATTCTTTGGAAATGTTGGCCCATATTGATAGGATAGCATCTTGCATTTGATGGAGATTTTATGGGATGCACATCCAGGGCACGAAGCTCCCGTTCCACCACATCCCAAAGATGATCTATTGGGTTGAGATCTGGTGACTGTGGGGGCCATTTTAGTACAGTGAACTCAATGTCATGTTCAAGAAACCAATTTGAAATGATTCGAGCTTTGTGACATGGTGCATTATCCTGCTGGAAGTAGCCATCAGAGGATGGGTACATGGTGGCCATAAAGGGATGGACATGGTCAGAAACAATGCTCCGGTAGGCCGTGGCATTTAAACGATCCCCAATTGGCACTAAGGAGCCCAAAGTGTGCCAAGAAAACATCCCCCACACCATTACACCAGCACCACCAGCCTGCACAGTGGTTACAAGGCATGATGGATCCATGTTCTCATTCTGTTTACGCCAAATTCTGACTCTACCATCTGACTGTCTCAACAGAAATCGAGACTCAACAGACCAGGCAACATTTTTCCAGTCTTCAACGGTCCAATTTTGGTGAGCTCTTGCAAATTGTAGCCTCTTTTTCGTGTTTGTAGTGGAGATAAGTGGTACCCGATGGGGTCTTCTGCTGTTGTAGCCCATCCGCCTCAAGGTTGTGTGTGTTGTGGCTTCACAAATGCTTTGCTGCATACCTCGGTTTTAACGAGTGGTTATTTTAGTCAAAGTTGCTCTTCTATCAGCTTGAATCAGTCGGCCCATTCTCCTCTGACCTCTAGCATCAACAAGGCTTTTTTGCCCACAGGACAACTGCATACTGGATGTTTTTCCCTTTTCACACCATTCCATATAAACCCTAGAAATGTTTGTGCATGAAAATCCCAGTAACTGAGCAGATTGTAAAATACTCAGACCGGCCCGTCTGGCACCAACAACCATGCCACGCTCAAAATTGCTTATCACCTTTCTATCCCATTCTGACATTCAGTTTGGAGTTCAGGAGATTGTCTTGACCAGGACCACACCCCTAAATGCATTGAAGCAACTGCCATGTGATTGGTTGATTAGATAATTGCATTAATGAGAAATTGAACAGGAACAGTTGTTCCTAATAATCCTATAGGTGAGTGTATACTTAGATACTTAAGTGCAAAATGAATGTAATGTTTTCATACACTTAGGTGCATGCAGGGCCGGCGATTGCTATAGGCAAACTAGGCGGTTGCCTAGGGCGACAAATGGGTTACGTTACGTTACGTTAGGCAAGTGCTCAGCTGCTGGCGCGTTGATCGAAACCCTCTGATGCACAGGGACGAAAACGGAGAAAGCAACAAGATAAAAAGAAAGCCCAGTATAGAGGTAAGTCTTCTCATCTAAGCCATTTAGAAAAATGTATTTAGTATTGTGCACAGCACAGGCATGCTGGCCTTCGGGACTACCGGGAGCGAATTCTTTTTCCCCCAGGATGGTAGAGATTCCACGTGCTTTTCGGGCCGATACATCATACTTTTATTATTTATTTATTTTGTCTTAGTGGCCCATAAAACTCGTACATCGGCCCATTCATTTTGTTTTGTTTTGTTTAATTGGCGGCGCTGGGTTACTTCCAAGTAACAAAATTAATTATGAAAGTTTCCTTTATTTTTCAGTGCATTTGTTTTACAATAGCTTATGGCTATTACTGTCATGGGATTAATATTATAACTATCATTATGTAGTAGTGTAATGTAGACAGAAACTGTAACTAAAAGAGGTTTGAATTTTTCTTTGTTCAATTTGCACACTAAATATGGGTTGGAGCTTTTAATTTTGAGCTCTCAAAGTGCACCAGATTGATGAATTTACCATTAAAATGCACAAAATGTTCTTACGGGGGGCATACCCCCGAAACTCCCTAACCTTGTAGCAGCCTAATTGATTAGCAATAATAGTAGTGGTGGTAGTATATTACAATTACTTATATTGACCAAGTTATATGGTCAGACAAAATGTATTTGTACAATACAACTATGTAGGAATATCATTGAACGTACTTTGTAGCATTTGTATGAACAATTTATTATACAGTTGAAGTCATAATTTGCTTGTTGAAGTTTTGGAGAGACTATAAGATAATTTTTGTTTAGTTTAATAAATACTTATCATTTGTAAGTATTTTTAATGGGGGGCGCAAAACTCAATCTCGCCTAGGGCAAACAAAGGGCTAGAGCCAGCCCTGGGTGCATGTTAATTGCAATTAAATTAAACACAATAATTAATTTAAGAGTGCTTTTAAATAGGAAAAGAGTGCTGTAAATAGGAAAAGTACACCTTTAGATGTAATTTCATAAGTAATTATATTGTCTTTGAAATATTATTAAAGTGTACTGCTGAATGTACTGACAAGCATTAAATATCCTTCAATGTAATTTCTATTGAAACCTGTAAGTCATGTATTTGAATATGTTTGTATTTAGTACATTTATAATATATTAACTTTAAATGTAATATCGGATAACACACTATACTTAAAATTATAACTGTGTACTTTATATGTGCTTTATGTTATGCAACGCATCAAAATAAATGTACGTCTTTAAAGCACAACAAAAGGTTATTGTTAAAAAGTATTTAAAATATAATTAATTTTACATTATTACAAAGCAGACTTTATAAAAGTGTACTTAAGTGTGTTAGAAACCGTCATGAAAGTCTCTTTAAATACAATTAAGTGGTCTTTTATTTCATTATTTTATATCATAGCTAGAACACCCAGACATCATGCCAGTTGTTGTAACATTGGTTAATTGAGTCTAATGTGCATGTCACATCCAATAATTAGGATTGTACTTAGACTATTCGATTGCACTAAACCTAAATACTAAAATAAAAATACTAACCATGAAACCGTATGAGAAAGATTCTTGTCTGGAGTTATTTGAGTTTTAATATTAGCAGGTGTTTATAACAAACACTTCTGAATCAATATGACTTCCATTAATGTTAAAGCTTGGATCTGTTCTTAAAATGGTTTGATCAAAATAAATCACATTGCTATTATTTTGATAAATTGTGATTTGAACCACAATTTGTGATTTAAACTCTGATTTAAATCTGTGAGATATCTTGAAGTAATCTGTGAGTCATCTTAAAGTAATAAAATGTCAAATAAATATTTTATGTTTAATTATTTTCTTATGTGGCAAGTATTTGCATAATAAGCGGGATAATTTGGCATGGAGTTTTTGTATCATCCTGAAGAGGTTTCTTTTGCATAACAATCTGCTGACTGTAGGCAGAGACAATTTATATAGAGGCATGCCACTTACTCAATCCTCAATACAAATATATAGGGAAAACCCGTAACACCAAAGATGGCGGTTGTATGTACATGTCCCGCCCCTCCCGCTGGAAAGCCAATCGTCTGCTTTTAACAGTCAACCCGGGAAACATTTAAGCCTATCGTCTGGTTCCACTGACGCATGCGCATATTTGAGGTTTGCGACAGGGGAAAATACGTTACTGTTTGAAAAGGCGGCAGATTTGTTATGCAGTGTATGTGTGTGTTGTGTAAATATCAGACATCCCAAGTGTCTACCGCATTTTGATAGCGGCTCCCTGATGCCCGCAAATGAGTTCAAATCTCCCGGAATCTAGAGCGAGTGAGCAAGAACACACACATACTGTGCTTCAAGCTGCATAGCAAGTTTTTCAGCGATTTTTATCATATTTTACTGCTGTTTCTATACATGCAGTTCTTATGTCCCGTTGACCAGTGAAAGTGCAGTTCTGACTCTCTGCCCATTCATTTAGATAGGAGCCTGGTCTTGTTAGTCCGAAATAGCTGCCCGGAGGCGTTGCCAAGATGGCGGCCGAGTGGCATGACTTGCCTAAAAGGACTTTGCTGTAGGTTATACACTAACTATCCCTTGCCCTTTTTATAACTCCGAGCCTTCACTATAGGGGTACGCCCCCTAGTTTGTGAACCACAGGTTTAATAAAAGACAATTTGGTGAATTTGATTCAATTCAGATGAAAGCAGCCCCAGTAGGCAGCTTTCAAGTTTCAAGTTTGTATTTATTTATATAGCACATTTAAAAACAGAAAACAGGGCTGACCAAAGTGCTGAACAATACACAAGATAAAAAAAAGAAACAAAAAAAAGAAAAAAAAGTTAAACCACACATTCATGACAGAAGCTCAAAATGAATTAAAAGCTAAATAAAAAAAATAGGTTTTAAGAGAGGATTTAAAAACAGTTAAAGATTGAGCAGCTCTGATGTAAACCGGAAGGCTGTTCCACAGCCTAGGGCCCGCAATCGCAAAGGCTCTGTCCCCTCTATTCTTTAACTGTGATCTGGGGACAGACAGAAGTCTCTGATCACCAGACCTAAGGTTTCGTATGGGATTGTGTGGGCAGAGTAGCTCAGACAAATAGCTTGCTGCCAGGTTATTTACGGATCACACTTTTAAAAGGCCTCAAATAATCTGTCACTGGTAAAACCTCTGCCTGTTTAATATACAAATGATGCTTTTAAACACAGGTCAGTTAGACAAAGATTTTAAAATTTGGATATGATATTCAAAAATGTGGAAATAGGCGTATGCCAGAAATATAAAAAGAAAATCCTGCAGAAGAATATTGCACAGGGTCAGACAAACAGAAATCTCAGAATGCCAAACTTGCCTTCCTAAAAACAAATTATTCAGTGCAGTAGAAGGAGAAAATCAATATCTTAAAAAAAAAAAAAAAAAAAAAATTGCCAGTGCTCACAAAAACACAAACAAGCTTTCAATCAGTGAGGCCCAGTTCCCCCGGTCACATTCATCTGTGCATGTAATTTCAGCCCATTTCATTGAGTTCTTTGTTTAGACACATTCACAGACCAAATGAAATCAATGCAGTTCCTCGCTTTCTTTACCACAACCTTGAGCCAAGGATCACACTCTGAACTCCTGTTGCCATAGAAATTCACAGACCAAGTCAAGGTGAGACTTCATTGTTGTTGTAACTAAATGTGTCAGTATGTGTGCAGTAAACTGTCAAAAATGTAGCATAAAGGCCCATATTGCAGCTTATTCTGGTAGAGAACCACCTACTTAGACCAGAAGAGACTATGTGATTGGCATTTTAATAAACCAAGTTTTTTCACAACATTTATAGGCAACCCAGACTCATTGGAAAAACAGGGTTTGTGGCAACATCTTCAGCAAATTTATATTACATTGTGTCTTGCACATTTCGCGACACATCGTGAGTGAAGCTAAAAGAGTGTAGTTTTATCGGAAACAGATGAGCCTGAAACTGGCTATGCGTTATTATGTTGGTTGTATGTATTGCAGCACTTCGAAAATGAAATGTCCGGTGAATGATGCTAAAAGGTTAATGCTCTATCAAGTTTGAAAATACTCGTTTCACACCACATCACAAGTGCAATGCTGTACCAGGTATCTACTGAGCAAGGCTGCAATGTTAGAAAAGCTACACATATGGAGCTTGTTATGTACTGCAAACGTTCAAAATGTATTAGTTTAGAAATTATGCATTATGGTAAAAATGTTTTGAGATCATAACATAGTACTACTGTGCATGGAACCGTGCAAAAATAAGTCTTTATTAATCAATAATCTGCCCCTGTAATCATAACTTTGAGTGAAAAGGAATGAAAGCTGTTGCTGCTTTAAGTCAATCAAGTCACCTTTATTTATATAGCGCTTTTTACAATAAAGATTGTTTCAAAGCAGCTTTACAGAGATAACAGGAAAATAATGTTGTAATAATATTGTTAAATATAAAATGAAATGTTCCCAACTAAGCAAGCCAAAAGCCAATGGCAAAAGAAAGGTGAAAAAGGGGACAGTGGCAAGGAACCAAAACTCCATCAGGTGACAGAATGGAGAAAAAAAACCTTGGGAGAACCCAGGCTCAGTCAGGGCGCCAGTCCTCCTTTGGCCAATGAACGAACAGTGTATGATTATGATTTAGGCAGCATTACAGGTCAACACTTAACTCTAGTGTTCGTTTCAGCTGGAAACTGCAGTGGTTTGTATGTATTGGTATGTGTTTCTCGTTTTGCAAGAATGTAGGCATAGGCATTAGTTTCTCTAATGAGACTGTGTTGAGCCTTATACATTTTTCAGGATTCTTTAATGAATATAAAGTCCAAAGAACAGCATTTCTTTGTAATAAATGTAACATTTTGTAATTTGTAAAAAAAAAAATATATATTTCTGTCACATTGGATCAATTTAGTGCATTTTCTGTGAATAAAAGTATTCATTTCTTTATACATATAACCCCAAACTTTTGAAAGTGTATCTTCCAGATTTTCTTTGTGTGACTCTTAAAGGGGTGGTAAAACAAGTTTCTAATACTATTATTTGATGACAACAATACATTTGGGGAACAAAATACAGCCAATTCTGTTTTTTTTTCTTTTAAACAAAAAACCAAGCTGCACCCTTTTTTAAATTTCATATTTCATTCCGAAATAGAATAATGAATGAACGAAAAAGTACACGGACCCTCAAATTAATTTTATTCGATAAATTAATTCTTAAATCTGCCTTGCTCAAGATTTTCTGGGTCAATAAATAAATGTAATTGTAAAAAAATAAAAATGGTCATGGTGGAAATGTTTTTGCTTAAAATACAAGGGATTATGGATTCTAATCCACACTAATGTATAACTTTTTATTCCACACCATAAACCAAAATTGTATCTGTATAAGTCTCAAGTCTTAAATTTTATAAGAAAAGACTTAATTATAATTTCAAGAGGTCTTAATTTTGGGGACAGAAAAACAGGAATCGCAATATGGATTAATATGATCATTAAACTTCACAAGGCTTTAATAGTTGTTTTATTTGTGTCTTATGTTTTATATGTCTTAAAAAAGGTCTTTAAAGGCTTTGAATTTGGAAAACCATGCAGATACACTTTGTTTTTTATTTTTTTATTTTGTGATAGTCTGAGAGCTTTGTGCTGTTTTATAAAGTGGTTGCTAAGTAGAAAAAAGAGAAGAACAGGGATTCTATTCAGACAGCCTGCTCTATTTCAGGCCACAAATGGAATGAACAGAGCAATTACAATAGGGTCCTCTCACCATCCTGCCCATTCTGCTCCCAAAATCAAAATAGGGACTCATTTGCCATTTTAGCTGCTCATGTTTTCATTGTAAAACCATTCATACACACTGTTCACAAACACCCAGCCCTTCACTGTTCATTCATGTTCTCACACCTTCCTTCTCTTTCTCTGATCTTTACTTTTTGATATTCTTCTCTACACTTGCACTGTCAGTTCAGATGCTGAGGTACAGAATGTGTAAATGCTGGATCTCACCTAGGGGAAAGAAAGAGAGACATTCAATAGTTTGGGGAGAGTTTTTTGAAAGAAGAATATTATTTTTGAATGAATTTAATGCTCACTTTTTTTTAATGAATGGTTTCTATTTTCATATATTTTAAAATGTAAATTATTTATGTGATGGCAAAGCTGAAATTTCTATCAAATTTCAATTACTCAAGTCTTCAGTGTCATCTATGATCCATTAGTATGATCTATTAGAAATCGTTTTAATATGCTTATTTTGTGCTTTAGAAACATTTCTCATTATTATCAGTGTTGAAAACAGTTGTGCTGCTTAATATTTTTGTACCAAACATAATATATATATATATATATATATTTAGGGGCCAAGTATGGCGATTCGATTGCACCCTATGACGTCATTTTCCATCAAGAAAATATGGCCGCCATTTTGAAATGTTCAAATAATCTACTTTTTCGAACTCGTCCTAGACGGTTTGTCCAATTTTCACCAAAATTGCATCAGATCATCTTCAGGCAGTGGGGACCAAAAATCTTGGAATTCAAGTTGATTCGTCAAACCGTTTTCGAATACCGTGCAAATTAATTTTACGTAGCGCTTGCGAAAACAGACCTAAGGCTGTATCTCCGCAACGCTTTATCGTATTTAGACCAAACTTGGTACATGTCATCACAAGCATGACCTGAGGCTACATGCTGCGTTTCGGTGCAGCGCCACCTACTGGTCCGGAGATACAGAAAATGGCTATTTTTGCTTATAACTTCAGATAGGTTTGTCCAAAAATCATAAAAGTGGTCTCGTTAGATTTAGGGCGTCATGTCGAGTCGACTGATATCCAATTTTCCCAGATCGGACATTTTGGCTGTCGGCCATTTTGAATTTTGTGCTAAAATGCTGTATTTTCTGAACGCATGAACGAATTGTTACGAAACTCTGTATGGGTCATCAGTACGATGCCCTGAAGGAGCCTGATAAGTTTCGAAACAGCGGCACCTAGTGGTAATTTAAAAAAAAAATGCTTATAACTCTGGGTGTGGTTGACTTATTTTCACGGGAGTCATCTCATTAGGTTCCTGAATCCTTACCAAATATACAGATACCAAACATGCTAGGTTTCGTCTCTAGCGCTTTAGCGCTTAAAAAACATTTACCGATATCTTCGAAACCGTTAGTCCGATCGAGACGAAACCACCGTCAGAACTTTGGAACCATAGCTCGTTAACTACATGTAAATGCCCAAATGTCAAAAAATTGATAGTAAAGGGTAGTAAAATTCAATCAAAGTCACGTGTCAGTCATTTTTTACGTGTTTTTCATATAAATGTCTATAACTCCGAAGCGAATTGAGATATTTTCACCAAATTTGGCACACACATGTATGGGTTCATTCCAAGGACACATAAAAAAAATTGTGAGATTTTGCCTCTTGCTGGCGCTATAATAGAACAGAACATGAAATTCCTATTGACTTCAATACAGTTTTGTGATATAAAATGCTATATTTAACAAATGCATTGCTGTAACATTGTGAAACTCAGAATTTGCCACCAGCACCATCCCCTGAAGGTACTCAAAAGATTTCGAGACAGCTTGGATTTCGAGACTCTTGGTCAAAAGTTAAAATTATATTTTCAAAATGCTAATAAGTTTTGAAAAAATATGCCTATTGTAATGATACTGGTCTTAATAGATTCCTTGGGTCATGCCGAGAACATAGATACCATGTTTGACGTATTTGGACGAACTTCCTGTCCGCCATCTTTATTTACTTTCAAAACCTTCTCTTTCAAACTTCTCCTAGACCATTCGTCCGATTTTCACCAAAATCGAATCATATCATCTCCAGACCATGCCGACTAAAAGTTATGGATTTCGTGACGATAGACGAAACCGATTTTCGTATACCGCAGCAGTTGAGGCATGCTGCCAAAATGACTATTAAGTCTTTATCTCTGCAATGCCTTCACATTTTGACACCAAACTTTGTATGTGTCATTGTCACCTCACTCTGACCTCATCAAATTGATTTCATAACTGCGCCACCTATTTGTCGAAAGTGGTAAATCATTTAATCATCTTAAAAGTTACTGTATATATGATTTTCCAGCCATTTTGCCAAAATCCTCTTAAAATGTCTTTAATTGCTCCTTGCTGCAGTTGGTCTGCCACTCCCACCCATGATGGCATCTGTTGACGCTTATTGCGCTTGGCCCCGGTAATGGCTGCTTGCAGCTATATTTAGGGGCCAAGCACCGAAGGTGCGGAGGCACCTATTGTTATTGTTCCCGTTCTTATTATTATTCCTCTTCTTCCGCTCTTGGAGTCTATGGCAGCCCATAGAACCGATTGCGGGAAAGTTGTTTTGGTTTGACATTCTAATAGAGGACAGTCCCAACATTAAATACACCAATTTTGGTGTTTCTAAGTCATTCCCTCTAGCGCCACCAGCTGTCCAAAATTTCACTTTTTTTTGCTAATAACTTTTGAACCGTAAGGCCAATCGACAAAATTATTTTTTTCATATGATTCCTGAGCTCATGACGGTTCGATTGCACCCTATGCCGTAATTTTCCGTCATAAAAATATGGCCATCATCTTGAACGTCCTGAAAAAGCTACTTTTTTGAACTCGTCCTCGACGGTTTGTCCGATTTGCACGAAAATTGAACCAGATCATCTTCAGGCAGTGCTGACAAAAAGTTATTAGATTCAAATTGATTCGTTAAATCGTTTTCGATAACCACTCGAACAAATTTTACGTAGCGCTAGCAAAAACAGTTGTAAGGCTGTATCTTCGCAACGGTTAATCGTATTCAGACCAAACTTGGTACGTGTCATCACAAGCATAACCTGAGGAAACATGCTGCGTTTCGGCGCAGCACCACCTACTGGTCCGGAGATATGAAAAATGGCTATTTTTGCTTATAACTTCTGAACAGTTTGTCCAAAAATCATAAAATTGGTCTTGTTCGATTCAGGGCGTCATGCCGAGTCGACTGATATCCAATTTTCCCATATCGGCCATTTTGTCTGTCGGCCATTTTGAATTATGTGCCAAAATGCTGTATTTTCTGAACGCAAGAACGAATTGATACGAAACTCGGTATGGGTCATCAGTACGATGCCCTGAAGGAGCCTGAGAAGTTTCGAAACAGCGCCACCTAGTGGTGAATTTTTCCCCAAATGCTTATAACTTTGGGTGTGGTCAACTTATTTTCACGGGAGTCATCATTTTGAGTTCCTGAATCGTTGCCGAGTCCAACGATACCAAACATGCTGGGTTTCGTCTTACGGTTTGTGTAGCGTTGCGATTTAGCGTGAAAAAAACATTTGGCTATATCTTCGAAACCGCTTGTCCTATCAAGACGAAACCACCGTCAGAAGTTTGATACCATAGCTTGTTAACCTCCATTTAATACCCAAATGCGAAAATATGGATAGTAAGGGGTAGTAAAATTCAATCAAAGTCACGTGTCAGTCATTTTTGACGCGTTTTTTCATATAAATGTCTATAACTCCAAAGCGAATTGAGATATTTTCACCAAATTTGGCACACACATGTATGGGCTCATTCCAAGAACACATGAATTTTTTTTTTACATTTTGCCTCTTGGTGGCGCTATAATAGAACAAAACATGAAATTCGCATTGACTTCAATACAGTTTTGTGATGTAAAATGCTATACTTAACAAATGCATTACTGTAACATTATGAAACTCAGAATTTGCCAACAGCACCATCCCCTGAAGGTACTCAAAAAATTTCGAGACAGCACCACCTGTTGGTCAAAAGTTAAAATTATATTTCCAAAAATGCTAATAAGTTTTGAAAAAATATGCCTATTGTAATGATACTGGTCTTAATAGATTTCTTGGGTCATGCCGAGAACATAGATACCAAGTTTGACGTATTTGGATGAACTTCCTGTCCGCCATCTTTATTTACTTTCAAAACCTTCTTTTTCGAACTTCTCCTAGACCATTCGTCCGATTTTCACAAAAATCGAATCATATCATCTCCAGACCATGCCGACTAAAAGTTATGGATTTCGTGAAGATAGACGAAACCGTTTTCATATACCGCAGCAGCAAAGTTGAGGCATGCTGCCAAAATGACTATTAAGTCTTTATCTCTGCAACGCCTTCACATTTTGACACCAAACTTTGTATGTGTCATTGTCACCTCACTCTGACCACATCAAATTGATTTCATAACTGCGCCACCTATTTGTTGAAAGTGATAAACCATTAAATCATCTTAAAAGTTACTGTATATATGATTATCCAGCCATTTTGCCAAAATTCTCTTAAAATGTCTTTAATTGCTCCTTGCTGCAGTTGGTCTGCCACTCCCACCCATGATGGCATCTGTTGCCGCTTCTTACGCTTGGCCCCGGTAATGGCTGCTTGCAGCTATATTTTTTTATTATTCTTGGTGAATAGATTGTCCAAAAGTAGCATTTGTTTGAAACAAAAATATTCAATGTGAAAGTCTGTACTGTCAATTTCATGTCCTTGCTTGAATAAAGAATTTTCTTAAAAAAAAAAAAAAGAAAACCTGACCGAACTTTTGATTAGTAGTGTAGCTACCCCACTGGAATGATGGTCAAGTACTCCTTAAACTGATGTTTCCATTGGTGTTTTATTCGTGACACTCATGAAGACACCGTAAGAGCTACAGCAAAACAAACAATACAAACAAACACTTTATCACTCAAACCCGTTAACCAACATCACAATAAAATGATACAATTACAAAAATGATAAACATTAAACTTAGTTACCTTATAACCCTCAAGTGGGATGCACAAAAACTTCATGGGGAGAGAAAACCGTTGTGTATACAAGCTGCGTCCTTAACAGAAGTGTGCGCACATCAGGGGTGGTAAAAGTACTCAAAAATTATACTCGAGTAAAAGTATATATACCTAAATAAAAAATGACTCCAGTAAAAGTAGAAAGTCCTCCATTCAAATATCACTTGAGTAAAAGTACAAAAGTATCCGATTTAAAACGTACTTAAGTACCGAAAGTAAAAAGTAAATATTCAAACTGTAAATATCAATAATTAAACATTGCATATCACTCCCAAAACAATTGATCTGTTTTAATTGAACAAATTATTAGATACTGCAATTAAGAATTTGTTAGATTTGCAATCAGTCAAGAGACAATGAAGCACCTTGCATCAATTCTAAACAATTTCATTAAGTTTAGTGACAGCATATTATGGTGCAATGACTGGTAGGCCATTCTTTGATACAAATTTTACAATTTCAATTAAATTATTGTGGTTTGATTCCGATCTTGATTCAATAGATTCATTTTGATAAATATTTGGTACAGTAGATGCATGTTAATTTTTAAATTAAGAAAATCTCACCTAATTCTGTAAACATAGGCTACAGAGAGCCCTGTCAGCTGGTATTATTATATGTTAAAAATACATGTGATTTTTATTATAATAACAACTTTATAATATTTTAATGATATAAGTAAAAATATAATAAATATATAGTGCACATTAAACAAAATACTAATTTATACTAATATTACATATATTATAAAATACAAATTTTTCTAGCCAAATAACATACTATGGTCATTAAATGTTTGGTTTTTTTCCTGGGGTAAATGTAACGTTATGTGACATTGTTCTCCAGCTGTTTTATTGACCTCTATCCGCAGTTGAAAAACACTGATTTATTGATATTATGTAAAAGGTATATACATTTTGGTAAGTTGTACTGTATCTTTCAACATAGGCTACCTATTATTGTTCATTTGTGTTTATTTACAATTAACTAGTAGTAAAGAGATTAACGGCACCCCATAGCAGGCGCTAGCTATCTGTCACATCACATTTAAAAGCTCCAAAACGGTATTTATTGTTTGAATTTCATAATAAAATTGACAGAATCTGAGAGCTGAGAATTTGTTCCATATCAAAAGTAACCTACTCTGTCTTGTCTGTTGGTGTCAGTGTCCTCTTTGCTTTGCTTGAGAAAATCTCTCTGCGTGAGAAAATGGATGTGTGTCGTGAGAGCGTGTGGAAAGTGTCAATTGCGTGAGTCTCACACTGAATGAGTGAGAGTTGGCAGCTCTGCAATAGACATGTTCCATAACATTAGCTGCATCAAACAGAAGATCTGCAAGATACAGTGTAAGCGGGAATCTCTGGGTCATTGCTGGGCAGAGCTGCACCTTCACCTGTTTCTGCGGTCATCTTCCACAATGGCGAACTGACTGCTATGTGAGCGTATGCTGGCAAAGAGCTTGCGCGTTCTTTTTTTCAAAATAAAACCAAGTTTTTATTGGTTTGGAAAGCCAGTGTAATAAATACTTGGAGCAGGCATGGGGAAATGTAACTGAGTAAAAAGTAAACTTTGTCTTCAATATTGTAGTGGAGTAAGAGTAAAAGTAGATGCAAATAAAAAATACTCAAGTAAAGTACAGATCCCCGAAAAAAATACTTAAGTAAAGTAACGAAGTATTTCTACTTCGTTACTTACCACCACTGGCGCACATGCACATAGCGGAAACAGAGCGCGCTCTAAACACCCATGATGGCACACATTAAGGCCGTATCAAAATAAAAGTCCTTCAAAATAGCTATACAAATAAATTGATAATGACCTTGTAAATTCAGACAATTTGGCCGTCACTTACACTCCCACCAAATCATGAGTTATAAAAAACGACTGATTTCAAAATTACAATGACACTTCAAACAATACAACCCCCCAAAAAAATAATAATAAAGAAACAAACAAACATCAAAAAAAACTTTAACAAGTCTCCAACAGTAAAACCAACTTCTGAACAGGACGTTTAATAACAGAAGGCTTCCCTAGACGTTCTCCTTTCTTTCCCATATTTTTATCCCCAAGATAAATCCTAACTATCCGCACAAGTCCATCCGAGTCTATAGTCGTTTCTGCAATCCTACCTAATGACCATGTATGTCTAAGTAGATCATTGTCCTTGACGATCACCACGTCCCCTATTAACAGATTTCTCCTAGGGGTGTGCCAACACTGTCTAACTGCAATATTTGAGAGATACTCTTTGCGCCAGCGACTCCAAAATTGTTCAGCAAGATATTGGACATGGCGCCACCTTTTTCTGGCATAAAGATCTTCTCTAGTGAACTTGACTAGCGGAGGTAAGGCAATGGTGGATTTCATGGTAAGAAATTGATTCGGCGTTATGGGTTCAAGGCTATTTGGGTCGCTTAAATTATTGACAGTAAGTGGACGACTGTTTACAATTGACATGGCTTCGTAAAGGAACGCTCTTAAAGATGAATCGTCAATCCTTTCAGAGGCAATTAAAAGTGTAGACACTTCTGACAGTCCTGATCTGTCGCTCCCATACACCTCCTGCATGACTTGTGCATGGTGCATTCATAACAAAGTCGCACTGATTTGAAGCCAAGAAGTTATTCAACTTCTCCGTGTCAAGTTCTTTGAGTGCTTCAGCCAACTCATTCTTAGCCCCCACAAAGTTACTCCCCTGATCAGATCTAATCTGCCGCACAGCCCCACGTATGGCAATAAAACAGCGCAAGCTGTTAATGAAGGAATCTGTTGACATTGAATCAAGCATCTCAATGTGAATGGCACGGGAAGACAGACAGGTAAGGATCAATCCATATCTTTTCTGCACCTTTCGTCCTTGTTTCACAGATATGGGCCAAAACAATCCATACCACAGTAAGTGAATGGAGGGATTCACTCTCTCTGAAGGCAAGTCAGCCATCTTTTGCTCTTCTAGTGGACGCCTGTGTTTTCTACAGGTAACACAATTACGCACATGAGATGCTACAATACGATTGATGCCTGGGATCCAAAACCCCTTTGAACGAATTTCATTGATAGTAAATCCTTTGCTGACTGCCATGAAAGAGTTAAACATCAAGGCAATGATCATCTTAGTAACGTGATGGTCTTTAGGGATAATTGTAGGATGTTTGAGTCGACTACAAAGAGAAGAATTGCGAAATCTTCCTCCCACCTTAAGCACACCATCACTATCAAGAAATGGATTAAGGTTGTACAATTCACTGTGTGATGTCAATTGGATTTACCTTTACCTAATGGCTTCAATTCAATTTCAAACACATGTCTTTGCAGAAGTTTGATTATGAGGCACTCAGCCTTTTCTCTTTCTTCAACCGTAGAAAGTCTGTTTGACTTATCCTTACGAATCCATCGTTGAATGCGTGCGATTGCTCCTATTACCCGAGACCAAGATGAGAACTGCGACAGGCGATTTACAATAATTTCCTGTTCTGCTACCTTTGTGTTAAGTGTTTGAAAACATCTGACTTCTGAGTCACTTGGTTGTAATTCTGGAATCTCATTGGCAGGAATAGCCATTTCCTTATTCCATAGGAATCTTGGCCCTGTGAACCAGTCAGATGAAATCATTTCATTAACGGTAAGACCTCTTGAGACATGATCCGCAGGATTCTCCTTTGATGGAACAAACCGCCATTGCTGCAGAACTGTACTCAAATGAATCCTTCAAACTCTGTTAGCAACAAACGCATGAAATCGTCTGGCCAATTAAAGTATCCTAGAACAACCTTGGAGTCAGTCCAGAAAAACTCTGTGATGTCAATATACCGAAGTTCTTGCTTAAGGATTTTACTGACATTCACTGATACTACTGCAGCCGTCAACTCCAACCTTGGAATAGTTGTAATCTTTAAAGGAGATGCACGAGACTTCCCCATGACAAGAGCAACATGGACATCTTCCCTTTCATTTTTCAATCTCAGATATGAGCACTGTCCATAGCCACTAGTACTAGCATCTGAAAAATGATGCAGCTCTACTTCCTTTACCTTTCCAAACCCAGGAGGAGCATATGTGCGGGGAATATTCACTTTCTTCAATTTGAACAAATCTCTTCTCCAGCACTCCCAACTTGGCTGCAACTCATTTCTCAGTGTCTCATCCCAACCTATACCATGTCTGCATACTTCCTGAAGTATTTTCTTTCCATGAAGAATGAATGGAGCTAAGAAACCTAGTGGGTCTTACAATGATGCAATCGTAGATAAGATTCCACGTCGAGTTGCTGGCTGTTCCTTGAGAGAAATATCAAACTTAAAACAATCAAGTTCCATGTTCCACTGAATCCCCAATGTTCGCTCTGTCAAGGAATCAAATGAGAGATCAGGTTCTTTTACATTTATTGCTCGTTCTGAGGGAGGAATACTTTCCAGCACAGCATTATAATTGGACACAAATTTGTGAAGTCTAAGGCCATCAATGGCACAAAGGTCCCGTGCTTCTTGAGCAAGTTGAATTGCATCCTCTGTTGTTTGTACACTTGTAACACCGTCATCTACATAGAAATCATTCATTACAAACTGAAATCCCAAAGGGTACTCATCCTTGTTACCTTCAGCCAAATGCTTCAATCCGTAGTTCACACATCCTGGAGATGAAGACGCTCCAAAGAGATGAACTGTCATTCTGTACTCTCGAGGTTGTTCTTTCAAGTCTCCATTTTTCCACCACAAGAAACGCAGAAAGTCTCTGTCCGCTTCGGGCACGTGGAACTGATGAAACATTTTCTCAATATCACATATTAGGGCAACAGGGTGCTGGCGAAATCTGAGAAGAACCCTGATCAAATTGTTCATCAAATCGGGTCCTTGAAGGAGATGATCATTTAAACTCATTCCATCATACCTCGCAGAACAATCGAAAACAACTCTCAGCTTGTCTGTTTTTTTCGGGTGATAAACACCGTGATGAGGAACATACCATTTTCCACCTTCACTCCCTCCATCCTTAACCTCCTCTGCCTCTCCTCTGTCAATGACCTCCTCCATAAATTTCACATAATGCTCTTTCTACCTTTGGTCCTTTAACAATTTTCTCTTTAGATGGTTAAGTCTCACAAGAGCAAGTTGTCTGTTGTCTGCCAAATTAGGTCTCTCTTTAAAAAATAGAGGCATTTCATAGTGCCTAGAACTATTTCTCCTTATACCATCACTTAACTTGTTCAAAAAGGTGATGTCATCTTGGGAAAGAGTTTTGTCATCATCATTAGCATCCTTAAAATCAGATTCTAAAATGCGTATGGCATCTTCTGGAGTCAACGGAGGAATTTCTTTAACAGAAAGTCTATGACAGAGACTAGTGATACCTGAAGAGTCAAGCCTGGGTAATGAAGGTCCAACAATGCTCCAACCCAAATCAGTCTTGACAGCATAAGGTTCATCGTTCTCTCCTAAAATCACTTGTCTTGGTGCCAGTGCTCTAGCAAAATTATAGCCAATCAAAATACCATCTTCACAGTCCTTCAAAGAAGGTATCTCTTCAACAATTGCAGAAAGATGATTCCTAAGTTTAGCGATTTCACACGTAGGTATATGTGCATGGTTGACAGGAATACAGTCTTTAGTATAGACAGGGGGGAGTTCAATATAAGTGGCAGAACTATAACCCCTTACACAAAGTCCTGAAATCCTTTCACTCTTCACTATGGTATCCTTTCCAGTCATGGTGGTCAGTTTTAACTTGACAGTAAGTTTATCTACTTGCAAGACATTGCTAAATTCTTGGTCGATAAAGGTTGTATCACTCTGTGAATCGAGCAAGGCATAAACTAGTTTTTCCGTACTTGCATTGTTGCTTGATAACCATACTGGCACAACCATCGATGTATAAGATGATCCCTTTCCGGCCACACTCAGAGACAGAACAGCTGTTGACTCATCTTCTGACCTTGGAGCAGATGCCGTTAATGGAACTAGCCTTTCTCTTTTGGTGAAGTTATCATCATGAAGGCAAGTAGGATGTTTCCTTTTACAGGAGTTACAAGAATGACGATGACGACAGTCTCTTGCTCTATGGCCAGTTTTCAAACATCCATAACAAAGATTATTTTCCTTTATGTATGCCCGTCGTTCTGCTAGTGTCTTGGTCATCAGTTTGGAACAATCATAGAGCTGATGTTTAGGATCTTGACAAAATACACAGGAAGGTTGGACAGTTTTCTTGATGATCTTTGGTCTATTAAAACCCAAATCAGTCTGAGTATTAAGGACATTAGCCTTATTTCCTTTAGACTCTCTGAGATTTTGTTTGTTAACAGATGTTAAACTGTGAGCATAAGATGACGTGACTGGATTACAACCAATCTCTGCTTCTAATGAAACGAATGCTGTAAAGGTCTTAAAGTCAGGAAAAGCATTATTGTCTCTCAAGGCTTGTGTAACTTGTCGATTCCAACGTGAAGCAGCCCATTCAGGTAGTTTTTGAACTAACTTTTGGTTTTCGTCACAGTCATTTAAGATTTGTAGACTTGCAACATAAGGTATGGCATCTTGGCAGGCATTAAGAAAATCCGAAAATTCTGTAAGTCCAATAGCATCCTTTGATTGAATTGGCCAATTTGCAAGCTTCTGGCGAAAAGCACGTTGAATCACAAATGGTTGACCATACCTATTATCCAATTTACTCCAGGCATCCTTATAAGCTTCGTCGTCACTCCTGTATAAGGTACCATCCAAGGTTTTGCGTGCCGATCCACCCACATACCTTTTTAGATAATACAGTTTGTCAGCAGCAGATATACTCTTTCGATCGGTCTACTCTTTTCGATTCGATTCGGTCTTGTAAGGCTTGAACAAGAAAAGCCAGTTCATTTTGAGATGGAGATATATAATTAGCAGGTTGGCTAGAAAGGCTTGGAGGTAGGCAATGTTGTTCTCTGATAACATGGTTTGTTAAAGGATCAGCAACTTCTTGCACTGCTATCCGATTATAGGCCTCGAACCTTGCCTTAGCTACTTTTAAATCCTTTTCTGCCTGTAACTGCTCTAGTTCACGTTTTTGAGCATCTAAGGTTCTTTCTTGCCTTTCTTGCAATTCTTGAATTTTCTCCTTCCGTTTATTTACCTCCATTAACGTTTTGTACTCTTCTTCCTTAGCCGCCAATTCTGCGGCTGCTTCAGCATGTTTTGATGCTACACATGAAGATGCAGTACGATGACTTAATTGAGCACTAAACTTATGGCTAATTCGAGAAACAGTGGAGCCATAGATAGAACGAGCATGGCTAGATTCAAGTAAATCTTTTAAGCGATGTTTTACTTGTTCTACATCGAATTCATCAATGCCTGATATTCTTTCATAAGCAACTTTTATTATTTCTGTTGTCACCGCCTCACAAGCATCAATACGACGTCTCAATTCAGTAGATGGCGTGACATAATTTCGAACTTCAACATAGATAGGCATAACTTTCTCCTTTTCCTCTTCCAAGGTATCAATAAGAGTTGCTAGCTGGCTCTCAGTAATATCAGACTTGAGGTGATCTCTAGCCTTTCGTGCCAACATTTTCCATTGTTCGTACATGGAAATTATCTTTCTTTCTTTCTTCTTAATTTCATCTTTTTGAAATGCAAGCATTTTCTCTGTGGGATTTCGTGGACGAACAGAACGTCGGGGACCTTGAAATTCTGCTAAATCTTCTCGGAGTTTACTTTTAAGTTCACTCAAAGATTGTTCTTTAGCCTCAATTGTCTCTATTATCTGTTGTCGCTTTAAACTCTCTGTTGATGTTTGATACTCATTATTAAGGGTTTCAATATCGTGTTGGAGACTATTAATCAGCCCTTCACATTCAACATTATCAAAAGAACAATTTGACTCAATCATTTTAAAATTACCAGATTAACACACGCAGTAAAAAATGTTCAGCACAGTTAAAAAGTTATTCAAATTCCCAAACAGTAATCATGTAGCCTCAAACATTAATACCAAGTGTTTTTGTCTTTTTAAAACAGCCCTTTGTAAATAAAAATATTTCCTTTCAAAACTCATATATATATATATATATATATATATATATATATATATATATATATATACACACACATATATATATATATATATATATATATATATATACACACACACATATATATATACATATATATATATATATATATATATATATATATATATCACTTCTTCAAACACAATAAATTATTCGGTCTTTCAAAATGCTTTAAATATTTCAAACCTCTGTTTTAAGCTTAATGTCCTTTTACTGCTGTAGAAGTGCGTCAAAGGATAAATGTCACCTGAAGAAGAACACAGTCTTTCTCAATCCGTAGTGTAAGTTTAATCCTCGTTTTCAGCCGTAGTTATCCATAAACGAACCATATTTGGAAATCGACCTGCTGCCTGTGAACATCCACTTCTCACAGACCCGTCGGCATGGACACCAGACATTAACACAGCAGACTCGAACGACGAATGGCCAATCACTTACTGTAGCTACACCACTGGAATGATGGTCAAGTACTCCTTAAACTGATGTTTCCATTGGCGTTTTATTCGTCACACTCATGAAGACACCGTAAGAGCTACAGCAAAACAAACAATACAAACAAACACTGTATCACTCAAACCCGTTAACCAACATCACAATAAAATGATACAATTACAAAAATGATAAACATTAAACTTAGTTACCTTATAACCCTCAAGTGGGATGCGCAAAAACTTCATGGGGAGAGAAAACCGTTGTGTATACAAGCTGCGTCCTTCACAGAAGTGTGCGCACATGCACATAGCGGAAACAGAGCGCGCTTTAAACACCCATGATGGCACACATTTAAAGCCGTATCAAAATAAAAGTCCTTCAAAATAGCTATACAAATAAATTGATAATGACCTTGTAAATTCAGACAATTTGGCCGTCACTTACAAGTAGTAAGTTACTCAATATCAACATCTTGTTCAGTGGCGGCTTGTTAGGGGAGGCAAGGGAGGCACAGCCTACCCAAAATTGTATATCTCAGAATGTGTATTTCTTGTTTATAATTTCACCTCTGTAAGTGTAACCACCGCATGCTTCTTCCCAGAATATGCGGAATCTGCGAAACGTGAGTCTGAGGGGATACTCTCAGTAATCTCTCAGAAATCACCATCGAGTATTTCACTTTCAGCGATTAGGAGTGTTGAAAAAAGTAACATGGCAGAGAAGGCTAGCTTCCCTTGGTATATCAACTAATCATCGACAAGATGATCGACTAACTATACAGAGTAGATTTACTAAAAGCAAATTTACTAAACTACCATTCAAACAACAGCTACAAATTAAAAACAAATGAAGACCACATGCCTAAATTGGATTAAGGCTACAGCAATCAGCTTCAATAAACGGCCGAACGTGCTTTTTTAACTCGGACATTTAAAAGGACCGAAGGATGGATTTTTTGCTTCAAGTGATAAGATTAGGTTAGTGTAGGTGAACTTATATTTGTATTGCATTGATCATTGTCTGTGTCGTTTTCTATAAATATTCAGGTATATAAGTGACCAAAAAAGCAATTTTAAAGTAGTTAAAAAATCAGATCGTTAAAATTGTGTGTGCCTCCTCTATTTTAAAACCCAACAGGTCTTGTTTACCGAACTGGCCATCAGAAATCATGCAATTAGACGCAAAAAGTTGTATCAGTAACTATAGGCTGAAGGAAATAGTTTTCTTTATTACAATTTTTTTATACTGAGATTGATCTGTGAGAAAGAAGTACACAATTACAGTAATATATAATGAACAGTAGTAGAAACTGATCATATAAAATGTATACACTGATGAGTCAAAACATTACGACCACCTGCCTACTATGCTGTTGGTCCTCCGCATGCTGCCAAAACATCATAGACACACTATAAGGCATGGACTCTACAAGACCCTTGAAGTATCTGTGGTATCTGGCACCAAGACGTTAGGATGACATGGCAGAAGGCTGCAGAGTAAGATTGAGGTGATTTTGAGGGAAGTGAGTGAACGCTAGCGCGGTTAGCTGCCGCTACTACAACCCCCCCCCCCCCCCCCCCCCCCTTTTATTGTTTTTAGTCAATTTTACCTGTTCTTGATTTTTTAACTGGTGCACTCTGGCCTGCTTTTTAACTGATGCAGTTTGGCCTGATCTCACGCTGTTTTAACTGACTGTTGAATAGTTGTAGTCTGATCTGCTCCACCCCCTCTGAGGGGGAGGTCTCGCCATAATATACCGCGAGAAGTGGAAAATCTCACCCGTTTCTGTACCTTCTCACGGTTCATTTGAATCCATTGTCCTACAACTGAACGGCCCTACTCCAACTATAGTGGCAACTGTCTATCATCCACCCGAGCCCAATACTGACTTTATAAATGAATTCGCTGCTTTTCTCACATTTATCTGCTCACTCTCCCCTAACGTAATACTTCTGGGGGATTTTAATATACATATGGACAATACCACTAATGCACACACAAGGGAATTTACATCTTGCCTGGACAGTTTTGGATTGGATCCCACTCACTCCAAAGGTCATGTTTTGGACTTGGTTTGCTGCTCTGGTGTCACTCCTCATGGTTGCACTGCGGTCGACATCCCCATTTCTGATCACATGTTAATTTCTTTTAAAGTCAACTTAACACTGTCCAAAATAAAACTGCTATGTGTCATTTCATTCAGAGATATTAACAACATTAATTCAAACACTCTCTCTACTGAAATTGACTGCCTCCCCAGTATAAACTGTTATTCCAACCCTGATGAACTGGTTTCTCACTACAATGAAGGCCTACAAAACATTTTAAATTCTCTGGGTCCTTTAAAAACCCGGACTGTTTCCTTCACCCATTCTGCCCCATGGTTTACATCAGAACTACGTAAGCTCAAGTTAAAAGGTCGTCGCCTGGACGCCTTTACAAGAAAATTGGTCTTGTTGTGCACCAAGAAATGTACAAAAAACACATTTTCCACTACAAGGATGCTCTTTCTACATCCAAATCCAACTATTATGCAGATATAATCAGTTCAGGCGAAGGTAACACCAGAACCCTGTTCTCCATGGTCAACAACAAACTACGATCACCGGACTCTCTCACGCCTCATCTGTACCCATCTGCTTACTGTAACTCCTTAATGTCATTTTTTTAAATTACAAAGAACACAAGATTCACCAGCAACTGACTTCTAATACCTCTCAGAGTCTGACTTTTTCATTTCTCCCGACACCTCTTTCTTGTGCATTTTCAAGTTTCTCGCTTCCTTCTGTTGCTGAAATATTGGACAAACCAACTACTTGTCACGTTGACCCTCTTCCTACCATCTTAGTAAAAGTCTGTTCCCCCCTCTCTCTTCCCCAATAATTAGCATTATAGATACCTCTCTCACCTCTGGTATTGTACTTTCATCTCTAAAATTAGCTGCAATAACTCCTATGCAATGGTCTTCATTTCCTGTTTACACTTCTGGGCTTTGGGGTCCATATGACCTCAACAATTGAACAATTGAATTGTACAAAAAATATACATTTTTAATCATACAAATAATATATACATATATATATTTTGTTAACTTCTCATCTATTCATTAATGCTGTGTTTTGGGAGATATGAAGTACTTTTTTTACCTATTTACTGCAGAATTCCTCAACTACACCATTAGGATACGTATGAAATATTACATTTTCATGAAAAAAAAAACACATTTATGATGATCAAATTTAAATAGGAGTTGTTTCTGGATATTGATGTTAGATGCATAATTCTGCCATCTGCTGGTTAGATGTTTTTTTTTGTAGATAATGTATTTTTGGCCTGAAAGAGTAATTACCATATGCATCCAGCAGAGGCCCCATAGAGATCCATTCATTTTTCTGAATGTGACTTTTTTTATTTTTTTTATTTTTTTTCTGGATATTGATGTTAGATGCATAATTCTGCCATCTGCTGGTTAGATGTTTTTTTGTAGATAATGTATTTTTAGCCTGAAAGAGTAATTACCATATGCATCCAGCCGAGGCCCCATAGAGAACCATTCATTTTTCTGGATGTGATGTTTTTTATTTTTTTTATTTTTTTTAATTGCAAATTAAAGAAAACATACAATAACAGAGAGCAGAAGAGAAAAAGGAAAAGGAAAAAAAAATAATTATACTAACAATAAGAGAGGGGTTACAGACATCAAAATAGAATGCATTAGGTTATACAAAACAATACAATATTACAATTCGTTAAAATAACAAATTTAAGGTTCTTTACAACAGACTCAAGGATATTATTTGTTTTAGAAACCTTAGAGTTTAAAGGTTTTGAAAGATTCTTAAAGGACGAAAAAAGGGACTTTATATCAGATGAGAAAATTCTAAAATCAGGATTACAATGAATTGTTCTGGCTTTGTGAAGATGAAACTTGCCCAGAAGACAAAGCAAAAATACCGTATAATAAAGATTAACATCGTTAGAATGAAAATCTGATAAAAAAAATAATAGGTTCTGAAATTTGTACCAATTTGTTGCAACAGTAAAAAACTAACAAGGTAACATCTGAGCAGAAAGATTTAGAAAATGGGCATTGATAAAATAAATGTAGAATAGATTATTCTTCAATATTGCAAAAGGAGCACAAAGAAGATACATTCTCAGAAAACTTACTCAAAAATAAATTACAAAGGTAATATCTATGAACAATTTTGAAATGGAGTTCTTTTATTTTATTAGGAATAAAAAGTTTGTGAGAAAAAGCCCATAAGTAATTCAAAACAGAGTTTGGATAACAGATACTCCATTTAGAACGAGCTTTAGGAAGAGTTCTTGTAGTTGAAGAAAGAGCATTCCTAATAAAGAAGTTGTTGCATTTTTTATCTAATACATTAACACCATTGAATGCAAGTGTAGGAATAAAGTTGTTTAAACGGTTGTAACTTAAATGCGCTTTAAACAAGGTTCTTACACTTACAGGAATACTTTTAGTCAACTTATTAAAATCTCTTACAGAAATCACAACACATTTCAGGGACATACAATCATAAAAAGAAAGAAGGTCTCCTCGAGCACTAAACAAATCAGAAACAAAAAGAATATTTTGATCCACCCATTCTTTAAAAAAAAGAGATTTGCTACCACACAGTACATTTTCATTATTCCAAATAATACACGTGTGTGGGGAGAAATTATGTTTGAAAGCAATCTTCCAGGATTCAAGAGCTAGTTCATGAAAATTTGAGAGTTTAATAGGTAATTTGCTGCACTTAAAATTACAAGATAATAAGAATTTAAGGTCACCACAGTGTTTAAAGATTTAATTTGGGATCCAAAACCAGGGTAAACTATTGTTAGAAATACAATACTTAATCCAATTAATTTTGAATGTCTGGTTAATAGTTTAAAAATCTAAAGCGTTAAGACCACCCTCCTTGTAACTTCTTATCAAAGATTTCCTTTGAACACATTCTGTTTTATTTTTCCAAATAAAACGGAATAGCAGAGAATCAATAGATTTAATGATTTTTTATCAACATATAGGGAAAGAGCAGGGTAAACTAGGCGAGATATGCCCTCAGCCTTAGACAGCCGGACTCTCCCATAAATTGTCAAGTCTCTCTGCAGCCAGCAACATAATATTTTTTTGGCTTTATCTATCCTTGGTTGAAAATTATTATGAATACGTTCTGAACCTGATTTGCAAATATCAACCCCAAGGTATTTTACCTGATGTTTAACTTTAATACCATCAACAGAAACTTTATCTGAATCATGCACATACAAAATTTCACTTTTCGTAGGATTTACCACCAATCCAGAAGCTTTGGAGAAAAGATTAAAACTGCTTAGGGCACCAGAGACTTGTGAATCATTTTTAAGAAAGAGACAAGTATTGTCAGCTAACTGACTAATTATTAAAGTGTTCTCTCCAATATTTGTACCCTCAATATTTGAGTGTTTTATATACAAACTTAGAAGCTCAGCAGCCAATAGAAATAGAAAAGGAGATATGGGGCATCCCTGGCGAATACCTCGACCCACTGAAAATCAGGGAGAAGTGCTGGAAGCTAAGGAGACACAACTGTTAATACCATTATAAAGAGTACGAATCATATTAATAAAGGAACTACCAAAACCAAATTTAGAAAGGGCTTAAAAAATAAAGGAATGCTCAACTGTATCGAATGCTTTGTAGAAGTCGATAAACAAAATGAAAGCCTCTTCGTTTATTAATTCAGAATAATCAAGAATATCTATAATTAATCTACTATTATTAGAAATATGTCTACCCTTTAGAAAACCAGATTGAGTGTCAGAAATTATGTCTGCCAAACAAGGCTTAAGCTTTTCAGCATATATAGAAGCCAATAACTAATAATCAGAGTTCAAAAGGGTGATCGGGCGCCATTATCTAAAAATTTGTTATCTTAAGTTTGGGTATAAGAGAAATGAGACGTGGTTTCATAGATTCTGCCAATTCACCTTTCATTGAACACTCAATAAGATTCACTCAGAAGATGTTTAATAGAGTCCCAAAGACTTAATAAAATTCAAAAGGTAAACCATCTGGCCCCGGGGATTTATTATTTGGCATTCTTTTGACTATATTATAAAGATCGTCTATATTAAAAGGATCCTTGAATCTTATGAAAAAACAAAGATGAAGCGTTGGGGTCAAAAGAGGAGGTATACAAATTTTGATAAAATTTAAAAACATGGGAAGAAATCAAAGAGGAAACATTAGATAACGTATTATTAATATACAGAGAAGAGTTTTTTTGTTACTGCCGCATTTCTTCTCTAGGTTGAAAAAGTAGGCAGAATTTTTTTCCCCAAACTCAAGCCATTTTGACCTTGATCTAATTAATGCGCCTTTTGCCTTTTCTAGAAAGAGATCATCCAGACAGGCTTATGAAGTATAAAGAGATTTTTTTTTTTAAAGTTTGCAATTTCCTTATTTTTAACGGATATTCTATTTTTCCCAAATTTAACCGAAAATTTCCTACATTCGTATTTATATAGCTCCCATTTAGAAATAGCCGAGATATTAGCCTGAGATTTAACACTCTCTGCGATTTTCTCAATCTCCTGACAATATGATTCAGAGAGTAAAAAGGAGCAATTTAACTTCCAGTACCCAGGGTTCATTTTTCTTCTTCGCCTGGATTTATCATCCGATAACGTAATGTCAATTACTGCATGATCAGTTAAAGGTGAGGGTGAAATTTCTGCTGATACCAAAAACGAATTTGGTTGTTTGACATCAGCCACATCAGCCACAGGTCTATACGTGATTTTTGAGAAAAATCTGATTTAAACCAAGTATACATATCGGGGTTTAAATATCTATGTGCATCGATCAGGTTCAGACAATGACAGAGATTTGCTATCAGGGGGTTGACGCTTTTAGACACATTTCTAGGCGGGACTCTATCAGCAACTAAATCTGGTGCCTCGTTGAAATCGCCACCAAATAAAATAAAAGCAGAGGGATATTTAAGTTTTAAATTACTTATATAAATGACTATACTGTTAAGTAGAGTTTTGTTGTTTGCCGAACTATTGAACCCATATATGTTAATCATTATAAAAAAAATGCTGTCCAAGTGAACAACTGAGATAATCCACCTTCCAATCCCTGAAGAAAGCGTTTCTATAACCTTTCCTTGAAATCCACTATTAAGCAATATAGCGACCCCACCTGATGAACTAGAGTTATGACAGAAAGAAATAGTACTCCCCCACTGATTACGCCAGAATTTTTCATCGTATACACAAGAATGTGTCTCTTGAAAAAAAAATATGTCCCTTTTCACGGATTTACAAAACAAAAATCAAGCTTTTCGCTTTGTTAAGTCACGTAGCCCCCGAACATTCAGAGAGAAACATGAGAAATATGAACTAAACATAAATTCAGAACTCAAACTCTTGAGTAGCCTAATACGACTGTCAGAACAAGTACAGTAACTAAATATGCTACTTAGAAGAAAAAAAAAAAACGCCTCCCCATTTCGCAAAATTCAGAATATAAGGGGCATATTAAATATCGTAAACAGAAATTCTCTTCCCGTTAATGAAGGCAACGGGCCCATTAAACCCAGCTTTCTTTCCTTCCCTTCTTGCCTTTTCAACGAGTGGCCAAAGTTTGTTTCTCGCCTCTTGGTCTTCCTGCGTAAGATCTTCCAAGATCCGAATTTTCTTCTGTTTCAAAAGTTCGGAACGTTTGGCTTCAGCCCAAATTGCATCTCGACAAGTGCGGGATAAAAACTGAACGATGATCCATCGCGGAATGGTGTTTCCAGACTTGGGACCAAGCCGATGTGCTATGTCGACCATGTCCTGCAGTTTCTCTGCGGAGTGTGGAGAGAGGTTCCAGAACAGCTCGATGACGACCATTTTGACGTTTTCCCCTTCGTGCTCAGGTATCCCGGCTACACGGAGGTTCCATCTGCGCTTGTAACTGCCCAAACCGCTGCATTTCTCATTGAGAGCTTTATTTTCCTTTTCCAACTTCACAACTTTAGTTTGCAGAGAAAGCACCTCATCCGTCACATCCTCCACCTGCTTGTTGATAGATTCAAGCGAGCAGGTGAGGTTACAGATTGAAGCAGTGTTTTCCTTCACCGATGCCTCGACGGAATGCAGTTTTACCAAAGACTCTTCTTGTAGCTTGCTAACCTTTTCGATTGCCGCTAGCACCACAGAATTAGAGACCGTGTCGGAGGCATTAGAACGAGGTTTCTTCATAGCAGGGGACTAACTAGGAGTGTTGGGAGAGCCCCCAAATGCATCTTCTAGACGTCTTGTGTAGTTATGTGCCTTTAGATTTTCGTTGTTTGCAGAAGCCTCGACAGAGGCTGTATCCATGTTTTCTTCCATGGTTATATCAACGGCGCTAATGTACTTCACACAGGCGTAGAAATAAACTAACTAAAATAAACGCATGGAGGGTCCCAATAAATGTTAAAAACAGACTTAATTAAAAGGATATGTTAAGATTCCAATACAAGTTATATAGAAAATTGAGCATAGAAGTTCAAGCCTTAAGCACAGCACATAATAAAGGATTAGAGCGTAATAAGGTTCCTGTTAACACGGCGCCATCTTGACCCGAACTCCCTGGATGTGACTTACAGCTCTTATAACAGCGTTTGTTATGAATATATATATATTTATATATTTAAACGTTTAAAATACATTAAATCAGTATTTTGTCAAAGTTTGAGGTCTTTTGAAGTATCTTGTTATTGCAATAATGCTATATAAATTTGCAGTAATGCCAAATAAATTTGCAATAATGCCACATAAGTTGCCACAAAAAGAAAATACTTGATTGTAATTACATATTATTTCAATAATCGAAATGTATAAAATTATTAACTTTAGAATAAAATTATTAACTTTAGAATAAAAACAAAAAACAAACAGCTGCAGGCGGATATGAACAGGAGTAAAGAGTAAACACACCTGTGTGTCTGTGTGTGTTTGTGTGCGCGCACGTGCATGTGTGTGTGTGTAATCATGCTCATTCCACATTGTTTTTTTCTCTAATGCCAGGCCTTCATTAATGTGTGAACATTTTTAGTTTCATGCTGGAATTATTGATTTTATTTCCCAATTTCTATAAAAATGCTCTCTTTTGCTGTAACACCTGTTTGTTTGTGTGTCTCTCTGTGTGTATGTGATCTGTGTGTAGTCATGTTCTTTCCATATTGCATTTGTGCTCTCATACCATACCTTCATTTGTGTGTGAAACATTTTAGATTCATGATTTTATTTCCCAATTTCTATAAAAATGCTCTCTATTGCAGTCACACCTCTCTCTATCTGTGTGTGTATTTGTGTCTGTGTCTGTGTAGTCGCACATGTGTGTGTGATAATGTTCATTCCACACTGTATTAGTGATCTAGTACCAGGCCTTCATTTATGTGTGAGGATTTTCAGATTTATGCTGGAATTATTGATTTTATTTGCCAATTTCAATAAAAATGCTTTCTATTGGAGTCACACCTTTGTGTGTGTGTGTTTGTGTGCGCGTGCATGTGTGTGTGCAAGTGATCATGTTCGTTCCACATTGCATTTGTGCTCTAGTACCAGGACTTCATTGCGGTATGGTAATTTTCAGATTTATTCTGGATTTATTGATTTGTTTTTTTTGACAAATGAAAATTAAAAAACACATTTTTTTCGATTTTCCCATTCAATTCAATGTGGGATCATATTGACCCCGAAGACCAGAAGTGTAATTTTTTTTTTTTACATACCTATAGAACAACTGTGTGTATGGATAGATGATGTAGGAAAAGTCAGATAATTTTATTCCACTGAGATGAAGGGAACCTTTTTTTTTTTACTAAGGAAAAGTTGATTGGTAAATATATAGACCCCGCTAACCAATTGAAGGTTAAGAAACCTGGTCCAGACCCCAACAATTTCAACAACTTCTGTCCTATTTCTAACCTACCTTTTCTTTCTAAAATTCTTGAAAAAAACAATTGCACATCAGGTCCATGTACACATGTCTGACAATAACCTTTATGAACAATTCCAATCTGGTTTCCATCCCTGCCCAGAAACAGCTCTGATAAAAAATCTCCAATGATCTTCTCATGGCAGCAGATTCCAGACTACTAACTATTCTCATCCTCTTTGATCTGAGTGCAGCCTTTGACACCATTTCTCATAACATATTCCTTGACAGATTAGTCTCTATTGCTTTCACTGATACACCCTTGGAGTGGTTTAAATCATATCTCTCTGACCGCACTCAGTTTATCCAGCTCAAACATTTCAAATCAAAGCTATCCCCTGTCACTACTGGTGTTCCCCAAGGCTCTGTCCTGGGGCCCCTTCTGTTCATCATCTATCTGCTTCCTCTTGGCCACATGTTTCGTAAATTTAACATCCATTTCCACTGCTATGCAGATGACACCCAGCTCTACCTGTCCACCAAACCTACCACATCTCTCCCACCTACCTCCCTCTCTGATTGACAAACGGAAATCAAATCCTGGTTCTCTTGCAACTTCCTCAAACTTAACAGTGACAAAACTAAGGTTCTCCTCTTTGGCAGCAAATCCACATTGACTAAATTTGACAGTTTTTCTCTTACCATTGACAACTTCACAGTTTCCCCCTCCCATCAGGTCAAGAGTCTGCGTGTGATCCTCGATAGCACACTTTCATTCCAAGGTCACGTTAATAATGTCACTCGGTCTGCATACTTCCATTTACGTAGCATTAATCGCCTCCGACCATCTCTCTCACCCACTAGTACAGATATTCTCGTTCACACACTGGTTACATCCCGTATTGATTATTGTAATTCTCTTCTTGTTGGTCTTCCTCTCAAATCCATACATAAACTTCAACTGGTTCAGAACTCTGCTGCCCGTATCATCCCCAGAACCCCTTCTATTAAACATATTACTCCTGTCCTTCAGCAGCTTCATTGGCTCCCAGTTAAATACCGCATTGATTTCAAGATTCTGCTCCTGACCTTCAAGGTCACTCATAACCTGGCTCCTCTGTATCTCACTGACCTCCTTCATATTAACACACCCACCCGTACTCTTAGGTCTTCTTCTTCTATTCATCTCACTGTACCTCTGGCTCGTTTGACCACCATGAGGTTCAGAGCCTTCAGTCGCTCTGCCCCTTGTCTCTGGAAATCTCTTCCACCAGACATCCGCAACATTGACTCGCTTTCCATTTTTAAATCCCGCTTGAAAACACATCTTTTTAAACTGGCATATCCCACGTGATCGCTCTTTCTCAATCTTTGTTTCCAGTTGTTATGTACTCTGATTTTATGCACTGTAATTATAGTTGTTAATTTTATCGATTTATTGCCGTACTGTTTTATTATGTTTTGTGAGGTGACCTTGAGTGCTCAGAAAGGCGCCTATCAATAAAATGTATTATTATTATTATTATTATGTGCCCATTGTAGGCACTTTCAATGTTGGATAGATGTCATCGTAAGTACTCTGATTGGTGTGCAGCTACGCACCTCATAGCAGCCATATCACCCTGTGGTCCATGTAGGTCCCATGGCACTTCTCATAAAAGTGTAGGGGTGTAACCCCGGTGTCCTGGCCAGATTCCCTCCATTGGTCTTTATCAATCATGGCCTCTTAATAATCCCCATCCATTGAATTGGCTCGATCACTTTCTCTCATCTCCATCTATAGCCGGTGTGTGGTGAGCGCAGAGGCGCCGCTGTACTGAGGCTGTCGTTGCATCATCCAAGTGGATGTTGCACACTGGTGGTGGTTGAGGAGTATCAGGGGATACAGTATCAGGGGATCTGTAGTACAGTAGTACATATTAAAGCACTATATAAATGCCTCATTTAATTTTATAAACAGCAGAGTGTGATGCTCAGTGTGTTGTGACACAATCCTCCCATTACCATCATTAAAATGTTGTGATTTGTGCCAGAGTAGACCTTCTGTTGGTACGGAGCAGACAGGATAGCCTTCGTTGCCCTCGTACATCGATGAGCCTTGGGCGGCCAACACCCTGACGTCGGTTTGTGGTTTGTCCCTCATCGGACCACTATTGGTAAATTCTCACCACTGCTGACCAGGAGCAACCCATAAGCCTTGCCGTTTCAGGGATACTCTGACTCAGTCACCTTGACATAACAATTTGGCCCTTGTCAAATTCACTCAGATCTTTATTCCTACCAATTTCTCCTGCATCCAACATGTTGATTACAATAACTGATCCACTAGATTTACCATTAGATAAATTACCATCTAATCTCAGACCTTAATATGTGGCTTTGTTAGGAGATGATCAATGCTATTCGCTTCACCTATGACTGGTCATAATGTGACTGGCTCACCAGTATAAAAAGCTAGCTTTAATCTAAAACGCTATCGCTATTACAATGTGTTAGCATTTCGCTAGCCTGTTAACCTGCCATCTGTGCTCACCGTTCTTTTTCTCTCTCACGCTCGCACCTTTTATGAGTCCATCAAACAGCTGTGGTTAGTCGGATCCGTTAACAAACACAGTAAGGCATGTCATCTTCTCCTGTTATTAGAACATTTATAGAATAGCCTTCTCTGTCAGTGGTGACGGTTTTACATGTCATAAATGCAGGAAGATAGTCAGGCTGATGTAGAAGATTTCATAATTAGAGACACGCATCCAAAATCGACACGGCATTGGTTACGGCTTTTGTTCACACAGCGCGGGTTCCGGGACTGATCCCGGCAATGTTGCTAGGTCCCCAACCCGGGATCAATCCCGGATCGTGTTTGCGTTCACACAGAAGGTGTTCTGGCAATTTCCAGGCAATTTCCCGGGATCAACGCGCTGTGTGAAAGGAGCTCTAGTAACATTGCCGGGATCAGTCCCGGAACCCGGGCTGTGTGAACAAAATGCCGTGTCGTAATGATGACGCTGAAGTGAAGTGAAAGCAGGCTAGTGAAACGGTGTGTAATCCACTAGTTTATGATCGAATCAGAGAAAAAAATGCACAAGCGTGGTTTCTCTCGAGAGAAATCGCAGCTCATAAGCAAACTATAGACGCTGCTGAGACATTACATGTCACATCGATGTCACGTGTCTTTACAGGATTTTTACGGGGTGTGTGTGAATGCACTCTCTGATTCCGGAAAATCACTGGCAGTGTGAATGAACCGAAATCAAATGAACCCGGGTCAAATCCCGTGTCGCTTTATCCGTGTATTTTCCGGAATCTCTGTGTGAAATGGGCTTTATATAGACAGTAGAACATTTATAGTTAAAAGTTAAACAGGCTCTTTGATGAATAGCAGCTATTGAGTAAAGTTGAGAAGGCGCTAAAAACAAGGTTTGTAAGTTAACTTTTTGTAACCTAGAAATTCGATAATATATTTTAATAGAGCATATGATTGTTCTTGCATTGTTTGTCATAGCTTTTTGGTACATAACAGCTACCGTATATGCTACACACATTTGAAATAGCGAGACGCTGAAGAGCACAATTCGTTTGAATGCAAAATAAAATTTTACCGCTAGATGGGAGGAATTCCTACACAATGTCCCTTTAACGTTATCCGACAAACACCTAACGTTACAAACCTTTTTTTAACCTAAACAGCAAACTTGGAATTACTGTAAATTATTATTTGATTAGAGCTTTTATGTATTGTTTATTACTGTGTTTGATTTGACTACTGTAGTAAAGGCAATGTTTAGTGTTCGTTTTGGGTTAGTAGTGCTGGCGACAGATATTTGGCTACAATCGTTCTAAAAATACCAAACTAAAGGTGCCATACAGTCAGTAACGATCACTATAGATCCCCAGTCTTTACTCAAAAAATCCCTTTGAGGTCTGTAGTATAATTTATTAGAACGATTATATGAAATTCTTGTTTATGAAGCTTATTTTTTGTTATATTATAATAATTAGTACAATTAAATAACAGCATATCTAAAAAGTAATGAGACAACAACAAGAAACAACAAACCATTCTGAAACGTCGTTTAACAGCCGTTCTTGAACAGTTTCTGCTCGATCATCTTCACTAACATTCTCTGGATCCGACTACAGCTGCTTGAGCGTTGAATCAGTGGCGGCCTGTATACAGCTCACTCCGGGCGGGTCTGTGTCCGTCAACAGTCGTGGGCGGGGCTTGTGCAAAAGTATGTCACATTGCACCAAATCTGAGAACGGCTTCTTCTGAGACAGTGCTTATGTCTCAGACAGTGCCAACACACAATTATGTTCCATCACCATGTTAAAGTGAATTCTGCTTAATAGGTGCCCTTTAAATACACAGACAAACGAGGTGATTACCAATACACAGCTGACAGAGATGATGAATCAAATAAGTATCTATGACAACAAACAGGCAGGGAAATAGTGCAAACAGAAAACAAAGTCACACAGTGATATTGTGTGCATTGTGCAATATTCGTGACAATATTGGGTATTTATGTCTTGCTTTAGATTTTTTTCAAAGGGTATGTTCAGATTACTGTCAAGTTAATGTTACATTTAAAAAACTAACACATTATTTGCTAAAGTGTATATCTGGAGAGGAAAAAATAATTGTTTCATTTTACCTCAGACTTTGCATGAGTTTGTTTTCTCTTTGTCACTCACGGAAGGCTCAGAGAAATGTCAACTCGGAAGATGAGCAAGATGAGGGAGTATACTGGGGACACACTTAATGACTGTAAGGCCAATGCCGATTATGAATGTAATCTGATACTTAACAAATGTCAGAGACATTTGCATTCAGTCGGTTTTCACAGTCGGTGTTTAAAATCTGCTCCAGTCATTGGAAACAGTCTGTAACTGTGTTCAGTTCACTCGTGAGCTAATCGTTAAGTGTGGTTAAGCATTAGAAGAAAACAAAAGTTTTGTGTACATTGTAAAAAAAAAAAATGTGCACAGTTTCATACACGAGAAGAGCGTTCAAACTGGGATGTGCAAGCAGTGGCCATGGTGGTAAAAAACAACACCTTGATGTGCTGGTTTCTGCTAACTAACTTTTATTTGATAAATTCTGAATTATATTGAGTTAGTACTTGTTGGTCTATTGATTCAGTTGATTTTAATAAATCTATATATGCTTATATGACTAATATGTTAATTAAAGGGACGCTTAAATTAAATACAATGATCACAATGCAAGGCATGTGCAAATGTATATGAATTTTTGGCATGTATATGATTTTTTTTTTTGTGGCATTCAGTATTGGATTTGACTATTTTCATAGATTAAGTAGGCAATTTCAAATGGATCGCTTATAGACTTTTTTACTGTCTTCTGGGGGTTTCTAAGACTAGACAACTAGTCGGTTACAAAATTTCTTTGAATGGAATTTAGTCATGACGCACATTCCTAACACTGTGTCTATACCAGACATGAGTGGTGCAATGCAGGTACAAAAAGCAAATAGAATCCATAATCAGTTATTCTGCTTACACTGGATGTGGTGTGAAGTAACACAACAAATTCCCAAAAGTAAACTGATGCCCTGTTCTATTTCTGACATACTCCAAGGCCTCACACTACTTCTGATATTAAGGAAATAAAACAAATGGATTTGCAATGGTTTCTTTGTCACGGCCAGTGTAGCCTCAAGCTATTGCAAAAATACAAAAATAGTATCAAATGAAATATTCATGTATTTTATTACATATTTTTTATTTTATTTTATTTATATTTATTTAATTTAATTACATTTAAATTTAATTTAATACACCACACTGTAAATCTAAATTAAACCTGGAAATAAACAGCAGGGATTTTGGCAGGGCTGTCAATTTAACATTAATTTACTGTAATTAATTAGAAGGAAAACAACACAATTAATCATGTCTTTCCAAACAATACACAAATTGGAGTTTTAATTTATAGATGTTTTGCACATGTTAGAAGAGCTTGAGTAGCTTGAGTTATTTATAGCTTTAGTTAATTTGGCTAACAATTGTTAATTTAGGGCTCCCTTTTGAAAGGGAACTCGCACTGTGTCAAGCGCTATGGGGAAGACCTCAGCGTGACTGATGACTAAAACACTGTATAATCACGACAATCACATTGGCCGGCATCAGCCATTATGTCATTCTATAGCGCTACCTGGAAGTATAAAAGGGGCGCCTAGAGAACATGTCATCCTCTTTTCGTCTTCAGGGACAGTTACACCGTTACTGACAATTATGGCTGGAAACAAGCCCCTTAGGAAGTGTGCCGACCCGTGTGAGAGGTTTCTCACACTTGGAGAAACTCACAACCTATGTGTGCTTTGTCTAAGTGAAGAGCACTCGCACTCGGTCCTTGAGGGGGCGGGGTGTGCAAACTGTGAGCGTTTCTCAATGAGAACGCTCTGTTCTCGTCTGTCTCTCTTCTCGAATCTTTGCCCCACGGTTTGGGTCCTGCTCGCGCAGAGGCCAAGAGGAGACTCAGTTCGTGGGGATCTCAGAGGGAACTCGCGGATGAGTTTTGAGAGAGGGGTGAATCTCTCACACTCGTTGGCGGGTGATGAGAACGACCTGCGGGACGGGGATTGACTCTCTGATGCATCCGGTCCAACAGCCAGTGCTCTTTTGGCTTCGAGCCCGGATGAGCAGGAGGGGGCTGAAGCGGGTGAAGATGCTGAAATGGCTGAACCCGCCCAGCCCCCCTGCCCCGCGTATGCGGAGCTGGTGGAGGTGATAGAGTGCACCACCGCCAGGCTTGAATTGCCATGGCGGCGTGTCAGAGGGGAAGCCGCTCATGGAAGGCTTGATGAGCATGTTCTCTCTGGCCACACCCCACCAGCCCCAGTGAGCCTTCCATTTCTTCCCGACCTCCACGCAGAGGTAATGAAGGCATGGAAGAACCAGTACTCTTCTTGTATTCACCACTTCCAGCATTCCAGTTACTCGAATGTGGAAGGAATGCGAGAGCACGGGTATGTGTCGATGACTCCCGTTGAGGAGACGTTTGCAAGCTATCTCTCGCAATGGGAGAAATCGACACAGAGAGCTCCGACCCTACCATCTAGACCAATTTAGACCACGTCTCGTCTAAATGGCAGGGCATATGCGGCGGCGGGGCAGGCTGGCACTGCACTGCACACAGTGTCAGTGTTGCAGGCGTACCAGGCAGACCTGCTGAGGTACCTGCAGACCTGCTCTAGACCAGGGTCAGAGTTGCACCGCACCACAGACCTGGCTCTCTGGTCCACCAAACAGACGGCTGCCGCGATCGGACGATCGTTGGCGGCCATGGTGGCCACAGAGAGGCATCTGTGGGTGAACTTGGCAGGCACCGTGGAGAAAGAGATAAATAAAGATAAATTCGAGACAGTGGTCAGATCACCTTCCTTCAGGATGGCGTCATGTGGTAAGGCCCTATTTGAGCCTCCATGAGGCTGTTTTTCCAAGTGACATAGATAGTAAGTTTGTTAAGCTTCACAGATCAGCAGTTAAGCTTCTACCCCACTTTTGAAAAATCCCCAGAAATGGCATACCCAAACTAAAACACATACAGTTCATGAACCCTTTGTACTAAAAGTAGAAGTATGATCTCATTTGAAAGCTGACACCTGACAATTTATTGTAAATGTAGAATTAATTATTGTCATCATGAAAGTTTTTTTATAAATAGCTTCAAAGTTTTGTAAAGTAATTAGAAATTTATTTTTTAGGAAATATCTTCATAAAAATAATATTGAAGTTGGCATTGTATCAATCTATGAATGCACTGCAGCTAAAGCCACATGTCTTACCATGTTATATTTAAAATCTGAAGATGACAAGTCTAAAACTCTGTATTTAGTTAAATGTTTATCAAGATCATGTCATATGACTTTATTTTGATTAGACTCTAAAATGCAAACTGATGTTTATTGTCATGTTCTAAGCATCTATTCAGTCTATTGTCTCTATTGTTTTGTGGTGCAAACGAGCCCAATTCAGTCTCAGTCTCCCCTGCACACATTCACACCTCTCCGGCCTGGTTATGGCTCTAAATATTTTTTTCTTTTGTCTTCATTATAATTACTAACGACTGGCTATTCACACTGTTTCAATCCCTAATTTCTTTTTGCAAAGTTCTCACTTCACATTTGAAACTGTATCAACATTTCAGTAAGCATTCTTATTTAGAAAAAATCATAAAAAATAAAAGCTAGCTGGCAGGTGCATCTGAGGGCTATGTAGCATGTTAGCTTAGCACACCATCAATACATGACAATTTATGAGATTAAAATCATGTTTGTTCTCCAAATTTACTTTATAACGCAAGTCGAGTGTTTTAAATAACCTTCTGTGATCTGATTTGGCTTCAGATAAAAAAATCGGACAGAAAATATATTATTTTATAGTATTCAGCACAATGATAAAGTCTATATCGATTAGCATTACATTATAAATATAATCTATTATTATGAAAATACCTGACATGGCTCGAAGAACACAGGTAAATCAAATATCATTGCAATCATGTTTATTGTCTTCAAAACGTCTTTATCTGCATGTTACAGCGATCTCTGGAAGCTTTGTTTTTGTGTCAGGACTTCCTGAATGTCACATGATTATGGCACTTCTTCTAGGGGTGTCGAAATTAATCGTTTATACGATGCATCGCGATGCAGACGAGGACGATTCGGTATCGGTTCAGTAATAGACCATAACCGGTTATACTGACGCTTTTCTGACGTCATTTGTCGCGTGTGTGCTTTGTCGCGGTAGCATACAATGGCAGAGGAGGCGAGACGGGAGTGCGAGTAATTAAAAATGCTCCGAATACTTTAAAAGCCTACATCTATTCTGGGCACATTTCGGCTTTAATGAACAACCTGGTAAGCACGACCTGGAGAAGACACGCGCTGTGCGTGCTCATGTCACGCACACATAGAGCTGATTTAAGTATCCGAACCCGATGGTCAAATTACAATTATTCTGTGTTGTTACGCGTGATTATAAATGGATGATCGTTACCTTCAACAGCGGGCTCGGTGAAGGTTGAGGCCCGCATCTCTATGGTAACATTATACACTGATGAATGAGCGCTGCTTTTAAATGAACATTTCTTTACAACAAAATTTATTTGACACAATTTCATTTACTAAATGGCATAAACAGGCTTTACTCCCTTGAAACTTAAACTGGAATGTCACTGTTTCTGTCAGTGTGACTTCCCGAACAGGCTAACACGCGCACGCACACATCACTTTTGGAGTAAAAATTTAAATTGCAGATGCAGTGCACCGCGATGCATCGCGATATAGAATTGAACTGAATCGATGACATGATAATCGTAATCGAACCGAACCGTGAGACCAGTGTAGGTTCACACCCCTAACTTCTTCATGTGTTCCATATATGGACTGCATGTGCACACGGCGGCCTCAGGCTGCCAGTATGGATAGAAAACACAGTACATCAGAGTATCCAGCGCTCATAATGATTACAACAGCCCATTTGGGTATAAATTCAATAAATATTATTCCTGTCTATATAAATCTGAAGTAAACCTATGAGAATCTATCAATATTTCTCCAAATCTGCAAATTTTTGAGCTAAAAGCCCTGAGAGACGCTGTCATGACGCTTTGTCAAGCGCTGTCATGACGATATCACAGGAGTTTTTTTTTCTGAATGAGACCGGCTGACGCTCATAATTCATATTAAAGGTATCGACTCATTTTTTGATTACATAACTCCTGACACAAATTAAGACATAACTGTCACTATAAGTTTCTTAGAATACAATAGTGGTCAAATACTGAAACTTGAGTCTTTTATCTTTTTAATTATGTATAGTTTGTCAAGGTAATAACTTTAAATCTGATAGTAACTTTGAACTATTTAAACAAAAAAGCGCTTCAGTACGCCGGCGCTCTGGCAATGGTTAACAGGTTAGCAGGGTATTTCTATAGAGTGCTCCATCTCACGGATAGCCACCGAGAAAACCTAGTACTCCCCTGGAGTACTTCGCCTCTGTTCGAAATTTTAGCAGGCCCTCACAAAATTTGGGCCACTATACTCCAAGTAGGCAGGTGTCTTAAGGTGACAGGCTTCCAGTGTTAGCCTCCCTCATATGGTCAGGCCGCCCCAAAGGTAGACTCCAGTACTCCCCTTAGTCTCGGGTAGTTATGCTGAGTATGTCTCCAGCGGCCATATTTCTGAGCACATCAAGATGTTGTAGGCTTCCTCTTATTTGAGAGTTGTCATGCTGAGGCCTCCATCCTCCAGAGTTCCGTGCAGATTGATCTGGTCTCTGCATATGGAAGAGGCCTCTCTCTTTAGTTCAGAGAGTTGTGTTTTGGCCCTTCGCTTCTTCAGCTCTGTGTTGTGCATCGCTAGACCTTAGCTGGTTCTTAAAAGTATGGTAGGCCTCCTCTCCCTTAGGGTAGTCATCCTTCTGCGGCCTCCATGCAAACAGCCTTCCAGATAGAGCTTGAGAAGTGGCCTCTCCCTCTCTGAGGAGGGGGGTTTCAGGCCCCTTGCTCCCTAAACTCTAATGGTAGTCGAGCTAGCTGTCCTAACTATAAGTGTCATGCCTCCTCTCCTTCGATAGTCAACCTGCTGAGGCCTCCAAGCATACAGCTTAGTAGGTAGAGCGTGAAAGGGGTTCTTCCTCATGTCTTGAGTAGCTCCTTGAACCGTCACTCCCTGAACTCTGTGTTTATGTTTTTGGAAACCTTGGTCCAAAAAATCTCTGGTGTGAGTCTGTCAGGCCCCTCTTACTTTAGAGTCATCCTGCTGAGGCCTCCAGGCGAGCAGCCTGTCAGGTAGAGATGGAGGAGCGGTCTCTCTCTCTAAAAAGGAGAGCAGTTAGGCCCCCTCGCTCCCTGAGCACTGCGATAGATGAGCTAGCTGTCCTCTAGCATGTGTCAGGCCTCCTCTCTTTCGAGAGTAATCCTACTGAGGCCTCCATTCAAACAACTTTGCAGGTATTAGTAAAAAGGGCTCTCTCACTAACGGAGAGTTGTTCTTAGGCCCTTCACTATGAACTTTATTCACACTATGAGAAAAAGCTCTAGACCACATTGGTGTAAGTGTGGCAGGCCTCCTCTGCTCTCAGAGTCATCCTGCTGAGGCCTCCACTTCCCATAGCACTGCGAAGGAGCTATCGTCTCTGACTAGAGACTGTGGTTGAGTAATATAAACCCAAACAGGTTGTTGGCTTCAGCGTCAAGCATGATAGCCTCCCTGGTATGGGGGTTGACACTGGTCCCCGCGAAAGTAGCAGGCTAGCGCCCATAAGTTCTGGGCCGTACTCCCTTAACCCCTTAACCCCCTGAGGCCCGCGCGATAGTCTCGCTTATTTTCTTATCAGTGCAAAAGAAACTCAAAATACTCAAAATGTTGATTTTGATCTTACATATTAAGTGTTGTACATCATTAGATCCTGATAAGTGTCTATTTTTTTGTGGTTACTCACAATAAAAACAAAGTGTTGTGCTTTTCGCCAAATAAAGAAAAACAAACATGATGTGCGTTCTGCCTTCTCTCTGTCAGTTAAGTCCATTCTGAAACACGTCCGAAAATTAACTGTAATTCCGCGAATACTTGTCATACAGGCACGAGTGTTTTTCCATAATGAAGCTTGAACTCTCTTCTTTTAAATGAATTAATTTATATAAAAAAACCAAAGTTTTCAGCTTATGTAATCTGTATGAAAAGAGAGAGATGTCAGTCTTTTTCTTTCCAGCTCATTATACCTAATTACGCGTTAATGTGCCACGCCCACGGAGAGCGCGCGGTATTCAAAACCAAATGATCTAAGGCAAGCCATTCAAACATGCCAACGCCCACCAGCTGGATTATAAAACACATCGTGTTTAGTAAGTATCTTACTACAGCTGTGTACACAGCGTATCCATACGCTGTGAGGAATAATACTATCTAATAACCCTGGAAAATGTACCAGAAGTGCTGGTAGTTTAAATTCGAGGAGCAACGGATCCAGCTGATGTAGTAAGTCATTTATTCTTAAGTGCTTTGTTCTAATCACGATATTGAATAGTGTCTGACTGTAAACCGCAAAAAGACTGTTTAAATATGAATCGCGTGTCTGTGTGTAGGCTAAATGATGAATGAACGGCACAGGCGCGCGCGCTTTGTTTACTACAGTTATACAGCGCTTGTCTGTGCCGTTTATTCACTCTCGCACCTACATTAGTAAACGTTATGTTTACATGAACACATCCAAACTATATTGCTATAGCCTACTAAGATGAGTAAAAATAGACTAGAATATGTTGAAATAAAATGTCTGTATAAGCAACAAACTGCAAATTCACATGTATATGCTAATATATCATACACAATATGTTACAGACTAAATATGAATGTTTAGACAAGATTTTGTGATTAGTTTTGGATAGATTATAAAGTTTTGACTGTAAAAAAAGACTACTGTCACATTAAATAGGTACGCTTTTGTTCACCAATTTCTGCTCATAGTTAAATATACTATAGTATGATGTTTTGTCAAAAATAGGTATATTGAATTATCAACTAGTTATTATAGTGTTTGTTCCAATATTCAAACTAATGAATTCTTACCTTTTTTAATACGTATGATAAAATGTATACTTTTTACAAAGAAATACACTTGAAATATTGTTAAAATTGTAATTGTTGTTGTAATTGTAACCTATTTGTAATTGGTTACAATTTCTAATTGTAAAATATGTATATATAGATAATTTCTTTTGTCCTTGCATTCTTTGGGATCCTGTGACACACTTGTGTGAAAGGCTAATTAATATGCAGCTCATTATGTATGTGGCACATTATCCGGCCTTTGTCTTCTCAGGTGTGAACACGCCTCCACGCATATTACCTTTCCAAACAAAAGGTGTCTTATCAAATTTAAATCAATGTATTGTAAAAATTCTAGGCAACAACATTCATTAGTCAAAAGTCTACTCTACATTACTCTCTAAAAAAATACAAACATGTACATGCATGTTGCTCACATATTACGGTAGCCACTTTTGTGCTACATAGAGTGAATTTACACCTTTGCCATTAACATGTTGATAAATAACTGAAAAAGCACAAATGTCAGAGCATGTCAGAACACCTCAAGGTCCCCAAAAACCCCTTAGACCTCAGAGGGTTAAGCCCTGAAGCCATTTTTAGAGTTGTTTTGTCTGAGTGACGCACATAAAAGTAAAGACTCATAACTCCAAAACTATAACAAGGAGAGTCAAAAGGTAGGTATCGTTTGATAGAACACTTTTCACATTTTTTGAAAATATAAATTACATTACATTTGGAAATTCTCCTGCCAAGAAACTGCTGATAAAAGACAAAATATATATATAATTTTTATTATAATTTTGCATATCTTTCTTGTTTGGCATGCAATAACTCTGGAAGGAAATATGGTAGGGGAATTTTTTTTTTTTTTGTGTGAAGTCCCTCTACATGTGAGCTGCATCTGGATAAATTGTTGTGGTGATTGGATAAGGGAATCAAAAGTTACAGCATTTGGAACCAAGATAGCCTTTTGTTCAGTCCTTGGGACTTTTAAATTGTTCCTCCATGGAGAATATCTTGTCATTAACGCAATAGATTGTTCATTTTGGGCTCATTTTAATTGTAATAATTTGCTGTGCCATTTTCAATGATCTGTGAATGTTTCATGAGCAGTATGATGTATTTGACAAATTGCAGTTCATAGTACAAAAAAGTATTAAATAAACTATATTTATCAGCAAATAACTCAGCAATACTTAGGAGTTTTTTTCAGACTCTAAGCTTTCAAATGACACCTATTTTGTGTTAATCAAGGCAATATTTTTGAAAAATATGATAATGAATATTTTCGCAGCTAGGTGGCGCCCGCGGGCGGTACACTCCGGTTTAGAGGGACTAGTCAGCTCTCGTTCAGAGTTGATCAAAGTGCTTAGATGCTTTAAAAGCTGAGATTCTAAGCTTTAAGGTGATACATATTTTGTGTTATTCCACGTTTGAGAAAAAGCACGGATGGTTCTGGGAACATTGGAAAACACATTGCATCCCGGAAGAGACAAGCTTTTTGGCCAAGTATGCATCACTTTGTGAGGTATATCTTGTGATCGACGCAATGGATTATGTTGTGTTTGGGCTCTTTGTAATCGTGAGAATCTGCTGTCAATAAAGATGTTCGATTTTCCGATGTTTCATGGATATATGAGCTGAAAAGTCACATCAAAACAACATAGCATCACTGCTACTTCATCGGTGCGCCTGTGCAACTTCATGTGTTAGAAGTCCATGAGGAATATCTTTAGATCTGAGTGATGGAATACGGTGAGTTTGGGCTCTTTTTAATTATAACAATCTGCTGTAAATAATGATGTGCCATTTTCAACAATTTATGCATGCTTCATTGAGTTATGAGTGAAAACACAACATCAGTGCTATCCATCTATATACAAGGCTCTGTGTTAGAACGACATGAGGAATATCTTTAGATCTGATTGATGGAATATAATGAGTTTGGGCTCTTATTAATCGTGAGCTCCTGCTGTAAATAACGATGTGTCATCTTTCATGATCGATGTATGTTTCATGAAGATACGAGTGAAAAGGCCAAGTCTAAGCTACCTTGCTAGGCTACGTGCGTCTGTGGATGATTTTGTGTTAGAACTCCATGAGGAATATCTTTAGTTCTGAGTGATTATGTTGAGTTGACTCATTTTAATCGTAAGAATCTGCTGTAAGTAATGATCATGCTGTCAATAATGTCATTTTCCATAATCGGAGCATGTTTCATGAAGTTACGAATGCAAATGTGTCTTAAATTAAGCATCCATATATGATTAACATATGGGTCTCTTGAGGGGCTTCTTGTACAAAACCTCGCTCAAGTTTAGTAAAAAGCCGAAACAATTATGCTTGTTGTATTCTACTCCTTTCAAATGACATATGACACAGGACTTTTTGCTGAGAGTGGCTTCTCGTGGCGGAAGACACGGCGGTGGCGGTTTGTTTGTATCTCCAAGAGATATTTTCTTTGCTTTTTTCTTTTGTTGTTTGTTTTGGTTTGTTTTGTTTATTTTTATTTGGCGGTTTGGCATAATCTGATTTGTGACTGGGTCTGGATAGTATAATGGAGGAAGATGATGAGAGTGGGGATTGGTTAAAAGGTCAAGAAGATTGGAAAAATCAAGGTTATGTAATCGGTAGAGGGAGAGGAGGAAATTATACTAGGTCTAATGGGGCTGAGGGAATGGGGAAAGGACCATCGAAGAGGAGTATTGAAGATGTATCTGATGAAGTAGGTAGAGATGTGAGAAGGAAGGTAAGTCAGGAAGATGATTTGAAAGTAATCGTTAAATTTAAAGAGGGGCATGATATAAACGAAATTGGTTTGTTTACATTGACGAGTGGATTGAAAAAGGTAGTAGGAGACATAGAAATGGCAAAAGTGTTACGAGATGGCAGATTACTAATTAAATGCAGGAACATTGAGCAAAGAGAGAAGGCTGAGAGATTACAGTCGGTGTGTAAGAAAGAAGTGAGTGAAGTACGAAGGTTTGTAGGTATAAGAACAAAGGGAGTGATCACAGGTATACCGATTGGGGAAAAATTAGACGATCTTAAAAAGAACATTAAGGGAGGAACTGTAGTGGACATAAAAAGACTTAAAGCAAACCGTAATGGAGAGAAAGTAGATAGCACTACAGTACTTTTGGAGTTCAAGGAGCAAGTGTTGCCAGATAAAGTGATGGTGGGCTATTTGAGTTTCAGGGTGCGGGAGTACATCCCTCCACCAACTCGATGCTATAAATGCCAAAGGTTTGGTCATATAGCAAATGTATGCAAAGGGAAATTAAGATGTGGGAAGTGCGGAGGAGAGCATGAATATGGGAAATGTGGAGAGGGGGTTGAGAGGAGATGTTGTAACTGTGGTGGGGATCATACAGCTGCGTATGGGGGATGTCCTGTAAGCAAAAGGGCAGTGGTGGTACAACAGATACGGACAACAAAAAAAATTACATATGCTGAGGCGGTAAAGGTCGTCAATATGGAAAGGAAAGAGACACAGGAGATAAATGCAACACAAGGTGGTGCTGAATGCAGAAGGCCAAAAGAGGATGTGTTAAGCTCAGAGAAATTGATACTGTTCATTGCGTACGTGGTTAATTGTTCTGATCAAGCTAAAACGAGAACTGAGAAAATAAAAATAATTGTTAAAGCTGCTGCAAAGTTCTTGAATGTGGATAATTTATCGTGGGAAAAAATACAAGCTGATCTTATGCAGGGTGAAACAAATGATCCATCATTAACACCTCTAAGAACTTATTGATTTTACAGTGGAATGCAAGAAGTCTTATAGCAAATGGGCAGGAGTTAAAAGGTTTTATTAATAATTTAGAGGTTAAGCCAGATGTAATTTGCATTCAGGAGACATGGCTTAAACAGTCATTAGATTTTGTTATAAAGGGGTACATAAGTATAAGAAGGGATAGAGTGGAGGGAAGTGGTGGAGGGTGTGCAACATTTGTTAAAAGAGGGATGCAGTTTAGAGAGGTTAAGAAGGGTGTGGATTTAGAATATATTGTAATAGAAATATGGACAGATAGTGGTAGTATGGGTATCATTAATTTTTACAATCCATGCAGACAACTAGAAGATGAGAATCTGGATGAAATGTGGGATAACTTAAATGGTAAAGGTATTTGGTGTGGTGATTTTAATGCGCATAGTACTCTTTGGGGGGATAGGGATGATTCTAATGGAAAAGTTATTGAGGAATATTTGGGTGAGAAGGGGCTAGTATGCTTGAATGATGGATCAGGTACGAGAATAGATATAGCTAGGGGATATGAATCTGCAATAGATCTGACTTTGGTTACAAAGACAGTAGCTGATAAATGTAGCTGGGAAGTATTGAGGGAAAGTAATATAGGCAGTGATCATTTTTTAATTACAATTAAGGTAGGAGTGGAGGTGATAAGAGAGAGTGTAATGAGGGAAGGTAGGTGGATGTTAGAAAGAGCTGATTGGGACACATTTAGAGAGTTGAGTGAATACAGATTGGTAGGTGTAAATAAGGATCAAAGTGTTGAGAATTTATGTAGGGAAATCAGCAGCAGTGTAATAGAAGCAGCAGAAGTAGCTGTACCTAAAACAAAGAATAAAAATGTCATCAAAATTGTTCCTTGGTGGACTAAGGATTGCAGTGAGAGTATAAAGCATAGAAATAGAGCCTTTAGAATTTTGAAAAGATCACACAACTTTCAGAAAATGATTGAATATAAAAGATTGCAAGCAATAGTGAGACAGACAATAAGGAAGGCAAAAAAAATATACTGGGAAAAGTTTTGTGAATCTATTGGTAGAACTACACCAATACAACAAGTGTGGGGTATGATAAAGAAAATGAGGGGTAATGGGAGAGAATATGAATATCCAATAATGTTAGATGATAATAGGATTATTACTAATAGCAGGGACAAGGCTGAAGTTATAGCAAAGACATTAGTAAAGGTACATAGTGAAGCAAATTTAGATCAGATAGAAAGGGAAGGAAGAGAAGCTACTAAACTAAGATATAGTGCTGAGTTGGGTAATGATAAGGAGGAAGGTGGTGTGATGGAGGTTCTATTTACAATGAAGGAACTGAATTGTGCTTTGAAGAAGGTGGGGAAATCTACACCAGGGAATGACAAGGTTTGCTATGCAATGATAGGAAATCTAACTGATAAAAGTAAGGAAGTAATATTGGCTCTTTTTAATAAAATATGGGTAGAAGGGGTAATCCCTTGCACTATGAAGGAGTCAATTATTATTCCTATTAGGAAACCTGGTAAAGACGCTAAATTGCCTAGTAGTTATAGGCCTATTGCACTGACATCTCAGTTGGGTAAGACCATGGAACGAATGGTAAATGATAGATTAGCATTCTATTTAGAAACTAAAAATGCATTGAGGAATTACCAGAGTGGTTTTAGGAAAGGTAGGGGGACTATGGACCCAACTGTGTTACTTGAAGATGACATCAGAAAAGCTCAGGTAAACAAAGAAACAGTTTTAGCTTTATTTTTTGATATAGAGAAAGCATACGACATGATGTGGAAGGAGGGGCTTGTTATCAAATTATATCAGTTGGGAGTAAAGGGGAGAGTGTTAGTGTGGGTAAAATCCTTTTTATCTGGGAGGAAAATTAGAGTTAAAGTAAATGGGGTTTTGAGTGAAGTGTATGAGGTAGACAATGGTACTCCTCAAGGGAGTATTATTAGCCCATTATTTTTTTCAGTAATGATAAATGAGATATTTATAAATGTAGAAAGGTCTATTGGTGTAGCTTTATTTGCAGATGATGGAGCAATGTGGAAAAGGGGAAGAAATATCAATCACATTGTAAATAAGATACAACAAGCAGTGGATACAGTACACACATGGACAATTGAATGGGGATTTAGGATATTTGTGGAAAAAACTAAGGTCATTTTCTTCACAAGGAAGAAAATAAGTCAGGAGTTACAGATTCAAATATCAGGTAAGGAATTGGAAAGAGTAGAGAGCTTTAAATATCTAGGTATATGGTTTGACAAAAGATTAACATGGGCAGTTCATATTCAGAAGATGGTAGAAAAGTGTAAAAAGGTATTGAATGTAATGAGGTGTTTGCATGGGGTGGAATGGGGTGCAACTAGGAGTGCTATGCATACAATATATACTGGACTGATTAGATCAGTTTTTGATTATGGGTGTGTTGTATATGGGTCTGCTGCTAAGACAGCTTTAAATAAATTAGACAGAGTGCAGAGTCGAGGTTTAAGATTATGTTGTGGAGCCATGAAGACAACTCCAGTGGCAGCCATCCAAGTAGAGATGGGGGAGTTGCCTTTAGATCTCAGAAGAGACCAGCTTAGCCTGGTTTTTTGGGCAAACCTTAAAGGTCATAGGGAAGACCATTTGAGTCAATCTACATTGGTAGAGTGTCAAGAGAGACAGAATGGTAGAAAAAGTAGTTTTGGGTGGACTATTGGACAGAAAATAAATGAGATGGAAATAGCCTTGTTGGATATAAGTCCCACGGTAGTATTTTCAAGAGTTCCTTTATGGATTCTTGAAGATCTTTCAGTTGATCTCAGTCTTTTGGAGGAAACTAAGAATGGGGATATAGATAGTAATATGGTGCAGGGGTATTTAGTTGAAAGATATGGGGATAGGATTATAATGTACACAGATGGGTCCAAAAGGGATGGGGGAGTGGGGGTGGCTTTTGTTATTCCAAAATTAAAAGTAGCAACACAAAAAAGAATTAATGATAATTTAGCAGTCTATACAGCAGAACTAATTGCTATTTTAATGGCACTCTCTTGGGCTGTGAGTAACAGGCCAAGAAGTTTAGTAATTGCTTCAGACTCAGCGTCAGCTCTGATGAGTATTCAGAACATAAATTCACAATCTAGACAAGACATTGTTGTAGAAATTGTCCAAATGGCTAGTACATTAATTAAAACTGGAGTCAATGTTGGACTTGTATGGGTTCCTGCCCACAAAGGAGTAATAGGGAATGAGTTGGCTGATAAGTATGCAAAAAAGGCAACAGAAATGGAGTATATAAGTTTAAGCATTAAGTATAGTAAAGAAGAGGTGAAATCAATCATTAAAAGAAAGATAAAGGAGAAGTGGCAAGTGTTGTGGGATAATGGTCAGACTGGTAGGAGACTATATAATATCCAAAAAAGAGTGGGGGTGAGTAGAAGTACTTGCAGAAATACACAGGAGGAGAACATCATTTCAAGAATGAGACTTGGGCATACAGGCTTAAACAGTACATTATTTTTAATGGAAAAACATGCTGATGGGAGGTGTAGTGTATGTAACACACAGGATACCATAGAACATGCTATTGAAGAATGTACTAGATATAGTAATGAGAGACAACAGTTAATCCAGCAGCTAGAAGATGAAGAGATACCTTTGAAAGTAAGAGATATTTTGCTAAGGAATTCGGGAGATTTTTGTTTTGGGTTTTTATTTTCCTTTTTTAGAAGAACAGGTTTAATAAAGATAATTTAAGTGTAGGGAAATAATTTATCCAGACCTACACTCCATTTCAGAAGGTGGCGGTAATGCAACCAGACGTTATTTGCCAACCGCCATAAAAACAAGAAGAAGAAGAAGAAGAAGACTTTTTGCTGATCGATTGCTGATCCTGATCGATTGCTCCTGTCTGCCTAGATGCCTGCTGTGTTTTGTTTGCTTCGAGGCTGTAAGCTCCGTCTAAGCCTCGTATTAGCTTTGTATTTCTTTCTGTTTTGAGCCATCATTTACTACCATTTCTAGTTGTTTATACTACTAAATACAGCTTAGACAACATCTCAGATTAACCTGACATCGCTAGCTTCCGTTATTGTTAGCACAACACGCTAGTAACTCGCTAGCCTGTTAACGCGCCACCCATGCGCTCAGTTATTTATTTATTTTTCTCTCGCGCGCCCGCGCCTCTGAGTTCATAAAAAGCCCAGGTGAGTAAGAATCAGTCAACAAACACGGTGAGTAATGTCTTGTCCTGTTATTGTCACCTGCACTTCATGTTACATGTTTAGCATAGCCTTCCCCGTCGGCAATATAGGGTTTATATGTGATAAATGCAAGGAGACAGTCAGGCTGACGGAGAAGATTTCAGAATTAGAAACACGCATCCAAACTTTATTGAGGATAGTAATTGTGCTAGAGCTTTAGATACTATTTTGGATACGCCTAGCATAGTGAACTCTTTACAGGATTCGGTTCCGGCTGAATTATTGCTTGTGCAGCAAGGCAAAAGGGTGACGGTGAGGGATCGCTCTAGTCGCGGATCAAAAAACCACTCTTCCGATTACCATAACAAATCGATTTGCCCAGCTCAGAGAAACAACCACTGAAAATTCTGTTGATTGTGCCCTGGTAATTGGTGATTCGATCACACGGAACGTGAAAATAGGGACACCAGCCAATATAGTCACATGTTTGCCGGGAGCCAGAGAGCCTGAAATCAAAGCAAATTTAAAAGTGCTGGCTAATGCTAATCGTAAATTCCCTAAGATTGTTATTCACGTCGGCACTAATGATGTTCGACTCCGCCGGTCGGAGATCACCAAAATTAATATTAAAGAGGTGTTTGAACTCGCAAGTACGATGTCAGGCACTTTAATTTGCTCTGGCCCCCTTCCTGTTCGAAGGAGTGATGAGATAGTTAGCAGATTGTCATCACTCAATGGCTGGCTGTCTAAGTGGTGTACGCAAAATAATATAGACTTCATAGACAATTGGAAAATTTTTTGGGGCAAACCTGACCTGTTGAAAAGAGATGGTATTCATCCCTCCTGGGATGGTGCTGCTCTTCTCTCTAGTAATTTGGCTCATAGTCTTAGAGACAAAACATGACAATCTGGGGCTCAGGTCAGGACGCAGACAGACTGGCTAAACCGACCGTCTGCTAGCGGCCTCGCGTCACCAAGGTCAGATAAATCCCATCACATAGAGCCTCTTTCACCTAGATATCATCATATAGAGACTGTGTCCGTTCCCCGAATTTGGAAATCCAAAAAAACTCCAAACCGATCTAAGGTTAAAAATGTAATTGATATTCAACAAATAAAAAATAGATATAATACAGATGAACAAACGATAAAGCTTGGGTTGCTGAATATCCGATCCCTTACTTCAAAAGCGATCATAGTTAATGATATTATTTCAGATTATAACCTAGATGTGCTGTGTATGATAGAAACCTGGCTAAAACCAAACGATTACATTACTTTAAATGAGTCCACGCCCCATGATTACTGTTATAAACATGAACCTCGCCTGAAAGGCAAAGGGGGAGGTGTTTCTGTAATTTATAGTAATATTTTCAAAACCACTAAAAAATCTAGTTTCAAATATACTTATTTTGAAGTGTTGGTGCTTAATGTAAAAATATATAATGTAAACGATAAATCAAGTTTGAGAATTCTGCTGGCAACTGTATACAGGCCACCAGGGCACCATAAACATTTTATCAAAGAATTTGCTGACTTTCTATCAGAATTAGTCTTCACTGCAGATAAAGTCCTAATTGTTGGTGATTTTAATATACATGTAGATAATGAAAAAGATGCAATGGGACTGGCATTTAAAGACATTCTCAACTCTATTGGAGTTAGACAACACGTGTCAGGACCTACTCATTGTCGTAATCATACTCTAGATCTAATATCACATGGAATCAATGTTGATGCTGTTGAAATTCTGCAGCAGAGCGACGACATCTCAGATCATTATCTAGTCTCATGTAAATTACCTTTAGCCTAGGCTGCAAAGCCAACTCCGTGTTACAAGTATGTTAGACCTATCACTTCTGCCACTAAAGATTGCTTTATCAATAATCTTCCTAATCAGTTTCATCATCTCAGCATCCCAGATAGCTTAGAAGAACTTGATATTCCAACAGAAACTTTTAACTCTCTCCTTTCCAGCACTTTAGACACAGTTGCTCCGTTGTGCTTAAAGAAGATTAAAGAAAATAGTCCAACGCCGTGGTACAACGAGCACACCCGGGCCCTTAAAGAGAGCAGCCAGAAAAAATGGAGCGCAACTGGAAGAAAATAAAACTAGAGGTATTTCGGATTTCATGGAAGGAGAGCTCGATTGCTTACAGAGAGGCTTTAAAAGCTGCTAGATCTGCTTATTTTTCAACCCTATTAGAAGAAAATAAACATAATCCTAGGTATTTATTTGAAAAAGTGGCTAAACTAACGAAAAAGAAAGCTTCAAGCCCAGAAGTTTCCAAGAAACACAGCAGTAATGACTTTATGAACTTCTTCACTTATAAGATTGATAATATTAGGGACAAAATTATAACTATGCAACCGTCTACTACAGCATCGCATCAGGGAGTGCATTATAGTCTACCTGAGGTAAAATTTGATTAATTCATTGCCATAGGAGAGGAAGAATTTTGCAAACTCGTTAATTCATCTAAATCGACAACATGTATGTTAGACCCTATACCGTCTAAACTATTGAAAGAGATGCTTCCAGAAGTCATAGATCCTCTTCTTAACATCATTAATTCGTCTTTGTCTCTAGGATACGTACCAAAAACCTTTAAGCTGGCTATGATTAAACCACTTGTTAAAAAAACGCAACTTGATCCTACAGAATTAGTCAATTACAGGCCGATCTGAAATCTGCCTTTTCTATCAAAGATATTAGAAAAAGCAGTATCCTCACAACTGTGTTCATTTCTTGAAGGAAATGATATCTGCAAGGATTTGCAGTCAGGATTTAGACCGCACCATAGCACTGAGACAGCTCTTATTAGAGTCACAAATGATTTGCTCTTATCATCCGATCGTGGTTGTATCTCTCTATTAGTGTTACTTGATCTTAGTGCTGCATTTGACACCATTGACCACAACATTCTCTTAAATAGACTAAAAAACTATGTTGGCATTAGTGGAATTGCATTAGCATGGTTTAAATCATATTTATCTGACCGCTATCAGTTTGTAGCAGTAAATGAAGAGATGTCTTATCGATCACAAGTTCAGTATGGCGTACCACAAGGCTCAGTTCTCGGACCGCTGCTTTTCACTCTGTACATGCTACCTTTAGGAGATATCATTAGGAAACATGGAATTAGCTTTCACTGTTATGCTGATGATACTCAGCTCTATATTTCTTCCAAACCTAACGAAACTCACCAATTCACAAAATTATCGGAATGCATAGTTGATATAAAAAATTGGATGACTAGTAATTTCCTACTACTAAAATCTGAAAAACAGAGATTCTAATTATTGGACAAAAAAACTTCCACACGTAATAACCTAGAATACTGTTTAACACTTGATGGCTGCTCTGTTAAGTCTTCATCGTCAGTTAGGAACCTGGGTGTGCTCTTTGATACCAATCTTTCATTTGAAAGTCACGTGTCTAGTGTCTGTAAAACCGAATTTTTCCATCTTAAAAATATATCTAAATTACATCATATGCTCTCATTGACAAATGCGGAACAACTAGTTAATGCGTTCATGACATCAAGGCTAGATTATTGTAATGCTCTACGGGGTGGTTGCCCTGCACGCTTAATAAACAAACTACAGCTAGTTAAAAACGTAGCCGCTAGAGTTCTTACCAGAACCAGGAAGTACGACCATATTAGCCCGGTTCTGTCAACACTGCATTGGCTCCCTATTAAACATCATATAAATTTTAAAATATTGCTGATTACTTACAAAGCACTAAATGGTTTAGCTCCCAGTACTTGAGCGAGCTCTTAACGCATTATAGTCCTTCACGTCTATTGCGATCTCAAAGTTCTGGCCAGTTGATAATACCTAGAATATCTAAATCGACTGCTGGCGGTAGATCCTTTTCCTATTTAGCACCAAAACTTTGGAACAATCTTCCTAACATTGTCCGGGAAGCAGACACAGTCTGTCAATTCAAAGCTAGACTAAAAACACATCTCTTTGACCTAGCATTCACATAATACATTATCGACTTCTATAATTCAATATTAGGCTGCAAAGATTAGGTCAGCCGGAACTGGGAACACTTCCCTTAAATCCTGATGTACTCGTCACATCATAAGAAGAAAGGCATCTACGCTAATTTTAGTGTCTTTGTTTATCCCGAGGTTTTCCCGCAGCCTGCCAGATCCAGGCCGTTTCCAGATCTGACGAAGGACTTTTGCCTGGACCCGATGACAATGCAGTGCTGAAGTGCCAACTAGTCTCTCCCTATGGAGGATCCCTATACCACTCTACAGATAAAGCGTTGTGGATTTTTTTTGGTTCGCGTACATACCCGAAGTGATAAGATGAAATAAAATTCTGCATCAAAATTTATAGACAAGGCAAGTAGTTTTAGGCATGGTTTGTAAGGAATTACAAACCTGCGCACATATATTCAAACGCCCATAACTATAGAATCAATTCTTAATGCGCATGTGAACGCCATCAGCGTCTATCACAGGTTCGCGTTTAAAGTCTGTTTAGAGAGAACGGTGTCGTCTTAAAGGCCCCTAATTTAATAACAAACTATCATTTAGACGGAAGTGAATCAATCAAAACTAACTTAAGCTGGAATTTTTTTTTTCAAGAACCACTATAAAACTAAACCAATCTCTGTTACCTTAAATTATATGTTTATCTCTGTAAAGCTGCTTTGAAACAATCTACATTGTTAAAAGCGCTATATAAATGAGGATGACTTGACTTGACAGGACTATCGTCTCAGGTTACTACTGTAACCATAGACGTCATGATCAAGAAGAGATAAGAGCGCATCCGGTGAAACCAGCATTAGCTTCGAAAATTGCCGAAGCAAGTCGATCACAGGGATGCAGGAAGTATGACAGGGCGACGCATCGTCTCGTTCCCTATCTTAGGGAACTATGGTTACAGTCGTAACCTGAGACGTTCCCTTTCGAGGGAACTCCCAAAAGCGTTGATGACACTTTGGGAACGAGAATACCCAAATCGCCAGACATTCAAATGCCTGAGTGTCAGCCTGTTGTCATACTTCACTAAGCACCTGAGACCCTGGGGCAGCATCCAGGTCCTGGCTATAAAACCTGACGAATGTGAGTGGAGATGACCAGCCCGCCTAATCGCAAACGTCTCAGAGAGAAACTCCAGATAACAAGGCTTTAGAAGCCGCCATACCCCTAGTGGAATGAGCTCTGACCATCAAAGGTCATTGCTGGTCAGAGGACTCATAAGCAAGAGAAATAGCCTCAACTATCCACTTGCTCACTGTCTGCTTAGAGGTAGGAAGACCTTTCTTGGGTGATCCAAAGCAGACAAATAATTGGTCAGATTTTCTCCACAGAAAAGTACAAGGTTTTGCTCGCACTGGGCACAAGAGGTTCAGCTTTTCTGGTCCGACGAAGTAAACGGAGGAGGACAGAAAGCCGGCAGCACAATAGGCCTCGGAATAATGGTAGGCACCTTCGGAAAATATACATGTTTAGGGTATAAGAATGCCATGACCATCCCCGGTGCAAACTCAAGGCAGATGAGAGAAACCGAAAGGGCCTGAAGGTCTCCGACTCTTTTGAGGGATGAAATATCTTGCAGAAAAATAGCCTTAAAAGTAAGAAACTTCTCTGTGACCGAATCTAAGGGCTCAAAGGGATCCCCAGATAGGCCTTCTAGTACTATTGCCAGGTCCCAAGCCAGAACCCTAGTGCGAGTTGCAGGCCTCAGCCTCAAGGTGCCATGAAGGAAACGAGTGATCAGGGCATTTAGACCCAAAGGTGTACCACCCACCAGCGCGTGGAAAGCCGCAATGGCCGCCACGTAGACCTTAATCCCCTGGAGTCGGCTATCGCGGCGGCGCTATAGTCTCGCTTTTTTTCTTATCAGTGCAAAAGAAACTCAAATAACTCCGTCGATTTTTGTCATACAGGCAAGTGTTATACATCATTAAAAACTGTTAAATGTCTTCTTTTTTTGTGTACACTAATAATAAAACAAAAAGTTGTTTTTCGTAAAATAAAGAAAAAAAAGTTCTGTCTTCTCTCTCAATGTGAAGTTCATTCTGAAACGCGACAGAAAATGATCTGTAACTCAGCCAATACTTGCCACCCACACATGAAAGTAATGTCTTTACAAAGCTTGAAGTCTCCTTTTTTTAAATGAAAAAACAAATATTCTCAGTTTAAGAAATCCGTATGAAAGCATCGACGTACAGTTTCTCCAGCCCGAGCTCATTAACTTTAATTTGACCACACCCCACGTGCTTGAGCTGTTCTCATTCAAATGATCCACGTGAAGGAACGCAGAGCTGTTAACCCCCTCATCAGCTCGAAACAAAGAATCAGCGACTCCAGTATTTCTCTACTTTTCATCAGTTTGGAAGACTGTTTGTGCTGTGGATTTACCTTGGATTTACCTCAGAAGGGCACGTTTTGATTATGAGAACAATTTTTTAAGGTAAGAGACATAATAGTAAGTGTTTTATTGTTGCATAAACTTTACATTGTAGCTACTAAACTGGTGCCAGCCTAAAATGTTATGAAATGAGATACAAGTATGCTAGTATGAGTGTTTATTCTAATATGGTGAATATTTTAATGTTTAGACCTGTGTTTACTGTTAAATACTGTGTTTGTGGATATCTGCTCAAATGTAGATGTATAATGTAACAATAATATTTCATAGTTTGGAGTGGCTCGATCGCTGCACGCGAGTTTGGGTCTGAGTCACGCTGTGTGTTTGAAAAGCAAAACCAACCACACATTAGGCTTCACGCCAAACTCATCTCATTTCATAACGAATATAAATATTTGAAGTAACATATGATAAAAAAATATATGTTTGTCTAGTGTAGTGTTACTGAAGTGTTAATTTTTAACGATTTATAGGCTGCCTGCTATCTAGGCTATTGTTATTATTTTATGCAGCCCTACACATGCCACATAAGGCACAACAAACTAGGTGTTCGTATATATATTTACAAAATACATATACATATATACACTGCCGTTCAAAAGTTTGGGGTCGTTAAGATTTTTAATGTTTTTAAAAGAAGTCACTTATGCTCACCAAGGCTGTATTTATTTGATTAAAAATACAAAACAAACGTCCTCGGGTTACGACTGTAACCCTTGTTCCCTGAGAAAGGGAACGAGAACTGCGTTGAATGACACTTTGGGGGGGAACGCTCTTAGCGTAACGCATCTGAAGTATGAATGAAACTAATCCAATCCTGATTGGTGTTGCGTCATGACGTAACATGTGACGGAATACACGGAAGCTACAAAGGCACTCCGGCACACAACAAAGTTAGCTTCTGCAATGAAGCAAGTCGCTCCCAGGCAGGGGAAGGCGTGGCGAAGGGACGCAGTTCTCGTTCCCTTTCTCAGGGAACAAGGGTTACAGTCATAACCCGAGGACGTTCCCTTCCGAAGGAACTCGAACTGCGTCGAATGACACTTTGGGGGAACGAGTACCCACTATGCCACAACGCGCCCTGCCTGTCCTAGTGTGAAGCTGCTCACAGGCACACCTAGGACGAGAGCACGAGAGTGCCAGGTGTTGACGGAATGTCCAGGCTATAGAACCTAATACAGGTATGAGGGGTGGGCCATCCAGCTGCATCGCAGACTTCCTGGATCGGGGCCCCCCCGAGAAGGGCTCTAGAGGACGCCATGCCGACCAGTAATGGTCGAATGAGCCCTCACGGCAAAAGGTGAAGGCAAATTGCGCACCTGGTAAGCCGTGGATATCGCTTGGACAATCCACTGGTCCGACTTCCGCCATGAAGAGGACTTCTGAATATATAATTTCAACGCTCTGACAGGGCAGAGCCAATGAAGTCTCTCCTCATCCGCCGTCACCTGAGGTGGAGGATGAAAAGCCTGAAGAACCGTAGGCCGTGCCACATTAGATGGCACCTTAGGCAAATAGCCTAATGTAAGATGTAAGATGGCTTTAATGTCGCCTGGAGCAAACTCCAGGCACCCATGTAGAGAGCGCCTGGAGATCTCCTACCCTCCTCAGGGAAGTAATGGACAACAAAACAACCACCTTAAGGGAAAGGTTCTTGGCCTCAGCCGACTCCAGTGGTTCGAAGGGGGACTCGGCCAACCCTTCGAGAACCACCGCCAGGCCCATGTGGGAACCCTGGCACAAGCCGCAGGCCTCATCCTCCAAGCGGTCTGCTGTCTCCCCAGAGGCCCATCACCCAGAGGAGCGTGGAAAGCCATAATGGCAGCCACGTACACCTTGAGTGTGGACGGGGTAGGACCAGCTGAAAAGCGATCTTGGGGGAACTCCAGAACTGAAGCCACTGGGCAGTTAACTGGATCCATCTCACGCTCTCTAAACCAACTGTTAAAGACATTCCACTTTAAGCCGTACAATTTCCTCGTGGAGGGAGCTCTAGAGCTGAGTATGGTCTCCACTACTCCAGCTGATAGGCCGGCCTCTAGGTACTGTGCCCCCTCAGGGGCCAGACCCACAGTTTCCATAACTCGGGCCGAGGGTGAAATATTGAGCCCTCTGCCTCTGTCAGCAGGTCCCTCCTGAGGGGAATCTCCCACGGAGGGCCGTCTAGGAGCGATATAATGTCTGCTTATGTTTTGTTCGCTTCGAGGCTGTAAGCTCCGTCTAAGCCTCGTATTAGCTTTGTATTTCTTTCTGTTTTGAACCATAATTTACTACCATTTCTAGTTGTTTATACTACTAAATACAGCTTAGACAACATCTCAGATTAACCTGACATCGCTAGCTTCCGTTATTGTTAGCACAACACGCTAGTAACTCGCTAGCCTGTTAACGCGCCACCCATGCGCTCAGTTATTTATTTATTTTTCTCTCGCCCGCACCTCTGAGTTCATAAAAAGCCCAGGTGAGTAAGAATCAGTCAACAAACACGGTGAGTAATGTCTTGTCCTGTTATTGTCACCTGCACTTCATGTTACATGTTTAGCATAGCCTTCCCCGTCGGCAATATAGGGTTTATATGTGATAAATGCAAGGAGACAGTCAGGCTGACGGAGAAGATTTCAGAATTAGAAACACGCATCCAAACTTTAATTGAGGATAGTAATTGTGCTAGACCTTTAGATACTATTTTGGATACGCCTAGCATAGTTAACTCTTTACAGGATTCGGTTCCGGCTGAATTATTGCTTGTGCAGCAAGGCAAATGGGTGACGGTGAGGGATCGCTCTAGTCGCGGATCAAAAAACCACTCTTCCATTCCGATTACCATAACAAATCGATTTGCCCAGCTCAGAGAAACACCCACTGAAAATTCTGTTGATTGTGCCCTGGTAATTGGTGATTCGATCACACGGAACGTGAAAATAGGGACACCAGCCAACATAGTCACATGTTTGCCGGGAGCCAGAGCGCCTGAAATCAAAGCAAATTTAAAAGTGCTGGCTAATGCTAATCGTAAATTCCCTAAGATTGTTATTCACGTCGGCACTAATGATGTTCGACTCCGCCAGTCGGAGATCACCAAAATTAATATTAAAGAGGTGTTTGAACTCGCAAGTACGATGTCAGGCACTTTAATTTGCTCTGGCCCCCTTCCTGTTCGAAGGAGTGATGAGATAGTTAGCAGATTGTCATCACTCAATGGCTGGCTGTCTAAGTGGTGTACGCAAAATAATATAGAATTCATAGACAATTGGAAAATTTTTTGGGGCAAACCTGACCTGTTGAAAAGAGATGCTATTCATCCCTCCTGGGATGGTGCTGCTCTTCTCTCTAGTAATTTGGCTCATAGTCTTAGAGACAAAACATGAAAATCTGGGGCTCAGGTCAGGAAGCAGACAGACTGGCTAAACCGACCGTCTGCTAGCTGCCTCGCGTCACCAAGGTCAGATAAATCCCATCACATAGAGCCTCTTTCACCTAGATATCATCATATAGAGACTGTGTCCGTTCCCCGAATTTGGAAATCCAAAAAAACTCCAAACCGATCTAAGGTTAAAAATGTAATTGATATTCAACAAATAAAACATAGATATAATACAGATGAACAAACGATAAAGCTTGGGTTGCTGAATATCCAATCCCTTACTTCAAAAGCGCTCATAGTTAATGATATGATTTCAGATTATAACCTAGATGTGCTGTGTATGACAGAAACCTGGCTAAAACCAAACGATTTCATTACTTTAAATGAGTCCACGCCCCATGATTACTGTTATAAACATGAACCTCGCCTGAAAGGCAAAGGGGGAGGTGTTTCTGTAATTTATAGTAATATTTTCAAAACCACTAAAAAATCTAGTTTCAAATATACTTATTTTGAAGTGTTGGTGCTTAATGTAAAAATATATAATGTAAACGATAAATCAAGTTTGAGAATTCTGTTGGCAACTGTATACAGGCCACCAGGGCACCATAAACATTTTATCAAAGAATTTGCTGACTTTCTATAAGAATTAGTCTTCACTGCAGATAAAGTCCTAATTGTTGGTGATTTTAATATACATGTAGATAATGAAAAAGATGCAATGGGATTGGCATTTAAAGACATTCTCAACTCTATTGGAGTTAGACAACACGTGTCAGGACCTACTCATTGTCGTTATCATACTCTAGATCTAATATAACATGGAATCAATGTTGATGCTGTTGAAATTCTGCAGCAGAGCGACGACATCTCAGATCATTATCTAGTCTCATGTAAATTACATTTAGCCAAGGCTGCAAAGCCAACTCCGTGTTACAAGTTTGTTAGACCTATCACTTCTGCCACTAAAGATTGCTTTATCAATAATCTTCCTAATCAGTTTCATCATCTCCGCATCCCAGATAGCTTAGAAGAACTTGATATTGCAACAGAAACTTTTAACTCTCTCCTTTCCAGCACTTTAGACACAGTTGCTCCGTTGCGCTTAAAGAAGATTAAAGAAAATAGTCCAACGCCGTGGTACAACGAGCACACCCGGGCCCTTAAGAGAGCAGCCAGAAAAATGGAGCGCAACTGGAAGAAAACAAAACTAGAGGTATTTCGGATTTCATGGAAGGAGAGCTCGATTGCTTACAGAGAGGCTTTAAAAGCTGCTAGATCTGCTTATTTTTCAACCCTATTAGAAGAAAATAAACATAATCCTAGGTATTTATTTGAAAAAGTGGCTAAACTAACGAAAAAGAAAGCTTCAAGCCCAGAAGTTTCCAAGAAACACAGCAGTAATGACTTTATGAACTTCTTCACTTATAAGATTGATAATATTAGGGACAAAATTATAACTATGCAACCGTCTACTACAGCATCGCATCAGGGAGTGCATTATAGTCTACCTGAGGTAAAATTTGATTCATTCATTGCCGTAGGAGGGGAAGAATTTTGCAAACTCGTTAATTCATCTAAATCGACAACATGTATGTTAGACCCTATACCGACTAAACTATTGAAAGAGATGCTTCCAGAAGTCATAGATCCTCTTCTTAACATCATTAATTCGTCTTTGTCTCTAGGATACGTACCAAAAACCTTTAAGCTGGCTATGATTAAACCACTTGTTAAAAAAACGCAACTTGATCCTACAGAATTAGTCAATTACAGGCCGATCTGAAATCTACCTTTTCTATCAAAGATATTAGAAAAAGCAGTATCCTCACAACTGTGTTCATTTCTTGAAGGAAATGATATCTGCAAGGATTTCCAGTCAGGATTTAGACCGCACCAAAGCACTGAGACAGCTCTTATTAGAGTCACAAATGATTTGCTCTTATCCGATCGTGGTTGTATCTCTCTATTAGTGTTCTTGATCTTAGTGCTGCATTTGACACCATTGACCACAACATTCTCTTAAATAGACTAAAAAACTATGTTGGCATTAGTGGAATTGCATTAGCATGGTTTAAATCATATTTATCTGACCGCTATCAGTTTGTAGCAGTAAATGAAGAGATGTCTTATCGATCACAAGTTCAGTATGGCGTACCACAAGGCTCAGTTCTCTGACCGCTGCTTTTCACTCTGTACATGCTACCTTTAGGAGATATCATTAGGAAACATGGAATTAGCTTTCACTGTTATGCTGATGATACTCAGCTCTATATTTCTTCCAAACCTAACGAAACTCACCAATTCACAAAATTATCGGAATGCATAGTTGATATAAAAAATTGGATGACTAGTAGTTTCCTAGTACTAAATTCTGAAAAACAGAGATTCTAATTATTGGACAAAAAAACTTCCACACGTAATAACCTAGAATACTGTTTAACACTTGATGGCTGCTCTGTTAAGTCTTCGTCGACAGTTAGGAACCTGGGTGTGCTCTTTGATACCAATCTTTCATTTGAAAGTCACGTGTCTAGTGACTGTAAAACCGAATTTTTCCATCTTAAAAATATATCTAAATTACGTCATATGCTCTTCATTGACAAATGCGGAACAACTAGTTCATGCGTTCATGACATCAAGGCTAGAAGATTGTAATGCTCTACGGGGTGGTTGCCCTGCACGCTTAATAAACAAACTACAGCTAGTTAAAAACGCAGCCGCTAGAGTTCTTACCAGAACCAGGAAGTACGACCATATTAGCCCGGTTCTGTCAACACTACATTGGCTCCCTATTAAACATCATATAAATTTTAAAATATTGCTGATTACTTACAAAGCACTAAATGGTTTAGCTCCCCAGTACTTGAGCGAGCTCTTAACGCATTATAGTCCTTTACGTCTATTGCGATCTCAAAGTTCTGGCCAGTTGATAATACCTAGAATATCTAAATCGACTGCTGGCGGTAGATCCTTTTCCTATTTAGCACCAAAACTTTGGAACAATCTTCCTAACATTGTCCGGGAAGCAGACACAGTCTGTCAATTCAAAGCTAGACTAAAAACACATCTCTTTGACCTAGCATTCACATAATACATTATCGACTTCTATAATTCAATATTAGGCTGCAAAGATTAGGTCAGCCGGAACTGGGAACACTTCCCTTAAATCCTGATGTACTCGTCACATCATAAGAAGAAAGGCATCTACGCTAATTTTAGTGTCTTTGTTTATCCCGAGGTTTTCCCGCAGCCTGCCAGATCCAGGCCGTTTCCAGATCTGACGAAGGACTTTTTCCTGGACCCGATGACAATGCAGTGCTGAAGTGCCTACTAGTCTCTCCCTATGGAGAATCCCTATACCACTCTACAGATAAAGCGTTGTGGATTTTTTTTGGTTCGCGTACATACCCGAAGTGATAAGATGAAATAAAATTCTGCATCAAAATTTATAGACAAGGCAAGTAGTTTTAGGCATGGTTTGTAAGGAATTACAAACCTGCGCACATATATTCAAACGCCCATAACTATAGAATCAATTCTTAATGCGCATGTGAACGCCATCAGCGTCTATCACAGGTTCGCGTTTAAAGTCTGTTTAGAGAGAACGGTGTCGTCTTAAAGGCCCCTAATTTAATAACAAACTATCATTTAGACGAGAGTGAATCAATCAAAACTAACTTAAGCTGGAATTTTTTTTTTTCAAGAACCACTATAAAACTAAACCAATCTCTGTTACCTTAAATTATATGTTTATCTCTGTAAAGCTGCTTTGAAACAATCTACATTGTTAAAAGCGCTATATAAATGAGGATGACTTGACTTGACTTGACTTGACAGGACTATCGTCTCAGGTTACTACTGTAACCATAGACGTCATGATCACGAAGAGATAAGAGCGCATCCGGTGAAACCGGCATTAGCTTCGAAAATTGCCGAAGCAAGTCGATCACAGGGATGCAGGAAGTATGACAGGGCGACGCATCGTCTCGTTCCCTATCTTAGGGAACTATGGTTACAGTCGTAACCTGAGACGTTCCCTTTCGAGGGAACTCCCAAAAGCGTTGATGACACTTTGGGAACGAGAATACCCAAATCGCCAGACATTCAAATGCCTGAGTGTCAGCCTGTTGTCATACTTCACTAAGCACCTGAGACCCTGGGGCAGCATCCAGGTCCTGGCTATAAAACCTGACGAATGTGAGTGGAGATGACCAGCCCGCCTAATCGCAAACGTCTCGGAGAGAAACTCCAGATAACAAGGCTTTAGAAGCTGCCATGCTCCTAGTGGAATGAGCTCTGACCATCAAAGGTCATTGCTGGTCAGAGGACTCATAAGCAAGAGAAATAGCCTCAACTATCCACTTGCTCACTGTCTGCTTAGAGGTAGGAAGACCTTTCTTGGGTGATCCAAAGCAGACAAATAATTGGTGAGATTTTCTCCACAGAAAAGTGGAGTAATAATGCTTACCTTTTATACCACTGCTGAATCAGATCAACGATCAATATACACGTTCCTGTGTATATTGCGTGAATGACGGGTGGTTGGGTAGATATTGTGTTTTGCGGTAGGTGGTATGCCATACGGAACCGTTGCCACTGAACCTGCTTTAACGACGACAGTGGGGCTCGACAGCCTTAGTCAAACGGGTCGGCGCGTATGGTTGGGCTGCGGAGAGATTGTGAGATTGTGGTTGGGTCTCAGCAGCAGGAGGGATGTAGAGGTCAGTAAGCAGGGCTGAGTTGAGTGGGGGACGGAGGGGGGTGACTGTGGGACGCAAGAATCACTGTCTTCATGTTTTTTATCATTTAAGCCCGTGTTATGGAAATCATTATGAACAGCAGCTACGCTAATTATTTTGCCTTTTTGCTTTTCTGCTGTTATCTCGGGACGCGAGTCCCGAGAAAAACGGCGTTCGTCAGCTCCAGTTTGTATGGTTTCTATGGTGGACGGCACTGATCCTCAACAACTCGTCTCAACACCGGCGTGATTACTTGGACTTCCAAAAGATGGAAATGGATAAATATTCTAAATGTTCCGATCCAATCTGCCTTGTATTGCTGCCCGAATCATAAATCATGCACTGTTCCTTCGTTGGCCAGAGGAGGACTGGCCCTCCGACTGAGTCTGGTTTCTCCCAAGGCTTTTTTCTCCATTCTGTCACCTGATGGAGTTTTGGTTCCTTGCCACTGTTGCCTTGGCTTTTGGCTTGCTTAGTTGGGGACATTTAATATTCAATAATATTATTGATCTGCCTTGCTTAAGGTGGACGTTGAATCAATTTTCTTTTAGAAACAAACTCTGTTATATTATTTTCATGTTATCACTGTGAAGCTGCTTTGATACAATCTGTATTGTAAAAAGCGCTATATAATTAAAGGTGACTTGACTTGACTTGAAAAGTACAAGGTTTTACTCGCACTGGGCACAAGAGGTTCAGCTTTTCTGGTCCGACGAAGTAAACGGAGGAGGACAGAAAGCCGGCAGCACAATAGGCCTCGGAATAATGGTAGGCACCTTCGGAAAATATCCATGTTTAAGGTATAAGAATGCCATGACCATCCCCGGTGCAAACTCAAGGCAGGTGAGAGAAACCGAAAGGGCCTGAAGGTCTCCGACTCTTTTGAGGGATGAAATATCTTGCAGAAAAATAGCCTTAAAAGTAAGAAACTTCTCGAAGACCGAATCTAAGGGCTCAAAGGGATCCCCAGCTAGGCCTTCTTTTACTATTTCCAGGTCCCAAGCCAGAACCCTAGTGCGAGTTGCAGGCCTCAGCCTCAAGGTGCCATGAAGGAAACGAGTGATCAGGGCATTTAGACCCAAAGATGTACCACCCACCAGCGCGTGGAAAGCCGCAATGGCCGCCACGTAGACCTTAATCCCCTGGAGTCGGCTATCGCGCCGGCGCTATAATCTCGCTTTTTTTCTTATCAGTGCAAAAGAAACTCAAATAACTCCGTCGATTTTTGTCATACAGGCAAGTGTTATACATCATTAAAAACTGTTAAATGTCTTCTTTTTTTGTGTACACTAATAATAAAACAAAAAGTTGTTTTTCGTAAAATAAAGAAAAAAAAGTTCTGTCTTCTCTCTCAATGTGAAGTTCATTCTGAAACGCGACAGAAAATGATCTGTAACTCAGCCAATACTTGCCACCCACACATGAAAGTAATGTCTTTACAAAGCTTGAAGTCTCCTTTTTTAAATGAAAAAACAAATATTCTCGGTTTAAGAAATCCGTATGAAAGCATCGACGTACAGTTTCTCCAGCCCGAGCTCATTAACTTTAATTTGACCACACCCCCACGCGCGCAAGCTGTTCTCATTCAAATGATCCACGTGAAGGAACGCAGAGCTGTTAACGCCCTCATCAGCTCGAAACAAAGAATCAGCGACTCCAGTATTTCTCTACTTTTCATCAGTTTGGAAGACTGTTTGTGCTGTGGATTTACCTTGGATTTACCTCAGAAGGGCACGTTTTGATTATGAGAACAATTTTTAAGGTAAGAGACATAATAGTAAGTGTTTTATTGTTGCATAAACTTTACATTGTAGCTACTAAATTGGTGCCAGCCTAAAATGTTATGAAATGAGATACAAGTATGCTAGTCTGAGTGTTTATTCTAATATGGTGAATATGTTTAGACCTGTGTTTACTGTTTAATACTGTGTTTGTGGATATCTGCTCAAACGTAGATGTATAATGTAACAATAATATTTCATAGTTTGGAGTGGCTCGATCGCTGCACGCGAGTTTGGGTCTGAGTCACGCTGTGTGTTTGAAAAGCAAAACCAACCACACATTAGGCTTCTTGCCAAACTCATCTCATTTCATAACGAATAGAAATATTTGAAGTAACATATGTTAAAAAATATATGTTTTTCTAGTGTAGTGTTACTGAAGTGTTCATTTTTAACGATTTATAGGCTGCCTGCTATCTAGGCTATTGTTATTATTTTATGCAGCCCTACACATGCCACATAAGGCACAACAAACTAGGTGTTCATATATATATTTACAAAATACATATACATATATACACTGCCGTTCAAAAGTTTGGGGTCGGTAAGATTTTTAATGTTTTTAAAATAAGTCACTTATGCTCACCAAGGCTGTATTTATTTGATTAAAAATACAAAACCCTTGTTCCCTGAGAAAGGGAACGAGAACTGCGTTGAATGACACTTTGGGGGGGAACGCTCTTAGCGTAACGCATCTGAAGTATGAATGAAACTAATCCAATCCTGATTGGTGTTGCGTCATGACGTAACATGTGACGGAATACACGGAAGCTACAAAGGCACTCCGGCACACAACAAAGTTAGCTTCTGCAATGAAGCAAGTCGCTCCCAGGCAGGGGAAGGCGTGGCGAAGGGACGCAGTTCTCGTTCCCTTTATCAGGGAACATCGTAACCCGAGGACGTTCCCTTCCGAAGGAACTCGAACTGCGTTGAATGACACTTTGGGGGAACGAGTACCCACTATGCCACAATGCGCCCTGCCTGTCCTAGTGTGAAGCTGCTCACAGGCACACCTAGGACGAGAGCACGAGAGTGCCAGGTGTTGACGGAATGTCCAGGCTATAGAACCTAATAAAGGTATGAGGGGTGGCCCATCCAGCTGCATCGCAGACTTCCTGGATCGGGCCCCCCCCCCGAGAAGGGCTCTAGAGGACGCCATGCCGACCAGTAATGGTCGAATGAGCCCTCACGGCAAAAGGTGAAGGCAAATTGCGCACCTGGTAAGCCGTGGATATCGCTTGGACAATCCACTGGTCCGACTTCCGCCATGAAGAGGACTTCTGAATATATAATATCAGCGCTCTGACGGGGCAGAGCCAATGAAGTCTCTCCTCATCCGCCGTCACCTGAGGTGGAGGATGAAAAGCCTGAAGAACCGTAGGCCGTGCCACATTAGATGGCACCTTAGGCAAATAGCCTAATGTAAGATGTAAGATGGCTTTAATGTCGCCTGGAGAAAACTCCAGGCACCCATGTAGAGAGCGCCTGGAGATCTCCTACCCTCCTCAGGGAAGTAATGGACAACAGAACAACCACCTTTAGGGAAAGGTTCTTGGCCTCAGCCGACTCCAGTGGTTCGAAGGGGGACTCGGCCAACCCTTCGAGAACCACCGCCAGGTCCCATGTGGGAACCCTGGCACAAGCCGCAGGCCTCATCCTCCAAGCGGTCTGCTGTCTCCCCAGAGGCCCATCACCCAGAGGAGCGTGGAAAGCCATAATGGCAGCCACGTACACCTTGAGTGTGGACGGGGTAGGACCAGCTGAAAAGCGATCTTGGAGGAACTCCAGAACTGAAGCCACTGGGCAGTTAACTGGATCCATCTCACGCTATCTAAACCAACTGTTAAAGACATTCCACTTTAAGCCGTACAATTTCCTCGTGGAGGGAGCTCTAGAGCTGAGTATGGTCTTCACTACTCCAGCTGATAGGCCGGCCTCTAGGTACTGTGCCCCCTCAGGGGCCAGACCCACAGTTTCCATAACTCGGGCCGAGGGTGAAATATTGAGCCCTCTGCCTGTGTCAGCAGGTCCCTCCTGAGGGGAATCTCCCACGGAGGGCCGTCTAGGAGCGATATAATGTCTGATATAAAGCGATCATGCGGAACAAGTTCCCCCTCGGGGAGAACCCCTTGGTTTACAACCACCACTAGAGGGCCCTCATGTGACGCTGGCCGAATGGAAAAATGTTGGACGCTGCCGCCATGAGCCCTAACACTCTCTGAAAATGTTTCACAGTGATGGCTTGGCCTAGCTTTACCCTGGACACTGTGGCCAGAATGGACTCGATTCGTGCAGGAGACAATCGTGCCCGCATCTTGACCGAGTCCCACACCACTCCCAGGAACGTGGTTCTCTGGGCTGGTGTCAACACGCTCTTTTTCGTGTTGAGACTCAACCCCAGGCTTTGGATGTGGGCGAGGACGACATCTCGATGCCGAACCACCAGCTCTTGTGACTGGGCCAGAATCAGCCAGTCGTCGATATAATTGAGCACCCTGATGCCCTTGAGCCTCAGCGGTGCTAGAGCTGCATCCATACATTTGGTAAATGTGCGAGGGGAGAGGTAGGCCGAACAGAAGAACCCGATATTGGTACGCTTCGCCCCCGAAAGCGAACCTCAGTAACTTCCTGTGAGATGGAAGGATGGATATGTGGAAGTATGCGTCCTTTAGATCTATCGTGACAAACCAATCCTCGGATTGAATTTGACTCACGATGATGGGTATAGTGAGCATCATGAACCTGAATCTCCTCAGAGAACGATTCAAGTGCCTGAGATCTATTATTGGACGCAACACTGCATGAAAAGTGGTATTTTCGTCCCTGTAAACGGCCAGAAATCTCCATAATTTTCGTCAGTTAACGACAATTTACAGCATGTGAACGTCGCGTTCGTCTGTGCCACATATTGACGGAAACGAACCATGACGAATGTGGAGAACTCGCGGGCGGTGCGAATGGCTCTAATTAGCATATGAATAGCAGCGCCGCGCGCCTTGCCAGAGAATGGCTTGAATTTCCTCACTCAGTATTGGTTGAACCAATTATAAATTTAAACCCCAAAATTATAATAATAATTATATATATATATATATATTATTTATATACAAATATATATATATTCATATCATATGCTATTATGTTGTATATTCATATTGTTATACTATGGACAACATTATTATTATCATCAAGGACATGTATGAATTTGAGGAAAATATATTGCCAGGGACATGCTGTTTATTCAAAGAAAGAGCTCTATTTGCACAAACACACAAACTATACAAACATATGAGATCTGCCCACACAACAAATTGGAAGCTCACGAGAAGCCCAAAATCCTACAGCACCATGAAGTGTCTGTTTTCAGCTTCGGAGCTGTAGGTAATTCTGTCCGAATTTGGTCCATTTTGCAGACGTCTGTGGTGCGTTGCCCTGTATTTTGGCATCGCCTCTAATCTAGACTGCAGTGTGGCACAGAGTTCTGTGAGTTTCTGGCTATGAAAAGACGGAGGTCGCACAATCCATCCAGACACCCCACCAACAATGCCGTCTTCCTCATCCGACATTAGGTCTATGGTAGCGCACTTCCAAAGGCCCACCTCATCCTCAGCCAGCACACTCTGTCTCGCTTCTAGCAGCTGTGAAAACAACCAATAAAGACAATCAGTACTGCGCGATGCACTGCGTATGGACACAACACATCTATTAATGCACTTGCAAAATAGTCACATTGACCAAAAAAATATCTAATCAAATAAATCTTACCCTCTTTCTTCTCGCTCGACTCCGACCTGAACTCTTCACAGCTTCCGCCTGCGATGCAAGATCTGGTTGTTTGTACATGAAGCTCCTGCGCACGGTCTCGTAATATGTTTTACAGGCAGCAGGAAAACGATTAAATGAGAGTGAAATGAATAAAAAACAAGTCACGGTAAAATTAAACAATAAAGGAGAAAATATTAAAAGTTACTTACACACAAGTATCGTCATTATCAGCATCATGTAAATCTGGACTTGGAGACATAGCTCCGAGCAAATATGAGGTCACGGCCTCGTTATGAGGCGAGGTTAGTCTGAGAAAACAAAATGTACGGTTAAGATCGGTATTAACGGATCTATTTTTCTTATTCAGGAGAATGAAAGTATATGTTTTAATCTTACCCTTGCTCCGGTTCGTAGCACCTACAATTTGTCTCGGAGTTGTGAAGACGGCGTACTGCTTCCTGAAAATGACAAGACCAAAAAATACACTTTAATAAAGCAACTTACACTTGTTCTTTTACAAGAATAAGTTACTTTTAGCTTGTGCTGCTTCTAGGGTACTTTAGCTTAGTTAGCATCTTACCGCAATCTTAGGATTGTGCACCCGTCTTCTCTTCCTAGAGGTAGTCTCTTCTACACCGTTTTTCGACTCCAAAGCAGCCAACCTATCCTCCATGGACAGCAATCTGGAATTTACTACAGTGAACTGCTCATTTACAACGGCAGCAAGCTGAGAAAGCTGACGAGACAGCCCACTGATAGCATTTAATAGTTTCTTCTCGCCGGTCTGCGGACTGTCTGAAAAGGGATGATTGCGTCCATGAAGAGGAGTTGAAGGGGAGTTGAAGGGAAGACGCCGTCCAGCCATTGTAGAACAGGAAAGCAGCAAAAACGTAGGAAATGTAGGAAAATGTCCGAGTAAAGGAGTAAAAACATCTGTCTGTTTATGTGCTCGTCTTGCAAGTACTGCCGTATGCGGCATCATGACCTCGCACCTGATTGGACGAGGTCTAGAAGGCTCGTCGGGCTCCTCCAATCACATGTGAGGTCATTGTTATACGGAAGAACTCGCGAGACAAGCTTGCATGCCTATGATATAAACAAGCTCTGTGATATAAACACTGTCACGGGGTGCCGTCAGTTGAGAGATGGAAGTCCCAAGACTAAATAATTTGGCCTTGATGCTGAATGTGGACTGGTTCCAACCTTTCAAAGATGCACCTTATTCAGTTGGAGCCATCTATTGGTTGTTTTGAATCTACCTCGTGAAGTTTTAAGGAAGAAAATATGATTCTCGTTGGACTGATACCTGGACCAAAAGAGCCATCACTAAACATAAATGCTTTCTTAGACCCCTTAGTTGATGAGCTTCAAGAACTTTGGCATGGCATGATTCTGGAAGACAGCTCTTTCTTAGGACATCAGGTTTACAGAGCAGCTCTGCTTTGTCTTTCGTCAGACATCCCTGCAACTCGAAAATGTGGAGGCTTTGTTGGACATGGAGCATACAGAGGTAATTTAAATATTTAAACATCCTTTGCTATAATTAATAAACATTAATATTGATCATTGAATCAGTAAAATCAATATGTAAATGTTTAAATTGTTTATTTTTTAATGGATAACAGTTGGTCTTTTTCATTGAATGCTCAAATATAAATGTGTGTGTGTAACATATTGTATTTAACTTACATTTGCAGGATGCCACAAGTGTTTGAAGACGTTCAGCAAGAAAGAATTTGTTTCTTTGTCAAGAAAGACTACTCAGGATTTGAACGGTCTTCGTGGGAGCCACGCACGTCGAAGGATCACATACACTATGCTGGGTTATCCAAACGGGCAAGGACGAAAGCAGAACAGAAAAGAGTTGAACGCAAGTATGGAGCTAGATGGTCAGAACTTTTCCGTTTGAGTTACTATGATGCCATCAGATTTGTCGTCATAGATCCAATGCACAACCTTCTCCTTGGTACGGCAAGAAATGTATTCAGATTGTGGAGAGAACTAGGAATTTTAACAACAAAAAGCCTTGATGAACTTCAAGTGGAAAACATCAAAGTACCATATGAGGTTGGAAGAATTCCCTTACGGATTTCATCTGGCTTTACTGGATTTACAACAGATCAGTGGAAAAACTTGACAACCATTTACTCACTTTTTTGTCTGAAGGGGCTTATCAACAACAGACACTATGACATGTGGTTTGACTTTGTGCAGGCTTGTATCATACTCTGCTCCAGAGTCATATCCATCAATAGACTGGAAGTAGCAGATGGATACCTGCAGACATTTCTCTCAAAATTTGTCGAACTGTTTGGCCCATTGCACTGCACCCCCAACATGCATTTACATCTTCATTTGAAAGAGTGCATGTTGGATTATGGACCAATTTATTCTTTTTGGTGTTTTTCATTTGAGCGTTTTAATGGAATACTGGGAAAGTTTAATAACAACAATAGGAGAATTGAAGTCCAGATTATGAGGCAATTTCAGCAGAGCCAACAGCTTAATATGCCATGGACTTGTGAATATGGTGCTGAATTTGCCAGTATTTTAGGAAGACAAATGGTTGGGACTTTGTCATGCAATGACACAGCTGATATAATTTATGTGAAGCACAGTGTTTTGGTGTCAGCAGAAAGACTTCTCTTAGAAAACTGTGCAGTGGTGCCTCTGTCTCCATTCCACCAGACAATCTTGGATGAGCCTGACAGACATGCCATTTTAACAATGTATCATCAGATGTACCCTTGTGTCACTGACGTTGACTGTTTTGCCATGACATGCAAACGGGTAACATATCTGAATGTAACTTACTCAATCGATGGATCTAGAGCGGAAAGGTCAGCATATGTACATGCTAAGTGTTGTGGAAACACTAACAGTTTTGAGGAACCCATCCTTGACCCTCTAGCAGAACTACGACCAGCCATTATAAAGCAGTTTATAGTTGTTAATGTTGTGTCAAAAGGTTCTGCATTCAAACATGTTGTTGTGCAAGTTTCCTGGCTTCATCCCCACCCGGACAGATATTTTTATGGAAAGCCAATAGAAGTTTGGAGCTTGCAGGGAACAGACACGTGATACCCAGCATCATTTCTGCCTGTTGAGCGCATTGCTGGGAGATGTGTGGTTAACACATCCACTGTGCATTTAAGCAAGACCAAAGAAAAGGTCACTGTAGTCATGCCACTATGCACAGTGGTTGAGCTCTAGGAGACTGTGATGTTGTTTGCATGGAATGCACATTTTACCTTTGTGGCAAAGCCTGAATAAAATTAATTGTTGAAATAAATTGTTTGTGTATCTTTTTTACACAATATTGGCCATTGCTAATGACATGCAGTAATTAATTTAGCATACTTTCATTAAATATATACATTTAAAATGTAGGCAAGGCAAGTTAATTTATATAGCACATTTCATACACAATGGTAATTCAAAGTGCTTTACATAGAAGAAATTAAAATAATCAAAATAAATCAGAATAATTAAAACAATTTAGAATAATAAAATAAAATACAGTAAATAATTAAAACAGTTTAGAATAAAATAAAATACAGTAACAGTCGGACGAACCGTGGCACAGTGCTCATTCAGTAAATGCATAGCTAAACAGAAGTGTTTTGAGTCTGGATTTGAATGTGACTGTGGGACCACATCTGATCTCTTCTGGAAGCTGGTTCCAGCTACGGCTGGCATAATAGCTAAAAGCGGACTTGCCATGCTTTGAGTGAACCCTTGGTATTTCCAGCTGATGTGATCCTAATGATCTAAGTGATCTGTTTGGTTTATATTCAGTGAGCATATCTGCAATATATTGCGGTCCTAGCCCATTGAATGATTTATATACCAGTAATAATACTTTAAAATCAATCCTAAATGTAAGAGTCTATAATTACGCTATACTGAGCCTGATCTATTTCTACCAGAGATTTTCTTAGAATTAAGTTATACCTTTTAGAAAAATGTCACCTGGGGTAAAACTCCCCCTGCTACCCTCATTTACATTTGTATAGCTCACAGCATTTTCATTTACATGTTAAAGCCTCCCATAGAATTAGGAGGAGGGGGGTCATGGGGGGACAACTGCCAAGCAAGGCCCACGTCAATTTCCCACAATTCACGGCAGTTTTGGGTGTTGCCTGCAAATTGCCGTGAGCAGTCGTAAACCTGAACTTCCACGACAATCTACAGTGACGCTTACTGACGAAAATCCCACTTTTCATGCAGTGCAACCCCCATCCTTCTTGGGAACTATAAAGTAGCGGCTGTAAAACCTGGACTCCTGGTCTGGTGAAGGAATACGCTCTATAGCCTCCTTTACCAGCAGGAAGTTTACTTCTTGCTCCAATACCCGACCCTGCACTGGGTCGACTACAGTCCAGACCACCCCGTTGAACCTTGGTGGGCGGAAACCGAACTGCAGCCTATACCCCTTTTGTATGGTGCACAGTGGCCAGGGAGAAATATTCGTGAGATTTTTCCATGCATCGAAATATTTTACCAAAGGAACCAGGCTCTCGAGCCTGGCTTCGGGTATCAATCGGGATTCGTTCTCGGACCCCTGAAGTGGATCTCCGGCAGGGTTCGACCGAAAACAATTCTCGATGGGCGAACGATTGCTGCCTGGCCGCAAGCCTGTGGGGCAGACAGAGCAGCGTGCGTTCGGTGGTAACCGATGTGTCCCGAAGCGTACTTAACGGCGGGATACAGACATCGACTTCCTGAGGGCTCTTTCGGTTTCGTTCTCGACACCCTGAAGCGGAGGACCGGCAGGGAATAATCGAAAACCGTTTCCGATTGGCGAACACAAGCAATGCCTGGCCGCAAGCCCTTGGGGCGGACACTGCAGCGCGCATTCGCTGAAAACCGATGTGTCCCGAAGCGCACTTGACGCTGGATACGAACATCGATTTCCTGAGGGCTCCGCGGAGGAGCGATTCTCGCTCGTCCCTCCACGGGGGGATAGCCCTGTTATTTTTGTCTCGTTTTCGATACCCTGAAGCGGAGGACCGGCAGGGAAAAATCGAAAAACGATTTTTGATGTGCAGAAGGAACACTGCATGGCCACAGGCCTGTGGGGCAGACAGAACAGCGTGCGTTCGCTGCTCATCATTTCAATTCCTCAGAATTGAATGCAGCCAAAGTGAAACACGGTCTGAATGGTAGGCCGAATTAAAATATCTAACTTCCTCAAAGTCAGATAAAATTTCATCATTTTAATTTCTTAAAATTAAATGCAGCCATAATTACCAGACAATACTGTTCTGTGTTGTGCCTCGGCAAACGCGAGATTCGAGTTGTTACAATATATTTGGCTTTCATCCCTCAAGAAAAAAGTCAACAGGTGCGAGGCTGAAACATTCGGGAGCGCACGGATATACGCGTCGAGATATTTCTCAATGAACAGCTGCCAGCACCCTCAGGAGCTGAATGTGAATGCCTCGCCCCCAAACAGTATTATTTCACAGATCGCGTGTGTCCCTTTCATTGCAGACCCGTACTCTGCGCGCTGCCTCAGCAAACGCGAGATTCGAGCCGTTCACAATAGAAAATCAACGGGCGCAAGGCTGAAACACCCGAAAACACACGGCTGTGCGCGTCGAGATATTTCTCAATGAACACAGCCAGCCCCCTCAGGAGCTGACTGTTCATGCCTTGCACACAAACAGAATCTTTATTGCAAAGTAGACCCGTAATCTAGGCGCTGCCTCGGCAAACGCGAGATCCGAACCACTAGATTCTGTATTGCAATGTACGAACTTTAATCTATGCGCTGCCTCGAAAACGCGAGATCAAGTCACAGAATCTTTATTGCAGAGTAGACCCGTAATCAACGCGCTGCCTCGGCAAACGCGAGATCCGAGCCACTATAGATTCTGTATTGCAATGCAGACCTTTAATCTACGCGCTGCCTCGACAAAGCGAGATCCCAGTCACATAATCTTTATTGCAGAGTAGACCCGTAATCAACGCGCTGCCTCGGCAAACGCGAGATCCGAGCCACTATAGATTCTATATCGCAATTTCTTTTTTCTTGCAGACCTTTATTTAGGACAATTCTTATGGGACAAACAACACCAAATAGGACAGACAGTTTAACACAGAGCGCTTGCTGAAGAGCAAAAAGCTAACTCTGTTGTGTGCTGGCGTGCCTTTGTAGCTTCCGTGTATGCCGTCACATGTTACGTCATGACGCAACACCATTCAGGATTGGATTAGTTTCATTCATACTTCAAATACGTTACGCTAAGGGCGCCCCCCTACCCCCCTACCCCCCCCCCCCCAAAGTGTCATTCAACGCAGTTCGAGTTCCCTCGAAAGGGAACCCAGTACTATTGTGAAATATTATTTCAATGAAAAACAGCTGTTTTCTATGTGAATATATAGTAAAAAGTGTAATTTATTCCTGTGATCAAAGCTGAATTTTCAGCATCATTACTCCAGTCTTCAGTGTCACATGACCCTTCAGAAATCAGTATAATATGATGATGTGATGCTCAAGAAACATTTATGATTATTATCAATGTTGAAAACAGTTGATTTCAACAGTCAACAGTTGATTGTATCTTTTTTTTAGAATTCTTTGATGAACATAAAGTTAAAAACAACAGCATTCGAGAACATACCAGAAGGATCGATACAAGAGAGAACAAGAGAACAATCAGAGATGGGTGCAGAGATGCCCATTACTGTCATAACTCAATAGCATTGGTTTTTGCTGGAGCAAAACGCAAACAGTATGTTCTTCAAAAGGTTGTTTTTGTCTAATAAGGGATGGACATATGCCAATGAGCAAAAAATGGAGAAACATGTTTTTCCACATTTGTGACCGGTCACGGAAACTAGGGACACAAGTCGGTTCTGGGGCATTTTGAGTTATTCATAGATTCTGAAAGTGTAATCTCCAAGCTTTCCAACGATGTGTAACATGTGGAAATCTGATAATATTTGGAGAAGTTGTGGCCATTTTAAAGTAGGCACTTAAAAAAGCTCAAAGAGGAGAAAACGACCTCAAAAGATTGTGCAGTTCTCACCTCTCTCTGCTGCTGGGGGTGACAATAGGGCTCATTTACATCTCATTTAGATAAGTCATACCCCCTGTAAAGCTCCTCCATGTGCTTTACAGCTTTTTTTGCACTTCGAATGAGTGCACTTCTGCCGCACTAGGCGGAAAACAATTGTGCTGCCCCTCTATTTGCAACGTACCAGCAACACACACAAAGACCTGCATATAACGCAAAACCAGCAACAACACACAAAGACCAATATGCCATATAAATATAACTTAAAACCAGCAACAACACACAAAGACCAATATGCCATATACATATAACGCAAAACCAGCAACAACACACAAAGACCAATAAGCCATAGGCCTACATATAACGCAAATAGTGCGCAACGCTCGTGTGCCCAAAATGTCAACAATATTAAAGTGTATGCAGGAGGCAAATGCCTGCTGGCATTTTTCTTTAAGCAGTCATTTCTGGAATTTTCCAAATAATCACATTTCACCTCCTCAAATTACTGTTGCAAATCTCTTTACACCACTTTCTTATGTGCGTATACACACACAAATGAAATGTCCGCAAGCACATTATATCATCAGCAGGTTCAGCATCTTAAATAACGACTAAAGAGCAAATGAAGCTTAACTTACATTTCAGAAACACGCACGGCAGGCCTTCATCGCAGCAAAGGTCTTAACTGCATCCTCTATTTCGATTCTCTGTGCCAGTTCATGTTCTATGGAGATTGTTGCCAGTCCATTAACTCTGTTCCCTGTTCACAAAACGTTCCCCATTCAAAGCAATCGGGACGTCACATATGAAACAGCCAGCCACCGCTGTCAGTGAGCCGAGCAGCCGTATTCAAGCACTGAGGGCGCGCGCGCCGCGCCCATACCTCCGGTTCAGTTTCCCGAGCCCACAAAGTGCGGCGAAAACATTTTCGGTGTAACTGCCAGACGGTTCAGCTCGTCTGCGACAATCTTTGCGGCATCCATCTTCATTGAATTTTGATATCAGATAGAGCCGGCCAGAGCACAGCATAATAAGCAGCCATGCGGTTCACTTGGAGGGCGGGGGCAAAAGCGCCGGGTTATTCAGTATGGAAATACACACAGACAATTACACGCCACGCCCCTACTGCATGCTAGAATCTCAGAAAACAAGCCGATTTCAACCTCAAAATGTAAGCTTTTAAATATACCAATACTGCTATCTCAAACATGGAGAGGCTTCTTCGTGATTTCAATTAACAGATTCTCCAAAAAATTTAAAATCACCAATTTTGAAAAAAAACTCTTCTTTCTCATTTTGCTCGAAAGTTGTGCTGCCGACTTGTGTCCCTGGTTTCTGTGACGGGTCACATTTACTTCGGCTCACTTTACACAAAGACAATGTAGAAAGGATATAATTTGCAAAAATAAAATAAAAATCATACGTGTTGTTTTAACACCTGATTCACTACTAAATTATGCAAATCAGGTAACATGTAAGCACCGGGTAAATGAACACTGATCACAACTGGATGAATCATTTGATGAATTACTGATGTTATATTATGTTTATCACTAGATTTCTATGGGCAGTAATAGCACAACATTAACTGCATCAGTCAAAAATAGCTGATGTTTGTGAATCATGCGCATCCTATAATGTGACTAATTTGTATAAAAGGGGCATGTCTGTGTGGGAAAAAAATATAATTTACTTGCTTACAGAGTGTAGTTCCTGGTTAAACTGAATTGTGGCTGTTCTGAATAAGAAACAAAGTGATGTGCTGAAATACAGAGTGTAACAAGAGACCTTAAACTGAATTGTGGCTGTTCTGAATAAGAAAAAAAGTGTTGCACTGAAATACAGAGTGTAACTGTTGAATGAATTCACTTCTGAATATTTTACAACAGAAAATACAGGCCTTATAAATGTCTCTGTCCTCTTTCAATACCCCATCAGGAGCACTCAAAAGAAAAGAGCATTTCAACATTCTAAAAATGACTCTCATCCAGTTCATTTAACTGCCCCTATTTGTTCCACATAAAAGCCACACAAAAATCCTTGATTTCCACAAAATTGAAGGGAATGTGAAGCATTTTACATAAATAGGGGTCTTTCAGCAACTCTATCACAGCTCAGCTCTGTCAAACACAAATAACTGAGCCCAGACCTTATACAATCTACACTGGCTCTTGTTGTATTTTTGTCTGCATCCAAAGATGAACTGTAATGCTGCCTGAATTATCATACACTGTTCGTTCGTTGGCCAGAGGTGAACTGGCCCCCCGACTGAGCCTGGTTTCTCCCAAGGTTTTTTTCTCCATTCTGTCACCTGATGGAGTTTTGGTTCCTTGCCACTGTCGCCTTTCTTCGCCTTTGTCGCCATTGGTTTTTGGCTTGCTTAGTTGGGTACATTTAATTTTATATTTAACAATATCATTACAACATTATTTTCCTGTAATCTCTGTAAAGCTGCTTTGAAACAATCTGTATTGTAAAAAGCGCTATATAAATAAAGGTGACTTGACTTGACTTATTTAATTACTCCATGACCACTAGAGAAATGTTTGTTCTATATCTTTTCTGAGTACTGTGAATTCTGACATACTACTCTTGTCACATCCTGTTTGCCGTTTACTATATAGTAGGGAAGTATGCAATTTCGGATGCAGCCGAAATTTCAGGGTACTTAACGTTAAAAAGGTGTGTGAACTCGCAAGTATGATGTCGAGCACTTTAATTTGCTCTGGGCCCCTTCCTGTTCACCGGAGTGAGGAGATACTTACTAGACTGTCCTCACTCAATGGCTGGCTGTCTAAGTGGTGTCCGCAAAATAATATAGGGTTCTTAGACAATTATTGGAAATATTAGACCTGACCTGTTGAAAAGAGATGGTATTTATCCCTCCTGGGATGGTGCCGCTCTTCTCTCTAGTAATATGGCACATAGTCTTAGAGCTGAAACATGAATTGGGGCTTAGGTCTGCTAGCTGTCTCACGTCACTGAGGTCAGATAAATCCCATCAAATACAGACTCTTTTCACCTAGATACAGAGGTGCAAAGTAACTAATTACAAATACTCTTGTTACAGTACTTGAGTAGATTTTTTTTTAAAAAATTCTACTTTCTTGAGTATAATTAAATTGTGGTACTTTTACTTGAGTAGAATAAAAATAAAGTATTCAACTTCGTTACATTTATTTTTCACCAAAAGTACAAAGTACGTTGACAAAGGTGCCAACGGAGCAACAGGGCAAGGTGACATTTGACAGACACTTTTCAAACTCCTGCAGTGGAGCCCTGCGCTTCAGCCAATAACAGACAGGTCTGACTCGGGTGCAAAACCAATCAAAACTTCCAGTTCGGGTGGGGGGCGGGGACTTCAAAATGTGCTTTGACATTCAATAACTGGCGCTCGTGGTTTGAATCAGTATCGCAGCTGATTGAATTATGCAAATATATACAATTATTTTTATTTATTTTATTCATTGCAGCAATTATGTCTCTGTCTTCGTTTTTTCATTACAGTAACCATACATTCTATAAAGCACTCTGAGATGGGTCTTTTTTCATTGAATTTCTGCAGAAAAAGACCTAAACCCAACAAAACTGTAGAGAGGCTTCAAAAGAAACTGCAGTGCAAAACACAATCTATCATCAATTCAATATACTGTCTGTTGTATAAGGGCATACCTGACATATAAAATAATCCAGTTTCTGTAATTCCATCTGATGTTAGTGTTTTTATGACATTGTGTTATGATTGACTAAATCTTCCTGTTGGACGAGAACATATATGTTAGTGTTTTGAAAAATTATTTGATTTTGAGACATGTTTGTGTATTGTTGCTAGTGTATTATTGTATTTTGAAAATTAGTGTTGGAGTTTAGTTTACAATGTGTGATTTTGAGCATGAAATGAACTGTTTTGCCAATTGTGTGTTGTAGGTGTGCTGGTGCGTTAAGAGTTTAGGAAATTTGTTAAAAATATTGAAAAAAAATTCATAGCGATTGTAAAAAACTGTATGTGGTAGAAACGTGAATTATATTTGAATTTGCCATTCCCAAGCCACGCCCTACCGGTAAGAGAGCGCAGTTAAACAACAAGGCTATCTACTAGTGAGTCTCCATGACAAGGCTGTCCGGGATTTCGAGATCGCCAAAAATGTCCGGGATTCGGCTTTTTCGTTCTACAGTCGCAATTCATTATGTTTACTGTGGCGAGCAGGACGACACTGAGGGCCGCGGGAGAACGACGCGAGTGATTACTGATGAGCGACACCTGTGAGACTCACCGGTCTCGTATCTCTCACGGAGGAGCTAGAGTGTTCTTTTATTGCTATATATCTTTTTTGTGCATGTTATAGGTTTACAAAGTGAAAAAGCCCAAAGTCCGCCCCCAAAGGGACTTACCATTTCCCAGAGAAAACACTGTTCACCATCTGCTCTATTGTAGTCCAGCCTTTACTTCAGAGACAAATGTGCTCACTTTGTAACACACGTTATAATGCCCGCCTAGCTGCAAAACATAATGTTGCATGTGACTTTGAAATGTGTTTTACTTTTACCTATTCTGTAAAAAAGAGTGTGTCGCCCGTTGTGTGAGGAGAGTGAGCCGCTGCGTGAGGAAAGTGGACGACGCTTTGCAGGAGACCGCAATGATTGGTCAAAGTTGCAGAAAAGTTGCGGTGATTGGTCAAAATTGAAAGCCGCACTGAATTCACGGGGATTCGTTGAAGTTGCGTTAATTGTTGCGATCGCACCATCGTGAAAATCCTGGAGGGACCGAACAATGTAAGTGTCTTAAAAACATGGACACAGTTCAATTGAATGGAAAAGCTCACCCTTTTTAACATCACAGTTAAACTAAATGTCCGAAGCAAACTTTGTACAAAGTTGAAAAAACCTGAAGAGCAGTGAAATATTATCGCATGATTAATCTGTCAATCAGATGCATGTAAAAGTGTAGTTCGTTACTATAGCAACAGTGGGCTCCCAGCACATTTTCGGTAGAATGAAAAAAGGGGGCATTTAGTTTAACATGTTAACCACACCCCACTTATTTTTATTATTGGCACTTTTTTATTCATACTGTTGTAGGCCTACATCTCTCTTTTTTATTGTTGAAATGATTCAAATGAAAACATTAAAATGATCTTACCTGGACTTACTTTTCAAAATTAGTAAAAAAAAAACAATTGCTCTTAACAAGAGGGAAAGCCAGGGAAAGCTAGTATGTTTGCGATAATACAATACATGTCAGTCGTGTTTGAAATTTCTTCTGTGGTTTCATGTTGCTACTTAACACAGAGTCAGAATGTATCATTTTATTAAATTCTATGATACAGGCTATGTTGATTAGCATTGCATTAAAGGCTTAGTTCACCCAAAAATGAAAATTAGCCCATGATTTCTTCACCCTCAAGTCCTCCTAGGTGTACATGACATTCTTCTTTCAGACGAAAAAAAAAATTAAACCCAAAAAAGTGCATCCATCATGATAAAAAAATACTCTATATGGCTCCAGTTGGTTAATAAAGGCCTTCGGAAGCGAAGCCATGGGTTTTTGTATGAAAAATATCCATATTTTTAACTTTATAATCTTAAATAACTAGCTTTCGCCAGACGACCGTAAGGATACTACACAAATTGACTTGCGCCACAAGAGTGACCTGGGACACATGTATGACATAGGATGTAGGAGTATAATAAACTTAGACGCCTCTCGTGGTTTAAACAAATAGGGCTGTGCAACACACTGAAGCTCCTCTTTTATTATATAGACATCCTCCGGCATTTCTCATTTAAAACTGCTAATTTACGGCCAAGGTTTCGTTTTGCTCTTACCTCTGAGCTTCCACGCTCGCTGTGTGTCGGAAGCTAGAGATTATAGTTTATAAAGTTTTAAATATGGGTATTTTCCTTACACAAACGCATGGATTCACTTCAGAAGGCCTTTATTAACCCCCTGGGGTAAAATTGGAGCACTTTTATTAAGGATGGATGCACTTTTTTGGGCTTCTCCAGCCATTCACTGCCATTATAAAGCTGGGGAGAGCCAGGACATGTTTTAATATAATTCTGATTGTATTCGTCTGAAAGAAGAAAGTCATATACACCTAGGATGGCTTGAGGTTGAGTAAATCATGGGCTAATTTTCCTTTTTGGGTGAACTATCCCTTTAAAAGACATACATCACTCTTTATGAAAATACCTGAGATATCTTGATGAACACAGATATATTATCACTACCATGTGTTTGTCTTCATGTTTCCTCAGTCAAAATGTCTCTATTTGCATGTTATTATATCCATATAAGGTATTTCCTAAAACGTCATAAGTTTAATACTTCTATGAATCTCACTTTCTGCGTGAGGTATGAATCAGTATGTACTGGGCTTCCAGTATGAATGTAACAGATATGACATGAGAGTGTATCTCTATACACTATTGCTGTATCAGCTGAATAGCTATCACTATCATCGCCCCATTTTGGGTAAAATAGAAAAATAATACGAAAGTACTTTGTAACGTAGTTACTTGAGTAGTTTTTAAGCCAACTACTTATTTACTCTTACTTGAGTCATATTATTTTTCAGTACTTCTACTTGTACAAGTAAATTATTACTTAAGTAGCAATACTTTTACTAAAGTACAATATTTTATTACCGTATTTTCCGGACTATAAGTCACACAATTTTTTTCATACCTTGGCTGGTCCTGCGACTTATAGTCAGGTGCGACTTATATATCAAAATTACCAAGATTTACTCGTCACAGGATCGCTGACGGCCCCAGATTATTATTTGCGAGTTTTTGATGTATTTGTGGTATGACGTGAATCCATCATTTGCCGAAATTGGGGGTGACATTACTGTCTACAGCCACGAGAGAGCGCTCTATGCGCTCTAGACTACAGCTAGTTTTACCGCTGAAAAAATTAACTGAAAACAACTGATATTAACTGAAATATTAGACTGAACATCCAACAAAATTCAAACAAAAAGCCCCCAAAAAGAAAATCATATTCTGCAGATTACAAACTGCAGGTAATAAAATATGCAGCCGAAAACGGTAATCGAGCAGCAGAAAGAAAGTTTGGAGTGAATGAGAAACTTGTGAGGGACTGGCGAAAAGCAGAGGTTACTCTAACTGAAATGAAGAAAACAAAGAAAGCTAATCGCGGGCTGAAAGCAAGATGGCCAGAGCTGGAGGAACGAGTCCACAAATGGGTGCTTGAACAACGCGCTGCCGGGAGAGGCTTGTCAACGGTGCAGTTGCGTCTCCACGCCCTGGTAGTTGCTAAGGAGACGAATATAAGTGACTTTGCAGGCGGACTTTCTTGGTGTTACCGCTTCATGCAACGCAACCGCCTCTCTATCAGAGCACGGACAACGTTGTGTCAGAAACTGCCAGCAGACTTCCAAGCTAAGATCGACAGTTTCCGTGAGTTTGTTGAAAAGCAGGTAACTGAACACAACGTGTCACCGGATCATATAATCAACATGGACGAGGTCCCCCTCACATTTGACATCCCCATGGGCCGAAGTGTCGCAGAGAAAGGGCAGAAAAGTGTGAAAATAGTGACAACTGGTCATGAGAAATCACACTTCACAGTGGTGCTGGCATGTTGTGGAGATGGATCGAAATTACCACCGATGGTCATTTTCAAACGGAAAACCATGCCCAAAGACGAATTTCCCCCCACAGTTGTCGTGGACGTGAATGAGAAAGGGTGGATGAATCAAGAAATGATGAACATTTGGCTTGCAAAGTGCTACACTAAGCGTCCTGATGGCTTCTTTAAAACACGCAAAGCCCTGCTTGTGATGGACAGTATGCGAGCGCACATAACGCCACAATTCAAAAATAAAATAAAAACTTTAAACTTGCAGCTTCACGGCAACCGGGAGGATGCGCCATGCAACTTACCAGCAAGTCCTTGGATGGGTCGACACTGCATGGACTGCAGTGACAACCGAAACCATAGTGTCGGGATTCAGAAAGGCTGGAATAACCGGAACTGATGCCGAGTCTGACGACAGCCCCGCAGAAGAGGAGACGGCGCTTCATCTTCCTCCGGAAATAGCGGAGTTGTTCAGAAGCGACACGGAGGATGAAGAATTCAACGGGTTCAGTGATGTGGAATAAGATCGCGGGAGCTTGGTGAAATTGCTTTACCGAAAACTGTTGGACTCGCTGTCTTGTTATGTTATTTTATTTTATTTTATTTTATCTTATTCAGCCTCTCAGGTATGTTCTTTATGCTATTGTGTAGCTAACTGTTGATGTGCTACGTTAACAACATAAGTTACCGGACACATATTCAGCCTGTTGTTCTTTGTGCTATTGTGTGTAGCTGAATAACTTAAATGCCTTCTGTTTTAATGAAGTCTGTTTAAATAACTTTTTCTTGGTCTTGGATTTTGTTAAATAAATTTCTAAATAAATGCGACTTATAGTCCAGTGCGACTTATATATGTTTTTTTCCTCGTCATGACGCATTTTTGGGCTGATGCGACTTATACTCCGGAGCGACTTATAGTCCGGAAAATACGGTACTCTTTCCACCAATGCCTAGATATCATCACATATAGACTTTGACTGTTACCCGATTTAGGAAATAATTATACACTATAAATGCATGTATGTATGTATGTATATATATCGGGCTTGACATTTGTGATAGCTACTGTATACAGGCCATCAGGGCACCATACAGACTTTATCAAAGAACTTGCTGATTTTTTATCCATTTTATCCATTTTTTATATTATTAGTTAGTACTGGCTTTAGATAAAGTCCTAATTGTTGGTGATTTTAATCTACATGTAGATAACGAAAAAGACGCATTGGGCTATACTCCATTTAGTCAAGGTTGCAAAGCCGACTCCTTGTTACAAATATGTTTGAACTATCACTTCTGCCACAAAAGATTGCTTTATTAGGGCCCGAGCACCGATGGTGTGAGGACCCTATTGGAATTGCTCTGTTTATTATTAGGGCCCAAGCCCTGAAAGGGCCCTTAACATGCTTGAAAACTCTTGAAACTTTTCACACAGGCCAGAACCCGTGGCCATCAGGGCCGGGCTGAAGCTGGTACCTGGGCATGGCAGGGGGGCTCGACAGTGCCCCCTTGAACTGGGTCCAAAAACTTGGTCCATATATCAAACACGCTTGCATGAATTAGTATGAAACTCGGTACACATATAGATCTCATCGGGCCGAACAACTTCCGTGCTCTAAGTTTTATGCCAGTCCAACAGGAAGTCAGCTATTATGGGTTGTTTGGAAAATGCATGCTGTGGAATTTGATATACTCCTCAATTCATCCGATCGCCACCAAACTCTGTGCGCATGAAGTAAAAAAATTGAGGATGCTAAATTGCCAGCGGATTGCAGTTTGAATGATGTCCTGTATGAGCTAAATGACGGAGTATGTTTTTATGTTTCCATTGTTCGAATATGTCCGTACCTCACACACACACACACACACACACACACACACACACACACACACACAGTGTTTCCATATTTTATGGGGACTTTCCATAGACATAATGATTTTTATACTGTACAAACTGTATATTCTATTCCCTTACACTAACCCTACCCCCTAAACCTACACATCACAGAAAACTTTATGCATCTTTACATTTTCCAAAAACATCACTTAGTATGATTTATAAGCTGTTTTCCTCATGGGGACCAAAAAATGTCCCCACACGAACAAGGATTTCAGATATTGCCATCCTTATGGGGACATTTTGTCCCGATAATGTAGGGTTTACCAGGCCACACACACACACACACACACACACACACACACACACACACACACACACACACACACACACACACACACACATCTATATTACTAACAGGGGACTATCGCTCTACACTGGCCAAGAGGGGACTAGTGTTTCTAGTCATTTTGAAGAAACAAAAATTACATACAAAATTTTCTTTTAAGGTATTTTTTCATAATATAACTTTAAGTATGCATTACATACCAAGTGGGGACATGAAGGAGGTCTACCTTACCAACAGGGGACTCTCATAGACTGCAATGGAACTCTGTGTGTGTGTGTGTGTGTGTGTGTGTGTGTGTGTGTGTGTGTGTGTGTGTGTGTGTGTGTGTGTGTGTGTGTGTGTGTGTGTGTGTGAGAGAGAAGAGTGAAGTCTGTCTTCATTATGTAAATTGCACGATAAACACAATGCGTGCTATAGAGATGCATTTTCATGAGATCAGGCTGGTCATGCACAAGCATATACCATGTTCACATGTGTACTTATGATCACGTGTTCACATGTTCATTAGTATTACGTGTTCGCCGGGGATTTTTTGACAAAGCGACATCAACTACTGGCCTGGCTTGCATAATACAGCCCTTTTAGTGTTTATAGGGTTTGTTTGTGAACAATGTTGTAAATGTATTTAACAATTTAACAATTACAAGCAGTTTTGACTGATATGTGTAGTGTATTACTTAAGTTTGAAAATTAGTTATCTTTTTAACTGTTAACTGGTTTGAATCTTATTTATGGAACAGAAAGTTTTTGGTCAAGATAGGTAATTTGTCCTCTTCTGTCGCTCACCTCACCTGTGGCCTCCCACACATATCCATCTCGATCCCTCCCTTTACTCGTTGTAAATGCTACCATTGGGGTCTATTTAAGAAGACATGGTGTTTCCTTCCATTTTTATGCTAATCAGTAGTTTTATGCTAAATATTGTTAAATACATTTACAACATTGTTGACAAACAAACCCTATAAACACTAATAGGGCTGTATTATGCAAGCCAGGCCAGTAGTTTATGTTGCTTTGTCAAAAAACCCCGGCGAAACCCCGGCCTCCAAAAGGGCATTTTCGTGTAAATGAGCGGCCAAAACGCATGAAAAGATTACAATTTTCAGTTGAAAATGATGTTGTGTAAATATATATAAATATATAGAGTTATATATACACTTTTATTCTGGTTTAATGTGTTCACAGAAGCACTGCGGGTGCTTGATGTGACGGTGTGTGTGAATTCTCATGTTCTGTTGTTTATGCTGCTATTAGCACATGTAGATTTACATTTTTGAGGTATTTGAATGGGTCACAGACACTTATCTTTTCTTCCATTAATTCTAATCTAATCTTCAAATCATGTCAGTTAACTGATGATGTTGCGCTTTAACAGACCGAGTGGCCACCAAAGCGCTTTACATATTTGCCTCACATTCACCCATTCATACACACATTCATACACCGACGGCGGTGTCAGCCATGCAAGGCGCCACCCAGCTCGTCGGGAGCAGTTGGGGTTAGGTGTCTTGTCATGGACACCTCGACACTTGGTCAGGTGGAACCGGGGATTGAACCACCAACCTTTCGGTTTGTAGACAACCTACATGAACCACTGAGCCACTGCCGCCCCATGATGATGACTGGTTAACAAGTATCGACTGTCAGACAGAAAACAAAATGTTAAATGAACATCCCTCCTTCATATATTTTAACTGAATGAAGTAAAAATGTTCAGTACAGAAAGTCAACATAACATTTTGAGATTGACCTCCAAAATCTTTACAGTGTGTGTGTGATGGCAAGAAATCTACAAAGCAACCAAACTGGTGTCGTTCTTGACCATCCAACTGGGGATGCGAAGGTTAATTTTGATTAATAAAATCATTATTCACTGTATAAAGTAGTGACCTGAAATCGTTACCTTGACGAGCCATTTCTGTTTGATTTATCCCATAAACCCTAAAGGGACTGCATAACCAAGCATAGAAAGTATCTATGAAGAGAGAGCGTTAAAGAAGAAAAACAATATTATGATTGATAAGAATATCTTCTCGCCTCTGCTTTTGAACTGTTGCGTTGGTATTTTTTACACCATTGAAAAACAGATTCAAATGGTCTTTCCTCAAAAATATTATATTTAAATTTTTGATAACTGATGGTTTGGTCATTCTTTTTTAATTGTATATTGAATATTTTTATCCGTGCATATTGTGATCTCTGATGACTGTTTGAAAATTATTTATTAATATATATATATATATATATATATATATATATATATATATATACATATACACACACACACTCACCTAAAGGATTATTAGGAACACCATACTAATACTGTGTTTGACCCCCTTTCGCCTTCAGAACTGCCTTAATTCTATGTGGCATTGATTCAACAAGGTGCTGAAAGCATTCTTTAGAAATGTTGGCCCATATAGATAGAATAGCATCTTGCAGTTGATGGAAATTTGTGGGATGCATATTCAGGGCACCAAGCTCCCATTCCACCACATCCCAAAGATGCTCTATTGGGTTAAGATCTGGTGACTGTGGGGGCCATTTTAGTACAGTGAACTCAATGTCATGTTCAAGAAACCAATTTGAAATGATTCGAGCTTTGTGACATGGTGAATTATCCTGCTGGAAGTAGCCATCAGAGGATGGGTACATGGTGGCCATAAAAGGATGGATATGGTCAGAAACAATGCTCAGGTAGGCCGTGGCATTTAAACGATGCCCAATTGGCACTAAGGGGCCTAGAGTGTGCTAAGAACACATCCCCCACACCATTACACCACCACCACCAGCCTGCACAGTGGTAACAAGGCATGATGGATCCATGTTCTCATTCTGTTTACGCCAAATTCTAACCCTACCATCTGAATGTCTCAACAGAAATCCAGACTCATCAGACCAGGATACATTTTTCCAGTCTTTAACTGTCCAATTTTGATGAGCTCTTGGAAATTGTAGCCTCTTTTTCCTATTTGTAGTGGAGATGAGTGGTACCCGGTGGGGTCTTCTGCTGTTGTAGCCCATCCGCCTCAAGGTTGTGCGTGTTGTGGTTTCACAAATGCTTTGCTGCATACCTCGGTTGTAACGAGTGATTATTTCAGTCAAAGTTGCTCTTCTATCAGCTTGAATCAGTTGGCCCATTCTCCTCTGACCTCTAGCATCAACAAGGCATTGTCACCCACAGGACTGCCGCATACTGGATGTTTTTCCCTTTTCACACCATTCTTTGTAAACCCTAGAAATGGTTGTGCGTGAAAATCCCAGTAACTGAACAGAATGTGAGATACTCAGACCGGCCCGTCTGGCACCAACAACCATGCCACGCTCAAAATTGCTTAAATCACCTTTCTTTCCCATTCTGACATTCAGTTTGGAGTTCAGGAGATTGTCTTGACCAGGCCCACATCCCTAAATGCATTGAAGCAACTGCCATGTGATTGGTTGATTAGATAATTGCTTTAATGAGAAATTGAACAGGTGTTCCTAATAATCCTTTAGGTGAGTGTATATATATACATCTCAGAGATCACAATATGCATATCACAATATGCAATAGATATATAAAAGTTACATAATGAAGACAGACTTCACTGTTCACACACACACAGTTCCATTGCAGGCTATGGGAGTCCCCTGTTCAATAGGTAGACATCGTTCAGGTCCCCACTTAGCCAGTGTAGAGCGATATTGGTCTATAAGTAATATAGACATGAATGTGTGTGTGTGTGTGTGTGTGTGTGTGTGTGTGTGTGTGTGTGTGTGTGTGTGTGTACTGTGTGCAATGGCACATAACAATGGCAAGTAAATTGTTAGGGACTGCATAACCAAGAATAGAAAGTATCTATGAAGAGAGAGCGTTAAAGAAGAAAAATAATACTAATATGAATGATATATTGGTCTTCGCGTCTTCGCGCCTCTGCTTTTGAACTGTTGCCGTCGGTATTTTTTACCCCGTTCTAGATTTAAATGGTCTTTCCTCAAGCAATTCAAATTTTTACATTATTGATAACTGATGGTTTGGTCATTCTTTTTTTGTTGTTGTATATGCTTATCTATGCATATTGTGATCACTGATGCCTGTGTGAACATTATATAATTACGTATGTTTGGGCATGTTTTAAAATACCTGAAAGTTCTGTAACAATTTATAATAACAGCACTCTATTAATAATTAGTTAATCATTAGTAAAGAGTTAATTCATAATGTGTAAAGTATTAATATGCATTAATAAGCAGTTTATAAATAAAGCTATAAATACTTTATTCTTGTATAAATGCTTTATTTTTTATTTAGAAGAATACCAATATTGTGTTTAATAATTGTATTTTCATACTTTATTAATAATCAATTTATAATTTCTAAATGAAGTATAGCATTATTTACAAACCAGTTATTTGGGAGTTGTCAGTGATTCATAAGATCACTTAAGTGTAAGTAAATGCAGTAAATTCAGTAGTGGTCAGTTAAGTATTTTTGTGAGCTCATCTAAAGTGAGGACTAGTTATGCCTTGTAAATCATTTATAAAGGAGATTTAAAGACTCAGTTATCTTCTAAACAGAAAAAGGAAACAAACACAACACTGTGATACAGAACATAGAAATATATAACTGAGCCTTTAAATCTCCTTTATAAAAGCTTTACAAGGCATAACTAGTCCTCACTTTATAAAATAGTTATACTGACCACTACTAAATGCTTTGCAACTACCTGAATTACAGTAGAAATACATGTTAATAAAGCATTTATTAACACACTAAGTATATATTACAATATGTCTGTATAACGTATCAATGTACATTTGAAATAGTTTATTAATCATTTACTCACACTTTCTACGTGATCTTATGAACCACTGACAACTCCTAAATAACCGGTTTGTATACAATGTTATCCATCATTTAAAAATTATAAATTGATCATTAATAAAGTATGAAAATACAACAATTAAACACATTATAAATATGCTTTTAAAATAAGAATAAAGCTTTTATAGCTGTATTTATATATTTATATTATATAAGGTCTGTTAATACTTTATAAATTATGAAATAACTGTTTACTATTGCTTAACTACTTATTAATAGCGGAGTTATTACAAAGTTACCGTAAATTCTTTAACTAAGCAGCAGTTAAACAGCAGGTCTACAGTCTCACAGCCTCTCTGGGACAGCAAGCCATTCAAACAATAGAGAAGTGTGAACGACGTGTTTTTATGGGCCATTGCAGTTCCTGCTCCAGCCTACAGGAGCGCTGCTGAGTATAGGCTTAAACACAAACAAACCTGCAGGTCCCCACCTGGTCAAAAATGTAAAAAATTCACCAGAGCGTATTTTAGATGATTTTAACATGTTTTAAAGCATGACCAACAGGGGACTTGAAAAATGTCCCCACTTGGCTCGGCGGTCCCCTGTTGGTGAGTGTGTAACGACACCGGGTCCCCACTTAGATAGGTAGACAAGTTGTAGGAATTGAGGGCGAACCAAACATATGAATCTTCCAGGTGATTCGTTCCATAATTCCACACAAAACTCAACATTCCAGAACCGTAAAGATCCCGGCTCTAGCTAGTCTACAAAACGACTTTATGGCCCTGCAAGCTTCAAAGAGATGAGCCTAAATAGAGGAAGAACTGGTCAAAGTGAGATGGTTTGGAAAAGGCTGATTGGTTCAGTGATGGCACGGCTCAGAACCCACCAAAATAACGGCAGAGGTTGATTGATCCCAAGACAAAGGATTTAAAACAGACCACCTCCTTTTTAAGGACCTTTTGACGACCCCAGGGTGGGAATCTCTTAAAACCACAGAGAGTGAGATTTTACATATAAAAATACATAAAATCATCCCAAAACAATTATTGACGGACTTCTAATCAAACATTGTTAAACTACATAATCCTATATTGTATCTACCACCTCTGTATGTGTCTATTATGCTTAGATCACATACAAGTCATGTAATTGTTATAACTATTAGATGTTTGAATGAAAGTGTGTCTTGTTTCCTATCAGTACGATCATATCGTCGCTGCCCGATGAAACTCACATATGTCCAAAATTTTCAGGAAGTGAAAAAATCACCATCATTTCAAAAGCAGTCGAACGTAGGGTTAGTTCACCCAAAAATGAAAATTGTCATTACTCGTCCTCATGTCGTTCCAAAGGCTTTAGTTTAACTTCAGAACACAAATGAAGATTATTTTCAATTTTTGGTATTTTGGCATACTTGGTACGGCATCTTTAAATGTAACCATATTCTTGCCAGTGTAATGATATAATCCACATTTGACCAAAATCGAGTTTAAATGGACATAGGCTACGTGCATATTTTACAGTAACGGTGGTCGATACGCGTTCTTCCGATCCCAACCAAGTCGTGTTTCATATTGACAGATGAATAGGCTACGCTCAGTTTATTAAATAGCCTACGTCTCAGTTTATTAAATACGCTCAGTTTATTAAATAGCCTACGTCTCAGTTTATTAAATATGCTCAGTTTATTAAATGTCTCTTGCAAACTATGAAGGGACAATGAATCAATATACTGACATGGCAATGCTAGACTGATACTTTGTTTGCACAGTCCTACCGTAATTTTGTGAATATATAATAAACTTGTGAACAGTTGTCAAATACAAACGTTTGCTGATACTTTACCTCAAAGTGTTATTCGGCTATCCAATGCTGAGCTTCCAGAGACGCTTAAGATGAAACTTCACGAGACCGGCGAGATGCCACCACAGGGTGGGAGATACGCGGCATGATTGACAGCTTTGACACCAAATGGATATACGTGAAAATCAGATGACATGATTTCACAACTTTTCATTGGTCATTTAGATAACGTGTAGCATACTGTATACGGAAATGAACCTGGACAATCTATCCGTCGAAAAATCTCAAAATCGGCAAAATGGACATACGCGGTTTTCATTGGACAGCAACGATGTGTTCTTAATTCATAAGATGGCTTGATTGAAATCTGTGTAAAATGTTTTGCTTTCTTATAATAGGAATCATGTCTAAACTGTACACTTTTGTACTCTGCTAGAGCCGGAGAGTAAAGAGATCACAGATAACGCATGATTTACGATGAGAGGTGAAGAGAACGCCACCTCCCAAATAAAGACAGTGCCTAATTGTTCAGAACTCATCTAAGAGGCTGGACAACAGCTGATTTTAAAATCTTAGTACCCAGAAAAAGAGAGTTAGTAGAAGATTTTGTTAAGTTGGGTTTAGGTTTAGTTTGTGAATTTTTTCGCTAGAGAAAATTTACAGAAGTCATGGAGAAGCCATGACTGGTAACCGGACAGACGAGTAACCATGTAGACCAGCAGACAAAAGAACCCAAACAAGATCAGAAGAACATCCATGGGTTAAACAGCTTCATTTAAGCCATCTATAACTACTCTCGTCTCACTTTTCTTTCTGTTTCTTAGCTTTATTTTTCTTTTCCGTTGAGAGTCTCAAAGTTCCGTTTAAACGATTTGACTGCAAAGCCCGCTTTCCAATTTCAAAGACTTTCATCCATCGCCAACACACCGGGTTAGACATCATGTCCGGGTCACATCATGTGATTGGCTGCCCAGAGACATCTATTCAGGCACGAGGACCCGCCAGTCAACGAACCCGGGAAACACCCTTTTATGCCGACAAAAGGAATCCCAAAGAAATGCACAGACAAACACAAGTATACCTCCAGACTCTTAGCTGAACTGGTGCATTGAGATAAAATTGAATAACCCGCCTAAGAAACGATAGAAGGGTTAAATTAATGATTGACGGTTCGTTCAGGTCATGTCTTATACGTGCATATAGAAACTTGGGATTTCACTATCACACTCTTGAACTCATTTTTCTTTCCTCACTCTCTTTCTTTCTGCAACTCGTATGAATGTGTGTGTGTGTGTGTGCGTGGGTTTGTGTTAGATATTAGTTTTATGTTTTAGAATAATCAATAAAGTCTTATTTATATTTTAAAGATAATTGTCTTGTGTTATGTGCTTACAGATTTAATGTCTTAAACTGCTGATCCAAGTTACCTTGCTAATAAATAGTGTTTCACTATAGTTTGGATATTTATATCCATTTTAGAGCTGATAGTTACGGCCAGTTCAAATGAACGCTGAACGAGTCATTTGCGAGCCGTTTATCCCTATAAATTAATTAATAATTCATTTTGAGCTAAGTTGACCTGTCTAACCCAGACTCGTTACTTACTTAGTTCCTTACAAAGTACACAAACACACACACAGCCTTGTTTTTGTGATTTGTGAGGACATTCCATAGGCGTAATGGTTTTTATACTGGACAAACTGTATATGCTATCCCCTTACACTGCCCCTATCCCTAAACCTACCCATCACAGGAGACATTCTGCATTTTTACATTTTTAATAAAACACTGCTTAGTATGTTTTTAAAGCCATTTGAAATATGAGGACTCATGAGATGTCCTCAGAAATCACGTTCAAGTTGTAATACCAGTGTAATACCCATGTCATTATACACATTTGTGTCCTCACAAATCACAAAAACAAACACACACACACACACACACACACACACACACACACACACACACACACACACACACACACACACACACACACACACACACACACACACACACACACACACACACACACACACACACACACTCCAGCATTGGAATCTTGACTTTGCAGCCTGTTCATTATAGCCGTAATAAAATACAATAATAAAATAGTCAACTTAACATATAAAAATTACACTGCTCTGTTTAAATAGTCAATAGTACAATTCGTACCGTAAGCACCACTCCACGGTGATGTTTCCAAGCACATTTTTGCGCATGTGAACAGGATGATTTTTTATGTCGATATTGGAACGTGAGTGAAGTACAAACACTATAATAAATAATAGTTTAGCATCCAAATACATTGCGATTGTTGAAACATTTTGATTATAATAAGAGAGTTATGTGAGCCCAACGCTGCTTACTTTCACACTTGCTTTAATTTAATTCATTGCTGAATTTTTGTGCCATCTGTCCACAACAGTGTTTTAAATGAGAATAAAGTCAAATGCCCCTTTAGCCACATTGTATATAAGTATTCTTATGCTGCGTTCACACCAAACGTGAATAGAGCGTCAAATTCGCGTCTACCTCATCTAGTTGAACGCTTGAACATTTTGAATCCATTCGCGAATTGAATCCAAAGCGAAATTGACGCGTGTAAAAAGCAAAAAATTGACAAACGTCTGAGGCGAAATCCACTTCTTGTGGGAGGGGCGAGTGGCGGTTTTCTGTTTGCAAGATGGCTGATGTTGATTCATCGAGAGTCACCGCTCTATATTTGCTCTGGAGAGAAGAACAGCGGTGTAGGGGTCATCGTCGCCATACTTGGGTCCACCAGACCCTCCGGAGACATTCCCAATTTACCATTTGCTCCAGGAGCTGCGCTTGAATGACGGCCGCTTTCAGCGGTACTTCCGCCTGTCCCGCGCCCAGTTTGATGACCTGCATCGGAGCGAATCACCCTCACCCTCACCCACCTAATCTGTCATTTATTTAATTGAATCTGTCACATATTATCGTGAACTGGACGCGCGAATGAGGCGAATTCGCGTCTTCCGCGCCGCGCTAAAGGCCTCATTCGCACCGCAGGACCTCTAGACGCGCGTAAACCTGTCTTTACATTGACTTAACATTGAAATCACTTGCGCCAGACGCTCTATTCGCGTTTGGTGTGAATGCACCATTATGCTTGGCTTAAGAATAGGCCTATGGGTCGTGTCGATTTTTAAAAAAAAGGGTCGCTCTTGAAAAAGTTTGAAAACCACTGCTCTAGTGCTGTATGACTGAAAAAACGGAATGATACTTTTAAACATAACACTAAACCGACAGAAGGTGGCGGCAGGCAACCGTCTTAATAAACGAGTCATTGATTCATTAATTCAAACGATTCGTTCAAACAACTGATTCATTCAAGAATGAGACATGTTAATGAATGGTTAAATTAATCTTTGAATCAACCTATTTGTTCAAAATGCTGAATCATTCAGTAATGAGAAAACATGGCTGACTGTTGTTGTGAGATGCGTAATGGTTCTGCTGTGATCTTTGTATTGGAACTATTTTTGCTGCTGAAACAGATCAACATTGCATCGAAAATGTAAGTGACTTAATTGTAACTGTTTATTGAAAAACAGTTTCCTCGTTGTGGGCCGGAGCCTGCTGCCATCCGCTGGTGTAGGGGAGGAGAATGGAGCGGGGGACTCGTGGCCATGGACGCCCGAGGCGGGGCGCTGGAGTGAGTTGCCTGGGGGACGGTGGAGCTCGCTGCCGGCCGCCTGGGAGTTGGAGGGGTGGCTGCCGTCCGGGAGGGAGCGGAGGAGTCGCCACTAGGGGTGGCACGATCCGAATTATTAATACTAAAATAATAATTAAAAAAACAGTGCCAAATTACCTAATAAACTGTATCTGTATGCCTCACTGTGGGGAAGAGACTGTGATTATTATTTTGTTAAAGGCATCAAAGCTTGACTTAAACATTATTTTCCTTACTTTGTAAAACAATACAGACAAAATATATACTATATAATTAAAAGACATTTATTTTTACATTTTAAGCACAACTTTTTAATGAAGCAGCAACATATGATAGATTGGACAGAACAACTAAGGCCATCAATAAACTGCAATTGCGCAAAAGTATTGTAATATGAAAGGCTCCAAATCAGAGCGGCACGAAACCTTATGCGCATCCCGTGCGTAGAATGATGCGCTCGAAGCAACAAGTAGTCACAGCGCGCAGCGCTTCGCATTGAAAAGTTCAAAGCACAAAAGTAAGATATACATATATATATATCTTTATTTATTCATTAGTTTGAGCCTTTTAACAGTTTAAATTTCAGTTAATGTGCGCGTGAAGAGCAATTATATCGCTCTCTACTCCAGTGTTGTGATCACTGATCAGTTGTGTTGTGATCTAACAGACACCCGGTAGAAAGTAACATGTGAAACTCCAGCACGTCAAATTCCTTTTATGCAAACCATAGACCTTTATCTACAGATCTATAGTATAATAATAGGAACATTGACTCATCTTGGAGAGAGTTTCATCGTGTTGACTGTTTTACCCGAGCGCGACGCGCTGTTTGAGTGCTGAGAATGACTGACAGCCGCACCGGAGGGAAGTACTTAGGTGAAGATTAATTTAACAATTTAAATCTGTACCTCACATTAAACTATATGCAATGGCTTCAGAAAACTTGGAATACAGTACACGGAAACATTATAGTGCTTTATGATGTTTTTGTGCCTTTTGTGTTGTATAACAATAACATTCGTAGGCTACAATATCGGATCGGATTTGGATGGTCTCGTCTGGCGATACCCGATCCGGCAAATATTGGTAGTATCGGAGCAATACCGATACTGAGTATTGGATCGGCGCACCCCTAGTCGCCGCCGCTCACCGATGGCCGGAGCCTGCTACCGTCCGCCATGAAGGGGAGGAGCAGGGAACGGGGGACTCCTGCCGGCTGCCCTAGGAACCCAAGGAGCCGTCGCCGTCCACCTGGGCGGCAGAGGAGTGTCGAGCCGTCCACCGAGGGCTACCCAGCGTCACCGCCAAGCACTGTGGAGGAGATCGCCCAGCTGGTGGAGGACCAGATGGCAGCGTGTTGTGGGAACCGGACCTAGTTTTTTTTTTTTTCTCTCTCCCCTCTCTTGTATCTGTCGCTCCTCATGCGTCCGTCTCCATTTCCCTCGGCTCATCGGTCCATCCCCCCCAGGGATCGCCACCGATCCCTTATTTATTTTAATAAAGTTTTTTTGATTGTCTGCCGGTTCTCGCCTCCTTCTTCCCTGAACTATGATCCTTGCTACACATATATTGTAGAATTAAAACACTTTAAACCCAAATGTCAAAAAATTTACTCAAATCAGTGAACAGCATTTATGAAGCTCCATTCTTATAGATCATTAACTAAAAAAAGTTGTTTTAGTGTTTAGTTACCCTTTAACTGTATTGTATGTTAATAATATAAAAACTCCATATTTTAAATTTGTATATGCTGTATGTTGTTAACTGAGTTTATTTTTTGTGTGCTGCACTCATTTGTTTACATTTCTCCTCGAGAGGCTGCCCAAGCTTCAGCAGCGCAAAGTTGTTACCATCAGTAATACATTTTATTACATATTATCCACTATCGATCGCAACTTACAATAAATGTAATACAATCAGAATAATCTCTTGTTTTAGTGATTCCCAAGTTATCTTTTTTCATTCTAAATCATGTGAGTGTGTGTGTGTGGGGGGGTGGGGGATTCAGTTGTCAATTACACTGAGTGACTGACAAGAGTTTAACCCTTCCATTGCTGTGTGCATTAGCCTGCATTGAAGGGTAAGAACTGTTTTAGGCCTTGTCTCATCTTAACAAGTTTGATTAACAAAGTCATAGAACGTCCTGGTTGCGTATGCAACCCACCGTTCCCTGAAGGAGGGAACGGAGGACGTAGTCGACGGTCGACTGAATTGGGATCTCGCTAGAGAGCCTATCCTCTTCGAGTAATATTGAACGAGCCAATGTAATTGGCGTGCGTGATTCGCATCACACACTCCGCCCCCGCGGCGCGGGTATAAATACGGAAGTGGATGCACGCACTAGTTGCTTTTCGCTGAAGAGCCGAGAGTAACCCGGGGTCAGCGGTAGTCCAGCGGTAGTGGCAAGGGGACTACGTCCTCCGTTCCCTCCTTCAGGGAACGGTGTGTTGCATATGCAACCAGGACGTTCCCTTTCAGTCGATAACGTCAGACGTAGTCGACGTTCGACTGAATTGGGATAACCTTTGAAAACGCCACTAACGCTGCCATCTTCCAGTGCCTAAACCAAAGCCTCCTGATGCCCCCGCAAATTTAAGGCGGGGAAGGACAGGGCTTAGGCCAGGGAAGTCACTGCTGTTCCTACAGGACCACTGGGAAAGCATTCCCCGTACATTGGAAGGAAGGGACGCTGCGGAAGCCACATCCAACCCAGAGGGAGGTAACGTGGAGAATACACATATGAACTGGGCGGAAACCGGGCAGTCTAACATATGGAATGTCCCTGGGGTGGCTCCAGCCTAAGACGGGGGGAAACACACCGGACAGTGACGGCAGAGAGACTCTGCCGAGGGAAGACACGGGCTCGCCGCAGGGAGCCGTATCGTGGAAGAATACACATATGGGGTCGCCGTAGGGACCGCAACATATGGACCCAGCCTAACACAGGTTTCACACTGCTTACAAGTGGTAGGCCTAACACCAGACGTTCCGCACGTCCGACGTCGGAGGGGTGTGGAGGAACTCAACAGGGTTCAATTTTAAGGGAACTCAACTGGAGTAGAAAGGCGCACGTATCCAGTCCATAGGAGGGGAATGGCGCAGCAAGCCGACCCTTGAACCGGGCTCACGGTGAAACTGGCTTCATGAGAAGGGAGCCCACGGGAAGCAGCGGTTCAACTAGGTGTCGTCCAGTCCCCAACTCTAGAATCTGTTTAGCAAAGCATATCGTCAACGCCCAGGCGGAGCACTTTACACCCATCATAGAGGAGCTCAACACCTAAGTGGACATGTTGCATCTCGGATTATTACCGAAATGAAGGCAAGACCTAAGTGCAACTTTGCATGGAAACAGCCTTCCCTCTCTGCTGAGTTCCAACAGATATTTGTAGAGCTGGTCTGAGGTCTATGGCTTGTATTCTGTACACGTCCAAGCGAACGGACAGAGAAGCCAGGGCTGGATCTGCCTCCTCCAGGGCAACGCTTGCAGGCTCACCACCTGCTCCTATTACGGGAGAGGTAGGAACCTTGGGCATAATCCGAGCCGGGGTCTCAGCTTGTGAGAGTTAGCCGGCCCAGACTCCAGGCACAATACGTTGACCGAAAGCGAGCAAGTCCCTACCCTCTAGTAGAGACCACGTGAGCAGGAGAACTGATATAACAGAATTTTTAACTCACTGCCTGCAAAGGCTCAGGGGCGGTCTCTGCAGTGCAGTCGCACCAGGGACAAGGCCCAAGAGGATACAGAGGGACGCAAGGATTTACAAGACCTTGCTCCTCAGGAACCTGACGATCAGAACGTGCGTCTGCACACTTCTGCAACACGATGAGCGTCGTTTAAACCCCGAGGCAACATCATTTTGAGGGTGAAGGAAAACAGCCTACTCCAACCCATTTTGCAGGAAAGAGAGCACTGAAGTGATCGAAAGCTTTCAGGATCTCCTCTGGAGAGAAGACACACTCAACGACTAGGTTCCACTTCTAAAGGCGTAAGCACGCTACCCATTTCTAGGGGGGGCTCGCAGAAGTGATGGTAACTATCACATGTCCCTGTGATAGCCACCTGAACCTCCGCGTTCAGATGTAAGACCGCCCGGAATCTCCGGGGGAAGAACGCGGGTGCCATCGTGCCCCGTCCCTGAAAGAGTTTTCAGGGGAAGTCAGGAAGGCTGTCGATGGGAACCAGGTCTAGTTGGGCCAATAAGGGGCAACTATGAAGACCTGTTCCTCTCCTGACTTGGCACGTAGGTGCAAGCGACGGGCGCAAAAAGACAGGAGCATTGCTCAACACAACATGTGGAGATCACTGGGCTTCCGGAGCATTTTCTGCTCAGCACTTGAGTGTGATAAGTTCACTGAGCTTCAGGAGCATTCCTGCTCAACACCTGAGTGTGATAAACTCACTGAGCTTCAGGAGCATTTCTGCTCAACCCTTGAGTGCGAAGAACTTCACTGAGCACCAGGAGCATTTCTGCTCAGCACTGCGTGTGATGAATTCACTGAGCTACAGGAGCATTTCTGCTCAACAACTAAGTGTGATGAACTCACTGAGCTACAGGAGCATTGCTGCTCAACACCTGAGTGCGATGAACTTCACTGAGTTTCAGGAGCATTTCTGCTCAACAGTCGCAGTCGCTTTTAGAAGGCTCACTGGGGTTAAACGCATTTCTGCGGGCCCCTGGGGCAGCTGAGAGCCAGTGTTTGTCCAAGGGTAGTCCGCTCGGTTTGTACAAACACTGGCAGGAAGACGAAACCGGAGGGGCAACTGAGCGGCCCCGGAATAGTCATGACCCAGCTGGACCCAGGGGATGGAGTCTCCACTTGCCCTGGCTATAACTGTCGTGAGGCTCGATGGCGGCACGATTGAGTAGAGCGGGAAGAGTGGAACAAAGCGTCCTCAGAAGCTTCTGACTCCAAGGAGGAGGTGACGGGTGAGTTGTGACATGCAAGGGAAGCTTGCGCAACGGTCGCAATGTCTAACGACTCGAGGCACGAATGCCCGTGTAGTCGAGGGTCGCCCAGGCCCCCGTTAAAACACGCCCTTTGTACATGGCCCCTCTGTTGAAGAGGGTTTGGCAGCAGACCGGGATGAACTATAGTCACACAGGGTGAGCTGCTCTGCCACGGTCACCTCGAGACTCGATCATGAAGCTAGCGCTGAAGCAGTCACATATGGAGGAAGCAAATGGCTGCAACTACCATATACCCCAGGAGCCTCAGAAAGTTCTTTCAGTGGGACCCTTTCTCACTTCAAACACCAGCTGAACACATTCTCATTGGAGAGACGTGTTAGACCGAGTCCATCTCCAAAACTGAAAAAGAGATACTCAGCCCGTGGGCGAGATTACTCTCTTCCATTTGACCTGAAGACCCAACGGGCTCTGGAGCACTCGAAGGGAAGGACACTGTACTGATATTCCACCCTTACACGCAACCCACAGGATGGCCTGCGGTGCGGAAGGTAGAGATCTGTTTTTAAGCACATGTCTTACAGGTCGGAGCTGCAGACCAATCTTGGGCCAAGATGGTTACGACCCACCACCTAGTAGCACGAAGAACGAGTTTACAACTGGCCTTCGTACCGGCTGGAGGAGCGGCTATATCAAATCCTTTGCCAGCAGGATAAGATAAGCACGCACAAGTCAGGAGCACTGCTCAACACTCGGTGTGATGAATATCACTGAATTTTCAGGAGCACGTCTGCTCAACACCTAATGTGATGACTATCACTGACTTGAGCGGGGTAGCCGAGCCTGGGGTGGGGCAGCAAAGTAGAGAGAGTGGTGTTAGTGTGCTGTGCAACACTTACCTGTCTCCACAAGCGGCAGGGGGCGCGTGAGAAGGCGGATGACCGAGTCCTCGAACGCACCAAGCTGCCTGCTGGCGACCAAGGGGGAGCTGAGGGGTGTAAGGCTATACAGGGTCACACCCGCCAGACTGGCCCTCTTGGGACTCAGGAACAGATGAAATTGCTCTCTCTTTGAAGTGTGGGTACCGCTTGCTCCGCTTTTTTTTTTTTTTTTTTAGGGAGCCAGCGGCGGAACAGACACACACACAAACAAAGGCTCCACCCGGCCCTCACCCGGGGGGAGGGAGTGACCGTGCCACTCCAAGAGTATCTCATCCATTCCTGGGCGGCCCGCTCAGGAATGCTTTCGCTGTTGCTTGCTACCTGGCTTGGCAGCGCCAGGAGCGGGCTGGGCGTCTCTACTGTGGCCGGCTCGATGCTGAGGCCTGGGTGGAGGCTGCTGCGGAGGGCCAGCAGGAGCGGCGGCCGGGGAACGCCCACGGCGACGAGCAGGCGGAGGAGCTGCCACCGGCGGCGGGTGGAGGCAGCAGCTGGCCACCGGGGCAGGATGTGCCGGATGACCTCCGTCTGCGCTTGAGCGGCAGAGAACTGTTGGATGCAGTTCTTCACCGCGTCGCCGACCAGCCCAACCTGGGAAATTGGGGAGACCAGGAACCGAACCTTGTCCGCATCCGCCATACCAACCAGGCTGAGCCAAGGAAGGCGCTACTGGACCACCAAGGTGGACATCGCCAGACCGATCACGCACGCTACGACACTCATGCCCCGGAGGGTGAGGTCGGATGCAGTGCGGTGCTCACCTATGAGCGCACGGTCTGGATTACCCTCGTGCATGCCATGGGTGCCCTAGCCTGCAGAAACGCCATTGCACGCAAGAGGAAGCGGCTTGCCCACAGGCTTTGTAAGCTCTGCCCGTCGGAACGGACGAAAACTCACAGGCCTTAGGGGGGAGACGAGGATCCCCCCAAAAGGCAGCGGCCGCCGGACACAGGTGCACCTGTGTCGACAGACCGTTCCAATGGAGGGACACCTCGCAACCCTTCACCGTTCCTCCATCAAGGGTAATAAGGGGGGAAAGCTATTCAGGCAGTTTCTGGCAGAGAAAGATGCTGTTCACCACCTGATAAGCCCTCCATGCATTTCGGGAAAGAAAGGCACTGGGGCGGCGAGCTGAGAACCAGCGCGGCCCGCCCCAAGATACCAAACTCCAGATTCCAACCGAGATTGAACGGGACACGGTGGAGGTTCCACTCGAGCCCGGCAGCCTCGGCGGCCCGTTTCAGCATAGCTGATAATTCTGGATCCGGCTCGGGCTACATTGAACTCCCGGAGGGAGACAATGCAGCCGAGTCATCATCTCTAGAAGTCAGCTCACCCTCCGATGCTGCAATCGGCGTCCGGTCCCCCAGGGGAGCCCCGAGTGAAACCGCTGGCCCACCCATTACAGATGGACCAGCAGACAACACAGGAGGCTCCAGTGGTTGCAGTGGAAGGGAGGAGTGAGGAGCCCACAGGGAATGGTTACCGGGCGGGACATCCAACACTATCCTCCGGTCACCCATCCCACACAGCACCCGAGGGTGGGGCATGGTAATGGGGACTCGCTCTCCGCGAACGAAGGCGAGTCTCGCCCTTAACACTGCGACAGTCATGTTCCCGCAGTGAAAACATGAGCTGTCCACAAAAGCTGTCTCAGCGTGCTGTAACCCCAAACACGTGACACAACAGTTGTGACCATCAGAGAGAGACAGGGAACGACCGCACCCAGAAACGCACGGGCGGAATGACATCTTGAAAAAGACGCAAAAGCACCCGTGTTGCTCTTTCAGAAAATAGGACCGTCACTAGTGCTGGAGCACACAGGGGAATGACCGCGGCAACACTGAACAGAGAACTGAAACAGTGAAGCACTCACTTTTCCGCCCTCTAACCAGCCATCAACACACACAAACATTTAGAAATTTGTTGCTGTTAAATCAGCAGTTGAGAGCTCAAAGCTCGCGATCACCGCTGCACTCGCGCTGTAGAACACCAGCACTGGGAGAGTCTTCCTGAAGAACACCGACACACTCGCTCGTTGTAGACAACAGCACTCTCAGAGACATCAAACGATCGGCTCCTCAGCGAAAGGCAACTAGTGCGTGCATCCACTTCCGTATTTATACCTGCGCCGCGGGGGCGGAGTGTGTGATGCGAATCACGCACGCCAATTACATTGGCTCGTTCAATAGTACTCGAAGAGGATAGGCTCTCTAGCGAGATCCCAATTCAGTCGACCGTCGACTACGTCTGACGTTATCGACTGAAAGGGAACCAGTTTATTAGAAGTACATTGACAACATAGTTTTAAATAATTAGTTTAACAATTAGATTAATAAACATATAAAAAAGACCTTGAGATAAAAACTGTCCTTATGCAAAGGATAACTTCGCACTCAATTTACAGTGACCTATGACATTCATGTGACACCCATTCATGTGACACATGGATGTATCTGTTGTGGTTCACGGTCATAGTGGCACCAGCTGCTGCAGTAAATGTGGCGCATTCAGACGACTTTGATGTGGTTCTTTTACATTTATCGTGTTTTCAATTCATATTGCCCGTCATGAACAGTTACCCTAAACCCTAAAGGGGGCGGTGCCACCGGCTTGGGCCCGTCATTGCTGCTTGCAGCTATATTTATTATTCTTCTCCAAAGTCTGTCGCATTTTTGAGGGCCTAAATATGCTCGAAACCTTATGAAACTTTGCACACGCTTCAGAACTGGTGTAAATTTACATCTGATATGGGTTTCAGAGTTGGGTGGGGCAAAATGGCTGGATAGCACCACCTATAAAGGTTCAACGAAGTGTGCCTTCCGCTATGTTTCATGTACGTGTACGAAAATCGGTACATATACATGTATTGACCCAATACCTACAAAAAAGAATCTTGGAGCGTAGCCCTAAACAAAATAGAAAGTCAGCCATTTTGAACTTCCTTTTAGATTTTTCTGCAGTTTTTGCCTCCTACAGTTTTAATCTCATCTTCAAATTTGGTGAGTGTAATCCTAACCCTCTGGGGTCGGCGGTCACGCCGGCGTGATTGTCTCGCTTTTTTCTTATCAGTGCAAAAGAGACTCAAATAACTCTGTCGATTTTTGTCATACAGGCAAGTGTTAAATGGTTAAATGGTTTTATTCTTTTTTAACTGACAGGGCACAGCAAAGTAAAGGCTAATGAGACACTATCAGAGATTAAATACTGTAACACAGGAGTTCCTCAGGGTTGTGTTGTTTCACCAATACTCTTCACATTGTACACAAATGATTGCAGAAATGTACACTCTAATAACCATATAATGAAATTTGCTGACGATACCGTGATCCTAAGCCTTTTGTACAAGAAAACGGACTCTTCTATGTATCAAAACGAAATAGACACATTTGTTAAATGGTGTGACACCAACCAACTAATTTTAAATATCCAAAAAACAAAGGAGATGGTCTTCGACCCGAGGCAAGTTACAGACCACAAGCCAGTGGTCATTAAAAACCAGGAAGTAACTCAGGTGTCCTCATACAAATATTTAGGTGTCCATATAGACTGTCTTCTTTGTTGGAATACACATGTTGATAACCTGTGTAACAAACTACAGCAGAGGCTATATTTTTTAAGGCGCCTAAGGTTGTGTGGTGTGAGCAGTCGTATCATGATGATCTTCTATCATGCCATCTTAGAGAGTGTCATCCGATATGGAATTACTGCATGGTTTGGCAACCTATCAGTTAAGGTGAAAAATAAGCTTGCTAACATGCACAAAATAGCCATGAAAGTTATAGGGAGGAGAGAATATGAGCCTATACAGAGCCTGTATGATCAGGCAGTTATAAAACAGGCTATGAAAATTAAGTCAGACCCTCAACATCCCCTCTTTCCTGAATATGAAACCTTGCCATCGGGAAGAAGACTCCGTGTACCAAAATGCAAAAGTAATCGCTTAAAATTATCATTCGTGCCAGTCTCTATTAAGCTGCTGAACGATGCGAAATAAAACTGTGTGAGCACTTCAGCACTTTACCTGTGATCTCAGTGCAATAGGGCAATGTGCAATATATATACTAGCACCTTAGCATATGAACTTTACAAAAACTTCAATACAATGGAGTAATTTCCAACAACCATACTAGCGCTTAAGCACTTGCACTTTAATCCATGGAATTGTGTTGTCAATTATGTCTCTTTTTCTTTTGTCTATATTTGCTTCTGTTTGTAATTTGTGATGTTTTGTATGATGTTCATTTTATGAAACAACTCTGCACTGCGCCCAAGCAAAATTTCCCCTCGGGGACAATAAAGTTAACTCAACTCAACTCAACACAACTATACATCATTCCAAACTGTTAAATGTCTTCTTTTATTTGTGTACACTCATAATAAAAACAAAATATTGTGTTTTTCGTAAAATAAAGAAAATAAACATGATGCGCGTTTTGCCGTCTCTCTCAATGTGAAGTTCATTCTGAGACTCGACAGAAAATGCCCTGTAACTCAACGAATGATTGTCACACAGACTTGAAACATATTTCTTTACAAAGCTTGAAGTCTCTATTATTAAATGGTGTAATAATACCATAATAATAATAATAATCATATCAAAATCAAATATTCTCTGCTTAAGTAATCAGTATGAAAGCAACGAGATGTACAGTTTCTCAAACGGTCCTTATTAGCTCTAATGTGACCACACCCACGTGCGCACGAGGGATTCACATGCAAATCGTCCACATGAAGGAACAGACCTGTAAATGCCCTCATTACCTCAAAAACAAAGAATCAGAGACATCAGCACTCCTCTGCTTTTCATCGAGTTTGGAAGACTGTGTTTCTGCTGTAAGAATTAGAAGAATTAGAAGAATATGATTTGAAGTTTGAAGTTTTAAGATAAGATTAAGTTAAGATTTTTAAGAAATTTCTACTCATAATAGTAAGCATGTTATTGTTGCATAAACTTCATATTGTAGCTACTAGTTAAACTGGTGCCAGACTAAAATGTATGTATATATACTGTATATACAGAAACATGTTGAAATATGAACTTTAGACAGGTAGGCAACCTTTCAATGCTAAATTTATATACAAGTACGACACGATGATGTTTTTATGTTCAATTATAAAACACAGCATGATATAGCCTAAAAGTAGGCTAGTATGAGTGTTTATTCTAAAATGGTGAATATTAGAATATGTTAAATACTGTGTTTCTGGATATCTGCTCAAACGTAGATATGTATAATGTGGTAACAATAATGTTTCATAGTTTGGAGTGGCTCGATCGCTTCAGTAAATGTTCTCTGCACGCACTGTGAGTTTGAGTCACTCGCACTGTGCGTTTGAAAAGCAAAACGCGCCAAACATAGGCTTCATGGTTTTACTCCAATCTCATTTCATAACATCATAAGGAATTGAAACATTTGAAGTAACATGATAATCCATATATTTTTCTCTAGTGTAGTGTAGCCTACTGAATTGTTCGTTTTTAACCATTTATAGGCCGTCTGCTACAGGCTATTTTTATTGTTATTTTATGCAGCCCTACAAGTATATGCCTTCAAGGTGTTCATCAGGTGTTCATTTATATATATATATATATATATATATATATATATATTGTAAATTTTAAATCACAATTTTAACTAGAAAAATCTAAAATGTATTCCCAAAATCGTGCAGCCATATAGTTCTCTTACGAGAGGTTCTCTCGTATTGCGTAAGTTTAGCTTACGCTACGGGAAAGATTCATCTTTTCGAGATATTGAAGCCAAAAAATTATCCTTAATTTTGTATCCATTGTCAACGCAGGGCAGCAGCTAGCAGACCTAGACCAGGCTGTCTAGCATGCTCATAGGCTGCCCTGCGGGAACTGCAGCAGCCTACCACTGAGCCCGACGTGATGTCTCGTCCAATATGGGCGTGGCTTAGTGTGTATAAGCAGGGCTCGTAGGCTGTTTTCTCAGATTTTTCATCATTTTTCAACTAGCCAGCTTAGGACAGCGCCTGAAGAAGCCGTCCGTCTTCGCCACCTTCAGCCATCTGTCCGAGCTACGCTATCCGGCGACGTATACTTTCATGCGAAAACTTACTGTCTAAAAGAGCAGCGAGCGTCTTTTTCAAGATGCCTTGCACTTCCTGCGGCTCGTGCAGAGCCCCGCTCAGCGACGGAGACCGCCATGTTATCTGCGCTCTCTGCCTGGGCCAGGAACACGCAGCTCTTGCCCTCTCGACAGGACGTTTGTGAGCTCAGCGACGCACTTCCGATGTCGACCCTGCGGGCTCGGCTGGAAGTGTTCAACCCTCAAGCTGTCACTCCACCCTTTGCAGGGCCGCGCAAAATTAGCGCCGTTTCAAAGGCCGCCGGAATAACTCCCTCGAGCGTCTATCTCTCCTTCTCTGCCCCCCCTCCCGGACGCGCAGCCGCCGGCTCCCGCCCGCGCTGCCACCGCCTCAGGGGACGAGGCGCTTGATATGGATGAGGACGCGCCGCTGACAGCTGTTCTAACCGCGGCTAGCTTTCTTTACATTACAAGAAAGCTACCCCACCCCGTGCGCATGCGTCACCGGCGAAATGAGGAAAGACTGTGTTAGTCCCGCCGAGGCCGGACTATCCCCCATTTCTCAAACATTTGTCAGCTCCTCTTAATTTGAGCGGCTGGTAATGTCAATATTGCAGCAATGAGTCTGTTATATAACACGCACGCCTGCAAACAAACGTCGACACACAAAAACTGTGATGACGCTCTCTTATCTGCTCGCACTTTCGCGCCAGAGACCTGTGTTCGATCCCGGCTCTCGCAGCAGATAAAATTTCTGTGAATCTCCTCAGCGAGCTGCCGTATTCAGATCCGCTTCACGCCGATGGTGTTTTTAGTGTAGAAAAGGTGCCCACATCTCACTGTTCACCCCTACACACAAGCACAACACTTCCCGTGTCACTCACAGAGCCCACTCTCATAAAGCGGAAAATAGCTGCTCGATGTGTCCACGAGTCTGTGCCCACGCCTGCATTCTGCCCGCTCTATCACACCGCTATTAAGACTCATATCAGTCAGAATATAAACGTAAGTCCCGTGCCCACTCACGAGCGCTCAAGCTTACTAACACACATCTCACCCCAAGCACTACACGCGCATTCCAGAGTTGTCACAAAACGCCGCCCATCCCAAGCGATCGCGGCGTCACATATAACTGTAAGTCTCGTGCCCGCTCACGCTTACTTATGAACACCCTGCTCAAAGCGCCGCGCGCGTCACAGAGTTATCATAAAACGCTCCCTATCCAAGCGATCGGGACGTCAAATATGTATGTAAGTCTCGTGCCCGCTCATAAGCGTTCACGCTTACTAATAAACACTTTGCCCAAAGTGCCATGCGCATGTCTCAGGACTATCATAAAACGGTCGCCATCCAAAGCGATCGGGACGTCAAATACGTATACAAGTCTTGTGCCCGCTCACGCTTACTAATAAACATTTTTGCCCAAAGCGCCGTGCGCACGTCACAGGGCTATCGTAAAACGCTCCCCATCCAAGCGATCGGGGCATCGAATATGTATGTAAGTCTCGTGCCTGCTCACAAGCGCTCACGGTTACTAGTAAACGCTTCGCCCAAGGCGCTGCTCGCTCATCATTAAGTGATCACAAGACGCTCCCCATGCAATTGGGATGTCATATATGAAACAGCCTGTGACCGCTGTCAGCGAGCCGTCGTATTCAAGCACCGAGGGCGCGCGCGTCGCGCCCACACCTCCGGTTCAGTTTCTCGAGCCCACGCAGTGTGGCGATCAGAACCCGGAGGCCATTCGGCCCCTAGCTGTACATATATAAAGCATGGAAAGCTATCCCAAGGGTTTCAAAATGGGTGCTAAGCACAATAAGGCAGGGCTATTCGCTAGAGTTCGTTCGCCGTCCCCTGCGCTTCGAGCCTGGACTGCGACTACAGTGAATGCAGAGGTAGCACATCTACTCCGCGCAGAAATAGCGAAGCGGCTGTGCAAAGGGGCTATAGATCTGGTACCACCTTCTCTGAATGAGTCAAGCTTTTACAGCCGTTATTTTCTCGTGCCCAAGAAGGACGGAGCGCTCGGGCTAATCTTAGATCTGAGACATTTGAACGAAGTGCTTATGAAAAGACTGTTCAAAATGCTTACGACCAGGAAAATCCTCGCGCACATTCGCCCGAGGGACTGGTTTATCCCTCTCGATTTGAAAGATGCCCCGTCCTGCCGTTCAGCCTGTCTCTAGCACCCCGTACATTTACGAAGTGCATGGACGCGGCTCTCGCCCCCTTGAGAAATCAGGGCTGGCGAATTATAACTATCTGGACGATTGGCTAGTTTTGGCACAGTCAGAGATGGAACATTTATCTCTCAGAATAGTACTCCTCAGTCATCCAGAAAGCCTGGGTCTCACGGTCAACTGGACCAAGAGCTCATTACTGCCCAGCCAGTCAATTCCTTTCTAGGAATAGAACTGGACTCTGTGGCCATGACGGCTCGTTTATCAACACAGTGTGCGCGCCGTGTTCGACACCTAGCCGCGTTTTTCCAGAAGGGCTGCATCATCCCTCTGAAGACATTACAGAGGATGCTGGGCTATATGGCCTCAGCTGCAGCAGTGCTCCAGCTGGGCTTACTGCGCATGCGCCCACTTCAACGCTGGCTGAATGCTCGAGTGTCTCGCCGAGCTTGGGCCTCCGGTTGCGAACGAATCAGAGTGACTCAGACCGGCATTACGGCTCTGCAGCCCTGGTTAAGCGGCTGACTGGTATCAGCGGGGAGTGATGATGGGAGCTGTCTCATACCGAAAGGTCATCTCTACAGATGCGTCCAACTCAGGTTGGGGCGCTCCCTTCGAGGGCAGACTGGTCTTTGGCCTGTGGCCAGACCAAGAGAAGCTCCTTCACATAAACTGTCTGGAAATGATAGCGGTCGAGAACGCGCTGAAGCGCTTCCTCCCGTTCATACAGGACCACCATGTTCTAGTCCGTTCAGACAACATGTCAGTGGTGTCATACGTGAACCGTCAGGGCGGCGTCAGATCCAGGAACCTCTGCGATCTGACAGAGCGCCTCCTCACGTGGTCTCAGCATCACCTGCGCTCGCTGAGAGCTGCACATGTGCCAGGCCACCTGAACGACGGCCCAGACAAACTATCCAGGGACAACATTCCCCCAGGGGAATGGTCCCTGCACCCCCAAACAGTCCAGAAATTATGACGCCTATTCGGCAAAGCGGAAGTCGACCTATTTGCGTCGACAGACAACGCTCACTGCCCGATGTTGTTTTCAAAGAGTGAGGACGCGCTGGCCCAAATCTGGCCCAGCCGCCCGCTGTATGCTTTCCCTCCGATTTCTCTGTTACCACAGGTAATCAAGAGGAACAGGGAAACGTGCCACTCGGTGCTCCTCATAGCCCCACGCTGGGAAAATCAGATTTGGTTCCCGGATCTGTTTATCACAAACAGCCCTGTGGCCGATTCCGGTGAGAACGGATTTCCTCTCTCAAGCTCGCGTCTTGATCTGGCATCCCCATTGATAGCGTTGGTCTCTGCACGCATGGTTAATCAACGGGTACCCATTGCCCTGCCAGAAGGAGTGATGAACACGATTACGCAGTCTAGAGCGCCTTCTACTAGAAAGCTCTATGCGTCTAAATGGTCTGTGTTCTCTAAATGGTGCACCGACCAAAACCTGGACCCTCGGACATGTGGGGTTTCGCGGCTGCTCAGGTTCCTACAAGAGCTGTTGGATAAGGGAAGGTCCCCATCCACGCTTAAAGTCTACGGGGCGGCCGTTGCAGCGTTCGTAGAGTCGACGCGCGGCCGGTCACTAGGGAAAGACGAGCTTGTCATCCGCTTCCTTATAGAAGCCAGAAGGATGAACCCTCCGCGCCCCCCGTCGGTTCCTATGTGGGATCTTTCGTTGGTCTTCGAAGCCCTGAAAGCTTTTCCCTTTGAACCACTAGATTCCGTGGAATTAAAGTACCTGTCACTCAAAACCGTTTTCCTGACAGCTCTGTCATCAGTAAAACGTGTGGGGGACTTACACGCGCTGTCTGTCAGTGCTGCGTGTCTTGAGTTCGGGCCAAATGACACAAAAGTCATCCTCAAACCTAGACACGGCTATGTTCCTAAAGTGATTGGCACTCCTTTCAGAGCGCAGGCCATTTCTCTATCAGCTCTGCCATCATCCGATAATGAGAGCGACACTAATCTCCTCTGCCCAGTCAGGGCACTGAGGGTTTACACTGCGCGCTCCGCCCCTTTCAGGCGCTCGGAGCAGCTTTTCGTTTCGTTTGGTGGGCGCACCAAGGGTCTCGCCGCCTCGAAACAAAGCTTATCCAGATTGATTGTGGACGCTATAGCAGCCGCTTATGCGTCGAAAGGTCTGCAATGCCCATTGGGCATTAGGGCTCATTCCACTAGAGGCATGGCCTGGTCGTGGGCATGGTCCAGCGGAATTTCTATTCATGACATATGTGTGGCGGCAGGCTGGGCCTCCCCGTCCACCTTTGTCAGGTTTTATAGAAGTTCCCGCTCTGCAGGAAAAACTTCTGTCAGTTTAAGTGAGATGTACGTTCTGTCCAAATATGTTCGTGCGCAGGCTACTCTCACGTGTCCTAGCTCTTCTGGTTGAGCTGCACTATGGGTATGTGCTATATGTTTATGCAGACCGGCGGCGCCGCTCTGTATTCCCTATGAGTGCTTATGTACTAGTGCTGGCCTGCGTTGCTGGCCGCCTTATTTTTCCCACTTATCTGGGTTCCCCGGGAAACCTGGGACTTATGAGTGGATGCTTGGCGTGCACGGCGTTGACAAAGGGTTCCCGTAGTGTAAGCTAAACTTACGCAATACGAGAGAACCTCTCGTAAGATAACGTATCGGTTACCTAACGTAACCTCGGTTCTCTCTAGAAGAGGGAACGAGTATTGCGTAACCTGGCGTACTCGCGCCACGAGTGTTTTCGCTTCAGTCGATGAAAACCAGAGAAAACAGCCTACGAGCCCTGCTTATATACGCTAAGCCACGCCCATATTGGCGGGCTAGGACGCTGTGAAGACGCGAGCGCCCTTTATTTGACGTGACATCACGTCGGGCTCAGTGGTAGGCTGCTGCAGTTCCCGCAGGGCAGCCTATAAGCACGCTAGACAGCCTGCTCTAGGTCTGCTAGCTGCTGCACTGCGTTGACAATGGATACAAAATTAAGGATAATTTTTTGGCTTCAATATCTCAAAAAGATGAATCTTTCCCGTAGCGTAAGCTAAACTTACGCAATACTCGTTCCCTCTTCTAGAGAGAACCGAGGTTATGTTAGGTAACCGATACGTTTCGCTTGATATCAGCATGTTCACAGTTGTTTAGTTTCTTACAGGCACCAGGGGACCGAATTTACAGGGAATTTGGTGCTTTTTGTGCATTCACGCGTTCGGCGCAAATTCGCGTCTGATGCCCGAGTTGAAAAATCTGAACTCTGGCGTCAGAAATCTGAGCCTGCTTGCTGCTGTCACATGGTGAAGTGACGTGATATATTGGGGCAGGCCCGGTTTTCAGTTTATAATGTTATTTTATATGTTTGGCCTCAATAAATTATTTTATATGTTTGGCCTCAATAAATTATTTTGTAATATGACTGTTAATATGGTGTGGTTCTAATGCACAACAAAGCAAATATTTTATCACATAAAAACTTGATTTCAATATATGAGACATTCATTTTGTATTAATTAAAGAAAAATAAATCACAGGACAGGTCAATCAATTTTGGAGGCTGGCTCTATTTATCATAGGGCTGGGCAATATGGCTAAAAAATCATATCTCGGTATCATCCTGCTCAATGACATCCCAACAATGTTTATATTGAAGAATATTGAAACAAATACAGGGAATGTAATGTAGGCTATGCAATATATTATGTGAAAAAAGGTGGTTTAAATCACATTACATTCTAACATTGTAACATTACAATCTAAAAACAAAAATAATGCTTTTGTTTTTAAAATGACTAAAGACTGAACTAAAAACAAAAATAAAAACAAAAGCACAAACTAATTATATTAGCCTGCATTTGATTACCCCATTATAATGGTCAATTTCATTAAAATATACTTGTAGGTTTAAAATGACACATATGGCACATTTATTGTCTCCAACAACAAATATTTTAGCAATATGTATATTTTAGTCAGAATTATTGCGCTAATATTCTATTGTGCTCCGTCTGTTTGGCGCGCATGCGTGCGCGGCGGTGCTCATTAACGGAAGCTTGAATATTAGCGGAGATTCACTTGCAGAAGCTCATCCTCTCCTGACAGTAAAATGGACATATTTGTTTGACTTTCTAACATTTACAGATGGAGAATATACCTGTGAAATGTAAGTTAAGCACTGAGGAAAGCACCACGTCTCAAATGCATTAAACAGCGCAAGTATATCTGTCAGTCAGCAACAGTATCTGTCAGAGCATCTGACAGGGCAAGTTGCTTTAAACTTAACTATATCTTACCAGTCATTTTGAAGCGATAAATATAAGCTTGTGTCATGTTTAGGACAAATTGTACTATGTACTTTCACTGCAGCAGCTCACACTGCATCCTCCGCTATTTTTCAGATGTGCCTGTATCAAACTACTGTATCGATATAAACGGTATTGTATCATTCCATATCGTTGAAATTTTTTTTTTTGATATATTGTACAAACTCGATATACCGCCGAGCCCTAATTTATCATCAAAACAAAAATAAATTACAGATTAGGTGGGTGAGGGCGAGGATGATCCTCGCTCCGATGCGGGACAACAGGTCATCAAACTGGGCGCAGGACAGGCGGAAGTACCGCTGAAAGCGGTCGTCATCCAGGCGCAGCTCCTGGAGCAAATGGTGAAACTCGCCAAACTTGGAACGCCTCCGGTGGGTCTGGTGGACCCAAGTACGGCGACGATGACCCCTACGCCGCTGTTCTGCTCTCCAGAGCAAATACAGAGCGTTGACTCTCTCGATGAATGCTCGATTAACATCAGCCATCTTGCAAACAGACAACCGCCTAGCACTTGCCCCTCCCACAAGAAGCAGATTTCGCCTCAGACGCGCGTCAATTTCGCTTCAAACTTTTGCATTTTAAGTGCGTCCTATTCGCTCTGGAATCGCGCTGAAGGATTCAAAATGTTCAAGCGTCCAACTTGACGCGATAGACGCAAATTTGACGCTCTATTCGCGTTTGGTGTGAACGCAGCATTACACAAAACATGTCTTACAAATATTATATCAATATATTGTTTTATCTGAATGACTACGCATGAGGCTGAATGAGGCTACGTGATACAATTTTCAAAAGTCTTGTGAAGAAATAATCAGTATGGGTTTCATGATCTTATTTCAGTGAGAAATTTTTTTTTCACAAACCACGCTTAAACGTCATTATCTCAAAACTACTAAAATGTCACAAGCAACAGAAATTAGCACAAATGTCAGAGCATGTCAGAACACCTCCAGGGCCCAGAAAACACCTCAGACCCCAGAGGGTTAAGGCCTTTGATACGTTAAATTACGAAGATCTTGGGTTTTCGTCGAATGGCGTGTCCTTGGTGGTCTGACAAATTTCTATGTTTCGCCATGGAACAGGAAGTTGCTGTAACTCAGGCAAACAACGTCCAATCTGCCCCAAACTTCACACGTTTGATAAGAGTTCTGTCCACGATATCCATGCTTATATTCAGTTATAGTCATATCGCCACCTACTGGCAACAGGAAGTGACACGTTTAACATTGTTGTGGACTCCTAATAACATATAAAAAAGTGCCAGCAAGTGTTAAACATGCTAGCAACATACTAGAAACATGCTAAAACATTCTAGCAAACACTTAGCTAAGTGCTAAAGCATGCTATTAATGCAATGAAAAGGGAAGTTGCTGTAACTCAGGCATGGAATGTCCAATCTGCCTTAAACGTCACACGTTTGATAAGAGTCCTGGCCTGAAAACATCGACATGACAATATTCAGTTATAGTAATAGCGCCACCTACTGGCAAAAGGAAGTGACATGTTTAACACTGTGATGCAGTTCTAGCAACATATTAAATATGCCATTGAGTTCTAAACATGCTAGAAACAGGTTAAAACATGCAAGCAATACTTAGCTAAGTGCTAAAGCATGCTAATACAATGAAACCGAAAGTTGTTGTTACCCAAGAAGGCAATGTCCAATCTGCCCCAAACTTCACAAGTTTGATAAGAGTCCTGCCCTGAACATATCTACATGACAATTTTCAGTTAAAGCCATAGCACCACCTGCTGGAAACAGGAAATGGCATGCTTTACACTGTAATTCACTCACAGAAACATATTAAAATATGCCATAAAGAAACAAACATGCTAGAAACATGTTAAATCATGCAACACTTGGCTAAGTGCTAATGTATGCGATTAACGTAAAAAAAAAAACAGGAAGTTTTTAACTCAGTTTTAACAGGCCATACGATGTCCGATCTGCCCCTAACTTCACATGTTTGATAAGAGTCCTGCTCTGAAGATATCTACAGGCCGATATTGAGTTGTAGTAATAGCGCCACCTACTGGCAAAAGGAAGTGACATGTTTAACACTGTAGTACAATGCAGTACTATCCACATACTAAAATATGCCATTGTGTGCTAAACATGCTAGAAACATACTAAACATGCTAGCAACACTTAGCTAAGTGCTAATGCATGCTATTATCACCATAATAAAGGAAATCTTCCTAAAGACACCGGGTGGCGGAGACACGGGTGTGAGGGGCCTTTCATCACTGCTTGCAACTTTAATTAATAATATTCCTGATCAGTTTCATCTCCTCAGCATCCCAAAAAGCTTATAAGAACTTGATATTGCGACAGAAACTTTTGACTCTCTCTTTTCCAGTACTTTAGACACATATGCTCCTTTGCGTTTAAAGGAGATTAAAGAAAATAGTCCATGAAACAACGAGCACACAGAAAACGATAAAAATGATACCGAAAACTTTTAAGCTGGCTATTATTAAACCTATTAAAAAATGCAACTTGATCCTAGAGAATAAGTCAATTACATCTCAAATCTACCCTTTTTGTCAAAGATACTAGAAAAAGCAGTATGTGAGGACAAATATGTTCCTTTTAGAAAGAAATGGTATCTGCGAGGATTTCCAGTCAGGATTTAGACCATACCATAGTACTGAGACTGCTCTCAGTAGAGTTACAAATGATTTGCTTTTATCATCCGGTCGTGGTTGTATCTCTCTATTAGTGTTAACCGTCTGAGGTCTGCGGTATCACCGGCCATACCAGCTCACTTTTTTTCTTATCAGTACAAAAGAGACTCAAAATACTCTGTTGATTTTGATCTTACATATAAGTGTTATATATCATTCAAAACTGTTAAATGTCTTCTTTTATTTGTGTACACTCATTATAAAAACAAAATGTTGTGTTTTTAGTAAAATAAAGAAAATAAACATGATGCGTGTTCTGCCGTTTCTCTCAATGTGAAGTTCATTCTGAAACGTGACAGAACATGATCTGTTACTCAGCTTATGTTTGTCAGACAGACTGAAATGTATGTCTTTACAAAGCTTGGAATCTCTCTTTTTAAATGATGTAAATTATATCAAAAGCAAATATTCTCTGTTTAAGTAATCAGTATGAAAGCAACGACATTTACGGTTCTCAAACGCGTCCTAATTAACTCTAATGTGACCAAACCCACGCGCGCAAGAGCGATTGACATGCAAATGATCCACATGTAGGAGCAGACCTGAAAACGCCCTCGTCACCTCAAAACAAAGAATCAGCGACTTCAGTAGCCTACTCCTCTGCAAGTTTGGAAGACTGTGTTTGTGCTGTGTTGTGCTGAGCACCTTGGATTTACATCAGGTAGAGGAACGCGATTTGAAGATGAGAAAGATTTTTAAGGTAAGACATCCACTCATAATGTTATTGTTATATACACTTTACATTGCGCAACTAGTCAAACTGGTGCCAGACTAAAATGGATGTTATGAAATGAGATTGGAGTAAAAACATGAAGCCTAATTCCAAATTTATATACATGTACACCACAGGAGGATAATAAAACACAGCATGATATACAAGTATCTTGTATAAGCGTTTACTCTAATATTGTCACGGGAACACACAGGAAAACAGGTAGATCCAAAAGCAGTATATTTATTGTTAGGGCAATCCAATTCGTAGTCATCCATGCAGGGTTCAAAATCCATATTAGCAGTCCAATAAACAAAAAAACAAAACAAGAACAGGCGAGAAACAAACGACTCCGTGACAAACACTAACCAGACAGGGTATATATACACAGAAACTAACAATGTGATATAGAAAAGCTGAGTACAATGATGACGGGAAACAGCTGAGTGCCATGAACAGTGATTGGTACAGAAAAGGATTGTGGGGAATGCAGTTCCAGAGTGATGGTGACAGTATGGGGAAGAGACCTCTAGTGGACACCCGAGGAACACAAACCAGACACTGTGACATAACCCCCCCTCTACGGAGCGGCTACCAGACGCTCCAAGACCCACAAAAAACAAACAAAACAAGAGTCCAGGAGGGAGGTGGAACAGTGGAAGATCAGGGGGAGGGATGGGGGGCCAGGTCAATGGAAGGGAACAGAAACAGGGGGTGATGGTTTAGCCGTCGGCCAGGGCGAAACAGAAAGTCCATCTGGCGGCCAGGGCGAAGCAGACGACCCATCGGGCGGCCAGGGCGAAGCAGACAACCCATCGGGCGGCCAGGGCGAAGCAGACAACCCATCGGGCAGCCAGGGCGAAGCAGACAACCCATCGGGCGGCCAGGGCAAAGCAGACGACCCATCGGGCGGCCAGGGTGAAGCAGACGACACATCGGGCGGCCAGGCCGAAGCAGACGACCCATCAGGCGGCCAGGGCGAAGCAGACGACCCATCGGGCGGCCAGAGCGGTGAAGACCCCTCGGGCGGCCAGGGCGGTGAAGACCCCTCGGGCGGCCAGGGCGGTGAAGACCCCTCAGGCGGCCAGGGCGGTGAAGACCCCTCGGGCGGCCAAGGCGGTGAAGACCCCTCGGGCCCCCAGGGCGGTGAAGACCCCTCGGGCGGCCAGGGCGGTGATGACCTCTTGGGCGGCCAGGGCGGTGGCTCAGGAACAGACACTGGCTCAGGCTCAGGAAACACCAACAGACACCGGCTCAGGAACAGACACCGGCTCAGGAACAGCAACAGACACCGGCTCAGGAACAGGAACGGACACCGGCTCAGGCACAGGAACGGACACAGGCTCGGCAGCGGCCATCTTGTCCAGAGACACTGGCTCAGCGGCGGCCATCTTGGCCGGAGACACAGGCTCGGCAGACGTGACCTGAACAGTCTCTGGATCGACAGACGTGACCTGAACAGTCTCTGGATCGGCAGACGTGACCTGAACAGTCTCTGGATCGGCAGACGTGACCTGAACAGTCTCTGGATCGGCAGACGTAACCTGAACTGTCTCTGGATCGGCAGACGTGCTGTGTCTACTCCATGCATGCAGTACTGCCACTGCATAAAAGAGGAAGACCGCCCTCCTTGCCGTGGCAGGATTGATGGTAGGCAGTTCCGAGACGAGATTACAGCGGGCTTCACGGGAACGACCTCCGGGATGACAGCGGGCTGCACGGGAACGACCTTCGGGAACGAAAGTGGGCTGCACTGGGACGATCTCTGGGAAGACAGTGGGCTGCACGGGAACGACAGCAGGTTGCACGAGAACGATCTCCGGGTCATTAGGCGGTTTGTGTTTGTGTTTGTAGCTCCGTCGAATTGATTCATTAATCCTTGATTTTCTTCTTTTCAACTCATTTATAAACAAGCACTTTCTATTTTTATATCATGGGAACTTATCCTCGCTACTATTCCTTATAAAAAAACAATCGGATTACTTTGATATCGCTACTTAGATCCAACTTTGCGAATCTTGGCTACTAGCCTTTAGTCCGCTAGCATTTCACGCGTGGCCTCGCGCCTACCGACCATCTTATTTTACACCCGTTTCACTGAAAGGATACAGGTTATATCCAGCATTTCAGTCCTAAATTAGTAGTGATATTGGTAGTATCACTACTAATTTACTGTTCATCTGTTATAATGGCGAACATATCGGATGTGTGTCTAACGTTACCTCTGAGTGCAGGTGAGGACACATTCGAGCTGATTTCGGTACGATTGGAGCTGGAATCGGTGGAGAAACAGATCCGTGGTCTGCTGGAAAAACAAGCCGAGCTGCGGGATCGGCGATCAGCGCTTGAAACGTCACGCGCCGATGCTCATAAGTCAGTGGTTAGTAACTTTTTGACTCCGACTTCGTCTACTCCGTGCGTTTCTCTGCCCAGGAGGACGCGATTATCTCTGGCATCATTCACTCCGGTACCGACACAACACCATGGACCCTGGGTGATCCCACAGCGAAAGACACGAGCCAGGACCAGAGCAAGAACCTCACCGCCCCTCCCGGTCTTCGAGATCTCCACCCGAAACCGCTTCTTCCCCCTTCGCGAGTCGGAGCACGACGACGCCGTGATCATCGGCAGTTCCATGGTCCGTCATGTCCGCGCTACCTCAGGTAAGGGTACGGTGCGCACTCACTGCTTTCCTGGTGCTCGTGTTCTTGATGTCGCCGCACAGGTTCCCGAGATCCTGAACCGTGACGAGCGCGTCGGAGCTGTGGTGCTGCACACGGGAGTGAATGACATCAGGCTGCGGCAGACGGAGGTTCTGAAGAAGGACTACAAGAGCCTGATCGAGACGGTACGCAGCACAGCGCCTGAGGCAACGATCATCGTGTCTGGACCGCTTCCCACGTACCGACAAGGACAGGAAAGGTTCAGTAGATTATTTGCACTAAATGAATGGTTAATGTCATGGTGTAATGAACAGAAACTGCTCTTTGTAAATAATTGGAATCTGTTCTGGGAGCGACCTAGGCTCTACCGTGCTGATGGCCTTCACCCCAGCAGAATCGGAGCGGCTGTTCTGTCGGACAACATCTCCAAGACGTTGCACACCATATGACTAGAAAATCAAAGTCCAAATCACAGTCTTTGCTGTGCCAAATTAATTGATATAAGTAGTGTAGAACATTATATAGAAACTGTGTCTATTCCTCGTTTAGTGAGGCCATATAATAAATCTACTGTAGGATCTAGGAAAAATCTTATTGTAATTAAACCTGAAAATCTAAATATCAGTGAACAAAAACAATTTCTAAAACTAGGTCTTCTAAACATTAGATCGCTCACACCTAAGGCGGTTATTGTAAATGAAATGGTCACAGATAATAGCTTCGATGTACTTTGCCTTACTGAAACCTGGCTTAAACCAAATGAGTATTTCGGTCTAAATGAGTCTAGTCCACCAGGATACTGTTATAAGCATGAGCCCCGTCTGATCGGTCGTGGCGGCGGTGTTGCAACAATCTATAGAGATATTCTTAATGTTACTCAGGAAACAGGTCACAGGTTTAATTCGTTTGAAGTACTTGTACTAAATATTACGCTCTTAGATGTAAGAAAGAAATCCCTATTATCTCTAGCCTTGGCTACTGTATATAGACCTCCAGGGCCCTATGCTGATTTCCTAAAAGAGTTTGCAGAGTTTCTCTCAGATCTATTGGTCAATACCGATAAAGCAATGATTGTTGGAGATTTTAACATACACGTAGATAACACAAATGATGCGTTAGGGACTGCGTTTACAGATTTATTAAACTCTTTTGGGGTCAAGCAAAACGTCAGTGGTCCCACTCATCGTCTAAATCATACACTAGACTTAATTATATCATATGGAACCAATCCAACTGATATAGATATTATACCGCAAAGTGACGATCTCACTGATCATCACATGGTAACTTGTATAATATGTACTGCTGAAATTTGTCATGTTGCGCCACGTTATAGACCAGGCAGAACAATCGTTCCAACCACTATAGATAGATTCTCAAATAGCTTACCTGATCTATCTCAGCTGCTCAGTGAACCCAAACAAACAGATGAACAGTTTGAGCACCATTTTCTCTAGTACATTAGATATTGTTGCACCAATTAGATCAAAAAAGTTTAGAGAGAAAACTAAAGCACCTTGGTACAACAGTGCTACGCATGTTATCAAGAGAGAAACTCGTAAATTTGAGCGTAAATGGAAACAAACTAATTTAGAGGTCTTTAGAATCGCGTGGAAAGACAGTATGTCACGTTATAAAAAGGCTCTAAAAGCAGCCAGGGCTGAGCATCTCCACAAACTAATAGAAAATAACCAAAATAATCCAAGGTTTTTATTTAACACCGTGGCTAGACTAACAAATATACAGACATCACCAGAGCAAAATATTCCGTTACAGTATAGTAGTAATGATTTTATGAACTACTTTAATGAGAAAATAGAAAGCATCCGTAACACAATTGTAAATGTACACTCTTTTATGGTGTCTTATGATTCAGCCTCAATTATCGCCCCTCTGGAACAACTACACCGCTTTACAACTATAGGACAGGAAGAGCTAAATAAACTTATCATTGCATCGAAACCAACAACATGTTTATTAGATCCAATACCCAATAAACTACTGAAAGAAGTGTTACCTGTGGTGGAAGAGCCTCTTCTCAATATTATTAACTCGTCTTTATTTTAGGTCATGTTCCAAAAATATTCAAGCTGGCAGTAATAAAACCTCTCATTAAGAAACCGCAATTAGACCCAAATAACTTAGCAAATTACAGACCCATTTCAAATCTTCCATTTATGTCTAAAATACTAGAAAAAATTGTGTCCGCTCAATTGTGCTCTTTCTTGCAAGAAAATGAGATATATGAAAAATTCCAGTCAGGATTCAGACCGCATCATAGCACAGAAACTGCGCTAGTTAAAATTACAAATGATTTACTTTTAGCTTCTGACCAAGGCTGTATCTCAATACTAGTTCTACTCGATCTTAGCGCTGCGTTCGACACTATCGATCATAAAATACTCCTGGATCGACTACAAAACTACACTGGTGTTCAGGGACAGGCATTAAGCTGGTTTAGATCGTACTTATCAGACCGTTATCATTTTGTCTGTTTAAATGGGGAAAAATCAAAGATAACGTCAGTAGACTATGGAGTGCCGCAAGGATCGGTGTTAGGCCCTCTGCTATTCTCAATATATATGCTCCCACTTGGTAATATTATAAGAAAACATGGAATTAATTTCCACTGTTATGCTGATGACACTCAATTATATATTTCATCACGGCCAGATGAAAACACTAACTTATCAAATTTGACAGAGTGTCTCAAAGATATAAAATGCTGGATGACGCGTAATTTCCTGCTACTAAATTCAGATAAAACGGAGGTATTACTTATTGGTCCAAAAAACTACCCACAAACTCACTTACAATACAACTTTAATATAGAAGGATGTCCTGTTACTTTATCCACTACAGTGAAAGACCTGGGTGTTATACTAGACCGCAACTTGTCTTTCGAAAATCATATTTCATATGTTACAAGAACAGCCTTTTTCCACCTTAGAAACATTACAAAGCTACGTAACATGCTATCTGTTTCTGATGCAGAAAAGTTAGTTCATGCATTCATGACCTCGAGACTAGATTATTGTAATGCTATATTAGCTGGCTGTCCTGCATCCTCAATAAACAAGCTACAGTTAGTGCAAAATGCAGCTGCTAGAGTTCTTACTAGGTCAAGAAAATATGATCATATAACACCAATTTTATCATCTCTACACTGGTTACCTATCAAATTCCGTATCAATTACAAAGTACTATTACTGACCTATAAAGCCCTAAATGGTTTAGCTCCTGTGTATTTAATGGACCTTCTATCGCCCTACAATCCATCGTGTTCTTTAAGATCACTAAATTCGAGGCTTCTGGTCATTCCTAGGATATCTAAGTCCACTAAAGGAGGAAGGGTGTTCTCACATTTAGCTCCAAAACTCTGGAATAGCCTTCCTGATATTGTTCGAGGCTCTGACTCTGACTGGTTTGTATTTGGAGCTCCGTCGAATTGATTCATTAATCCCTGATTTTCTTCTTTACCACTCATTTATAAACAAGCACTTTCTATTTTTATATCATGCGAACTTATCCTCGACACTATTCCTTATAAAAAAACAATCGGATTGCTTTGATATCGCTACTTAGATCCAACTTTCCGAATCTCGGCTACTAGCCTTTAGCCCGCTAGCATTTCACGCGTGGCCTCGCGCCTATCGACCCTCTCATTTTACACCCGTTTCACTGAAAGGATACGGGTTATATCCATCATTTCAGTCCTAAATTAGTAGTGATATTGGTAGTATCACTACTAATTTACTGTTCATCTGTTATAATGGCGAACATATCAGATGTGTGTCTAACGTTACCTCTGAGTGCAGGTGAGGACACATTCGAGCTGTTTTCGGTACGATTGGAGCCGGAGTCGGTGGAGAAGCAGATCCGTGTTCTGCTGGTGAAGCAAGCCGAGCTGCGAGATCGGCGATCAGCGCTTGAAACATCACGCGCCGATGCTCACAAGTCAGTGGTTAGTAACTTTTTGACTCCGACTTCGTCTACTCCGTGCGTTTCTCTGCCCAGGAGGACGCGATCATCTCTGCCTTCATTCACTCCGGCACCGAGGCAACACCATGGACCCTGGGTGATCCCACAGCGGAAGACACGAGCCAGGACCAGACCAAGGACTTCCCCGCCCCTCCCGGTCTTCGAGATCTCCACCCGGAACCGCTTCTCCCCTCTTCGCGAGCCGGAACGTGACGCCGCCGTGATCATCGGCACTTCCATGGTCCGTCATGTCCGTGCTACCTCAGGTAAGCGTAAGGTGCGCACTCACTGCTTTCCTGGTGCTCGTGTTCTTGATGTCGCTGCACAGATTCCCGAGATCCTGAACGGTGATGAGCACGTCGGAGCTGTGGTGCTACATGCGGGGACGAACGACATCAGGCTGCGGCAGACGGAGGTTCTGAAGAAGGACTACAGAAGCCTGATCGAGACGGTTCGCAGCACATCGCCTGAAGCAACAATCATCGTGTCTGGACCGCTTCCCACGTACCGACTAGGACAAGAAAGGTTCAGTAGATTATTTGCTCTAAATGAATGGTTAATGTCATGGTGTAATGAACAGAAACTGCTCTTTGTAAATAATTGGAATCTGTTCTGGGAGCGACCTAGGCTCTACCGCGCTGATGGCCTGCACCCCAGCAGAATCGGAGCGGCTGTTCTGTCGGACAACATCTCCAAGACGTTACACACCATATGACTAGTAAGTCAAAGTCCAAATCACAGTCTTTGCTGTCCCAACTTAATTGATATAAGTAGTGTAGAACATTATATAGAAACTGTGTCTATTCCTCGTTTAGTGAGGCCAAACAATAAATCTAGTGTAGGATCTAGCAAAAATCTTATTGTAATTAAACCAGAAAATCTAAATATCAGTGAACAAAAACAATTTCTAAAGCTAGGTCTTCTAAACATTAGATCGCTCACACCTAAGGCGGTTATTGTAAATGAAATGGTCACAGATAATAGTTTCGATGTACTTTGCCTTACTGAAACCTGGCTTAAACCAAATGATTATTTCGGTCTAAATGAGTCTACTCCACCAGGATACTGTTATAAGCATGAGCCCCGTCTGATCGGTCGTGGCGGCGGTGTTGCAACAATCTATAGAGATATTCTTAATGTTAGCAGAAATCTGCCTTTCTGCTGTTATCTCGGGACGCTAGTCCCGAAGTAAATAGCGTTCGTCAGCTCCAGTTTGTATCCAGCCTCTCACGGAGACTTTAGATGCCCCAACGCCTGTGAAGAGACGACTCGACGCCTGTGAAGAGACGACTCAAAGCCGGCGATATGTTATGCCATAAATTAATACATGATTAACTAACTGTATTTTTCTATGTACATTTCCGAAATGCACTTTCTGTAAAGCTGCTTTGAGACAATGTGTATTGTGAAAAGCGCTATACAAATAAATTTGAATTGAATTGAATTGAATTGACTCGCTGTCCCAGTTTAAAACTAGATTAAAGACGCATCTCTTTAGCCAAGTATTTACATAATGCTTACCTTTTATACCACTGCTGAATCAGATCAAATGCATTTAATATTATAAAACTTGAAGAGTCTGTAGGTTATTTGTATAGGTTGCATAGTATTTACAGTCATTACGTTCCTGTGTATATTGCGTGAATGACGGGTGGTTGGGTAGATATTGTGTTTTGCGGTAGGTGGTATGCCATACGGAACCGTTGCCACTGAACCTGCTTTAACGACGACAGTGGGGCTCGACAGCCTTAGTCAAACGGGTCGGCGCGTATGGTTGGGCTGCGGAGAGATTGTGAGATTGTGGTTGGGTCTCAGCAGCAGAAGGGATGTAGAGGTCAGTAAGCAGGGCTGAGTTGAGTGGGGGACGGAGGGGGGTGACTCTGGGACGCAAGAATCACTGTCTTCATGTTTTTTATCATTTACGCCCGTGTTATGGAAATCATTATGAACAGCAGCTACGCTAATTATTTTCCCTTTTTGCTTTTCTGCTGTTATCTCGGGACGCGAGTCCCGAGAAAAACGGCGTTCGTCAGCTCCAGTTTGTATCCAGCCTTTCACGGAGACTTCAGATACCCCAATCACAAAGCCTGTGAAGAGACGACTCAACACCGGCGATATGGACCCTCTATGGTGGACGGCACTGATCCTCAACAACTCGTCTCAACACCGGAGTGATTACATGGACTTCTAAAAGATGGAAATGGATAAATTTCTAAATGTTCCGATCCAATCTGCCTTGTAATGCTGCCCGAATCATAAATCATGCACTGTTCCTTCGTTGGCCAGAGGAGAACTGGCCCTCCGACTGAGTCTGGTTTTTCCCAAGGTTTTTTTTCTCCATTCTGTCACCTGATGGAGTTTTGGTTCCTTGCCACTGTTGCCTTGGCTTTTGGCTTGCTTAGTTGGGGACATTTAATATTCAATAATATTATTGATCTGTCTTACTTAAGGTGGACGTTGACTCAATTTTCTTTTAGAAACAAACTCTGTTATATTATTTTCATGTTATCACTGTGAAGCTGCTTTGATACAATCTGTATTGTAAAAAGCGCTATATAAATAAAGGTGACTTGACTTGACTTGACTCATTAGGGAGACGGGAAGTCTTCCTCCTCCGCCGTTTCTTATGGCGAGGAGCAGGCTCCGTGCTGGACAGGACCAGCAGCGAAGGGAGCTCTGGGCTGAGCATCACTGGCCCATGGTCGGAGAAAGACCGAAGTGGAGAGTGGGTCCGGGGCTCACCTCTAGCACCTCCTCCCCTGCGGCCTCGACGAGTCCCCAAAAACCTGGCCAGACGAGTTCCCCCAAAAGACTCTCTGTCATCGGTGGAAGGGTGCTCAGGGGAATTGACCGTCATGGCCTCCTCAGTCTGGCAGGCCCATAATGCAAAGCATTGAAAATGTTCATTCGGGTAGGGACCTCTTCTATTGGCGAATTCCCCCTCTGTTGCCTCCTCTCTGTCTTCGTGGTTGGGAAAGAGACACGAAAAATCCATACCGCTGGATCTATGTTCTGACGGAGTCGTTCTGTCACAGGAACACACAGGAAAACAGGTAGATCCAAAAGCAGTATATTTATTGTTAGGGCAATCCAATTCGTAGTCATCCATGCAGGGTTCAAAATCCATATTAGCAGTCCAATAAACAAAGAAACAAAACAAGAACAGGCGAGAAACAACTTTGGAAGTGTAAGTGACATCAAACAACGACTCCGTGACAAACACTAACCAGACAGGGTATATATACACAGAAACTAACAATGTGATATGGAACAGCTGAGTACAATGATGACGGGAAACAGCTGAGTGCCATGAACAGTGATTGGTACAGACAAGGATTCTGGGGGATGCAGTTCCAGAGTGAATGGTGACAGTATGGGGAAGAGACCTCTAGTTGACACCCGGGGAACACAAACCAGACACTGTATATGCCTACAAGGCACAACCAACCTGGTGTATATATATATATATATATATATATATATATATATATATATATATGTGTGTGTGTGTGTGTGTGTGTGTATTTTGTATTTTAAATCGCAATTTTAACCAGAAAAAATCTAAAATGTATTCCCAAAATTGTGCAGCCTATAGTGTTTATCCTGATATCAGCATGTTCACAGTTGTTTCTTTTTTCTTTTTTTTTTTCTTCTTTTTTTACAGGGACCAGATGCCACTGACGAGTCCTGCTAACTTCAACATTCACACAAGTCTCTGTACATGAACATGGTAAAGTGAAAAATCAAACACCTTGGAGATGACAGGTATGTAGCCTACTATGTTTTAGGAATGGCACAAAGGTGTGTGATTGTCCAATTCTCTGTCTTTAGATCAGTGTGCTTACTAATGTGCTTTTTTGTCATTTGTTGTGTATCTTTGGATTATGTTGTGTTGTAAATAAATCCAAACAATCTAAAAGCCATTCTTTTTTAAATCTCCTCATTCTTTGTGCAAGGCTCCTCATAATGATAGGGCCTGATAGCACCTAATAGGGACATTAGGGGAGGGTCTTTGTATTTCTCAGGTGTGAAAAACTATATATGAATGGGTGGTTTACGCCTCCTCGCATAAAGCTTTCTTACATCAAACATGTCTTACATATTTTAAATCAATATGTTGACTTATCTGAATGAGTAGTCAGGATGATTTTCACATAGTTTTGAAGCAAATATTCTAGGCCATGTGATACAATTTTCAAAAGTCTTGAGAAGAAATAATTAGTGTGGGTTTTATGACCTTAGTTTTTTTCACAAACCACGCATAAACGTAATTATCTCAAAACTAAAAACTTTTACATACATGCTGCTGACATATTACTGTAGAAGATTTTGTGCTGAATACAGTGTAATCAGACTTTAGCCATGAAAATGTCACAAGTAACAGAAATAAGCACAAAAGTCAGAGCATGTCAGAACACCTCCAGGACCCAGAAAACACTTCAGACCCCAGAGGGTTAATTGATCTTAGTGCTGCATTTGATATCTTTGACCACAACATCCTTGTAAATAGACTCGGAATTATGTTGACATTAGTGGAATTGCATTAGCATGGTTTAAATCATACTTATCTGACCGTTATCAGTTTGTAGTAAATGAAGAAATGTCTAATCGATCACAAGTTCAGTATGGAGTACCACAAGGCTCAGTACTAGAACCGTTGCTGTTCACTCTGTACATGCTACCCTTGGGAGATCATTAGGATGCATGGGATTAGTTTCAGCTCTATATCTCTTCGTGCCCCGACGAAACTTGCCAATTCAAGATATTAACAGAATGCATAGCTGATATATAAAAATTTGGATGACTAGTAATTTCCTACTACTTAATTCTAAAAAAACTGAGTTTTTAATGATTGGACCAAAAACCTCTGCACATACTAACCTAGAATACTGTCTAACAATTGATGGCTGCTATGTGAAGTCTTCGTCGTCGGTTAGGAACCTGGGTGTGCTCTTTGATACCAATCTTTCATTTGAAAGCCATGTTTCTAGCATCTGTAAAACCACATTCTTCCATCTTAAAAATACATCTAAATTACGACATATGCTTTCAATGAAAAATGCTGAACAGTTAGTTCATGCGTTCATGACCTCAAGGCTAGATTATTGTAATGCTCTTATGGGTGGTTGCCTGCACACATAATGAACAAATTACAGCTGGTCCAAAACGCAGCAGCTAGAGTTCTTACTAGAACCAGGAATTAAGACCATATTAGCCCGGTTCTGTTAACATTGCATTGGCTCCCTATTGTACATTGTATAAATTTTAAAATATTGCTGATTACTTACGAAGCATTAAATGGTTTAGCTCCCCAGTACTTGAGCAAACTCTTAACGCATAATAGTCCTTCACATCTATTGCGATCTCAAAATTACGGCCAGTTGATAATACCTAGAATATCAAAATCGTCTGCTGGCGGTAGATCCTTTTTCTATTTAGCATCTAAACTCTGGAACAGTCTCCCAAACATTGTCCGGGAAGCAGACACAATCTGTCAGTTTACGTCTAGCCATCGGCACTGATCCTCAACAAACCCGTCTCCATACCGGCGTGGCTCCGATCTTCAACCAGATGGAACTGCATAATATTCTGATTGTTCCAAACCAATCTGACTTCTGTCCTGTAATGCTGCCTGAATCATAATCATACACTGTTTGTTCGTTGGCCAGAGGAGAACTGGCCCTGCTTTGAAACAATCTGTATTGTAAAAAGCGCTATATAAATAAATGTGACTTGACTTGACTATTATTTGCATACTTTTATAGAATTTTTTTAATATTTTGAATTAGCTTTTATTAGTATATTTTCAATTAATTAAAATAATTGTTTTAATTTTTAGCTGACAATAATGGAATCGCAGAATGCACTGAAAAGAGCTCAGTAGACATCTTACAAGATGGCAGACTTAATATTCAACAATATTATTGATCTGCCTGCATTGACAACATTATATGAGAACTGAACTGAGCTGGACAATGACATCACTGTTTTCTCCAGAGCGGCTATCTATATATAAATGAACTAAATTAATAACTTTTTTACAACAAAAATGAACCATCATTGAACTTACTTAAGCTGAATTATGATGTTATATTCTTCTAGATCTGCTGTACAGCAGAAACAAACTTTGCCAACTGTTGCATTATTTTCCTATTACTGTAAAGCTGCTTTAAAACAATATAAGGTCCCACTTTATATTAAGTGGCGTTAAGTACTGTGCATTACATTGAAACTAATAATTTGATACAATGGAATTATTGTGTACATACATGTTTTTACATTGTACTTATATTTTAAAAATAGCTGCATGTAATCACAGCTGTAGTTAATGTATGTAATTACATTTTATTTACACTGTTGACCCTTCCCTTACACCTAAACCCACCCTTAAAACTACCCTCACACCTTACCCGTATCACACCTCAATAGCAGCAAAAGTGGTTTACAATACAACATGAACACAATATATATTTTTCAATGTAAGTACATAATACTTAAAGCCACTTAATATAAAGTGGGACCCAATATAACTATAGAAATAAAGCTGACTTGACTTGACAAAGTTAAGACTCAGAGACATGTTAAATAGACATCGCCAACAGTACAAAAATTATTAATAATAATTGTTTGATCATTTGAAAATAGCCTATTTAAAATTATTTTAATTATGATGGGAATATGAAAAAACAAGATATTAAATTTTTTTAGAAGAAGAAAACCCTAGAAAGAAAATTATACATTATGTAAATACTCCAACCATAGTCAATTATACCGGGAACTGCTCCGTGTTGATTGAGCTGATTCTAAGTCTTCTAAAGTTTTGTTTGAGAAACAAAGCAAAATTTAAGCTGCTATTTGCTGAAAATCATGCCCTTATTTTAGCTCTTAAATATAACATTTGCGCTTAATTCAACTGATCACATCACTATTGGCTGCAAGAACTCAAACCTGGCACAGCATATATTGAGGCACTATCTTTGAATTAGCATTATAGCAAATTCTGACAACATTTTCACTAAAGGAGGCTCATAGATGGCAACAACAGGAAATGAGTGTCATCAGAGCAACTTCACTGAGTGTCTTATTTTTCCTCATCAGCCAATGCAAACAAACACACAAACACAGTCTCATAATCAGACACACACTTAAGAACTGCAAGCCGAAAGAAATCAAATCAAAACTTGACTGATGTCTCACATTACTGTTACCTGAGTCTCTCCTCTTCCTTCTTACGGAGTTGCATGTCCCTCTGTACCACTCTGAGCACATGCTCTGCTTCATCATTGTTCAGACCGGACAGGTCCAGTTTACGTCCCATCACTGCTTCAGAGTCAAGGGTCAAGACGCTGGAACCACAAATGGTTGTCCTTAAATACTTTCAAGCTAAAGCCTGGTGGTCACTGAGGAATAAAAGAGAAATTAAAGTCATTCTGTATTCTATAAGGTCAAAGTTTTCTGTACAGTAGATTAGTGGCATCAAATCTTTAAAAGAATTTGTTTTCACAGTTGCATCTGTGGAATAATCAGTGTTTGTTACTTTTGGGTGGACAGAAATCCTGATTACAAAGTCTTTGTTTGTGATTTCAACTGTTTCATATGATCTCTTTTAAACCGTATATTAAAAAAACACCACAAACAAAGCAAAATACGTTTTGCTTGTATTGCGTCGCGGAACTGCACAAACCTACTATATATTTGTAAGACTGGAAAAACTCGAAGAACTGGAAGAGAGGGCTATTCTCTAAAAGAACAAAGGAAATTACCATTTGAACACACTCTTGTGCACCATTCGAAACGCAAGTCTCACCCCAGAATCATTCTAATCTACATCTTTTACCTTGGCCCCCCATTCTCACCCCACTTATTTTCCCTCATTCTGATATCATCTGAAATACATCCAAAATATATAGGTTTTAATGTGAACAATTATCATACAGTTTTATACATGTTTGGTATCATTTGAAATGTCTCAGTGCGACTGGTACAAATGTCTCATACCCAAAGAAGTAAACCAAAAGGTAATAAAGTTCTTAAGAGTTTAGAAATATCTTGCACACAAAAGGGTGTGACTTTCAGGCAAATGGTCAGAAGGTGTTAACTCAATGCAAATTTCCACTGATAGCAAATGGTTCAATGTAAATCCACTGTGAACTCATGTTTACATTTGAAATGAGGTCTGTCTATATAAAGAACTGCAATGAGAGCTCAGGGCCTTTTCTGTATCTCAGATCAGCCCGTGAGGCTGAGAATTGCCAAACTCTCAGCCTCATGTATTTCTTAAATGTCGGGTTAACATTTCTCTTCTTTATTCAAGAGCATTTGAAGTTTTGTATTGATTATCTTTGAACTGATTATGAAATTGGCATGATACATTTACCCGACATAATAAATTATTATATTTGATTATTCTAGTTGACTTTGACATTATTTTCATTCAAGAGTTGAAAAAGAATAGTAAAAAATTTGCTCACACACTTAATGATGCTCAGATATCATTAAAACCTTTTTCATTTATGGAGTCAGATGAAATAACGAGTGAATACATATGAGAAAATGTATTGAATTTAATCAAAAATACTTTGCCACGAGAAAAGACAGTAACACACAGAGACCTTCCGTGCTGGTTGGATGCCGGACTTTGGGCCAACCGAGCGTGAGTTTACATATCTATATAGCTATATATCTACCCATCTATAAGTGGGCATTTCGCCGTAGGATCTCAGAATAATTCTTCTTCAGCTATGAAGATCTTCTCCTCGCTGGACTCTTAGATTAGACAGAAGAAGGCTTCTCGCCACTGAACGAGCTTCGCAGCAGAGAAAGATGATTTAGCGACGCCCTGCAAGAAAGCTGACAAGCGGGGGTAGCATGGACGTGTAGAAATTAAAGTTGAAGCTCCAATCTCCTCCCAAAAATCCCCCAAAAAGTCTATTGGTGCCTCAGTGACTACTTTGTTTAGAGAAGCTGTCAATCATGACGTCACATTCCCGTTTTTATAGCATAAAATAACTAACTAAGACCAAACTTATTTAAGAAAAACGAACACTTAAACTTAGCATCAGCGTGATAAAAACCTAAAAGGACAGAAAACATCTTTGTAAAAAATGTATTTGAAGTGTAATTTGATTGTTTAGTTTCCATCGCGTCCATTAGACTACATGGATAGGGTGGGGATTATGACCTATACTGGGACCAACCAACGGGGGGCGATCGAGATGCTTTGGCTTCACTTTTGAGGACTTGTGTAGCACGCCTGGTCTTACTCTCCCTGCAGTGAGAGGATTCCCGTGTTGCTTGCCGGGACCACGCCCACCCCAAGCCACGTTCATCAAAGACGGTGATAAACACGATACAAATACACAATCCAGTTGAGAAGCACTCAGAAAATACACTGGACATGAAAATATATGCTTTTCCACAGACAGTGAGGCCTTAAGTGGTCTATGTCATGCTGTTGACTCATCAAAACAAGAAGCCAAAAGATCAAGACAAAAGTGAATCAATGTTCAAAATTATAACATTGAGAAATCTCAAGATTCATAACCTCTGCCCTCCAACAATCTAACCCTGCAACCAACTGCCAAACTTAAGTGGATGACTGATGGATAAGTAGAACCATATTTTGTCCGTAAGAACAATCCACATGTGCATTAAACCTAGGAGGTGTAACGACTGAGACAGACACAATTATAGAGGCAGACGTTATAGTTAACAAATAATATTTAAAACTCACTCTGGGATCTGTGGTCCCATCCCCCAACAAGGGCAAGAAGGGTCTTTGGTTACCATGACTACGATCAGATAATTTGTTTTATTGCTGTTAAAAATGTGATCCTGTGGTCCAGACAGAAAAGACAGAAACAGACTTTAAAACAAACTTTGCTGCATTAATCATAAACGAACGGATCTAGAAATGAACATGCACCACAGAAAATTGATTTGCTGTTTTGTGTAATGTCTTTTAATTCTATTAATTTTTATTCTTGATACTGTGGATTTATTATAGAACCAATGGTCAATGTAACCTCACCTATACCATGTTTGGTCTCTATAAATTGGTACTTTGAAGATCGAAATGACTGTGTACATGATAACATGGTAACATGTTGTCGATAACAACAACAGTATTACAAGAATCTTTCATAGTTTCTTCATCAGCAACCAATCCAGCTGCACATGCAAAAAAAACTTGGGCACAATATGTATTTGGTTCTGATCCTCTGCTTGAAACAATTTTTTTTACGATCTTGACCATGTTAAATGCTCTAAGCGCTGTACATGTGAAGAAAGAATTATTTTTCTGTGGCCATGAAAGATACCCTTTTCTTAGAATAAAAGAATATTCAAAGTAGTTCATTGGACGAACTGATTAATTGATTGTAATGTTAATTTAGCTACCTCAAGTTAATCCAATTAACTGACCCAAATCTTCATAATTATTCATAACAAGTTATGAGTTATTATTAATATTTCCCCTTCGAGCTAACTCGTTACAGAGGCCACCCCAAGCCCCGTTCATCAAAGATGGTCGCTCTTACCACGTGTCTGGCCTCGCTGCTTTCACAGACCACTTTCTCTAAAGAAAGCGGCTCCTCCCCTCGTTCTCCATTGTTCTTTTTCTCTCAAGCATGAGACTAAGAAACAATGGAGTCGCAAGGCTGAGTGAACGAGACTAAGTGAGCTCACGCTGGTCCATATCCCCCGTGTCTCACTCTCCCTGCAGCATGGTGATTCCCCAGTGCTGCTCGCACTGTAAGAGCGAGTACAATGCTGACAGCACTTCAGATGAGCACAGCACTGACTGCTCGGCAGCTGAAAATGACTCTTCTACCCTGTGACTATCAGGTGACACTCATAAAGCATATCTCTATCTAAATAGCATCTAATGAGCCCTCCTGGGAACAGTTCTTGATTTGGCTTAAATGCGGGCCAGACTCACGCCAGAGCAATTCAGCGGCTTGCTGCATCTTTCAGGGTCGGGGCAACTCCACCTGTGCCGGGCAGACTGAACCAAGGGGCAGACATGCTGTCCTGGGGCAATGTGTCCTCAGAAGAATGGACACTCCTTCCCCAGATGGTTCACATGATCTGGAGTATCTTCGGGAGGGCAGAGGTCAACATCTTCACCTCAGAAGACAAGTTTCACTGACATATATTTTTCCTCAAAGGACAAAGATGCGCTGGCCCACAAATGGCCCAGCCTTCCTCAATACGCCATTCCCCCGGTCGCGCTGCTTCCTCGGGTCATCAGATAGATCTGGAAGGACAGACGTGCAGTCCTTCTGGTGGCCCCTCTCTAACAGAACTGGTCATGGCTCCCTGTGGCCAATTCCCCTACGCTCTTGTGGACGGCCAATCTACAGGTAGGAACAACTTAGTTGTTCGTTTTCTGAAGAGGGCCATAAGGCTGAACCCGCCTTGTCCCCTCACTATTCTAAAAAGGGTCCTTAGGGCCCTGAGCTGTGGTGCCTTTCACAAAAGACCCTCCTGCTAGCCATAGCATCGGTCAAGCGAGTGGGTGACTTGCAAGCTCTCTCTGTGAGTCCTTCTCTACTCCGTTCGGAGCACAGGTCATTACTCTCACTGCTCTTCCCCTTTTAGAGAGCGATCAGGAATCACACTTCCTCTGCCCTGTTCAAGCCTTAAGGCGAGACACGGCAGGCAAAAACAGAGATTTTGGGCTATTTGTCTTTAATAACATGTCTTCTTTCAGACTTGTGCTGAAAAAAAGTCCAAAATACACATTAAGGTCTTTATTTTACTATACTTTGTCTGTTTGTGTGTTTGTAGATTTTGCATAAATTCAACAAAAGTTGGCGTTCTAAATCATCCTGCTGCTCCGCGATCGAGATCTGCACCCTGTCATCACACACACCGATAGAAAGCTCTCACTCTCCTTTGCAACGCTATCAGATCCAAATATGGTCATTTCCTGTTTACCAGCAACCAATCGTGAAAGTAAAACGGGCGATTTTACTCGAAATTGTAGGATTACAAATTTTATTTAAATGTTTAATTTAGATTTCCAATACAATAGTATTTTATATTGAGAAAGTTTATAAATGATGAGACCAGGAAATCTCTGCAAACGGTAGAGGTTCCCAGCATCATATCCCTGACTGTCCCATCTCAGTACGAGAAGGCTAGGCCTTTCCTGTTCTCGTGTCTCATGCTGAGCAGGTTCCAAATCTGTATACCTTATTTACATTTGCTTTGTTTCAGAGAAGTCTCCACCTATATGTAATCCCTCCCCCTTGAAATGTATATAAACTACAATGTAAAGTTCCCTTAGTTAGACGATGTTGGAATGACTACAGTAAAGAAAAGCAATAAAGAACTTCTGCTTGGAAAACTTCCACCGTCTCCTGGTCTGAGCTTCTAACTTTTCTACAAAGAAAAAGTTCACAATAAAATAATATAGAATTCGTAGACAATTGGAAAAGTTTTTGGGGCAAACCTGGCCTGTTGAAAAGAGATGGTATTCATCCCTCCTGGATGGTGCTGCTCTTCTCTCTAGTAATTTGGCTCATAGTCTTAGAGATAAAACATGACAATCTGGGGCTCTGGTCAGGAAGCAGACAAACTGGCTAAACCGACCGTCTGCTAGCGGCCTCGCGTCACCAATGTCAGATAAATCCCATCACATAGAGGCTCTTTCACCTAGATATCATCATATAGAGACTGTGTCTGTTCCCAGAATTTGGAAATACAAAAAACTTCCAAACCTATATAAGGTTAAAAATTTAATTGATGTTCAACAAGTAAAAAACAGATATAATACAGATGAGCAAATGATAAAGCTTGGGTTGCTGAATATTCGATCCCTTACTTCAAAAGCACTTATTGTCAATGATATGATTTCAGATTATAACCTAGATGTGCTGTGTTTGACAGAAACCTGGCTAAAACCAAACGATTACATTACTTTAAATGAGTCCACCCCGCAAGATTACTGTTATAAACATGAACCTCGTCCGAAAGGCAAAGGGGGAGGTGTTGCTGTAATTTATAGTAATATTTTCAAAACCACTAAGAAATCTAGTTTTAATATAATTCTTTTGAAGTGTTGGTGCTTAATGTAAAAATATATAGTGTAAACGATAAATCACGTTTGAGAATTCTGCTGGCTACTGTATACAGGCCACCAGGGCACCATAAAGACTTTATCAAAGAATTTGCTGACTTTCTATCAGAATTAGTATTGGCTGCAGATAAAGTCCTAATTGTTGGTGATTTTAATATACATGTAAATAACGAAAAATATTTTTTGGGATTGCCATTTAAAGACATTCTTAACTCTATTGGAGTTAGACAACACGTGTCAGGACCTACTCATTGTCGTAATCATACTCTAGATCTAATATTATCACATGGAAAAGATGTTGATGCCATTGAAATACTGCAGCAGAGCGACGACATCTCAGATCATTATCTAGTCTCATGTAAATTACATTTAGCCAAGGCTGCAAAGCCGACTCCGTGTTATAAATATGTTAGACCTATCACTTCTGCCACGAAAGATTGCTTTATCAATAATCTTCCTGATCAGTTTCATCATCTCAGCATCCCAGATAGCTTAGAAGAACTCGATATTGCAACAGAAACTTTTAACTCTCTATTTTCCAGCACTTTAGACATAGTTGCTCCGCTGCGCTTAAAGAAGATTAAAGAAAATAGTCCAACGCCGTAGTACAATGAGCACACCCGGGCCCTTAAGAGAGCAGCCAGAAAAATGAAGCGCAACTGGAAGAAAACAAAACTAGAGGTATTTCGGATTGCATGGAAGTAGAGCTCGATTGCTTACAGAGAGGCTTTAAAAGCTGCTAGATCTGCTTATTTTTCAACCCTATTAGAAGAAAATAAACATAATCCTAGGTATTTATTTGAAAAAGTGGCTAAACTAACGAAAAAGAAAGCTTTAAGCCCAGAAGTTTCCAAGAAACACAGCAGTAATGACTTTATGAATTCCTTCACTTATAAGATTGATAAAATCAGGGACAAAATTATAACTATGCAACCGTCTACTACAGTATCGCATCAGGGAGTGCATTGTAGTCTCCCTGAGGAAAAATTTGATTCATTTGTTGCTATAGGAGAAGAAGAATTTAGCAAAATCGTTAACTCATCTGAATCAAAAACTTGTATGTTAGACCCTATACCGACTAAACTATTGAAAGAGATGCTTCCAGAAGTCATAGATCCTCTTCTTAACATCATTAATTCATCTTTGTCTCTAGGATACGTACCAAAACCCTTTAAGCTGGCTAATTAAACCGCTTGTTAAAAAAATGCAACTTGATCCTACAGAATTAGTCAATGACAGGCCGATCTCGAGTTTGCCTTTTCTGTCAAAGATATTAGAAAAGGCAGTATACTCACAACTGTGTTCCTTTCTTAAAGGAAATGCTATCTGCGAGGATTTTCAGTCCGGATTTAGACCGTACCATAGTACTGAGACTGCTCTCATTAAAGTCACAAATGATTTGCTTTTATCATCCGATCGTGGTTGTATCTCTCTATTAGTGTTACTTGATCTTAGTGCTGCATTTGACACCATTGACCACAACATTCTATTAAATAGGCTAGAAAACTATGTTGGCATTAGTGGAATTGCACTAGCATGGTTTAAATCATACTTATCTGACCGTTATCAGTTTGTAGCAGTAAATGAAGAGATGTCTTATTTGGTCAAAAGTTCAGTATGGCGTACCACAAGGCTCTACTAGGACCGCTGCTGTTCACTCTTTACATGCTACCGTTAGGAGATATCATTAGGAAACATGGAATTAGTTTTCACTGTTATGCTGATAATACTCAGCTCTATATTTCCTCAAAACCTAACGAAACTTACCAATTCACAAAATTAACGGAATGCATAGCTGATATAAAAAACTGGATGACTAGTAATTTCCTACTACTAAATTCTGAAAAAACAGAGATTCTAATTATTGGACAAAAAAACGTCCACATGCAATAACCTAGAATACTGCTTAACACTTGATGGCTGCTCTGTCAAGTCTTCGTCGTCAGTTAGGAACCTGGGTGTGCTCTTTGATACCAATCTCTCATTTGAAAGTCACGTGTCTAGTATCTGTAAAAGCACATTTTTCCATCTTAAAAATATATCTAAATTACGTCATTTGCTCTCATTGACAAATGCGGAACAATTAGTTCATGCGTTCATGACCTCAAGGCTAGATTATTGTAATGCTCTACTGGGTGGTTGCCCTGTACGCTTAATAAACAAGCTATAGCTGGTCCAAAACGCAGCCGCTAGAGTTCTTACCAGAACCAGGAAGTATGACCATATTAGCCCGGTTCTGTCAACACTGCATTGGCTCCCTATTAAACATCGTATACATTTTAAATATTGCTGATTACTTACAAAGCACTAAATGGTTTGGCTCCGCAGTACTTGAGCGAGCTCTTAACCCATTATAGTTCTTCACATCTATTGCGATCTCATAGTTCTGGCCAGTTGATAATACCTAGAATATCAAAATCAACTGCTGGCGGTAGATCCTTTTCCTACTTGGCACCAAAACTTTGGAACAATCTTCCTAACATTGTCCGGGAAGCAGACACAGTCTGTCAGTTCAAATCTAGACTAAAAACACATCTCTTTGGCTTAGCATACACATAACACATTATAGATTGCTATAATTCAATGTTAGGCTGCATAGTTTAGATCAGCCGGAACCGGGAACACTTCCCATAAATCCTGATGTACTTTGTACATCTTAAGAAGGATGGAGTCTACGCTAATATTAGTCTCTCTGTTTATCCCGAGGTTTACCGCAAACGGCCGGATCCAGGCCATATCTAGATCTGAGGAAGGACCATCACATGGACACGACGACAACGCATCCCTGAAGTGCCAGCCTCATCAACACTGTGAAGGCCTCATGGACACCTCAACAAACTCATCTCCATACCGGCGTGATGACTCCGACCCTTAACCAGATGAACTGGATAAATATTGTGAAAGTTCTGATCCAATCTGACTTCTGACCTATTATGCCGCCTAAATAATATGCCACTGTATCATAATCATACAGTGTTCGTTTGTTGGCCAAAGGAGGACTGGCCCCCCGACTGAGCCTGGGTTCTCCCAAGGTTTTTTTCTCCATTCTGTCACCTGATGGAGTTTTGGTTCCTTGCCACTGTCGCCATTTTTTTTTCGCCTTCATTCGCCATTGGCTTTTGGCTTGCTTAGTTGGGGACATTTAACATTTGACATTTAATTTTGAATTTAACAATACTATTACAACTTTACTTTCCTGTTATCTCTGTAAAGCTGCTTTGAAACAATTTGTATTGTAAAAGCGCTATATAAATAAAGGTGACTTGACAACAAAATGCACAATCTCATCGGCTGATGCCAATTTCTGACAACGTGATTCGTTCAGGATCGTCACGTGACACGCTCTGACATTATATACATGCATCACATATATACAATACTTTACACTATACAAAACAATTACATTACACAACACATTTCAGTTTTTGTATAATATAATTACTATATAATACTAAACAAATCTGTTATTGTGGGATCCTAAAGTGGTTGTGAGTCCCTCAGGCAGATCATATTCACCTGTGTGATGGACTGTTGATGTGTTGTTTTGATGTGTTGAAGTGTTGTTTTGGATGTTATGATCAGTGATGGATGAAGCAATGATGAGTTTTGGATGTTAAACAGTCTGATACATTGATTTTACATGGACCTAAAGCATATTTTGTCTGTAATTCATGGCTTTCAATAGAAATTAGTGGAATTTTGCCATAAAAATCTTTAAAGGCCGTTTTCTCAAAATCTCACACTCCTAGTGGCGATTTTCCACTTCTGTAGCACCTACATACACCAAACTTTACAGTCCTATTCCTAACTATATTGTGAAGGTTTGTTCAGAGGGATTTGTTGATATATCATTCTTGGTCTGATTTATATGAAATTTTAAGCCTAAAAATAGGGCGGAAATCAATATATTAAGGCTATTGGCAGTATTTTCTGATTTACAGGGTAACAAAAGGAGATATTCATAATCCCTTCTGTAAATGTCTTTTCATTCAATATATCAACAAAATGCAAAAATAATTTTGAACCTTGTTTTTTTCATCTTCAAAAAACGTCACTTCAAAATATGTGCAAATCAGTGCATATTTATTTAGATATAGCCTGATTAGCATATTTAAACATAAAATTACAGAAAACTTGCAATAATTTTTTTTCTCCTATTCATGTGAGTAATATACTGGTAAAGTTTCATGGTGATATATGTAAGTTAAAATTTTTACCCTATTCACCTGTAGTGTCTCGCCTTAAGAGTAGCCCAGTTCAGGCAGTCAGAGCATCTCTTCGTGTGCTTCGGGCAGTAGCAACTCAATGCAGTACATGAGATCCACGGGGAGGAGTCGGATCAAGATCCAAGGGGTGGAGATGGGTAGGATTAGGGGTGGGTTTAGGGATTAGGGGTGGGTTTAGGGATCAGGGGGCGGAGATGGGTAGGTTTAGGTGTATGGAAGGTGGGAGGAGTTGGATCTGGATCCGACTCCTCCCCGTGGATTTCATGTTCTGCAGTGAGGACCATCTCGCTTCGGGGGCAGCACCAAAGGGCATCCGGTCAAGAAGCAAAGATTATCCCCATGGATAGTGGATGCGATTGCCCTAGCTTATGCTTCAATGGGCCTCCAGTGCCCAGTCGGAGTGAAGGTACAGTCCACCAGAGGCATGGCATCTGCCTGGGCTTGGTCTAGTGGAGTATCCATTAGCAACATCTGTGCAGCGGCCGGCTGGTCCACCCCAAGTCACGTCCACCTTCTCCAGATTTTACAACTTGGGCATCCCTGCTCTACAAGCATGGGTCTTGTCTGTTTAGCTGGGCTTTGACCTCTATGAGAGCTCAACCCACTTGAACCCTTTCCCTCGTGGCTCCGACATAGTAGTACCTTAGTCTCAGACGAGTACCTTGCCCTATCTTAGCCATGCTGCCTTCAAGGTCCGTATCCTCAAGTGTCTTCGGCCAGTTCTATAGAACAATTGTCGTTCTACAATTATATCATGGCACTTTTGGACTGGATACCCAATGTGTCTAGCGAAGCTATACCATTGAACCGTATCGATAGGTAACGTACTTGATTACTAACGTAACCATGGTTCCCAGAGATAACGGGAATAAGTATTGCGTAGCTGGCCGTGCTATCAAACTGCACAACTCGGCGATAGTCGTTTCAGTCGAACTATTCAGAGATCCTACGGCGAAATGCCCGCTTATATAGATGGCAGCCCCATTTCGGAGGGCTTCAGCGCCATAGTTTTGTGTATTTCTGCTGCACAGCCATTGGCTCGTACAGTTTTACAGCGTGATTTAACAAAGTTTCAGTATTTGGAGAAAAGGGAGTTTTCCCAGTGCGTCTAGCAACAAAATACTTGTTCCCGTTATGTCAGGGAACTGAGATTACGTTTGTAACCGAGTACGTTTCTCTAAAGAGAGACCATATAAACAGATATGAATGCACAAACATAAACCCATAAAATACATTTATTCTAAAAAGTTCCTAAAATACAAGTCTTCTTTAACAAGCAACACATGGATTTGGAGATGCATTAATGTGCTCAGCCAGGCTACAGTTATCGGGAGATTCTAACTGTGCGCCAAGATGTCTCTCTCTCTCTCTCTCTCTCTCTCTCTCTCTCTCTAAGTGCATGCTGGGAGTGAACGGAGTGTGATGAGGGTGAGTGCGTGTTGTGGCCGTGTGTGCTAAAAAAACGTTTCTATCTTCTATCTTGTTTGTGTATGTTTGTTTTTATGCGTTTAACTTGTTCGTGAAATAAAAATGTAAAGGTGTTTACGTCTGCAACCAGTGTTGTGCTGGGGGGCATGACGAACCAAAACACAATGAGTTTTAAAGATTTAACCGGCCGCCATGGAATGAAGGTGGAGTCTAGAGTTAATGTGGAGCAGTGTTGTTTAGCGGTGGGAGAGATTGTGGGACACGATCATATTGTCTCGGCATCGCGAATGAACAGTGCAATTGTTATTTTTTTTAAATCAGTTGAAAAGGCAAATGATGTTGTCCAACGCTGCGTTGTGTTGAACGGTTCACTCGTGACTGTTTTACCTTTGAGTACTCCGTCCAAGAAAGTCATATTGTCCAACGTACCCCCGTTTATCACAGACGAAATACTCGTGCAAGAGTTGTCTCGGTATGGAAAACTGGTTCCCTTTCGTAGTCACTCCGAGTTACGTCGGATGACGGAGAATGGGGGTTTCGCCTAGAAAGCCAATCATCTTCGTGTATTATAAAACGAGCCAATGGCGATGAAATGCCATGGGTCTGCGGAATTTGCATAGCGTATCTCCGCCCCACCTCGTGGGTATAAAAGGAGGACGCCGGCAACATGCAGATATGTTTTCGCTTCGGAGCCAAGAGCTTCTCTTCACTCCACAAGCCAAATCCTGTGACATCATCTTCTTCGAGACGAGCGAACTCTCCGGTGTTGGTGTCACGGCGGTACCCAGCGAGTTCACATTGCCTGCGATCTGAGCAGTGATCTACCAGTCTGTGTGTTTCTCCCTGGTCGCCTCAGCATCGCTGAGTTTTTCTCTAAAAGTGCTGCACGTGGCACGTCTTTTTAAAGATGTCTCGCCCGTGTTCTTCTGGGTGCGGTCGTTTCCTGTCTTCCTTTGATGGGCACAATCGCTGCTTTGCGTGTTTGGGCTTAGAACACGATAAAGCAGCGCTTGTGGATGACTCATGTTCCTTCTGTGGGAACATGCCCATTGCAACACTAAGGTCTAGACTCAATGATCTCATTCGAGAGAGAGTCCCCTCATCCACACCCCGATCTACATCCTCCGCGAGAGGCTGTACTTCGGCTGGTGGACAGGGTGACTTGAGGGTGACGGTGTGGGACAATCCGACGATGCGTCCTCGGACCACGCCCCCCTCTACAGTGTTGCAACCCGCGAGTGCTGCGGTGATTCTACCGGGTTCATCTTCTGTTGCCCCGCGTGTTTTATTCGGCGCTCCAGAGGAAGACTCGATGTCGATCGCGGCATCACAAGACGGGCAAGAGTCATCGGGAAGTGACGATGCGGCTGCGTTGCTGCCTCCTGGAGTTCCAGCGTTGCCCGTATCAGATCCCAAGATGACGGCCATGCTCTCCCGGGCCGCCGCGAGCATCGGGCTTGAGTGGAACCCTCCGCCCTGCCCTGAGCGCTCGCGGTTGGATGATTGGTTTTTGGGTGCGGCTGCCGCCTCACGGCCACAGCCAACCCCAATGCCATTCTTCCTGGAAGCGCATGAGGAGTTGACGAAATCATGGAAGGCTCCCTTGATCTCCCGTGTACGTTCGTCAGCTTTCTCCGCCTTTCCTCCCCTCGATGGGGCGGCCGCCCATGGGTACACTGGGATTCCCCCGGTTGAACGCTCTGTTGCCATGCAACTATGTCCTCAGAGTGCTTCATCTCGTGGTAATCCTAAGCACCCGTCCAAGGCCTGTAGATTTTCGTCCACCCTAGTGGCGAGATCTCACAGAGCTACAGGACAGGCGGCTGCCGCTCTGCATGCGATGAGCACCTTGCAGGTCTACCAGGCCCAGCTGCTCAGAGATATGCATGAGGCGGGGACTGACCCAGGGCTCTTCAATGAGCTGCGTGCCACCACTGACCTCGCTCTCCGTGCGACGAAAGTGGCCTCACGCTCCCTTGGTCAGGTGATGGCCACCTCTGTGGTCCAGGAGCGTCACCTGTGGCTGAACCTGGCTGATATGCGGGACGCCGAGCGAACCCGTCTGCTCGACGCCCCCATATCCCAGGCCGGCCTCTTCGGCGGAGCGGTTGAGGACTTTGCCCAGCAGTTCTCAACCGCACAGAAGCAGTCTGAGGCGATTAAACATATTATGCCCCGACGGCCTGCTGCTGCCTCCACCCAGCCGTCGGTACAGACACCTCAGACTGCCCGCCGCCGTGCCCTTCTGTGGCTCCCTCCCCTCCAGCATGGCCCCAGCAGCAGCCTTCACCCGGGCCGCGTCGTGGAGGAGGCCGCAGGAAGGCGCCACAGCCCTCTCCAGCCCCGCGCCCCGCTAAACGCCAGGCTAAGCGGCACTCCTGAGACGGGCTGCTCAGTGATGGTGTCAGTTTTTTCCCAGGAGGTGGTTGCAGGCCCCCTCCTTCCCCCGGCGGAGGGCCGGGGGAGAATCTTTTGTTCTCCCGCTGCTCACCCACGGGTGGGCAGTACCCTATTATGGTCAAAGAAAGAACCAATACACCCATCACTGAGCACACAGAGCCGGTTGACAGTGCGCGACGCCCCTGGGCCTCGCCGCTCTCATCCCTCTCTGTCACAGAGTTCTCGGACCGCAGTGTGTGTCGCCTCCGGGCCTCGCCACTCCCGTCCCCCTCTGTCCCAGAGGGTGCGGACGAGAGTGTGTGCCATCTCCGGACCTCACCACTCTCGTCCCCCTCTATCGCCAGACCCCTGGCAGAGCAGACCCCCGTGGAACGCTGGTCCTTCCCTGGTCTCCTCTGTCAGGACGCGGAGCATGACCGAGCCCCTGCACCGGGCCGCTTTGCCACCCTCGCCTGGGCCGGTCACTCCGCTTCGCTGCCCCTCCGGGGGGACGCCTGTGGTTCGTATGACTCAGGGGGTTCCTCCCCTGAGTAACCCCCACATGTGTATTTCCACTGTAAGCCTGCTTGAGCATGTGTCTTTCCCTCGGCAAGTCACCTTGCCTCTCCTGGAGTTGAAAGTTGCCACCCCACGGGCTGGTCACTCCAGTGTTCCTCCATATGTAGCCCTCCGGCCATATGTATTCTTAAGTCCTCCCTACGGGTAGGCATGCTGCAGCATATTTCTTCTGCGATATACTTCCCAGTGTACCTTGGTATTCCTGTGCTAAGTAGGACTCCTTCGTCCGTGCCAGTATCACGACAGGGGGATCAGACTTTTTGCAGGGCACTGGAAGACAGCTGTGAAGGTGGCGTGATTACACGGGTACCCCCATTCTCCGTCATCCGACGTAACTCGGAGTGACTACGAAAGGGAACGTCTCGGTTACGTATGTAACCCTCGTTCACTGAGTAAGGAACGTAGACGTTACATCTCCCTCCCACTTCCGCTGTACCGCTGGGTAGACGCCTGAGTTCAGTCTCGGCTCCTCAGCGAAGACATATCTGCATGTTGCGGCGTCCTCCTTTTATACCCACGAGGTGGAGCGGAGATACGCTATGCAAATTCCGCAGACCCATGGCATTTCATCGCCATTGGCTCGTTTTATAATACACGAAGATGATTGGCTTTCTAGGCGAAACCCCCATTCTCCGTCATCCGACGTAACGTCTCCGTTCCCTACTCAGGGAACGAGGGTTACATACGTAACCGAGACGTTTTCCCTATAAAGAAAATCCCTCTCGGGTGCAAGTCCCCCTTAGTGAAGCATCATGTCTCATTCAGAAGACAAGTTTTCATGGTGTTGAAAAATGGAGTTGATGAGATCGATCTGGTTTTTAAGTTCAAAATTGATGGGTTCGATTACACAGTGTTTGCAACATCTGACACTACAATTAAATGTTTTAGTTGTGGTAAGATTGGACATCTTGTTCGTGATTGTCCTAGTAAAAAGGACAGTGCAGGTGCGAGCACAAGCACGGGACAGGGCGTTTCTGTTCTTCTTCCGGCTGAGATCGCGAATCACGCTGATACCGCTGGTATGGCTGTGGTCGAGGCCGGTGAGATTGAGCTCGGGCCGATCGCAGTCGTGGCTGCCGAGAATAGTCAAGTCAAGTCAAGTCATCCTCATTTATATAGCGCTTTTAACAATGTAGATTGTTTCAAAGCAGCTTTACAGAGATAAACATAATTTAAGGTAACAGAGATTGGTTTGGTTTTATAGTTGTTCTTGAATAATGTTTTTCCAGCTAAAGTTAGTTTTGATTGATTCACTTCCGTCTAAATGATCATTTGTTATTAAACTAGAGGCCGCTAAGACGACACCGTTCTCTCTAAACAGACTTTAAACGTGAACCTGTGATAGACGCTTATGGCATTCACATGCGCATTAAGAATTGATTCTATAGTTATGTGCGTTTGAATATATGTGCGCAGGTTTGTAATTCCTTACAAACCATACCTAAACAAACTACTTGTCTTGTCTATAAATTTTGATGCAGAATTTTATTTTATCACTTCGGGTAGGTACGCAAACCGAAAAATTCCACAATGCTTTATTTGTAGAGTGGTATAGGGATCCTCCATAGGGAGAGGCTATTTGGCACTTCAGAACTGCATTGTCATCGGGTCCAGGCGAAGGTCCTTCGTCAGAGCTGGAAACGGCCTGGATCCGGCAGGCTGCAGGAAAACCTCGGGATAAACAAAGACACTAAAATTAGCGTAGATGCCATTCTTCTTATTTTGTAACGAGTACATCAGGATTTAAGGGAAGTGTTCCCAGTTCCGGCTGCCCTGATCTATGCAGCCTAATATTGAATTATAGAAGTCGATAATGTATTATGTGAATGCTAGGTCAAAGAGATGTGTTTTCAGTCTAGCTTTGAACTGACAGGCTGTGTCTGCTTCCCGGACAATGTTAGGAAGATTGTTCCAAAGTTTTGGTGCTAAATAGGAAAAGGATCTACTGCCAGCAGTCGATTTTGATATTCTAGGTATTATCAACTGGCCGGAACTTTGAGATCGCAATAGATGTGAAGGATTATAATGCGTTAAGAGCTCGCTCAAGTACTGGGGAGCTAAACCATTTAGTGCTTTGTAAGTAATCAGCAATATTTTAAAATGTATACGATGTTTAATAGGGAGCCAATGCAGTGTTGAAAGAACCGGGCTAATATGGTCATACTTCCTGGTTCTGGTAAGAACTTTAGCTGCTGCATTTTGAACTAGCTGTAGTTTGTTTATTAAGTGTGCAGGGCAACCACCCAGTAGAGAATTACAATAATCTAGCCTTGAGGTCATTGTTCCGCATTTGTCAATGAGAGCATATGACGTAATTTAGATATATTTTTAAGATCGAAAAATGCGGTTTTACAGACACTAGATACGTGACTTTCAAATGAAAGATTGGTATCAAAGAGCACACCCAGGTTCATAAATGACGACGAAGACTCAACAGAGCAGCCATCAAGTGTTAAGCAGTATTCTAGGTTATTACGTATTGAAGTTTTTTGCCCAATAATTAGAATCTCTGTTTTTTCAGAATTTAGTAGTAGGAAATTACTAGTCATCCAGTTTTTTATATCAACTATGCATTCCGATAATTTTGTGAATTGGTGAGTTTCGTTAGGTTTTTAAGAAATATAGAGCTGAGTATCATCAGCATAACAGTGAAAGCTAATTCCATGTTTCCTAATGATATCTCCTAAAGGTAGCATGTACATAGTGAACAGCAGCGGCCCTAGTACTGAGCCTTGTGGTACACCATACTGAACTTTTGACCGATAAGACATCTCTTCAGTTACTGCTACAAACGGATAGCGGTCAGATAAATATGATTTAAACCATGCTAATCCAATTCCACTAATGCCAACATAGTTTTCTAGTCTATTTAAGAGAATGTTGTGGTCAATGGTGTCAAATGCAGCACTAAGATCAAGTAACACTAATAGAGAGATACAACCACGATCGGATGATAAGAGCAAATCATTTGTGACTCTAATGAGAGCTGTCTCAGTGCTATGGTGCGGTCTAAATCCTAACTGGAAATCCTCGCAGATATTTTGAGTTGCGGTTTTTTAACAAGCGGTTTAATCATAGCCAGCTTAAAGGTTTTTGGTACGTATCCTAGAAACAAAGACGAATTAATGATGTTAGGAAGAGGATCTATGACTTCTGGAAGCATCTCTTTCAGTAGCTTAGTCGGTATAGGGTCTAACATATATGTTGTCGATTTAGATGAATTAACGAGTTTGCAAAATTCTTCCTCTCCAATAGCAACAAATGAATCAAATTTTACCTCAGGGAGACTACAATGCACTCCCTGATGCGATACTGTAGTAGACGGTTGCATAGTTATAATTTTGTCCCTAATATTATCAATCTTATAAGTGAAGAAGTTCATAAAGTCATTACTGCTGTGTTTCTTGGAAACTTCTGGGCTTCAAGCTTTCTTTTTCGTTAGTGTAGCCACTTTTTCAAATAAATACCTAGGATTATGTTTATTTTCTTCAAATAGGGTTGAAAAATAAGCAGATCTAGCAGCTTTTAAAGCCTCTCTGTAGGCAATCGAGCTCTCCTTCCATGAAATCCGAAATTCCTCTAGTTTTGTTTTCTTCCAGTTGCGCTCCATTTTTCTGGCTGCTCTCTTAAGGAGAGGCTCTCTTAACCGAGCCTAGTAAAAATGATACTCTCTCGATGTCCGATGAGCAGGCTGAAAACTCTGAAAATGTTTGTGTAACAGCTGATGAAATTGATGTGGAAGACAATGTTGATTTTGAAAAGGAAGCAAAATCTGTTTTCAAGATCCCAGTTAAAAGAAAGAAAAAAAGCTGTGGACAAGCTTTTAAACAAGTAAAGAAGAATGAGGGTGGTGATGAGAATATGGGATCAGACAGTGATGGGGATGCATCTGATTCAAATGTGTCTCAGGGTTAAAATTTGTCTATAAGTTCTCAAAATGAAAACTTGGTTTGTTTGTATAGAGCGTATGATATTAGTAAATTTTGGCAAGAAACAAATGGATTGAAAGGAGTGCAAGTTGAGAATTTTTTTCCTGATTGTAAACAATTTATCAATGATGCAAGGTATCTAATGAAAGAAGGAGCCTTTCAAGATGTAGAGATTTATCGTCTTAGAAAACTTGTGAACAAACTAAAAAAACAATTTAAAAAAAATTATGAGGCTGTCAACTTCTAAAATCCTGCCAATAATAGTTTTTTGGGCAACTCTTCTCATTTTTTTGTTCTGGTCTCTAAAATAAAAATGACAAATTTTAAAATCAAATCTTTAAACTTAAATGGTGCCAGAGATGGTCATAAAAGAATGATGTTATTTGAGTTTATTAGACAAAAGCAAAGAGATATTCTGTTTTTACAAGAAACACAGTGATTTTAAAAATGAGACCGACTGGAGAAGAGAATGGGACGGACAGATTGTCCTGAGTCACAAATCCTCTATTAGTGGAGGTGTTGCCGTTTTGTTTTCAAAGCATTTTTTACCTCTGTCTTGTGAAGTTGAGGAAATAATTAGTGGTCGTTTTTTAAAGATCAAAGTGAAATTTGAGAAAATCACCATGGTGCTTCTGAATTTATATGCTCCTACAAAAGGATTAGAGAGAGTTCTTTTCTTTGATAAGGTGGATGCTGTTTTGAAAGATTTAAATTCTGAAGATATGTTATTTTTAGGTGGAGATTTTAATTTTACCTCTAATGATAATTTGGACAGGAATCATATTGAACCACACGCTGCTTCTCAGAAAACACTTATACAACTCATTGAAACTCATGATTTATGTGATGTATGGAGAAATATGAATCAAGATGTTAGACAGTACACTTGGGCTCATAGTGCTGAACATACTATCTCTTTGGCACGACTTGACAGAATTTATAGTGTTCAACATCAACGTAATCTTTTTAATTCTTTTAAATTATTCCAGTGGGGTTTTCTGATCACAGTTTAGTTCTGTGCAGTGTTTTAATGAAGTGTGTGAAGTACAAGAGTGCATACTGGAACTTTAATACCTCATTGTTATAAACTTTTTATGGAAAATTTCAATTTTTTTTGGGAAACTTTTAAGCAGCAAAAACATTTTTATACTTCTTTACTGCAATGGTGGGACTGTGGAAAAGTTATTATTAGAGATTTTTGTAAAAAGTACACTGTGAATGTTACTCGAGACATAGCCCAGTCAATGAAGACATTAGAAACGGAAATTATTGTTTTCCAGGATTTATTAGCATCTAAAAAAAATAAAAAGCATTTTGATGGCTTAAAGGGAAAAAAAGCATTTATTTTAGACCTGTTGGGAGTTAAAGCACAGGGAGCTTTAGCCCGTTCACGGTTTCAAACTGTGACACAAATGGAGGCTCCCTCAAAATTCTTTAATTTGGAAATGAAAAAAGGTCAAAGTAAAATGTTCCATGCTTTACGTTCAGCTACAGGACAAGAACTAACTGAGCCTGCTGACATACGTAAACGTGCTGTAGAGTTTTTTTCAGACCTTTATAAATCTGAACTGAGGGAATGGGGTGCAGATGTTGATAATTTCCTTGAAGGACTGCCAAAGGTGGACGAAGAGTCCAACAATGAACTACAACAGACTTTGTCTGTACAAGAGCTTTATACTGCCATGATGAGCATGGAAAATGGTAAATCTCCAGGAATTGACGGGTTACCTGTTGAGTTCTATAAGACTCTACGGCCCGTCATAGGAGAAGATCTGCTGGCAGTTCTTAATGACAGTCTGGAAAGAGGACTATTGCCACTAAGTTGCAGGAGAGCAGTCATCACACTGTTACCTAAGAAAGGTGATCTTCAGTGTATTGGCAATTGGCCCTGTCTCACTCTTATCTTCAGAATACAAAATTTTATCTAAAAGTTTGGCTATAAGACTTAGTAAAGTTTTAAGTACATTGATACATTCTGATCAGTCTTACTGTATACCCAACAGGTCTATTTTTGATAATATTGCTTTAATTCGAGATGTTTTAGATGCTTCTAAACTCCTGGGAATAAACTCTGGTCTGATTTCTCTTGATCAAGAGAAAGCCTTTGACAGAGTTGAACATTTTTTTTTATGGAACACTTTAGAGGCTTTTGGTTTTAATCATTCTTTTATATCAATGATTAAGGCTATGTACTGTAACATTGAGAGTGTTCTTAAGATCAATGGTGATTTGTGTGCTCCGTTCACAGTTGAGAGGGGAATTAGGCAGGGATGTGCCATGTCTGAGATGCTGTATTCCCTTGCCATCGAACCTTTACTTCAAAAGTTGCGAGCTCATTTGAAAGGTCTGATTTTCCCTGGTTGTAATTACTCTGTTCATCTTTCCGCTTATGCTGATGATGTTATTGTCTTTGTAAATGGAAAGGAGGATGTTATTAAGTTAGAGAAGATAGTTAATGATTTAAAATGTGTTTCCTCCGCTAAAGTCAATTGGAAGAAAAGTGAGGCTCTCCTAGCAGCTTATTGGAGTGGAGATCTTCCCGCTTTACCTGGAGGTAGGCATGTGCCGGTATCAAATTTTCATGCTGCGATTAATTGATTGAGCTTTTATCACGGTATACGGTATTATCACGATATTTTAATTGCACAAGAGAAACAGACGGATTGGGGGTATCTAAAAAAAACTTGCATCACAATGTGTAATTGTGATTGTCAAAACATTAATTTTATTTTTTAGTGACAACATGTTATAATGTTTACATGGTACAGTTACTGAGGCTACTGTTTGTATTATTGCTTAACACAATTTTCATGATTTCAATTAAATTCTTGGATTTAATTTCAATCTTGATTCAATATTGACTCATTTGGATAAATATTAGGTAGGCTACAGTAGATAGCCTGCATTTAATTTTTTCTCAAGAAAAAATATATCTCACATAATGCTGTAAACATACAGAGAGAAATTAAATATAATGCATACAATATAAATATAATAATAATATAAATATAAAAATGTAATATGCCGTAATTTTCATTATAATAACAATTATATAATGACAAGTAAACATATATTAAAATATGTAATATAGTGCACATATTTAGCAAAATACTCCTCTCTATAGCTATTTTCTTATAGTCAACTAACATTAAATGGCTTTCCTGAGGTAAATGTAACGTTCTGTGACATAATTGTTCTCCTGCAGTGTTATTGACCTCTTTCCGTGGTTGAAAAACACTGATTGATCGAAAGTACGTATACCTTTCGGTGGGTTGTACTGTATCTTTAATAAAAAGTAACAGATGATCTGTTTACTTGATCTGAGGCGCGCGATCTGTCACGTCATTTACAAGCACCAAAACAGTATTTATTGTCTGAATTTCGTTATAAAACCTGAGAGCTGATATTTTTTTCATATCAAAAGTAACCTGCTCTGTCTAGTCTGTCGGTGTCAGTGTCCTCTTTGCTCCGCGATTTTTCTCTGCGTGAGAAAATGGATGTGTGGCGCGAGACCGTGTGAAAGTGTCAATTGCGTGAGTCTCAAGCTGCTGAATGCGTGAGAGTTGGCAGCCATGCGGGGGATAAATAGTCGGCAGCGTTCCTCCTTCCGCCGTGCTTCTTTTCCATGTGAGGATTGTTTACATTAGACTAGAGTGCACACTGCATTCACACAGTGCTTATACATGTGATGTGGGGATTGTTTACATCAAAGTGCACACGTGTTTTGCGCAGCATATACGCATTGTTTTTTTAAGCGGTTGATGGAAAATAAGCTGATGCGCGTTCTAAAAATCTAAATTCGGATCTATTATTTTTCACGGTATTTCGAAGTCCCCGCGATAACAATATCGTGCATATTCATTACCGCGATTTATCGCATTACCGAATACCGGCACATGTCTACCTGGAGGATTAATTTGGAAAAGAGGAGGTTTAAAATACCTCGGTGTCCATCTAGGAAATGAAAATTTTATTAAGAAAAATTGGGAAGGTTTAATAGAGAAAATAAAAGGTCGATTGGAAAAATGAAATGGCTGCTCCCTCAGATACTTATAGAGGACGTATTCTTATAATTAACAATCTTGTGGCATCTTCATTATGGCATAAACTTGCTTGTGTCGACCCTCCAAATGGACTGCTTGCAAATATTCAAAGAGAACTGGTGAACTTTTTTTGGGACAAGTATCATTGGACTCCTCAAAGAATTCTGTTCTTGCCCAAAGAAGAAGGAGATCAAGGACTGGTTAATCTCGCAAGCAGAAGAGCCACTTACCGTCTCCAATACATACAGAAACTTTTGATGGGACCGTATTCACTTGCATGGCGACCATTGGCTTTAAGCATCTTGAGAAGAGTGAGCAATATGGAATTAGATTTAACTTAGTTTTTAATGGATCATAAAAGATTGACTTTAACTGGAATTCCTCATTTTTGCAGGGTTCCTGCACACTTTTTAAAGTCAAATTTAAGGCTTTTTAAGACCTTTTTAAGACCTGAAGAAATCAAAATGAATACCGTACATTAGGGGTGTGCAATATTGACAAAAATATATCTCGATATTTTAAACGTTTTGTTGATAATAATTAGATGATATTTTACTGATTTGAGTTTTTTTGCTGGTGCAATGGCCGGTATTGGCCTGTTGTTGACAGCAGACTCACGAAAATATTCATATTTTTTATATTCTATGCAGTGGTCAGTTCACAGTAGTGACAGAAATGATTAATTAATGTGCAATATTTGCCACCTTAAATTGATTTCCAGGGGCATTTTCACCTATATATGGACATTTTTTCTAAACTTATTTAGAGTTATGCATTACCTTTTATGTCAAATACTAACATTCAAATTATTCAAATTAAATTATACAGTAATTATACTTATTTATACAATAATACTTAATTACACAATAATTATACAGTACCACCGTTACCAGTCAAATTAAATCATTCAATCAAAATCCATCTTTGCAGTGCAGAGGTGACACAGAAGCGGCATCAGAAGTGGCATTAATATTTACACTCCATTTACAATTGCATAAATAAAGCTATGAGATAGTTTTTAAAAAAATCAATATTCAATATTTAAATATGAAATGATTTCTAATTTTAACGTTTTAATTAAAGGGTACTTTAAATATGAAACTAAAACCGCCAGTAGGCGGCGGCAATTCACTGTCTTAATACTGTAAGCGAGTTGAGGGAGTCATTCATTCAACCGATTTGTTCAAACGGCTGATTCATTCGGGAAAGAAACAACTGATTGTTCATTGAATCGTTAAAATGACTCGTTCAAAACGCGGATTTCAGTCAAGAAATCATCGCTACGGTTTCATTTTGAAATTCTAGTTGGCGAAATAAAGGGAAAACAAACAATATTGACAATATGGTGTCTAAAAAGTAACACAATGTTAATTTATTTTTAATTTAACTATTGTATAACATAAATATATCACACTTGTGCACGGGAAAACGGCACTCTTACTGATGTGATATTCTAATATAAGAACATAATATGATATAAATATAAGACAAAAACTAATTTGGGGACATAGGCCTACCAATAACTGCACACATCATGCAGTGAAAGCACGAGAGACAAATGCGATGTCAGCTCACAGTGCCTCCTACATCATTAAAACAATGATTACAATATCATAGTAGACAACATCGCACACCCCTACCCAGATAGCAAAAAATATCGGCACGGCTTCTTTTTGCCGCCGGCCCCAAACTGTCGGCTATAGGTGCGCCCCGCTGGCGGAGATGAAACGTTTGCCGCCGAATACGTCACTCCCATTTCTTGCGAGATGCCGCCGGCGAACAGCCGCCGGGCCGCCGACTTCATTCTCTCTGGCGGTTGCCGCCGTCTAAATGAACCGCGGCCGGCTGGCGGCAAGCCGCTTTGAAATCGACCAGCCATGTCATTGGCATGAGTGGAACTGACAGCATTTTAACTTTCACATTTAAAGCGATTATAATTATTATGTGAATTATATCAAATTTTGTTGTTGTTGTTACTCCAAAGTCATTAGGGTTTATAACAGATTTGACTCAGTCTGATTCCATGATAAGGTTTAGGAAAATACATTTAAATTACGTTGAAACTCTGAAGCGATTCAGTGATATGCCTATGTAAAATATATAGAATTATTTTAGTCACTTAAGGTGACAATTCTTTACATTTCTTTGATTTATGCACAATTGAGATGCACAAATAGTCCAAAAAGAATTCCTTTTGTAAAACTTACTTGGCAATAAATATCTTTCTGATTAGGTTTTAAAATAAATATTTCATTCATGGTATGAACAATTTAGCAGAATAAATGGATGAAGTTAGACTTTTCACCAATGCCTGAAATCAGTGAACAGTGAAAGACATCTGCAACTTGGCCAAAAGCTTGGGTATGCTTTAGATTTTTTTTATTAATTTGCAACCATGGTAATATTTATAATAAACATGAAAATCCCTGTTTTGACCTGAAAGATAAAGTGAAATATTTAGAAATATTTTGTCTCTCTGTCACCCCAGGAAATTTCGTTTATGTCTTTCATTTTTTTACAAGCTCGATTTTTTTATTTATTTGACCTTTTACAGGTATAAGGGATTAATTTGCAATTGCGAGTTTTGCAATCTGTACAAATGTTTAAGAAAGTATTAAAGCACAAACAGAGAAGTACCTCCACCGGCCGAGAGGGGCAGTACCTAAAAAACGGAAGCAGATTTACCAACACAACAGTGGCCACTCGTCACACGATTTCAGTATTTGGAGAGGATATCCTATCTAGTCATTGACTACGATCTTTAAAGTAAGTACATTTTTCCTTTTTGTGTAACGCAATATTATGTTCATTTTTTACATTTTTAGTTCATCTTTTTCAAATATGTTCTTGCCTTACTAGTCAAGCTAGTAAGTTAGCCTTGTTTACAAAGTTTCCGTCATGTTTCTGACATAGCTAACGTTAGTTAGGCTAACGTTACTTAGTTTCTTCCTGGCGTTAGTTTTTTCTTTTCTTCTTTTAACTATATTTACGTATGTTTATGCCAGTGTGAGTACTACAGTATGTGGTTTAAGATAGTATTGGTCAGTCGAATAATTAACTAACTTACGTAACCAAATCCTGAAGGACAATTCTCCCGCCCACGTGGGAATGGTAACGTTAGCAAAATCTTTACGACAAGAAAGACTGATCAGTATAACTTGTGTTGTTTTCTAACTAAACATAATGATGTTTTGTTTGATTCGACAACCATGCTGCTAGTCTAGTTTAACTTACAGTGTTAGCTAACACATGCTGCTTCGCCTTTTTTACTCACTGATTTCAAGCATGTTCGACATGTTGAAATGTATCTAGCTACAGTAAATCGCCAATGCTTTACATCTAGAAAGTTTAACTTTTGGTGTTTATATATATATATATATATAATGTGTATATATGTGTTTATATGTGTATATATGTGTGTGTATATGTATATGATTGTGTTTGTCTGAACATGGTTTTCTGTTGATCCACTTGTGAAAATGACTCGTTTTTTTGAAGGGGTGAGCATTTTAATGTTATTGATTTTGCCTGGAAATTAATCAAAAAGTATACTTTATGCAAAATGTTCTTCTATTTTAGATGGTTCACATTGTTCAGTTTATCAACGAGGAGGATCTGCCATTTGCAGTGGTTCCGCAAGAGTGGCTCAGCCAGAGCATGTGCCATTGGCCCCCATTTAACCTCAGCAAAAAGACGAAGGCAACAATTTAGCCATCCTCTGCACACCTCCACACAGCACCTGGGAGAAACATCATTTTAAGTTCATGAAGGGAGCAGGTAAATGGGTCTGACTTGTGTATTTGATTTTCCTGTATTTCATCTGTGTAATTTATTTTCTGTTTATTGTGGATAACTGACTCTTTCATTCATTATTCCCTACTCTAGAATCTTGGAAGTCTCAAGAAAAAAAAAAACTCTAGAAAGATGCATCGATTCCAGAAAACCAAAAAAATGCTGAACTGGTATGTAAAATCTATTGCTGTGATGCTGGATTTGTGATCCTGCCACTAAACTATACCATTTGTTAGATTTTCAAATTTCTGTTTCCTCTTTCTCGCAACCAGGTTTCTCCCCAGTAATCCAGACTCCACTTCACAGAGCCAAGAGTTTGAGTACAAGTAAGTGATGTTTTTTTGTCTTGGAAACTATTGCTTCTATTTGATGTCGGCATGAACCGGAAGTTACAAACGACTTTTCTCCAGTGTTGTGACGTATTTAAAAGTGAAACGGTATATTGAACGGAGGGCAGGGTTTTACTCTAGCGCTCCTCTTCTCCATCTCTGCTCATAGCACGGTTTGAGGGGAGTTGCCACGCCCTCGCACCATAGCACATGACCGGAAGAGAAGAGAAGTCGTTTCGAGGGGGGAGGGAAGGGTAACGTATTTGATTAAAGATTATAAGGCTACATGAATTTTAAAAGAATAATGAAGTGCACAGATAAATCATTTATAATAAACACTACAATATTACATATAAAAATACGAATTGTAAAATCTTACTTCAAGAGCAGGTGAAACAAGTTCAACAAACAATGTTGAAGACGTTTGCTTGCACTGAGCAATTAGGCACAACTTGCAAACAGCACCTGTGGTTGTCGGTTTAATTCCCACTGGGGCTACCTGTACATGTAGTAGACCTAGATATAAAGTAAAATTTAAGATTGTATACTGCATATATTACAGTCTGAATCCTTAGCCTTTCACATTTTTTATTTATTTATGAGAAGCTTCAGAGAAATGTAATTTGTAACACTTTTTTGGATTTTCAGCTTGGTGTAGGGGATAAAGCATGTTTTAGAGACATGTTCCTGAAGACCATTGTTCAAAGTAAGTTGGATATTTTTTTTAGATTTAAGTAGATGTGTATGTCCTATTGTCCTCATATAATTCAAATTAAAAGACAGATCTGTATTTTCTATATTAGCCATCCGGAAGGACCCGGCAACCCAGGATGCACTGATGAGGCGGTCCAGGTTAACGTTACGCGTTACCTGAAAGGAGCATCTGACCGTGAAGGCAGAAAAAGGCGCCGCACACCTGAGAGGGACCCACAGCCGACCACTTAAAACTAGACTGACTACTGACACCCCAGAATCACTGACAACTGGAATCCTTTCTTTATCTTGCAGTCAGTAGAATCAAGACCCCTAAAGAAGTCAGAAGTGTCAGACTACACTCACTCACTGTGGAAATTACTTTCTTTTTTTCTTTTTCAAATAAAGCTTGTAAATCCTTGTGCCACAGGTCAGCATTGCCGTTATAATGGCCTATTCTACTCCAGAGCTTTACTATAAATTACTACCACTTATCATATTGTTAGAAATGGCTTGTAAATGTAGTTATACTTTTATTTTTTGGTATCTTGCACATTATTTGGTATCAAATATCCTCTTTACTTGTCATAATGTTTACTGGTAATTTTTTACCCTAGAGCTGTCCTTTTTATATGAACACTTATTGTAAGTGTTGTAATTTGCTTGTAAGGCTGTTTAACCAAAATTGAATTGGAAACCTGCATGTTAGTATATTGATTTATTTATTTTTCTGTTATGTTTCAGTGATCTGAAATATCTTGTTTAAATGACAGTTACTGTACTTTGAAATGTGGAATAAAAATGCCAATTGTAAATTTGTCTGGTTTGAGCAATCATTATTCTTGCTAAACTGCATGCTATAAATAAAAAAATATATATATAGCCAGAATAAGCGGCGGCAGAGCGCTCGAAAATAGCGTTTGCCTCCGGCGGGCCGCGGAAGGACGGCCTTCAATATAAAGGCGGCGGAACGGCGGTTGGCCCGCGGGCCGGCCGCTTAACGAAGGCGGCTGCCGCTTTTAAAAAGCGGCTGCCGCCGGCGGTGCGCCGTCCAACGTGTTTGCGATGTCGCCATTCTGACGCTTCTACTGCCGCCGGAGAACCGACGGTGGTCCGCCGACTCATTGCTATCTGGGTACGCACATAAAGAATGAACTTACGACTGAACTGACATTTGCCAACTTTCTTCTCTCCTCTCTCGCGTGCAGGAGACAGACGTTATTCTGCCGCAAATGTGATGCGAATTGTCACGTGAACAAGCAAATCCCCAAAGATAGAATAATAAAAAATAATACTACGCGTATTAGATAGTTTTAATTTGGAAAACATTTAGATATGTCTAAGTCGAAGTGTCATCTAAAATGTAAGACCTTTCATAAGTAAAAATAAGACTTTATAAGACTTTTTATGGACTTATATTTAAAAAATCTAATTTAAGACTTTTTAATTTGGAAAACATTTAGATATGTCTAAGTCGAAGTGTCATCTAAAATTTAAGACCTTTCATAAGTAAAAATAAGACTTTATAAAACTTTTTATGGCCTTATATTTAAAAAATCTAATTTAAGACTTTTTAAGACTTTTTAAGGATCCGCGGGAACCCTGTTTTTTATCAAAACTTGTTCAAAGTGTGGGATCTCTTTAAACATAGGTGGATGGAACCAGCAATTTCTCTTTATTGGTTGTTGGAAGAACCAGTTGTTTTTGGAGCTAGGTTTGATATTTCGGGAGAAGATTTTCCTAGTTTAATACATATATTATGTTATAAAAAAGCTTTTTAAGCTTAAAAAACATCATAAATGAATCAGGATGTAATTTACTGAGAGCTGAAAAAGTTGCTATCCTTTTAGGAGTTAGATCAATACGCTTTGCAAAGAAGTTTCTTGAAAAACTGAAAAAAATGTTAACTGTTGAAGAGAAGACACTTTTAGAAGAGTTTGGTGCAGCGACTTTAATCCCTGACCATAAAGATATTTTTCCAGATCTGGAAATTTGCCCTTTTATAGAGGAGTCTTGTCTTAATAGCCCCCTGTTAAAATGTGTAATTAATGAGTATATTGATTTTTGTACAGTAGAAGGGAAAATATTGTATAAATGCATTGTGAAAGTTATCCATCAGTGTAATTTAAGTACTAAAACAGATAAAGCATGGAGAAAAAAATTAGGAATTAATTCTGAAACTTAACCTGTTTGGCGAGCACTTTACAAACCACCATTAAAAAAGAAACTTGGTGATTTGCAATGGAGGATTTTACATGTTGCTATTGCTGTAAATGCCTTTGTATCTATTTTAAACCTCACTGTAAGTGACAAATGTCCTTTTTGTTTCGAATGAGAGACCATTTTTCATTGTTTTATGGACTGTAATCGACTTAACCCTCTTTTTGACTTAAGTGTTTTTTTTAGATTCTTTTAATATTTGTTTTTCAAAGCAAGATTATATTTTGGGTTTCTTTTACAGTTCAAAACAAAAGTTCAAATGTCAGGTCATTAATTTTATTGTGGGACAAGCAAAATATGCTGTCTATATCACTATGAGAAATAAGATAGAAGAGAAGTCAGGTCAAGATGTTGTATCAGTCTTTAAAAATATGGTAAAATCAGGAATTCTTATTGATTTTAATTTTCATAAATTGATGAGCACGATAAAAGCTTTTGAAATGCAGTGGTGTTGTAACTATGCTCTGTGTTCAGTTGATGATGAAGAAATTGTTTTTGTAAGAGAGTTAAAATAATTTTTATTTATTTATTTATTTATTTATTTTTTAGGTGTGTGTGTAAATTTGTTTAAAATGTTAACATTTTTTTTCCAATTATTTTAATAAATTGATTGTAAAAATCAAATCTCTCTCTCTCTCTCTCTCTCTCTCTCTCTCTCTCTCTCTCTCTCTCTCTCTCTCTCTCTCTCTCTCTCTCTCTCTCTCTCATTAAAGTCCTACATGGATAGAAGAGATCAGGACAATTCAGAATGGGTTCAGCAGAGGCGAACAATAAAGGACAGACAGATAAGATAAAGAGGGTGAGAGAAATATGCACTATAACAAACAGGAAGGCTACAGTACATTAGTCAGGATTTTTATAGGACATATCAAACATAGATGTTTATTCTGGTAACTGAGCTGTTGGGGTGCACATTAATGGGTGTACTGTGTGTGTGGCTGCTTATTGATAAAGAGCCATGAAATAAAATAGGAAACAAGAGGAGACTATGTGGAAGGAGGTGGGCCAATTATAGGAAGAGACAGAGATGGTTTTACAGAGAAGGAGAGGGGGAGAGATGCTGACAAAGAGAAGGAGAGAGAGTGTATGACGTTAAATGCAGCCTCTAGGTGATGACTCAGTCAGCTGTGCCCTTTAAGCTCCACCAATCACATTACACTCCACCTGTTTACAATCTTCTCTTTCATACGCTTACAACAAATACACACACATACACAGATATATATATATATATATATATATATATATATATATATATATATATATATATATATATATATATATATATATATATATATATATAGATATAGATATAGATATATAGATATATAGATATATATATAGATATATAAACAGATATATAAGGAACTATTTTCTCGCCAGCATTTCAGAAATAATCAAATATCCGGAAGTCTAATTTCACACACAACTACCCAAAACTTATAACACACCTCTATATTCAAAAATCCTGGAAAACTTTTCACAAAAACTTTTTCAGTCTGATAGATACATCCAATAGTGCTAGCTAACTATGCATATACTGGACATAAACTTACTACTTAATAAATTGCCTGATTAACATTAAGTTCTTTTTGTTTTTACATGTGTTTCTGTAGAGATTCAGCTCACCTGTAGAGTTAAATCCGTGTAGGAATGAGGTTGTAATGCATGAAAAACATGCAATACAACTGTAATTTTCCATAGGTTATAGGCTAAGCTAGCAGGCTGATCAGCTAACAATATGCTAGGCTGGTAATCTAATAGGTTTTCACAAAACATAAGCAAAAAAATGCAAAGACCAATAAATGTTTAAATTCACAATCTGTAGCATTACTTATCATATGTAACATTGAATTTAACAGTCAAAATACAGTGTCTTTTAAAGGATTTCTAATCAGACATTGAATAGAGTAACTGTTAAAAGTTATTTTTATATGCTGTAATTTTATTTATTTATTTATTGGCTAGTGTGTAGCACACTGAGGATGAAAAGAGAAAATATTTTGCAGAATGAGAAGCAATAATAATACAGCACAGGGGAATTTGTGTGCGGCAGAGGAAGGTTGTTCTAGAGGCCACTGTCACAATCAAGATTCCTGGTGGACATCTCAGCTGCAGCACATGCATAGAGTATACAATGACCCAACATAACCTTGTTGTTTTGTAAACATCATCTGTTCATGGTCAAAAATTCACTTACTGGGTACAGGCTATTAAGAAAAAAAATACATAAACTCTTTAATCTATAACAAAACTTTTTAATGGTTTACCGTTTGTAGAGGCTGCATGATTTGAGGTATCATTCATGTCCACTGCACAAACATCATCAGTAATAGTAATGTTGGCATTAGCAAGCACTAATCACTGTTCAAAGTGTTAATCATAATGGCATGAAGGTTAATTCGCGAATGGGGCAAATTAAATTACTATGTAGCCATAATCAAAAAAACGTACATTATTGTCAATGGCAATGCCCAGGTTTCATAAATAACAGTCTGCCATTTTCTTTAGAAAGAGATCAGGCATAAATTCGCCCTACAAATAAGAAACATTGTGTGGAGTAATTGTTTTTCTCTCTTTGTCATTTGGGTTGTTTGTATGCACTAAATTATGAAACTGGTGAGAGGAAGAAAATGTGTTCTCTTTTAGGCTCAAACGTAACTATCCCAAACGTAAGACTAGCCTCTGTTTCAGCTCATGCTGCAGTGTTTGATTCAAGTATCATTTTTCAGAGCTGCTCAAAATACCCTGATTGCAAGTTTTCACTACACAAAAGAGTTGGATCACAGGATTCTAGCTTCACAATTATTGTAATTAACAGTCATTATCTCAATTTATTACACGGCTCTGTGGAATACCTGATTCTGATTCGTCAATCGCGCCATCCAGCGGTAAGTTATTCCCAGATAACAACCGCTCAAAACAGATAATGCAGGCTCATCCGGGTCACTAATTCAACAGTGTTATACGCCTGCTAGGAACGGTTTTTCTTCGTGGAAGTTTTGCGTTTGGTGAGCTAATAAAATATTCAAACTCAGTTGATTCAATATTTTGTGTACAGTTATTTAATTATGCCATTCATTAACGTGGACTTGCTCTCTCTTGTTTCATACAAACGCAGCTGCTGCCATTTTGTGACTATTGTTTTGTACAAACAGGAACGATTTTGCAACAGTTTAATCTGAAATCAATATATCTTACACCCAAAATTATTTATGTGGTGAAATGCTGTGTAATAAGTGATATGACTGTATACCGTATCTCTTAAATATCCGTTTAGTCTGAACTTTCCACGCTGCAATGGTTCTCTCCGCGGAAGCTTTGCGTATAAAGACCTAATAAAATATTTCAACTCGGATCAATATTTCGTGTCAAATTATTCACTTATGTGACAAGTAGCCGTGTAATAAGTGGGATAATGTATATCCAGCTGCTGGTTCTCTCAAAATAACCACCAGCTGGATGTACATTATCCCTTACATAAACCACAACTGAACCTCAATACAGGTCTTAAATCACCCTGAAGGGGGTTTATTTTGGAATTATGACTGCACATTGTCCAGCTTTTTATGTGACTACTTGGCAAGGAAATAAATAAATGGACATGAAATATTGATTTGAGAAACACAAAACTATTATATTGTGCTCTTGTCATGTACAGCGGTCAATTAGGCAGTTTAACAGTCATCATATAAAAAATATTTGACCACAAAATGCTGAGATTGGCAAATCAGAATTAATTATTCCAAAGAGCTGAGTAATAAAATACTATAAGAAAAGGTATATTCACTAATTCAATGGTTAAACAGCTATGAAAACCCTACCAACATGCAATGTCTAAAATGGGAACTAGTACTATGGGTAAAGTAAGTCACTAACTCTCCCTGCTCTTGTGACCAAATCTCCATCACAACAGTACTTATGATCTATAAGCGGTCCTGTGACTCTTCCTAATGGGTGTGTGTTCTGTACATCCCCAAAACAATGCAGCGAAAACAGCAGGCATTAGTCTGTCATTATACACTGTCATGTTGAATCAAAGCAGCTGTGCAGGCAGGTTGGCTCAATGCCTGCAGAGAGGTTGATTCATTGAGCTGTCTTCATCCACCACTAACGCAACCATGAGGCAAAATGAAGTGACAGACAGATGTTACATTCACACGATGCATTCTCCGCAAACTCTCTATGTGTTCAGCTGGGATTTACAGAGGAATACTACTGCAATTGTGCAAAAAAGTATGAATGAATGTAAAACCATCAGCTCTCTCTGGAAAGAATATAACATCATTGTGATCAGAAGGGGGAAAGTATGGCAAGCTGTCGTAACATTTATTCCTAAAAACTATATTTACATCTAATAATAAATTTAATTTATTTAGCGCTTTTCTGGGTACTGAAAGCACTTTGCATATGGAAGGGGGAATCTCCTCAACCACCACCAATGTGCAGCATCCACCTGGATGTAGGGCTGGCGATATGACCAAAATCTCATATCACGATATAAGTCATATCACATCCCGATAACGATATCACGATATAGTACCTTTTCTGTAAATTTAATCAATTAAGAGTTGAAATATGTATTGAGTATATATTAAGTATATACTCAAAAATGTACTCATTCATATGTGATTATTTTTTATCTTTTTATTTAGAACTGCTGATGTTTGATTAAGAATGTAGAAATATAAAATATCAATGAAATATAAAACACTTTTCAAAAACAAATGATTACAGGTCCAACATAAAATATTGCTATATAAAATACCAAATGTAAACATTGTACTTTCAAGTTTAAAATGTAGCATAAATCAGGGCTCCGAACCTGTTCGATGAATGAAAACAAACGAACGAAATTTTGACAGGAACATAACCAGAAAAGGAAACAAAATCAAATTGAATCATTCTGAACAGACATGCTTATTTGAAATGGCCATTAACCGGTTAATATCGTTATTTTATCGTTCTGTTAAATATTTTAATTTGCCAGTGAACCAATCACAAATTCAAATAGTATAGACTGTGCAAATGTAATATTTACGCATAGCCTATCCAACGTGAGTGAAATGCCTGCGCTCAGCTGTCAAGTCATCAGGCAAGTCGCAATGGCAATGCGCTGGCGTTAGTTTTCCAAGGATAGGGCTATACTGTATATGTCACCAACTGTCAAACAATTAGGCCTGCATTTCAGCAGGTAATATGCAACTTTTTGTTTTTTGAAACCAGCTAAAATTGCAGGATAGTATAGAACATGGATTCACACAATGCAAATCACGCACTTAAAGCGATTCTGTGAATGGAGAAAACAGAATAAAACTAAATATAGGCTATACAACTAATATATAGGACTATACACGAAATATAGGCTATTTCCCTTTAAAATTACAGATTAACAAAAACATTTTTTTTTTTTTGCTGAGCTTCGCTTCATGCGACGGGGTCCAAACTAAGTTCACAAAAAGGAAACAGAGACGACAGAAAACAGCATTGTGCTTCTGTATGTTTTCTGTATTTTACAAAAGCTTTACAGTTTTGAATAATTTCTTGCTTCTATCCGTATGACCATAAATTACGGAGTAACAGGTTCCTCAGAAGGACAAAACTTCCCGTGATCGATGCCTCACACGCACACGTTCTACCATTGCTAACTTGACATCGTTGAATATTTATTATCGAAATAAAATAGTCAACCAAACATATAGAAATTTAACCAAACCATGTTTCATACTACAGAGGTAGCCCCTCGTTTAGGAACGAGTTCCTCAGTGTTCTGGCTGGTCCTGCTCGGAGCCACCCGGTTCTGTCACCCCTTCACTCGCCAAGTTATTCATGTTTCTGCCTGCATCCCCATGGCAGGGTATAAGATTGCAGTCATGCAAATGATGAAAAAGTTTTGCCATAAACAATGTTTTTTGCGACACCACGATATAAACGATAGAGCATAATATGAAACGATAGACTTTTTATATCGTAAATCCAATATATATATTGTCATATCGCACAGCTCTACCTGGATGATGCGACGGCAGCCATATTACGCCAGAACGCCCACCACACTCCAGCTTATTGGTGGAGAGGAGACAGAGTGATGAAGCCAATCATTATATATGGGGATGATTAGGAGCCAATGAAGATAGAGAGAGACCAATGGGCAAATTTGACCAGGATGCCGGGTTAATTTTTTGATTTTTAATGACCACAGAGAGTCAGGACCGTCGTTTTAACGTCTCATCCGAAGGATGGTGCTTTTTGACAGTATAGTGTCTTCATCCCTATACTGGGGCGTTAGGATCCACACAGACCTCCTTCCCCTAGGAGGTCTCCGATCTAGGTACTAACCAGGCTTAATCCTGCTTAGCTTCAGTGGGCAACCACTGAAGCTAAGCATGTAAAGTTCATTCATGTAACGACTGAGACAAATCAGACACAATTATTTGTTATATTCTTCTGTTTGCTCTGCGTGTCCTCTCCGGCCTCAACCTGCACTCCAGCCAGGGGAAAAGAGTCAAACCAACCACGTAAATTCATCACCATTTCTTCAGTCCGGTCTGAAGAAATCGATTGAGACTCATGGGTAAGGCTGTGACGGTATGGGATTTTTTTTACCGTGGTGGAGCAGCAACATATCACGCGGTTTGGCGGTTAACCGCAAACACACGCGCACACATGCACACTAGAGGTCTGCTACACGACCCAAGCCCAAAGGATCCCGAAAAATTAATGTAGCTACAAACACAGTTTCACCAAGGCACAGCGGCCCCCTCAGCAGTCAGCACACAAGAAAAAAAAGAATAAGCACGGACTTACCAATTACGAAACTTTGCTGTGGTTGAACATTCGTACCCTAACAGTCACAAATTCCTCTGGAACTCAAACATATAACTTCAAAACAAAGTTTGCACACTGTTGCACAACTATTTACACAAATACATCCCTCTCAGTACGAGTTATGAAGGCAGAGAACAGCATCGAAAGTTGATGGTTTCAGCACCGTCCTCATCTGATTTTTGTATAAATGATATATAATGATGAAATAAAAATTATAAATAATTATTTTGTATAGCCTATATATATATTTAGTGTGATTTAACGTACTTGTTTATTTAGGCTACTCATTTATTTAATAATTTACGTGATGTTATCACGGGGAATGTGCATGCAAAATCTAAATCTCTGTCAATCATTTTGCGAGCAATTGTTGATTGGAAAGGAATTGTTGATTGTTGAAAGGAAATTTTGGCACAATGTTGGAAATATTTACATTTTAAACCATGAAGGCAATTCAGTGGATATCACACTTAAGCAATGTGCAAACTTGGCTCTAGAGTTACGGCAGTGATGAAGAAGTCTTAAACCCCAGTCAATTATTCACTATACAGAAAGTGAAAGTAAAAACATTTGACGCTGCATTAACGGTGTATTTTCTCTCAGAGACAATGAGAGCTGAATCTATACTTCAACGTGCTGCTAACGGTAGGCTATATAACGGTCTTAATTTATTTTCTTAATATTTCTCTTGCTGTCCAGAAGTAGTGAAAAATTAGAAGAGAAGTATTTTGTGTTAGACAAGTTGTTTTAGAAATGAGGAGTAAGCTAATCTAACCAATCTTTTATTTTCATCGCAGTGCATCGGTTATGGGGTGATGCGCTATAAAATTATTGCGGGGAAATTGAATTGTAGCCTAATAGCCGATTCATTTAATAATAAAAGTAATAGGCCTAGTAATTATAATTTTATAGGCCTACATTAATGTCAAATCCTCTTGATAAGGCTATCGTCTTATCTAGTCTATCGGCGCATCAGCTGATTCGGTTTTCGCGGGGCTCTCCAACAAGCGTTTGCAACACAGCAAGCAGGCAAGCACACAGCACGCAAACTATATGTATAACCTATACAGTTTTTCTTAGTTACAAACCCAAACCCGAGGCTATTCAATAAACATTAACCCTAACCCGACCCGAAATGTGCACACGCACAAAAAATAAAATAAAATAAAGTCCGGTGATGACCTAAACACCACGGTAGCCATCTCATTACTGCGGTATTAAGGTAATGCAGTTATCGTCACAGCCCTACTCATGGGACCATCAAAAATCCTTCTTCTGGAACTTCACACGAAATGTTTCACTGCAAAGGCCATGCAAAAATGAGGTGTTCTGAAAATGATAAGCTGATTGTTCTTTTAATAGTTAAATGGATCTTTTTCATAGTTCCATTTCCTGCTTCCCGTTTAATTATGTCACTCACCATTTTACCTATGCATGTATGTATGTATGTATGTGTGTTTAGTTTAGTTATTTTTGTGATTTAGTTAATACAACTTGTGCACAATATGTATTTGGTTCTGATTCTCTGCTTGAAACTAAGATTATTTTACGATCTTGATCTTGTTACATGCTCTAAGCGCTGTACATAATAAGAAATAATTATTTTTCTGTGGCCATGAAAGATACATTTTTCTTAGAATAAATGAATAATCAAAAGAGTTTGTTGGGCGAACTGATTAATTGATTGTAATATTAATTTAGCTACATCAAGTTAATCCAATTAACTCACCCAAATATTCATAATTAATCATAACAAGTTATGAGTTATTATTAATATTTCCCCTTTGAGCTAACTCTTTACATATAGCAGATAGAAATTCATCAATTTTATTAGTATGCAAGCAAGAGCTGAAGTGAATGCAGAAAAGAAGAAAAAGAACAAGTTTATGGTTGTGCAGTAGCGAACCGTGACTTGACAGGCAAACGGCACAGTGAGAGTTATAAAAAAATGCGCATAATGGTACTGAGTTGGTAAATTTACTGACCAGGGATTCTGCAAAATGACTGTTTTATAAAAATTAAGCTTAACATATATGTATTTATATATATTTATATATATACCCAAACAGCAAACAATTCCAGCAGTAAAGCTTTTGCTACTTGTTTGCTGCTGTCATCCAGGAGAATCGCTTGTAATTTATGGGGTTGAAATGCTTTCAGAAGCTTTGGTTCCCTTTCGTAGTCACTCCGAGTTACGTCGGATGACGACGAATGGGGGTTTCGCCTAGAAAGCCAATCATCTTCGTGTATTACAAAACGAGCCAATGGCGATGAAATTCACATTGCCTGCGATCTGAGCAGTGATCTGCCAGTCTGTGTGTTCTCCCTGGTCGCCTCAGCATCACTGAGTTTTCCTCTCTAAAAGAGCTGCACGTGGCACGTCTTTTTAAAGATGTCTCGCCCGTGTTCTTCTGGGTGCGGTCGATTCCTGTCTTCCTTTGATGGGCACAATCGCTGCTTTGCGTGTCTGGGCTTTGAGCACGCTAAAGCAGCGCTTGTGGATGACTCATGTTCCTTCTGTGGGAACATGGCCATCGCAACACTAAGGTCGAGACTCAATGATCTCATTCGAGAGAGAGTCCCCTCATCCACACCCCGATCTACACCCTCCACGAGAGGTGGTACTTCGGCTGGTGGACAGGGTGACTTGACGGTGACGGTGTGGAACAATCCGACGATGCTTCTTCGGACCACACCCCCCTCTTCAGTGTTGCAACCCGTGAGTGCTGCGGTGAATTTACCAGGTCCATCTACTGATGCCCCGCGTATTTCATTCGGCGCTCTAGAGGAGGACTCGATGTCGATCGCGGCATCACAAGGCGGGCACGAGTCATCGGGAAGTGACGATGCGGCTGCGTTGCCTCCTTCTGGAGTTCCAGCGTTGTCCGTATCAGATCCCGAGATGACGGCCATGCTCTCCCGGGCCGCTGTGTTTGGGCGATTGGTTTGATTGGATGATTGGTTTTTGGGTGCGGCTGCCGCCTCACGGCCACAGCCAACCCCAATACCATTCTTCCCGGAAGTGCATGAGGAGCTGGCGAAGTCATGGAAGGCTCCTTTGACCTCCCGTGTACGTTCGTCAGCGTATGCCACCCTCGCCTGGGCCGGTCAATCCGCTCCGCTGCCCTTCCGGGGTGACGCCTGTGGTTCGCATGACCCTGCTGGTTCAGTTTCTGGCAGCTTGGTTAGAGCTTCCCTGCCTGTCCCGTTGGGTCGCCCGAACTATCAGGCTCGGTTATGCGATTCAGTTCGCACGGTCTCCTCCCCGCTTCAGGGGAGTTCGCTTCACTATGGTCGGTGGCAATGCCCCTATCATGAGAGCGGAGGTTGCTACCCTGCTGGCGAAGGGTGCAATCGAGACTGTCCCTCCAGCCGAGATGAAGTCAGGGTTTTACAGCCCGTACTTCATTGTCCCCAAGAAGACCGGTGGGTTACGGCCGATCCTGGATCTGCGCGTCTTGAACCGCTCCCTTCACAGGCTGCCGTTCAAGAGGCTCACGGCCAAACGCATTTTCGAATGCGTGCGGCCACAGGATTGGTTTGCAGCGATAGACCTGAAGGACGCCTACTTTCATGTCTCCATTTTACCTCGACACAGACCGTTTCTCCGGTTTGCTTTCGAGGGGCAGGCATACCAGTATGCGGTTCTCCCATTCGGGTTGGCTCTGTCTCCTCGCGTCTTTACGAAAGTCGTCGAGGCAGCCCTTGTTCCCCTACGCCAGTGCTTCTCAATTATTTTCTGTTACGCCCCCCCTAGGAAGAAGTAAACATTTCGTGCCCCCCAACTCTCCGCCACGACTGTAAATAATATAATTTGTCTATAAAATTGTTATAAGTACACCTCTGCAGAACATTGTATCCTTATTAACATAAAAAAGAAATATAGATCAACTTACAACAAAGAATAACTTTATTAACATTGTTTTTTAGTCTGTAACAGAAAAGACTTATGTTTTTTAGGCTGTAACAGAAAAGACTTAAAGTGCATCAATTTGCCTGAAAAAAAAATTAAATCCTTATTTAAACTGTAAACATTTTTTGACCATTTGATACTAAATTTGTTTTTTATATAATCAATAAATAATAATAAATTCAAATTGATCAAATTGATCAAATTGATCAGCAACAGTGCTCGCTGGTTTGCTGAAGTAGCATTCACAAATCGGGGCGATTGTTGACAATATTCGGCACGTTTTCGCTGAAAAAATTCAAGCGGCTTATCAGCGTGATTGGGGTGTAATGTCTTTAAGTGACGCCTTAATTTATTTGGCTTCATGCTGTCCGCTGCCAACATTTTTAGACACAGTAAACATACCGGTCTTTCCTCGTCTCCCACCGTAGTCACAGTGAAGCCAAGCGCTACATACGCTTCGTCATAGTTCCTCGTCTTAGCTTTAGGGAGACTTACGTTTGTCTCATTATCTCCGTCTTTCTCCGCCTTTCTTTTCATCCCTGTTAAATATTTTTCCATGGTGTCTCACGGGTTTGTTATCTGCACTTCATATCTCGTACTCTGTGCTGTGAGTTCTTCTTCGTTGCAAAAAAATCATGTTCCCTGAGGTCACATGCGCCCCTGGCATCGCTTCAAGCCCCCTCAGGGGGGCGTGCCCCACTATTTGAGAAGCACTGCCCTTCACGAACACGGGGTTCGCATCCTGAATTACCTCGATGACTGGCTAATACTGGCTCACTCTCGAGATCAGGTTTGCGAACACAGAGACTTAGTGCTCCGGCACCTAGCCCGTCTGGGCCTTCGGTTCAACTGGGAGAAGAGCAAACTCTGCCCCGGGCAGAGGATCTCTTTTCTCGGTATGGAGATCTACTCGGTCGCTATGTCCGCGCAGCTTACGAGCGAGCACGCACACTCACTGCTGACTTGTCTTCGACAGTTTGATGGCAAGAGTGCGGTCCCACTGAAATTGTTTCAGAGGCTCCTGGGGCATTTGGCATCTGCAGCCGCGGCAACGCCGCTCGGATTGCTTCATATGAGACCGCTTCGCGATCGAGTCCCGAGGTGGGCATGGCATCATGGCACGCTCCGAGTTCCAGTAACTCCGACCTGCCGTCAGACCTTCACCCCGTGGAGGAACCTCAGTTTTCTACGGGCCGGTGTTCCCCTAGAACGAGTTTCCAGGCATGTTGTTGTCTCCACAGATGCCTCTTCCACGGGCTGGGGTACCATGTGCAACGGACATGCTGCCGCGGGCTCCTGGACAGGACCCCAGCGTCTTCTGCATGTCAATTGCCTCGAGTTGCTGGCAGTACGCCTTGCTCTGCACCGTTTTCGCACGTTGCTCAAGGGTCAACACGTACTAGTCCGTTCAGACAATACCGCGACAGTAGCGTACATCAACCGTCAGGGTGGTCTACGCTCCCGCCGTATGTCGCAACTCACACGCCACTCTTATGGAGTCAGAAGCACCTGAGGTCCCTTCGTGCTATCTACATTCCGGGAGATCGGAACTTTGCAGCCGACGAGCTGTCACGGTTTCGGCCCGTTCCTGGTGAATGGGGACTCCATCCCCAGTCGGTCAAGCTGATCTGGGACCAGTTCGGGGATGCACAGATAGACCTGTTTGCCTCCCACGACTCATCCCATTGCGCCCTGTATTACTCCCTGTCCGAGGGCACGGATGCACTGGCGCACAGCTGGCCGCGGGGCCTACGCAAATATGCGTTTCCCCCAGTGAGCCTTCTCGCACGGACCTTGTGCAAGATCAAGGAGGACGAGGAGCAGGTCATTCTGGTTGCGCCGTACTGGCCCACCCGGACCTGGTTCTCCGAGCTGATACTCCTCGTGACAGCACCTCCTTGGCCAATTCCTCTGAGGAAGGATCTCCTTTCTCAGAGAGGGGGCACCCTCTGGCACCCTCGACCCGATCTTTGGAGGCTCCACGTGTGGCTCCTGGATGGGACGAGGCAGGTTTGAGTACCCTGCCACCAGCGGTGGCGGCTACCATCACTTCCGCTAGAGCATCGTCCACTAGACATGTCTATGCGTTGAAGTGGAACCTCTTCGTCAACTGGTGCTCTTCTCGCCGAGAAGACCCCAGGAGATGCCCGATCACTGTCGTGCTTTCCTTCCTGCAAGATGGGCTGGAGCGAAGGCTGTCTCCCTCCACCCTGAAGGTGTATGTGGCCGCTACTGCCGCATATCACAAAGCAGTTGAAAGTAAGTCTCTGGGGAAGCACGACCTGATCGTCAGGTTCCTGAGAGGAGCGAGGAGACTGAATCCTCCTCGCCCTCCTCTCTTTCCCTCTTGGGACCTCTCTGTGGTGTTAAAGCCTTACAGAGGCCTCCCTTTGAGCCTCTGCAATCAGTTGAGCTTAAGTTCCTGTCTATAAAGACAGGCTCCTGGTTGCATTGGCCTCCATCAAGAGGGTAGGGGACCTGCACGCATTCTCCGTTGACGAAGCGTGCCTGGAATTCGGGCCTGGTCACTCTCACGTGATCCTGAGACCCCGGCCTGGATATGTGCCCAATGTTCACACCACTCCCTTCCGGGACCAGGTGGTGAACCTGCAAGCACTGCCCTGAAGGAGGCAGACCCAGCCTTGGCACTGCTCTGTCCAGTACGCGCTCTACGTGCCTACATAGACAGGACGCAGTGTTTCAGGACCTCAGACCAGCTCTTTGTCTGTTATGGTGGGAGACTGAAGGGAAAGGCTCTCTCAAAGCAGAGGTTGTCCCACTGGATAGTGGACGCCATTGCTTTGACTTACCAACAGCAAGGCCGACCGTGCCCCCTTGGTGTGACAGCCCACTCCACCCGGAGTGTGGCTTCCTCTTGGGCTCTAGCGCATGGCGCCTCGCTGGCAGACATCTGTAGAGCTGAAGGCTGGGCGACACCCAACACATTCGCCAGATTTTATAATCTCCGAGTGGAGCCTGTGTCCTCTCGTGTACTCGCTTCAGTTAGCTAGTACTGGACCCCTTCAGGTGTCTTCACTTGCTCGCCATTCCACTCCACGGACTGGATACGTGCGATATATATTCCTCAGGTGAGCCTTCCTCTCTGAAGCCCTGAGTTCCTCCAGCACTGTTGACGCTGGCGCCAGTGTCTATTGCCTGTGCGTCGGCTAGGGGCCTCCGTGTGCATGGTTCCTCCCCTGAGTAACCCCCACATGTGTATTCCCAGTGTAAGCCTGCTTGAGCATGTGTCTTTCCCTTGGCAATCACTTTGCCAGTCCTTGAGTTGAAAGTTGCCACCCCTCGGGCTGGTCGCTCCAGCGTTCCTCCATATGAAGCCCCCCGGCCATATGTGTCTTCTTAAGTCCGCCCTACGGGTAGGCATGCTGCGGCATATTTCCTCTGAGATATGGTTCCCAGTGCACCTTGGTATTCCTGTGTTAAGTAGGACTCCTTCGTCCGTGCCAGTATCACGACAGGGGGATCAGACTTTCGCAGGGCACTGGAATACAGCTGTGAAGGTGGCGTGATTACACGGGGACCTGCCACTTCCACTGTACCGCTGGGTAGACGCCTGAGTTCAGTTCATGTTGCCGCCGTCCTCCTTTTATACCCACGCGGTGGGGCGGAGATACGCTATGCAAATTCCGCAGACCCATGGCATTTCATCGCCATTGGCTCGTTTTGTAATACATGAAGATGATTGGCTTTCCAGGCGAAACCCCCATTCGTCGTCATCCGACGTAACGTCTCCGTTCCCTACTCAAGGAACGAGGGTTACATACGTAACCGAGACGTTTTCTGCACCAAATTAAGCTCTGGTGTAGGTCTTCCTTTGCCAATTAACTTGGCAATTAACTATTAAAAGTTAATCTTGAAAATGGTGTAGATTAAAAGAATTAGCAACAATCCTCATGTTACTTGCAGTTTCCATAGTGAACAGTGCTAGTATTTTATCAGCTTTTTTCCACAAATAGTTTTCCCGCAAATAGTTTTCCCGAAGGCAATTTGTCAAAGTTAGTGATGAAAAACCCCACCCATTTAGAGGGATGATATGATTTGTCCATTTTACTGTCATTTGAAATTACCACACCATGTTGCTTTATTTGGCAAGGGGAGAACAACGACTTGCGATATCTGAATGATTAAGACATTTAAGAGACTTTGCAGAGATACACTGGATGGCTTGCGACTTGCAACTGTTACTTACGTGTGACTTGCTTGACTTTAAAAAGAGTTATTTTACTCTTGTCAGTAATTTACTCATGCACGTCATCCAAGATATTCATGTATTTCTTTCTTCAGTCGAAAAGAAATTAAGATCTTTGAGGAAAATCTTTCTCCATATAGACTTCAACGGGAACCAACGGGTTGAAGATCCAAATTGCAATTTCAATGCAGCTTCAAAGGGCCCTACACGATCCCAGCCGAGGAATAAGGGTCTTATCAAGCGAAATGATCTGTCATTTTCAAAAAAAAAATAAACAAAATAATTTTGTGGGGGGGGGGGGGGGGTCCTCTTTTATGAATGCCTGTGCGGAATAATAACAATTTGGGTGCGGCAATTGCTTGAACGGTGGGTTCAGGGTTCATTCTTATTCTTAATTAAAAACACAACAACAAAACAGTACTAGGGATGCACCGAAATGAAAATTCTGGGCCGAAACCGAAAGTTCTGGATGCACTTGGCCGAAAATTACCATTTAAAAAAAAAAAAATTCTTATTTTAAATTTGTTTGTTTTTTTGTATTATTGTATTATTATTAAACTTTTTAATTAAATTCAATAATTTAATGAATCTGAATAAAAAAAAAATTCAATTCAAAAAATAAAAAAATATTTTATAAAATAAAATAACCACACTGTTATTTCACGTAACACAAAAATTGGACAAAAAAATAGGCCTACTGTATATTAAAATAATATTAAATATCATTGAATTAATATCAAAATTTTCAGTTCTATGCAGCATAATCAGATTTTTTTTGTTTGACCTATTATCAAAATAAAGTAGTCCTACAAAGCAATTATTATCAAAGCATGTGGGCAGATAGAAGGGAGAGGATCAGTGAAGGAGAGGGTATCGTCATTTTACCAGCGTTGCCCAGCACGGCTATACACACCATGTTACAGCACAGGGCTATTGCAAACAGAAACAAGTCCAGCAAAATTTCATGTCGGCACGTTTTTTAGTGGACATAGTGCCATTCCGGTGAGCTTGAGCAGTACATGCGTTTGGGCCGTGAGCGACTGAGCAGAGTGCAGCAACACACACAGAGAGGTTGCAGCGGAACACTGGGCAGAACACACTGCGAACACGGAGCATAGAGCACAGCACACACAGCGGGAACACGTCTCGAAGTTGTGCATCTTCAGAAGCGGAGCCGCTCACAAAGTCACAAAACATGCAGAGCCAGAGTGAAACCTGATCGCCGAACACAGAGGGGCGGGGTGGCATATTTTTGGCCTTTTTTCTCTTTCGACCAAAAACCGAAAATGCCATTTTCCGCCGATAATTTCCGGCAGCCAAACTTTCAGTGCATCCCTAAACAGTACAATGACAAACTCGCTTAAATAGGCACAAACTCGCTTAAATAGGATTTCCTTTTGAAACCAAATATTCGGCCATTATCTTGTCATTCAAGAATGAGGTGAAATCTGACTCCTATTCTGTATAGTATTCCTATACTATTCTGCGACTCTTGATCAGCTCAAGCTGAATTGAGAAGACGCGTTCAGTTTTTAATTCCAGTGTCTGTTCTCTAACTGAAGTAAATGATTTTCATTACTATAAAAAAGAAAAATGAAGGTAGAGGTTGGTGCCGCGGTGGGCAAGTGATGTAACTGTTGTTGCAGCTGAACACCTAGCCTAGTGAGTATTCATGTAAACAATGTTATGTGTTAAGTGAACGTGAACCGTTGGGAAAGAAATCGGATGCGTGTCAGTGTGATCCATGCATTATTTCTTAAAGTGACAGCAACCTATACTGTAAACCTGCAGCTGTCTGTCAAACAACAAATAATAAAGAGAAAATAACTCACTGCTCTTGACTGAAGAGCTTTATTATGAATCAATGTACATTTAATTCATATGAAGACTATGCAGTGTTTAGTTTTACATTTGATTATTCAGTTTCTGTAGTTTCTTACTTGAATGTTACTGCTAAATAAATCTAATGTAAGCCTACCTGAAAAACCTAAAGCAGTTTATTTAATGTGTAACTTGGTTTTATTGTATTTGTCCTATTGTTTGTAATTTGCCTCTTTGTTCTTATTTTTAATAACAAAATTAATTAAAATAACAAAAATAACTAATTGTCCACCCCTAGTAACTAATTGTTACCCCCTTGATGTTAATTTTAAATTTTTTCATCTTAGTTTTCATTTTAAATATATTTAAATATAATTTACATTAATTTTATACACTTAAAGCAATATCGTATTACAGCTATCGCATATCGCATTTTTCTTCAATATCATACAGCCCTAATTTAATCATTATTTTCCTGTTGATCACTGTAAAGCTGCTTTGAAACAATCTGCATTGTAAAAAGCGCTATAAAAATAAAGGTGATTTAACTTGACAATAGTTTAGGCCTCTCTTGAGGGCCCTGAAGGTTCTCCTCTGTGGTTGTGAATTAATGTCCGTTCAATTCCTCCTGGGAAGTTCGTACTTACGAGGTGGGAAGTCATGTTTACAACGGCAGGTGCGTTCAAGTCTTTTTCGTTGGAGCAAGATGACAGTGTATTTTCTCTTAATTAATAACACAAACATACAGCAAGGTTCTTAAACTCTAGTTCTAGAAAATGAAGAACAAAGGAATGTGCATCAGGTGTGCTTTGCTTTTTTATGTTTTTAATTAATTTATGAACTACTGCAAACTTTATTGTTACATATTACATTGTTACAGGGGCGGAGTGGGACAAAAAAATCTACCGGGAAATTTCGTAGACCACCGCCCAGGTTTTTTTTTTTTTTTTTTTTTTGCAAGAACCCTTGCAAAATTATTTTAAATAGATTAAGAAAGCCACAACTACTGGTCACATCTATGGTTAGATTGATTTGTTTAGATCCAGTGAAATCGTGTCCCACCAATTTTTCTCAGGATCGATATTGCCCCCCACCACTTTTTGAAACATTGAGGCACGGATGTACATAATACAAATAAATGAAACCTCTCCAGTTAACTAGCAGAGCATTCATTTAGTTCGCTATTAAATAAGAGATCTAGCGCTAAAATGTGTTGTTTTTGAAATCAAACTGAGCGCTCGTTGCCGCTGCCATCAGCTGCATGGATACAGTGTTCTCTTGTGGAGTCTTCTCACGCAGTCTTCACTCGGACGCGCTCTTCAATCTATCGCCATTGCGAAGACTCTCTATTCATTCCGGTGAAATCACAAAATAAAATGCACACAAACGTGTCCCTGCTTGATATAGACTGTAACGACTGATGAACATATTCAGTTTTGATGAGAGAAAAAAAAAACTATACGAGAGCGGATTAGAACCCGTAACCTCTGACATGCTTGGCAAAAGATCTACCACTAGACCATTTAAAAACTCAAACAAATTTTGCAGATCGATTCATTTATTTACGGCTTTAGCAAAGAGGCTGCACAATTTGACAAGCGGGCAGCGGTCGCACACCAGACCGTCGGATGGTGTTGCTAAGAACTTGCAATGTATAACTATTATCAGACCCGCCCCCGCGGCCTCGAAACATACCGGCCAACCGGGAAAAGTCCCGACTCTCCTGATTGCCTCTCCGCCCCTGCATTGTTATATGCCATCATCTTCTGTGCAGGCAATTAGCTTAATGCGCTGTAAAAAGAAAAGCCTGACAATATCACTGCTAAATACCTTTCGGTATTGTAGTATTCCTCCATGTTTCTCACTGACACGCCCCCAACTCGTAAAGATCGGGGCTTAAAGAGAATCCCGAGCTTCCCACTCATATTTACACATTGTGGAGCCGTTCATGTGCGTTCAACTCGTAACGGTATTTACGAGATGACTTGAAAGCACCATTAGTTAAATGTGGGGTAATTTTATTTTTATAAACACTTGTTTATTTTACTGGTTGAAACTCTTTTTACATCCTGATAACAATCAATAATAGAAGTGGTCTAAAAATACTAAATTTCCGAGCTACCTGCCTGTCAACCAGAGCATGTGAGCGGAGCGGAGCGGTAATACTTCCTCCTGAGCGGAGAGCGCCTTTCTGAAGATTCCGCTCCGCTCGCTCCGTCCGCTCAGCGCCGCTCGCTCTACCCAGAATGCCCTATTGTGATTTGCTAGTTCGAGAATCGGTGAATTAGCTAAAGCAATAGTGGGTTGGTTATGGAGATCAAATATTGTTTTAAGGAAGTTGCGAGCCTTATGCATAAATGCACAGTAAAAATCACAGTTAAGAACGAGCAGGGAGGACAAATTGAAAGGGAGTGTGGAGAGACTGTGAGAGTTTGCTAAAGCCCCTTTCACACAGAGATTCCGGAAAATACACGGAAAAAGTGACCCGGGATTTGACCCGGGTTCGTTTAATTTTTGTTCATTCACACTGCCAGTGATTTTCCGGAATCAAGAGAGTGCGTTCACACACAACCCGTAAAAATTCCGTAAAGACACGTGACATCAATTTGACACATAATGTCTCAACAGCGTCTATAGTTTGCTTATGAGCTGCGATTTCTCTGTGGAGAAACCACGCTTGTGCATTTTTTTCTCTGATTCGTTCATAAACTAGCGCATTGCGTACCGTTTCACTAGCCTGCTTTCACTTCACTTCAGCGTCATCATCACGACACGGTATTGGTTACGGCTTTTGTTCACACAGCGCGCGTTCCGGGACTGATCCCGGCAATGTTACTAAGTCCCCAACCCGGCATCGATCCCGGCATCAATCCCGGGTCGTGTTTGCGTTCACACAGAAGGTGTTCTGGCAATTTCCCGGCAATTTCCCGGGATCAACATGCTGTGTGAAAGGTGCTAAAGATTCATATTGGAATCTAAAGCGTCACATTGCCAGAAAGCAATCCAGGTGTAATTTATACATTTATAAGATGTTGTTAAGTGCATTTCACCTGTGTGTACTTTTATAAGCATGATAGTCCAGACGTGGAGTTCTACATGCATTTCATCTTGTTTGTTTTAATATGCCTGTATTGCAACTACAGTTATGTTCACGGAAATAAAATAACGAAAATCAAATATACCTTTTCAGTTATTGCATTTAATAGGCAAGTTTGCCAAAGGGCTAGACATGATTTTTAATTAAGTTGATTTAATGCATTTAAATGAATAAAAAGAACAGACTTTTATTCAGAATCACCCCGAAATAACTTCTATTTACAATCCTAGCTACTGTAATTTATACATTTATTCCAGATATTCATTACAAAGTACAAACAGAAAGCAAGTAGCCTACAGAGACATTTTATGTCTGAGCGGGATTTGAGCGGGATTTATTTCACCGGTTAGCGTGAGCGATTCATCAGTGGAGCGTTCGCTTGGGACGCGAGCGACTGAGTGGAGCGCTCGCGCATAGAGAGGATTATTGAGCTGAGCGCCACACCGCTCCGCTCGCATGCTCTGCTGTCAACATACAGTGGCCCAGTCCCAATTCGCATACTATTCGTCCTAAATAGTATTCGAAAATAGAATTAGTTCGTCCCAAATCGTAGTATGTTGAAATGAGTGTTCCAAAGATACCCGGACGGTCTACTATTTCCGGTCAGAATCTGAAGTGCAGATCGATGCATACTCTAACCCCTAAAATCCACTGGATCCGTCTACTGCGCGGAACGTCAGCGTCGCGGATGCCGGAGCTAATCGCGGCCATTATAGTCAATGCTCTTAAGTCCACCAGCTGCGGACGCAGAAGCGTCCCAGAAGCGTCTCTCCGCTCCGCTCCGCAGAGAATAGGTAGCAGGTCTATTTTCGCTGCTTGCCGCGTCAAGCAGCACAGAGCACATCGTACCGGGCAGGAAGTCAGACACAGAACGGCATTGAGGATCCGGTCGATTTTCAAAATAAAAAACCCTTGAGTGATTAATTATCAGTATCTAACCTGACGAAAATTTATTTATTCAACGTTGTCTACATTATATTATGATGTACGTTCAACGACTGTCTGAATTCGCGTTCTCGTTTTCATTCACTCCCTCAAGTGAACAATAATTAGTGGACTAACGTAGGGAATAGTGAATGAGGGTTTAGGGAGTGATTTCGGATTCAGCCACAGTCATCAGGCACCAGGCACCATCAACAAACAGCAGCCCTCATTTAGGCCGGGGACACACTGGCTGCGTGGCGTGAGCGTCTCAGCTGCGTGGCGTGTCCGTTTTTATTTCGGCTCCCATGTTAACAGGTTAGAGCTTGCATACTGCCTGCGTGACATGTGCGTCTCAGGCGCCGAAAACGTGTGCATGCTAGAAATAGAACCGACACCAATTTTTCACGCGACACGCAAGCGTGTTGGAAGCGCTTCCAGGCAAAATAGAATAGGAAAAGATGTGTATGTCATTTTGACACAAATACATATTAATAAATTGCATTTTTATGTTCAAAGGGGTCATATAATGCCATTTTTGTACAAGTTAATATGAATCTTTAGGGTCTAAATGAAAACTTTGTAATATACTTTTATTAAAAATTCTCATTAGTATTGTAAGAAAACACAAATTTTACCTGGTCAAAAACAGCTCTGTTTTCAGCATGCCGTTTTAGTGCATATGCCTTTAAATGATAATGAGCTTTGCTCACTCCGCCCCTCTGTTCTGTGGGGCGTTTTGACACCACAGGTGGAGTGTTGCCTTGACAACAGTTTAGGGTATATTTTGGAGAAAGAATGGAGTCTCTGAGGACACATCTGTGCAACCGTATCAATTTTAACCGGAGTCAGACCCGGAACAAGATGACGGCCGCAAAGAAGTTCGACAATTAAGGCTCGAACAGGACGTTTCTGAATGGTTGGTTAACGTAATGTCACTTTGATCTATTTTCATATGTACTGGCAGGGTTTTTAATAACACATTAACCATAACGCGTTGTTCATTATAAATGTGGGATTATGAATTATATTGAGAACGTCGTTACGTTACAGAGAAAACATGGCGCAATATACCCTGAGTGTAAACATTAGCCCGCATTCATTGTGAAGCGTGCAAGCGATTTGCAAAGATTAATATTTAAAGGTTAATAAAACGTTACACTTACTTCTTCTGGAGGTGCAGTAGGAACACGAATAGTTGGTACCGATTCTGTTTTCAGGGCCAGCTTCTTAGCAAAACCAGATTTACACTGACCCTCGTTTAGAAAGCAGTCTGGTGAGAAATGATTTGTGCAAACTTAAAAGCATTGACGTAGATCGTTGGGAATATTCCCTTCAAAAATAAAACTCAGCGGTTCGAGTTTAGGAACACCAAAATGACTGCTGTGTTCCTTATTACAGCCAAGAAAAGCTCCAGTGTATCAACAATGGCGGACTACGATGACAGCTCGCTCAGGGCGGGTCTGTGTTGAAACGCTGCTGTCAATTAACAATCATGGGAGGGGCGTCTGCTTTATCACTAAAGTCACTAAATCAAATGGCTCAATTTGAGGCAGGGGAAAACATATAAGGAAATTAAAACAAAAACGCTGGATGGATTTTTATCATTATAAGATAGTTGTGTACAGGCACTGCAAACACACATTTCAGTACAATCAGCTTGTAAAAATGTACCATTATATGACCCCTTTAAAAGTCTATAGGTTTTGACATAAATGCATATAAATATATATATTTTTTTTAAATAATAATAATTTTCGATTTTCAAATATTGCACCTGTCAATACAGAACAAAATATTCTGTAGCCTATTTTGCAGTCTATACTGCTGACGTTGTCTTTGCTGTATCAGTAGGCTATATATTTGTTTATATAAACATATATAAACGGCGACTATGTCCCGAGATAGCCCTCCCTGTACGTCACCTAGCAGCAGCAGCGCCGCATCAGACACATTTGTGGTGTGCAAAGACACAGAAAACGCCACACAGCCGCCACGCAGCTGACATGCAACAGAAATGCCACGCTCACGTCACGCAGCCAGTGTGTCTCTGGCCTTATACCGGTTTCACACTGCACGTGTTAGCAGAGCGTAAAGGCCTCATTATGCTTCTGCGTCAACTCCACGGCATAGCTACGCCGTCACTCCTACGGCGTCGTGGCTGTTTTATGGTTCTGCGTCAGGTTGAGTTGCATCGCGGTGCATCTGACCAATCACAGCCCTTGTGGTCTGCGTCGCCTCAACGCGTAGTTACAATTTTTTGGAGGTGCACGTCGAGCTACGGCGGAGGGGTTCACGGCGACGCAGAGGGGTCTGCGGGGGTACGCCGTCGATTCGACGCAGAAGCATAAAACAGGCTTAACCCCTAAAATCCACTGGATCCGTCTACGGCGCGGAACGTCAGCGTTGCGGATCCCGCAGCTAATCGCGGCCATTATAGTCAATGCTCTAAAGTCCACCAGCTGCGGTCGCAGCTCGTCTCAAAAGCGTCCCAGAAGCGGCTCTTCGTGCCGCTTCGCTACAGATAGGCGCCTAGTCTATTTTTGACGGACCCGCATCCAAGCCGCACCGTGAATACAAAATAAAAGTCAAAAAACACTATCAATTTCAAAATAAACACCCTGTGGAGACTCCGCATCCCTACAGTTTGGACAACAATGCCTCTGATTGGATACCAAGTAGGAAATAACAACAGAAAAAACTAATAGAAAGAATTCACTTTAAGTAACCCACTTACCTATTGTAGAAGCACAAAGAGGAAAATTGAAGAAAAAAAATCAATAAGGTAGCACAATTAACTGTCTGCTCCTGAGCCAAAAGAAGACAAATGAACAACAAATAAACAACGCTCCGATTCTGAGGAAAAATGAAGACGTCACCAACGCTCCGCTGCTGAAATGCGTCTGAGACGCTTCCAGTGGACTTTGACGCCGAGCTAGGGACGCATCAAAAACGTGGAGCTGACGTTCCGCGCCGTAGACGGATCCAGTGGATTTTAGGGGTAAGCAGCGCATATTTTTTTCCGGCGCCCATGTTAACAGATTAGAGCATTTACACCGCACGCAGAGGCGGCGCAGCAGTGCATGGCAGGAGCAGAGCAGGAGCAGCAGTGCCGCGATAGTTTCGGCGCCCAGTCTATTTTTGCAGTGCCGCTTACGCTGAATTAAAGTGACAATGCATTGATCATGGACAAAATACATAGCAGTTTTACCCAAAAAATCGCATTAATGATAACTATTGTGTTTTAAACAGTCAATCAAATGACCTTCATCAATTTAAAAAGAAAACAAATGTCCAAAAACAAACTTGTTGCCGAAACTACAAAAACAAAGATGAACCAAACGTTATATAATATATGAATTAATAAAATAAGCTAAATGTACTTGAAAACGAAATAAAGCAATGCCAACTTACCCATTATAAAGTACAGTTCAGCCGCGCGGGTCAAACGCTGCCAGTGTGCAAACAAAACGCGCGTCTCCTGCTTCCGCTCACCCTACGCACTGCTTTTCCGCGCGGTTCAAGCGCCTGGGACATTTTTGGAGAGGTGCACGTCAGGGTACGCCGAAGGGTACGCGCGCTACGCACAGCCTACGACGTAGCTACGTCGTACGTTCGACGCAGAAGTATAAATTGGGCTTTACGCTCTGCTAACGCGTGCAGTGTGAAACCGGCGTTACAGTTGACCTTTTTAAGTGAACGCTAAATCGGCTTTCCATAGGCAGATGACTAAATGAGTCAGGTGCACCTAGAACACTTTGCATGTAAAATAAATCGATGACTGTAATAAACACGCGTGGTCACACACTCTCACACGCACAAACATTCACCTCCCTCCATCCTCTCATTGTATTGGTAGTACGATTCACACAGAAACTTTTGCACATTCATTAACGATTCAAACAGCTCAAGCAATAGGATCCAAACAGAATCAATGTGGCATCTGCTTCAAACTTACGTGAAATAAACATCCACGGAATGTCCTCAGGCTACAGACGTACACGCGCTGACAGCGAGGCGGGTTTGGCTCGGTTAACTTCCATTGATCGGTGATCTGTGATTTCCCACGCAGGCACACACAGTCACGCGCTTTGACTTAAGGGGCGCCGACTGGTGCGAAATGATTTACAGGATTTCCTTCTATTTACAGCAATAGGCTATAGCTATTTACAAATATCGGCAGCGGATAAGTTATTGTTTGATGAATAAATGAAACGGCTAAAAATGTATTAGCCCTTTATCAGACAGCTTTCTTTCCCCCCTCAGTGTGGCTATCTCTTCTCAGACACATGGTGACATCCAGCGGCTGCTTGCATCCTCCTCCAACACCTGAGCATCCCGCTGATCAGCCAATCACATCGTAGGGTTCTGCCCGTTTTTGAAACATCCTAACACGCAGAACCAGGCACTCCATGCTCTCTCAAAGTAAAGGCGACTGAAAAGCGAGGTAATCGAATTGGTAATTTTGCAGTTCATATCAGAAAGCTTAATTAAAATAAAGCTGCAACATTTAATTAATTTGGCATTTTTGTGAGTCCAGGAACTTTCAGCTAGATAATATAGCCTAAGTAACTCAGTTGTTAGATGGATTGATGATTGGATGAAGTTATAGAAAAAGGAATATGATTAGACAAATGGATGGATGGATGGATAGATAGGTATTTCACAAATCATTTCAATCTAAAATGTGTGTTTTATTCAATGAAAAAAAATAATTACTATTATGCTCAGATGCAGTGTTTAAATCAGAAAGTTAAATCATTCATTAAATGTATTGACTGCATGGAGCAAGGTTTAAAGTATCACTCGCCAAGCACCAAATGTTTCAAATCAGGCTATGACAAGTAAATAAAATAGTTGGTACTTATGGCTGGCTTTCTTGATTTACCCGCTATTGGCAGGTGACAAAAAGTTTTGACAAAAAGAAAAAAAATTAACCCTGGATATGCAGTGCCTTATAAGTGCTTTATTCCCTGGACCTTTGAATCACAATATAAGATGAGGAGACAGAGACAATAGAAATGACAGAAAGCACTGACTCTCATTAACACATTAAACGTCAACACACATAGTCTCAACAGTCTAATCTATCAGTATGCATCCATACAACCTGTAAACACATTCCTCATGATGGTGGTTTGGAGAGCAGCCAGAAAAAGGATAAAATAGAAAGGCAAGACAACCCTTAGCTCCTTATCGCTACAGTGCAGTGAAACTGCTGAGAGCAGCAGGCTTCAGGGGACTAACTAAAGTGCTTCACGGTGGATGTGAAGAAAATAACAGAAGAGAATTAGGATAAACAACAATCACAGTTCAAATATCCCACAAACAGCCACTTCTAATTGAGCCTGACAGAGATTAGGGGATCCAGCTGCTGCTCAGATTCACGCAAGCCCCTTAATCTAAAGGGACGTGTACAAAAAAAAGACTCCTTTTGTCTCCTATCCATACAAATTACAGTATAAACATGGATCTCTAGTAAAATGTTAGTCTATTTTCAAAAGAAATTAGTCTGTGCATATTGTGCACGTAATGCAAATTGCATGTATGCATACATTATAGCTGACTAATAGTACAGTAATAATTCAGTCTGATTAGATATGTGGTTTAGTTATATATTTTTTATTTTATTATATAGAGTGAATAAGATATGAAGTAATGGTTCCCAACTGGTGGAGAGTAATACAAAAGCAAAGCAAAGTAAAAACAACATGGCATTTCTTTCATTTTTGGACAGATTTTTTAGGGAACATTGTAGACAAAGCTACATTTAAATGGCAAAAGTTTGCATCACACAGGATTTGATCAAAGTCTTAATAAATACAGCCCCATTGCACTACGCAATACACAAAATAAATGGTTATAGGTTTAGGAAGTTAACTTAAGTCAAAAGCACACACACAATTTTTCACTCAAACAATAAATCTCTAAATGTTATGACCAGTGGCGGTTCTAGACCATTTCAACTGGGGGGGCCAAGCTGGGGCCAGTTGTACTGTTAGAGGGGGCAGTTACATTTAGACCTTATTGTTGTCATATCATTTTCTGCACTGCACTGCAGGCATTAACAGGCAAAATACCATGTTTATAATCATTCAACAATGCATTTGCATTTCCATTATATTTTCACATTTGCATTACATATTCAGTATTAGTCACAGTAACTGTAATTGACATGATGTCCTTCTTTCTCTTAATTTTGGTGAGAACTATAGAGCAAAAGCAATGGGGACCAAGAAGCGTATTAATTCATTTACTGAAAATAACTGATTGCTAGGTAACTATGTCTAACCGTTTACAGGGTTCCTGCACACATTTAAAGTCAAATTTAAGGCTTTTTAAGACCTGAAGAAATCAAAATTCATACCGTACATTAGGGGTGTGCAATATTGACAAAAATATATCTCAATATTTTCAATGTTTTGTTTATAATTAGATGATATTTTACTGATTGGGTTTTTGTGCTGGTGACATGGCTGGTTTAGGTCTGTTGTTGACAGCAGACTCACAAAGATATTCATATTTTTTAATATTCTATGCAGTGGTCAGTTAACAGCACATTTTTTATTAATTTAATTTGCCACCTTAAATTGATTTCCAGGGGCATTTTCACCTATATATGGACACTCTTTCTAAACTTATTTAGAGTTATGAATCACCTTTTATGTCAAATACTAACATTCTAATTATACTTATTTATACAATAATACTTAATTATACAATAATTATACAGTACCACTGTTACCAGTCAAATTAAATCATTTAATCAAAATCCATCTTTGCAGTGCAGTCTAGAGGTGACACTGAAGCGGAATTAAAATATATACACTCCATTTATAATTGCATAAATAAAGCTATGAGATTTTTTTTTTAAATCAATATTTAAATATGAAATGATTTCTAATTTTAATGTTTTAATTAAAGGGTACTTTAAATATGAAACTAAAACCGCCAGTAGGCGGCGGCAAGTCACGGTCTTAATAAGTGAGTTGAGGGATTCATTCATTCAACCGATTCGTTCAAACGGCTGATTAATTCGGGAAAGGAGCAAGTGATTCCTTCAAAATGCGGATTTCAGTCAATAAATCATCGCTGTCAGTTGCATTGAGACGCTGCTACGGTTTCATTTTGAAATTCTAGTCGGCGAGATAAAGGGAAAACAAACAATATTGACAATATTGTGTCTAAAAAGTAACTCCCAATGTTAACTTATTGTTAATTTAACTGTTGTATAACATCAATATCACAGTTGCAATTGTGCACGGGAAAACGGCACTCTTTCTGATCTGATATTCTAATATAAGAACATAATATGATATAAATATAAGACATAAACTAATTTGGGGACATAGCCTACCTATGAACCACACACAGCAGTGAAAGGACGATAGACAAATGCGATGTCAGCTCACAGTGCCTCGTATACAGTTAAGACATTGATTACAATATCATAATAGACAATACACATCGCACACCCGACACGCACATAAAGAATGAACTTGCAACTGAACCGACATTTACCAGCTTTCTCCTTCTCTCCTCTCTCGCATGCAGGAGACAGACGTTATTCTGCCGCGATTCCTGCGAATGTGATTCGAATTGTCACATGAACAAGCAAATCCACAAAGATAGAATAATAAAAAAATAATACGCATACAACGATAACAACGATAGCAAAAAAACAGTTTTGTAAAAATTATTTCACACTCCACATTTAGGGGGGCCACAAAGGGGGCCAAGCTTGTTGTCACAGGGGCACGGGCCCCCCTGGCCCCCCCTCTAGAACCGCCACTGGTTATGACATTTGGTCCTAAATGTCTCTAAACTTTCCTATAAATGTTAAGGTCTCATTGTAAGAAATTACCAGAAATATAACAACAACAACAACAACAACAACAAAAAGCTCTAGGACAAAGGGTTAAAAGCTATAAAAGCTATAAGCATAAGAAAAGTGAATTTTTGAACTGGTGGTGGCGCTAACGATTTGGTTCTAGAGACTCCAAATTTGGTCAGATTATTTTTCAGGACCACCCCTATAAGTAAACCTTATTTCATAATTTTAGAAGGTACAGTTCATAAGGCTGCCTTTGACTCCCATTGGAGGAATAATAAAAATAAAGAAAACCGACAGATACAACCAAAGGCTAGGGCACCTTTGGTGCTTGGCCCCTAACAAAACAAAAACAAAGGAAAACACAATATGTTTTAGCTGCAGCTGCTTATTTGACACTCCTGCACACACCTTCAGACAATACTTACATCTACATACTTATTAATCTCTTGGACCGTTCCATTATGGACTCATTGGACTCTGCCTGTTTCACGGGTTGTGTGTTGTGAACTGCTGTGGCTTCAAGCACTGCTTATTGAGTGAATGTTGAATGTTGTATGCTCATTAATAACTTTGACCTGAATACTACCTATGTGCACGTTATTGTCCTATATTTATGTAATACAATTCACAATTGCACTGCAGCAATGAGTCTGTGTTTCATTGAACTCCACCCTTTCCTCCTTGAGCTGAAACTAAGATTTTCTGATACTGGTCCACTATTTTTACATTCATTTGCAGCACTTATATATGCTACATAAGTCTCCTGGCTGGCTCGCCAAACTTATTGACATATAAGTGCTGCAATTGCAAATCTTAGACGCATATCGTTGCAACTGTATTGCTATTTTTATGGCATAATTACCTACAGCACCAACTATACACAAGGCTAGTTCAAATTCGCCAAATGAACGTCCTCGTCGTGCGAACATTTTATCGTCGCCGGCAGGAAAGGAGGAGAAGACTGCAAGCAATCATGAGAGCGTTTTTTCCAGTTGACTTTTTATTAACTGTTATGTCATCAGACTATACTTCAATTAAAAACCTCGTCTCCTCTCCCCATGTGCTACCACGGCTCATTTTTCCTGCCACCTTCTGTTTTTTCGGCTATGCGGGAACCACCGGAACTTCCTGTTAAAGGTCCGAACCATACAGAAATGCTATCACACTAGAAACGAACCAAAGTTTGGTTCAGTTTGATCCGGTTCAGTTTGATCCGGTTCAGTTTGATCCGGACCGAGACTACCTCTTTTCGTCGGACCAAATTTCATCTGTTTGACTGTCCAAACTGAAAAGTCCGAAAGTCCGGACCAAACAAGGTAGGTGTGAAGGGGCCCTAATAAAAAAAATGAAAGCTGCTTGTAAGATCTATTCCCCGGATTGCATGGTCAGTCCCTATAGCAATCCAGGATTTAGTGCTTTTCTCAAGGGTACAGTGGAAAATTGTGATTTCAATAACATCTCAACCTCTTGATGATTGTTGGTCTTTCTGCTTAGAATTGAATCAGATTGACATGGCAAAACAATTATGGCTAGATTACCATGTTCACCTTTTTTCCATTATAGGGATTACAAAGGGTACATCCTGTACAATTATCTAATTACTGACACCCTAGCATAATTGTGAAAACTCAGTATTGCTTTAAAATACATTTTGGGAAGCAATGACCAGTTTTAGTGATAAAATGATTTAAAAAAATTGTTTAGATCCTGTAATCTTAAAATTGTAATCTTGTATTAATTGTGTGTGTGTGTGTGTGTGTGTGTGTGTGTGTGTGTGTGTGTGTGTGTGTGTGTGTGTGTGTGTGTGTGTGTGTGTGTGTGTGTGTGTGTGTGTATGGTTGCATGAGTGCGTGTGCTTGGCTGAATGTGGATAATCTTCAGTGCTGGAATGTTTAAAGCTCTTTCCGACTTGCTTTCCTTTGATTAAATGCTCCCTGTAAGTGCATTCCTCATGAAAATGTCATACTTCAAACTGGAGTAACTGGGCCACGTAACCTCACCGCAACTCAAAAACAGGGTAGCCGTGGATTTATGAGATAAAATAACAGCTCAGGTGGGCCCAGCAATTTAAATTTAACCACTGTTCGGTGGATATATGTTTGTTATTTATTGTGTTCAGGAGAATAATTGTATTGTTGTTGTACTGTTGTACAACCCTGTATTGTTGACTACTGTTTTGAAGTGTTGTGTTCAGACATAATGTGTGGAAAATGGAAGTGATGAGTAAAGAAATGAAGGATGAAGTTTGCTACTCCTGTCTCGTGTGCCTCATGTACTCATTGCTTAACACAGCTACAAAGAATAAAGATGCAGAGAATTGAAAGCCTTTTTTCCTGCCAAAAGCTAACATAGTTGCTGAACGCCATGCCTTCCGTAAACGCTGTCAGGCACCTCACAAGATATTATAGGTATTATCAACTGGCCAGAATTTTGAGATCGCAATAGATGTGAAGGACTATAATGCGTTAAGAGCTCGCTCAAGTACAGGGGAGCTAAACCATTTGTGCTTTGTAAGTAATCAGCAATATTTTAAAATGTATACAATGTTTATAGGGAGGCAATGCAGTGTTGACAGAACCGGGCTAATATGGTCATACTTCCTGGTTCTGGTAAGAGCTCTAGCAGCTGCATTTTGGACCAACTGTAGTTTATGTATTAAACATACAGGGCAACCACCCAGTTGAGCATTACAATAATCTAGCCTTGATGTCATGAACGCATGAACCAATTGTTCTCCATTTTTCATTGAGAGCATATGACGTAATTTAGATATATTTTTAAGATGAAAAAATGCAATTTTACTGATATTTTACATGTGACTTTCAAATGAAAGATTGGTATCAAAAGCACACCCAGGTTCCTAACCGACGACGAAGATTTGACAGAGCAGCCATCAAGTGTTAGACAGTATTCTAGGTTATTACATGTGGAAGTTTTTTGTCCAATAATTAGAATCTCTGTTTTTTCAGAATTAAGCAGTAGGAAATTACTAGTCATCCAGTTTTTTAAATTAGCTATGCATTCCATTAATTTTGTGGATTGGTAAGTTTCGTCAGGGCGTGAAGAAATATAGAGCTGAGTATCATCAGCAAAACAGTGAAAACTAATGCCATGCTTCCTAATGATATCTCCTAAGGGTAGCATGTACAGAGTGAACAGCAACGGTCTTAGTACTGAGCCTTGTGGTACACCATACTGAACTTTTGACCGATAAGACATCTCTTAATTTACTGCTACAAACTGATAAAGGTCAGATAAGTATGATTTAAACCATGCTAGTGCAATTCCACTAATGCCAATATAATTTTCGAGTCTATTCAAAAGAATGTTGTGGTCGATAGTGTCAAATGCAGCACTCAGATCGAGTAACACTAATAGAGAGATACAACCATGATCAGATGATAAGAGCAAATCATTTGTGACTCTAATGAGAGCTGTCTCAGTACTATGATACGGTCTAAATTCTGACTGAAAATTCTCACAGATACTATTTATTTCTAAAAAGGAACATAGTTGTGAAGATACTGCCTTTTCTAGTATCTTTGACAGAAAAAGTAGATTCGAGATCGGCCTGTAATTCACTAATTCTGTGGGATCAAGTTGCATTTTTTTAACAAGTGGTTTAATCATAGCCAGCTTAAAGTTTTTGATACGTATCCTAATGACAAAGATGAATTAATGATATTAAGAAGAGGATCTATGACCTCTGGAAGCATAGAGTTTAGTCGGTATAGGGTCTAACATACATGTTGTCAATTTAGATGATTTAAAGCAACACTAAGTAAGAATTTTTACCTTAAAATAATGTTTCCAAAATCGTTTCAGTGGTTCATCAAGTCGTGACATGGTGAAATGCACTTATGCCACAGCTTTACGATCCTTTATCTGATATATCCACGCTATGTAAGATTGCCAGATCGGGTCGCGTTTCTGTAGTTCTAATGAGACATAAGAAAACTACTAATTTGACTTGCTCTACGGCAAGCGTTACAATTGCTACAATTGCTCGTTTGTGATGTCGCAATACATCATACTTTCATAAAATCATGCATCATACTCTACCTTTTCTTTGGCCATTGTTGATTCCAAAGCCGGTGCTGGATAAACAGAGAGCATGTGCGTGCACGTGCCACAGTAGGCTCCAGTAGGCTAAATTATTTACGACAGCGGTAATTGACAATTCAGCTTCCAACCTGTAGGGCGACCGCAGAAGAAAAGTCACTTGGTGTTGCTTTAACGAGTTTATAAAATTCACCCTCTCCCATAGCAATGAATGAATCGAATTTTTCGTCAGTGAGACTACACTGCACTGTCTGATGCGATACTGTAGTAGATGGTTGCATAGTTATAATTTTCTCCCTGATATTACCAATCTTGTAAGTAAAAAAGTTCATAGAGTCATTACAGCTGTGCTGCTTGGAAACATCTGGGCTTGAAGCTTTATTTTCCGTTAGTTTAGCCACAGTTTCAAATAAATACCTAGGGTTTTGCTTATTTTCTTCTAATAAGGTTGAAAAATAAACAGATCTAGCCGTTTTTAAGGCCTCTCTGTATGCAATCATGCTCTCTTTCCATGAAATGGCGAAATACCTCTAGTTTTGTTTTCTTCCAGTTGCGCTCCGTTTTTCTGGCTGCTCTCTTAAGGGCCTGAGTGTGCTCATTGTACCATGTGTGTGGAATTTTTCTTTCTGCGTTAAAATCTTCTTTAAACGCAAAGGAGCAACTATGTCTAAAGGGCTGGAAAAGAGGGAGTTTAAAGTTTCTGTCGCAATATCAAGTTCTTCTAAGCTATCTGAGATGCTGAGATGATGAAACTGATCAGGAAGATTATTTATAAAGCATTCTTTAGTGGCAAAAGTGATAGGTCTAACATATTTGTAACACGGAGTCGGCTTTGCAGCTTTGGCTAAATGTAGTTTACACAAGACTAGATAGTGATCTGAGATGTCATCGCTCTGCTGCAGAATTTCAACGGCATCAACATTCATTCCATGTGATAATATTAAATCTAGAGTATGATTACGACAATGAGTAGGTCCTGACACGTGTTGTCTAACTCCAATAGAGTTAAGAATGTCTTTAAATGCCAATCCCAAAGAATATTTTTCGTTATTTACATGTATATTAAAATCCCCAACAATTAGGACTTTATCTGCAGCTAGTACTAACTCTGATAGAAAGTCAGCAAATTCTTTGATAAAGTCTGTATGGTGCCCTGGTGGCCTGTATAGAGTAGCCAGCAAAAATCTCAAATGTGATTTATCATTTACACTATATATTGTTACATTTAGCACAAACACTTCAAACGAATTATATTTGAAACTAGACTTCTTAGTAATTCTGAAAATATTACTATAAATTACAGCAACACCTCCCCCTTTGCCTTTCATACATGGGTTCATATTTATAGCTGTAATCTTGGGGGATGCACTCATTTAAAGTAATGTAATTGTTTGGTTTTAGCCAGGTTTCTGTCAAACACAGCACATTTAGGTTATGGTCTGTGGTCATATCATTAACAATAAGTGCTTTTGAAGTAAAGGATCGAATATTCAGCAACCCGAGCTTTATCATTTGTTCATTTGTATTATTTCTGTTTTTATTTGTTGAACATCAATAACATTTTTACCCTTAGATGAGTTTGGAAGTTTTTTGTATTTCCTAATTCGGTGAATATACACAGTCTCTATATGATGATATCTAGGTGAAAGAGGCTCTATGTGATGGGATTTATCTGACCTCAGTGACGTGAGACAGCTAGCAGACGGTTGGTTTAGCCAGTTTTTCTGCTTCCTGACCTGAGCCCCAGATTTTCATGTTTGAGGTCTAAGACCTCAAACTGTAGGGTACGGACCAATGCTGTAGGGTATGGACCAATCAGACACATACTATTTATTCATTATATACAAAGGTTTATGAAACTCCTCACACAGCCCAAATGAACAAACACAAGTGAAAGAAACAGTGTCAGGGCATGATAAGGAGATTTTACGACCTCCGAGGAATGTGGCCACATACTCAAGAGAGAGACTATGAAACAGAAACCCTCTTTAAAACAGACTTTGCTGCGTTAATCATAGACTAACTGATCCAGCGCCGCCGCTCCCACCACGCGCATCACGCGCTGTGCGTAGGGCACCAAGTGCTGAGGGGGGCACCAAAAATAGCCTAATGAAAAATCAATCATCATATCATAGTCATAATAATTATAGTGCCGAAATTATTTCATTATAGAAATATTATTAGGCACTTTTTAGGGATGTATATAACAAGACAGGCGGAACAAGAGTATTTAATTGCTCAAGAAAGTAACGATGGTGACGCCGCCGCCTCAGTGTTCCGTTGGATTGCGCGTTAAAAAGTTAAAGTTAAACCGGTAAAAATAAACGTTTTTTTTTTCCCCCGGGGGCGGGGGGCACCATAAAGGAATTATGCTTAGGGCACCAAAATGTCTAGCAGCGGTACTGAACTGATCTATAAATGAACATGCATAAAACTGTGAAAGAAACAGTGTAAATGGTTTACTGTCTCGTGTACTATTAGGTATATATTATGGTATGTATCCTGGTATACAACCAACTAACGATCAATGTAACCTCACCTGTATAATGCCTCCTACCTAAATAATCCTCATTTAATGACTCACACTTTGATGTACATCACCTTCTTCTAGAATGCAGTGTGGATGTGTTATAGCTATTTTAGCATTAATGAAGGTATAATCATATTATGGGACAAAGATCCGTAAATCAACTAAGAGCCACTTTCCCTCTCAGACATGTCCCCTTTCTGATTGGTCGAGTTCAACCCTTAGGGGAGGATCTTCTCCAGGCCTTATTAGAGACAGTCCACACGTGACCTCCCTCTCTTAGTTCTTTCATCCAGCCGCAACACTGTTCTGGGGATACTGGGGAAACCCCTCCCCCTCCACGGGGGCCCAAGGGCCCAGCAGGCCTCGATTCCAACCAGAGGTGGGCTCAGGCAGGAGAGAGAAGACTCTCTCACAAAGAACCAAGGACAATGGCCTCAACAGAGTCCCAGGCCTTGCCCAAACCAATCATGCGTTCCTGGAGAAAGAGAACGCTCAACCAACTTCCACTTGACGCTGCCGGAACCATCAACGACTTCAATTTTCAACAACTTCAAGAATTGTTCCCATTACAAATGCAAGTATTCAATTCAATGAAATGTGAAAATGAAATTCTGATGGTTCTCCTCATAGACCCTCTTCCGGTTTCCAATTTCATCCTATCACTAACCTATTTATGTATTCATGTGTGTATGTTGTTTAGTTTATTTATATTCATATAAATATCTATATTTAGTTAATAAAACTTGTACATAATATGTATTTGGTTCTGTTTTGTTTGCAATACAAGTCACTTTACGATCACGGTTTTTGCTACTGGCTCAAAGTGCTGTACAGGCGAAGAAATAATTATTCTTCTGTGGCCATGGAAGATACCCTTTTCTTAGAATAAATTAATAATCAAAATAGTTCTTTGGACGAACTGATTAATTGATTGTAATATTAATTCAGCCACATCAAGTTAATCCAATTAACTGACCCAAATATTTATAATTAATAATAAAAAGATATTATTGATTATTAATGTTTCCAAAAAGCTGAGTTCCTTACATATATGGTGGAGAATTTTAAGGCATCGTATTAAACATTGCATGCAAGCAGACAGTAATCAATCATATGTTGTCCCATAAGTTTTATTAACATCTCATACATGCACGTACAAGTTTCTGGGTAAATCAGCAAAACTATAGCTTGAATATGCCTTCCTACGATGGCAGAAAGTTCACAAATGCTATAATGCATATTTAAATCGTACGATAAGAAACTCCTGATATTAGCGAAGACTAATTTCAGATATAAATCGAGCATAAGCCTTCTCTGACGAAGAAATCTCAGATTAGCCGCACGCATAAATGGTACCAGAACAAATTAACCTGATATGGACGAAGAAATCTCCATTTTCAGCATTTTTGAATGTGATCTGAGCGATGTTCCTCAATCACCGATTAAGGCCTTATTATGCGTTACGTCATTGTATTCATATTAAACCGCTGAAGCGCTCATATGAAACAATCGCGTCGAATTAGTGGTATAAATTCTAGCTTAGCTAACTAGTAATTTGCCATTGTCTGTGAAAGAATGGTGCTGTTTTGATTTGTTAAAAAGAGTCACTCACACGCAACGTCGTGTCTAAGCGAGAGACTCAGTGCAAACTGTCAGCACAGCTCCTCCGCTGCTCCGGCCGATCTGTGTTGTTGGTTGGCATTGCGTCCGGAACGCGAGCAGGCGTTCCTATCTAGTTTTTCTGACAACAGCACCAATCTCACAGACCCTCGTGTAAACAAGCGACGGTTGTAGCCAATAGCTCCCTCAATCCTAACTTACACGCATGACTTACAAGTAAAACCCTCTACCTCGAGTGAGTTTTAGCACCGCCTAAAAACTTAGACACGTTAGAGCGTAAAGTGTAACCTTAAACCAAAGACTATAGATTTTGCGTGATTTGAACTGAGTGATTTGAACACGAGTAATGAGAGTCAAAGCTCTTCGAGGCTTTGAATCAAAGGAGTCAACTGAGTCACAAATGATTCTTTGTTTGAAGCGCCCTCGCTGGCGACCCCTGCTGGTCAAAACAGTGGAAGTGTAGCGGAAACTCAAATCAACGGAACACCTTTTACAAACCAATCGCAAAGGTTTTATCAAAAGGTGTAATCAGGTAATGGCAATCCGCGAGCTACCTAATATCGTTTAATATGAGGTGTCTTTCAAGGCATAATATCTTAGTAAACCGTAGGGCTCGTTTTATGAAAGCTTGACTTGAAAGTCAATCAGACCCTTTATCAAATGCGTCATTAAATGTGTACGAATCTATAAAGTGATACGAGATCACATAGAGACCAGATACACAATGGTTCACGAACCGTTGAAATTTAAAACAATTTCGAAACAGCTATGACGCGTAACGAAGCCCAGTTTAATAAAATCACGTGACCTTAGCAGTGATACACTCCGAATGATTTGAGACGAATGATTCACCCTGGTGTCAGAGCTTCACGAAGCACGTCTCATAAGAGGGTTAAACCACCCTCTTCTCTCTCTCTTTCTCTCTCTCGACCCCTTCCTCTTGGTTTCACTTTCAGATTGAAACCCAGATACTTTGGGTTTTTATTTGTGTTTCTTTTATTTTTACTTAAATCTACCCCTATTTTATTTTGTGTATTTACACATGTTGAGCCTGAATAGTCCAATTCAGTTAAATTGAATTTAATTAAATTGGGAATTTAATTAAATCAATTTGCTTAGTCAAGTTCCCCTCTAGTTACCAGAGCTATGAGAACACACAATGTTTACATACATTTTTTTATTTTTTTTTATTTTATTTCAATTTAGTTATTTACGTTTGTTTCAGCCTGAATTCTTATATTCAGCTAAAGAAAAAAAGAAGGGCTTAACTAAATTTGAAATTTAATTAAATTACTTGATACGCTTCCCTTTCCTTTTAGTTTTCTTAGAGCTATAAGGACGTTCTAACTTTACCTTTACCTTATTTTAGATCACTAGTCACTATCCTCATCTTCTCTCTCTCTATAGGATTACAATATCTAGCGACTGTTGTTTCCATAGCGAGTTACACAGGTCATTAATATCCTACTTCCTGTCTGTGTTTTACCCATCCTCACTCCTTAGCACCAAGCTAAGTACATGAAGTACGGCTAAACACAAACGCACAGTAGGCCCCAGACAGAACTGGAAACACTTCCCATTGTTTCTTCTTCCTCTTTTGGACCTTGAGATGTCTGATGTGTCCCTGGTAGCTTAGTCTAACTGCAGCATAACCCATAAGTGACTCCTGTTTACCTATGTCTCCTAGCTAAACCTAAATAGGTAAAACACTCCTTTCTTCCTCTTCTTTTCTGGTTTCATCCCATTGTTTTATTTTGGTTTTGCTCTATCTGTTACTCTCGTAGCACAACATGTGAGAAGAACCATCAGCATTTTTGAGTAATAGGTTATGACATGTAAGAGCCCAGTCATCAGTCGATGCTGCTTAAAGCACGTCAACTAAGATACTCAAAACTTTTTTTTTTTGTTGTGTGTCATAGCCATTCTCCCACACAGATAGCTCACCACCTCTGTAGAAACTTGCATTTGCCTTTGCCATTTCTCTCTCGTGTTCCCACAAGTGTTCCAGTAGGCCTCAGACACCCAGCCCTGCCACCAGGACCACCTGAAGACCCGGCAGAGCAGTGTCATGGACATCCTTCAGCCTGAAGCAGGCAACGACCTGCAACGGCAGAGGAAGGAACAGTTAGGCAAAAATGAAAGCAGACGTCTGACACCCAGCCTGAGCCACCAAGAGCTGACCAGCATTATCTTCTCCTTGGCCATGCTCCCGCAGGCCTCAAACAGGAGGTAAATGAACTAACGCTGCCAGCCACAGGACTCCACAGAGAACGAACCCTGCTCAACGGGAGAAGGCACAGGACAGATGCAAGGACCCTGACAGAGCAGAGCAACTGAAAGAGATCATCAGTTTTCAGGCGGACGACAGCTCTGAGCACCTGCAAACCGACGGGTAAAGAACTGTTTCACTCAAAGAACTTAAAGAAATGGTTGAACTCAAAGAGAGCTAAAGCCATCAATGTGCAGCGGAAGTCCGAACACTGACTTAGCGATGCTGTAACATTATTGACGCACTCCATGTGGTCCAAAGAGAGCTGCAACAGTCCAACCCACTGCAAATGGACCACACAAGAAAGATGGACCCTGCTGACCTTCACATTAGCAGCGTAAGCTTCCCCAGCCCTGCACAAAGGGGGGGAGGAGCCAAAGCCCTCGGCTTAACACTTCACCAGACAGTGTCCTGAGAGCCCCTGCAGCTGCAGGAGGAAAAGGTAACTCAGACAATCCCTGAAATGGCACATGAAGTGACACTCAACAATCTCAAGTGAAAGGTCAGAGACATCCCTGCCAATCCACGCGACATTGATTTTCACCTGCAGTCTGCACCTGCAGCCGGTGTGGCACACCGAGACAGACTCCATCTGATCTAGACACATCCAGCCCAGCTGGGCCCTGCCCAAACACCAAGCAGGACAGACCTAGAAGGGCCTGTGCTACCACCACCGACTCCGAACGAGTTTTCTGTGTAACTTACACACGAACCTGTGACGGAGGAGGACACCAGCTTCAAGAAACTTTTCCTCCAAAACCAGTTAGTCACCATATTTTCACCTGCCCCCACGCAATGCCCACTCAACAATGCGTGACCTGATGCAGAAGGCCTCTAACACAGAAGTCCTCCCCAGATAAGGTTCCTAAGACCCCATTGATTCTGAACTGCAAAGCCAGAAGGCACACAGCATGAAAACAATGCAAGACTCTGCTAAAAAGTCCCTGGTCAACATAGGACATAAAACTTTTAAAGTAGATGAAAATGTGTGCTCAAAGAGCAGCAAGACTCTGCATTAGTAAAAGTAGAATTTTACTGATATAAAGAAAATCTTGAATGGACGTGTAAGCCTCACCTGCCAACAGACTATGCACGACTCTTTTGAAACAAACATTTGCTACATGCTGGTTGAATTGGCACTGCTACACATTAGTTTCCATGACAATGAAGGGTTACAGGAAACACTAGCTCCAAATAGGGCATACCTTGATGCCATAGTGTAGGAAAACCACCTGAGTTTTAAACTACTGTTAACCTACAGGCGTGCATTTGACCATTGCGGTCCAACATGCGATACGCATTTTGATCACTGGTTGCTGGCTTGTCTAAATGCAGATAAAACGATAGCGGGAATTGACATCTCTACTGTAAGTGAAAGAGTCTTAGATTTCCAACTGGTATCAGTAAGTTCAGCATTAAAGCGTAAGTCTGTTTGACAAAGGAATCTCATCTCAGCAGCTTGTAAACTGTACCGATATCTATCCTGCTTTGGTTAAAGAAATCCAAATTGCAGTATTGCTAAACCTGTTTCTGACAAAGAAAGCTCAGGACAGTGTTATATATACGTAGACCTGGGTGATGCTCCCCTTTCTACAATGTAAAGGCCTTACAAATTATTGTTAGATTGATGTAATTCACCTAAATTTTTAGCTGCATCCACAAGCAGAGAGCTACCTAGTGATCAAAACTGTTCACTCCCTGAAAAGTCAGCATTTATGCATGAGAGGGACGTAACTATATAGGCTTAGACAAGCTTTGACTTACAGCAAATCTATTTCCTTACTCTGTAAACAAATAGAATAAGTTGTGTAAAGTAAAGAGAAGAGTTCCATGAGTAAAATCAGCAAATGCCAAAACACATTAGCATTTTACTGAATGTAACATCAAGTTCTTGAAAGACTTAAAGTATAGGCGCCCCCTTTTAACCCGTTTAAACATGCATAACTCATTTAAAATGTGCAGACATTCTTCATGGACTGTTGAATTGTTCTGACATGCACTGGTTCCCATGACAACGACTTGTCACAGGAAGTGCTAACTCGTGACGTCATCTTGTAAACAAACCAGCCTAGGTGGCTAAGCTAACTTAACCTAGCGTCCATCCAGCTTAGGCTAAGCTAAGCTAACCTAGCATCCATCCAGCTTAGGCTAAGCTACATAATAACTTCTACAGTTAGCGGTTAGCATCATTTACTTGAAGCCTTAATTACAGCTTTTATGTATACAGCGCAAAGTATTCTAAAATAATTTCTTTAACCCCATTTAGGGTTTCAAATTTTTCTCTTTCCTTACTTTCAATTCTTCTCAGCTGAATTTCACCTTCACTAGTTTAGGCATAGTCCTTGCTGAGCGCTGTAGGCTAAATTTGCAGATGCCCTGTCAATTAAACCCAAGTTTAATTACATGTAAGTTGTGTAGCTAGAGAAGAATTCTTATAGTTATGAGAATTTTCATCAGCATGTTGACTAAACCTTTGGAGGGACACACACGGTGTGGTCTTAAACACGCAACAGCTGTGACCCACTATGGAGTGTTGGTCCAGGCAAATCTAAAGGTTAGTCACTAGTGCTATTGATTACTCTCAATTTCAGATCATTCCGGCTGTTTTGATCACTTACTTAAGTCCTTTTTATTTTTATTTTACTTCGATAATAATAGCAGTCCGCTATTCACTTGTCTATACTGTCATGTATATGATTTATTTCCATTTCTTCTCTTGTTCAAATGTGGTTCCATTTCCCATAGGGCCCAGAAAGGAACCAGAGACACCTTTATTTGTGATTTTGTTTATTTTCAACAAGTGCACTAATTTTTATGACCCTGCAACACAAGTAACTTCAACGATTACTAGGGCATAACTATAGTCCTGAGGATTGATAATAAGCATAATTTGAATAGGAAAGCTGTCCTTTTTCCTCCTATTCTTCACTTCGTCAATCCGTAGTGAACCACCAGTTAAGTCCAGAGAAATATTTTAGTCATAAGAACCATCTTAAGTCATTTATTTCATCTCGGCTATGCCCTTTCCAGGAAATACTCTCGGAACCACACAAGTCTTAGCCTCCTAACATTCACAGCTAAGATGATAAGGATACAATACACACTTCACTAGCTAGCTACACATGAAATACCTAGCTTTATGCTACATATCTAGCGAACCCATTAAACCGTGGCTATGAACTTTCTAGGGTCATGCATTAGTCTCTCACCACAGGTGTGCCAAAATGTTGCAGATCCTCTGCTTAACCTGACCTTAACCGGTTAGGAGACCGAAAAGACTGACAAGCCATCGCGAGGAACACTGTTCCACCCATGGCTGCTGACATCCGACGGCACCGGAGCCAACGGAACTGCACCATGAGAGAAGAGGACAAACGACCCATGACCCAAGCCAGAGTTACAGCCACACCGGGGTGATCAAGATTCTCATCTCCTTACCCCACCTTATGGGTATAAAACAGAAGGTAAACAACCTCACATAATAGATCACAGCGTCCCACAAGGAGCGGACCTGTGCCCAAAGCCTTACAGACCAGCTAGACACTGAGGTTCGAACCAGATTCAATGCAGCTGGACTGAGCATGCCCAGGACCAGCACAGAACTGTCACCATGGCAACAACCCAGGTACCAGCCAAGCCCCTTGGAGAAGCCATGGAGGACAGCACCCTCAACCTGCAAACACCACAGGAAGACCACGGCTGTCAACGACAGCATCCTCTTCCATACCCTTCACACAGGTGTCAATCTGAGGCTCCGCAAGGACAGCTGGACGCACCTGCCTCAGAGTTACTGGAGCCGCTGACACACGCAAAATAGCTCCCTGCACAGGACTCACCCGAGGAGTCCTGTAAGGTACAAGCTTCCGACTCCTTGCCCACCCCAGCTTAGGCAAGCTTGCGTCGGCACCACCATAAGGACAGAACAACACTTCAATCCTTCAGACCTCTCGTGACTGAGAGGCTAACAACCACCTTCTGACCTCCGGCCACCAGCACCATGTCAGCTTGAAAACCTCTCTATGCTACATAGAGGCCTAACCACTTCCTGCAACCACAAGGAAACACCTGCCCCAAAACTAATGAACTTCAGAATGTCCCAACACCTGCTGCCTCAACACCTGCTGCAGAGACCTGGACTTGGCTACTGTCCACATCACCAGCCGTGGAACGACCACCGCTCCAGAAGACACGAGCAACCAGAGGCCACCATGGCCTTCCAGCCTTCTATGGCAAGTGTGTTTCCGATCTCTCTGCACTTCCAACTTCGCTCGTGGTTGTCCTTGAGGGGGGACAACAACGATCGAGAGGGGGGATCTGTAGGGTATGGACCAATCAGACACATACTATTTATTCATTATATACAAAGGTTTATGAAACTCCTCACACAGCCCAAATGAACAAACACAAGTGAAAGAAACAGTGTCATGTTACAGGGCATGATAAGGAGATTTTACGACCTCCGAGGAATGTGGCCACATACTCAAGAGAGAGACTATGAAACAGAAACCCTCTTTAAAACAGACTTTGCTGCGTTAATCATAGACTAACTGATCTATAAATGAACATGCATAAAACTGTGAAAGAAACAGTGTAAATGGTTTACTGTCTCGTGTACTATTAGGTATATATTATGGTATGTATCCTGGTATACAACCAACTAACGATCAATGTAACCTCACCTGTATAATGCCTCCTACCTAAATAATCCTCATTTAATGACTCACACTTTGATGTACATCACCTTCTTCTAGAATGCAGTGTGGATGTGTTATAGCTATTTTAGCATTAATGAAGGTATAATCATATTATGGGACAAAGATCCGTAAATCAACTAAGAGCCACTTTCCCTCTCAGACATGTCCCCTTTCTGATTGGTCGAGTTCAACCCTTAGGGGAGGATCTTCTCCAGGCCTTATTAGAGACAGTCCACATGTGACCTCCCTCTCTTAGTTCTTTCATCCAGCCGCAACACTGTTCTGGGGATACTGGGGAAACCCCTCCCCCTCCACGGGGGCCCAAGGGCCCAGCAGGCCTCGATTCCAACCAGAGGTGGGCTCAGGCAGGAGAGAGAAGACTCTCTCACAAAGAACCAAGGACAATCTCAGGAGTTTTGGAACAAAGACTCCAACCAACAACGACTCCAATCACCCATCCTTTTGACTTCCTCACTTCTCCTGGGTGCTCGGCGTGGCCTCAACAGAGTCCCAGGCCTTGCCCAAACCAATCATGCGTTCCTGGAGAAAGAGAACGCTCAACCAACTTCCACTTGACGCTGCCGGAACCATCAACGACTTCAATTTTCAACAACTTCAAGAATTGTTCCCATTACAAATGCAAGTATTCAATTCAATGAAATGTGAAAATGAAATTCTGATGGTTCTCCTCATAGACCCTCTTCCGGTTTCCAATTTCATCCTATCACTAACCTATTTATGTATTCATGTGTGTATGTTGTTTAGTTTATTTATATTCATATAAATATCTATATTTAGTTAATAAAACTTGTACATAATATGTATTTGGTTCTGTTTTGTTTGCAATACAAGTCACTTTACGATCACGGTTTTTGCTACTGGCTCAAAGTGCTGTACAGGCGAAGAAATAATTATTCTTCTGTGGCCATGGAAGATACCCTTTTCTTAGAATAAATTAATAATCAAAATAGTTCTTTGGACGAACTGATTAATTGAATGTAATATTAATTCAGCCACATCAAGTTAATCCAATTAACTGACCCAAATATTTATAATTAATAATAAAAAGATATTATTGATTATTAATGTTTCCAAAAAGCTGAGTTCCTTACAGTGCCATATTACTAGAGAGAAGAGCAGCACCTTCCCAGGAGGGATGAATAACATCTCTTTTTAACAGGTCAGGTTTGCCCCAAAAACCTTTCCAATTGTCTATGAATTCTATATTATTTTGCGGGCACCACTTAGACAGCCAGCCATTGAGTAAGGACAGTCTACTAACTATCTCATCACTCCTTCAAACAGGAAGGGGGCCAGAACAAATTACAGTGCCTGACATCGTACTTGCAAGTTCACACACCTCTTTAATTTTTTTTAGTGATCTCCGACCGGCGAAGTAGAACATCATCAGTGCCGAAGTGAATAATAATCTTAATGAATTTACAATTAGCATTAGCCAGCACTTTTAAATTTGCTTTGATGTCAGGCGATCTGGCTCCTGGCAAACATGTGACTATGGTGGCTGGTGTGTCTATTTTCACGTTCCGTGTAATAGAATCGCCAATATCTAGGGCACATTCAACAGGATTCTCAGTGGGTGTTTCACTGAATGGGGAGAATATGTTTGATGTTGTAATCAGAACGGAAGAGCGGTGTTTTTTCCCGCGACAACACCGTCTCAATGTCACCAAATTGCCGTGCTGCACGGACTCTACTACAGCCGGAAACGAACAATGTTCAGTGTTCTCTAAGCTAATCGCATCCAAAGTTGTATGTAAAGCCCTTGCTCTCTTACAATTAACCTCAATTAAAGTTTGGATGCGTGCTCTATTTCTGAAATCTTCTCCGTTAGCCAGACTGTCTCCCTGCATTTATCACATGTAAATCCTGTGCTGACAGAGAAGGCTATGCTATACATGTTACATGAAGTGCAAGTGACAATAAGAGGAGATGATGACACGACTCACCGTGTTTGTTTGACTGACTGATACTCACCTAAGTTGTTGATGGATTGGTAAAAGGCGGGAGAGCGCAACCAAAATAAATAAATAAATGAGCGCACTGATGGCACGCTAACAGGCTAGCGAATTACTAGCGTGTTGTGCTAGCAACGATTTAGATTGAAGCTAGCAATGTAAAGTTAATATGTGATATTGAGTAAGTTTTATTTAGCAGTATAAACAAAAGGAAATGCTTGTAAATAATGATTCAAAACAGAGAGATATACGAGGCTTACAGACGCAAACCAAACCCTATATATAGTCAAGTCAAGTCACAATACAGATTGTTTCAAAGCAGCTTTACAGTAATAACACGAACATTATGAATATTGGCTTGTTCAGCTACACTCACCTAAATGATTATTAGGAACACCTGTTCAATTTCCCATTAATGCAATTATCTAATCAACCAATCACATGGCAGTTGCTTCAATGCATCTAGGGGTGGGGTCCTGGTCAAGACAATCTCCTGAACTCCAAACTGAATGTCAGAATGAGCAATTTTGAGCGTGGCATGGTTGTTGGTGCCAGACGGGCCGGTCTGAGTATTTCACAATCTGCTCAGTTACTGGGATTTTCACGCACAACCATTTCTAGGGTTTACAAAGAATGGTGTGAAAAGGGAAAAACATCCAGTATGCAGCAGTCCTGTGGGCGAAAATGCCTTGTTGATGCTAGAGGTCAGAGGAGAATGGGCCGACTGATTCAAGCTGATAGAAGAGCAACTTTGACTGAAATAACCACTTGTTACAACCGAGGTATGCAGCAAAGTATTTGTCATCATCATCATCATTATTTATTTGTAGAGCACATTTAAAAACAACCCATGGTTGACCAAAGTGCTGAACAGGACAAAATAATCAATACAAAGATATAGTAAAATTGCAAGTGCAGGATACTAAAATAAATAACACATAGAATACAATACAGTTACAGGTTAAGAAAGTAGATTAAGAATCAGCATTAAGAAAGTGTCTTTTAAGCTTTGATTTGAAGGTGGCAACTGACGACTCTGTTCTAATTGATAATGGTAGGGAATTCCATAATTTGGGGCCTGCTATTTCAAAGGCTCGGTCACCTCGATGTTTCAGTCTCGATCGACGTACAGAGAGCAATCCAAGGTTACTAGACCTAAGTGACCTGGGTGGATTGTGGTAGTGTAATAGGTCCGATAGGTACCCCGGTGCTAGGCCGTGTAATGATTTAAAAACAAAAAGTTAAATTTTTAACTCTATTTTCTTTCTAACTGGTATCCAATTTAGAGAAGTTAGGATCGACGTAATGTGATCGAACTTTCGACTACCAGTCAGCAGCCTGGCAGCAGCATTTTGTGCTAATTGAAGGCGCCCAATTGATGATTGGTTAGCTCCAAAATAGAGTGAATTACAATATTCTAGTCATGAAGTGACAAACGCATGAATGACTATTTCGAAATTCTTAGAAGAGAGAAGAGATTTTACTTTTGCGAGACGTCGTAAGTGAAAGAAACAGGATTTAACAACAGAGTTAATTTGTTGATCAAACTTAAGGCCTGAATCGAACAGGAAACCTAGATTTTTTGCTGTGACGTAACATGACGTAACATGAGGATTTAACTCATCAAGATCTAATGTACCAGAGTCGTAGCGATCATTTGGTCCAAACAGTATTACTTCAGTTTTGTTTTCATTAAGAGCTAAAAGGTTTTGTGTAAGCCATAGCTTCACTTCCTGAAAACAGGCAAGAAGGACTTCTAAAGAACTTGAGTTGTTTTGCTTAAATGGAAAGTACAATTGGGTGTCATCAGCATATAAATGAAATGGCACTCCGTGTTTAGAGAAAATAGAACCCAGTGGTAACAGATAAAGAGAGAATAATATAGGAGCTAGAATGGATCCCTGAGGTACACCGCAGGAAAGATGTGCTGCTGAAGAAGTGCAGTTTTCAATACATACAGAGAATGTTCTATTAGTTAAAAAAGACTGAAACCAATTTAAAACAGTGCCATGAATGCCTAAATTCTTCAGTCTAATAATAAGGGTTGAGTGATCGACCATATCAAAGGCAGAGCTCAGATCTAAGAGGACCAGGGCAACAGCACTCCCAGTATCCGTAGCCAGCATAATATCATTAGTAACTTTCAGTAAAGCGGATTCAGTACTATGCAGTTTCCTAAATCCTGACTGGAAAGTATCATATAATGAATTTGTACTCATGTAGGAATGTAATTGATTGAGAACGACCTTTTCCAGGATTTTCTAAATAAATGGAAGATTAGAAATAGGTCTGAAGTTACTTAAATCAGATGTATCGAGATTAGTTTTTTCAATAGGGGAGTGACTGTGGCATGTTTTAAGCAATCTGGTAGCATACCAGTGTTCAAAAAAAAGTTGATAAAAAATAGGAGATCAGGCCCTATGATATCGATAATTTGCTTAAAGGAGCAGTATGTAGGATTGTGGCGAAAACTGGTACTGCAATCACCTTGAAATTACTGTAGAGCGGTGTATCCCCTTCCCCTCCTCCCTGACTCGAGGTTGCCAGATAGGCTGCAGGATACAGCAGGAACGTAGGCTGCTACAGAAGCTTCCAATAGCAAGTGACGAGTCCTACACAGTAGGCTAAGTTTTTTTTCTGTTAATTATGTTTATGCTTCAAATTAGAGATGTTTTGCAAAGTAATTATATATCGCAAAAATTTATTAATGGCGATCAGCCAAATATAATAGTAAAGATGTACGCTTGTATGTGACTGTACATTGTTAGAACAGTAGCTGTTAGTATACTAACGGTAGGTATCTGTCATTAACGTAAGTACAAGCACAAGCCTCGGTCACTGTGTGTAATCAATATCAAAGATACTGCTATTCATTTAGCTGACACTATAAGTGAATTCGACCAGCTGTATTTTTAAATTACTCTGCAGTACACGTCCATAACGCTAAAATATGTGATGTGAAAGACTACATGTCATTCTATTATTTTTGGCTGTAGAACTTGCATGATAAACAAGTAGGCTACAAAACGTTCCAAGTGGGACACATTATTCACATCATAGGCTACAATGTGCTTTGCATTGGTGTTATGGACGTTAGAAAAAGTTATTTTACCGTGGAATTGCGCCTATAGTGCTTCCAATTCGATGACACACCTCCTCCATATGGGCTAACGTAACGTTACTTTGCACGAACATGCATAACTTTGTTCGCCTGTCATGAATATTTGAAATGTCCATTTACATCAAGTACAAGTTAGCCAAACAGAGATGAATCTTACCTGTCCAGAAATTCTTCTCCGTTTTCAGCCGTCTCCATCTTTCAAAGGCATCTCCTATACAGATCCTTGTTTTATTTCGGACTTTGTAACGAAGTATTTCGGATTCATAACGAGTTTATGAGTTTATCAGTTTATCTGATTCGCAACGTTAGACTTTTTTTTATCCGATTCCGACACGTTTGTAGCTGCAGCTGTGGTAACTAGCAGAGCTGGCAACCCGGATGCCGCAACACTACTGAGTTTGTGATTGGTAGATAGGTGGAGGGTGACGCATCAGACCAAAACACAACATGACAACATCAACATCAGTTCAGGGCTGCAACTTCACTTTTTAAATGGCAATATCCTGGCCGGACTACTGTTGTCAGTGATATAAGTATTTTAAATGAACATGATTTCTTAATGTCTAGTGACATATCAGGGCCATTTTATGATTCATTTAAATACATCTCTTACATACAGCTCCTTTAAAAAAGTATGACGGAATAGTATCATTAGGACAAGAAGTAGGTTTTAGATGTTCAACAATGTCTTTGCAGGTAGTTAATGAAATGGGATCAAACATGCTCCATGTAGCTGGGCACCTAGGCACTGCACGGAAAACAGGAGAGCTCTGCGTTGTATCTGGTCTTAACCTTCTTATCTTTGTGATAAAAAGATGCAAAATTTTCACATAAAGAGTCAGACACAGTGGGGAAAGCATCAGCCACAGGGTTTAAAACAGAATGAATGGTGGAAAATAAAATTCTTGGTCTATGCTGATTTTTGGAGACGATTTCAGCAAGATATTTTGATTTAGCAGACTTGACAGCTTTCTGGAAAGCATGAAGAGATTCTCTCAAGATATCATATGACACCTGCAGTCGATCCTTGAGCCATTTGCGTTCTGCTCGTCTACACTTTTGTCGGAGTGAGCGGATAGAGTCATTAACCCAAGGTGAACATTTTTTTATAGAACGTTTATATTTTAAAGGAGCAATGATATTAACAATGTCCAAGCAGGTATTATTGAATAAACTTAGACATGCATCAGCATCCGGGGATTCAGAGATCCGTTTCATAGTTAGTAGTTCATTAGCTGCTTTATAGGCAGTGGAAAAGTCCTCACTAGCTGTGGATGAGAAATAACGAACCCAACGTGTCTGAGCCGGTTTCGTATTTGATCGACAAGATAGGGCAGTTGTAAAAGTAACGGATTTATGATCAGAAAATCCATTGTCTCTTATGTCCATATCTGTGATAAAAAATCCATGAGCAAAGACCAAGTCCAAGATGTGACCATGAACATGCGTAGGACATTGTACATATTGAGAAAAATCAAGAGAATCCATTAGATTACAAAAATCTTTGATTAGCAGCTTATTAGGACAACAGATATGAATGTTAAAATCACCAAGCAGTAAAATTCGGTCATATATTGCTACTACATTCCCTAAAAAGTTCGCAAATTCGCTCAGAAATAGATTGTTGAACTGTGGGGGCCGGTAAACTACTGCGCATAGTACTGGAGTTTCTGTGTTCATTAAGGACATTTGAACCTCAAAGCTTGTGTAAGCGTCTGTCGGAATGAAGCGGCCCTGAAAAGAGTTTTTAAAAACAACGGCCAAACCTCCCCCGCGACCGGAGTGTCGTGGAGAATTAAAAAATGAGCAATTTTGGGGAACAAGTTCAGAAAAAGGACTTGAGTCCCCCCAATTTAGTCCAGGTTTCCGTCATAAACAGGACATCCAGATTTTGTGAAATAAAAAAGTCATGTAAAATGAAAGTCTTATTTACCAAGGATCGCACGTTAAGTAATGCCATCCTTGGCGGCAGAGAATCGCTCTCAGGTTGAATCCCTCTGTTTAGCGGGCGCAGAAGCGGAGGGTTCACTCCACCTCGACGAGCCCGGGGAAGTAGACACACCATAGAAACATTGAGGGAGTCAGGAACAATAGGCCAAATCCAACGACTCCGGTAAGATAGAGCTCCTGTGCAGCACAGCAGACAGAAAAATTCACTCTGGCTTTCAATCTAGTAGCGACACCTCCTCGTTTGCCACGTCTTGTACAGCGTTTTTTGCGAAGAAGATTAGAGGTGTGCCGGCACAGGTGCTCCGGGATATTCATCCAGGGTGATGAGGAGAACGAGTGAGAACCGCTCCATAAATCCTTATTAATATTAATGAATGAAGTTTTCAAATCTAGTAACATTTGCCGATCATAAGTAAAAGTTGTAGGCCACGTTTTGATCACAGAGAAGCAGAAAATACTGAAAATAATCCACAATAGGAAGAGCGACAGACAGCTTGCCAAACACAGCGGCACCATCTTGGATTCCTTGGATTTGTGAAGCCACAACACGCACAACCTTGAGGCGGATGGGCTACAACAGCAGAAGACCCCACCGGGTACCACTCATCTCCACTACAAATAGGAAAAAGAGGCTACAATTTGCAAGAGCTCACCAAAATTTGACAGTTGAAGACTGGAAAAATGTTGCCTGGTCTGATGAGTCTCGATTTCTGTTGAGACATTCAGATGGTAGAGTCAAAATTTGGAGTAAACGGAATGAGAACATGGATCCATCATGCCTTGTTACCACTGTGCAGGCTGGTGGTGGTGGTGTAATGGTGTGAGGGATGTTTTCTTGGCACACTTTAGGCCCCTTAGTGCCAATTGGGCATCGTTTAAATGCCACGGCCTACCTGAGCATTGCTTCTGACCATGTCCATCCCTTTATGGCCACCATGTACCCATCCTCTGATGGCTACTTCCAGCAGGATAATGCACCATGTCACAAAGCTCGAATCATTTCAAATTGGTTTCTTGAACATGACAATGAGTTCACTGTACTAAAATGGCCCCCACAGTCACCAGATATCAACCCAATAGAGCAGTGGCGTGCACAGGAGGGGGGCCGGGGGGGCTCAAGCCCCTGCCCCTTTGGTCTTAAAATGTATTGTGCCCCTCTCTAATAATTGTAAATAATAATAATTATTATTATTATAAATAGTATAATAAATAACAATACACTTATAGACTATTGCCACTTACAATAATAATAATACCAAAAAATAGTATATACATTTTTTTTTTTTTTGGTGGAAGCATTTGGCGGAGATGAAGTGGTAGGCGGAGTTTCCTGTGCAGCGCCTCGTACGAAGCAGTTCGCCACCTAAACAGAAGAGTTAGCATCTTAGCACTTTTGGTTATACTGTATTTGGTTATACTGTATTGAAGTCAATGGGTTTTTGAATGGGTTTTAGGTTAAATGCTTGAAATTAGATCTGTGGCGAGCACAAGCTCAAGATATTTTCACTTTTGTTATGAAATACATCAGTTAACTCTCTTTTGATTTTTTTTAAAAAGCTTTCACTTGTCTTGTTGAAAATGGTGACGTTCAGTCATTACGTGTTCAGTCTATACCTTTTACAGTCTATGGTCTACACGCGTGCAGTGTTTCTTCACAAAGTGACATCGCCAACTACTGGCCTGCTATAATTATGTAGCGTTTCTAGTCATTTTCGAAAATCCTTATGAAAGGGGATTTAAAAAAAATAATATGTTGTTGTCTGTTTGCGAAAAGTCTGTTTTTAGTACATCTGTCATGTCATGTCTTGTTCCTGTTCTTTCTATTTACTCTGTCTCCCTCTGCTGGTCGTATTAGGTTACCTTCTCTTTCTCTCCTCCTCCAGCTGTTCCTCATCTCCTCTAACTACCTCGTTCACCCTCTTCCCACCTGTTCCCTTTCCCCTCTGATTAGGTCTCTATTTCCCTCTCCGTTCCTGCTTCTTTCTTTGTCAGATTCTCGTTAGAGTTTTTCATGCTAGAAACAAACTACAGTCTCGTTTGCTTCATCCTTGTCCTGTTGGAATCCGCCTGGCAAGTGCAACCTGTTCTCAGTTAACTGTCGTGTCATTTGTATTGTGTCCAGTTCATCTGATACTACGAGAGATCAGGTACAGCTGTTTCTCTACGACCCGCGCCTACCCAGAGAGACCTGCAGCCTGTCGCTGCTAACCCTGCTATTCTCCTCTGCTGCTTAAGGCTCTTTTGAAGTTATTAGAAAGACTTTTTTGTTTCTTTTGTGGCCCTCTCTGCGGGTTGTTTATTTTTTCCATTACCACAACTGAAGAAGATCCGTGTCTTCTCCGTTACTTCCCTGTGTTTACATTAAAGACTGTGTTTTTGTTAAACCGCTTTTGGGTCCTCACTTACCTGCACAACAACATCGTTGTCATGTAAACGTACCCTGAAAGAGTTGTCGGAAGTATAGTGATGGTGACGTTGAAGTCATGCAACCGTGGGGTTGTTCATACGCTTCATAATTCATAAAAGTTGTGTTCTAAATAATATTTACTAACATTATAATTTCCCTATTTTCATTTGATGTGTTATTGTAGTACCCTAACCGCTGGTTAGGGGAGATATATAGTCAAAGAAGACACAGGACACGGAGCTGCTGCAATATCTTCTGAGTCTCTGTATTGTCTGACATTAATGCAAATATTTCTGCATTCTCATATGTCAATAAAACGTATAACAACATCTCTTTAGAGAAAAACACAATATACAGAAACCCATATAGAATTACTCGCATACAGCTTCTCAACAACAGGTACTGTTCCCACCAATTAAACAAATAATTTCAATAGAAACTTGAATTACAATGCACATTAATAATACTACGTACTGTATATTGCATACAATATTCACATATGATACTCTACATTTTAAACATATGTGCCGTTTACCATATCTTTAACTCTTTTAAACTTCATAAATTAGCTCAGGAATTATAGCATGTCAGCAAAACTAATTAGCTCTTTATATTACACATACATATTACACTTTCTCTTATGAACCAACAGACTCCTTTTCTTTAAGCACTGTCACCTGTAACTTAACTTTTAAATTAGTTCTCAAAACACCATTATGGTATTAATTATTCACTCGTTTTCACATGTTTATGACCGCATGGTCCAACGCTATCTCACGATCAATTCGTACGAATTTGTACAAGTGATTAAAAACTGGCTAATTCGTATGAATTCGTACGAATTTGTACGATTTGTCTGAACCCACGTGATGGGTAGGTTTAGGGGCGGGGTCAGGGGTAGGTCATTTGTACTAATTCATACGGATTGGGCAACTCGTAGAATATGTACGATTTAGCAAAAATCGTACTAATTAGTATGAGTGAGGCCGTATGAATTCGTACGAATTAGCCACCTCGTAAAATTCTTACCAATTGCCGTGAGATCGGTCTCTGCCATCAGTTAACCAGTTGTACAAGTGATACATAGCCTACGCGGTTAACTTGAACCGAACTTTTAGACATACATATACACAACGAATACACATAAAAACAATGACACTTGCCATTTTTCACATCCTTGAATTATATAAAGCATATTTCTGCTACAATTTACTAATATCATACCTGGTTAGGGGAGATATATAGTCAATAAAAGACAAAGGACACGGAGCTGCTGCAATATCTTCTGAGTCTCTTTATTGTCTGAGCAGCGCGCGCGCCACCTCCCCCAGTATGTGAAAATCCTAAGGCAAAAATAATCAAATGATCGATTATCCATACAAGGCAAGGAATACCAATCGCCATCATCCAAAATCATACACTATGCATGAATGACATTCAGTTTATTTCAATGACAACAACATATTCTGATGACACTAATTATTATTAGTTTTATTTTCTCTTTTCCTTTATATTTGTAACCCCCACATTATGCGTTCTAATTGTATCAACATCTTTTCATAGAATGCCAAGGAAATAAAGATAAAAAAATAACAAAAAAACAAGGAACTCTTCTTCTTTCTTTTTTTTCTTCTTTTTTTTTGCCCTTTTTGGTCCTTCGGCCCCTGCCCCTGAGGAGGTCTGTGCACCCCACTGCAATAGAGATCGCTAAGACATGTGACCAACTGGGCGGCAACGTCATCAGAACGCAAAGAAAGAATTATGGGTATGTTTGGCCCGTTTACATGGGCTGGCATAGCAGGCTAGCAGGGGCGTCACTAGGATTTTCATTTAAGGGGGGCTAAGCCCCCAATGAGGGTATGATTTTTTTTTAAATTATAAAAAAAGGTTTAGGATCTAATGCTCACTATTAACCAGTGCCATTACCATGCAAAGGCAGGGTTTTATAATCACTGTGGTCCCGAATGTGAGGTAGGGCAGATAGGGGGGTTCTGGGTTTCCCCGAGAAAATTTTGATTTCCCTGATCTACATATTTTAAGATGTTTTGAAGGCCAAAAAAATTGGATAACAGCTTTAAAACCATGTGGGCAGATGATTATTTTTCTCTCCTCATCAGACAGCTTCACACTCTTTTTCTCTTTGTTTTTGTCTTGCCCTGTCTCTTCCACTCCTAAAGCTGAGCTTTGACTGATATAGGCTTTTCATTTGTGTCTGTCAGTGAAGAAAGTAAACATAGGGTCAACTGATAGGTTGATTTTGCCTATGAATCATTTTCTCAGATGTGTTTATTTACTGAAAGCTACTAAAGCTGTGTAATTAAGTTTATTAAATACATTCACAGTATGTAGGCTACACATTCATTATTGATCTTATGCCTAATAAAGGCCTGTAGACAGGGTCCTAAATTTGAGGTTGGTAGGGGGTTCAAATTTTTTATTTCTCTGATATGTGCATTTCAAGACGTTTGACAGACCAAAAAAGAAAAGAATAAGAAATAGCTTTAAAACCATGTCATATGGGCAGTGACGTTAGATTATTTGTCAATACCTGCTCTCGCCTCATCTCCATCACTCTTTCTTTTTTTCTGTCTCTTCATCCCTTTCTCTTCTTCTCCTACAGCTTTTTTAATTTACTAAAGGCTACAATTTGTATTATATTCGCAATATGTACATAGTCCAGCGGTTCCCTCGTCTTCATCTGGTGTGTTGGATTCGCTCGCACATTTGTAACTGATTCATTGAGCAATCAAGATTGTCAAGGATCAATGTTCTTCACTTTTTCAACCAACTGACTGGTATTTGCTTTCAGAAACCTTTGATGATCTGAGAATATAAAAATTAAAACAATAACAGGAAAAAGGAAAATGAAGACAAAATGGGAAAGAATATAAAGATTGAATCTAACCCTGTTTCTTTTCTTTCCCAGTATCCCCGTTTGGGCAGTATTTGGCTTTGATCAAATCTGCAGTAAATAAATAAGTTTGATAAGTCTGCAGTAAAATAAAGGGCTGATGAAGGCTGTAGTAATAGTTACAATTCTGAGTCTGAATAATCCAGGAGCATGACACCGCATAAAATAAATTAATCTTGGCTTATTCTACAAAACTCGATCCAATAGTACCAAAAACATTTAAAAAATCTGTATTGCAAATGTGCACATGCCAATGTTAGACCAGAATGCAACCTTCCTTAAAATTGGCCCCAAATAGTTAACTACGACTGCTTAATTAAGATTAATTTTATACATTACATAGTTTCTGGTGTATTAATAGTTTCTCGTGTATTAATAGTTTCTCGTGTATTACACTTACAATATGCCGGCACATTTGGTTTGGCAGAAGTCATATTGATCTCAAAGGAGCCAAGAGTTAAACCAGTTATGATCGGCGAAAACACATGGCCATCATCAGATGCAGAGATTTTGCCTGTTTACATAAAATATCTGTCAGTTCATCTGTCATCATACATAGAGTGCAACAGTGCCTCCCCCCTTTTTCATTCTTATTTCCCATAGTGATTTAAAAAAAAAATATATATATATATATATATATATATATAAATATGCAAAATATGCATATATAGCTTATACAAACATTTCAGTATTTTGAGAGGGTAGGGAGATTATGTCATTCACAGTGCTTCATGGGAGTGGCCAGAGCTATTTTGGAGTGTGTTGCTTTTTTTTATTTTTTTTTACTATGTTTGACATAATTTTCACTACAGCATCATGGCTCATGGGTAATGTAGTTTTCACCAGGAGTTCAACTGTGAAACACGATTATTTACAAAAAAATAAGCTGAAGGCTTTATCAGAAGCAAATACCATGTATTAACAACCTCTTAGCTCACAGTAGGTCTGCCTTTAAAATTAATTTCCGTATGGAGAATGTAAATGTTTTTACTCCCAGAAACCGCCTGATGCACTCTATAATGTTTTCAAATTAAAAATAAAATATAAACCATACTAACATGTTACTTGGATGCCTGATTGTCCTTCAGTGTTTGCTGTCTCTAGAGAGAGAGAAGGAAAGACCATGTTATTTTAAATGGCAATGAAAAGCGCTAGCCTATATAAATAGCTTTGACTTGACTTTTATGTTTTGCTTATCACATTGTGACAGTGTCATTCATATAGCTTACATGTTAAACAATTTATCATGCAAATTGCTAAAAGTTAAAATCAAAGACAGAGTAAAAGAAGAATTAAAAAGTAACCTAGCCAAATTTAAAAAGTAAGTAACTGAAGAGGAATAAAATAGGCCTATGCACATATAAGCATGTCTGACTAAAATAATCTCTAAATAAGATTTAAAACTGAATACATCCAAAACATTTATTTTAAGGTCCTTTATGGAAACCCCGCAGCTTAAATAAAAGATGCTGCAGATTTTAGTTACATCAGATAAAAAATACAACATAGCATAATGCCAAATAAACATTGCTGTAAAACAGTCATGTTAAACTGATACGTTTGTGATATGGTTTAAAAAAAAAACATAGCATAATGAACATAAACAATGTTGTACATTTTTGAAATCATACTTTATGATAAATTAATATAGTAGATACATGTTAATATCTGTATCACATCAATATCATAATACAATGCTCCATATTTAAAAAAAATCATACTTTGATAAATCAATATAGTAGATACATGTGTTGTGAACTTTTTTCTTCTCAAGTGTAGAAAAGATAGAGTTGCAGACCAGGAGATTGTTGAGGTATAAGTTCTTTATTTCGTCACTGTAGTCATCTCAATCAAGTCTGACTTCTTGAGTCAAACATTGTAATATATATACATTATAAGAGGGAGGGATTACATTGTGATGGTGGAAACTCGTATACCAGTTTAGGAACCTGTATTAAAAGAGAGAGGGAAAAACTTATTCAAACCCTGAGACTCCAGAACAGGAGTGACAGGACTCTCTCTTGCTAAGACAAAAGCTTGCGAGAGTCTCCAAGAGTTTCATTAACATGTTTCATTTAACTTACAATAGAAAGAAAACCCGTCTGACAGCTGTATATAGAGACACAGAATAAGACAGGAGTTTCGTGCTCCACAGCTGAATGCTAAATTCAAGTTACAGAACTTTCTCAGTTTATATATGAAACTAAATTAAACATTTGACAAAGTTGTATTCCTTCACATGTTAATATCTGTATCACATCGATATCATAATACTATGCTCCATATTTTTAAACCCATACTTTGATAAATTAATATAGTAGATACATTTTAATATCTGTATCACCAGTTACAGCAGATAAATACTAATAGCATAGTGTGGATAAAACAAATACGTAGCCTGGGCTATTTAAAACACTAATGAATTATACTGTCTTTTCCTTATGTATAAACAATTTTTCAAATTAAACATCATTGCATAATACGGATAAATAGCACCGTAGCATAAATTAATTATAGAGAAAGTACTCACTGTTTTGCATTTTTGATGAGGTGGTCATAGAAGAGAGGGTGCAAAAGTTTTTGGTCCAGACATGGGGTATGGCACACGTCCATGTGTCTTGGCTATTTTATAGCCTTTTACAGTAAGAGCCTGTGGAAAACTATGCTGTGGAAAACGGCGGAGCTGTGTGTCCACTATATCCGTTCAGTACTCTATGAATGGAACTGTTTAGGTTCAAGGCCAATTCACATTCCCAGGGGGTAGCCAGACCTTTTGATTACACGAGCGCCATATTTCACTGATAACTGTCACTCCTGAAAATAGGTCTTATGAATTAAAAGTAATTTATTACCGGTGGTACGAAAACAGCGATGATATCACTTATTTGTCACGCACACTGTCCATGCTGGCAGGCACTACCTGTGTGATTTTTTTCTTCAACCCTGGTGAAAATGTAAGATAATTTTATCTAAATCTAACATAATTGGTACAGTAAATTTGTAAAATATTTATTTTAAATGAACAGAATGCTTTTCAACTTCAGTAATTTAGTAAGATTTTTTAATGAACGGCATGATTTTCAACTTCAGTAATTTAGTAAGATTTTAAATGAACAACAATTAGTAAACTATTTATTTTATATATGATATATTTTAATTTATACACTTTTAAAGGAACACAATGCTTTTCAATGGGCTCAGGAACGTGTCACAAAAAACAGATACCAGGCCAGCCACACGCTGGTGTGACAGAGAGAAAAGACTTCAGGGGAAACACTTGTGGGGTTTTTTTCAGCCATGATGAAACAGTAAGATGATTTTATTTTTGTTTAATTTATGTACTTTTAATTGAACAGCATGGTTTTCCAACTTGAGTCAGTGTCAAACATTTGTGAATGACTAAATGTAAATTTTATAATCATTTCATTTAAATGAACATAATGCTTTTTCAACTTCTGTGTGAGATAAACTTCCAAGGTCCTTAGCAATGCGGAGGGAGGGAAATTCCTGCTTTGACACACACACATACATAGACGCTCAACATGAAACCATAATAGTTCTACATTTTATTCAAACTTTTTGTGTGAGATTTTATTTTATATTCTTTTAAAGAACAGATAAACTTTCACCATTTTATTTAAACTGAAATGCTTGGTTCAGTGAATAGTTCTTCATTTTATTCAAACTTTTTGTGTGAGGTTTTATTTTATATTCTTTTACAGAACAGATCAATTTCCACAATTTTTTCTTATCACTTTCACAGCTGCCCTTGATAAAGCTCAGGGATATTTAGGGGATGCGGTGACCAAAACACCAACTTCAAACAATCAAACTAACTTTCACCATCAAAGCCAAAACATCTCAAACTAACTGTCACACTTTTTCTTGATCAAACTATCTGTCACATCACTTTGTAACTGTAACATCAAAGCTTATGTTAACATCAAAGGCCAATACCTCCATTTTCTTGATCAAATGAACTTCAAACGATCAAACTAACTGTCACCATCCATCATTTTGACAGAAACTGTAACCGCAAGGGGCGGAACTAGATCACAGGTCATCATCCATCATTTTGACAGAAGCTGTAACCGGATGGGGCGGAAACTAGGTCAAAGGTAACAGGAAGGGGCGGAACTAGGTCAAAGGTAACAGGAAGGGGCGGAACCGGAAGGGGCGGGACAAGGGGCAGGGCAGGAAGGGGATGAACCGGAAGGGGCGGGAAGATCAAAGTATAGACACGCCCACCTGTCAATCAATCATTTTGACAGTCGCTGTCTCATATATACTACTACTGTGACATAAAATCACAATCATGAAAAATGAATTGATTTCCTGCTCTAAATTCTATTATAAAACTCAATGAAGTAAAAGCACATGAAAGATGCACACATAGCTACTGACTAAACTTTAGAGTATCTTAAAATTTGCACTCCAAATAACATTCACAAAGTCACATAACTAAGTTATAGTGAAGGTCAAAATATACAGAATGGAGTTTTGGAACAGAATGAATTGATTTCAGAAAGTTGTGATAAAAAAAGAAAGCCAGTAAATCAGTCAGAATCTCAGAAAGGCAGCACTTTCTCTTATCTCATTTTAAAACACTGGATTTTACTTTCATCTTTTCATTCTTTTATTCCAGCCTGTATTTAATAATGAGGTCATTTTGAGGTTTTACTGCTTGCATATATGACAGAAATTTCTTAAAGCTGAATCTTTTTTATCTATTTTTTCAGTTAATCTTTGCTGAGCAGGCAGTATAATTTGCAATCAAAATGGGTTATTTCAATGGTCCACTTTAGACATTCTACTAAACTATAAGTAACTTTGCAACCACACGTCAACTAACTCTCATTAGAGTATTAGTTACAAAGTTACTTATATTCAGTAGAATGTCTGTTGGGGGACAATCACAATAAAGTATTAGCAGATATTAAGCAGACAGTCTACTAATACATAATCTACTAATGTAGGTGCAAAGTTACTTATAGTTAGTAGAATGTCTAAAGTGGACAAAAAGTAAAGTTTTACCTAAAAATGTTGCATACTAATCAAATTAGAAAAGAAAGTAGAAGCATTTCATTTTGAACCCTCTGTATATATATATCAGTGAAAATGGTTTAGAAAGTTGTCAGTGTCTGCACAGAGATTTAAACAGATTTGCTACATTAGGTCTGGTGCAGATGTTGACTCACACTGACACTGACACACACCACACGACGTACTGTAGAAGCAAATACCCAAGTGTGGTCAGGTTGGTTTTGAGATCGGCTTTGATCCCAACTATGGGTTGTAGTCTCATATATGTGTTGCCATGGAAACAGATCAAACATCTCTACAGCACACCACCTAAACATCACTAAAACCGATATTTGGTCAAATCAGGAGTGGGAGAACCAAGACCTGCTATCTCCTGAGCCATTACCATCTCTCTTTAACTCACTCACTCCCTTTACATTCACTTGTTCCTACTATTTGGCTTTCGTTGTGTCCTTGTGCCCAACAACACTCTCTCATGTCATTTCTTATCTTCTGCTGGAGGATCCTCTTTTTCTCCAACCACATCTAACCAAGGGTCTAAAAACCCTTCGTTTAAAGATGTGGCTTCATTTGTGGTTACATGTTTTCCACTTTTGTTCCACTTTACAGCTGCAATTGGCATTTAAAAAAAAAACTTTTTTTTAAGTTGATTAAAATTTGACAGATATTCTTTTAGACCAGTTAAGTTAACATGATATAAATTAACATTTCAAGTTCTCAGTGGTTTCACATTCTACATTTATTGTGCAATTTTGGCACTTTCTGTGTATTTTTGTAGTGAGAACTAAACCAGCACATTAAAAACTGCCAAACTCAAATAAAATAAATACAAAATAAAACAGCTTATTTAATATTTAATTGGACTACCTGAGGGTGACAATTGCCAATTCTATTTCAAATAAATGGTATTCTTTTAACTTTATATTCATCAAAGAAAAAAAGATACATCATGGTTTCCACAATAATATTAAGCAGCAACTGTTTTCAACTGTGATAATAATAAGAAATGGAAGCTTTAGCATTAAGTTCTGCTGGTGTAATGGTCCTCTTTGGATCAGTCTCAATATGTTGTATATGTGGAGCGGCATCTGCACATGGGGAAACCAAGCGGAATCAGGATAGGCATGTCGACATCACGGACAGAGACATAAACAGCCCACAACAGTTATCAGAAGTTCTGCTGTTTTTATTATTAAACTTGTTCAACTGTGATCGTATAGTGAAATGGTTCTTTTAACAAAAGTACAGTGATATATGTTTTACAATACTTTGTCTATTTCACAGTAAAATGAAAAATAAAATAAATTAAATTAAATCATTTCTGCTGTAGAAAACACAGTAGCAGTATATGAAACAGTACAGTGTCTTCACCACCGTAATATAGCTGTTATATTAACATTATACATTTTTCATATAACAAAAGTCAACATCAAATTCTATATCAGTTACCTGCACATGGGGAAACCAAGCTGAATCAGGATAGGCATGTCGGCATCATGGACAGAGACATAAACAGCCCTACACTACACAACGCACATTAAGTCAGACGGAGGAATAGCATTAGATGCCATAAAACTAATGACTCACTCGACTCCAAACAAACGGCATTCATCTCTAAATTACGTCACAACAAAAATACAGTAAATTAAAATATTGTGTGAAGGGCTTTAGAACATTTTGGCTAACATTGTCTCTGCAGCGTTTAACATGCGACTTACCACAACAGTTATCAGAAGTTCTGCTGTGGATTACCCAGAATTCATTATTCTTTAGCGCCGCGATGCAATGTGAAAGTGACGCCAGCAGAGGGCGCTGTCCCCATTTATGCAGCAATTTAAAAGAACCCATATACAACCCGTTACATACACCCCCCTAAATTTCTGCTAAATCAGGAAAGCGCATCCAAAAACAGAGAAAACAGAAGAAAGAAGAGAGAGAAGAAAAAAAATTGGATTACATTGAGCGCTACAGCGTAATAGTCAGTTACAAAACTCCTCCTACAGAAATATGCAAGTGTAGGCTGGTACCAAAACCTAAACCTTAACAGAGACACAAGAGATGCCGTTTACACCTCTCCTAATTGACACAGCTCAAGAAAAATAACTCCAGAGGAAAATGGAGTGTCTGTCTACACTCTTGAACAGAATTACTCAAATGTACATTATAAAGTCTCAGGCTACACTGCAAAAATATATCTCACAAAAGTAACAAAAGAACCCACTGAACACCTTGAATCTTTCACAACCTGGTCATTCATCTCACAAATTAATCTCTTTGGAGGTTTAATGGTCCTACCAGTCCGAGTCATAGGGCCCTATCTTGCACCCGGCGCAAATGACTTTGTACACTGACGCATGTATCATTCCTATTTTGCACCCGCGCAAAGCGGACTTTTCCCTCCACAGACACACGTCGGTTAACTAAGAAATACACTTGTGCTCCCCGGGGCGGATCAGCGCAAAGAGGAGGCGTGTTCCGGCGCAAACTTTCCCTCATGCTATTTTGCTGTTCTATAAAAAAACTGACCAGAAAAAAACTAGTCTAAAGTCAGTGGCACGTTGCGCGTACATTCAGATGCTATTTTAAGCGCGCATGCTTGGCCATAACACAGAGTGTGAACAACGCGCATACACTGTAGATGATTCTCTCATCTACACAGATGCATTTAACTTTTTGCAAATTATACATTATTATAAGGAAAAATCTTAAAACACGAGGGAAATCATTGTTGTGTCCATGACGATGGGGAAAATAGGCATAAAGCTTACACATTTACCCAAATTATTATATGCATGTTTAACCGAAGTTAATTTGGGTGGGTTTGTCCCATCCCCAATGTCACTTCTCTTTCTTTTACGGCCCTGACGAGAACATCGATCTCCTCGGCTGTGAACCGATTCTGTAGCGCGCCTTGTAAATGCGCCGTTATAATAGTATTGCGCCATGGAACAAGCGCACCTCGTTCATCATGCTCTTAAAGGGAATGTGATACAAAGCTCTTATTGGTTTGTTTCCCGTTACGCCCAAACCACACCTATGAATAATGAAGCTACTTCAGACCAACCCCTTTTAGATTTGCGCCAGGCGCAAGAGGCATTTATCCCGCCGGGAAAATAGCAACAGCGCCGGGATCCGCCCACAAAGTTACTTGCGCTTTGACACTTGCGTTTCAGATCATTAAAATAGGGCCCATAGTCATGTCAGGGAATACTCGCTTTGGCTGGGTGCAAATTACAGGCTCAACTGATTCTGAGTTTACACTACTGGAAACCAGTGAGTGTGCATCAGCTGGTGAATCTGTGGGGAGCTTTATGGGGTGTATGGGGTGACTGTGAGCAGACTGATCGTCCAGGAATGATAAATGCCTCACATCACTGTCCCAGCCAGTACATAAATTACTATTTTCAACCACATCATCCACATGAGGAGTATTCACTTTTGCATTGAATGAACTGTCATCGTCATCAGGGACACCATCCAGCCGAGGGGTCCTCTCTACTGCGTTGGATGAACTGGGTAAGTCGACAACAACTTCATCATGTCCAGCAGTCTTTCCCGATTGCAAAATCCAATGCAATGTTTTTTTCATCACTGTCAAGTAAGTCATGAGGCAGAGCATCACCTGATCAGTTCCAGCACCAACTGAGAGGGAATCAGACAACAGGTCAACATCATCGTCTCTCAACAGGAAACTAACAGGAAGGAGTAGGTTTCGGTGAACTGTTTTTTCTTTGCCGGTGACTGTGTCCTTCACACGATAGACATTGATTGCTGATCTTACTGACAACACTTCGTAAGGAACTGATTCCCATTTGTCTGCGTCTTTCCGTTTTCCTCTTTCACCTCTGTTTGCCAACAAAACCCTGTCACCAACAGTCAATGGAGAACCTTTTACCTTGCGGTCGTTGAGCCTGGCATGACGAGCCTGTTCAGCTGAACTGTGCCTCTGAGCAACCTCTGCTGCCTCACTCAGGTCTCTTTTGAGGTGGGACACAAACTTTGAATGGGTAAGGACACGATCATTCTTTAGAGCATGTTGGAACATCAAATTAATCGGGAGTCTGGGGACCCTCCCAAACATGAGGTAAAAAGGTGCGAAGCCTGTTGTTCCGTGGACAGTGCAATTATAACTGAATGTACAGCACTCTTAATGACTGGGGCCACTTTGCTTTAGACTTGGGGGGTAAGGCTATGATCATGCTCCCCAAGGTTCTGTTGAAACGCTCTGTGATCCTGTTACCCATCGGGTGGTAAGGGGTAGTGTGCGATTTCTTTATCCCAGCCATATCCAACAGTTCCTTGATGAGCTTACTCTCGAAATTAGCCCCCTGGTCAGAATGCACACACTTTGGGAAACCACATATGCAGAAAATATCATCCCATAAGCGGCGAGCTGACCGGTTCCTACAAGGAAAAGCAAAGGCCATCTTGGTGAAATGATCTGTCGCTATGGGAACATCAACAGATTTGTTGTCTCCCTGCTCTGTTGTCCAGAAATCAATGCAAATCAATTCCATGGGCTCTGTGGTGTGAATGTTCTCCAGAGGAGCACGAGCATGAGGCTCCGGGTCTTACCAACAATACAACGCTGGCAGTTTCTGACATAATGCACAATATCATGTGCCATGCCTGTCCAAAAAAATCTGTGTCTGGCCAGTGAGAGTGTGAGTGAGCGTCCTTGGTGACCTGCGGTATCATGTATGCCATGAAGCACTTGTTGTTTCAGGCAACCTGGTACAATGAACTGGTAGAGCTTCTTGTTCAAGTTGTGATCTCTTTTCACTTTAACCCTCTGAGGTCTAAGGGGTTTTGGGGATCCTTGAGGTGTTCTGACATGCTCTGACATTTGTGCTTTTTTCAGTTATTTATAAACATGTTAATGGCAAAGGTGTAAATTCACTCTATATAGCACATACGGGGCTACCGTAATATGTGAGCAACATGTATGTACATGTTTGTATTTTTTAGAGAATAATGTTTATGCGTGGTTATTGAAAAAAATAAAACTTAAAGTGTCTGAAATAAGGCCACAAAACACATACTAAATATGTGTCCACAAGACTTTTGAGTGAGTGTTGTTGCCTAGAATTTTTGCTTCAAAATGATCTGAAAATCATCCTGCCTAATCAATTACACAAAACAATACATTGATTTAAATTTTATAAGACACCTTTTGTTTGGAAAGGCAATATGCATGGAAGCGTGTTCACACCTGAGAAGACAAAGGCCGGATAATGTGCCACATACATAATGAGCAGCATATTAATTAGCCCTTTCACACAAAGAATGCAAGGACAAAATAAATTATCTATATATACATATTTTACAATTAGAAATTGTAACCAATTATAAATAGGTTACAATTACAACAACAATTATAATTTTAACAATATTTCAAGTGTATTTCTTTGTAAAAAGTATACATTTTATCATAAGTATTAAAAAGGTAAGGATTCATTAGTTTGATTATTGGAACAAACACTATAATAACATCTTAGTTGATAATTCAATATACCTACTTTATTTTTGACAAAACATCATACTATAGTATATTTAACTATGAGCAGAAATTGGTGAACAAAAGCGTACCTATTTAATGTGACAGTAGTCTTTTTTTACAGTCAAAACTTTATAATCTATCCAAAACTAATCACAAAATCTTGTCTAAACATTCATATTTAGTCTGTAACATATTGTGTATGATATATTAGCATATACCTGTACATGTGAATTTGCAGTTTGTTGCTTATACAGACATTTTATTTCCACATATTTCAGTCTATTTTTACTCATCTTAGTAGGCTATAGCAATATAGTTTGGATGTGTTCATGTAAACATAACGTTGAATAATGTAGGAGCGAGAGTGAATGAACGGCACAGACACGCGCTGTATAACTGTAGTAAACAAAGCGCGTGCGCCTGTGCCGTTCATTCATCATCTAGCCTACACACAGACATGCAATTCATATTTAAACAGTCTTTTTGCGGTTTACAGTCAGACACTAGTCAAGTCAAGTCAAGTCATCCTCATTTATATAGCGCTTTTAACAATGTAGATTGTTTCAAAGCAGCTTTACAGAGATAAAGATATATTTTAAGGTAACAGAGATTGGTTTGGTTTTTTAGTGGCTCTTAAAAAAAATGTTTTTTCCAGCTAAAGTTAGTTTTGATTGATTCACTTCCGTCTAAATGATAGTTTGTTATTAAATTAGGGGCCGCTAAGACGACACCGTTCTCTCTAAACAGACTTTAAACGTGAACCTGTGATAGACGCTGATGGCGTTCACATGCGCATTAAGAATTGATTCTATAGTTATGTGCGTTTGAATATATGTGCGCAGGTTCATAATTCCTTACAAATCATGCCTAAACAAACTACTTGTCTATAAATTTTGATGCAGAATTTTTATTTTATCTTATCACTTTGGGTAGGTACGCGAACCGAAAAATTCCACAACGCTTTATCTGTAGAGTGGTATAGGGATCCTCCATAGGGAGAGGCTAGTTGGCACTTCAGCACTGCATTGTCATCGGGTCCAGGCGAAAGCCCTTCGTCAGATCTGGAAACGGCCTGGATCCGGCAGGCTGCGGGAAAACCTTGGGATAAACAAACACACTAAAATTAGCGTAGATGCCATTCTCCTTATGATGTAACGAGTACATCAGGATTTGAGGGAAGTGTTCCCAGTTCCGGCTGACCTAATCTAAGCAGCCTAATATTAAATTATAGAAGTCTATAGAGTGTTATGTGAATGCTAGGTCAAAGAGATGTGTTTTTAGTCTAGCTTTGAACTGACAGACTGTGTCTGCTTCCCGGACAATGTTAGGAAGATTGTTCCAAAGTTTTGGTGCTAAATAGGAAAAGGATCTACCGCCAGCAGTCGATTTATATATTCTAGGTATTATCAACTGGCCGGAGTTTTGAGATCGCAATAGACGTGAAGGACTATAATGCGTTAAGAGCTCGCTCAAGTACTGGGGAGCTAAACCATTTAGTGCTTTGTAAGTAATCGGCAATATTTTAAAATTTATACGATGTTTAATAGGGAGCCAATGCAGTGTTGACAGAACCGGGCTAATATGGTCGTACTTCCTGGTTCTGGTAAGAACTCTAGCGGCTGCGTTTTGGACTAGCTGTAGTTTGTTTATTAAGCGTGCAGGGCAACCACCCAGTAGAGCATTACAATAATCTAGCCTTGATGTCATGAACGCATGAACTAGTTGTTCCGCATTTGTCAATGAGAGCATATGACGTAATTTAGATATATTTTTTAGATGGAAAAATGCGGTTTTACAGACACTAGACACATGACTTTCAAATGAAAGATTGGTATCAAAGAGCACACCCAGGTTCCTAACTGACGGCGAAGACTTAACAGAGCAGCCATCAAGTGTTAGACGGTATTCTAGGTTATTACGTGTGGAAGTTTTTTGTCCAATAATTAGAATCTCTGTTTTTTCAGAATTTAGTAGTAGGAAATTACTAGTCATCCAATTTTTAATATCAACTATGCATTCCGATAATTTTGTGAATTGGTGAGTTTCGTTAGGTTTGGAAGAAATATAGAGCTGAGTATCATCAGCAAAACAGTGAAAGCTAATTCCATGTTTCCTAATGATATCTCCTAAAGGTAGCATGTAGAGAGTGAACAGCAACGGTCCTAGTACTGAGCCTTGTGGTACGCCATACTGAACTGGTGATCGATAAGACATCTCTTCATTTACTGCTACAAACTGATAGCGGTCAGATAAATATGATTTAAACCATGCTAGTGCAATTCCACTAATGCCAACATAGTTTTCTAGTCTATTTAAGAGAATGTTGTGGTCAATGGTGTCAAATGCAGCACTAAGATCAAGTAACACTAATAGAGAGATAAAACCACGATCGGATGATAAGAGCAAATCATTTGTGACTTTAATGAGAGCTGTCTCAGTGCTATGGTGCGGTCTAAATCCTGACTGGAAATCCTCGCAGATACCATTTCTTTTAAGAAAGGAACACAGTTGTGAGGATACTGCCTTTTCTAGTATCTTTGACAGAAAAGGTAGATTTGAGATCGGCCTGTAATTGACTAATTCTGTAGGATCGAGTTGCGTTTTTTTAACAAGCGGTTTAATCATAGCCAGCTTAAAGGTTTTTGGTACGTATCCTAGAGACAAAGATGAATTAATGATGTTAAGAAGAGGATCTATGACTTCTGGAAGCATCTCTTTCAGTAGTTTAGTCGGTATAGGGTCTAACATACATGTTGTCGATTTAGATGAATTAACGAGTTTGCAAAATTCTTCCTCTCCTATGGCAACAAATGAATCAAATTTTACCTCGGGGAGACTATAATGCACTCCCTGATGCGATGCTGTAGTAGACGGTTGCATAGTTATAATTTTGTCCCTAATATTATCAATCTTATAAGTGAAGAAGTTCATAAAGTCATTACTGCTGTGTTTCTTGGAAACTTCTGGGCTTGAAGCTTTCTTTTTCGTTAGTCTAGCCACTTTTTCAAATAAATACCTTGGATTATGTTTATTTTCTTCTAATAGGGTTGAAAAATAAGCAGATCTAGCAGCTTTTAAAGCCTCTCTGTAAGCAATCGAGCTCTCCTTCCATGAAATCCAAAATACCTCTAGTTTTGTTTTCTTCCAGTTGCGCTCCATTTTTCTGGCTGCTCTCTTAAGGGCCCGGGTGTGCTCGTTGTACCACGGTGTTGGACTATTTTCTTTAATCTTCTTTAAGCGCAACGGAGCAACTGTATCTAAAGTGCTGGAAAGGAGAGAGTTAAAAGTTTCTGTTGCAATATCAGGTTCGTCTAAGCTATCTGGGATGCTGAGACGATGAAACTGATTAGGAAGATTATTGATAAAGCAATCTTTAGTGGCAGAAGTGATAGGTCTAACATACTTGTAACACGGAGTTGGCTTTGCAGCCTTGGCTAAATGTAATTTACATGAGACTAGATAATGATCTGAGATGTCGTCGCTCTGCTGCAGAATTTCAACAGCATCAACATTGATTCCATGTGATAATATTAAATCTAGAGTATGATTACGACAATGAGTAGGTCCTGACACGTGTTGTCTAACTCCAATAGAGTTAAGAATGTCTTTAAATGCCAATCCCATTGCATCTTTTCCATTATCTATATGTATATTAAAATCACCAACAATTAGGACTTTATCTGCAGTCAATACTAATTCTGATAGAAAGTCAGCAAATTCTTTGATAAAATCTCTATGGTGCCCTGGTGGCCTGTAGACAGTTGCCAGCAGAATTCTCAAACTTGATTTATCGTTTACATTATATATTTTTACATTAAGCACCAACACTTCAAAAGAAATATATTTTAAACTAGATTGTGTAAGGAACTCAGCTTTTTGGAAATATTAATAATCAATAATATCTTGTTATTATTAATTATAAATATTTGGGTCAGTTAATTGGATTAACTTGATGTGGCTGAATTAATATTACAATCAATTTATCAGTTCTTCCAACGAACTCTTTTGATTATTAATTTATTCTAAGAAAAGGGTATCTTCCATGGCCACCGAAGAATAATTATTTCTTCGCCTGTACAGTACTTTGAGCCAGTAGCAAAAACCGTGATCGTAAAGTGACTTGTATTGCAAACAAAACAGAACCAAATACATATTATGTACAAGTTTTATTAACTAAATATAGATATTTATATGAATATAAATAAACTAAACAACATACACACATGAATACATAAATAGGTTAGTGATAGGATGAAATTGGAAACCGGAAGAGGGTCTATGAGAAGAACCATCAGAATTTCATTTTCACATTTCATTGAATTGAATACTTGCATTTGTAATGGGAACAATTCTTGAAGTTGTTGAAAATTGAAGTCGTTGATGGTTCCGGCAGTGTTCAAGTGGAAGTTGGTTGAGCGTTCTCTTTCTCCAGGAACGCATGACTGGTTTGGTGAAGGCCTGGGACTCTGTTGAGGCCACGCCGAGCACCCAGGAGAAGTGAGGAAGTCGGAAGGATGGGTGATTGGAGTCGTTGTTGGTTGGAGTCTTTGTTCCAAAACTCTTGAGATTGTCCTTGGTTCTTTGTGAGAGAGTCATCTCTCTCCTGCCTGTGCCCATATCTGGTTGGATTGCGGCCTGCTGGGCCCTGGGGCCCCCGTGGAGGGGGAGGGGGTTCCCCAGAATCACCAGAACAGTGTTGTGGCTGGATGAAAGAACTAAGAGAGGGAGGTCACATGTGGACTGTCTCTAATAAGGCCTGGAAAAGATCCTCCCCTAAGGGTTGAACTCGACCAATCAGAAAGGTGACATGTCTGAGAGGGAAAGTGGCTCTTAGTTGATTTACGGATCTTTGTCCCTAGCATGATTATACCTTCATTAATGTTCAGATAGCTATAACACATCCACACTGCATTCTAGAAGAAGGTGATGTACATCAAAGTGTGAGTCATTAAATGAGCATTAATTAGGTAGGAGGCATGATACAGGTGAGGTTACATTGATCGTTAGTTGGTTGTATACCAGGATACATACCATAATATATACCTAATAGTACACGAGACAGTAAACCATTTACACTGTTTCTTTCACAGTTTTATGCATGTTCATTTATAGATCAGTTAGTCTATGATTAATGCAGCAAAGTCTGTTTTAAAGAGGTTTCTGTTTCATAGTCTTTTTTGTTTATGTGGTTTTGAAAATATTACTATAAATTATAGCGACACCTCCCCCTTTGCCTTTCAGGCGAGGTTCATGTTTATAACAGTAATCATGCGGGGTGGACTGATTTAAAGTAATGTAATCGTCTGGTTTTAGCCAGGTTTCTGTCAGACACAGCACATCTAGGTTATAATCTGAAATCATATCATTAACTATGAGTGCTTTTGAAGTAAGGGATCGAATATTCAGCAACCCAAGCTTTATCGTTTGCTCATCTGTATTATATCTATTTTTTATTTGTTGAATATCAATTACATTTTTAACCTTAGATCGGTTTGGACGTTTTTTGGATTTCCAAATTCGGGGAACAGACACAGTCTCTATATGATGATATCTAGGTGAAAGAGCCTCTATGTGATGGGATTTATCTGACCTTGGTGACGCGAGGCCGCTAGCAGACGGTCGGTTTAGCCAGTTTGTCTGCTTCCTGACCTGATCCCAAGATTGTCATGTTTTGTCTCTATTCAATATCGCGATTAGAACAAAGCACTTAATAATAAATTACTTACTTCATCAGCTGGATCCGTTGCTCCTCGAAATGAAACTACCAGCACTTCTGGTACATTTTCCAGGGTTATTAGATAGTTTTATTGCTCACTGCGTAGGAATACGCTGTGTACACAGCTGTAGTAAGAAACTTACTAAACACGATGTGTTTTATAATCCAGCTGGTGGGCGTTGGCATGTTTGAATGGCTTGCCTTATATCATTTGCGTGGCACATTAACGCGTAATCAGGTATAATGAGCTGGAAAGAAAAAGACTGACATCTCTCTATTTTCATACAGATTACATAAACTGAGAATATTTGTTTTTTTATATAAATTAATTCATTTAAAAAAAGAGAGTTCAATCTTCATTATGGAAAAACACTCGTACCTGTATGACAAGTATTCACGGAATTACAGTTAATTTTCGGACGCGTTTCAGAATGGACTTAACTGACAAAGAGAAGGCAGAACGTCCTGGTTGCGTATGCAACGGAGGACGTAGTCGACGGTCGACTGAATGGGGATCTCGCTAGAGAGCCTATCCTCTTCGAGTACTATTGAACGAGACAATGTAATTGGCGTGCGTGATTCGCATCACACACTCCGCCCCCGCGGCGCGGGTATAAATACGGAAGTGGATGCACGCACTAGTTGCTTTTCGCTGAGGAGCCGAGAGTAACCAGCTGTGGTCCAGCGGTAGTGGCAAGGGGACTACGTCCTCCGTTCCCTCCTTCAGGGAACGGAGGGTTGCATACGCAACCAGGACGTTCCCTTTCAGTCGATAACGTCAGACGTAGTCGACGGTCGACTGAATGGGGATAACCTTTGAAAACGCCACTAACGCTGCCCCCTTCCAGTGCCTAAACCAAAGCCTCCTGATGCCCCCGCAAATTTAAGGCGGGGAAGGACAGGGCTTAGGCCAGGGAAGTCACTGCTGTTCCTACAGGACCACTGGGAAAGCGTTCCCCGTACATTGGAAGGAAGGGACGCTGCGGAAGCCACATCCAACCCAGAGGGAGGTAACATGGAGAATACACATATGAACTGGGCGGAAACCGGGCAGTCTAACATATGGAATGTCCCTGGGGTGGCTCCAGCCTAAGACGGGGGGAGACACACCGGACAGTGACGGCAGAGAGACTCTGCCGAGGGAAGACACGGGCTCGCCGCAGGGAGCCGTATCGTGGAAGAATACACATATAGGGTCGCCGTAGGGACCGCAACATATGGACCCAGCCTAACACAGGTTCCACACTGCTTACGAGTGGTAGGCCTAACACCAGACGTTCCGCACGTCCGACGTCGGAGGGGTGTGGAGGAACTCAACAGGGTTCAATTTTAAGGGAACTCAACTGGAGTAGAAAGGCGCACCTATCCAGTCCATAGGAGGGGAATGGCGCAGCAAGCCGACACTTGAACCGGGCTCACGGTGAAGCTGGCTTCATGAGAAGGGAGCCCACGGGAGGCAGCGGTTCAACTAGGTGTCGTCCAGCCCCCAACTCTAGAATCTGTTTAGCAAAGCATATCGTCAACGCCCAGGCGAGGCACTTTACACTCATCATAGAGGAGCTCAACACCTAAGTGGATTTTTTTTTTTAATCTCGGATTTTTACCGAAATGAAGGCAAGCACTAAGTGCAACTTTGCATGGAAACAGCCTTCCCTCTCTGCTGAGTTCCAACAGATATTTGTAGAGCTGTTCTGAGGTCTATGGCTTGCATTCTGTACACGTCCAAGCGAACGGACAGAGAAGCCAGGGCTGGATCTGCCTCCTCCAGGGCAGCGCTTGCAGGCTCACCACCTGCTCCTATTACGGGACAGGTAGGAACCTTGGGCACAATCCGAGCCGGGGTCTCAGCTTGTGAGAGTTAGCCGGCCCAGACTCCAGGCACAATATGTTGACCGAAAGCGAGCAAGTCCCTACCCTCTTGTAGAGACCACGCGAGCAGGAGAACTGATATAACAGAATTTTTAACTCACTGCCTGCAGTGGCTCAGGGGCGGTCTCTGCAGTGCAGTCGCACCAGGGACAAGACCCAAGACGATAAAGAGGGACGCAAGGATTTACAAGACCTTGCTCCTCAGGAACCTGGCGATCAGAACGTGCTTCTGCACACTTCTGCAACACGATGAGCGTCGTTTAAACACCGAGGCAACATCATTTTGAGGGTGAAGGAAAACAGCCTACTCCAACCCATTTTGCAGGAAAGAGAGCACTGAAGTGATCGAAAGCTTTCAGGATCTCCTCTGGAGAGAAGACGCACTCAACGACTAGGTTCCACTTCTAAATGCGTAAGCACGCTACCCATTTCTAGGGGGTGCTCGCAGAAGTGATGGTAACTATCCCATGTCCCTGTGATAGCCACCTGAACTTCCGCGTTCAGATGTAAGACCGCCCGGAATCTCCGGGGGAAGAACGCGGGTGCCATCGTGCCCCGTCCCTGAAAAAGTTTTCAGGGGAAGTCAGGAAGGCTGTCGATGGGAACCAGGTCTAGTTGGGCCAATAAGGGGCAACTATGAAGACCTGTTCCTCTCCCGACTTGGCACGTAGGTGCTCAACACAACATGTGAAGATAGCTGGGCTTCAGGAGCATTTTCTGCTCAGCACTTGAGTGTGATAAGTTCACTGAGCTTCAGGAGCATTCCTGCTCAACACCTGAGTGTGATAAACTCACTGAGCTTCAGGAGCATTTCTGCTCAACACTTGAGTGCGAAGAACTTCACTGAGCACCAGGAGCATTTCTGCTCAGCACTGCGTGTGATGAATTCACTGAGCTACAGGAGCATTTCTGCTCAACACCTGAGTGCGATGAACTTCACTGAGTTTCAGGAACATTTCTGCTCAACCTGAAGTGTGATGAATTCACTGACTTGAGCAGGCGCAAGGCGACCATGAGTCGCAGTCGCTTTTAGAAGGCTCACTGGGGTTAAACGCATTTCTGGGGGCCCCTGGGGCAGCTGAGAGCCAGTGTTTGTCCAAGGGTAGTCCGCTTGGTTTGTACAAACACTGGCAGGAAGACGAAACCGGAGGGGCAACTGAGCGGCCCCGGAATGGTCATGACCCAGCTGGACCCAGGGGATGGAGTCTCCACTTGCCCTGGCTATAACTGTCGTGAGGCTCGATGGCGGCACGATTGAGTAGAGCGGGAAGAGTGGAACAAAGCATCCTCAGAAGCTTCTGACTCCAAGGAGGAGGTGACGGGTGAGTTGTGACATGCAAGGGAAGCTTGCACAACGGTCGCAATGTCTAACAACTCGAGGCACGAATGTCCGTGTAGTCGAGGGTCGCCCAGGCCCCGATTAAACACGCCCTTTGTACATGGCCCCTCTGTTGAAGAGGGTTTGGCAGCAGACCGGGATGAACTATAGTTCACCTCGGGACTCGATCATGAAGCTAGCGCTGAAGCGGTCACGTATGGAGGAAGCCAGTGGCTGCAACTACCATGTACCCCAGGAGCCTCTGAAAGTTCTTTCAGTGGGACCCTTTCTGACTTCAAACACCAGCTGAACACATTCTCATCGGAGAGACGTGTTAGACCGAGTCCATCTCCAAAACTGAAAAAGAGATACTCAGCCCGTGGGCGAGATTACTCTCTTCCAGTTGACCTGAAGACCCAACGGGCTCTGGAGCACTCGAAGGGAAGGACACTGTACTGATACTCCACCCTTACACGCAACCCACAGGATGGCCTGCGGTGCAGAAGGTAGAGATCTGTTTTTAAGCACATGTCTTTCAGGTCGGAGCTGCAGACCAATCTTGGGCCAAGATGGTCACGACCCACCACCTAGTAGCACGAAGAACGAGTTTACAACTGGCCTTCGTACCGGCTGGAGGAGCGGCTATATCAAATCCTTCGCCAGCAGGATAAGATAAGCATGCACAAGTCAGGAGCACTGCTCAACACTCGGTGTGATGAATATCACTGAATTTTCAGGAGCAAGTCTGCTCAACACCTAATGTGATGATTATCACTGACTTGAGCGGGGTAGCCGAGCCTGAGGTGGGGCAGCAAAGTAGAGAGAGTGGTGTTAGTGTGCTGTGCAACACTTACCTGTCTCCACTAGCGGCAGGGGGCGCTTGAGAAGGGGAATGACCGGGTCCTCGAACGCACCAAGCTGCCTGCTGGCGACCAAGGGGGAGCTGAGGGGTGTAAGGCTATACAGGGTCACACCCGCCAGACTGGCCCTCTTGGGACCCAGGAATAGATGAAATTGCTCTCTGTTTGAAGTGTGGGTACCGCTTGCTCCGCTTTTTTTTTTTTTTTTTTTTTTTTTTAGGGAGCCAGCGGCGGAACAGACACACACACAAACAAAGGCTCCATCCGGCCCTCACCCGGGGGGAGGGAGTGATCGTGCCACTCCAAGAGCATCTCATCCATTCCTGGGTGGCCCGCTCCGGAAAGCTTCCGCTGTCGCTTACATTTACATTTACATTTAATCATTTAGCGGACGCTTTTATCCAAAGCGACTTACAATTGCTATGTATGTCAGAGGTCGCACGCCTCTGGAGCAACTAGGGGTTAAGTGTCTTGCTCAGGGACACATTGGTGTCTCACAGTGGATTCGAACCCGGGTCTCTCACACCAAAGGCATGCGTCTTATCCACTGCGCCATCACCACCCATATGGCTTGCCACCTGGCTTGGCAGCGCCTGGAGCGGGCTGGGCGTCTCTACTGCGGCCGGCTCCATGCTGAGGCCTGGGTGGAGGCTGCTGCAGAGGGCCAGCAGGAGCGGCGGCTGGGGAACGCCCACGGCGACGAGCAGGCGGAGGAGCTGCCACCGGCGGCGGGTGGAGGCAGCAGCTGGCCACCGGGGCAGGATGTGGGGGATGACCTCCGTCTGCGCTTGAGCGGCAGAGAACTGTTGGATGCAGTTCTCCACCGCGTCGCCGACCAGCCCAACCTGGGAAATTGGGGAGACCAGGAACCGAACCTTGTCCGCATCCGTCATACCAACCAGGCTGAGCCAACGAAGGTGCTACTGGACCACCAAGGTGGACATCGCCAGACTGATCACGCACGCTACGACCCTCATGCCCCGGAGGGTGAGGTCGGATGCAGTGCGGTGCTCACCTATGAGCACACGGTCTGGATTACCCTCGTGCATGCCATGGGTGCCCTAGCCTGCAGCAACACCATAGCACGCAAGAGGAAGCGGCTTGCCCACAGGCTTTGTAAGCTCTGCCCGTCGGAACGGATGAAAACTCACAGGCCTTAGGGGGGAGACGAGGATCCCCCCAAAAGGCAGCGGCCGCCGGACACAGGTGCACCTGTGTCGACAGACCGCTCCAATGCTGAGACACCTCGCAACCCTTCACCGTTCCTCCATCAAGGGTAATGAGGGGGAAAAGCTATTCAGGCAGTTTCTGGCAGAGAAAGATGCTGTTCACCACCTGATAAGCTCTCCATACATTTCGGGAAAGAAAGGCACTGGGGCGGCGAGCTGAGAACCAGCACGGCCCGCCCCAAGATACCAAACTAAAGATTCCAACCGAGACTGAACGGGACACGGAACTGTGCCTAAACTGAACTCCCGGAGGGAGACAATGCAGCCGAGTCATCATCTCTAGAAGTCAGCTCACCCTCCGATGCTGCAATCGGCGTCCTGTCCTCCAGGGGGCCCCGAGTGAAACCGCTGGCCCACCCATTACAGATGGACCAGCAGACAACACAGGAGGCTTCCTATACCTCCCAGGGGGTTGGCTGCACCCCTGCCTTCATCTTCAGGCAGGAAATGCAGAGACCGGACCCTCGGATTACGAGCTATGGATGGGGCCGACGCCAAAGAACTTTATTGCTTGCTGGGCTGTCAATACATTTGGAATTGTTCCAGTATTTATTCTTCCGAGTCTTTCTGGTAGAAATGTTTATGGAGCACCCACTGCGTGAAAAGAGCTGTAATCGGGCATGTAAAACTCCTGAGTACTCCTGTGTACTCCACAAATAAACGTGTGTGTACGGGAGTTTGCTCTCCCGTCACACAATCCCGAATACTCCTGGATATGTACCAAGTTTGGGGCACAGCAGGGAGCCACTAAGGGCCATCAGTTACCATGGTGAATAATCCCCCGGTCGGGGTCAATGCAAGAGAAAATTAGCATTTCACACCTTTAGGACACAAGGCAGTGGCATCCTTCAATTGGTCAGAGGTCTTACATAGGATTGGCTGCTCAATGCTTTGTCCCTCCTCTAAACCCCCACACTATTGGTCCAGTTTATGGCCTCATTTGGGTTTATTATTACTCATTATTAATATTTATTATCATTGGTGTTCATGGTTATAATGTCATGACAATCAGATAGACAAAGTTGAGTTTGTTATTTTTATTATTTGTAAATGACACTGGGCACATGACATATATATACACACATTCAAAATTCTATAAATAAAAATACATTAGCACAGAATAAACTTTACTATTAGTCATACAATATATAACCCCATATAATATATAAGGTCTGTGTATAATATATAGAAAACAATATAATATACAAATACTTTAGAATATATAAATAGTACAATATATAAATAATATAATTTATAAATAGATAACAATATGGAATTGTATAGAATATATAAATGCAGTATATATATATAGAAAACTATATAGAATTATATATAATACAATCTATAAATAATACTTTATAATATAAATAATACTATATATAAAAAAACAACAGAATATTCAAATTATACTATAGAATAATATTTAGATGCGTAATACTAAAATAATTCACAGGTCAGCTTCTGTGGTCTCCACCGCGACTCGATCTGCACCAACTCGTGCATGATGAGTTCCCAAGTACTTCTGGTCTACTTCCAGTCTTTTTTGTAGCACCCCACACAGCGCAGACAAAACTGTACTGCGGGTTGGAGGTCGAACAACCCACACTGACTTTTCATCCAAGATAGCATCCTCCTCTTCAGACATGTGGTCAACTGTTGCAGTCTTCCAGATAGCTGCCTCTTCCTCTTGTCTGGAGAACGCCAGTCCTGCTGCTCAGCAGCTGCAAAATAGGAGGGAAAAAAGTAATTAAACCACTGAAAATATCAAATTGTTTGGGATGGGAGCCTCTCCCAGGCTGAGTCTTTTACTGAGATTTATATTTATTTACACTTACTCTTCTTTTTCTTTGTCTCATGCGCACAATGATCCTGCTGTCCTCCATCTTGTTTTTGTTCTCATCTTGGGTCATCCTGTAACCCCTTCTAACAGTTTCAAAATACGTCTTGCAGGATGCTAGAGAGGAAGATAGTGAGGGGGGAGAATGTGTTTATTTATAACTAACTAATCTATACAGATAAATAGTTGTAGCCTTGGGACATTCTCTTGTGACTCACCTTTAAAAACAGCAGGATCTACGTCCAGTACAGCCATGGAGAAGCCATTATAAAGATAGGTTGTGACCTCGAGGTTGTGGGGGGAGGATAGACTGTGGAGCAGTAATTAAAGAAGGTTGATTAAAAATATAATTTAGAAGAAAGGACTGTTATGAAACAATAGTTTTAAAGATATACCTTGTCTGTGGGTCATATTTGTGTATGTTGTTTTCCCCATTGTGCAATCTCAGTACAGCTTTCTGTAAACATCCAACATAGTATGAGGGCTCAATTCAAATATATTAATAAATAAAGCATACGAAATTAAGCGGACACCGTCAAATGTTTGTGACGGTCAGAAAATAACTTACCGCAACAGAATTATTCCCAGCTCGCTTTAATTTCTTTGAAGCAGGCTCCTCTTTTGCCTCTTTGAGCTCATTGATGTCAGCCTCCATCTTATCCAACCTCTTGTCCATCGTCTCCAGCTTTTCAAATATCCTCTTCAAACTTGCATTTACCATATACACCAGTCTGTTTTCGTTCGGACTCGGAGTTTGAATAGCCACATTGTCCCGACGTAAAGGAGTAACATCTCTACCCTGCTCTCCGTAAAACTCCAGCGATCTTTTGCAAGCCATCTTGAAGAGCAGAGGACACCCAGATAAAAACTGCTTTTCAGGGTCTACAGTCTTTGTTGTAGATTGACACAATGTAAAGCACTTATCAGCCCACCTTTCCTGAATACTAATGAGGGGGGCAGGGGAATAGGGGCAATCTTGAGCTGCCAGTCCCAAAACAAATTAGCATTTACAAAGCAAGCCATCAACTAACAGCATGTGGTCAAACAAGTTCCTGTTTTCGGGCCTTTGCGGGCATTTACAGGTACGCGTAACAAAGTTCCAAAGATCCCTGCCAAACAGCACATTTACCGGGCGTATTCATTGTCTGAATTCTCCCGTATACACCCCTTTTGACGCAGTGACCAAAACGGCATACAAGTGACAAAATGATTTTTGAAGGATTATGTGACACTGTAGACTGGAATAATGGCTTTTATGTCATGTCAATGCATCACAAGAGATATCAGTGTTCTACTTCTCATCTCATGACTCCACAATCACCTTAGTGGAGTCAGGGGGTCCACTCTGTGACCTAGGGCCCAAAGATAGCTGTAAGATAAGATCCTAAGAACACTAAAATCTTCTAAAACAGTAAATTAGTTCACCTCAACTGATTTCCTGCAGAGTAGCTCAGCTAAGCAGCAGGGATGCAGGAGCAAAATGGTACTGTTTGCCAAAGGTAGGAATTTATGAAGGATTACCTGTCTGATTGCTGTGGTTCTTAGACAACATGATCAAGCTTCTAGAATTGCTCAACTTCATTGTTTACAATGCTTTAAGCAACCATCTGGCAGCAGAGTCAGTGATGTTTGCCAATCTAAAGAGACTCCAGGGCCAGTGATATGTATTGAATGTGGGTGGATGGAGTGCATTATGCATTGGACTGAAGTATGTGGCATCTGATTGTTTACCACAGCAGTTTCAGAGTTTGATTTACCGATACACCAGAGCTTAGGCTGTCTTATTTGAGTCTGCAGTGCCAATCTGTTAGTCAAACAGTGTGCATTTACTTAGAAAAGAGAGAGAAGGAGAGAGACAGATCAAAAGAATTCTTAAAGGGATAGTTCACACACAAAATAAAAATTCTGTCATCATTCACTCACCCATAGTGTTTAACCCGTAAAACTTTTTTTTTTGCTCTGTAGAAAACAAAAGGAGATATTTGAATAATGTTCAGACTTCTCTTTTTTATAGAATGAAAGTAAATAATGATTTATACTGTTCAGCTCTAAAAAAGAAAATTCAGAAATTCTAAATAAATTCTTTTGAAGCCATACAAAAGCTTTATATGACGGTGTCATGATACCGGCCCCCCTGGTCTGCACCAGTTCTAAGCTGACTGCTAGGCGCAGCACCGGGGGGTTTCCTGCCCAGGCTCTCCCCCGGCCCAGCCCCGCTGCACGTCTCAGCCTGACCGGCCCAGTCCTTAGAACCACTTCTGAACCCCCTGCCTGTTCTGTTACAGCCAAGGACGCCATGTCTGAACTATCTGCCTGCCCTTGTATGGCCAAGGGGGCCATCTGTAAACTTCCTGTCTGCCCTAAGACGACCACGGAGGTCGTGCCTGAACATCTGCTCTGCTGTGGTGGTCTTCAGCTGGTTCTCTGGTTTTCATTAAATAAATGCATTTGGAGCCAGCTCTTCCTCGTTTATTGAGTGCACCTATCATTACAGAGGGAAAGACTGAAATGGTTAGTTCTCCTAAAAATGTTTAACTGTCATAATTTATTCACCTTTTCAAGTTTCCCAAACAATCCCCATGTCTTCTACAGGCCACTTAAACAGATTGCCCCGCCCCTAGCTCACTCTGATGGTTCAGCCATTGCTGTGCCAGGCTGGTCGGATGTTTTGGAGGCACCACACTCAGAGTGACGTTTATACACCTGCAAATGGCTCTTATAACTTGACTCTATATATTAATTTGATTAATATATATTATTTGTTTACCACAGCTTGTTTATTCATTTTATGATTCAATGAATAAAATACAATAATGTTGTGTCCTGACTCTATAAAGTGTTTGATGGCAGAACAGATGATTTTCCCCCCTCATCTTCAATCTCACTGTTTCTCAACAGGTTCATTTTCTCTCTGGTTCATGCTTGAGTGTGAGGGGGTGGAAATCTGACACATACACAACAGCAGTAACAGCAGCAGCTTAAAGCATGACTAATCAAGCATGAAGTGGCATGGATGCAATTGAGCACATTAAAAACCAAAAACAAATGCTAAACAACCATGACTCATATAACAAGTCAATTTCTTTGTGTGCCATTCTGTGCCTCCCAAAACCTCACTAATTTTTGACGTCAATGCCAAGTTATGGCATTCAAATCTCGATGAGCTTTTAAAGCAGGTACAGTATGCCAGGTGCATAAAGAAAAATTATATTAATTTTATTTTTTATAAATTTAAAACATCCCAACATTCTGGTTCATAAACATGACGAAGCACCGAGGTAATGGAGAGATTGCTCTTGGCTTTGCAGACATGCAGAATAAGACCTCAAACACCAGGGCCAATTTCTCACATTTGTTCGTGTGCAAGTTATGTGGCCTACCTATTAAAATGGTAATCTCAGCTCACAGCTGTTTTCACCATCATTCCAGATTGAAGTTTTGTGTCCTGGGTTACTCTTACATGTCACACGGACAATTAAGATGTGCAACAGATGGTAATAAACTGACATTTAAGAAAATAGTAACCATTAAATTTGCATACTGTTGCATACGCCCACTCTCCGAACTGCTTTTTCTTTGCAGGGTGATACCTGGATGCCAGGAGGCTATCCCAGCCAAAGGCAGGGAAACAACCTGGAAAGATGGCCAGTCCATCATAGGGCTACAGTGTACGTTAATTGAATGTGAAATGTAACAATGAACACATACTATTCTGAAACAATATTATTATTTGTTTTAGCAACAAAAAACAAAACAAAAAAAACTACACAAGTGGGTTATTCTCAGGAAATTACATAATTTGTGGGCTATATGTGTGTCTCTTTGACATACTACTGAAATTAGTCATATTATCATACATATCCATTTCCATTTCCATTCATCACCATTATATTTGCATATAAGAATATTAACAGAGTGTTCCTTTTTTACTGAAAGTAGGTTGTTTATGGCAAGAACATTGCAAGCTAAATCGATTATTTGAGATTTATCTTCAACCCAGTCGCATTTGACCCTTTGCTTCACACTTCATTCCTGTGGATTTACTACAGCTGAGCCAACCCTGACAATATTCAAGACATCATATCAAATATGTGCAGAGCATCTGGTGAGGCAGCACACAGGCTGCTGAGGATGAACACACAGTAGCAGAGGCTGTGATTGGTACGTAGAAAGGGGCTTTTCTGTCAAACTCTCTGCCAAAATAAAAATAAAAACACGGAACAGCAACTTCCTGTTTGTTACAGCAGAGAGCCAGAATGGAAGTGAGACAACCCTGGAGCCAAAGAAAAACCCACTGCATCCTGAGACACAGAGATGTAAAAGATTAAATTCTATACTGTAAATAAATAAATAAATAAATAAAATGTTTAGATTAATGTGGATTGTTATTGTATTCAAGCAATGAAATTACAATTAAGGTCTCATGTGGTTGTTTTTGTTTTTAGTTAAAATGTAAATGTTTAACGCTCCTTTCTTTAATCTCTTCATTTCATCTTGTATGCCACAACCTAACTTGAACTCAGTGCCGTCATGGCAACTGAACCGGCAAAGCAAATACGAAAAGAGTAAAAAATGCAGTCATTTTTCACACTGTCTTCCAGATCTGTATGTACTTATGTGCATTAGGTTAAATGGGTCATATCATACTACTCTTTTATACTTTTTTCTATATTTATATAGAACATATTATAAACACTACCTATAATTGTTATAATCATAATAATAATAATAATAATACATATTAACATCTATTATTAAATTCCATTCATACAGTCATTAAGTAATTTTTGGCAAAAGACTTTCACAAATTGTATATGTCAACTTCATAATAAGTTTATAACAACCTCTAATGATGTAGTTAAGCCTATGATTGGTTTAACTTGTACCTGTATGTGAAATGGAAAAACACATGCAATTTAACACACAAACAATCAAACAAACAAACCATGTACAACCTTCATCATTATTTCAATAACAGTGTTTGGTTTTTTGTTTAACCACTATAAGCTGATTTCGGAATATTATCATAAAAGTGGTGTAGAAATGATTGACGTGGGTGAAACACGGTCTCTCCAGAGCTCTTCGGAGAGCGTATGAGGACAGAATGATGGAAAATGCCTCGTCTATCTCCTCCCTCATTCACCTCATACATTTGTCTGCACCATCCTCTCATCCTAATGGATGCCACTAGCTTTTCTTAGATCCTTCCACTCCAGCAGTGTAAAATCTCTCACTGTCTGCACCTGCACTTTTTATATGAAAAATGATTGCATGCTGAGCACTTCAGAGACATGGTGGAGCACCGTTGGGAGAGAGTGCGAGGCAAAGCGTCTGGCTGAACTGAATAACTTCTTATTCATGCTCTCACGCTTGTGAGTGTGAATGTGTGATGGAGAAAATGGAGAATTAGGTTAATGATTCATCAACTCAAAACAAGTGAGGGGAAACTGTGGATCACTTTGTGTGACAGTGAAAGTGCAAATAATGGAGTGTTTTCCAGAAATCCCAGAACTTTCACACTTGCACACTACAGTCCTGTGACTTTTTAGAACCCTATTTTTAGCAAGAACTATTTTTTGCTGTATATAGTTCTTTGGAGATATATATATTTTTAATTATTATTAAAACTTTAAGTACTGGAAGAATCATAAATAAATGGTTTTCCTAAGATAACATGGGATTTTATTTGTCATGGGACAAATTTGCTATGACATCATACAGAACTTCAAAAGGTTATCTTATGACATCATATGGAATTTAAAAAGGCCCTTTTATTGTCTCAGTCGGTTTTGGTTTCAGTTCCTTGTCAAGTATTGTCTTTACGTTGGTTTGTATAGCGTTGCATTTATTTTTTTCTGCAATCTCTCTGTCTTTTTGCTTGTTGTTATCTTTGTTAATTTCATTTAAAACCGTATGTAAAAAGCTGTATTTAGAACATCTCCTCTCCTCCTCTGACACTATCATAACAATTATAGCATAATGGAACGCTGAAAGGAAATTATATTAAAAAATATAAATATATATATAAATTATAATGGCCGACAGGGCCAGGAGCTTGGGCGGCGCTGGAAGGGCTAGAAGCTTGGGCGGCGCCGGCAGGGCGAAACGCTTTGGCGGCTCGGCTGCAGGCCTCACTGGAGGCTTGGGGGTTAGGCTGCAGGCTTCACTGGAGGCTTCGGAGGTTCGGCTGCAGGCTTCAGAACCACCTCCGGGCCCTGTGGTTGGCCGGAAGCTCTCCTCCTCCTCTGTCTACGTGAGCGAGTTGGTGCTACAAGCTCCTCGGCCACCTCTGAGAGCGCTGCAGGGAGAGAGGACAGCTCTGGACCACAGGATTAGCATGTATAGTTATCTTTATTGAAGTGACTTAGGTTTAAATCGCCGTCATGCATGCATGAATAAATGATTGAATGAATGATATTTTTGCTGTTTTTGGCATAATACTCCACGATGATCACATTACACAAAACTGAAATTGCACGTCAAAATAAAACAGTCAATTTTTTTGAGACCCCCCAAAATTTCACGAATCACGTTTTCAGGGGAGACCATGTCTTATTAAGAGCCGAGCTCCCCCTAGCTCCCCCGTTGTCCGCACCCGGGCTGCAACTCCTTGGATCGCACCCTTTCTTCCTCCTCCCTCTCACCGAAGGGGTCATCGGAGGGCTGGGGACTTGGCAGTTTGTGAGGTCAGTCGAAGGTGGGCCAAGAGGTGAAAGACCACCCTCCCAGTCTGCATTGACCCCGCGATTGTAAACGTACCCCACAAACTGCCAGAAAGATAATATCCCCAGCATTCCCATCTCCCAGGTAGGCACAGGCTTATTGAGGCTGATGTTAAATCTGTCCTTAAGCACTGTGTCGCCGATGTTGAGCCCCTCCGCGAAATACAGGAACTTGTAGGCAAGCTCCTTCACACTGCTCTCCCCTTACCAAAGTGAAATGATCTTGTCCAGTTTCTCTGCCATCGAATAAGCAGAGGGGCAGGGAGATGAGAAAAGGAAGATCCCCATTGTTAGCTGAGTCCTCAGTTGGCTGGTTCGTTCTGTCACGGAATGGGTAGCTTAAGGTGTGAGGACTCAAGTGCATAACAATGAGTGATAATTTATTAACAACAAACAAACACAAACTACAAACAAAACTCCCTCGTGGGGGAAAACGACAACGATAACAAGCAAGATCTGGAAATACAGGGGACATGGATAACATGAACACGAACCAGCCCAGGACTGCAAACACAGGGAGATTAAATAGGGGAACAAACATAAGAGGGTAACGAGGCAGGCAGGTGGGGGAAATTAAACAATAACAAAGATAACAAGATGGGCAGGGTTTAGACAATTGACAGGAGAGCACATGGCACAAGGAAATAACATGACAGCAATGTGCTCACGACAGACCAGACTAAACACAAACACATGACAAACCGGGAGTGTCACAGCTCTGTCAATAAACCAAGAGAAAACCCAGACAAGGGTGACAGGACTGTGACACTTAAGAGACAGGATTTTAAGCTCTAGCGACTGCAGCGATTTGAAGGGCAGTCTCTGTAAAGCAGCTAAGATTAAGGAGAGGTCCCAAGAGAGTACCAGACAGCAGCAGCAGGCCGCAGGGGAAGGATGTGCTTAAATCACCACCGTCTGCTTCTGTGCAGCTGAACTGCTGGGCGAAGTTCTCGACTCCTAGAAGATGTTGGCCTGAGAGATCGGGCAGTCGAGAAAATGGTATTTTACCGTGAGCGCATACGCTTCAGTTATTGTGTGCGAGAGATCTCGGGACTGGTGGGAACATACAACACGATCTCATGAAAGTGCACATCTATACCACTAATTTTATTTCTCGCGCCATTTATACGCCAAAAGTATTTTTTGCGTGCATGATACGGACTGTAAACCCCTTGGGTAGGATTAGGGGTGTGGAGTGCGTGCGTATTACACGCAATAAAGTGCATATTATTGAAATTACCATTGCTTATTGAAAGCGCTATATAATTGCCTCATTCATGCATGCGAAAACGACGTATCATATGCACGCAAAAACAATTTTGGCGTAAATGGCACGAGAAATAAAATTTGTGCTATAGACACGCACTTTCATGAGATTGTGGCGGGCTTTAACGAGAACCAGTAGGTCCGAAATTTTAGGATGAGCTAGCCAACCTTTGATTTGTTGTGTCAACGTGTGTCCACACTCCTCTCCGATGACACCATCTGTCTCTTTACAGATGCGCGTCGGGATTGCTCTCATCATTAAACCGCAGAGACGTGGCCAAATGCCTCAGAAAATCCGATCTGCCTGTTTACATGACAGTCGCATTGGCACATATCTGATTCATTTCCACATATGAACGAGGCCTGAAACCGATCTCAAAATATCCGAATGCATGTGTTTTTTTTCCTTTTTACATGGTCATAGAACATATCCGATCTGTGTCACATATGAGCAAAAAATCGGAACTGGGTCACATTTCACTGACAGTGTAAACAAGGCCTTTGACAGAAAAGGTAGATTCAAGATCGGCCTGGAATTGACTAATTCTGTAGGATCAAAATTGCGTTTTTTTAACAAGCGGTTTAATCATAGCCAGCTTAAAGGTTTTTGGTACGTATCCTAATGACAAAGATGAATTAATGATATTAAGAAGAGGATCTATGACCTCTGGAAGCATCTCTTTCAGTAGTTTAGTCAGTGTAGGGTCTAACATACATGTTGTTGATTTAGATGATTTAACGAGTTTATAAAATTCACCCTCTCCTATAGCAATGAATGAATCGAATTTTTCGTCAGTGAGACTACACTGCACTGTCGGATGTGATACTGTAGTAGACGGTTGCATAGTTATAATTTTCTCCGTGATATTATCAATCTTGTAAGTAAAAAATGTCATAAAGTCATTACTGATGAGCTGCTTGGAAACATCTGGGCTTGAAACTTTATTTTTCGTTAGTTTAGTCACTGTTTTAAATAAATACCTAAGGTTTTATTTATTTTCTTCTAATAGGGTTGAAAAATAAGCAGATCTAGCAGTTTTTAAGGCCTCTCTGTATGCAATTGTGCTCTCTTTCCATGAAATGCAAAATACCTCTAGTTTTGTTTTCTTCCAGTTTTGCTCTGTGGCGAGGGGGGCGTGGTTCAGCGAAGTCTGTAGTGGGAGAGCGAGGACGGAGACGAGCGGTGAGTAAGTAGGTCAAGTGCAAAATGACGAACACCTGTCTCTGATTGCAGTAATTGGGATGGGGAGACCGCATAAAAGCTGGCTGGTGCGAGAGAGAAGGACTGGGAACTCGTGCACGACACACGAGCTGAGCGCTGAAAGCCAAAGTGGAAAGAGTGATATTTGATATAGTGGAAAGAGTGTTGCCTTATAGTGATAGAAAGAGTGATATTTTATATGGTGGAAAGAGTGTTCTCTGAACGTGAGTGGAGTTTATGTTAAAGCGCACACAGCGCATTTTTCTGTTCTATTTTTGGATCAAATAAAGTGTATGAGTCCCAGTCACGCCGACCCCTGTCTCCTTCCATCACACCTACACTGAACCTTCACTACACTGGTGCCGAAACCCGGGATGGAAGAAGAGGTCACCGCCAGACAGTCCCCATCACCACTTGCGGACATCATCCACGCGCTCGCGGGACTGGCCATGGAGGAACAACAGGAGCGCCGGTTCAAGACGCTCCTGCGGTCCCAGCAGGAGGACCGCGAGCAGTTCCGGAGCTGGATGGACCGGGAGGTTCGGGCCACACCATCATCGCCAGCTCCAGCCTCGGCCCTGCCCATGCCCCTCCATAAAATGGGCCCACAATGTAACCCAGGACACCCAGTCAAAGCAAGATACAACTCAGTTATTAGTTACGAAAAGCCACCGGGAAATGCTTTTCCAGGCAGCTCACTGTAATCCGATGGCTGGGCATTTAGGGCAGGCAGTTACACTAAATCGTTTAATGGCCCGATTTTTCTGGCTGGGCATTCACGAGAACATTCGCAAGTGGTGCGTGTCTTGTCGCGAATGTCAGTTGGTGAACCCACCGGCCAACCCAAAAGCACCTTTGTGCCCTCTTCCATGAATGGAGGTCCCCTTCGAGAGAATTGGTATGGACCTCATCGGGCCATTAGAACGATCTGAACGGGGGCATCGCTTTGCATTATTCCTGGTGGATTATGCAACGGGATACCCAGAAGTGGATCCGGGTGGGAATCCCGAAAGAGATTCTCACCGATCAAGGCACGGCGTTCATGTCACGCACAATTCGCGAACTGTACGAATTATTGGGCATTAAATCGATGCGTCTATCCAGCGTCTATCACCCACAAACATACGGCTTGGTGCAATGTTTTAATCGCACTTTGAAATCCATGATTGTACGCGAGGTCCCCCAAGCCTCCACGGGGTTTTCCCCCTTTGAGCTTCTCTATGGGCGTCAGCCCCGCTGGACGTGCTTAGAGAAGTTTGGGAGGACGGACCTTTGAATAGCAAAAATGAAATTCAGTATGTCTTGGACCTGAGAACAAAACTCCACACTTTGGGGCGGTTCTCTATGGAGAATTTGTTACAGGCCCAGGACAATCAAAGTCGGTTGTACAACAGGGGGGCTAGACCACGCAAATTTGCACCGGGAGATAAAGTACTTGTATTGCTCCCCACGTCCAGCTCTAAATTACTCAACTATGAGGTTATCTGATCAGATAGGGACAGGGCACATCAAATCTATCACCTCAACCTCCTTAAAAAATGGAATGAGGCGGAGTCAGTGATGCTGGCGACGGTGGTGATTGGGGAGGAGGATCTCGGTCCAGAAGCGAACTCAAAATCCCTCGCTCTGGCATTTGGAGGAGACCACCTCTCGCCGTCCCAAATCACTGGTATACGTAATTTACAAGCAGAGTTTGCTGATGTGTTCTTGCCTCTACCTGGTCGGACAAATCTCATTCAGCACCACGTTGAGACCGAACCGGGCGTAGTAGTGTGTAGCTGACCGTATCGTTTACCTGAACATAAAAAGAAAATAGTTCCGGATGAATTAAAAGCTATGCTGGACATGGGGGTAATAGAAGAATCCAACAGTGACTGGGCAAGCCTGATAGTTTTAATGCCTAAAACCGACAGCTTGGCCCTGTTGTGTGTGTATTATCGGAAGGTGAATGCTGTGTAATTCGATGCGTATCAAATGCCGTGGATTGACGAATTACTTGATCGGCTCGGTACCGCTCGATTTTATTCGACACTGGATTTAACAAAAGGATATTGGCAGATCCCCTTATCTCCAATATCTAAATATCTGCAATATCTGCAGAAGCAATATCTGCTTTCACGACGCCGTTTGGATTACACCAATTTATTACTCTTCCTTTCGGCTTGTTTGGGGCTCCAGCAACCTTCCAGCGCCTGATGGACAGAATTCTCCGGCCGCATACTGCATATGCCGCTGCTTACTTGGATGATATTATCATCAATAGTAACGATTGGCAGCGGCATATGCAGCATTTGCGAGCTGTCCTCAGGACGCTGCGACGGGCGGGGCTCACGGCCAACCCACAGAAGTGTGCAATTGGGCGAGTGGAAGTTAGGTATCTGGGCTTCCACTTGGTCATGGACAGATGCGTCCCCAAATTGATAAGACGGCAGCATTTGCGACCTGTCCGAGACCTAAGACCAAAAAGGGGGTTAGACAGTTCCTGGGGCTAGCGGGATATAACAGAAGGTTTGTGCCTAATTATTCGGACCCTGCTAGCCCGCTGACTGATCTGACTAAAAAGGAAGCACAAGGTACCATCCAGTGGACGGAGCGGTGTCAGCAGGCCTTTACTCAGATAAAGGCTGCTCTATGTGGCGGACCGCTATTACAGGCTCCTAACTTTTATCTCCCTTTTTTCCTACAGACTGACGCATCGGACAGAGGGCTGGGCGCAGTCTTTTCCCAGGAGATAGAGGGTGAAGAGAGGCCGGTGCTGTACATTAGTCGGAAGCTCTCGAAGAGAGAGACTATGTACAGCACCATTGAAAAGGAAGCTTTAACCATCAAGTGGGCCGTTCTCACCCTCCGCTACTACCTCCTGTTCGGACCACGCTCCCCTGCAATGGCTCCACCGCATGAAGGATACCAATGCGCGGATCACCCGTTGGTATCTGCTTTACAGCCTTTTAAGTTCAAGGTGATCCACAGGCCGGGTGCACAGATGGTTGTGGCTGACTTCCTCTCCAGGAGGAGGGGGGAGAGGGGGGAGGCTGCAGGCCGGACGGCTCCCCCGCCTGAGTCGCGCGGTGGGGGTATGTGGCGAGGGGGGCGTGGTTCAGCGAAGTCTGTAGTGGGAGAGCGAGGACGGAGCCGAGCGGTGAGTAAGTAGGTCAAGTGCAAAATGACGAACACCTGTCTCTGATTGCAGTAATTGGCGTGAGAGAGAGAGAGAGAAGGACTGGGAACTCGTGCACGACACGCGAGCTGAGGGCTGAAAGCCAAAGTGGAAAGAGTGATATTTGATATTGTGGAAAGAGTGTTGCCTTATAGTGGAAAGAATGATATTTTATATAGTGGAAAGAGTGTTCTCTGAACGTGAGTGGAGTTTATGTTAAAGCGTGCACAGCACATTTTTTCTGCTCTATTTTTGGATCAAATAAAGTGTACGAGTCCCAGTCCCGTCGACCCCTGTCTTCTTCCATCACAACTACACTGAACCTTCACTACACGCTCCATTTTTCTGTCTGCTCTCTCAAGGGCCTGAGTGTGCTCGGCGTTGGACTATTTTCTTTAATCTTCTTTAAGCGGAGCAACTGTGTCTAAAGTGCTGGAAAAGAGAGAGTTAAAAATGTCTGTCACAATACCGAGTTCTTCTTAGCTATCTGGGATGCTGAGATGATGAAACTGATCAGGAAGATTATTTATAAAGCAATCTTTAGTGGCAAAAGTGATAGGTCTAACATATTTGTAACACAGAGTCGGCTTTGCAGCCTTGGCTAAATGAAGTTTACACAAGACTAGATAATGATCTAAGATGTCATCGCTCTGGTGCAGAATTTCAACGGCATCAACATTTATTCCATGTGATAATATTAGATCTAGAGTATGATTACGACAATGAGTAGGTCCTGACACGTGTTGTCTAACTCCAAATAGAGCTAAGAATGTCTTTAAATGCAAATCCCAATGCATCTTTTTCGTTATCTACATGTATATTAAAATCACCAACAATTAGGACTTTATCTGCTGCCAGTACTAACTCTAATAGAAAGTCAGCAAATTCTTTGAAAAAGTCTGTATGGTCTCTGGTGGCCTGGATACAGTAGCCAGCACAAATCTCAAACGTGATTTATCATTTATAAACACTTAAAAAGAATTATATTTGAAACTAGACTTCTTAGTAATTCTGAAAATATTACTATACATTACAGCAACACCTCCCCCTTTGCCTTTCAGACGAGGTTTATAACCGTAATCTCGGGGGGTGGACTCATTTAAAGTAAATGTAATTGTTTGGTTTTAGCCAGGTTTCTGTCAAACACAGCACATCTAGGTTACAGTCTGTAATCATATCATTAACAATAAGTGCTTTTGAAGTAAGGGAGTGCAACCCAAGCTTTATCATTTGTTCATTTGTATTATATCTGTTTTTTATTTGTTGAACATCAATTAAATTTTTACCCTTAGATGGGTTTTGAAGTTTTTTGCATTTCCTAATTTGGGGAACAGACACAGTCTCTATATGATGATATCTAGGTGAAAGAGTCTCTATGTGATGGGATTTATCTGACCTCAGTGACGTGAGACAGCAAGCAGATGGTCGGTTTAGCCAGTCTGTCTGCTTCCTGACCTGAGCCCCAATTCATGTTTGAGGTCTAAGACTATGTGTAATATTAATAGAGAGAAGAGCAGCACCATCCCAGGAGGGGGAATACTATCTCTTTTCAACAGGTCAGGTCTGCTCCAAAAACTTTTCCAATTGTCTATGAATTCAATATTATTTTGCGGACACCACTTAAACAGCCAGCCATTGAGTGAGGATAGTGAATCTGTGAGAACATAAGACCTCTGGCACCAAAGACAGCAGATACAAATCCTGCAAGTTGCGAGATGTGACAACTATGGATCGTATTTGTTGCTTTAGCACATCCCCATAGATACACATAAACACCAATGTGACAAATTCAACCTTGTCATGTTCCTCAAGCTATACCTATATACCATGTTGCACAATGTATATTTGTATAACGTTATACAGATATAGCTTGAGGAACATGACAAGCCTCAACACAAGTTCCAAGGGTTAATAAAAGGCCTTCTTTTTGAGTTTGTGTAAGAAAAATATTCATATTAAAACTTTATAAAGTAAAATAACTAGCTTTCGGCCAAACAAACATACGGATTCGACTTAAGTCTTAAGCACAACTTATGCAAGTAATGCGACGTACTGCTGATATTTACACTACGCCGTGACACACTACGCTACTTCTGACGTCAAAAGTTGTGCTTTAGGCGCAAGCAGACTGCGTATGGCGGTTTGGCCGGAAGCTAGAATTTTACTTTGTACCGTGTTAAATATGAATATTTTCCTGCCAATGGAAATCCACTGCCATTATAAAGCTCGGAAGCGTCAGGGTGTTTATTAATATAACTCCGATTGTATTCGTCTGAAAGAAGAAAGTCGTATACACATAGGATGGCTTGAGGGTGAGAAAATCATGGGGTAATTTTCATTTTAAAGTGAACTACTCCTTTAACTGACTAAACAGAGGTTTAGTAATAGGCTGTGAACCCTTCAACAAGGCTATGCAAATAATAAACTGATGGTTCTTTTTATAGTAAATTTAATATTTTCCATAGCTTCATTCCCTGTTTCCAGCATCACACACATGACCAGCGTCGGCCAATAGTGAGCCTACGTTCTGACGTAGAACCCAGAAGCGCTGCACTATTTACACTACGTCAACAGCTCTATGAGAATGACATGGAAGAGAAGAGATTGTTGAATAAAGTCATTATTTTAGTTTTTTTTTTTCGCACAAAAAGTATTCTTTTTGAGAGAGGATAGAGAAATGGGGAACAGAGACATTTGGAATGAAGACCACCTCTCATGTAGCCTTATTCTTCTATGCCTGTTTCTCTCATATGTCCGAGACATGTATAAAAATAATAAATAAGAAACCTCTTGGCAAAGTAACTGGTGTAGCTTCCATAATTCAACAAAAATGGGGAAAAGCAAGATTTTCAAATCTACAGCCTTTGAAAGTTGTAATGACATTGCTGTCAATGGAGGGGCAGAAAGCTATCAGATTTCATCAAAAATATCTCCATTTGTGTTACGAAGATTAACGAAGGTCTTATGGGTTTGGAACGACATGAGGGTGAGTAATTAACGACAGAATTTTCATTTTTGGGTTAACTAACCCTTTAAAGATTTATTTTTGATAATATTTTTTTTGCCTTTATTATGACAGGACAGTTATTTTACAGGAAGCAAAGTTGAAGGGAGGGAGAGAGGGGGGTGGAGGGTGGGTGTTTGGGATCGGGAAAGGTCCACGAGGCGGGATTCTAACTCAGAAGGGCCGAAGAGCAACTGCACTATTATATGTTGATGGGCTGCCCACAAGGCTATTGTCACCAACGGGGTTTGCTCATTTGAAAATGAAATTGCCTCTTTAGAATGCCGCTGATGTACCCAGGGGAGCTCTCTTTTGAAATTTTATATCTGTATTTTTTTTTTAATCTCCATAAATATTATTGTATTGATTTTGTAATTTACATGCTGCTAATTAATTTTGGTTTAATGTGTAAATGTTAACTTTTGTGTTGCAGTGCATTTGTGATATTTCATCTGCTTTGGGGTGAATTATGTTGGACTTTGGGTTCTCATAATGCACTAAACAGTCCTATAAAATACATAAAAAAGAGTGTCTTTATTGCAGTTAAAACATCAGGATGTCTTTGCTGAAAGGAAGAAATTACATTTAATATTGAGAGCATAATGTCTAAAGGAGCATAAACGGAGCACTTGTCACTCCTGCACAAAAACTAATAGCTGTTTGGGGAAAGCAGTCTCTTTGTTCAGAATCAGAAACTAAAAATTCATGAATTTAAATTGAACAGAGCTGCTTCCTTTCATTTTCTGCAGTCAGCAGATCTAACAAACCGATGACTATGCAGAAAGGGCTGAGTATATTCTCAATATTTAATCCCTTCTTTCAAAACTCAAACGCCCTCCTGTGATGGAAGATTTGTCGACAAGTGTGCATTTATACTGCAACTCAAGTTTTTTTGGGATGTTTTCCTTCTCCGTCTTTAGATGCATGCCATTATTTTTCTTTCAAGACAAACAGACAAGCAGATTTTTCTTGGCAGATGATTAAACAGGTAAAAAATCCAATCCATTTACAGTGCCATATATAAAGATTACAATCACAGAGACCTGGGGGTTTGCTCTTTTTAGTTGGAGCAGTATGTAATCGTCTAACATCCATAACACCCTAGAAATCACACAGCAACAGCCTAGAAAAATGAAAACCATAGAAACAGCATAGCAACGTCTTGGCAACAACTTACTTGTCTTAATGGAATATTTTGGGTAAAATAAAAGTTAAAATCAATCAACAGCGTTTGTGACAATGTTGGCTAACACTTTATAATAACTGCACGCTATTAGTCATTAGTTAAGCATGAGTAAACAGTTAATTCATCATTGATAAAGCAATAATAGACATTAATAAGCAGTTTATAAATACAGCAATAAATGCTTTTTTCTTGATTTATAAGCATATCTATAATGTTTAACAATTGTATTTTCATACTTTGTTAATGATTAATTAACTTCTAAATGAAGTATAGCATTATTTACAAACCAGTTATTTAAGAGTTGTCAGTGGTTCATAAGATCACTTATGGGATGAATTAACGTCCCATACCGGCGTGATGACTTCGACCCCTAACCAGATGAACTGGATAAATATTGTGAAAGTTCTATTCCAATCTGACTTCTGACCTATTATGCCGCCTAAATCATAATCATACACTGTTCGTTTGTTGGCCAAAGGAGGAATGGCCCCCTGACTGAGCCTGGGTTCTCCCAAGGTTTTTTTCTTCATTCTGACACCTGATGGAGTTTTTGTTCCTTGCCACTGTCGCCTTTTTTCGCCTTTATTCGCCATTGGCTTTTGGCTTGCTTAGTTGGGGACATTTAACATTTAATTTTGAATTTAACCATACTATTACTACTATACTTTCCTGTTATCTCTGTAAAGCTGCTTTGAAACTATTTGTATTGTAAAAAGCGCTATATAAATAAAGGTGACTTGACTTAGAAAGTGTAAGTAAATGGAGTAAATTCAGGTAGTTATAAAGCATTTAGTAGTGGTCAGTTAACTATTTGTGTGAGCTCATCTAAAGTGAGGACTATTCATGCCTTGTAAAGCATTTATAAAGGAGATTTAAAGACGCAGTTATTTTCTAAACAGAAAAATGAAACAAACATAACACAGTGATACAGAACATAGAAATATTTTGTAAATGCTTTACAAGGCATAACTAGTCCTCACTTAAGATGAGCTCACAAAAATAGTTAACGGATCACTACTAAATGCTTTATAACCACCCAAATTAACCCTGAATTAAAGTATAAATACATGTTAATAAAGCACTTATTAACACACTAAGTAACTATTACTCTATGTCTGAATAATAAGATGTATGAATGTACATTTAAATAGTTTATTAATCATTTACTTACACTTTCTAAGTAATCTTATGAACCACTGACAACTTAAATAACTGGTTTATAAATAATGCAATACTTCATTTAGAAATGATAAATTGATCATTAATAAAGTATGAAAAATAAAATACAATTATTAAACACATTATAGATATGCTTTTAAATCAAGAATAAAGCATTTATAGCTGTATTTATAAACTGCTAATTAATGTCTATTAATGCTTTATAAATGATGCTTACTAATGCTTAACTAATGATCAATAGCATGAAGTTATTATAAAGTGCCACCCAATGTGGATTACAACAAATAACATTTTAAACTTGCCCCTCGTTAAGCAGTGTTTCACACTAAAATCATATCACAATTTAGTTGAAATTTGGTAATTCAATAGAAAAAAGTTTAACAGTATGTGTTTGTGCTTGTATTGAACCCAGAATATTTATTTAAGGAAATGTAAACATCTTATATTCCACATCATCATAAGATTCTCTATTGTCTCCATGACTAAAATAATAGTCCAGGTTACAAGAACTGCTAGCTTTACCTATACACCATACAGTGTGTATGTGTGTAACGCTTCCATACATGCCATGTCCGCTACGGGTCTGAGATTTAAATGTGTGTCTGTAAGGGCGCACACATATGTTAAAATGAGTGAACACTTTGCACATTTTCTCATATAAAAACACAGTTACTTCAAAGCATCTTTGCTATGTTCCAGAGGCTGGAATGTGATTATTATGTGGCCACAGAACGCTGCAAAAGGTTTTTTTCCAAACAACCCCACAAATTCCTCCATCTCTTTAGAAACTTTTGGCACAAAAGTTTATCTATATTACTTTTCAGTTACAACAAACTTTCTCTGTATTCTAGGTCTAGATAAATTGTAATCAATAACTGACACCATATATTTGCTAAAGTGTGTATGATATATATGTCTTATAAGAATGTGTGTTTTCTGTGGTTGCAAGCTTTTGGGTTTCAGTTCTTCTAACTGCTTGAATATGTCCGAGGTTTCCTTGCTATGTAGACAACTGCGGATGTGTGTGTGTGTGCGTGTGGTTGGCATGTTTTTTTCTCTCTCATCTCCATCTGGTCTCCATTAGAACTGGGAGTATAAAACTATTGCACTAAGAGAGGGAGCTCCACAGAGCCTCTGATCTCTTAACACACTAAGACACTCTTGCAGCTATGGCCACAATGCTATGGGTCTATCTGCTTTGTCTACAGGGTTGTCTGCTTACCCATGCTCTGGACTGCACAGGCAGAAGTGTGGACTGTGCCGGCACACAGCTTACAGAGGTCAAGGTAAGGTCTGGTTTGAGATCTTGCATGGCTAAAGAATACAATACGCTCCATTTGGGATGCACCATAGTTAGCTTAAAGTGCTTTGTTGTGGCACTAGTATAGTTGAGTTTACTTGTGTAATCACATTAATTACATATTAACAGCACATTAATTACACATTACATCAAAATACAACTGTGCTTAAGTTAATTTCAGGTAAATCACTGAACTTAATATAAGAAACAAGACTTTGTAGTTTGTGGTCTTTACTGGACTACAGTAAAAGCCTTGGAATGCTTACCCAGAACTTTCCATTCCAGCTTGGTTTTGCGTCACAATGGCAAAGCAAAAGAATAGGGCAATTATACTGGCCATGTGGCATTAAGAGTATTTTTTGATATTAAAGGAGGCAGTAAAGACACTGACCAGATGTGTTTGAAGGGTCAGAACCACAGACACAGATGTCATTTCACTCTTCGCTACTGTGGAGTCTGAAGAGCTGTGACTCAATAGTCTGTCATCCCAAAATACCCTGAAAATAACAAAAGTCTCCAACTTTCCATGGGATTTGAACGTGTCAGAGCGCTACTTGACTTTCCACTTACTTAGTTTTCCATTTCTTCTGTCTCATGTCCCCAGTTAACATACAGACATGAATACACACACCTGTGTGTGAACTATCACACAAACACACATACTCTCTACGGTTGCATTTCAATTTCAATTTGGTAGGTTCAGATGAATTTCCATAGTTCAACAGTACTTGGAAAACAATGCTTCATTTTTCTTGGCTTTCTGAAACCGTTATTTCTAGGGAAATATGTGCTGCTACTCTGCTAGATGTGGCTGGTTAATAAAGAAAGAAACATCATAAACACTGCGCTTCTTTAATGTCTAAATTGTTTTAAGTGAATGCAGTACATTAAGATATTGAGGTGGAAAGGAAGGGACGATATGGAGGAAAGAGTAGGAGTGCTGATAGAGTTTAATATTATTTCTTTTAGTCACTTAAAATAATTTTTGAATTTATGAACACATAAATAATTTAATAAAACTAAATAGTGGCTTGGTCGTGAAGAAAAGTATTAATTATAAAGCATAAACAGTATGTGCACTGAGAATGTATTACATAGTGGCCAATTATCAGAGCTTTGATCAATATTTATTTAGTAATATACATACTCCAGAGAAAGGAAATTAAACAGACCAACTGTCTAGCTCAAATGGTCACTATTGTGGATTTTTTTCTAAACAAACAATCTCCAAAGATTGCCATCTTTACAAAACCAGTGGAGGCCAGATAAACACTAGTTTGAATCAAAAAGTTGCTGTTAAAATAATTCATATCCCAATAATAATCCTCTTTCATGTCCTTTCATAGGTTGAAGTAGAGCCTTTCTCTTCTCTGGTGAGTCTGTGGCATACAGTTTAAGCGTTTGGGGTCAGTAAGATTATTAATGTTTTTGAAAAGTCTCATATGTTCACCAAGGCTTAATTTATTTGATCAAAAATACAATAAAAACTGTAATATTGTGAAAACTTATTACAATAAAACCGATTTACTATTTTAATAGATTTTAAAATGTAATTGATTCCTGTGATGGCAAAGCATTCAACAATCATTATTCCAGTCTTGACTGTCACTTGATGCTTCATAAATCATTGCAATATGCTGATCTGGTGCTCAAGAAACATTTATTATTATCAATGTTGAAAATATTTGCGCTCCTTAATATTTGTGTGAAAACTGTGATGCAATTTGTTTTATTGTTTGCTTTATGAATAGAAAGAACAATTTTTTGAAATAATAAACATTTATAATGTGACTTTTTCTTTGATCATAAGGCAAACATTTGCCAACATCTATTCTCTGTTCTCAGGTGAGAATGCGAAGACAAGCTCAACTCACTCAACGGCCTGGATCTTACTCAGTCAAAGGATCTCCAAACACACTCATCCAGGTGAGAAACACATTATTGTAACATACTTTAATAGGAAAAAAAGATTGTACTCTCGGCAGAAAACGAGAGAGAGTATAAAAGTTCATGTACTTTCTGTTCTGTTCTTTAGACCGATAGGTCAAGGCGACATTTGAATGCCAGTAAGAAGAAGCCCAACAGGTCTCGTATCGGCTCTTATTCACTTCTTTCCCACAACCACGCAACTAACCCACTACAGGTGCATATCCATGACAGCCACAATAACATTTTAAATCACAAGTGATGATATACACAAATTAGACTAAAAAAACAAACAATAATAGTCCAATTTTTCAAAATGGTACTATGATATTATCATCTACTACAATTGTACTGTATACTGTACAGACGTTAAATATGCAGCCACTTCAAAAGGCTGAAAAAAGAATAAACTCTGATGATCTCTGCGACAGGTTGTAAGTGTGCATAGACAGTTCGAGGATGTTCCCCATCCAAAAGTGGGTGCATTAAAGGTGAGTTCTATCAAACATACACACATTTCTGACAATTCAGTTTCAAAGGGTATAAGTACAACTCCATCTCTATTTTAGTCTGTGAAGAAGAGGTCAAGAAGAAGTCCACCCAAGAGAAAGAGGAATGTGAGGAATAACACATGCTCATGAGATGTTCTTCGAAGCACCAGACCCACACTTACTTCTGCTGAACTTCCTGTTGACTTTCTAACTCATTTAAATCTGAGATTATGTACTTAAAGAGAGTAGACTCTGTTGTGCAGATAATGTTATCACTATTAATGACAAAATTTGGACGGTCCCAGAATTTAGAATTAAACACACAAAAAAACTACTTCAATATGAACATATATGCAGCATACTAAGTTTCAAACGCTGCATAATACTCATTTAAAAGAAAGTTTATAGTTTGATTATCTTTTGTTAATATGATTCTGAACAATGAACTAAGTTATATAAGTCTATATACACTGCTTGAACCGATACAATATATACAAAATCTTTTGAAGATTCCTGATTAAATAACCTTTCATCAATGTGGATGGTCTGAACTACTTTACATAAAACTGATTATTTCAAACTTTAAAGGTTTAAATTAATATTTGGAGAGAAAAAAAATGCTAAGTAGCATTTAATCATTATATAATGTTTAATATCTAAAAAGGTCTGTACACTGACTGTCTGATGCACATTGCTGGGAAAGCATTTCCTCAATCTGGCTCAATCAAGCTCTAATCTGATTGGTTAGCTTTGCCTTCTGGGAGTCGGGGTACACACCTTATTTTATCAGGTTTATAGCTTAAGATGTTAGTCAAACGGTGGTTTCCTACCTAAGTGGTCGATTTTTGGCCAAGTGCACTGCAAAAGTGGAGCAGACTTGTCTGGTTATGCAAGACCAGCAAAAACCCAGTATGCTTGCAGACTGCCAGAGCACTTTGGCAAAGAGATCGGTGATGCCCAATTAGAGAGAAAACACTCAGACTTCATCTATAGCAACAGACGGCCCATTGTTGTCTGTGTGTGCGCATGTGTCTATATAAGGTACCAAACTACCAGCCCATCTGTGCATAATGTCCTTCCAGTTCTGAAGGAGGGACTGAGAAAATGCACTAAGTAATCTATTTAGTGACATAGCACTAGGCCAACCGACATAACACACACAGACACAGACACAGACACAGACAGACAGACAGACAGACAGACAGACAGACAGACAGACAGACAGACAGACAGACAGACAGACAGACAGACAGACAGACAGACAGACAGACAGACACACACACACACACACACACACACACACACACACACACACACACACACACACACACACACACACACACACACACACACACACACACACACACACACACACAAGCACTAGGGCTTTTATAAACACACCAGACTTAAGGACAACTAGACAAGATCTGATGAGGTGGGATGAAATTCTGTGAGGAAGCTATAACACAGAGACATGAAGAGATGCAATATTTAAACACACACATTCTTCCCTTTTTTCTGCTTAAAGGGGTGGTATAATGCCCTTTTCACAAGATGTAAAATAAGTCTTTGATGTCCCCTTAAGTGTGTATGTGAAATTTTAGCTCAAAATACCCCACATATATATTTTATATAGCATGTTAAAATTGTCACTTTTTGAGGGAGAGCAAAAATACACAGTTTTTGTGTCTGTCCCTTTAAATTCAAATGAGCTACTGCTGAAAAAAGACATACACTGAAAATTTCAAAAACTTTTACCCTTTTATGTTCAAATCGGAGTCAGACAATGATGGGACTCAAGAGACTCAAGAAGAAGTCACAACATGTAGAATGCAACAGGACATTTCTGAATGGTTAGTTGATGAATTTATGTAGCTTATGTGTAGTTATCTTCTAGTCGTTGATTAGCATATTCTGTCTTGATAACCTATAAATAGAGTTCCCGGGGGCGGGGCTTATGTAAATTTTAGGGTTAGTGATGTCACTAACCTGGGAGGAATGTCGTGTAGTCCCTACCAGCTGTTTGTTGTAGTCCTTAAAAAACAATTTCTTTAAAAGAAAATATCTCCCTTTGCTTTGAACTTTGAATATTTTGTTGTTTATGCTCAAACAGCAACATTACACACTAACTAAGGTTAGAAAAGTGAAAACAATCAACCACCCCTTTAAGTCTGACGGGTAGTGGATAGCCCGTGTGTAAGAGAGGAATCGTGCAGTTAGTTTACAAAAAACAATTATATTGCTATAAAATGTGCTCTATAATGTGCTGTATTCCCATTTCGCAAACAGCCATTTTTGATTACAGAATTAAAAATAAAAGAAAAAAACATATTATATACATTAATTTATAATAATATTTGATCTACATTAAATTAAAAAGTACAGTCACATTTCAATTAAAGACACAACTTGAACTTTCAAACATTTTCTTTATATTATGTATGTACTTGTGATATCCCAAAATGATTAGAGTATAAGAGTATGATTCATTGCTTATTTCTGGTTTAAGTAGGTCACTTAGAATCTAATCGCTGTTTTTCTAAGGTAGCCTTTAGTCACTTTTAAGAAATAATTAAGAAGTTTGTGTTTGGCTGATTTAAGGTGAATCAGAGTTTAGCTTGGGCTCGTCTCTGTTGGTCTCTGAGCTCCAGGAGAGCAATGGAGGACAAATGAACCTCATCAGGTCCGTCAGCTATGCGTAGAGTCCGTGCATAAGCATACCTATAAACATACAACCACAAAAAAATGCTTTAATATGACAGCACATCACTAAAAACTTCTAGTGATTCTCAAACAGCTATCAAATAGCTTTAAGAAGGTTGATTGTTTATGGTATACAATTATAATAATAATTACAATAATGACTGTAACATTTATATAATTATGACAATTAGTATTATTATCATCAATAAATAATTATACTAAAAACATTAGAACAATTATTTTAATTTACAATGATTATACATCAATAATAATAATAATAATAATAATAATAATAATAATATGTATATTTTATGATTATTATTATGAAATTATTATTATTATCATCATCATCAATAAATAAAAATTAAACTCTTAACACTAGTATAATTATTTTATTTACAAGTATTACACACCACATTAATAATAATGATGGTAATATAAGTTAATTATATTAGTTAAAATCAACTAACAATTAATTAATATGGTTTCAAATATATAACAACTTTTAAATAACTTTTAACAGATTCAGGTAACAAATACTAAAGAAATCAAGAAAAGTAATTAAATGTGAAAAAAAAACCACTGCATAGTCTTCACTGTGTAATTGAACAGATAAATCTTTATTTAAGCTACAAAAGTTATTCAGAGCAGTGAATGGTTTTCTTTCTTTTTGTTCTTTGAATAACATTAATGACACGGACAGCAGCAGGTCTTTTAGGCTAGTGTCACTTTAAGACCTGACGCACATGATGCAGATCTGACACACACAAATGGGCATTTTGACATAATTCATAATCTCAAAAAAAAAGAAAATTCCAATTCGATACTGCATGCTGTCTGAGAAGCGGCTTCTGTGCTTTTGTTTTTAAAAATATGAATCGCAGATGTTAACAATAAATAACATCTCTATATATTCCAAAACCCTGTCTTGATTATAGATATCAAGGGACTCTGATTCATATGTTCATACACCACATGGTATTTTCTTCAAGATAAAAGCAATGTCTTTCAATAGTATTTTATGGAAATGCCATGGTACTTGAAATAATTTAGAAACTCGTTTACCTCATCTACAAAATTTCAGGAAATGAAAATATGATGTACACATGTTTTCAGGAAACAATAATTTACTCACATTTCTGCCAGTGGGAAGTCATCAGACACTCCTGCACCACCGTAAACTTGAATGGCACAGTCCACCACCTTACTCGCCATCCTGCCTGCTGCCACCTTTATCATAGCAATCTAATGAAGAAGAAAAAAAATCCCACAAGGTCAATTTATTATGGGTGGCAAACAGATCTGTGTGCGTGTGTTTGTTTTGCTTATGTCCTTCATTTGAGAGTGGTTTAATTAAAAAGTACCACACTGGGACCTTACAAGCACAGACAGCTCCACAGGAACATGCAGTAAAAGCTAATAAGATTCCATTTCACTAACGTAATCCTAGGATGTTTCGTAGAATTATAGATTTGTGTGGATCTGGTATGCATCCAACAAGACATTTAATTTTGAATACACAGACATGAGAAGATAAATATGAAATCTGCAATTGTTCGCCTATCTGTTAAAGGACCATTATAAACTAATGTGTGGAATTCAGGAACAGGCTGTATACAGCATGTATCTACTTTTAAAACCACCCCAGCAGGAGACGTGCTTAAGGTGTTTGGCTTTTCTCCGAACCCGCAATATGAATCAAACATAAGGTGTTGGTTCAGCAAGTAGGAAACAGCAGGTAGGCTAACATTAACAGAATCGCTGCAAGAATATGCTTCATCTCTATTAGCTGAAGCCTGAACACTGTGTTACCGTGACTACAGACAGTGGGATACGGAGCCCTACTATTCTGGCTGAACCTAGAGAACTGCAAGTAGAACAAATGACCCCTGCCACAGCTGCAATGGAATGCATGGCAGACGGTGAAAAGTGTGTATATGGAGAGAGTTGAGGGCTGGAAGGGGAACTGGATTAAGACGTGTGTTTTTATTAAGTTTTAAAATAGAATGGTTTTATTCTATTACTTTTTTCCATTATTACAGTAGATGAGGATATATTTTTTGTAATACATAAACACCATCGTCTAGGCATTTACATAAGCACTTTCAAACTTTTTGATGTCAAAGTATGGAGCCCCTAAAGGGACATGGTGATGGTGGGAAAAAATTAAATAAGAGAAAAAACTACATTTCATGGCTTTTGAGTTTCATATTTCAATGCTTTTGCAAATTTTCCCTGGGGAACGCAATACTTTTGGCAGACAACACAAAATGTATTTCTTGAGGTATGAAAAAAAATTTGCGAGAGAATATAAAAGTTTCCCGGGTGAACACAAAACTTTTGTGAGAGAATGCAAAAGCACTGAAATATATATATTTTTACTCTCCTCTGAATTTTTTTTTTCATCACCATGTCAGGGGGTCTGTACTAAAGACCCTGAAAAATAATGATAATCTTGTGAGGGAATATTAAAATATCTCAAAATATTAATATATTTTAATGTATATAAGACAAGTATTCGGTAACACTTTATTTTGAACATTGCAACTACATGTCAACTAACTCTCATTACAGTATTAGTAGACTCTCTGCTTAATACCTGATAACTCTTTATTGTGATGATCCTCCAACAGACATTCTACTGACTATAAGTAACTTTGCAACTACATGTCAACTTATTCTAACCCTGACCCTTCCAGTCTACTAATACTCTACTAACACTCTACTGAGAGTTAGTAGATATGTAGGTGCAACATTACTTATAGTCAACAGAATGTGTTAAAGGGACCATCAAAATGAAGTGAAACCAAGTATTCTAATGTATAATAATAACCCATTTATTTACAGAAATTATGACCAAAATTAAATAACTGTTTCCTAAATTGATATTTACATGGTCATTAATTGTACTAAACAAATCACTACCTCACGATTTGGTGAAAGTATAATAATAATAATAAATTTTTAATACTTTAAGTACACACATGAACTTTAACAGCCCTTCTGAGATAATTCTCATATCTTTCGCACGACCCTTTGCATCCCCTTACAGACTCCTGCACCCCAGTTTTAAAGCACCTCTAACATACAGTACCTGCCAAAATTTTGGAAACATTAAGATTTTTTATGTTTATGAACGAAGTCTCTTATGCTCACCAAGGATGCATTTATTTAATCAAAAATACAGTACAAACAGTAATGTTGTAAAATACTATCACAAATGAAAATAACTGTTTTCTATTTAAATATTTTTTTAAATGTAATTTATTCCTTTGATGGCAAAGCATGAATTTTCAGCATCATTACTCTAGGTTTACACATGATCCTTCCGAAATCATTCTAATATGCTGGTTTGGTGCACAGGTAACATTTCTTATTATTATCATTGTTGAAAACACTTGTGCTGCTTAACATTTTTGTGGAAATGGTGATACTTTTTTCAGATAGAAAGTCAAAAGTTCAATGAACAGCATTTATTTGCATTTATTAAATAGAAATGGTTTTTAACATAATTTTCTTCACTGTCACTTTTAATCAATTTAATGCATCATTGATGAATGCAGACATTCATTTATCTTTTTTTAATCTTACCAAAAATGTTTGAATGGTATCATTATTTTCACAAAAGTTTTAAACAGCAACAACAGTTTGCAACATTGATAACAATAATAAATAGCAGCAAAACAACATATCAGAATGATTTCTGAAGGATCATGTGAAACTTAAGACTGGATTTATGCTGCTCAGGCTCTACTGCTCTCTGGAGCTGGACACATCCTATGTGAACATATCACTCCCACAGACACATCTGTTGATGAGGAGTGACAGAAAGAGAGGGGATGAGTTCTGAGATAAACTTTGTGTGTTTGTGTATGTGTGCGTGCGTGTGTCTGTGTGTGTGTGATGTTATGAAAGGTCAGTCTGTCAGAGTTGACTTCTGCACATCTTCCATCATCTATTGGAGTTTCAGGTCATGCATGAATGTCAAATCAGTTTAATTATTTCAAGAGCAATTCAGAAAATGTAACATGTCAAAGAAACAATAAAGAATGATAATGACAAAGTATAACAGTAAACTTTACCTGTTGTCTTGCAGCCTTGTTGCCCTGTGTGTCCAGTGTGTGAGCAGCATGTAATGTTAACAGACGCGTCTGCGCAATGGCGATTCGACACTCTGCTATCCAATGAGCTACCACCTCCTAGAACCAGAAGCAAACACTGGACAATAACACACTGAATATATTACACGCATTAAACCAAACAAAAAATACAGGATTGATGCATGATTTACAAATACACCAGCTGATATAAACAGCTCATCCACTGGGTGTCAGTAATGAGCCGTTTGCTATGAGGTAAGGCCAGCAAGCGGTCAACCAGAGCCGATTCCAAAAGAGTCCTCTGGCAAACATCTTGCATTATTGAGATCTAAGACTCTCTATGCACAACAATATTTAAAAAGAAGACTCTTCCATTCCATGGTCTATTTGATAATACTGACAGACATAGAATAACTTTCTCTACAACACAACCTCAGGATAACCTTATGAAAAAGAAGCACACAGTAGCATACTTTAATGCACATTACAAAAAAATATATACTTAATTGCTCATATTTGCTAATAAAATATATGCGAACTGGATGTTTTTGGATATTTAGCTGCAATTAAATTGTAATGTTAAATCTTAAACAGTTGTTAAAGGGGTAGTTCACCCAAAAATGAAAATTCTGTCAGTAATTACTCACCCTCATGTTGTTCCAACCCCGTAAGACATTTGTTCATCTTCGGAACACAAATGAAGATATTTTTGATTAAATCTGAGAGCTGGATCCCTCCTTCATAGGCTTCTAAGGGATTGAAACTTGTTCCCCGAAAAGTTATTAAAGTAACACTATGTAAATTTTTTTCACCCTTCGTAATATATTTCCAAGACCCTTGTGATGGTACATCGACTTACAATAGGTTAAATGACACGTCTGCCATAGCCTGACGTTGTCTGTATCACTTTTACTGGCACTATGTAACTTCAGGTTTCGGGTAGTAACCGGAGCACAAAGAGAAACTACAAAATTCGACTGCTTTACGGCATACATAGTTTTACTTCGTTTGTGATGTCTTTCATAAAATCATGCATCATACTCTACCTTGTCTGTGGCCATTGTTTATTCCAAAGCCGGTGCTGGATAAACAGCGAGCGTGCGCGTGCGACAGTAGGCTGCGGTAGGCTAAATTATTTGCGACAGCGGTAATGGACAATTCCGTTTCCAACCTGTAGGTCGACCGCAGAGGAAAAGTTCCTTGATGTTGCTTTAAAGACATCGATAAAATAGTTCAAGTGACTACAGTGGCTCAATCTTAAGTTCATCAAACGACGAGAATACTTTTTGTGCGGAAAAAAAACAAAAATATATTATTTGAACTATTCATTTCTTTCTCTGTTGGCCTTGAGTCAGTTCAATAGTGTAATAGCGTAAGCTTCTGTTGTTATAAGTCACACGCATCACCCACCTGACCAGCGCCGGCCAATAGTGAGCCTACGTGTGACGTAGCACTACGCTATCACACTACGTTAACTGACTAGAGGCCCACATAGAAGGAAATGAATATGGCCCATCCCCTGTTGAAATAAAGTCGTTATTTTTGTTTGTTTTTGCGCACAAAAAGTATTCTCGTCATTTGATAAAATTAAGATTGAGCCACTGTAGTCACTTGGACTATTTTAACAATGTATTTAATGACTTTTCAGGGCTGGCAATTTTCAATCCCTTTGACGCCTATGGTGTCACGGTTTTTAAATTCACTGTCTCTCTCTCGTCTCGCGTGCGGTTGTTTGTAGGGCTGCAACAACTAATCGATAAAATCGATTATAATCGATTATGAAAATCGTTGTCAACGAATGTCATTATCGATTAGTTGGTCTGCTTACGTCACGGGGAGCGTTTACTGGTACGCACACACACGCAAGGTCTCTCTCCCTCAGGCGCTCTGCCGAGCGCGCGCGCTACACGGTTTGGAGCAGTCTCTTCTGTCTATGCGAGACAGAAGAGACTGCTCCAAACCGTGTAGCGCGCGCGCTCTTGCTTGCGCGCTCTAGATTTCGGGAGTTTGAACTAATTCGCGGGCATCAGGGAGCCGCAATCAATATGCGGGAGACTCCCGGGACTTCCGGGATGTCTGTATTTTGTCTCGAGCATCAGGTTGTGCAATCAGTTCGCTCGCAACGTAAGTGATGGATTAAAATAGCGCTTGCGCAGAAATAGGTTAAATTAAAACGGTGTTTACAAAGTGAAGCATTAAATACAAAGGCAGTTAATAACAGCAGCAGTAAAATATTGTTTTTTAGTCACTGTACTCAGTGGTTTTCAGCGAATGCTTGTGCACTAATGCATAATTTCTCCTGTCCTTTACTCAAGCCTGTTAGCTTGCTGGGTAACGTTACTTCCATTCCGTTCTCTTTTTATAGCATTTGTCTACTAAGTTTTAATTGTTTTTCAAACGCGATCTACTGCGCTCTACATTCACACAATTGTTTTCAGTCTTTCTATATTTATTTAATCAATTTATCCTTATATTATATTATTTTATATATTATATATATAATATATATTATATTCTTTATCCTTATATTCCTTATATATAATTAATTTTAAATAAAAATTAAATGAATTATATATTTTAGATGTTTTTAGTTTGTTTTTAGTTCAGATATTCACATCTGAACAACATGTCTGTGTAAATTTGTTTTAACAAAAATTGTGTTAAAACATAATATGTTGGATATCATTTTTTTTAACAATAATCATGTTTGTCAACTTGCCATCAGCAATTATCATTAAAAACAATGCAAATATTGATATTAGTAAAACTCAATGTGTGGCTTTTGCACTTTTTAAAGTACACTTTTACACATAAATACCCTGATTTACGGTTTTATTTAGTTATAATAAAAAAAATCTAATTTAATTTCTATCCGATTAATCGATTAATCGAAAAAAATAATCGTCCGATTAATCGATTATCAAAATAATCGTTAGTTGCAGCCCTAGTTGTTTGTGTGTGTGTGTGTGTCTGTGGGCGTGGTCACTGATCACTGCTGATCAGCAGCGCCAGCTGGTTTCAATCCGTTTGTCCCTTTATAAGTTCAGTAACTGGTGTCTCATGTTGTCAGATCGTTGTGGTTTCCCCGGTGTGTTCCTGTGTTCGTGTTGGATCGTGTTCGTGTTGGATCGTGTTCGTGTTGGATCGTGTTCGTGTTGGATCGTGGATTCCCTGTGTTTTCGTTCATCTGGATTCTTCACCTGCACTGGAATACCAAGCACTGCACTGGTTCTTCACGGGAGATCACCAGCACCAGTCGCTCACCGAGGTCCCTGTGTCACCTTCCATCTAGCGCTGATCGCTTGACCTGCACCTGTTTGGAGAACTATTCCCTGTGTTTTTGTGTCTGATCTACGTGTGTTTGTACACGTTAATAAAGAGTCTTTGCTATTACATCCGTCTCTGTGATCCATTACAGAACGATCTGACCACCATCATGGATGTAGCAGAGACCACGACTTGGGACGAATTCGCCGCTCTAAGCATCTCGAGGATGGATTCTCAAGAGGAGACCATCGCCAATTCAGGTCGGGCGATTCAAGCGCTCGTGACACAGGTGTCCGAGCTCACCCAGCAATTTCAACAACTCAGATTTCCCACTGCGCCACCCACACCGCCTGTTCAACCCATTCCACCGGAGCCGCACCAGCAACGTGAACCTCGTCTTCCTACGCCTGAGGGCTATGCAGGTGAACCAGAGTACTGTAGAGCCTTTTTGACTCGGTGCTCGATGTATTTCTCGTTACAGCCACTGACGTTCAGCCAGGAACAGAGGAAGGTGGCCTTCGTTCTCACCCTGTTGTCTGGGAGGGCGGCTCTTTGGGGAACGGCGGTGTGGGAAAACCAAGACCCATGCTGCACCTCGTTCCTGGCACTCTCCGAGGAGATGAGACGTGTGTTCGATCGGGCGGTAGCGGGTAGGGAGGCGGCCAGACTACTCGCTGATCTCCGCCAAGGTAACGGCTCGGTGTCGGAATATTCCATTCAGTTCCGCACCCTGGCTGCAGAGTGCCGTTGGAACGAGGAGGCGCAGTGGGACCGATTCCTGCATGGGTTGGCTGATCGTGTCCAGAGGGAGATATATATGCTGGACCTTCCCACTAACCTTAATGGACTGATCGAACTGGCATTAAGAGTTGACGCACGACTGGATCGCATGGGCCGCTTCCAGCAGAGGAACCCGTTTCGCGGCATGGAGACCCTGCGCGTCGACAATCTGGACACGGTCAGCCCAGCTTCCGATTCTGAACCCATGCAGGTGGGCAGAGCTCGGCTTTCCCGGGAGGAGAGAGAACGGCGGAGATCCCAGGGACTTTGTCTGTACTGTGGGAAAGCGGGCCACTTCATCTTCGCCTGCCCGGTAAAAGATCAAGCCCGGTAGTAACATTGAGGCTACTATCGGGTGGGATCTCCGCTGGGAAGACCTCATCATCACCATCATCATCTACTCTCCTTCCGGTAAGACTAAGGTGGGCGACTCACATGCACGACACTGAGGCTTTGGTGGATTCGGGAGCGGAAGGTAATTTTTTGGACTCTGGACTGGCTCAACGTCTTCATCTTCCCATCTCCAGGCTCACACACACCATTTCCGTTAATGCTCTCAATGGACAACAACTTCCCCATATTTCTCACACTACTGAACCCATCACACTCATAACATCTGGCAACCACACGGAGACAATCACATTTCTACTCATGGACTCTCCACTGGCACCCGTGGTGCTGGGTCACCCTTGGTTACGGCAACACAATCCCAGAGTCGATTGGGGTCACAATTCTGTTTCCATGTGGAGTAATGTGTGTCATGAGTCATGTCTTGTGTCAGCATGTTCGTCTGTTCCTGTGTCTGTGTTTCAGGAGGAGGCGGTGAATTTGTCTAACGTGCCCGAGGAGTACCAGGATCTGAAGGAAGTGTTCAGTAAGTCTCGGGCTGCTTCTCTTCCTCCTCATCGTCCTTATGACTGTGCCATAGATTTAGTGCCAGGTCAGTCTCCGCCTAAAGGCAAGTTATATTCACTTTCTGTTCCAGAGAGGGAGGCTATGGAGAAATATATTTCTGATTCTCTAGCTTCCAAATTCATTAGACCTTCCTCATCTCCAGCGGGGGCGGGATTCTTTTTTGTGGGAAAGAAGGATGGATCTCTGCGACCGTGTATTGATTACCGGGGGTTGAACAACATCACGGTAAAGAATACTTATCCTTTGCCGTTGATGTCTTCAGCCTTTGAGCGGTTACAGGGAGCATCCATTTTCACAAAATTGGATTTACGTAACGCTTATCATTTGGTTCGCATAAGGAAGGGCGATGAATGGAAGACCGCGTTCAATACCCCTAGGGGGCACTTTGAATATTTGGTTATGCCTTTCGGGCTGTCCAACTCCCCAGCGGTCTTCCAGGCGCTCGTCAATGACGTGCTGAGAGATATGGTTGACCAATTCATTTATGTCTACCTGGATGACATTTTGATTTTTTCATCTTCTCTCCAGGAACACGTTCAGCACGTCAGACGAGTGCTTCAGAGGTTGCTAGAGAATGGGCTTTTTGTCAAGGCGGAGAAATGCGTTTTTCATGCACAGTCTGTTCCTTTCCTAGGGTACATCGTCTCATATGAGGGAATGCGTATGGATCCTGACAAGGTTAAGGCTGTGATAGATTGGCCTAGTCCAGATTCCCGTAAGGCCCTACAGAGGTTTCTGGGGTTTGCCAATTTTTATCGGCGTTTTATTCGCAACTTCAGCCAGCTAGCCTCACCTCTGACTGCCTTGACCTCCTCCAGAACGACGTTCAGGTGGTCTGATGCAGCCGAAGCTGCATTTACCAAACTCAAGAGCCGCTTCAGTTCATGCTCCCATCCTCGTTGCCCCTGATTCATCACGTCAGTTCGTGGTGGAGGTCGACACGTCAGTGGTGGGGGTAGGAGCAGTTCTCTCCCAACGCTCTCCTTCAGATGACAAGATGCATCCTTGCGCGTTTCTTTCTCATCGTTTATCACCTGCCGAACGTAATTATGACATTGGCAACAGAGAGTTGTTGGCAGTCAAGTTGGCACTGGAGGAATGGCGTCACTGGTTAGAAGGGTCAGGGGTACCTTTTATCGTTTGGACCGATCATAAGAACCTAGAATATATCAGAACCGCTAAAAGACTCAACTCTAGGCAGGCTCGGTGGGCACTTTTTTTCGGACGTTTTGACTTTTCTCTCTCGTACCGCCCGGGTTCTAAGAACATCAAACCCGATTCCTTATCTCGTATTTTTGACCAACCCGAACGCACGGCTACTCCCGAGTGTATTTTACCTGAGACATTAGTGGTCTCCACTCTCAGATGGGAGGTCGAATCGAAGGTCATGAAGGCCTTAGAAGGGGTAACGCCTCCGCCCGATTGCACAGTTTTGTTTTGGCTTGCTCGGACTGTGCCACTGGTAAGACTTCCAATCGACCCCCAGATGGGTTACTCCAACCGCTGTCTGTCCCTTCGAGACCCTGGTCCCACATCGCGCTAGATTTTATTACCGCCCTCCCACCCTCCCAGGGCAAGACGGTCGTTTTGACTGTCGTGGACCGGTTCTCGAAAGCGGCCCATTTTATTCCCTTGCCTAAATTACCCTCCGCCAAGGAGACAGCGGTAACTGTCGTAGATCACGTCTTTCGCTTACATGGCCTCCCGACGGACGTGGTCTCCGACAGGGGTCCCCAATTTGTGTCAAAATTTTGGCAAGAGTTTTGTAAATTACTGGGGGCGACTGTCAGTCTTTCTTCGGGTTTTCACCCCCAAAGCAATGGTCAGACCGAGAGAGCCAACCAAGATTTGGAGAGAGTGTTGCGATGTCTGGTTTCCAGGAATCCTTCATCCTGGAGTCAGCAACTCTCTATTGTGGAGTACGCCCACAATTCATTGCCAGTGTCAGCCACGGGCCTCACTCCGTTTGAATGTAGTTTAGGTTACCAGCCACCAGTTTTTGCTAGTACAGAATCCGAGGTCGCGGTCCCCTCCGCTCACGCCTTCGTCCAGAGGTGTCTCCACACTTGGAGAAGAGCCCGTGAGACTCTTCTTCAAGTGGGGGCACGCACTAAGGCTAAAGCCGATCGCCACCGGTCGAAGCCTCCCGTATACGTCGTGGGTCAAAAGGTGTGGCTTTCTACTAAGAACATTCCTCTCCGGTCCGTATCTAATAAACTTGCTCCCAAATTTATCGGCCCGTTCCCTGTCACCAAGATCATTAGTCCGGTGGCATTCCGCCTCAAACTTCCTCCTGCGTACAGGAGAATACATCCCGCCTTCCATGTGTCAAAAATCAAACCCGTGTTTCATTCACGAATTAATCCGCCTGTTCCGGCCCCCCCCCCCGCCGCGTCTCGTAGATGGGGAACCAACGTATTCGGTTAATCGTATTCTGGACTCGAGAAGGAGGGGACGCGGTCCGGAGGAGAGAAGTTGGGTTCCTGCTAGAGACATTCTGGATCACTCCCTTATCGATGATTACAATCGACAGGTAAGGCCATCGGGGAACGCCAGGAGGCGTTCCTAGGGGAGAGGGTACTGTCACGGTTTATAAATTCACTGTCTCTCTCTCGTCTCGCGTGCGGTTGTTTGTGTGTGTGTGTGTGTCTGTGGGCGTGGTCACTGATCACTGCTGATCAGCAGCGCCAGCAGGTTTCAATCCGTTTGTCCCTTTATAAGTTCAGTAACTGGTGTCTCATGTTGTCAGATCGTTGTGGTTTCCCCGGTGTGTTCCTGTGTTCGTGTTCGTGTTGGATCGTGTTCGTGTTGGATCGTGTTCGTGTTGGATCGTGTTGGATCGTGGATTCCCTGTGTTTTTCGTTCATCTGGATTCTTCACCTGCACTGGAATACCAAGCACTGCACTGGTTCTTCACGGGAGATCACCAGCACCAGTCGCTCACCGAGGTCCCTGTGTCACCTTCCATCTAGCGCTGATCGCTTAACCTGCACCTGTTTGGAGAACTATTCCCTGTGTTTTTGTGTCTGATCTACGTGTGTTTGTACACGTTAATAAAGAGTCTTTGCTATTACATCCGTCTCTGTGATCCATTACATATGGGGGAGTGATCCAGCTCTCAGATTTAATCAAAAATATCTTAATTCGTGTTCCGAAGATGAACGAACGTCTTACGGGGCTGGGACAACATGAGGGTGATTAATTACTGACAGAATTTTCATTTTTGGGTGAACTATCCCTTTAACATTTATTTTACAGGTGCTGGTCATATAATTAGAATATAATCAAAAAGTTGATTTATTTCAGTAATTCCATTCAAAAAGTGAAATTTGGATATTATATTCATTCATTACACACAGACTGATATATTTCAAATGTTTATTTCATTTAATTGTGATGATTAAAACTGACAACTAATTAAAATCCCAAATTCAGTATCTCCGAAAATTAGAATATTACTTAAGACCAATACAAAAAAAGGATTTTTAGAAATGTTGGCCAACTGAAAAGTATGAACATGAAAAGTATGAGCATGTACAACTCCTTTTGCCTGAATTACTGCAGCAATGCGGCGTGGCATGGAGTCGATCAGTCTGTGGCACTGCTCAGGTGTTATGAGAGCCCAGGTTGCTCTGATAGTGGCCTTCAGCTATTCTGCATTGTTGGGTCTGGCGTATCACATCTTCCTCTTCACAATACCCCATAGATTTTCTAAAGGGATAAGGTCAGGCGAGTTTGCTGGGCAATTAAGAACAGGGATACCATGGTCCTTAAACCAGGTACTGGTAGCTTTGGCACTGTGTGAAGGTGCCAAGTCCTGTTAGAAAATTAAATCTGCATCTCCATAAAGTTGGTCAGCAGCAGGAAGCATGAAGTGCTCTAAAACTTCCTGGTAGACGGCTGCGTTGACCTTGGACCTCAGAAAACACAGTGGACCAACACCAGCAGATGACATGGTACCCCAAACCATCACTGACTGTGGAAACTTTACACTGGACTTCAAGCAATGTGGATTCTGTGCCTCTCCTCTCTTCCTCCAGACTCTGGGACCTTGATTTCCAAAGGAAATGCAAAATTTACTTTCATCAGAGAACATAACTTTGGACCACTCAGCAGCAGTCCAGTCCTTTTTGTCTTTAGCCCAGGCGAGACGCTTCTGACACTGTGTCTTGTTCAAGAGTGGCTTGACACAAGGAATGCGACAGCTGAAACCCACATACGTCTGTGGGTTGTGGTTCTTCAAACACTGACTCCAGCTGCAGTCCACTCTTTGTGAACCTCCCCTACATTTTTGAATGGGTTTTGTTTCACAATCCTCTCCAGGTTGCGGTTATCCCTATTGCCTGTACACTTTTTTCTACCACATCTTTTCCTTCCCTTCGACTCACTATTAATGTGCTTGGACACAGAGCTCTGTGAACAGCCAGCCTCTTTAGCAATGAAGTTGTGTGTCTTGCCCTCCTTGTGCAAGATGTCAATGGTCGTCTTTTAGACAGCAGTCAAGTCAGCAGTCTTCCCCATGATTGTGTAGCCTACAGAACTAGACTGAGAGACCATTTAAAAGCCTTTGCAGGTGTTTTGAGTTAACCCTCTGAGGTCGGCGGTATCGCCGGCGATACCAGCTCACTTTTTTTCTTATCAGTGCAAAAGAGACTCAAAATACTCTGTTGATTTTGATCTTACATATAAGTGTTATACATCATTCAAAACTGTTAAATGTCTTCTTTTATTTGTGTACACATAATAAAAACAAAAAGTTGTGTTTTTCGTAAAATAAAGAAAATAAACATGATGTGCGTTCTGCCGTCTCTCTCAATGTGAAGTTCATTCTGAAACGCGACAGAAAATGATCTGTAACTCAGCTTATGTTTGTCAGATAGACTTTGTAAACAGGAAAGAGGGCGCACTATGCATAAATTGTTTTATTTGCACAAACGCGTTTGTGCAAATAAAACAATTTATGCATAGTGCGGCCTCTTACCTGTTTATATATTCTAATCATCAGGCCAGCATTCTTAAAGTATTAAGTTTAATCATTGAGTGAAGCCTGCTCCTATTTCGATTCATACATTGTCAGATAGACTTGAAATGTATGTCTTTACAAAGCTTGGAATCTCTATTTTTAAATTATGTAAATTGTATCAAAAGCAAATATTCTCTGTTTAAGTAATCAGTATGAAAGCAACGACATGTATAGTTTCTCAAACGTGTCCTAATTAACTCTAATGTGACCACACCCACGCGCGCAAGAGCGATTGACATGCAAAATGATCCACGTGAAGGAGCAGACCTGTAAACGCCCTCATCACCTCAAAACAAAGAATCAGCGACTTCAGTAGCCAAGCGTTACTCCTCTGCTTTACATCGGGAAGACTGTGTTTGTGCTGTGTTGTGCTGAGCACCTTGGATTTACCTCAGAGGAACGCGATTTGAAGACGAGAAAGATTTTTAAGGTAAGACATCCACTCATAATGTTATTGTTATATAAACTTTACATTGCGCAACTAGTCAAACTGATGCCAGACTAAAATGAAGGCATGAGATGAAATGAGAATGGAGTTAAAACATGAAGCCTAATTCTAAAATTATTTACATGTACACGACAGGAGGATAATAAAACACAACATGATATACAAGTATCTTATATGAGTGTTTACTCTAATATGGTGAATATTTAGAAAAGTGTTTACTGTTAAATAATGTGTTTGTGGGTATCTGCTCAAACGTAGATATGTATATGTGGTAACAATAATGTTTCATATTTTGGAGTGGCTCGATCGCTTCAGTAAATGTTCTCTACACGTGCTGTGAGTTTCAGTCAGTTGCGCTGTGCGTTTGAAAAGCAAAACACGCCAAACAATAGGCTTCATGTTTTTACTCCAATCTCATTTCATAACGTAATAACGAATGGAAACATTTGAAGTAACATAAGATCCATATATTTTTCTCTAGTGTAGTGTTTCTGAAGTGTTCATTTTTAACGATTTACAGGGCGCCTGCGATAGGCTATTGTTATTGTTATTTTATGCAGCCCTACACATAAAATGAACACCAGGTTGGTTGTGCCTTATAGGCATATTTATGTGTAGCCTACACGTATATGCCTACAAGCCACAACCAACCTGGTGTTCATTTTATATATATATATATATATATATATATATATATATATATATATATATATATATATATATATATATATATATATATATATATATATATAAATTAAATTAAAATAATTAAATATATATATATATATAAATATATATTTATATATGTGTAGCCTACACGTATATACACAACCAACCTGGTGTTCATTATATATATATATATATATATATATATATATCCCACGATTTTGGGAATACATTGTATATATATATATAATGTATGTGTGTGCGTGTGTATTTTGTACATTTTAAATCGCAATTTTAACCAGAAAAATCTAAAATGTATTCTCAAAATCGTGCAGCCTATAGTTTATCTTGATATCAGCATGTTCACAGTTGTTTCTTTTTTTTTACAGGGACCAGATGCCACTGATGAGTCCTGCTGACTTCAACATTCACATGAGTCTCTGTACATGAAAATGGTAAAGTGAAAAATCAAACACCTTGGAGATGACAGGTATGTAGCCTACTATGTTTTAGGAATAGCACAAAGGTGTGTGACTGTCCAAGTCTCTGTCTTTAGATCAGTGTGTTTACTAATGTGCTATTTTGTCTTTTGTTGTGTATCTTTGGATTATGTTGTGTTGTAAATAAATCCAAACAATATAAAAGCCATTTCTTTTTTAAATTTCTCCTCATTCTTTGTGCAAGGCTCCTCATAATGATTAGGCCTGATAGCACCTAATAGGGCCGCTAGGGGAGGGTCTTTGTCTTTCTCAGATGTGAAAAACTATATATTAATGGGTGGTTTACGCCTCCTCGCATAAAGCTTTCTTACACAAAACATGTCTTACAAATTTTAAATCAATATATTGTCTTATCTGAATGAGTAGTCAGGATGATTTGAAGCAAATATTCTAGGCCATGTGATACAATTTTCAAAAGTCTTGTGAAGAAATAATCAGTATGGGTTTTAAGACCTTATTTCAGTGAAATTTTTTCACAAACCACCCATAAACGTCATTATCTCAAAACTAAAAACGTTTACATACATGCTGCTGACATATTACTTTAGCAGAGTTTTTCCTGAATACAGTGTAATAAGACTTTAGCCATGAAAATGTCACAAGTAACAGAAATAAGCACAAATGTCAGAGCATGTCAGAATACCTCCAGGACCCAGAAAACACCTCAGACCCCAGAGGGTTAATTAGCTGATTAGAGTGTGGCACTAGGTGTCTTCAATATTGAACCTTTTCACAATATTCAAATTTTCTGAGATACTGATTTTGGGGTTTTCATTAGTTGTCAGTTATAATCATCAAAATTAAACGGAATGAACACTTGAAATGTATCAGTCTGTGTGTAATGAATGAATATAATATCCAAATTTCACTTTTTGAATGGAATTACTGAAATAAATAACTTTTTGATGATATTCTAATTATATGACCAGCACCTGTATATGCAATTAGCTGAACTTACACTTTTTCCCGTACATTTTTAAAGGGGTGGTAAATACATTTTTTCGAAGGCTTGATTGTGTTTGTGGGGTGAACTGTAACGTGTTCATGCTTCGTTTAAAAAAAATTGCATTATTTTTCATAAATTTTACCTTTATTCTACACTGCTCTGTCCCTGGTTTTCAGTCCCTCAAAAATACGCAATGGGGTCAGATTGGTTAGCTGGCCCAGTGTGTTGTGATTCGCTAACCGCCTAGTGCAAAACGTCACGCCCCTTACCTTTACCGGTAGTTTGTGCTTAAGTGTATTATAAACAATGGCGTCAATAAAACCAATCGGACCCGGGTAGAATGTTAGTGAAGATAATCGAGCAGAACCTGTTCAAGAACAGCTGTTAAACGACGTTTCAGAAAGGTTTGTTTTATTGTTGTCGTTGTTGTCTTATTACTTTTTAGATACGCTGTTATTTAATTGTACTAATTATTATAGTATTACAAAAAATAAGCTTCATAAACAAGAATTTCATATAATCTTTCTAACAAATTATACTACAGTCCTCAAAGGGATTTTTTTGAGTAAAGACTGCGGATCTATAGTGATCGTTACTGACTGTATGGCACCATTACTTTTATATTTTTAGAATGATTTTAGCCAAATATCTGTCGCCAGAACTATTAACCCAAAACGAACACTAAACATTGGCTTTTCTACAGTAGCCAACTCAAACACAGAATCATGTTTAGCATGCCTGTAGATAAACAAGCATGTAGATAAACGATACATAAAAGCTCTAATCAAAGAACAATTAACACTAATTCCAAGTTCGCTGTTGAGACTAAAAAAAAGTTTGTAACGTTAGGTGTTGGTCGGATAACGTTAAGAATGAATGAGCATTTAACAACATGGTTTGCAGAGCCAAACAGTGTTGTCATTTGTTTACTTCCTTACTACAACGTACAATTAACAATACGAACTATTACAGGAAAACACATCGACGAAAAATAAATCATACTTACAGGTTGTGGCCTGTAAACAACAGCTTCTGTTCTTAAAGTTGTAACGGCTCCATCTTTCAGGACAAGCCGTTGTGCGAATCCTGCATTGAACTCGCGAAGATTGTGGAAGCTTTCCTCCGTAAATTGTGGAGTACAGAGAACGAGATTTGGGTAATAATTAGGAGGGATGAGTTAAAAATAAATTTTAACCATTGATCCCTAACTCCCTCGACCCTATGAAGGCTGAACAAAGTGGACCTGCAATCCAGATGAAAATAACAGCGTTTCGACGGCATTGCAGCAACAACAGCCAACTATACCACAACAACTCTTCTCCAAAGCAATATAAAATGGCCTCGCCCCCTTATTTAGTAGGTTTAGTGGGGTTAGTGATGTCAGCAACCCTGGAGGAATGTCGTGTAGTTCCTACCGGCCGTTTGCTGTAGTCCTTAAAAAATTGATTTCTTTAAAAGCAAATATGTGACCGATCACGGAAACTAGAGACACAAGTCGGTTCTGGGGAATTTTGAGTTATTCTGTTCATAGATTCTGAAAGTGTAGTCTCCAAGCTTTCCAACGATGTGTAACACATGGAAATCTGATAATATTTGGAGAAGTTGTGGCCATTTGAAGGTAGGCACTCAAAAAAGCTAAAAGGTTAGATAACGGCCTCTAAAGATTGTGCAGTACTCACCTCTCTGCTGCTAGGAGTGACAATAGGGCTTATTTACATCTCATTTAGATAAGCCATACCCCCTGTGCTTTACAGCTTTTTTTTCTTTCCTGAGCTAGCCAATAACAATAGGTAGGTATGGGAAGGTCTAAACATGGACTAAACATAACGTGTACGTGTTCTTAGAATGAACACAAAACGACAAACTTTGATGTTTATTGAAACTCACCCACAGGACCGTCGAATGCACTTCTGCCGGTCTAGGCGAAAAACAATTGTGACGCCCCTCTATTTGCAACGTATACCAGCAACAACACACAAAGACCAATATGCCATATACATAACGCAAAACCAGCAACACAACACAAAGACCAATATGCCATACATATAACGCAAAACCAGCAATAACACACAAAGACCAATAAGCCATAGGCCTAATATTAACGCAAACAGTGCGCAACGCGCATGTGCCCAAAATGTCAACAATATTAAAGTTTATGCAGGAGGCAAATGCCTGCTGTTATTTTTCTTTAAGCAGTTATGACAGGAATTTTCCAAATAATCACATTGCACCTCCTCAAATTACTGTTGCAAATCTCTTTACACCACTTTCTTATGTGCGTGAAACACACACAAATGAAATGTCCGCAAGCACATTGTATCATCAGCAGGTTCAGCATCTTTAAATAACGACTAAAGAGCAAATTAAGCTTAACTTACGTTTCAGAAGCGCGCACGGCGGGCCTTCATCGCAGCAAAGGTCTTAACTCCCTCCTCTATTTCGATTCTCTGTGCCACTTCATGTTCTGTGGAGATTGTTGCCAGTCCATTAAGTCTGTTCCCTGTTCATAAAACGTTCCCCATTCAAAGCAATCGGGACGTCATATATGAAACAGCCAGCCACCGCTGTCAGCGAGTCGCAGTATTCAAGCACCGAGGGCGCGCGCGCCGCGCCCATACCTCTGGTTCAGTTTCCCGAGCCCACGAAGTGCGGCGATCGGAACCCGGAGGCCATTCTGCCCCTAGCTGTACATGTAAAAGCATGGGAAGCGATTCCAGGGATATCAGAATGCAAAGGGGCCATAGAACCGGTACCTCCTTCTCTGAGCGAGTCAGGCTTTTAAAGCCATTTCTATGGCCCCTTGGCACAAAAGTTTTGCTATTTCAGCGCGGCTTGTCGAAGAAGTACTTCAAAACATTTTCGGTGTAACTGCCACGGTTCAGCTCGTCTGCGACAATCTTTGCGGCGTCCATCTTCATTGAATTTTGATATCAGATAGAGACGGCGAGAGCACAGCATAATAAGTAGCCACGCTGTTCACTTGGAGGGCGGGGGCAAAAGCCGGCTTATCCAGTATGGAAATTCACACAGACAATGACACGCCATGCCCCTACTGCATGCTAGAATCTCCGAAAACAAGCCGATTTCAACCTCAAAATGTAAGCTTTTAAATATACCAATACTGCTATCTCAAACATGGAGAGGCTTCTTCGTGATTTCAACTAACAGATTCTGCAAAAAATTGAAATTCACCAATTTTGAAAAAAACAAAAAACGCTTCTTTCTCATTTTGCTCGAAAGTTGTGCTGCCGACTTGTGTCTCTAGTTTCTGTGATCGGTCACATATCTCCCTTTGCTTTGAACTTTGAGCGCTGTAACTTTGCAGATGTTGTTTATGCTCAAACAGCAACATTACACACTAGCTAAAGTGAAATTGTGTTTTACCAAACGTTTAAATGTAAAGTATTTACATTATATGACAATATATGACATTACATAATATGACAAGCATTTATAAATGTAAACTAAAATACACTTAATTCATGACTAGTATTTAAATAATTGTAATTACACATTTGTAATGATGAAGCTGCAATTTAGTATATTTAAAATACATAAATTAAACAATGTGTAATGTCAAACAACACACTACAGTTACAACAATCAAACTATAATCAAGTAATTCACGTGCTTTAGTATTTTAGTCAAAAGTGTACAACTTTAAAGCACGATTTTAGATTTAGAGCACTTAAAGGTGCATTGTGTAATATTTCTGAGGATATAATGACAGAAATGCAATATAAGATCCATAACTATGTTTTCAGTGGTGTATAAAGACCTTGCATAATGAACCTTTTATTTTTTTATTACCTTAGAATGAGACATTTATATCTCCATAACCGCGGGCACCCCCTTCTATGGAGGTCGACATATTGTGTGTTTCTACGGTAGCCAACAGCGAACAAACAGCGCTACAGGGCGTGTTTCAGTTTCAGTTTTCAATTTAAAGTTTTCAGTGGTGTATAAAGACCTTACTTAATGAACCGTTATATTTGAATTACCTTATAATGAGCAGTTTCTATCTACATACACCATGGTCCCCTTATATTGAAATGCGCCGACATGTTTCTACAGTAGCCCTAAACGGATAAACGCGTTTCGTTACTATGTTGCTCTTTGTGCAAGGAAGCAAGCTTAGTTCAGCGAATAAAACACTGACACAATGATGAACAAGTAACAATAATATTCGCAATAACATATAGTTTTTCTGAATAATTAAGTAAACATAATTTCTTAATTTATCCTTGTAAAGGAACTTCATTGCTATTTTCCTGTCGGCCACCGTAACTTTTGTTGGTTGCAATTCGTAACGTCACCACTAAGCGGTCTTTTCATTTCATGAATAATATATTATATGCAAGTTTTCTTTGTAAACCTTTTATGATCTGAAGTAAATTAGTGCACATTCAATACACTTCTTTTTCATAAGGAAAGTCTGACCCAAAATCTTCTTTAATTATAATGAATGAATGAGCATTCATTCATTCATTTTTCTATTGATAATGTTGGGTTGTGCATCAAAGAGTGTAATCTAAAAGATATCCAAGGTAGTACAATTAAAGCGGCACTATGCAGGATTTCTGTTTTTGTCAAACAGCGATCCCTAGAGTTGCTGTAGAGTACTTGTATTTAACGTTACTGTCGTAAACACCACTCACGCAGAGCGTATCTGCACTCACGGCCTCTGCACTTCATAATAATAAAGTAGCCTATCGCGTTAGGCTTACCTGAGCCTAAATGCCAGATGACACCAATAAAGTGTATCATGTACGTCGCATTATTTCGCAGGGCTCTCAAGTTTTGAAGACAGGCAAGAGTGACATCCAGCCGACAGATACATTTTTGTCATTGGTTGTTGCGTTAAATCTTACCCAGATACAATAGTGCTATTTTCTGATTGGCTATTGTGTAGCTTGACGAACAACACCAGAGGAGACGCGCTTGATTCCTGCCGGTTCCACAGTGAGAGCAGCGCGGCCAGAGTTTTGGCATATTAAATATATTACAAATAGTTTTTCAGCGTGAGAAATACAATGTGTGGCGGGAGAGCGTGACAAAAGACCGAAATGAGTGACTGTCACGCTCAATGCGTGACACTTGAGAGCCCTGATTTCGTAACAATGTCCGTTATGATGTTGTTAGACATGATTATTGCAATTTATCATAATAGTTTGCAAATTGCGCTCATTTACACTATTTACAACATGTAGGCTTATTTATGTCCTGATAATTATGTGAGATATTGACAACTGTTCTCATGATAATCGCAGGAATCAACTTTAACAGTGAAAGACTGAGCGAGTGGGACTCTTGTCCGGTTCCTCGTGCTGTCAGATTCTCGTAACCTTTTTTTAGACTCTTCCGACCGCGCTTTCTTAGTTTTTTTTCGCCATTCTGAAAACGCAAGTCCGATGTTTACTCGTGTCTGACTCCTCGCTCGGTCAGTCTGCCATTTCCTCTTTCTCTGCCATGGGACGATAGTTGTTCTTATAGCTAGCCGTATCCTGGATGGGGGCGTCTACGCGCGCAGTGCCGTAAAGCAATTCATTACCTCGCGAGACCTGATATCACACGATACTTCCTAACACTGAGGCCGGCGCCCCACCGGCCCAAAGTTGCAAGGGTGGTTTTGCGGCTCACAGGCACCAGGGGGGTGCGAGACGACCACCATTCAACACGAAATCAGTAATATAAACATTACAATGACTCCAAAGCTGTTCGGTTAAGTTAAAAAAGTTGCTTAGTTCTGCTTTAAAAAACAAAACAACAAACTATGAGTCAATCATATACGTACATGTTGGTACAGTCTCTTTCCAAAGGCTTGTCTATGAGCTGCACGTTGGCATAGCAGTTCCAGTGCCCACTCTGCCAGCCCCACAGCCCTCATACAGTGATGAAGTCTACCTGGTCCCAGCCGTCCCTGAGCGATCTCAAAGCCCCGACCCTCATCTACAAACAAAAGAGCAAACAATTTATCTAATCAATGAATCAATGAATCAAATGGCAACCATACATTAATCAGACAGCTCCACAAATAGTAATGCAAAATTATATTATATAACAAGCATAAATCTGTGCGTGGCAAATTGAGTAATTTTATAACAAGTATTGGGTGTAAAAAATAGGTTAAACCGAACAGTGAATATCCTAAAGGCAAGTTCGTTTTGTTAAGTATTTCCTTTAAGGGGTTTAATCAATATCTATTATGGTTGGTTTAATAAATTGATTCCAAGTATTCCAATAAAGCTTGTTTTATCTCTGCGAGTAAGTGCCCAGGGCACTGAAGTTATTGAAGTTTTTGTGGGCTCATTAATCTGCAAGAACAGTACACAAACATACTCACACACACACACACACACACACATACATACACATACACACACACACACACACACACACACACACACACACACACACACACACACACACACACACACACACACACACACACACACACACACACACACACACACACACACACACACACACACACAGAGTAGGTGCATACATAACGTGCACAGACAAACACACACGCACTCTGATGAATGAATCTTACCAAGAAGAATGTTGGAAGCAGGAACTCTCACATTGTCAAAGTGGATCTCAAAATGGCCACCATGGATCGCATCTACAGAGATAAACAATATTTCACTGTATAGTAAAAGCAAGGAAACCCTCTTTAATCTGTCATCACATATACTGAAAACACAGATGTGGAAGAACAGACAGAATCAAACGGAGGATGCTGATAGGGAGAATGTTGTGATAAGTGAGAGAGGAGGCTTTAAAACACAGAGATGAAAAAAAGATGAGTTGAAGATCTGATAAGCTTCATGTGGCACGGCAGATTGTGTTAATCAGAACTCACCGTCCTGTCCGAAAACAGTAAGCGGTCTTATCTTCTTCACTCCTGGAGTGTTCAGAGGGACCAGGATCATGGTGTGCAGCCCATGCCTGAAAAACATTTGCACATTTACACACACACACACACACACACACACACACACACACACACACACACACACACACACACACACACACACACACACACACACACACACACACACACACACACACACACACACACACACACACACACACTCCTGGGTTTTAAATATCCCCAACAAAGCAAACCAAAAGCAACAGTGACAAGGAACCAAAACTGGAGTTGTATGAGCTTCAAATCCATTTAAAGTTTTTTTTGTTACTTTTTAATGTGTTTAAAGCAGAAAAAGAAACTACACCAAAAATAATTTGAAAAGACAGCAAATAATTACTGAATATACACAAAAGACAAATGATTACTTTTAATTGACTCTTGATACTGCGTGTCGTTACCTGGATGATCAAAAGCTTTTTGAGCATGAATGAATGTTTGCACCTTTTGTAATAGTTGTGTATGACAGTCTGAGCTATAAAGGCTAAAATAAAGGCTATTTTGAAAACAACAAAAAGTACAACATGATTATAAAATATTTTAGAGCTGAGAACAACTGAGGAAAGCTGAGCAAAACTGTTCCACATACATTTTACAAGAAAATTTGATTTTTTTAAAGGTTTTAATTAGTTCCATGATTTTTCACTGACTGAAAAACAGGACTGAAACCCTAATATTTCCATGTTTTCCATGACAGTGTATCAATGTATCAATGATTTGAGCGCTTTGACTAGTGATTAAAGCGCAATTGTGAAAGAGTCCGTCCTGAGAAGTGACCAGACATCAGAAGCGTCAGAAAACAGCTCAGAAAGTTTCTATTATGAGAGTTATAGATAGAGGGGGCGTCATCCTGTAAAGAACAAAAAAAAAAGTAGTGTAGTGTATATAAGCTCAATCTTACTGTACCACCTCAGAGAAACATAAAGTAACATAGAGGCATGACGGGGTGAGAGGAAGGAGAAACAAAGAGATGAGGGGGTGAGGGAGGAGAAACACAGAGAAATGTACTCGGTTACATATGTAACCTCGGTTCTCTCTAGAAGAGGGAACAAGTATTGCGTAAGCTAGCTTACGCTACGGGTAAAGTCGCATCAGCTCCGGGAACCAAGTTTGATTCTCCCAGCGCGGGGCTATAAGGAGCACCGAGTGGAGCGTTTCCCTGATCCTCTTGATTACCTGTGGAAACACAGAGACGGGAGGGAAAGCATAAAGTGGGAGGCTGGGCCAGATTTGGGCCAGCGCATCCTCGTTCTTTGAAAAGAACATCGGGCAATGAGCGTTGTCTTTCGACGCAAACAGGTCGACTTTCGCTTTGCCGAAAAGGCGCAACAATGACTGGACTGTTTGGGGGTGCGAGACCATTCCCCTGGGGAAACGTAGTTCCTGGACAGTTTGTCTGGACCGTCGTTCTAGTGGCCTGGCACATGCGCAGCTCCTAGCAAGCGCAGGAGGTACTGAGACCATACAAGAAGGCGTTCTGTCAGATGGCAGAGGCTTCTGGACCTGACAACGCCCTGACGGTTTATGTAGGACACCGCAGACATGTTGTCCGAGCGGACTAGCACATGGTGGTCCTGTATGAACGGGAGGAAGCATTTGAGCGCGTTCTCGACCGCTATAATTTCCAGACAGTTTATGTGGAAGCGTCTCTCTTGGTCTGACCACAGGCCAAAGACCGGTCTGCCCTTGAAGACGGTGCACCAGCCTGAGTTGGAGGCGTCCGTCGAGATGACCTTTCGGTGCGAGACAGCCCCCATACGCTGATTTCAGGCAGCCGTTATTTTGAAATTGAAATCGAGGCTCCGGTGGGAAGAAAAGCGGAAGTGTCGCCTTTAATCTTTTTAAGTAAAAAAAGAAGCAGTAACGAACTGTATACATATCCTATATTGGATATTTACATCCAATAGTGTAAATCGTGGTAGCAGCTTCAGGTTGGTGGTCCAAGGCATTGTTGTTTATCTTTACTTCCGGGATTCTTCCCACCGGAGCCTCACTTTCGATTTCAAAATGGCAGCTGCGTGAAATCAGCGTATTGTCACTCCCCGCTGGTACCAGTCGGCCGCTAACCAGGGCTGCAGAGCCAAAACGCAGCTCTGAGTCACTCTGATTCGTCTGTAGCCTGAAACCCAATCCTGGTGAGGCACTTGGGCGTTCAGCCAGCGTTGTAGCGGGCGCATGCGCAGCAAGCCCAGCTGAAGCACAGCCGCAGCTGATGCCATGCAGCCTAGCATCCTCTGGAATGTCTTCAGAGATGTGATGCTGCCCTCCTGGAAAGACGCGGCCAGGTGTCGAACACGGCGCGCGCGCTGTGTCGATAGGCGGGCCGTCATAGCCACAGAGTCCAGTTCTATTCCTAGAAAGGAAACTGACTGACTGGGCAGTAAAGAGCTCTTGGTCCAGTTGACCGTGAGGCCCAAGCTTTCCAGATGACTGAGAAGCACTGTTCTGTGAGATAACAGTTCTATCTCTGATTTTGCTAAAATCAGCCGATCGTCCAAGTAGTTCAGAATTGGCCCTTTCACTCTCAAGGGGGCGAGAACCGCATCCATGCACTTCGTAAGTGTATGGGGTGCCAAAGACAGGCCGAACGGGAGGACGGTGTATTGATATGCCCGGCTGTTGAAGGCGAATCTCAAGAATGGCCTGTGACGGGGGACTATCGGGATCTGAAAGTATGCATCTTTCAGATCGAGAGAGATAAACCAGTCCCTCGGGCGAATTTGCGCGTGGATTTGTCTGGTCGTGAGCATTTTGAACGGCCGTCTCATGAGAGCTCTGTTCAAATATCTCAGATCTAAGATAGGTCTTAGAGCTCCGTCTTTTTTGTTAACGAGAAAATAACGGCTGTAAAAGCCTGACTCGCTCAGAGAAGGATATACTGGTTCTATGGCCCCTTTGCACAGCAGTTTGGCTATTTCTGCGCGGAGTAGATGCGCTACATCCGCTTTCACTTTCGTCTCGGTCCGTGCTCGAAAGCGAGGGGGACGTCGAGCGAACTGAAGCGAATAGCCCAGTCTTATTTTTATTCGCCACTTGTCAGTATAGCACGGCTCTATGATCAGTAGTTAATGCTGCTCCATCTGAAAGCAATGCAAGTTTGAGTCACTAATAATGTGCATTTGAAAAAACAACACACAAACATTTTTTTCAAACATGAGAAGCATTTATAAACCACTTGTCCAACAAAAGACAACATTTAATAACATGTTTCCACTCAAAACTCTTCATAATGGTAGCTAAGTGTTTGAACATCCTTCTGTGAGATGATGTGGCTTCTTACATAGAATAAGACATACAACATTATTTTATAGTATTCTATACAGTGGTAAAGGCTATGTCGATTAGCATTGAAGAATAAATATACATTATTATTATGAAAATACCCGAGAAGGCTAAAAGAACTTAGATAAACCATATATTGTCATAGTCGTGTGTTTATTAGTCATGTTTTAATCAAAGCGTTTCAATCTTGTTTATTAAGCTACAGCAATATAGTATGATGCCCATTGGGATATTCTGGACTTCTGCAAGGCATTTTTAGAGCTTCAATGCGAGAGCGCCCTCTGGCTTTCAGATGGAGCAGCATTTACTACTGATCATAGAGCCATGCTAAAAAATATATATATATATTAATAATAATAATAATAATATCACAGTCTATGCCAAATTGTGTCCGGTTCAAATTCGATTAATCGTGCAGACCTAGTATTCTTTTAAACTAAAGCTACGGCTATCTTAACCCCCTCACACAAGTGCTTGTCATTGCGGGCGTCTGTTGTTGTTGCAGTCTTTGTTGTTGTTGGTCCGTCTCTTTAGTTTAGTTTTCTGCAGTGTTGCCACCTTGTTGAACAACTGATTAGTGCAAAACAAATTCAATGCGCATGTGTGACCTACAAAGTATGCTCGGTTACAAAAATAGAGTGGCACGCTTACAGTACTATACAGTACAGTACTTTGCCACACATACTATTCTGGTGACAAAATTTGCGTCACCCTCACGTACGTGTAAAAACCGAAATATACTTTAGGCTGTACCTGAATACTACTGTTAGACCTAACTGAAAATCTTTAAACAGTGTTTATTCCATTTTTATCTTTGTTCTATTGCTTGTAATTTGTTTATTTGTTCTTATTTTATTACAGGCTATTTAAAAAATGACATTTTCGTTAGGCTAGTAGTTTTGGTTGTGGTATAAAATTGGGAATCAAGAATTGTGAAATTTTACTGATATGTAAAATACGAGGTTACATGGGTCAAAAACAATGAAAACAATAACTTTTTGTTGGTGCCTTTATAACATTTAATAAGTAGAATTATAGTATCAGTGATACTGGCCTTCATTGACTGTACTTTGTGAAGGGGGTGTATCCTGCCGCTTCAATGTATATCTAATGAGTGATTATAATCACGTCTCCAACGTGTTAAAACATATATCTACTCTTGTAGCTGACCAAGACAGCCGAGGTCACTGGGGTTACTTCACCTGTAGTTTACGTGACCACTTCTTAATTAAATCATTAAAGGAGCAGTATGTAGGATTGTGGCCAAAACTGGTACTGTAATCACCTTCAAATTACTGTAGAGCGGTGTATCCCCTTCCCCTCCTCCCTGACTCGAGGTTGCCAGATAGGCTGCAGGATACAGCAGGAACGTAGGCAGCTACGGAAGCTTCCAATGGCAAGTGACGAGTCCTACACAGTAGGCTAAGTTTTTTTTTCTTTTAATTCTTTTTATGCTTCAAATGAGAGATGTTTTGCAAACTAATTATATATCGCAAAAATTTACTAATGGCGATTAGCCAAATATAATAGTAAAGATGTACGCTTGTATGTGACAGTACATTGTTAGAACAGTAGCTGTTAGTATACTAACGGTAGGTATCTGTCATTAACGTAAGTACAAGCACAAGCCTCGGTCACTATGTGTAATCGATATCAAAGATACAGCTATTCATTTAGCTGACACTATAAGTGAAAGCGAACAGCTGTATTTTTAAACTTACTCTGCAGTACACGTCCATAACACTAAAATATGTGATGTGAAAGATTACATGTCATTCTATTATTTTTGGCTGTAGAACTTGCATGATAAACAAGTAGGCTACAAAACCTTCCAAGTGGGACACATTATTCACATCATAGGCTACAATGTGCTTTTAATTGGTGTTATGGACGTTAGAAAAAGTTATTTTACCGTGGAATTGCGCCTATAGTTCCAATTCTATGACCCACCTCCTCCATATGAGCTAACGTAACGTTACTTTGCATGAACATGCATAACTTTGTTCGACTGTCATGAATATTTCAAATGTCCATTTACATCAAGTACAAGTCAGCCAAACATAGATGAATCTTACCTGTCCAGAAATTCTTCTCCGTTTTCAGCCGTCTCCATCTTTCAAAGGCATCTCCTACACAGATCCTTGTTTTATTTCGGACTCTGTCACAAAGTATTTCGGATTCATAACGAGTTTATCAGTTTATCTGATTCGCAACGTTAGAGTTTTTTTTTATCAGATTCCGACACATTTGTAGCTGCAGATGTGCTAACTAGAGCAGAGCTGGCAACCCGGATGCCACAACAGTACTGACTTCGTGATTGGTAGATAGGTGGAGGGTGACGAATCAAACCAAAACACAACATGACAACATCAACATCAGTTGAGGGCTGCAACTTCACTTTTTAAATGACAATATCCTGGCCGGACTACTGTTGCCAGTGATATAAGTATTTGAAATGAACATGATTTCTTAATGTCTAGTGACATATCAGGGCCATTTTATGATTAATTTAAATAAATTTCTTATATACAGCTCCTTCAAATTAAACTTTTCATTCATCATATATGGTTCTAGGTCTTTAATATAAATGTGTGTTTAGTCGACTAATGGCTTAAATGAACGGAACAGTTAGTTTAATGACTTAAATATATACTGGAGGGGGCGGAATATATAGCCTATTCCGTGCTCATCAAGACAGTTTCTGTCTTAACTGACCCCACCAGAGACCGCTTTAAGTGCATTTTTACTATGAGCAGAATCAGAAGCAGCTGTCAAATTGTGTCATGACTTCTGTTGTCTGTGTGATCTGGTCTGATTCTGCTGTGTTTAGCAGAAATTTCAGACTGGTTCATATATAGATCAGCAAATATTGACCAACCATATCCCACCCCAAACTGAAAACACTTATGAGAGGAAAGGAAAAAACAAATAATAAGAAATGGAAAACCTGGCAGCAACAGTTGAGAAGGACAGAAAGAAAACTTTAAGGGAAAGAGTAACTAGTGTGTCTGCTTTTATCTCAGAGTAATGAGTAATGACAAATGACTAAAAAGTAATGAGACAACAACAAAAAACAAACCTTTCTGAAACGTCGTTTAACAGCTGTTCTTGAACAGGTTCTGCTCGATCATCTTCACTAACATTCTCTGGGTCCGATTGGTTTTATTGACGCCATTGTTTATAATACACCAAAGCACAAACTACCAGTAAAGGTAAGGGGCGTGACATTTCCGAAAAAACTTGCACTAGGCGGTTAGCAGTGTTGTGCAAGTTACTTCCAAACTGTAATACATTATACATTACTTGTTACTGTAATTGAAAAGTAATTCATTACCTTACAATATTGCTGTCTCAGAATTGTAATGCGTTACATTACTCCTGTATTACTTTTGAGTTACTTTCACCAAAATAGCTATACAGTAGTAGAACTTAACATTCTAAGGCTGTAACGATATGCGATATGAAACCGAAATCGCGACACTCAGATCCACGAACCTGCAGAATCGCGATACACCCCTTCCAACTCCAAGAGTTATCCTTCCCGTCCAGATCCAATGCTACCACATCTTTAAATTACTATTTGTCACGACCCGGCCTAGAACTCGGGTCTCTGGTGTCAGAGCTAGGCGGTAATACCACTGAGCCACCAGAAAGCAGGGGTTGGATCCAATCGAAACACAGGATACGAGGTCTCAGGTAAGATAGTTTAATAAACAGATAAAGATGGTGTCAAAAAAAATACAACAAAGAATCTTCTCACAATGGAGGTATAACAAAAACACAAAATAAAACTCCACGAGGGGAGAAAAACAAACAGATGCAAGAGAACTTCTAAAAATTACAACAAAGAATCTTCTCACAATGGAGGTATAACAAAAACACAAAATAAAACTCCACGAGGGGAGAAAAACAAACAGATGCAAGAGAACTTCTTCAAATAATTTAAACAACAAAAACCTTGCTTACTCACAGGGTCTCAAAAATCCAAAGAAACTCAGGACACCAGGCAGACACCTCATTCAAAGACCAAGTAACAAGAGAGAACCAAGACAGAGCTAAAATACACAGGTACCCCTTTTCCACCAAAAAAGAAATGGTTCGGAACTGGTGCTGGTTCAAAGTTAGTTCGGAGTTGGTTCAACTTGCGAACCTTCTCAGAACCGGTTTGTTTTCCCACTGACTAGAGCGCCCAGCGAACGACGTCGTTACGTCACTGTGTACGTCGCCATACAGAAACGCTAGCAAGTACATTATTTTGGGATTATCTCTAACTTGTGTACCATGAAGGCTTTAAAAACAATTGAAATAAGTAAGTCTTTTAATCTTTTCCTTTGATATGTAATCATTTCTGATTAGTTATGTACCTCTGTCTTGTGTCTTTTTTTCTTTCCGTTTATTTGTTCTATATTTTGACTGTTTTCTTCTTTGCTTACATAATGTTTTAAATAAAAAAATAAAATTTAAAAAAAGCTAGAAACGCTTGCGCCAACTTCAAGCATAATAATTACAATGGTGGACTACATCGTGTTTCTGCAAATGTTTCTCCTGGCTTTGCGGTCATAAAATATGTTTAGGACACATCTAAACCGGCCTCCAGCCCCGCCGTAAGCATGACACGGTGGTAAAAGAACGGTTCTCTGGTTCTAGTCCAGCAAAGAGTTGGTGCCGCTTTGGAACCAGTTTTCCTGGCCGAGAACCGGTTCTTTGGCTGTCGAAACACAAAGAACCGGTTCGCGAGTAGGCACCGGCTCCGAACCGGCTCTCAAAATGCTTTGGTGGAAAAGGGGTAAGGGGGAAACGAGGTGCAGGTGAAGACGATTACACAAATGAGAGGCCACAGGTGAGTGGCATGACATCTAGTGGTAAAACTAAGGAAACAGCAGCCCCAAATGCTGACACTATTAGTATTATTTGAATTTTGAAGTTAACATTATAAAATACGTAGACCTACACCACAAAACTAGTTGAGGATAAATTATTTAAAATTGGGGAATTCCAGCATTTTGGATGTGACATTTGCAGTTAAAACTTGAAATATAAATTCTCAGAAAATGCATTTAATACCAATATATTGGAACGTCTGTTTATCCATAGGATACCCCCTTAAAAGAGTCCAGACATTAGAAAAATATCAGTCTACACATGGGTTTTATATTTAATATAAGGGAAATACACACGCATTCATGCGTGACAAAAAAATATTTAACTTTTAGGAGGCAACATATTTTTTTGTAATTCTGTGAATTACACAGTGCAAATCAAAAGTAATACTACCCACCGGATGCAGAAGGGTTGGCTCTCCACAGAACATAAAATATTCATTTTATTTTTCGTGTTCGAATTTATGAGGAAAAAACAATGTACGTGACAGTTCTCCGTTACGGACGCGACCGCTCTGAAGCGGCACTAAAAGACTGTTTTAAAACTTTCACAGAGACCTCAAACAGAAGACACAAAGCCTTTCTTTAAGTGAATTTCGATTTTTACTAATTGTATCTTAATTTTATTCAATGTTTCATCAAACAATTGCCTGTATTTAATAAATAAGAAGTAAATATAGCAGACAATAGATAATCACGACACGGAGGCGCCTGCGCTTGAACTGGAGCGCGTCTCATAAATTAACCGAAACTCAACGTAGGCTATAAGGTAGCCTAGCCTACTTCACAGACCCGGAAAATATATATACTGAAATGTCTACTTGTAAACAGAACAATTCAAAACGAAATAAAACTGACTACTCTCTGCTTATCTGTATGAAATGTGCATTTCTCTCTGGCGCATTCACTACTGCGAAGATCGCAAGTCAGCAACGTCAACTTCATCTTTATTAATAAACAATTAAAATGTCTCCTTTGCTATATTTGACATATTCATAATCATTGCTTTTGCCAGTTCTTTGTGACAGCTCTTAGTTGCTTTCCTTACATCATGTTACGTGAACGCGTAACCACTGCATCTAAAACATGATTGCGTGATGAGAACAAGAAAAATACCACCTAAACATAGCCTAACTGTTTAGAAAGTAAACACAGAACAAATGGAGTAGCCTATTGCGCATACGTCCATCTCGCGAATGTACAGTCTTCTTCTTCACCCATTAGCCGCTTTTCTACTGGCCAGCGCGAGCACAGAGGCCGAAATCATTTTACTCCTGTAAAAAATAACTTGGACACCACACGCAGCTATTGACTGACCACGAACAGGTAACTTAGCCTACTTGCATTTTTCATTCGTTAATGTCTCGCGGTCGTGGTGTTTTTTTTTTGTTGTTGTTGTTTTTTTACAATTAAAACTAAAAGTGTGTTGTAACGCAAGCGTAACTGAACATGTAATATAGTAAAATATTACTGAAAATTGATTAGTAATGCCTTACACTACTGCCTTACAGCAAAAAGTAATATGTTACTGTTACTGGGTGGTGATGGCGCAGTGGATAAGACACATGCCTTTGATGTGATGGACCCGGGTTCGAGTCCACTGTGCGACACCAATGTGTCCCTGAGCAAGACACTTAACCCCAGTTGCTCCAGAGGCGTGCAACCTCTGAAATATAGCAATTGTAAGTCGCTTTGGATAAAAGCGTCAGCTAAATGAATAAATGTAAATGTAATGCATTACTTTTGTAACGCGTTACTCCCAACACTGGTGGTAAGCAAATCACAACACACTGGCTTCATAGAACCCGGAAACCATCAGACCGTTTTTACAAGGAGGGACAGAGCAGTGTAGAATAAAGGTAAAATATATGAAAAATAATGCAATTTTTTATATACGAAGTATGAACACGTTACAGTGCACCCCACAAACACAATCAAGCCTTTGAAAAAAATGTGTTATCACCCCTTTAAATTATTGACAAATTGATAATTGATTATTTTAGTGGATATCCTAAATTTCTAACCCCATGCATTAAGTTATGCACCATTTGTGCTAAGAACACGAATGAGACCCCCAATTCTGTAAGGGTTTAAGGCTTCAACCTAGTTATTGTTCATATTTGCAAGATCAAAACTCAATTTCACTTTATTTTAATGGTCCCTTTAACACATTCTGTTGGCTATAAGTAACGTTGCACCTACATGTCTACTAACTCTCATTAGAGTGTTATTACAGTATTAGTAGACTGGTAGGGTTAGAGTAAGTTGACATGTAGTTGCAAAGTTACTTGTAGTCAGTAGAACGTCTGTTGGGGGACCAACACAAAGTGTTAGCAGATATTAAGCAGACAGTCTACTAATACTCTAATGAGAATTAGTTGACACTAATTGTAGTTAATACTAATAGTTAGTAGAATGTTTAAAATGAACCATCAAAATAAAGTGTTACCCAAAACTGTAATTTTAATATACGAGTAGTACATTTTTAATATGCTCTGCAGTAAAATGGGATTAAAGTCTATATAGTCAGCTTAGTGACAGAATGCAGGCAAAGCAGATCTCAGAGCTGACCATAGGACCTCATGCCAGAATGTGTGTGTGAGTGAGTGTTTGTGTGTGTGTGTGTGTGTGTGTGTGTGTGTGTGTGTGTGTGTGTGTGTGTGTGTGTGTGTGTGTGTGTGTGTGTGTGTGTGTGTGTGTAACGATCTGCCAACGTTAGCAATACATTTTTTTTTTTTTCAAAATAAGCTCTGTGGGGGAATTTGCCCAGCCTGCCTAAAAAAATACAGGTCCAAAAAGTGACCAAAGTTACTTTATATTGTCAAACATTTAAACTGGCTATATTGCTGATAGAAACTTTTGCCGTGTGTGTCAGAGTTCCAGTACCTGTCACTATTTGAGTCCAGTGACTTGCTCCTGCACATGACTATGGCAATCTCACACTTTGGGTTACCAGCACCTGCAATAAAAAAAAACAAAGAAAAATAAGATCTCACACACACACACACACACACACACACACACACACACACACACACACACACACACACACACACACACACACACACACACACACACACACACACACACACACACACACACACACACACACACACACACACACACACACACAGTTAAACAGTCTGCCAGACAAATGTATAGCTAAATATCATATTTAATATTTAAAGTAGGGAAAAAAAACTTGTAGGTGGTTGCCGAGATGTTATGCACAATATGCAGCTGTCAAGGTGTTCTTTTGTGTTAGTGTCTCTAGAGGGAGCACTTTCTCACACTCACATGCACTTTGCACATGCACTTCTGAGTGTAGCACTAGTTTCTGTTGTACATGAACTGCAGTTGCTAGCATGTGCATGCACTTACACACAAACACTGCAATGCTCAAAGCCCTTACAACAAAAATCATTCACAGACTGCCATAATGTACATCATGACTCAAAGCTGCTATAATTCACAGCAAAGTGAATCAAACACAGGCCTGAGGCCAATCTATGATCCAAGGGACGGACAGATGGGTGTGTTCCATGAACATTCTTTTCCTGTTTATTGTCCAGTTTTCTGACAAACGACATAAGGATAGCAGATCAACATGATACTGCCCCAATCAAAGGAGTAAAGGCTCAGTTTATTGAATGTATAAGAGGTGGGTGTGATAAGAGTCTGCAGGGAAAATCGTCCCACATTGGCACAAATAGTCTTTCCCTACCTGCATATGTCCATTTACAAGATATTAAGAATAAAATAAAAAACAATCCTGAAGGAGGGAATGGAGACGTTATGTCAGACGTGAATTGACGAATTGGGATATCACCGAAGAGCCAAATCACCTTAGAGTGTAAACTAAATGAGCCAATGGACATTGGCGTGCGAGATTTGTATCACAAACTCCGCCCCGTGAAGCAGGCATATAAGAAAGGGCAAGTGCAACGCACATTCAGGTTTTCGCTGAGGATGGGTTGGAACATCTCTTTCAGGAAACAGGGGTTTACAATAGTAACCTAGACGTTCCCTTACGGTTAATCATGTTCGACGTTACGTCAGACGTGAACTGACGAATTGGCAGTCCCTCCAGAAAAACGCGATTATGCGATCGCATGATTTAGTGCATAATCAGCCAAAGTCCGCATATTTATGCGGGGCTGCATTTTTTCAAATACGCCGCACTTTCGCTGCATAAATTGCCGATTTCCGCGCAAAATATGCGGGGCTTGCATGATTTCATAATCCCCACATTTTGATTGCAAAAAAGTCACACATATCTTAGCAGAAAGTTGAAAAATGTTGCGTTTGCTTCACACAAGAGCAGCCATTTCCCTCTGTTGCCATGGGAACGTTATGAAGTCATGTAATTACGCGACGTGAACATCATCGAAAAACTGTAAAACAGGAGCACACTTTATTTTTTTATTTTTTATTTATTCATTTTTACAGAAGTTGTAGCATATTCCTTTTGTAAAGCTACAGAACTTGTTTGACTCATCAATGTTTTGTAAGTTTGATGTTTACTTAAGTCTGAATTAAAACAAGATTGCTGAAATATTTCAGCACTTTCTGTGATGTAGTATGGTTGCTTATCATAGGAAGTAATAAGAAATGACTCTTTACATTAAGGTAGTAGCCTAGTGAGAACAGGGTGTTGGGGAATCACTTTTTTTTCTCTTTTTCATCAAACCGCAATTTTTGCAAGTTCTCGCAATTTTTGCAAGTTCCCGCAATTTCATCGCATAAAATTGCATAAATATCCCGCATATTCCATCGCATTTTTTAAGAAAACGGGCCGCATAATCAAGGATTTTTGCCCACAACAATCACAAAACAACTCCACCTTTTTCTGGAAGGACTGAATTGGGATCACTACCAAAGTGCCACTATTGCTGCCCCTTCCAGCCCTCCACAAAAGTCACCTGATCCCCCCCGCACCTAGTGGGGTGGAAGATGGGACAGGGCTTTACGCAGAGAAGGTCGATCACTGCTGTTCCTTCTGACCCTTACAGTGAGACTACTGGACAACACTGAGAAAGCGTGCTTTTCCCAAGCGGAAAGGAACGCTACGGAGACCACATCCTACCCATAGGGAGGTGTCATGAGGAAGTTACACAAATGGACTGGGCATTAGGGCAGTGCTAAATATGGAAGGCCTCTTGGGTAGCTCCGGCCTAGTTAGGGGGGAGTCAATACCGGCAGAGATGGCGGGCGAGTTGCGACATACAACGGAAGCGTAGACCTCCTTGATGATTAATGTACGCAGCGGCAGCAGTGCTGTCCGTAAGCACCAGTACGTGCTCGCCTAGTAGCAGCTGTTTGATGCGGCCCCACGCAACTCGAGGCAGACATTCTCTCGTGGGAACAAAGGCCGCCTCCATGACTTTCGTGAATACGCGAGGCGACAGGGCCAATTTTCTTTTCATAATATGTTGTTTCAGACTAGTGGAAAGAAAACATCAACATACTTTGTGTTTATTTTATTTATTTTTATCTGTACATTTCAAATACATTACATACCTTTAAAGACTGTTTTCTCAAAATGAGTATTCACTTTTGTACTGAGCCAGAAATCTAATTAAATTTAATTTAATATGTCAACGAAATTAAATAAGCATTTTGAAACTGGCTTTATCTAATGTTCAGATTTCTGTTCTGGAAATGTATGAAAATTGGTGCATGTTTAATTTAGATTTTGCTAATTTAAACTAAGCTTCCGTAAACTTGTAATACAAAAATGTTTGCAATTCTGATGTTATCAATCAACTAGGTTATGGTGATATCTATTATTTTTTTTAGCCTATTCACTTTTAACCTACAGTAGAAAAGAAATACCTGTTATGATATAACCATGGGAAATGAAAACAAAAACCCACAAACTCCCACAAGGTAAAATTTGGACACACTGACTCATGTGCTTTTATGGAAGCGAGCACTGGACAAGATGCTGAATCCACAATTCCACACATAACAGAGGCACACCTTAGATTCTGATACACGCACACCCTTGAAACAAACACTCAAGGTTCACAATTTCTGGAAAGACAAGTGTTTTTCCTAAGGAAGAGTTAGTCACAAGCCTGCATGCGTTTTTGTGTGTGGGTGTGTATGTATATGTGCTGGCAAGCAACGGCTCTTACTTTAGTAATTTGTTTGATGAAAACACAGGTTGTTTCTCAGGGTGTGATATGACAGACTTGTCCTTTCATGTCTGCAGGTTGTCCCCGTACAAGCAGCCAAACACGCGACCGTTAGCTCCATGGTGCATTCCATAAAGAACAGACTCCATTAAACAAACAAATCACGCAGGGCCTTCGTAATGCAGTGCTCTCTTAAATAAAACGATTAAGCACAGATGAGCTCCTGCAAGGAATTACACCACTCAGACAAGACCCTCTATCAAAAAGTTTGTTTCACACCTCACAGCTAATATCCTCCATGAACATGGCCGTTCTTTAGAAAAATAATCACAGTAGCTATTTTCCTATGCAAACAAAGTAAATGATTACACTCGGAAAAGAGCAGTAACAAGACTGTAAAGTTAATTACGCACACTGATTTTCTGAACCACTGCCTATAACTAGCTTTGGAAAATATGCCAGTTGGGAAAAATACCACTAATTTATGTTCCACTGTTCTTTTAGCCCTATTTAGATTAGATAAATGATTTTTCCCCCCCAAAAGTGTATGCACTGTACAGGAATAACAAATGCTTCTGTGATTGAGCTGGTAACTTCGGAAGATATATTTTATTATTGGTGCACAAAAATGTGCAGCTTACCAATATAACCCAAGTCTGCATGGGTGCTGCACTCAGATATTGATCTTAGAGTCAGACTATATGCTCAATGCAGGGATAACATATAAATCATGAAATAAAAGCTATCTGCAAGAGGATAAGAAGATATCTGAGAAGATAAGATAAGACTTTTGCTCAATTTATTTATTTAATATGAGCTAAAGCAACACAAATGCTGAATTTATTATTACAACTCAATTCCATTAAATTTACTCCACTTAAATATATAACTATTAAAGTTTACTTAATCCATTTGTGTTGGGACTACATTAAGCATTTTTGTAGCATTAACAAACTTTTGATTGCTTTAACATCTCTTGCTCTGCATAGGGGATCAGGAGAATAAATGTTGAAATAGTGTTTTTATAATGCGTTTGTTTTATGTGTAAATTCAAGTTAAGTTAAGTAAAAGGAGACGAATGTCAGTGTTTAATGTTCAGTTATGTTGACATTTAAAAGAGTTTCTGTTTTGATAATGCTTTTATAGTTATCATTGTGCTTAATTTTGTGTAACCACTTCGTCATTTTTGGTTTACCTCTAAGTAAATATAATATATTTTATAATAACTTGTATTTGTTTGAATGATATAACCCTTTCGAAAGGTACCACAGTTATATATTATAAACAGTTATTATGCTATAAACACAATATACTGGAATTTCAAGAATTCAGCTTGAAGATGATCAGGAAAACATAGCGAGGGAGTTTGTGTAACCTGCTGGAAAAGGGTGATCCTTATTTTCTCTAAGTCTCTCTCTCTTTCCTCTGACGCACACACAAACACACACCCGTGGCCGTCCTCTTGCCCCAGCTGCAATTATCAACTGAGTGTTTCACTTTTCTGGACTAAAGGCAGTTCTTTCGGAGTGTGACTCAGACGCTACAAACAGAGGTAAGACATATCGCTGCAATTCACATGCAACAGTCGAATTTCAATCATCAAAGCTGCGGGAAGCTCATAGTCTAAGGGTTCTGAGACGCTTAGTATCAGAGCTAAACAGGGGACAATCGTGAGGGTAACTTTAGAGAATCACCATTCAAAGTAAACACTGGTTTAAGAATACAGCAAACAAATGCCAGACAAATTGACAACAGATGATGAATTATGGCAATTACATATACTATGCTTTCAAATGTCAGTATTTAGATTTCTTTAGTTGGTTTTATGTAATTTTGATGTATCACTTTATTACTCTGTATTTATGTATTACTCTTGGCTGTCATGTATTAAGTCAAACCAAAGTCCTGCACACCGATCCTCAAAAGGATTTATGACAGGGAAGGTTAAGTTCAAAATAAACAATGACACAGAAGAATGTAGGTTTCAGGTATACATTATAAATTTGACTCAATGAAAGATGTGTTTCCAAAGAAAGCTCTTGTTTCTGTATGCCAGTGAGAAAGAAGAATGGAATGAGGGTTTACCTGTACAGTGTTAAACTGACAGGGTATAAGGGTGTAACAACCCCTGAGCTGCATAGTAGACAGAGGTAATTCAATAAGACTACAAATTCAGCCATGGATTAATGAATAAGAAAAGTGGATCACCTTTCAGACACTAGATCACAGACACACTTATTATGCAGAGAGGCTACAAAAAACGTCCTGTGTTAACGGTTAAACTGCAACTTTTGTAATTAAATGATACAAGGTACTATGTATACAAACATTTCATATTTCTACAAAATGGCCTGAAAAAGTATCTGGACACTTTTGCCACCCGTCAAAATGAAAGACAAATAACGGAATTTAAAGGGAACAAGGGAACAAAATAAGGGAACTTTTATAGCAAAATACTCCACAAAAAGTTTTATTTTGTTATTTGAAAAATAATAAAGTATAATATAGGCTTTAGCTATGACATTATGAAATATAACACGTTCATGTTCAGAAATGTTGTATGGCCAAAAAATGTTGTATGGTACTCTTCAAGTAACCAAAGCATTTTTTAGAAAAATTAATTGACTAAAATTTAATAGACAAAAACAAACAAAAAAAATCTGCACTAGGTAAAGATCTTCATTTAACAGCAGGTTTGCTGATCACCCAGACACACAAAATCCGATCTGCTCGGAACCCCTATTTAAAGAGCATGTGCTTAGCAGATTGGAAGGTACACTCAGTGCTATGTGCAACTCCAGATGAGCAGATGGCAAAAGTCAAGGATTTGCGGTTTTGAAATGCAAACGACTAGCAGTATGTTTTTCTGGAACCTTCACCTGAAAGCGTTCAGGGTTAAATAAACTCTCCCTCACTCCAAACAAACTATAGCAAATATACAAAGCTTATAATACATCCAAAGCTCAAGTGCTACAAAGCTGCCCATGGGCTTTTCTTTACATGCGCTACTGTATATGTTGAAATAAATAACAGCACTGCAAGCTGCTCGGATACTGTTGGCCAGCTAAAAAAGTTGCACACACGTGCAGGGAGTTTTCTGTCAAAAGTAGATGTCTCTGTGTTGAGTTGCGTATTATCTCAATCAAGACCCTCTGGAAAACTGAGAATGACGAAATGGAAGAAATTAGCAGTATGGTTTTTGTTGCAGAAAAAAATTTAGTCTTGCACACTTAGCTCATTTAAAATGTGCATATTGAAGGTACACGTGGATCAAGCAAACAAAATAACACTCAAGTTAGAGCGAAGCACAGATGACACTAAATTGACAGTTAAATGAAAGAAGAAATAAAAAAAGATAAAGAGTGCACAGACATCTAAAAATCTAATCAGATTTGTTAGGCTGTGCAGAGTCTAACGGCATTATTATTATGTGAGTTTTAAGGCGCTGAATCTTAAGATAACTGATAAACCCCATAATTCAGAATATTGTCACAAAAATTCGCTAAATGAAAGCTCATTGCCTTGTAATGCAGAAAAACACGTGACAACTTTTTTCATCAAGTAAAAATAATATGCACTGAAAGCAGATAAAATATATTATATTAGATAATGTGTTCAATAAAAATTATGAATTTATACATATATTTTCTAAAGTTACAAAATACAATTAGAAGTAAAAACCTGTTTGAACTCTAAAAGCAATGTCCAAAACAAATTCAAAGTAGGGAAGGAGGAAAGCTATTATTTCTTGTTTGGAGGTCTTAATTGTGATTTAAATTATGTTTAAAGCAATTATGTCTGGAAACAAACAGACGTGAGCAATTTCATACTTCTATCTCTACTATTCATTTATTTTTCACTTAGAAGAAAAATCAGCTTTCTAGCACTAACACAGCGAAATAAAGAGCAAAAGACTCACATTAGGTGTGTAAATGATTCTTTGGGTGGCATTTTATTATTCTTGTGTCACCATTTTGTGAATTATTATATACTGATACTCCCAGACTGAACATACATTGAAGTACTTGAGTATTGTTCTAAGATTGTAATTTTAAATGTAAATACATATACACACACATATATACATACATATATATATATATATATATATATATATATATATATATATATATATATAGTTACAGGTATATATATTATTATTTTTTTCTAAGAAGAAACATTTCAGACTGCAAAGTGTTTATCATATCATATTGTATCGTGAAGGTCCACTGTAAAAAATATTTTAAGTTGTAAGTAAAGATTATTTCAGACATTCTACTTAAAAATTTCTAAGTGAAAATTGTTTCAAAGTAAATCCTACACTAAATATTTTTTCCAGTGTACAATTTTTTCACATTTTCTCTGAGAGTGTATAAAGAACTAAATGAAATTATCACCATCAGCAATATTTACATTCGTCCTCTCTCTCTCTCTCTAGATCAAGATGGAACACCTTTTTGATAACGAACATGACTACCACTACCATGACCATAACAACAGTTCTAACCACAGTGACTATGACACGGATTATGAAATACACACAGTTTGCGACAAACAAGAGGTCCGGTCTTTTGCTGGGTTTTTTTTGCCAGTTGCCTACACACTAGCATTGATTCTGGGCCTGGCCGGAAATTCCCTGGTTGTTTTCGTTTACCTTTCCCACAAGCGCTTACGGACCCTGACAGACGTCTTCATCCTCAACCTGGCCTTCGCAGACCTCCTCCTGCTCCTCACGCTGCCCTTCTGGGCAGTAGATGCAGTAAACGGCTGGGAGATTGGTATAGCCGCCTGTAAGATCACCTCCGCCCTCTATTCCACCAACTTCAGCTGTAGCATTCTGCTGCTAGCCTGCATTAGCATAGACCGCTATCGTGCCCTAGCCAGAGGCTCCACCACAACGCATGCCCCAACCAGAAAAAAAGGCCGAAGGCAGAGGATGATCATGTGCCTACTGGTTTGGGGGCTCGCCATTGTCCTGGGATTGCCAGATATGGTGTTCTACACAGTGACGAACTCCAGCGGCCGTAATACCTGCCGGGCGGTTTACCCGCAAAGCATGGCACAGGCAACTAAGGCAACTATGGAAATTCTGGAAGTGTCTCTGAGCTTTCTTCTGCCTTTTCTGGTGATGATGTTCTGCTATTGCAGGGTGGGAGTAGCATTGAGTCAGGCTGCTACAGCGGGGGTACGCGGCGGGAGAAGATGGCGAGCGTTTCGGGTGTTAATAGCGGTAGTAGGGGTGTTTCTATTGACTCAGCTCCCGTATAATCTGGTAAAACTGGTCAGAGCCCTGGATGCGATCTTCATTTTAGTGACGGAATGTGAGCTGAGCAAAAGCCTGGACCGGGCCAATCAAATTACTGAGAGTCTGGCCCTAACGCATTGCTGCCTGAATCCCGTGCTCTACGTCTTTATCGGTTCGTCCTTTAAAATGCATGTTCTGAAGCTCGTCAAACGCTGTAGCCAGACAGGCAGAGGGTATCGGCATGGCAACGAGCAGCCCACTGTCGAGATCTCCCTTAAGTCAGGCACACAAGTCCACACTCACTCGTTGTCGGAAAATGAAGACACGAGTGCGTTCACCATATGACATGGCAATAACTATGAGGACTGACAACTATATACCAGGACTTAATATCTTAATGTAAAGGTGTTTAAGTAACTTTGACAATAACAGTCATGTATAATGTTCATTAAGTATAGTTCAGTTTTGTCCTAGTAGTTTTATACTCCATTTAATAGCGAACACAGGGCCTCAACTGTCCAGTGTCTGTAATATTTCTCTCCAGAAGTTATGACAAATGTTGTTGTATTAGTTTAAACCAGAATTGCAGGTAAAAACAAAAGGCTGTGTTGTCGCATTGTAGACTAATTAATCTGTGCAAAAGAATTTATGGCATATGTGCAAGCTTGAGCATACAGAGTATGTGCAGTTAGAAAAATCCAGCTGGGTGTGTACAGTATGCACATACTATGGTGATGATGAAATTTACATGTGCACTGTACGCATTCCCTAACGAACAAGTAAAAATCTAAGTCAAGTTACCATTAAGTATATAGCACTTTATACAATACAGATTGTTTAAAAGAAGTTTTTGCAGTGATAACAGGAAAATTATTAAATGACGCAAAGAGTTCATTTTGGCTGCACATGTAGCAGCTCTAAAAGAAAATAGTGTCATTGTTCAGCTGAAGTCAGTTAAGTGATGATTCAGTTCCATTGTAAAGATCATCAATTAATAAATCAGTTCATTTAATCTATAAAGCAATCCTGCAGAAAAACAGAAATAACGTCATCCAGCTCAGTTCACTTCTCATCCAATAGTGTCAGTGCAGTCAAATCAATAACATTGTTGAATATTAAGTGTCCCCAACTAAACAAGCCAGAGGCGACAGTGGCAAGGAACCCAAACTCCATCAGGTGGCAGAACGGAGAAACAAAACGTTAAGAGAAACCAGAGTTAGTTCTCCTCTGGCCAACGATCGAACACATTGTGATTATTATTCAAGCTTCATCACAAGTCAGAAATCAGATTGTGGATCAGCAGCATTCAAATATTTAATTCAGTTCCTTTTGCTTGAAGATCAGATTCATCACGGCTGTATTGAGACGAGGCTGGTCATATGTCTGTGCAGAGCACTTGTCTTGTTCTTTCAGATCAAATCATGATGTTCATCAGTAAACTTGCACGGAATCTGTACCTAAAGAATTCCACAGAACCTGTTGTTAACAAGCCTTGTGTGTTTATTAAATATTTTGTTTACTAATGGCACCTGCTAACAAAAATATATTCCACATAATTCCCACATCAGTGCAGAAAATGGGAAAAACAGTGCACAGATTCCATTTGGGAACATTTATCAGTTATTATATTGACTACTTATAGAAAGTGTATAGTGAACTCAGGGATCTTGTGTATTAAAAATACCCTGTTTCCAAGACGTTACATATTTGTAAAGTAATAATATATATCTCCAATTTAAATATATTTTTATATTAAAGCATACTTTATACACTTGGAGTTTTGCCGTTATATGCCAATTTTGAATTACGTATGTGATTTCATAAGTTTGTACAAAAACACAATACACAGACATACACAAGTCACATGTACAGAAGATTATGCTTTATGCACAAGATAGAAGCCACAGCATCTGATTCTGGTTGTAAGTGTGTGGCTTTGATGGAAAGTATGCGAATTAATGGCGAGGTTATTTTGACAGCACAGATGATATATGGAAAGCAGACTGGAAAAAGAGGTCCAGAACAATAAAAGTGGTCAATCATCATTTTATTTAAATGGGGGAGAAAAATAACTATATAAAAAAAGTAAAAGCCCAGAGAGAGGCATGGAGAGAGAAACTACACAGAGATTTTGGGCTTAATGAGCAAGATTTTAGACATAAACAGCCATATGTTTTACTTTTATGAATTATTAATGGCTAAATGAATAAATGTAATGTAAATGTAATGGCATCAGCCATAAAAGTAAAGGAATTTAAGAGACAATTAAATGAAAGTTTTTACATTTTGGTGAAATATTTTAAAAAGACAAAACTTTACAACACATGCACAAAAAACATGAACATGAATTAAAGGGTAACTAAACCCTAAAACAACTTTTTTTAGTTAATGATCTATAAGACTGGGGCTTTATTAGTGCTGTTCATTGATTCGAGGAAATGTTTTGAGATTTGGGTATAAAGTGTTTTAATTCTACAATATATGGTGTAAAACGTCTGAGTGCTGCCCTCTTTGAGTTGAACAGTGGCTACTGCAGTTGAATTTTCCTATTGGAAGTTGTTTCCCCACGTGACGTATAATGGCTCTGCAAACGGCTCACTACCCACGCCCCTGGCACGAGCTCACCACGCCCTTTACTAGCATCGTCGGCTTCGGGAGTTAAGACCGATAAGAGATGACCGATAAGAGATTGATAAGAGATGCTAATACAATGCTAAATCTTTAGCGATGTCCATTACGATGTCCAGCAATCGATTTAAATAGTACATTGTGTTTAATTTGTCATTTAATGAGACCTAATATATGTTGTTAGTGCAGAGAATTTTCACGTGAATAAATAAATCGATCCGACTATTCTACGCATGTAATTTTGTAATACTCACACTATATTATACAGCAGAGTATACAAAATAAATAGGAATGCCTGTTCCCATTTCCTAGTCCCCATAAAAGTCAGGGACAACGGATTAAGCAATAAAATTTGATAAGCCAACAACCTCCGTGTATTTAAAAAACAAAAGAACAGCTACAATACAGTGGCAGAACTTTTGCCAAGTGTGTCAGAGGTTCTGGGTTCTAGTCTGCACTAAGAAGTATAGTTGTTTTTTTTCCTCATCAAAACCGATTATGTTTATCAGTGGTTGTATATCAAGCAGGGACACATTTGTGTGCATTTTGTTTTGTGATTTCACTGGAACGAATAGAAAGTCTCTCCGCAACGGATTGAGGCTGTGAAGCCATGTGAAGACTGTGCGGGAGCAACAAGAGAACCACTGATCGCAACGGCAACAAGCACTTTGATCACTTTTGAGCGCTAGATCATCTCTTATTTAACAAATAAACTAAATTAATGCTCTGCTAGATTTAACTGGAGATGTTTTATTTATTTGTATTGGTACGTCCGTGCCGCAAGATGTTTCAAAAGTGGTGGGGACACAATCGACCCTGGCAAAAAGTGTTGGGGACATGTCCCACCCGCAAATTACGCCCATGTGTCAATCAATCCGCCACTACAGGTCTCAGGTGCCCTGCTCAGCCCCGCCCTCGGTTCACCCCCTCTGTCTACGCTGGCTCTGCCAGGGGTTGAGTTACACTTTAAGAAATTAAAGTAACATATTAGGAAAGTTATGCTGAGCAGCATAAGAATGATTTAACAGCTTATCTAGGGCGCAGATGGTGAGGAACTGGAAAAAGTAAATTCATTGGAAAAAGGCAAGAGACAAAAAACAAAGAATATCATGTAGGCCTCATAGGCCTCGTTTACACTGTCAGTGAAATGTGACCCAGTTCCGATTTTTTGCTCATATGCGACACAGATCAGATATGTTCTATGACCGTGTAAACATGAAAAAAACACATGCATTCGGATATTTCGAGATCGGTTTCAGGCCTCGTTCATATGTGGAAATAAATCAGATATGTGCCAATGCGACTGTCATGTAAACAGGCAGATCGGATTTTCTGAGGCATTAGGCTACGTCTCCACGGTTTAATGAGGAGAGCAATCCCGACGTGCATCTGCAAAGAGACGGATGGTGTCATCGGAGAGGAGTGTGGACACACGTTGACAAAATCAAATAAAAGGTTGGCTAGCTCATCCTTAAATTTCGGACTCACTGGTTCTCATTAAAGCCCGCCACGATCACATGAAAGTGCGTATCTACAGCACACATTTTATTTCTCGTGCCATTTACACCAAAAAAAGTTTTTGCGTGCATATGATACGTCGTTTTCGCGTGCATAAATGAATGAGGCATTAATATAGCGCCTTCAATAAGCAATGGTAATTTCAATAATATGCACTTTATGGCGTGTAATACGCACGCACTCCACACCCCTAATCCTACCCAAGGGGTTTAATGTCCGTATCATGCACGCAAAAACTATTTTTGGCGTATTAATGGTGCGAGAAATAAAATTAGTGGCATAGATGTGCACTTTCATGAGATCGTGTTGTATGTTCCCACCACTCCTGAGATCTCTCGCACACAATAACTGAAGCCTATGCGCTCACTGGCTGCAATGATGTCCCTTTTCGTCCTCCGCCTCAAAATCATGGTGATATTTGGCGAACTTCGCATATATTGCAGAGGTAGCATCAAGCATATTTCGTGTTCGTCCATCTGTGCAAGAACCCCCTTTAAGCATGCGCAATGTTTCAGATAGAATGGCAAGTGTAAACACATGAATCGGATATGGGTCACAATTGAAAGAACGTGTAAACGGACGGTCAAAAAAATCTAATATAGGCAACAAATCAGAATTGGGCATCAAGACCGGCAGTGTAAACGAGGCCATAGATGGAAAATTGTCAAAAATCTAAAGCCAAATCAAGTGATTCAGACCCAAATCAGGTGCCAATAACAATAACTAATGATTTGTCATGCAGACCACATAAAAAAACACATATTCAGCCTCACAGCTTTAGATATTGTAGTATTCATCATGATAAATATTTACATGTATGGATGTCTATGTTTGCAGGGGAGTGTGTCTCGTTCCACCAAAGCAAATGTCAAATGTGTTTGTGCGTGCTTTACAGTGTCAGGACATTCATAGCATGCTCAGGAGCTGTTACTCACTATAATGACAGTGTTTACTACAAATGACTAGATTTCTCCGTTTGTGAGTGGGTGGTCAGATGCAAGCATGACCTGAATGTGACACCCTGTAAGGGATGTAATGACACATGAAGCGGCTGCACAAAGTATCATTGTTTTGTTCAGAAACCCTTTTCAACTTTTAATTTGACAATTTTAAGAAAATCCAGCATTTCAACTTGAAACATTAAAGGGGTAGAACTGTTTTTTATTATTATTTTATAATGTTCTCTGAGGTCCACTTGTAAAATTAAGATTACGATTCTCTCATGGTTCTCAAAAGACAACTAAATAAAATAACATGTTATTTACTGAGTTTCTGACAAATTGTAAATTGCTACAGTGTATTTTAAAAATATTGAATTATTCTGTTTAATTAAATTCTGTTTAATTATACATTTTTTAAATCAGTTTAACTGAATTTGAACTTGCTTCATTATCGAGTAAATCAGCATTTTTGAACAAATCACTTTTTGTTCAATGACAAATACATGTTTTTAACTGTCACTTGGTGTAACGATGTAATGATACAATCGTTATTTAAAGCCGCATTCCGTAACTTTTTTGGGTTAAAAATTATCCAAAATAAATTTGAGCAAGTACATAACCAGCCAGTGTTCAAAACGATCTGCTTGCCTTAGCTCGATTCAAAACGTTTTGGTAAGGCTTCATTTTACAGTACGTGCACTTTCAATGTACTTACAGTGTTCTTCCCACAAAAGTAATGAATAGTGTAAGGTAACTACATGGGTTAAGTTAAGATTTAGGGGCAGGTTCAAGGGTTAGTACCTAGTTAGTGTCATTATTTTTTTTTCATCCTCATTTATATAGCGCTTTTAACAATGTAGATTGTTTCAAAGCAGCTTCACAGAGATAAACATATAATTTAAGGTAAAAGAGATTGGTTTGGTTTTATAGTGGTTCTTGAAAAATGTTTTTTCCAGCTAAAGTTAGTTTTGATTGATTCACTTCCGTCTAAATGATCATTTGTTATTAAATTAGGGGCCGCTAAGACGACACCGTTCTCTCTAAACAGACTTTAAACGTCAACCTGTGATAGACGCTGATGGCGTTCACTTGCGCATTAAGAATTGATTCTATAGTTATGTGCGTTTGAATATATGTGCGCAGGTTTGTAATTCCTTATAAACCGTGCCTAAACAAACTACTTGTCTTGTCTATAAATTTTGATGCAGAATTTTATTTTATCTTATCACTTTGGGTAGGTACGCGAACCGAAAAATTCCACAACGCTTTATCTGTAGAGTGGTACAGGGATCCTCCATAGGGAGAGGCTAGTTGGCACTTCAGCACTGCATTGTCATCAGGTCCAGGCGAAAGTCCTTCGTCAGATCTGGAAACGGCCTGGATCCGGCAGGCTGCGGGAAAACCTCGGGATATACAAAGACACTAAAATTAGCGTAGATGCCATTCTTCTTATGATGTAACGAGTACATCAGGATTTAAGGGAAGTGTTCCCAGTTCCGGCTGTCCTAATCTAAGCAGCCTAATATTGAATTATAGAAGTCTATAGAGTGTTATGTGAATGCTAGGTCAAAGAGATGTGTTTTTAGTCTAGCTTTGAACTGACAGACTGTGTCTGCTTCCCGGACAATGTTAGGAAGATTGTTCCAAAGTTTTGGTGCTAAATAGGAAAAGGATCTACGGCCAGCAGTCGATTTAGATATTCTAGGTATTATCAACTGGCCAGAACTTTGAGATCGCAATAGACGTGAAGGACTATAATGCGTTAAGAGCTCGCTCAAGTACTGGGGAGCTAAACCATTTAGTGCTTTGTAAGTAATCAGCAATATTTTAAAATGTATACGATGTTTAATAGGGAGCCAATGCAGTGTTGATAGAACCGAGCTAATATGGTCGTACTTCCTGGTTCTGGTAAGAACTCTAGCGGCTGCATTTTGAACTAGCTGTAGTTTGTTTATTAAGCGTGCAGAGCAACCACCCAGTAGAGCATTACAATAATCTAGCCTTGATGTCATGAACGCATGAACTAGTTCTTCCGCATTTGTCAATGAGAGCATATGACGTAATTTAGATATATAATTTTTAAGATGGAAAAATGCGGTTTTACAGACACTAGACACGTGACTTTCAAATGAAAGATTGATATCAAAGAGCACACCCAGGTTCCTAACGGACGACGAAGACTTAACAGAGCAGCCATCAAGTGTTAGACGGTATTCTAGGTTATTACGTGTGGAAGTTTTTTGTCCAATAAATTGGAATAAATAGATTCTCTGTTTTTTCAGAATTTAGTAGTAGGAAATTAGTAGTCATCCAATTTTTGATATCAACTATGCATTCCGATAATTTTGTGAATTGGTGAGTTCCGTTAGGTTTGGAAGAAATATAGAGCTGAGTATCATCAGCATAACAGTGAAAGCTAATTCCATGTTTCCTAATGATATCTCCTAAAGGTAGCATGTATAGAGTGAACAGCAGCGGTCCTAGTACTGAGCCTTGTGGTGCGCCATACTGAACTTGTGATCGATGAGATCTCTTCATTTAATGCTACAAACTGATAGCGGTCAGATAAATATGATTTAAACCATGCTAATGCAATTCCACTAATGCCAACATAGTTTTCTAGTCTATTTAAGAGAATGTTGTGGTCAATGGTGTCAAATGCAGCACGAAGATCAAGTAACACTAATAGAGAGATACAACCACGATCGGATGATAAGAGCAAATCATTTGTGACTCTAATGAGAGCTGTCTCAGTGCTATGGTGCAGTCTAAATCCTGACTGGAAATCCTCGCAGATACCATTTCTTTCAAGAAAGGAACACAGTTGTGAGGATACTGCCTTTTCTAGTATCTTTGACAGAAAAGGTAGATTTGAGATCGGCCTAATTCTGTAGGATCAAGTTGCATTTTTTTAACAAGCGGTTTAATCATAGCCAGCTTAAAGGTTTTTGGTACGTATCCTAGAGACAAAGACGAATTAATGATGTTAAGAAGAGGATCTATGACTTCTGGAAGCATCTCTTTCAGTAGTTTAGTCGGTATAGGGTCTAACATACATGTTGTCGATTTAGATGAATTAACGAGTTTGCAAAATTCTTCCTCTCCTATGGCAACAAATGAATCAAATTTTACCTCAGGGAGACTATAATGCACTCCCTGATGTGATGCTGTAGTAGACGGTGACATAGTCATAATTTTGTCCCTAATATTATCAATTTTATAAGCGAAGAAGTTCATAAAGTCATTACTGCTGTGTTTCTTGGAAACTTCTGGGCTTGAAGCTTTCTTTTTCGTTAGTGTAGCCACTTTTTCAAATAAATACCTTGGATTATGTTTATTTTCTTTTAATAGGGTTGAAAAATAAGCAGATCTAGCACCTTTTAAAGACTCTCTGTAAGCAATCGAGCTCTCCTTCCATGAATTCCGAAATACCTCTAGTTTTGTTTTACTACAATAAGTACATAGTATGTTCATGTGGAACAGGACTGTAAAACAAAGTACTACTAATGTTTTTAATTCCAAGGGTACTGGTGGATTTCCGCGGGAAATTCGAGCATGTCTTCGCGTCATTACGTCACATCTGTACACGTAAAGAAGGTGTCGCGGCTAGAAGGCTATATTGCGTGTGAGGATGTTGGAGGTGGAGATTTATAGTGCTTTTCTCACAGCACTTGATATAATTAAACTTAGCAATTTGATGGTGGATATAGAAAGGTTCAAACGACAATCACCAGTGACAACTGGAGATTCATCCGTTGTAAATTGCAAAAGACTTTGTTCAGAATTCGGAGTGGCTACAGAATAATAGAGACCGCAAGCGGGCCCATGCGAAAACAAGGATAATACCGGAAGGGCATTAAATGTAGTCACGCAATGCTGATGTTGTTAACATTTACAATTTGAGAACAAAGTATAATTTGCACGGTTTGACGTGATATGATAAGTGTGATGGATTTTTTAATGAGATAAAGATTAATTATGATACTAACCACAAAGATATGAATTATACTAACATCTCGTGATAAGTTCTAACACTTCCTTTGGTCCTATGTCTGAAGATGACTAAAACTTCCATTCCTGATTCTAACAATAAATCTAAATTGAGCTTACTTCCTTTTTCTTCTAGGATGTAGCAGACTAGAGATGCGCGGATGGGCTATTATTTCATCCGCAACCGCATCACAAGACTCATCATCCGTCCGCCATCCATCCGCACCAACGTTTTTGACCAATTTTCCCGCCCGCCATCCGCTGATACAAGGCGCTGATGATGACAGTCGCGAGACTAGAAGCCGCCCGCCACCCGCCCGAATTTAATTAAAATATTTTTTTTTGTTTCGTCATACGCCCGATCCGCGGTTTATCCGCGGAGTCCACGGCTATAACCGCCAACCACGCATCTCTATAGCAGACAATGTCTAACCTCCTAAACATTTGACTTAATATAACTTTGGTCAAAGGAACTTTTAAATTTGACTAACCGTTATATTGTGAAATGATTGATTGAAATACTAACCTCTCACAATGTTTTTGATGATACAGGATATTTTTGCTGATGTTACTAACAAAGGGTAATGAAAGGGGGGACTTGCTTTGACAATGTAACAAATCGTGATGATTGAGAGCGTGATATGTTAGTCATGATGATTCTGTTTTGAGATGTCTGGGTTTGAGAACTCGTGGTAATGTATCATGTCTATTCTATAAAAACTGTTGTATTCGTGTTTACTGATGGGATTCTCAATGGGATTTGTCTGAGATTCACCGGCCTTGCTTCTACTAGGGAGATTCTCTGAGAACTGCTCGAGAACTCTCCTGGCCGTGATTAAAGCATTTAAAGGACATTTGCTCAAGCCTGTCTGTTATTTTCTGCTGCGCAGCAGGTTCGTTTAGGGTAAGTTAGAAAACAAGTTAGAATTAATACAATGTAAACTCGGCTGTAGTCGACTGTAGACTCGCTGGAGTATAGGACTAGACGGATGCTGTAGTCGACTGTAGACTCGCTGAAGTTTAGGTAAAAGGCTGTAGTCGACTGTAGACTCACCGAAGTGTAAGTTAGAGTAGTTAGGTTTAGGGAAAAATCCACAACATAAGCGATCGTTAGATTTAATCGGTGCAATTAACTGCAATGCATTTTTTACCCTTAGTTGGTCAGAACAAAAGAGTATGTTACTAACTTGTTCAGATTACATTTTCCGGTGAAAATTCTTACTAAGGACTGCAGCTTTAAAGCGTCAAAAAAAGTTATCACTGGGATAGACATCAGTGTTAACATCAGAACTAGAAACGTTTATACCAGTACTTCTGTGATCATTTGAATTATTATAACATTAATTATGATACTGCGTGGTTGAAAAGACTGTTGGGGACCCAGTGTTTCATTCGGGGCTCCGGTGGATGAGGCTCTGGTCCATTCAGACAACATGACGACAGTAGCTTACATCCACCATCAGGGTGGTCTGCGCTCCCGCTGTATGTCGCAACTCGCACGCCATCTCCTCTTATGGAGTCAAAAGCATCTGGGTTCTGTGGAAGATCAGGGAGGACGAGGAGCAGGTCCTTTTGGTTGCGATCTCTGGAACCTGCACGTGTGGGTCCTGGACGGGACACGGAAGGTTTGAGTACCCTCCCACCTCACCCTGTCCACTAGACACACCTACGCTCTGAAGTGCAACCTCTTCGTCACCTGCTGTTCTTCTCGCCGAGAAGATCCCAGAAAATTGGAATGAAGGCTGTCTCCGTCCACCCTGAAGGTTTATGTGGCTGCGATCTCAGTGCATCACTGCCTTGTGGAGTCTACGGCAGCAGGACAGCATGACCTGGTCATCAGGTTCCTCAGTGGGACATATGCCCTCTTGTGACATCGCAGTTGTTTTATCTGCGCTGCAGAGCTCCCTTCAAGCCATTGCACTCAGTCGAGCTAAAGTTCCTCTCCACGAAGGTGGCGCTCCTGGTTGCCTTGGAACACTTAATTTTGTAAAATATAATAATAATAATAATATATATATATAATTCTATAACTTATGAGATGTAAATGATTAGATATAGTTAATAATAATAATAATAATAGTTGTTATTCACATTTTGAATTAATTTATTATTTTTATAAAATAATACACATTTTATTAAAATGTTGAAAACATTTCAGAAATAATATTTTTATTTTGTATATATATATATATATATATATATATATACACACACACATATATATATATATATATATATATATATATATATATATATATATATATATATAACATACAGTATAAATATAATATAAAATATATGTAGTGTTAATATAATTTATTCATTATCGTATATACACAGATACATTTACTTTTGTTAAGAATTTGATAATTGATCATTTTAATAATTTTGAATCCACCATATAATTTAATAAGAAACTAATTGGATTAAAGTTTTAACAGCCCTAATTTAGATGTAATATAAATTGATATTCCATACAGTAAATACATGTGTCTTCTGTTCTGCACTATGATGTCCTTCAATACCCCCTATCCCTTTTCTCCAGTTTTTTCCCTTTCCACAAATCAGTAACTACCACTCTCAAAAGAACCGCACTGTCTTCACCAATTAAGTCATGCTAGAGGCGTCAGCATGCACATGGAAACGCACTAAGCTGCACAGCTTCTCTGGCCTGTTTTTTCCAGTGATGATAAGGGTGGTCTGGAAGTCATTGCACACACGCACAAAGGAGTAAAGGAGCTGTGAAAAGTTGAAGTTCAAAGCCACCAGATATGCACAAAACTCACCATAGGCCTGGGAGCTACCAAAGGAAATTGTCTATCCCAAGAGAGAAAAGTGAAAAGAAGGAAAAGAGGAAAAAATGTGGGGGGAGAAAAACATTGGGAGGGCAGCTAGTTCAGCCTTTGCATTTTTGTGGCTTCGTGGATGTAGCGGAAGTCACAAAAGAAAAGGATATGAGAACGGTTAAATGGAAATAGAGGAGAAGGACAAAGGGTAAAGACGACAGCTGTCTGGTTCTGTTTTTTTGCTCATAGGGATGAGTTAATGTTTAAAACATTCAGAAGGTTAATTCAGAAAAGAATGACAGGAAGAGTGAAGAGTGCTGAGAGAAATTATGTTTGCACAACTAGCAATGACAAAAGACTGTACTGACCAATGGAATACATGGCATTAGGCGAGGATGAAATTTGTTTTGATGAAATTTGTAAACAGATTTCCTATAAAAGCTGGCAAATTGTTAAACCTCATGGGTAATTATGCGAGTCTTAAGACAGCGGCCCATTTGCCAACTCAAAACAAATTGGTAACGGTAGGTTTGGCGAACAGGATGGCCGAGGGACGTGAGAGAACGGCGCGAGGCCGGTGGTGCGATTGCGAATGAGCAACACCTGTGAACACACCGGTCTCGCATCTCTCACGGAGGAGCGGAAGCATAAAGGAGGAGCGACGACGTTGATGATTGAGAGAGGAACAGGCCTGTATTTTAGTTGAGTATTTGTGTTTTATTTTAGCCAGCAGTCGTCCGCGAGGGGCTGCTGGCCGTTATGTTTATTTTAGGTAAGCCAGCAGTCGTCCGCGAGGGGCTGCTGGCGGTATTTTAGTTTGGTTTGTTTTATTTTAATAAAGTTTATTTGAATGTTCGCCAGTTCCCGCCTCCTTCTTCCCTGAACATTGCTACACTGGTGCCGAAACCCGGGAAGAGGGAGGAACGCGCTGTCAGAGAGTCCTCGCCACTGTAGGGGATCCGCGGTGCCATCGAGCATGGTGCGCGAGTCGCCGCCGCTCGCCGTGGGCCGGAGCCTGCTGCCATCCGCAGTACGAGGGGAGGAGCAGGGAGCGGGGGACTCGCGGCCATGGACGCTCGAGGCGGTGCGCTGGAGTGAGTTGCCGGTGGAAAGGTCGAGCTCGCTGCCAGCCGCCTGGGAGTTGGAGGGGCAGCTGCCGTCCGGGAGGGAGAGGGGGAGTCGCCGCCGCTCGCCGTGGGCCGGAGCCTGCTGCCGTCCACCAGGAAAAGGGGAGGAGCAGGGAGCGGGGGACTCCTACCGTCTGCCCTAGAGCCCAAGGAGCCGTCGCCGTCCACCGGGTGGCGGAGGAGCGTCGAGCCGTCCACCGAGGGCTGCCCAGCGTCACCGCCAGGCACCGCGGAGATCGCCCAGCTGGTGGGGGACCAGATGGCAGCGCGTTGTGGGAACCGGACCAATTTTATTTTATTTTTCTCTCTCTCGATCTGTCGCTCCTCATGCTTCCGTCTGCGTTTCCCTCGCCTTGTCGGTCCATACCCCCCAGGGATCGCCGCCGCCGGGGGGGAGTAGGCACAGGCTCGTGGGTACCCCCCGGCCTGTGAGGGGCGATGGGGGTATGTGGCGAACAGGACGGCCGAGGGAAGTGAGAGAACGGTGCGAGTCCGGTGGTGCGAATGCTAATGAGCAACACCTGTGAAGCACACTGATCTCGCATCTCTCACGGAGGAGCGGAAGCATAAAGGAGCGACGACGTTGATGATCGAGAGAGGAACAGGCTTGTATTTTAGTTGAGTTTCGTTTTTGTATTTGTGTTTTATTTTAGCCAGCAGTAGTCCGCGAGGGGCTGCTGGCGGTATTTTAGTTTGGTTTGTTTTATTTTAATAAAGTTTATTTGAATGTTCGCCGGTTCCCGGTTCCCGCCTCCTTCTTCCCTGAACATTGCTACAGTAGGTAATGTCATACTTTAAGATCATTCCTAACACAAAAAAGCTCATGCAGAAACATGTGCCTCGTTGCTAGGAGACGCATCACAAATTAAAACAATATGTGTTCTAAAATCGGCTCAAAATATGATGCATGCTTCATTTCCTCCAACTAGATGGAGTCCCAAGCTTTAAACAAAAAACAAAACAAAAATCAAAACAAAAATTCATACATTATGCTATTTTCCGTGAAAATTGTCAACTCAATTCTGAGTCAATTCTCGGCAACTAGCGCTGAGTCTTCCAAACTGTAAATCAGGGCCAAAAAAATGGGCAAATGTTGTGTTGTGTATTCCAAAATATGCTTTTCACTACTCCCATAGTGTACGGTTGCAGAAAAAATATATATGTTTTTATTGAACATTAAAGAAGCAACAGATTTTGTGTGAAAATAAATCATAAAAGTGGTTGGTTTGTTTGAAAATCTTATAATTGTATGAGGTGGCGAGGGGGGGACACAGGGTAAAAGGCTCACCAGCATGAGGCAAAAATTATTTATACAAATACTTTAGCTAAAATAATGTTTTTTAAAAATTCCTTAAGCTAATACTTGTTCAAAATGATCATTTGAGCAAAGTTTGTACTGTTTTTGATTTATTTTGATAAATAAATAAAAAATCATTTTTGCTCAATAAATAAAATCATTAAACTGTTCATTTTTCAAATACAGACAAAAAATATTCTAAAAAGTAATGTTTCTGAAAGCATTGAATGAGATCCCATAATAAATTAAAATAGCTTTATATTAGTAACAAATAAAGATGACTTCAAATATGCCCCGCAGAAGTACAATAACGCAAGTTGTTACAAAAATCCCCATGGGCATATTGCTGTATTGCCCCTATATTGCTGTAGCTGAATAAACAGAAGTTATTCAAGCCTTCTTGGGTATTTTCATGATAATAAAGTATATTCATACTTCAGTGCTTATCGACATAGCCTTTATCACTGTATAGAATAGTATGAAATAAATAATAATACGTTGTGTGCCTTATTCTGTTTAAAAAGCCACATCATCTCACAGAAGGATGCTCAAATGTCGATATGAAGTGAGTTTGGAGGAAAAGCATGTTATTAAATGTTGTCTTTTGTTGGACAAGAGGTTCATAAATGCTTCATGTTTGGAAAGATGTTTGACATGTGGTGCTTTTTCAAATGGATGTTAAAAGCAACTCAAACTCGCAGTGCTTTCAGATGGAGCAGCATTTATTTGCAACATTTTGGAAAATATCTGTTGACTAAAAAGTGTTTTAATCTGATCACAGAGCCGTGCTTCACTGACAATCTGCATAAAGCATAAAATAAATAAACCGCAGCCTTTGCGATTTCATAATCGCAATTAGCCAAATCGGTTTAAGCACAATTTCATGTTAATTGCGATTTATCGTGCAACCCTAATAATTATTGTGCCTTTCGCCCCAACCGCAGGAGCGCCTTTTACCCCAAATACCATACTTTTACATATTCTAAACTGTTGTGTTAAGCTTGAACAAAATTTAACATCAACAAGACATTTGTCACAAAATATAGTCAACAATTTTATCAATTCTCATTTGCTACATAAATGTACATTTAAAAAAAAAAGCACAGAATCAACTTTGCGTTGCTTTCCGTCAGCCCAATCAGATCAGATCATCTATATATTTCTACATGCATCCTCAAAAGCGTTTTTTAAGAAAAGTTCTGAGCTGAATTTTTATGCCATCTAGTGGCTTAAGAGAATAAAGTCAAATGCGCCTTTTACCCCATGCGCCTTTAGCCCAGTTGTACCCTATATCTCCATTTGTTGTTTGATCTAATTTGGATCGAAAAGAGATGTGTGACGTCAAACTTAACAATCCAACTGGTAGCCCCCTAATCCTACCGAAAAAATCATGATCCTAAACATGATATACATATCGAAATCATAGATGCTCAAACAGTGATTCAACTTTAAAATTGGGTGTCCAAGACGTAGTGAACCCAGAACTTGTAATGTGACTTTTTAAAAGCAGGCAAGTGATCAGCTGAAGACAAAAAATAAAAAAAATCTTGACCCCCCCAACCCCAGCGCAATTATGATTTTAAAAAAATACTATTAAATACAGTCTTGGACCCAGAACCAATTATCTTTGTTTCACGACTTAAGCATATATGGAGCAATTTTTCTCCAAGCAAGTGAATTAAGTTCAATATTCAGTTTAGATATGACAGAGGATTTTAGAAATGTATTGAGATAAGCGAAACAAATGCTTAACACCAGGAATCCAGTACAAGACATTATGACATTTACTGTATATAATCTATAAAATAGACAGTGTATATGGAATATATAAGTAAACAGTATGTATAAATCAAAAATGAACCTCCGATAATCATCCAACAAAATCCAGTTGTACTGTATGTAAATACAAACAAACCGCAATCCTGTAATTCAATAAGTTCTGTTTAATTAAAATCATGTAATTTCTATCTGAATACTGCAAGTGTGCTTAGGAAAACTAACGGAACTTAAACAATAACTACCCATCCGGCAAGACAACAACATGAAAAACAAGAGTTCTTATCGATAAAACAATACTTTGTATCCAATGTTGTCACATAATTCAATGTTTTTTTGTTTTTTTTACTAAAAAGTGTTTTTCCACTAAAAGTAGTTAAACAAAATTAGCCATACTTGCCGAAGGCTCCTAGGTGAAAAGTGTTTGGCCATTGAATGTCATTTCACCAAACTGTCTATGATTAACCGTTTGAAATTCACTCCAGATGTGTCAACAATAAAGATATGTTTAGCAATCCCCAGAACTGATGGTGGTTTATGATAGTAGTGGAAAACAACATCTGAACATCTTCAAAAACAGGAGATATGAAGAACTTCCACACAACAGACTCATCTTGTAACCAAATGATTTGGATTTGCCATACTTCAAATGTACCCTGATGAATCTGTACATCTGCACAAGTTTAACAGGGCAAGAGATACCACTGGACAGCTTGAATTTCCATTTCTCAAAGACACAAAGATCCCTGTTTCCACATACGCTGATGAGAGGTTTTTAAAACTCCTCAGAGAGACACAAAACAACTTTGGTGACAAGTCAGATCAGACAAAAAGATCTCAAACTTGTCACTATTCCTATCTGAAGATACTTCTCCCATAACTGTCAACCGACCACCCGTGAACTTCTCAATCCACAATGTCTTTTATAAGACATATTTCTAAACAACAGAATTTATGAGGTAACAAAATTTTGTTTCATGTGAAAGTGGTCTTTTAGAGGGGAAACTACTACATGCAATGGTAGTGTTGATGCAAAGACATGCACCAAAATAAAAAAAAAATTATTCTTAACTTTAACTTTCTTGTCAAGGTAATCTTTTTAGACCCATATTCAAACAGAAAAATGTGCAACCCATTTTACTGAAACGTGACGATTTAGAGTGAAATAAGATTCAATAATAATAAAAAAGTTTTATAGATAGAATGATAGAACAATAGATAGACAGAACAATAGATAGATAGATAGATAGATAGATAGATAGATAGATAGATAGATAGATAGATAGATAGATAGATAGATAGATAGATAGATAGATAGATAGATAGATAGATAGATAGATAGATAGATGGATACAATGTCTAAGAGGAAAATACCAAAGCAACTGTAAACATCCCATACAGATTAAAAAAACAACCTTCAGCACTGTAAACAGGATAAGATGGCATTTCATTGATGTTATCTCACCACAGTAAACGGTAAAACTGCCTTTCATCACATAAAGTAAATTTTTTTAATCCCTGTCGAGCAAGTCCCAGTCACTCAACACATCAACAAAATGCAATTATGCATGCCTGCGGTCAGCTTTCCTAAAAATATGGATAAAAATAAAAGAAGAGGGCAGACTGTTCATTCAAACGGATTCGGTTTAAAAATGACTCATGAAGATTCAGTTTTTAAGTGGAAAATTAGGTAAAAGACAAGCCACAAACTGGAAGTTTTACAAAAACAATGTTAGCCTGTCATTTACATTGGGAAAATCCAGTGACTTTTCCTGAATCTTGTCAAATGGAGGAAGAGATCATGGCAGGCTTATCCTCGTGGGTTAGATCTAGCTCTGAAGCTGTGAGGCGGGAACTTCGACTAATGGGTCTGTTTCTGCTTTGCCACCCGTTGCGAGCGCTTTGAGTTCCCCAAGTCTGTGTTTATCGTTCACAGATTCTGCATAGCTGGTTTGTGTAAACATCTTAAACAGTTTTTAAATGTCATGCCAGTCATCGTGAAGATTTGGACGAACATGGTCGTTTTGTGGAATGATTCATTCTGGTGATATATTTCTTTATGTCTTTGTGGTGAAATTGTGGTTAAAATACTAAGGCTAAGAAATTGGAACTCCTGCTGTTTCAGTGTTCCTTTTAACGTGTTTAGTCTCCACAGTGGAGAAACCCTAAAAAAATCTACATTTATTTTCTTGACAACTGACAAACAAAATATTTCTTCTCGCCTTCTACTTTCGATCTCATTCTGTGACATTCACACACTTACCGCTGCTCCACCACTTTTTGCCGTTAATGATAAAATGGTCTTTTTCCCTGTGAAGGGTGCACTCCATGTTTGTGGCATCACTTGAAGCAACATCTGGCTCTAAGTAAAAAAAAACAAGACAGAGTATCAGGTTCAGTAATAAAAATTATTTTAGAAAAAATAAGCAGTGAAGAAATGTTATTGAAAAATGTTTTAATATTATGTAAAAGTCTGGTTTTAGGGACAATGTGTTTTTAAAGATGCAAATTCACAAAAGGGTTATTTATTTGGTTATATTTTTGTGAACCAAAGCATAAAAAAATCTTCACATAAGCCCATTATGATAAATGTCATATTTAGCCTGTGCTTTTAATATAGCCGGGCTTTATGGTAATCTTTTTTTTTTCCGATTTTTACTTGCCCTGACAAAAGTTCACTGGCCCCGTCACAAAAAGTTTTTGACCCATGTTACTTTGTTGTTGTTTTTTTGTGTGCCACAATTCTCAATTCCAATTTTTATAGCGCATTAAAAACTCATATACATTTCTAAATATTTATGAAGACAAGTAAACAGTCAGTAAAAAAATGAGGACAAATAATAATAATAATAATAATAATAATAAAAAATGTTATTTATATTGCGCTTTTCTTGTACCCAAAGCGCTACAAGTACAGTACAAAAGTAAATACATTAACAATTAAGATACATTAACATACACCGATTAAGACACAGACACCTTCTTAAAAAAGATGGGTTTTTAACAGTTTCTTAAAACTCGTTAATGTTGTAGCATTCCTAACAGTTAAAGGAAGTGCATTCCACAACCTGGGGGCTGCCACAGAGAAAGCTCTTTCACCCATCGTTTTCAGTCTACAAGAAGGCTGTTTAAGTAGAACAAAGTGGGCGGAGCGGAGGGATCGAGAGGGCATATATGGCGTAATTAAATCACATATATATGATGGTGCAGTTCCATGTACGGCTTTATATGTTAAAATAAGATATTAAAAATTAATACGGGCATGTACCGGAAGCTAATGCAGGTTCCTAAGCACACCAGAGATATGCTGACGAAAAGGAGTATGTGTAAGAACACGTGCAGCTGAGTTCTGTATGTGTTGCAGTCGCTTAATAGACTTTGCAGGTAGGCCAAGATAAAGGGCATTACAATAATCAAGCCTAGAGGTCACAAGTGCATGGACAAGCCTTTCAGCATCAGGTAATGAAAGAAAAGGCCTGATCCTGGCAATATTCCTTAAATGGAAGAATGCAGATTTTGAAATGCTCTTGATATGTGCTTCAAGTGTTAAGTGAGAATCAAAAATTACACCAAGGTTGCGAACTTGAGGTGATGCAGATAGTACATTATTTTCAATGTCCAAATTACATTTTTTTCCATTACAGGAAGCTGCAGGGGTACCATCTAAAAGAACCTCTGACTTTGTACCATTTAATTTAAGAAAATTGTGGTACATCCATAATTTAATTTCCTGCAGACAGTCAGAAAGGGTTGCTGATATACCTGTGATATTAGTTTTTGTGCTAATATAAATCTGAGTATCATCAGCATAGAAGTGGAACCCCAAACCATGCTTTCTAATAATCTGTCCTAAAGGAAGCATGTAAATATTAAAAAGTATTGGGCCAAGGACAGACCCCTGAGGAACACCTTGACATACCTGTCCAATGTTAGATTTATTATTTTCTAAAGTGACAAACTGGCTACGATCAGTGAGGTAAGATTTAAACCATTCCAACACTGTACCGGAAATACCAAGCCAAGTCTCGTGTCTCTCAAACAATATAGAGTGACACACCGTGTCAAAAGCTGCACTCATATCTAACAGCACCAAGATAGTTAGGGCACCAGAGTCAGCAGAGACGAGGAGGTCATTCATAACTCGGACAAAGGCAGTCTCAGTACTATGTCCTGATCGAAAACCAGATTGAAAAGGTTCTTAAAGCTCATTCATGGACAAGTAAGAATGTAGTTGTGACATAACAACACGTTCCAAAACCTTCGCCAAAAAAGGAAGATTAGATATTGGCCTGTAATTAGACACATCAGACACATCACACCCAGGCTTTTTAAGAACGGGTGTGATGGAAGCAACCTTAAGGGCTTGGGGAACAAGTCCAGGGGCCAGTTGCATAAACGGCTAAGACTAGTCTTAAAAGTTAGTCATCACATTTTTTTTCTTTTAAACTGTTCGTAACCGTTTTAAGTCAGTTATATATAAACGTAGATTGGTCTAATTTGATACTAAAAAGTAAGACTAATTGCCCCTTGACTAACTGTTAGTTGGTCATACTAGAACTAAAGACACAGTCTTAACATATTGGCTATGTTTATGCAACTGGCCCCAGTAGTAAGAGAAGCATTAACAATGTTCAAAATGAGAGGACTGATAGATGAAAGACACTCCTTGAGAACATGAGTTGGAATAGGATCCAGAGTACAGGTAGTGGAACTCATCGTTATAATTAATTTGGAAATGTAATCAATGGTGACCGTTTGAAAACTAGAAAACCGGGTAAGTGGAGAATTTACAGGCTGAATCTCAGGAGGTGCACACAAAGAGACAGAAGTAATAGACAGATAAATATTCTCAATTTTATCAGCAAAGAATATCAGAAACTTATTGCACTGCTGCACAGTGGAACAAATAAGTGAATTGGTAGGTTTAAGGAGTTTGTTGATTACTTTAAACATCTTGTTTGGTTTTGCAGTACCGTCATTAATGATTTGAGAGTAATATTCGGTTCTTGCCATTTTGACAAATAAACAAATTACAAGCGATAGTACAAACAAATACAATAGAAGACAAATACAAATTAAATAAACAGTGAAAGGGTAGGTCTAACAGCATTATTCAGGCAAGAAATACTACAGAAATTGAATAACATGATCCAATGTAAAATAACACTTCAAAGTTTTCACAATATAAATTAAATAGAGATGAATCCTTATCAAAGCTACAAAAGCTATTCAGACGAGATCAAGTTATTTTTTTCTCTTTTTCTTTTCTTTTTTATTTGATCTTTGAATAACATTAATAACACAGATTTCAGCAGGTAAATTATGCTGTTGTCACTTTAAAGGGTAAGTTCTGCGTTTTACAAGTAAAGCCCTGTTTTAAGATCGTTTCTGATGAAATCGAACGGTTAAGATTAAAATTTGGACAAATGCTGCTGTCCCGAGAATTTTAGATTTTTGCGTGAGCATATCAGTGAACACCACAGACCACTCGGTGAGTTTCACATCTTTGTAAACTAAAGTTTAATGCGTTTATATGAATGATTGTTCCAATGCACCTATGAAACCATTGTATAGGTGGGGGGGGTGCTAACACAAAAACCTAAAATTCTCGGGAGGGCAGCATTTGTCCAAATTTTAATCTTAACAGTTCGATTTCATCAGAAACAATCTTAAAACAGGGCTTTACTTGTAAAACGCCCAACTTACCCTTTAAGACCTGAAGCATATGATGCTGATTTGACACCCATCCACTTTTCTGTCATCTCTTTACGTTCATTTAAAACTTAAGTAATTTAAGGCTGCTTACGAGGATACAAAACCTGGCATTTTGACATAATTGTATGCGTTTTTGTTTAAGCGCAATAAGACACAAAAGATAACTAAAACCAGTATTGCCGCACAGTCAGAGAAGTGGTGTAGAGAGAGCCGATTCACAGTCTAGACAGTGAGCCAGGCCCAGTACTGAATTTATGGACCATCCTCGGTCATCCACTTTCTCTTGCTTCACAGAGATGAAAACATTTAACAAGGTATTTATTATTTTAATTCACCCCCTCAACAAGAGTTTGTCTATGAAGAACCAGGATTCACATAGTCTTGGAAACCAAACATAGATCTCACATATACACTCTAGATTGTTTAAAACTCCATGACACTTAATTATTTTAACATGAATTATTATTATTTTAGTTACATAATTTAATATATGGACAAAATACTAGTGTTTATAAATTAAAAGGGCGGAGGTGGCTTTGAATATTGTTGTGGACAATAGGGAACCTTGTCAAAAGTCAAAAAGGTGGTAGAGGATAATCTCCTGGTTCTTTGCTAGTGAAAAAAAGAGAGACTGGCTGTAAAGGCGGAAATGATAACCTGGCGTAGAAATTTCATTTGAAATCTGGCATTTGTTACACACACAAGTAAGAATTTCAGCTATTGTCTGTATGACAGCTAAAACGACACACACACACACACACTAGAAATAATGAAATATGAAAACTCTGGGGGCATTACAACACCATCTGTATACGCATGTTGAGAAACTTGATGCCTTTTCAAATCACTATTACACATGTGCTCACACATATATACACTCTATAGCCATCTTTTGGGTTGCTCTATTAGCAGGAGAATCAAAATCACTTTGTTTTCCTAAATCTCATCCACCAGATATTCCACTCCTTGTTCACTCATTGAAAACAGATCTCATTATTAACCTAAATATAAATCCTCCATATAAGTCAAGTACTAATGAGTGTGTAAAATTAGAGAGGCTTGAGTGTGAACCATATCTGGAGACAACTGCGCTCTGTTCTATTATCTTATGCTGCGTTCAGCGGTTTAATAAATCTTATGTAAACACACCAAAGAAAAATGTCCAGTCGCGTTGGCTTTAGGGAGTCATTCATTAACTGGATCAAAATTCTATATAAATCACCTTCAACCAATTGACTAACATCACATAGCTTGAACTACACTGGGAACTAGACAAAAATGCCTACTCTCCCCCTAACTATTCACCATTTTAATTGAACCATTAGCAGCAGCCATCTGTCAAAACATCTATTCTAAAGGAATTCAAACACTAAATATAGGCCTACACCAAAAAATAAACCTTTACGCTGATGATTTATTACTGCAGGGTTCCTGCACACTTTTTAAAGTCAAATTTAAGGCTTTTAAGACCTTTTTAAGACCTGAAGAAATCAAAATGAATACCGTACATTAGGGGTGTGCAATATTGACAAAAATATATCTCGATATTTTAAACGTTTTGTTGATAATAATTAGATGATATTTTTTTACTGATTTGAGTTTTTGTGCTGGTGCAATGGCCGGTATAGGCCTGTTGTTGACAGCAGACTCACGAAGATATTCATATTTTTTATATTCTATGCAGTGATCAGTTCACAGTAATGACAGAAATGATTAATTAATGTGCAGTATTTGCCACCTTAAATTGATTTCCAGGGGCATTTTCACCTATATATGGAAATTTTTTCTAAACTTATTTTGAGTTATTCATCACCTTTTATGTCAAAAACTAACATTCAAATTATTCAAATTAAATTATACAGTAATTATACTTATTTATACAATAATACTTAATTACACAATAATTATAGAGTACCATCGTTACCAGTCAAATTAAATCATTCAATCAAAATCCATCTTTGCAGTGCAGAGGTGACACAGAAGCGGCATCAGAAGTGGCATTAATATTTACACTCCATTTACAATTGCATAAATAAAGCTATGAGATAGTTTTTTTTAAATCAATATTCAATATTTAAATATGAAATGATTTCTAATTTTAACGTTTTAATTAAAGGGTACTTTAAATATGAAACTAAAACCGCCAGTAGGCGGCGGCAATTCACTGTCTTAATACCGTAAGCGAGTTGAGGGAGTCATTCATTCAACCGATTTGTTCAAACGGCTGATTCATTCGGGAAAGAAACAAGTGATTGTTCATTGAATCGTTAAAATGACTCGTTCAAAACGCGGATTTCAGTCAAAAAATCATTGCTGTCTATTGCATTGAGACTCAGCTACGGTTTCATTTTGAAATTCTAGTCGGCGAAATAAAGGGAAAACAAACAATATTGACAATATGGTGTCTAAAAAGTAACTCACAATGTTAATTTATTTTTAATTTAACTATTGTATAACATAAATATATCACACTTGTGCACGGGAAAACGGCATTCTTACTGATGTGATATTCTAATATAAGAACATAATATGATATACAGGTCCTTCTCAAAAAATTAGCATATTGTGATAAAGTTTATTATTTTCCATAATGTAATGATAAAAATTAAACTCTCATATATTTTAGATTCATTTCACACCAACTGAAATATTTCAGGTCTTTTATTGTTTTAATACTGATGATTTTGGCATACAGCTCATGAAAACCCAAAATTCCTATCTCAAAAAATTAGCATATTTCATCCGACCAATAAAATAAGTGTTTTTAATAATAATAAAAAAAGTCAACCTTCAAATAATTATGTTCAGTTATGCACTCAATACTTGGTCGGGAATCCTTTTGCAGAAATGACTGCTTCAATACGGTGTGGCATGGAGGCAATCAGCCTGTGGCACTGCTGAGGTGTTATGGAGGCCCAGGATGCTTCGATAGCGGCCTTAAGCTCATCCAGAGTGTTGGGTCTTGCGTCTCTCAACTTTCTCTTCACAATATCCCACAGATTCGCTATGGGGTTCAGGTCAGGAGAGTTGGCAGGCCAATTGAGCACAGTAATACCATGGTCAGTAAACCATTTACCAGTGGTTTTGGCACTGTGAGCAGGTGCCAGGTCGTGCTGAAAAATGAAATCTTCATCTCCATAAACCTTTTCAGCAGATGGAAGCATGAAGTGCTCCAAAATCTCCTGATAGCTAGCTGCATTGACCCTGCCCTTGATAAAACACAGTGGACCAACACCAGCAGCTGACATGGCACCCCAGACCATCACTGACTGTGGGTACTTGACACTGGACTTTAGGCATTTTGGCATTTCCTTCTCCTCAGTCTTCCTCCAGACTCTGGCACCTTGATTTCCGAATGACATGCAAAATTTGCTTTCATCCGAAAAAAGTACTTTGGACCACTGAGCAACAGTCCAGTGCTGCTTCTCTGTAGCCCAGGTCAGGCGCTTCTGCCGCTGTTTCTGGTTCAAAAGTGGCTTGACCTGGGGAATGCGGCATCTGTAGCCCATTTCCTGCACACGCCTGTGCACGGTGGCTCTGGATGTTTCTACTCCAGACTCAGTCCACTGCTTCCGCAGGTCCCCCAAGGTCTGGAATCGGTCCTTCTCCACAATCTTCCTCAGGGTCCGGTCACCTCTTCTCGTTGTGCAGCGTTTTTTGCCACACTTTTTCCTTCCCACAGACTTCCCACTGAGGTGCCTTGATACAGCACTCTGGGAACAGCCTATTTGGTCAGAAATTTCTTTCTGTGTCTTACCCTCTTGCTTGAGGGTGTCAATGATGGCCTTCTGGACAGCAGTCAGGTCGGCAGTCTTACCCATGATTGCGGTTTTGAGTAATGAAACAGGCTGGGAGTTTTTAAAAGCCTCAGGAATCTTTTGCAGGTGTTTAGAGTTAATTAGTTGAGTCAGATGATTAGGTTAATAGCTCGTTTAGAGACCCTTTTCATGATATGCTAATTTTTTGAGATAGGAATTTGGGGTTTTCATGAGCTGTATGCCAAAATCATCCATATTAATACAATAAAAGACCTGAAATATTTCAGTTGGTGTGCAATGAATCTAAAATATATGAAAGTTTAATTTTTATCATTACATTATGGAAAATAATGGACTTTATCACAATATGCTAATTTTTTGAGAAGGACCTGTAAATATAAGACAAAAACTAATTCGGGGACATAGGCCTACCTATAACTGCACACATCACGCAGTGAAAGCGCGAGAGACAAATGCGATGTCAGCTCACAGTGCCTCCTACATCGTTAAAACAGTAGACAACATCGCACACCCCTACGCACATAAAGAATGAACTTACGACTGAACTGACATTTACCAACTTTCTTCTCTCCTCTCTCGCGTGCAGGAGACAGACGTTATTCTGCCGCGAATGTGATGCGAATTGTCACGTGAACAAGCAAATCCACAAAGATAGAATAATAAAAAATAATACTACGCGTATTAGATAGTTTTAATTTGGAAAACATTTAGACATGTCTAAGTCGAAGTGTCATCTAAAATTTAAGACCTTTCATAAGTAAAAATAAGACTTTATAAGACTTTTTATGGCCTTATATTTTAAAAATATAATTTAAGACTTTTTAAGGATCCGCGGGAACCCTGTACTGTATCCCTATCATCATTACATGAAATTATTATACTCATTGATTCTTTCTCTAATATTTCTGAATACTCATTTAACTGGAGTAAATCTTCTATTCTTTCATTACAGCTTGGATGTGACATCAAATAAACCACCTATTCCTCTGCACCAATCACATTACATACTTAGGCATTCATGTTTCCCCCAGGCTGTCGGAGCTGTTTTGTATTAACTTTACTCCATTCCTCAAAACAAGTGATATCTTCAACGCTGGATGAACTCATCATTATACACTTCGGGCAAAATATCAGTCATAAAAAAAGACAGCACTCACTAAATTAAACTATTTATTCTCAATGACTCCAATACAACTCACCCTCACCTGGTTTAAATCTCTAGACTCAACCATTACCAAATTCTACTGGAAAATAAGACCCCAAGAATTAAATTGACGACCCTACAGAAACTAAAAACACAAGGAGGACTGGAAGCACAACATTTCTACCACTAACTGGATGGAAATAGTTTCTAATAGGATTTACTTCAGAAACCTGTCCACACTGCACACAAAATAACCCACCCACCTAGGTTCACACCATTTGGCATTGCACCCCAATTAAACAAAATCAGGGAAAACGTTACTGAATCACTATCCGACCTTATGGGATGTCACATTCCAATATCTCCCTCCCTCTGCATATTGAGTCACATATCCATAATCAATTTAAACAACACAAACAGTCAATTACTTCTTGTGGCGCAAACTATCGACAAGAAACTATCCTCATCAACTGGAGATTAAGGAACACAATACATATATTGCATCTTGGAAAAACTTACTAATAGACAATATCTCCATGGAAAACCTGTCCACTTCTGTCCAAAACAATACACTAGACTTACACCCTTCTTGGTCATCTCTCATAACCTTTCAACCGTCATGAATCTGCTGAACTTCTTTGCCTGAAACCAACTACAACTTTACCAACTCACAGAGGTATAAATAGTCCACACTTTAGATGAGCTCACAAAAATAGTTAACTGACAACTACTAAATGTGTTATAACTACCTGAATTAATCATGAAATACAGTAGGAATACATGTTAATAAAGCATTTATTAACACACTGAGTAACTACTACTATATGTCTAAATAATAAGATGTATAAATGTACGTTTAAATAGTTTATTAACCATTTACTTACACTTTCTAAATGATCTTGTGAACCACAGACAATTCCTAACTGGTTTGTAAATAATGTAAAACATAATTTAGAAATTATAAACTGATCATTAACCCCTTAGCTGTTTTCCGGCCAAAAATGAACCTAGGGGTAAATAACACATGGGTACCGAGTCGACCGTTCTCTGGGATGCGTTTTCATGATAATCGAATGTACTCAGTTTTAGCTTTAGTTTTACCACAGATTAGCTTATAACGCTAGTATATAGGGCATAGAATAAGTAAAAAATAAAAATCGCTAGTTAATACCACTAACAAGGCTCAAAATAGCCCCACATTAACACGGTAGCATAATGAGGGTCCCTAGCTGCAAACCGAAGCATTGAGAACTTTGTAAGTGTACAGACAGTTTAATAAGAAGATACTTTATAAGGACAGTACACTTCGTGTATACAGGCAGGAGCCATCTTTGGAAAACAGTTTCGACCAGTCGAACCACAAACGTCGTGCTGGTCGATAGTCACAGTTCAGCTCACGTAGCACCGCATTCGTGGTTCGACTGGTCGAAACTGTTTTCCAAAGATGGCTCCAGCCTGAATGTATGAAAATACAATTATTAAATACATTATAGATATGCGTAGTAAATCGAGAATAAAGCATGTATAGCTGTATTTATAAACTGCTTATTAATGTATATTAATGCTTCATAAATGATTAATTAACTTTTTACTAATGCTTAACTAATATTCATAGCATGCAGTTATTATAAAGTTATTATAAAGTGTTACCAAAAATGTAAGAATTAACAGCTTTAAAAAAATGTCCAGACAGTCAGATGAACCAGAAACCAGCTTAATAATAATAAGCTTCCTTAAAACTGATCAGTTAGTTAGTAAGTTTTGAAAATAAGTTGTTTTACACGCATCACCTGTCATACAGAAGCAGGACCGTATGTCTCCTCTCAGCAAGGGCTCCAGCCAGAGTCTCTTCTGTTCCTCAGTGCCAAACAGGTGCAGCACTTCCATATTCCCAGTGTCTGTTAGACATTTACTGTATCAATATTACCATAAGTCACTCAGAATTTAGACTGTTGTTCCAAATTTAAGGTCAGTAAGATTGTTTTTAAGAAATAAATACTTTTATTCTGCAAGGATACATTAAATTGATCAAGTGAAAAACTTGTATAATGCTATTTCTAATATTTTTCTTAATGAGTTCTGAAGGATCATGTGACACTGAAGAGTAACAGATGCTAAAAAAACATTTTAAAATATGTTAAAATAGAAAACTTTAAATTATAATAATATTTTACAATATAACTGTTTTTACTTATTTTGATCAAATAAAAGCAGCTTTCATGAGCATAATAGACTAATGTCTTTCAAAAACATTTAAAATCTTACCAACCCCAAATTTTTGAACGGTACTGTAAATACAGTTATGTTGATTGCTGACATGTAGTATTGAGCGAGATTTTCTGTTTTAAATAGAAAATACGTCTACAAATCACACCAAATATAATTATATGACATTATACAACAATTTACACTAAATATAAAAAAAAATATCAGTATAGACAAAAAAAAAAGTAGATATACTCAAAATATGATATTTCTCTGATGAACCTGATTTTCACGAATTATGGTTGTAAAACTTGTTACATTTCATGTTACTATTATTATTCTGTACTATAATATATAATAATACACTTATATATTATAAGTAAGAAGTGTGTGTACCTTAAGTAGCTTTAGGCCAAAATCAAAAAGCCTCACAAAAACAATCACATTTCTGACTCATGCAGAGGCAACCACCCACCTGGGGCTTGGCAGTTGAAGACTTCGGGGGCGTAAAAGCAGTGTCCGGTCTCTTCTGCGATATGAGCATAATCCAGCTGAGAGAGGCCACTCTCTGCAGGAAGAAACAAATTCCACAAGCCTGCGGCTCGAGCCTTTGCCTGCTCACACAGATACATAGAGAAAATATTACTCGCTCCAGTTCAATTAGATACATTATTCTTTGCAGCTACACCACTGATGGGGTTGGTATAATTTACTCCAGCCATTACTCCAGTCTTCACTATCACATGATCCTTTCAGAAATCCTTCTAATATGCTGATTTGATGTTCAAGAAACATTTCTTATCATTATCAACGTTGAAAAAACAGTTGTGCTGTTTTTTTATGGAATCCAAATTTTTTGTGGAATCCATAATGGATTATTGTCTTTATGTTGTCACTTCTGATCAATTTAATGTAAATCTTAATGACCCCAAACAGCAGTATAAGTTGTGATATGATGGTACTATATAATATTCCAATGATTGTATGTATCATCACCTTCAACTCCTCTAACACAGGAGGTGTGTGCCATCTCTCAGGTGTGTCCTTGTGTTTGGCAAAGTACTCCTTTACTTTCTATACAAGAGAAAATAAAAGGGGGAAATAAGATTCTCCTTATAGTAATTAAAAACACAAACAATATAATTGTACACAAAGAAATAAATGATGATAATAATAATAATAATTATTATTATTAATCAAATACATTATCATTTTATTTTAATTGTATTCATTTTTTAACTATAATTTAATACAAAATTTGTAGACTTTTTTAGCATTTTATATTTGCATAAATTCAAATAACCAGATCATCTCCTGATAATATGAAAGATGTTTTGACATCATATCTTTCTGTTCTCTCGTGAGAATTATCCACACAGCTGACGACAGTGCTGACCTTTTGCGCAGGAAGTATGTGCTTTCTCATAAACTCTTTCACACGCTGAAGGACAACCTGACCTTTGGGTGACTGCATGAACAGCTGATCAGAGATCGGAAGGGATAATGTGGAGCTGCAATCCAAACCCACATCCTTTATAAAATACCATCATTATTTATAATTACATCCAAGCAAAATTTCAACCAACATACCCTGACAATAAAAATACAACCGATAATTATACACCCTGCTTACATGGAAACACCTTTAATTACATATTCTGCTGTTTCCGAAACAACTTCAAAGATAAGCCACAAAATAAAACCAAAACACACCATGCTTTATAAACAAAACTTGTTGTCGAAGTGAAATAATGAAAGATATCCTTATAAAGTCTTTTTAGAAAATTGTAAAACTGAAAATAACCATTAAGTCATGCTAGTAATTCCTCTAATGTGCATGAAGAGTTGAGATTGTGCTCTTGTACCTGAAGGCAATCTGTAAACCCAGCTCGGCTAACGGCTCCACGCTCTCTCCAAACTCAGCTGCGTTCATTGAACTGGCATTGCCCAACAAATGCCTTGCATAAATCCCCTCGCATAAAATGGGGAGAGAAAGAGAATTATTGGTCCTGAATAAGTTTAGCACCTGTGTGTTTTTCTCTGTGTATAGTTGTGTTTCATAAGACAAAATAAACAGAAGGTTCACCGGTCATTCGCAACCATGAACTACTGCATACAACTGACATTCTGGGAGTAAAATAATTTACCTTCATAGAAATATGTTTATTAAATATGTTTTTCTCATTTTAATACATGGCTCTGGAATACTTTGTGACAAGCAGGACAAGGCCAACTTGCCACAACTTGATTCTGATTGGTCAGTTGTAGTCAAACATACTGTAGTGTAGTTGGTTTATGGCCATGAATAATTGACAGTTTTTCCAAGCAACTGATTTCCTTCATGTAATTTGTTCCTGCTGGCAAAACACAGATTTTCAGCAGCCATTACTCCGGTAGTATCAGCTCTGGCAGTATCAGACTCCAGTCTTTAGAGTCACGTGATTCTTCAGAAATCATTCTAATATGCTGATTTTATGCTCAAGAAATTTTTCCTATAATTATCAATACTGAAAACAATTTGACAATGGACATGCTGCTTATCATTCTTGTGGAAGTCGTGATACATTTTGTCAGGATTCTGATGAATAGAAATTAATAGAACAGCATTTATTGTAAACAGATTTTTTTGTAAAATTATAAATGTCTTTACTGTAATTCTTTTTATTAATTTAATGCATTATTGCTGAATAAAGTATTAATTTTCATTAAAGAAAAACTTGATCCCGAACTTTTGCACAGTTTCATGTCTCTCATTGTACTACACTCTCCTTTTCCCCGCAAATAATGAATATTTCAAATCAGAATGATATTAAATGTCCATTAATCATGTAATAATCTTTGAGAAATATTACTGTGGCGAGCAGGATTAGGCCGAGGGCGGGGAGAGAGCGGCGCGAGGCCGGTGGCGTGATTGATAATGAGCAGTCTCGTATCTCTCACGGAGGAGCGGAAGAATAAAGGAGGAGCGACGACAGTGAAGATCGAGAGAGACCGGTGCGTCGCTCATTATCAATCACGCCACCAGCCTCGTGCCGCTCTCTCACAGCCCTCGGCCTCGTCCTTGCTCGCCACAATGACTATTTTATATTACTACTGTAATTTTGTGTAAAACTTTACGGTAACTTTAAAGTCTAGCAGCAGGTGAATGTACTTCCTTTATATAAGTGTGTGTTTTTATCTGATTGGCACAAACAGTTTAACTTTGTTTTAACAACAATGTCTTGACGTGGACTGCATGAACTTAATACCTGCGCAATTGCAGCCATTTTGAAAATGGCCATGGAAATAAAGAAGTTTAGCTGGGGGAGAGAGTTTGGGATCCCTCGACAACAGCAGTAAATGGAGATCAGGTCATCTGATGAGGGAATTCCTGCTCAAAAGCAACAGATGAATTAAAACATAAAATATAGAGAGGAATAATAAAATAGCATAAAAGGACACCGTTTCCTTAAAAGATTAGTTAACCCAAAAATGGAAATTCGGTCATCATTTATTCACAATCATGGTGGTCTAAACCCATAAGACTTTGGTTCATCTTTATTTTTTAAAGAAACCTGAGGGGTTTCTGTCCCTTCACATAAAGTCCAGGTAACCAAAAGTTAAAAGATCTAAAAGGGTTATAAAGGCATAGTAAAACCAAACCAATTAATCAAAGCCTTGTGGGTTTGGAACAACATGAGTATGAGTAAATAATGAATTATCCCATTAACGCTACAAAAATATAATAATAAAAAAAAAGAGATTCTCCACCTTCTACTCCTGTAACTCCGCCCATTGTGCTGATGACTTTGTAGTGACTGGGCCAATAGTGTGGCATGAGGAAATAAGCCAAGTCTGCTATTGGCTGTCCAGTAGTGGACAATTCCCAATCCAGCACAGCCAGCACACGAGCCTGAAGAGAGATAATAAAACTTTCAGGAGACCCATATGTTACCACATGTAAAAGTCTGAACTCTTTCATAGCAGGGACTGAGGTTTTGGTTTGACTGACAGAAACACATTGTTATATCTATTACCCATCATTACAAAATATTATGTGAGAAAATAGTGTTTCAATAAGCTTATTAAGAATGTTCTGCTAAAAGACATGTGACATTATAATGGGTGGTTCAATTAAGACTTGCTCTGCCAGTTGGTTTTGATTTACTTGATCTTTACAATTCTCTCTGTGATAAATCATCCGCTGACAATGGTATGTAAGCTTAAAAAGTCCTGAGGCTCTAAAAAGGTAATGCCACTGTAATAATGAAACATTTTCACTTTGCATTAAACTTGATTGCCAAGATTCTATGGAGGAATTTCCTTACTTCTTATTAAGTCCAACAAATAGACATAACATTTTTAAAAATGAATACTTTTATTCAACAAGGACACATATATTGATCAAAGGTGTCAGTAAAGTAATTTATAACTGTACAAAAGATTATATACAGGTCCTTCTCAAAAAATTAGCATATTGTGATAAAGTTCATTATTTTCCATAATGTAATGATAAAAATTTAACTTTCATATATTTTAGATTCATTGCACACCAACTGAAATATTTCAGGTCTTTTATTGTTTTAATACTGATGATTTTGGCATACAGCTCATGAAAACCCAAAATTCCTATCTCAAAAAATTAGCACATCATCAAAAGGGTCTCTAAACGAGCTATTAACCTAATCATCTGAATCAACTAATTAACTCTAAACACCTGCAAAAGATTCCTGAGGCTTTTAAAAACTCCCAGCCTGTTTCATTACTCAAAACCGCAATCAGTGCGGCGTGGCATGGAGGCAATCAGCCTGTGGCACTGCTGAGGTGTTATGGAGGCCCACGATGCTTCGATAGCGGCCTTAAGCTCATCCAGAGTGTTGGGTCTTGCGTCTCTCAACTTTCTCTTCACAATATCCCACAGATTCTCTATGGGGTTCAGGTCAGGAGAGTTGGCAGGCCAATTGAGCACAGTAATTCCATGGTCAGTAAACCATTTACCAGTGGTTTTGGCACTGTGAGCAGGTGCCAGGTCGTGCTGAAAAATTAAATCTTCATCTCCATATAGCTTTTCAGCAGATGGAAGCATGAAGTGCTCCAAAATCTCCTGATAGCTAGCTGCATTGACCCTGCCCTTGATAAAACACAGTGGACCAACACCAGCAGCTGACATGGCACCCCAGACCATCACTGACTGTTGCTACTTGACACTGGACTTCAGGCATTTTGGCATTCCCTTCTCCCCAGTCTTCCTCCAGACTCTGGCATCTTGATTTCCGAATGACATACAAAATTTGCTTTCATCGGAAAAAAGTACTTTGGACCACTGAGCAACAGTCCAGTGCTGCTTCTCTGTAGCCCAGGTCAGGCGCTTCTGCCGCTGTTTCTGGTTCAAAAGTGGCTTGACCTGGGGAATGCGGCACCTGTAGCCCATTTCCTGCACACGCCTGTGCACGGTGGCTCTGGATGTTTCTACTCCAGACTCAGTCCACTGCTTCCGCAGGTCCCCCAAGGTCTGGAATCGGTCCTTCTCCACAATCTTCCTCAGGGTCCGGTCACCTCTTCTCGTTGTGCAGCGTTTTTTGCCACACTTTTTCCTTCCCACAGACTTCCCACTGAGGTGTCTTGATACAGCACTCTGGGAACAGCCTATTTGTTCAGAAATTTCTTTTTGTGTCTTACCCTCTTGCTTGAGGGTGTCAATGATGGCCTTCTGGACAGCAGTCAGGTCGGCAGTCTTACCCATGATTGCGGTTTTGAGTAATGAAACAGGCTGGGAGTTTTTAAAAGCCTCAGGAATCTTTTGCAGGTGTTTAGAGTTAATTAGTTGATTCAGATGATTAGGTTAATAGCTCGTTTAGAGACCCTTTTCATGATGTGCTAATTTTTTTAGATAGGAATTTTGGGTTTTCATGAGCTGTATGCCAAAATCATCAGTATTAAAACAATAAAAGACCTGAAATATTTCAGTTGGTGTGCAATGAATCTAAAATATATGAAAGTTTAATTTTTATCATTACATTATGGAAAATAATTGACTTTATTACAATATGCTAATTTTTTTAGAAGGACCTGTATATTATTTGATGTCTGATTTTCAAACTTTTAAACATGTGTAACGGTTCAAATTACTCACGGTTCGGACTGTATTACGGTTTTAGTGCTATGTTCAGGAAAAATAAGGACTACTGTCAAATAAAAAAAGAAAATAAGAACAAATAATCAAACTACAAGCAATAGCACAAATAAATACAATAGCAAGACCAAATGTGCAAATAAAATAAAGTGTTTTTCAAGGTTGTCTAACAGTAGTTTTCAGGTACAGAAATTGAATCATCAAATGTAAAATAACACTGAATATAATCTTGACTAAATAAATTGATCCTTATTAAAGTTACAAAAGTGATTCAGTCAAGAGCAGTGACTGTTATGGCATTAATCAACTATTTATTTTGTTGAATTATTTAAGAAGAAAAAAATCATCAGAATGGAGGGAGCCCATAATTCAAATTAGAGCTGCTGTATAGATGAATTGAACTCTTTCCATAATTAAGGAACTTAATACAATAATTGAAAGGAACTGAATCAACACTGAACTGAACAATGACACTATTGTATTTCTAGAGCTGCTTTACAGCAGAATTGACCTCTATTTGCATCACTGATCATTATTTACCCGTTTATCACTGTAAAGCTGCTTTGAATAATCTGTATTGTATAAAGCGCTAATACCTATATAAATAAAGGTGACTTGACTTATCGTAGGTATTAGTACCTCTGTAGGGTGGAATATCAGGTTGTCAATTCGGAAATCTCCATGAACAAGGGACACTTCATTGTCACTGGTTGGCAGGTTGTGGTTTAGCCAATCACAAAGTTTATCCATGGCTGGATTCTCTTTGTGGGCAGAGGCTTTGTACTGCTTTGTCCATGTGGACACCTGAAAACAAGACATAATTTAAAAAATAAGTTCTTGGCGGGTTAAAAGATGACCATAGATATAGAGTTTAATAATAGTCTGAATTTAAAATTTTGATTTCAGGTCAATACCTCATGACTGATAATGTCTTTATCTCACCTGTCTTTTACAATAACCTGACCCCTTTCCGTATCCCAGGAGGCTGAGCGTATCAACGTCCAGAGAGTGAAGTTTGGCTAGAGTCTCCACTGCAGCCACATACAAAGCTGTTCGCTCTGCCGCACTGACCCCTGGGAGCCTCAAGTCCCTGAATATACGTCCCTGATGTGCAGACATACATATACAGAATAACATCACCCTTGATGTTCCTCCATTCTTAAACCATTGAAAACTACACAGACTAAAAAGGTGAGGTGAAAAATCAATCATGACTGCCCCCTTCTGGCATAGTGCAAAACTTGAACTGCTAGAGCTGTTAGATTGAATCTCAGAAAGAATTCAAAAACTGAGAAATGTTGGCTCAATGTGGCTATATTTAACTCCGATATGGTCCAACATTGTAACAACATAAATTAAATTAACAATCAAGGTAACTTCCACGGGGTACGAGTACCTGTACATGCTCCATGATGTAGAACTCTGTGCCGATGACACTAGTATCTGTGCAGTACATCACAGGGTGAGGAACAGGAAAGCCAACAGAATACAGAGCCTTTTGTACAGCATACTCTCTATCTACCTGCACACAAAAATTCAAACACTACATGATCATGTTTTGTTTGAGTGAAACCATGGTGATATTTAATATTACACATAATTACTATTTAATCTGTCTTTAAACAAAAAAATTACTTTAACAGAAATTAAAACATTATAATGTACAGTAGAAAAGGACACTGAATATAATAAGTCTAATGAGGTTTCAGTGTTATCTTAGAAATATTTATATATTAGTATATTATTTATTTATATTTTGAATTAATTTTCATTTATTTTTTTATTTTTTATATTGGTGTAAAGTAGTACATATACAAGTGCTATATAAATGCCTCATTCATTCAATCATTATATATTTTATAATTTAATATTAGTCTTGTGATTTAAAAATTATTTCAATTTTTTTAATTTTAGTACGTTATGTTATTTTAGTTATTTGCCAAGACCACATTTCTCATTTTAGTTTAAGTTTAACTTTTTAATCTAATATATTTTTAATTTCAGCCTTATTTCAATTTATATGTTTAGTTTGTTATATAAGTGTTTGAATATTCACCTGCCTCATCCAAAATGCACCTATTTCGAAATTTTAAGAGGAATAGATAGCAAATATTTTATGGCAGCAGATTTTAGAAATCTGTACGGTTTTGCCTTTTAAACATAAAAGCTGTTCAAGTTAGTTGAAAAACGTGACAAAATACAAAAGATGGATAACTGTTAAGTTACATGGCATAAAAAAAATGTAAAGCATTTACTGAGAAAAAAAAACAGCAAGAAGTTTACAATCTTGCACATTTGACTTAGTATTCTTTGGTTCTGTCTCCCTCTGCTGATTAACGTAGGCTACTACATGTAATTATGTTTTGCGTTGTCAAGTACAGTCACTGGTGTCAAAGTCCTTTTTGCATGTTCACAACAGCGTTTGATTGACCCAACTAAGCTGTATTAAACTCACCATTACAATATTCTATAAATATGCATGTTATCCTGCTTTTTTACATTAATACGATATTTAACAATAGTAGCCTACCTTATGAGCTCCAGGCAGCAGTTCTCCTGGAGGTTTCTTTCTGAGCACATAACGCTTGTCTGCAGTCTCAATGTAAAACGTTGGGTTGGACTGACCAGCTCTATTCAAAACAAATAAATAAAATGCAATACAATAACAAACCAACAAAGCATGGGTTTTGATGAGGTGCATCTAAAGGAGATGTGTTGGGAGATTTCTTACATGTACTGCTGCACAGTTAAAGATCTGTTGCCTGAAAAGCTGTCAAGTTTCCCTGACAAATATATTTTCAAGTTATTGGTGTCAAATCGATGTTCTGGACGGACAGCGGTGGTTTGGCGATCCATGACGACTTAAAATAAATTGAGAAATAAAGTTCACGATTCAAACTGTTGTGGGCGATTTCAAAATAAAAGTCATCAACTAACCGAGGAAAAAAATATCATAAAAGTCCCACTTCTGAAAAGTGGTACAGGAAGCACTTAGATATTTATGGGATAAATCTAAATGCGCTAAAATTCTAAAATCTAAAACTGATCCAAAGTTCTGATAAGATAATAATACAGATGTTCAGAAAAATTTATAGCATGTGCTTAATAACTGTTTACAATTTGACCTTTTAAACAGTAGGCCTATATTAAGCACCAAAATGAGAATTGACAACCTAGTTTAGCTGCAAAAGGTGTACAAATTGTACTAACGAATTAACTAACTTACTAACTAAATAAAGAAATAAATAACTTTTTCATGTTTCAATTTTCATATTAAATTATTTACCCTATAACATGGAATAAATATATGACCATTGCCTTGATTAAATTTCAATAAATGTAATATTTTTAATATATTTCTCTATATTTTATATATTTCTCATTTCTGATATCCCTGATATCCCCTAAGCTACCAGTGTAAATGAGTATGTAGCCCATATACAGCTCATGCATTATTTTATTTCTATTAAGCATTTAGTTGTGCTTGTTCTTTTCTTTTTCTTCAGATTTTTTTTTATTTCTTTTTTTATTTCTTACAAATATAAATTACACACACTTCCATTCCAAAAGTTTGGGGTTGTGGGGTTTTTGAAAAAAGTCTCTTATGCTCACTAAGGCTGCATTTAGTCAATCAAAATGTGAAATATTATTAGTTTAAAATAGCCATTTTACATTTTAATATCTTTTAAAATGTAATTCATTTATATGATGGCAAAGCTTTATTTTGAAGAATTACTCTTTCAGAAATATTCTAATGATTTGGTGATCATGGAAGCATGATCCTGTTTTTCAGGATTCTGATGAGTTAAAGTGTACAGAAACAGCATTTATTTGACATTATATGCATCCTTAATGATTAAAATTATTAATTCATTTAAAATTACTGACCCCAAACTTTTCAAGGGTAATGTATATTTAAGTGTATTCAAACCTTTAGCTATCTATTTTTAAAATGATCTGACAGTTAATAAAAATAATATTATGAATGAACCGCAGGTGTCAGTAAACTTTAAATAAATAATACTATAGGCTAGCTATGATGGTCTTCAGAGAAAAAAAAAGGGAAAATGGAACAGCCTTGTCAATATCCAAATTCATTGTACAGATGTGATTTGTGGAATCAGGTGTTGCATATAAACTTGCTATGAATATCTTTCTGTGAATAAAGTTTTAAATGAGCAAGTTTGATATTATAACCTGAGGATTCTGAAGAAGAAAACAATCTAAAACAATGCAAACTCATCCTTATTTACACAAAAGCTTTAGTGGCATGTTGTTAATAAATTATTCACAAGTTTTGTAAATCATTTCATATACTGTATGAAATACCAATAGCAATACATGATATGGTGCACATCAGTCCTTGACCCCCAAAATGTTAGCATATAAAAGTATGTACAATGTAAAACAATGTGAAATAGTTATTTTCAATGCTTACAAAAATAAAATAATCATTAAAATTCCAATGAACAAAAAAAATAACCTCTGTAAAATCCTTTGTATTGGATATGTAATGAGCTATGCATTTGATCATGTCCATGTAGGCCTACTTTAATCACTTTATGCAAACACAGTCTATTCTTCTGCTCTTGTGTTTGCTTGTGTCCAACAAGACTTCAGTGATATCTCTAGCAGTTTGCTCACATGCATCCAGGTTTAGGTTTGAAAAAGGGAGTCACAATTGTATGGCATGATGGACATGACTGTGATAAAATATATTATATGCATCCTGAAGAATAAAACAATTAAACCAAGCATCATTACTTGCATTTTGCAAAAAATATATAAATATAATCTCAAACCCAATTACTTAACCAAATTTCTAACAGTTGCGATCACTTTCTCAGCAGGGAAACATGACTGTATTACAGAGTGTGTGTTCGTGCATGTGTGTGCGTGCGTGTGTATATATTTGTGTAAGTAGGAGCCGTGAGCCAAGTATGTATGCAAGTCTTTTGTGTTCAAGAGGAAAGAAGAAAGTTCAGCTACTGCCCATATTCGGTGAGTAGAAGAGAGGTCACAAGCTAATAAAATTCACTTCAGAAATATATCTTTATACATTGGCAAATTTAATTTAACTAACCCCAAGTCTTTAAGGCAAAAATGGCTGTTAAGAATAATAAAGCAGTGATTTTGTACAAAATCAAAGGTTTCAGTTGTTGAAATGTACGGAGCCCCTAAAGTGACGTGGTGGTGGAAAAAAATTTAGGATGGGAGATTTTTCTTTTTTTAATCTTTTGCGTTCCCTTGCAAAACTTTTGCGTTCCCCCGAGAAACTTTGCGTTCCCTCGCAAAGTTATTTGCGTTCCCACGCAAAAGTGTTGTTGCGTTCCCTCGCAAAGATATTTGTGTTCCCACGCAGGGCCGGATTAAGAGTTCAGAGGCCCCTGGGCACAATGTCTTGTAGGCCCCCCCTTAGACAGGCCAAATGTATATTTTGTCCAAGGACATTTTAATATGGCATTTACAGTTTTACTGACTTAAAAGGAACCTTGTTGTACTATGCTGGAGTAAAGTTCATAAATGGTCGTTCTTTCCCATAGGAATTTGTAAAACTATGTTGGGTGGACCTCTGTGCCTCTAGGGGGGTTCGTGGGCATGCTCCCCCGCAAGAAAATTTTTTACATTTTAAGGTTAAATGCATCAATCTCGTGCTCTTTGAGAGATCAAAATTAAGAGCTTCAACCCATGAACTGCTCGTTGAACAAAGAAAAAGCATTGATTTGTACCAGGAAAATAAAAAGGGCTCAAACATCTTTTTAGTTAAAAGAGTCTCAGTCTCAGTCAACCCTGGCACCTTGTGTACAGCATGAAGTTTTCTGCTATGAAGGTATATTCTAGGCCTGTCTTAGTGTCCAGTGTTTTAACAGTATTGAAAATAGTGCCTTTAGTTGTATTTTTTTATATGTAGATTTCCAGAGACTCCAGAATGGAAAAACAAGCCCTGAGGGACAGCAATGCACCAGCAGGTGAGAACATGCACACTTTCTTAAATATAACTTTTTTTGTGTGTGATGTAGGTCCAAAATTACCATATGCCCTTCATTTTGTAGCTTCAGATGACAGCGGCTCACTTCGAGAGCAGGTTAAGCAAGTTGGGACAATGTTGAAGACGTTTGCTCGCACTGGGCAATCAGGTAATTCCCACTGGGGTCACCTGTATGTAGTAGACCTAGATATAACTGTCATAGTTTAGTAGTTGAGGGACCAGGACTGACTACTTTATTCTTTTATTCTGGGAACCCCTGTAGGTGCAGATCAGACCCCAATGCTGCAACGTCTTGGAGAGTTTGGTGATGTTGTGCGTAGCATGGACAACAAAATGGACACTATGCTGCAACATTTTCAGTGCCAATGTGTCTGTTGGAGAGTTATCCCTGCCAGGGGATCTGTTACTTCCCCTAGACACCCAGGAAGATTTGGCGTTACTTGACAACAGTATGAGGCAGGATAAAGAGCTCCAGAAACGATTTGTAAGTGTGCTGATTTCGTTTATAACGCCATAGTGAAAGAAAAAAAAACTCGTTAGATAAAGCGTTGTGGATTTTTTTGGTTCGCGTACCTACCCGAAGTGATAAGATAAAATAAAATTCTGCATCAAAATTTATAGACAAGACAAGTAGTTTGTTTAGGCATGGTTTGTAAGGAATTACAAACCTGCGCACATATATTCAAACGCACATAACTATAGAATCAATTCTTAATGCGCATGTGAACGCCATCAGCGTCTATCACAGGTTCACGTTTAAAGTCTGTTTAGAGAGAACGGTGTCGTCTTAGCGGCCCCTAATTTAATAACAAATGATAATTTAGACGGAAGTGAATCAATCAAAACTAACTTTAGCTGGAAAAAACATTTTTCAAGAACCACTATAAAACCAAACCAATCTCTGTTACCTTAAATTATATGTTTATCTCTGTAAAGCCTTTTGAAACAATCTACATTGTTAAAAGCGCTATATAAATGAGGATGACTTGACTTGACTTGATAATATAAATTTATCTCTAAACAGCCGATTGAGAGACAAGTCCAAATAAGGGGCCGTCTGCAAAGTTCAAATCCCAAACCCATCTGCACATTTTATATTATTAAACATATTCTATAGCTTCACTATGACATTGTGGCCAAATTCAGTTCACACATCACCGCTCTCCTGCTGGTTATACTACAATACTTAGTTTGATTAAAAAAAAGCATAGTTGTTATGATTTTTTATGAAATAAAATCAATAACTTCACACTTTTATGTGTAATGCCATCGAAATTCAGTAAGCAAATATAATGCATAAGCTATGATTGTAACTAGCTGCGCACAGTACCAATATAATTTTGTGTAATTAATAGGCCTACTTATTTTTTAGGTGCAATTACTTTCCATACTAGCTTTCCTGTAGCTCAAACAGTAGAGCGTTGGTGCATGTAATACCAAGGTCATAGGTTCGATTCCCAGGGAAGAGCAAGAACTCATAAGAATGTAAATGTATACCTTAGGATATAAGAGTTACATTTACAGTTATGCATTTGGAAGAAAAAGTGTTGTATAACCAATATTAGAGCAGTGATGTGTGAACTAAATTTGGTGTGTTACAGTGGAGTTATTGAATATTTTTCATAATATAAAATGTGCAAAAGCAGTGTAGTATGACCAGTGGGTCACCATTGATGTGTAAGCTGAATTGGGTGGCACTACAGTTTGTAACATTGAAGCTAATGACTATTTTTGTATTTTTGAATATGAGTTGATGCTGTAGTCGTTTGTTGGGTTATATTCCACTTTGCAGATGGTCCCTTGACTTGTCTCTCAGCCGCCTGCACATAAAGATCCATTTAGCCTATATTATAAAGCTCGTTTTGAGGAAAATTGGGTTGTAGCTCGTTGTCTAGGTTACTGTGATTGTAAATAGGTGTCGTTTGTGTTTTAACAACGTTTAGCTCAAGAATATTGATCCGGGAAGTTCCTTGAGTTAAGCACTGACCGCATTTCTTTATATTTGAGTCCAAGTTCAAACACTATGAAACGCTCGATTAACGTACGGAGCTCTGAAGCACTGCCAGCGGGACATTAAACAGGAAGTGTCTGTCCGAGCTCACAACAGGTTTTGCGTGGGAACACAAATAACTTTGCGAGGGAACGCAAAACTTTTGCGAGGGAACGCAAAAGTTTTGCGAGTGAACGCAAAAGATTTAAAAAAAAAAATTCTCCCATCCTAATTTTTTTTTTTCACCACCACATCCCTTTAGGGGCTCCGTAGAAATGGGTTTTCATTTTACATTTTGTCATTTTTTGTCATTATTTGTAATTTTTTTAAGGATTTGGTTGAATCAGCATTTTATGTTCAAGTTCTTTTACTATCACAGCCTTCCATTTTGATAAATCCTTATGCAAATCTTCTTCTTCGGGAGCATCTTTAGATCATCCACCAATGCCAAAGGATTGATTCTCATAGCGCAGACTATTTCTGAATAAGAAAAATAACTTTCCAGGCAGGTTCTGGGAAATCGGCCTTGAAAAAGATGAATCACTGGTACACTGTGGGCTTTAAATAAAAATAGAAATAAAATCTGTCAGGACACCATAAATCTGTGCACCAGGAATCTTTTTTTTTTTTTGTCGGTTCCTATTATATTTTCTTGTCTACAACATGACTCTAGGTTGAATAATGAGGCACGTTGGTGAATACAGTATCATAGTGGGCTCAGGCCAACAAATCTTATGGACAGATTCTGCGTCTAGTGGTGATCTCTTCATTCAGATTTCCTGCAGCATAAACACAATCAGAATTAGCCTCTAAACTGCAGCACATCCCATCGCTTGGCAAAAATGACATACAGGCTATCTGCATCGTAGAGGTGGGGTTTCAGTGCCCCCCTATAAATGTCCACCCATGCAGAATGGTCTGCATCACTCCAAGATGTCAGTTTCGAAGGGAACCAGATGGTAGTAGGACAGGTTAGTGACATAAGCTTCAGGATCATCGTCACTCAGGTCTTGATCCACAGGATCCAGAGATTCTCTCCCGTCCTCATCATACCTGTATTTTCAGAGATTTTTAAACAATAATTATATATGAAATGATGGGAAAACAACATCTTAAGAAACAATATAACTAAAACCCAGCAAGCTGCCTGTCTAGACCATTTTTAAGACATCGTAGGCATAGGCTGTTTTTATTTTTAAAGGGATAGTTCACCCAAAAATGAAAATTCTGTCAGTATTTACTCACCCTCATGTTGTTCCAACCCCATAAGACCTTCGTTCATCTTCGGAACACGAATTAAGATATTTTTGATATTTTTGAAATCTTAGAGCTGGATCACTCCTCCATACTCCTCCATAGGCTGCTTCAGGGATTGAAACTTGCCAGCCACGAAAAGTCATTAAAGACATCGTTAAAATAGTCCAAGTGACTACTGTGGCTCAATCTTAAGTTTACCAAGCGATGAGAATACTTTTTGTGCGCAAAAACAAACAAAAATAACGACTTTATTTCAACTATTCATTTCCTTCTCTGTTGGCCTCTAGTCAGTTAATGTAGTATGATTGCGTAGAGCTACGTCACACGTAGGCTCACTATTGGTCATGTGGGTGATGCGTACAACAACAGAAGCTTTACGCTATTACACTGGTGAACTGACTCGAGGCCCAGAGAGAAGGAAATGAATAGTTGAAATAAACTTGTTATTTTTGTTTGTTTTTGCGCACAAAAAGTATTCTCGTTGTTTGATAAACGTAAGATTGAGCCACTGTAGTCACTTGGACTATATTAACGATATCTTTAATGACTTCTCGGTGCAGGCAAGTTTCAATCCCTTAGAAGCCTATGGAGGAGTGATCCAGCTCTCAGATTTCATCAAAAATATCTTAATTCGTGTTCCGAAGATGAATGAAGGTCTTACGGGGTTGGAACAACATGAGGTTAATAAATACTGACAGAATTATTTTTGGGTGAACTAACCCTTTAACAAGACTTCACCTGCTGTTTTTTTTCCACATAGCAGCAACATAGACTTAAAATACTCTGTCATTTTTGGTCATATAAATAAAATCAATACATGATTATAAACTATAGAGGGTCTTCTTTTTTTGTGTACACTCACATTAACATCAAAACCGTATGCTTTTGTAAAATGAAGAAAATAAACAGGGTGTGCTTTCTGCCTCTCTGTCTCCGTTAACTTTTTTTCTGGAGCACGTCTCTAAACTTAAACAAAGCTCAGCGATTACTATTCACACAAGTGTAACCCGTGTCGTGGCAAGTGTGTTACCCTCACTCTCCTCAGTAAAAGACACGGAGGGGCGTGAACGAAGACACTGCTTCAATCTATGGACCAGCGATCAGAAGACCAGAATTCGCTCAAGAGACTGTGTTAGCAGCAAAGAAGCACAGGGACACACTGTTTAAGTTGGAAAAACAGGCAAGTTATATTTAAAAGGAATAACAAGTGAATAAAATAAAAGAAAGTATGTAGAAAACAATGAAATCAAATTATCACCACATCACATATAAGAAAATAAACCAGAAATTAATAAAGTATAACCCCCTTTGTTTCTCCTTTTATCTATTATAAAGGTGTGTTCCCTATTTAGTTTAAATCTAATTGCACCTGATTAACTTTTAATTTAATATGATTATGGGATACAATTTTCTTATTTATTTAAACTATTCCTAATTTACCTATTTAATATAAGGAATACTTTTCTCCCTTAATTTGATTTAAATATAGTTCTTCCAACTTAACCCTTTAAATTACTCCACGCTTTCAATTCTCGTTTTCCAAAATAGAAAAAATAGAAAAGAACCACCTCTCATCCGTCAAAAATGTCTTGTAGAGAGGTGCTGCTACATTAAATCATCAGGAATTGTAAAAATACAGCAGCCGCACACTCAAAACACTGTGCAAAATCAATTTTAATAGCAAGCTTTCCGTCTTCCGACCTTCTTCAGGCCTGAAGAAGGTCGGAAGACCGAAAGCTTGCTATTAAAATTGATTTTGCACAGTGTTTTGAGTGTGTGGCTGCTGTATTTTTACAATTCTCGTTTTCCAGAAATAGAAAAGATAAAACACTTAATCAATAAATCAAAAGAAATAATCACAATGAGATTGAAAGTACAATAAAGAAAATACATTTACACTCAAATGTGTTCAATGCTCACAGAAATCTCAATGTGATTTGAGATTTTACCAGTTCCAGTTCCAGTTCACAGTTCTTTCACGAGATCCTTCTTCCGCAAATTCAGCTCTGCTTAACAGTTAGGTAGGGAAAAAAAAAACGTGTGCTCAGTCCTACCCATAGACTGTAAAAAAATATGGACGTAGTGTCGATAAACGAAAATGGGCAAAAAGGCGGGACGTGGGTGGACTTGAGGTGCCTGGATGCTGAAACTACGCCCGCCTTGCTCGAGTTTGCTCAGGCTAAGAGCTAATGTGCTACTGGCCTCGCGCTAAAGTGACAGCTGACTTGAAGAAGTAGACCTAAAGCCAATAGTGAAAGTTCATGTTTTTGCCCTTTGAAATACTATAATAGTTAAAAGACATAACTAACCGTGAGACTATGTGTATTGTGATGCATTATTATTCTCATGCAGTAACTTACAATATTTGCTCTGAGTGTGTGTGCGACAGTGATGCGCATACATGTCAGTCAGCGCGGCACTGCACGTCAAGTTCGTAGAGAGCTTTATTCAGTCCATTTTAAATTCTGATAGATATTACCTAAGAAGTTCAAGTAAATGCACTAAAAATACGCGCTAATTTAAGGGACGAATAGAAAGCACTGACACCTGCAGGATTTAATCTGACGGTACTTTTTATTGAACACTAAAAAGTGAAATAAGCATATTATAGTCTATCTGCTCCATAAGATCAACGGTACAGCAGAACGAGTGTGGCCTCTATATCTTAGACGTTTTTAAATCTGAACTCCAAAAAGCAACGATATTGTCAGACATCCATGAGTGCATGTTCACAGAGGAAAACAACTGAAGAACAGCGCTGGTTGTTCACTCGACAACGACGGAATCCAACGGCGTGGGCGAAGGTAAGGGCGGCGTGTAATAAACTGTATAAAATAATCCCGAAAAAAGTAAAAACACGGCAGAGATGACAAGTTCAGCAGCTGGAATCAGCTGAGGTGACATGATGGCTAACAGAGAGCAGACAAACGGCTAGTAAGAGCAGCGGCAATCCACCTGTCACTCAAGTGGCCACGCCCCTGATTATGCAGCATTTTAAGGCTTAATATAATTTAAACTGATGAGTTCTAAAAAAATTCACCCCCCTCACAGTTGTCAGGAAGGGTAAAATTAGCTGTATAGACCAAAACAACTTAAGACACCAGGCTGTAAACTTTTTTTTTTCTGCGGTAAAGTTGGGCATTTTAACATGGGGGAGATACAGATTTGGCTCACTTTTGCAGTCAGCCTCAAGCGGCAAGGCGATGAATTGCAGTTTAATTCACTTCCGTGTTGGTTTCAAGAGAGAGACAGGGAGGTTGCCGCTTGGTCCTACCACACTGTTCATGCTGATTTACAGTTCGATCCTTATATGGGCATGGCTCGCCAGTTCCTGCTTGCAACCGTTTCTCGTTCTTTCGATGTGAAGCAGGGACAATACGCGTGCAAACTTCTCCAACTCGTCCGATGTTCCGGAATGCAGCATCCAACTCAGAAATTAGAAAAAATAACAGACAAAGAACCAACAGAAAACCCAAGAAAAGGAATAAAGGGGGGGAAAAACCAACCAAGAGTACTCTAATATCAATTAGAAAAAGTTTGCGGCAGCTCTTTCAGCTTTAGGCCCGTACTTCAATGCACGTACAAAAAAGCTAGATTCACTTTTACTCAAAATCAATTATAACAATATCAAATTCTGTTTCTATTTCTCAAAACCTTTATGTTCTATATCTCTAAATCTCTCTAAACAAACTACTAGATCGCTCAGTCTAATTCTTTCTCTTCCCAGATCGTGCTCACTGCTTCTTTCTCGGTGCTTCCCTCGGAAAAAGATCATTGCATCGATAGACATAATAAATACATAGACGCCCTATTGGCTGCTGGAGTGTCCGTCAACGGCGCCGCCATATTGCGGAGGGCAACTTTCTCATACTTCTCATAGCGAGAATTGAGAAAAATGCCTGTTTCGTGTGCTGTTTGGGGCTGGACACAATCGCCACACAATTGAAAACAGGTCTCGAGGAATTATCTTTCCCAAGCAAGACTGAACATTTGTTTCTGGTTGTATTTGGTCATGATATAATTAGTAATAGTAACTTCCAGAGGAGAAAAGCCGCGAAATTTAAAAATACTACAGTTATTGTGTCACGAAATGTAGTTTTAATTGTATTTCAGGCTACAATGTAGTTGTTTAAAGCTCAAATATGTGGTTTATTTATAAAGATAGCGCCTATTTAAAAATTTGATCTCGGAGTTGAGATCCAGGGATCAGCGCGCGCTCAGCGCTCTCATGTACCCCATGCTTCTGAAGTTTGACGCTGGCTCTGATGTCTCTAGTCTAATTAATTATATCTTCACAATTCTTATCCAAGAATAAAAAGCCAGATAGCCTACATGACAAGCCGGAGCTTTGACAATTCCTTATTTAAATTTTTTTTTTTTATAAATCTGTCTAACTATCGAGATTTTAAATAAATAGAGATGGAACTTTTTGTACACCACGTATACGTTTATCAAATTAAAATCAAAAATCAAAAATTACATTTATCAACTGATTTCAGTGGTTTGTATACAAACCACTGAAATCAGTTAATAAATGTAATTTTCTTTTTTGTGTTTATCCAGAAAAACCGCAGCTCACCGTTTACTTGCATTTGATTACAGTGCAGTCTTGCCCTCCGCAAAATGGCGGACGCGTTGACGTATCGCAGCAACGTTCCAATGCGGCCAATAGGGCATCTATGTATTTATTATGTCTATGATTGCATCATCTCTCGACTCCGATGACTCCACCAACTAAGGCGGCCAACTCTGATTCGTTTATTAGGACCAATCATCGTCTCATTAAATCAAATCACTCTTCTTTAATTTATGTATTCTTATTTTCTCTTTTCTTTACAGATATTTAATAAAATAACTGTATATTCACATAAGTGTCAGTTTCTTTCTTTTCTATTTCAAAAAATAAAACATCTTTAGGTTACACAAGCATGAGCAATATATCTTTATAATCATTTAAGTTTGTACTTTTAAAATATCTAATTCAAAACTAAAATAAATAGTCTCTGTTTATGTAATCTATAAAAAAAGAGAGAGTTGTCAGCCGATCTCATTACCGTTCTCTCAGCTCATTATTCTGCTAATGTGACACGTCCACGGAGAGCGCGTGTTATTCAAACGCAAATGATCTGAAGCAGCACATAAGTGTCAACGCCCCTCATAAACGCGATAACACAACAAATGTAAACATCAGATTAATGTACTATTTCTCTTGCGAGGCTGTGTGAGGAATAATCCTGGGACATTTACCTCAGAACATGTGCTGTTTTATTTTCATTTCGAGGAGCAACGGATCCATCTGAGAAGTAAGTTTTTTTTAAATTATTGTTCTAATCGCGATATAGTGTATGTAAACCGCAAAAAGACTGTTTTATATGAATCACGTCTGTGTGTGAATGAATGAACTGAACAGTTTTTACCAAACCCTATTGCTATACTGAGATGAGTGAAAATCGACTGAAATATGTTGAAATAACGTTAAAATGTCTTTGTATTAGCAGCGTATTAAACTGCAAATTAATATTTATATGCCCTAATATTGGCTCATAAAAACAACAAACGATATGCCTATGTTACAGACGAAATCTGAAAGACAACATTTCGTTGACTAGTTTTGGATAGATTATAAACTGTTTACTGTAAACTAGACTACTGCCACATTGAATAAGCTTTTGTTCACCAATTTCTGTTCAAATGTTAAATATATTAGGCTATGTTTGTTTTGTCAAAAATAAAGTCATCAACTAGGATGCTATTATAATGTCTGTTCCAATGTAGGCTTTATTGAAACTAATGAATCCTTAACTTTGAAATATGTATGATAAAATGTATACTTTAGTTTTTACAAAGAAATATTACACTTGAAATATTGTTATTTTAATTGTTGCTGTAATTGTAACCTTTTTAATAAAATAGAAAATAATATATTTACAAGGTAGATGTAAACAAAATCTTAAAAGGTCAATATAAGCCTTCTCTTCAAATTATTTGTATTGTGTTTTATTAGTGACAAATTTGGGAAGAGGATACATATCCACAACTTTCTGAAAATACAGTATGAGAATTAACTACACAATTACTAGAAATGTTCACCTTGGATATTATACAATTTGCAAGCAAAAATACAAGTGGAAAAATACTATTTTTTTCTGGATGTTTCCAACTGTGAATCAATTTTGTAGTATATATATATATTTCTTTTCTTGTGTCCTTGTATTCTTTCTTGTGGCTCAGTGACACACCTGTGAAAAGCTCATTATGCAGGCTCATTACATTTAGCTGACGCTTTTATCCAAAGCGACTTACAATTGCTATATGTCAGGGGTCGCACGCCTCTGGAGCAACTAGGGGTTAAGTGTCTTGCTCAGGGACACATTGGTGTCTTGCAGTGTATTCAAACCTGGGTCTCTCACACCAAAGGCATGTGTCTTATCCACTGCGCCATCACCACCCCATTAAGCAGGTCTTTTGTCTTCACATGTGTGAATCAGACCATTATACATGAGTCACGCCCATTTCGCATATTGCCTTTCCAAACAAAAAGTGTTTTACTAAATTTAAATCAATGTATTGTTTTATGTGAATGATTTGGCAGGATGGTTTTCAGATCATTTTGAAGCAAAAATCCTAGGCGAGAACATCCATTAGTCAAAAGTCTTGTGGACACATATTTAGTTTGTGTTTTGTGGCCTTATTTCAGAGACTTTAAGTTTTAGTTTTTTCAATAACCCATGCATAAACAATATTCTCTCAAAAATACAAACATGTACATACATCTTGCTCACATATTATGGTAGCCCTCTTTGTGCTATATAGAGTGAATTTACACCTTTGCCATTAACATGTTTATAAATAACTTAAAAAAAGCACAAATGTCAGAGCATGTCAGAACACCTCCAGGACCCCAAAAACACCTTGGACCCCAGAGGGTTAAAGGGATAGTGTGGCGAGCAGGATGAGGCCGAGGGCCGTGAGAGAGCGGCACGAGGCCGGTGGCATAATTACTGATGTGCGCCACCTGAGCGACGCACCAGTCTTGTATCTCTCAGCGGGAGCAGAAGCATAAAAGGAGGAGTGAAGAGAGTGGAGATCGAGAGAGGCCAGGCCTGGATTTTATTTGATGTTTTGTTTTATTATGTGTGGCAGTTGACCGTGAGGGACTGCCATCTTTACTTTCGTTTTTGTATTTGTTTTATTTTGTTAAAATAATCGTATCCTTCTTCCCATAACATCTGAACTACGTTACAGATAGTTCACCCAAAACCCAAAAATGAAAATTCTGTCATTTACTCACCCTCAAGTTGTTCCAAACCTGTATGAATTTCTTTCTTCTGTTGAACACAAAAGAAGATAATTGAAGAATGTCGGTAACCAAACAGTTGATGGGACCCCATTGATTTCCATATTATTTTTTTCCATACTATGGAAGTCAATGGGGTCTATCAACTGTTTGTTTACCGACATTCTTCAATTATCTTCTTTTGTGTTCAACAGAAGAAAGAAATTCACACAGGTTTGGAACAACTTGAGGGTGAGTAAATAATGACAGAATTTTCATTTTTGGGTGAACTATCCCTTTAATCAGCAGTGTTCAGGATGTAATGAGGAACTGTGTATAATCATGTATAATTGTGGGAATAATGTCATCAGACATCTAATTGAGAGGGTCTTGAGTTTCATTCCAGAGCTTCCTTCTTACACCCAGGGAAGGAAATACCACTTCCTGTGTGTGACACAACTATGCACTCAATGAAAACATTACATCAAGCCTTCTGTCAATGGCTGATGTAAAATGTAATATGTTGTGTGAATGTAATCAAGAGTCTAATACATGAAAGTTTATCACTATACATTTTCGTTATATTTATGTACTCAGAGAATTGGACTGGGATGACACAGAGGGAATGTCAGGCACTTACGAGTGCTGGGCTGAGTCAGTGGAGGAGGGTCTCTCTTTGTCCAGTGGAACGCTCTCATCAAACACAATGGTCTCAGTGTTCGCCAGGCAAAACCCATTAGACCTCATGATTTCTGTAGAGAAGTCAATGAATGATCAGAAATAAAATGATCTCCAAAAAAAAAAGTGTATAATTTTGTTTTTTTGTTATTTATAAAGAACATAATAAGGAAGGCTCTTACAGTATGTGAATCTGTATATATACGTATATATATATATATAAATTGGAAACATTACTATTTTTAATGTTTTTAAAAAGAAGTCTCTTATGCTCATCAAGCCTGCATTTATTTGATCAAAATACAGAAAAAACAGTAATATTGTGAAATATTATTACAAATGGACCTCGTAGAGTGGTCAGAGACCCTTTCTCTACCCTCACCAGCCAGGTCCAGTGCTTTATCTCAGGGTCTGGAAGCACACTTTTTTGGTTTCTTCCGCTCTGGGTGAAGCTCTAGGACCTGCAATTATCCAGTTCTGAGGAGTTGGATGTTGTTAGTATCAAAACAGGAGATACTAAGGACTCGCCACCTCATACACCTGCATATGAGGAGCTCATAGAGGTCGTGACCCATGCTGTGGCCAAACTTAACATTGACTGGCCAGCAGAAAAACAGGAGGTTCATCATAAAAGCAAGTTAGATGAAAGATTTTTACCATCTAGGTCATAACCTCCCCACTGTGGTAGACCCCGAGCAGGCTCTGGTTATGGAGCCAGAGGTAAAGGCTCTGCTGGACACGGGGGCCATAGAACATGTTCCTCCTCCCAGCAGGGAATCCGGGTTTTACAGCCAGCACTTTATAGTTCCAAAAAAGGATAGGAGGGTTACGTCCGATCTTAGATCTGCGCCATCTAAATTGATCTGTAAAGAAGCTCAAATTCAAGATGCTCACTAAAAAGCAAATCATGTCACAAATCAGTTCAGAGGACTGGTTTGTCATGATAGATCTCAAGGACGCATACTTCGACGTCTCCATCCTTCCACAACACAGAAAGTTCCTGAGGTTTGCTTTTTTTCCAGGGCATTCGCATGTTGAATTAGATCAGGGGTCGGCAACCTATTTGTCATAAAGTGCCATTTTTAAGTTTCCGAGTTCATTACTGTGCCATAGCCCCCCCCCCCCTCATGTATAAAAAAACATAAACATATTTTAAATATTCATAATGGCTAACACAGAAATAGTACAGAAATTAAAATGTTTCTCATGAAATTTGTTTTAGATTTGTCATCTTTGTTTTCAGGCCTAAATTAGACTTTGAAGAACAGATTGGATCTGGTCATTCGTGTTTTTACTGACTTCTTTCAGTTTTGTTAAAAGTGTTACACTTTCACTTGGCAACATAACTGCATCTCACTACTTTTAATGAAGACAACTGTGTGTTGAGCTTCAGAATGTAAGCTAAACTTTCAGTTTCATTTGCGCCAGTTTGCACGTCGGCTTGCTGAAGAGATGCGTGTTGCAGCAGCGCTGTCATATCTATAAACCGGGAGCCGTTATAACACTTGCATGTTTTTTGGGTTTTTTTACCAATTTGGGAGGAGTACAATTTACATTTGTGACTTCAACAAGCATATATAATGCATATATGCATTTTGTTCATTTTCATCTGGAATATGTAAAAGTGTGCTCTCAATCAGAGGGCATTTGTCTCACGATTGGATAGCTTTCCAATCAGAGAAAAAACATGAAGTGATCAGGTACGCATGAACGGAGTTTCCACATGCATCGCAGTCATTTTAATGTGTATGGAATGTTTAATAAGGACTCTATACACTTGGTTGAAATTTATAGCATTAACTATTTACAGCGGAACGAGCTTTAAGGTGTCAGTTGGATAACTTGTTTACGCTGATGCACAGTGGTCAGCGCGACCACTCTGACCAATGGTTTGTTAGAGCTGCACGCTTTCATTGAGTTGTGCAGTTTAATACTCACACTTTAATAATATTAATAACTCCTAACTTAATAAAACAAGCTGTTACTACAAGGAATTATTACATAAATATGTAGATCTGTATATAGGTGGGAGGTAGGCTACTTTATCTGAATGAAATACATACACCCCTCTCGCGCTTGCTTGCGTGCCAGCGATTAACCCTCCGCGTGCCAGTGTTGGCACGCGTGCCTTAGGTTGCCGACCCCTGAATTAGATCAATGATTGGTTGATTCTAGCTCACTCAGAGCATATGCCGGTTCAGCATCGAAATGTCGTTCTCGTCCATATGAGGAAGTTGCTGTTAAGGCTCAATGGCATCAAGAGTTTGCTTCTTCCAGCTCAGATAACCACTTTTATAGGCGTGGTTTGGGATTCGACGACGATGTAGGCACGTCTGTCTCCTGCTAGTATCGATTAGATTCTCTCAGCTATAAATGGGTTAAGGCTAGGCCAGTAACTCACTGTCAAACAGTTCCAAAGCCGGTTGGGTCTCATGGCAGCTGCGTCCAACGTGATACCTTTTGGCCAGCTGTACATGAGGCCCCTGCAGTGGTGTCTTAGAATCAAGGGGTTCTACCCGAGGGGAAACCCGCTTCGTGGCGATGCCTGCTTGCCTTGGTTATGTTGAAAAAACCATGGTTTCTTTCCCAAGGCCCTGTGTTTGAGGCTCCTTGTCATCGCGTAACGCTAATGACGGAATTGTTTTGCGACAGGATGTGTGATGCAGCAGGCTCCATTCCTGGGTCTAGGGTGCTTTTTGTCTTAGTGTGGACAACAATTTCACACAGACAGGCACTTGCTAGTATGGTGGTGTGGGTAGAAGGTTCCCACAGCATCTCGACACAGCTTGAGTTCCCTTAAAAGGAAAAGTTTCAGGATACGACTGTAACCCTGGTTCCTTGAAGAGGGAATGAGATGCTGCGTCGCCCTGCCATTCTCCCTGCATGTCTGTGGTTGACTTGCTTCAGCAAACTCTGTTTGTTCCGGGTATGCTTTTTAGTTTCCTGATTGTGACGTCACCCGCCTATGAAAATCCGTCACGCCATTGAGCTGATTTCACACATGCTTGTTGAAGCAGTCACGCAGGGGCGTTCCCACAGTGTCTCAACGCAGTGTCTTGTTCCCTCTTCAGGAAACCAGGGTTACAGTCGTAACCTAAGATGTTTTTTTGTTGTATTTTTGATCAAATAAATGCAGGCATTGTGAGCATAAGAGATTTATTTCGAAAACATTAAAAATAGTAATGTTTCCAAACTTTTGAACGGTAGGTAGGTTAGTTGCATTAGCTATAATAATATAATAATTATATAAAAAATACTATATTAATGTTATATTGTCAGGGTTCTGTCCCTTATGTCTAGTTTATTCTTGGTTTTGTGATAGAGCCCTAACACTACTGTACTGTCTTCTCTTGAGTGAGCATGCGGGAGTGTGCTTGAGCCGTGCGCTCTTCTGTCCAAGTGAGCTGTTTTCGACATTCATGCTCGGTGTGTTTGTCGTCTGTTGTGAGTGCACGAGGTGAGCATTTGGGGTACCCTTTGGGGTAGTTTTTGTTTGTTTTTGTTTCATTTTTTACTAATAAAAAGCCCATCATCAAATTGAGTCCTCGCATCACCCCAACCCTGACATATATAATATTGTAATATTCATCAATATAAACAAGCATTTTAACCTTAAAAAACTACCTGAAATAACTGGACTTTGAAAGCATGGCTGAATTTTGTGGACATTGTCGTTCCTCAGGACCTGATCTAGCGGCGAGCGTTCAAAGAATGTTAAGACAACCTCTGACCTAGAAAACTGAGAAAAACATACTGTTAGAATGAGCTTATGATAAGACCTTAGTAAGTAATTTAGGAAGATGTTCAGGTAATAAAGGAAAATAACAATACATGCTTCTTGTTCGTTGCAGTCACACTTTAATAATATGCAAGCCCTTTTTTCCTTATACTGGTGTCATCAGTTAGATCTCTTACCTTGCAGGGCATGCTAATTGTGTTTTTTAACACTAGCTCCACTTCATTTAGCTTTGTCTCAATGTCTGTTGCTTCTTTAATCTTCACAAGCCCTGTGAGAGCACAAACATATCAGCATATCCAACCTTTCTAAGAATCTTTTACATCAGATCAGTATTCTGCCTCTCAGCTCAAGATATTTTATTTGCAGTCTGTGCCGTTTATATGGCTCATTGACTAATTCACAAACAGGCCAATGACTACTTTACCTCTGACAAGCATTCCGATTATTGTGCTGTCTAGACAAAGTTGTGGTGATATAACTTTCAGGCAACACCTAAAACAACTTTAAGTGGCCCCATAAAATGTAAGAGACCACAGAGAAAACCCTGTCTGGTTTAAAAAAAGGTTGACTTAAAAGTGAGCGAGTCTGATAAAGGTCCTGACATTTGTATTAACAATTCTACAATTGACAATAATGAATCAGAATATCATCTAATAGATGGAATTACTTTTAATGGATTCATACTGAAAGTCATACTGAAAACAATGACAAATGCACGTCTAATCATCCAGACCATCCTAGAGCTGTAATTATGATGATGGTGATGACAAAACACCCACAATCTCTAGTCACAAACAAAGATTTTACACAACAGCCTCTTCTTATTCAGGCAGTGAAAGACTCCACAAAACTCCACACTGATGTAATGACTATTCATTACTAATGTCTCATGCTGATGACATCACCCATACGGGCAGTATATAGGTTTTAGGTCATTAAATCATCTTTCGATCATAATGACTCTACCACCCCTAGATGAATTATGCTATGTCTTTTAAAATCTCCCATGTTAACCATTATCATACATCTGAAAGAAAATGTTTTAGAGGCAACAAATCAGAGGATTTGGCTTGCTGACAGATAAAACCTATATGGAATAATTTCCCCTGTGTTTATTTTAACTTAACACATTTATGCACATCAGAAATACAAATGTAAAAAAAAATGTAATGTAAGGAATTAAAAAACAAAAAAGCATAAGATACTGTACTGTACAGCACTCTACTGATCATATATAACTGACCTTTAAATGTTACAGTGGACAGAAAACTGAGCTCTTTAGACTTACAGAAGTGATAATAACACTTCAGCACCATGAGTCAAGACATATGCATAACAACATTCATGTTGCAGTAAATCATCTATATTTAGGAACAAATGAGATGCTTAAGGAAGACATTGCTCTTTCCCAAACAAGAAGACACCAGCTAAAATTTTACTTAATAAAACTGTACTGTTTGCTGGAACAGATATCCATGCTCTTCCGGTGTTCTTCCTGTCAGGATTAGCTGTGGAAGGGTCCGTTTCCTGTGGGATAAAGATTTAAGCCTATATAAAGATTGCTGTGTTTGTGTGTTTAAAAAGACACTCTCAAGCTCTCTACTGTCAACATTCTCCCTATGGGGAAAGAGCACATATCTGATCCATTTTACATTTTGCCACCGTTTGGTTTGATCTGTTTCCATATGAATAACAAAAGAGGAGGAGCCATGTGTTAATACACACCAAACAGATGGGGGAAACCATTTTGACACCTGGTCTTCCCCAAACCAGCATTCACATTTTCCAAACTGCCCGTCAGACACAATATAACACTATAATATAACATAATTTATATATACATACATATATATATATATATATATATATATATATATATATATATATATATATATATATATATATATATATATATATATATATATATATATATATATATATATATATATATATATATACATTATTCAGTGCAGAATGCTGTTGTAAACACTCAGCATGATGTGGCTAAGCAAGCAGGTCACTCCTGCAGATGTACTAAACTCAAGAACTAATAACAACAAAACAGTTTCATAAGAAACCTGTCTGGTGCAGAAAAAGAGAAATAAGAGCTACAAACAATTTTCTAATGTTTCACAATGAGACAAACCTAACAGTCATCACATCTTGCACAATGAAGACATCTGTCAAAACTGATCACAAAGTCCTAACAGTGTAGTAAGAGAGGACACTACTGAGGAAAGGAAGCTGAACCAATTGCATCATAGTTGATCTATAGCTGAGCTATTGCTGCAGGACTCTTTTTTAAGTGCCTCATGGTGGGACTGTTACAGTTTGGGCTAATTTAAATTTTTAGCACTGCAGTTATGCTGCAATAATGCAGTTATGTGGGTTTCCATTGTAATTTTAGCCTGATTTATCAATTTAATCCCAATAGTAGTGTGTATGGCCTGTCTTGGAATGTGAAATCAAAAGAAAAAAGAAAAGAAAAAAAGGCTGCTCTATATTTAGAAAGCTAGTCACTGACTCATCTGTTTCAGACAGCAAGGAGCCACATGATAAGTCTGATTTGTGTGTCACTATATCTAGTACAGTGTGAATTATTAAGCAGATTACTTGAACCTTGTCCCCAAACAAACAAAAAAAGAAAAGTGTTTGCTTTTCTGGAGGAAAAATCTTAATTTTGAAATTACACAATATCCATGGTCAGGTTACCTTAATATGTGCTAAATTAACTGGTTTTATTCTCGACAAAATTATTATTTAATATGGCTGAATAAACCTTACTACATTGTTAAACCAACAGAAGTCATTTTAAACTGGTAGAAATAGCTTATTAAGATGACAACCGCATTTTTTCTAATTTTGGGGAAAAGTAGTTCAGAATAGAGTAGGGAACTGTAGTAAAATAGAGTATTGTAGCCTGCAATAGTGTAGAATATCCAATTCTATTTTCGTCTAGAGTATAGAGCAGAAAAGAGAAAAACAGAGCACTGTAAAGTACAATAGAGTAGAACAGTCTAGATTATGGAGTGATACAGAATATTTCCTGTGAGTAAACATGAATAGTTGAGTTGGGAGGAACAGGACAGCATGGTAGAGTTGAATAAATAGAAATCAGTTAGAATTAATCATTCAGTTCAATGACTGATTCAAAGAAACGGAATTGAGCAACAATTTGAGCAACATTCATTCGCTACCTGGATATCACTAATTGATCAGCATAGCTTATTTAGCTGAAATTCTTGTTTAGCTTTGCAATCTCAGATGTAAGGAAACGGGTTTTTAAGAAATACATCTGAGTGAAAGTATCAATTTGCTCTTTTAAAGTAACAACAGGTAACTTTTCAACCTTCATAATCAGTGTTGGGGGTAACTTATTACAAGTAACTTGAGTTACGTAATCAGATTACTTTTTCAAGTAACTAGTAAAGTAACGCATTACTTTTTCAATTTACAACAAAATATCTGAGTTACTTTTTCAAATAAGTAACGCTAGTTACTTTTTCACATTTATTGACTGACAGCTCTCCTGTCCCCATGTTGAGAGAAATAAAGTGAGGTGTTGTGTGTTGTGCATTGAACATGCATTTACTCATCTCACTTGCACAAAACATTCAGTATTCCTCAAAATGAATAAAAACAGTCAAATGCAATCTCAGAATTTTGTGCAAAAGTTTTATAATTAACTATGTTAAATTAAACAAGTATACTTTATGTATTTAATCTCACTTTATTAACCAAAGTCTTTGCTGCTGACCTACAATGATCTAATTCAACCATACTAATAAGCAAAAATGACTTTAGATTAGGTTTAGAAATAAGAGTGTTGAACTTCCTTCTCCTGTATCCTATTGTTATTTAATCAAGAACAGCAGCAGCTGAAAGGTTTGTTTGAGCGGCGCCCTCTACTGTACAGTAGTAAATATGCATTTCCTTCAGCCTTAGGCTTATTCATTTAACTTTTGATGTGAAAGGGCCTTAACAATTGGCAAAAATAGATTGTTTTAGCTGTTATTAAAAAACAAACAAACAAGCCCATGCAGGTGAGAAAAAGTAACGCAAAAGTAATGTAACGCATTACTTTCCATAAAAAGTAACTAAGTAACGTACTTAGTTACTTTTTTGGGGAGTAACGCAATATTGTAATGCATTACTTTTAAAAGTAACTTTCCCCAACACTGTTCATAATACATTTCCAAGTCTCTTGTGATGGTACATCGACTTTTTTTTAGTTTGAATGACACGTCTGCCATAGCCTGACGGGGTCTGTAGCGTTTTTAATTGTACTTTTAAACTTCGGGTTTCTGGTAGTAACCGGCGAACAAAGAGAACTACATAATTCGACTGCTTTACGGCGTATACGTCACTTCCACCACCACCCCCACTTCCTTAAAGTCGGACGTGCGAGCCAAATTTTATACTGTCATGGCCGAAGCACCACAGAGAAAAAAGAAAGCAAAGGTTTTGTCGGAGGAAAGCAAAAAGAGAAAAAGAGAAAGTGATCGCATAAAAGGCAGAACGAGGATCAACATTGGGCCAGCTTTTTCTCGCTGGCGTGAGCTGAAAGAGGAGGAGGGGTTCCCGACAGATGCTGACTTGGCTGTCATGCTTTTGGACCAGTAAGTATATTGCGTGCATACTATCTCTTTGTTTTTTTGGCTGTCTGATTATGTTATGGAAGCTATTTTATCCTCCGTTTATCTTCATGAATGAAGTAATGATAGTAGAGTAGCGAATTATCAATCTGGTAGCTAAACGCTATTCTCGTTCTTTTAGCATTCACGATCTGATTGGAACTTTGTAATCGAGGAAATGCAAATAACAAATGTTTGACCTAAAAAGTGTAGCCTACTCAACATGTACAAACAAAGGAGGAAGATAATAATATTATCATTGAGTTCATAGCTTCTCATTTGTTACATGTGTAAAGTTACTTGATTGTGTAATTTCCGATTATTGCTAGATATTATTGCTAGATACAGAGGCAAACGGGATTCTTGTAGCAATTTTTTCGGATGACTAATTTCCACCCTCATGTTGTTCTTGTGCAATACTTCTGTGTGATTGCATTGAAGTATCATATAGATTGAGAAAAAAGGTAACCAATAGACTAGGCTACTATAATGACGCTGGCTTGTAAAAGTGATCATCGCAATCATTTGTCGTTATAAAAAAAATAAAACACATGAAATTATATTCATATGACATGCTGAAATATATGCCACTGTACCTGGGATGAAGACATTTCACACAGGCGAGAACACCTGCATGTGACCTCCTCCTACAGTGTTCAGGGCTATCATGGTTGTCAACAAATGCACGTGCATGTAGGATGACAGTTTACGACAGTAGTAGAGGACAATACTGTTTCCCAACTGTAGGGGGAGCCCGAGAGCAAAAAACTACCTGTTGTTACTTTAAAATGTAGTGACGTAATAGTAGAAGTCAACACAAATGATAAAATGTTGAGACGTATTGTACCGTATTTGTACTTCATTACTATACACCTCAAATAGCATATAGTATCCTAAGTAGAGTTGAACATATAAAAGAATAGAACAGAACAGAATAGAATAGAATAGAATAGAATAGAATAGAATAGAATAGAATAGAATAGAATAAAGTTGGTCAAGTAGAACTGATTGCACTTTATTCATAATAACACTTCGCACACCCACCTACTATCAGAGGACACTTTGATAAATATCGTCTGTCTTCGGTGAAACACTCCAGGAGTCTTTTTAAAAGTCTTCCCAAATCCGAGGAGCTTCTGTGGAGGTAAAGAATGTTTCTGTCTGACCATTCAGTCCTTATTTCAAAGAGCTCCTCTTCCTCTCCTCTAATGATGAGCCTGCGGACCCCGTTAACCCAACAATCCTTCACGAACATGTTAACCAGGGATGTGCCCTCAAAAATCGCCGATGCCATCTTCAGTGCCTTCACTCCAGCATTCTGTGGAAGTTCTGCTCAACTTAAACAGCATTTAAGTCGCTCAAATACGAGTTTGAAGGGGAAACCACAAATGTACTGGTTAATAAATATGAGTTCGCATTTAAAAAAGCCTTTAAAGGAACTTGACGGTTTCGATTCGTAGACTCGTGCAAATAAGTAGCCTATAGTTAAAATATTATCCTAAAAATGTATGTAGTCCTTACGTTTTTCTATCCTGTGGTGGGTAGGTGCTAAAACGTTGCGCGTTTTATCCAAAATTACGCACATCTATCCATCAAAAAGTTTACACGTTCTCCTAAATGTCGGACGCAACTTAATATAACGGATTGCGAAAGTTGCAGTCTTAGCAATCGGCAATTGAGCCTCTTTAGTCCCGTTACCATTAGATGTTATTAATCACAGAAAAATCCAGACTCAATCAGCTGAGCAGAGTAAATAACAGACGCCGAAAACAGGCCGAGAGTTTGAGACATAAAAAAGGCAGCGTTTCCTTCTATTGGCAGAAGTTGCGTCTTCACCCCTCCTTCCCCCTCATTCACTTCCACACAAAGCGCTATGCGAGGAATTCACATAAGAGAGAGAGAGAGAGAGAGAGAGAGAGAGAGAGAGAGAGAGAGAGAGAGAGAGAGAGAGAGAGAGAGAATGAGAGAGAATGACCACTCACTCACACCCAGTGAACGTCATTCTGTGAGCTTGTGTCTATATTTGGAAAGTCTAGTCATTTTAAATGCGTGGTCTGTTGTCGTTTTAAAATCTATAAAATTCTGTGAAAATAATTTAAAATATACTATATATTATACTATATTACACTATATACTATATAACTATATACCACTATACGCAGTTATATTATTGTTGTTACGCAGGGAAGTTGTCACAAGGACAATTCTTAATAATTCATAGTTTTTTTATATTTGTTGGGGCTAAATACCTATAATTTGAGTTATGTATGATAAATTAACATATTTTTTCAATAAAGGTAGACATGTTCAGTAACTTGTAACTTTTTTGTAGTCAAGATTTAAGGTGTCATAGCACAATAGTATACACAGAATCTAACTTATAATTACAGTATTTGGAAAAAAAATACTACCAAGCATTTCCACCATTACATCAATGCACGTGATAAAATTAATTAAACGACTTGACTGGATTCATTTGAAATAAATGAAAATAACTTTCACATTATCACAGCAATTACATCAGTGAAACCAATAAATAACTTTATATTATTATTTTAATTAATTCCTACTTCCTATTCCTCTTTTAGTTTTGGATGATTCTCTTATAAAATAAACCTGCTCACCTGATTCCAATGCTGCTGATATCCACATTGTTGAGAACTTACATAATTAAAGTTATTTATTTTATATATTTTTATTTCTATTTTTTTTTTTTTTGCATAAAACATACACTCTTCAGCTGTCAAACGATGGATATAGTAAGTTCACACACACACACAAAAAAAACAGCCCTTTCAGGTCATTAGTCAAGTCAAGTCAAGTCAAGTCAAATTTATTTATAGAGCACATTTAAAACAACAGCAGTTGACCAAAGTGCTATACATCCAAAATCATAAAATAAACAACACAGATAAAATGACAACGAGAAGACAAAACACACAGCTCTCAGACTGAAGTAAAAGCCAAGGAAAATAAATATATTTTAAGACTAGATTTAAAATTGGAGAGTGTTGGGGCCTGCCTCACAGACAATGGTAAATTATTCCATAGTTTAGGGGCCACAACTGAAAAGGCCCGATCTCCAGTATTTTTTAGCCTTTCTCTATAGGGACAGCCAAGAGCAAGCAATCTGACCTCAATGGAACATGTTTTTGTATAAGGTCAGAGAGGTAGGTCGGGGCTAGACCGTTTAAGGATTTATATGCAAACACTAAAATTTTAAACTCAATCCTAAAATGTACTGGAAGCCAGTGAGGGGAGGCCATTATAGGAGAAATGTGATCACTTTTACGTAACCCTTTTAATAGTCTAGCTGCAGCATTCTGCACCAACTGCAAACGTGAGAGAGATGCCTGGCTGACACCAGCATAGAGGGCATTACAATAGTCTAATCTAGAGGAGATAAAAACATGTATAAGTCTTTCAAAGTCTTTGAATGACAAAAAAAGGTTTCACTTTAGATAAGAGCCTTAACTGATAAAAAACTGGCTTTAACCACAGAATTGATCTGTTTTTCAAGTTTAAAATCACTGTCCATGATTACTCCCAAGTTTTTAACGGATGATTTAACGTACGGAAGTAAGGAACCTAATTCTGTGTCGGGGGCCACATGGGTACTACTTGGGCCAAATATCACAATTTCAGTTTTACTCTCGTTAAAATGTAAACAGTTCATGGCCATCCAAGCTTTAATGTCTGTGAGACAGTCCAACAATAATTTTAAAGAGCTGGTATCCTTTCGCTTCATAGGCAGATAAAGTTGTGTGTCGTCTGCATAACAGTGAAACGAAATTCCATGCTTTCTTAGGATAGACCCTAAAGGAAGGATGTATAAGCAAAACAGCATCGGGCCATTCGGGATCTTTTAATTTTTTAGAGAAAGGTGACAAGAAGGATGGAATGTTATTTTTCTTCAGTTATGCCCATTTGGCATGAGAGCTCAGTAATGTATTTCTGATGTGCGTTGAGTGCTTCCAGTACGCTATCATATCCTCAGCCCAGTCTGAAAAAAACCAAACAATCATAATGGCCTCATATAAAAGCTTATGAATTTAGCTGTAATTAATTGCTGATTTTGATTAAGGCAGAAGGATTATACCTCAAATTAAATGTTGGACAAATAAAAGCAAGACCAAATTATTGCTAAATAAATAATATTTCACTCATAGCTTTATATGCTAAATGTTAAGTTCTGATTTATTACAGCAATTACATTAGAATCATTTTTTAAAATGTAAAAAAGTTTAATGAAATTTAATATACTGTCAAGTCTTTTTTTCTTTTTCTTTTTTATCTGTGCAGCTTCAAACCAGTAATGGTGTTTTCTCAAAATTAAGGCAGTGCTAAACCATTCTGCTTTTGACATATAGCACAATGAGAAATGTATAGTAAAAGGGTAAGATTTCGTATTTGTGCATGTGAGATTTACTTATTGTGGGGATTTATAGAAATTTCTAAACAAGGGAGTGAAACAGGCTAAAGTTGCTGATAATTGTAACATTACTCACACATCCTCCTGAAGTGATGCTGAAATTCAACACCTTCAGTCACAGAAAGATGCAAATGAAGCCAAATCATTTTAAATTACACAAGCTTTCAAGTGCTGACATATTATTGTATATTGAGTGTTCGTGACTGACATTCATGCAATTCTGTTTAAATGAACATTGACATTTTACCATTTCAGAGGGAGGAACAGAATGTTTCAAGTGTCAGATTCAGTAAGAGTCTCACTAGACATTCTCACTCTGAATCACAGATCAGTAATGGTCACACCACTGAGACATGACATTTCTGAATAGATCTGACCAGTCATATTGAGCATCAATTTAAGTCCAAGTTGGTTGCTAGCCAGTATAAAGCTATATGTAATATTTGCCAATCAGTAATTTACAGATATTTGCTTTATAATTTAAAAAATTCTTAAGAAACCAAAAAGACAACCCTTCAATATGAACATATGCCTTAAAATAGAAATTATAGAGAAGTGAAAAAGGGGCAAGCAAGCACGCAAGCACGCAAGCACGCAAGCACGCACGCACGCAAGCACGCACGCACGCACACACACACACACACACACACACACACACACACACACACACACACACACACACACACACACACACACACACACACACACACACACACACACACACACACACACATTCTATTTTAATCCAATGAGAGCCAATGTGTGGTTTAAAGGACACATCTCTATTTATATGCATGAAGAAACATGCAAATAACCATTACACCATTGTCATGTATGTGTCTCTTCCTGTGCATGTTTCTCAATACATATATGCTTGAGGTTATGGCCCTCTGTATGCCATATAAGGGCTTCACACTTCCTGAATAGGAACACAAAAACATTAGAAGGATTTCTAAAAACACACATAAAAAATAAATCTTGAGAAGATTTTCTTTAACAAAATATATTTAATTGAAATGTATGTACAAATATAAATATATCACAGACGATATAAAGAGCTTATTGTAAACTAATCATTGCAATGTTACAGAAAATAATATCAAAAACAGGATACACTGTAAAAAGTGAACATGCAGTTGTTGCTTTAATGAGGTATTTCTACCTGATTCTACTGTGCCTAAACTCTAATATTGTTGTTGTAACCTACTTCATAGGGTTTATAACATAATAATGTAAATGCAGTTATAGTTTAACTTTAATTAAGAGTGATTTAAGTATGTCAGTAGTATTTATGCAGGGGTATGTGTCCAAAATTGATTTATGACCCTTGATTGATTGATTTATGACAGAATGTGTAGATGGGAGGGGTTTTAATGAGCAAGAGGTGATATGTGAACTTTGGCCCCACCATGTTTTTCCGGAGTTTATGACTGTGTGTTTGTGGGTGTGTTTATGAGTGCAATTTGCTTGGTGTGACTGAGAGGAATGTAGGAATGTTTTTACAGGTGGATGTTTGGAATGGGGATGTCTTTTATTACAGCAGGATAATGTTCACAGAATGATGAAATGAAGAAATCTGACACTGGTATGATTTTCAAATGCATTGGCATTGTCCATAATGTCTGTGGAGGGAATGAAAAAAAAAGTGTTTAAAGAAATAGCATTGATTACAAATTATAACAAGCTGTTAATTTATTAAACATTTTACAAACAAGTTAGTTTTTAAATTTAAACAAGTGTTGAACTCGTTGAAAGCATGTTGAAATGAGACTCTGTTTGACTAAGTCTTTTCCTCTACGAGTTTAAGAAAATACAAAGCAATGTGCTTAAATGTATATATAATAAATGAAATAAGCTGTTAATTTTATAAACACAATTAAAAGGAAGCTTTAAACATGTGATGAACATAATGACCCATCTTTATGCGTCTACTTTCTGAACAGAGAAAATACCTTTTTTAATAGTCTAATAATCTAACAGTCTTTTCCTCTATGAGTTTAAGACATCAAAAAGTATTGTACTTAAAGTAAATAAATAAAATGAAATAAGGTGTTAATTTTATTTTAAGTAAGTTTTAAACTTTAAACATGTGTTGAACAATAAATCAAATAAATAATAATAGTTTATATTATTTGAAATAAGATGGTAAATTGACTATACGTATTTTAATCTATTACACCATGAATTGCTGCCTTACACAGTTAAATAAAACATATAAAACTGTGAGTAATAGTGGATATTATGTGAAGTAGAATGTTAAATTATCAAGCATTTTAATCTAATACACTATACTGACTTACAGATAAATAAACCATATATAATAGTGAATAGAAGTGGATATTACGCAAAATAAAATGTTACATTATCAAGTATAAGCATTTTAATCTATTACACTACAATATACTGACTTACAGATAAATAAACCATATAAAATAGTGAATAATAGTTGATATTATATTAAATAAGTTGTTAAATTACCAAGTATACACATTTTAATCTAATACACCACAGTTATAGGGTCACACTGCGATATACTGACTTACATAAATAAATAAAACCCATAAATATTAGATAAATGAAATAATCTGTTAAATTATCAAGTATAAGCATTTTAATCTAATACACTATAATATACTGACTTACAGATAAATAAACAATATAAAATAGTGAATAATAGTTGATATTATATTAAATAAGTTGTTAAATTACCAAGTATACTCATTTTAATCTAATACATCACGGTTAAAGGGTCACACTGCGATATACTGACTTACATAAATAAATAAATCCCATAAATATTAGATAAATGAAAAAATGTGTTAAATTACCAAGTATACAAATTGTAATCTAATAAATGTGAAATACTGTCTTACACAGATAAAAAAAAACATATAAAACAGTGAATAATAGTTGATATTATTTGAAATAAGTTGTTAAATTGCCATGTATACACATTGTAATCTAATACATCAGGGTATAGGGTCACGCTGCAATATACTTGACTTACATAGATAAATAAAACATATAAATTAGCGAATAATAGTTCATATTATTTGAAATAAGCTGTTCAATTATCAAGTATAAGTATTTTAATCTAATACAACACAGAATACTGTCTTATATAGATAAATAAACATATAAACATTGTTTATATAAAATAAGATGACATTGTATATGTATTTTAAATTAGTTTTAAACATATGTTGAAGTGAACTTACCATCAGTGAAATTAGGAGGTCTTTTTGGTTCTGTTTAAAATCACAGGTCTTGAATTTCTGAGCAGAAGAGATGTGTGCTCTCCGTTTGCTAAACTGAAAATGAAGAGTGTCTCCATCATGGCAGGAGCAGCGGACCTCCCCTTCCTCTCTGTGTAGCTGTTATGTGTTAGCATTTGCAGTTTGTTTCAGGAAACATCAAGCATTTAAAAGATAGGGTGGTCACCTGGTGTTTTACAATCAAAGACCACAACTGTCTCCTATCATAAAATCTCCTATCTGTAGCCTTTCATGTCTGGCAGGGAGACCCCAAATGTGACCATTTTGACACTTCACACGGCCCATGGTGTAAGATCAGAATCAGAATCAGAATCAGAAAGAGCTTTATTGCCAAGTGTGCTTGCACACACAAGGAATTTGTTTTGGTACTGAGGCTTCCAGTGGACATATACAAATACAACATGAAACATAATACTACAAATTATAAGAATAAAAAATAAAAATATAAATATATGAGAATAAAACTATCACAGTTGGGTTTAGTCAGAATAGACATTTTCAGATTTACAGATTATGAACCTATTTACAGTGTTTTGAATATTATAAATAAATAAATCTACACATAAGTATCACCTGAGTTGTGGGATATTGCACTAAACAGTGGGAGTATTGCACTTACAGGCATATGCCTTGGGAGGAGTGTTAACTGTTCAGGAGGGAAATGGCCTGTGGGAAGAAACTGTTCCTGTGCCGAGATGTTCTTGTGGCCAGTGATCTGAGTCTCCGTCTTGACGGTAACAGTTCAAACAGGTGGTGTCCAGGGTGAGTGGAGTCTGTGATGATTTTACCTGCTCTCTTCCTCACTCTGGAAGAGTACAGGTCCTGGAGGTTTGGCAGGGGGGCACCAATAATCCTCTCCGCAGTCCGGACTGTCCGTTGTAGTCTCCTGATGTCTGATTTGGTAGCTGAACCAAACCAGACAGTGATGGAAGCGCACAAGACAGACTCAATGACGGCTGAGTAGAACTGAATCAGCAGATCCTGTGGCAGGTTGAACTTCCTCAGCTGGCGAAGGAAGTACAGTCTCTGCTGGGCCTTTTTCACAGTGGAGTCAATGTGATTGTCCCACTTCAGGTCCTGAGAGATGATAGTGCCCAGGAACCTGAATGACTCCACTGCTTCCACAGTGCTGTTCATGATGGTGAGTGGGGGGAGTGCTGAGCTGTTCCTCCTGAAGTCCACGATCATCTCCACTGTTTTGAGCGTGTTCAGCTCAAGGTTGTTATAACTGCACCAGGCAGCCAGCTGTTCAACCTCCAGTCTGTAAGCAGACTCGTCACCGTTTCGGATGAGACCGATGACAGTGGTGTCGTCTGCAAATTTCAGGAGCTTGACAGTGGGGTCTTTAGAAGTGCAGTCATTAGTGTACAGGGAGAAGAGCAGTGGGGAGAGAACGCACCCTTGGGGAGCACCAGTGCTGATTGTGAGTGTCTTGGATGTGTGTTTCCCCAGTCTCACTCGCTGCTGTCGGTCCGTCAGGAAGCTGGTGATCCACTGACAGATCGAGGATGGTATGGAGAGCTGGGTCAGTTTGGCTGTGAGAAGACCAGGCATGATGGTATTGAAGGCCGAACTGAAGTCCACAAAGAGGATCCTTGCGTAAGTCCCTGGTCTGTCGAGATGTTGCAGGATATAATGCAGTCCCATGTTGACTGCATCATCCACAGACCTGTTTGCTCTGTAAGCAAACTGAAAGGGATCCAGCAGGGGTCCAGTGATGTCCTTCAGGTGGGCCAGCACCAGTCTTTCAAACGACTTCATGACCACAGACGTGAGAGCGACAGGTCTGTAGTCATTAAGTCCAGTGATTTTGGGTTTTTTGGGGACAGGAATGATAGTGGAGCGTTTGAAGCAGCAGGGAACTTCACACTGCTCCAATGATCTGTTGAAGATCTGCGTGAAGACCGGGGCCAGTTGGTCAGCGCAGGCTTTTAAACAAGCAGATGAGATGCCGTCTGGGCCTGAGGCTTTCCTAGTCTTCTGTTTTTTGAAGACTCGGCTCACGTCCTCCACACAGACCTTAAGCTCAGGTTGGATGGCAGGAGGGGGGAGTGATAATTGGAGAACAGGAGGTGATGCTGAATGTGTGAAGTGCAGATCAGACCGGGTGTGTGGTGTGAATGAGGGCTTTTCAAACCGACAGTAAAATGAATTTAAATCGTCAGCCAGGTGTTGATTGTCCACAGATCGAGGGGATGGTGACTTGTAGTTGGTAATGTTCCTCAGGCCATTCCAGACTGATGATGGGTCGTTGGATGAAAACTGGTTTTTCAGTTTATCAGAGTAGTTCCTTTTAGCAACTCTGATCTCCTTTGTCAATCTGTTTCTGGCCTGGTTATACAAGATTTTATCCCCACTTCTGTAAGCATCCTCTTTTGCATGACGAAGGTGTTTGAGTTTCCCAGTAAACCATGGTTTATCATTAGTGAATGATAAGAATGTCCTGGTAGGAATGCATGTATCCTCACAGAAACTTATATATGATGTTACAGTATCTGTGAGCTCATCCAGATCATTGGTAGCAGCTTCAAAAACAGTCCAATCAGTGCAATCAAAGCAGGCCTGTAGATTCTGCTCTGCTTCATTAGTCCATCTTTTTACAGTCCTTATTCCAGGTTTAGCTGATTTCAGTTTCTGCCTGTAGGTCGGTATGAGATGAACCAAACAGTGATCAGAGAGCCCCAAAGCTGCCCGTGGGATGGAGTGATACGCATTCCTTATTGTGGTGTAACAGTGGTCCAGTATATTACTGTCTCTGGTGGGACATGTAACGTGCTGTCTGTATTTTGGTAGTTCACGGGAAAGATTTGCTTTGTTAAAATCCCCAAGAATGATTAAAAGAGAGTCTGGGTACCTTTGTTCCGTTTCAGATATTTGTTCAGCCAGCTGTTGTAGCGCCGCGCTCACGCACGCGTCTGGAGGGATGTAAACATTCACGAGAATGAAAGAGGAAAATTCCCGAGGCGAGTAGAAGGGTTTACAGTTTATGAAATGTGCCTCTAAATTAGGAGAGCACATCTTCTTCAGTGTTGTTACATCTGAACACCAACTTTCGTTAATGTAGAAACACAATCCACCACCTCTCGTTTTCCCTGTTAGCTCCGCGATGCGATCCGCTCGGAACAGCTGGAAGCCCGGCAGATGTATTGCGTTGTCCGGTATGGCTTCACTCAGCCAGGTTTCAGTGAAGCACAAAGCAGCAGAGTTTAAAAAATCCTTGTTAGTGTGGGTGAGGAGAAGAAGTTCATCCGTTTTGTTAGGAAGGGATCGGAGATTCGCGAGATGAATGCTGGGGAGTGCAGTGCGCAGGCCGCGCTCGCGGAGTTTAACCAGCGCGCCGGCACGCTTCCCGCGTTTGCGTCTGAACGCGCGTTTGAACAACACCGCTGCCCCTCCGACGAGAATGTCCAGCAAAACGTCCGAATAATCAAAAACTGGAGAAAAGGTTTCTGGTGTGTGTTTCCTAATGTCCAGTAGTTCGTCTTTGGTGAAACTGATAGGAAAAGAATGACTAAACGCAGAACAAACGAACAAAAACAACACAATAGCTGGAGAGCTCCACACCGAGGCAGCCATCCGCGGCGCCATCTTGGATCTATATCCAAGATTTATTTTTTAGATTTATTTTTATTTATTTATTTATTTTAGATTTATTTTTTATAACATGTAAACTTAGAATACAGTATTAGAACACCATTTGACTTTATAAATTTGCACATAAATGACAGCTTAATGATTTTTAAAATATTTTTGTGCATTTATTTAAAGAAAGCATGTAGGCCTACCATTTTGACACGTGTTACCTTACTTCTTTGGCTATATTAAAGGTTTTTAAGAAATAGTATTTTAAAAATTCTCAGCACATGTAGTAAACAGAAATCATTAAGTAGATTTATGTTTTATTTATTTTAATCAGGTTTGTTAAAAGTATGCTTGTGTCACCGGGTGAACAAACCGGGAACCAAAAAATTGTTGACTCGTTTCCAGGGGGAAGGAATGCCGGTGTAACACCGGTCCGGTGCTGGGTTTACCTGTCATGGCCGCCGACCATAACAAGCGCCAGCTGAAGCCAGTGAGTAGCGCTTCATTGAAGCATGTGTCCGGGAAAAAGGAGTATAAAGAGAGGGGCTTGAAGCACAGTAGGGGGAGGAAAAATGCTCGGGCAGTAGGAAAGCTCTACATGAGTGCGCGAGTGGATTGAAGCAGCGGCAGTGAGCGGTGACAGGTGCAGAAAGCAGCGGTTTAAGACCTGATCAGTGTTCTATGTTGAGTCCCCCGAGACATGCTCATTAAGTGAGTCTTTTAAAAGAAACCACGAACAGCAACGCAACGAAGTAAGTGAGAAAACTTCACAGAGAAAGGAGTGTGACTGGCAGAAAAGAGAGTGGAAACCCGCTGCAGGATTCACGCGATTCACCGAGGGAAAGTTAAGTGCACCCTTTTATGATAAACCTTCTGGAGAAAATCACATGTAAAGATTTACCATCACTAGTGTACGACTAACCGGTGTTTGTGGGCAGTGTGTGTTATCCTGTTGACAGCGCAAAGAACAGTAATGGTAACGGCTGGGAAGATCGCTGAATCCATGTTCATCTTCTGAGACCACTATTCCTTGGATCATTCACCCTATGAAGAGAAACGAGTTGATTAATCACTGTGAAGGTAGCGTAAGTTTGCAGTGTCTGAAAGAGTGAAACAAACACGTGCGGAGATTTACAAGAGTGATTTATGCACAAGTGTGGTGAGATCAAACAACTGAGTTTTCTCTGAGTCGCTGGCGGATGAAATTGACCCATAACTTTGAAGATTCGTTCAAACTGATCTGTCCCCTCTGCTGTTCTGTGAACAGAGTCTACCGCTGCCAGGGGTGTAGCCATCATTTCAAAAGTGAGGGGGACAGAATGTCAAGTGTAATACCAGTTTTATTTTTCTTCAGACTTTTGTTGACAGGTTTTTGCTTAATTGGCTTAATATGCTATTTATTTTAAAGCAGAAAAAAAGAAAGTTGTCCAGTACTTTATATTGCACATGCAGGGTTTTTCCTGGCTTAAAATGAGGCGAAGGTGGTAAAATCCTGATCATGTATTTTAATAAGATAATAAAATGTGTATTTTTCATATACCATCATATAGTCTACTGTGTTACCACAGTATTTTCGTAGGTGGATCTCTGTACCTCTAGGGGGGTCCGGGGGCATGCCCCCCTGAAAGAGAATTTTGTACATTTTTTAAAGAGAAATTCACTAATCTGGTACACTTTGAGTGCCCCGAATCCGCTGTTAAAAATAAATAATCCAACTGCCCAAACATATGATATTCTCTGATTTAGATATCTGATCATCGCATTACAATTATTCAAATTATCAGTGTTAAGCATGATAAGATGGTTAAATATCACACTGAAGCTGATTTAAAAATAACATTTACTTAAAATAAAAGTTCTTCTTTTGGCAAAATTACATTTTCTTACTAGCCTAAACAAAGTCTGTCTTACTAAACTAAACTTTCCAATTGAAAACCTTCAAGCTTTTAAAACTACTACAAACTTTCTAGTTAGGCTTTTTCAAGAGAACTTAAAGTTTGTCTACAAACTTTTGTTATCTAATTGTAAAGTGTTACCAAATTATGATAAACATCATGTACACATGTTACAACGCTGCCTGATTCAAGCAGATCGTGGCTGTTAATGCATGAAAATACAAATTCAGCATTAACATTCACCATGTTTATTCTAATTTGAAGGGCTTTGATAACATATCTGTGAAAATAAAATTCATTACGAGTAAAAAAAGATTGAAAATATTGCATGTTTGTTCGGGTAGTGAATTTACAACACAACCTGTTAATTATTCAACAAGAGAAATAGGCGGAGTTATTCATCATTGTGCAACACAATTCGGATACTACATGACAACTTACTTACAGTGCTTGACTTTTTCGTGAAAAAGGAGTGAAGAGTTTTTTGCCATTTTGAACTCTATGAAACTGATGGATTAGGCGCGGGCGTGTCGTAAGCTAATGCACGAGTGACTGATTACCATGGAAACGTGAAAGTCACGTATAGACTATCCTTGACTCTTTTGATTTTAAATAGCGATGTATAACTTACACACCCGTGAAAACCTCAGCTTGTCGTTGAGACACTTGCCCTATGAAAAAGTGCGGGGGACAAATTTACATTGTATAAAAAGTGGGGGGGACACGTCCCCCCCCGTCCCCCACGTAATCTACGCCCATGACCGCTGCATTCTGCTATTGTTGTCCTGTGGTAAGCGAAGATTCAGTTATTAACTGTTGGATTCTGTACTCACCATTGCTGTTCTGTGAACAGAGAAATTCTGCCGTCCGCTGCTGCATTCTGCTATTGTTATCCTGTGGTAAGCAAAGACTCAGTTATTAACTGTTGGATTCTGTACTCCCCATTGCGTTTCTGTGAACAGGGATTCTGCCGTCCGCCGCTGTATACTGCTATTGCTGTTCTGTGAGTCTGCTGACTGCTGTGTTTGATCCACTGTCTGTCCTACGAGCTATTCAACGAGTCTGACGGCGAGAAAAGCCACTGTCTGTCCTACGAGCTGATTCAAAGAGTCTGACGACGAGAAAAGCCACTGTCTGTCCTACGAGCTATTCAACGAGTCTGACGGCGAGAAAAGTCACTGTTCGTCCCACGAGCTATTTAACGAGTCTGACGACGAGAAAAGCCACTGTCTCTCCCACGAGCTGATTCAACGAGTCTGACGAAGAGAGAAGTCACTGTCCGTCCCACGAGCCCACCCAGAGAGGAATATATTTACCTGACGAACGGAAGAATACCTACCAGCACTCCCCTCCCCGTATCGTACCAAAGCCACAGCCCCGAACGTCCCTGCCCCTGCTTTTATCCCTTTTTAATTTTAATAAAAAAAACTTTTTAAACTTACCTTGGTTGTCTGTCCTCTGGTGTCTGCTCCTCCGGAGTGTGGTAAATAACCCTTGGCCTTAACATCGGTGACACTTGAATGATGTTAGTTCATTCGCGCTACCATGTATTTGCGATAACAATGAAAATATTTGAGAGAAATTAAACTCAAGTAATGATGCAATCCTTTAAATCTTAACTTTGAGTGGTTCGGAATTAAATGGATGTAAAATTATTGTCAGGTCACATGTGACATTTTGTTTAACACCACAGTACCACCAATGACACATCAGGAGATCATTATTCTTCAACCATAATTAAGTAGATGAGACTAAATCGTTACATTTGGCATACGATGTAAATGAATAGCTTTGAATAACGTTTCTATAAATCTATTAATGGAGGTCACCGGTGTCACTGGTACCCATAAGAAAGTAAAACCAGTGACCATTTACAAAAGGGATGCTTCAAACCCCATCTTGTCAATCGTGGTATACTAACTAAATTAAGTAGTTTAATCCATAAGTATTCTAGGTTATTTTTTAAATATCATTTATATTTGATAGTTATGTATACATTATTGTATTTTAAATGGGGATAAAGTTGTCATTGACATTAAATTAAAGCATTTTCCCTCTGTAAAATTCTATATAATTAATTAAAAATCAAATATTGTCACATTGATGGCTCAAGAGGTCGTAATTGTTCAAATATAATATTGTTTTATTTTAAAACGTAAATAAATTGTAACCCTAACGTGTCTTTCTAGTGTTTTGTAAGGTTAGTGCCAGAAAATGGACATTTCCATAGAATGATCCAGAAATGATTTTGAATCATCTGAAGAGCTTTCAATTTCAATAACTGTAAGTTACTGAGAGCAGTTTATTTTACTGAAAAGATGACACCTTACACCTTGTGAAGATAGCACATTGTTTTATAATTTTACTGTCAAACACAAAATATGCAAAAATCCCCTATTTTAGAATCAGTTTCTAAAGGGTTTATTTGTATCTTTTAGGAAATAGCAGCGCATTTTCAGAGCCGAGATGTGTCTCTGTGGTCCACGAAGCAGCATAAGTAAAGTTTGTCTTGAGTGAATATTTAATTGTACTTGTCTTAAGGTCTTCAGAAGTCATAACTTCAGGTTCAATGGGGCTCTGAGAATATTTAATTTCCCTTAAAACCAAAGATTAAGCTAAATGACACAACTACTTTTAATCAAATACTTTTACTTTTATAAAATTTACATTTCTTATGTCTACAAAGGTTCAAAGTAAAAATATGATAAATATGGCTGATGCAATGTTTTTTAGAAATACCTGCTGCAATACTCCAAGTTCCTCACACAACGGCAGGATTAAGGATGGTCAATTAGTGAAAACACAACATATGTAAAGAATATTTCTATGCTGTAGTTTTTACAGACCTAAAACCATGATGCTTCAAAGTATGGAATAGAAGTTTTTTAACATTCATATGTTTTTGAACATTTATACATTTGTATGTTGCAAAAGTAGAAGTCTATCTTCTTCAAATAAAGATTCAAATTTATTTGTGCTTTAATTTCTTTAAAACAGTCTGACGACCATTATTTCTGTGATTACTTGATTGGTAATATTGCTAGAGGTTTCCTCACACGAGTAAAAACTCTTTAGATGTGTCTGTGACAGGCACATCATCTCCCCTTTGAAGACTATTTAAAATGTATGACCGAAACTTTTTTTTCTTCTGACAAAACTACATTTCATTAATTACCAGAGGCGTTTAACAACCACCAGAAATGCATGTTGATTAGTAAGTTTCAGGCATCCAGGCATAGGTTTACTAAAAGAAAATATTATGGAAGTCATTTTCAAACTGTAATTATAACATATTTCATTTATTAAGTTGGCTTGAGAAAGCCAACTTACTGAAATCCTATTTAAACTTATTATTAAGTTGGCTTGTGAGAGCCAACTTACTGATATTGTACTTAAAGTTATTATTATTAAGTTGGCTTGTGAGAGCCAACTTACTGATATTGTACTTAAACTTATTATTAAGTTGGCTTGTGAGAGCCAACTTACTGAAATCCTATTTAAACTTATTAGTGGTGCTTGCCTATGGCAAAGCAACACTAGTGTTATTGTGCATACTTATTATTAGTGGTGCTTGCCTATGGCAAAGCAACAGTAGTTATATGATTCGGCTTATGTCAAAATGATTTATGACCCTATGATTGACAGGTGGGCGGGGCTAACCTTTGACCTTCCGGAGGGTGTTCCGGAGGTCCTTTGATGTAGGGATTAACCTTTGACCTTCCGGAGGGGGTTGTTCCGGAGGTCGCTTAATTTAGGGATTAACCTTTGACCTATCGATCAAGTTGACAGTTGTCTTTACCCTATTGACCTTTGTATGATATATGAAGTTGCCAGTTGTCTTTGCCCCATTGATTTTGACCTATTGACCCCGGGGGAAATAACTTCTTGGTGTGGGAAATCCCCTCCGTGTCGGGGTGAGAAAATAATTTTTCTAATGTTGCATATAGATTAGAATAGATTAGAATTACAAAAGTAAAATCATCTTACCGTTTCACTATGGTGAAGAATTGGATTAAAGTTGACAGTCTCCGCACTGTGTGTGTGCGTCTGTCTGTGAGTGTGTGCGTGTCATCCGATATCCTGGCATTCCTGAGCACGCTATATAAATGGGGACTGTGTGTTGTAGCCAGACCAGAAAGAGAACCATGAGCTACATGAGCATGGATGGTTCATCCTCCCCTAAAACCCCAGAGATGGCGCTGACCAGCAAGATGATGGAAAGTCTGACTATGGCACCGAGAAAGGCCATTGGACACGTCCGTTTGACAAACTTTCTCCATGAAACTTCGGAATGGACTCAAGCTGAATATATGATGTGTAGTAACCGTGTATTCGGGTACAAATTTCATAAACCCTCACGAATTGTTATACTCTACACCGCCGACGGCGTGGGTGAGTTTCAGCCTGGGGAAGATCCGTGTGTTGTATTTCCTGAAAAAGACTGGACTCTATTTTACACGTTTGTCTGGAAGGATCTGCACGACATCGGCGAAGAGCCTTTGTACACTGCCGAGTGGGACGGTGTAAGCCCAAACACCCGGTACCGTGTGGTAGGTGACCATACTAAAAAGAAGCCGAATGATTCTGTCTACATATTCTGCTGTAAAGACAAGACAAAGCTCGACAGCACTCGATCAGGAGTTATCCGGCCTAACGAGCATCACGATCTGTACGAAATGCAATTTGTGTTCAATTGGTGCGATCTGAATCTGCTGACTAGTGTTTTTTCAGCCATCAACAAAATGTTCAAATGGTGTGACCTGCACGACGGATACAACAAAATCAAAGTGCAGCTGTTCCACCCCGAGAGATGCGCGCGCAGCAGTTCGTTTACTAAGCCATCCACGCCCATTCACTACAGTCATCCTAAAGCTCGACTGTCAGACCCTCCCAAGCGTCTATATAAACCGTGGTTAAAAGTCTAGAACGTTCCGCCCTCTTCTACAACCTCATAAATTCCAGCGACCAGACCCTCCCGAGCAAACACATATAAACCATGGCTGAAGACGGAGGTCCAGAACCCACACACGTGTGCAGCTGCGGTATCTCTTTCGGCAGCATTTTCGACCCTGACGATAGCGTGATCGACCATATTCTGACCGACGACGCCGGACCATCGGGTCTCCACAAAGACTGGGCCCCGGCCAAAACTACCAGACGTCGCATAGCCTTGGCACCGTGCTTTGAAAACGACTGGGCTCAGACTAAAACTACCAAACGTCGCTTAGACTGGGATTTGGAGATCGAGTGCGACTGCGCTTGCACTAAACCTTCACCACCATCCGACAAAAAGCTTGGATCTCACAACCTGACTTACGAGTCCGACGGACGCGACGACCCCGATGCTAAACCCAATTTAGACGCTACAGACGGATGTTTCAGCGACGTTGGATTCAAAATCATAAAAGCAGCGGTCGTGGTGCTGTTGCAACATCTCATTGGTGATAAGCTCAAGGAGGAATGTGAGGGGTGTGCGATTGATCATCCTAGCCAGCTGCAGCATTCCTGCCTGTTTGACCCTCCCAACTACTTCTTCGACACACACTTTGATGAACTGTCAGGCAAGCTGTTTAAACCCAATTTTCATACCATCATTACTATTATCCTCAACCGGTGTGGGTTAAAATCTCGACCCCACCGTATTCAAGGAACAGTCGGGGGTATTCTGCATGAATTAAAAGACGAACCATTCATCACAGCCAAGCTAGAAGAAATCAGGGGGAGACTTCTGGACAAACCCTGCAAGGAGATCATCTACGACGTCGTTGATCTCTGGGAAGGTCTCTCCATCGTGAATGGCGAGTGACCAAACCTCCTCCGACATGGGCGTTGTGGGGAGTATAACACACTTTATAGCATCCATGTTTAAAGATCATTACAAAGACCAGATCATCGGTCTTATGAACAAGATTATTGAGGACGCATCCGATTCCCCGTTTGAAATTTTACGTGATGATGACGACAGTACACGTGAGACCAATCTCAAGAAAATGATGATAAATGTAAGAGGTCTGGGTCGTAACAATACATGGTGCTCTATGATCTCCGCATGTCTTGACGATGACGAACAAGTATGCTATGTGATAAAACAGGTTCTCGATTGGCTGTACGGTTCACAGTCTGACATCGGTGTCTATGATACGTTATCCATGTTCACGTTTGTAGTTGATGTATGTATCCATTTGGTCAAAAAGTCAAAGGGGATAGACACTGATGATGAGGAGATGGTCGAACGTCGTCAATTGATTAACAACGTCGACCAAATTATTGAACTGTTTACCGATTATGTCCTAAACAGAAACATGTTTGTGTTCCGTGACTTTTTATTCGGGCTAGATTGTGATTAGACCGTTGTATTATATCCGTTTTACTTAGAGTGTAACGTCATTATATCCATTTTTTTACTATGTTGTATTATATACATTTTAACCTTGAGTGTGCATGTAGCATGATTATATCCATTTTTACTTAATGTTTGTTGTATTATATTCATTTTTTTACCTAGCGTGTACAGACATGTCATTATAACCATTTTTACTTAGCCTGTATATTCTGTAACGTCATTATATCCATATTTTTTTAATAAAAGATTGATTCAAATCATCCGTACCTCTCATTCTTTCACAGCGGGTGAAACATCATCATCATCATGTCCGAGCTCATGAAAAAGGCTTATTATACACCGTCCAACCCAGGTTCTTTAGGGGGTAAAAAACGATTAAAAGATGCCGTCTTAAAAGATAGCGGAGTCCGTCTAAGCGATAAACAGGTTTCAGAATGGCTGGCTGGTGAGGATGCTTACACATTACACAAAACAGCGCCGATAAAATACAAACGAAATAGGGTGGTTGTATACGGAATCGATACTCAGTTCCAGGCCGATCTGGTCGACATGACCGCTTATGCCAAGGATAATGACGGTCATAAATATCTGCTGACCTGCGTGGACGTTTTCACCAAACACGCGTGGACCAGGGTGTTGAAGAATAAGAGCGGGGTTGAGGTTACCAAAGCGTTCGAGTCTATACTCGAAGAGGGGCGTGTCCCGCAGAAATTGCAGACGGATCAGGGGAAGGAATTTTTTAACAAACATTTTCAAAATCTCATGAAAAAGCATGACATTAATCATTTCGCTACCGCTACCGATTTGAAAGCCAGCGTCGTCGAACGATTTAATAGAACGTTAAAAAGTCGCATGTGGAGATTTTTAACGGCTACCAATTCACGACGATACATAGATGTTTTACAGGACATTATTCGAGGGTACAATACCAGTTATCATCGCAGTATCAGAATGAGACCCGTGGACGTCAGCAGAGTCAATGAGGGTCAAGTGTTTCAAAACTTGTATGGGGATGTAAAGAAGAATAAGACCGAGAAACCCGTATTAAAGTTCAAAGTCGGCGACGTCGTCAGGATTTCTAAAGTGAGAGGTCCGTTTGCCAAAGGTTATGAGCAGAACTACACAGAAGAGTTTTTCACTGTATCCTCATGTATCCCGCGCCAACCCCCGGTCTACAGACTCAGCGATTATGACGGCGAAGTCCTTGAAGGGGTTTTTTATGAAAAAGAGCTGCAAAAAATAATTGTGAGTAAAAACAAATCTTTTAAGGTGGAAAAGATTTTAGGTCAGAAAAAACAAGGCAAATCTACGCTTGTTTTAGTGAAATGGCTAGGATGGCCTTCAAAATTCAACAGCTATGTAGATAAAAAAACTGTGGTGGACTTGCAATCTCCTTAAAACGCATCGACCATAACGGATGAGATCATACCATCATGGACGAGCACGGGTTCTACGTCACGCTACCATGCAATGCATCGTCGTGGGTTTACCCCCAAAATCGAATATCCAGCTATACAACCAGACTACCAAAAGCTATAAGCTTGAAAGGACCCTGGCAAGTCGGACTAGTCGAAATCGAATATCCTAGAAGTTGGTATAGCTTTAACGACAAAGAAGGATATTTCACCCTAAACATTGCGTCGGATGGTGATACGGTTAAAAAAAACACAGCGAAGCAATTAAACATAGCTGGAGGGTACTACCCGAATATTCGCGCCATCGTACGTGTTATAAATCAACTTATCCTAAATCATGGGGTATTGACTCATGATGAAATAAAAAACAAACTGTTTCTGGTGGCAAAACCCAATGTTTCACTCTACTTCCGAGGGAGACTCGGCATTATTTTAGGATTAGCGAAAGGTGGGTATCTTGGACAATCGAGCTATGATAAAGAAACAGATTTGACGAAAACCATTATGATGTACGCCCCCCATCAATGCGACATCAACGCAGGGTTCTACACACTCTACGTCTACACGGACATTATCCAATATCAAGTGGTCGGCGATTCTCACGTACCCCTTTTGAGATGCGTACATATATCGGGTAAAACCAACGAGACGGTCATTGCTAGATACGACAAGCCGCATTACGCATCGATCGCCAAGGATCACATCACTGACATCACCATAGAGGTTAAGGACGATCAAAACAAACCGGTACCCTTCACTTACGGGAAAGTCATCGTAAAACTACACTTTAAACCAAAAAATGAATTATCATTATAGATCTAGAGAGAGTCCGGACTATGTCGCCTACTATCAAAACCAAGCCGGGGGAGCTTTACCCGGTTATGCCGGGGGAGGGGTTATGTATGGTAGCGGCTTAGGGGGTATTTTTAGAGGTCTGTTCAGGATGGCCGTACCTCTGTTAAAAAGAGGCTTCAGCATTGCAAAGCCCCACCTAAAATCGGCTGCTAAAAATATAGTATCCGACGTCTTCTCAAATGTATTGATGCGTTCCCACGACAATGATGCTAAAGCTCAAGGCGGATCTGGTCTGATGGTCATGGCACGTAAGAGAACGTCCAAACCTCCCGGTGTGAGAAGGCGTGGTCAATCGGGGGTGAAAAGGAAGAAAACAACACATGTATCAAACAAACGCTCACTCGTACGTAGAAAGCGTAAGAAGACTGTTAGGCGAAACGCGTCGGTCAAGAGAGGGGTAAAAACCATATTCTAACATGGCGTTACTGCATCGTATGTCGGGAGAGTGCATCAAGTCCGAGCTGGACTTATTTACGGTACCTCTGACACAGAACATCATCGAGAAAAACAGCTATTTAGAAGTAGCTCCGTTATCGGCCCTTTCGGCCTCTGCCCCGATAGAGTTTTTTATCGCGGGAAACGGGGATGATTATATGGATCTCAATAACACCATGCTCTATCTACGGGTGAAAATCACGCAGCCTGACGGAGACGATATCCCGCATCCGGCTAGGGTTGGACTCATTAACTACCCGGGCGCTACAATATTTTCGCAAGTCGACATAACCCTGGGTGATCGCCTGATATCTCAAAGCTCAAGCACCTATCCTTATCGCTGTATCATAGAGAGTCTTCTCAACTACGGTAAGGATACGTTGGAATCTCTGTTCTCCACATCGTTGTTTCACAAAGATTCGGCGGGTCAGATGGATGTGCATGACCCCCCTGGCAATAACGCGGGACTGACAAAGAGGGCGACCTATACCAGCCGGAGCAGGGAGGTTGAACTGTTTACCCCCATACACGCCGATATATTCTTCCAGGAGAAACTTTTACTGAATGGGGTGGATGTTAAGTTGCGATTTATTCGAGCAAAAGATGAATTCTGCCTGATGAGGGGCGACGACATTGCTTACAAATTAAATATAACGGCGGCATCCCTATTTGTCAAGAAAGTGTCTGTATCACCCCCGGTGAGACTGGCTCACGCACAGGCGTTACTGTCAACAACGGCCAAGTACGCTGTCGACAGGGTCTGTCTAAAAACGTTCTCAATCCCTACTGGGTCTCGTGTTCTGAATCAAGAAAATCTATTTTTAGGAACATTGCCAAAGTCTATCATCATCGCCATGGTCGACAACGATGCATTCACCGGATCCTACACAAAAAATCCATTTGCGTTGAAACATTACAATCTGGAGTTCTTAGCCGTCTACGTCGACTCTCAGCAATTCCCCGCTAAACCTCTACAACCTAATTTCGAAGCCGGTCTGGCGGCGCGTGAATTTTATCAGCTTTCGATGGCGACCGGTAGACACCTTAAAGACCGCGCACTCTGTATCGACAGTAACGATTTCATAAACGGATACACGCTTTATGCGTTTAACCTCACCCCGGATGAAGAGTGTGGCCAGCACATTTCGCTCATCAAGTCCGGAAATATCAGAGTCGAAGCTCGTTTCAGACAACCGCTGCCAAATACCGTTAACTTAATCATTTACGCCGTTTTTGATTCTCTCATTGAAGTGTCTAACCGCAGACAGGTGCTGATCGATTACTATTGAGAGATGAACACGCTTCAACTCACAGCTATCGTGGATAAAATGACGTGCAGAACACATTTTCTTGGGGTTCTACCGAGCGATCAACTACCCAAAAAACCTGTGAGGACCTTACCTGCGATGGGGATCATTAACACCGACCCCGCTCGGCTACCCGGTGAGCATTGGATCGCCGTTTATTTACCCGAAGAGGGGCCCGCTTGTTTTTTCGACAGCTTTGGCAATCCACCCAACAGCACCCGCTTCCCAACCAGCATCGATCACTTTCTAGCGACCACCCACCCCCAAGTATTATATTCCGACAGACAAGTCCAGGATTATTCATCCAATACCTGTGGGGAGCACTGTTTGTTTTTTCTATATCATTTAACTAAAGGTTGTGACTATGACCGTGTGTTGAAACTATACACCGACGATTATATTAAAAATGATAAAATGGTATCCCTATTTGTGAAGAGATTAAGACCGCATGTGTGTAATGATAAAATGTCATCCTGTGTGCAAACGTGTTTGATCTATAAATAAAAAATCTTAAAACATTTTATTTTTTATCGTCTTTATTTAATCGTAAGATACATTCGTTAAAATTCCAACCATTGCCTCGGATCACCGGTCGATATTTTAAACACAGAGTCTTTCGGAGTCCTGTAGCATGAATATTTCCGTGCCTTTTTATAAGGTCTAACATCGGGTGTGGTGGCGGGGGTGGCGGGTTTACTCTTTAGAGACTTAATCACGCTCCTGACCTGTTGATTCGGCACTGTAGAAAAAGGAATGTTTAACTCGCCAAAAGCCTGTAGAAACTCCGTCCATCCCAGAGGTCTCCGGTCATCCCGAACCTTTTGGGGGGCCGTCACATTTTTTAACAAATCAACCATGTGTGAACCTGGTACGACTTTACCCTTGAACACAAACTCCCCCGATTCGTTCCACCCGCTTAGTCCTTTAGCTTTAGACATCTTGTCTAATATGTATCTACTGTTTTTCACGCTTCTCGAAAGGACATTCTTCAGCACTTCATCCACCACAGCCCCCTCAGCAACACCGTCTTCAACATTAGCAGTGCGGGGAGCGGCTGGCGTTTGCGCATCTTTAGGCTCAGGGTCACTATGGGGTAACGAGAGGGTTAAAACCCCGCTCTCACGATCCCCTTGTCTAACGATGGTCAAAAACCTGCTTAGGGTATTGGTGTAAAGTTTGGCTTTTTCGTACGGATTCAAATCGGTGCGATGTAAAATATTTCTTATGGCACCGTCCAAATCGTTTTCAACAGTCTGTTGAATGTTCTCGCGTACATTCTCAGTTTTCATCTTATCCAGCTGATGCTGCGGGACTAAATACATCTTCTCAGCGTACTCCATCCTATCGATTGGCTATCAAGCTTGTCAGGAACGGGACGGCGACGCTTAATAAAGGTAAAAGGAAGCCGCCCTTTTGGTTGATGACTCGTTTCTTGGCCGCTATGCCAATTTTTTTATCGGCCACAAATTTGATTTCCGCTTTTCTCTTTTTCAGTTTTTGGTACTGCTGGCGATTGACCGGGATCGTGCCGTAGAGGATGTTTAGCGCCAATTCGCACAGCGATAAAATGAATTCGTCGGACACCGATTGTAAAATATCACGTCGTTGTTTAGGAGACGCTTTATGTAGCAGTTTTAACACCGGCAGATGTTTACAAAGTCTGGCGGACATGACGATTTATCACGTTCTTCTTTTTTTCGGGATATAAACCACTTGACGGTCGGACAGCAATCCTGTTCTGAGACGGTACTGCTCCGGAGTTTTAGCTTTATAGTCTATCAATAGGTATCCGAAAGATCGGTTGACCGCGTCGTGATAACATTCCATAAAGTATTTTGTGTTTCCCGGGTACATTTGTCGTCCTAGCATCGCTACCTGATTGACGTCCCTGGGGTTTTTAAACAAAATCATATAATTGGCGTTTAAGCTGATGGTTCGACTGGACTTACCCTGTGCAAATAAATTTTGCACTATATAGATGCTGCTGAGATTCCGATGGTGACAATATTGCGTAAATACGCGCTGGAGTTCCAGGTTGGCGCTAGCTTGCTGCATCAAATCATCCACGATGAGAAGATTTGTTTTATGAACAGGGAGCAAATCATCATCATTCAGACTCTCGGGTATTCCATGCACAAATTTAATGTCGTACAATTTCAGTACATCGTCGTACAAAGGCTGCCAGCAATCATACAACCATACAATGTTTTCAATTTTCTTGGAGATTATAGTCAAACCCTTTTCCAACAAAAGTTTTACAAAATAAGACTTTCCAGAATTGGACGGCCCACTTATAACACAACTAAATGGATGTTGAAGTCTGAAATCAAAATCGGAAACAACCTGAGACCCTCTGTGCATCACCTGATCAGTAGCCATAAGGAAGAGTGGTGAAATCGGGCAAAAGTCTGCGTTTATTATACACCACCTTGAACTTTTTATCGACTGATTTGTTGTGCAATGTGAGAGTCTTTTTATTCCTCACAATATTTTCGGTGTGAGCCAGGATGTGTTTGGCGCTATCCTGCGACGTCACATAACCGTCAACCAGACCAATCAGGGATTCCAGACAGATGGCTCGGGAGTTTTTTACATTCAATGTTATACCCTTAGCTTTCATGCACGTCTTACCTTTTGCCGTCTTGTACCCATAAGATTTAGGCCCGCTCGCGCAAAAACACGTTATGAAATCACCGTCGTCTAGCTCGCTCGTCAGCTCCCCCAAATGATCCCCTAGAGGCGGTTCCCAGTCTCCCTCCCTGGACACAAAGACGACTGAGTCCGTATCTGAGTACAGAAGCCGGTCGCCGAGTCTGTCCATCAATTCGTACAATTCCAGTCGGGCGTGAGCCGTTGTAAACGCTCCTAGAAACACGTTAACGTCGCGCGCCTTACAAACATCGTCTTTGTCAGGTTTATGCTGAACGAGAGCTACATCGTCCGAGACGAATGTGAAATAGGTCAGTGTGTCGGTATTACCAAAAACTATTCTGGTGAAATCTTCGGGGTCGTTCACCAGGGTCGTTTGAGGCAGGTTTTGTCTTAACGAGAACCGACCCCAAAGCGAATTGAGAATCAATTTCGTGATTGCCCTCTGGGCGGCGTTGTACTTGATCTTTTCGGGGTCGAGTTGAACCCCTTCTTTTTCAAAATACTCGCGAATGTAAGTCTCTTTCTCAGCGTCCGTGACCACGTTCGACGGGTACCCTGACGCTTGTTGCTTCAAACGCAGAAACGTTTTGACATAATCGCCAAACAACGTGTCTGACCGCTGAGGAAAATGCCAAACCTCGTCTATCTTGGCTACCACATAACCCTTCTCGACGGCTTTTAAAAGCTCGATGCTGACCCAACAGCCCGACAGCGATCTTTCCTGATCCGTGTGGGTACAGGTTGAGGTCTGGTTTTGCTCGTGAGCGCAGGTTCTACATAACTGGAACATGAGTTTTCCTTCGCATCTGTAAGGGAGAACCGGGTGCAGTAATTTGCGGGGAGGGTACACGGTCGCTTTGATAAGACCGAAATAATTTTCAATCGGTTCAAAATCTTTGAAAATGATTTGTGGATGATCGATCGGATAGCTTTTCCTAGCCTGGCAAAAGGGGTAGAGGCTGGTGAAATCGAGATACCTTATTTTTTCATCTTCGGTCACCTTGTGATAGAGTTTATAAGCGTTAGTTCGACCACCAAACAGAGCGTCTCGCGGTTTCAATCTCTCGGGGGCCGAATAATTGGCCATAAATTCTATCACGGAGGGATCGGTCTTTTTCATTTTGCTTCATTCGCATTCCCAAAGAACCTCGATTTGCAAACCGTACGCGTTCTGCAGAATTTCGACCTTATCGTCAAACTGTCTCCTGAGAACCCCGTAAGGTACTCGCGACAAGGGGTGTATCTGATGGGGTTCAAAGCGACAGCAGTGTCCATGGTGTACACAACCATTGTATTCTAAGCCAAACCTCAACCCATTCTGTTCGTAGTAACCGTCTAAAAAGTACTTACCGAAGGATACTTCGCCATGGTTCAAGGCGTGGTGTAGGTCGACGTTTCTAGTCTTTTTTACATACTCCAGCCATTCTATTGAACCAGATGAATAGCATTTGCTCTGTCGGATGTACGCTTTGTTATGCGTGAGAGCCAGCGTATTTTTCTTAAGGAAATGTGTTTTGAAGATCCCCATCGTCACACAGAATCCAGGCTGTGTGACGAATTGGATGAAATCTATAAAATAAATAAATAAAACGTTAGATTTCCTTAAACGTAAAACATTACGTTGAAGCTGGATCTTGTTCTTACCATTGGCAGTGCTGTCTCCATCAAACCCATGCGTAGCCACTACGAATTAAAAATAAGTAAAACTTAAAATAAATTAAAATTAATAAATAAAGACGCATAAAAATTGGTACATTTAATTTATAAAGAATAGAAAATAAGTTGTCACATGAATTAATGGCATCAAAGGCGTTCCGCTCGACGTTTGAATCTGAGGGGGAAAAACATATTATGATTTGAAGCCGCCTGGTGGGGCCGTTTTATATGGTTGATGACGCGCACACACACACACACACACACACACACACACACACACACACACACACACACACACACACACACACACACACACACACACACACCTATAATTTATGAATCATACAACTTGGAAAATTTAAATACATCACATCAGCATTTAAATAGCTAGATTAAAACAAATTGCTCTAAACAAAATCATCTCCAACCATAGGATGACCTATCACAGTAAGGAGTGCATTGTATATCATTTCAGGGCACTAGGGGGGTCTATTTGCCTGTGAACTGGATGTTGTTTGAACTCCGGGACTGGTGGGGGCGCTATTTGCCTGTGAACTGGATGTTGTTTGAACTCCGGGACTGGTGGGGGCGCTATTTGCCTGTGAACTGGATGTTGTTTGAACTCCGGGACTGGTGGGGGCGCTATTTGCCTGTGAACTGGATGTTGTTTGAACTCCGGGACTGGTGGGGGTGCTATTTGTCTGTGAACTGGATGTTGTTTGAACTCCGGGACTGTGGGGCGCTATTTGTCTGTGAACTGGATGTTGTTTGAACTCCGGGACTGTGGGGCGCTATTTGTCTGTGAACTGGATGTTGTTTGAACTCATGGCCAACCATATCCATTCCATACCTGAATGTGACGCTTCAGAAAGTGTTTAAAACGATGATTATATGGTAAAATATATACCAGTATACCGTCAGAAGCATCAGCAATGTTTTTCTGAAACATATACAGACAAAAGCAAAATGATATAGCCCCCAAACAATGTGTGAGACCCGTTAGCAGCGTAGCACGAGATGCTAACCAACACACATGTTCTATCACCATGCCGCATGGTTAGCTATCCGAAAGATCGGTTTACTAAATTATAACGCTATATATATCACCGTCTTTTCACATTAAAAGATAGCGCTGCATTACAACACACAAATAGCATTCGTAGAAGAGTGAAGTATGTTGCGGTAAGCCGACGGCTGATCCATGATTTTCATAATAAAAGCTTTTTCACATAAAAAGTTTCACATAAGCAGTACATCCGATGATAATCCATATTAATACACATAAGCATGGATATGCAGACTGATTTGGTTTAAAATCACCAATGGTCCATATTTTAAAAATCAAACTTTATGATAAATGAATGTGATGTTGCATATTATTAAAAATCATATCTACTGTTTTTCACCCTATGTGAAAACAATATTTAAATCACCGTAGCATAACCCCATAAGCATGGGTATGCAGACTGGTGTGATTAAAAAAACAAACAAAACAAAAAAAACACCAATGTTCCATATTTTTAAATTTCAAACTTTTATGAATATAATCTTACTTATTTAAAAATCATATCTACTGTTTTTCACCATGTGAAAACAATATTTAAATCACCGTAGCATAACCCCATAAGCATGGAAATAAAGACTGATGTGATTTTTTAAAATTTACATATGCAGACTGATATTTTTAAAATCATAGTTTATGATACTTAATATCTGTACCCAGATATTTTTAAAATAATACTTTATTAATATAATTTTACATATTTAAAAATTCACATCTATTGTTTCACACCCTATGTGAAAAAACAATCTTTAAAACACCATAGCATAAAAGAATTACAAAGAGAAAATACTCACTGTTTTGCATGTTGATGAGTTGAGCTGTGCAGTCTTGAAGTTTGGACAAGATATGGTTTGCCAGGGTTCGAGCCGTCATCTATATATATATATATATATATACATTCTGAGATGCAGTGAAAATGTATGGGAAAGATATAACTATGTGTGTCCGCTAGATGGCGCTAGATAGATGTTCTATGAATGGTACAGGCGAGTTCACAGAGAGGTCGTTCTCAGAGATCTTTCCAACATTTGTCGCCGTATTTCACGGATAGAAGGTCAAAACTGTCACAAAAGAGACACTCCTCTCTTGAGATACGATTTTTTTTAATTGGAAAGCGTATCGGTAGGGTGAAGTGGCACGTACAGCGGTACCGGCTCCTTTGAGTCTTTTCTATACAGTTGTTGTTTTTCAGGATATGCTCGCGACCATAAATTAGTATGAATCGTGAAAACAACAGGTGCTAAAGACGGTCCATGGATACATCTCCCAGTGTTGCATGCACACACACACACACTTAGCGCTTTGAGTGTCAACTTTAATCCAATTCTTCAGTACTCTGAAACGGTAAGCTGATTTTTATTTTTGTCATCGGTTCGTAAACTGCATGAAATACGTTATGATTTTATTTCTGATCATCTGTTCATACTGTATAGCTTCTTCAACAGTCTAAATGGAAGATGATTTTTATTTTTGGACTGCTATAATTGGAATATTTTTTATTTACAATGAATGATGCAAGCATTTTATTTATATACTTTTAAATGAACAATGTTGTTCAACTTTAGTTACTGGGAGATATTTTCTCACTTTCACCCCCCAGCAGGGGGTGCAGGAATAGGGTGGTGTCTCACTCACAGACAGACGCACACACTTAGCGCGGAGACCATTGCTGTCATGCGCTGGTGTTTGAGAGACTGAGGGGAGGGAGGGTGTCATGAAACACACACGCACACACACATACACACACATACACACACACACACACACACACACACACACACACACACACACACACACACACACACACACACACACACATTCCTCCACCACTCTGAATCACAGAGTGTTTAAAAACTTTAAACTTATTTAATCTGAAATGACTGCTTCAGTAGATTTTTAGTAAGATATTTATTTTTGTTTTGAAAAGATTTTTTATAATCATTTATATACTTTTTAAAGAACAGAATGTGTTCAACTTTAGTGTAAGGTATTTGTAAATGACTAAATGTACATTTCATTTATATACTTTTAAAGAACAGAATGTGTTTCAACTTTAGTTACTGGGAGATATTTTCTCACTATCCCCATTTATATAGCGTGCTCAGGAATGCCAGGATATCGGATGACACGCACACACTCACAGACAGACGCACACACACAGTGCGGAGACTGTCAACTTTAATCCAATTCTTCACCATAGTGAAACGGTAAGATGATTTTACTTTTGTAATTCTAATCTATTCTAATCTATATGCAACATTAGAAAAATTATTTTCTCACCCCGACACGGAGGGGATTTCCCACACCAAGAAGTTATTTCCCCCGGGGTCAATAGGTCAAAATCAATGGGGCAAAGACAACTGGCAAAGACAACTCGCAACTTCATATATCATACAAAGGTCAATAGGGCAAAGACAACTGTCAACTTGATCGATCGATAGGTCAAAGGTTAATCCCTAAATTAAGCGACCTCCGGAACAACCCCCTCCGGAAGGTCAAAGGTTAATCCCTACATCAAAGGACCTCCGGAACACCCTCCGGAAGGTCAAAGGTTAGCCCCGCCCACCTGTCAATCATAGGGTCATAAATCATTTTGACATAAGCCGAATCATATAACTACTAGCAACACTAGTGTTATTGTGCATACTTATTATTCTTATTAGTGGTGCTTGCCTATGGCAAAGCAACACTAGTGTTATTGTGCATACTTATTATTAGTGGTGCTTGCCTATGGCAAAGCAACACTAGTGTTATTGTGCATACTTATTATTCTTATTAGTGGTGCTTGCCTATGGCAAAGCAACACTAGTGTTATTGTGCATACTTATTATTAGTGGTGCTTGCCTATGGCAAAGCAACACTAGTGTTATTGTGCATACTTATTATTCTTATTCTTCTTATTCTTCTTATTCTTCTGGCCACTTTTTGACGCGCTACTCCTCCCTCAGTTTTTGTCACAGACCCATGAATGAGGTGTCAAAACGTGCGGCCTGTTCGGGAATGGTGTGCTATGACTTTTATAAGCGATCGGGGGTACGATGTTTGCCCCAGGGGCGAAAAACCGGCCGAAAAATCCCATAGACTTAACATTGCGTCAAACTTTGACGAGTCGTAGCTCGGAACGAGGATGTCGCAGAAACGTGTAATTTACCACATTTGAAGAGGCTGACAGGCTCTGTAAGAACATACCACACAATGGGGTAAAAGTTGCACCCCTGGGGGGCAGGAGCTGCCCAAAGTTTCCCCATTGACTTACTATGGTGTAGGACGGCCCATGAAATACACCATAGAAACCGCTTTTATATTGAACATAACTCTGGATCACAGTGTCGTAGAGACAAAGGGGCGGGCTCATTTTACTCAGACAACCAATCAGTCTCTCAGGATCATTGTGAAGCTATCAAGCCACGCCCTAGCAACCATTTAGAGCACCTTAGCAACAACTCCCATAGACTTCCATTGAAAGAGATCGAAGGGATATCTCTGGACTGAATTGTCATAGACACATGAGGGTGGTCTCGTTTGACTCGGGGCAGCAAACAGCCAATCATGAATCACCTCAACACTTCCTAGCCACGCCCTAGCAACCATTGTCGAGCACCTTAGCAACCAAAATCCAAAGAGGAATATCGTCCATTCTGAATGTCACAGAGGCATGGGAGTTGGTTTATATCATTCATACTGACAAGCAGCCTTTGGAGTTTCATCATTGGCAGCTGCCAAGCCACTCCCTAGCAACCAAACAGAGTACTCTAGCAACCATTTTGCAAGACCTACATCTCTATATCAGAACATCGTATAGAGATGGGGGTTGGTTTATATAATTCATACTGACAAGCAGCCTTTGGAGTTTCATCATTGGCAGCTGCCAAGCCACTCCCTAGCAACCAAACAGAGTACCCTAGCAACCATTTTGCAAGACCTACATCTCTGCATCAGAACATCGTATAGAGATGGGGTTTGGGTCTTTTGACTCATGCTAGCACACAGGACTTTCAACATGCTAAACATGCTAGCTGTGAATAGCTACATGCTAATATTGATTAGCTAAGTGCTAAATCATGCCATTAACATTATAAAAACTCTATAGTAACCAAATGTGAACACTACCAACCACCTAGTAACACCATAGCAACCATCCAGAATACCATAGCAACCACCTAAAACACCCTAGCAACCACCCAAAACACCCTAGCAACCGCCTAGCAACACCATAGTAACCACCCAGAATACCGTAGCAACCGCCTAGCAACACCCTAGCAACCACCCAGAACACCCTAGCAACCGCCTAGCAACACCCTAGCAACCACCCAGAATACCCTAGCAACCACCTAGCAACACCCTAGCAACCACTCAGAACACCCTAGCAACCGCCTAGCAACACCCTAGCAACCACCCAGAACACCCTAGCAACCGCCTAGCAACCACCCAAAACACCTTAGCAACCACCCAGAATACCCTAGCAACCGCATAGCAACACCATAGCAACCACCCAGAACACCCTAGCAACCGCCTAGCAACACCCTAGCAACCACCCAGAACACCCTAGCAACCGCCTAGCAACACCCTAGCAACCAACCAGAACACCCTAGCAACCCCCTAGCAACCACCCAGAACACCCTAGCAACCACACAAAACACCTTAGCAACCACCCAGAATACCCTAGCAAACGCATAGCAACACCATAGCAACCACCCTGAATACCCTAGCAACCGCCTAACAACCAACCAGAACACCCTAGCAACCGCCTAGCAACACCATAGCAACCACCCATAACACCCTAGCAACACCCTAGCAACCACCCAGAATACCTTAGCAACCACTCAGAATACCCTAGCAACACCATAGCAACCACCAATAAACCCCCAGCAACGCCCTAACAACCACCCAGAATACCCTAGCAACCGCCTAGCAACCACCAAGAACACCCTAGCAACCACCTAGCATCACCCTAGCAACCGCCTAGCAACACCATAGCAACCACCCTGAATACCCGAGCAACTGCCTAGCAACACCATAGCAACCACCCAGAACACCCTAGCAACCACCTAGTAATGCCCTAACCACCCAGAATACCCTAGCAACCGCCTAGCAACCACCAAGAACACCCTAGCAACCACCTAGCAACCACCCATAACACCCTAGCAACGCCCGAGCAACCACCCACAACACCCTAGCAACCGAGTGGCGAGTTTTGCCACTGCAAGCACCACTTCACATTTTCTTCTGGAAATGTACATTCTAGTTATTCTTATTCTTTATTCTTATTCTTCTGGCCACTTTTTGACGCGCTACTCCTCCCGCAGTTTTTGTCACAGACCCACGAATGAGGCGTCAAAACGTGCGGCCTGTTCGGGAATGGTGTGCTATGACTTTTATAAGGGATCGGGGGTACGATGTTCGCCCCAGGGGCGAAAAACCGGCCGAAAAATCCCATAGACTTAACATTGCGTCAAACTTTGAAGAGTCGTAGCTCGGAACGAGGATGTCGCAGAAACGTGTAATTTACCACATTTGAAGAGGCTGACAGACTCTGTAAGAACATACCACACAATGGGGTAAAAGTTGCACCCCTGGGGGGCAGGAGCTGCCCAAAGTTTCCCCATTGACTTACTATGGTGTAGGACGGCCCATGAAATGGGCCGTCCTACACCATAGAAACCGCTTTTATATTGAACATAACTCTGGATCACAGTGTCGTAGAGACAAAGGGGCAGGCTCATTTTACTCAGACAACCAATCAGTCTCTCAGGATCATTGTGAAGCTATCAAGCCACGCCCTAGCAACCATTTAGAGCACCTTAGCAACAACTCCCATAGACTTCCATTGAAAGAGATCGAAGGGATATCTCTGGACTGAATTGTCATAGAAACATGAGGGTGGTCTCGTTTGACTCGGGGCAGCAAACAGCCAATCATGAATCACCTCAACACTTCCTAGCCACGCCCTAGCAACCATTGTCGAGCACCTTAGCAACCAAAATCCAAAGAGGGATATCTTCCATTCTGAATGTCACAGAGGCATGGGAGTTGGTTTATATCATTCATACTGACAAGCAGCCTTTGGAGTTTCATGATTGGCAGCTGCCAAGCCACTCCCTAGCAACCAAACAGAGTACCCTAGCAACCATTTTGCAAGACCTATATCTCTGCATCAAAACATCGTATAGAGATGGGGGTTGGTTTATACATTCACATTGACTTTGGAGCTTCATGATTGGCAGCTGCCAAGCCACTCCCTAGCAACCAAACATAGTACCCTAGCAACCGTTTTGCAAGACCTATATCTCTGCATCAAAACATCGTATAGAGATGGGGGTTGGCTCGTTTTACTCATGCTAGCAAACAGGACTTGCTACATGCTAAACATGCTAGCAGTGAATAGCTACATGCTAATATTGATTAGCTAAGTGCTAAATCATGCCAATAAAATGCTACAAACTCAACAGTAACCATCTTTGACAACTACCAACCACCTAGTAACACCATAGCAACCACCCAAATTACCCTAGCAACACCCTAGCAACCACCCAGAACACCCTAGCAACTGCCTAGCAACGCCCTAGCAACCACCCAGAACACCCTAGCAACCGCCTAGCAACCACCCAGGATACCCTAGCAACCGCCTAGCAACACCCTAGCAACCACTCAGAACACCCTAGCAACCACCTAGCAACACCCTAGCAACCACCCAAAACACCCTAGCAACCGCCTAGCAACACCCTGGCAACCATCCAGAATACCCTAGCAACCGCCTAGCAACACCCAGGCAACCACCCAGGGCACCCTAGCAACCGCCTAGCAACGCCCTAGCAACCACCCAGAATACCCTAGCAACCGCCTAGCAATGCCCTAGCAACCACCCAGAATACCCTAGCAACCGCCTAGCAACACCATAGCAACCACCCAGAACACCCTAGCAACCACCTAGCAACCACCCAGAACACCCTAGCAATGCCCTAGCAACCACCCAAAATACCCTAGCAACCAACCAGAACACCCTAGCAACCACCCAGAATACCCTAGCAACCACCCAAAACACCCTAGCAACCACTCAGAACACCTTAGCAATGCCCTAGCAACCACCTGAACAACATGAATAAGCCATATCTCAGCACCAGAACATAGTACAGACATGTTTGTTGCCTAGTATGCAATCATGTACCACACCCTAGCAACCGAGTGGCGAGTTTTGCCACTGCAAGCACCACTTCACATTTTCTTCTGGAAATGTACATTCTAGTTATTCTTATTCTTCTTATTCTTCTGGCCACTTTTTGACGCGCTACTCCTCCCGCAGTTTTTGTCACAGACCCACGAATGAGGCGTCAAAACGTGCGGCCTGTTCGGGAATGGTGTGCTATGACTTTTATAAGGGATCGGGGGTACGATGTTCGCCCCAGGGGCGAAAAACCGGCCGAAAAATCCCATAGACTTAACATTGCGTCAAACTTTGACGAGTCGTAGCTCGGAACGAGGATGTCGCAGAAACGTGTAATTTACCACATTTGAAGAGGCTGACAGGCTCTGTAAGAACATACCACACAATGGGGTAAAAGTTGCACCCCTGGGGGGCAGGAGCTGCCCAAAGTTTCCCCATTGACTTACTATGGTGTAGGACGGCCCATGAAATGGGCCGTCCTACACCATAGAAACCGCTTTTATATTGAACATAACTCTGGATCACAGTGTCGTAGAGACAAAGGGGCGGGCTCATTTTACTCAGACAACCAATCAGTCTCTCAGGATCATTGTGAAGCTATCAAGCCACGCCCTAGCAACCATTTAGAGCACCTTAGCAACAACTCCCATAGACTTCCATTGAAAGAGATCGAAGGGATATCTCTGGACTGAATTGTCATAGAAACATGAGGGTGGTCTCGTTTGACTCGGGGCAGCAAACAGCCAATCATGAATCACCTCAACACTTCCTAGCTACGCCCTAGCAACCATTGTCGAGCACCTTAGCAACTAAAATCTAAAGAGGGATATCTTCCATTCTGAATGTCACAGAGGCATGGGAGTTGGTTTATATCATTCATACTGACAAGCAGCCTTTGGAGTTTCATGATTGGCAGCTGCCAAGCCACTCCCTAGCAACCAAACAGAGTACCCTAGCAACCATTTTGCAAGACCTATATCTCTGCATCAAAACATCGTATAGAGATGGGGGTTGGTTTATACATTCACATTGACTTTGGAGCTTCATGATTGGCAGCTGCCAAGCCACTCCCTAGCAACCAAACATAGTACCTTAGCAACCGTTTTGCAAGACCTATATCTCTGCATCAAAACATCGTATAGAGATGGGGGTTGGCTCTTTTTACTCATGCTAGCAAACAGGACTTGCTACATGCTAAACATGCTAGCAGTGAATAGCTACATGCTAATATTGATTAGCTAAGTGCTAAATCATGCCAATAAAATGCTACAAACTCAACAGTAACCATCTTTGACAACTACCAACCACCTAGTAACACCATAGCAACCACCCAAATTACCCTAGCAACACCCTAGCAACCACCCAGAACACCCTAGCAACTGCCTAGCAACGCCCTAGCAACCACCCATAACACCCTAGCAACCGCCTAGCAACCACCCAGGATACCCTAGCAACCGCCTAGCAACACCCTAGCAACCACTCAGAACACCCTAGCAACCACCTAGCAACACCCTAGCAACCACCCAAAACACCCTAGCAACCGCCTAGCAACACCCTGGCAACCATCCAGAATACCCTAGCAACCGCCTAGCAACACCCAGGCAACCACCCAGAACACCCTAGCAACCGCCTAGCAACGCCCTAGCAACCACCCAGAATACCCTAGCAACCGCCTAGCAACGCCCTAGCAACCACCCAGAATACCCTAGCAACCGCCTAGCAACACCATAGCAACCACCCAGAACACCCTAGCAACCACCTAGCAACCACCCAGAACACCCTAGCAATGCCCTAGCAACCACCCAAAATACCCTAGCAACCAACCAGAACACCCTAGCAACCACCCAGAATACCCTAGCAACCACCCAAAACACCCTAGCAACCACTCAGAACACCTTAGCAATGCCCTAGCTACCACCTGAACAACATGAATAAGCCATATCTCAGCACCAGAACATAGTACAGACATGTTTGTTGCCTAGTATGCAATCATGTACCACACCCTAGCAACCGAGTGGCGAGTTTTGCCACTGCAAGCACCACTTCACATTTTCTTCTGGAAATGTACATTCTAGTTAAGTTGGCTTGTGAGAGCCAACTTACTGATATTGTACTTAAACTTATTATTATTATTATTATTATTCTGTCAAAAATTTACAACTCTATCTCCTCCTAGAGCTTTAACTCCACATACTCCAAACTCGGCACAGACACTCAGACTGTTCTGACTCGGTATGCTATATCTTTTCTAACTGATCGGACTTACGGTTTTCCTAAAAATGACGATCAAAGTCGGAAAAAACTCCCATTGACTTAACATGGCGGAATGTTCAGATTTTCAAACTCCCCAACTGTCAAAAATTCAAATCTAAATACCTTGAAGCCCTAGACTGAATCAAACTGCCATTCTATATACTATATGAGCCATTGAGACTCATTTAAACTAATAAACTCATATATCTATGACACTTATCTATCTACACTTAAACTCTTAAACTCATAATAAATTAATAAACTCTAAACTTGAACTCTTAGACTAATTTAAACTTATAAACTCTAAACTCATAAACTCATACACTTATAAACTCATACACTTATAAACTCATGAATTCAAACTCTTATGAACTCAAACTCATAAATTAATAAACTCTGAACTCTTACTCATTTAAACTTATAAACTCTAAACTCATAAACTCGTACACTTATAAACTCATGAATTCATACACTTATGAACTCATGAATTCATAAACTTATAAACTCATACACTTATGAACTCATGAATTCATACACTTATGAACACAATCTTTCTATCTCTCTTTCTTTCTTTCTCTCTTTCTTTCTAAATAATCTTTCTATATTTCTTTCTTTCTAACTAATCTTTTTATCTTTCTTTCTTTCTTTCTTTCTTTCTAACTAATTTTACTTTCTATCTTTCTTTCTTTCTAACTAATCTTTCTATCTTTCTTTCTATCTCTCTTTCTAATCTTTCTTTCTAACTAATCTTTCTTTCTTTCTTTCTTTTCTAACTAATCTATTTCTTTCTAACTAATCTTTCTTTCTTTCTTTCTAACTAATCTTTCTATCTTTCTTTCTTTCTTTCTTTCTTTCTTTCTTTCTTTCTTTCTAATCTTTCTTTCAATCTTTCTTTTTTTCTTTCTTTCTAACTAATCTTACTTTCTAACTTTCTTTCATTCTAACTAATCTTTCTTTCTAACTAATCTTTCTTTCTTTCTAACTAATCTTTCTATCTCTCTTTCTTTCTTTCTCTCTTTCTTTCTAACTAATCTTTCTATCTATCTTTATTTCTTTCTAATCTTTCTTTCAATCTTTCTTTCTTTTTAGCAACCACCCAAAATACCTTAAAACACCCTAGCAACACCATAGCAACCACCCAAAATGCTCTAGAACACCCTAGCAACCACCCAGAACACCCTAGCAACTGCCTAGCAACCACCCAGAACACCCTAGCAACCACCCAAAATACCTTAAATCACCCTAGCAACCGCCCAAAATACCCTAGAACACCCTAGCAACGCCCTAGCAACCACCAGAACACCCTAGAAACCAACCAAAATACCTTAAATCACCCTAGCAACTGCCTAGCAACCACCAAGAACACCCTAGCAACCACCCAGAACACCATGGCAACCATCCAAAATACCTTAAAACACCCTAGCAACACCATAGCAACCACCCAAAATACCGTAGAACACCCAAGCAACACCATAGCAACCACCCAGAACACCCTAGCAACTGCCTAGCAACCACCCAAAATACCTTAAAACACCCTAGCAACACCATAGCAACCACCCAAAATAGCCTAGAACACCCTAGCAACCATCCTAAATAGCGTAGAACACCCTAGCAACACCATAGCAACCACCCAGAACACCCAAGCAACCACCCAAAATACCTTAAAACACCCTAGCAACACCATAGCAACCACCCAAAATACCCTAGAACACCCTAGCAACTGCCTAGCAACCACCCAGAACACCCTAACAACCACCCAAAATACCTTAAAACAACCTAGCAACACCATAGCAACCACCCAAAATACCCTAGAACACCCTAGCAACTGCCTAGCAACTCCCAGAACACCCTAGCAACTGCCTAGCAACCACCCAGAACACCCTAGCAACCACCCAAAATACCTTAAATCACCCTAGCAACACCATAGCAACCACCCAAAATACCCTAGAACACCCTAGCAACACCCTAGCAACCACCAGAACACCCTAGCAACTGCCTAGCAACCACCCTGAACACCCTAACAACCACCCGAAATACCTTAAAATACCCTAGCAACACCATAGCAACCACCCAAAATACCTTAAAACACCCTAGCAACACCATAGCAACCACCCAGAACACCCTAGCAACTAATATAAACTTCAAACTACTTTAAAATTCAAACTAAATTTAAACTTTAAACTAATTTAAACTATAAACTAATTTAAACTTCAATCTACTTTAAACTTTAAACTAATTTAAACTTCTAACTACTTTTAACTTTAAACTAATTTAAACATTTAAACTTTAAACTAATTCAAACTATAAACTAATTTAAACTTCAAACTACTTTAAACTTCACACTAATTTACATTTTAAACGAATGTAAACTTTAAACTACTTTAAACTTCTTTAAACTTTCTGGTCCAAACTTTCACAAGCCAACTTAAAGTTTGTCTCGACGAACTTTTTCTAGTTATTATTATTCTTCTTACTAAAAATGTACAACTCTAACTCCTCCTAGAGCTTTAACTCTACATACTCCAAACTCGGCTCAGACACTCAAACTGTTCTGACTCGGTGTGCTATATCTTTTCTAACTGATCGGACTTACGGTTTTCCTAAAAATGACGATCAAACTCGGAAAAAATCCCATTGACTTAACATGGCGGAATGTTCAGATTTTCAAACTCCCCAACTGTCAAAAATTCAAATCTAAACTGCTTAAGCCCTAGACTGAATCAAACTGCCATTCTATGTACTATATGAGCCATTGAGACTCATTTAAAACTAATAAACTAATCTATCTATGACACTCATCTATCTATCTATAATCTTTTTTTTTTGACTCTGACTTCCTGTAAGGAGAGCTGTCCATCAAGGTACAAAGATGTCCCTGTGGTTGCGATTACGATTAAAGTGACCAATCATAAGAGGGTCAGTGCCCTCCTTGGTTTCCGCCCCCAAATTGTCAAAAGTCATGTAGACTCGAGGGAGCAGAAATCAGCTGAGCGAGCAGAAATCCACTGCGCGAGCAAAACAGCACTCCGCGAGCAGAAGCCCTCTGCGCGCGAGCAGGATTCCACTGTACAAGCAGAGTTAACCTATGAGAGTATGCCAGGCGCTCGCTCGCAGCTACCTGTACACCTCTCGGTTGTTGAATTTGTGCGCGAGTACTTTTATCATGCCAGCTGAAGGTTCATTTTTGCGCGTGTGAAATAATATAATGTGCTCGTGAGCATGTCTTACACGCTCATAACTTTTGACTAAAAAATAACGCCATATAAAACCACCATTCTATATGTACTAATAAACTTATCTATCTATCTATCTATCTATCTATCTATCTATCTATCTATCTATCTATCTATCTATCTATCTATCTATCTATCTATCTATCTATCTATCTATCTTTCTAACTAATCTATCTATCTTTCTTTCTAACTAATCTATCTTTCTTTCTTTCTAACTAATCTTTCTTTCTTTCTTTCTAACTAATCTATCTTTCTTTCTAACTAATCTTTCTTTCTTTCTAACTAATCTATCGTTCTTTCTTTCTAACTAATCTATCTTTCTTTCTAACTAATCTATCTATCTTTCTTTCTAACTAATCTATCTTTCTTTCATTCTAACAAATCTATCTATCTTTCTTTCTAACTAATCTATCTTTGTTTTTTTCTAACTAATCTTTCTTTCTTTCTAACCAATCTATCTATCTTTCTTTCTAACTAATATTTCTTTCTAACTAATCTATCTTTCTTTCTAACTAATCTATCGTTCTTTCTTTCTAACTAATCCATCTTTCTTTCTAACTAATCTATCTTTCTTTCTCACTAATCTATCTTTCTTTCATTCTAACAAATCTATCTATCTTTCTTTCTAACTAATCTATCTTTCTTTCTTTCTAACTAATCTTTCTTTCTTTCTTTCTTTCTAACTAATCTATCCATCTTTCTTTCTAACTAATCTATCTTTCCTTCTTTCTTTCTTTCTTTCTAACTAATCTATCTATCTTTCTTTCTAACCAATCTATCTATCTTTCTTTCTTTCTTTCTTTCTAATCTATCTTTCTTTCTTTCTAACTAATATTTCTTTCTTTCTTTCTAACTAATCTATCTTTCTTTCTAACTAATCTATCTTTCTTTCTAACTAATCTATCCATCTTTCTTTCTAACTAATCTATCGTTCTTTCTTTCTAACTAATCTATCTATCTTTCTTTCTAACTAATCTATCTATCTTTCTTTCTAACTAATCTATCTATCTTTCTTTCTAACTAATCTTTCTTTCTTTCTTTCTCACTAATCTATCTTTCTTTCATTCTAACAAATCTATCTATATTTCTTTCTAACTAATCTATCTTTTTTTCTTTCTAACTAATCTTTCTTTTTTTCTAACCAATCTATCTATCTTTCTTTCTAACTAATATTTATTTCTAACTAATCTATCTTTCTTTCTAACTAATCTATCTTTCTTTCTTTCTAACTAATCTTTCTTTCTTTCTAACTAATCTTGCTTTCTTTCTTTCTAACTAATCTATCTTTTTTCTTTCTTACTGATTTATCTATCTTTCTAACTAATCTATCTTTCTTTCTTTCTTTCTAACTAATCTTTCTTTCTTTCTAACTAATCTTTCTTTCTTTCTTTCTAACTAATCTATCTTTTTTCTTTCTAACTAATCTATCTTTCCTTCTTTCTAACTAATCTCTGTCTTTCTTTCTAACTAATCTTTCTTTCTTTCTTTCTTTCTTACTGATCTATCTTTCTTTCTAACTAATCAATCCTTTCTTTCTGACTAATCCTTTCTTTCTTTCTTTCTTTCTTTCTTTCTGACTAATCCATCTTTCTTTCTTTCTGACTAATCCATCTTTCTTTCTTTCTAACTAATCTATCTATATTTTTTCTTTCTAACTAATCTATCTTTCTTTCTTTCTAACTAATCTCTGTCTTTCTTTCTAACTAATCTTTCTTTCTTTCTTTCTTTCTTACTGATCTATCTTTCTTTCTAACTAATCAATCCTTTCTTTCTGACTAATCCTTTCTTTCTTTCTTTCTTTCTTTCTTTCTGACTAATCCATCTTTCTTTCTTTCTGACTAATCCATCTTTCTTTCTTTCTAACTAATCTATCTATATTTTTTCTTTCTAACTAATCTTTCTTTCTTTCTTTCTTTCTTTCTAACTAATCTATCTTTCTTTCTAACTAATCTGTCTTTCTTTCTAACTCATCTGTCTTTCTTTCTAACTAATCTATCGTTCTTTCTTTCTAACTAATCTATCTTTCTTTCTAACTAATCTATCTTTCTTTCTTTCTAACTAATCTATCTTTCTTTATTTCTAACTAATCTATCTTTCTTTCTAACTAATCTATCTTTCTTTCTTTCTCACTAATCTATCTTTCTTTCATTCTAACAAATCTATCTATCTTTCTTTCTAACTAATCTATCTTTCTTTTTTCTAACTAATCTTTCTTTCTAACAATCTATCTATCTTTCTTTCTAACTAATATTTCTTTCTAACTAATCTATCTTTCTTTCTAAGTAATCTATCTTTCTTTCTTTCTAACTAATCTTTCTTTCTTTCTAACAAATCTATCTTTTTTCTTTCTGACTAACTTTTATATCTTTCTCACTAATCTATATTTCTTTCATTCTAACAAATCTATCTATCGTTCTTTCTAACTAATCTATCTTTCTTTCTTTCTAACTAATCTTTCTTTCTTTCTAACCAATCTATCTATCTTTCTTTCTAACTAATATTTATTTCTAACTAATTTGTCTTTCTTTCTAACTAATCTATCTTTTTTCTTTCTGACTAACTTATATATCTTTCTCACTAATCTATATTTCTTTCATTCTAACAAATCTATCTATCGTTCTTTCTAAATAATCTATCTTTCTTTCTTTCTTTCTTTCTTTCTTTCTAACTAATCTTTCTTTCTTTCTAACCAATCTATCTATCTTTCTTTCTAACTAATATTTATTTCTAACTAATCTATCTTTCTTTCTAACTAATCTATCTTTTTTTCTTTCTAACTAATCTTTCTTTTTTTCTAACCAATCTATCTATCTTTCTTTCTAACTAATATTTATTTCTAACTAATCTATCTTTCTTTCTAACTAATCTATCTTTCTTTCTTTCTAACTAATCTTTCTTTCTTTCTAACTAATCTTGCTTTCTTTCTTTCTAACTAATCTATCTTTTTTCTTTCTTACTGATTTATCTATCTTTCTAACTAATCTATCTTTCTTTCTTTCTTTCTAACTAATCTTTCTTTCTTTCTAACTAATCTTTCTTTCTTTCTTTCTAACTAATCTATCTTTTTTCTTTCTAACTAATCTATCTTTCTTTCTTTCTAACTAATCTCTGTCTTTCTTTCTAACTAATCTTTCTTTCTTTCTTTCTTTCTTACTGATCTATCTTTCTTTCTAACTAATCAATCCTTTCTTTCTGACTAATTCTTTCTTTCTTTCTTTCTTTCTTTCTGACTAATCCATCTTTCTTTCTTTCTGACTAATCCATCTTTCTTTCTTTCTAACTAATCTATCTATATTTTTTCTTTCTAACTAATCTATCTTTCTTTCTTTCTAACTCATCTATGTTTTTTTCTTTCTAACTAATCTTTCTTTCTTTCTTTCTTTCTTTCTAACTAATCTATCTTTCTTTCTAACTAATCTGTCTTTCTTTCTAACTCATCTGTCTTTCTTTCTAACTAATCTATCGTTCTTTCTTTCTAACTAATCTATCTTTCTTTCTAACTAATCTATCTTTCTTTCTTTCTAACTAATCTATCTTTCTTTATTTCTAACTAATCTATCTTTCTTTCTAACTAATCTATCTTTCTTTCTTTCTCACTAATCTATCTTTCTTTCATTCTAACAAATCTATCTATCTTTCTTTCTAACTAATCTATCTTTCTTTTTTCTAACTAATCTTTCTTTCTAACAATCTATCTATCTTTCTTTCTAACTAATATTTCTTTCTAACTAATCTATCTTTCTTTCTAAGTAATCTATCTTTCTTTCTTTCTAACTAATCTTTCTTTCTTTCTAACAAATCTATCTTTTTTCTTTCTGACTAACTTTTATATCTTTCTCACTAATCTATATTTCTTTCATTCTAACAAATCTATCTATCGTTCTTTCTAACTAATCTATCTTTCTTTCTTTCTAACTAATCTTTCTTTCTTTCTAACCAATCTATCTATCTTTCTTTCTAACTAATATTTATTTCTAACTAATTTGTCTTTCTTTCTAACTAATCTATCTTTTTTCTTTCTGACTAACTTATATATCTTTCTCACTAATCTATATTTCTTTCATTCTAACAAATCTATCTATCGTTCTTTCTAAATAATCTATCTTTCTTTCTTTCTTTCTTTCTTTCTTTCTAACTAATCTTTCTTTCTTTCTAACCAATCTATCTATCTTTCTTTCTAACTAATATTTATTTCTAACTAATCTATCTTTCTTTCTAACTAATCTATCTATCTTTCTTTCTTTCTAACTAATCTTTCTTTCTTTCTAACGAATCTATCTTTCTTTCTAACTAATCTATCTATCTTTTTTCTTTCTAACTAATCTATCTTTCTTTCTTTCTAACTAATCTATCTGTCTTTCTTTCTAACTAATCTATCTTTCTTTCTTTCTAACTAATCTATCTTTCTTTCTTTCTAACTAATCTTTCTTTCTTTCTTTCTAACTAATCTATCCATCTTTCTTTCTAACTAATCTATCTTTCTTTCTTTCTTTCTAACTAATCTATCTATCTTTCTTTCTAACTAATCTATCTATCTTTCTTTCTAACTAATATTTCTTTCTTTCTTTCTAACTAATCTATCTTTCTTTCTAACTAATCTATCTTTCTTTCTAACTAACATATCCATCTTTCTTTCTAACTAATCTATCGTTCTTTCTTTCTAACTAATCTATCTATCTTTCTTTCTAACTAATCTCTTTCTTTCTAACTAATATATCTATCTTTCCTTCTAACTAATCTTTCTTTCTTTCTCACTAATCTATCTTTCTTTCATTCTAACAAATCTATCTATATTTCTTTCTAACTAATCTATCTTTTTTTCTTTCTTTCTAACTAATCTGTCTTTCTTTCGAACTAATCTATCCATCTTTCTTTCTAACTAATCTATCTTTCTTTCTTTCTAACTAATTTATCTTTCTTTCTTTCTAACTAATCTATCTTTCTTTCTTTCTAACTAATCTATCTTTCTTTCTTTCTAACTAATCTATCTTTCTTTCTAACTAATCCATCTTTCTTTCTTTCTCACTAATCTATCTTTCTTTCATTCTAACAAATCTATCTATCTTTCTTTCAAACTAATCTTTCTTTTTTCTAACTAATCTTTCTTTCTTTCTAACCTATCTATCTTTCTTTCTAACTAATATTTCTTTCTAACTAATCTATCTTTCTTTCTAACTAATCTATCTTTCTTTCTTTCTAACTAATCTTTCTTTCATGACAATTCTTCTTTTAGTGAAACCAATCTTTCTGTCTATCTAACTAATCTTTCTTTTCTTTTCTAACTAATCCATCTATCCGACTTCAAACTACTTTAAACTTCTTCAAACTCTCTGGTCCGGCTTTTTCAAGCCAACTTAAAGTTTGTCTCATCAAACTTTTTTCTAGTTAATGTTATGGCTTCATGTTAATTTATAGTTTTTATAGGTCTGTTATTAACTAATACCTTTTTATTTTTAACTAACACTTAAACATCCAGCACACAATTAAAGAGATGTATGAGCTAAGGATGTTCTCTGTCCCAAATAAAACAGATAATGGAGTGTTCACAATATACAATATACAGTTGGATATTATCCTACTATAAACTTCTGTATGTTTGTGTAAATAGTTGTGCTTAAATCTTTGTGTGTATTTTTACACACCAACATATTTTGTCACACCGTAGTGATGCAAAGCTCCACACACTTGTAAAGCCAATGGACTAACTTTAAAACAATCTTTATACAGGAATCACAAAGGTGTCCAAAACTCACATGCTTGAGACTGTTAAAGTTCCACACTGGTAAAAACTACAGATACAATTGCACAAAAGTAAATTCTAGAGGTCAACTTGCTAAAAAGTAAATATCACATGAGCCATTTAAAATTAATACAGAAAAGCCACTTGTGATCAGTTTTGAATGTTGTAATTGACATTTTGTATACTACTCGGTTACACTCTTTACATCTTGTTTGTTTTCGTACGGTGTGCAAAAACTACAGTGTCCGAGCGTGGTCAAACATGTTCATATAGGAATTTATGAAAAAACATGAACAAATATAGCATAACGAGAATGAAATGACAGTCCTTCTATATGAGACTGATTAAGACTATTTCTTTTAAATCATCATCTTTCCATGTCTTGACCCTTTTTCTTTATAGAATGCACTTTTTCTTATTTCTACAAACGTTCAATTACAATTCATTTCCTGGATAAAAATATGACGCACATGTCGAATACAATGTTTTTAAGAAATAGCTGCCGCAATATTTCAAACAGTTCAACACACAAGGATGTTCAGATCAATTGGTGAAAACACAGCATATGTAAGGTAGTTTTCCAAATACCCCCTAAAAGCAAATACTGTATGTTTGTATTAAGCTTTTCAAAAGATAATCTAGCTTTAAAGTTAGAATAAAAAAGTTAAAACCAAACATATCTTCATACCCGTTGTGTTCTGACACAAGGCCAGACACAGTGTTCTAACAATACTTTTAGTTTTATAAATACACTTTTCTTATTTCTACAAATATCAGTCTGATAAATATGGAGTAATACACAATGAAGCAAGAGAATAATGCTACAAATACGTATGACACACTAAAATACAGTGTAAATACAGATCTAAAATACAGATGATTTTTCTTTTGACAAACCTACAATTCAAATGATCACACCCCGTGGTGTTTAACATCCAAGAGCTCAAAAAGTTCTTTATGCAAAAAAAGAGCAATAATACAAATAGTTTAAGTTGACATAAACAAAACACCCCAGATCCTCCCATAAGTTATAGTAAACATTTACAACATGTAGATAGATTCTGTCAGTTTTGTCAGAGTACCCGTAACACATTATTGTAATGCAAACACATCTGAGGGCTAACGTTACCTGTCCTTGTAAAGGTTATGGATAAAATCTAAGCATCATCTTTATGCAACAATCACGCGTGCACAATTTACTGTAGAAGTATGCACCGTGTATAAGAAAAGAGACATTTATGACCAAAACCACCTTAAGTTGACGAATAAACACCGTGAGGAGTCCGAAATGGACTTTTGTTTCACTCCATCCTATCTGTCCTTTCTAAATGCATGTTATGCATCTATTGCAAACAATTCACCCAGGACATATGTTTTGACCTTGTAATGTTTAATCAAAATTTTGTTGGAAAATCAAAAATATATGGTGGATTTACTTAACTTTTTATGTTGACAGGTTCTACGTAACTGGGTAATGGAGCATTTAATTAACATTGTTTATTTCAGTAAACTTAAGTTTATTACATAAGATTAATTCAATGCCATGTAGTTGAAACAGGTTAACATTCTTAATTTAGTCCAAAACTATTAAGTTCAATTATCCTAAAAGTAATATCAAACAAAAATTAAAACAAATAATCCAATTGTTTAATTGATTCGTTTATTTAGGGATTGTGTTCAACCTTTACAAAAATTATCTAATAAGATAACCTTTTACAAAATCTTTACTCAGTAAAGACTCTTATTATTAGGCATTTGCTAGAAGATGGTTTTGTCACATCCAATGCATGTCCAAAGTAGTTGTTTTTATAATGATCAAAACCACTTTAATTCTCGTTAGCACGTCTTCATCCCAGCCACATGGTCTACACTTTGCCACAATGGTAAAATACTAACATATCAGAAATTCTTTTGAATATAAACATAAAAATAACATTAACAAGTCAACCATTTTTTTATCTTGATGAAAAAAAAACCATAAATAACGTTTTATGTTAAAATTTACACCCCCCTATCCAGCATGATGGGAAGGGGAAATCCTGTTCCTAGTTCTCTTACGAGAGGTTCTCTCGTATTGCGTAAGTTTAGCTTACGCTATGGGAAAGATTCATCTTCTCGTGATATTGAAGCCAAAAAATTATCCTTAATTTTGTATTCATTGTCAACGCAGTGCAGCAGCTAGCAGACCTAGAGCAGGCCATGTCGCGTGCTCATTGGCTGCTGCAGCCTACCAGTGAGCCCGGCGTGACGTCACGCCCAATGAAGGGCGCCCGCGCCTTCATAGCGTCACAGAATGGGCGTGAATGGGCATGGCTTAGTGTATAAAAGTAGGGGCTGTAGGCTGACTTCCCTGATTTTTCGTCTCTTCAGCGAGCTCTTCGCATCCCTGGATCTGAGAGAAGCTACCGCCGCCGTCGAACAAGCGAAACAGCCAATTTAGGACAGCGCTGAGGAAGCCGGCCGTCTTCGCCACCTTCAGCCATCCGTGCGAGCTACGCTATCCGGCGACATATCCTTTTATCTCTGTATTCTGTGTTCTACACTTCCTAAAAGAGCAGCGAGGCGTCTTTTTCAAGATGTCTTGCACTTCCTATGACTCGTGCAGAGCCGCTCAGCGTTGGAGACCGCCCATCTGCGCTCTCTGCCTGGGCCAGGAACACGCAGCCTCGCCCTCTCGATGGAGGATGTGAGCACTGCGAGGAACTTCCGATGTCGACCCTGATGCTCGAATCGAAGTCTTTAACCACAGCGCCGCGCGGCTAGCTCTCTTTACGTCACAATAGAGTTTCCCCGCCCTCTCGAGCTCTCTGCATGACCCGGACGGGCTTGCGCGCCGCCGTCGAAATGTCTCGCCCTGTCAGTCCCCTTAGATAAGGCTACTGCAGCGGTGTATTTGGCAGCCAACGAGCCGGTAGTGCAACCCGCTCGCTTGCACACATCCGCCGTTCTCGCGGCGACCCAGAGAAATCTCAAGTGAGTATAATGTCTGGTTATCCGGCTCACGCCGTTGGTGTCTTGAGTGTAGAAAAGGTGCCCACATCTCGGTGTTCACCCTTACACAAATCCAATACCCCCCGTGTCTCCCGCAGAGCCCACTCTCATAAAGCTGGCAAATGCCGCTCGAGAGCTAGATGTAGGAAACGTGCCCACAACTCTGTGCTCACGCCTATTTTCTGCCCGCTCTGTCACACGGCCAGAACAGCTTCATACATGTCAGGTTAAGAATAAAAGTTACGTGCCCGCTCACGAGCGCTCACGCTTACTAACATACACATCGCCTCCGAAAAGACGCGCGTGTCCCACTGCGGCCGGACCGCCGTCAAAGTTTATTTCCCTGTCAGTCCCCTTCAAACAGGCTACTGCAGTGGTTCATTTAGCAGCCAACAAGCCGGTTTGTTCACCCTCTCGCCTGCTCACAAACCCCGTTTTCACGGCGACCCAGATAAATCTCAAAAGAGTATAATGTCTGGTCCGGCTCACGCCGTCGGTGTTTTAAGTGTAGTGAAAGTGCCCACGCCCCAGTGTTCACCCCTACACACAAGCACTTCGAATCTCGTGTCACTCACAGAGCACACTCTCATAAAGCGCAGAAAAGCCGCTCAAGTGTTGAATGTAAGAAATGTGTCCACAGGTCTGTGCCCACTATCTGCCCGCTCTGTTACATGATCAAAAAAAGCAGGTTATGAATGTAAGTCTCGTGCCCGCCAGAGAGCGTTCACGCTTGCTAACACAAACCTCCCCCCGGGCTCCGCCCGCGCGTTTAAGTGTTATCACAAAACGCAGGGCATTAATAAGACGCTCCCCGTCCATTATGATCGGGACGTCAAATACACATGTAAGTCTCGTGCCCGCGCACACGCGCTCACGCTTACAGGAAGCTTTTCCGCCCGGAGCGCTGCTCGCGCGTCAAAAAGTGAAAAAAGAATGTTCCCCATCCCTTATGATTGGGACATCTCACATAAATCAGCCGGTTTCGGCTTTCAGCGAGTAGCCATTGCCCAGAACCGAGAGCGCGCGCGCCGCGCTTTCGGCTCCGGTTCAGTTTCACAAGCCTGGAAATGGCGGCGATCTGAACCCGGAGGCCATTCGCCCCCTAGCGGCTCACATAGCTGCGTGGGAAACTATCCCAGGGATTTCAGAATGGGTGCTGAGCACAATAAAGCAGGGCTATACACTTCAATTCATTCGCTGCCCCCCGCGCTTTGAAGCCCGGACCGCGACGATAGTGAATACGGAAGTAGCACACCTACTTCACGCAGAAATAGCAAAGCTGCTGTGCAAAGGGGCTATAGAAAAGGTACCGCCTTCTCTGAGCGAGTCAGGTTTTTACAGCCGATATTTTCTCGTACCCAAGAAGGACGGAGCCTTCAGACCTATCCTAGATCTGAGACATTTGAACAAAGTGCTTGCGAAAAGACCGTTCAAAATGCTTACGACCAGGAAAATCCTCGCGCACGTTCGCCCGAGGGACTGGTTTATTTCTCCAGATCTGAAGGATGCCTATTTTCAGATTCAAATAATACCCCGTCACAGGCAATTTTTGAGATTCCCCTTCGACGGTCAGGTATATCAATACACCGTCCTGCCGTTCGGTCTGTCCCTAGCACCCCGTACATTTACAAAGTGCATGGACTCGGCGCTCGCCCCCCTGAGAATTCAGGGGCTGCGAATAATGAACTATCTGGACGATTGGCTGATATTGGCACAGTCAGAGACAGAACTGCTATCTCACAAGAACAGTGCTTCTCAGTCACTTGGAAAGCTTGGGTCTCACGGTCAACTGGACCAAGAGCTCATTACTGCCCAGCCAGTCAATTTCATTTTTAGGAATAGAACTGGACTCGGTGACCATGACGGCTCGTTTATCGACACAGCACGCGCGACGTGTTCGCCACCTAGCCACATCTTTCCAGAAGGGCAGCTTTCTCCCTTTGAAAACATTTAAAAGGATGTGGGCTGTATGGCATCAGCTGCAGCGGTGCTTCAGCTGGGCCTACTGCGCATGCGGCCTCTCCAACGCTGGTTGAATGCTCGCGCGTCCCGCTGAGCCTGGGTTTCTGGCGGCCAGAAAATCAGAGTGACTCAGACCTGCATAGCGGCTCTGCAGCCCTGGTTAGTAGCCGACTGGTACCAGCAGGGAGTGATGATGGGATCCATGTCTTATCGGACAAGTCATTCGACAGACGCGTCCAACTCGGGTTGGGGTGCGCTGTTCGAGGGCAGACCGGTCTTCGGCCAGTGGTCAGACCAAGAGAAGTGTTTTCACATAAACTGTCTGGAAATGATAGCAGTCGAGAACGCGCTGAAGCGCTTCCTCCCGTTCATACAGGACCAACATGTTCTTGTCCGCTCGGACAACATGTCTGTGGTATCCTATGTAAACCGTCAGGGCGGTGTCAGATCCAGAAATCTCTGCAATCTGACGGAACGCCTCCTTATTTGGTTTCAGATGCACCTGCGTTCGCTTAGGGCGGTGCATGTGCCTGGCCATTTGAACGACGGCCCAGACAAACTGTCCAGGGACAATGTTCCCCCAGGGGAATGGTCCCTGCACCCCCAAACGGTCCAGAAGCTGTGGCACCTATTCGGCAGAGCGGAAGTCGACCTATTTGCACCAAAAGACAACGCTCAATGCCCGACGTTCTTCTCGAAGGATGAGGACACGCTGGCCCACTTTTGGCCCAGCCTCCCACTATATGGTTTCCCTCCGGTCTCTCTGTTATCACAGGTGATCAAGAGAATCAGGGAAACGCGCCACTCGGTGCTCCTCATAGCCCCGCGCTGGGAGAATCAGATTTGGTTCCCGGAACTGGCACGGCTGTCACTTACAGCTCTGTGGCCGATTCCGGTGAGGGCAGATTTCCTCTCTCAGACATATAGCAAACAATATCCGACTTGTTCTAGATTTATTAGACTATAGCGAATTAGTTGATGATGGCAGTTTTATTCTTTTTCTAGATTTTTACAAAGCTTTTGACTCTCTTGAACACGAGTTTATTTTTCTAGCTCTCCAAAAGCTTGGGTTTGGTGATCCATTCTGCAAGTTTATAAGAACTCTTTATAACAATGCCAACTGTTCCATCAACCTTAAATCGGGTACCTCGCCTAGATTTCAATTGTCAAGAGGAGTTCGTCAGGGTTGCCCTATGTCCCCTTATTTATTTCTTGTGGCTGCACAACTTCTTTCCTCCTTTCTTCTGAGAAGCCATCTGCAAGGTATTACTATTTCCAACAAACATATACTTCTTAGTCAGCTAGCTGACGACACTACCCTGTTTCTAAAGGATGAATTACAGATTCCGATTGCAATCCAACACATTACATTTTTCTCTAAAGCTTCCGGTTTAAACTTAAATCTTAATAAATGTGAGCTGTTAGCTGTTAAAACTTGTCCTTCTCTCTCTCTTTACGGTATTCCAGTTAAATCACAGGTGACTTATCTGGGTATATCCATATGTAAGGATGATAAAGTCAGATGCAGACTGAACTTTGACCCAGTTGTTGGGAAAGGTAAAAGGAAATTCAATTCATGGTTACAGAGAGATTTATCTCTGAGAGGAAGAACTCTTATTGCTAAAGCTGAGGGTATCTCAAGATTGACTTACCCTGCTCTCTCCTTATATGTGGATAAAGCTGCGTGTGCAGATATTGATAGAATGTTATTTGATTTCCTGTGGAAGCATAGAGGCATTACGTTAAAAAGTCTGTGATTATTAATAATTATGAGTGTGGTGGTCTAAACTTTCTAGATTTTACTTCTTTAAATAATACTTTCAAGATAAATTGGTTAAAACAGTACTTAACAAACCCTGATTCTTTCTGGAATACTCTGTCTTGTTTTCTCTAAGGTGGGAGGTCTCCCTTTTCTATTTTTATGTAACTGTAACATCTCCAAATTGACCCTTAAATTGTCAAATTTTCATAAACAAGCGCTTTTGGCCTGGCACCTTATTTATAAACACAATTTTAGTCCTCACCGGTACTTTATTTGGAATAACTGTGATATTACTTATAAAAATAAGTCATTGTTTTTCCCAAACTGGGTTGAAAATAATTTTATTCTGGCTTCTCAATTAATCAATTCTGATGGATACCTGTATTCATATTCAGAGTTTTTGAACAAGTACAATATACCTGTCACTCCTCGAGAATTTTCTATTGTAATGGATGCCATCCCTTATGGAGCAATAACTCTTCTTAGAGACTCAGCTAGATCCCAGATTTCTATGTCAGTAGCTCATCCCTTTGATACAATGATTGGAAATATTAGTTTTTTATCTAACTCTTCTAGTCGGAACAGAAGAATTAGACAGCTATTTCAAAATGAGATTGTCTCTCTTCCATACATTGTGTCGTACTGGAACGGCCAGTTTGTCAATATTCCATGGAAGAAAGTGTGGACTTTGTCTTCTAAATATTTAATAACCAATAAGGTTAAGGATGTGTCTTACAAATGACTTCATCTTTTTTATCCTGTGAATCTTTACTTGAAAAAGATGTTTCCTGATATTGACACTTTATGTTCTTTTTGTGATACTGAACACGAATCTATTTCCCATCTCTTCTGGGAATGCCCATATACAAGTCTGTTCTGGAAGGATCTCTGTATGTTTGTTCGCACATTTTCATTACAGAGTTTTTCTTTGTCATACAAAGATGTTCTATTTGGTCAGCACAACTTTGAAAAAGATGTAAAGGACCAATATTTTTTGATAAACCTATTTATTTTTCTTGCAAATTTTTTTTTACTCAAATGTAAATATCAGTGTGCTAAGCCCTACTTTTTTATTTTTTGTAAGGAACTTACATCCTACCGGGACACTCTCAGTACATCCAGCAACTCCAAAGCTCTTAAAATCATCTCACTTCTGAATTTATAACATGTAATTGTACTCTCAATTATATTTACCCCATGGCATTGATTTTGTATGTTCTAAGAAATGCAATTTAAAAAAAAAAAACATGGATTGGATGTGACAAAACCATCTTCTAGCAAATGCCTAACAATAAGAGTCTTTACTGAGTAAAGACTTTGTAAAAGGTTATCTTATTAGATAATATTTGTAAAGGTTGAACACAATCCCTAAATAAACGAATCAATGAAACAATTGGATTATTTGTTTTAATTTTTGTTTGATATTAATTTTAGGATAATTGAACTTAATAGTTTTGGACTAAATTAAGAATGTTAACCTGTTTCAACTACATGGCATTGAATTAATCTTATGTAATAAACTTAAGTTTACTGAAATAAACAATGTTAATTAAATGCTCCATTACCCAGTTACGTAGAACCTGTCAACATAAAAAGTTAAGTAAATCCACCATATATTTTTGATTTTCCAACAAAATTTTGATTAAACATTACAAGGTCAAAACATATGTCCTGGGTGAATTGTTCGCAATAGACGCATAACATGCATTTAGAAAGGACAGATAGGATGGAGTGAAACAAAAGTTATGGGAGGATCTGGGGTGTTTTGTTTATGTCAACTTAAACTATTTGTATTATTGCTCTTTTTTTGCATAAAGAACTTTTTGAGCTCTTGGATATTAAACACCACGGGGTGTGATCATTTGAATTGTAGGTTTGTCAAAAGAAAAATCATCTGTATTTTAGCTCTGTATTTACACTGTATTTTAGTGTGTCATACGTATTTGTAGCATTATTCTCTTGCTTCATTGTGTATTACTCCATATTTATCAGACTCATATTTGTAGAAATAAGGAAAGTGTATTTATAAAACTAAAAGTATTGTTAGAACACTGTGTCTGGCCTTGTGTCAGAACACAACGGGTATGAAGATATGTTTGGTTTTAACTTTTTTATTCTAACTTTAAAGCTAGATTATCTTTTGAAAAGCTTAATACAAACATACAGTATTTGCTTTTAGGGGGTATTTGGAAAACTACCTTACATATGCTGTTTTCACCAATTGACCTGAGCATCCTTGTGTGTTGAACTCAAATCAAATCAAATCAAATCCTTTTATTGTCACACAACCATATACACAAGTGCAACAGTGGGTGAAATTCTTAGGTGCAGTTCCGAGCAACATAGCAGTATGACACGATGTGACGAAAACAATTACAGCAAACATCAGATTACATAGATTACACATCTAATGTGCGCACAATTACTCACAGTACCATATACACTAACAGAACAATAAATAATATACAATGTACAATATACAACAGTTTACAATATACAACAATATACAATATACAACAATTTACAATATACAACAGTATACAAAAATACAAAAAGAGGTAATTATACATAGAATAGATACACGTAAGGTGCAATATATATATATATATATATATATATATATATATTATGTAAATGCAGTAGGTTATGTTGTGCTGTGTTGACAGTTAGAATGTTTATGGTTATTGATCATGAGGGATCAAGAGTTTAGAAATCTAATTACTTGTGGGAAGAAGCTGTCATGGAGTCGGCTGGTGTGTGTCCTGATGCTGCGGTACCGCCGGCCTGAGGGTAGCAGTGAGAGCAGCCCATGGCTCGGGTGGCTAGAGTCTCTGATGATCCTCCGAGCTTTCTTCACACACCGCCTGGCATAAATATCCTGGAGGGAGGGAAGCTCACCTCCGATGATACGGCTGGCAGTGCGCACCACCCTTCGCAAGGCTTTGCGGTTACGGCTGGTAGTATTGCCATACCAGGCAGTGATGCAGCCAGTCAGGATGCTCTCGACGGTGCTGGTGTAGAACTGTGTGAGGATGTGGCGGTTCATTCCAAACTTCCTCAGCCGTCTCAGGAAGAAGAGGCGCTGATGAGCCTTCTTCACGACGGCCTCAGTGTGGACGGACCATGTGAGTTCCTCTGTGATGTGGACACCAAGGAACTTGAAGCTGCTGACTCTCTCCACCGGTGCTCCATTGATGGTGATGGGGCTGTGTTCTCTGTCGTTCTTCCTGAAGTCGACCACTAGCTCCTTGGTTTTGCTGATGTTGAGGGAGAGGTTGTTCCTCTCACACCAGTGCGTCAGAGTGAGCACCTCCTCTCTGTAGGCCGTTTCATCGTTGTCGGTGATCAGACCTACGACCGTAGTATCATCAGCAAACTTGATGATGGAATTAGAGCTGTGAGTTGCCACGCAGTCATATGTGTACAAGGAGTACAAGAGTGGGCTGAGAACACAGCCCTGTGGGGCTCCAGTGTTGAGGGTCAGTGATGAGGAGATGTTGCTGCCTATTCTAACCACCTGGCGTCTGTTTGACAGGAAGTCCAGGATCCAGCTGCACAGCAAGCTGTTTAAGCCCAGAGCCCGGAGTTTCACATCAAGCAAGGAGGGCACTATGGTATTGAATGCTGAGCTGTAGTCAACAAATAGCATTCTCACATATGTGTTCCTCTTTTCCAGGTGGGAGAGAGCAGTGTGTATTGTAGATGCAATAGCATCATCAGTGGAGCGGTTATTGCGGTATGCAAACTGCAGTGGGTCCAGTGAGGAAGGTAGAACAGAGCAGATGTAATCTCTGACTAGTCTCTCAAAGCATTTACTGATGATGGGGGTCAGAGCAACAGGGCGCCAGTCATTTAAGCAGGTGATGTTGGTTTGCTTCGGTACAGGTACGATGATGGACGTTTTGAAGCATGTGGGGACTACAGACAAGGAGAGGGACCAATTGAAAATGTCCGTAAAAACACCAGCTAGTTGGTTCGCGCACTTTCTGATGACGCGGCCCGGAATACCGTCTGGACCCGCGGCTTTACGGATGTTCACCCGACGGAAAGATCGGGTTACATCCGCTACAGAGACGGAGAGTGTACTAACCTCTGTAGCTTCAGCCGCGAGAACTCTCTCCGCGAGGGGGATGTTAGTTCCCTCAAATCGAGCATAAAAAGTGTTCAGCTCATCTGGGAGAGAGGCAGTGTTGTTCACTGTGGAGTTTATGTTTCCTTTGTAGTCCGTAATGCTATTAATTCCCTTCCACATGCTTCTAGAGTCGGTGGTGTTGAACTGTCCTTCAATCTTGTCCCTGAATTGGCGTTTTGCTGCTCTGATAGTTTTTCGGAGGGCATAACTTGCTTGTTTTTGCTCCTCCGCACTCCCGGAGTTAAAAGCGGAGGTCCGCGCATTGAGTGCTGCACGAACATCGCCATTAATCCATGGTTTCTGGTTCGGGTAAATCCGTATTGTTTTGATCGGAACAACGTCTTCTACGCACTTCCTGATGAAACAGGTTACGCTATCAGCATAAGCCTCGATGTCGTCATCAGAGGCCGACCGGAACATCTCCCAGTCCGCGTGATCAAAACAGTCCTGAAGCATAGAGTCTGATTGGTCCGACCAGCACTGGATCGTTTTGAGGGCGGGTGTTTCCTGTTTCAGTTTCTGCCTGTAAGCGGGCAGAAGGAGAACGGAAGAGTGATCCGATTTGCCAAAAGGTGGGCGGGGGAGGGATTTGTAGCCATCCCGGAAAGGGGAGTAGCAATGATCCAAAACCCGGTCCCCTCGTGTGTTAAAGTTTATGTGTTGGTGGTATTTAGGTGCTATTTTCTTAAAGTTGGCTTTGTTAAAGTCCCCGGACACAATGAACGCGGCCTCAGGGTGCGCGGTTTCCTGCTCGCTTATTTCCCCATACAGTTCCTTTAGTGCCCGGTCTGTGTCGGCTTGTGGGGGAATGTACACAGCCGTGATAATGACCGCTGTGAATTCCCTCGGTAGCCAGAATGGTCGACACAGAAGCATGAGAAATTCCAGATCAGGAGAGCAGAAAGACTTGATAGAATGTACGTGCCTCTGATCACACCAGGATTTGTTGATCATAAAACATACACCCCCACCTCTGCTTTTACCTGAGAGGTCTTTAACTCTATCCGCTCGGTGCACTGAGAACCCCGCGGTTTCGATGGCCGAGTCTGGAATCTCAGCAGACATCCAAGTTTCTGTAAGGCAGATAATGCAGCAGTCCCTCGTCTCCCGTTGGAAAGAGATCCGCGCTCTCAGCTCACAGAGCTTGTTGTCTAGAGACTGAACGTTTGCTAGCAGAATACTGGGAAGCGGGGGTCGATTTGCACGCCGTCTTACTCTGACGAGAACGCCGGCTCTTCTTCCCCTTCTCCGGCTGCGTTTCCGCGGCCAAGCTGCCCAGACAAAGGGCTCCGCTGCCGTGTTTGTAAACAGCGGGGCATCACTGAAGAAATGAAAGTCCGGTTTTCGGTGTTCGATTGCGGAACCAATGTCCAAAAGTGTTTGTATGTCGTACTGAATAAGACAGACAACATCCGAGACAAAAAACAAAAGAACTGTAAACAGAACAAACAAAAAAACTACCATGTTGTGACGGAGCTCGCAACGCAGCAGCCATACTCGGCGCCATCTTGAACTTCAGAATCGTTTCAGAACTGTTTGAAATATTGCGGCAGCTATTTCTTAAAAACATTGTATTCGACATGTGCGTCATATTTTTATCCAGGAAATGAATTGTAATTGAACTTTTGTAGAAATAAGAAAAAGTGCATTTTATAAAGAAAAAGTATCAAGACATGGAAAGATGATGATTTAAAAGAAATAGTCTTAATCAGTCTCATATAGAAGGACTGTCATTTCATTCTCGTTATGCTATATTTGTTCATGTATTTTCATAAATTCCTATATGAACATGTTTGACCACGCTCGGACACTGTAGTTTTTGCACACCGTACAAAAACAAACAAGATGTAAAGAGTGTAACCGAGTAGTATACAAAATGTCAATTACAAACATTCAAAACTGATCACAAGTGGCTTTTCTGTATTAATTTTAAATGGCTCATGTGATATTTACTTTTTAGCAAGTTGACCTCTAGAATTTACTTTTGTGCAATTGTATCTGTAGTTTTTACCAGTGTGGAACTTTAACAGTCTCAAGCATGTGAGTTTTGGACTGTTACACCCCGTCTAGGGGGAAAGGGGCAACATGAAAGAGTCAACAAAAAGCGAGGAATTGGAACAAAAGTTATTTATTTTCTTACTTTGGGACTTACGATTCAGGAGCTGACAAAGCCAACAAACAAAACAACCTTAAATTTAAACCTCTTTCCTAAACCTTAACCCAAAAGAAAAGAAAATGAAGATACAATCAATAAACCTATCTCCCTAACCAAAAACAGAGATTAAACAGTTTACAATAAATAAAATAATGGCGTCACGCTCCCAACTTTCCCAAAAATCAATCAGTATTTACAATATATACAGCCAGGCAAACAAACTGAAAAGGGCAGTCCAAATCAGTGTCGGTAAACAGGCAAAGGGTCAAATAAACCAATGAGGATATTCAGATACAAACAGCTTTCAACACAAATACACAAACAGTACTCACAGTCTCAATACTCGTAACACTCAAACACTCTTAACAGTCTCAAATCACAAACTCTCTCTTTTAAATCAAACAAATGGCTACTCAGTCTCAAAACTCTTAACACTCAAATCACAAACTCTCTCTCTGCTCAAAACACAATATCTCCAGACTTCCTGTAAAGGAAGTGATGATGTCTCTTTTTAAAACAAGCTGCACCAATCAGGATCAAGTAGCAATCATCGTGCAGGAACCAATCAGATGGGCGTTCCAATCATCCGTCAGGAACCAATCAGATGAGCGTTCCCATCATCCGTCAGGAACCAATCAGACATTCCTAAACAGACACACTGAGAGACTGACAAAGCAACAGAGATAACAAAATACAAATCATAGGGTCGTAACATGGACACCTTTGTGATTCCTGTATAAAGATTATGTTTTAAAGTTAGTCCATTGGCTTTACAAGTGTGTGGAGCTTTGCATCACTACAGTGTGACAAAATATGTTTGTGTGTAAAAATACACACAAAGATTTAAGCACAACTATTTACACACAAATACAGTAGTTTATAGTAGGATAATATCCAACTGTATATTGTATATTGTGAACACTCCATTATCTGTTTTATTTGGGACAGAGAACATCCTTAGCTCATACATCTCTTTAATTGTGTGCTGGATGTTTAAGTGTTAGTTAAAAATAAAAAGGTATTAGTTAATAACAGACCTATAAAAACTATAAATTAACATGAAGCCATAACATTAATAAATTAAATATGGTATAATTACAGTTTGAAAATGACTTCCATAATATTTTCTTTTAGTAAACCTATGCCTGGATGCCTGAAACTTACTACTCAACATGCATTTCCGGTGGTTGTTAAACGCCTCTGGTAATTAATGAAATGTAGTTTTGTCAGAAGAAAAAAAAGTTTCGGTCATACATTTAAAATAGTCTTCAAAGGGGAGATGATGTGCCTGTCACAGACACATCTAAAGAGTTTTTACTCGTGTGAGGAAACCTCTAGCAATATTACCAATCAAGTAATCACAGAAATAATGGTCATCAGACTGTTTTAAAGAAATTAAAGCACAAATAAATTTGAATCTTTATTTCAAGAAGATAGACTTCTACTTTTGCAACATACAAATGTATAAATGTTCAAAATCATATGAATGTTAAAAAACTTCTATTCCATACTTTGAAGCATCATGGTTTTAGGTCTGTAAAAACTACAGCATAGAAATGTTCTTTACATATGTTGTGTTTTCGCCAATTGACCATCCTTAATCCCGCCGTTGTGTGAGGAACTTGGAGTATTGCAGCAGGTATTTCTTAAAAACATTGCATCAGCCATATTTATCATATTTTTACTTTGAACCTTTGTAGACATAAGAAATGTAAATTTTATAAAAGCAAAAGTATTTGATTAAAAGTAGTTGTGTCATTTAGCTTAATCTTTGGTTTTAAGGGAAATTAAATATTCTCAGAGCCCCATTGAACCTGAAGTTATGACTTCTGAAGACCTTAAGACAAGTACAATTAAATATTCACTCAAGACAAACTTTACTTATGCTGCTTCGTGGACCACAGAGACACATCTCGGCTCTGAAAATGCGCTGCTATTTCCTAAAAGATACAAATAAACCCTTTAGAAACTGATGCAAAAATAGGGGATTTTTGCATATTTTGTGTTTGACAGTAAAATTATAAAACAATGTGCTATCTTCACAAGGTGTAAGATGTAAGGATCCCTTAACTGGACTGCTATTTTCCTCCTGGTCGGCAGGTGGCGCTTCTCACCTGACTCCTGCTGAACACTACTTCTCATTATGCCTGATGTATCACACCTGTGTCTTGCCCTATTTAAGTGTGTTTGTGCCATGCTTGATTGTTCGAGTGGGTGGCTTCTCGTGGCGGAAGACACGGCGGTGGCGGTTTGTTTGTATCTCCAAGAGATATTTTCTTTGCTTTTTTCTTTTGTTGTTTGTTTTGGTTTGTTTTGTTTATTTTTATTTGGCGGTTTGGCATAATCTGATTTGTGACTGGGTCTGGATAGTATAATGGAGGAAGATGATGAGAGTGGGGATTGGTTAAAAGGTCAAGAAGATTGGAAAAATCAAGGTTATGTAATCGGTAGAGGGAGAGGAGGAAATTATACTAGGTCTAATGGGGCTGAGGGAATGGGGAAAGGACCATCGAAGAGGAGTATTGAAGATGTATCTGATGAAGTAGGTAGAGATGTGAGAAGGAAGGTAAGTCAGGAAGATGATTTGAAAGTAATCGTTAAATTTAAAGAGGGGCATGATATAAACGAAATTGGTTTGTTTACATTGACGAGTGGATTGAAAAAGGTAGTAGGAGACATAGAAATGGCAAAAGTGTTACGAGATGGCAGATTACTAATTAAATGCAGGAACATTGAGCAAAGAGAGAAGGCTGAGAGATTACAGTCGGTGTGTAAGAAAGAAGTGAGTGAAGTACGAAGGTTTGTAGGTATAAGAACAAAGGGAGTGATCACAGGTATACCGATTGGGGAAAAATTAGACGATCTTAAAAAGAACATTAAGGGAGGAACTGTAGTGGACATAAAAAGACTTAAAGCAAACCGTAATGGAGAGAAAGTAGATAGCACTACAGTACTTTTGGAGTTCAAGGAGCAAGTGTTGCCAGATAAAGTGATGGTGGGCTATTTGAGTTTCAGGGTGCGGGAGTACATCCCTCCACCAACTCGATGCTATAAATGCCAAAGGTTTGGTCATATAGCAAATGTATGCAAAGGGAAATTAAGATGTGGGAAGTGCGGAGGAGAGCATGAATATGGGAAATGTGGAGAGGGGGTTGAGAGGAGATGTTGTAACTGTGGTGGGGATCATACAGCTGCGTATGGGGGATGTCCTGTAAGCAAAAGGGCAGTGGTGGTACAACAGATACGGACAACAAAAAAAATTACATATGCTGAGGCGGTAAAGGTCGTCAATATGGAAAGGAAAGAGACACAGGAGATAAATGCAACACAAGGTGGTGCTGAATGCAGAAGGCCAAAAGAGGATGTGTTAAGCTCAGAGAAATTGATACTGTTCATTGCGTACGTGGTTAATTGTTCTGATCAAGCTAAAACGAGAACTGAGAAAATAAAAATAATTGTTAAAGCTGCTGCAAAGTTCTTGAATGTGGATAATTTATCGTGGGAAAAAATACAAGCTGATCTTATGCAGGGTGAAACAAATGATCCATCATTAACACCTCTAAGAACTTATTGATTTTACAGTGGAATGCAAGAAGTCTTATAGCAAATGGGCAGGAGTTAAAAGGTTTTATTAATAATTTAGAGGTTAAGCCAGATGTAATTTGCATTCAGGAGACATGGCTTAAACAGTCATTAGATTTTGTTATAAAGGGGTACATAAGTATAAGAAGGGATAGAGTGGAGGGAAGTGGTGGAGGGTGTGCAACATTTGTTAAAAGAGGGATGCAGTTTAGAGAGGTTAAGAAGGGTGTGGATTTAGAATATATTGTAATAGAAATATGGACAGATAGTGGTAGTATGGGTATCATTAATTTTTACAATCCATGCAGACAACTAGAAGATGAGAATCTGGATGAAATGTGGGATAACTTAAATGGTAAAGGTATTTGGTGTGGTGATTTTAATGCGCATAGTACTCTTTGGGGGGATAGGGATGATTCTAATGGAAAAGTTATTGAGGAATATTTGGGTGAGAAGGGGCTAGTATGCTTGAATGATGGATCAGGTACGAGAATAGATATAGCTAGGGGATATGAATCTGCAATAGATCTGACTTTGGTTACAAAGACAGTAGCTGATAAATGTAGCTGGGAAGTATTGAGGGAAAGTAATATAGGCAGTGATCATTTTTTTAATTACAATTAAGGTAGGAGTGGAGGTGATAAGAGAGAGTGTAATGAGGGAAGGTAGGTGGATGTTAGAAAGAGCTGATTGGGACACATTTAGAGAGTTGAGTGAATACAGATTGGTAGGTGTAAATAAGGATCAAAGTGTTGAGAATTTATGTAGGGAAATCAGCAGCAGTGTAATAGAAGCAGCAGAAGTAGCTGTACCTAAAACAAAGAATAAAAATGTCATCAAAATTGTTCCTTGGTGGACTAAGGATTGCAGTGAGAGTATAAAGCATAGAAATAGAGCCTTTAGAATTTTGAAAAGATCACACAACTTTCAGAAAATGATTGAATATAAAAGATTGCAAGCAATAGTGAGACAGACAATAAGGAAGGCAAAAAAAATATACTGGGAAAAGTTTTGTGAATCTATTGGTAGAACTACACCAATACAACAAGTGTGGGGTATGATAAAGAAAATGAGGGGTAATGGGAGAGAATATGAATATCCAATAATGTTAGATGATAATAGGATTATTACTAATAGCAGGGACAAGGCTGAAGTTATAGCAAAGACATTAGTAAAGGTACATAGTGAAGCAAATTTAGATCAGATAGAAAGGGAAGGAAGAGAAGCTACTAAACTAAGATATAGTGCTGAGTTGGGTAATGATAAGGAGGAAGGTGGTGTGATGGAGGTTCTATTTACAATGAAGGAACTGAATTGTGCTTTGAAGAAGGTGGGGAAATCTACACCAGGGAATGACAAGGTTTGCTATGCAATGATAGGAAATCTAACTGATAAAAGTAAGGAAGTAATATTGGCTCTTTTTAATAAAATATGGGTAGAAGGGGTAATCCCTTGCACTTGGAAGGAGTCAATTATTATTCCTATTAGGAAACCTGGTAAAGACGCTAAATTGCCTAGTAGTTATAGGCATATTGCACTGACATCTCAGTTGGGTAAGACCATGGAACGAATGGTAAATGATAGATTAGCATTCTATTTAGAAACTAAAAATGCATTGAGGAATTACCAGAGTGGTTTTAGGAAAGGTAGGGGGACTATGGACCCAACTGTGTTACTTGAAGATGACATCAGAAAAGCTCAGGTAAACAAAGAAACAGTTTTAGCTTTATTTTTTGATATAGAGAAAGCATACGACATGATGTGGAAGGAGGGGCTTCTTATCAAATTATATCAGTTGGGAGTAAAGGGGAGAGTGTTAGTGTGGGTAAAATCCTTTTTATCTGGGAGGAAAATTAGAGTTAAAGTAAATGGGGTTTTGAGTGAAGTGTATGAGGTAGACAATGGTACTCCTCAAGGGAGTATTATTAGCCCATTATTTTTTTCAGTAATGATAAATGAGATATTTATAAATGTAGAAAGGTCTATTGGTGTAGCTTTATTTGCAGATGATGGAGCAATGTGGAAAAGGGGAAGAAATATCAATCACATTGTAAATAAGATACAACAAGCAGTGGATACAGTACACACATGGACAATTGAATGGGGATTTAGGATATCTGTGGAAAAAACTAAGGTCATTTTCTTCACAAGGAAGAAAATAAGTCAGGAGTTACAGATTCAAATATCAGGTAAGGAATTGGAAAGAGTAGAGAGCTTTAAATATCTAGGTATATGGTTTGACAAAAGATTAACATGGGCAGTTCATATTCAGAAGATGGTAGAAAAGTGTAAAAAGGTATTGAATGTAATGAGGTGTTTGCATGGGGTGGAATGGGGTGCAACTAGGAGTGCTATGCATACAATATATACTGGACTGATTAGATCAGTTTTTGATTATGGGTGTGTTGTATATGGGTCTGCTGCTAAGACAGCTTTAAATAAATTAGACAGAGTGCAGAGTCGAGGTTTAAGATTATGTTGTGGAGCCATGAAGACAACTCCAGTGGCAGCCATCCAAGTAGAGATGGGGGAGTTGCCTTTAGATCTCAGAAGAGACCAGCTTAGCCTGGTTTTTTGGGCAAACCTTAAAGGTCATAGGGAAGACTATTTGAGTCAATCTACATTGGTAGAGTGTCAAGAGAGACAGAATGGTAGAAAAAGTAGTTTTGGGTGGACTATTGGACAGAAAATAAATGAGATGGAAATAGCCTTGTTGGATATAAGTCCCACAGTAGTATTTTCAAGAGTTCCTTTATGGATTCTTGAAGATCTTTCAGTTGATCTCAGTCTTTTGGAGGAAACTAAGAATGGGGATATAGATAGTAATATGGTGCAGGGGTATTTAGTTGAAAGATATGGGGATAGGATTATAATGTACACAGATGGGTCCAAAAGGGATGGGAGAGTGGGGGTGGCTTTTGTTATTCCAAAATTAAAAGTAGCAACACAAAAAAGAATTAATGATAATTTAGCAGTCTATACAGCAGAACTAATTGCTATTTTAATGGCACTCTCTTGGGCTGTGAGTAACAGGCCAAGAAGTTTAGTAATTGCTTCAGACTCAGCGTCAGCTCTGATGAGTATTCAGAACATAAATTCACAATCTAGACAAGACATTGTTGTAGAAATTGTCCAAATGGCTAGTACATTAATTAAAACTGGAGTCAATGTTGGACTTGTATGGGTTCCTGCCCACAAAGGAGTAATAGGGAATGAGTTGGCTGATAAGTATGCAAAAAAGGCAACAGAAATGGAGTATATAAGTTTAAGCATTAAGTATAGTAAAGAAGAGGTGAAATCAATCATTAAAAGAAAGATAAAGGAGAAGTGGCAAGTGTTGTGGGATAATGGTCAGACTGGTAGGAGACTATATAATATCCAAAAAAGAGTGGGGGTGAGTAGAAGTACTTGCAGAAATACACAGGAGGAGAACATCATTTCAAGAATGAGACTTGGGCATACAGGCTTAAACAGTACATTATTTTTAATGGAAAAACATGCTGATGGGAGGTGTAGTGTATGTAACACACAGGATACCATAGAACATGCTATTGAAGAATGTACTAGATATAGTAATGAGAGACAACAGTTAATCCAGCAGCTAGAAGATGAAGAGATACCTTTGAAAGTAAGAGATATTTTGCTAAGGAATTCGGGAGATTTTTGTTTTGGGTTTTTATTTTCCTTTTTTAGAAGAACAGGTTTAATAAAGATAATTTAAGTGTAGGGAAATAATTTATCCAGACCTACACTCCATTTCAGAAGGTGGCGGTAATGCAACCAGACGTTATTTGCCAACCGCCATAAAAACAAGAAGAAGAAGAAGAAGAAGAAGCTTGATTGTTCAGTCTTGAGCCTATGTTACCAGTTGCATGCCAGCCTGTTAATATTTAAGTTTATATCGTTGGACCCTTGTGTCTGTTTTTCTTTTACTGTTTTTCGGAAGCCCGGCTTCCTTTGTTTTGTTGTACTTTTTATCAGTAAAGATTTTCTTTCGTTGAAGATCTACGACTCCTTGCTTTTTGACCACCTCTGCTCTTGGATTCATCTATTGGGGAGTTAGCTCAATCTGTTAACTCAGTGACTTTGAACACAAGAGACCCGGGTTCTATCCCCACCTTGAACAGCCTCGTTACAGCAAGACTGAACCATATTATGAATCCAGCAGAGGAGAGTTCACCACCCTCTAATGTGGATCGCATTCTGTCTGCCATTTCAGGGCAAGCTGCAGCCATTCAGCAACATGAGCAGATCCTTACTGATATTCTTCAACGTTTAAATCTTCAGACTCCAGGCCCTTCAGCTCAAGAATCTCAGCCGACACATGGTAATCCTTCTCAAGCAGTGGTAGTTTCCCTGTCAGAACCCAAATTACCAGCACCGGAACGATTTGATGGCAGTCCTGAGAAGTGTCGGGGGTTTGTCACCCAATGCACCCTAGTATTTCAACTACAACCTGGCAGCTTCCCCACAGAGAGCAGCAAGGTTGCTTACATCATTACCCTTCTTACTGGCAAGGCTTTAGACTGGGCCTCGGCTTTGTGGGACCAACATGCACCACTCACTGCAAACAGTAATAGCTTCATTGCTGAAATGAAGAAAGTCTTCCAACATCCGGCCTGCACAGGTGATGTGGACTACCGTTTGCTTCGACTCTCTCTCAAGGCACTCGAAGTGTGGCGGAGTTCGCCATTGAGTTTCGTACCCTAGCTTCAGAGAGTGGATGGGACCAGTGTAAGGAACTCAGCTTTCTGGAAATATTAATAATCAATAATATCTTGTTATTATTAATTATAAATATTTGGGTCAGTTAATTGGATTAACTTGATGTGGCTGAATTAATATTACAATCAATTAATCAGTTCTTCCAACGAACTCTTTTGATTATTAATTTATTCTAAGAAAAGGGTATCTTCCATGGCCACCGAAGAATAATTATTTCTTCGCCTGTACAGTACTTTGAGCCAGTAGCAAAAACCGTGATCGTAAAGTGACTTGTATTGCAAACAAAACAGAACCAAATACATATTATGTACAAGTTTTATTAACTAGATTAGTTATTTTTAGAATTAGATATTTATATGAATATAAATAAACTAAACAACATACACCCATGAATACATAAATAGGTTAGTGATAGGATGAAATTGGAAACCGGAAGAGGGTCTATGAGAAGAACCATCAGAATTTCATTTTCACATTTCATTGAATTAAATACTTGCATTTGTAATGGGAACAATTCTTGAAGTTGTTGAAAATTGAAGTCGTTGATGGTTCCAGCAGTGTCAAGTGGAAGTTGGTTGAGCGTTCTCTTTCTCCAGGAACGCATGGCTGGTTTGGTCAAGGCCTGGGACTCTGTTGAGGCCACGCCGAGCACCCAGGAGAAGTGAGGAAGTCGGAAGGATGGGTGATTGGAGTCGTTGTTGGTTGGAGTCTTTGTTCCAAAACTCTTGAGATTGTCCTTGGTTCTTTGTGAGAGAGTCATCTCTCTCCTGCCTGAGCCCATATCTGGTTGGAATCGAGGCCTGCTGGGCCCTGGGGCCCCCGTGGAGGGGGAGGGGGTTCCCCAGAATCACCAGAACAGTGTTGCGGCTGGATGAAAGAACTAAGAGAGGGAGGTGACATGTGGACTGTCTCTAATAAGGCCTGGAGAAGATCCTCCCCTAAGGGTTGAACTCGACCAATCAGAAAGGGGACATGTCTGAGAGGGAAAGTGGCTCTTAGTTGATTTATGGATCTTTGTCCCTAGCAAGATTATACCTTCATTAATGCTAAAATAGCTATAACACATCCACACTGCATTCTAGAAGAAGGTGATGTACATCAAAGTGTGAGTCATTAAATGAGGATTAGTTAGGTAGGAGGTATTATACAGGTGAGGTTACATTGATCGTTAGTTTGTTGTATACCAGGATACATACCATAATATATACCTAATAGTACACGAGACAGTAAACCATTTACACTGTTTCTTTCACAGTTTTATGCATGTTCATTTATAGATCAGTTAGTCTATAATTAATGCAGCAAAATCTGTTTTAAAGAGGGTTTCTGTTTCATAGTCTCTCTCTTGAGTATGTGGCCACATTCCTCGGAGGTCGTAAAATCTCCTTGTCATGCCCTGTAACATGACACTGTTTCTGCCCTTGTGTTTGTTCATTTGGGCTGTGTGAGGAGTTTCATAAACCTTTGTATATAATGAATAATTAGTATGTGTCTGATTGGTCCATACCCTACAGATCCCCCCTCTCGATCGTTGTTGTCCCCCCTCAAGGACAACCACGAGCGAAGTTGGAAGTGCAGAGAGATCGGACACACACTTGTCAGAGAAGGCTGGAAGGCCATGGTGGCCTCTGCTTGCTCGTGTCTTCTGGAGCGGTGGTCGTTCCACGGCTGGTGATGTGGACAGTAGCCAAGTCCAGGTCTCTGCAGCAGGTGTTGAGGCAGCAGGTGTTGGGACATTCTGAAGTTCATTAGTTTTGGGGCAGGTGTTTCCTTGTGGTTGCAGGAAGTGGTTAGGCCTCTATGTAGCATAGAGAGGTTTTCAAGCTGACATGGTGCTGGTGGCCGGAGGTCAGAAGGTGGTTGTTAGCCTCTCAGTCACGAGAGGTCTGAAGGATTGAAGTGTTGTTCTGTCCTTTTGGTGGTGCCGACGCAAGCTTGCCTAAGCTGGGGTGGGCAAGGAGTCGGAAGCTTGTACCTTACAGGACTCCTCGGGTGAGTCCTGTGCAGGGAGCTATTTTGCGTGTGTCAGCGGCTCCAGTAACTCTGAGGCAGGTGCGTCCAGCTGTCCTTGCGGAGCCTCAGATTGACACCTGTGTGAAGGGATTTGGAAGAATATGCTGTCGTTGACAGCCATTGGTCTTCCTGTGGTGTTTGCAGGTTGAGGGTGCTGTCCTCCATGGCTTCTCCAAGGGGCTTGGCTGGTACCTGGGTTGTTGCCATGGTGACAGTTCTTTGCTGGTCCTGGGCTTGCTCAGTCCAGCTGCATTGAATCTGGTTCGAACCTCAGTGTCTAGCTGGTTTGTAAGGCTTTGGGCACAGGTCCGCTCCTTGTGGGACGCTGTGATCTATTATGTGAGGTTGTTTACCTTCTGTTTTATACCCATAAAGTGGGGTAAGGAGATGAGAATCTTGATCACCCCGGTGTGGCTGTAACTCTGGCTTTGGTCATGGGTCGTTTGTCCTCTTCTCTCATGGTGCAGTTCCGTTGGCTCCGGTGCCGTCGGATGTCAGCAGCCATGGGTGGAACAGTGTTCCTCGCGATGGTTTGTCAGTCTTTTCGTTCTCCTAACCGGTTAAGGTCAGGTTAAGCAGAGGATCTGCAACATTTTGGCACACCTGTGGTGAGAGACTAATGCATGACCCTAGAAAGTTCAGAGCCACGGTTTAATGGGTTCGCTAGATATGTAGCATAAAGCTAGGTATTTCATGTGTAGCTAGCTAGTGAAGTGTGTATTGTATCCTTATCATCTTAGCTGTGGATGTTAGGAGGCTAAGACTTGTGTGGTTCCGAGAGTATTTCCTGGAAAGGGCATAGCCGAGATGGAATAAATGACTTAAGATGGTTCTTATGACTAAAATATTTCTCTGGACTTAACTGGTGGTTCACTACGGCTTGACGAAGTGAAGAATAGGAGGAAAAAGGACAGCTAGCCCTAGTAATCGTTGAAGTTACTTGTGTTGCAGGGTCATAAAAATTAGTGCACTTGTTGAAAATAAACAAAATCACAAATAAAGGTGTCTCTGGTTCCTTTCTGGGCCCTATGGGAAATGGAACCACATTTGAACAAGAGAAGAAATGGAAATAAATCATATACATGACAGAATAGACAAGTGAATAGCTGACTGCTATTATTATCGAAGTAAAATAAAAATAAAAAGGACTTAAGTAAGTGATCAAAACAGCGGGAATGATCTGAAATTGAGAGTAATCAATAGCACTAGTGACTAACCTTTAGATTTGCCTGGACCAACACTCCATAGTGGGTCACAGCTGTTGCGTGTTTAAGACCACACCGTGTGTGTCCCTCCAAAGGTTTAGTCAACATGCTGATGAAAATTCTCATAACTATAAGAATTCTTCTCTAGCTACACAGCTTACATGTAATTAAACTTGGGTTTAATTGACAGGGCATCTGCAAATTTAGCCTACAGTGCTCAGCAAGGACTATGCCTAAACTAGTGAAGGTGAAATTCAGCTGAGAAGAATTGAAAGTAAGGAAAGAGAAAAATTAGAAACCCTAAATGGGGTTAAAGAAAGTATTTTAGAATACTTTGCGCTGTATACATAAAAGCTGTAATTAAGGCTTCAAGTAAATGATGCTAACCGCTAACTGTAGAAGTTATTATCTAGCTTAGCCTAAGCTGGATGGATGCTAGGTTAGCTTAGCTTAGCCTAAGCTGGATGGACGCTAGGTTAAGTTAGCTTAGCCACCTAGGCTGGTTTGTTTACAGATGACGTCACGAGTTAGCACTTCCTGTGACAAGTCGTTGTCATGGGAACCAGTGCATGTCAGAACAATTCAACAGTCCATGAAGAATGTCTGCACATTTTAAATGAGTTATGCATGTTTAAACGGGTTAAAAGGGGGCGCCTATACTTTAAGTCTTTCAAGAACTTGATGTTACATTCAGTAAAATGCAAATGTGGTTTGGCATTTGCAAATTTTACTCATGGAACTCTTCTCTTCCCTCTACGCAACTTATTCTATTTGTTTACAGAGTAAGGAAATAGATTTGCTGTAAGTCAAAGCTTGTCTAAGCCTATATAGTTACGTCCATCTCGTGCATAAATACTGACTTTTCAGCAGTGTTGGGGGTAACTTATTACAAGTAACTTGAGTTACGTAATCAGATTACTTTTTCAAGTAACTAGTAAAGTAACGCATTACTTTTTCAATTTACAACAAAATATCTGAGTTACTTTTTCAAATAATTAACGCTAGTTACTTTTTCACATTTATTGACTGACAGCTCTCCTGTCCCCATGTTGAGAGAAATAAAGTGAGGTGTTGTGTGTTGTGCATTGAACATGCATTTACTCATCTCACTTGCACAAAACATTCAGTATTCCTCAAAATGAATAAAAACAGTCAAATGCAATCTCAGAATTTTGTGCAAAAGTTTTATAATTAACTATGTTAAATTAAACAAGTATACTTTATGTATTTAATCTCACTTTATTAACCAAAGTCTTTGCTGCTGACCTACAATGATCTAATTCAACCATACTAATAAGCAAAAATGACTTTAGATTAGGTTTAGAAATAAGAGTGTTGAACTTCCTTCTCCTGTATCCTATTGTTATTTAATCAAGAACAGCAGCAGCTGAAAGGTTTGTTTGAGCGGCACCCTCTACTGTACAGTAGTAAATATGCATTTCCTTCAGCCTTAGGCTTATTCATTTAACTTTTGATGTGAAAGGGCCTTAACAATTGGCAAAAATAGATTGTTTTAGCTGTTATTAAAAAACAAACAAACAAGCCCATGCAGGTGAGAAAAAGTAACGCAAAAGTAATGTAACGCATTACTTTCCATAAAAAGTAACTAAGTAACGTACTTAGTTACTTTTTTGGGGAGTAACGCAATATTTTAATGCATTACTTTTAAAAGTAACTTTCCCCAACACTGCTTTTCAGCGAGTAAACAGTTTTGATCGCTAGGTAGCTCTCTGCTTGTAGATGCAGCCAAAATTTAGGTTTTGCAGCCAAAATTTACATCACCTAACAATAATTTGTAAGGTCTTTACTTTGTAGAAAGGGGAGCATCACCCAAGTCTACGTGTATATAACACTGTACTGAGATTCCTTCGTCAGAAACAGATTAAGCAATACTGCAATTTGGATTCCTTCAACCAAAGCAGACTAATAAATACCGGTACAGTTTGCATGCCGCTGAGATGAGATTCCTTTGTCAAACAGACTTACGCTTTAATGCTGAAATTACCGATACCAGTTAAGACCCTTCTTTTTTTATTTTATTATTATTATTATTTTAAGTAGAGATGTCAATTCCAGCTATCGTTTTATCTGCATTTAGACAAGCCAGCAGCTAGTAATCAAAATGTGTATCGCATATCATGTCCCGTTTGGATCGGAATGATCAAATAAGCACTTTTAGGATAACAGTAGTTACGAAGGGGCTCTAGGTCATGCTAGTTTTCCCAGCTTAGGTGGTTTGTTTACTATCTGGCATTAGGGTGAGGAATGCCCTATTTGGAGTTTGTATTTCCTGTAACAAGTCATTGTCATGGAAACTAATGTACAGCAGTGTATATTTCACCCAGCGGGTGGCACAATGTCTGTATGTTTCAAAAAGCAGTGCATAGTCTGTTGGCACGTGAGGCTTACACCTACATTCAAGATTTTCTTTAAATCAGTAAAATTCAAATTTTACTAATGCAAACTCTTGCTTCCTTTTGAGCACACATTTTCATCTACTTTAACAGTTTTATGTCCTATGCTGACTAGGAACTTTGTAGCAGAGTCGTGCATTGTGGTCATGCCGTGTGTCTTCTGGGTTTTGAAGTTCAGAGTCAAAAGGTTCTTGAAGCTGGTGTCTTCCTCCATCACAGGTTTGTTGCACGCTCCGAGGTAGCTCGCTTGATGTCTGTGGTAGTAGCACAGGGACTTTCAGGGTTACCCTGGTTGGTGTCTGGGACCGCGCCCAGTCTACATTCAGACTCTTAAGTTTGAAAATCCTGTTGTGATGGCTTGTTCCAGCTGCTGGTAGTTAGACTGGATGTTTTCTGGCTGCCGAGCCAGAAAGCGTCGCAACTCTGGGCTGGATGTGATCCAGATCAGATAGAGTCTAGCAAGCTCTGGTGTAAATGCAGGGATATGTCTGGCCATTCGGTTGAGGTCTTTGAGTGTCACTACAAGCGTCGTTTCAAGATTCTTCTGAATCAATCCTTTTCCTTCCACGGCTGCAGAAGCTTTAAGGAAATTGTCTGATGACATGTTAAGCAGAGGGGTTTGTCCCCCCCCCCCCCCCCCCCCCTTTTGTGCAGGGCTGGGGAAGCCTACGCTGCTGATGCGAAGTTCAGCAGGGTACATCTTTCTCGTGGGGTCCATTTGCAGTTGGTTGGACTGTTTCAGTTCTATTTGGACCACATCGAGCTGGTCTATAATGTTGCAGCATTGCTGAGTCAGTGTTGGGACTTCAGCTCTGGCTGCAAGCCGATGGCTTCAGCGTCTCTCTCTTTGAGTTCAACCAGTTCCTCTCTCGTCTGTTGGCAGGTGCTCAGCAGCTGTCAGAGCCGCTTGAAAACTGGTGATCTCTTTCAGTTGCTCCACGCTGTCAGGGTCTCTGCATCTGTCCTGTGCCTTCTCCCGTTAAGCAGGGTTCGTTCTCTGTGGAGTCCTGTGGCTGGCAGCGTTAGTTCATTTACCTCCTGTTTGAGGCCTGCGGGAGCATGGCCAAGGAGAAGATAATGCTGGTCAGCTCTTGGTGGCTCAGGCTGGGTGTCAGACGTCTGCTTGCGTTGTTGCCTAACTGTTCCTTCCTCTGCCGTGGCAGGTCGTTGCCTGCTTCAGGCTGAAGGATGTCCATGACACTGCTCTGCCGGGTCTTCAGGTGGTCCTGGTGGCAGGGCCGGGTGTCTGAGGCCTACTGGCACACTTGTGGGAACACGAGAGAGAAATGGCAAAGGCAAATGCAAGTTTCTACAGAGGTGGTGAGCTATCTGTGTGGGAGAATGGCTATGTGGAGCAGCTACAATTTAGTGTTGGTGAGCACACACAACAAACAAAAAAAAGTTTTGAGTATCTTAGTTGACTACTTTAAGCAGCATCGACTGATGACTGGGCTCTTACATGTCATAACCTATTACTCAAAAATGCTGATGGTTCTTCTCACATGTTGTGCTACGAGAGTAACAGATAGAGAAAAACCAAAATAAAACAATAGGATGAAACCAGAAAAGAAGAGGAAGAAAGGAGTGTTTTACCTATTTAGACTTAGCTAGGATTTAGGTAGACAGGAGTCACTTATGGGTTATGCTGCTGTTAGACTAAGCTACCAGGGACACATCAGACATCTCAAGGTCCAAAAGAAGAAGAAGAAACAATGGGAAGTGTTTCCAGTTCTGTCTGGGGCCTACTGTGCGTTTGTGTTTAGCCGTACTTCATGTATTTAGCTTGGTGCTAAGGAGTGAGGATGGGTAAAACACAGACAGGAAGTAGGATATTAATGACCTGTGTAACTCGCTATGGAAACAACAGTCGCTAGATATTGTAATCCTATAGAGAGAGAGAAGATGAGGATAGTGACTAGTGATCTAAAATAAGGTAAAGGTAAAGTTAGAACGTCCTTATAGCTCTAAGAAAACTAAAAGGAAAGGGAAGCATATCAAGTAATTTAATTAAATTTCAAATTTAGTTAAACCCTTTTTTTTCTTTTAGCTGAATATAAGAATTCAGGCTGAAACAATAGTTACTAACTAAATTGAAATAAAATAAAATAAAATATTATGTAAACATTGTGTGTTCTCATAGCTCTGGTAACTAGGGGGGAACTTGAATAAGCAAATTGATTTAATTAAATTCCCAATTTAATTAAATTCAACTTAACTGAATAGGACGATTCAGGCTCAACAGGTGTAAATACACAAAATAAAATAGGGGTAGATTTAAGTAAAAATAAAAGAAACACAAATAAAAACCCAAAGTATCTGGGTTTCAATCTGAAAGTGAAACCAAGAGGAAGGGGTCGAGAGAGAGAAAGAGAGAGAGAAGAGGGTCGTTTAACCCTCTTATGAGACTTGCTTCGTGAAGCTCTGACACCAGGGTGAATCATTCGTCTCAAATCATTCGGAGTGTGTAATGTGTATCACTGCTAAGGTCACGTGATTAATTAAATTAAATATAGATATTTATATGAATATAAATAAACTAAACAACATACACACATGAATACATAAATAGGTTAGTGATAGGATGAAATTGGAAACCGGAAGAGGGTCTATGAGAAGAACCATCAGAATTTCATTTTCACATTTCATTGAATTGAATACTTGCATTTGTAATGGGAACAATTCTTGAAGTTGTTGAAAATTGAAGTCGTTGATGGTTCCGGCAGTGTCAAGTGGAAGTTGGTTGAGCGTTCTCTTTCTCCAGGAACGCATGGCTGGTTTGGTCAAGGCCTGGGACTCTGTTGAGGCCACGCCGAGCACCCAGGAGAAGTGAGGAAGTCGGAAGGATGGGTGATTGGAGTCGTTGTTGGTTGGAGTCTTTGTTCCAAAACTCTTGAGATTGTCCTTGGTTCTTTGTGAGAGAGTCATCTCTCTCCTGCCTGAGCCCATATCTGGTTGGAATCGAGGCCTGCTGGGCCCTGGGGCCCCCGTGGAGGGGGAGGGGGTTCCCCAGAATCACCAGAACAGTGTTGCGGCTGGATGAAAGAACTAAGAGAGGGAGGTCACATGTGGACTGTCTCTAATAAGGCCTGGAGAAGATCCTCCCCTAAGGGTTGAACTCGACCAATCAGAAAGGGGACATGTCTGAGAGGGAAAGTGGCTCTTAGTTGATTTATGGATCTTTGTCCCTAGCAAGATTATACCTTCATTAATGCTAAAATAGCTATAACACATCCACACTGCATTCTAGAAGAAGGTGATGTACATCAAAGTGTGAGTCATTAAATGAGGATTAGTTAGGTAGGAGGCATTATACAGGTGAGGTTACATTGATCGTTAGTTTGTTGTATACCAGGATACATACCATAATATATACCTAATAGTACACGAGACAGTAAACCATCTACACTGTTTCTTTCACAGTTTTATGCATGTTCATTTATAGATCAGTTAGTCTATGATTAATGCAGCAAAGTCTGTTTTAAAGAGGGTTTCTGTTTCATAGTCTCTCTCTTGAGTATGTGGCCACATTCCTCGGAGGTCGTAAAATCTCCTTGTCATGCCCTGTAACATGACACTGTTTCTGCCCTTGTGTTTGTTCATTTGGGCTGTGTGAGGAGTTTCATAAACCTTTGTATATAATGAATAATTAGTATGTGTCTGATTGGTCCATACCCTACACCAGCGAGCCTTGAGGGCCACATTCCACCAGGCCTTGTCTCCAGAACTCAAGGATGAGTTAGCATTTAGAGACCCTTCTCCGGATTTGGAATCCCTAATCGAGGTGGCTATCCGAATAGATCATCGTATCCGAGAACGACAACAGGAACGACGTTGGGAGACCAGTGCGTATCGTCCTCAGGTATCTACTGTTGAACCACTCTGGAAACCCAGTGATCTGGAGGAGCCCATGCAGCTGGGTAGAACTAGATTAACCCAGACAGAAAGGGATCGACGGATGAGGGAGCGACGCTGTCTGTACTGTGGAAAGTCTGGTCATTTCCGATCCAACTGTCCTGAACTGTCGGGAAAAGCCAGTTCTCGTCCAGGAAAGGGGGATCTGGAACGAGAGTAGATATCTTCCCTCATCCTGCAACCTCTGGAGTTACGATCCAAGCCACCATCTTCCACGACAACCAAGAATCACCAGCTTAGTGCTTTCATCGACTCTGGGGCTGCTGGGAACTTTTTGGACCAAGATGTAGCCAGACGTTTGGGCATCCCATCCGTGCTCCTCCAGAAACCTCTAACCATCACGGCTCCTGATGGCAGACCTCTGGGGTCGGGACAGGTTAGTCACTGCACTTCGCTTATTCAGTTTGAAATTGGGAGTCACAAGGAACTAATACAGTTTTTTCTCATCCAGTCACCAGAACTCCCCTTAGTTCTTGGGTTTCCATGGCTAACTTTTCACAACCCAAATATTGACTGGTCAAGAGGTGTAGTTAAAGGTTGGGGAACTAACTGTTGTGTTTCTGCTCTTTCTTTTTGCCGTTCTACTGAGATACTGGAGGTAAACCCAGGGCCATTGTCGACACTCTCCAGGTGGCCCGCCAATCTCAATCCAGACATGTCTAACCTTCAAGGGCTACCTTTTTCTCAGGTCAAATCTGACACCACAAAGTGCCCAACTTTTCATCCCGAGTCGTCTCAAGTTCCCCAGCCCACAGATACACTTCAGCTTCCCATCGCAAAGACCCAGAGTATTATGCCTCCTATGTTTCTCCCTGAACTGTCACGAGTTCCTCCAGAGTATGCTGATCTCAAAGAAGTCTTCAGCAAGTCCCGAGCCACCTCCCTTCCTCCGCACAGACAATATGACTGTGCCATTGACTTGGTTCCTGGAGCATGTCCACCGTGGGGTAGGCTTTACTCTCTCTCTGCCCCTGAGAGGGCTGCTATGGAGAAGTACCGATTTTTAATGGTGATGTGGTTAAGACCCCTGTAGTCGATGCAAGGCCTGAGGTCACCATCCTTCTCAACAAAGAAAAACCCAGCTCCAGCAGGCGAGCTCGAAGAACGAATAAAACCATTATCCAAGGCTTCCTTGAGGTACCCCCTGCCCCTGATGACATCTGCTTTTGAGATCCTGCAAGGTGCCACCATATTCACTAAATTAGATCTTCGAAATGCCTACCATCTGGTCAGGATTCGAGAAGGTGACGAGTGGAAGACGGCTTTCAACACCCCGTAAGGGCACTATGAGTACAGGGTAATGCCCTTTGGCCTGGTCAATGCCCCAGCTGTCTTCCAGGCATTGATCAATGATGTCTTGCGGGAGATGCTGAACAAGTTTGTCTTTGTCTACCTTGATGACATTCTTATTTTCTCATGCAACTACCAAGAACACATTCAACATGTTCGACAGGTCCTGTCCCAGTTACTCAAACACAGCCTCTTTGTCAAGCTGGAAAAGAGCGAATTTCATGTGTCTTCAACCCCATTTCTTGGCTTCATCGTTTCCAAGGGCAACCTTCAGATGGATCGTGCAGTGCAGGAATGGCCTCAGCCTAACTCTGTGAAGCAGGTACAATGTTTTCTTGGGTTCGCCAATTTTTAAGCCAATCAAGCTTTTAACAAGCTCAAGAGACTCTTTACGTCTGCCCCTATCTTATCCCTTCCAGACCCAGAGTTGCCCTTTGTGGTGGAGGTTTACGCTTCTGATGTGGGGGTGGGGGCAGTCTTGTCCCAAAGAGCAAGGGTGGACAGCAGGCTTCACCCATGTGCTTTTCTGTCTCGTCGACTAACCACAGCAGAGAGGAATTACGATATTGGAAACCGAGAGCTGTTGGCAGTAAAGGTGGCATTGGTTGGAAGGGGCCAAGCATCCATTCATCATCTGGACAGACCACAGAAACCTGACCTACATTCGGGAGGCCAAGAGACTGAATTCCCGCCAAGCACGCTGGGCTCTGTTTTTTAATCGGTTTGACTTTGTTCTTTCTTACCGCCCAGGTTCCAAGAATTCAAAGCCAGATGCACTTTCAAGGCAGTTTGACTCCCCAGAGGAGGAGGCCAGACCGGAACCCATCCTACCCACCTCCAGAATAGTAGCAACTATCCAGTGGGGGATTGAGGCTGCCATTAAGAAGGCCCAACGGCAGCAGACGGATCCAGGTAATGGTCCACCTGGACGTCTTTTTGTACCTAACCGAATACGTTCTGATGTGTTGGTGGGCACATGCCTCCCTCCCCTCTGGGCATCCTGGGGCCACTAGAACTTGCAAGCTCATCCGGAGGAGGTTTTGGTGGCCAAAGTTGCAAAGAGACGTCCGGGATTTTGTCGCCGCTTGCACTGTCTGTCCCCAGAACAAGGAGAACAATCACACCACTTGGAGCTCTCGATTAGTCTGGGCAGAGTTTGCACATAATACTCTCTACCATTCTTCCCTAGGAATGTCCCCTTTTGAGTGCCAGTATGGCTTCCCTCCTATTTTGTTCCCTGGACAGCAGCCAGAGGTATGTGTTCCTGCTGCTGCTCAACTTGTTCGCCGTTGTCAACGGACTTGGAAGAAGGCCCGGGCAGCTTTATGGAAAGCCACTCAACAACAGCGAAGGCAAGCGAACAAGCGTCGGAGGTTGGGACCTATGCTTCGTCCGGGTCAGAGGGTGTGGCTCGCAACCAGAGATCTGCCTCTGTGGGTGGAATCTCGCAAACTGGCTCCACGTTATATTGGTCCTTTTAAGATCCTCAGGAAGATAAATCCTGTAGCTTACCGTCTACTTCTGCCTAGGTCCATGAGGATTCACCCAACGTTTCATGTCTCTCGGTTAAAGCCTGTTGTTTGTTCTTCTCTGTCCCCAGCTAGCAGACCCACCCCAGCAGTCCGTATCATCGACGGACAACCAGCTTACACTGTGCGTAGACTGGTGGATTCTCGTCGGGTCCATGGAAAAATGCAGTATTTGGTCGACTGGGAGGGTTACGGACCAGAGGAGTGCTCATGGGTGCCTGCTCGAGACATTCTGGACCCTACACTCATTAAGGATTTGCACCGAACCCAAAGACTCCACCAAGTGAACGTCAGGAGCCGTTCTTAGAGGGGGGGCTCCTGTAAGGATCCCTTAACTGGACTGCTATTTTCCTCCTGGTCGGCAGGTGGCGCTTCTCACCTGACTCCTGCTGAACACTACTTCTCATTATGCCTGATGTATCACACCTGTGTCTTGCCCTATTTAAGTGTGTTTGTGCCATGCTTGATTAACAGGCTGGCTTGCAACTGGTAACATAGGCTCAAGACTGAACAATGTTTAAGTTTATATCGTTGGACCCTTGTGTCTGTTTTTCTTTTACTGTTTCTTGGAAGCCCGGCTTCCTTTGTTTTGTGACTTTGAACACAAGAGACCCGGGTTCTATCCCCACCTTGAACAGCCTCGTTACAAAGGTGTCATCTTTTCCGAAAAATAAACTGCTCTCAGTAACTTATAGTGATTGAAATTGAAAGCGCTTCAGGCGATTCAAAATCATTTCTGGATGATTCTATGGAAATGTCCATTTTCTGGCACTAACCTTACAAAAACACTAGAAAGAGACTTTAGGGTTACAATTTATTTACATTTTAAAATAAAACAATATTATATTTGAACAATTACGACTTCTTGAGCCATCAATATGACAATATTTGATTTTTAATTATATAGAATTTTACAGAGGGAAAATGCTTTAATTTAATGTCAATGACAATTTTATCCCCATTTAAAATATAATAATGTATACATAACTATCAAATATAAATGATATTTAAAAAATAACCTAGAATACTTATGGATTAAACTACTTAATTTAGTTAGTATACCACGATTGACAAGATGGGGTTTGAAGCATCCCTTTTGAAAAAATTAATGTTTCATAAAAACTGTCACTGGTTTTACTTTCTTATGGGTACCAGTGACACCGGTGACCTCCATTAATAGATTTATAGAAACGTTATTAAAAGCTATTCATTTAGATTGTATGCCAAATGTAATGATTTAGTCTCATCTACTTAATTATGGTTGAAGAATAATGATCTCCTGATGTGTCATTGGTGGTACTGTCGTGTTAAATAAAATGTCACATGTGACCTGACAATAATTTTACATCCATTTAATTCCGAACCACTCAAAGTTAAAATTTAAAGGATTGCATCATTACTTGATTTTAAATTTTTCAAATATTTTCTTTGTTATCGCAAATACATGGTAGCGCGAATGAACTAACATCATTCAAGCATACTTTTAACAAACCTGATTAAAATAAATAAAACATAAATCTCCTTAATCATTTCTGTATACTACATGTGCTGAGAATTTTTAAAATAATATTTCTTAAAAACCTTTAATATAGCCAAAGAAGGAAGGTAACACGTGTCAAAATGGTAGACCTACATGCTTTCTTTAAATAAATGCACAAAAATATTTTAAAAAATCATTAAGCTGTCATTTATGTGCAAATTTATAAAGTCAAATGGTGTTCTAATACTGTATTCTAAGTTTACATGTTAGAGAAAATAAATCTGCTCTTCAAAAGGTGTCAGCATTGAGGTGTCATTATCGGGGTGCCTATTTCTTTCACTCTTTCGCGCAGAAAAACAGGATCTGTACAGCTCCCAGGGAAGGACTATTTAGCTTATCATAATAATCCATGTGTAGCAAGGTGGAATAACTCCACCTATTGGGAGATCGTGCGCATGCGTGTGGCTTATTGGCTGCCCTTGTATGGAGTATAAAACAAGTGGGCTTTGGCGACCGGATATGCGTCTTGGTATTGCCGTGATGTCACGACATATGTTGCCGCCGACGGTTCAAACTGTTCGTGTCTGCGGTGCGCTCGCTGCCTCCTTGTCACAGGTATGTTCAGCCCAGTCATAAATGAGTGTTGACCCTGTTTAGCTGCTATCCGTTTTATTCACAGTGAAATATTTATAGCATGTCATTTACAGCGATTATGTTTCTAATGGAGTGGCTGTATTCCCGCATGGTGTGCGACCATGAATGGTTTGGTTACATTGACCATCCCGCGGTATGTATAATTATAGCTCTGTTGTTCTCCCTGCCTACTGAATGGGATTGAGCGTCAATATTAACTCGTGAAGCGGCTAAGTGTGACTATGTTGCTGTTTTGCCTCTGTCTAGTTTTTATAGTAATGTTAAACTGTGTGCACGTTGGTGCGGTATCGTCATGCACCTCGGTCGAAGCTGGTGCGGCATTGGTTGGCTGGTCTGTCTTCACCATCTGCCGCCTGCTTGATCTTATGATTGTGCATCAGTACATGGAGTTTCTTTATGAATGTTTGTTATTTTGTTATGGTGCATTATTCACTCTGGGCATTGTAATGTATAACGGCTGAGTGAAATGTGTGTTCCCTTTCGTTGTCACTCCGAGTTGCGTCGGATGACGACGAATGGGGTTTCGCTTAGAACGCCTATCGACTTCGAGTATTACAAAACGAGCCAATGGCAAAGAAATGCCATGGGTCTGCGGAATTTGCATAGCGTATCTCCGCCTTACCTCGTGGGTATAAAAGGAGGACGCCGGCAACAGGCAGATATGTTTTCGCTTCGGAGCCAAGAGTATTTCTTCACTCCACAGTCATCTCTGACTTCGCTCTACGAGACGAGCTTCTCTCTCCGGTATTGGTGTGACGGCGATCTGCAGCGAGCTCACAGTGCCTGCTGATCTGTGCAGTGATCTGCCAGTGTGTGTGTCTCCCTGTGTGCTTCAACATCGCGGAGTTTTTTTCTCCTCTCATAAAAGAGCTCGCACGTCTTTTTAAAGACGGCTCGCCCGTGCATTTCTGGTTGCAGCGGACTGGTATCGGACTCTGATGGGCACGAGCGCTGTCTAGTGTGTTTGGGCTTTGATCATGCTTGAACAGCGCTCGTGGGTGACTCATTTTCTCGCTGGGAACGTGATCATCGCGTCATATATAGGTCGAGACTTGGTGAACTCGCAAGAGTGAGAGTCCCCTCATCCACCCCCCGATCTTCGGCTGGTGGCCAGGGTGACCTGAGGGTTACGGTCTGGATCAAGGCGCCGACTATGTGTCCGTGACCCCAGCCCCCCTCTTGAATGACGGTGCCCGCTAGTGAACTGCTGATTCCCGCGAGTCTACCCTCTGGTGGCCCGCGTTTTTCAGTTGAAGCTACAGAGGAAGATGCCATGCCTGTTGCAGCATCACTAGGTGGGTTTGAGTCTTCTGGAAGTGAGGGCTCGTCACAGCTGCCACCTTCCGGTGTGCATACGGCTGTGCCTGAGTCTGATCCGGAGATGACGACCATGGTTTCCTGGGACGATGGGTTTTGGGTAAGGCCGCCGACCCTCGTCCACGGCAAACCCCAATACCTCTCTTTCCGGACGTGCATGATGAGATCTCGAAGTCCAAGAAGACCCCCTTGTCTTCTCGGGACCGCTCGCTGATCTCATCCGCCTTTCCTCCCCTCGATGGGGCCGCTGCCCATGGGTACACTGGGGTCCCCCTGGCTGAACGCTCTGTTGCGATGTTATGTGTCCTCAGAGTGCTTCTTCTCGGCGCAATCCTAAGCACCCGCCCGTGGCCTGTAGTTTTTCGTCTACGCTTGTGGTGAGATCCTATAGCGCCACGGGACTGGCAGCCGCCTCACTGCATGCCATGGTCATTCTGCTGGTCCACCTGACCCAGATGCTCATGGACCTGCACGAGGGCGGGAATGACCCAGGGCTCTTCACTGAGCTGCGCGCCGCCACTGACCTTGCTCTCTGAGCGACGAAAGTGGCCGTACGCTCCCTGGGTCAGGTGATGCTCACCATTCTGTGGCTGAACCTGTCTGATGTGCTGGATGTCGCACGGACCCGTCTGTCCGACATTCCCATATCCCAGGTCGGCCTCTTCGGCGGTGCGGTTGAGGGCTTGCCCAACAGCTCTCAGCCGCCCATGAGCAGACTGAGGTTGATTCTGTCCCGACGGCCCCGCCGTCCGCTCAGATCCCTCGGTCTGCCCACCGCCGAAGGCGCCCTCCCGCGGCTCCCACCCGCCCGTTCACGGGCCGGCTCTGGGGGCCGCCGGCGGACGCCACAGCGCTCTCCAGCCCCGCCCCCCGCTACACGCCGGGTTAAGCGGCGCTCTTGAGACGGGCTCCTCGGCGATGGAGCAGACTGAGGTTGATTCTGTCCCGACGGCCCCGCCGTCCGCTCAGATCCCTCGGTCTGCCCACCGCCGAGGGCGCCCCCCCGCCCGTTCACCCGGGTCGGCTCTGGAGGCCGCGGTCGGACCCCACAGTCCTCTCCAGCCCCGCACCCCGCTACACGCCGGGTTAAGCGGCGCTCTTGAGATGGGCTCCTCAGAGATGGGACTCAGTTCTTTCCAGGAGTTGGTAGCAGGACCACTCCTTTCCCAGGGGGAGGGCCGGGGAAGAATCCTTATCTCCAAAGAGCTGACTCTCCCGTCTCTGAGCACAGAGTTCTCGAACGCCACAGAGCGCCGCCCACAAGCTGTGCTCTCCTCGTCCCCCTCTGTCCCAGAGGTGGTTGACATGGCGTGCCGTCCACGTACCGCTTCGCCCCTGTCCCCCTCTGTCGCCAGACCCCTGGCAGAGCAGGCCCCCGCGGGACGACCAGCTTGGTCCTCCCCTGGCCCCTCTGCCAGGGCCCGGTTGCTAACTGTGCCCCCACATCGGGCCGCTATGCCGTCCACGTCTGGGCCAGTTACTTCGCTTTGCTGCCCCTCCGGGGGGACGCCTGTGGTTCGCATGATCCCGCTGGTTCAGTTCCTGGGAGCCTGGTTAGAGCTTCCCCGTCTGTCCCGCGGGGTCGCGCGGACCATCAGGCTCGGCTATGCGATTCAGTTCGCACGGTCTCCTCCCTGCTTGGGGAGTCCGCTCCACTTTTGTCGGTGGCTATGCCCCCATCAGGAGAGCAGAGATTGCCACCCTGCTGGCGAAGGGTGCAATCGAGACTGTCCCTCCAGCCGAGATGAGGTCCAGCTTCTACAGCCCCTACTTCATTGTCCCCAAGAAAACCGGTGGGTTACGGCCAATCCTGGACTTGCGCGTGCTGAAACGCTCCCTTCACAGGATGCCGTTCAAGATGCTCAAACGCATTTTTAATTGCTTACGGCCCAGGATTGGTTTGCAGCGATGGACCTGAAGGACGCCTACTTCATGTCTCTATTCTCCTTGACACAGACCGTTCCTTCGGTTTTCTTTCGAGGGGCAGGCATCCAGTACGCGGTTTTTCCTTTCGGGCTAGCCCTGTCTCCTCGCATCTTCACGAAGGTCGTCAAGGCTGCCCTTGTTCCCCTTCGGGAACACGGGGTTCGCATCATGAGTTATATCGTTCATAGCTCACTCTCGAGTTCAGGTTGCGAACACAGGGACCTAGTGCTTCGGCACCTAGCTCGTCTGGGCCTTCGGGTCAACTGGGAGAAGAGCAAACTTTGCCCCGTGCAGAGGATCTCTTTTCTCGGTATGGATATCGACTCGGTCGCCATGTCCGCGCAGCTTACGAGCTAGCGCGCGCGCAGTCACTGCTGACTTGCCTGAGACAGTTCGAGGGCAAGAGTGCGGTTCCACTGAAACTTTTCAGAGGCTCCTGGGGCATATGGCTTCTGCAGCTGCGGCAACGCCGCTCGGATTGCTTCATATGAGACCGCTTCAGCTTTGGCTTCGCGACCGAGTCCCGAGGTGGGCATGGCAACACGGCACCCTCCGAGTAACAGTTACTCCGACCTGCCGCCAGACCTTCACCCCGTGGTCGAACCTCAGTTTTCTACGGGCCGGAGTGCCCCTGGAACGAGCTTCGCGGCATGTTGTTGTAACGACAGATGCCTCTTCCACGGGCTGGGGTGCCATGTGCAATGGACGTGCTGCCGCGGGCTCCTGGACAGGACCCCGTCGCCTCTGGCATGTCAATTGCCTCGAGTTGCTGGCTGTACGTCTTGCTTTGCGCCGCTTCCGGGCCGTGCTCAAGAACCAACACGTACTAGTCCGCTCAGACAATACCGCCACTGTAGCGTACATCAACCATCAAGGTGGTCTACGCTTCCGCCGTATGTCGCAACTCACTCGCCACCTCCCCATATGGAGTCAGAAGCATCTGAGGTCGCTTCATGCCATTTATATCCCCGCAGCCCTGAACTGTGCAGCCTACGAGCTCTCATGGCTTCAGCCACTCCCTGGAGAATGGCCACTCCATCCCCAGTCGGTCCAGCTGATTTGGGACCAGTTCGGGGACGCACAGATAGATCTGTTTGCCTCCCACGACTCGACCCATTGCGCCCAGTTTTATTCCCTGACGAGGGCACGCTCGGCACGGATGCCCTGGCGCACAGCTGGCCGCAGGGCCACAAGTATGCGTTTCCCCCAGTGAGCCTTCTTGCGCAGACCTTGCGCAAGGTCAGGGAGGACGAGGAGCAGGTCATTCTGGTCGCGCCGTACTGGCCCGCCCGGACCTGGTTCTCCGAACTAGTACTCCTCGCGACAGCACCTCCCTGGCCGATCCTTCTGAGGAAGAACCTTCTTCCTCAGGGACGGGGCCACTTATGGCACCCTCGTCCCGATCTCTGGAACCTCCACGTGTGGCTCCTCGATGGGACGAGGCAGGTTTGAGTACCCTACCACCAGTGGTGGTGGCTCACTTCCGCTAGGGCGTCGTCCACGTGACACGTCTATGCGTTGAAGTGGAACCTCTTCGTCAGCTGGTGCTATTCTCACCGAGAAGACCCCCGGAGATGCTCGATCAGCATCTGCCCTTTGGAGGAGGCAAACCCAGCCTTGCACTGCTCAGTCCAGTACGCGCTCTCCGCGCCTATGTAGACAGGACGCAGTGTTTCAGGACCTCAGACCAGCTCTTTGTCTGTTATGGTGGGAAGCTGAAGGGAAAGGCTTTCTCAAAGCAAAGGTTGTCTCACTGGATAGTGGACGCCATTGCTTTGGCATACCAGCAGCAAGGTCGACTGTGCCCCCTTGGTGTGACTGCCCACTCCACCCGGAGTGTGGCATCCTCTTGGGCTCTAGCGCATGGCGCCTCGCTAACAGACATCTGCAGAGCTGCAGGCTGGGCGACACCTAACACATTCGCCAGATTCTATAATCTCCGAGTGGAGCCAGTGTCCTCTCGTGTACTCGCTTCAACCAGCTAGTACCGGACCCGCTCAGGTGTCTTCGCTTGCTCGCCTTCATAAATTTCCCTCTGGCCAAGGCCATATGTCGAAGGCGTGCTCGCTTGCTCCCTCGATTCTTTACAATTTCCCTCTCGTGCCCTCAACGCTGAAACCCACAAAACTCTTCATCTCGGATGTGAGAACAAAACAAACCAGGAAGACAAAAGGAAAGAGGCACCTGGAGACAAAGAACATCGGCAGCCATTCCACTCAATCAATTCGCGAGACCATTACCTCCACAGCAACTGGGACCAAGGGGGAAGTCAGAGCATCCATAACTCTGCATGCTGCCCCGCTTGTAGACACAAGCACAAAAGCCCCGGAAAGGGATGCAGAAATCAATGCCAACAGTAGGCTATAGGTTTGTTTACAAACATTGTATTGGATTGTGGTCAGAGTTTAGAGACAACAGCTGGAGTTCATGTTTTATGGGACATGTGTCTGGCAGCAGACAGCCAGAAGTGCTGGCAGGGCTCAGGACGCCACAGTCTAAACGTTTAATGTGTTCTAATGGCAGTTTTGAATTCGGATGTTTTATGACAAATGTAGATAAGCCACAGGTCAGTATTTTTAAATGTTGAGTTTCATAAAAATTATTCCATAAAATATGGACATCATAAAGGTGCACTCAGTTATTTTTAATTCATGTTGGGCTGAGCAATATGACAATTGTCTTGGACTTCTACTGAGACTTAATAGCATAGAAGCAGTATCATGTAAAAAAAAGAAAAAAAAGAAAGAAAATTAAATTAAATGCTTTATGCATAATCAAGTCTAATTTATTCAGTGAGCAAATGGGTCAAATAACAGGTTAATGAGGCTTAGCAGTGGTATCTGGTTGGTCAAGTGATCCCATTATTGCGCTGCTATGACAGGATACGGGAGGGAGAAGAGAGAAGGATCTTGAGTAAGATTTATTATCAAGACAAACCAAAAAAACAAAGACAGTAAATCCAAAACAAAAGGCAAAAAGACAACAGCTAAGCACAGCACAGACAATACAGGACCAAGAACTGAATCAAACTGAGGGTTTAAATACACAAGAAAACAGGGGATTAAACAAGACAGGAGTGAACACCATAGAAACAAACTAGACACAAGAACAAAGGAAACAGGAACTAGGATAAAGAAAAACAGAAACATACCGTGTAAATGGAAATGAAACTAAACATTACAGCGTCCCACCATAAGGTAATCAGCTTCATGTAAAATAAAACAGCTTACTTAGGCTACCCATGTTAGTGCACATCATTTATAAATAATTATGTTTGAATAACATTTTGTTGTGATTTACAATTCTTTCTTTTGTTTGCGTTATTAACATACTAAATGCTTGGTTATAATGTTAACTGTAGTGTGTTATTCATTATTGCATTTTAAGTTAATATATTTTAACTTAAATTGAAATATTAAATAACTCAGTTAAATGTACTAAATTTCAACATTACAAATATGTAATTTCAAATATATTTAAATGCATAACTAACATGCAATTTTAGAAGAAATTACATTCAATTTTAGTTTACCATATGATTGTCAATACATTTGGCAGCACACTTGACCATATTTCCAACACAATAGATGTAATTATGAAATTACATAAGTAGTATTTATGCGGTTGTATGTGTCAAAAAGTGATTTATGACCCTTGATTGATTGATTTATGACAGAATGAGTAGATGGGAGGGGTTTTATGAGCAAGAGGTGGTATGTGAACTTTGGCCCCACCATGTTTTTCCGGAGTTTATGACTGTGTGTTTGTGGGTGTGTTTATGAGTGCAATTTGCTTGGTGTGACTGAGAGGAATGTAGGAATGTTTTTTTCTGGTGGATGTTTGGAATGGGGATGTCTTTTATTACAGCAGGATAATGTTCACAGAATGATGAAATGAAGAAATCTGACACTGATATGATTTTCATATGCATTGGCATTGTCCATGATGTCTCTGGAGAGAATGAAAAAAAAGTGTTTAAAGAAATAGCATCGATTACAAATAATAATAAGCTGTTAATTTATTAAATATTTAACAAACAAGTTAGTTTTTAAATTCAAACAAGTGTTGAACTCGTTGAAATGAGACTGTTTGACTAAGTCTTTTCCTCTACGAGTTTAAGAAAATGCAAAGCAATGTGCATAATAGTATATAAAATAAATGAAATAAGCTGTTAACTTTATAAACACATTTAAAAGAAAGTTTTAAACATGTGATGAACATAATGACCCATCTTTATGCGTCTACTTTCTGAACAGAGAAAATACCTTTTTTAATAGTCTAATAATCTAATAGTCTTTTCCTCTATGAGTTTAAGAAAACAAAAAGTATTGTACTTAAAGTAAATAAATAAAATGAAATAAGGTGTTGATTTTATTTTAAGTAAGTTTTAAACTTTAAACATGTGTTGAACAATAAATCAAATAAATAGTGAATAGTTTATATTATTTGAAATAAGATGGTAAATTGACTATACGTATTTTAATCTATTATACCATGAATTTTTGCCTTAAACAGTTAAATAAAACATAAAATTGTGAGTAATAGTGGATATTATGTGAAGTAGAATGTTAAATTATCAAGCATTGTAATATAATACACTGACTATACTGACTTACAGATAAAGAAACCATATATAATAGTGAATAATAGTGGATATTACGCAAAATAAAATGTTAAATTATCAAGTATAAGCATTTTAATCTAATACACAATATACTGATTTACAGATAAATAAACCATATATAATAGTGAATAATAGTGGATATTACACGAAATAAAATGTTAATTTATCCAGTATAAGCATATTAATCTAATACACTACAATATACTGACTTACAGATAAATAAACCATATAAAATAGTGAATAATAGTTGATATTATATTAAATAAGTTGTTAAATTACCAAGTATACACATTTTAATCTAAAACACCACGGTTATAGGGTCACACTGCGATATACTGACTTACATAAATAAATAAAACCCATAAATATTAGATAAATGAAATAATGTGTTAAATTATCAAGTATAAGCATTTTAATCTAATACATTACAATATACTGACTTACAGATAAATAAACCATATAAAATAGTGAATAATAGTTGATATTATATTAAATAAGTTGTTAAATTACCAAGTATACTCATTTTAATCTAATACATCACGGTTATAGGGTCACACTGCGATATACTGACTTACATAAATAAAAAAAAACATAAATATTAGATAAATGAAATAATTTGTTAAATTACCAAGTATACAAATTGTAATTTAATAAATGTGAAATACTGTCTTACACAGATAAAAAAACATAAAATAGTGAATAATAGTTGATATTATTTGAAATAAGTTGTTAAATTGCCATGTATACACATTGTAATCTAATACATCAGGGTATGGGGTCACACTGCGATATACTGACTTACATAGATAAATAAAACATAAATTAGCGAATAATAGTTCATAATATTTGAAATAATCTGTTAAATTATCAAGTATAAGTATTTTAATCTAATACACCACAGAATACATATATAAAATAAGATGACATTGTATATTTTAAATTAGTTTTAAACATATGTTGAAGTGAACTTACCATCAGTGAAATTAGGAGGTCTTTTTGGTTCTGTTTAAAATCACAGGTCATGAATTTCTGAGCAGAAGAGATGTGTGCTCTCCGTTTGATACACTGAAAATGAAGAGTGTCTCCATCATGGCAGGAGCAGCGGACCTCCCCTTCCTCTCTGTGTAGCTGCTATGTGTTAGCATTTGCAGTTTGTTTCAGGAAACATCAAGTCTTTAAAAGATAGGGTGGTCACCTGGTGTTTTACAATCAAAGACCACAACTGTCTCCTATCATAAAATCTCCTATCTGAAGCCTTTCATGTCTGGCAGGGAGACCCCAAATGTGACCATTTTGACACTTCACACGGCCCATGCTTTAAGATCAATATAATTAGATGTTAGTTTGTGTCTTCAGTTAAAGTCAAAACAAAATGACCACAAAGTTACATTTTATATGCCCTACTCTTATCCATGTGTGGCAAAGCGGGAGTGGAGGGAGCCACTGTCTCCTCTAAGAGCAAAATAAAAGCTCCAATAATGGCAACAACGGTCGACTACGCCACCCCAGAATACTGGGGAACAACCACCCTAAGGGCGCACTGGTTCGTCATATAGGACGTGGGTAAAGAGACGTGGGGCAACATATAGAAAAATAGACTTTTTATTTCTCTCATCAGCACTTCATAATAAATAGTAAAAAAAAATCACAAGATTCTCAGAATCAATTTTACAGTAACGTTCACGCAGTTTGCATCAGAAACACATTACAACAAACCTATATCTAAATTTAACTAATGGACCAGCAGTGGAGGTTCCTGGAGGTACAGGCTAGCTGCCAAATTAACAGGAGCCCCATACACGCGCCCCCCCACACACACACGTGAAGATTGGATGCAAGAAAACACGGCGTGGGTGTAAATCACCACACACTATAAATCACCACACACTATACCAGCTAGCCCTCCCTCTCCGGAAACCTCCAGCTCCTGCAAAGAAAATAACACAATGTAAATGTACAACAATAACAAGAAACCACAAAAAGAAACATACAAATAACTGTCCTCGTAAGGGAGAACAGTTAAAAAAATTACAGTTACGTCGGATGACGACGAATGGGGTTTCGCTTAGAACGCCTATCGACTTCGAGTATTACAAAACGAGCCAATGGCAAAGAAATGCCATGGGTCTGCGGACTTTGCATAGCGTATCTCCGCCTTACCTCGTGGGTATAAAAGGAGGATGCCGGCAACAGGCAGATATGTTTCTTCGCTGAGGAGCCAAGACTGAGCTCAGGCGATCCCCGTGGCACAGCGGAGAGTGGCAGGAAGACGTAACGTCTCCGTTCCCTACTCAGGGAACGAGGGTTACATACGTAACCGAAACGTTCCCTTTCGTTGTCACTCCGAGTTACGTCGGATGACGACGAATGGGGTTACCAGTCTAATCACGCCACCTTCTCAGCTGTCTTCCAGTGCCCTGCGTAAATCTGAGATCCCTGTCGTGAGACTGGCACGGACGAAGGAGTCCTATTTAGCACAGGAATACCAAGGTACACTGGGGAGCATATCCCAAAGTTTAGGGGAAATATGCAATTACTGCCAACCCAGAGGGGGGGACTTAGAGAATACACATATGACCCGAAGGAGACATAGGGAGAACACTGGGGTGTCCAGCCGCAGGTGGAATATTTCAACCCCTGGGTTGGAAAGGTGGCTTGCCAAAGGAAAGACACATGCTCAAAGAGGCTTACAGTGGAAATACACATGTGGGGGTCGCTCAGAGGAGGGACCATGCACACGGGAGGCACCTAGTCGACGCGCAGGCAATAGACACTGGCGCCGACGTCAGGAGTGCTGGAGGAGCTCAGGGCTTTCGGGGAAGCTCACCTGAGGAGAATATCGCACGTATCCAGTCCGTGGAGTGGAATGGTAATGTGCCTTACGCAGCATCCTGGATTTGAGGCATGCTGCCTGAATCCTTTTGTGCTACAAATAGCATATTCACACTTCAGGCAGGATCATAGCTCCCTTCAAGCCAGCACGCACGAGTATGTTCATGGTTTATGTTTACTTTACCAATCTTTTTACAGGGAGTCCTTTGAACAACAGCTATAGGTGACAAGAGATGTGTTGCATGCACAAACATGCATAAGAGACAGGCTTCAAATGACGTTTCCAACCTACTTATAGAGTTTAAAACTTACGAATCTTTCCTACTTATCCCTAGGCAATACCGGTACACTGCGTACAGGCAGGCTATACGGTGGGCTAATGGAGTTTTAGGGAGGAGTATAAGGAAGCCTCTACCCTCTTGTGTGGTTTCAACCATAAGGCAAAACTTCCAAAGTGGTGACCAGACCTATCAGGGCTTTCACTGGCCTTGTTTGAATGAGAATGAAAAAAAATAATTCTGTAAATAAATATTAATAAATAAATATTCTGTTGTGATCGCCCAATTGCCCTTAAAATGTTATAAAGTACACAGAACACATGAATTTGAATAAGTAAAAACAGTTTATTGGCATTGCTTGTAAGTAGAGGTGGGAGTAAGTCACAAATGTGCAAGTCACAAGCAAGTCTCAAGTCTTAACCTTCGAGTCTCAAGGAAGTCCAAGTACATTTTTTATAAAGGCAAGTCAAGTCAAGTCACTGCCTTATGTCAAGCAAGTCAAGTCAAGTCAAGTCGTAGCTTGGGTCACAAGTCACTGGCAAGTCATACAAACGTTTGACGATTTCACTGAATTTATATATTAAAATAATTTAAAACTACAGAAGTTGTGGACTATGGTTTTATTTGCAACTTTATTTTATTTTTTATATATGCATTTCCACATATAGCTGAGTGGTTACTACAATAAAAATCTAAATGTAACTGAAATTAGGCCAACATTAAAGCATGAAAAAATAAATATGCCTCAAACATTGCAGAAGACCATTAAAAGGTATTAAACAATTCACAATTCAAGTATAATCTCTATGCGACCAAAGGCATTCTTCAAACTGGCATCCCCTTAATACAAGTTATATATTTTTAATTATGAAGTTAAAACCGCCAATAGGTGGCGCCAAATTACCGTATTAATGTACGAGTCATAGAAGCATTCATTTAACTTATGTTCAAAATGGCAGATTCGTTCTGGAACTAAGCAACTAGGTCACTGAATCACAAATACGCATAACTCTTTCTGTGGCTTGTTTTGAACTATTGGAACTATTTAGTCAAGCAAGTCTCAAGTCCTTAAATTTGCGACTCGAGTCTGACTCGAGTCATGTGACTCGAGTCCCCCATCTCTGCTTGTAAGGGTTACTAAACATTTATTGAACAAGGACCAATATTACTGAACAAAGACACAGGTTGCAAGTAAACAAATCTATATAAAAAAGCCCACTGATGAAGGGCTAGACCTGATACCTTTCATAAATAATAATAATAATAAACATTTATTTGTATAGCACTTTTCATACATGGAATGCAACGCTTTAATTTCATTAGTACTCTGGCAGAAGCATTATGTATCAATTGTAGCTTCGCTAAAGAACTCTTCGAAAGGCCAGTGTACATAGCATTGCAGTAATCAAGATGAGAGAAAATAAAAATATGTATGAGTTGCTTAGCATCATCCAAGGATAAAAATGGTCGAATCTTGGCTATATTTCTCAGATGCCTGCAAAAGTGTGGTCTTACCTGAGGGTTAACTGATGGTTCTCGTACTCACTCACACTCACTTACACACACGCACGCACACAAAGTCACACACAGTCACACACACAGTCTCACACACACACACTCTTTCATGAATGCATATGCAGTGATACATGCAAAAGCACATCAAGCTGACACACAGTGAGCCCAGACAACACCGCACACAGACGTTGACAAGGCACAGGTAAAATGATTGGTAAATTATTTTGAATTACATACAACAAATTTCATGCAAATAACAGACAGAGGAGCAGACATGCAGCATGCAGGACCCCGTGAATGGGGTACAGCGACAATTATTGACACTTACAAAGACGAAAAAATTTAATGATTTAGTGCAAAGTAAAACCAAAGCAACAGCTCACAAAGAAAAAACAAAACATGCAGAATACAGGAAACCACCACCAAATGAGATGACAGGGACAGAAGGAAAGAAGATAACTAAATAAATACTTACTAAAATGAATTAAAATTAAAGCTGCTAGCAGCATTTAGCGGTGTTCAAGCAGTTAACCCTTCGGAGTCTTGGGCTATTTTGGAAGTTTTTGAGTACTTTTATTTTTTTTAAATTTTGCAACATAAACATATGTTTACCATACCAATGTTTGGTATAATTTTTTTCAGCAAAACATCACCTATATGATCAGACAATTAGTTTTTTACTTTGATGTACTCTATCTGTCACGGACCCGTTCAGGAAAAAGGACCCAAATGCAATCTGCGAGACAACAGTTCCTTTAATGAAAATAATGCAAGCTACGTAGGGTAGCAAAAACAGAAAGTCTCTCGTAGCAGATAATCAGAAGAACAGAAAGTCTCTTGTAGTCGAATCAAACTGAGGAGTGATCCCACAATGATACTCAGCGTCCCGCAGCAGAAACACAAATCAGGGCTCGTGGTCCGTCTGTCGCCCTCAGATACAGAGAAGCTGGGTAGAGAAAGACTTCAGTAATTTCCAGCACTGGCAGGGCACAGGTTGCAAACATACGTCACCAGGACAGGACAAGACAAGACAAGATGCGAACAGGTAAGCTCTGAAACACGCGTTAACATAGTCAATAATCTGGCAGAGAGAAGGGGAAAAAGAGAACTAGAAGTAGGAAAGCTAATTAGGAAGAAAGTGATAACAGGTGGAAATGGAGAAAGAGTAATGGAAAGGCTGATGGCAATCAGCTGGTGGAGAATGAATGAGCGTGATAGTAAGTGGGTGTGTCTAAGCGAGGTGTGTGTATGAAGGGAGCGCGTGTGAGAATGGATACAGAAAACAAAAAGAACACAAGAGGGAGACAGAGACAGAAGAGAACACCGGGATCATGACAGTACCCCCTCATCAACGAGCGCCCCCTGGTGCTCCCGAGGGTAGAGGCTGGCGAGTGCGGTAGAAGTCCTCGATAAGCGAGCGGTCCAAGACGTTCCGTGAAGGAATCCAGCTTCTCTCCTCCGGCCCGTATCCCTCCCAGTCGACAAGGTACTGGTGACCACGACCTCGCGGACGGACATCAAGTAACTTACGTACGCGATATACAGGACCTTCCTCCACCTGAGCAGGAGGGGAAGCCTGGCGAGGTGGGGGGCGGACGACGGGCTTGACGCACGAAACATGAAACACTGGATGGACGCGCCGGAGGTTAGGAGGCAATCTAAGTCTAACCGCGACAGGACTGATTATCTTAGAGATAGAATATGGCCCAATAAATTTAGGGACCAACTTGCGGGACGTGAATCGTAAAGGAAGATTGCGAGAGGAAAGCCAAACCCTTTGACCGCAGATGTATCTCGGACTCTTAATACGATGACGATTAGCGGCACGGCGAGTGAGAGAACGAGTATGGCATAGAGCAGACCTCACCCCTCTCCAGGTTCTTTTACAACGCCGAATAAACGCCGCGACAGACGGAACATTAGTCTCCGCCTCCTGAGAAGGAAACAGAGGTGGCTGGTACCCAAGACAACCGTGAAACGGAGATAAGCCGGTGGCGGAGGACGGAGAAGAATTATAGGCATATTCGGCCCACGGAAGTTGATCAGCCCACGAGGAAGGATTACGAAATGCGAGACTGCGGAGAATACGACCAACAATTTGATTAGTTCGTTCGGCCTGACCGTTGGTCTGTGGGTGAAAACCAGAAGATAGGCTGGGTGACGCACCGATCTGACGGCAAAACTCCTTCCAAAATAACGACGCAAACTGAGGTCCGCGATCAGACACGACATCCGAGGGAAGTCCGTGAAGCTTGAAAACATGACTAACGACGGCTTGAGCGGTCTCCTTAGCGGATGGGAGTTTGGGAAGAGGAATGAAGTGAGCGGCTTTAGAAAAGCGATCAACTACAGTGAGGATTACAGTGTTGCCTTTGGACTCCGGTAGTCCAGTAATGAAGTCAAGCGCGATATGTGACCACGGGCGAGATGGAATAGACAGGGGTCTAAGCAGACCAGCCGGTGGCAAATTACTAGACTTAGTCTGGGCACAGATAGAACAGGCGGCCACAAATCGACGGATATCGCGCTCGCGGGTAGGCCACCAGAATCTCTGACGGATGACAGCAATGGTTCCCCTAACTCCAGGATGGGCGAACAACTTGGAGGAGTGACCCCATTGCATGACAGCCAAGCGAGTGGGGACAGGAACAAAGAGTAGGTCTCGCGGACATTGGCGAGGAGTGACGACCCGAGATAAAGCCCGTTTAACCAAGCGTTCGATTCCCCAGATGGAAGAACCAACGACGTCGTTTAGCAGACCGTATGTACTCGAGGTTTTTATGATCGGTCCAGACCACGAATGGGACAGGAGAGCCCTCGAGCCAATGACGCCACTCCCCCAAGGCTAAACGAATGGCCAGAAGTTCTCGATTACCGACGTCATAATTTCGCTCGGGAAGAGAAAGACGGTGAGAGTAGAAAGCGCACGGGTGAACCTTATCATCAGAAGATGACCGTTGCGACAGAATGGCCCCAACGCCCACCTCTGACGCGTCGACCTCCACGATGAATTGTCTGGAGGGATCGGGAGTAACTAGAATAGGAGCAGACGTAAACAAGGTCTTTAAACGATCGAAAGCGGACTGGGCTGAGTGCGACCATTCAAAACGGGACTTGACAGACGTGAGAGCGGTGAGAGGAGCGGCGACCTGACTAAAGTTGCGGATAAACCTCCGATAAAAATTCGCAAAACCCAAAAAGCGCTGTAAAGCGACTCGTGAGTCGGGAACCGGCCAATCGGTGACAGCCTGAACCTTAGCGAGGTCCATGCTGACTCCGTCAGCAGAAATGACGGACCCTAAAAACGTGACCGACTTGGCATGAAAGGTACATTTCTCGGCCTTAACGAAAAGGCGATTCTCCAACAAACGTTGGAGTACACGACGTACGTGTTGAACGTGAACCTGGAGAGATGGGGAGAAAATTAATATGTCATCTAGATAGACAAAAACAAAGACATTCAACATGTCTCTCAAAACATCATTTACTAGGGCTTGAAAGACTGAAGGGGCATTGATGAGGCCGAACGGTAAAACCTTATATTTAAAGTGCCCGAGGGGGGTGTTAAACGCGGTCTTCCATTCATCTCCCTCTCGTATACGCACCAAATGATACGCGTTCCGCAGATCCAGTTTAGTGAAAATATTTGCCCCCTGAAGGATCTCGAAAGCTGATGACATAAGGGGAAGAGGGTAGCGGTTCTTGACCGTTATGTCATTTAGCCCACGATAATCTATACAAGGGCGCAAAGAACCGTCTTTCTTCTTTACAAAAAAGAAACCTGCGCCCGTGGGAGAGGACGACAAAACAATTGTACCTGCAGCGTGGGACTCTGAGAGATATTTTTCCATGGCTTCGCGCTCGGGCGCGGACAATGAATACAGCCTGCCCCGCGGCGGAGTCGTGCAAGGTTGGAGGCCGATACAACAGTCGTACGGGCGATGGGGAGGAAGAGAAGCGGCACATGATCGACTAAAAACCGCCCGCAAATCGAGATACTCCTCCGGAACCCCCGACAGATCACCAGGATCCTCCTGAAACACAGAAACAGAAGAGACAGGGGGAACAGCAGACACTAAACACTTAACATGACAAGACAATCTCCACGAGAGAATGGACCCCTTGCCCCAATCAATATGTGGACTGTGTTCAACGAGCCAGGGTTGGCCCAAAACAATGGGAGTGTAGGGCGAATGAAAAATAAAAAAGGTAATAGTCTCCCTGTGATTGCCAGAAAGCGTGAGACTCACCGGAATGGTAGTACGGCTGACTCTTTCAAGCTCGCTACCATCAAGGGCAAAAACAGGAGTACTGTCATTCAAATCAACTAAAGGAATGCCCTGTTCAAGAGCCCAAGTCTCGTCTAAAAAACTGGCCTCCGCTCCCGAGTCGATAAGGGCCTGACAGGTTACAGAAGAGCCGGACCATTGGAGAGTGGCAGGGAAAGAAGTGCGTGAACTTGGCGGAGGGACACAAGCAGTAGCGCTCGCCAGAAGCCCTCTCCTTACTGACGAGCGTTGGCTTTTACTTTGCATGTGGTAGCGAAGTGACCGGCAGATCCACAGTAAAGGCAAAGTCGGTTTAAGATGCGTCGCTCACGTTCAGCAGCAGTGATCCGAATTCCCCCCAACTGCATTGGCTCGGGAACCGGATTAATAGGAGGGGTATAAGAAACGGGAGGTGAGGAGAGCAGAGCCCTCTCCATGCCGCGTGCTCGGCGCCGAAGCTCGAAACGTCTGTCTATGCGGATAGCTTGGTCAATAAGAGAGTCAAGATGGGTCGGCACCTCCCGGGACAGAATCTCGTCCTTAATGTCTGTGTTGAGACTCTCAATAAATCGAGCAACAAGCGCTGGCTCATTCCATCCACATGTTGTAGCGAGCGTGCGGAATTCAATTGAAAAGTCCGGGACTGACCGTTTACACTGACGGAGAGATGAGAGCAAACGAGAAGCCTCGACACCATGTGAAGACCGGTCAAACACTCGAGTCATCTCCTCCTTAAATGTAGAGTAACAGCTGGTGCAATCAGAGTCGGCATTCCAGACCGCCGTTCCCCACTCTCGCGCCCTCCCGGTGAGAAGAGAAACAACGTAGGCGATACGAGTGCGGTCCAGCGAGTAGGTGAGTGGCTGTAAAGTGAAAACCACCTCGCATTGAGTAAGGAACGAGCGGCACTCTGAAGGGTCGCCAGAGTAGCAGGGTGGATTATTAATTCTGGGTTCTTGGATACCAGAGAGGCGCGGAGGAGGTTCCAAGCGTAGATGGTGCATCTGCTCTGAGAGATCCGACAGTTGACTCGCCAAGGATTCGACTGCTCGACGGGTAGTGGTCAGCTCGTTCTGTTGGCGGCCCAGCATGGCTCCTTGAAATTCCACCGCAGACTGAACGGAATGGTCAGTTGCTGGGTCCATCCCTTGGCCAGATTATTCTGTCACGGACCCGTTCAGGAAAAAGGACCCAAATGCAATCTGCGAGACAACAGTTCCTTTAATGAAAATAATGCAAGCTACGTAGGGTAGCAAAAACAGAAAGTCTCTCGTAGCAGATAATCAGAAGAACAGAAAGTCTCTTGTAGTCGAATCAAACTGAGGAGTGATCCCACAATGATACTCAGCATCCCGCAGCAGAAACACAAATCAGGGCTCGTGGTCCGTCTGTCGCCCTCAGATACAGAGAAGCTGGGTAGAGAAAGACTTCAGTAATTTCCAGCACTGGCAGGGCACAGGTTGCAAACATACGTCACCAGGACAGGACAAGACAAGACAAGATGCGAACAGGTAAGCTCTGAAACACGCGTTAACATAGTCAATAATCTGGCAGAGAGAAGGGGAAAAAGAGAACTAGAAGTAGGAAAGCTAATTAGGAAGAAAGTGATAACAGGTGGAAATGGAGAAAGAGTAATGGAAAGGCTGATGGCAATCAGCTGGTGGAGAATGAATGAGCGTGATAGTAAGTGGGTGTGTCTAAGCGAGGTGTGTATATGAAGGGAGCGCGTTTGAGAATGGATACAGAAAACAAAAAGAACACAAGAGGGAGACAGAGACAGAAGAGAACACCGGGATCATGACACTATCAACATACTGGACCCAAAATCACACAAAAAACACAAAATCCGAATAGAAAAATTATAGCTTTTCTACTACAAAAAACACAAACATGCTCAATGAAGCATTTTAAAAGGTTTAAAATGTAAAAACAAGTTTTAAATGTCAACATATACAGGTACAATTCAGATATAATCAACCTATATACAAAAAAAATATGATTTACAAAAAAAAGCGGGTGTAGCCATAGGCTTTTTTTCTTTCTTATTAGCTCAGCCACTTTTTAAAAAAATGTTGTGCACACAATTATTCAGAGAGCTATATTTAAGGCCTTGCATTCCCAGAGTATGAGGGTTCGCAAATAGTGCAAAAACAACATAAAAAAATGTAAAATTGAGATAAAATTAAACTAAATGCAGCAAAAAGCAGGTGTGGCAATAGGCGTTTTTTCTTTTCTTTTTTGCTTAGAAACTCTACAAAACACTTCATGTACAATTACACAGATAGCTACATTACAGGGATTTCATTCCTTGAGTAAGAGGGGTTCCTCAATAGTGCAAATATACCATACAAAAGGTAAAATTAACACAAAATCAAATTATACATACAACTATTTACAACAAATATCAGGTTTTTTTTATTTTTATTTTTTATCTGTGCCTCTCCTCAAAACAGTTTATCTAAATCTACTCCTAAACTACCTAAACTACTCCTAAACTACCTAAACTACTCTCAAAATCTACTCAAACTCTTCCAAAAACTAGCAATAATCTCTCTCTCTATGCATAACGTACAGGTCCTTCTCAAAAAATTAGCATATTGTGATAAAGTTCATTATTTTCCATAATGTAATGATAAAAATTAAACTTTCATATATTTTAGATTCATTGCACACCAACTGAAATATTTCAGGTCTTTTATTGTTTTAATACTGATGATTTTGGCATACAGCTCATGAAAACCCCAAATTCCTGTCTCAAAAAATTAGCATATTTCATCCGACCAATAAAATAAGTGTTTTTAATACAAAAAAAAAGTCAACCTTAAAATAATTATGTTCAGTTATGCACTCAATAGTCAATACTTGGTCGGGAATCCTTTTGCAGAAATGACCGCTTCAATGCGGCGTGGCATGGAAGTAATCAGCCTGTGGCACTGCTGAGGTGTTATGGAGGCCCAGGATGCTTCGATAGCGGCCTTAAGCTCATCCAGAGTGTTGGGTCTTGCGTCTCTCAACTTTCTCTTCTCAATATCCCACAGATTCTCTATGGGGTTCAGGCCAGGAGAGTTGGCAGGCCAATTGAGCACAGTAATACCATGGTCAGTAAACCATTTACCAGTGGTTTTGGCACTGTGAGCAGGTGCCAGGTCGTGCTGAAAAATGAAATCTTCATCTCCATAAAGCTTTTCAGCAGATGGAAGCATGAAGTGCTCCAAAATCTCCTGATAGCTAGCTGCATTGACCCTGCCCTTGATAAAACACAGTGGACTAACACCAGCAGCTGAAATGGCACCCCAGACCATCACTGACTGTGGGTACTTGACACTGGACTTCAGGCATTTCCTTCTCCCCAGTCTTCCTCCAGACTCTGGCACCTTGATTTCCGAATGACATGCAAAACTGAGCAACAGTCCAGTGCTGCTTCTCTGTAGCCCAGGTCAGGCACTTCTGCCGCTGTTTCTGGTTCAAAAGTGGCTTGACCTGGGGAATGCGGCACCTGTAGCCCATTTCCTGCACACGCCTGTGCACGGTGGCTCTGGATGTTTCTACTCCAGACTCAGTCCACTGCTTCCGCAGGTCCCCCAAGGTCTGGAATCGGTCCTTCTCCACAATCTTCCTCAGGGTCCGGTCACCTCTTCTCGTTGTGCAGCGTTTTTTGCCACACTTTTTCCTTCCCTCAGACTTCCCACTGAGGTGCCTTGATACAGCACTCTGGGAACAGCCTATTTGTTCAGAAATTTCTTTCTGTGTCTTACCCTCTTGCTTGAGGGTGTCAATGATGGCCTTCTGGACAGCAGTCAGGTCGGCAGTCTTACCCATGATTGCGGTTTTGAGTAATGAAACAGGCTGGGAGTTTTTAAAAGCCTCAGGAATCTTTTGCAGGTGTTTAGAGTTAATTAGTTGATTCGGATGATTAGGTTAATAGCTCGTTTAGAGACCCTTTTCATGATATGCTAATTTTTTGAGACAGGAATTTTGGGTTTTCATGAGCTGTAAGCCAAAATCATCAGTATTAAAACAATAAAAGACCTGAAATATTTCAGTTGGTGTGCAATGAATCTAAAATATATGAAAGTTTAATTTTTATCATTACATTATGGAAAATAATGAACTTTATCACAATATGCTAATTTTTTGAGAAGGACCTGTATGTCTCTCTTTATCAACTCCGTAAATCCTCTGCCTTTCAATTTTGCGTCTTAGCTCAGTTGGCTCCTCCTCCATTCCCTAAAATGTGCAGCCTGAAGAGCAGAGTCAGCAGATTCACACATTTTTCTCCGTTTTGTTTTATGACAAAAACCGACGAAGTTATTAGAATAAATGCAACGCCTGTCGCATCCCATCTTGCGTTCTTTTACGAACGCGTCAGTATTTTTTTATATAAAGTTTAAATGATCATATCTCCGTTTTTACTTGGTCTATCAACACAAAACAAAAAGTAAAATATAATTTCAAGCCAGCACTTTCGACAGAAGTGGACGGCAGCGCTCAACGTGACTTTGTTTTTATGCTTCGACGTCTTAAACTGGTCATGTAACTTGATCACGCCGGCGTGATCGGCGACCCCGAAGAGTTAAGGCATTTAAGATTTTTAACCACACAACCATCAAAAGACATTAAGTTTTATGCAGCAAGCATTTAACCACTGACATCATAGATGGAATAGACCTTGTTTTAGCATGATTTACCATGATATACCAAACTTTAGTGTGATTTTTCATGATTTGCCATGTTCCAGTATGATTTACCATGAATCTAGCATGATTTACCATAGTTTACCATTATATACCAAGTTCTAGTATGATTCACTATGATTTACCATCTTCTAGCATGGTTTACCACAATTGAACACATTGTAGTTTGATTTAATATGATTCTAGCATGATTTAGCAGTTTACCAAGATTTACCATGTTATAGGATGATTTATCATGATATACCACATTCTAGAATGATTTACCAGGATTGTAGCATGATTTACCATGATTCATCACATTGATAGTATTATTTATTATTTATGCAAACGATTGAACTTGAATAAATTAAATTAATGTTACTTATTTTCATATGCATTGTTTTAAAAAAAAAAAACATTGCATTATTCCGGCAATAAAATACAGTTTTGTTTTCTATGACTTGGTTTGATTCCATGTATTTTTTAATGGCACGTTTTTCATATTAACTAATAAAAATGCTTAAACACATTTTGTTATAGCTATAGATATTTGAAATCAATGGTAGGTAAAAAAAAATGCTTATTACAGGTTTCCCATTTAAAACGCAATTTTAAGTTTTCATTTTAATCATATAATTTTATTGAAAAAAATGTCTCAAATTTTCATGTTTACTCAATAATGCATGCTTAGACACAAACACACACACACACAAACACACACACACACACACACACACACACACACACACACACACACACACACACACACACACACACACACACACACACACACACACACACACACACTCTTTTGGGATGTTATTGTGAAAATCTAATTTAGTTTAATATAGTTGATAAAATCTAATTTAGTTTAGTTGAATATTTAGGTAATATAGTTTAATAATATTAAACTATATTACCAGTCCATCATAATAATAAAAAATAGCTTTAAGAAGTAAAATGACCAGCAGAGGGCAGTAGAAGACCACTTATTGGCTCACTTTCATTTTTAAACTACTTGGTTACACATTTATTCTTCACTAAAGCAAACCAGTTTTTTCATGTTAACTCCATAATGCATGCTTACACACACAGACAGAGACAAACACACACACACACACACACACACACACACACACACACACACACACACACACACACACACACACACATTATTGTGAAAATCTCTTTTAATGGTATATAAGCATTTCACATATTTCTTTGTGATGTAATAATATAAAACTAATTTAAAAAAATAGCTTTAAGCATTTGTTTGTAAGCCAATGCTGAAAGCTGATAAAAAGATTAAACATGTCTAATACTGCTGCTCCCTCTAGTGGACAACAGTGGTATTACAGCCTATAAAGTTGAAATGAATGAATGGAAATTAGGTTTTTCACTTATATCTCGGGAACGAGAAAGTGAAAAAATCTGAAACTCAGAACTTAAATAGAGTCCGAGGAGCCCTGTTGAACGAGACCATCCCGGTGTTGGTGGCCGATTGGGGCCCAGAGTTATGCTTCTTCAAATGCATATCTTTTGGGGCTTATATCTCGGGAATGCCCGGGCCAAATCGCACCAAACTCGAATCGAAGCTAGGTGTGGACGGGCTCTTTCCAACAAGCTATCCCACATTAATCTAGGTGGTCTAGGTCGGGAGTTACAGCCGTTCAAAGTCGGGGGTCTCTCGGATTAGCGGATCGCGGGGGGCGCTCCCGAGGCCCGCGACGCTAGATTTAGATCAAGGCCCAATAGAGGACCTTACCATCAAAATTTGAGCGCGCAGCGACTTTCCGTTTTCGAGTTATGAGTGAATTTGTACTGGGGGGCGTGGCCTAAATGGCGGTTAAAGTTTTACTTTCATTTTCACAATTGACATTATAGTAATACATCAATAGATACATTTTGACAAAATGTGATTGTAAAGGTTCAAATAATGATTTTATAAAGTCCAAATATGAATTATATATAAAAATATTAGGAAGTAGTATGATGAAATGACAGCAGGGGGCAGTAAAATACCACTTATTGGCTGTCATACACCCTATTATAGCCATCCAAATGAAGAAGTTATACCTTTTTTGATAATTATTGATCTAGAGAGTCCAGAGAATTGTGCTGCACTGGTTTAAAACATTATGATTTGAAAATAATTTGATCATAGATGGAAAATACCATTTACAGCCAATACAGGCAATTTACCATAGGAAATATATGGTTTTAAAGCTTTTTAACAGTTATAGCGCCACCTATTGTCCAATCTCCATGAAATCTTTGCATGCTTCTTCACCATGTTATGACACATATGCTCACCAATTTTTGTGAAGTTCTGAGTTTTAATTTATGATTTATAGGCTTTTGAGTGTATTTTGACACGCCCCCTTTTCTAAATGACCCTGTTATAGCAAACCAAATGACAAAGTTCAACTTTTTTTCAATGATTATTGATCTAGAGAGTCCAGAGAATTGTCCTACACTGGTCTGGTTCCGATCAGGCAAAAAACCAGGGACTAGTTCGCAAAAGTAGGATTTGGACAAAATTGGCAATAACAAATTATTTGTTGCTCAAATCGAGAATCCGAGATATACATCTTGTCCTTCTTGAGCCAAGGAACACAGTGGTGCAAAAAGCTTGATTCCAAGTCAAACGGTCTAGGAGTTATGAGCAATTTAGTACTTTTGGTTGCTGTAGCGCCACCTATGGGCCAATCGGGGTCATACTCTGATAGGTTCTCCCCAAACTGAGGCCCTACCACCTGGCCAGGTTTCAAGTCTCTAGGCCTTACGGTTTGGGCTGCACGATGCGTTTTAGGTTTTTTTTTTTTTTCAAATAGCAATTACAATAGGTTTTCAGCACTTCGTGCTTGAACACCTAATAATAGGCGATCTTTTTGACAGTTATAGCGACACCTATGGTCCGATCTCCATGAAACTCTGCATGCTTCTTCACCATGTCATGACACATGTGCTCATCAGCTTTTGTGAAGTTCTGAGTTTTTATTTATGATTTATAGGCTTTTGAGTGTATTTTGACACGCCCCCTTTTCTAAATGACCCTGTTATAGATAAACATATTGTCCGTCTTGAGCCAAGGAACACAGTGGTGCAAAAAGCTTGATTCCAAGTCAAACGGTCTAGGAGTTATGAGCAATTTAGTACTTTTGGTTGCTGTAGCGCCACCTATGGGCCAATCGGGGTCATACTCTGATAGGTTCTCCCCAAACTGAGGCCCTACCACCTGGCCAGGTTTCAAGTCTCTAGGCCTTACGGTTTGGGCTGCACGATGCGTTTTAGGTTTTTTTTTTTCAAATAGCAATTACAATAGGTTTTCAGCACTTCGTGCTTGAGCACCTAATAATAGGCTTTTGAGTGTATTTTGACACGCCCCCTTTTCTAAACGACCCTGTTACAGTGAACCAAAGGGCAAAGTTCAACTTTTTTTTGATAATTATTGATCTAGAGAGTCCAGAGAATTGTCCTAGACTGGTCTGGTTCCGATCAGGCAAAAAACCAGGGACTAGTTCGCAAAAGTAGGATTTGGACAAAATCGGCCATAACAAATTTTTTAGGTTCTCCCCAAACTGAGGCCCTACCACCTGGCCAGGTTTCAAGTCTCTAGGCCTTACGGTTTGGGCTGCACGATGCGTTTTAGGTTTTTTTTTTTTTTCAAATAGCAATTACAATAGGTTTTCAGCACTTCGTGCTTGAACACCTAATAATAGGCGATCTTTTTGACAGTTATAGCGACACCTATGGTCCGATCTCCATGAAACTCTGCATGCTTCTTCACCATGTCATGACACATGTGCTCATCAGCTTTTGTGAAGTTCTGAGTTTTTATTTATGATTTATAGGCTTTTGAGTGTATTTTGACACGCCCCCTTTTCTAAATGACCCTGTTATAGATAAACATATTGTCCGTCTTGAGCCAAGGAACACAGTGGTGCAAAAAGCTTGATTCCAAGTCAAACGGTCTAGGAGTTATGAGCAATTTAGTACTTTTGGTTGCTGTAGCGCCACCTATGGGCCAATCGGGGTCATACTCTGATAGGTTCTCCCCAAACTGAGGCCCTACCACCTGGCCAGGTTTCAAGTCTCTAGGCCTTACGGTTTGGGCTGCACGATGCGTTTTAGGTTTTTTTTTTTCAAATAGCAATTACAATAGGTTTTCAGCACTTCGTGCTTGAGCACCTAATAATAGGCTTTTGAGTGTATTTTGACACGCCCCCTTTTCTAAACGACCCTGTTACAGTGAACCAAAGGGCAAAGTTCAACTTTTTTTGATAATTATTGATCTAGAGAGTCCAGAGAATTGTCCTAGACTGGTCTGGTTCCGATCAGGCAAAAAACCAGGGACTAGTTCGCAAAAGTAGGATTTGGACAAAATCGGCCATAACAAATTTTTTAGGTTCTCCCCAAACTGAGGCCCTACCACCTGGCCAGGTTTCAAGTCTCTAGGCCTTACGGTTTGGGCTGCACGATGCGTTTTAGTTTTTTTTTTTCAAATAGCAATTACAATAGGTTTTCAGCACTTCGTGCTTGAACACCTAATAATAGGCGACCTTTTTGACAGTTATAGCGACACCTATGGTCCGATCTCCATGAAACTCTGCATGCTTCTTCACCATGTCATGACACATGTGCTCATCAGCTTTTGTGAAGTTCTGAGTTTTTATTTATGATTTATAGGCTTTTGAGTGTATTTTGACACGCCCCCTTTTCTTAACGACCCTGTTACAGTGAACCAAAGGGCAAAGTTCAACTTTTTTTTGATAATTATTGATCTAGAGAGTCCAGAGAATTGTCCTAGACTGGTCTGGTTCCGATCAGGCAAAAAACCAGGGACTAGTTCGCAAAAGTAGGATTTGGACAAAATCGGCCATAACAAATTTTTTGTTGCTCAAATCGAGAATCCGAGATAAACATCTTGTCCGTCTTGAGCCAAGGAACACAGTGGTCCAAAAAGCTTGATTCCAAGTCAAACGGTCTAGGAGTTATGAGCAATTTAGTACTTTTGGTTGCTGTAGCGCCACCTATGGGCCAATCGGGGTCATACTCTGATAGGTTCTCCCCAAACTGAGGCCCTACCACCTGGCCAGGTTTCAAGTCTCTAGGCCTTACGGTTTGGGCTGCACGATGCGTTTTATTTTTTTATTTTTTTTCAAATAGCAATTACAATAGGTTTTCAGCGACACCTATGGTCCGATCTCCATGAAACTCTGCATGCTTCTTCACCATGTCATGACACATGTGCTCATCAGCTTTTGTGAAGTTCTGAGTTTTTATTTATGATTTATAGGCTTTTGAGTGTATTTTGACACGCCCCCTTTTCTAAACGACCCTGTTACAGTGAACCAAAGGGCAAAGTTCAACTTTTTTTTGATAATTATTGATCTAGAGAGTCCAGAGAATTGTCCTAGACTGGTCTGGTTCCGATCAGGCAAAAAACCAGGGACTAGTTCGCAAAAGTAGGATTTGGACAAAATCGGCCATAACAAATATTTCGTTGCTCAAATCGAGAATCCGAGATAAACATCTTGTCCGTCTTGAGCCAAGGAACACAGTGGTGCAAAAAGCTTGATTCCAAGTCAAACGGTCTAGGAGTTATGAGCAATTTAGTACTTTTGGTTGCTGTAGCGCCACCTATGGGCCAATCGGGGTCATACTGTGATAGGTTCTCCCCAAACTGAGGCCCTACCACCTGGCCAGGTTTCAAGTCTCTAGGCCTTACGGTTTGGGCTGCACGATGCGTTTTAGTTTTTTTTTTTTTTTTTTCAAATAGCAATTACAATAGGTTTTCAGCACTTCGTGCTTGAACACCTAATAATAGGCGACCTTTTTGACAGTTATAGCGACACCTATGGTCCGATCTCCATGAAACTCTGCATGCTTCTTCACCATGTCATGACACATGTGCTCATCAGCTTTTGTGAAGTTCTGAGTTTTTATTTATGATTTATAGGCTTTTGAGTGTATTTTGACACGCCCCCTTTTCTAAACGACCCTGTTACAGTGAACCAAAGGGCAAAGTTCAACTTTTTTTTGATAATTATTGATCTAGAGAGTCCAGAGAATTGTCCTAGACTGGTCTGGTTCCGATCAGGCAAAAAACCAGGGACTAGTTCGCAAAAGTAGGATTTGGACGAAAAAGGCCATAACAAATATTTCGTTGCTCAAATCGAGAATCCGAGATAAACATATTGTCCGTCTTGAGCCAAGGAACACAGTGGTGCAAAAAGCTTGATTCCAAGTCAAACGGTCTAGGAGTTATGAGCAATTTAGTACTTTTGGTTGCTGTAGCGCCACCTATGGGCCAATCGGGGTCATACTCTGATAGGTTCTCCCCAAACTGAGGCCCTACCACCTGGCCAGCTTTCAAGTCTCTAGGCCTTACGGTTTGGGCTGCACGATGCGTTTTAGGTTTTTTTTTTTTTTTCAAATAGCAATTACAATAGGTTTTCAGCACTTCGTGCTTGAACACCTAATAATAAAAATCAGTACAAATACAATAGGTTTTCAGCACTTCGTGCTTGGACACCTAAAAATCAGTACAATTACAATAGGTTTTCAGCACTTCGTGCTTGAACACCTAATAAAAATCAGTACAAATACAATAGGTTTTCAGCACTTCGTGCTTGAACACCTAATAAAAATCAGTACAGAAACAATAGGTTTTCAGCACTTCGTGCTTGAACACCTAATAATAATAATAAAAATCAGTACAAATACAATAGGTTTTCAGCACTTCGTGCTTGAACACCTAAAAATCAGTACAAATACAATAGGTTTTCAGCACTTCGTGCTTGAACACCTAATAATAAAAATCAGTACAATTACAATAGGTTTTCAGCACTTCGTGCTTGAACACCTAATAAAAATCAGTACAAATACAATAGGTTTTCAGCACTTCGTGCTTGAACACCTAATAAAAATCAGTACAAATACAGTAGGTTTTCAGCACTTCGAGCTTGAACACCTAAAAATCAGTACAATTACAATAGGTTTTCAGCACTTCGTGCTTGAACACCTAATAAAAATCAGTACAATTACAATAGGTTTTCAGCACTTCGTGCTTGAACACCTAATAAAAATCCTTACAAATACAATAGGTTTTCAGCACGTCGTGCTTGAACACCTAATCAGTACAATTACAATAGGTTTTCAGCACTTCGTGCTTGAACACCTAATAATAATAATAATAATAAAAATCAGTACAATTACAATAGGTTTTCAGCACTTCGTGCTTGAACACCTAATAATAATAATAATAATAATAATAATAATAAAAATCAGTACAATTACAATAGGTTTTCAGCACTTTGTGCTTGAACACCTAATAATAAAAATCCTTACAATTACAATAGGTTTTCAGCACTTCGTGCTTGAACACCTAATAATTAAAGCTGCAAGCAGCATTTATCGGGGTTCAAGCAGTTAAGGCAGTTAAGGCAGTTAAGCTCAAAAGCATCAAAAGACATTAAGTTTCATGTAGCAAGCATTTAACCACTGACATCATAGATGGAATAGACCATGTTTTCGCATGATTTACCACGATATACCTAATTTTAGTGTGATTTTTTCATGATTTACCATGTTCCAGTATGATTTACCATGAATCTAGCATGATTTACCATAGTTTACCATGATATACCAGTTCTAGTATTATTCACCATGATTTACCCTGCTCTAGCATGGTTTACCACAATTGAACACATTCTAGTATGATTTAATATGATTCTAGCATGATTTATCATAGTTTACCATGATTTACCATGTTATAGAATGATTTACCATGATTTACCATGTTATAGAATGATTTACCATGATATACCACATTATAGAATGATTTACCAGGATTGTACCATGATTTACCATGATTCATCACATTGCTAGCATGATTTGCCATGATACACCATGTAATAGTATTATTTACTATGATTTACCATGTTTCTATCGTGATTTACCATGATTTACCACATTGCTAGCATTGATGTGAAGTGTCAATAGCAATGAAGTGATAAACTGACAAAAAATGATTGTCTTATAATAGTTAACAACTAACATTTGCTTTAGTGCAGAATAGTGATGAAAATCAAGTCTGTCAAAATGAAACTGAGCCAATAAGTGGTCTTCTACTGCCCTCTGCTGGCCATTATACTTATTAATAAAGTGCTTTCACAGGTCTCTTATTTAGACATATGCTTACACACACACACACACACACACACACACACACACACACACACACACACACACACACACACACACACACACACACACACACACACACACACACACACATACATAAACACACACACACACACACACACACACACACACACACAAAGACAAATGTTGTTGTTGTTGATTTTTTCAATGCTATTGGGATGTGTCATTATGAAAATATACTTTAATGGTCTATAAGCATTTCACATAATGTCTTTGTAATCTATTAAACCGATTATTCAGCATTTATTCAGAAATATAGGATTACACACACACATTCTGTTGTAGATACAGACATTTGAACTATGTGATGGAAAAAAATGTTTACTGCAAGTCTCCTTCAGGATTCACATTTCTCAATGTGCCACAATAGTCAGTAGCAATACTTCAATAGATGAATTTTGACTAAATGTGAGTGTAAATGTTAAAATAGTGATTTTATAAAGTCTAAATAAGAATTATAGAATTATATTAGTAACATGACAAAATGACTATTTTAAACAGCAAGGGTCAGTAGAATACCACTTATTGGCTTAATATGCCATTATGTTCATATCATTTTCACCTTTTTAACTGTTTAAAAGGCATATTTGCTCCAATTTGTCAGAAAATTGTCATGCTTATTTAGAGTTACATGTTCTGACTTGTTTTTAAGAAGATGTGAGCATTCATTGAAGAGATATAGGCTTTCATGGACACTTGGTCAAGGCCACATTTTGAAGTGACCCTATTAAAGTCATCCAAATGCAGAAGTTCAACTTTTTCTGATAATTATTGATCTAGAGAGTCCAGAGTATTGTACTGCACTGATTTTGAACATTATGATATGACCATTATATGATCATAGATGAAAAAAACCATTTACAGCCAATACAGGCAATGTACCATAGGAAATACATGGTTTTGAAGCTTTTTAACAGTTATAGCGCCACCTAGGACCAACGGTCGAGGAGTTATGAGCAATTTAGTACTTTTGGTTGCTGTAGCGCCACCTATGGGCCAATCGGGGTCATACTCTGATAGGTTGTCCCCAAATTGAGGCCTACCATCTGGCCGAGTTTCAAGTCAATGGGTCTTACGGTTTGGCCTGCACGATGCGTTTTAGGGGAATTTTTTTTTCAAATAGCAATTACAATAGGTTTTCAGCACTTTATGCTTGAACACCTAATAATAAGGAGACCTTTTTGACAGTTATAGCGCCACCTATGATCCGATCTCCATGAAACTTTGCATGCTTGTTCACCATGTTAGGACACATATGCTCATCAATTTTTGTGAAGTTTTGAGTTTTCGTTTAGGATTTATAGGCTTTTGACTGTATTTTTCCCCGCCCCTTTTCTAAATGACCCTGTTACAGCCACCCAAATGCAAAATTTCAACTTTTTTTCGATAATTATTGATCTAGTGAGTCCAGAGAATAGGCCTAGACTGGTTTGGTTCCGATCGGGCGAAAAACTAGGGACTAGTTCGCAAAAGTAGGTTTTGGACAAAATTCGACATAGCGGAAAATTTTTCTTGCCTAAATCGATAACGGTCGAGGAGTTATGAGCAATTTAGTACTTTTGGTTGCTGTAGCGCCACCTATGGGCCAATCGGGGTCATACTCTGATAGGTTGTCCCCAAATTGAGGCCTACCATCTGGCCGAGTTTCAAGTCAATGGGTCTTACGGTTTGGGCTGCAAGATGCGTTTTAGGGGAATTTTTTTTTTCAAATAGCAATTACAATAGGTTTTCAGCACTTTGTGCTTGAACACCTAATAAAAATCAGTACAATTACAATAGGTTTTCAGCACTTCGTGCTTGAACACCTAAAAGTCAGCACAAATACAATAGGTTTTCAGCACTTCGTGCTTGAACACCTAATAAAAATCAGCACAAATACAATAGGTTTTCAGCACTTCGTGCTTGAACACCTAATAAAAATCAGCACAAATACAATAGGTTTTCAGCACTTCGTGCTTGAACACCTAATAAAATAAATACTTACAACTAAATCATTGGAATTGTCTGTGGAAAAAAGTAATAATAATGTGAATTTAGGTTCTCTTGTAGCGTGACTGCCGGGTTAGGAAGAGGCTGACGGCCTCCTCCTTAGGAACCTGTTCAAAGGATTTGGCGATGGGGGCGGGTGCATCGGAGGACAAATTAGCGCTAACATCTCATAGAGCTGCAGGTGAATGGGTGTAGCTTTCCTGAAGGGCCTTCATCAATGATGTTGCATAACCTGCAGACATAATAATAATAATAACAATACTTAATAAAGATCATTGCCAGTGATCCCAGATGTCTCGTGAGCCATCTCAAAATATGATAGAACTGCATGACACTGCTTACCGTATGAGGCTGCCTCTTTGATGGGACGCACCACATGGGCACCTTTTTTCTTTTTGCTTAAATCAAAATCGGAGAAATACATATTGTCCGTCTTGAGCCAAGAATTACAGTGGTGTAAAAAGCTTGAGGCTAGGACCAACGGTCTATGAGTTATGAGCAATTTAGTACTTTTGGTTGCTGTAGCGCCACCTATGGGCCAATTGGGGTCATACTCTGATAGGTTCTCCCCAAAAGTGTGGCCTACCATTTGGGTGACTTTCAAGTCTCTAGGCCTTACGGTTTGGGCTGCACGATGCGTTTTAGCTTTTTTTTTTTTTTCAAATAGCAATTACAATAGGTTTTCAGCACTTCGTGCTTGAACACCTAATAATAATGAGACCTTTTTGACAGTTATAGCGCCACCTATGGTCCGATCTCCATGAAACTTTGCATGCTTCTTCACCATGTTATGACACATATGCTCATCAATTTTTGTGAAGTTCTGATTTTTAATTTATGATTTATAGGCTTTTGACTGTATTTTGCCACGCCCCTTTTCTAAATGACCCTGTTACAGCCACCCAATTGCAAAATTTCAATTTTGTTTCGATAATTATTGATCTAGAGAGTCCAGAGAATAGGCCTAGACTGGTTTGGTTCCGATCGGGCGAAAAACCAGGGACTAGTTCGCAAAAGTAGGTTTTGGACAAAATCCGACATAACTTTTTTTTTTTTTGACCAACGGCCTAGGAGTTATGAGCAATTTAGTACTTTTGGTTGCTGTAGCGCCACCTATTGGCCAATTGGGGTCATACTCTGATAGGTTCTCCCCAAAAGAGTGGCCTACCATCTGGCTGACTTTCAAGTCTCTAGGCCTTACGGTTTGGGCTGCACGATGCGTTTTAGCTTTTTTTTTTTTTCAAATAGCAATTACAATAGGTTTTCAGCACTTCGTGCTTGAACACCTAAAAATCAGCACAAATACAATAGGTTTTCAGCACTTCGTGCTTGAACACCTAATAAAAATCAGCACAAATACAATAGGTTTTCAGCACTTCGTGCTTGAACACCTAATAATAATAATAATAAAAATCAGCACAAATACAATAGGCTTCAGCACTTCGTGCTTGAACACCTAATAAAAATCAGCACAAATACAATAGGTTTTCAGCATTTCGTGCTTGAACACCTAATAAAAATCAGCACAAATACAATAGGTTTTCAGCACTTCGTGCTTGAACACCTAATAATAAAAATCAGTACAAAAATCAATAGGTTTTCAGCACTTCGTGCTTGAACACCTAAAAATCAGTACAATTACAATAGGTTTTCAGCACTTCGTGCTTGAACACCTAATAATAATAAAAATCAGTACAATTACAATAGGTTTTCAGCCTATTGTAGGAACACCTACAATAGGTGCACTTCGTGCTTGAACACCTAATAATAAAAATCAGTACAATTACAATAGGTTTTCAGCACTTCGTGCTTGAACACCTAAAAATCAGTACAATTACAATAGGTTTTTAGCACTTCGTGCTTGAACACCTAATAAAATAAATACTTACAACTAAATCATTGGAATTGTCTGTGGAAAAAAATAATAATAATGTGAATTTAGGCCTAGGAGGCCTAACGGCCTAGGAGTTATGAGCAATTTAGTACTTTTGGTTGCTGTAGCGCCACCTATTGGCCAATTGGGGTCATACTCTGATAGGTTCTCCCCAAAAGAGTGGCCTACCATCTGGCTGACTTTCAAGTCTCTAGGCCTTACGGTTTGGGCTGCACGATGCGTTTTAGCTTTTTTTTTTTTAAAATAGCAATTACAATAGGTTTTCAGCACTTCGTGCTTGAACACCTAAAAATCAGCACAAATACAATAGGTTTTCAGCACTTCGTGCTTGAACACCTAATAAAAATCAGCACAAATACAATAGGTTTTCAGCACTTCGTGCTTGAACATCTAATAATAATAATAATAAAAATCAGCACAAATACAATAGGTTTTCAGCACTTCGTGCTTGAACACCTAATAAAAATCAGCACAAATACAATAGGTTTTCAGCACTTCGTGCTTGAACACCTAATAAAAATCAGCACAAATACAATAGGTTTTCAGCACTTCGTGCTTGAACACCTAATAATAAAAATCAGCACAAATACAATAGGTTTTCAGCACTTCGTGCTTGAACACCTAATAATAAAAATCAGTACAAAAACAAAAGGTTTTCAGCACTTCGTGCTTGAACACCTAAAAATCAGTACAATTACAATAGGTTTTCAGCACTTCGTGCTTGAACACCTAATAATAATAAAAATCAGTACAATTACAATAGGTTTTCAGCACTTCGTGCTTGAACACCTAATAATAATAAAAATCAGTACAATTACAATAGGTTTTCAGCACTTCGTGCTTGAACACCTAATAATAATAAAAATCAGTACAATTACAATAGGTTTTCAGCACTTCGTGCTTGAACACCTAATAATAAAAATCAGTACAATTACAATAGGTTTTCAGCACTTCGTGCTTGAACACCTAAAAATCAGTACAATTACAATAGGTTTTCAGCACTTCGTGCTTGAACACCTAATAATAATAAAAATCAGTACAAATACAATAGGTTTTCAGCACTTCGTGCTTGAACACCTAATAATAAAAATCAGCACAAATACAATAGGTTTTCAGCACTTCGTGCTTGAACACCTAAAAATCAGTACAATTACAATAGGTTTTCAGCACTTCGTGCTTGAACACCTAATAATAATAAAAATCAGTACAATTACAATAGGTTTTCAGCACTTCGTGCTTGAACACCTAATAATAATAAAAATCAGTACAATTACAATAGGTTTTCAGCACTTGGTGCTTGAACACCTAATAATAATAATAAAAATCAGTACAATTACAATAGGTTTTCAGCACTTCGTGCTTGAACACCTAATAATAAAAATCAGTACAATTACAATAGGTTTTCAGCACTTCGTGCTTGAACACCTAAAAATCAGTACAATTACAATAGGTTTTCAGCACTTCGTGCTTGAACACCTAATAATAATAAAAATCAGTACAAATACAATAGGTTTTCAGCACTTCGTGCTTGAACACCTAATAATAAAAATCAGCACAAATACAATAGGTTTTTAGCACTTCGTGCTTGAACACCTAATAAAATAAATACTTACAACTAAATCATTGGAATTGTCTGTGGAAAAAAATAATAATAATGTGAATTTAGGCCTAGGAGGCCTAACGGCCTAGGAGTTATGAGCAATTTAGTACTTTTGGTTGCTGTAGCGCCACCTATTGGCCAATTGGGGTCATACTCTGATAGGTTCTCTCCAAAAGAGTGGCCTACCATCTGGCTGACTTTCAAGTCTCTAGGCCTTACGGTTTGGGCTGCACGATGCGTTTTAGCTTTTTTTTTTTTTCAAATAGCAATTACAATAGGTTTTCAGCACTTCGTGCTTGAACACCTAAAAATCAGCACAAATACAATAGGCTTTCAGCACTTCGTGCTTGAACACCTAATAAAAATCAGCACAAATACAATAGGTTTTCAGCACTTCATGCTTGAACACCTAATAAAAATCAGCACAAATACAATAGGTTTTCAGCACTTCGTGCTTGAACACCTAATAAAAATCAGCACAAATACAATAGGTTTTCAGCACTTCGTGCTTGAACACCTAATAATAATAAAAATCAGTACAATTACAATAGGTTTTCAGCACTTCGTGCTTGAACACCTAATAATAAAAATCAGTACAATTACAATAGGTTTTCAGCACTTCGTGCTTGAACACCTAAAAATCAGTACAATTACAATAGGTTTTCAGCACTTCGTGCTTGAACACCTAATAATAATAAAAATCAGTACAAATACAATAGGTTTTCAGCACTTCGTGCTTGAACACCTAATAATAAAAATCAGCACAAATACAATAGGTTTTCAGCACTTCGTGCTTGAACACCTAATAAAATAAATACTTACAACTAAATCATTGGAATTGTCTGTGGAAAAAAATAATAATAATGTGAATTTAGGTTCTCTTGTAGCGTGACTGCCGGGCTAGGAAGAGGCTGACGGCCTCCTCCTTAGGAACCTGTTCAAAGGATTTGGCGATGGGGGCGGGTGCATCGGAGGACAAATTAGCGCTAACCTCTCATAGAGCTGCAGGTGAATGGGTGTAGCTTTCCTGAAGGGCCTTCATCAATGATGTTGCATAACCTGCAGACATAATAATAATAATAACAATACTTAATAAAGATCATTGCCAGTGATCACAGATGTCTCGTGAGCCATCTCAAAATATGATAGAACTGCATGACACTGCTTACCGTATGAGGCTGCCTCTTTGATGGGACGCACCACATGGGCACCTTTTCTGAAGCACGGATACCGCACGCAGTACTTCTCCGTCCCATCACTTCTCCGTGCTGTCTCCCGGTTGGCATTGTGATTATAATGCAGCGCCGCTAAGAGAAGCCTACAAAATAACACATTTGAGAAATTTTTTGAAACTTGGTTTATGTATGACAAAATACTACAATAGGCATGATAATAGGTACTATTATTACTATAAAAGGCATAATAATTGGCTGTATTATTCCATCGGATAGCACTGACCTGCTATACATCCCAAGGTATGAAAACCCTGTGTGCTTGGGCGCGAAGTGCAAGATGAGGGAGTGGTAAGCCTCAAGGGAGAAGGTCTGGTGCTGTGGAGACAGCTGTCGAACATCTTTCAGTAAGGCAGTCCTCGCGATTATGTTCTCCAACTTTACTGCTGCCAATGAGCCTGCAAATTATATTACTTGATATGCACTAACAAAAACTGCTTCAAGGTTCCAACAATGGATACATACTTTTGGCAATGTGCCACACATCAAAATAATGCGGTGTCCCTTCAGGGCACAGCTCCTCTCTCACCCATTTGGCAACCTAAGGAGAAATAAACAAGCTTTTGTGGATGATTGACCTGTGTGGCCCTCAGTGCATCAGCAAACCACAAACATCCAGCTTCAGTGCAATTCAGATATTTACATTCTATACTGCATTTTTATTGTAAATACCTGCCGATGACGGTCCGTGATCAGCGTTGCCAAATGCAGGTCCTTTCCCCTCAGCAGGCCAACACTGCGCTTGAGCCCTTCAAGCTCACACCATGAGCTGTTGGGGACCTCTGAGCTCTGCAACATGACATAACAGTGTAAGTGTAGAATGCTGGTGTTGTTGAAGGAGGCGTGAATGAACCGACGCGTTGCTGGTCCAAGCATTATGATACACTGTACTCTAGTTAGGCAATACACAAAGCTCTAAGCATCGTTGTACTAGTGGAAAGATGTTATATTAATATACAATCAGTTTACTAAATTGCAGAGTTCATTTCTTTGTCTAATAACATCAGGTTTACCTGAACAAGCTGAACATCCACCACCTTGTTCACTCTGTCCTCGATCAGAGAGTAGGATCCATACTTTGCGAAGTGCCCAGGAGAATCTGACCTGGAATTAATTACAAATTTGAATTAGGTTTCAAGTTTTTAATAACCAAGGTCTGTAAAGACCATCCACCATGTCATCTGCAAATGCCAAATAAAGCCACCCTACAGGATAACAAATAACAAAATCAAAATGTGCAACTGGTCTATGAGCTCTCACACTGGTTTACCTGCAGTCACCAGCAAGAACTAGCCCACCATCCATTGCCCATAGGTCACTAAAATTCTTCGCTTGATCGTTTTGCCAGGCCTGAACGATTACTGGGATGGTGTAGCGCCGCTGATGGCGAGAGTAACTGCACCCACTGATGCACTGCAGGCCAAACAGAGTCAACATTCTTAATGTCTGGGTGGCCAAACATCCAGTGAAATGAATGGCCCCGCTTAACAGGAGTTTGCAGGTTGGCATGTTCCTGTGGAGCATTGGCTGGTTTTACCAGAATCGGTGGTAGCCACATGATGCACAGACCTGGATATGTCAAAAAAAAAAAAAAAAAGTAAAAAAAAAAAAAAAAAATTAATCAACAGTATATCAGGATTCTATATAGATTAAGTACTGTACATTACTGGTCAAAGATTTCATGTTTTCAATGAAACACACATGACCAATACAGTATAACACACAAATACGATGCCGTCACAAACCAATAGACTAAATCCAGCCTGGTACATACATTGTAAATTAACTGGCAAGACAGTCAGAGCTATCAGATTGTAATTAGATATTCTGATTTTCTAATCAGATGGCCTGCTGCGTAAACAAAACAGTACCTGCTTGATCTTTAGAAAAGTTCCTTCCTGCTGCACGATGCTACTATCTGACCTCTCACAACAGGCCGGACAGATGTCAAAGAGGCACATCAGCTAACAAGTCCTCCTCATGCTCCTCATGCATCTGCTCTTCGGGCACCCATGATAAGTCACTGATGACAGAGGCATTATCATCATCTTCATCTGTCTGTTCAGGACTAGCGAGGGGAGTGGAGGTTTGTGGGCAGAATGACGTCTGTGTGCCCACACTGACCATCTTGGGCTTCAGGTTAACCTGCACAGCTGTGGAGAGGCAGTAAACACCCAAACATGTGACAATCATGGCAAATCTAAAAGGCTATGTTTTTTGGTGTAGGCTATGTATTAATTTAATCAATGTGTATGGAAATGTTCTGATTACATAGATACTGGCAATGTTTTAGACTATATGATAATATCTACCCCTTAAAATACCCAAGTTTTACCGTAAGACCATCGGGGGGGGGGGCTTCAAAGAACACTGTGTCCCAGCGTCAGAAGTGGAGGAGGGCAAGGGCCGATCCCCAGTATAGACACTCTCCACAGTGTCTACACTGTCCACAGTCTCCTGCTGTGAGGCGTCTATCAACATCTTGCAAAAACAAATATGTAAAAGGGTCAGCAAAATTCAAGGGTGTAGTGGTAAAATAAGAGGTGGGTATACTATGAATACTTAGAAGTGATTCGCAAGCACATTGGGTGCACAACCACATTGCAGGAGCACATTAAACATTTAATCATTTATTTTCAACTTGGAAGTACTGAGAATTATTTACTTATCTTTGAAATTCCAAGACGTAAATATTCCCAGTCATTTCATAAGTCCATCAATAAAATGGGACGTGTGTGCTACAACTAACGTTAGTTTCCCAGTGGAAACAATAACCTATGGCACAGCCGTACCAAAATCAAAACAGTGCGAGTGGGTGAGAAAAATGCTAAGAGGGTACACAAGAGAAAAAAGGTTGGGAACCACTGACTTAGATTACAGTACAGTTGACCCAGATATGCGATACTAAATGTTTTACTTGCGTTTAGCCTTCACTACAGCCCTGGCGACACGGTCACGGTCAAATATATGTGAAAGAGAACCATAGCAGTCAAAAAACAAAACGCGAACAAACCATTGCGAAAGCCGCTTGATCTGATCCAAACACTCATGATGATATGGACTTTTACCTCAGGGCAATTTAGTTATTATTCAAATTTTTATTCGTGAATCACGAAATATGCTCTTCTAATGTCAGAGTGATCATGCTTGTAAATTAGTGGAGCCTGTGTCAAAGGGAGCACGGTATACAAAATACACACAAAGCTAGCTAACACGCAGCTTGTAAACATTAACGTTAGCATGATGCTTACCGTGGCAATTTCTCGCTTACGGTGTCTCTCGACCCCGAGACAGGGCAAGCAGAGAGGTTTGAGTTCACAGACGGCACAGCGGTAGGAAGTAATTTAGCACTTCTCTCACTCTTTAAATCAAGTGAGACCATCTTGGCGTCCCCTGAGTTGTAATCCTCCTCTTTGAAATGCGCGCTGCATATTCTCGAGTAGGCGGTGACAGAGCTAGCTGAAAAATCTGCCCGCCTAATCTTCACAAACTGCACCCAGCTTCGGAAGATCCCTTTGTCCTTGGGGAAGGAATGGACCCTATGTCCAGTTTTACTGGAGTTCTTGCACCTGCCACAAACACAGTAATAAACCATTTTGACTAACGTTATTTATGATCTACTCTTTATCTATCTCTAAGCTATATGTTATGCTATGCTATCTCTCACTGTATATGCTATGCTTATCTATCTATCTATCTATCTATCTATCTATCTATCTATCTATCTATCTATCTATCTATCGTTATCTATCTATCTTTACTTATAAATCTGTCACTGTCACTCTTTCACTAGCTAGCTACTCCTCGTATCACTCTCCCTCAATGGTAATGCGGGCCGCGGGCTTTCGTCTGTCGTCCAACAGTCAGCGAGTACCTCATGTGGCGTCATGGAATGCATTGTGGGAGAAATAAGAATCATCGCTAAGCTGTAGCTAAATGCTAACATATCGCCTACTTTTCCGTATTATATTTTAATTTTTTAGTACCCTACAACATCAAATACAATGGATAACTGTTTAAATGTTTATTACCACTTAGAAAATTGCCAAAAAAAAAAAAAACCTGCACCATGGCCTTTAAATAGAGATACCAATATGCCTGTCAATTAAAATGCATACTGGACATTAGCACTGACAGAATGCAGTAAGGTTTGTCTGCTTTAAAGTAGACCTAAAGGAGAATACCGTCTTTGATCATTCTTCCTTCCTTCTTTCTCTGCAACTGAATAATTTTTCTGGAATTAAATTGCCATCAAATAGGTTTCATCTGAAATGAAACCACTTTACTAACAATACTTTGTTGCAGTTGTGGCTGTTGTTACAGAGTCGGACTTGTAACCCGGTGGTCGAGGGTTTGATTCTCAATGCTGGCAGGAAACGACTAAGGTGCCCTTGAGCAAGGCAACTAACCCCCAATTGTTCCTCTGGTGCCGCAATGAATGGCTGCCCACTGCTCTGGGTGTGTGTGTCCACGGTTTGGAGTCTCTGGCTGTATTCTAAAGGTCTTGTATTCTAAAGGTCCTGACTATATCCGATTTTTTTGACGCCCGCTTACATCATCTTTTAAAAGTGACCAGTATCCGATTTTTGCATTTACACTATACACTGCTGAAACGACCAAATGTAGACGTTCTGACCCGTAAAAGGAAGTGAAACAGCACGAAATGCAATGAATGCAGATGCGAATAAAATTATCCAGTGTTTTGCTTTCCACTATATTTTGAAAAGTATTTAAAAAAGTCAGCAAAACATTTGTCTCATTCGGCGGTGAAAAAAGAGGAGAGCCCTTGTTGCAGCCTGGGCGAATTTAGCGATGATCGCTGCAATATCGGTTCAAAGGGAGGTTTGGATGCGGCAAAGGACTCAAGACTGGTGGGATCGCGTTGTTGGAACCTGGGGTCAAGAACTGTGGGTCAGCAACTTTCGCAGGCTATGCGACGAGAAACTTTTCAAATGTTGTGTGTGCGGTTGTGACCAATGCTCTTTTACAAGGACACAACATTTCGCCAGGCAATCTCAGTGCAGAAGCGTGTTGAAGTCGGACTATGGTGGCTCGCGACAGGAGCTGGTTATCGAACACTGGCACATCTGTTTGGCATAAGTGACGCATCAGTATGCCTAATAGTCCGGGGGTTTTGCCATGCCGTGCAAAATGAGATGATGCGCGAGTACATCAAGCTGCCAGAAGGCTCCAAACCGTACTTCAAGGATTTAAAAATCGCTGGGGTTTCCCTCAGTGTGCCGGGGCTATAGACGGGAGTCATATCCCAGTCATCGCTCCACCTGAGAACCATACAGATTATTTTAATCGCAAGGGATGGCATTCTGTGATCTTGCAAGCAGTTGTGGACCACAAATACTGGTAAGGACATACATAATTTATATTGATTTGTCTCCCTGGTTGTTGCTATGCCTTTTCCCATGTTATTGTGTTATTACGTGTTGTCTTTCATTTGTTTCTGTCACTGTCTTTACTCAGATATCATGTTTTTCTCTTTATTAATGTACAATTAATACCTACACCCCAATAGTTTCACAAACATTAAAATCGGATGGCCAGTAAGTGTTCACGACTCCAGGGTTCTTCGTTATTCTGTTATCTACGAGAAGGCAGAAAGAGGAGTCCTCTTTCCAAACGTGAGTTATTTTTTCTTGTAAACTCAAATTCAGCCTTCAATGTGTGCAAAGCATACATAGTATAGAAAGGTATGTACATAAATTATACTGAACTATCCCAGCTTTATCTACTCACATATTTATTAATCATGCTAAAATGTATTGTCATGAAGTATGGATCAATGATATTCACGTGCAATTATATAACTTAAAGGGATAGTTCACCTAAAAATCAAAATTCTGTCAGTATTTACTCACCCTCATGTTGTTCCAACCCCGTAAGACCTTCATTCATCTTCGGAACACGAATTAAGATATTTTTGATGAAATCTGAGAGCTGGATCACTCCTCCATACTCCTCCATAGGCTTCTTCAGGGATTGAAACTTGCCAGCCCCGAAAAGTTATTAAAGACATCGTTAAAATAGTCCAAGTGACTACAGTTGCTTAATCTTAAGATTATCAAGTGACAAGAATACTTTTTGTGCGCAAAAAAAAGAACGACTTTATTTCAACTATTCATTTCCTTCTCTTCTCTTGCGTCATTTTAACAAGAGACTAAGCAGGGCTATAATGACGGTGGAGTGTGCATTCAGAAGATTAAAAGGTCGGTGGAGGTGCCTGTCAAAACGTCTAGATGTGGAAATATCAATGGTCCCCACAGTTATCTCCACATGCTGCACTCTGCATAACATCTGTGAAAAACACAATGAGGCCTACAGTGAAGATCCTAGTGCAGCTGGAACTCCTGATGTACCACCAGGTGCTGTTGACCCGTTGGGCATTGCAGACATCCAGCCACTAAGAATCAGGGAGGCACTGACCCAATATTTTGCTCAATAATAAATGTAAACAATTTAAAGGGTTAGTTCACCCAAAAATGAAAATTAAGTCATTAATTACTCACCCCCATGCTGTACCAACCCCGTAAGACCTTCGTTCATCTTCGGAACACAAATGAAGATATTTTTGATTAAATCTGAGAGGTGGATCACTGCTACATAGGCTGCCAGAGGGAATGAAACTTGACGGCCCAGAAAGTCATTAAAGAACATGTTTAAATATTCCATGTGCCTACAGTGGCTCAACTATAAGTTTATCAAGCGACGAGAATACATTTTTTCCGAAAAAAAAAACATAAATAACGACTTTATTCGACTACTCCTTTTCTTCCTTGTGGGCCTGAGACGAGAGTTCAAGAGATTTCCACGACGCATGCGCGAGAACTGAGAAGAGGACGTTCTTCTTCTAATACTTCTTGTTCAGTTCTCGCGCATGCGTCGTGGAAATCTCTTGAACTCTCGTCTCAGGCCCACAAGGAAGAAAAGGAGTAGTCGAATAAAGTCGTTATTGATGTGTTTTTTTTCGGAAAAAAAGTATTCTCGTCGCTTGATAAACTTATAGTTGAGCCACTGTAGGCACATGGAATATTTAAACATGTTCTTTAATGACTTTCTGGGCCGTCAAGTTTCATTCCCTCTGGCAGCCTATGTAGCAGTGATCCACCTCTCAGATTTAATCAAAAATATCTTCATTTGTGTTTCGAAGATGAACGAAGGTCTTACGGGGTTGGTACAGCATGGGGGTGAGTAATTAATGACTTAATTTTCATTTTTGGGTGAACTAACCCTTTAATAAAAGATAGGACAACATTCCTAATGCTGAACTTGTATTTATTTTTACTGTTATTCAAACAATTATGTAGCGACTGACCGAATCCTGATTGTTCTCCTTTCACTGCTGAACAAATATGAACACATATATGTTTAATTCACAAAACCTTGAATCATGTGGTATGGTGCCCCAATGTCTGCCAGCAGGTCATTGATTAACTTCATTTATGACGCATTGCGCAATCAAGAAACAGGTCCCCGTTGTTCTCAAATCCTTACACTGCTTGCAATTTGTGTTCAGTCACAAAGAATAAGAACTGATTCATTCAGGGTCTCGAGCTAGTTTTTCCCCCCCTCATCAATTATTATCTCTCCGTAGACTGATAAGTGGATTTACACACAAAACTACCCTTTGTCTTGAAGACAACCATTTGCGAACTAAACCCTCGTGGTGCACACCACGGATGGACAGTATACCCTAAGGATACCCACACACACACACACCACACATACCCAAACACAAACGTCCTTTGTGTGCAACTTAGGATAGAAATGTCCTTAATGTATATAACACAGAATTGTATCTGACCTTCCTGTATGCATGCATATCTAATTAGTTTTTTCTTATTCTATAGATGTAATTGGAGACTGGTCTGTAACTTCGAATCTTGAGTGTATTTCTAAAGAAAGATTACCTAACAGGATCATCTTCTGTAACTCTCCCTCTTGCTAGGTTATAAAACTTTATGACCCCCAAAAGGAATTTCAGGGGAATCACAGCTCCCACTTGAATTCTGATAAAGAAAGAGGAATAGACTCTGCAATCTTATATTTTCTATAAGAATAACCACTTAAGAAATGTATAAACATGAATTTGATCTTTCCTAGGTCATGGTAGCCGGTATTATGGCTTTATAGTCATGTGAGTGAACATTAAATGTGTGTAATTCTGCATATGAATGTAACTTTATGTTTCTTCTACTCTTTCGTGCCATTCTTGGTACCTGTTTGACCGTCTTGTTTTGACTAAACAAGTCAGTAGTAATACGATTCACCTTATTTCAAAATGATTTATGACCCTATGATTGACAGGTGGGCGGGGCTAACCTTTGACCTTCCGGAGGGTGTTCCGGAGGTCCTTTGATGTAGGGATTAACCTTTGACCTTCCGGAGGGGTTGTTCCGGAGGTCCGTTAATGTAGGGATTAACCTTTGACATTCCGGAGGATGTTCCGGAGGTCCTTTAATGTAGGGATTAACCTTTGACCTATCGATCGATCAAGTTGACAGTTGTCTTTGCCCTATTGACCTTTGTATGATATATCAAGTTGCCAGTTGTCTTTGCCCCATTGATTTTGGCCTATTGACCCCGGGGGGAAATAACTTCTTGCTGTGGGAAATCCCCTCCATGCCAGCCGTGTCGGGGTTAGTGAGAAAATAATTTTTCTAATGTCGCATATAGATTAGAATAGATTAGAATTACAAATGTAAAATCAACTTACCGTTTCACTATGGTGAAAAAAAGTTCCTCCGAGTGATTCTCTCCTTTTGCATCTGACAGTCTCCGCACTGTGTGTGTGCATCTGTCTGTGAGTGACATCCAATATCCTGGCATTCCTGAGCACACTATATAAATGGGGATAGTGAGAAAAAGTTTTTCTAATACTCTCACACTAAAGTTGAAAAGCATGCTGCTCCTTTAAAATGGTTATAAATTTTAGTCATTTACAAATATCTTACACTAAAGTTGAAAAAGCTTTGATCTTTAAAAGTATATAAATGAAATGTACATTTAGTCATTTACAAATATCTTACACTAAAGTTGAAACACATTGATCTTTTAAAAAGTATATAAATGAAATGGTTAATACAATATCTTTTCAAAACACAAAATAAATAAATAAATTTTCACCTGGGTTGAAGAAGTAAATCTACCGCCATGTGTCTGGCCTCGTAGGTATAAGGGTTTGATTTAATGAAGTTGTGAAGGTTTTATGTTTGAACTTTGACACGCGGCTTCGCAGGATGTCCCTCCATATTCCAGAGGAGAGGGGATTGCTGAGGACGGTGGAAGTGAGAAAATATCTCCCAGTAACTAAAGTTGAAACACATTCTGTTCTTTAAAAGTATATGAATGAAATATTTATAAAATTTACATTTAGTCATTTACAAATATAATATTTTCACACTAACTAAAGTTGAAAACGTTCTGTTCTTTACAAGTATATATGAAACGGTTATAACATTTACATTTAGTCATTTACAAATATATTATCTTCACCCTAAGTAGAGTTGAAATACATTCTGTTCTTTAAAAGTATATAAATGATATGATTATATCGTTCATTTTAAAAATAACCATCTTTTCTAAATTTACTGAAACACAGTGCACCAATTAGTTTTGTTTTAGATGAACACAAAATAAAGAAAATCATCTTACATTTTCAGAGAATTGAAGAAGTAAATCCCAACACATCATTGTCCTTTTAACGTATGAATGTATTTACAACGAAGCAATAAGTTTAAAGTTTTGATACAAAATATCCCCTGAGTGTTTTTCTCCCACACCGGCGTTTTGACACTCTGTGATTCAGAGTGGTGGAGGAATGTGTGTGTGTGTGTGTGTGTGTGTGTGTGTGTGTGTGTGTGTGTGTGTGTGTGTGTGTGTGTGTGTGTGTGTTACATGATACCCTCCGCATTGCTGGGGACAGTGAGAAAAATAAAAGAAGATTTAAATTCAATTCAATGAATTATTTAAAGTCTTAATAAAACGTTGTAATACAGTCGTATCTTCTATTTATCTTTTGAATGATTTTGTTTAATGGTGCTCTAAAGTATAATGTTTATTAATATAGTCAAAGCCATAATGATTTTTGTACTGTAACAGCATATTCTATCCCGTACACCTAAACACGACCATCACAGAAAACTGCATCTTTACATTGTTTTTTACATACTGTTTTACTCTCACACACACAGTAACCCGGTTCCATGAAATTAACTAATCTCTATTTTTAAATTAAATGATTATAAATAACGTATATAACTCAATGAATAATAACAAGTATGTTACTAAAATGAATTCAAACAATTTAAACATAGTTTTAGCTAAATGTATCTATATATATATATATATATATATATATATATATATATATATATATATATATATATATATATATATATATATAAATAAATATAAAAATACCTTACATTTCCACAGTGCTGAAGATGTAGTTCTTTATGCAATGATAAAAACAGTCCAAAGTCATAAACAAAACCCTCCTGGTTCCTCCTGGAGTTACAGGACAGATGGACCTCTGGGGTACACTGTCACAGTAAAGTTAGTCTGATTTCCAGAGTTTTATTCATACTAAATTCATTTCAAATATTAAAAGTTTAAATTAGATCTTTTAAAATTAAAAGACTGTTTAAATTAAATCTTTAACGTTTTATTAAAATCGTATCTTCTATTTATCTTCTTAGAAAACATCTGTATGATATAAATGATTTTACATAAATTTAACCTAAGGTATTATTTTTACTAAAGCGTCTGTTCAAAAAATAAAGCAAAAACTGTACTTTGGTATCTTAGATCTTATACAAATTATTTCAAACAGTATTTTTTGTCCATGCCGCATGAAACATGTTGTCAAAGTTTGTCACAGTGTGTTTGTTTGTTTTTGTTATGTTTTGTTTTTAAGAAATCTTTTAAAATGTTATCATTTGTTGATGCGACAGTTTGTCTGTTGGAACAGCCTTTGGGGGAGCTGATGATACTCTATAGAAGGAAAACATGCCCTTTGACCTCCTCCATTTTGAAAGCTGTTTGTTAAAGACCCAACAATTTAGTCCTTTAAGGTACGTTGTGTAGGAATTTCTCCCATCTAGCGCCTCGCTTTTTCAAAAGCGTGTTGTTACTACGGTAACCATTATGTACCGAGAAGCTACGACATGTCTTCCGATAGCACTTCATCGAGTTTAACTATACATGTTCTGCTGTTATGCTGCCTATATCATGAATTAAATAATCAAGCAATGAAAAAAGCTTGTAATTTAAACCATAACATTGACTTACCTGCGAGAAGAAAGCAGGACTTCAGCGTCCCTTTTCAGCGTCTTTCTCATTCATTAGCTCTATCCACCGGGGAAAAGCTAATATTTACCCTCGTTTTGAATATGTTCAGAATATGCTTTTTGGTTACGAGGATTGCATTATGAAGTACCGGACAGTGCAGCCTTTCAAATTTGCCGGGGGGAGTGACAAGCGCCTCTCACTGACCTCCTTCGGGGGTTCAGCCGGGTTCAGTCAGCCGGCTCTGAGCGAAAACGCCTTGAGGTTGGCTAGTGCTTTTTGTCCCTCTCGGCTATTATAGTTTTTCAAGATGGCGGAACGACACGGAAGTCTCCATGGCCTTCCCATGTAAATAAAGATAAGAAATTCTTCGCTTTTGAGGATAAGTCAGATCATTGGCAGAGCTAATTTTACACCAATGAGATCATATTTATGAATAAAGACATTGATTTTAGCTAATAAAATACTACTGTACCTCCCCAAAAATCAAATACTGTATTAACCTTTTCAAAGGATAATCTAGCTTTAAAGTTAAAACCAAACATATCTTCATACCTGTTGTGTTCGGACGCAAGGCCATTAACTGGTTCTTTTGTTTTATACATTTACTTTGCTTATTTCTACAAATATCAGCCTCACGATGAAGTTATAACACGATGAACAAGATAATCATACTACCAAATACGCCTGACACAATGTTTTAAAATACAACTAAACAATGATAACAGATGATTTTTGACAGACCTAGAAATGCATGTTGATTACTAAGTTTCAGGCATAGTGCAATTGTGCAATGTTCGAGAAAGCCAATATTGGTGTAATCTTTTGTGCGGTCTCACCCTCAACGCAAAACTTTGTGTTGGCTGATCCAGGCATAGCTTTACTAAAAGAAAATAATATGCAAGTCATTATCAAACTTTAATTAAACCATATTTTATTTATTAATATTGTGGTTTCATGCTGATTTAACGTTTTCGTTTGGTTGTTATTAACCTTTATTTTTTACATCCAGCACAAATGAAAGAGATGTATGAGCTAATGTTGTTCGCTGACCCCAAATACACAGATGGTGGAATGTTCACAAGCGACAGTTAGATATTCTCCCGCTTAGTATGGGTGCACATAGTTGTGCTTAAATGTTTGGGTGTATTTTTACACACCAATATATTTTGTCACACCGCAGCGATATTTATTCAACATGTTTTGTCACACACTTGTAAAGACTATGGCCTACCTTTAAAACATAATCTTTATGATCAGGAACAGGAATATAAACAGGAATCACCCGGTCCAAAACATCCATGTAAGATTCAAAAGACCAAATCACTAAGAAAAGAGGATTGAAAAGCATCGTTTATAACAAATACACAAAAGTTTGCAAATTATGGTTTTATTACTAATACTATTCAGATAACAGACGACACTTTTTCACATTTTGAATGTCGGACTGTATGCGTTTTTCAGTTGAAGAATTTTCTTTGACAGCCGTCAACATTCACTGTTCATAGGAATAAATGACCATTAATAATTTAAGCGATAGTATTTCTGTTTGAGAACTAAATTGATACTTCGTTTTTTAGTGCAACTTTCCCTCTATCTATGATGTGAAATCACACAAAGTATTAACGCAAAAGTAAGGGCATGCTGTTTCACACTTAAACTATTACAGCAGAATCACAACTGACTATTGCGCTGAGATAGACCTATTCATTAAAGCTCGAGGCTGTTAAACAAAGTCCCGCACTACGGCTGATAAAATTGCACAAAAGTAAATTCTAGAAGCCAACTTGCTAAAAAAGTAAATACGGCACGAACCATTTAAAACAAATACAGGAAGACTAGTTGTAATCAGTTTTGAATGTTTGTAATTGACATTTTATATACTAGTCGATTACGCCGTTTACATATTGTTTCTTTTTGTTTTTGTACAGTTTGCAAAACTATAGTCTACGAGTGCGGTCAAACATTTAGGAATTTATGAGAAACATGGGCAAATATAGCATAAAGAGAATTAAATCCTTCTATGTGAGTGTTTAAGACTAAACCAATCAAATTTCTTTTAGAACATCTTTCTACTATGTCTACGAAACATCATCATGAAAGATGAGTGTTACCGTTTTTTATAGTACCTATAAAACTATTACGCTTCAAACTCGTCTAACTATTGCACATTTCACAGCATGGTCATAGATACACAGTTATTTTGTGCATGTAGCCGAACAGCAGTTAAGCTAATGAATTGCCCTTGATAAGCAGTATTTTTACGTGTAAGATGGGATGATTCGTTTTTATTCCGTCCACACCAATACTTTGACACCAGAGTTTTAGGTCTGATCCAGAAAACAGACGGTAAGCAGTAAGTTATGAAAACATGTGGTAAGCAGTTTTTGCCCCATCAACAAAATGTTTTAACATATCGTAAATTTCAATTGATTGATAAATTATCTAACGATTATACCTAACTATCAACAGTTATAAGTGAAACGAGCTCAGTCGCATTAGAGTTGGATTCTTGTTTATACTGAACATTGTTATTTGAACCGCATGTTTAACAGCGCTAGTGTTCTTAAATTGTTTACCGCGGTTTCATTTTAACAACACTATCGTAACACTTATCGTATCGCCGGGTGTGATTGTAATGTTTGGATGGTGTTTTTCTTTACACTTTCCCCATGGATATCTGTTTCCTACAGTTAGCGGTAATGTTAGTGAACTCTATGTCTTCTCTTTGTTCATATACGACAGTATTCACAGGAATTGGTGTAATTTAATAAAATGATGGTTCAAACCATCATCTGAACTTGAGACATGTAGGTTGTGTAAAACATCTATCTATGTTTTAAAAAATACACCAAAACAAAGAATGAATCTTTCTATAAGTGTCCCTCAACATCTGTGCATACAACAAAACACAGTGCATCCGTGTACGATGATTTATCAGAAAATTACTTTTTTCTGAATAATCTCACCAAGTGCGGGTGTTTGATAACTATTGAACAACCCTGAATTCGGTTACTCAATAAAAAAACTCAATAATGCGCTAAAGGTCTATAACTGAACTTTAACATCTTAATAGTTGGTAAAAGTTCACTTAAAGTCTGCGCAAAATAAAATACATCCTAGCTACTTTCTAAACAGAGTTTATCGCGATCCATTCACCCATCCATATGTTTTGAACTTTTAATGTTTAATCAACATTTTGTTGGAAAACATATGGTGGATTTACTCAACTTTTTATGTCAACAGGTTCTGCATAGCGGGGTAATGTCGCATTTAATTAACATTGTTTATTTCAGTAAACTTAAGTTTATTACATAAGATTAATTAAATGCCATTTAGTTGAATCAGGTTAACATTCTTAATTTAGTCCAAAAACTATTAAGTTCAAATAATCCAATTGTTTCGTTTATTTAGGGATTGTGTTCAACAACCTTTACAAATATATCTAATAAGATAACCTTTTACAAAATCTTTACTCGGTAAAGACTCTTATTGGTTTTAGCGCATCCAATGCATCCCCAAAGTAGTTGTTTTTATAATGATTAAAACCGCTTTAATTAATATTATCATGGTCTACACTTTATGGTAAAACACTAACATATCAGAAACTCTTTTAAATATAAACATTAAAAAAAAATTATCTTGCTGTTAAAACACATAAATAACGTTTCTAAAAGAAATTTGATTGGTTTAGTCTTAAACACTCACATAGAAGGATTTAATTCTCTTTATGCTGTATTTGCCCATGTTTCTCATAAATTCCTAAATGTTTGACCGCACTCGTAGACTATAGTTTTGCAAACTGTACAAAAACAAAAAGAAACAATATGTAAACGGCGTAATCGACTAGTATATAAAATGTCAATTACAAACATTCAAAACTGATTACAACTAGTCTTCCTGTATTTGTTTTAAATGGTTCGTGCCGTATTTACTTTTTTAGCAAGTTGGCCTCTAGAATTTACTTTTGTGCAATTTTATCAGCCGTAGTGCGGGACTTTGTTTAACAGCCTCGAGCTTTAATGAATAGGTCTATCTCAGCGCAATAGTCAGTTGTGATTCTGCTGTAATAGTTTAAGTGTGAAACAGCATGCCCTTACTTTTGCGTTAATGCTTTGTGTGATTTCACATCATAGATAGAGGGAAAGTTGCACTAAAAAACGAAGTATCAATTTAGTTCTCAAACAGAAATACTATCGCTTAAATTATTAATGGTCATTTATTCCTATGAACAGTGAATGTTGACGGCTGTCAAAGAAAATTCTTCAACTGAAAAACGCATACAGTCCGACATTCAAAATGTGAAAAAGTGTCGTCTGTTATCTGAATAGTATTAGTAATAAAACCATAATTTGCAAACTTTTGTGTATTTGTTATAAACGATGCTTTTCAATCCTCTTTTCTTAGTGATTTGGTCTTTTGAATCTTACATGGATGTTTTGGACCGGGTGATTCCTGTTTATATTCCTGTTCATGATCATAAAGATTATGTTTTAAAGGTAGGCCATAGTCTTTACAAGTGTGTGACAAAACATGTTGAATAAATATCGCTGCGGTGTGACAAAATATGTTGTTGTGTAAAAATACACCCAAACATTTAAGCACAACTATGTGCACCCATACTAAGCGGGAGAATATCTAACTGTCGCTTGTGAACATTCCACCATCTGTGTATTTGGGGTCAGCGAACACCATTAGCTCATACATCTCTTTAATTTGTGCTGGATGTAAAAAATAAAGGTTAATAACAACCAAACGAAAACGTTAAATCAGCATGAAACCACAATATTAATAAATAAAATATGGTTTAATTAAAGTTTGATAATGACTTGCATATTATTTTCTTTTAGTAAAGCTATGCCTGGATCAGCCAACACAAAGTTTTGCCTTGTGGGTGAGACCGCACAAAAGATTACACCAATATTGGCTTTCTCGAACATTGCACAATTGCACTATGCCTGAAACTTAGTAATCAACATGCATTTCTAGGTCTGTCAAAAATCATCTGTTATCATTGTTTAGTTGTATTTTAAAACATTGTGTCAGGCGTATTTGGTAGTATGATTATCTTGTTCATCGTGTTATAACTTCATCGTGAGGCTGATATTTGTAGAAATAAGCAAAGTAAATGTATAAAACAAAAGAACCAGTTAATGGCCTTGCGTCCGAACACAACAGGTATGAAGATATGTTTGGTTTTAACTTTAAAGCTAGATTATCCTTTGAAAAGGTTAATACAGTATTTGATTTTTGGGGAGGTACAGTAGTATTTTATTAGCTAAAATCAATGTCTTTATTCATAAATATGATCTCATTGGTGTAAAATTAGCTCTGCCAATGATCTGACTTATCCTCAAAAGCGAAGAATTTCTTATCTTTATTTACATGGGAAGGCCATGGAGACTTCCGTGTCGTTCCGCCATCTTGAAAAACTATAATAGCCGAGAGGGACAAAAAGCACTAGCCAACCTCAAGGCGTTTTCGCTCAGAGCCGGCTGACTGAACCCGGCTGAACCCCCGAAGGAGGTCAGTGAGAGGCGCTTGTCACTCCCCCCGGCAAATTTGAAAGGCTGCACTGTCCGGTACTTCATAATGCAATCCTCGTAACCAAAAAGCATATTCAGAACATATTCAAAACGAGGGTAAATATTAGCTTTTCCCCGGTGGATAGAGCTAATGAATGAGAAAGACGTTGAAAAGGGACGCTGAAGTCCTGCTTTCTTCTCGCAGCTAAGTCAATGTTATGGTTTAAATTACAAGCTTTTTTCATTGCTTGATTGTTTAATTCATGATATAGGCAGCATAACAGTAGAACATGTATAGCTAAACTCGATGAAGTGCTATCGGAAGACATGTCGTAGCTTCTCGGTACATAATGGTTACCGTAGTTACAACACGCTTTTGAAAAAGCGAGGCGCTAGATGGGAGAAATTCCTACACAACGTACCTTAAAGGACTAAATTGTAGGGTCTTTAACAAACAGCTTTCAAAATGGAGGAGGTCAAAGGGCATGTTTTCCTTCTATAGAGTATCATCAGCTCCCCCAAAGGCTGTTCCAACAGACAAACTGTCGCATCAACAAATGATAACATTTTAAAAGATTTCTTAAAAACAAAACATAACAAAAACAAACAAACACACTGTGACAAACTTTGACAACATGTTTCATGCGGCATGGACAAAAAATACTGTTTGAAATAATTTGTATAAGATCTAAGATACCAAAGTACAGTTTTTGCTTTATTTTTTGAACAGACGCTTTAGTACAAATAATACCTTAGGTTAAATTTATGTAAAATCATTTATATCATACAGATGTTTTCTAAAAAGATAAATATTAGATACGATTTTAATAAAACGTTAAAGATTTAATTTAAACAGTCTTTTAATTTTAAAAGATCTAATTTAAACTTTTAATATTTGAAATGAATTTAGTATGAATAAAACTCTGAAAATCAGACTAACTTTACTGTGACAGTGTACCCCAGAGGTCCATCTGTCCTGTAACTCCAGGAGGAACCAGGATGGTTTTGTTTATGACTTTGGACTGTTTTTATCATTGCATAAAGAACTACATCTTCAGCACTGTGGAAATGTAAGGTATTTTTATATTTATTTATATATATATAAATTCATTTAGCTAAAACTATGTTTAAATTGTTTGAATTCATTTTAGTAACATACTTGTTATTATTCATTGAGTTATATACGTTATTTATAATCATTTAATTTAAAAATAGAGATTAGTTAATTTTATGGAGCCGGGTTACTGTGTGTGTGAGAGTAAAACAGTATGTAAAAAACAATGTAAAGATGCAGTTTTCTGTGATGGTCGTGTTTAGGTGTACGGGATAGAATATGCTGTTACAGTACAAAAATCATTATGGCTATGACTATATTAATAAACATTATACTTTAGAGCACCATTAAACAAAATCATTCAAAAGATAAATAGAAGATACGACTGTATTACAACGTTTTATTAAGACTTTAAATAATTCATTGAATTGAATTTAAATCTTCTTTTATTTTTCTCACTGTCCCCAGCAATGCGGAGGGTCTCATGTAACACGCGCACGCACACACGCACACGCACACGCACGCACACACACACACACACACACACACACACACACACACACACACACACACACACACACACACACACACACACACACACACACACACACACACATTCCTCCACCACTCTGAATCACAGTGTCAAAACGCCGGTGTGGGAGAAAAACGCTCAGGGGATATTTTGTATCAAAACTTTAAACTTATTGCATCTTTGTAAATACATTCATACGTTAAAAGGACAATGATGTGTTGGGATTTACTTCTTCAATTCTCTGAAAATGTTAGATGATTTTCTTTATTTTGTGTTCATCTAAAACAAAACTAATTGGTGCACTGTGTTTCAGTAAATTTAGAAAAGATGGTTATTTTTAAAATGAACGATATAATCATATCATTTATATACTTTTAAAGAACAGAATGTATTTCAACTCTACTTAGGGTAAAGATAATATATTTGTAAATGACTAAATGTAAATGTTATAACCGTTTCATATATACTTGTAAAGAACAGAACGTTTTCAACTTTAGTTAGTGTGAAAATATTATATTTGTAAATGACTAAATGTAAATTTTATAAATATTTCATTCATATACTTTTAAAGAACAGAATCTGTTTCAACTTTAGTGTAAAATATGTGGCATCTTTAGAAAAACTCTTTTCTCACTTCCACCGTCCTCAGCAATCCCCTCTCCTCTGGAATATGGAGGGAGATCCTGCGAAGCCGCGTGTCAAAGTTCAAACATAAAACCTTCACAACTTCATTAAATCAAACCCTTATACCCACGAGGCCAGACACATGGCGGTAGATTTACTTCTTCAACCCAGGTGAAAATATATTTATTTATTTTGTGTTTTGAAAAGATATTGTATTAACCATTTCATTTATATACTTTTTAAAAGATCAATGTGTTTCAACTTTAGTGTAAGGTATTTGTAAATGACTAAAATTTATAACCATTTTAAAGGAGCAGCATGCTTTTCAACTTTAGTGTGAGAGTATTAGAAAAACTTTTTCTCACTATCCCCATTTATATAGCGTGCTCAGGAATGCCAGGATATCGGATGTCACGCACACACTCACAGACAGATGCACACACACACACAGTGCGGAGACTGTCAGATGCAAAAGGAGAGAATCACTCGGAGGAACTTTTTTTCACCATAGTGAAACGGTAAGATGATTTTACTTTTGTAATTCTAATCTATTCTAATCTATATGCGACATTAGAACAATTATTTTCTCACTAACCCCGACACGGCTGTCATGGAGGGGATTTCCCACAGCAAGAAGTTATTTCCCCCCGGGGTCAATAGGCCAAAATCAATGGGGCAAAGACAACTGGCAACTTGATTATCATACAAAGGTCAATAGGGCAAAGACAACTGTCAACTTGATCGATCGATAGGTCAAAGGTTAATCCCTACATTAAAGGACCTCCGGAACATCCTCCGGAATGTCAAAGGTTAATCCCTACATTAACGGACCTCCGGAACAACCCCTCCGGAAGGTCAAAGGTTAATCCCTACATTAAAGGACCTCCGGAACATCCTCCGGAAGGTCAAAGGTTAGCCCCGCCCACCTGTCAATCATAGGGTCATAAATCATTTTGACATAAGGTGAATCGTATTACTACTCAAGTCATACATAGGATATTACAGTAAAATGTATTGTTCTGTGTGTACAATCTTTCTGGGTAGAAATGACAAAATTTCATACCATAATAAATTATCCTGACAGGACAAAGAAGAACTTTTCCCGCTCGAGATACTCTAAGATAATTGGTTCACGTACGCGAAGCAGGCGTGAACCCCTCCTCTCCATAAAAGACTGACACAGAAGTTTCTCAGAGCACTAGAGAGCACTTACATTTCCAGATAGAAGACCCATGACTCCCGTTAGGGAGTTTTCCTCCGTTTCTATTTTCTTTTCTTTAAGTCTTTTCTTTATTTTCGTCTTCGGACCTTTCCTACGTTCAGTGAAATGAACAGCCTGCAACTTCAACTTTAAAAGGACTCTTTGAAATCCCCGCGGCTCTTAAAGGAAACACACAAGCTGCACTCAACGGAAGAAGATGGGAGTGTGAGCTCTCATCTCCGTTTTTCCTGTCTTTACTAAGTTTCAGTCTCATTTTCGCCTCTCCCTCCCGAGGGAGATGAACTCTGAACTATTTCCTTGGTAACTTCACGTTCGGTGAACTTTTAAAACTTCCCGCGAGTCTGCTCGCCCCGGAAGACACGAGAGAACAAGCCTATAGCGCCGAAGGACAAACACGCATACGACTCTGCATTCCTCAGCAACACAAAGAGAACCATACGCAAGTATAGGTTATTGATTTGATTTGATTGAGTGATTTCTTGTTGTCTCTCTAAGGGTTACGTTGTCTGTGATTTTTGCCATGCTGCGATCACCCCGGTGATCTCTCTCATCCTGACCGTTAGTTTCACTTTCTCATCCTCTTACTCTCTCTCTCTCTCTCTCTCTCTCTCTCTCTCTCTCTCCCAATCTCTCTCTCTCACTCCCGTTCGTTATTCGTCTGTCTCATTAGTTTTACTGTTTACTGTACATACATGTATCCCGTGTTTAAATGTAGAATTCTGTATCCGTAGTTTCATTTTATTAAAACCATTATATTCTTGATTGCTAATTGTCTAAAATGCTCATTTTACAAAGTCAATGAAATGTTGGTCCTTTAGCTACAAAAAGCTTCATTATTTACTACGTTGAGTAGTTTAATTTTATAAACACAGGAAAATGAATTCACGGCCAGAAAATTAATATTTCTTGGAGTTTATAAGAAGTGATAACTTTTGTTGGGAAGTTGATGAGTTAATCTTACGGCCGTTTGCTGGACAAACAGATTGTTCGATAACTAAATTAATTCCATCTAAGGTTATCTCATATAATCGATCTGTAATAAGACTATTGATATATTAATGACGAACCATAACCCATTATGGTGATCGTTCATATATACAATCGATCTATTTTCAGCTTCGATAATTTAACTGTAATATGCAATATATTAATCATTCATGATTAATTATTAAATTCCCTATATATATTTTGAGCTAATTTAATGTAAGACTCATTGTCGCTATAGTTTTGGTGGAGAATGCGGGCATTTCAAACTTTGTTTTATGAGCAAATTCAGTTTCAAGAGCTGAAAGTTCTTAGTTTGAATCACATTAAAGTCGGTTGTAATTCCGCTTGCTAAACACCAGAGGGCATCCTTTAAGTGTTTTGAAGTCTCGAATTACGCCCCGCCTTCTGACTTCAGCCTGCATGAGCGCAATTACGCCATATCGTGGCCGTTTCAGATAATGCTCTCTTTACTGCTGAATTCATTTCCCTGTGAATTAGCCTGTCTAAATTCTCAATAATTATTAGCATTTTCAGCTTTGCTCGTGCGAATATTATTTTGTGTTAGACAAATTTTTCTGCTTTTGACTGGTACATTTACTTTGAGTTTGGTTCAAAAACAAGATTTGAATTAAAACTTAAACTAAATCCCAGCACAGCCAGAGAGAGCCCACTTGGAAGTCCCCCACCTAGTGGCCGCCACTTTCTAAGTCGGCCTACTCAACTTTGAGTTGACTCAAGACCTTGTCTCTCTGTCCAATTCTGTTTCAATTGCCTATTTCTACTTTTCTCTTTTGACTATTTTATAGTTATTGACGATACTTTACTGTTGCCGTTAATTATTATAAAAGTTTATCCTGATTTCTCAATCTCCTTTCACGCTTATTTTAATTTGGTTTTAAACCAGTTTAAATTTACGTCGTGTTTGCCTGTCAGCCATTAATATCCATGTGGAGGAAACAGCGCCACCCTGCGGCCTTCCTCACTAAGTCGGTATCACGTTTTTCCTCCTTTCACTCGAATTGTGCATCCATCTCATCTTCCCCATTTTGATTATTTTATAGTTATTAATGATACTTTACGGTGTTATTAGCTATTATAGGATATCATTCTGATTTCCCTTTTAATTCTTTCCGGCATGTTTTATACATTTTAAATTTAAACAAGTTTTGAATTTTGAATTTGAATCAAGTGTTCTTTTTACCCAGGCAAAGCACGGAGGAGTACGCCCCTTTGTGGTGAAAACCCCCTACTGCGGCCTGCTTCTTCTACCGTGTTTCAATCCTGTCTCTTCATATTTTGATATTTATTATTTTTCCTCTCTTTTGGGTTAGGTTATTTTGATAATTACCAACATTATCATAATTCCCTCTTTTTATTATTATTTAGTAAAACCTTCGACTCTTATTGCTACATAAATAATTACTCAATTTGGTTTGAATAAACAAGCCTTAATTCACTTTAAGCTTCCCTTGTTCATCCTTTTGTGTATCTATTGTAGTACTCCCTTGGTGATTTGAAGTCATCTCTGGTTGTGTTCCGGCCAGCAGGGTTGTCCGACCAGCGTTACCAACACTGGCTGTGCGTGAATCTCGGTTTCTTTTATCTCTGTCCGTCGTTGCGGCCCGCAGTGCTGACATCAGCAATTTGGCACTCCAAAGGTAGTCAACCAGTCCAGCCGACACAAAAAGGCAATTTCTGGGACCAGTACCTAAACCGGGGCCTAAAAAGAGTCCACTCCTCCGGGAGGGTTCTGGGGAACAGCCCAATTTTGTAGTGTTGTCTGGCGGTTGACATCTTGGCGTTGCCGAGTTGTGTTTAAAGTCACAAAGGCTGTGTGGGAGGGCGCAACGCGACACAGAGTAACGGAGGGCCAAGGACACCGCGGTTGAGTGTTTGGGAAGCGCCAGGGAGGTTGACCATGCCACTGGTTCTCACCGGAGTGGACTCAATTCACCGCAGGTAAACTAAATTTAATAAAACCCATTCCACCTACTATGAGCCACAAAATACTAGATATCTCCCGGATATTTTAAGTGTTTGGCCCATCTCTTCTCCAAGCCACACCTCCTTAGGTTGCTATCCCGACAACCCCACTCACCCGTAGGCCCTATCTTAAACCCTATCAGCGGTAGTAGGCTTAGGCCTCCTTATTCTCCCTAACACTTCCAGTGTTAGTATTTATTCCAGTTCATTTCAGACCTATTCATTTTCATTGTTTCCTTTCACTCTGATCTCTTCTATCTCTGTGTTCTGTTGTGATTTGTTTCTTTCATTTCACTTAGAGACAGTAACCTGTGAGAGCCACCAAGGAAGCTAAATAATAGAATAGAGTGACAATTACGCAGCCGGTGTCATCACGTGACCCGCTAGGCTACTGCTTGTCAAATCTCTAGTTCGGGTCCTTCGTCGACCCAAGTTAATTGGCTCCGCTAACTGTTTACATCAGTTATCCCCAAAATTCTCATGAACGGCATAGCCCATATGAGTATAGCTTGTTAAGCTTAGAACGAACTTGCATTGGTCTCTTTGTTTGTGTGTGTTGTGTTCCTCTCGCCCACAGTGAGCCAGTATGTTCTGGTCCTACAGTCATGGTCGAGAGCCATGACGACCCCCTTCCTGCCCAATTACGCCAGTGACCTGCAGCATCTGAGCCAAACGCAGCTGGACACCGAGCTGGACAAGCTGATAGCCCTGGATCCAACCCAGAGCTACAACTACAAAGACTGGGCCAGAATCGTCGGAGGCATCGCACACAACCTCGTCGCCCAGGCAAGGCTCAGGGACCAGAGTAACATCGACCTGGAGCAGCAAGCAGCAGCGCTTCTGCTTGAAGCGGAGGAGGCCCGGAAGGACCAGGCCCGAACCCAGAGTCGTCTTGATCAGCTCCTCCTCGAGACCCAGAACCAGCGCGAGAAAGAGGACGACACAGATCCAGAGCTACAGAAAGAAGTAGAAAGACTTCAAAATGCCCTGCAAGATCTTCGCCTCAACACAGACCACCGAGAACAGTTGGAAAGAGAAGCCAGAATGGAACTCGAGGTAAAATTCCAACAAAATGATGCCCTCCTAGAGAGAGCAGAGACTGAACTCAAAGAAAGTGGCGCTAAAGCCAAGGCCTGCAAAAACCACTTGCACGCAGCCCGAGCTAAAATCCATGAGCTTACTCAGCAGAGACACGATCTAAAAAAACGAACTTGACATTGTTCACAGAGAGCTGAAACACTCTTATAGACTGCAGAATGACCGGGAAGGGGAAACTTACACCACAAAGTTTCCCGTAACCAGCCGGTCCGTACCTTTCAGCCACAAACTCAAAGCTGAAAGGGGGGTTAAAAGCCCATTGCTCAAGATGTCACCAGCCAGCTTCCAGACAACCCCTGCCGCTAACCACGGCATGGCCCGCAAAGAACTCGACAAGCTGGCCAGAAACATCCCTACGTTCAATCCAGACCCTGCAGGAGGTGATGACATTCACTCTTATCTACAGGACATTGACTTTCACTTGCAAACTGTCGCCAACTTGACAGCTTGGGACAATTTGTATCTGTTAAGAATCACGTCCAGCGGTGATGTGCGCAGCTTCCTAGACCGTCAAACAAAGACTGTCAAAACTGACTACCAGCAGCTGCGATAAGCTTTGATCCGAGCATTCTCTGATCCAGAATCAGACCAAGGGCTCATCATCACCATGGACCTCAAGCAGACAAGACTTGAAACCCCACAGACCTACTACGGCCGATTCCGACAAGCCTACTTCGGAGGCACGGAACGAGCCAGGTATGGAAGAGGATTTCAACTTCAGAACTCTGTTTCTCCGAAATCTGCATCCCACAGTGAGTCATCACCTGGCCTGTTCACGGACCATGTCTGCCCAACAGCTACTAGACTTGGCCAACAAAGCTTATGTCAAGCAAAAGACTGTGTCCAAAAAGACTGTAAAAAACCACACCATCTTCCCAGTCTCCGAACACTATTCAGAGCTGACTCTAGAGGGCGCCCCACAACACCACAGACCTTTGTACAGAGAGTCAAGACAGTTCCAAGCCAGCAGAGGGCAGCACAACCGCAATGGTGCTCGTCCGAAGCACCAGAGCGGGCGCTCTGAAAGATTCTGGGACCGGCAACACCCATCCAACAACCCAAGGGGTGGAGCCACCTGGGAAGCCAGCCGGCGTCCCAGAAATAGCCGATCCCCATTGTCCGGAGCATCAAGCCCAGAAAGCCGGCATCGGAACCCCTCTCAACGTGCCACTGGTAAGCCCAAGTCTGAGCCCACATCAGATCAAAACAGTGCAGCCACGTCAGAGAGGGCAGAGATCCTGAAGGTGCTGAAAGAGCTTCTTTACAGAAAACTCGCAAAAAAGACAAACCACACATCTTATGTCTAAGCATAAGAACTGAAACCAACGCCCTGTCTGACTACCAACTGACTGAGCCAAGCACCCCGAACACTGCTCCTCAGCCAAAGACCACAGAGCTAACTGTCACATCACAAGGTGACAGCATCACCCAAGCTCCACAGCTGACAGCTGCACACTCTGAACGAGACGGCACACTCCCTCACACCAGGTACCAGAAAATGCTGTTTTGGCTATCTGCACCTGCAGAGAGCCACACAAAACCGGTCCTAACCACCCATTGATCGTCACACCTGCCCCAATGACAACATTCCTGGGCAACCTGGTCGAAAAGGGGGTGGGCCGGTAACTCCTCCTGAACATCACGTTGGAAAAGGAAGTGAGCAGAGAACACACAGCATCACACCTTACGGTGATCTCATCTCAACTTTTCAAAAAGACTCCAATTTCAAGCTAAGAGACAAGATCGAACTCTTACACCTCAAACTTGTGAACTGAACGTGCAGTCATACAGCCAAAATGACCACCTGACAATTGGTCGTTTGAGTCTAGTCCATCCAGTGTTCATCTCAAAAATGGACACTTACCCGTTTCTCAGCGGCAGAGACCTTCTAGATCGCTTTGAACTGTTACTGGACTTGAAACAGCTGAAAGTCTGGGCTCAAGTACGAGAACTTGACCCCCTCCAGTCACAGCCAGACGGTCAGGTCACAAAGGTCACGGGAACTCCAGCAAAACCAGACTTTCAAGTCACAGAGTTCACGGAAACTCACACAGCCAGCCATGAAGACACAGACTCAACACCAACTGTAGGTTCGAATCCGCTACCATGCACCTTACAGCTCACTAAAGACTTTGACACCTGCTGCCCAAAGGTCATGACTGACCTGCAGCTATATGACCAAACCCATACCCTCACCAAGCCTGGCGCACTAAACGACTAGCTGTGGTCACTTCAAACCCGCCCACCCACCCTGAAGTTTGAAGTGATTACACACAGCATAAGAACTTTACAAACTAAACTGTCTACCTCAGAGCAGTTTACGCTAGCTCCGCTGTTTACAAAGACAAACATAACGAACATGCGGGCTTCTGACACAATAAAGACTTTGCTTCACCACCTCTCAGACCCCTCCAACCAACCCTTGAATGACGTCTACACTCACTGACAACCAGTTACTCAGAACACTGCATGACACCAAGCACATGCTGCGTGCACAGACCTACATTCTATGTGTGCACCGTCTGACACCACAACGCTAAGACGTGTAATGCAACGGCGCAAAGGGTGATAAGGCCAATGTACGTCCATGACGCATCATGCGCTGCAAACCAAAGCCCCAGTGCCACTGACAATACACTGAAGCAAGCGACATGCCAGCAGCAAGATGTGGCAAAACATGGGCCAAGGCAAGCTAAACCTAGTTGCCACCCATGAAATAAAAAGACTGCCCTGTCCAACCAAAGACAACCCTCGCTGTTTTTTTTCCTCCCCTTTCTTTCTCTCTCTCCCTGTTGTCTGTACCAGGTTGCTGCTGTGGTTCGCCATGCTGTGCTGTCAGCCACCCAGAGGACAGCTGCCACCGAGAGAACAACCGAGACTCCTGATCACCGACTGCAGGACCTACACCCATCAAGCGCATGTTCGACTCATCCAGCCCCACAAGGCCTACAGAGCACACTACCCCAGCTCCGTAGCCCAATACGGCTGGGCAAGTGCCCGATGGGCAGAGGACTCCCTCTCTCACGCCAAGGCCAAGGTCGAACACATGTCCAACCAACTTGGGAAAGTGACTGTTACACAATCAGGACTCCTAAGCACCAACTAACACTCCAAACGGTTCCTGGGAGCGTTGCGCAGAACCGTAGTTGCCGCCAGAACTCTGTTCGACACTGGTATGCGAAGTGTCCACACAGCAAACATAGCCACTGCGAAACGTATGTGGTTGAAATCCAGACTGAACTTTCACAGCTAAAAGAGCAACTCACCACGCAGAGTGCATCTTTCCAAACCATCGGCAAAACATTGAGAAGAACATGGTCATTCTCAACATTCACAGCGTCCTGCTGAATCAGACCATGAACTGCATGAAACCGCTGTTTACTGTCTTCCAGAATGACTTTGCCCAAACTCAGCTGGTTACAGCCCTGATAACAGACATACTGTGGGAGGTTAAGTCCTCAAATGACAGCCCAGCCACGGGTAGAATCCCACCGTACTTGAAACCCTTAAGCCTTGTGCCAACTACGCTGGTTTCCGCCATCACCAGACCAACTGATCCTCTTACAAATACACCTGGCCTACTCTCTGGGTAGCGCCATCCCACTCTACGTCGATCACGAGCAGAGGGAAGTGGATGTGCTCTTGAACCAATCCATCAGCGAGTCAAACCAAGTCTACAGACTTAAAGACATTGCCAATGTCAGGTTTTTGAAAAGCAACAGCCACATCAAGGCACACATTCCAGATGTGGTGGCCTACCACGACAGCGACACACAGCTGCACCTGGCCCCACACCTGTACATGTGTACCTCACCAAAGACATCCACTATCTCTGCCCTAGCAAACCCTTCCTCAGAGACAACACTGAAGGAACCTGCGGGTTGCAACCCCTGGTCAGCGACACACGCTGCCCTGCCAAAGCTAAGCCTCGAGCCAAAGTCACAGAGACGCAAGCAGAGATTGTAGGTGACAGGTGGCTCGTTAACACACCTGTGCGTACAGCTACTCTCACTTACGATCAGCATGACACAACCAGCCGTGTCAACATGCTCAACCAGAGTATGTGGATTCAAGCCCCGAAAGGTGCCATATTCCACCTGAATGATCTGGCATTGTACCATCTTCAGAGCAAAGAGTACCAGACAGCACTGGAACTCCCATCCTTCAAGAACTGCAACTTCACCTTAGATCCAGAACTGGAACTCTGGATCGAGGAAAGGGGGTCCCAATTCATTGACATGGCTCCGGTCAACACAGCCATCCAAGCACTGTCTCGACTGCCCGTTCTGAACACTTCATCTGCGGTCCTAGCCTGGACCTCAGCCGACATTGTGCTGTGCACCTTTACAGGTAATCAGCCACACTCTGACACTATGCGTGGCATTCATTCTGTACAGAAGACTCAACCAGATGCGACACAGCCGAGCTCACGAAAGCCGTGCCTGAAGGTCTCAGACAGAATCCCCGGAAAGGGGGTGCCAAGTCAGAGATTACGCCGAACCTCATCGAGCTGAATCCTCAACTTTAATGTTTAAAACTTTAATCCTCAACTTTAAAACCATCCTACCATCATGATCCACCTGCTACATGACCATCAGGATTCACCTGCCAGTCAGCCATTGCGATGATTGTCATCCGATGATGTCCACACAGGGACTACATCCGACGAAAAGGGGGAGCTGTAGCGACTGACCGAATCCTGATTGTTCTCCTTTCACTACTGAACAAATATGAACACATATATGTTTAATTCACAAAACCTTGAATCATGTGATATGGTGCCCCAATGTCTGCCAGCAGGTCATTGATTAACTTCATTTATGACGCATTGCGCAATCAAGAAACAGGTCCCCGTTGTTCTCAAATCCTTACACTGCTTGCAATTTGTGTTCAGTCACAAAGAATAAGAACTGATTCATTCAGGGTCTCGAGCTAGTTTTTCCCCCCCTCATCAATTATTATGTCTCCGTAGACTGATAAGTGGATTTACACACAAAACTACCCTTTGTCTTGAAGACAACCATTTGCGAACTAAACCCTTGTGGTGCACACCACGGATGGAAAAAAAAGCTTTATTATTTACTACGTTGAGTAGTTTAATTTTATAAACACAGGAAAATGAATGTTCACGGACAGAAAATTAATATTTCTTGGAGTTTATAAGAAGTGATAACTTTTGTTGGGAAGTTGATGAGTTAATCTTACGGCCGTTTGCTGGACAAACAGATTGTTCGATAACTAAATTAATTCCATTTAAGGTTATCTCATATAATCGATCTGTAATAAGACTATTGATATATTAATGACGAACCATAACCCATTATGGTGATCATTCATATATACAATCGATCTATTTTCAGCTTCGATAATTTAACTGTAATATGCAATATATTAATCATTCATGATTAATTATTAAATTCCCTATATATAATTTGAGCTAATTTAATGTAAGACTCATTGTCGCTACAATTAACATTTTCCAGTCTGTGTATATATCAAACATTTTATACACATTACAATAAGAAAAAAATGCTCTTCCAAAAAAAAATATATATACTATAGTTTAGTCTGAACTTGACATTCTCCTTAATACTAAGTCTGAAAACAGTAGAAAACATGTCATCCTGACTAGTCAAAAACTAGAAAAAAAAACTACAAGATTACTTAAATTACTAGTCATCCTCTGAAGGCAGGGGTGATGAAAATTGTAACTCGGGTATGTTTGAATTTGGATCCGGGGAACTGACTGGCTTAGAGCAGATGCGGCCCTGTTGAAAGGGTGGAGGTTGAAGGGTGGTGAAGGTTTTTGGAGGTGGGTTATCAGGAGGTAGGAGGGGTGTACGATTATCTGAAAAGAATGGAGGGTCGGAATAGTGAAAGGGACCAGCAGACATAATCCTGGTAAAAGGGGGGACAGGGGTGGCCATCTTTTTGGGGAAAACTTGGGCGTGTTTGATCCTGAGGAAAGGGAACAGGGTTGGAAAAATCTTGACTAAACCTAGGTGGGTGAACCTGATCTGGGTAATAGCTTGACCCTGTAGCATGGCCTGGGTGAGGTGGTGGCTGGTACGATGGTCTTCCTGCAATAAACTGTGTAAACAGTGTCATCATCTTTAATTCGTGGGCGTGCTGGGCTGCTTGCAATTTAAGCTGTAGCTCAGTATCATCTGCCTGAGACAGGGCTTCTTTGATGGTCTTTGAAAAAAACTCCATTGTGGACTCAAGCTTATTTTTTCGCTTTCTACGTGTGGTAGGTGCACCTGTAAAAATACAAATGTTTTTAGATATTGAGCAATTTGTTTGTTGACTACTTTATCAATTACTGCACTATGAGTGTTGACCAATAACATTATAGCTGTCTTGCTGTAATATTTATTTTTGTACAAAAAAATATGTACTTTACACCTTGAATGAATGAAATTATCTATTTGTAAAAAACAAACAAAAATTTAAATTACGGTTATACAAATGAAATTAATCCTACCTGGTGTACTACGGTCCGGTTGATTTTAGCAAGGTGTTGGTATTGAGGCCTTTGTAGGTAGGCTACTTCTGTGGTGCTCACACTGGATGAGGCTCTCTCATTGAATGATGTGGTATCATTGGATGAACCACTGGTCTCACTCGAGGCGGTCTGTGGCGTGTCACGGGGCTCATCTGTTTGACAAATGTTGACTTGAAAATTTACAAAAAGTGGCTGATATGAACTAAAGATATTGGATATTACTCTAAAGAAGTATGACTAACTGTGATCACATGTTTAAGTCTAGAGTCTATGATAACACAAAAATAAATGTAATATAAACAACTGAAGTAATAGCCTATTGCATATTATATAATATTGAAGCATTCATCAAATTAGATAGTCATGTTAGCTATCATACTTTTTAATGAATAATGGTAGCTGGTCACATCCCTTGTATGTAATACTTTAATTGCTAACATATTTTTCTAATCTGTCGATTGCTGAAACAACTTTAAAATGCTAGACTATCTAAAAAAAAAACTTTAGTTTGACCTTACCTGCAACGTTAATGTTCTCACACTCCGTCTGTTCACAGTCTACTAATGAAGCGACATCATCTTCTCTGAAGCTATCTAGTAATTCGGGTGGTCGGCAGATTGGCCTGTCACCCAAAATGCCTTCCATTTGGTCGAAGAATGGAAATGTTGCACGGCTATTTCCACTCTTACTGTTGTGGTCTTTTATCGCTTTGTATTTGTTTTTTAAGCTTTTTATCTTACGTTGGCACTGTAGCCACAAGCGCTTAAAACCGTGCCTCCCCATATCTCGTAAAATGTCTTCAAACACGGATTTATTTCTGTAACAATCCTGCATTTTTGCCTGCACTGTCTCTTCGCCTCAAACACTCAAAAGACATGAAACCTCTGCATTGCTCCACTGTATGTATCCTTCGTCCTCCATCGCGCCTATAAGTCATGTGATCTCAGTTGGTGGTGTCCACCTGAGTTGACGTCACTTTTTTAATGATGTACGACTCGCAATCACTGGGGAATCCGATTTGTCTGCTTACATGGCACATGCAAATGCACGTATCTGATTCATATCCGATTTATTTCCACATATGAGTGAGGCTTGAATCCGATCTGAGAAAATCGGAATCCATGCGTTTTTTTCCGGCTTACACATTCATGGGTCATATCCGATCTGTGCCACATGAGAGGAAAAAATCGGATTTGGGTAACTTGAACCATGCAGTGTAAATGGGGCCTTTGTGTGTTCACTGCTCCTAATGTGTGCGCACTAACTTGGATGGGTTACATTCAGACGACAAATTCCAAGGATGGGTCATAGTTAGCCTCGACGTCACTTAACTTACAGTAACTGTGTGACGTCCCTGTCAGCCTTTTCTTGTTTTGTGTGTGTGTGTTGCGTATGTATTGTTTGTAGGTGACTGGCTGATTGGGAGCAGGTGTTCTTCGTTCCCTACAAAAGCTGCATGTTTCCAATCGGTGAGAGTCTGCTTTGGGGCTGCATTGGACTTTGTGGCAGTTTCTTGTCCTTCGGGTTGATTCTCGGCTCATTTTGAGGAAGAATGTAAAATAAAGCTTAGATATTTTGAAGTGTAAGGTATTCGTCTCTCCTTATTTGTAGTGATCCTTCTGGATCTGAATGGGGATCTATCAAAATAAGTGAATTTATTGAAAGTCCTTCTGAGCAGTTTTTAAATTTATTAATGAAAGATCAGTTGACTGAAGTCGTAATGCATTATTAGAAACACATTAGAAAGGTGTTAGCCTTTCTACGAATGATAAAAAACTAAAAGAGAATATGCGCACTGTTTTAAAAATGGCACTTATAAATAAAGAAATGATGTCGTCTGTAGCCGAGTCGGTAGATTTACCGGTAACTGTGCCTTCTTCTTCAACTCTGTCTTTTGAACAACATACATTTATTTGTAGCCCAGTGAGTCTATAATTGCAGACCCCTTTCTCTGTCCCTGACCTGAAAAGTTGGTGTTTAGGTGAAGGCATAGATCCAGATTATGCCATCATTGTGAGTAGAAATCCAGAAGAGACAGATGTTTCTAAAATTGAAGACACTATGCATTCTATCAAAGCTCTTGGAAGAGTCAGATTAAGAGGACGGATGTATAGCCAAGAATCACAGTCTCTGATAGTGCTCTGTGAATGTCGTGAGAAGGTGCATGCAGAGAGACTCCCTCTTGATGTATTGCCTGCTGATGGATCAGACCCATGGATCCTGAGTGCTAACAGAATGGAGGGTAATGCTTTAGATGGTGAAGGGGAAAGTTTCGTCCCGCCTGATGAATCAGGGCTAAGAGAAGAACAAAGAATCAAGGTCACCTAACTTGTTAAATGCTTCTACACCTGAGTCAATCATCAGGGCGGTGGGTGAATTGCTTGCTAAAACCACCAAAATCTCAAGTGATCGCAGTTCCTTTACACGGCTGAGGACCTTTTCCGGTATCACTCCCATTCCGGCTGGAGAGGATCATTTAGAGAATTGGATGGAACAAGCAATGCTCATGGTTGAGGAAAGTGATCGTTCCGGAAAAGAAAAGAAGTTAAGGATTGTGGAGAGTTTGCGTGGACCAGCCTTGGAGATTATCCAAGCGGTAAGGTTTACCAATGCTGAAGCATCTCCCAAAGAGTACTTAGCTGCTATTGAAAGTGCTTTTGGAAGCTCAGAGTCTGGTGAAGATCTGTATTTCAAGTTCAGAGCACTACGGCAACGTCATGGAGAATGCTTGTCGGATTTTCTGAGGAGACTTGAGAAAATCTTGATCAGAGTTGTGCAAAGAGGAGGGCTAGCAAACCAGTCTGCTGGAAAAGCACGTCTGGAGCAGCTCATCAGAGGAGCCACACAGTCTGACATCATGCTGCTACAGTTACGGCTATGGGAACGAAAGAGTAACCCACCTGATTTTCTAGATCTACTACATGAGATTCGAGAGGAGGAGGTACGAGAAGCTGAAAGACGAAAGTCTAATCCAACAGTTCGTCAAGTGCATGTTGGACGTGAGAATATCAAAGACCCATTCTTTCAAGAGCTTGCAACTGAGATCAAAGACTTACAAACTATAGTGGCAGAGTTAACGGTTAAGTCAAAGGATGATGTAATTGATGAAAAGAAACATAAAAGCCAGCAAGCATCAGAGTTCACTGATGAAAGTTATGAGGTACAAGCTCTGAAGAAAGAAGTGAAAAAACTCAGACAGCAAGTGAACATGATGGCAGTGCAATCGACATCTAAGGTGGAGAAAGAACATTCTTCAGAGGGAAACCAAGCATGTTCAGTGAAGTTCACCTGATCAAAAGTACCCGGATCTTCTAAAAGCTCAGATGATTACTTCTGCTACAGGTGTGGAGGTGATGGGCACATTGCTTCCAAATTCAAAGCTCCTGTAAATGAGAAGAAAGTTATTCAGAAGCTCATTCAATCTCTGCGAAAAGCTAGAGGAAAACAGAGCAATGAGGAGGCTCCTGAAGAGGAACATAACTGTTCTGTGAAAAAAGTGCGGTTCAAGTCAAACCAACAACCAGTATCCCTGAAGGACTAGTGGGACCATGTTCTGTTATTCCGGTGACGGTAAATGGAACGCCTTGTCAAGCTTTGCTGGACAGTGGATCTGCGGTAACCATTATCTTTGAAGAATGGTATAACCAATACCTGGCTGATACTCCAATTCACCCCATTCCTGGACTAGCTGTATGGGGCTTGAGCGATTCCAGTTCCCCATATCGTGGCTATGTGGAAGTAGACCTGCAATTTCCAGAGAAGTTGACAGGAGTGCAACAATCCATCAGTGTGTTGGCTTTAGTGTGTCCAGAGCCTCATGGACCCAAATAGGTTCCATTACTCATCGGTACCAATGCCAGTATGTTCCAGCGGTTAGCCCAGCCTTGTAAAGAGTCAGCTGGAGTAGACATTGTTCGCACAATGCCAGTAAATCTTCAGAAGTCAAAGAAGTTTAAAATGGAAGCCAAAGAAACAGACAAAACCCGAAGATGCTGTGGCTGAAATTCACTGGTCAGGTCCAGGTCCACTCAGTATTCCACCAAGGAGTGAGTGTCAAGCTACATGCAAAGTAAAGGTAATGCAATCCATTGACAAGAGCATCTTAGTTGTTGATCAACCGTCCACTTCCAGTAGTCCTGCTGAGGTTCAAGTAAAGCCTACTAGCATTCCCTCATCAGCGATCCAAGTGAACAAATTTCCTGTGTTACTGAGGAATGTATCGCAGAAAGAAGTTTGTATTCCAGTGGGTTCAGTGGTGGCGCACGGATACACCACTGAAGTTGCGACCACTGTGGAAAAAGACCATTCAGTAAGAGGATCACCGCTAGATCCATGCTTGTTTAATTTTGGAGATTCACTGATTCCAAAATATTGGAAGGACAGATTATCCCAAAAACTGGCGGAGAGAAGGAATGTCTTTTAACTCCATGAATGGGATGTGGGATCTGCTAAAGGAGTGGAACACACCGTTTCGGGAGAGATCCCGTAGGCTTGCACCTGCTGACTTCGATGACATATGCCGTCATCTTCATGAGTTGTTGGCCACTGGAATCATCAAAGAGTCCAGGAGTTCATATGCTTCCCCCATAGTTGTGGCCAGAAAGAAGAATGGGACGGTGCGTATGTGTATCGACTATAGAACCCTAAACACTAGAACCATCCCAGATCAATACACAGTGCCGAGGATTGACGGAGCTTTAGATTGTCTCACGGGCAGCAGGTGGTTCTCCGTTTTAGACCTAAGGAGCGGCTATTATCAGATACAGATGGCTGATGAAGACAAAGACAAGACCGCTTTCATTTTCCCGCTTGGGTTCTATCAGTTTGAAAAGATGCCGCAAGGAATCTCTGGAGCCCCTGCTATGTTCCAGAGATTAATGGAGAATGCCGTAGGGGACATGAATCTGCTGGAAGTACTTGTGTACCTTGACGATCTTATAGTGTTCGGCAAAACACTAGAAGAACATGAAGAACGTCTGCTAAAAGTCCTAGATAGACTTGAAGAAAGTGGATTAAAAGTTTCACTTGACAAGTGTCAGTTCTGTCAACCTCGGGTAAAATACGTGGGGCATATAATTTCTGAGAAGGGTATTGCCACTGATCCAGCAAAGGTTGAAGCTGTGACCAATTGGAAGCACCCCTCTGATTTGAAATCCCTCAGATCGTTCCTGGGATTCTGTGGGTACTACAGGCGCTTCATAGCGAAGTACTCCGCTATAGTCAGACCTCTTACTGAGCTTACCAAGGGATATCCGCCTACCCAGCATGGCAAGAGAGCAGTAAAGAACAAAGGGATGTACTACAAGGAGTCTGAAACTTTTGGGGGCAGGTGGAAGGAAGAATTTGACCAGGCATTCCAGAAAGTCATCCATTGTCTCACTAACGCACCTGTGTTGGCATTTGCTGATTCGACCAGGCCCTACATTCTGCATTTAGATGCCAGCCTGAATGGTTTGGGAGCAGAGTTAAACCAGGAGTACCCAGAAGGCTTAAGGCCAGTAGCATTTGCCAGCCGCAAGCTGAAGGCATCGGAACAGCGTTATTCTGTCCACCAACTTGAGTTTTTAGCACTCACGTGGGCAGTGGTAGACAAGTTTCATGACTACTTGTATGGTGCACGATTTACAGTAAGAACAGACAACAACCCACTTACTGACATACTTACCACTGCAAAACTCAATGCAGCTGGTCACCGATGGTTAGCGGCCCTATCCACATACAACTACAAATGGTATTCAGGCTCTGTGCAAGACATTGAATACTCAACAGTGTGTAGAGCAGTTGGGAGTGTCCCCTGAAGTCATACCTGAATGCTATGCATTTCCCACCAGACTAGACGTTGGTTCCCTTGAGCATTTGAGTTCCCAAAGGTGCAGTGTGTGATTTTTAGCGACATCTAGCGGTTCGGCTGCGAGTTGCACTGAGGGCTCAGCCCACTGCTCACCCCTCCCTTTCGAAGAAGCTACGGTGCCTGAAACTGGACAAACATATCGTCGTCTGAGACAGCAGAGAATAGCCAGAGTAAGCCAAGAGTGTACCACACTCCATTATAAACCACATCATGGATAAAGTTTACAAAGCCATAGTCAGGTGAGGATCAAGGGTCTTAATATATAATATAATAATAGTAATCAGCTGATTGTCTCACAAACGTAACCAGCACATTTCCCCCCACATAGCAAACCCATAATACAGCGAGGGAGAAGAACCACATGAAACTATGCAACTATATGTTGTTTCTAACAGGAAAGTAAAAGTTTAGCTGGCTCAATATGAGCTGTTACTGTGGCTGAGCTGGTTAAAGCGTAAAGCCTTGTTTAAACTCAACGCGTCCGCATGAGCCCAAAGGTGCGTGCGGCAAAAATGGCATGATTGTACAGCGCGCGCGCCTCCGCATCCCCTAGACACCATTTACTACACACAATAGGCTTTCTTTCTCTGATTTTGAAAACTCTTCGCGATCGACTTAAAATGCTTCCAAGATCGACGGGTTGGTGATTCCTGTAACGTTACTGTTTTACGGTCAATGAAAAGAGTACTAATCAGCTGTCTCACGAACGTGCAGCACATTTATCCCCACATAGCAAAGCCATAACACAGCGAGGGAGAAGAACTAAGTTACATGAAACAATCCAACTACATATTTTACACCACTGACAAGGGAAAAGTCACTACTCACGGTGTTTATGGCTAGCTTCTAGCTTTCTGCTGCTTCTCTTTCAAGGTAGTGACGAAACGCGCTCTGTAGCGCTGTTTGTTCGCTGTCGGCTACGGTAGAAACATGACGTCACAATATGTCGACCTTCATAGAAGGGGATTCCCGCGGTTATGTAGATATAAATGTCTCATTCTAAGGTAATAAAAACATTACGGTTTATTAAGTAAGTTCTTTATACACCACTGACAACATAGTTATGGATGTCATATTGCATTTCAGTTAATAGATACTCAAATTTTGTACACATTGCACCTTTAATAAAAGCTCACGAAGAAGACCCTGCTATTTCTCCAGTGAGACATGCTGTGCAAAAAGGGCAGTTTTTTTCATTATCCAGGGACAAAGATCCTGAAGTACACCTTCTACAGAAAGAAGGATCCAAATTTGTAGTAAGGAGAGGACTATTATTCCGGGTGGTACAGAGACAACAACATGAAGAGTGTCTTCAGCTTGTTTTACCGCAGAAGTATCGGTCAATGGTCTTACAGTCCCTGCATAATGAAACTGGACATCTAGGAGTAGATAAGACCACTGCTTTAATAAAATATTGATTCTATTGGCCAAAGATGTCAAATGAAATTGACCAGTATGTGAAGAACTGCGGAAAGTGTATTCTTCGTAAGACACAGCCCCAAAGAGCCGCACCGTTGAAGCAGATCACCAGCAATGGTCCCATGGATCTTGTTTGTATTGATTTCTTGTCCTTGGAGCCTGATTCAAAAGGAGTGTTCAACATCCTTCTAGTTACTGATCACTACACTAGGTACGCTCAAGCCTTTCCGACGAAAGACCAAAAAGCCATGACGGTTGCCAAAGTGTTATGTGAAAGGTATTTTGTTCATTACGGATTACCTGCACGTATACATTCGGATCAGGGACGCGACTTCGAAAGCAAGTTAATCCATGAATTGCTGAAGATGTTGGGGATTCAAAAGTCAAGAACGACTCTATATCATCTTCAGGGGGATCCGCAGCCAGAACGATTCAACAGAACTTTGCTGTCGATACTTGGGACTCTTGACAAGTCTCAGAAGCAAAAGTGGAGTCAGCATGTCAGTCAACTAGTACATGCTTATAATTGTACAAGAAATGACGCAATTGGATATTCCCCCTATGTCCTCATGTTTGGACGAGAAGCAAGACTCCCAAATTGATCTCTGTTTCTCTGTCTCATCTGAAGGCGAAGCAGAAAATTACCAGCAATATGTATCTAAGCTAAGAACAGACCTAAAAAGGGCCTACCAAGTAGCTTCAGATGCTGCAGACAAGAGCCACCAGAAAAACAAAAGATTACATGATGCCAGTTCGAGATCAAATACTTGAAGGAGATCGAGTTCTAATGAGAAATCTAGGAGTCGCAGGAAAGAACAAACTGGGAAACAAATGGAGCTCCTTACCGTATGTGGTTGTCAGTAAGATGCAGAACTTACCTCTCTACCGTGTAAACACTGAGAAAGGTAAGGGAACTGTCAAGACATTGCATAGAAATCATCTTCTGCCTATCGGATACCTGGTGAGAATGCCAAAAGAAACAGAGGAAAAGAAAGTACCCCAGACACCAGTGACGAGGTCCCAGACTCTTCGACAAACTCCTCTTCATGAAGCAGGAACAGCTGATGTACCTGTGGAAGGAAGTTATGCAGAGGATGAGTTATCTTCAGATTGCGAGGATGTTGATTTATACATACCTCTAGAAACCATGGAAGAACTTCATAGCCAACCAGAATCCCAGAATCTGAGATCAGTTCTACAGAAAAAAGGAGTGTCTGTCCCTGTAGTGAGTGAACCATCCAGAGCTGTGACAACAGTGAGGGAAAAGTAAGACAATTTATTAGATTCTGAGCCAAAGAGGATGAGTGATACTCTGGAAAGGGAAAGACAGGATGATGAAACAACGCAAGAAGTTGAAAGACCTAACACTCCAGTGGTAGAAGGGAATAACTTACCTTTTCCTGAAGAACCTGACTGTGAAGAGAATCCAAATGGTTTGGAGCCCGCTCGAGAAATTAGGTCTAAAAAAGAAATAAAGCCAGTAGTAAAACTCAGTTATGATGAGTTGGGTAAATCTACAAACCGCCCAATATATACCATTACCCATGGTATGCCAGTGCACTGCAGTTTTGTTTCAGAGGGTAGGAGAAGTAATTGTAACACTATTTGGTGCCACCCTCCTGCTACTTGCTGTAAATGCAGTAGAGTAGCTGAGAGAAAAAGAATTAAAGACTTGTAAAGTCCCAAAAGTTTGATGAGGACCTCAAACATTTAGAAGGGGGAGGGTGTAGCCCAGTGAGTCTAAAGACACTAAATTACTGTTTGAAAGTAATATGTTTATTTACATCATAATGTGTGTATTTTATTTATTCTGTGCCTTTACAGTGTTTTCATATGTATGTATATAGTTATATATATATATATATATATATATATATATACATAATATTATTTAATGTTAAATGTCTTATTTATGTACTCACGTATCACGCAATGGACGTAAAGGAGGGGCGTGGCGAAGAGTGAAAAAACCCCCAGAAAAATGGGTCGGGAAAGAAAAAAGATTGTAGAGTGTAGAGGCTGAATAATAGGATTTTCACACGATAATCCACGATAAAAAAAGAGAGCGAAACATCCAGTCTTGCGAGCTGAAGCCGACATCATCGTATCGCAGGACACATCGCGTTCTGGAAAACTTCAGGCCTGCAATGTAGGGTGTGTGTGTGAATGAGAGCGTGAATGTGGGCCCAATTAAGTGAGTTTTGATTTAAATTACTGAGTATTTCATTGGGTTTAATACCAATTGAAAGACTGTGTTATTGAGTTGTACATTAATATGTTTCAGGGTGTTTAATACTTGTGAAGATAAGTGTTTGGTTTATTTCAAATAATTGTAAACTATTTATAAGGATTTAATTTGACATTTTATTTCATTTCAAAAGAGTTTATTTTCACATTTGATTACTTGTCACATTTCCTTACTCAATTCATTGGGTTATTTAAATATATAAAAAGACTCATAAGACCAGTATTGGATTCAATAGTCTTTATTGCTGCTGAAGGGAATGGATAATACATGTGATTATTATAGGTAATCATAAGAGTGAAACGAATACTTACCCAGGCCCCAGCTTTAACATAGCGGGTATCATTACTGGGGTTACATATTCTTCTCCAAATGGAACAGCGTAAAATGGAGTTCAAGTTGGAAATGGAGAAACGAAAATTAGAACAGGAGACAGTGTTTTCACAGCAGGTTTTAGAAAAAAGAAAATTAGACCTGCAACAACAGCATCTTGACCTTATGAGAGAAGGTAAGGTAAGAATGTTGAGTGACGGTGATTTACATGAAGTGGTAGAGAGTACTCCGCTTTCTTCTAATTTTAATGTGGCGGCAAATTTGCGGTTGATGCCTTTGTTTGATGAGGAAGATGTAGACACTTTTTTTGTGCGATTTGAACGCCTTGTGGACAAACAAAAATGGCCCGAAATGGAACGCACCTTGATGTTGCAATGTGTTTTGACTGGTAAGGCGAAGAGAGCTTGTTCTGCTTTGAGCTGGACTGATAGTTTAAGAACACACTGCCAAATCAAACGGCTATTTATATTTTGGAGCGGTAGGTGTCTACGCCGGCTGAAGCAGCGGTTTTAGTCGATGAATATGAGTTGATACATAAATCCTGCTTTGCTGTTGGCCGCTTGTAAAATGAACACACTGCAAAAATGTCAACAACCTCGCGTTATGCGAATACGAAATTGGCTGGTAAATTCGATTTGGCCTTAATTTGTAACTATTGTCCTGGTCATGGTCACTGGAAAAAAAGATTGCCCTGTACTTAAAGCAAAAGATCAAAATCACTAACAAGCCTTCGGCATTGGCTGCTGTAGTACCCATGACTGATGTCTTGGGTCCCTCTTGCTTCACGTCAGATGTTGAAGAAATTAACAAAACAGTTCATTCAAATTCAAATTTTTCACCTTTTGTTTCTGATGGTTTTGTATCTCTTCTGCAGGGTGAGAAAATTCCGGTGAAAATTTTGTGAGACACTGGCGCTTCTAATTAGTTTATTTTTGGATCGGTATTGCCTTTCTCAAACGAAACTTTTACTGGTGATTCACTGTTGATTTGTAAAGTAGGTCTGACAAAGATGTCTGTACCTTTACATAAGGTTGTTTTGTTCTCTAATTTAATTCAAGGTGAAGTCGAATTGGGGGTGAGACCAGCTCTACCAGTGGAAGGAATTTCAGTGATTCTGGGGAACAATCTGGCAGGGGGTGGGTTTGGAGTGATGACTTACCTTTACCTTTTACCCTTACCTTTGATTGTTCATCTAAACCTGTTTCTACTGAGGATGTTGATGAGAGTGTGCAGAGTTTACCTGATGTTTTTTTCAGCATGTGTGGTTACGCGTGCTGCCAGTCAAGCAGTTGCCACTACAAAAAGTGTAGAACCGTCTTTGGCGGAGGAAGGCATCTCGTGGCATACTATTCTATTCACATACTATTCTCTCTGTGTCTCAGGGTAAGTTGATTAAGGAACAAAAGGCAGATTTCACTCTGAATGTTCTATTTTCACAGGTAATAACTGACAATAGTGCCGCACAGGGGTATTTTGTTCGTGAGGGAATTCTGATAAGAAAATGGACACCGAAAGGCTAAAGCTTTCCTGAAAGAATCTGTTGTTCAAGTAGTAATTCCAATGCCGTTTTGTTAGATGGTATTAAAACTCACTCATGATGACTTATCTGGACATCTTGGAGTGAAGAAGACTTATAATCGCGTTGTCACGGTTTGGGTTTTGTGTGTCTTGTTCTTGTCTGTCATGTGATTCCTGGTTCGTCATGTGATCCTGCCATGTGTCTTGTCATTTGTTAATTGTCTGATCATTGTTCACAGGTGGTCCTTGTCTTGTAATTAGTCTGCGGCTGCGTTCCAAACCGCATACTCAATGAGTAGGTACTTAATTTCATTGAGTACTTACTTAACGAGCACTAAAAGAGTAGGTACTTAATAGCCAAATCTCGTTGAGTATGAATGCGATCCGGACATCATCCGCCATGTTGACGTTATCATTTGACCTATGACGTTATCACAAGCGCAACAATTTAAAAGTAATGAGCAACAGGTGCACCACCGACATCTCACTGCATCAGTACAACCTAACTAGAACAGTTTTTCATCAGCGTTTGAAATGGTTGGCATGTCTGCAATAGTTAGACGAATGTGTGCACAAAGGAGACGTCGGGCTGCTGCTCGGAGATCTCGCCTTTGGAGAAGACTGATGATTTTACACTCAAACAAAGCAAGTATTACTACTTAAAAAAAATAAGATTACCCCAGAATGAATTGCATTACTAGCCCACCCCAACACTTATGCACAATAATGACAAATGCTGACCAGCACTTAATTATATAACATTTTCTTAATTAAAATTATATATTTTGGTAAAACAAGCAAACTGTTGTATTGTCATATGACATAGATGTATGAATACACACTAGACAAATGCAGCTGATGTGAATACATACAATTTCATTCAAGCAATGATTAATGCAAGAATTCATGAAATGAATATTTTATTGAAACATGAATAAATATTTAATATGAAACATGAATAAAAATAAGTAAGTAAATGAATGAATAAAAGATATCATATCATCACAATAAATAAATACATATACAAGTCAATACCACATGAAACATTGCTTTATTTAAGCTTTTTGTTCTAACAAACTATGATGTATTGACAGGCGGTGAACCCCACATCATACTGCCATCTCAACAGAGCTGTTCCCATTCTGCGGCTTTATTTTGATGAAGCAGCTGACCACCGTGCCCACCTTCGCCTGTCTCTGCCGTCCATCAGGTCCCTGATTGCTGCAGTCAGACTGGGATCGGAGCATGGATGGGAACGGGAGATTGAGGTCCTTGTGTTCCTGCACTGGCTGGCCCATGCAGCATCCTACAGGGTGGTGTCGCAGGCCTTCGATATCCCAAAGACCTCTGTGTATAACATTGTGCACAGAGTGAGCAAGGCCATCATGGGAATTTTGAGGAGGGTGATCTGCTTTCCGACCGGAGATGACCTGGAGGCAGTGGGAGCAGGATTTGCACAGCTGTCTGGGTCACCAGCTTTCAGCAGAGCAGTTGGTGCAATAGACGGCTGTCATATCCGTATCAAACCTCCAGCAAATAACTCCCACTGCTACTTCAACAGGAAGCTGTTTCACTCCATCCAACTCCAGGCCATCTCTGATCACCGGGGGAAATTCCTTGATGTGTTTGTGGGGTATCCTGGGTCTGTGCACGATGCCAGGGTGCTGAGGAACAGTCCAGTGTATGCTGGCGGCCTTTATCCACCTGCAGGCAAGTGCATCCTCGGGGATGGAGGCTATCCTTGCCTGAGTGCCCCCATCTGCCTCATCACCCCGTACAGAGAGCCAGTACAGAACCCTGTGCAGGCTCGTTTCAACAGCAAGCACTCCCGTGCCCGCAACATCGTGGAGAGAGCGTTTGGGATGCTGAAGACACGCTGGCGCTGTATCTTCTTCAAGGCCTTGGAGGTGAGCCCTGCCTTCGTGCCTGAGGTTGTTGCGTGCTGCGCTGTGCTTCACAATCTCGCTCTAGCCAACGGGGACATCGTTGAGCCAGAGGATGAGGAAGACCTTGATGACGGCCTCCCTAATCCCCACAACCTTGAAGCAAGAGTGGGAGAACATGCACGGGACAATCTGGCTGCTGCGGTGTCTGCTCCAAACATCCCTGTGCCTGCTCTCCATGAGCACGACTACCTTTAAAACATTTAAGAAAATTAAAATGTTTTACAATTCATTTTGTCAGCATTCCGTTTCTTGCCAAATGTAATTTTATAGGTTTACAATTACATGCAAATATTAGTTAGAGCTTTACTACCTTTGTAGTGTAGTGGGCTAAACCACTGAACTGGTTAGCAGAAGATTGCTGGTCGATCAGCAAGGCTCTTTACTCCAGGTTTGTCCAGGGTCATTCTCCCTGTAATAAATGCATTTAGTCACTTTGGATAAAAACATCTGGCAAATGCATAAATGTGATTGATTTTTGTAAAGCTTTTTTTTTTAAATGGTCTCAGACATAAACGCTCAAAGCTGTTTATTTCATCAAGGTAGAACTATAATACAAAATGCATACATTTACTACAATTTCTATTTGGTGGGTGAAAGGGTTAGTTCACCTCAACATATAAATACAGCCATTATTTATGTGCTTTCATGTAAAGCACCTTCGCCTGTCTCTGCCGTCCATCAGGTCCCTGATTGCTGCAGTCAGACTGGGATCGGAGCATGGATGGGAACGGGAGATTGAGGTCCTTGTGTTCCTGCACTGGCTGGCCCATGCAGCATCCTACAGGGTGGTGTCGCAGGCCTTCGATATCCCAAAGACCTCTGTGTATAACATTGTGCACAGAGTGAGCAAGGGCATCATGGGAATTTTGAGGAGGGTGATCTGCTTTCCGACCGGAGATGACCTGGAGGCAGTGGGAGCAGGATTTGCACAGCTGTCTGGGTCACCAGCTTTCAGCAGAGCAGTAGGTGCAATAGACGGCTGTCATATCCGTATCAAACCTCCAGCAAATAACTCCCACTGCTACTTCAACAGGAAGCTGTTTCACTCCATCCAACTCCAGGCCATCTCTGATCACCGGGGGAAATTCCTTGATGTGTTTGTGGGGTATCCTGGGTCTGTGCACGATGCCAGGGTGCTGAGGAACAGTCCAGTGTATGCTGGCGGCCTTTATCCACCTGCAGGCAAGTGCATCCTCGGGGATGGAGGCTATCCTTGCCTGAGTGCCCCCATCTGCCTCATCACCCCGTACAGAGAGCCTGCTTGCTGGCTCTCTGTCTGGCTAGAGCGAGATTGTGAAGCACAGCGCAGCACGCAACAACCTCAGGCACGAAGGCAGGGCTCACCTCCAAGGCCTTGAAGAAGATACAGCGCCAGCGTGTCTTCAGCATCCCAAACACTCTCTCCACGATGTTGCGGGCACGGGAGTGCTTGCTGTTGAAACGAGCCTGCACAGGGTTCTGTACTGGCTCTCTGTAAAGCTAGATCCCTCTGTTTTTTTGTTGTTTAAATACAAAAGGGAATTTTTGTCAAGTTTGTTCTGCTGGTTTCATACAATATCAGTCAATGGAGCCCAACTTTCAGAAGCTTCCTGGCATTTTGATTATGCTTTTGAAGCTTCTGAAAGTCTATTGAGTGGTATTGTATTAAACCAACAGTACAAACCTGACCAAAATCACCTTTTGTGTTCAGGAAAAAAAAAACAGAGGGATCAAACAACATGAAGGGGAGTAAATAATGACTGAATTATTTGCTTGGGTTCATTAACCCTTTTTTTGCTTGGGTTCACTAACCATAGTTAATGCAAAACTTAAGGTAGTTTGTGTAAACAGTCTCAAGTTCAGCTTAGGTCATGGAGGGCTATTGTCCAACCCTAATTATACACACCTGAATCAATTTAAACCAATTAGTAACTGACTACTTGAAAATTACAGACAGGTGTGCAAGAACTGAACCCTCCATGACCTGCCTTGACAATCCCTGCATGAGCTCTGTGTGCATTTAGAAATCATATAATACACTCCTATAAAACAGTTGTTTTAAAGTTGTTGTTTTTTACATTACACCACACATTCACTAATTATTCATCACTTCATAAATATTTAATTTATGAATTTTATCACAATCTTAAAGTATCAATAAATTCCTAGAAGTCTATAATGTAGGCTACTGTGAATGCCTAGAAATTGTTTGTTTTATATACATAGTATTGTACAAAAATCTTAGGCCACCATTTGTTGTTGTTGCACAGTACTGTGTGTGTATGTATATATATATATATCATTTAATTCATTTTAACCCAATTGTGTAAATGATCATAAGATGTTTTTTGTTAATGAATTTATTTTTTTGCAAGGATTTCAAGGACAGAAAGGAATTTTTCATCCCTTTCTTTTGTTTCTTTATCTCTCCTTTCCTCTCTCTCAATTGCCTCCCGGTGCCATCTCTCTTCTCTTTCTCTTACTTCTCTTTCTTGCCTTTCGTCTTTCTCTCGTCTCTCCCGTTCTCTTCTGTCCTCCTTCTCCTCCATTCCTCTCCACAGTCTCTCCTCCCTCTCAGTTGCTTTCCTCTCTCTCTTCTCTTCTCTCTCCTCCATCTCCTGGATCAGGTCCTCCAGATCTTTCACCCTTTTCCTGGCTCTTGCTGGCTCTGGCCTCACTGAGGATGAAGAGGATGAAGAGGATGAAGAGGCCACAGCAACATCCGGCCCACATGAGGCAACGAGGGCAGGAGGAGTGATGGATGGTCTGCCCCCGATTGGCTCATCCATGGCAGTGTACCACTTCCAGGACGCTGCTGTGGCCCCTCCATCCTCAGTGCTCACCCCTGTCTGCGGACATTTCAGATCCTGCAAAAATGCACAAGCATGATACAAAAGCAGTCATTTTAACATCACAATATTTAATTATTTTATTTCTGTATTAGAAGTAACAAAATTATCTTACTTTGTATTTTTGTTTAAGGTTTTCCCATTTTTTTTTTTACAAATGCCGCCGTCACCCTGCCTTGTAGGTCCTGCTCCACCACAAAAGATCTGCAGCAAATGCAGAGAAATCAAGGATCAAAAAAGTGCTGTAATATCTCTGTTGAGATATACTACAAATAAACAATTAAATAGATTTTTAATTATTTCTGTATACTCACTCAAAGCCTTTGATGGCAGCATTCCGCTTCCCGGTGAAGAGGGCTTCATGAGCCACTCTCCACCGGATAAGCAGATGCGTGTGCTCATCTGTCCCTGTAACATCCAGAGAAGATTTATGTTACCTCTGTGATTTATAAGCTCAATACTACATTTACATGTTGATCATAAATGTTCCACAATTTTTCAACAGTACTTATGGACAAATGAAATAGATTACTTATGTTTAGTTACTTTATGTAAATTTATTAAACATTCGTCTAATGAAAACAGTGTTGACAACAGTGAATTATCTTAAACAATAGTACACATACATAACTCAGAAGTCTATTTCATATCTATTAGACGTAGAAATATGCAATTCTTATATTAGATTTTCTTACCAGATATTAAATAGACATTTAGTAATTGTATTAGAGATGCATACGGTTTAAAATGTATGCAAATCCACTTTGGAGACGTATGTGTCCTTACTGGAGCTCCTCTGTTAGCTAACTTAATAAAATGTGATTTACAGCAAAATCACAAATTTACCATACTATATAGCGTCTTTACACCTTCAACAATTCAACAGTTTACTGTTCAACACATGCGATCATTCGATTTGTAATATCTAATACTCACATTTGAAAACACTCTCGTCCGTCATCATTTGCGTCATGTTCGAGTATGACCTATCCTTCTTCTTCTTTTTTATGACGTATCCTCTCGCGTGGCCTCCTGGGATAGAAGAGTATCCATCGGTTGAGCACTCAAAAATCTGGCCGGAAGCAGTAAGCCATCCGGGAACTTCTCGCCTCCCCTTTATGAATACTGATGTTTCGAACGTACTGCTTCCTTCACGTACTGTTTTCGCCTACTATATAGTAGGAGAGTAGGCATATTGGAACGCACTTAAGTCCGAATCTCGCGATAATTAGTACGTCATCCAGGTAATTCTCGCCTACTCTTTTGGATTCATACATACTTTTTCGCTCGCCTACTCTTTTTCCCATACTAAATAGTAGGGAAGTATGCGGTTTGGAACGCAGCCTGCGTATTTAAGCCCTCATGTTTGCCCTGTGTCTTTGTCTTGGATTGAATGTTATATGTGAATGTTTTGTAGTCTTGTATGTTCCGGCCCTTGTTCTTGTTTCAGGCCTTGCCCTGCCTTTGTTTTGTGTTGATTTATTATTGGTATTAAAGTTTGCGTTTGGGTCCTCACCAGCTCGCCTCCAGTGGATCATTCATAACACGCGTAATGCATAATTTCTTTTGGCCTCGCCTAAAACGTAATGTGTCTAAATATATACGAACGCGTCATACATGTCAGTTGTCAGGCAAGCCTAATCAAAATCCCCGGCCAATTCCTGCTGTGTGTGGACCGTTTAACCACCTAATCATGGACTGTGTTGGACTCTTACCCCGTTCCAAATCTGGTAGTGAATATTTGCTGACCATTATGTGTCAGGTTACGTGGTGTGCTGCTGCCTTTGCGTTACGGTCAATCACAGCAAAATCCGTGATCAAAGCATTGTCTCAATTTATGTCGGTTTTCAGAATACCTAAAATTATACCGTCAGATCGGGGTACTAATTTCACTTTTGGTGTGTTTGAGGAAGTTTTGCGTCAACTTAATATTAAGCATAATATATCCACTGCATATCATCCTCAAAGTCAGGGTGAGTTAGAACGCTTTCACCAGTCACTTAAGTCCTTATTACGTGCTTATTGTACGGAATTGGATCGAGACTGGGAAGAGGGCTTACCTTGGCTTATGTTAGCGGCAAGAGAAGTGACTCAGGAGAGTACTGGGTTCAGCCCGAATTAACTCGTTTTTGGGCATACCGTTCGTGGGCCGTTAGCTATATTGGGAGATGCCTGGGTACCTACTTAACAGCCCAAAAAGTTGACTGAGTATGTTGATGGTTTTGAAAGACGATTTTTTGAAGTGGTTAAAGTGGCAAAGGTGAACCTGGAACAAGCACAATCAAAAATTAAATGTTTTTATGATCGTAGGACGGAACATCGGTCTTTTTGTGTTGGCGATAAGGTACTGGCCTTGTTGCCTGTAGCTAGATTTGCTGGTCCATACGTCATCATACAATGGGAAGCTGATAAAAAACTATGTCATCAGTATGCCAGAGAGAAGGACTAAAATCCAGTTATGTCATGTGAATTTGCTTAAATCTTATTATGTGTGGGAGGAACGGGTATCGCCTCATAAAACAGAATCAGTTGCTTTGTCCATGGATCAGGGCTTATCACAGGACGAGTTGCCTTTGACGGATTATGAGGAGGTCCTGGAACCTGAAGACTGCATTATGTGTCCTCGGTTAAGTAATTCGGAAACTTTGAGAAATTTGCCAACGTTCCTTGAACATCTTCTTACTGAATAGCGTTGTGAATTGGCTGAGTTAATTAGGCAATATTTGTCCTTGTTTTCTGGTGTTTCTACAACAACATGACATTGCTATGGGTGATTCCCCTCCGATATGTCAGCGCTTTTATAGAGTACCGTGGGAAAAAAGATAACAGGTGAAGTCAGAGGTCAAGTATTTGCTTGATAATAATCTAGCCGTTCTGTCACTCTCAAGTTGGTCTTCTCCCTGTTTGTTAGTAATAAAAAGGACGGGACATTTTTGTTAGTAAATAAAAAGGATGGGACATTTACATTCTGTACAGATTATAGAAAACTAAATGCAATCACTAAACCAGACTCTTTTCCACTTCCACGTATAGAGGATTGCGTCGATCGGGTGGTACAGCGAAATATCTTAGCAAGTTTGACTTGTTAAAATGATATTGGCAGGTCCCATTGACTGAGCGTACTTGTGAAATCGCTGCTTTTATTACTCCAGATGGTGCATATTTATATAACGTTGAGAGCTGGGCTTGAGGGGTGTGCGGTTTACTTGGACGATTTAGTTGTGTATAGTGATTCATGGGAGGAACATTTATTCCGAATTCAGTCTTTGTTCAATCGCTTGAAAGACACTCGACTCACCGGGAACCTAGCGAAGTGTGAATTCGCTCGGGCCACGGTGGCTTATTTAAGTAAGGTCGTTGGTCATGATCGTTATTCGACTGGTGAATGCAAAAATTGAGGCAATCAATAAGTATCCTCCATCCTGTACAAAGCGGAAGTTGATGCATTTCCTAGGGATGGTGCGGTACTATCGGAATTTTTGTAGGAACTTTTCAGGAAATGTTGCCCCATCTGTTGAAAACGTCACGTACGTTTGTTTGGAGTTCAAACTGTCAAAATGTCTTTGAGAATGTTTAAGCGCTGCTTACTAGTGCTCCAGTCCTTGCCGCTCCTCAGTGGGATAGATCGTTTAAAATGCATGTAGATGCTAGCAAGGTAGGGGTGGGAGCTGTCCTTTTACAGGATGATGATGAGGTAGTTGATGAAATGAAAGCTTTAGCATAAAGTTCTGCCAGGAAGACTTAATTACTTAGTCACTTACGTATTACCTTAACATCTATCCAATCACGTCCTTATACTGTATAAAAGATTGGTACTTACACATGTTTGAGTTCGAAGATGCCGATGTGACAACTATCGCTCTCGTTCAGTTGCCATCCAACATGCTTTAGGACACGCATATTGTTTACGATTATCAAGTTACAACGATGAATATGTCCCGCCGTCTCTCCTGCCTCACTTCGAAGTTCCCGCATTCAGTGCCGCATCTCCCCATTGGAACAGCGGTCTCCGGAGAGTTTGATCAACCATGGCTTCTCAAGAGACGACCTGCTCTTTTAGGCCCAAAATACTGGGTAACCCATCAGTTTCCATTTCAACGACATCGAAAGCCTCAACATTGTCAGCTCAGCCAAATAATCCGGCAGGAAGAGAACTGTAAAATCATCCTCAACTTGTCCAGCAAAAAGAACCTCGCTGTCTGCACGGGTGCCATTTGTTCCGCTGATCACCGATCCACCGACATGAATCAACAACTCTGCAATTCACGAGAGGCAATCTTCTCACACTGGTTTTAAAGTTCAAGCTCCACTTCCAAGGCTTCGGGTCATTCAGGTAAGTATTTAACTTGGCTACTACGCTGCTTCCTACAACAGCGGCAGAGTTCAACTGGTAATTACGGTGACGTGGCGTGTTTCTAATAACTGCTGATATGCAGACTGCAACGCAACATACTGCAACGCTCTAAACAGCAGGGCCGGATAGCTAGCCTTAATGTTTGTTACAAGTGTAAGCAAAGATTCGCGTAACCGATATTCCACTGTGCAGTGGTAATCTAATAATACCAGCCCCGCTTATCCCACGCTCACATGGGCAGTTGCAAAATACTAACAACTGCGCAACTGAATAAAAAAAATAAAATAAAATAAGCTTAAGAGTAACAGAATATTAAACTGGCTTTAAAACATGCCATATTCACCGGTCGCACTCTTCATAACGTCTGCTCTCACCACTGTTGAAAAACGTATAAAAAAAAAAGCTGAGCTAAAAGAGAGCAATTGCCTGTTATGCATATGCAGTAGTAGATCACCCTACAATGGCAGTAAATGACATATTTACACAAGTGTTGTAAATTCACAACTATTTTACACCATATTTACTTAATTCATATTATTAAGGTCCTTTTTTACTTAAAATTTAGATCTACAATTTTAGAAATGTGTAAAATCGCCGTAACACACAACCTTTCCAGGTGACTACTTAATCCACTGATATGTGTGATATAAATATTTCATGTGATGGGTATTTCCACCTTAAATGTACATTGAAATGCAGTCTAAGGATGCTCCGGTCAAAGGCCACATATACTTAAGCAAAAAATTGCTTAAAATAATTACTTAAGAATTAACCCTGTGTTCTATTTTTGTCAACGAACCGACTCAGGCCTCCGAGTCAAAAAAAAAAAAAAAAAAAAGGACGCCACCCAGAAGCTGTTGCTATGGTAGCACTGGCCGAGTACCAGGCGCTTATCAAAACGCAGCTATTTGAAATTCTAAAATTTTCACTATTTCATGTTTTAGTTATCTTCTGTTAGCAACGCTAGCCACGTTAGTAACACCCGTTTGAAACAAGGCTAATACAATATTGCACTCACAACAAGACCGATTCCCATACCCACAGGCAGTAAAGTATTGCAGTAATACGAGTGATTAAAATAGTCATTTAAACAACCAAAGTGGTCCAAAAACAATGAAAACAATTCATACAAGTCACACAGGGCGCATTCCGCATCGGAATTTCTTGCTCGGTGTCCTCACGGTGTCCGACTTCTGAGCTGGGTAAAGAAATGGATTCTATGCTTAAAACAACGGATAATCAAGCATCATTGAGGTATCGATAGTAGCTTCTTGACGGGACGCCGTCACCTTACTTCAGGTAAGCATCATATTAAGAAGTCAGTTTTAGTTGGTTATATTAGTATTAAGAATTTCCATGACATATGTTTAGATGAAGGGTGTATGTCCGATCTCAGATTTGGATACCCGGATCAGTAAAGGCCAGATGAAATTACCAAGCTCACTCAAGGTTCGTTTCATTTGCGCTTCACCAAAAAATTTTCCTATAGCCGTCGCAGCGTCTTTTGGGGTTTGATGTGGTCGCTAAACATATGTTGCTTGTGCTAACGAAGCAAGGCTGCCATCATAAAGGCAGATCTTCTTGTCAGATGATTATGCCATTTCTGACAACAACAAAAAAAAACTGTTACGTCAGACGGTAGCTGCAAGCATCAGACAGCTTTCCGAACTAGCGTCCGTTGAGAAGCGAATTCTGACATGGCGGGCCGACTGCTTGCTTTCACTTGATTTGTGAAGATCTGAAGTCAGTCATGTAGTGAGAAATAACAGAGAAATGTTAAATTAGATGATCTGCTCAATCCAGCTAGACCGTACTTCATGAAGGCACGGCTCCCTCCACCTTAAAAGCTCATACTTCTGCTTGTTTCATTTTATAACGTTTTGCTTTTCTTCCAGATTCCTCTAATTCCCATCTCGATAATGGCCGGTGGTTCCTTCCTCGTCTACAATTACAGAAATCGTAATTAAATATTCTTGCATTCGTAGATTGCTTGCAGGTATTCGAGTAATAAGCGAACGAAAGTTTGCAATGAAAGACTTGGGAATTAGGATTGCTAACTTTACGTAAAATCAAAGGGATAGATAAATCCTCTAGCACCAGGTAAACACCTGCCTATTACCTTGCTCTTTCGCGATTATTAATCATCTCTATCCACTATAATCCCTTTTCCTTATATACATATTCTGTTAAAAGCCATGTTTTATCTGCTTTTACGGCTTCATGTGTCTTGGGATTTCAACTCAGAATTTAATATTTCGATCCTGTTGTGGTTTTTCCTTTCTATTATGCTTCTCACCTAATTTCTTTAATCTTCTTTAGCACTCTAAGAAGGACACCCAAGGCTCCGGCGTTCACATCTATGTTTTCAATTCTTAAAATCTGCCTAGAACTTCAAAACACGCAGCGCTATTCATATTACCTAACGGAACACCTCTTTCTAAGGCCTGGCTCAGGACTCGAATTTTTCTATTGTTATTAAAGCTGCAGTCTATCCCCCTCTCCCTATCCTGGGCATTTCTTCATAATCGGGGCAGCTACTACAGCAGCTGAACGAGGAATCTCTACACCGGCTATTAAGATCATGGGGAGATGGTCTTCCTCTGCATCTGAATCATATATCAGACCCGATTCAAAACCATTCTTGAAGCTCAGCAAGCTCTCCAGTAACAAATCAGGAAAATACCAATCCAACCACTGGTGGTGGTGTTATGCTATTTCATTGTCCTTACCAATCAGTCATCGTCCATGTGTGGCTAGTGGATTGTCGTCTATGTGTGGCAGTGGCCTGTCCCAGTGAGGCCTTGTCTCTATGTGGCTGTAATAATAAAAATAAAAAAATGCAAAAGTACGATATATGTTCAGCACGGTCTACTGTGACAGTGTAGCCTAACGTGGCCTTGTCCCGTGGTCTTGTGGCCAGTTATGGTATCAGTGTGGCATTAGCAGCCTGTGGCCCAGCGATGCCTTGTCTCTGTGTGGGTCTCAAGACCTTGTGGCATAACATTGCCTTGTCCTGTGTGTGGCCTACGTGGTCTTGTGGCCCTTATGGCCTTGGTTCTGTGTGGCCCTCAGCGGCCCTCGTGGCCTCATTCTATGTTCAGTATGGTCTACCGTGACCGTGTAGCCTAATGTGGCTTGCTTGTGGCCAGTTATTGCATTGGTTGTATGTGGCCTAGGGCCTCGTCTATGTGTGTCTGTCTCTCTGTGGCTTTAGCAGCCCTGTGGCCCAGAGGGCCTCGTCTTCGTGTGGGTCTTTAGGCCTAGTGGAATATAGGTGCCTTGTAGCTAAAAAATATGCCTATGGTGGGCCAGTGGCCCTTCAGGGCATAGGTTCTGTGTGGTCTACCAAGGCCATGTAGCATTCATTGCTTATAAAAAAAAGAAAAAAGAAAGTACCACATGTTCCTGGATCAACATCTTTGTTGATCCTGGAACAACTTTCAGATCATGCAATCAGATTTGAGGGACAAGTTTACAGTTTATGTCAAGTTTAGGCTTACTGTAGACACAGGGTAAGGTGCTCCAACATCAGTGTTATTCACCTATCATTTCCCTCTGATTTTAGGGAAAAGTTATGGGTAGGGATAGGGTAAGGACTACATTTTGGGACAGGCATGTTATTCCAGGATCAACAAAATATGTTGATCCAGGAACATGTCTTACTTGGCAAAATCACGGTGACCTCGGGAATGACAAGGAGGAAGGGGGTTAATATTCACACAAGAACAAGAGAGAGATGTATAGTATGTTTGTATATGTATATGTCTGTTAGTATATGTCTGTAATGTATAGTATGTTTACTGTAGTATTTTCTGTACAATATTGTCAGTTTTTCTCAGATTATTTTTTATGTTTGTTGTTGTTGTTATTTACGGTAATTGTAACCTGTACTGGATACAGTATTTTACGTTTGTCTGTTGTTTGCTGAGCTAACAGTATTATGCACAAAACTGTAGTAGCATGACAACTGGGACATGTTTTGTTGTGATTCTCCATGTTGACATGTTGACTGTAGGGTTGTAACAGTATGAGATTTTCACGGTATGATAATCGTCTCCGAAAATATCATGGTTTCACGGTATACGGTATTAAAGAATCAATATTATTATAATCATCAGCTACAATGACCCTAAAATGAATGAAAACAGATAGGGTTTTTTGGTTGAACATGGTTTATTAAAACAAAGTTTTTTTTTAATGAAATTTTTTAATGAGTCTATGAACTTTTATTTTGACAGGTTGTACTAAACTCCTATGAGTTTCAGTCAAGAGTGTATTTGATGATCATTCTTTTAAATAAAATTATGAAATGCTCATTTATTTATCTCAGAGCAGCTCTGGATATGTTCATGTGTTCACTTCCTCATATAGTGAGTGAGACGGCAGACGCTTTAAACACCATGTGCGTCACACATACTACAGAATATAGATTTACAGTATAGCAGTTTTTTGACACACACTCATATATCGATTTGATTTATTGCACAGCTATATTTTAGATTTATTCATCCATCTATCAAATCGCGCATTTTTCGTGACATCTGCGTCAAAATGGAAATAATACGGCCTTGAGTTATAAATGGAACTTTATCTGCAGGGAGGGATGGTGTTCGCGAATATGGGAGAACATGTTCGACGTATCCTTTTGCGACGTATCCTCCTCTTCGTCCACATTTCTGGACACAACTGGATATCCACCTTCAAGGAAAACCCCATGCTCGTTTTTCGGATACCCAAAGTATTCCCACACTGCAGATTTCAACTTTTTTTCTGCGGGGGGAAGAGATTAGAATTCGCAACCTCTGTCTCAGACATTTTCTCCCCTGTACATGTATGGGTGGAGTCTAAGCTCAAGTGGAAAGAAGTTGCATATGCACAGGTGAGATCTGGTTTAATTTTTTTTCCAAAACCTTGGATAAGCAAATGTTCACGATATGATAATCATACATGTCAATATCGTGATAAACCGCGATACCGGTATACCGTTACAACCCTATTTGACTGATTTGGGTATATGGAGAGAAATCAATGATATTTTCCTCAATCTGCAGCATTGGTCTTGTGTAGTGTTCAGTGAACTATTGTATAGTTGCACTTTCTCTGTGTACTTAAGCTTAAGCAATTGAAAAAAAACTGTAATTCATCTTTGTCATTAGGATACGTACCAAAAACTTTTAAGCTGGCTATGATTAAGCCGCTTGTTAAAAAAAACGCAACTTGATCCTACAGAATTAGTCAGCTACAGGCCGATCTCGAATCTACCTTTTCTGTCAAAGATACTAGAAAAGGCAGTATCCTAACAACTATAGGTATGTTCCTTTTTAGAAAGAAATGGTATCTGCGAGGATTTTCAGTCAGGATTTAGACCGTACCATAGTACTGAGACAGCTCTCATTAGAGTCACAAATTATTTGCTCTTATCATCCGATCGTGGTTGTATCTCTCTATTAGTTTTACTCGATCTTAGTGCTGCATTAGATACTATTGACCACAACATTCTTTTAAATAGACTCGGAAATTATGTTGGCATTAGTGGGATTGCATTAGCATGGTTTAAATCATACTTATCTGGAGATATCATTAGGAAGCATGGCATTAGTGTTCACTGTTATGCTGATGATACTCAGCTCTATATTTCTTCACGCCCTGATGAAACCTACCAATCCACAAAATTAACCGAATGCATAGCTGATATGAAAAACTGGATGACTAGTAATTTCCTACTACTTAATTCTGAAAAAAACAGAGATTCTAATTATTGGACAAAAAACTTCCTCACGTAATAACCTAGAATACTGTTTAACAATTGATGGCTGCTCTGTCAAGTCCTCGTCGTCGGTTAGGAACCTGGGTGTGCTCTTTGATACCAATCTTTCATTTGAAAGTCACGTGACTAGTATCTGTAAAACCGAAAAAATGGAAAAAAAAATTCCATTAAAAATATATCTATATTACATCATATGCTCTCAATTAAAAATGCAGAGTCAATTAACGTAGTGTGATAGCGTAGTGCTACGTCACAAGTAGGATCACTATTCTGCCGTGCAAAGGCAAAAGACCTTAACTTCAATTTTGGTCAAAATGAGTTATTGCCATATTTGGAACAATGGACCTCAGTTTTATCATGTTGACAAATCAAGTTTTTCAACTCTCGGCGACCAGTAAGAAACGCCGAACACTCAGCGCTTGAGCGTTAAATACACACTCAGCACCTCATTAAGCTCATGGCGTTTAAAAAACACGGCGCTCCCATTAAAAACAATTGGAATTATACGCCACCTGAGTGAAAAAACGCTTTGGTGGACAGGCGGCCTTACTGGTCGCCGAGAGTTGAAAATTTTTCAACTTTGGGTAAAACGCAGCGCTCATCACTGTCACTTTTTACACAGCCGTCCATTCACAGTGGAGGAGGTGTGGGACAAATACCACACCGACCAACTGTCACAACATTCTATCTGTACAACGACGTCAACCAGCAGAGCTAACCGAACAAAATGGATGAAAAAATAATTTTTAGTATGAAACAAATTATCTGCGAAATCAGTTACAAGTAAACTGTGCTGCGGATATTCTGTATCACAGCAACGAATCGTTTCAACTGAAAAAACACAGCGCTGCCAAAACGCTCTCAATTGCGCCCACAGCTAGGTGTTTTCAGCAAAGCGTCTAGCGTTTTCAGCTGACTAAAAACGCTTTGGTGGATACACAGCCTCATTACAGTCTTTTAGCTTTGTACCGCTGCACTTTAGAAGGCTGTTATTATAAGTTACAGTGCAGTTAAGGCACTCTGCCTTTGTTTTACCTACCAGCAACACGTTTGCCGCGCTGAAGTTACGGTGTTATGCCTATATGTAATTGAAGCACTTTTGCCACATGCATTAAATAAAGTGAAAATAAAATTGTTGCAGTGGTTATTTTCTATTTAGCATTAAGAATTGCCTATTCTCGCGGGAAAACTATGGTGGAGATGGCTTTGAAACGCAAACACCAAGATCAAGGTTTGGATGATATGGATACATGAAAAAAAAAAATTTATGCTTCAGATTTTGTGAAATTCAACTAAGATACTGGTAGCCTAGTTAGCTAGCTAGCGATGCAAACTTGGGCTAAACTAGGCTAACGTACTTGTCACACAAAACACAACTGTTCCTGATCCACAAATAGCCTACATGATGGTGTGGCAGCTGTAAGACACCATAAATCAAAGATACTATTAACTAGTACTAGTAGTAGGCCTAACGTTACAAGTTTTCTCGTGCCATACAGGGTGGCTAGCTGCCTGCAATATGACAGTCCACTCACTGACAGAAAACAACGCGAGTGGGTTGGGGACGCCTTACGATATGCCTCACGACACACCTCCCCTGGCGAGGAGACAACATTACCACGCACACAAACCAACCCAGCAAATATAACTTAGATCGCAGCTTTTTTTTATTAAACATGGTCAAAATCCATGGAAAACAACATCCACTGAGAAGACAAATCCATTGTTTAAATCCATCATGAACCGGCTGGCTAGCCTAACCTATCACAATGCAAATTTGTCCGGAGGTTGACATTCAATTTTAAGTGTCGCTGTGGGTAGGCTATTAGTAGGGTGACCACGTCCGATTTACACCAACCACTATGAAATTGTCCCGGTTAAACAGGTTACTTTCCTACCTCTTAAAATGTTATTTTACTTAAATTAAGTACAACGATAAAGTTTTAAAATGATCCAGTACAGATAATTGACTTCATATTATTTTTTATTTTTTAATATTCTATTGATGTAATATTAAGGCTTACTAGTAAGAACTCACTAAATGTTATTTTAAGGCTATCATTGTTATCATAGAAATGTTTGTATAGAGTAATAAAAGTCAAAATGGTCAATAAATTAGAAGTAAAGATATTTTGCCTTTGCATGACCCATTATTGTTTTGCAGATAACGCAAAGGCAGAATACAGTTACTTCCGAATAAAGGTCAAAGGTCAAGTTTGAGTCTTTTTGAGGTCTTTTTTTTAAATGTAGATAAATATATTCATTATGACAACTACTTGGCAAATTTTCAGTGTCTTACCTATCATACAATTGACTGGACAACAAAAAAACTTTAAAGTCATTTTTTTCAGTTTCATACTCTGATGAGTTAAGGTCTTTTGCCTTTGTAGGGCAGTATTGGCCGACGCTGGTCGTGTGTGATGCGTGTGACGTATAACAACAGAAGCATACGCTATATCACTAGTAAACTGACTCGAGGCCCACAGAGAAGGAAATGAATAGTTGAAATAAAGTTATTATTTTTGTTTGTTTTTGCGCACAAAAAGTATTCTCGTCGTTTGATAAACTTAAGATTGAGCCACTGTAGTCACTTGGACTATTTTAACGATATCTTTAATAACTTTTCAGGGCAGGCAAGCAATCCCTTAAAAGCCTATGGAGGAGTGATCCAGCTCTCAGATTTAATCAAAAATATCTTAATTCGTGTTCCGAAGAAAAACGAAGGTCTTATGGGGTTGGAACAACATGAGGGTGAGTAATTACTGACAGAATTTTCATTTTTGGGTGAACTATCCCTTTAAGCACATTTTTTTGTAACTGGGTTGGCTATTTTTGCAAAACTCTACACACAAATTAGAAAACCCTTCACCAAATAAGCAAAACATTGTAATTCTCTTGCAAAAGCTAATAAACCCTTCAAACCTTCGTAAAAATGGTATTTTTAAATCAAACAGTTAACACAAGCCATCAGTTTAATAAGCACACAATGCGCCAACTACAAACTGACGGTATGAATAAAAATCACATCTGGCTTTTTCTTTCTCTGTGCACAAGGTAGGCTATGTCAGTTTGAGGTAAAATTTTTTCATCATAGTTCTGTAAACTCACAGGGATCCAAACTTCAAGTACTGGTGTTTATTTACAGACATCAAAACAAACACAAGTGTTTTTTTCCAAGTCAAAACACAAAATAGTAATTTCACTGAGAAAAAAAAAAAAGACTACATCGTGTTGTCTCTCTGGGTCCGGCCACAAAATTTCATCTACATCACATGCAATGTCCTCTAGTCCAAGGCACTGGGGAAAATATCTTCTGGAATGCCATATCCAGGCCTGACATGATGCCTGGTCAATATCCCCACATGCCTCCTCCATTGCCTGTAAAAGGGCTATGCGTTGATGGGGATGACGTCATAGACCTTCCAGCGCCAGGCAGAGAAGAACTCTTCAATTGGATTCAAGAATGAAGAGTATGGGAGGAGTTTGAGTACAGTGAAGAGGGTGATCTGTAAACCGGTTGCGAACCAAAGCAGCCCTATGGAAACTAACATTGTCCCATATGATGACGTATTTGGTCTGGTCTCTGAACATTAGTGAGCATGTTATGTAATGTGTCCAGGAATGTAATAATGTGTGCAGTGTTAAATGGGCCTAGGGATGCATGATGGTGAACAACACCATTTTTACTTATAGCTGCACACATAGTTGTTACCACCACGTTGTCCTGGGACATTCATTATGGCACGGTGTCCAATAATGTTCCTGCCACGTCTCCTTGTTTTAGTGAGGTAAAAACCAGCCTCATTCACAAAAAGCTGCTCATGACCCATGGCATCTGTCTCTAGCTCCATCACTCTCTGGACAAGACAAAACAAATGCAGCACAGCAGGACCATGCACAGCACTACAGTATGCACTTCCAGATTCAGTACCAATGATACTGTAGCACCCCGCTGTGGCCGAGGACACCCACCACTCCGGAGGAGCTACACCAAGTACACCAACGAGGGCCAGACAACAACGTGATATAAAAACTTGATTACTTTTATTAAATATAAAAAGTTTAAGGAAATGTCACTGGAGCAGGACTTCTCATAGGAACCACTCGTTGAGACAGGTCAAAGGAGTCTTCAATGGAGGAAGTTGGTCACCTCCTTGTACAGAACAGCAGCATGGAGGAACGAAGGCGTTAACTTTCAGGCAAGTAACGGCAGACAGTGGACTCTCTTTCCACAGGACAGCAATGGCAGAATGCAGCAGCGGATGACAGGATCTCTGTTCACAGAGCAGCAATGGTGAGTACAGAATCCAGCAGTTAACAACTGAGTCTTCTCTTACCAGAGGACAGCAATGACAGACTGTAGTGGCAGATGACAGGATCTCTGTTCACAGAGCAGCAATGGTGAGTACGGAATCCAGCAGTTAATAACGGAGTCTTCTCTTCCCACAGAACAGCAATAGCAGAATGCGGCGGCGGATAGCGGAATCTCTCTGTTCACAGAACAGCAATGGTGAGTACAGAATCCATCAGTTAACAACAGTCTTCTCTTACCACAGGACAGCAATAGCAGAATGCAGCAGCGGACGGCAGAATCTCTCGGTTCACAGAACAGCAATGGTGAGTACAGAATCCAACAGTTAATAACTGAGTCTTCTCTTACCACATGGCAGCAATGGCAGAATGCAGATCTGCACAACAAAACACAGAGCTAAACTTCTCCTTCCTTTACCAAAGCGGCGTGAACTGGGACACCTGTAGAAAGCTTTACCCACCAACAGTTCATATTATTTCCTGACGCACCGTCGGGCTAGACGATCCCCGACAAAGATTTCAGAGTGCTGGTAGTGTTTAATTTTCCCATACTCGTGCATACATCAAACCACTGTAAACCTCCCCACATGCTCACTTCAATCTTCAGACACGGCAATGACACACCACTTCACAGTGAAAAGGTATACCTTCACTCTACCTCGTCGGGGCCGGCAAATCCACCGTCGTGATCTTCAAAAGGGGGACGTCAGGTTCGACGAATGATCCGTGGATCGGGGCTCACTCGTTTCTCTCACGATAACGACTTGTATATCTAACAATGCTTTCACTCATTCTGTACTCGATCTTAATCATACCCCGCACCTCAGCCGCACTTTATCCTTCCCGTCTCTGCTTCGGTTACTACCCCACCGCTTTCGCCTCTCTTGCTCTCGTGCCTCGCACTTTGAACGCGACGCTCTGCCCTTTGATCGCGACCGCTCTGCCCTTTGATCGTGACCGCTCCGCCCTTTGGCCGCGGCCGCTCCGCCTTCCCGCTTTCTTCCCTCTCGCTTTCTTGCCTCTCTCCCCCTCTTGGTCTTCAAACCGCCGCTTTTAAATCCCCCGTTGGAGACACGCACTCCAATGGCCACTTGATTAGCCGCTGCAGCTGCCGCTTGTCAACACGGTCGGCCATGACAGGCCGCCGGAACCGGCGTGGTGTCGCACCGGAAGTCTCCCCCAGGGCAACTCGTTCCGCTCCCAAAGTTCCTTCTATGTCACCCGGTGACAATACTATAGCTTACCTGCACATAGTCGTATCGCAGTTGTTTTACACGTTCACTGTTTATTTCAAAAGGGACTCTGTAGATTTGTTTCATTCGGATTCTGTTGCGGGCAAGTACACAACATAATACAGAAATGCTCACATTGTGTATGTTTTGGAAGGTGGTGTCATCCTCAATGATGCACTGCTGTATTTCTTGTAGCCTTATGGAATTATTTGCAATCACCATATTGACTATATGGGTCTCTTGTTCTGCAGTGAACATTCTTCCTCTGCCCCCAGCATTTGCACGTCTAGCAATTCTGTAAAGTAACCATTTCAGTATTTTTACATGTATGGTATTGTTGTGTTTTTCATTAGAGTGTGGCAGTGCTACAAAACTTGGTCCAAAGTGACTGTACTAACCGATTCTCATTTCGAAATGTCCATATGATGCTTGCTACAGTGTAGCGGCTCAAGTTAGGCTGAACCCGTTGGCCAGCTTCCCTCAGGGTCATTCCATGGTTGATTACATGGTCCACTATTGTAGCTCTGATGTCATCAGTAATTCTATTTCTTACTCTTCTTACCCTTCCTCTTCCCCCTCCTCGTCCTCCTCTTGCTCCTCCTTGTCCTCTTCCTCTAACTTCACCTCATTGTCCTTGTCGTCCTCTCCCTCTCGCTTCTTCACCTCCGCGTCCTCTTCCTCCTACTTCTTCACCTCCACGTCCTCTTACTCGGCCTCCTCTAATTTTCACTCTTCTCACTCTTCCTACTCCCTCCATTGTACTCCACATGGACAGCTTACCTGTGGCTTATTTATAGTGCTTAGGCTGATTGCAAAGTGAACTTATTATCTAAAACAGTTTTCACATGTGACAGTGTGCCAGACAGTTGGCAAAATAGTGTAAATAATAGCCATACATGTGTATAGTTTTGCTAAGAGTGTGTTGCTCATTTGGAAATTGAGTGTAAAGCAGTTGTGTTTACAGTTCCGCAAAAAGAGTGCTGTGCAGTGGATTACCTACAGTTTTGCAAAGTGTCTGTAACAAAGTGTTTGTGCTTTTAGTTTTGCAAACTAGTGTTTTTGCTATAAGTATTAATAGTTTAAGCATTCATAAAAAACTGTAAGCAGTACCTGGTCAGCTCATAGAGGAACATGCAATATATAAAAACTAGGAACACCCTCATAAAGATGTTCTACTGCAATCTAAAAAATATTATATAAATTATTAAAATAGGTTTTTTTCTACTGCATACTGGTGGAAACACCTTTAGTATGACCTCACCAAACAGGCATGCAACTACCAGATCATTGTGGTTTGTGAGACTGCTCAAATGTTTGTGTGGGGGCCCTGGCAAGGTATCAGAGAAGCCTTTTCAAGTTTCAGACCTTCCTTTCCTTCTTTATTTTCCTTAATTCCCAGACTTCCCAAGCCCTTTCTTTCTTCAGATGTGTATTTGTTAATCGTGGCCACAGTCAAATCTTCTCTGTTAAAAATGTGTTGACTAAAAGAGCTGTAGACATCAATCTCACTTTATTTTCAAAGGAATAATGCCAATATGAGGTTTGAAAAAATAACAGCTTTCCACTGAGCATGCAGAATAACTCAGACCACACTGTGTGATCCTTCTCCAAACACAGTATAACTGTCTTGGCTATTTTAAACCAAGCTTGCTACAGTAGAAGGAGGGGGAAATCAGTCTTGCATCAGATACTGTGTTCAGGGTATGCATGAATCAACAAAAGACAACTAAATGAAAATCTTCTCTCTTCAACCATATTGAATTTTACACAAAACACTTCATCATACACCCAAATAAACAAAATATCACAGAAGAAAAGTCCTGGTGGGAGTGGATGAGTGTGAAATGCCCCATAAAAGATGTTGATGGATAAATGTTGATGAAGTGAGCAGTCTTTAGAATTAACAGTCTTATCTGGAAATGCTAGTAGCTGATGAAATTAAGTATTTGTCCTGGATTCTTTGAATAAAGTCCTTGAGCAGTTGCCCTAATGCACCCAAGCAAACTCCCAATCCAGCACTCCAGGGCTATTTAAGTCACGGGTAATACACAAATACTGGTTGAGCAGCAAACTTAACGTTTCTCAGACCAGGATTACCATTGTGAACAGCAGATACCGTGTGGTTACGAAACTGAATCTACCTCTTACTCTTCTAATACATATATATATCCAAATTCACAACCCGATAAAAGTAAGTAATTATGTCTAAACAACTAGAGAATTTACAAGCCACATATATATATATATATATATATGATCACTATATATATATATATATATATATATATATATATATATGAGAGAGAGAGAGAGAGAGAGAGAGAGAGAGAGAGAGAGAGAGAGAGAGAGAGAGAGAGAGAGAGAGAGAGAGATATATAGATATAGATATATATACAGTAGATATATATATATATACGGGCATCTAGTGGTTACACCATTGCATTACATACATTTTTCTTTTTTACTCCCACCAGATGGCACTGGTCTGCCTTCCAAAAATGTTAAATGCCTTGTCTATATTTTAACATGAAACCCCTCCTTAATTAAAAAAAAAAGTAAAATAAATAAATAAAATAAAAAATAAAATAAAAAAAAATATATATATATATATATAAACATAAATTGCAGATGTTTGGTCACTTTTGACTGCGAAAAACACACGTGTGACTCCCACATGAGGACCAGAGGGTTAAACATATTTTTAAAAATGTAATTTATAATTTATTATTATTATTATTTTTATTTTACCTTTGTTATACCAGAGAAAAAAAATCACATTGAGATTGTAATCTCTTTTACAAGTGAGCCCTGGCCAAGAAGGCAGCACATAGAGGATACACTTTAACAAACAACAAATAACAAACAGACAGGGATGGACAAGAATATTACAAATAAAAACAAAAATCACATTTTAAAACAATCGCAAACATGTTGATAAATTCGATTTAAGTAGGACTTGAATTCAGTATGTGAAATAAAAATCTGATTTTGCAACTCATTCCATGAAGTTGGGAACATCATACAGTATGTATCTACTTGATCTTAGATTGTATTCAGATCTACTAGGTGCTAAAAGTATAGTTAAATATGAAGGAGTGTGTCCAGATTTATTTCTTTGTCTGTTGCACTTAAATGAGAGAAAAAAAATACAGCTCATCTGTTAAAGTTAATTCTTTGTGAATTCTGGGATTGGTGTCAGAAATTAAACGAATTTGATGTGGTCATGTAGGGCTGAATAAAAAATTGCTTATTCAGAAAGTTTTATTGAATAATTGTTTCATAAAGAGAACAGATGGTTGCTTTACTTTAAACACAGTTAACTCATAACTCATTAGCATTCATTTGAAAGTGAGTGTTACAGTTCATGTGCGTACCTTTATATCAAATATAAACATACCCAGCTGGCTAGGATTTTGATGACAGCTGTTTCATCAGTTTTTCTTTTCATCAGGAGTTTTTGTGCCTTTCTTGTGACATTTGTCACGCACTCGTGAATCACTGACATAATTTTCCTCTCAGTGTAAGAGATGCTTGTCTGTTCTTCATTTTGTTCTCAATAACTCAAAACACACATGGATATTCTTTTCCGTTTCACTTCTCATTTATAACCACAGGTTTTATACAGTTTAAATAATTATACTGTGAAGTTTTAATAAGTCAAAATGGGTATTGCATGTAACAAATAGGCTGTCTTTCCAATTCATAAATTCAAAAAAATTCCTGTTGTGTACACCAGATGATAGATATACATGTTCTTATTTGACACTTTGACAAGATGCATAGTTAGCTAAAGTTGAACTTTCAGGCCACTTTGAAAATGTATTTGAACACGAATGAACATTAAAATATAAATGTTATTGTTCTTACTAGTATTATATTTGTTTAGAATTTGTTTAGAGCTCTTTCTTAACATGAAGTGTTTTATGATCAGCTGGCCATCATTGTGATCACATTATGTTTATATTGACAGTACATACCAGCAGACTTGAGTAAGCATTGTGGCAGTAGAAAGGAAGTCATGAGGAACAGATGCTGTATATTTCATGATTTACTGAGTATCATGGGAGACTGGGCAGTACACTAATGGAAACATAATGATAAAAACACACAAACTGATGTTTAACCTGCCCACTGCAAATAAGAACCGCACTGACAACAACACAGAGGACTAGGTAGAGCCGGTAACCAGAGCAACTGTTGTTGACAGTTGTTGTTCTCTTGAAGGTGTATGCAGGCTACATCCATAGGCCAGTAGGTGGCAACAAATGCCTGTCTTTATGAGAAAGTCACTGAGTCATTCATTCAACCGGTTTCCATCAAAAAAACAGATTGCTTCAGAAACAAAACAGGGGGCGCATGCGCGCAGTTCATGGAGCAGTCGCCTTTTACAGAGCTCTTCCCCGCTGACACTATATTTTGAATGTTTTGTAAATTAAGTACCATCAATTCACTTTACAGGCGATTATGTTCTTTTGAGAGTTACCAGTCGTCAGTTGTTTTAGGTATCTCGTGAAATTTAAGTGCGGTGAGCGCGATTTTCGTTATTCACTGACTCATTCTATGTCCGCAAAATGGCGTCGAAGAAATCTTCCAAAACCATTGCAGCTATTAAGGAGGACACCAATCCAAATGATTCTATCGCACAGGGAAATGTGAACGCGATACTTGCTGCAATCGGTGCCCAACGAGATGATTTTAAAAAACTGATAGAGGACAAGATGACAGCTCTAAGGGTTCGCTTGGATGCGCTGGACGCCACGCTGGTTAACTTGCAGTCAGAACAGGCCGGCGTTAAACAGAAAATGGTAGAGATAGAAGGTGCCCTGAACGATACGGATTTACGCCTCGGTGCGGTCGAAATGGTGTGTGAAGATTTGCGTGCGGAAAATAAATCTCTCTGGACTAAATTGAATGACTTGGAAGGACGCTCTCGCAGGCTGAACCTCAAATTTGTGGGAATAAGCGAGGGAGAGGAGCGGGGGCGCCCTTCGGTGTTCATTTCGGACTTGATTACTGAGCTCTTCGGCCGAGATAACTTTCATAAGCCTGTGAAAATAGACCGAGCTCATCGGGCCCTGCTACTCAAGCCGTCTGAAAGCCAGGGACCTCGCACCATTATCGCACGGATCCACAATGATCGGGACAAAGATTTAATCCTTCGTCAGAGCCGTGAAAAGTTTCCTCTGGAATATAAAGGAAAGCGGATTCACATCTTCCCTGACTATACTCCGGAGGTGACCGCTCGGCGATGTGCCTTCAGTTCAGTCACGAAAGCTCTACGGGAGGCTGGATTGAAATGGTCCCTGCGTTTTCCAGCGAAACTGACACTGCAGCATAACGGTCGGGAGCGCTCTTTTGAATCTCCGGAGGAGGCTAAGAAGTTTGTGGATAACTTGTCGAAGGACTCGGCGTAACCTCTATGCGTGACTTTACTCATCTTGACCTGTGTATGGTACTCGACTAACAGAAGTGGACTATTTTTTTGTGTTTATATTTTGTTATTTTCATCGTGGTACGTAACGTTAATTCAGAGATGAATGGTTGTTTGCGCGGTGGAAAGCAGGGGGGGTTTGTGTGTGTGTTACTCCTTGTATTGTTTCGTTATTTCTGCTCTTTTTGGGCTAAGGTAAGCTATTTCTGACTTACTTTGCACTCTTGTTGTCTCCGAGAGGATGGGGAATACTTGCTGCTTCGGTTCTTGGAGCAGCTGTGGGGAGTTCGTAAGTTCCTTTTTTTTTTTTTTTTTTTTTTTTACCAGACAATGTTCTTGCTACGATTATTACTATTTTTGTGTTTATTTCTTTTAATTATGTTGTATGAGTGGCACTATTACTAATAGCAATAGCGATGCCGAAATGAATATCACATTTGTCAGTTGGAATGTAAGAGGAATGGGACACCCAATTAAAAGGGGAAAGGTGTTTGCACATTTAAAGTCATTGTCGGCTGACATTATTTTTCTTCAGGAAACCCATATTAGACCCAGCGAACAGATGCGGCTTAGGGCAAGTTGGATCTCACAAGTTTATCAAGCCACTTTTTCCTCTAAAGCCAGAGGGGTGGCTATACTTTTTAGGAAATCTATTCCTTTCCGAATGCACTCTGTGGTGTCTGACCCTGCGGGAAGATATTTTATTGTATCCGGATCCACCCGATTACATATGTTAATGTTTATGGACCAAATATAGATGACCCTGCTTTTTTCAGGAAATTATTTGGGCTTATTCCAGATACTAACTCGACTAATTTGATAATTGCTGGAGACTTTAACTGTTATTTGGATCCTCATCTTGATCGTCATTCTTCACAAGTTCCTCATCCTATTCAATCTGTTGGTGTTTTAAATAATTTGATAAAATCCATGAATCTTGTGGATATATGGAGATTACTTAACCCGACTGCTAGTGATTATTCTTTTTTTTCCCATGTTCATAAATCCTATACATGAATTGATTACTTTATTATTCAACTCTCAACTCTCAACTCATTCAGGGGGTGACTCAGTCCAATTATCATAATATTTTGATTTCTGATCATAGCCCTATTTCTATGGGTCTGAAAATTTCACTACCAAAGGCGCAGTATTGTTGGCGTTTCAATCCTCAATTATTAGTGGATAAAAAGTTTCAGTCTTTCATGTCTGAGTGTTTACACCAATTTTTGGAGACTAATGACAAGGGGGATGTTTCAGACTCTTGTTTGTGGGAAACATGTAAAGTAGTGTTAAGAGGTCATATTATTGCATATGAATCCTCGTTGAGGAGGGAGAAGCGTAAGCGCCTAGCTGAGATAGAATCCACACTTCCATCGTTAGAACAAACATTTCGTTCATCTAAAGCTCAGAGTGACCTTAACGCTATTCTTAAGTTGAAATATGAATATAACTCTATTTTGAGCGATCATGTCTCTAATTTGTTAATTAAACTTAAACAGAAACAGTTTGAATTGGGAGATAAAGCAGATAAGCTTCTTGCCAGGCAACTAAGAGGTGTGGAGGCTAGTAGGGCCATTCATCAAATAAAATCGCAGAATGGTACTTTAGTTACACATCCTAAAGAAATTAATAATCGTTTTGTTGAATTTTATAAGCAACTTTACTCTTCCAGCTGTTCTGAGCTGAACACTACAGGGCGCCAATTTCTTGATGCGGTGGATTTTCCAAAACTTAATGAATGTGCCAGAGAGGAATTAGAGGAACCGTTTACTCTTCGGGAAATTTTGGAAGTAATTAATACTTTTTCCAAAGGGAAAGCCGCGGGCCTTGATGGGTTTGGTGTGGAATTCTATAAGGCCAGTGCAAATGCAATTGCTCCTTTGTTACTTAGAATGATAAATCATTCGATTGAGAAGGAAATATTTCCCGACTCTTTTTATGAGGCACGTATATGCCTTTTGAAGAAAAAAGACAGAGATGTTACGGAGCCTTCTAGTTACAGGCCAATAAGTCTTCTCAATTGCGATCAAAAAATAATTGCTAAGATTCTGGCCACTCGTCTGAATAAGCATGTGACCTCGTTAATTCACCCAGATCAAAGTGGCTTTATCCCAGGAAGATTTTCATTTTTTAATTTGCGTCGCCTGCTAAATATTTTGTACAGTAATCAGGGTAAGAGATCTAAGGCAGCTGTTCTTTCTATAGATGCTGAAAAGGCCTTCGATCGAATAGAATGGAGCTATATGTTTTCTGTGCTGGATCGGTTTGGCTTTGGTGAGAATTACAAACGAATCATAAAAATGCTTTATCTTTCCCCTAAATCTGAAATACTTACTAATTCGGAGAGGTCTGCTTTTTTTCCTCTTCAACGTGGTACACGTCAGGGCTGTTGTCTAAGCCCATTGTTATTTGATCTAGCTTTAGAACCCCTGGCCATCCATCTTCGTAATCATTCTGAGATCAAGGGTATATCATGTGGTCATTCTGAGGTTAAACTGTCCTTATATGCAGACGACTTGCTTCTATATTTGAGTGATCCCTCTTCTGCTTTGCCATTTTTAATGGAATCACTTGAGGTGTTTGGCTCCTTTTCTGGTTATTCTGTTTATTGGGAGAAGAGTGTATTCATGCCCTTGGGTGAAGGGTTGGATGCTCAGTTTCAGAGGTCATTACCTTTTAGAATAACAGAGGATCATTTCACTTACTTAGGGTTAACTATTCCTAAAAAATGTAAACAAATTTTCACTCTAAATTTTATAGAAGCCATGAATAAGTTAAAAATATATATTGATAAATGGAGGGTGCTCCCGTTATCTTTAATTGGCCGGGTCAATGCTATTAAAATGGTCTCTCTGCCTCGCTTTGTTTATCTTTTTCAGAACCTGCCTATATATTTGCCACATTCTTTTTTTAAACAATTAGATTCTATCATTTTTCCATTTATTTGGGGTTATAAGGCGCATAGAATTTCTAAGGCCCATTTGTAGAAGCCGAAAGAGTTGGGTGGTCTAGCGCTACCTGCTTTTGCATTATTATTGGGCTGCTAATGCCAGGGCTATGATGTTCTGGTGGAGTAGTGATCAAGCTGGCGAGAACTTGATGGACACCCAACCCAAGTGGCTGTACATGGAGGCTCGGTCAGTTGCTGGTAGCTCTCTTGCCGCTATTCTTTTTTCGAATCCTATATCTTTAAAGAAGTTACAATGTAAAAATTCTGTTGTGCTCAATTCCATTAGAATTTTAAATCAATTGAAGACTGTTTTGAATATTATACGTCCTTCAGTACTCCAGTCCATTTGTGATAATCATAATTTTTTGCCTGGCCAGTCAGATAGGGTATTTTCACTGTGGAGAAGCAAAGGACTGACTATGATTAAGGACTTCTATATAGATGGAAAATTTGCCACTTTCGAGTACTTGTATAAAACATTTGATCTTTCCCAATCACAATTTTTCCGATATCTACAGGTGCGCCATTTCATTAAACATTCTTTTAATGAGTTTCAGGAGTTGCCTCAGGATCATAATATGTATTGTCTTTTGGGTCAACCCTCTAATGCCAAACAGTTGGTGACACGGTTTGTTTCCTTGTTTGTATCTCATTCTCCAGTCTCTTCAGATCACATCAAAGTAGCATGGGAAAATGACGTGGGAATTAATATCTCAAATGAGATTTGGGAAGAAGGACTGAAGCGAATTCATAACTGCTCTACTAATGCAAGATTGCAACTTATTCAGTTTAAAGTGTTGCATAGATTACACTATACCAAATATAAACTTAATAAAATTTACCCTTCAGTTTCCCCATTATGTGACAGATGCCAGAGCTCTGATGGGACACATGCTCATACTTTTTGGTTTTTTGCCCCGAGATTTCTGAGTTTTGGAATAATATTTTTTTGTGGTACTCAAACGTTTTTGGAGAAGAAATCAGTCCAGATTTTGAGTTGGCTTTGTTTGGGTGTTCTGACCCTATATTAGCATTGACACATTCTCAACAACTGTCTCTCATGTTTGGTATGGTGGTGGCCAAAAGGGTGATCTTGATGGACTGGAAGTCCATTGTACCACCCAGCTTTCATAAATGGCTGGCTGAAATGGTTGCTGCCCTCAAGCTCGAAAGGATTCGGTTTTCTAAAGCTGATGCTTCTAAAAAATTTGATAAAGTCTGGGGCCCCTTCCTTAAGTATCTTTCTAAGAGTTGAAATATGTTTGGGCATATCGGTAATATGGATGACTTATCTCTTTTATTTCTTCACTCCATTGTCAAAGTATTATTTTTTATTTGTTTTATTTTTTAAAGTTTGATTAAGTGATTTAAAGTGTAATTTCCTTCTCTCTGTCTGGTGTGGGCGGGGGATGGGGGTGTTTTTTTGTTGTTGTTTTTTTGTTTTTGTTTTAATTTTATTTTATGTATAAAATTTTTTTTGTAAACATTTTGTGAGACTTGGATATGTTTTGTGTTTGTATAAAAAAGTGCTATAAATAAAATGTAAAAAAAAAAAAAAAAAGAAACAAAACAAGTGACTACTGTCACCAGCAGAGCTAGTTGATAGGCCTATATTAAACTTTTGCCTTATCCGGTCGTCAAAACTCCGAACACATCTTCCTTTTTTAAAGAATGACTTAAGTGAGGTTCTCTTAACTCCAAGTCATCCAGATTCGCGGCCAAAGCCGATTCGAAAGACCGCTGTTCGCCAGCAGCATCTTCTTTGTTTTCAAGTAGCAGAATTTTTTTTTTTTTTTTTGGAATACAAAAAAATACATACAACCAAGGCAAATGCATTCTTTCTACAGTGTGTAAGAATATCGCATGAAAGGCTCAACACAATATAACAAAAATAAATACAAACTTGGAAATCATATCTTACATTAACTTAGGGTTAAAATTAAATAAACAAATAAAGGTAAATAAAATAAAAATAAAGTTAAAATTTAAAAATAAGGGGCAATATCACACCAAATCAAATGAAATTAAAAGATCAAGTAGCTTTATCGCACTCCCACCTCTCATTCCTTCAAGGGCTCTAGAAAAACACTTTAAATCATTTTTGAACACAACAAGTAGTGGGAGGGATTTAAAAAATCTATATTTGTGAATGAAATATTTTGCCATTATTACAATGTTATTAATCAAATAAAAATTAGCACAGCAGTCTTTGGGAATTCCAAATAAAATATGTTGTAAAGTAAAAGTAAAACCATCAACAACCACCTCCTTTTCTATCAACCAGTTCTGAATTGATATCCAGAAGATTTTGGACAAATTGCATGTAAAGAAGATACCCTGATAGCAAAAAATATCGGCACGGCTTCTTTTTGCCGCCGGCCCCAAACTGTCGGCTATAGGTGCGCCCCGCTGGCGGAGATGAAACGTTTGCCGCCGAATACGTCACTCCCATTTCTTGCGAGATGCCGCCGGCGAACAGCCGCCGGGCCGCCGACTTCATTCTCTCTGGCGGTTGCCGCCGTCTAAATGAACCGCGGCCGGCTGGCGGCAAGCCGCTTTGAAATCGACCAGCCATGTCATTGGCATGAGTGGAACTGACAGCATTTTAACTTTCACATTTAAAGTGATTATAATTATTATGTGAATTATATCAAATTTTGTTGTTGTTGTTGCTCCAAAGTCATTAGGGTTTATAACAGATTTGACTCAGTCTGATTCCATGACAAGGTTTAGGAAAATACATTTAAATTACGTTGAAACTCTGAAGCGATTCAGTGATATGCCTATGTAAAATATATAGAATTATTTTAGTCACTTAAGGTGACAATTCTTTACATTTCTTTGATTTATGCACAATTGAGATGCACAAATAGTCCAAAAAGAATTCCTTTTGTAAAACTTACTTGGCAATAAATATCTTTCTGATTAGGTTTTAAAATAAATATTTCATTCATGGTATGAACAATTTAGCAGAATAAATGGATGAAGTTAGACTTTTCACCAATGCCTGAAATCAGTGAACAGTGAAAGACATCTGCAACTTGGCCAAAAGCTTGGGTATGCTTTAGATTTTTTTTTTTAATTTGCAACCATGGTAATATTTATAATAAACATGAAAATCCCTGTTTTGACCTGAAAGATAAAGTGAAATATTTAGAAATATTTTGTCTCTCTGTCACCCCAGGAAATTTCGTTTATGTCTTTCATTTTTTTACAAGCTCGATTTTTTTTTTTATTTGACCTTTTACAGGTATAAGGGATTAATTTGCAATTGCGAGTTTTGCAATCTGTACAAATGTTTAAGAAAGTATTAAAGCACAAACAGAGAAGTACCTCCACCGGCCGAGAGGGGCAGTACCTAAAAAACGGAAGCAGATTTACCAACACAACAGTGGCCACTCGTCACACGATTTCAGTATTTGGAGAGGATATCCTATCTAGTCATTGACTACGATCTTTAAAGTAAGTACATTTTTCCTTTTTGTGTAACGCAATATTATGTTCATTTTTTACATTTTTAGTTCATCTTTTTCAAATATGGTCTTGCCTTACTAGTCAAGCTAGTAAGTTAGCCTTGTTTACAAAGTTTCCGTCATGTTTCTGACATAGCTAACGTTAGTTAGGCTAACGTTACTTAGTTTCTTCCTGGCGTTAGTTTTTTCTTTTCTTCTTTTAACTATATTTACGTATGTTTATGCCAGTGTGAGTACTACAGTATGTGGTTTAAGATAGTATTGGTCAGTCGAATAATTAACTAACTTACGTAACCAAATCCTGAAGGACAATTCTCCCGCCCACGTGGGAATGGTAACGTTAGCAAAATCTTTACGACAAGAAAGACTGATCAGTATAACTTGTGTTGTTTTCTAACTAAACATAATGATGTTTTGTGCGATTCGACAACCATGCTGCTAGTCTAAGTTTAACTTACAGTGTTAGCTAACACATGCTGCTTCGCCTTTTTTACTCACTGAATTCAAGCATGTTCGACATGTTGAAATGTATCTAGCTACAGTAAATCGCCAATGCTTTACATCTAGAAAGTTTAACTTTTGGTGTTTATATATATATATATATATATATATATATATATATATATATATATATATATATATATATGTGTGTGTGTGTGTGTGTGTGTGTATGTATATATATATATATATATATATATATATGTGTGTGTGTGTGTGTGTGTATGTATATATATATATATATATATATATATATGTGTGTGTGTGTATATGTATGTATATATATATATATATATATATATATAATGTGTATATATGTGTGTGTATATGTATATGATTGTGTTTGTCTGAACATGGTTTTCTGTTGATCCACTTGTGAAAATGACTCGTTTTTTTGAAGGGGTGAGCATTTTAATGTTATTGATTTTGCCTGGAAATTAATCAAAAAGTATACTTTATGCAAAATGTTCTTCTATTTTAGATGGTTCACATTGTTCAGTTTATCAACGAGGAGGATCTGCCATTTGCAGTGGTTCCGCAAGAGTGGCTCAGCGAGAGCATGTGCCATTGGCCCCCATTTAACCTCAGCAAAAAGACGAAGGCAACAATTTAGCCATCCTCTGCACACCTCCACACAGCACCTGGGAGAAACATCATTTTAAGTTCATGAAGGGAGCAGGTAAATGGGTCTGACTTGTGTATTTGATTTTCCTGTATTTGATCTGTGTAATTTATTTTCTGTTTATTGTGGATAACTGACTCTTTCATTCATTATTCCCTACTCTAGAATCTTGGAAGTCTCAAGAAAAAAAAACTCTAGAAAGATGCATCGATTCCAGAAAACCAGAAAAATGCTGAACTGGTATGTAAAATCTATTGCTGTGATGCTGGATTTGTGATCCTGCCACTAAACTATACCATTTGTTAGATTTTCAAATTTCTGTTTCCTCTTTCTCGCAACCAGGTTTCTCCCCAGTAATCCAGACTCCACTTCACAGAGCCAAGAGTTTGAGTACAAGTAAGTGATGTTATTTGTGAATTTTTTTTGTCTTGGAAACTATTGCTTCTATTTGATGTCGGCATGAACCGGAAGTTACAAACGACTTTTCCTCAGTGTTGTGACGTATTTAAAAGTGAAACGGTATATTGAACGGAGGGCAGGGTTTTACTCTAGCGCTCCTCTTCTCCATCTCTGCTCATAGCACGGTTTGAGGGGAGTTGCCACGCCCTCGCACCATAGCACATGACCGGAAGAGAAGTCGTTTCGAGGGGGGAGGGAAGGGTAACGTATTTGATTAAAGATTATAAGGCTACATGAATTTTAAAAGAATAATGAAGTGCACAGATAAATCATTTATAATAAACACTACAATATTACATATAAAAATACGAATTGTAAAATCTTACTTCAAGAGCAGGTGAAACAAGTTCAACAAACAATGTTGAAGACGTTTGCTTGCACTGAGCAATTAGGCACAACTTGCAAACAGCACCTGTGGTTGTCGGTTTAATTCCCACTGGGGCTACCTGTACATGTAGTAGACCTAGATATAAAGTAAAATTTAAGATTGTATACTGCATATATTACAGTCTGAATCCTTAGCCTTTCACATTTTTTATTTATTTATGAGAAGCTTCAGAGAAATGTAATTTGTAACACTTTTTTGGATTTTCAGCTTGGTGTAGGGGATAAAGCATGTTTTAGAGACATGTTCCTGAAGACCATTGTTCAAAGTAAGTTGGATATTTTTTTTAGATTTAAGTAGATGTGTATGTCCTATTGTCCTCATGCAATTCAAATTAAATGACAGATCTGTATTTTCTATATTAGCCATCCGGAAGGACCCGGCAACCCAGGATGCACTGATGAGGCGGTCCAGGTTAACGTTACGCGTTACCTGAAAGGAGCATCTGACCGTGAAGGCAGAAAAAGGCGCCGCACAGCTGAGAGGAACCCACAGCCGACCACTTAAAACTAGACTGACTACTGACACCCCAGAATCACTGACAACTGGAATCCTTTCTTTATCTTGCAGTCAGTAGAATCAAGACCCCTAAAGAAGTCAGAAGTGTCAGACTACACTCACTCACTGTGGAAATTACTTTCTTTTTTTCTTTTTCAAATAAAGCTTGTAAATCCTTGTGCCACAGGTCAGCATTGCCGTTATAATGGCCTATTCTACTCCAGAGCTTTACTATAAATTACTACCACTTATCATATTGTTAGAAATGGCTTGTAAATGTAGTTATACTTTTATTTATTTGGTATCTTGCACATTATTTGGTATCAAATATCCTCTTTACTTGTCATAATGTTTACTGGTAATTTTTTACCCTAGAGCTGTCCTTTTTATATGAACACTTATTGTAAGTGTTGTAATTTGCTTGTAAGGCTGTTTAACCAAAATTGAATTGGAAACCTGCATGTTAGTATATTGATTTATTTATTTTTCTCTTATGTTTCAGTGATCTGAAATATCTTGTTTAAATGACAGTTACTGTACTTTGAAATGTGGAATAAAAATGCCAATTGTAAATTTGTCTGGTTTGAGCAATCATTATTCTTGCTAAACTGCATGCTATAAATAAAAATATATATATATAGCCAGAATAAGCGGCGGCAGAGCGCTCGAAAATAGCTTTTGCCTCCGGCGGGCCGCGGAAGGACGGCCTTCAATATAAAGGCGGCGGAACGGCGGTTGGCCCGCGGGCCGGCCGCTTAACGAAGGCGGTATGAAGGCGGCTGCCGCTTTTAAAAAGCGGCTGCCGCCGGCGGTGCGCCGTCCAACGTGTTTGCGATGTCGCCATTCTGACGCTTCTACTGCCGCCGGAGGACCGACGGTGGTCCGCCGACTCATTGCTATCTGGGTATGGACTGTGTCTTCAGAAAGGTTATTACAGAAAGAACAGGGGACAATATCTATATTAAATTTTTGATTCAAGAGTTTGTTAGAAGGATAAATTTCATTTAAGATTTTGAAGTGCGTTTCTTTTGCTTTAGGGGGAATTTTCAAGTAGCAGATCACCTATGGAAATCACGCGGAAACCGTCACAACTCTGCCGTCATTATGTTAAGCCCGCCCACCAACTCTACACACGATGTGATTGGCCTGACCAGAGTTTGTTTTTTTCCAGCATGAATGCCAACGGAGAGTTGCTGGACCACACTTTGCTGCAAAATATTTTTTTCTGCGCTAGGGTGCGTCTAGATTTCTAGGCTACTTGTCCTTGTCTTGAGGAACCCTCCTCTCTGCATTTCTACCATGTTGAACACTCTGTAAAAAGAATGTTGGCTAACAATGTTACTTAACCCTCTGGGGACGGATTGGGCGGTACCGCCCAAAATGGCATACTTTTACAAATGTGTAATTATCTTAAAAACTATTAATGATAGAGAGGTGCGGTCTTTTTTGCCATATTCCTCAGATTCCGCTGAAAACAGTGATAACTTACTCGGCTTGTATACACACTTCCTTGTTGCGCAATTGTAACGGGTATTAATTATAACTTGTGTTTTAATTTTTCAGAACAAAATCCTAATTTTTCTGTTAATTTTCTATATATATCTATGAGTTTTGCGTTCGTCGCAGTTGTGACGTCATTGTCGCGTTGCGCGCGCTCTCGCTTCAGTCCGCGGGAGGTCTGAGCGGAGCGAGGTATGTAATGTTTGCACTCCTGTTCAAAAGAGTGTTATAAGTGAAAATAATCCCTAATTAAGTGATTTGATTTCGTTAAAATGTAAAGGAGTATGCACAAGTATGTGATTTTCCCTTTTGAAGCTGTTTTTCCTGCATAAGTGAAATTTTAACCGAGTGAATGAAGTATCACGTTGTTAGTATGTTAGTATGAAAGTAGGCCTGTGAAGCATGTCTGCTGATATCTTTTCTATGTTCAAATGTTTGACAGGAGAAGGCTGATTAAAAACATACTACATAGAATGCAACAAATAATTACTGCATTTTTCAACTCATGCACGTATGGTTATAAATTGTTTTTGTGATTTCTTTGTGTTCAACCGTATTGGTTATATAAAATGCTGGAATGTGGGTGATTTAAAGATGTATATTTTATGAGTTTGATTAGTGTCAATGTATATTTAGAGAATATATATATATATATATATATATATATATATATATATATATATATATTGTATATTGTTGATACACCTGATGTGATATTAATTATTACTATTTTCTTTATATTCTTTATTACTGTAAATGAGATTGTACATTGTGAGCTCGCTTCAGTCCGCGGGAGGTCTGAGCGGAGCGAGGAGAAGGCTGATTAAAAACACACTACATTGAATGCAACAAATAATTACTGCATTTTTCAACTCATGCAGATAAAGAACCTCTGAACCAGCGATTCGACTCCAGTCTTTATTCATCACACAACACAACACAACACAGAGGGGTGGCCGAGTCGTAATAGCAGAGAAACGCGAACCTGAACCGGCTACATTGGTGCCGTGACCCGGATATCTAGAAGGATCGACGTCAGATTGACCGCCGGATGTTGCTGGGTACCGCATACTTTGTTCCATGGATTGGTTTGAATTCTTCTTTCCCGGTCTTATCTGCTAGAGAGAGAGGTACAAAGACTGAGTATTACAATACAGCAAAGAAAAAAAAAGAACTTCCGTCATATTGTTGTAATTCTTTTTTTTTTTTTTTGTGACAATGTCTTATACTTATGTTGTGGAAGAAATGCAAGATGAAGTATACATTGGTGGGGGGAGAGGGCAGTTCTTTAGGGATATGGCTCACACTCCTGGAGCCGCAGGTATCGCTGACTCTCCAGTGTTTTGCTCCACACGCATACAAACCGATAGACAGGTTCCCAAGTCAGAAACAACTTCCTCTGATTTAAGCAACCTCATTACACAGTTAGCACATGAAATAGGACAGTCCATTTCAGCACAGCTAAAGAAGGGAAGTGAGAATGAGGAGAGAATGACTAGCAGCCAAAATGTAGGTTTAGAACCATTTTCTGCTGATCCTCATTCACTAACCATGACTGGTGCAAAATTGGTGATGCAATCTGATGTGAACGAGCCACCAAACTTTCGTGGCGATAGCACAGATAAACTTTCTATCCACGAGTGGGAAGAGCAGATTGACCTCTATTTAAGAAAGAGAGGTGTGCCGACAGGAGAACAGGCTCAGGAAATTATGTCAATACTTGGAGGGAGAGCGAGAGACATAATCAAAATCACATTACGCAGTAACCCATCATTAAAATCTGGTGAAGACCCAAGAATTATTATTGATATACTAAAGCAACACTTTAGTGAACTGACGTATTCTTCAATGCCACTTACTGACTTCTACAACACCCTACCCACAGTGGGAGAAAACGCGATGGATTACTGGAGTCGCTTGAATAAAGCTGTTGACAGTGGCAGAGGAGTGCTTGAAGAGGCAGGGACGCAACCTTGAAGATCCAAGTAAAGAGGTAACCATGATGTTCGTTAAGCACTGCCCAGACCCAGCTCTTTCTACAGTGCTCAAGTTCAAAACTGCTGACAAGTGGAAAGCTAGTGAAATTCAGGAACGCCTCGATGATCACCAGACACAACTGAAGATTCAGCAGCAGCGAGCCAGATCGAAACGTTCAGGTGCTGAGAGATATGCTTCTACAAATGTCCAGGCTGTTGCAATTGATGAATCAACTCTGGTGGGTGCTTCAATGAGACCACAAAGCCAAATGGACGATGTGAGTGTTGTTGGCACATCGTCTGATGATATCAGCATTCAGAGTCTCATAGCTCAACTTGATCGTGTGTTAAAGCAGAACCATCAAGCAGCAGTTAAGGCACCATACATGTCAAGCGGATTCCAGTCCTTCCGAAAGCCATGCAAAGTTTGCAAAGCGACTGACCACTCTACTACCATGCATTGCAGGCGAGATGGGTTGTGTTTGTATTGCTTCAAAGCAGGACATTGGAAGAGAGAGTGTCGTAATCAAGGATCTGGAGCATTCAAGCCAGGAACAAGCACCGTTAAACTAACAAGGCTGCATATGGAGAGGGAATGTGCGGGTGAACAAAATCAAACCCTCAACAAAAAAGATGATGATGATTGGGAGCAATGGTATGAGCACACATCTCAATCAGAAGGTGTTCAAGTAGTTCTGCAGAATTCACAAAGAATTGAACTATTTAGTGAATTATTTTATGCTCCAGTAATCGTGAATAAGACATTCAGAGTCAAGGGAATGTCGAGTCAAGTCAAGTCATCCTCATTTATATAGCACTTTTAACAATGTAGATTGTTTCAAAGCAGCTTTACAGAGATAAACATATAATTTAAGGTAACAGAGATTGGTTTGGTTTTATAGTGGCTCTTGAAAAATGTTTTTTCCAGCTAAAGTTAGTTTTGATTGATTCACTTCCGTCTAAATGATCATTTGTTATTAAATTAGGGGCCGCTAAGACGACACCGTTCTCTCTAAACAGACTTTAATTGTGAACCTGTGATAGACGTTGATGGCGTTCACATGCGCATTAAGAATTGATTCTATTGTTATGTGCGTTTGAATATATGTGCGCAGGTTTGTAATTCCTTACAAACCATGCCTAAACAAACTACTTGTCTATAAATTTTGATGCTGAATTTTAATTTTATCTTATCACTTTGGGTAGGTACGCGAACCGAAAAATTCCACAACGCTTTCTGTAGAGTGGTATAGGGATCCTCCATAGGGAGAGGCTAGTTGGCACTTCAGCACTGCATTGTCATCGAGTCCAGGCGAAAGTCCTTCGTCAGATCTGGAAACGGCCTGGATCCAGCAGGCTGCGGGAAAACCTCGGGATAAACAAAGACCCTAAAATTAGCGTAGATGCCATTCTTCTTATGATGTAACGACCCACATGGAAAAAACCTATATAAACATATGTTTTAATATAGGTTTTGATATAGGATTTTAATATATGTGACATATATAAAATTGGCCGTTTTCCTATATGTGCATATATGCACATATGTACATATATGTGTACATATATATGTGCATATATGTACACATATATACGTGCATATATGTACTTATATACCTATATAGGTGCATATATAGCTGCATATATGTACCTATATAGGTGCATATATAGCTGCATATATGTACCTATATAGGTGCATATATGCAGCTATATGTTACCTATATATTAGTATTATTATTAAAATCGATAGCTACTAGGCAACATAAATAATAGCCCAAGATGTAAAAATTTTAATTATTTGTTTACTTAAGAACAATCAAATATTACAAGAACAAAAATAAGACAAAAAACTGAACAGAAAAAAACCCAATTTATCTTGTTGATCTTCTCAGCTCTGTGAGCTTCGAATTGATAGATGTGCCTATCTGTCCTCAGCTGGCTGCCGGCCACTTCTTCAATGTAGCATCTAGAGAAGACAAAAATAATAAGACAGTATAATAATAATAATATAGTGCTTCATCAGGAACCCAAAGTGCTTACAGTACAGCTGCGATTGGACACATATTTTGGATAAAGGGCTGATCATAATAAAAAATGCGTCATGTAAACACGTCATTTGGAAGATTCTGATTGGATTCTGCTAAATCTGAAAGAAATTCTGATTGGAAACATCACCCCCCCTTTTTTCTAGCGGCATCGTTCTTTCATATGCACGTCCGTCATGGGGACTGCATTGTTAACAGTCACACGGTCAATCATGTGCATCCAAAGCAGAGAAAATTCATGGATAGGAAAAATTCAGAAATGTGGCTTTAGAAAAGGAAAGGTAGGATCAAGAAATGAGCAAGCAATGAATTAGTATTATAGGTTACAAGCAGATACAGTAACAATAATGGGTGCCCTATCTAATACAGTCTCCATTGATACCTAATAAACATTGATACAAGTAGGCTATGGTTAAAGTAGTGAACTTATAAAGTCTTAAAAGTTTTGTTTTCCCTTCTCAACGCATTATGCATTTACTCACCAATAATGGCTGCCTTTTTAATTTGGTCAAGGGCGACCAGCTGCTCCCCATCCCCTCTGGTTGGCTTCCCACCTTAAAGTAATATTTCAAAATTATTATGAAAGGGGGGTAAAATGAAGGTGGTGAAAACAAGAGATTATTTTTTATATACACATCACTTTTATTTGAGGTGCAAGGAAATACAAAAATGGCAAGTAAAAAAGCAATGGTATGCCCGCACACAAACATAATTTATTCCACAGAATATGACTGACTTGTTTTTTTTTTTTTTTCAAGGACAGAAGAGATTAGGAACATGTTGTTTTGTACCATTCAGGTTGCTTTTTAGCAAAGTCTCCAAATCAAAAGGTGCCCAGCAGCAGATTCCACACCATGGCAGTAGCAGAGGTGGCAAGGCCTGGCAAAGCACCCCAGAGCCCTTTATAACTTCAATCTGAAAAATAATTTCACATCACAATATTAATTTATTGGCAACTTTTAGAAAGGTTTTTATGTTTCACATTGATTCTTATTTTTAGCTTCCCAATAGTTAATAATAATAATAATAGAATAATAGGGAGGAGGAGGTTGGATGGAGGAGGTTGGATGGAGAGTAGGGAAGGAGAAAAGACAGTGGGTGGAGAGGAGCGAAGGGGTGCAGGAGGAAAGGATGATTGTCTCGTATAACACTAATTGGCTCCTACAAACACACAGTTTATACCCATCCTTACTAAATAATGTTACCCACCTGTGTTTTCGCTGATGTCTCAGCTGTTGCTGCAGTCTTGTTAGAGAAGAAAAACATTGTTAAACTCAACAATTGTAAAACTTCAACAATTTTATGCATATGGGGCAAGTAAATTACATATTACCACTAACTATCCCAACATAAAAATCCCTATAGCTCAGTTGGAGCCTTAAGTAAAATAAGTACAGAAAAATCTGAGGTATAAAAGGGTTACACACACCTGTGGTGTCTCTCGAAAGCACTCAGTCACCATGGGACTCGCTTTAAATGGCTCGGTCTCCTCTCTGGAGTCTTAGAGAAGAAAGAAACTTAGTAAAACTCCACAACAATTTTTATTCATCCAAGCAAGCCACTATAGATTCTTATTTAAAGGGGGGGCTTGGAAAACATCAAACATGTCAATAAATTAAAGTTACATGCAAAAGTAATCAGCCAAACATCATAAAAATCCATATAGCTCTGTTTGAGTAACAAGTAAACTAAATAAATAAATACAAATGCAAGGGGGTTACTCACCGGTTGCACTTCTCCAAAAGTCGAGAAGGGGGAATCTAGATCCTCCACAGGACTCCTTCCAGTCTTGTTCATAGAAGAAAAATATAGTTATTCTCTTCAATAAATTAAAGTGCAAATACATCAAATAATTAACACTATCAATCAGCCCAACATCACAAGTCTCTACAGATCTGCTTGAGAAACAATTTTAAAAAGCAATGAAAAACAGAAGAACTTACCTTTTGAGCAATAATGGCGAGGTCACTTTTCATTTGAGGGATTTCTAGAAAGAGGTTATATAAAAAAACAAAAACAATTACAATCACTAAATCAAAATAGCACCCAGCAACTCTAACGTTACTCTTCGAAAGACATTTCCTGCAGCTGTGAACGCAAGCTACAACCCTCCAAAGCCCATTCATAAGGCTCTGCAGAGGAAACCTGTTTGTGAACGCAATTAAAACATATATATATTTCTCCCAAATTCAAATTCCCCAGGGTTTTTTTCTAGAGCCGATTGCCTTCTTGAGCCGTTGAAGGCAGAGAAGTGTGTGTACTCATGAACTGTATTCTCTAGGCCATGACTTTTGTGAACCCTCTACGAATTCCTCCAGAAAGAGACAAATAAATATAATTCTAATTTGAATCTTATCAACGGCTATATGAGCACCCACACTACCAGCTAACAACATAGCATTTATTTTGCCAAACACGTGTTAAACTTTCAGCCCATACAATTTCTAAGTTTATACTTCTCTGCCACCGCAATATCCATCTCCAGAAAAAACCCTGCTAATAAATATTAAAATTAGGAATACTTACGATTGATGATAAGTAGGACATAGCAGATCTCCAACGCTCCATCGCCATTTTCACTCCCAGCCGATATCTTTCGGCGCGAATCGTCAAACGTCAGGCGGGTGACGTCATGACTCATCAACTACGCGGCGCTGTAGCAGCCATGGTAGCAGTAGAGTGGAGATTTTTTTTGTTTTTAATTTTCAAAATTACAGAGTTTGATATCAAGTTCTTGACACATTTCTTTTACACATTTTCACATTTGATAAGTATAACTTGAAACAACAATAATTTGGACAAAAAGAAAAGAATAGAAAAGAAAATAAATGAAAAGAAAAGATAAATGGCATCGCAAACATATTAAATTCATTTAGCAGAGATACAGATCTTTGGGCTTTTCGATTTTTTAAAAACTTTACAGACTAAAATACATGCTTGTCTTCAAATTCATTAACCACAGTGAAATGCTCAGATAGATGGGATGATGATGATGATGATGATGATGATGATGATCACTTGAATGTATGTTCTATGTTCTTTTTTTTGTTGCTACATTTAGACTGTAATGACCTTTCAGCCATATTCATCTAGAAACTGCATTAAGACAATACAGAAAACATTGCATTTTGCATTGCATTTGGTGGATGTAACGGTGAATGTGTGGATGTGTTGGCCTATGAGCTGTAATGTGAATCTGGAAGTGACCTGAAATTGGAAAGAGGGCTTGATTGACAAAATAAAAAAACGACAAACCATTTAGTTATTTCCTTCTTTTCCACTATCTTCATACAAGAAAGAATTGACCTTGTAAATGGCTTTCCCATAGCTTTCCATCTCCTCTCACTTAATTGCCATAATTAAATTCCATAACATGCCAATTACATGTGATACCAATTTCACATGTTTGCACATACAGTTCTTGCATAATTTTTTTTTTTAGTTAGTTCTTATTGCCTTGATAATAGAAAATAAGAGCTAGGCATCATGTATGACAGTAAAAAATGACCAGATCCTGCTATGAGCTAGGAGACATGTATGCACATATAGGGCTTATATGTGGATATAAAGAAGCAATACAGGAGACCTATATGGCCTGAATATGCACATATATGCACCTCAGTTTTGCCTATATGTGCCATATATACGCATATATGCAGCATATATATTAGCATATATGTGCATATATGCTGTATATATGTAGCATATATGTGCATATAAACTGCATAATAGGTTTCATATATGCGCATATATCCCCATATAGTTTCTTTCCATGTGGGGAGTACATCAGGATTTGAGGGAAGTGTTCCCAGTTCCGGCTGACCTAATCTAAGCAGCCTAATATTGAATTATAGAAGTCTATAGAGTGTTATGTGAATTCTAGGTCAAAGAGATGTGTTTTTAGTCTAGCTTTGAACTGACAGACTCTGTCTGCTTCCCGGACAATGTTAGGAAGATTGTTCCAAAGTTTTGGTGCTAAATAGGAAAAGGATCTACCGCCAGCAGTCGATTTATATATTCTAGGTATTATCTACTGGCCGGAGTTTTGAGATCGCAATAGACGTGAAGGACTATAATGCGTTAAGAGCTCGCTCAAGTACTGGGGAGCTAAACCATTTAGTGCTTTGTAAGTAATCAGCAATATTTTAAAATTTATACGATGTTTAATAGGGAGCCAATGCAGTGTTAACAGAACCGGGCTAATATGGTCGTACTTCCTGGTTCTTGTAAGAACTCTAGCAGCTGCGTTTTGACGAAGCTGTAGTTTGTTTACTAAACGTGCAGGGCAACCACCCAGTAGAGCATTACAATAATCTATCCTTGATGTCATGAACGCATGAACTAGTTGTTCTGCAATGAGAGCATATGACGTAATTTAGATATATTTTTAAGATGGAAAAATGCGGTTTTACAGACACTAGACACGTGACTTTCAAATGAAAGATTGGTATCAAAGAGCACACCCAGGTTCCTAACTGACGACGAAGACTTAACAGAGCAGCCATCAAGTGTTAGACGGTATTCTAGGTTATTACGTGTAGAAGTTTTTTGTCCAATAATTAGAATATCTGTTTTTTCAGAATTTAGTATTAGTACGAAATTACTAGTCATCCAATTTTTGATATCAACTATGCATTCCGATAATTTTGTGAATTAGTGAGTTTCGTTAGGTTTGGAGGAAATATAGAGCTGAGTATCATCAGCATAACAGTGAAAGCTAATTCCATGTTTCCTAATGATATCTCCTAAAGGTAGCATGTACAGAGTGAACAGCAGCGGTCCTAGTACTGAGCCTTGTGGTACGCCATACTGAACTTGTGATCGATAAGACATCTCTTCATTTACTGCTACAAACTGATAGCGGTCAGATAAATATGATTTAAACCATGCTAATGCAATTCCACTAATGCCAACATAGTTTTCTAGTCTATTTAAGAGAATGCTGTGGTCAATGGTGTCAAATGCAGCACTAAGATCAAGTAACACTAATAGAGAGATACAACCACGATCGGATGATAAGAGCAAATCATTTGTGACTCTAATGAGAGCTGTCTCAGTGCTATGGTGCGGTCTAAATCCTGACTGGAAATCCTCGCAGATACCATTTCTTTTAAGAAAGGAACACAGTTGTGAGGATACTGCCTTTTCTAGTATCTTTGACAGAAAAGGTAGATTCGAGATCGGCCTGTAATTGACTAATTCTGTAGGATCAAGTTGTGTTTTTTTAACAAGCGGTTTAATCATAGCCAGCTTAAAGGTTTTTGGTACGTATCCTAGAGACAAAGATGAATTAATGATGTTAAGAAGAGGATCTATGACTTCTGGAAGCATCTCTTTCAGTCCTTTAGTCGGAATAGGGTCTAACATACATGTTGTCGATTTAGATGAATTAACGAGTTTGCAAAATTCTTCCTCTCCTATGGCAACAAATGAATCAAATTTTACCTCGGGGAGACTATAATGCACTCCCTGATGTGATGCTGTAGTAGACGGTTGCATAGTTATAATTTTGTCCCTAATATTATCAATCTTATAAGTGAAGAAGTTCATAAAGTCATTACTGCTGTGTTTCTTGGAAACTTCTGGGCTTGAAGCTTTCTTTTTCGTTAGTGTAGCCACTTTTTCAAATAAATACCTTGGATTATGTTTATTTTCTTTTAATAGGGTTAAAAATAAGCAGATCTAGCAGCTTTTAAAGCCTCTCTGTAAGCAATCAAGCTCTCCTTCCATGAAATCCGAAATACCTCTAGTTTTGTTTTCTTCCAGTTGCGCTCCATTTTTCTGGCTGCTCTCTTAAGGGCCCGGGTGTGCTCGTTGTACCACGGTGTTGGACTATTTTCTTTAATCTTCTTTAAGCGCAATGGAGCAACTGTATCTAAAGTGCTGGAAAGGAGAGAGTTAAAAGTTTCTGTTGCAATATCAAGTTCTTATAAGCTATCTGGGATGCTGAGACGATGAAACTGATTAGGAAGATTATTGATAAAGCAATCTTTAGTGGCAGAAGTGATAGGTCTAACATACTTGTAACACGGAGTTGGCTTTGCAGCCTTGGCTAAATGTAATTTACATGAGACTAGATAATGATCTGAGATGTCGTCGCTATGCTGTATGAATTTCAACAGCATCAACATTGATTCCATGTGATAATATTAGATCTAGAGTATGATTACGACAATGAGTAGGTCCTGACACGTGTTATCTAACTCCAATAGAGTTAAGAATGTCTTTAAATGCCAATCCCATTGCATCTTTTCTATTATCTACATGTATATTAAAATCACCAACAATTAGGACTTTATCTGCAGTCAATACTAATTCTGATAGAAAGTCAGCAAATTCTTTGATAAAATCTTTATGGTGCCCTGGTGGCCTGTAGACAGTTGCCAGCAGAATTCTCAAACTTGATTTATCGCTTACATTATATATTTTTACATTAAGCACCAACATTTCAAAAGAAATATATTTTAAACTAGATTTTTTGGTGGTTTTGAAAATATTACTATAAATTACAGCAACACCTCCCCCTTTGCCTTTCTTCCGAGGTTCATGTTTATAACAGTAATCATGAGGGGTGGACTCATTTAAAGTAATGTAATCGTCTGGTTTTAGCCAGGTTTCTGTCATACACAGCACATCTAGGTTATAATCTGAAATCATATCATTAACTATGAGTGCTTTTGAAGTAAGGGATCGAATATTCAGCAACCCAAGCTTTATCGTTTGCTCATCTGTATTATATCTATTTTTTATTTGTTGAATATCAATTACATTTTTAACCTTAGATCGGTTGGACGTTTTTTGGATTTCCAAATTCGGGGAACAGACACAGTCTCTATATGATGATATCTAGGTGAAAGAGCCTCTATGTGATGGGATTTATCTGACCTTGGTGACGCGAGGCCACTAGCAGACGGTCGGTTTAGCCAGTTTGTCTGCTTCCTGACCTGAGCCCCAGATTTTCATGTTTTGTCTCTAAGACTATGAGCCAAATTACTAGAGAGAAGAGCATGTTAGACTCCGGCTCCATGGCTTGTACAGTAAACGAAGCAACAGTATCTAAGATGATTGAAGAAAATATAATTACTACAGGCAAGCAGTTAAAGGAGCAAGTCATTCTGATTGGCTGTGGGGGTCATCAGACTCACCCTAAATGTGTGTATGAGGTGGAGATAGAAGTGTACGGTGTACAGTGTTTCGTTCCCATTCTTGTGGTCCCAGGGCAGAAAGATGACCTCATTCTCGGATCTAACGTCATAAAGTATCTCGTGCATGAAATGAAGAGCAGTGACGACTATTGGAAGGTGACCACTCAGGCCTGTGATATGTCGTTGTCTTCTGACGCATCTCAATTTCTTGATATGATGGCAGGGTTGACAAGATGGCAAGGTGTCGATACTCCTAACAAGATTGGGACTGTGAAGTTGACACAAGCTGTAACACTCTTGGCTAGACATGAACATCTTGTATGGGGCAGACTGCCGACCAACACCCCTATGTCCCCCGGAAGCACAGTGGTTGTTGAACCTACATCTTCAAGATCCGTGCCGCCAAATATTCTGGTTGGTCGGGTGGTTACATCCATGTGGGGTGACAGATACGTCCCCATGAAGATAGTGAATCTTTCTGATCGCGCTGTGACTTTGAAGAGGAATTGCAAGTTAGCTGATGTATCGCCCTGTATCGCTGCTGAAGATTTTACAGTTTTCCAGAACTCCAGTCATGTTGAGGCTAGTGAACAAGTAATCAGTTATCTAAAAGCAGACAGTGAAGATTTTGGGAAGCAACTAGCAGAAGTTGGCTTGAAAGAAATAGACCTCAGTTCGTGCCAAATCAGTCATTCTACCAAAAGAGAGTTAGTTCAGCTTTTAGTTAGCTATAATGACATTTTTTTCAAAACATGCATTAGATTGTGGTGAGGCGAAGGGCTTCTCTCATCGTATCGGCCTGATGGATGAACGACCATTCCGCCTTCCTTACCGGAGAGTTCCACCAGCTCATTACCAAAACCTGAGGCAGGTCTTGAAGGAGATGGAGAATCAAGGCCTAATAAGGAAATCCATCAGTGAATTTGCATCACCATTGGTAATGGTATGGAAAAAGGATGGCAGTCTAAGAATGTGCACTGACTTTAGGTAGCTTAATGCCAGGACTCTAAAAGAAGCACACCCACTCCCGCATCAATCAGATTGTCTGGCAGCCCTGGGCGGAAATGTCTATTTTAGCCCTATGGACTTCACCTCCGGCTTCTATAACATTCCCATGCATGAGGAGGATAAAAAATACACAGCATTCACCACCCCACTTGGATTACATGAGTATAATCGTATGCCACAAGGTCTGTGCAATAGTCCGGCTTCATTTATGCGAATTATGCTGAGTATATTTGGTGACATGAACTTCACCCAGCTATTGTGTTACTTGGATGACTTGCTGGTATTTGCAGCCACTGAGAAGGAAGCCTTGAGTAGGCTTGACGTGGTATTCCAGAGACTCCGCCAACATAATTTGAAACTGAGCCAGAAAAAGTGTCACCTTATGCGGACCTCTGTGAGATTTTTGGGGCACATCATCGTAGGGGGTGGGGTTGCTGTAGACCCAGAAAAGGTGGGTGTGATTTCCCGCATGACCAAAGATGATCTTATGGAGGATGACGGAGTTACTCCTTCAGTAAAAAGAGTTAAATCTTCCCTGGGGATGGTCTTTTATTATCAACATTTCATGTCGTGTTGTTCCGCCATTGCCAGACCATTGTTTGCCCTTACTGCTGGTCAGAAGAGGAAGGGAAGAGGAAATGCCACAAGAAAAGCTGGTACTTTCAGAAAACAAAAGCCCTCCGACTGGACAGTGGAGTGTGATGCAAGTTTCAGTGCTCTGAAGGAGTAGCTGTTGAACTGCGCAGTCCTTGCGCATCCTGATTTTTCAAGACCCTTGATTCTGTCCATAGATGCTTCTCTAGATGGTTTAGGGGCGGTATTGTCTCAAATACCCCTGGGCGAGGACAAAGCAAGGCCCATCGCTTTTGCGACTAAAACACTTAGGGCGCTTTCACACTTGGTTCGATTGCCTGTTCCGAACCAGAGTTCGGTTGCTCCCCCCTCCCCCGTTCCCCCTGCGGACTGTGTTCACATTGTATTATTTGTATCCGAACCGTGGTACGCTTGCGTCATCAAGCTGCAGCTGGGCGTAATCGTGTTGCTTGGTAACCGTGTGAATAAAAAGTTGTCAAAATGGATAGAATTGATCGCTTCACATTTGTTCTTCTTTTTTTTAACCTTTAGTTTTGTTTTCAAAGAAAACACACTTGCGTCTGTCTGCCGCAAAAGTACTAAAATCATTCCAAAGACAGCTGGCTGTCCGCCCAAGACAATTTTTGCGGAGGCAAGCATTAATCATCTCTCTGCTTGCAGTGCGTCAATCCTGCTTTTACACACACACACACACTGACAACTGTCCTGTTGACCACATTATAAATTATACGCCATCAATAGTGGCTCACTTCCGCGGTTTGGTTTGATTGCGTTCATATCAGCAGCGAACCGTACTGGAGTTCACATGAACCGTACCCCAGACCACCTTTTTAAGCGGACTCGAGTACAGTTCGCAGGTGCGCACCCGAGTTCGGAAGACAGCGTTCACATCATCCAAATGAACCGAACTCTGATGTCATTCGAACCCAGATGCGCACCAAAAGTGCTAGTGTGAAAGCCCCCTTAGTGCTTCACAGAGGCGATATCCAGCTCACCGTCTAGAATTCCTGGCCCTAAAGTGGAGTGTCTGTGAGAAGTTTAGTCATTGGCTTAAAGGACACACATCTCCGTCTGGACGGATAATAAACCTCTAACTTATATAATGACTAAACGAAGATTGATGCCTGCAAACAACCCTGGGTCGCGAAGTTAGCCCCTTATACCTTTGAGATACGTCACACAGCGGGCAACAAGAACATTGTGGCTGATGCTCTTAGTCGAGACCCTTTTTCAAAGACAATCGGTCATAGGCTACTAAATGAACAGTATGAGAGGTTGCTGTCTGAAGCTGAGGGATTTAGTGAGGAAGGGATCCAGGATACTTTCCGACTGAAAGTTCAATGTCAGCAGCAGGGGTCGAAGACTGACACAGGAGAGATCTTTCCAGTGGCTAGCTCGGGTACTTGCTGTGTTGGCGACGTTCATGCCATTTGTGAAGCTCATGACAACTGGGAGCTGGCAGTGGAGTCTAGGGCAGTGCAGTTGATCCAGTCTGTTCAGCAGTTTGTACCATCAAGTCTGGACACATTACCTGAACTCTCGCTACTAGAACTTCAACAAAGACAGGAACAGGATCCTAACATATCTGTGGTTGTTCCTTTTGTGACTCGCGGGAGAAGACCTTCCAGACGTGAGAAAGCAAAACTCAACCCAAGTGCACTTTCTCTCAGCAAACAATGGGAGAGACTTGCCTTCCTGGATGGCATACTCTATCGAGTGAGCAAGGACCCGTTGAGTTAGCACAGAAGACATCAATTTGTGCTCCCTCAGAGTCTTAGAGCCAAAGCGTTGAGTGGTATTCATGACCTTGCTGGACATCAAGGGCAGGCATGAACACTTCATTTAGTGAGGCAACGATTTTACTGGCCTAAGATGGGGCAAGACATCAAGTCTTATGTTAAATGTTGTCAAAGATGCATCCTCGCTAAAACGCCTGAGCCATCCGCTAAAGCCCCGTTGGAGAGTATCAGAACTTCAGCGCCTATGGAATTGGTATGTTTGGATTTCTGGAGTGCAGAAGACTCTAGGCAGAACTCTGTTGACGTGCTGGTGGTCATGGACCATTTTACAAAATTAGCTCACGCATTCCCATGTGCAAATCAGACGGCTAAACAAGTGGCCAGAAAGCTGTGGGATCACGTTTTCTGTGTCTATGGCTTTCCTGAGCGTATACACACCGATCAGGGTGCTAATTTTGAGAGTGGTTTAATCGCAGAGCTACTTAAATTGTCAGGAGTTGCTAAGTCGCATACCACAGCCTATCATCCTATGGGCAATGGAGGAACTGAACGATTTAACAGGACTTTAGGAGGTATGTTGCGTTTCTTGCCCCTCAAAGCTAAACATCAAGGGCCTCAACAAATTCAGACTCTTACATTTGCTTATAATGCCACTGTGCATATGAAACAACAGGCTTCCCACCCTTTTATCTCATGTTCGGCCGTGTACCACGACTTCCAGTAGACGTGATGTTCAAGCAGGTACTCCGAGATCCTGTGGTGGTTGATTATGGTAGTCACGCCAAGATGCTACTCTCTCATCTCCATGAATCAGCAACTATCGCGCAGCAGCATGCTGTCAAAGAACAGAAAAAACAAGCTTTGGGATATAACAAAAGAGTTAAAGGCACTCACCTAAACGTTGGAGATCGTGTGCTGATTGCTAATAAGGGAGAGAGAGGGAGGAGAAAACTTTCCGACAAGTGGGAGTCTACGGTCTATGTTGTCATCAATCGGAATCCCCAGACACATACTTATGTAGTGCAGGATGAAAAAGGATCTAAAAGGGTTGTACATCGCAATCTCTTGTTGAACATCAGTTTCTTACCTGTTCAGACAGAACTTGGAGGAGTCAGTAATCCATTTCTCGATCACTGTGATGATGGAGGGTCAGGTTTTCATCAGCAGCCCCAGGATTTTGCAGATTGGTTGGAAAGTGAAAGTTCAGAGAGACGAACAAGCCTCTGGGTGTTAGACGAAACCGAACATTCCCTGGGTCAAAGCTCACAAAGCGAAACTGGATCTGTGCAGTTCCATCCTGCGGGAGAACAGCAGAGTGAAGATGGTGATTGTTCTAAAAAGTCCTGTGATGCTGACAGTCATATTACAGAGCCTTTTAATGATCAGACGGACTGTTTTAGTCTTGATTGTGAAAGAGTCAATCCTATAGTGGCGTAAAGAGTCAATCCCATAGTGGAGGAAAGAGCCAATCCCATAGTGGAGGAAAGAGACATGCCCAATACAGAACAGCCTAGTTTAGAGACTAAAGACTGAGACACTCAGGGTGTAGAGAATCCTCAAGAACGAGTTACACATGCTGGAAGAGTGGTTAAGAAGGTCAATCGTCTTATTGAATCTATGGCACAAAAACAGTTGAAGATTAAATCACTTACTGTTTGGGTAGAAAGTCCCAGTCACTACTTACCTTGTTTTAAGAGTTATTCCATAGTCTAAGTTCATATTTTCTGATACACTTGAACATTATCCCTGTGGCTGTAAAGTAATTAATTTGATGTGACTTAGATGTTATACATTTGACTTGAAGATTTGTGGTTTAAAACCCGGTATGGTGTAAAAGGCATCATTTTATTCTGGGAGGTTTTTTTAAGGCCTGATCACCCTAGAATTTCTCTCAACCTTTTAAGAAGGTAGCATTTTCAGGCGGAAATGAGTAGAGACATTTTGGAGACCCCAGTCAAGTGTATGAGTGAAGTTGGTTGAGTCTTTGGGATTTTGGTGAATTCCGAAGGGGAGAATGTAACGGGTATTAATTATAACTTGTGTTTTAATTTTAACTTCTCACAAAATCCTAATTCTTCTGTTAATTTTCTATGTATATCTATGAGTTTTGCGTTCGTCGTAGTTGTGACGTCATTGTCGCGTTGCACGCTCTCTCGCTTCAGTCCGCGGGAGGTCTGAGCGAAGCGAGGTATGTAATGTGTGCACTCCTGTTCATAAGAGGGTTATAAGTGAAAATAATCCCTAATTAAGTGATTTGATTTCGTTAAAATGTAAAGGAGTATGCACAAGTATGTGATTTTCCCTTTTGAATCTGTTTTTCCAGCATAAGTGAAAGTTTAACCGAGTGAATGCAGTATCACGTTGTTAGTATGTTAGTGTGAAAGTAGGCCTGTGAAGCATGTCTGCTGATATCTTTTCTATGTTCAAATGTTTGACAGGAGAAGGCTGATTAAAAACACACTACACTGAATGCAACAAATAATTACTGCATTTTTCAACTCATGCAGGCATGGTTATAAATTGTTTTTGTGATTTCCTTGTTGTATGTTCAACCGTATTGGTTATATAAAATGCTGGAATGTGGGTGATTTAAAGATGTATATTTTATGAGTTTGATTAGTGTCAATGTATATTTAGAGATATATATATATATATATATATATATATATATATATATATATATATATATATATAGTATATTGTTGATACACCTGATGTGATATTAATTATTACTATTTTCTTTATATTCTTTATTACTGTAAATGAGATTGTACATTGCTTGCTTCAGTCCGCGGGAGGTCTGAGCGGAGCGAGGAGAAGGCTGATTAAAAACACACTACATTGAATGCAACAAATAATTACTGCATTTTTCAACTCATGCAGATAAAGAACCTCTGAACCAGGGATTCGACTACAGTCTTTATTCATCACACAACACAACACAACACAACGCAGAGGGGTAGCCGAGTCGTGATAGCAGAGAAACGCGAACCCGAACCAGCTACACAATACCACTAGGGGTGGGCGATATCTCGACAAACACGATATGGATTTTGACATATCGTATATATCGATATATTGTTCATATTTAATTCTGATCTCGCCACTTTGCTTGTTTGCCTTCTCTGTGCTGTGCTCACCCCCGCCTCCTTGCTTTTGTTCCCCCTCCCCTCGCGTGCAGTGTTGCCAACTTAGCACCTTTTTCGCTATTTTAGCGACTTTTCAGACCCCTTTAGCGACATTTTTTTTCAAAAAAGCGACTAGTGACAAATCTAGCGGCTTTTTAGACAAACCTCAGTAACCACCAGATGTTGCCACTAGTACTGTTCTGCGAGCGCAAGCTCTTGCTTTCTCCCTGCCGTCGCTCTCTCTAACTGCGTCTACCTTGTTCAGTGAATGGCTGAGACGAGCAGCAGCACATTCATGTGTTGAGCACGCGCCAGTTTTTTTGTTTTTCCACGGACTTGTCACTTATCTGCTTCTCTTTTGTTTTATATTTAAAATTTAGTTTGACCATTTTAATTTCCTTTCTTTTGCTTATTACTTGTAATACTCACTATCACATTGCTTTCCCCCAGTTCCCGAACTCTCTCAATTCAGTTAATTTTACACATATAAAATAATGTAGTCATTGACTATATCATAGCTTGTTCTATTGTCTGAAAAAAATAATATAGGAAATGAGAACAGCTTTATTGGACATTCGGCGACGGCTATATATTATATTATATTAAAATACAGAATTCGAGCATGAATTTAGAGAGAAAACACATGCAGGCAGAAGCACTTTGTTCCTATATGCACTGCCTACCTTGAGTTGAGTTGTTTCATTTTTGAATGAAAAGAAGGCAATATGTATTATTTCTTCCTTTATTTCACAGTTAAATTATTATTTTTGTATGTCGCAGAAGTACTTTATTCCTACATGAACTGCCTACCTCTTTGCACTTCAATAAAAAAAAAGACTTTGGTATTTGGCATATTTGTTTTTGCAGTAGTTTTTGGGGGGTTATTTTTCCTGTAAAGATATCGAGATATATATCGTATATCGAGATATAGCAAAATATATCGAGATATATTTTTTGCTCCATATCGCCCAGCCCTAAATACCACTACATCAAAGGCCAATGAAATTGATGTTGTTTGGCAGATTCAAGAGCAACATCCAATGGAAAAATTGCCGATGGAGGAATATTTTCTTACCCAATCAGAGGAAGGTTACCATGACGTATTCTAGCAAATCGGAGGACTCTGTAGCCTTGCAGGGGTAGTAAGGGATATGGCGCAAACAGCGTTGAGTGGCAGAGACGACAGAAAGCGAACGGACGCGTCATGTATAAACAAGGCTTTACGGAGCGAGAGCGCGCAGAGATATGAGAGAGAGAGACCGAACAATTATAATATATATATATATATATATACATACAATTATAGCATTATTTATTGTTTTAGCACTTTTATGATGGCAAGCAGTAAACGATTTACGGTGGAACAAGCTCTGGAACAATTACTGGAGAGTGACGAGGACAAAACATTGCTTAGAAAATTCCTAAGAAAAACGCCTGGGACTATTTGTAAATAAAGTTAAATTTTTAATTGTTCTTTACACATTTTATTTAACAATTACACATGTCTGTCAAGCAAAGGCTTTGACAAATATATTTTTTGTTCAAAAACTGTTCACTATTGTTGTGTGATGTGTGATTTTCAGAAATAAATGCAAAAATCGAATTTCCGTTTTTGAAATTCTCTAGTTTATTGTACAATTTTCACTCATACTTCCTTTATAAACACATTACATGCATGCTTATGTTAGCTTAGGGTCTTCTGAATCCATAGATACCAAACACATAGTGTTCCATCTCCATTACATATAGTTTATAAGCCCAAATGTAAAAATAGAGAAAACAGACCAAAAAGGGCTTAGTCCCCAGAGGGTTAAAGTTAACTTGTAATAAAAAAATATCATACAGTAGTTTGTAAGTAACATACAAGTGATTAAAATGATGGATGCAGGAAAAACGGTTCAAATATGTGATAAAAAAGGAAACTCTCAATTTGTTGAGGTCAATTGTCCCCAAATCTTCAGTTATTAAGGCCATAAGTTACAAGGTGGTCACATGTGGTTTGCTAAATGGATGTCTGAAGCTTAACTACAATTATTTAACCTCCTAACAAAATCATATGCCATCATATGTGCAGCATTTTTAATAAAAATAGAAATAATTGGAAGAGAAATTATCATTTAAGTGTCTGGTTTAATGAAACAATCCATTGTGCGGTTTTGTTCTTAAAGGTCCTGTTCTTGTTTTTTTGAAGCTTTGATTGTGTTTACAGTGTGCAATATAACATGTTTCATGTTTCATGTTTCGTGTGTAAAAAAACAGTATTTTTCACACAATTTACTTATTTGTATACCGCTGTTTTCACTGTCCAAAAAACGGGCCGATGACTTTTTGGACCGTGTCCAAAAAACGGGCCCTGTTCTTCTATGAAGTCCCTCCATCAGAAATACGTAACGAGTTCTGATTGTGCCAGCGGTTCCGGTGTTGTGATTCGACAGCAGCTTATCGCACGTTGCCCGGAAAGGTCACGCCTCTTACAGTTACAATTTCGTACATGACTAGTGTAGCATAATAGCTTCGCAATGAATAGTAAACAAACATGGCTTTACTACAGTAAGTAACGTTACATAAACATAGAACAATGATTCGCGTTGCTGCAGCTAAACGACCATGTGGTTAAACAGTAAACATTAGATATAATCAACACATAATTTAAACTGATCATTACAAACACCAACCATCGATGGTGTCTGATTGAATTACTACACTTATTTAAAAGGTTTGTTGGATTAGTTTCAATTCCAATCTAGTTAACAAAGCTAAACAGCGTTGCACTTTGTGTAATTAGTTACAGAAACGGTTAAACGCACCAACTTAAATAATAAAATACACTTACCGGTTGTGGTCCATAAACAACGCTGTCCCCGGCAAAATGTGCTGCACATATTTTTAAATGAGGATTATATTTTTCGGGAACCGAGTTAAACATAAATTGTAACCATTGATCTCTAAGCACAGCGTCCCTGGGAAGGCCAAACAAAGGTGAATTGACTGCGGCATGAAAATAACAGCGTCTCGACGACATGGCGACAAACACACTCTACAAACGATACTCTTCCTCTTCTCCGTGGTAGCTCAACAAGACCACGCCCCCTTTTTGTGTATTCCTGTGGGCGGAGATTAGTCAAAAAACGGTTCTAATGACGTCATTAAAAAAGGAAGTAGAGGGATGTAGTCCAAACCGAACGTTCGCTGTAGGCTTTGAAAGGGGACTTCTGTTAAATAAAATATCTGGCTAGGCATTGAACTTTGAGGTTTATAATTTTACAGGTATTATTTATGCTCTAACAGCAACATTACACACTAACTAAAGTTTGAAAAATGGTAGGGATGGGGCCGATCCGATCCAGTATCGGTATCGGCTCCGATACTGCCATTTTTGCCGGATCGGGTATCGGTCAGACGAGGCCGATCTAAATCCGATTTTGTGTGTTTACTATTGTGTTAATGTTAAGCCTCACAAAAGCATTATAAAGCACCATTAAGTGTTTGTGCACTATATTATAAGTGTTCTGAAGCCCTTCTATAGTACAATGTGAGATAGAAATGAATATTTAAGTAATTAAATTCAAGATCACGTAAACTTTTCCCTCCGCTGCGGCTGTCAATCATTCTCCATTCAGCATTCAACAGCGCGGCGCGTTCGGTTATGACGGTCAACTCGATGAAACTCTCCAAGATGATTCAATGTTACTATTAGTATACTTGATCTGTAGATAAAACTCTATGGTTTCGGATAAAATGACTATCTTGCTGGACTTGCTGTACCTTAATCATGTTACTTTTTACCGTGTGTCTGTTAGATCACAACACTGGAGAGCACTATAATTGTTCTTCACAGTGACTGAAATTTAAAACTGTTAAAAGAAAAGGCTGAATAAACTATTGCGTAGATAGATACTGTATAATACACTACGCATCAATATGTCTTTCCTTTGTGCTTGGAACTTTTCAATGCGGACTCGAAGCGGTGCGCGCTGTGAGTCTGTGTTGCTTCAAGCGCATCATTCTGCGCTTGGGATGTGCCTAAGCACTTTGTGCCGCACTGTATTGGAGTCTTTCATAATCATATCATAATACTTTTGTGCAATGAAAGATTATTAAATGTCGCATCTATCATATGTTGCTGCCTCAATAAACAGCTGTGCTATACATATAAAAAATGTCTTAATTTTATAGTAGCTAGACTATGTATATACAATAATTGATCTTTTTGATTTTTGTTATCTTGTTTTTCATGAATGTATTTTACAACAATACAAACAGCAATGTGTAACGTTTTACCAGATTTAGTGCTGGTGCCTACACTTATTGTCTCTTATTTGTTCCCCGCTAAATAATGTTTTTTTCACTATGTTCAGATTTGATACAATTATTGTGCACTCGTGATTTTTCTAGACTAAATTTCTAATTTCTAGAGTTCTAATCTAGTGTATAATATAATTTTTGTCAAGGTTATGATAATTTTTTTTTTGTTTTGTTTTTCTTTATAATGAAGTTGTCTGTATTAAGTAGATTGTGTTTAACAGTGTTTACCAGTTCAAAACAGAGTTCTAAAAATTCTACTTGATTTTAAAAAAAAACTGCGCTGGTATCGGATCCGTATTAGTCGATACTCAGAATATTTGGTATGGGATTGGATCGGTTCAGAAATATGGTATCCTTGCATCCCTAAATGTAATAAATATTGACATGACAATCAATTTGAAACACTTACAGTTGCATATTTATTTTCAGAATGGGATTTTTCCTGTTAATCCTGTTTTTCTGACTTCCTTTTCTAACCTTATACTTACCTCAAGTTGCCTTTTGGGACATATGCATACATGCGTACATATCATACTTGCCTGTTGAGAGGAGTTTATTGCAACATCATATAAAATCAACAATTATAATAATAATAATATTAAAGCAAACACAGCTCTGGTATCGGAATAGTATCGGTATCGGCCGATATCCAAATTCAGGTATCGGGATCGGATCGGAAGTGAAAAAATGCGGATCGGTGCATCCCTAAAAAATGGAATCGCGAAGAACGGGACCTTTAAATGTCGTTGAGCTACTCTGGAGCTACTCTGTCTTTCATCCATGAAGCAACAAATGTGGATGTGTGATAATAATTCATGTATCATTATAATATGGGGCATTTGTTTTCTTCACACACTGATTATCTAATTTAAACAAGAGAATATGGTACTATCCTGTAATTTCCAGATGTGTGTATAAAAATAAAACAAAATAAGATTCTTTAATAACAAAATTCTTATGTATGGTATATGTAAACGTAAAAGATACCTATAGCAGCTGAATAAAGATGCAATATAAAATAAATGTAATAATAAATAAAATTTATAATTATAAAATAATTAATTGATAGCTTCAATAGTAAAACAATGGTAAAACATCACTCATGTGGAGAAATATTGCATCACTAGTTACAAATAGGAAAGGAAACTTTAGGAAAGGAATCGAGTCAAGCTGGCATGAAACGAAAATTCAGTGTCTTGTAAATTCATGTTACAGATCTTATCATAAACAATTTATCCATGTATATAATTTTCTTTCTTTTTGACCTCGTAATGTTTAATCAAAATTTCATAACTCAATCTTCTAGTTAAAGGTGCCCTAGAATGTTTTTATTTTTTTTATTTTATAATGTTTCCTGGGTTACCCTTATAATGTTAGTATGTTTTTAGATAAAAAAAAATCATAATTTAGAAATAAATGGCATGGTTCCTAGCCTGCTTTTAGCCTCTGATTTGAACACTCTGTTTGAAGGGGCGTGTCTGCTGTGGGATTTAGTGTAACCGCGGCCACTGCTGTGATTGGCTGACATGCTTGCATATGAAATAGCTACGCATTAGATGTGAAACTCTCTCCCGAATACTTTTACTACTGCTATTATACGTTTTTACTATAACAGCTATCGAGATTAACGAATCGTGAGATGTTTTTAAAGTATTTAGATCTATTCCCATCACATAAAATGTTGCCGTGATGAGCATTGAGCAGATGACAGTGTGTTGATCGCGAGAATGAAGATCTTATCATTGCAAAGCAGTTTCTGCACTCTCTAATGCTTTCACCAATGCAAACACGATGATGTAAATACAGTAAGAGCTTCGTTGTGCAGTAACGTGCGCCATTGATTTCATAACGAGTTTGGCAAGTGTCCAGATAAACTCACGCTGTGTGGAAAGATTGTTCTTTGATCGCTTTCTGTATATAATTTGTTCACAATTTAAATACGATTATTTTCATCCTACTAAAAGAAACGATGTGAAGCTGATATTTTAGTTACTGGCTTGACTTACTGATGCATAAACAGTATTGAACGATTTTGAGAGAAAGATTACCTGTCTGAACTTGAACAATTACACATCAGAAAGTGTTGCTTGGTAGCTCGATCCGAGGCCAGCTCTGTATTGGCCCAAGTTGAGGAAACAGTCGGTGAAATGTTTGGAAATTTCCAGAGAAAATACAATTAACCCATTGTTTCTTCAGAGGCTCAGATGAAGGAACTAAAAAATACTTTTGTGTTCATGTGTACATCCACACTGAGCAACTGCCATGCTTCGGCTGCGCAGTTCCGCCTGGCATTGAGGGCTGGCATTATGCAAATATTTGGAGGCGTACATATTAATGATCCCGACTATTGCGTCACAGTCGGCATTGTGTGAAGAACCGACCGTTTTTCAGGGGTGTTTTTCATAAACGTGAATTAAATGAGAACGCGAAAACAGTCCAGTTTGAGATTCACTCTATGTCATGTCCATGCACTGAACTCTTGTTATTTGACTATACCAAGGTAAATTCAATTTTGAATTATAGGTCACCTTTAAAACAAACTTCTCTCTGATATACCAGACATCTCCAATCATTTAGTCTACTTAAACAGCATCCCTCCACAAACGACGGCAAGCTCATTCTTTTTTGAGTGCAACGGCCATACTTTCAACAATCAATGGTAGAACCAAATGCCCGTTACATTCGGATGTACATCACAATATGTTGCTCCTTTCATTCCATCCAGTGGCGTCATGCCCATTCAAAGTGAGGGGGCACGTGCCCCCTCAGATTTTTCCTCCCTGATAATTTTTTTGACACAACTTTATTCCTATTATGCTCCATAATTACCAGAGCCTATAACGACTGAAATGTATTCTTCTGGATGTGTAATAAACCGATCAGCATCAGCCCGCCCCTTTTTCCTAATATGGTGTCTGTGTATATCACATCTAGAGCGCTACGCGCGTATCGCTCTATAATCTTTGTTGTGTATGTTCAAGCAACTCGCTCGTCTCGCACGTTGAGCTGGCAATGTTTTACAGATGGTCTTGAAGTGGTAAGTGGGCAAAGCAACAAATCGGCATTGAATTAGTTATCGGATGATATTAAAAGGTAGTGGGATTATTTGTGGTTGACCTGGAAATTTTAACTTGATCAAAAAGTTATGGATTTGATATTAGCTGCGAATTCAGAGCATTAACTTAAGTTGTGTCAGTGTAACGCTATCGATAGCTAGTCTAACGAGTAGCATCTGCCTGCAGACACGGAGGCTGCATTTTCAGGACCCCACTTCTAGGACCGCATTTCTAGGACCCTAGGTTTTTAGTGACAACGCCACCTATCGAATTAGAGCACCAGCGAAGATGAATGACATTCAGAGTGTGAGTATCAAATGCGAATCAATTTTTATTTGTTTAACTTTAAAAACAATTTTGATGCATTTCATTGGAAAGTTAACGTTGCCAACGTGCTGGTGATTTGCTAAACAGTCTTGAATGCATAGCCATCATATATTAGCCTCTAATGCTGGAAAATGAATTGTTAGCACGTTCATTTAACGGAACGGTTGCATGATAAGCCTGTGTTGACTTATTTACAGCACAATAAACTGTAGCATGTTTGTTCTTAAAGCTTGTTTATTACTCATTGTTTTTCCATTTTAATTCAGTTAAAATAATCTTAATGTTTTCACTGTCACCTGCTCACAGTCAGCCTGTTTAACGTTACCCACAATACATGTTATGTGTACGTCTCTTCATTTTGACATGGTTTTATAAAGTTGGTTGAGATATATGACATTTTAATAGTCAGACATATCCGAGAGGCCATTATAATAATTGAAATCCCACGTGTTAGATTGTGTCATTTACTGTATACTGTACTCTATATGAAGTGCTATCAAGGACACAGCTCAAGGTAGGCAATAGTATGACAAAAGATAAATAAATAAATTGGTTAAGCACTAGGCTTAGGCCACATTTATGTCTATTTATTTATATGAAATTAACTTAAAAATGTTTTTCAAGAAACGACATGAGTGTTTCTAGAACCTTTGTTCCGAGAACATCAAAATCATTTTTTTTTCAAATCTTTGAACAGTATGCAACAATTGTATTATGAAAATTAATTGGTATGGAGATTGATATCATTATTTTTATCATTATCATTACTCTGTGGTAACTAAGATCTTTTAAATATGAAATTTAAAATTAGAGAGTAGAACATGGTCAACTAAATGTTCCTTATTTAAATCACTTCTCTTTCTCTCTCTTAGGAGTCAGTGATGATGTTGTCCATGTGTTTGTCCATCCATTGAAGTTCTGTCTATGTGGTTCAGGTCATGATCAAATTTGTTTTTTTGTGTGTTCAAGTTCAGTGGTTATATATTATTTTGTAAAATATTTTGTGTGTTCAATTTCAGTTTTTATATATTATTTTGTAAAATATTTTGTGTGTTCAATTTCAGTTATATATTATTTTGTAAAATATTTTGTGTGTTCAAGTTCAGGTGTTTTATATTATTTTGTAAAATACAAAATCTTAAATCTACCCCCAGAGTCATCCTTGTCTTCCCTCTGTACTTGAAAATGTGGTCCATAGTGACTGAAAAGACTATAAAATGATTCCTTGTTTATTTTACTTGAGTTATTATATGCTACTTAGACCCAATAATTTCTCAACATTCCTAGGAACCTGGTTTAATTGCAATAAAGAAAGTAGTATTTGGGTGTAATAAATCTTGAAAGAAAAAAAACACTCTAATGTAGTTAAAACTGGGTGGAAACATTGCATTGGTGGCACTTTTTTCGGTCCTCCAAAACTAGGGTCCTGGAAATGCGTTCCTGGGACTGCGGTTCTCCGACTCGGTAGGTGGCGCTGTCACAAAAAACTAGGGTCTTAGAAATGCGGTCCTAGAAGTGGGGTCCTGAAAATGCAGTCTCCGGGACTGCAGACAGATAATATTGAGTCTAACCGTAAACTAGTTGGCTAATGTTACTGCCTGCCATACAATTTGTACTCTTTACAAGTTCCTTATTTAAAATATAATAATGAGCAGTGTAACTACAGTATTTCAATTATTTTACTAAAGTAATGTTACATATTACATTGGATTTGATTACTTTTTTACATTTCTGTCAAATATTAACCATTTTCAAATAAACGGGGTAATGTTAACCTTATTCAGCACTGAAATCTGTCAAACTTCTTTCAAAGTCCTTCATCACATATTAATATTAAAATAACTTAATTTCAGACCACCACAAAGTCAGACCTCAGCACCTTTATGTACCTTTAATGTAAGATCATTCTTAGGTCACATACCAATTTAAAATCATAACATAAAAACTGCAATGGTACTGTTTATAAAATCATGTGTGTAGTAGGCCTGTAGTAAGTGTACAGTAGGTGTGTGTGTAAACATGCTTTAATGAAGTAGATTTCCAAAGCTTTTGAATTTGAGCTTACAGTTCTTTCATCAACCTATCTTTTACATAAACTTACAAAATAGATACTTTAACTTAGTCCTCAGATAGAGGAGGGTTGCTGCTAGCTCCTTTAAGGTATTTATGTCCCTCCCAAACTGCATTAAAATGGTATGTTTAGCAGCCAGAATTTAAAAATGTTCAGGGGGAGAAACCCCCTGACCCCTCCTAACATGATCCATATCACCCGTCAGAAAACAATTGCAACGTCTCAGATTGTGCCCCCCCAGAATTTTTGCTTGCATGACGCCCCTGATTCCATCACTACATCTGTAATACAGAGGAGTCAGAATAACCACTTGCAGCAACAAACCTACATCAAAGAGGGAAATTGGGATGAGTTGTGCCAGTTTTTACTCAAAGTGACTTTAAAGTGAGGCCATGACAGTAATGCCTTCAACTTAAGGATGTACATATATTTCAGGATGTGGTGCATCCCTGAGAACAATAACTTTGGGTCTGAAATAAATTGTTTCAGAAATATAGCTTTTGGGAAAAAGGTGGTCTCGTGGCACAACTTGTTTGTATACAAAGTTGTGCCTTTGGGGGAATACGTTGGGGTAAATTGTCGCAGTGATTTCTGAAGTAAAACAGAACATTTTAATGTTATGAACTGTCATGCTATATGAAAGCAAGACAAATTCAATACAAAAATACTAATTTAAAGGGTTAGTTCGCCCATTTAAGACATGAAGTTGTATGCAATCATTACCAGCACTATAGTGTATACACACTGACCCACTCTGTTGTCACCCCCCTGGTCCGAGTTCTGACCGCTGGAAGTTTTTGAATGAAGTAATCCCGGCTACTTTCCGGGGCCACAAAACTGTGCGTTTTTACGTGAAAAAAAGATTTGCGTTTCAAAGCTTGATTAATTTAACACAAAAAAAACACGCCGGGCAAAATTCATACTTCAGTTTTAATGCGGCACTATTTTCCTTCCGTTTCTATCAATCCGCGCTGCTGTCAATGTCAACAGTGCGCACGTGACGATCAGCTCTTCCATAGTGTTTAAACAATCGATCGACAACAAGGTAAAAAATATTAAATTAACAATGGTGCGAACGTCCCGGGTTACGTATGTAACCCTAGTTCCCCGAAGGGACGGACGCTGCGTGAAATCGCAGTGGGAACGCCCTCAGCGTGACGCGTCTGAAGCATGAATGAAATCAGTCAATGGAGAGAATGAGCGTACGGCGAGTGACGTCATCGACCAGGAAGCTATAAATATCCCCTGAGTACACAACACGCCAGCTTAAAAGTTACTGAAGCAGCGACCCAAGGGGATGCCGAGAGTATGGCAGGACACGCAGCGTCCGTCCCTGCGGGGAACTAGGGTTACATACGTAACCCGGGACGTTCCCCTTCAGGGACTACCGCTGCGTGAAATCGCAGTGGGAACGCAATACCCACATCCCCATACGACCAAATCCCCGTCGTGTGTCATTAGGAGACACAAACCGACGAGAGAACCTGAGCCCCGGGAGTGGAGCTAAGATCGAGGGAATAAAATCTAACGAAAGTGTGCGGTGAGGACCAGCCTGCAGCATCACAAACGTCCTGAAGAGAAGCTCCTGAAAGAAGAGCTGTAGAAGCAGCCATACTCCGGGTGGAATGAGCCCTTACAGCCAAAGTGAAGGCTGATGGGCCGAACCATAAGCAAGTGGGATGGCCTCGACCACCCACTTGCTCATCCTTTTTCTAGATGCAGGACACCCTTTCTTAGGTGACCCAAACAGACGAACATTTGTTCCGATCTCCTCCACAGGGCAGCTCTGTGGACGTAAGCATCAAAACCCAAACTGGGCACAGCAAATTAATTTTCTCCTGGTCTGACGTCAGAAAAGGCGGAGGACAGAAAACCTGCAGAACTATAGGTCTAACTGAAACAGTTGGAACCTTAGGAACATAACCTGGTCTCGGAAAGAGAAAGGCCTTAACCAACCAGGAGCAAATTCCAGGCACGAGGGAGCCACCGAAAGTGCTTGAATATCTCCAATTCTTTTTAGAGATGAGATAGCGAGAAGAAGGATAGTCTTTAGAGTAAGAAACTTTTCCGAAACTTCCTCGATGGGCTCGAAAGGAGCAAGGGAGAGACCTTCTAAGATGACGGCCAGATCCCAAGCTGGTACCCTTGTGCGAACTGCAGGCCTCAGCCTCAAGGTGACACGAAGGAAGCGAGACATAAGCGGGTGTTTCCCGAGGGAACCTCCACTTGAAGGGGTGTGGTAAGCAGTTAAGGCCGCCACATACACCTTCAGTGTGGAGTGGGATAACCCTGTGGAGAGACGGTCCTGCAGGAAATCCAGGACTGTACCAACCGGGCAGTTAACTGGGTCCTGCTGGCGCTCTCCACACCAAGAGGTGAAAAGTTTCCACCTCGCGGCATATAACTTCCTCGTGGAGGGAGCTCTGGATCGGAGGATGGTCTCAACGACCTCAGCCGAGAGACCAGAATCTATGAGCTGGGCCCCCTCAGAGGCCAAGCCCACAGCCTCCATAGCTCTAGACGGGGGTGAAGGATCGACCCACTCGCCTGAGAGAGCAGATCTCTCCTGATCGGTATCTCTAGGGGAGAGCCGTTGAGGAGAGACACTAGGTCCGCAAACCATACCCGGGCCGACCAGAACGGGGCTATTAGCAGGAGACTGAGCCCGTCCCGGCGAACCCTCTCCAGAACTCCTGGGAGCAGAGCGATCGGGGGAAAAGCGTACAGACGTGACCTCGGCCACGGATGTACCATCGCATCCAACCCCAGCGGGGCTGGATGGCTGAGAGAGAACCACAGCGGGCAGTGTGATGTTTCTCGAGAAGCAAATAGGTCTACCTCGGCAAGACCGAAATGTTTCCATAGGAGTTCCACCACCTCGGGGTGAAGACTCCATTCCCCGGGCCTCGGCCCCTGTCTTAACAGGATGTCTGCCCCCTGATTTAAATACCCCGGGAGATAAAAGCTCTCAGAGAAAGAATTTTCCCCTGGGACCATAGAAGGATCTGACGTGCCAGTTTGTAAAGCGGGCGAGAACGCAAACCCCCCTGATGGTTGATATAAGAAACCACCGATGTGTTGTCTGTCTGGACAAGAACATGGTGGCCCCTTAGGTCTGGGAGGAAGTGTTTCAGAGCCTGAAACACCGCCAACATCTCTAGGCAGTTTAAGTGCCACAGACGATGATGGTCCTCCCACAGACCCTGAGCCCACCCGTGAGAGAGGCATCTGTCATTAGCATAACGCGACGACAAGGAGCTCCTAACACAGGGCCTTGGGACAGAAACCAAGGATCTTTCCACATGATCAGGGCGTGATGACACCGTCGCAAACTCACGATCATGCGAAGCGGATTTCCCCTCGGGGAGAATCCCTTGGTCCTGAGCCACCACTGTAACAGTCTCATGTGCAAGAGGCCAAGAGATATCACGTTGGACGCAGCTGCCATGAGACCTAGCAGTCTCTGGAACTGTTTTACAGTGGATGACTGGCCTAGCTTGACCTGATCTACTGCAGCGAGAATCAAAGCAATACGAGCAGGTGACAATCGTGCCTGCATCGTCGTTGAATCCCACACTACACCTAGAAAAGTGGTTCTCTGTAATGGAGAAAGAACACTCTTTTTGGCGTTGAGCCTCAGCCCCAGTCACTTGATATGAGCAAGAACGACATCTCGGTGCCGAACCGCCTGTTGTTCCGATTGAGCTAGAATCAAGCAATCGTCTATTTAGTACAGAAAGCGGATGCCCTGTAACCTCAGCGGGGCTATAGCAGCATCCGTACACTTCGTGAATGTTCGGGGTGACAGTGCTAGGCCGAACGGAAGAACCCGATATTGGTACGCTTCGCCCCCGAAAGCGAACCTCAGGAACTTCCTGTGTTGAGGGAGGATAGATACATGGAAGTAAACGTCCTTTAGATCTATCATGACAAACCAGTCCTCGGATCTGATTTGAACATCCCCAGTGACAGACACAGCGCCCTGTAACGTACTGGCAGGGAACAGCTGGTCTGGGCACTCCGCAACCCTCCTCGGAGGGGGCGAGCGTCCCTCGGGAAATCGCTCGCCGAGTCTCTCTACGCCCTGTGAAGGCAGGGTTAGTAGAGCAGACCACTGAGGGCATCGGAAAAGACAGGGCACCGTGTTCTTGTGCAGTGAACTCAGGTCTTTCACGATAGGGACCACCCTCAGAACCCTGACGTTCAGCACGTCAGGATTTTTTTTTTTTCGATGAAGTAGTATCCTAACTCCCTGCTGGGTGGGGGACCCATTCCGCCAGGAACTCTACTAAGGGAACCAGCCTCTCGAGGCTGGCCTCCGGATGAACATCCCGAGTGACAGACACAGCGCCCTGTAACATACTGACAGGAAACAGCTGGTCTGAGCACTCCACAACCCTCCTTGGAGGGGGCGAGCGTCCCTCGGGAAATCGCTCGCCGAGTCTCTCTACGCCCTGTATAGGCAGGGTTAGTAGAACAGACCCCTGAGGGCATCGAGAAAGACAGGGCACCGTGTTTTTGTGCGGTGAACTCAAGTTTTTCCCGATGGGGACCACCCTCAGAGTCCTGACGTTCAGCCCGTCAGGACTTTTTCGACGCGGCCTTTCTGGCGACAATGACTGTCCTCAGATCAGTCCTGCCCCGAGAAGGCCGCGCCGGAGAGCACCCCGCCTCGTCCCTCCAGTTTCTCTGCAGGGGGGCACGAGACGTGACACTCCGCTTCTGCTGTGCTCTTTTTGAAGACGAACTCGACGAAAGACTTTGCTCTGGTTGAACATTCTGCGTGACAGACACAGTGCCCTGTAACAGCGCACCGGCAGGGAACGACTGGTCTGAACACACTAGAACCCTCCTTAGAGGCGGCGAGCGTCCCTCGGGAAAGCACTCGCCAGACCCTTCTACGCCCTGTTTCGGCAGGGTTAGTAGGACGGGCCCCTGAGGGCGCCGGGAGAGACAGGGCACCCTTAAGGGAGGTGAACGCAAGCCTCTCTCGGCGGGGACCCCCCTCAGATTTCCTTTGAGCAGGTCGGCCTGAAAAGCCTGCATAAAAGTCATCGTATGCAAACATGCAGCCGCCTGCCGAGCCACCGAGTAAGCCTTCCCCACCAGCACAGAGGTATATATATTTATTTATTTATTTATTTTTTGGTGGAAGAGCCGGTGCTTTAAGTGAAGACGATGAAGCAGGAGAGAGATAGCTCGCAAGCGTCTCCTCCGCCTACAGTATCGTCACATAACCAGCAGATTTAGCACCAACAATGTTACCATAAGCATTGGACTGATTTGTGTAAATTCTGCTTGAAACCGGTCTAACCCAGGTCTTTGAAACCTCAGCATGAAGATCTGGGAAGAACGGTAAGCACCGGCTAGAAGGTTGAGGTCGTGCAGACAGAAATCTATCATCTAGATTGCTTTTAATTCTAGAAACCTGTCTATCAGCTGGCCACTCGATACTGTTATATATATTTTTTTTTTTTAGCTTTTCAACAGCCCGAGATAATACATCCATCAAACCTTCTTCATTTGCAGTATAATGTGATAAACTAGTTTTCTCTGATAATAAACTTAATTTCGACATCCAGCTCCTCAGAACTGGAAAATCTCAATTCAACATCATCATGTGCCTCCACCCGGGCAGAAGTAACCGCCGCAGCGCGTGCTTCCAGAGCCGGGTGAGAGGCACTAGATCTCGTAGGAGATAGCTGAGATAGGGCGGAGCCCGTCTCAACGTCGCCAGCGAGATCCATCTGCGAGCCCCAAGACAAGCGCCGCCGCTCTGCCTCAACAGAAGCGGGACCCGAGCCTCGGGGAGCTCGCAGCAAATCACTCTCCTCGAAGAGCGATCGCCGCGAGCGCAGAGTTCTCAAGGGAAAACGCTCGCAATGCTGACAATCGACTCCCTCGAGAGCCGACTGGGCATGCTGAACTCCCAAACAAGCTACACATAACTCGTGAGAATCCCCACCCGTGATGTGCCGAGTACAGGGGGGAACACACTTCTTATACTGCTCGCTCATATTGGTTTTTTTATATAAAATATATATAGTGAAAACTCCTGACAAAACAGACAAACACAATCGACAGATTCAGACACACACAGAGCTGCTGAAGTAACTAAAAGCTGGCGTGTTGTGTACTCAGGGGATATTTATAGCTTCCTGGTCGATGACGTCACTCGCCGTACGCTCATTCTCTCCATTGACTGATTTCATTCATGCTTCAGACGCGTCACGCTGAGGGCGTTCCCACTGCGATTTCACGCAGCGGTAGTCCCTGAAGGGGAACTTGTAAATTCCCAGGCTGTGACAACAAGGATGTGCCGGGATCAAAGTTCAAATTTCATCGTTTTCCTGTATCAAATATGAATATGAGACAGCTTTGGCTGGTTGCCATCGGCTACTCAGCGGGAGCTAAATTATCTCGAATAAAGGATTTTCGTGTGTGTAGTGCTCACTTCAGCGAAGACGATTACATCTCCAACCAAGGAGGAAAAGGAAAAAACATGATTTTAAAGAGTTTTGCTGTACCAGTACCACGGGTAAGCTCTATTTACTAACTTTATGATCCCATGTCTAAACTGTACGGTAAACAAGATGATGTTTAGACTCCATTATAAAACACGTGAAAAGATGTGTAAAAAAAAAATATATATATATATATTGTTACAATTTGCTGTGAAAAATATTTGATTGAACACACCATTTGTCATTCATCCTGCCTCTTGCTACAGCTGTGGTGGGCCCAGCATCAGATTGGACAACTTCTCTATCCTCTCGCTCTCTCTCTTCCCGTTCTTTGTCCATCTGCTCAAGTTCGGCATCGGTATACTCCGGTTCATAAAGATATCCCTTTGTCGTTGAGTTAAAATTACTGTCTTCATCTGATCCGTCTGACACTGTGCTAAAATTAGTTTCATCATCTGAAGTTTCGTAGTCGGACATGTTGTCGGCGAGTCGCGCTATCAACAGCTAATCGTCACGTGCGCACTGTTGACATTAGGCTTGTTCGACTTGAACCGGCGCTGCGCAGACCGATCGGTTGATGACATCAAAGTACCGCGAGAGCGATTCAAAAGCATAAGGAGCCGTCTGCTCTCGAATCGCTCTCGCGGTACTTTGATGTCATCAACCGATTGGTCTGTGAAGCGCCGGTTCAAGTCGAACAAGCCTATTGACAGCAGCGCGGATTGATAGAAACGGAAGGAAAATAGTGCCGCATTAAAACTGAGGTATGAATTTTGCCCGGCGTGTTTTTTTTGTGTTAAATTAATCAAGCTTCGAAACGCAAATCTTTTTTTCACGTAAAAACGCACAGTTTTGTGGCCCCGGAAAGTAGCCGGGATTACTTCATTCAAAAACTTCCAGCGGTCAGAACTCGGACCAGGGGGGTGACAACAGAGTGGGTCAGTGTGTATACACTATAGTGCTGGTAAGGATTGCATACAACTTCATGTCTTAAATGGGCGAACTAACCCTTTAAGGTTTATTTGGATATTTGGATACCCTATTAAACTGTTGGAATAAGTCCACTTAAATACACAATATATGATATTTGTGAATGAAGACTTTGGCAATAGATGCCTGTTGACATACATAGAATGCTGTCTGTTAATTATGTAACATATAAGAATAAAGTGACTAGGCTAATTTCTAAACATCCTATTGTTACTTAGGCCACTTAAAAACTTAATAAAACTTCTCTTTAATTACATAGTGCAAATCCAAAACTGAAATCAGTGTTAGCTAAATTAAACAAATGGCAGGTAGGCCTAAATCAAACACTGATGAGGCATGCCCATCTCCTCACTTCTCCAGATTATCCCCTGTGAGTATGTAGGTAGGTGGTCTGGCCTACTACTTAACATCCTACTTTTCAATACTGAAGGAGAATATAAACTTCTGCTCCCTTCTGCCTGTACCACCAAGTTTTGGTCTAAAAGAATGTCACATAGTTCAAGCGCTAAAATGTAAGAGTACAATGTACAATTACAAATGAATAATATGTTGAAAATAATTATAAGTGGGGGTGCCACTGGCACAATTTAACCCAGGCCCTTTGGGACAAATCACCCCAGACCCACAAGTTTGAAAAAATAGCATGATCCAGCAGTTAAGAGCTAACATCATGCTAACTCTATAGACTCATTGTGTAGCCTGCTAAAGCCCTAAGACATGTGAAATGTTTTCAAACTTGTCAATAATTGTTCAGACACTACAATAAAAAAAAACATAATCATAGAAATTTTACTTTGAAAGGAAAAAAACATTTTTTTGAGCTAAAATGTGCTTACATCTCATGCCATGTGTCTCTCTTCTTTGGAGGATATGTAGGCTAAAATGGATGGCTTTTCAAAATTATGTGGTCACATGACCAATTTCTCCTATGGTTTTCCAGAAACAAGGGGTGGATCAACTTCCCCCCTGGCACAAATCACCCCACTCTTCCCTATAGAAGAACAAGAGGCGAAACTCAATAGAACGTTCCATTGCAACAAACGCGCCCAGCAGCAGCGCTACGCTTCCGCCGTTTTGGGGTGAAAGCGCCTCGGCAGTCCACTGTTGATGTGTCGTTCGCGAACGAGCCGCTCTAAAAGCCGATTCTTTGAAAATAGCCGGACTTCCCATCACTATCCACTAGCTTTTTGCTGTCGCTATTGTAATATCAGCTGCTTTGTAATTTTTTTTTTTTAAAGTAGCCTACATTAAAGATCAAATCCAAACTGAATGATGACAACACAGAATAACGTACAATCACTAGACTAGTGATTATCAAATTCCTTTTTAACAGTTTATTTCACAGACTTAGACAAGTTTTCTACTTTTTTCCCGATAAAACCTTTAGTATTCGCATTACAAACACTGAATTAATGCCAACATATAACAGTAAGTAGGACATATGCTATATCAGATAATTGGGAATGTTGGACAACAGCAATAGAATAGCTTTACAGTCAACCTTTTTTTTTTTTTTTTTTTTTTTTGCAGTAGCTACTATCTTATATTAATGACCGTTAAAGCAAGCAAAAAAAAAAAAACACAGCCACTGTCCATCATGTTCTATAAGATCATCATGTTTGTAGCATGATCCAGGGGATACAGAAATGTAGCCTAATATATGTCAATATCAAGTAAATTACATAGCCTAATGTCAGTGCCCATGTCTGCTGCCTATATGAGAATATATGCAAAATTCATATAAAACACAGACATATATGAAACAAAATAGCAAAAATGTCCGTTTTCATGTGCCATATATTTTCCCGTATGCACATAGATGTTAAATATATGTAGCCTAAGACGCATATATGTACTTATTTCAATGCATCAGTATCACATGCATGTATGTTTAAATACAGGTCCTTCTCAAAAAATTAGCATATTGTGATAAAGTTCATTATTTTCCATAATGTAATGATAAAAATTAAACTTTCATATATTTTAGATTCATTGCACACCAACTGAAATATTTCAGGTCTTTTATTGTTTTAATACTGATGATTTTGGCATACAGCTCATGAAAACCCAAAATTCCTATCTCAAAAAAATAGCATATCATGAAAAGGGTCTCTAAACGAGCTATTAACCTAATCATCTGAATCAACTAATTAACTCTAAACACCTGCAAAAGATTCCTGAGGCTTTTAAAAACTCCCAGCCTGTTTCATTACTCAAAACCGCAATCATGGGTAAGACTGCCGACCTGACTGCTGTCCAGAAGGCCATCATTGACACCCTCAAGCAAGAGGGTAAGACACAGAAAGAAATTTCTGAACAAATAGGCTGTTCCCAGAGTGCTGTATCAAGGCTCCTCAGTGGGAAGTCTGTGGGAAGGAAAAAGTGTGGCAAAAAACGCTGCACAACGAGAAGAGGTGACCGGACCCTGAGGAAGATTGTGGAGAAGGACCGATTCCAGACCTTGGGGGACCTGCGGAAGCAGTGGACTGAGTCTGGAGTAGAAACATCCAGAGCCACCGTGCACAGGCGTGTGCAGGAAATGGGCTACAGGTGCCGCATTCCCCAGGTCAAGCCACTTTTGAACCAGAAACAGCGGCAGAAGCGCCTGACCTGGGCTACAGAGAAGCAGCACTGGACTGTTGCTCAGTGGTCCAAAGTACTTTTTTCGGATGAAAGCAAATTTTGCATGTCATTCGGAAATCAAGGTGCCAGAGTCTGGAGGAAGACTGGGGAGAAGGAAATGCCAAAATGCCTGATGTCCAGTGTCAAGTACCCACAGTCAGCTGTTGGTGTTGGTCCACTGTGTTTTATCAAGGGCAGGGTCAATGCAGCTAGCTATCAGGAGATTTTGGAGCACTTCATGCTTCCATATGCTGAAAAGCTTTATGGAGATGAAGATTTCATTTTTCAGCACGACCTGGCACCTGCTCACAGTGCCAAAACCACTGGTAAATGGTTTACTGACCATGGTATTACTGTGCTCAATTGGCCTGCCAACTCTCCTGACCTGAACCCCATAGAGAATCTGTGGGATATTGTGAAGAGAAAGTTGAGAGACGCAAGACCCAACACTCTGGATGAGCTTAAGGCCGCTATCGAAGCATCTTGGGCCTCCATAACACCTCAGCAGTGCCACAGGCTGATTGCCTCCATGCCACGCCGCATTGAAGCAGTCATTTCTGCAAAAGGATTCCCGACCAAGTATTGAGTGCATAACTGAACATAATTATTTGAAGGTTTACTTTTTTTGTATTAAAACCACTTCTTTTATTGGTCGGATGAAATATGCTAATTTTTTGAGATAGGAATTTTGGGTTTTCATGAGCTGTATGCCAAAATCATCAGTATTAAAACAATAAAAGACAAGAAATATTTCAGTTGGTGTGCAATGAATCTAAAATATATAAAAGTTTAATTTTCATCATTACATTATGGAAAATAATGAACTTTATCACAATATGCTAATTTTTTGAGAAGGACCTGTACATTAAATATGTGGGAAACAAATATGTGTCACATATTTATACTTAATGTTTTCCATATGCGAGAAATAATCTACTCTGTAATAGGGCTGCACGATATTGGGAAAAAATTACATTGCGATATTTTATTTTTCTGCGATATATATTGCGATATGAAAACAATTTCACCCAATGACTTAAATAGCTTTCTTTGGAAAGAATGAATCATCTGAATGACTGGGGTGATTTTGTAAAGGAGTAAATCTGCATAGATTCTATTAACTAATGTAGTTAACTAGAGTTTAATAAATGGAACCTTATTGTAAAGTGTTTCCGATTTGTTATATCTCGTGAGTTCAGTGTTGGACAGATAAGTTGTTTTAACCATTCATTAAAGTGAATCGGTTCAAATGAATCATTAGTTCGCGAATTGGAGGTGTCATTAACGGACCACGGCACACGTTGTGTGATTATCCCGGCAGTTAGGACATCGCACAAGATTGGTCTCAACACAGAAAACATTTCATCACTGGATAGATTTTTTTTGTTTTGTTTATTGAAAGTGTGGTTTATCTGAATGTGTGGAACGCTTTTCAGAGAATATTTTTTTTAGCACAATTCACAACCAGCGGTAGTTCAGGAAAAATATATATCCGAATGCTTCACCTGAAACTTCGGTCTTCCGACCTTTTACCATTGTGTATTCTCAAAGATATTCAGTCAACTCAATTCATTAATATGCGCGAGGGAGGGTGAGAGAGCAAGACAGTTTGAAAACGGTGAGAGTGCGCGCGCGACCGGGGCTCTCTCTCTCTGCTCGTTCTCTCAGTTTTGCGCAGCAGTCAGTCATCTATCACTCACCGGTCAAATAAGGCTTTGGCGGGACAAAAATACGCTTTGGCGGTCGCCAAAAATTGTTCAATGGAGGAAGGGCATTCTGACTTTATTTTGAATTCTCGTGTTCGTTCAAGCTCAGAAATAAGAGAAAGACCACTGATCTGCCCGGCTCACAGAAAACAACGCGCAAGTTCCAGTCTTCTTACGCTTGATGTTTAAACTGACAGGACTTAAAAACACATGCAAATGATAAACTTTCACTATATGATGGTTAAACTTTGCAATTAATCCGGAGCTGCTGGCCCGTACAGATCATGAATCACGGATCAACTACTGTACGACTTAGGCCTACATCGCAACATCCTGCGATGTGACTATCGTGGATGCGCACATCGCGATATCGATGCTAAAACGACACATCGTGCAGCCCTACTCTGTAATATAAGCAGATATGTATCATAGATTAACTCAAATATTTTCTTCACATGTTTGGACACATAAATGTTCAAATATGTTGCAGGCATAGGCTATATTGTGTTCTCAGATAAGTCAAATATATGTATAGATATATGTCATGCTATTTAAAATATAACATATATGGCCATATATTACATTTTTGTATGGGTAAAAAGTACAAAATAAATTTCAGGGCTAGTGGAGTTGGTAACTAATAATAGTAATAAATGTGTAAAGTTGCATAAAATGGAAATGCTCAATAAAATAAGAAAAAACTACCTCAAATGTGCATTTAATGATTGGATTAACTGTTATCTGTGCTGTTGTCCAGTAACTCCAGTTGGAATTTTCACACCAAAATGGCGGCCGCGCTACCGAAGCTGTTACAAAAAACGCATCAGAGTTTCGCCTCTTGTTCTTCTATACTCTTTGCCTACATTATAAATATTATTACAACTTGTATTAGTTGGTTTCAATACCTCAATCTGTATTTGTCAGCTAAACCTTGTGGGCGAGTTGGTAGATCAGGAATTACGAGGGTAGGAGGCAGATTTTTTTTTGCAGGTTTCCGCCTAGAAATCCAAATGACTGCATTAGGGAGTCAAAAACAACCTGATCTCACAGAAATACGTGAAATGAACACGACCCCTTAACCCCTTTTTACGTGGTGGTGGCACGTAATGCATTAAAATTACGTGTGGGCACCACGAAAACAACACCCATACAAAGTCAACGAGGCTTATAGAGATCGCTAAGACATGTGACCAACTGGGCGGCAACGTCATCAGAACGCAAAGAATTATGGGTATGTTTGGCCCGTTTACATCGGTTTACATGGGCTGGCATAGCAGGCTAGTGTTCTGGCATGAAAAAATAAATAAAATAGCGTGAAAAACAGAATATAATCCTACAAAATGCAGAGGGCTTAAGAAAACATTGTCGGACCATACCAGAAAACTGTCGTCCGTTCAAAAGTATGCTAAAGTTTTAAGCACCACACTCCTCGCTCTCTCTCATCTATCTGCATGCAATCGCAATTCATGTGAAGATTGCAATGCTGGAGTGTGTGCGTGTGTTTTTGTGCGCCCGCGAGAGAGAGAGGCGCGGGCGCGATCTAACTGTGTCTGTGTGTGTGTGTGAGAGAGAGAGAGAGAGAGACGCGATCGAACAGTGGAAACATAAAACATACTCCCTCATTTTGTTCATAGAGGTTATCATTCAACTGCAAAGTGTTTACTTATATTTGTGTAACTTACACTCGCAATAAAACACAACATTGTGCTTTTGTCACACTCTAAACTCTTGTCAAGCTGTAACATACAACTGTCACCCAACCAAACACAGTTTTAAAAGCAACATCCAACCCCATTTCAAAACACAGTCTGTGGGTTACATCTTTTGGACATTAATCATATCGCATTGGTTTTCATTTCTTTTCTTCAGAGCAGTTACATATTATACATTAATTAAAAAAAATCAGATGTGTTTTTAATGGTAGTATAATTTTATACGAAAATCAATTATTTACCATTCAGATGAGAATAAAGTTAGGGTTCATTAAAATTAAGGAAAACAAATATATTGATCCGTTCTTAAAGGATAATTCAGGTATTTAGCACTTTGAGTATTTTCTAGTTTGTTTTGGATGAACTAAGTTAAAGTAGTGGGTACTAGAATTTTGACGATGGGTCCTGTCTCGACTTTTTGAATCTTTTAGAATCGCCTCTGACCGCTTCAGAGTGAGTGTCTACGAGCATACACAAACATGTCCTTAAAACAACCCGTAATGTTCGTTTTCAAAACTGTGCAAGAAGGACTATTGCAGTTTATAACACAGCAGGTAGACGGCATCTTGAACACTGCGTTCTTCCCTCCATGCAATCAAGTCTGGCGCCTTCTGTTTGTGCCGCGGATTCCCAAAATGCTTTGCGTTCACCACTGGTAATACGTCACGATGACGTCACATTAGCAATCTCTATTTGTCGTGGTGGACACACCGATTCCCTGGTTCAACAACGTCACTGTGGGCGACGGTAAATGTTGTTTTCTAGTTTACGAAACGTCCTCCTTTTATCATTTATTATAGTGTATTAGTTCCGATTTTTGTTGCCTAAATAACATTGTTTGTGATATAACTATCAATTTATATATGGAGTAGTTTTAAATAATGGCCCGAGGCTGTGTTAAATAGATTGTTCCCTTTACGTTAATTAAACCCTTTACGATATTTTACTTTTTCAAATGTATTTTCTGTCATATCAGCGAATATTATTAATAATAATTATTATGAATCAGAAGACTTTCAGTTGTTACCACGGCAACGATACGTCACGTTACGCACGCTACTTACCCATAATCACTGCGCTTTTACCGCTCATTTCACCCGCCTACTGACTACGGTAAGTATCTCAACCATAGGATCTCAACCCAAGCGGTCTTAGTTTGTTAAAAATCACGCAAAACCATTTATGTTATTTATTTAGTTGTAGCCCGAACTGTGTAGCGTTTCATCCCTGGAGATTAGGTTGAATTTAGTGTTGCATTATCATGTACACGGCTACCCACCGAAGTAACTTAGTTAGCTAACGTTAGCCAGCCAAATGACAGCTGTCCCCGGCACAGTTAGATTGTGGCACTGCCAGCTACCAAAAAGACAACAATTAACAACGTGTTGTTGCAGTGGTTAAAGTTTTATTCAAAGTGCAAAGTAAATGTCAGAAGTGTAACTAAGGAGAATTAACGCAATCAGGGATGGGCTGGAATAAAAACGTGGACCTGGAATCTTTCCAGAGGATTTGACTGCTCGGTGCGACCACGACCAAGTGCGACTCAATGTCAATGACCGTTCATACCTGATATAATTAATGCATAATTAAATAGAGTGACGACCCACCACTAACTTATATATAGAATATCCTGTAACACTATGGTGCCATACTTTTGTAAGACTTTGCCATTTTAGAAGACACTGAAATCATCATGAGATAAGAGGGTAATTGTTACTTTAGTTATTTGTGACATTGAGAAGAGAGAGCAGTGGATATTATGAGATGCATTTTACGCAACAGGACAGAAGAAGATCACTGTTTCCATTATTTGTAGGCCTAAAATAAAAATAGATTTGTGTAGGTACTTGCTTGTGCCAACTGAATGTGGTACAAATCTGATATTTGTACAGTAAGGATTAATTTGTATGGTACTACAATTACTCTGTCCTAACAATTAAGAAATGCTCATTTACTAGAATACTACTATTCTAATAATCTTTTGCTTTTCCTGTTTTACAGCTTTATTGCAACACTTTTGACTCCATCATCACACACATAAACACACAAATCAAAACAACGACACTTTTAAGAGCCACTCTCTATCTCTCTTTCTCACTTGTCTCTTTCGATCACTCTCTTTCTGTTGTTGTCTCTCTTTTAATCACTCTTTCAAGCTATCTCTCACTCCCAGTTATTTCTGTTCAAAAATGGCTGGAGGTTCACAAAAAAAGACCTGCTCAAACTGCGGGGAAAAAATATACTGTGAACTTAAAATTTGTTCACTCTGCAACCATCCACAACCCCAACATGTAAGACTGCAAAAAATGCTGGACAAATTTCAAAGTCAGCAGAAGCAGTGGTTGTCGTCCATGAAGAAAAATAACATCAAGTCCCACGTTCTTGATGATGCTGCCATTCTTGTATGTAGTTTTCCGATCATCTCATTCACCAAAAGTGTTTTGTTATTTTGACATAATCAAATAAATGAACTGGTATAATATATTGCCTCACATCCACACTATTAATAAGAATATAATTCATGTTTAGTGTTTTTTTTCCCCCAAACTATTATGTCTAGGGAGTTGAAACTCATACAAATCCTCACATTTATCTATCCAAAAATTATGTAAAAATCATTGTTTGATTGTTTGTAGATGTTTTCTAGCTTTGATGTAACTTCAGATCAAGCTTGAGGACAAATTCAGCTGTAAACTACAGTTTTGTGTATATATCTAATTGATCTTTCTACCTCTCTGTTACAGCTTGAGAAGTTGTATGCCCTTGGCATGAAGCCCCTGCTGCTGATTGCACATCCTCTTAAGGTGGGGACAGGGAAGTGCCAAATTAAACTAATGCTGCCAATGCATGCCCACCTTAGCACATCCGCTAAGACATGCCTTGACAATGTGGATGCCATCTACAAATTGATGGTTGAAGGTGAGGTTGCATTTATTTAACCTTGAAATGCATACACATGCATATATTCACTATCCGTTGTACAATTGTTGGTGTTGTCCTGTACATTTTCCAAACAGCAAAGAAGAAAAGAAGAATAGAAATTCTGATCTGGCTGTAGCCTAGCTGCAAGGTAGAGTCAATTTAAAGAGCTGGTATTTGGGAAACAAGAACAGATATTGCTTTGGGATGATGGCAGGGGTCACCTGTGCTTTAAAATACATCACTTCTATCTCCTTGGTAGTTTTCAGTTATTGGAAATTTTGAAATCCGCAGCTAAAGTGGGAGCGCCATTGAGGCTGAACTTTTTAATGAGTCACACTCACTGTCAAATCAAATATGCTGTAAGCTTTAGCACAAGACCACCAGCAGACTTATGTAGTCACAGTTTGCATCCAGCCAGATGACCAGCCTGGAAGTGTGCTAAAGCTAAATTAGTGACCTCAGGCTAAATCCAATCAATAAAAATGTCAGTACTTTGATTATGTAAATTGACGCAGCTGTATGTCGATAAGTTTTTGCAGGGTTTTTCCTGCATAGGGGCTGCATAGTTTTGACTGGGCCTTCAGCTGGGAAGCTAGCGCAAATGGGAAACAGGACTTCCTGTGGTTTCTCATCAAATAAAAGCCGGGACTCTGACTCTATAGTAAAGCAGAAACCAGGTTATATTGCTGTCTCCATCTCTCTCCTCTGTGTTCTGTCTCTGTAATGCAGGTCTGTGTGTCTGAGCTACACACACACTTATAGCAGACCTATATTAAAGGCTGATGGTGGCTTTGGCTGTATTCACAAAAAATCCGCCAATGTGCCTCCTTCCAACAGGGTTCTGTGGAGGTGGGGTCAACCGGTCAAGTTTATCTGTGCTTTAGAATGTAACCGAAGTGAATCATGTGTTTAAACAGCAAGAGACAATCCTACTCATTTTGCCCTTTAAGACTAACTTGTGTTAATGTTAATGTATTTTTTAAAACCAATGGGAGTCAAAGTAATTCTACTACTTGTGCCACTGCGAATGAGATTGGATGTGCAAAAAAGTACCTAACGGCATGAAAGTCACTGAGACCACAACCAGTGTTGGGCAAGTTACTCAGGAATTGCTCCTCCTGTAAAAGTTATAATATTACTTTACTTATTACAGGAAATTAAAAGTTACTAGTTACGTTACTTGTCACGTTACTATATTACTTTTACTATCCCGCACCCTGCCCCTTTCTAAAAAGTGACAGATAACCTGTTTAGTCCGCTTATTTTAGAAATGAATCCACTTTACTGGAACAATAATTAACATTAGGAGTCAACAATCAGCCAAACTTTACACATTGCATATTTAAAAATAATAAACTGTCCCAACTAATAGCTATCTAATGCTATTTAACTAATAGCATATTGATAAGAGCAGCATGGAGTGTTTTTTTACAAAACATAATGTTTCCTAACATCACTGGCTGAAATAAAAAATAAAGCAAGTCAACTCCGATTTGTGAACTAATGTTGTTCTGCACATGTATTTATAAGAGCAGTATTCAGTGTTTTTACAGAAGATTCAACTTTGCTTAATACCACTCTCCTGACGAGTGCATGCATCACTGGCAGTAGCATCCTACACCCCCAGCACTAACGTTTATTTTTATAAGTTTTACATGGCTGCTTCAATAAATTAGATTTAGAATTGTTAGCAGTTGTAAACCTTTTGCTGGTCGCACAAAGCTTACAATGAATGACAACGTTCTTTGCATCTTAGACTGTGACACAATAATGGCAATACTTAACAGCTGTTGAAAGAACACATATCTAACCCATTCTCCATTCTTCCTTGACTCCTCTGCCCCATGCCTTTCAGAATCCTGTGGGTAAAATCACGTTCACTGCGACCATCATTTTTTATCGTCTAGGTTGATTTGGGTTGCATTTATTTTCACTTTGGCCTAATTGCATATTATATTATATTTGTGTGTGTTCCATGTCCATTTATAGGTTGGACAAGACTCAACCCAGACCAACTGCCTCAAGAAGAGAACTTCATCCTACATTTGGTGCCGTGTGACCAGTCACCACAACAGGAAACACCAGCCACCATCACAAAACCAGGCTCCATCCCTTGACACACCATCAACCCAGACTACATCCGTCTGCACGTCACCACACCCGTCAAGCAGCACACCTGGCTCTCTCCACCCACAAACCACTACACTCAGCTCCACTCATCCAGGAACCAGCACACCTGGCTCTCTCCACCCACACACCACTACACCCAGCTCCACTCATCCAGGAACCAGCACATCTGGCTCTCTCCACCCACACACCACTACACTCAGCTCCACTCATCCAGGAACCAGCACACCTGGCTCTCTCCACCCACACACCACTACACTCAGCTCCACTCATCCAGGAACCAGCACACCTGCCTCTCTCCACCCACGCACCACTACACTCAGCTCCACTCATTCAGAATTCAGCACACCTGCCTCTCTCCACACACGCACCACTACACTCAGCTCCACTCATCCAGAATTCAGCACACCTGCCTCTCTCCACCCACGCACCACTACACTCAGCTCCACTCATCCAGAATTCAACACACCTGCCTCTCTCCACCCACGCACCACTACACTCAGCTCCACTCATCCAGAATTCAACACACCTGCCTCTCTCCACCCACGCACCACTACACTCAGCTCCACACATCCAGGAGCCAGCACACCTGCCTCTCTCCAGCCACGCACCACTACACTCAGCTCCACACATCCAGAATTCAGCACACCTGCCTCTCTCCACCCACGCACCACTACACTCAGCTCCACTCATCCAGGAACCAGCACACCTGCCTCTCTCCACCCACGCACCACTACACTCAGCTCCACTCATTCAGAATTCAGCACACCTGCCTCTCTCCACCCACGCACCACTACACTCAGCTCCACTCATCCAGGAACCAGCACACCTGCCTCTCTCCACCCACGCACCACTACACTTAGCTCCACTCATCCAGAATTCAACACACCTGCCTCTCTCCACCCACGCACCACTACACTCAGCTCCACACATCCAGGAGCCAGCACACCTGCCTCTCTCCAGCCACGCACCACTACACTCAGCTCCACACATCCAGAATTCAGCACACCTGCCTCTCTCCACCCACGCACCACTACACTCAGCTCCACTCATTCAGAATTCAGCACACCTGGCTCTCTCCACCCACGCACCACTACACTCAGCTCCACTCATCCAGAATTCAGCACACCTGCCTCTCTCCACCCACGCACCACTACACTCAGCTCCACTCATCCAGGAGCCAGCACACCTACCTCTCTCCGGCCACGCACCACTACACTCAGCTCCACACATCCAGAATTCAGCACACCTGCCTCTCTCCACCCACGCACCACTACACTCAGCTCCACTCATCCAGGAACCAGCACACCTGGCTCTCTCCAGCCACACACACCACACCCAGCTCCACTCATCCAGGAACCAGCACACCTGCCTCTCTCCACCCACACACCATTACACTCAGCTCCACTCATCCAGGAACCAGCACACCAAGTCCCAGCTGTGCAGCCACCACTGCAGAGTCCACAGCAACGTAAAAGAACACAAAAAATTAAAGGTGTGTTTTAGTCTATGCACAGCATGTATTGTACAGACATTTTGCCCCTGCATAATCGTTATGCTATATTATTTTATTATTTTTTCTATAAACAATAATTGAATTGATGGTTCTCTACACATCCCTGCTTCATGTAATTAGAGAGCTGCAAAGTTAAAGTCCCAGTGTAAAGAATACCAGTGTAAAAGATATCTGCTCTGTTGCAAGTGATGTAAAATGTAAACAGTCCATAGGAGACACAACATAAAGAACGGATGGCAAAGAAACAAAGATTTTGAATAGAACCATGTGCAGCCTTTGATACTCCTGTGGTTCTCAAATCTCACTAGGAGGAGCTAAATGTGCTAATGACAAACAGTAGAAAAAATTCATAAATGTGTGCATTGTGAATTGATTCCTGGACAAAAAGTACTGCACATATTGTGGACATTGGTGCAAATAATATATTCCTTACAATTACAGATTGCCCTCACAATCGGCTTGAAATATTCCCAGTCCGTGGAATAATAAAGACAAGGAACAGAAAGGTAGGACAATGACTAACTGGATGACAGTGTTTCCTCTCAATTAGTTAAATAATGCTATTGGAATTGTCATTTCAAAACCTTAACCATGTTAAATTTCACTTAAAATGCAGCAACAAATATGTGATTATAAAAACAATGCTTTTATCACTTTTATTATTTATCAAAAAAACAAACATTACCCCTAAATACACCCACCCCCCTCCACCTTAAAAAAAAAAATACAAAGGGAACACTGGATGACATTCTAAAACTGTTGGATAACTTTTTTTGAAATTACTTAGTTACCTTGACAAAATGCTGTTGTCTAAGTCACAACATTGAGCAGTATATGTTGGCATCCTGTAAATACCTTTAGCTTGAAGTGTCAGTCATGGATCTTATTTGATGACTATGATTCAAAATATGCAGTATATAAACTACATAAGTATATACAAAACAATGAATGAATATATTTTCACTCCTTGTTAAAGTACAACATTTAAATAACCTACAATGATACAATGTCTTTCTCTTCCTGCCACAGGGGAGGACAGAACATCTTTATGACTGGCAGCCCTGCACAATGTGGTATGTTAAATAGCTTTTGGTTATGTACGATTACATGCATTTTATCATTGGGCTCTTGGATCTCTCTGTCCCTGGATCTCTCTGTACTGGCAGAGAGCAGGCACACCAATGTGTCCCTGAGCAAGACACTTAACCCCTAGTTGCTTCAGAGGCGTGCAACCTTTGACATAAACAGCAATTGTAAGTTGCTTTGGATAAAAGCGTCAGATAAATGAATACATGTAATGTACTGTTTTCATTTGTGGAGATTGTTGACAAGCCAATGTTGTGGGTAGAGATAATTAAAGAAAAATGGTAATGCAAACCGTTTTTGTATGCTGTTTACAATTGTGAGGATACTGATATGTTGTACTGTGCATCCACAGCCGTATGAAACCAAAAGTGAAATTCACTATTTAAATGTGACTATGCAAAGGCAAAGTAGGAATGCATTATTTACACAACATTTTTCCAATAATTCAGCTAGTCTTCATTCCAAGCATTTTTCAGGCCAACGTACATGGGCTGTTGTCTTTTGGCTTAGGTCAGGCTACACACAATTTTTAGACACAACATTTTGACATTTTAAGCTGCTGCGCTGGGCCCATTATTTTTGTTTATTTTTTTTTTTTGTTTATTTATTTCAACAGGGACAATGTGCAAAAAAACATTAATTAAAGATGCTTTGCACCAGATTTAGCTTAAGCTAGTTTCCATCTGCAGTCCCCGAGCAGGTAAGTTGCAATACAAAATATACAATATAAAATATAATAATTAATCACTCAAATACAGCTAGCATTCAACCATTCCCCATTACAATCATCAGTCTAACTAAATCATACCAATATTACTACAATAAAACCTCACTAAAAAGTCATATTTACATACACAATTGTCTATGCTGGCACAACTGGTTGTCCAATAGCACTTTCCTTGTATTACGAGAAAAAATCTTCAGGTCAAAAGTAAGTTTTAGACTCTGTGGGAGTTTGTTCCATTCTTTAATGCCCTTGAATGAGAAGGCTGTCTGTGCAAAGGCCGAGCTACGTTTAGGCAGCCTGCAATCATTGCAACTTGTTGACCTGGTGCTCCTAGTCATCTGTTCTGAACAAAACTGTACAAATGTTTTCAGGGGAGGAGGCGTTATATTATTCAAAAATTTAAAAACTAATCGCACATTGGCATACACGATTATATAATCAAAGTTTAACATACTGTATTTTCCCAAAACCAGACAGTGATGATATCTCAGTGGTTTTTTATTGTTCCACCTGCCAGCTGTATTGTGCCTATCTAAAAAAAAAAAAAATTATTTTTCCATGAGCAACAGTTACTGTGAGTAACACTGACATACCATAATGACCGTGATGTTTTATATTTTGTTTAAAAGTAATCTTACGCACAGGGAAACACACCAGAATGATAATGGGTTCAGCAAGACCTTCCTCCAACTCTGGCACAGCTCTAGTGTGGAGATAGGTCTGGCTATGCAAGACTAGGTTAACATTATCATTTTATCGCCTCGTCCCCACTCTGGAACAACAGATTCTTGATGCACTGCACAATTCTGCAGAGTATTGTAAAACAGTAAATGTTACAATCATGACAATCAATTCAATGTGTGTCATTGTGGTGGTGATGGCGCAGTGGATAAGACACATTCCTTTGGTGTGAGAGACCCGGTTTCGGATCCACTGTGAGACACCAATGTGTCCCTGAGCAAGACACTTAACCCCTAGTTGCTCCAGAGGCCTGCGACCTCTGAAATATAGCAAATGTAAGTCGCTTTGGATAAAAGCGTCAGCTAAATGAATAAATGGAAATGTATCATACTTACTAATTCTCATTCAACTTCCCTTTCTTTCTTTCTTTCTTTCTTTCTTTCTTTCTTTCTTTCTTTGTTTTTCTCAGTGGAAAGACCTGGCCTCCGTCCTGGCAGCCAGCCTGATTCCCATCCCATGCAGATAGCCTGCAAATATGCAACATACATTGCAAATAAATAAAATGTTGTTTTTGGTACTACATTAGTAGTTATATGATTCGGCTTATGTCAAAATGATTTATGACCCTATGATTGACAGGTGGGCGGGGCTAACCTTTGACCTTCTGGAGGATGTTCCGGAGGTCCTTTGATGTAGGGATTAACCTTTGACCTTCCGGAGGGGTTGTTCCGGAGGTCGCTTAATGTAGGGATTAACCTTTGACCTATCGATCGATCAAGTTGACAGTTGTCTTTACCCTATTGACCTTTGTATGATATATGAAGTTGCCAGTTGTCTTTGCCAGTTGTCTTTGCCCCATTGATTTTGACCTATTGACCCCGGGGGGAAATAACTTCTTGGTGTGGGAAATCCCCTCCGTGTCGGGGTGAGAAAATAATTTTTCTAATGTCGCATATAGATTAGAATAGATTAGAATTACAAAAGTAAAATCATCTTACCGTTTCAGAGAATGGGGTTTAAGTTGAAAAGAGTTGAGGAGCTTTTGAAAAAGTTGAAAAGAGTTCCTCCGAGTGATTCTCTCCTTTTGCATCTGACAGTCTCCGCACTGTGTGTGTGTGTGTGTGTGTGTGTGCATCTGTCTGTGAGTGACATCCGATATCCTGGCATTCCTGAGCACGCTATATAAATGGGGATAGTGAGAAAAAGTTTTTCTAATAATGCTACATATCTCACACACTAAAGTTGAAAAGCATGCTGCTCCTTTAAAATGGTTATAAATTTTAGTCATTTACAAATGTGTGTGTGTGTGTGTGTGTGTGTGTGTGTGTGTGTGTGTGTGTGTGTGTGTGTGTGTGTGTGTGTGTGTGTGTGTGTTTCATGACACCCTCCCTCCCCCTCAGTCTCTCAAACACCAGCGCATGACAGGCATGGTCTCCGCGCTATGTGTGTGCGTCTGTCTGTGAGTGAGACACCACCCTATTCCTGCACCCCCTGCTGGGGAGTGAAAGTGAGAAAATATCTCCCAGTAACTAAAGTTGAAAAAGCTTTGATCTTTAAAAGTATATAAATGAAATGTACATTTAGTCATTTACAAATATCTTACACTAAAGTTGAAACACATTCTGTTCTTTAAAAAGTATATAAATGAAATGGTTGATAAAATATCTTTTCAAAAACACAAAATAAATAAATAAATTTTCACCTGGGTTGAAGAAGTAAATCTACCGCCATATGTCTGGCCTCGTGGGTATAAGGGTTTGATTTAATGGAAGTTGTGAAGGTTTTATGTTTGAACTTTGACACGTGGCTTCGCAGGATCTCCCTCCATATTCCAGAGGACAGGGGATTGCTGAGGACGGTGGAAGTGAGAAAATATCTCCCAGTAACTAAAGTTGAAACACATTCTGTTCTTTAAAAGTATATGAATGAAATATTTATAAATTTACATTTAGTCATTTACAAATATAATATTTTCACACTAACTAAAGTTGAAAACGTTCTGTTCTTTACAAGTATATATGAAACGGTTATAACATTTAGTCATTTACAAATATATTATCTTCACCCTAAGTAGAGTTGAAATACATTCTGTTCTTTAAAAGTATATAAATGATATGATTATATCGTTCATTTTAAAAATAACCATCTTTTCTAAATTTACTGAAACACAGTGCACCAATTAGTTTTGTTTTAGATGAACACAAAATAAAGAAAATCATCTTACATATTCAGAGAATTGAAGAAGTAAATCCCATTGCGTGTGTGTGTGTGTGTGTGTGTGTGTGTGTGTGTGTGTGTGTGTGTGTGTGTGTGTGTGTGTGTGTTACATGAGACCCTCTGCATTGCTGGGACAGTGAGAAAAATAAAAGAAGATTTCAATTCAATTCAATGAATTATTTAAAGTCTTAATAAAACGTTGTAATACAGTCGTATCTTCTATTTATCTTTTTAATGATTTTGTTTAATGGTGCTCTAAAGTATAATGTTTATTAATATAGTCATAGCCATAATGATTTGTGTACTGTATCCCGTACACCTAAACACGACCATCACAGAAAAAGGCATTTTTACATTTTCCAAAATAAATAAATAAAAATAAATAAATAATTTAATATAATTTCTAAGCTGTTTTGCACTCACGCACACACTAACCCGGCTCCATAAAATTAACCAATCTCTATTTTTAAATTAAATGATTATAAATAAAGTATATAACTCAATGAATATTAACAAGTATGTTACTAAAATGAATTCAAACTATTTAAACATAGTTTTAGCTAAATTAATTTATATATAAATAAAAAAGTATATAAATATAAAAATACCTTACATTTCCACAGTGCTGAAGATGTAGTTCTTTATGCAATGATAAAAACAGTCCAAAGTCATAAACAAAATTTTATTCCTTTTTTATTCCTTCAGTGATAAACTACAGGGTGAAATGAATGCATGACCCCCTCACAGAGACGAGAGGAGTTACAGGACAGATGAGCCTCTGGGATGTGCCAATGTCATAGCATATGTAAAGTTAGTCTGCTTTCCAGAGTTTTATTCATACTAAATTCATTTGAAATATTAAAAGTTTAAATTAGATCTTTTAAAATTAAAAGACTGTTTAAATCAAAGCTTTAACGTTTTATTAAAATCGTATCTTCTTAGAAGACTTCTGTATGATATAAATGATTTTACATAAATTTAACCTAAGGTATTATTTTTACTAAAGCGTCTGTTCAAAAAATAAAGCAAAAACTGTACTTTGGTGTCTTAGATCTTATACAAATTATTTCAAACAGTATTTTTGTCCATGCCGCATGAAACATGTTGTCAAAGTTTGTCACAATGTTTTTTTGTTTTTGTAGTTGTTGTTTTTGTTTTTAAGAAATCCCAGGACTCTACATTGCTCTTATTTAGATTACGTTGTATCATTTAGAAAACCACCGTACATTTTCAGAGACGCGATGTACCTTTTTTGGTCCATCACACAGCATATTTAATTTTACTCATCTTATTTCAAAGCATGATCTTCCTTTTTCTACGGTAGCTATGATCTATTGCACGTATAAGGTGTATATCATTTTTTACTTTTCTTGTATCTCCCGAACTATCCTTAATCAGTGTGGAAACATACAGGCTGAACCCCTTTACTGAGAATATACTATCGGTTATCTATATAGTAGGAGGCATGCCCTTTGACCTCCTCCATTTTGGAGGCTTACAGCTTAGTCCTTAAGCGGCTACAGTAATTTATTGCCATGTGTAACCTGAAAAAACAAGAGGTGATAAAAAATGTTAACGATGACCTCATGGCTACGGCTGTGAGAGGACTCCATTCCCTACTGAAAGAACATTGTGGACACACAGCTCTGACGTTTTCCAAGAGTACTTTGCCCAGCCTCTTCTTTATAAACAGCCAAGACAAATCATTTCTGGACCAAAAACTTTTGCACCCTCACTCCTCTTACCACCTCATCAAAAGACATGTCTAAAAGTGAGTATTGTCTTTATAATTCATTTATGCTACAGTGAAAGATTGTTTACACATAAGGAAAAGACGGTATAATTCATTAGTGTTTTAAACATGCTATTGCTGTTATAGCATGCTTTGTTGCTCCTACACATTGTTATATGTTCTATATCAAATGTTTTTGACGTCATATACGTTTCAGAATATATATATATATATATATATATATATATCCCCCAGCCAATCACATTTTACTGTAGTTGCCCGCTGGGGGGTTTCCATAAAGGACATTAAAATAAATGTTTTAAATATTATTTAGATTATATTTGTCAGACATGGTTATATCTGCATAGGCCTATTTAATTATTTAATCTGTATTTTATTCCTTTTCAGTTACTTACTTTTTAAATTTCGGTAGGCTACTTTTTAATTCTTCTTTTACTTTGTCTTTGATTTTAACTTTTAGCACTTTGCATGATAAAATTGTTTAAAATGTAAGCTATAAATATGAATGGCACAATGTGATAACCAAAATATATAAAAGTTAAGTCAAAGCTATTTATATAGCCTAGCGTTTTTCACAATACATATTCTCATAATTTAGTTATACATTCTGACGCTGGGCACCGTCCAGCGTCTTATTTCAAATGGTTCAATATTTATGATATTATGTCGCCCCTGAATGGAAAAGAACTGTAAACTTCATCATTGTACTGTAATGAACTGCGTTACTGCCTATAGGATGATTGCATGATTTTTTTCCATTTAAAATAACATGGTCTTTCCTTTTCTCTCTCTCTCTAGAGACAGCAAACACTGCAGGACGACCGGACATCCAAGTAACATGTTAGTGTGGTTTATATTTATTTTTAATGAGAAACATTATAGAGTGCAACAGGCGTTTTCTGGAAGTAAAAACACTTCCGGTAACCAGCGACTGTGAAAAAGGGGGCAGGTACTCTATTGGCTGTATAATGAACAGATGAACTGACAGATATTTTATGTAAACAGGCAAAATCTCTTCATCTGACGGTGGCCATGTGTTTTCGCCTATCATAACTGGTTTAACTCATGGCTCCTCCATTGACATCAACATGACTTCTGCGGAATCAAATGTACCGGCAAATTGTAAGTGTAATAAATCAGTTTTGCCTATGTGATGTATTAAATTAATCTTAATTAAGCAGTCCGAGTTAACTATTTGGGACCAATTGGAAATTTACATTCTGACCTAACAGCGTCATGTACAAATTTGTCATGCTCCTGGATTATTTTACCATACTACATTACTATAGCCTTTTATTTACTGATGATTTTATCAAAGCCACGAATTAACTCAATTCATGGTTCCAATAATAAAATAAATGAACAATTGACAGATGAACTGACAGATATTTTATGTAAACAGGCAAAATCTCTGCATCTGATGGTGACCATGTGTTTTCGCCTATCATAACTGGTTTAACTCATGGCTCCCCCTTTGAGATAAACATGACTTCTGCCAAATCAAATGTACCGGCAAATTGTAAGTGTGATGCATGAGAAACTATTAAAACAGTTTTTTGTATAAATTTAATGTATAAATGTATAAACAATGTATAAAATTAATCTTAATTAAGCAGTCGGAGTTAACTATTTGGGACCAATTTTAAGGAAAGTTACATTCTGATCTAACAGCGTCATGTACAAATTTGAAATATTTTTGGTACTATTGAATCAGGTTTTGTAGAATAAGCCATGATGAATTTATCTCATCTGGTGTCATGCTCCTGGATTATTCAGAATTGTAACTATAGCCTTTTATTTTACGACACTTATTTATTTTACTACAGATTTGATCAAAGCCAAATACTGTCCAAAAGGGGCGACTGGGAAAGAAGAGAAACGGGTCAATACAAGGTTAGATTCAATCTTTATATTCTTTCCCCATTTTGCTTTCATTTTCCTTTTCATGTTTTAATTTTCAATTTTTATATTCTCAGATCATCAAGGGTTTCTGAAAGCAAACACCAGTCAGTTGGTTGAAAATATGAAGAACATTGATCCAATCATTGACGATCTTGACTTGCACAATGGATCAGTTGCAAATGTGCGAGCGAATCCAACACGCCGGATGAAGATGAGGGAACTGCTGGACTGTGTGATGAAGATGAGGGAACTGCTGGACTGTGTGAATTGTGAAAGCATTGCCAAGAACCTGGTCAATGCTTTGTGCAAGCCCATCATCAAAATGTTTTAACATATCGTAAATTTCAATTGTTTGATAAATTATCTAACGATTATACCTAACTATCAACAGTTATATGTGAAACGAGCTCAGTCGCATTAGAGATGGATTCTTGTTTATATTGAACATTGTTATTGAACCACATGTTTAACAGCTCTAGGGTTCTTAAATTGTTTACCGCGGTTTCATTTTGAACAACACTATCGTAACACTTATCTTATCGCCGGGTGTGATTGTAATGTTTTGTATGGTGTTTTTCTTTACACTTTCCCCCTGGATATCTGTTTTACTACAGTTAGTGGTAATGTTAGTCAACTCTATGTCTTCTCTTTGTTCATATACGACAGTATTCGCATGAATTGGCGTGATTTAATAAAATGACAGTTTAAACCATCATCTTCGCTTGAGACATTTACATTATATTATACCATCCTAGTTTTAAATAGCGCTTAAATGTATATTTTACCCCCTTTATGCGGCTACAGAATACCGCACAAGGATCTCTGAAATATTTTTTGTGTAAAACATCTATGTAGGTCGTGTATAACATCTAGGTAGATCTATGTTTTTAAAAATACACCAAAACAAAGAATGAAGACATCTTTCTATAAGTGTCCCTCAAAACACAGTGCATCCGTGTACGATGATTTATCAGAAAATTACTTTTGTCGTTTTTTCTGAATGATCTCGCCAAGTGCGGGTGTTTGATAACTATTGAACAACCTTGAATTCGGTTACTCAATAATAAACTCAATAATGCGCTAAAGGTCTATAACTGAACTTTAACATCTTAATAGTTGGTAAAAGTTCACTTAAAGTCTGCGCAAAATAAAATACATCCTAGCTACTTTCTAAACAGAGCTTATCGCGATCCATTCACCCATCCATATGTTTTGAACTTTTAATGTTTAATCAACATTTTGTTGGAAAACATATGGTGGATTTACTCAACTTTTTATGTCAACAGGTTCTGCATAGCGGGGTAATGTTGCATTTAATTAACATTGTTTATTTCAGTAAACTTAAGTTTATTACATAAGATTAATTCAATGCCATTTAGTTGAATCAGGTTAACATTCTTAATTTAGTCCAAAACTATTAAGTTCAAATAATCCAATTGTTTCGTTTCTTTAGGGATTGTGTTCAACAACCTTTACAAATATATCTAATAAGATAACCTTTTACAAAATCTTTACTCGGTAAAGACTCTTATTGGTTTTGTCGTATCCAATGCATCCCCAAAGTAGTTGTTTTTATAATGATTAAAACCGCTTTAATTAATATTATCATGGTCTACACTTTATGGTAAAACACTAACATATCAGAAACTCTTTTAAATATAAACATGAAAAAAATGTATCTTGCTGTTAAAACACATAAATAACGTTTTATTTCAAATTGTACACCCCTATCCAGCATGATGGGAAGGGGAAATCCACAGGCTCTCTGAAATATTTCATCTCTTAAATATTCTCATCTAGTATTTATTCATTAAATTATTAATGCGCAAGAATCAAGACTTATAATACCATTTTATTATAAAATTGTGAAACTCCAAAGCTCCGACACGGTCGCAAAGAATGATGAGTTAAGCGGTACAATCTTTTATTTCAACAGTATTTTTCTTTACAAAATGATGATAGACCGACATTAAATATACATAAAGTAGACAATAACTCCATTTATTTGTGATCCAACCAGAATAGAAAGTCTCGGCACGCTACCATGTCTTGGTCTAGGGTATAGTTGACGAGGCCTTGAATTATTTCGCCAAGATCTGTTTTGGCATTTTTTGATGCCAGTAACGCACAGAGATCTGTTACAAACGTAAACATAACGAGTAGTTCATCGACCGCGAATTCGTGACTAGATGCACACATCACATCCAGAACTTTTCTGAGGATTACGCCTGTCGGCTCTATGGTGTTAAAAAACATGGGCGTCACATCGGTCCATGTCCCCACCAACCCTCTTATGACATCCATTTCTTTTTTGAGATTTGTGACGTTTGGTGTCCCGCTCACAATCGGTTTTCTTAACACAAGCAGCATCGATGATCCTGTCCATCAAGTAAACCATCTGGTCTCTAAAATGATCTTTAAACATAGAGTCTAGCGTGGCCCTTAAACGACACTCTTTCCCCGTGGAGCACTCACACACCGGATGATACTTGTGTCCCGCATCGCCGGAACTCGACGGGCAGTCGTTCTCCGTCAGCTTTTGCGTCGCCATCTCAGAGGTTTTTAGATTTTCAAATAGGAAACTGTTTGATGGTGAAAGTCCCCGGAATCTCTTGAGCGAGTCCTTGCAGCACAATCGTCCAGGCCTAGTGCTTTAACGCTCGGAAGCTTGTGTTTTTGACAAATGCCAAATGCTCAGACAAACAGGAACATCTGATCAATTCCTTCCACTTTAGATACATGAGATGTTGTAGTACCCCCGCAGTCGCGTTTTTTACGATATCGAATCCGACGTCGTTGAAGCATCCGTCCGTAGCGTCAAAATGGGATTTAGCAGCGTTACCAGCATACACAGCGGTTAGGAAAAATGGCTTGTGTGCGATAACTGAGGCTGGTCTCTGTGTAGAGTTTATCAGCCCTGCTATTGTGGTCCGCCCTCGCACCCCTGGTGTGTACGGAGGGGGTCGTCATCAGGACGCCGTAAATAACCATGTCCTGCATATCGTCCGAGAGAATTCAGCCGAAAATTATTTTACGATACTATTCAGTTTATTTAAAAAATATTTTTCATTGAACACCGTTATATTTGATTTCTCATTCAAAGTCATGTTGAAAGAACCTGTTTCAGTTAAGTAAACCAAAAAAAATTACTTAAGTAAATGGAGTTATTGTCTACTTTATGTATATTTAATGTCGGTCTATCATCATTTTGTAAAGAAAAATACTGTTGAAATAAAAGATTGTACCGCTTAACTCATCATTCTTTGCGACCGTGTCGGAGCTTTGGAGTTTCACAATTTTATAATAAAATGGTATTATAAGTCTTGATTCTTGCGCATTAATAATTTAATGAATAAATACTAAATGAGAATATTTAAGAGATGAAATATTTCAGAGAGCCTGTGGATTTCCCCTTCCCATCATGCTGGATAGGGGTGTACAATTTGAAATAAAACGTTATTTATGTGTTTTAACAGCAAGATACATTTTTTTCATGTTTATATTTAAAAGAGTTTCTGATATGTTAGTGTTTTACCATAAAGTGTAGACCATGATAATATTAATTAAAGCGGTTTTAATCATTATAAAAACAACTACTTTGGGGATGCATTGGATACGACAAAACCAATAAGAGTCTTTACCGAGTAAAGATTTTGTAAAAGGTTATCTTATTAGATATATTTGTAAAGGTTGTTGAACACAATCCCTAAAGAAACGAAACAATTGGATTATTTGAACTTAATAGTTTTGGACTAAATTAAGAATGTTAACCTGATTCAACTAAATGGCATTGAATTAATCTTATGTAATAAACTTAAGTTTACTGAAATAAACAATGTTAATTAAATGCAACATTACCCCGCTATGCAGAACCTGTTGACATAAAAAGTTGAGTAAATCCACCATATGTTTTCCAACAAAATGTTGATTAAACATTAAAAGTTCAAAACATATGGATGGGTGAATGGATCGCGATAAGCTCTGTTTAGAAAGTAGCTAGGATGTATTTTATTTTGCGCAGACTTTAAGTGAACTTTTACCAACTATTAAGATGTTAAAGTTCAGTTATAGACCTTTAGCGCATTATTGAGTTTATTATTGAGTAACCGAATTCAAGGTTGTTCAATAGTTATCAAACACCCGCACTTGGCGAGATCATTCAGAAAAAACGACAAAAGTAATTTTCTGATAAATCATCGTACACGGATGCACTGTGTTTTGAGGGACACTTATAGAAAGATGTCTTCATTCTTTGTTTTGGTGTATTTTTAAAAACATAGATCTACCTAGATGTTATACACGACCTACATAGATGTTTTACACAAAAAATATTTCAGAGATCCTTGTGCGGTATTCTGTAGCCGCATAAAGGGGGTAAAATATACATTTAAGCGCTATTTAAAACTAGGATGGTATAATATAATGTAAATGTCTCAAGCGAAGATGATGGTTTAAACCGTCATTTTATTAAATCACGCCAATTCATGCGAATACTGTCGTATATGAACAAAGAGAAGACATAGAGTTGACTAACATTACCGCTAACTGTAGTAAAACAGATATCCAGGGGGAAAGTGTAAAGAAAAACACCATACAAAACATTACAATCACACCCGGCGATAAGATAAGTGTTACGATAGTGTTGTTCAAAATGAAACCGCGGTAAACAATTTAAGAACCCTAGAGCTGTTAAACATGTGGTTCAATAACAATGTTCAATATAAACAAGAATCCATCTCTAATGCGACTGAGCTCGTTTCACATATAACTGTTGATAGTTAGGTATAATCGTTAGATAATTTATCAAACAATTGAAATTTACGATATGTTAAAACATTTTGATGATGGGCTTGCACAAAGCATTGACCAGGTTCTTGGCAATGCTTTCACAATTCACACAGTCCAGCAGTTCCCTCATCTTCATCACACAGTCCAGCAGTTCCCTCATCTTCATCCGGCGTGTTGGATTCGCTCGCACATTTGCAACTGATCCATTGTGCAAGTCAAGATCGTCAATGATTGGATCAATGTTCTTCATATTTTCAACCAACTGACTGGTGTTTGCTTTCAGAAACCCTTGATGATCTGAGAATATAAAAATTGAAAATTAAAACATGAAAAGGAAAATGAAAGCAAAATGGGGAAAGAATATAAAGATTGAATCTAACCTTGTATTGACCCGTTTCTCTTCTTTCCCAGTCGCCCCTTTTGGACAGTATTTGGCTTTGATCAAATCTGTAGTAAAATAAATAAGTGTCGTAAAATAAAAGGCTATAGTTACAATTCTGAATAATCCAGGAGCATGACACCAGATGAGATAAATTCATCATGGCTTATTCTACAAAACCTGGTTCAATAGTACCAAAAATATTTCAAATTTGTACATGACGCTGTTAGATCAGAATGTAACTTTCCTTAAAATTGGTCCCAAATAGTTAACTCCGACTGCTTAATTAAGATTAATTTTATACATTGTTTATACATTTATACATTAAATTTATACAAAAAACTGTTTTAATAGTTTCTCATGCATCACACTTACAATTTGCCGGTACATTTGATTTGGCAGAAGTCATGTTTATCTCAAAGGGGGAGCCATGAGTTAAACCAGTTATGATAGGCGAAAACACATGGTCACCATCAGATGCAGAGATTTTGCCTGTTTACATAAAATATCTGTCAGTTCATCTGTCAATTGTTCATTTATTTTATTATTGGAACCATGAATTGAGTTAATTTGTGGCTTTGATAAAATCATCAGTAAATAAAAGGCTATAGTAATGTAGTATGGTAAAATAATCCAGGAGCATGACAAATTTGTACATGACGCTGTTAGGTCAGAATGTAAATTTCCAATTGGTCCCAAATAGTTAACTCGGACTGCTTAATTAAGATTAATTTAATACATCACATAGGCAAAACTGATTTATTACACTTACAATTTGCCGGTACATTTGATTCCGCAGAAGTCATGTTGATGTCAATGGAGGAGCCATGAGTTAAACCAGTTATGATAGGCGAAAACACATGGCCACCGTCAGATGAAGAGATTTTGCCTGTTTACATAAAATATCTGTCAGTTCATCTGTTCATTATACAGCCAATAGAGTACCTGCCCCCTTTTTCACAGTCGCTGGTTACCGGAAGTGTTTTTACTTCCAGAAAACGCCTGTTGCACTCTATAATGTTTCTCATTAAAAATAAATATAAGCCACACTAACATGTTACTTGGATGTCCGGTCGTCCTGCAGTGTTTGCTGTCTCTAGAGAGAGAGAGAAAAGGAAAGACCATGTTATTTTAAATGGAAAAAAATCATGCAATCATCCTATAGGCAGTAACGCAGTTCATTACAGTACAATGATGAAGTTTACAGTTCTTTTCCATTCAGGGGCGCATAATATCATAAATATTGAACCATTTGAAATAAGACGCTGGACGGTGCCCAGCGTCAGAATGTATAACTAAATTATGAGAATGTGTATTGTGAAAAACGCTAGGCTATATAAATAGCTTTGACTTAACTTTTATATATTTTGGTTATCACATTGTGCCATTCATATTTATAGCTTACATTTTAAACAATTTTATCATGCAAAGTGCTAAAAGTTAAAATCAAAGACAAAGTAAAAGAAGAATTAAAAAGTAGCCTACCGAAATTTAAAAAGTAAGTAACTGAAAAGGAATAAAATACAGATTAAATAATTAAATAGGCCTATGCAGATATAACCATGTCTGACAAATATAATCTAAATAATATTTAAAACATTTATTTTAATGTCCTTTATGGAAACCCCCCAGCGGGCAACTACAGTAAAATGTGATTGGCTGGGGGATATATATATATATATATATATATATATATTCTGAAACGTATATGACGTCAAAAACATTTGATATAGAACATATAACAATGTGTAGGAGCAACAAAGCATGCTATAACAGCAATAGCATGTTTAAAACACTAATGAATTATACCGTCTTTTCCTTATGTGTAAACAATCTTTCACTGTAGCATAAATGAATTATAAAGACAATACTCACTTTTAGACATGTCTTTTGATGAGGTGGTAAGAGGAGTGAGGGTGCAAAAGTTTTTGGTCCAGAAATGATTTGTCTTGGCTGTTTATAAAGAAGAGGCTGGGCAAAGTACTCTTGGAAAACGTCAGAGCTGTATGTCCACAATATTCTTTCAGTAGGGAATGGAGTCCTCTCACAGCCGTAGCCATGAGGTCATCGTTAACATTTTTTATCACCTCTTGTTTTTTCAGGTTACACATGGCAATAAATTACTGTAGCCGCTTAAGGACTAAGCTGTAAGCCTCCAAAATGGAGGAGGTCAAAGGGCATGCCTCCTACTATATAGATAACCGATAGTATATTCTCAGTAAAGGGGTTCAGCCTGTATGTTTCCACACTGATTAAGGATAGTTCGGGAGATACAAGAAAAGTAAAAAATGATATACACCTTATACGTGCAATAGATCATAGCTACCGTAGAAAAAGGAAGATCATGCTTTGAAATAAGATGAGTAAAATTAAATATGCTGTGTGATGGACCAAAAAAGGTACATCGCGTCTCTGAAAATGTACGGTGGTTTTCTAAATGATACAACGTAATCTAAATAAGAGCAATGTAGAGTCCTGGGATTTCTTAAAAACAAAAACAACAACTACAAAAACAAAAAAACATTGTGACAAACTTTGACAACATGTTTCATGCGGCATGGACAAAAATACTGTTTGAAATAATTTGTATAAGATCTAAGACACCAAAGTACAGTTTTTGCTTTATTTTTTGAACAGACGCTTTAGTAAAAATAATACCTTAGGTTAAATTTATGTAAAATCATTTATATCATACAGAAGTCTTCTAAGAAGATACGATTTTAATAAAACGTTAAAGCTTTGATTTAAACAGTCTTTTAATTTTAAAAGATCTAATTTAAACTTTTAATATTTCAAATGAATTTAGTATGAATAAAACTCTGGAAAGCAGACTAACTTTACATATGCTATGACATTGGCACATCCCAGAGGCTCATCTGTCCTGTAACTCCTCTCGTCTCTGTGAGGGGGTCATGCATTCATTTCACCCTGTAGTTTATCACTGAAGGAATAAAAAAGGAATAAAATTTTGTTTATGACTTTGGACTGTTTTTATCATTGCATAAAGAACTACATCTTCAGCACTGTGGAAATGTAAGGTATTTTTATATTTATATACTTTTTTATTTATATATAAATTAATTTAGCTAAAACTATGTTTAAATAGTTTGAATTCATTTTAGTAACATACTTGTTAATATTCATTGAGTTATATACTTTATTTATAATCATTTAATTTAAAAATAGAGATTGGTTAATTTTATGGAGCCGGGTTAGTGTGTGCGTGAGTGCAAAACAGCTTAGAAATTATATTAAATTATTTATTTATTTTTATTTATTTATTTTGGAAAATGTAAAAATGCCTTTTTCTGTGATGGTCGTGTTTAGGTGTACGGGATACAGTACACAAATCATTATGGCTATGACTATATTAATAAACATTATACTTTAGAGCACCATTAAACAAAATCATTAAAAAGATAAATAGAAGATACGACTGTATTACAACGTTTTATTAAGACTTTAAATAATTCATTGAATTGAATTTAAATCTTCTTTTATTTTTCTCACTGTCCCAGCAATGCAGAGGGTCTCATGTAACACACACACACACACACACACACACACACACACACACACACACACACACACACACACACACACACACACACACACACACACACGCAATGGGATTTACTTCTTCAATTCTCTGAATATGTAAGATGATTTTCTTTATTTTGTGTTCATCTAAAACAAAACTAATTGGTGCACTGTGTTTCAGTAAATTTAGAAAAGATGGTTATTTTTAAAATGAACGATATAATCATATCATTTATATACTTTTAAAGAACAGAATGTATTTCAACTCTACTTAGGGTGAAGATAATATATTTGTAAATGACTAAATGTTATAACCGTTTCATATATACTTGTAAAGAACAGAACGTTTTCAACTTTAGTTAGTGTGAAAATATTATATTTGTAAATGACTAAATGTAAATTTATAAATATTTCATTCATATACTTTTAAAGAACAGAATGTGTTTCAACTTTAGTTACTGGGAGATATTTTCTCACTTCCACCGTCCTCAGCAATCCCCTGCCCTCTGGAATATGGAGGGAGATCCTGCGAAGCCACGTGTCAAAGTTCAAACATAAAACCTTCACAACTTCCATTAAATCAAACCCTTATACCCACGAGGCCAGACATATGGCGGTAGATTTACTTCTTCAACCCAGGTGAAAATTTATTTATTTATTTTGTGTTTTTGAAAAGATATTTTATCAACCATTTCATTTATATACTTTTTAAAGAACAGAATGTGTTTCAACTTTAGTGTAAGATATTTGTAAATGACTAAATGTACATTTCATTTATATACTTTTAAAGATCAAAGCTTTTTCAACTTTAGTTACTGGGAGATATTTTCTCACTTTCACTCCCCAGCAGGGGGTGCAGGAATAGGGTGGTGTCTCACTCACAGACAGACGCACACACATAGCGCGGAGACCATGCCTGTCATGCGCTGGTGTTTGAGAGACTGAGGGGGAGGGAGGGTGTCATGAAACACACACACACACACACACACACACACACACACACACACACACACACACACACACACACACACACACACACACATTTGTAAATGACTAAAATTTATAACCATTTTAAAGGAGCAGCATGCTTTTCAACTTTAGTGTGTGAGATATGTAGCATTATTAGAAAAACTTTTTCTCACTATCCCCATTTATATAGCGTGCTCAGGAATGCCAGGATATCGGATGTCACTCACAGACAGATGCACACACACACACACACACACACACAGTGCGGAGACTGTCAGATGCAAAAGGAGAGAATCACTCGGAGGAACTCTTTTCAACTTTTTCAAAAGCTCCTCAACTCTTTTCAACTTAAACCCCATTCTCTGAAACGGTAAGATGATTTTACTTTTGTAATTCTAATCTATTCTAATCTATATGCGACATTAGAAAAATTATTTTCTCACCCCGACACGGAGGGGATTTCCCACACCAAGAAGTTATTTCCCCCCGGGGTCAATAGGTCAAAATCAATGGGGCAAAGACAACTGGCAAAGACAACTGGCAACTTCATATATCATACAAAGGTCAATAGGGTAAAGACAACTGTCAACTTGATCGATCGATAGGTCAAAGGTTAATCCCTACATTAAGCGACCTCCGGAACAACCCCTCCGGAAGGTCAAAGGTTAATCCCTACATCAAAGGACCTCCGGAACATCCTCCGGAAGGTCAAAGGTTAGCCCCGCCCACCTGTCAATCATAGGGTCATAAATCATTTTGACATAAGCCGAATCATATAACTACTTACATTTGTTGTTCATTTGCCATTTCTGTTATTCATATCAAACTAGAGTTTAAGCTATAAAATTTGAACTATACCTAACAAAATAAATGAAGTGTACTATGTGACATTTTCAGATTTGTCTTTTATTATGAAGTTTGGCAATCTATGCCATAACTAGTTTAAGGACTGTTTTTATCAAGGGGATGGTTGAAAACTTTCAGTTAAACTTTATTTGATAATCAGTAAATCCACAATCAGAATTTATGGACATAAATCACATAAGGAGAGTTAATATGGACATTAGCGAAGTTAATAGCCTATTGAGACTTTGATAAAGGTAATGTATATCTGTAGAAGTATAAGAAAGGAAATTATATATACATATTTACACATTTAGGAGTGATTTGTAGCCTTATATTAGTAAGTTTAGCCTATAACAAACAACGTGAGTACGCACTGTAAATGTTTTAATTTATGATGGGTGTTTTTCAGGTCTGTCCATATATCATTGACCATACACTGTTCATATCATTGACCACGTAATTTACATAGCACAGTATTGTACACAATACACGTACAACATTACTATGCACACAGGAGCACTTTTATTTAAGTCATGGCGGCCGAACAAACGTTTTAAATTTTTAATTAAACAATATACAAATGCCTAAAGATGATTATGTTCACTCTCGGCGGGAGTTACGTAAAGTAGCTCCTTAATTACACCTCGGAAGTGTAATTAAGGAGCTACTTTACGTAACTCCCGCCGAGAGTGAACATAATCATGACACGCGTGTAAATAGGCCTACTTGCTAAAATCGCCTTAATAAATCACTTTAATAAATTCTTTATTTTTTTCTAATCATACAACACCTAAATACAGTGTACAAGTACTAGTTCGCCTGTACTAGATATTTAATATATTCAGTGCATACATCTTTTTACAACCCTATTCACAGCCTAACTTTGCAAACAGGAAAAACTACAAATATGATACTAATTAGTATCAAGTGTCATGGCGCGGCTAGAGGGAATTGTAGTTTAAAAATATATGACTAAATATACTGAAATTGAAATTTGTAAATAATGATTTAAGAGTACACTGATGGGTTAAAGCTGATGGGAATCACATCTGTGCAATAAAATTTCAAATACCTTACTGTTAAACAGGTGAAGATCAATTTTTACCATTTTTGACAGCACCCCCTTGTGGTGACTCTATCCATATGGGTATAATCATGTAGCTGAAGTCAAGAGCTATTTATAACAGTTGGTTTCATGTCCGTAGCCCCTTCTGTTCCTGAATGACAAGCTTTCCAACATGCACCAAAATCAAGGTTCAGAGGTCAATATTTCAACGCAGGAGCCATTTACAACCTTCAGACTGACATATGTTACTCTCCAGGTCAAGCCCTTTCCAACAATATATTTGTTTCAGTCCTACGACAAAGTTTCAATTTTAACTTTTCATGGACACAGCCTTGGCTCAGGCATAGTTTTAGTGAGGACTTTGAGGCCCCGACCTCAATTTATATATATATATATATATATATATATATATATTTTTTTTTTTTATTTAGTATTATAACAATACTGCACGGATGTACTACAGCCAAGCAACAAACAGACTATTTGAGTTTTTTGCCCAGAATCATAAACGTATGAACATCAGCATTAGTCTAAAAGATGCAATTAGGTGTCCAAAGGTACTTACAAATGATGTCAGTGGTGGATGACGTTTTCAAATCATTTACTTAAGTAAAAGTACTAATAATTTGCTGGACAAATACTCTGTTACAAGTAAAAGTAAAAGTCAAAATAACACATTGATAATGTTACTTAAGTAAAATTATGAAAGCATAATCAGGAAAATGTAAAGTATTGTAAGTAAAAGTATTCAAAGCTGAAAGAAAAACATTGTAATATTATTATCATGATATTATTGTACTCATGTGCTAATGTAAACGTAGTTGGTTGTGGTTTGTGGTGTAACAATTTTGTCTCTGACTGCATGAGATGGTTATTTTCATTATGGATGAATTTGCTGATTTTTTTATTTTTATGCATTGAGAGCCCATAGCCCAAAAGTAACACCCTCACTCTGCTTGCAGTCTAAACCTAAAAATGTTTACAAATATATATTAAAATAATCAAAAAGAAAAGAGGAAAATCTTCACATTTGTGAAGATGGAACCATGAAATGTTTTTACATGACATGACTTAAACAATTATCTAAATAGCTGGCAATTAAAGTTCTGTCGATCAACTAATGTACTAGCTGTACTTGTATAAACTATTGAGTACCTTAATTTATACCTTTCATATTGTTTGTGTGCAAAACCCCACCGTTGTAAAGCTTCACATTAAAAGCATTTAACTGGCAAAACACAAGTGACCTTTTATTTTGAAGTAGTCACAGGAAATGCAATGTTTTTTTAATTATTTTTATTAAATGCTTGTAAAAGAAAAAAAAATCAAGTTATTGTCATTACATAATACAATTGAGTCCTTCAATCCAGATTAAGCTCCTTCAGTCTTTTTAATCCAGATAAGTCCTTAAACGCAGCCACTGTTCTTATAGCTTTTAGATTTTTTGAGAACTCAATAGATTCAAAATACATTTTCATTTCAAGTTTAAATTTTACAAAAAGAGGATTGCATTTAGAAAATTTACATTTGTGAATGTGAAGTTTAGCTAACAGAAAAATAAGGTTTATAAAATAAATATCACTTTTCTTTTCACATTCATGAAAACCAAAAATTACATTTCTATAGGTAATGTAATCTGTTTGTGAGATTTACACGTCAAAAATGCATCTACACAAGACAACCGTCATGTTCAACAGTTTTCTGAAAAGAAAATACACAAGAACAAATACCAGTAATTTGAACTTAATTACAGTACTTAACTTATTAACTTATTTACTGTGCACCACTGAAGGATTTAACTGGCATATTAAGTTCACACAACAGACAATTCAATCAAACGGGTTTATTACAGTGGTGAATATGTATGCATCACAACAAAGACATTTCTTTATAGTTTTACAAGATGTAAGTGAAAAATGTTTGGATTTGTCTGTCTGTATGTACATTTAGATGATGTCATATGGAAAACATAAAAGAGAAAACATCTATGGTTTCAATGCTATTTGACAGTATTCAGTATGCTATAACTACAAATAACAAAAAAATAATATGGGTAGTATATGCATATCGCATACAAATACAGTATAAATCCACATACATTATGGAAATACCAAAGTACATTAGAATTATACTAGTTAAAATTACAGACTGCCATTGAATTCCATGCATAGATGATGACAAGCAGCAAAAAGCAGTTTTGGTCTGAAACCAGCAAGCTCAAATGTTAGAAGAGATAAATAAATCAATGTTTTTCTATTTTTTAAAATAAAAATACACACAAAATCTATAAAAACTTTCCTGCAGATACTTTGGTACAGCTATTTAAAACAAAGGCAAGGCAAGATTTTTTGTACAAATCTCCAGTTCCTGTGTGTTGTTTGGCAGTGGTCTTTAGGTGTCTTCTTCCTCAGACTCAGGGCTGGTGAAACCATTGTCATCCCACTCCTCAATGTCCTCCTGTATGGAAAGAAAATCAAATTCCATAGTGGCTATACTGCTGTATGCATTAACAGCCTGTTTGTGTTGACTTCTGAGTAAATGTCCGCTCCGATTGAGGACACTGTTGAGCCCATGTGTAGCGTCCTCTGTCAGGTCAACGAAACCTGTAGAGGAATTGTGGAAAAAAATAGAAAGAGAAGTGCCTGATCACAACTCAATGTATAAAGTAGAGTTCCCTGGAGACATATCTATCTATCTATCTATTATAAATAAATACATGATACTGAAATCTCAAGATCTTGAACATACTGCTGGTTTTGATCCGCTCCAAAGTCTGTCCTCTGAGTGACTCCACTTCTTGGACTTGCTTCAGAAGGTACTTGATGTGCTGAGACATCTCCTTTACAAGGATGCTCTGCTCCTCCTCCAAGCGTTTCAGCAGCATTACCTGGTCGAAGATAGATCTCTTCAACCTGAAGGTGTTGCCTTTGGTTGGGGAAAGGAATGGAATAGTGGACAAGGAATGTTTATTATTATATTATACACATATAACAGAATTATGTTATTTCTGATATATTTTTTTAGCGACAGCATTGGTTCTGTAGAATATAAACAATTTCAAAATATGAATACAAGTCACAATAATATAATCTGGATGGAGAGTTTGTGAAATTGTGATGGTCAAGTATTTTATTTGTGATTACTACAGCAGAATAACATGGTGTTGATCTCACCATTCAATGTTTATGCTCCGTGATAAATATTTCCATATTTTGGTATTCATGATATTTTTTATTTTAATGTATCATCCCATTCCTGTGTTGTTGAATGACAAGTAACAAAAAGGACAATGGTAAATATAAAAATTTGTGGTTGGAACCATTTCTACATGTGAAGATCGAAAAGGGAATAAAATTTGTAAAGCTAGTATAGAGTGATGCCATAGGCATATACTATGGAAATCAACTGAAAGAACAACAAGCTAAACTAGCAATTCATACATATCATACCATCTTCATGTCTCTCCCATGGTAGAATGTATCCCTCTGTCAGACTGCACGCCAACTCCTCGTCAATCGGATCTTCTTCCACTACGGTGTTGTATTGCAAGACCCTTGATTTGATAACAAACCATGCTGACGATACAGATCTTGCCTCTTGCGCAAAAGGGTTGCAGTGATGTTCTCAATGTCAGCCCTTAGCTCTTCAGTACAACCTGGAGTGTAGACTCTCTCTAAATAGGTGAAACAAAACAATTGGACAAGAGACACAATTAGTGACATTTTCAAAATATAGCCACCTTTTATTATTTGTATAAAGGTACAGTCATTAACAGATGTGTGTGTGGATGTGTATACACACACACTGTATATACATTGTGTAATTTACATGTTTTACCTGTGACCGCCCATTGTCTGACATCCCACACCCATTGCTGTATTGTCTCCTGATCAAGGTTGTGCTCCTTCTTAATGTTGCTAAGGCTGGCAGCTTCCACCTTTGCCCTCTCTGTGATCTTTTAAAAGAGAAAAAATAACAAAATGTCAGACAAAAAGGTCTACACACCAACACAATGCAAAACCCACCAATTTTACTTGAGCTTTCGGTACAAGACATTCATCAGAACAGGTGTAACATTAAATAACACATTAAATATCTGTGTACAGTATACTACCAAGCAGACTTGTAAATAGGAGAAAATGTCTGTACAACAGCGAGGTTACAATCTTAGAAGATAACTGACCAATCCTAAGCACTACCCTCCCCTCAGTTACTTAAAATGAATAAAACATGATTATTATCAAAATAGTCGCATTTTTATTTTCTGTAACATGATTAAACAATTAATCAACTAATAGTTTCAGATCTAGCTGTAGTTGGTGCATTGAGGGAAAGGGGCAGTGCTTAGGATCTCAATTATAATTTACCCTTACTTTTACATATCTGTGGGCTAACACTTGATGAAGGTTGTCCCTCTTTCTTCTGTTCCAACCCATGGCCTGTTGCGTTAGCATTTTCACTCTTCCTAATGAAAACAATAATGCACCCACAAGCCAAAAAGTAAGATTTCACATCCAAAAGGTAATAAGAGTAACCCAACAGACATGCCTAAACCCTATCACTAAAAGTTAGTTGAACTGGTAATTACCTTGAAGTAATACAATGATAACTTTCGTAAGAACAGAACAGATAAACTTTGTTTTTCAATTACCTATAAAAACACTATTAAGTATTTATTATTATTTGTTTAGGCTACCACAGCGTGTAGTGTAAGTGTAACACCAACCAGGCTTTGTCATGTATTTTGTGACAAGTGCTGCCCTGGAGAGAAAGCTGTTCACCTATAAAGAAAATAATACCATTACATTTTTGGTCTCCATTACATAAAAATATTACCTACACACCATATATCTTGAACTTGTGGTTTAACAGAAAACATGTGTACTGTATTATCCTAGGAATTTGGGACCCATTACATGCATGCATTTTGAATTGTTGAAAACGACTGAACTGCCTATTCTTTATTTTAACTCATACATAAAGGATGTGATTTATCCCTCACACCAGGTGTGTTACTTAGATGAAAAATAAGTACCTTTTGGTGTAATGGTTTCTATTAAGACTCTTTGTAGCCATAGTTAAAATATTGACAATAATACCTGTTGTGGCTTTTTTTATCATCAAACAAACATCATCACTGAGTAAGAGACACTCTGAGTCCAAATTAATAGTTTATAAAGTATTTATTCTCTTGCAAGAGAGATCCTCGTCACCAATACACATTTGTGAGTCAGTGAGGAGAGATAAGGAGAAGCAGTGTCTGTCTTTTTTATATCTCATGTTCTCCAAGGCCTTATTTCTGCCCTCCCCTCAGGGAGAGAGGTATACTTTGTCTTTTCTATACCTCCCTGACCCTGAGAGGTAGATGCCCCCTTAACCCTTTAGGCTATAAAGTACAAATGCACTCAAGATGACCCCTTGACCATCTGCTTTTCCTTACCTCCACTGACCACCAACCATAGTAAATTATCACACAAGCCCCCTTCTCACTACAAGTGAGAAAACAGATGAGACCATAATTAGGAATCACTGAAAGAAGGGTAATAGATGGAAAATTCCATAACAACTCCTCTCTGTTTATCATACTATGATAACTGATTAATCAAACATTGCAATAATAGTAATAATAAATGCAAATTCAAGTCACATAAAATCACTCTCCTTGAACCTGTGAAGAAAGTTTTAGAATGAAGAAGCATAAGGCTGTTTTTGTGGGGGAAATGCCCCGTAATATTTTAGCAAGCAAGTAAACAGTTTATCTAAAGCCGGGCTGAATGAATAAGCACTGTTATTGCACTCCCGACCTATATCGGACCCGCAGTCACCTTAGTATAAACAAGAAATAGTTATAATGCAGTAAGAAAACAAAACAGAAAAACTATAATAAAAATCACTGTTTCAAACCCTGTCCTTTTACGCCATCTCGTGACAAAAAGGAAAACACATTTTCTTTACTCAATTAGCACGTGTCGCTGTAACTTCCGCTACTTGTGTCATCGTATTGTTGTTCATCAACATCATCATTCGGGTAGGCTGTCATTTTCACCAATTGAACAGACATTCCAACTTTAACCAGTCTCTGCACTAAGCTAGACACACATTGTATAATACATGGTATACATAACAGAATCAGTACTACTATGACTAATATTGGCAACACAGTCTGAGCTAACCAAAATCCCCAGCCCCCTTTAAAATTCATTATCCAGGTCAGCCAGTTCTCTTCCACTGGTTCAGGCTCCTGCACCGCCTTTCTCATGTGCTCGATCACATTTGTTATGTTGTCACTGTAATCTGGAATATTGAAACAACAAGACACACCTAACATCTTACAAATGCCCCCCCCGTTCTGCAGTAATTAAATCCAAAGCTAATCGATTTTGAATAACTGCCTCTCGTAAATGTCTCATTTCATCATTTATCATGTTTATAGCATTTTCAGTGGCATTTGCTATTGCTAATACAGACCATGCTAAACCATTAACCATATTAATCGTCACCGTTGTTCCCACCCCCAGGAAAAGGGACCACCCCACATTTGCCCCAGGTGTTGTCCATGGATCAGATAATGTATACCCCGAATAATGTTTTGGCAGAACCCCAGGCAAAATCTTAACATTTATTTTTTCCCTTGCCCTTGGTGTTTTGTTTGGCAAATACACAGATGTTCCCACATTTATCAACGCTGGATAACAGCACCCTGACCACCCGTGTTTAGGCATTCTGTGAAACGCCCTGTCCCCGCATACCCACACAGCTGCTGGTGAAGTCTCATGCAGCTCACCAAATGGACATGTGAAACTAATCTCCTTGCCGTCGAGTGTCGCTGTGCAATTGTTCACTGTTCCGCCCTTTGTGTTGATTCTGACTCTGCAGTCAGACCATCCTGTCGTGAAAAGTCTCTGCGTGTCTGAACAAACGCACACATCACCTTTCTCGTGTGTTACTCTCAGTGGTGGAATTGCTATATCAGTGTTGTTATATCGTCGAACGTTGTCACAGCTGTCCTCAGGTCGTTTCGTCGATGTCTCTCCTTTCTCCAGTTCAGCTGCTGCTAAAAGCACATCAGTCATTTGTTTTGGAATTAGACACTTTGTTTCATTAGCTGTTGCTATAGTCAGTGGGACAACCTTCCAAGCGCGTGACATCTGTAGACACAGCCAGCAGCTCGTTGATATTTCTAACTCTTCTTTCTGCAGCATAGCCAGAGCACAGGCTTTGTTACCTTGACACTTCATCATGGCTTTCTGCACTTCAGGGTTCCCCTGATCTCGTGTCACGTCTCCGTTCCCCATCCATGCCAGCTCGTCCCTCGCTTCTCGTTCGACCTCAGGTGCTACAAAAGGTTTTAAAGTTGGAACTGCCTCGTTTACAATAATGTCAATTTCTTCGTACCAATCCTTTCCCTCTAAATCTAATCCACAATAGTACTTGCCTTGGTCTGACAGTCTTACTTGTGCTAGCTCGACTGTCATCCCATACCTGTTGTTGCTTAGTCTGTGTTTTGCAAATACTTGAAATCTTTTATCTGTTCCCCACTTGTAGTTGGAGGCATATGCTTTCACGTCGCTCCACTTACATGGGTGTTCACAGAAGTAGAAGCCTGCATAGTCTTCGCTGCGCCCCTGACAGCCTGGACAGTTCGTTTGATAGGGGTTGCACCCGAAACTCACATTTGATCCTTCGTGAACTGTCACCGTGCCCCCCTCGAGGCCTCTCACCGGCTCCACCTCTTTGAATGCGTCTCTCCTAGCACGTTGTCGAGCGGTGTCGTTCCGCTCCGTTGTCTCAGTCCTGTTGGTCTGTTCTCCTGTTGGTAATACTTTCAGGCCTGCTGTAAAATGCATTATTATCAAGCAAATTGTCACTGACAACACAGTCATTATGCCTGTAGTCTTAACCAGGCCACACATTCCTGGCACTCTGAATGGGTGCCAGGGTCTGGTACGCTCCATGTTCTCGGTTACTCTGATCTGCTGTATGACCAGAAAGTGTTAAGACAGTTCAGTTCTTAAAAGCACTACCAAGAAAGTCTTATCTGTTCCGTTGGCCACACGGTTTCCAGCTGGATACCGCTTGGCAAAATCAAAGTTGTTTGCTTCCTCCTGTCTCCTCCCTGCTGCTTCAATGCAAAGGTCTGTATCTGCAGGCTCTGTTATGTCTTTTGCATGGCCTTGCTCTTGCGCAGATAACGGTACCTTTTCTTGCTTGTCAATAACTGGACCTTGACGATTATGCTCGTTGAACCCCCTCCTGCGATTGCTCCGCCTCCGCAATGGGCGGCACCTTCCTGCAATGGTTCGCGTGCACCCACGTGGCCCTCTCTGCGACCTTCACCGCCGTGTACGTCACCAGAAGCACCTGGAAAGGCCCAAGCCACCTTTTCGCCTTCCAGCTCTTTCTCCTGTGATCACGAATCACCACGAAATCACCTGGCCTGACCTTGTGCAGAAACGTCTCAGCAACTTTCCCCTGGGCAGCTTTCACCTGCACAGAAATTTGTGATAACAGACAAGACATTTCTTTGCAGTAATTCAACATGTCATTCTCACACACATCCGTGGATGGCAGCCTTTGTTTACCCCCTTCTATGCCCATGAATGGCGGCCTGCCAAACAAAATTTCGAATGGGCTCAGGTTTGTTTTCACTCTTTTCCTCATTCTCATGTACATCAGTACGATTGGTAGGGCCTTAACCCAAGACAGACCCGTCTCTTCGCAACATTTTGCCAATTTGTTCTTGATTGTTTGATTTGATCTCTCTACCACCCCTGCTGACGAGGGAGCGTAACTGCAATGCGTTCTCATATCAATGCCCAAGAACTCTCCCACCTGCTTTATTGCAGCATTTACAAAATGTCTGCCATTGTCAGAGCTGATTTTTCTTGGTATCCCCCATCTTGGCACAATTTCGGTTAGCAGGGCCTTTGCCACTGCTGCCGAATCTTGCTGTGAGGTCGGGAAAGCCTCCACCCAATTTGACCACATGTCTACCATTACCAGACAGTGTTTCTGTTTCCCACAAGGGGTTAATTCGATGAAATTCATCATCAGATACTCAAACGGACCTGCTGGGGCTGGTTGGGATGCTAAGGGTGTTTTTATCCCTCTTGCCACATTGTGTGTGTTACAAGTGACACACCTTTTGCAAAAATTTTCAGCAAAGGTTGTAAATCCTTTAGTATACCATAAATCTTTCATCTGCATTACCATACTCCCCTTGGACACGTGGTCTAACCCATGTGTCAACTTAGCGTAATGCTGAAAGAAGTGTTTGGGTAAACAAGGAATGCCATCACTCATCCATACACCCCCCTGGAGGCTGCAGCCAGACGACCTCCATTTCTGTTTTTCTGCTCCTGTGGAAAAAGTCTGCATGCTTTCTAAACAAAGAGAAATGTCAGGGTTAGGCACAGATACCAAAGCACAAGTCGTTTCTTTTGTCTCCTGCGCTGCCGCGGCCTTCGCTGCCGCGTCGGCTCTCGCGTTTCCTGTGGAAATAAAGCTTTTATCGTTAGAGTGCGCTGCGCATTTACAGACTGCAACCTTGTCTGGCAAAAGAATGGCCTCCAAAAGCTTAGAGACCAGTGAAGCGTTCAATATCGGATGTCCATCCGACTTCAAAAAATTCCTGTGCTTCCAAATTGCTCCGAAATCATGTGTGATCCCGAAAGCATAACGCGAGTCTGTGTAAATCGTCACACATTTGTCTGCCATTAATTTACACGCTTCTGTCAGTGCAACCAATTCAGCTGCCTGAGCTGAATAAGTTGACGGCAATTTGCCAGATTTTACAACTTCAAATTCAGTGGTCACCGCAAAACCAACCTTATTCAGGCCTGTTTGTGGATCTTTGGATGCCGATCCATCCACAAAGAGGACATTATCACAATTCTCCAAAGGTGTGTCCAACAGGTCTGGACATGGAGTACACACCTGCTCCAAAACAGAAAGACAACAGTGATGTTCCTCCCCATCATCTTCTGTTGGCAGAAGTGTGGCAGGATTCAAGGTTGTACATCTCTTCACAGTTATGTTCGGCATATCGAGCAAAATTGTATGGTATCTCAACCATCTGGCTGAAGATAAGTGTGATGTTTTCTGTTCTTGCAAAATCATGGTAACTGCGTGTGGGACCATAAAGTCAAATCAGAATACCCCACAAATTCTCTTGAAGCCAGCACAGCCAGCTCAGCAGCTGCCACAGCCCTCAGGCAGAGTGGCAGACCTGCTGCAACTGCATCAAGTTTCGTTGAAAAATATGCTACTGGTCTTAGTCTGTCACCATGGGTTTCCAAGAGCACTGAACTCATAAAGCCTTATTTTTCATCTACCATCTGTATAAATGGTTTGTCAACTGCTGGAAGGCCCAACGCTGGAGCCTGAGCCATGTGCATTTTCAAAGTTTCAAAAGCTTCCTGTGCTTCTGCTGGCCAATCAATCTTGTCACATGACCTCAGCCCTTTCCCTGCTGTCAGGGCTCTCAAGGGCTTTTCCAACAGTGCATAATTTGGAATAAACGTTCGACAATATGCACACATTCCCAAAAATGACAACAATTGTTTCTTTGTTACTGATCTTGGTACATCTTTGATCGCTTTAACTCGTTTTTCAGAGAGAGCTTTACTGTTTGGTGTGATCGTGTGACCCAAAAAAGTTATTTTCTGCTTCACAAACTGCAGCTTAGCCAGACTGACCTTGTGCCCCTCCCTTTCCAAATGCTTCAGGAGAGACACACTGTCAGCCACACACACAGCCTCATCTCGTGCACAAATCAACAGATCGTCCACATATTGCAACAGCGCTGTTCCGTTCGACAAAATTAACGGTTCGAGGCTTCGTTTGAGCGCCTCATTATAAATAGTTGGGGACTCAGAAAACCTTGGCACAAACGTGTGAAAGTATACGGTTTGTTGTCAAAATCAAACGCAAACCAGAACTGACTTTCTTTTGCCACTGGGACGCTAAAAAACGCGTTGGCCAAATCAACCACAGTGAAGTATGTTGCATCTTGCTGGAATCTGTGATAAAATCGTGTACGGGTTCGGGACCCGTGGCGCTCTCGCGATAACAGCTTCATTAACTGAAATTAAATCCTGCACAAACCGCCACTGAACCATGTCATTTTGATTAGCTGTTGCCTTTTTTACTGGGAAAATGGGTGTTCGTACTGGAGAATCATGACACGGGATGATGACTTTCTCTTTCAGGAGAGATTCAAAAACTGGCCGGATCCCTCGCAATGCCTCCTTTTTCAGGGGATATTGCGGTTGACACGGCCTGTAATCAGACTTTGGGGTGATTACCACTGGTTCACAATTTTTAATCAATCCAACATCATACTTGTGTTTCGCCCACAATGCTGAAGGTATTTCTGCCAGGATAGGATGAATATCTGTGGCAGAAATAGCTCCGTTATCATGCTTCTCCATTACACTCTGAACAATAGCAGTCACAGCTCCGTGTACATCAACCTCAAAATCACATGGCAGCATGAATGCCCCTATACTGTCACTCTTCTGCACCCCGTCTCCCTTTTCAGCCCAATCTGTGGCTGTCATGCACTGTCTCACAAAAGGACCCAAATCTGCCCACTGCTGCGCTTTGCCCTTGGTTACTGATAAGTGAGGCGCCGACATTCCTGTTATCAAATACAACTTAATTTGTTTTTCTGACAGGCAAGCTGAAAGCGCACACACATTCTCATTCCAGAACATTTTATCAAACTTCATTTTCTCATCTTCTGTCTCGTTAAACCAACTTCCTCAAACTGAGGTTCACGCTCAAAGACAACATATGATGTGCAATGCAATTTGTCAGACATCATATTTTCTATGTTATCTGATACTGTTCGATCTTTTGCCATGTTCAAAATCATTTTTGCCCAATCACAATCTTTTACCTGCCACTCGTATGCCCATTGTGGCTCAAATTTTGCACAACACATTTGCTGTTCTTCCTCAATAACAATACCCATCGGGCCCGCAGTGAGTTTCAAATTTAATTCACACATTAAATCTCTTGCCAACAATGGAGCCGGACAGGTTTCAGAGCACAAAAACGCATGTTTCAATGCTTTGCCCCCCTCCGTCTCGCATTGTAACGGCACAGTGACATTTTCTGAAATTTCATGCCCTGACGCTGACGTGCTTTCAAACACCACATTCGTCAATCTTGGTTTGCATGGCAAGTCATATGGCCTTATTGTGGACCGGGCTGCACCTGAGTCCACGAGAAACTCTATCATTGTACCGTCAACTAACAGTGGATATCTCGGTAGTCTTAAAAATCCTGAACCTTTATACATTCTCAGACATTCAGCAGAAACAGCGTTATTCAAATTTTCATCACTCACACATAAAGGTTTGCTAGCATTTTCTTCGTTGCAAGAAGCATTATGTACATCAGTGTATGTGTGCGTGTTGTGTGTGTGTGTTAAAAAAATTTCACTTCCCTTTCTCGCAGTCGGTTGAATGCCTGTCGCTCGCCCTCCCCTCTCCTGTTCTCCGTTCCTCTGTAGTCAATCCGCCTTCCGCGCCTCCGGACAATCCTTTGCCCAGTGTCCATCGCCCTTGCACACTCTGCACTTTGTGCATCTGACAAAGTCATGTTCGTTGCTTTCGCACAGTCCACATTTCCACTTTCCCTGATACACTTTCTTCTTCTTGTTGGCCCAGTTCTGCCGCGCTGGTTGTGCGCTCGTGCTAGCTTTGATCTGTACAGCAGCCAGCTGCAGCTCTCTGTCCACCTTTACTTTCGCGGCTTTGTCCTTCTTTGTCAGCAGCTGTTCCTCGGCGTGCACAGCGTGCGCTAGGATGGTTGTTAGCCGCCCGTTCTGCCACTCGATGTAACTTGCTCTCACTGCTTGTGCGATTTCAGGTCTCAGTCCATTCAGGAAACGGCTCTGCAAATGACACTCCCACGTGCCTGGCTGCTCTCCTCTCTCCTCCGGCTCAGGCATGCCGCTGTGTTTCTGAAATGTTTCAAAAAGTCTTGCATAATAGTCACCTGGCAACAGCTGTTGATTTTTTCTGTGTCCACTCGTGGTGGGAAAGCCTTCTTTATTTCTTCGCCGAGTTTGCTCACTGTTGTTCGATACAGTTCGTTGGCATCATTCATCCACTCCCCGTGCGCTCTTCGTCGTTCTTCTTTCGGCATGTGGCTGCTCACTTTGTGCCAGCTCGTGGCTCCCAGTTTCACGGCTAGCAGCCGTTTCAGTTCTTGTGTGGTGGGGCTGAACTCTTGACAGAAAGTGACTAGTTCGTTTGAAAATCTGTCACCTGCATCGTCCGGGGTTTGGAAAATGGGCCATTGCTTCTTTCATGTCTGTCACCGTCCACGGTCTATAGACCATCACCGGTCCATCCGGCCCCGCCACCTCAATCATGGGAGCCGTGATGTTAGCTGTTTCATCTCGGATCTGTGATCTTGTGAAGATTTTCTTCGGCTTGGCTCCGCGTTGCTCGTCCGTGTTCTCTGTGATTTCTTCCTTCTCGCCCTGGGTCACGTGACTGGACGCTTGTCCCTCTGCTTGCACTTGTTGCATTGCCTGCGCTGTTTGCATCGCTAGTTGCTGGAATGCCAACGCCATCTGCGCTGTTTGCTGTTTTTGCGCTTCTGCTCGTGCGGCCTCTCTCGCCTCTTGTTCCTCCAGCGCGGCCAGCGCTTCAGCTCTTGCTGCTCGGTCATTTTGCTCTTCTTGCGCTTCACGCGCTGCTTCACGCTCTGCTTGTGCTTGTGCCTCTCTCGCTGCAGCTTGTGCCTCGGGTTGCGGTTCGGCTTGTGCTCGCGGCTGGGTCGGTCTCGATGGAGAACAGTCAAGGTCGGGGTCGAACTTCAGTGCAGTCAATCCGGCTCCTGGGAAGTGTGTTTTGTACTCCGGCGGTGCCGGTCTCACCGCAATTTCATGTGGGGAAACACAAACATACTGTGGGTTAGTCGGTTCTGGTGGTGCAGACACACATACAGGCAGACTTTCACACTTTTCATTTTTCCTTCCTGCTAATTCTTTTTGCAGTTGCCTTCTTTCTCTTTTATCTGCTTCCTCAAGCCAGCAATCGACTGTGTCTTCACATTTTTTGCATACATGTTTAACACACTTGCAGCAACAAGATAATTGTTTCTCACTACGCTTTTCCACTGAGTCTCTCACCACTTTCAGCCTCGTGCGGCTCAATGTTCCCCCTTCGGGAAAATCATGATGCTTGATTAATTTCTCAATATCTAACATACATTTCTGACCATAATGTTTTCTCATTTGGTAGTACACCGGTGTATCATATTTCATAATCTTGCTCTGAGATTTCCCAATACTGGCCGCTTTTCTGTTCTCTGTGGATTTCTCTTCAACGCGCGTTTTCTTGATCTGTTAGGCGTCCCCAACAGACCCGATTTTTTCTTTTAACCCAAATCGGTCGGGTTGCACTATTAGTGCCCTCCTAATTATGGTTCACCAAAAAAAATCTTTTCTGGTTCCCCCCAATTAGCCTCAGCACCTAAAAACAATTTGCTCCGTGGTGGAACAACTGATTTTCAGGTTACCTATCTGTATGAAATCTCTTGATCTGTTACAGAACTCAATTAATCTCAGATAATTTCCTCTCGTATCTGTTTGAAACCTCTTGATCTATATATAGATCTCAATTAATCTCAGATTACGTACCACAGAAACAGCCCTCAGCCAATATGGTTCAATTTCACTCTTCCCCCCTTTAAACTGAATTTAATTCGCTTACCCAGAGATGTTGTTCTGTGCCACCTTGAGTTCTTTTGATTCCAGTGGCCGGATCCGGTCCTAACGGCGGAAACGGTCCCTCGTCTCTGTTTTTCTCGAGGTAGGGTTGGAACTTTGTCAGTTCCTAGGTGATCAGCCTCCGTCCGTCCGTCAGTCCCGGAATCACGTCCAAGGATCCCACTATTCTGACACCAAAACTGTTGTGGCTTTTTTTGTCATCAAACAAACATCATCACTGAGTAAGAGACACTCTGAGTCCAAATTAATAGTTTATAAAGTATTTATTCTCTTGCAAGAGAGATCCTCGTCACCAATACACATTTGTGAGTCAGTGAGGAGAGATAAGGAGAAGCAGTGTCTGTCTTTTTTATATCTCATGTTCTCCAAGGCCTTATTTCTGCCCTCCCCTCAGGGAGAGAGGTATACTTTGTCTTTTCTATACCTCCCTGACCCTGAGAGGTAGATGCCCCCTTAACCCTTTAGGCTATAAAGTACAAATGCACTCAAGATGACCCCTTGACCATCTGCTTTTCCTTACCTCCACTGACCACCAACCATAGTAAATTATCACACAAGCCCCCTTCTCACTACAAGTGAGAAAACAGATGAGACCATAATTAGGAATCACTGAAAGAAGGGTAATAGATGGAAAATTCCATAACATACCACACCTGCTCCACTTCCTCTCCCACTGTGTTTCCTGCTCCATCCTGGCTTCTGCCACCCCATCTCACCTGCAACACAGAGTGAGAAGTGTTATGTAGCAGTACTTCAGAAGTTTTGATATAACATCATCCAATCAGGCATAACATGCACAAAGGTAAAAATAATCCTTTGCACTGAAGATTACTTGAATGTTATATCTACATTAATTCATACAATTATCTCTAAAACATCTCATGACCCAAGCTTTTATTTGGCGGGGAAAAACAAAATCCCTGTCCTACAAATTTGAACAAGCAGCTGAAAAGCAGTTGGTGAAAGATAACACACAGCACATTCTATTATCCGACCCATTATTTCCCAATAACTACAGCCATACCAGACTAAAAGTTATTGCATGTACCTCGCATTTTGCTGTATGGGCTTTGGCATGCATGACGCTCAGGAATGGCCTCATTTCTGTCAATGGCAGAAGCTCTGGTAAACCCTCTACTACTTTGTTAAGGTAGGGCCAGTACCTAAAAAGCAGGAGCAGCATCATGTGAGTGTAACAAAGATCCATTTTTAATTGAAATCTAAAATGACTAACATAACTGTAAAGCTGAGAAACAAGACATTTTAATCATGGAGTTGGATTTGCAATATGACAATGAGAATTACCTGCATGTAACATCCATTCAGAAGAAGGTCACATTTGCCTTCTTTGACATCTCTCTTTGAAGAAACATCGGATAAGCAAATATTTCTCCACGGTAATGGTTCAGTCCTCGTAAGAGAAACCCATGTCTGATAAATCAGAAGAAAATCTAGTGGTTAAGAATCAATTGACCCAGTAAGGCCTGGCTTAAGCACACATCTCTGTCAACTGAGTGCATATAACAAAATATATGATAAATATAATACTTGGCTACTACAAAGATTAGATAAATACCACTCTGCAAGGAAACATGTGAAATGCTTTCAATTTTTACTCAGACTTGGATTGCCATTAAAACTCAAATATCAGACTCAAGAATCACACACACACACACACACACACACACACACACACACACACACACACACACACACACACACACACACACACACACACACACACACACACACACACACACACACCTGCAAACTGCAACTTGAATGCCCTCCTCGTCTATCTGAGCACCAGACTTTTTTGACATCTCTCTGCCAGCGGTGAACTTAGCAGTACCGCAGACAGCACTGTCATTTGCCTATAAAGTCAGTTTATAACACATTTTAAGGTACATAAAAACACAAAACAACTGTCTAAACAACTATTATAAAAAAAAACAAATCAAATGTTCATACACTTCTTATGTTGCCTCTGACAAGGTCAACAAAGGTAGTCCTTGGCCAGGAACAAGCCCTCATATATAGGTGGCTCCTCAGTCCTGTCCATAAGATAGCATGCGTCAGTAATAAAAATCACAAGTACTACATTTACTATTTGTTAAAATGTAAGTTATGATCACTCAAAGACAACCCGAATGGCTACTATTTGTGTTAGACAAGTCTAAAATAAACTTCTGAAAAATACCTATACCTACCCTTTTGACTTGCTGAACAGTAATGTTTTCGGTTTCCATCAGAGCAGACAGCCAACATGTCTGGAGAACAGGCTGGACACTCAAAGTGATGGACCTGGCACATATCCTCTTCTTTGTATTGACAGAAGGTAAACTCAAAAAAGCTTCGCTGAAATGTATCAGCACAGATACTACCTGTCTGCATATTAAGAAATGTTTGGTTAGGATTTTTTGAAGCAATGCCCACTATTAAATATTAGGTATACAGTAATATAATTGTGTTTGTTATATGTTTCAGTGATATTCAGGCAGATTTACCCTTCCAGCTTGAACAGATCTGTGCTCCAACATTTTCAGGAAAGCCTGTCTGGACATGGCTGGTGCCGTCACCTTCATATGTTCAAACGAGGTGAAGACATCAAACTTGTATAGGGTCTGGCAGCTGGTGCTAGCTGGCCAGTACCGATAAACGAGCAGGTCCTTCACCTCGGGAGTCCATTCTGCAGAGCATGATGGACAGGATTTCCGAGGCAAGCAGACGTCATATCGTCCTGTGAACAAGTGAATATAATGTAGTAAAGACTAAAATAATTTCAGTAATCAAATTGCAACAGATTGCCTTCTATACAGAGATACAAATATATTATATATTAGCTATTTGACATGGAATTTGGGCATTACCTGAAAATGATATGGTGATAAAAAGCTTTGCATTGCATACAGCGGTAAAGTTATAGTACAATAATACTTGCACAAAAAGGAGGGCTTTCAGAACAACATACCATTGATGGTGACCACAGAAGTATGCTTCCCTGGAGTGATTGTGAGGTCATGAGTGCATTCACAAATTGACCTTGGAGCAGGAACAGGCAGTTGACATACTGCAAAACAGAAATAAGTTATGAAGTATGTATTTACAGCTTCTCCTCAGTCCCTTAGATGCATTTCCCAAAACGCTAACCTCATTTTCAAAATAGTGCTTTAAAACCCAACAATTAATCCAAACTGGCCACACAACTATTCCTACTGTAATTGTCACTATGTTGAAACAACATGTAAATGCTTAAGCACATTTTGAAAAATATTAAGACGCAATTGACTTAACTAGTCATAGATATGCTGGTCAGAACTGTCAAAACCAATCATACTTTTGTTATTCAGCTATTAAATTTCACACTAGCACTTTAGAGTTTTGAGAATAAACTTAGAATGAGATTAGCATTTTAGAAAAAAATGTCTAAGCCATTTAGAAACACTGTTAAATATAAACATGTGTGCTAGCTACAACAACATTTGGGGAATTACACTATAAGTATGAGACAATTTGATATAATGCTAATTTTAACATACTTTGTTTACAAAACTGAGGCTGGCCATTTTCATTCACCACCACAGCAGTTGTAGGGGGAATGGGCTCAAGAAATCCATGAAACACAGCCTCTCTGTCATGGAAGACGTTTCTCTTGTGGGCCTCTATGTCACAGGTAGCACAGAGGAACTCCATGTCCAGAGGTACACAGTCCAGGCACCTGATCACAGCTTCTACAGCACAGCATCTGTGACATTTTGGATGAATACTCTCTCGGCTGAGAGCTTTGCATCAAAAAGCATAGGCCTAGCAGTTTTCATTCTCACATCTGTGAGAAGCTGCCTTTGTTCCCAAGCAGAAACCATTCTGTCGGTTCCCTCCAGAACCTGACCTGCAGTTATGGTGTCCCTTAACTCTTGGAGTCTTGTTTCTAAAAAACAAAAATATACATTCACTTGTCCTTAAAAGGGCTATACTCATGATTATGATCACACACAAGTATATATCAGTAATACTGTGAGTCTGTAGTGGAACTGACAAAACATAATGCTTGATTATGATTAAATAAATGGTGGAAATTGGATAATGTAGTGTAATGATACTACTGTAACACTGTATTGTCACCAAGACTTGCCAACTCTTGATCTTCTATCTGAAGGCCTTCCTCATGCACAGGATCCCTTCTTCTGGATTGAGAAGCAGCTGCAGAAACAGTCATTTTGCTTAACCCTTTGATCAATATAACATGAAACCAATTCATTTCAAAATTAAAATATTCCATAAGGACTGGAGGCAAGGAAACTAAGCAAAAATTCTTAAAACACAAGTAAGGATTATCAGTCGTATGCTCTTAAACTATCTTATATATTAGTGAGAAAATTTCACAAACATTGCAACACCATTTTGTCAAAGTGGTATCTAACTCTCATTTTAGAATACGCGTAACCACCAAAACACTATTTAATGAATTATCTTTATTTTTAGATACAGTAATCATGTATTAGTAAAGAACAAACCTGATCCAGGGCAGTGTGTTTCCTGACGTTTTTCACGCCTGCCTGTGACCAGTGGATTAGTGAGGGATCTCTTTCTGCTTTTCCTCGTTTTTCTTTGAGGAAAGGCAGGGTTTTCCACGGCCATGGTAGCCTATATATTTGCAGAGCACTTATATCAGCAGCACTTATAATTGAGCATTATTCAGTAGTTGCATAAAATGGTCTTACTAACCCTTTACATCACATCTATAAACAGCATTAGCCATTAGTATTTTCAGACTTAGGTATTTGCTTATCTTGACAAGCCTTACCCTGGCATCATGGATATGAGCATCACTAATTAATGCTGCCATGTGCATTCTGGCATCATTGGGATCATCAAAGACCCTCACGTCAGAATTGAGGGACATCACATACAAACAATACAGACACATTATAAAAACGATACACGAAATGAAGACAGAGAGAAAGAAAGTGATCGAAAGAGACAAGTGAGAAAGAGAGATAGAGAGTGGCTCTTAAAAGTGCCGTTGTTTTGATTTGTGTGTGTATATGTGTGTGTTGGTGGAGTCAAAAGTGTTGCAATAAAGCTGTAAAACAGGAAAAAGCAAAAGATTATTAGAATAGTAGTATTCTAGTAAATGAGCATTTCTTAATTGTTAGGACAGAGTAATTGTAGTACCATACAAATTAATCCTTACTGTACAAATATCAGATTTGTACCACATTAAGTTGGCACAAGCAAGTACCTAAACAAATTTTTATATTAAAATTTTATTTTAGGTCTACAAATAATGGAAACAGTGATCTTCTTCTGTCCTGTTGCGTAAAATGCATCTCATAATATCCACTGCTCTCTCTTCTCAATGTCACAAATAACTAAAGTAGCAATTACCCTCTTATCTCATGATGATTTCAGTGTCTTCTAAAATGGCAAAGTCTTACAAAAGTATGGCACCATAGTGTTACAGGATATTCTATATATAAGTTAGTGGTGGGTCGTCACTCTATTTAATTATGCATTAATTATATCAGGTATGAACGGTCATTGACATTGAGTCGCACTTGGTCGTGGTCGCACCGAGCAGTCAAATCCTCTGGAAAGATTCCAGGTCCACGTTTTTATTCCAGCCCATCCCTTATTGCGTTAATTACACTTCTGACATTTACTTTGCACTTTGAATAAAACTTTAACCACTGCAACAAAACGTTGTTAATTGTTGTCTGTTTGGTAGCTGGCAGTGCCACAATCCAACTGTGCCGGGGACAGCTGTCATTTGGCTGGCTAACGTTAGCTAACTAAGTTACTTCGGTGGGTAGCCGTGTAAATGATAATGCAACACTAAATTCAACCTAATCTCCAGGGATGAAACGCTACACAGTTCGCGCTACAACTAAATATATAACATAAATGGTTTTGCGTGATTTTTAACAAACTAAGACCGCTTGGGTTGAGATCCTATATATGGTTGAGATACTTACTGTAGTCAGTAGGCGGGTGAAATGAGCGGTAAAAGCGCAGTGATTATGGGTAAGTAGCGTGCGTAACGTGACGTATCGTTGCCGTGGTAACAACTGAAAGTCTTCTGATTCATAATAATTATTATTAATAATATTCGCTGATATGACAGAAAATACATTTGAAAAAGTAAAATATCGTAAAGGGTTTAATAACGTAAAGGGAACAATCTATTTAACACAGCCTCGGGCCATTATTTAAAACTACTCCATATATAAATTGATAGTTATATCACAAACAATTTACTGTTATTTAGGCAACAAAAATCGGAACTAATACACTATAATAAATGATAAAAGGAGGACGTTTCGTAAACTAGAAAACAACATTTACCGTCGCCCACAGTGACGTTTTTGAACCAGGGAATCCTGTGTGTGTGTGTGTGTGTGTGTGTGTGTGTGTTCTGTTTCAGCTCAGCTTACAGTTCGTTCAAGTGCTACCAGTCTGATCTACTGTTTCATCTCCGAATATCTAAGTAAAGTAAGATTTAATACTTTTCCAATTTGATTTAGCCAGATATTTTGTCAAATACTGACACTGGTCCCCACTACAGCATTTAACACTGTACTGGTTTGGTTAGTTTGAGTTCATTTTGGTTTACATCATGACAAATATATTTTCAACCACCTCCCCATGTAATGTTATTTCAGATAATTATTTCACATTGTATTAAAGGGTTAGTTCACCCAAAAATGAAAATTAAGTCATTAATTACTCACCCCCATGCTGTACCAACCCCGTAAGACCTTCGTTCATCTTCGGAACACAAATGAAGATATTTTTGATTAAATCTGAGAGGTGGATCACTGCTACATAGGCTGCCAGAGGGAATGAAACTTGACGGCCCAGAAAGTCATTAAAGAACATGTTTAAATAATCCATGTGCCTACAGTGGCTCAACTATAAGTTTATCAAGCGACGAGACTACTTTTTTCCCGAAAAAAAAAACATAATAACGACTTTATTCGACTATTCCTTTTCATTCCTTGTGGGCCTGAGACGAGAGTTCAAGAGATTTCCACGACGCATGCGCGAGAACTGAACAAGAAGTATTAGAAGAAGAACGTTCTCTTCTCAGTTCTCGCGCATGCGTCGTGGAAATCTCTTGAACTCTCGTCTCAGGCCCACAATGAAGAAAAGGAATAGTCGAATAAAGTCGTTATTATGTTTTTTTTTAGGGAAAAAGTATTCTCGTCGCTTGATAAACTTATAGTTGAGCCACTGTAGGCACATGGAACATTTAAACATTTTCTTTAATGACTTTCTGGGCCGTCAAGTTTCATTCCCTCTGGCAGCCTATGTAGCAGTGATCCACCTCTCAGATTTAATCAAAAATATCTTCATTTGTGTTCCGAAGATGAACGAAGGTCTTACGGGGTTGGTACAGCATGGGGGTGAGTAATTAATGACTTAATTTTCATTTTTGGGTGAACTAACCCTTTAAGAGACTGTGTGTGTGTGTGTGTGTGTGTGTGTGTGTGTGTGTGTGTGTGTGTGTGTGTGTGTGTGTGTGTGTGTGTGTGTGTGTGTGTGTGCACTGCAGGGCTCTCAAGTCTCACGCATTGGGCGTGAGACACACGCATTTCAACCCGTACACACGCTCACACGCCACACCTTGTATTTCTCACGCTGAGGAGAAGGGAACTTGTCCCGCTATACAATTAATGGACGAGGCGCAGGCAAACGGAGGGAAGTTCTCTGCCGAGTTCATAGCATCTGTCTCGAGTTATACAGAGTTAAATGCTAGCTACCAGCCAATCAGAAATTAGAATTAGTTGTTTCCGGGTAAATTATGTGTTCCCGCTGCAAGCTCGTTCGTTACTAGACAACACGCGCACACACGGAGTGGAAGTTGAAAGAGCACGATCTGATGAATGCGGTTTGCGGACATCTTCATTTTTTTTTTTAGCATTTTGATTTTACGATTCCTGGACGATATCTTTTGCCTGTGATCAAAGACAGTGAGAGCTGATGTTGAGGAGTATAGCCAAATTCGTGCTAAATTATTTTTGATGCATTCAAAAACTCTCCAACTGCTTTTAAAGGGGTCATCGGATGCAAAATACACTTTTATATGGTATTTGCAAATAAATGTGTCTTTGCAGTGTGTGGACACAATAACCATGCAATGAAAAAAATCCATTCACTTTTTTTTAATCCTCAAAAAGCCAAAAAGTTGTTGCTCATTATCATTTAAAGAGACATGCACCGAAACGGGTCACTGTGAACAGAGCTGTTTTTGAAGAGGTAAAAGGGTGTTGTTTTACACAACCATTGAGAAATTTTAACCAAAGTATATTACAAACTTTACATGAAGACCCAAAAGAATCATACCAACATGTGGAAAATGGGCATCCGATGACCCCTGTTAAGGTGACCGGTTTGGGTCTTGACATACATGCTCAGGGCAAGTTGTTATGACACAATGTTATGTACATTGAGCACTGATGTTCAGTTGGCTTGTTTGGGGTCAAATTAATTTTTATTTTTTCAATATGTATTTTTTAAATATAACTATTTATTTTATTTGGATGAATTTGTCTTTTTATCAGATTTAACAATTGTTATAATTTCCATTTGTGCTGGTCAATTATGAACAATAGGCAAAATTGAACCTAGCAAAAATTGAAGCGAATTTGGTTGGGTCGAGGGACCGCTGCTGCAAATATTTGGGTGGCTCCTCCCCTAAATCTCACTCTAAACTTTTGATAAAACTTGAGAGCCCTGTGTGTGTGTGTGTGTGTGTGTGTGTGTTCTGTTTCAGCTCAGCTTACAGTTCGTTCAAGTGCTACCAGTCTGATCTACTGTTTCATCTCCGAATATCTGAGTAAAGTAAGATTTAATACTTTTCCAACTTGATTTAGCCAGATATTTTGTCAAACACTGACACTGGTCCCCACTACAGCATTTAACACTGTACTGGTTTGGTTAGTTTGAGTTCATTTTGGTTTACATCATGACAAATATATTTTCAACCACCTCCCCATGTAATGTTGTTTCAGATAATTATTTCATATTGTATTAAGAGACTGTGTGTGTGTGTGTGTGTGTGTGTGTGTGTGTGTGTGTGTGTGTGTGTGTGTGTGTGTGTGTGTGTGTGTGTGTGTGTGTGTGTGTGTATGTGTGTGTGTGTATGTGTGTGTGTGTGTGTGTGTGTTCTGTTTCAGCTCAGCTTACAGTTCGTTCAAGTGCTACCAGTCTGATCTACTGTTTCATCTCCGAATATCTGAGTAAAGTAAGATTTAATACTTTTCCAATTTGATTTAGCCAGATATTTTGTCAAATACTGACACTGGTCCCCACTACAGCATTTAACACTCTACTGGTTTGGTTACTTATTGTCGATGCCTGCTGTATAATTATTTTTGAAAAAACTCTACAAATGTAGTTATTTTCCACAACTCGCTGTTGCAATCTGTATTTTGTGTTTCTGTAACGTTTCTTTTAGACAAAATGAATAGAAAAACTGTACCTGTCTCCAGCTCCATCTTAAGACGGAGGACCCATGTAGACGTAGATAAACGACTTAGACAAATTAGGGATGACTGCACGAATTTGAATGACTTTCAAATAACAACATATAGGGAACGTGTATATGTCAATAGCACGTTTTTTGAAGACAGTACAGACAATCCAACTGAAACTGGACTAGTCTTTAGTGAGGAGGAAGGTGGCATGGAGGTAGATGCAGACATACAGGAGGGTTTCGTGGTTGGCAGCTTTGATAGGCCGATTCAGACATCTGATTCAGAACATTCAGATAATGAACTGTCTGAGACATTTTCACTCTCTGACAGCATTTCCAACTGGGCCATACACTTTAGAATTTCTTTGGTTGCTTTGACAGCACTATCGTGCATTCTTCGCATTTGCCATCCTGATCTTCCAAAGGATGCTAGAACTCTCCTTAGGACTAAGACAAAGTACTCTATCATAGAAAGAGCTGGGGGACAGTACCACTATTTTGGTATTCTAACATCACTTAGAAGTACACTGTCTAAATACATACACACATACACACAGACAATTTATGTTTGAAGTTACAAATTAACATTGATGGACTTCCTTTGTTCAAGAGCTCTAGTCTGCAACTGTGGCCCATTCTTGGACTGCTACTGAGTGTTCCTATGAAAGAACCAGTAGTGATCGGTTTATTCTGTGGATCAAAGAAACCAAGCTCATCAAAAGAGTTTCTTGAAGATTTTGTAACTGAGTTACAACAGCTTGAAAAAGGCTTTGACATAGAGGGTAAGCCATTGAAGCTCGAGCTGGACACAGTCATTTGTGACACACCAGCCAGGTCCTTTGTTAAAAACACAAAGAACCATAATGGTTACCATGGTTGTGACAAATGTTCTCAGCCTGGTAAATACATTAACAGACACATGACATACCCATGTACAGACTATGCTCTAAGGACAGATGATACATTTGAAAGAATGATTGATGAGGTTCATCATCATGAGGGGCCACATCCATTTTATGGCAGTAGTGTTGGCATGGTTTCACAATTCCCTCTAGATTATATGCATTTGGTTTGTTTAGGTGTGGTTAGGCGTTTGTTGAACATTTGGCTCAGGGGTCCTCTGAATTTCAGAGTACCTGCAAACATAATTGAAAGAATGTCCGCTAAACTGGTAGAAATGCGTCCCTATATTCCTGTGGAGTTTGCTCGAAAGCCCAGATCGCTGAGGGAATTAGATTGCTGGAAGGCCACTGAATTGAGGCAGTTTCTGCTGTACACAGGACCTGTAGTATTAAGTACCTTTCTGGACCGAAATATGTTCAACAATTTCATGCTACTCTTCTCTGGTATTGCTATTTTAGTAAGTCCTAGACTATCCTGCCACACACAGTATGCTCGCACCTTGCTTAGATCTTTTGTTTCACACTTTGGGGAAATATATGGTAAAGATCAACTTGTGTATAATGTACATGCTTTGGTCCATCTGGCAGATGAAGTACAACGACATGGTTGTCTTGACTCATTTTCTGCATGTCCCTATGAAAGTTACCTACACAAACTAAAAAGGCTTGTCAGAAAACCAGACTTTCCTCTTGCCCAAATTATCCGTCGACTGTCCGAGATGAGAATTACTGACACTCCTTTAAATGGTGCCTCTTTTAAAAAACAGCACTTTGTTGGGCCACTTGTAGATGGATTGTCAGTGAAAGCACAGTATGGTGAGATGGCCTGTGACAAGTGGACTGTTAAAGTTTCAACCGGGAATAATGTCTTTGTCATTGGAAAAGAGATTTGTATGATACATAACATTGTGGAATGCAGTGATGGAGTGTACGTAGTGTACAAAGAATTTTCAGAGAAGTCTTTGTTCTTCACTTACCCATTCAATTCTGACTATCTGAATATCCATACTAGGCCTATGTCAGAAACATTGGATATATTCAAGTGTGTTAAAGCTTCAGAGCTTGTCCAAAAATGTGTTGTTTTACCTCATAGGGATGGTTTTGTGGCCATACCCTTATTTCATACATTTTAGGAATATCTCCACAGGTAAAAGGTTTAGTTCAACCAAGAATTACTAATATTTTAAGATAATTTACTCACTCTCATTTTTTTTTAATTTTTTTTTTTTATTATTGGGTGAACTAAAACTTTAAGGTTAAAGAGGCTTATCAGTTTTTCCTTTTTTATAATTACCAGTTCAAAGGTAAAGGCATTTTCAGTTATTTTTTTTCTGGGGAGAATGATAGTTTTAGTTTTAGCTCTTGTGTTCTAATATTAGCTGTAAGAATTGATGCGGTTGCACATTAGTTTTGATGACAGGTGTTTATATAGAATTAGGACCAGATACAATGACAAAAAAATGACATTACCATGCATCATCACAAACACTGCAGTCTGAAGCTGGATAACAATTAACTGTAAGTACTTTTCTGTAAGTTGCTTGTTCAATGTCTTCAAAGTCATGTTTGTTTATATAGCACTTTATACAATACATATTGTTTCAAAGCAACTTCACAGTAAGTTGACAGTTCATTGTTGATTCAATTGAGTTCAATAAGGCCACATTTACACTGCAGGTCTTGATGCCCAATTCTGATTTGTTGACCATATCTGAATTTTTTGGACCAGCTTCTTTCATTTAAAAGTGACCCATATGCAATTACACCATGCACTTGGTGAAATAACTCAAGGTAGATGTACGGACATGTTCTTGAAACAGGAAGTTAAATTTCTCTGGTGCTGTTTGTTACTTCTCGTTTAAGGATGTTTCACTTAATTGAGTTCCTGCTAAACAAAACCGTAGCAGTGGTGCCACAAAATTGGTACAGTGATGGAGTTACCAACTGGCCAAACTACAAAAATGATGAGAGAGTGAACAGGGCAGTGAAAAATTCTGAGGAACCTGGACCTGACTGGAAAAAATATGATGCCAGAGTTATTAAAGGAGAACTCCGGGCAATTTTTAAGTTAATCTTGATCGTTAGACCTTTGTGAGTACTGACTATAGAAAAAAAAAACCAACCGGATTGGTGCTTGCTACGCGGAGCTGCGACCGCGAATGCCCAGAGCTCCCACCCAGCTAAAACGGCAGCTATGGGGGCATCGACATAAAGAGCGTTTTTGAACCTCTTAACAGACACAAAATGCAATTAAAATGTCTGTCCAACATGAACAGGGACCCTACATGTGAACAATATGCGTTTAGCAACTTAGCCATTGTTTCAACTCACCTAAATAGTCTTTTAGACGGCAAGCTGTAGTCTCGCGCTGCAGTCCCGTGCTGTAGCCGGAAAAGGGAAACAATGTCCAGGTGGGAGGAGCGTTGATCATGTGCGACGAGTTATGATCAGAGTTGCTTACAAGTGAAGAAGAAATGGTTCGTGTTTGTGCCTTTCCGAATTGTGACAACAGAATGCGAAAATATAAGAGCTTAAATTTTCATCGTCTTCCTTTCCATGACCTCGAGATTCTGCAGTTTGTGGCTAGTTGTATTTCAACTTGATGTGCAAACTCTCGTAGAAGTACTACGCGCTAAAGATTACCGCATTTGCAGTGAACACTTTGACAAGGATGACTACACACACTCAACACAGCGGGGCCGTTTGAAGAAAAATGCCATTCCATGTACGAAGACTCGTCGCACATGATCAACGCTCCTCCCACCTGGACATTGTTTACCTTTTCCGGCTACAGCACGGGACTGCAGCGCGAGACTACAGCTTGCCGTCTAAAAGACTATTTAGGTGAGTTGAAACAATGGCTAAGTTGCTAAACGCATCTTGTTCACATGTAGGGTCCCTGTTCATGTTGGACAGACATTTTAATTGCATTTTGTGTCTGTTAATAGGCTCAAAAACGCTCTTTATGTCGATGCCCCCATAGCTGCCGTTTTAGCTGGGTGGGAGCTCTGGGCATTCGCGGTCGCAGCTCCGCGTAGCAAGCACCAATCCGGTTCGTTTTTTTTTCTATAGTCAGTACTCACAAAGGTCTAACGATCAAGATTAACTTAAAAATTGCCCGGAGTTCTCCTTTAAATCATGTGGTATTTTCATTTTAAATAACCTAAATGGCTTTTGTAAGCAAATATCAAAGTATTTTGGCAATATGTTATATGAGAAAACCCTTTTAATTACATTGTCTCATATTGTTCTGTTGTCTATAGTTCTGTTCTTTTTTACTCTATTAATTTGAAGGTCTACTGAAGTTTAACATGTAGGCTATTTAATTTTTAGATGACTACTTTGTGGCACGACAACTTTTGAAGAAAGCTCTGAAGTGCAACACATCAGATCTACAGTCTGAAGAGGAAGAGGAGGAGATTCGGCCAAAAAGAAGGCCAAAGCCGATGTTAGTATGCGTATATTATCCTTTATATTTTACATTAACTTTTTGGCCTCTATATTTTCTCAAAAACATAATTTAGTTTTATGATATCATGAACCCGACAACTACCACACGTAAAGCCAGCTTAAATAGAGTTAAATGGACAGTATGTTTTCTGGTTTCTCAGAGAAACCATTCTCAACCAATTTCACTGATTTACAACTTAAAGCTGCAGTAGGTAGTTTTGAGAAAATGTTGACTTAGCCTGAAAATTTGAACAAGCACAACTTACAGGTCCAACCCCCTTGCTCTCTGCTGCGCTACAGCCCTCCCTCCACAGCTCCCCCCCCCCCCCCCCCCCCCACAGCGGAGCCAGCCGTGAACGCGCAGGCTAGTAAGCATGAGTACCGATGACGGCGGATTATAAACAATTGTGGAACATTCAATAATAGGGACGAAACATCAACAATATGCTTTACATTGACTATGGCCTGCCCATACTTTGACTACAAACTTGGTCCTCAAATCATTATGTATTTTGCAATACATGTAACTTTATAACGTTGCACTCTTTCTATAAGTTATAAATAGCTAGTAAGATAACGTTAAAGGATTAGTTCACTTTTAAAAACACTTTTGCTGATAATTTACTCACCCCCATGTCATCCAAGATGTCCATGTCATTCTTTCTTTAGTCGAAAAGAAATTAAGGTTTTTGATGAAAACATTCCAGGATTTTTCTCCATATAATGGACTTCAATGCGACACAGGACCAAGGTTTCAAGGAACAAATTACAGTTTCAGTGCAGCTTCAAAGGGCTTTAAACGATACCAGACGATGAATAAGGGTCTTATCTAGCGAAACGATCGGTCATTTCAAAAATAAATGAAAAACTTAGTTTTATAAGCACAAATGCTCGCCTTGCTCTGTTCTGTGATGCAAGTTTGTGACTCTCCTGTTCGAACTTGTTCATCAAAATGAACAAATCTTTTTTCAAGTCATTTTGTTTGTTGAATGAACGAAATGACTCGAAAAAATATTCGTTCATTTGGATGAACGAGTTCGAACAGAAGAGTCACGAACGACGGTACGCGCTCGCGCTGTGCAAAAGAGGGGTGATCAGCGCGTACACGAGCGTGATTGACACTGCTAAGACATTCCTCCTGGCTCTGATTGGTTGTTTCTGACCGGGAGCGGTGTATTTCTGCAAATGGCAATAGGACCACTGGGAGGAGCCAGAGGAGCTTGATTTTTTCACAGATTATCTGTCTCATATTCTACTTTCAGGACATAATGACAGTTTTAACAAATATTTGTTTACAAAAGCTACCTAATGGAGCTTTAAGTTCTTAGGCCAATGAAAATGTTTATGACAGACGTTTTTATCCAAAGCAACTTACATTGCATTTCAAGGTACCCATTTACATTCCTATCAGATCTTGCTTTTCCTGCGAATCGAACCCATGACCTTAGCATTGCAAGCGCCAACACTCTACTGTTTGAGCTACAGGAAGGCTTTACATTTATTATTAATAAGAGTAATTAATAAGATGTTTACTGCTTGTTTTTTTCCACCCTAATTTATAGTCATTTCTTGGGAGACTCTGATGAGAGCGGGGAGGAAGATGCTCATAAAAAGAGAGGCAAACTTTTAACCCAACCATCAGCTCCTGTTATCGCACCACCACCTTTTATCCTAAGTAGCGGCACAGCTGCTCCACCTCCACCCATTTCTCCACCTCCACCTATTTCACCACCTCCACCCATTTTACCGCCTCACTGTTCACAGAGACCAGCAGAAGAGCAAACCCCTTCTGCAAGCAGGGTCTACAGACCTACCTGGCGGGGGGGAAGATGTGGATAAGACAGTATTGCCTGCTCTGGTGAGCAATACGTCATTAGATACAAGACTCAAATAGAGTTTATTTTGTCAGCTTTTTTATTTTTATGCATATGATTGAAGGGTTTTCATCAGCAAGGTACATGTATGATTTGTGAAAGCCAGGAGAGACCCTGATTAAGGCAGTGACAGTTGGGAGATGGGCAGCCATCCACTTAGTCCTGTGTCAAATTTACTATTTAACTTTTATCATATTTAGTCAAACTTATCCTGTTTTTGTTTAGTTCTTTTTTTAGTCAACTGAACTTATGGGCATTTTAATCTAGTTTTTATTCAATGAAAACTTACATTTTTTGACATGCTGTATAATGGTTAAAATGATAATGTTGTAGAAATTTTAATAGTCATTGATCCCAAACAGGTATCATAAGAGAAAGAACCTATTCAATGTATAAAAGTATATGTGTGTACGTGCTTGTGCGTGACTTTTCAGGAACATATGGGACAGGACCTCTGACCTTAGGGATGGTCAGTTTTGGCCAGTTTATTTCAGTACCTGTTTGTGTCTTTAAGTAGAAACTGAACAGCAGTAAGGACCTTATCTGGGTGGGTGAAAGGTACAGCGGGTGAGGAGGAACCTTGAAAACAGTATAAAGGCTGTCTCATATCTTCCTGTTGTGTGTCACTCTCTTGCACAGCGTAACTTCTGTGTACTAGACTGAACCTATTCTTGCAAGAATAAATACTTTTCTTTTTATTAATTTGACTCTGTGTGTCTCTTACGCAGTGATGATGTTTAACAGAATTTTTGCCACAACAATTTTGGTGTCAGAGTGGGGTTCCTTGGAAGTGCCTTCTGGACCTGAGAGCGGACGGTGTTTGGCCACCTGGACTGAGCAGTTCCAGCTCTACCTCGTAAGCTTGAGAGAGAGGGGCCGACCGCTATCGGGTCCGGGAGGGGCTCCACTGGAATCAAAAGAAAGCGAACCCGTGGCAACCAACATATCTCTGGTAAGAGACGTCTAAAATATTTTCTTTTGGGGAAAAGTATTTTGTTTCAGGGTATGAAATGTGAGTGAACCATATTGGCTGAGGGCTGTTTCTGTGGTACGTAATCTGAGATTAATTGAGATCTATATATAGATCAAGAGGTTTCAAACAGATGCGAGAGAAAATTATCTGAGATTAATTGAGGTCTGTAACAGATCAAGAGATTTCAAACAGATAGGTAACCTGAAAATTAGTTGTTCCACGACGGAGCAAATTGTTTTTAGGTACTGAGGCTAATTAGGGGGAACCAGAACAGTTTTTGGTAAACCTTAATTAGGAGGGCACTAATAGTGCAACCCGACCGATTTGGGTTAAAAGGAAAAATCGGGTCTGTTGGGGACGCCTAACAGATCAGGAAAACGCGCGTTGAAGAGAAATCCACAGAGAACAGAGAAGCAGCCAATGTGGGGAAGTCTCAAGGTAAGCATGCAAATTTGATACACCGGTTTTACTATCAAATGAGAAAATTATGGGGGAAAATTTATGTTTTAAATACCATGATTTCCCCAGGGAGGGAACACTGAGCACAACTAGACTGAAAGTAGTGCGAGAATCAGTTGAACAGGGCAGTGAGAAACAAAAAGGTTGTTATGGCTGCATTCAACATGTGTGATTAGGCAGATAAAAAAAAAAAGTTGAACTGCCAGGAGAAATAAAGTTTTTACTTCTTCATCCAGTAAATGGAAGCATGACATTAGATGTCTGAGAACTTAAATTTACATGATAAGGATTGAAGTAGCAAGCAGCTATAAGGCTGTCTGTGTGAAATAGAGGGAACTGTAAGTGAGAGACTTGATGGAAGAAGGAAGTGAAAAACAAAAAGGTTGGTGTGTGAGATATGTGTGTGGGGATTGTTAGCAAACAATCATGTACTGGTTAGATAATGAAGGAACTGGCATGTAGAGAAAAGAAAGAATTAGCTTGTAGAGCAGAGGATGCAGAGGGAACTGGCATGTAGGGAAAGATGGAAGAAATATAGTAGAAAACTATATGTGATGAAAATAAAATGTCTGACAAAATTTATGGAAGTCAAATTAACTGTTTAAATGGTATGAAAAATGAGTTTCAGAATAAAAATAAGGCATTGAGTATGATTAACGGGGACTAATGTGATATAAAGATAAGGAATGTTTCATTAAGCAAAATGGGGAAAATTCTATATTTTAATGGTAAAATAATGATTGAAATTAGGTTTAATTTTAAGTTTGACAACCATTGTGTTTTGAACCTAGGGTCCAGCTATGCTGGGGGTACAGCAACAGGGTTTGCTTATTCAGCCCGGTTTCCGGATGTTAGATATATACTTGTTCTGTAATTAGGGATGTTGATGATAATACCAAATTAGTAAAATGTAAAGACAACTTTGACCAAAAATTCTGGAAATCAATAATGTATAATGTTGGATATTTTTTGATATTAAGTAATTGAAGCAAAAGATATTGTCTGTTTTATAAATGAAATTATGGGTCGGGGATAATTTCCCTGGACAAGTATGACTAAAGTTAAACGAAAACTTTGTGAAAACAACTTAGAATATTTTGAGCATTTCGATGCAGCTTATGAAAATTAATGTTCTGCCAATAATAATGATAAAGATTATGATTCGGCTATTGGGATTGAATCCGCCACTGGTGGACTGTAAAAGAATACAGAGAACTGCTTATCAGCTCAGTTTGCATTCCTGTTTGGGACACACTGCTTCAGAGTTTGCAGTAAGTTGGAGCCGACTGAGAGTGTTTTAATTGTGGTCAGCAGGACCATCTAACATGTAACTTTAAATGCCCACTGAGAAGGTGTTTGAAAATGTGATAGTGGCACATTTCTGGTAATAATGTGGGTTTGAAAGTAGATCAGTGTTTATATGACGATATTAAAGTTTTCGTCTGAGAAAGAGTAAGAGATAAAAACAAGGTCAAAAGATTGAAGTCTTAAAGTGAATCCTTTTGAAGAAAAGATCTATAATAGTAATTTTTATAAGTGAACTGATTAATTACAGATAATGACTAAAAAAATGAGTTGCAAATTGTAAAAGTATACTAAAAGGATGATTTAAAATGATAACTGCAAAAGATGTATGTGTATCAAAATGTATCATAAGCAGAGCGTGATAGCCTCGTAAAAGTTATTGTGAATCCTAATTGGAGATTGATAAACTCCTAGAAAAAAAAATAATTAAGTCAGTAACTAAGTCATAGTTTAATAATTAAGTATTAAACTATGATAATTGAGAAATTGACAACTAAAATCGAGTACAGTAGTACGGTTGCTAAAATGTAAAATGTGTAGAAAGGCATCTGATTAAACAAACAGCTTGAAAAGTTGACCATGAAAGAGCTAGAAGCTGATGTTTTGCTTTCAAAAGATGAGTCTGCTATTGGCTGTAATGAAACAGTTCGCTTATCTAAATCTGATGTGTGCTGTGGCTGAAACAGCTAGTGCGACAGAGACTCAATCTGAATGGAAATTTGTAATGTCTAGATTCCCTGACGTGGGCAAAAGACAACTGTAAAACTATGTTTATTTGAAAACACATGTAATTTCTGGCAAAGATGCCTTAAGCTGGGCTAGAGTTAAAATATGGTAGATAAAGTTTGATGTTAGAAGTTTATGAGAGGGCAGTGTACCAGTCTTGAATGCCTCAGAGTCTCTCTCTCATTCAATGTCAGCTAAAAGCTGTTATCTGAGCCTGTGTCATAAGTGATAATAAGCTATTTATAGTAAAGCACAGTGTTTCAGTTGAAAACCATAGACACAGAGATGTTAAAAGAAATCATTACCATTGAGAGGGCAAATTGTATTTAAATGTTAAAAAATGTTAAAAGTAAAACTGAATGACTTTAAAGAAGTCTTTAAAATAATACAGACCTTAAACGATAGAGGTGACATTTTGATTAGCGTATTTTAGGACCAGTAACAACTTTGTCTCATTTAGTCTCCACCATTCAGGACCGATGGCTCCGGCTACAGATGAAGTACACTGAATGTACGGTTGTGATCTAAATTCACTGAGTATAGTCTAAGTAGCTAGGTTGCTGCTTTTAAGATAGTTAATGGATTTAAGTGATTAAATACTGTTGTTATTAACCTGTCTCCCTGTGAACACTATTAGGCAATCGGAATGGCTCTGGTGACTCTTGAACGTGCCTTTCCTAAGCTCCAGAAAACAGCTGAGTTCTGTTGAAGAAAACTGATTGTATTGGGAAAGAGTGGTCACCAGTGTGTACGTGTGTACAAGTGGCTACTCAATGACGGGATGATCTTCCTGGCCAGGGGACAGCCGGCAGGGGGTCACGAACATTGGGCACCTCCGGATGGAGGTGTTATTTGTGAGAAAGGTATGAGAGTTGAGCGCTGATTACTGGAGGCCACCGGGGTCAGCAGAGCATTGAGAGGTGAGATGGGCTGTGAGGTGAAAATTAATGTTACGGCAGTCTGACCCAGAAATGTGAGTTCCTCTATACCACTCACCAGAAACCGCATTGATTGTATGGCTTGTTTTTCATTGTGACAAGTGTCTGCAACTATGCCAGGGGACGACACCCTGAAGAGAAGAAAATTAAAGATAAAGAGATAACGGGAGTGGGCTTTCAGGAGCCAGCTGATTCCATGAGGTGATTGCCATTATTTGCTGCGGAGACAGTAACAAAACTTAATTATATGAGGGACATGATGTTGGTTGCCATATGGGCAAGTAAAATGTATAGAAGAGTTAATGTTGAGCTAATATGTCTAACATAGTTTTAACTCCTGAAGGTCGTTAGGCATGGTGGTGGCTAAAGATGAAGACAGGCTTTTGTAGATTTGAGAAGAGTCTGGATAACAAAGGTGAATGGTAAAAGGTTAATGTAATACATTTAATATTACATTTTGTCTAAATTACAGTCTTAGGAGGCTGTTGAAAAGATTATTTGTTTAGAGAGAGAGAGACTGTCTGAGTGGAGGCAGGGATGGTAACTGTGTCTGTCTTTCTGTTATCGGCCTGCTAGAGCAAGCTGAAGCAAAATAGTGATAATGAACCAAAATCCAGCTGACTTTTCTAAGATCAAATGAATAATGAACAGACATGCTTTGAAACTGGTTAAGAGACCATGTAAAATTAGGTAAAAGCTACAGTAAAATGTGAAGTTTAAAATCTTACTTAAAATTTAAATCTTTTTAGAGATGATATAATGAAAATCGAACATTTTAGATGAACAGTTAAAATATGTGTCTAATATGTGTGTGTGTGATGGTGACTGCACTCTATGTCTTGTATGTGTTAGTTTGGGGTACGAATACTGTGTCTGAATAGTGTGTATATTGTGTCATTAACCTCTGGAATGAGGGTTTTATCATTATAGATGGGTTAAGGCAAATGACAAGTTTTAAGGAAGCTAATAGTTTTGAGTCAATCGGATGACAAGATGATGCAGAAAATGGGACGAGCTTTAAATGGATTAGTTATCCAGCTCTGTCTGCTACTGGTAATTATGAATCAATCTATGGATTAAAAGCATTTATGTAAATTGGATTTGTGAAGTTGTAGAGAGATGTCCATCATGGGTTGAGATAAACTAAAATGTTTTAGATTTGCAGGCAATAACAAAGTGACATATTGGCTAAGTCAATATCAAGTTATCCAGAGAGTCCTACACATTTATGAATATTGTGAACAAAAGGGGGAAAATGTTGTTTGACTGACATTGACCAAGTCTGTACAGCACGACCTGACCTGACAGAAACAATTGATGACTTTGAAAATGTTTGTAGATGACGGGCTTAAGAGACCAAACAACAGGCCTGAAAAGCAGGATACACTGTAAGACTGAGGGCCGTTGCCCTCCAAATACTCTGATAAGAAGATGTGTTTGTGGCTTTAAGTAATATTTTTGTTTCAAGAGGCAGAGAAAGATGTCTGAAGGAAATTTGTCTGAAGGACAACGTTTGGGTTAGTGATGATGGCAAACTTTACCCAAACACCATTACGTTAGATTGATGCAAGAGTTGAATCATTGCATCAAAAGGGGGATGGTAACAATTGGTAACAATTTTGATAACAATTGACAAAGTATGGTTTACTAGGGGACAATATATGTTGGGAAGACACTGAGCTTGACTGGGTAAAAGCCTGGCAAGAAGCCATTCTTCTCCCTAACAAAATTGCTGTCTGTAAGTGTGCCGCACACGCTGGTAACAAAATTGCAGGACTGTTTCAACAGGAGACGCCAGGGCAGATGCAGCAGCGAAGGCCGTGGCAGCACAGCAGACAAAAGAAACTACGTGTACTTTACTATCTGAAAATAACCTCGACATTTGTTTTTCTTTACAGAGCATGCAGACTTTTGATGCAGGGCAGAATGTGCCCAATAAAATAATGGTTATGGATGAATTTGACTAACTATCCTGGCCTAGATTGTTATTGTGGCAGAAAGAAACAGGGCCACACCTGCGCAGCACATAACTTAAGATTTTCCTTTTGCAGAATGTCAGGAAGGATTGCAGAAAACAGAACTAATTCTGTTCCAAATGTATAAATATTGTGTTGTGGACATGAGCAAAGTGGGTTGACTGTTTTTCAGGGTAAAAGGACCCCGAGTGCTATTAAGTGAGGAAGAAATTATTTAGTGATAAGATGATTTGTAAAATGAGAAGAAACAGAGTTGAATTGGACAAGTGTTGAGAATAAACTTGAAATTCTTTATGCATATCATCAGCAAGGTGAACAAATGGTGAAAATTCCACAGGTCACACCAATAGGCACGAGCGGCAAGACAAGCGGTCACTAACAAAATACTTAAGGTCTCCATTCACAGGTGAAAGCAGGCAAGAAATGGTTCACTCCAGTGGGGGTGCGGTCGTGATTTAAGGGAAAACCTTATAAGGATCAGAAAATGGTTGGAGAGTGTGACACCTGGGTCGAAGCCTCTCACCTTAGACTACACCGACAGGCCTCAACAATCAAATATGAGGACAACTTGAGGGGTCAAAGGCTCGTGCTAGTAACAGCCTCCCTCACCGGCGAGGGAAAGACTACGGCAACGACTCGCAAAGAGTCACCCTGGTGAAGACGGAATGTCCATGGGGCAAACGAGATGACCAACACACCTGGAGGAAGATGCACCAACTAATGGTTTGAGTTTAGCAAAAGAATCTGGTTTTGTGATGATTTTGATGATTTTATTTGATTGAATCAAAATAGGGCTTAGATCAAATGATTTGATTGGTTAAGGATTCATTACAAAATATTTCAGGTAAATTATAGGGATTATTATTGAAGAAACTTGATTAGGCTGTCCATTAAGGGTAAGACAGGCCGATCATGGGAGAATATGTATGGTAATAAGCTAAAAGATGGTCCGTATTTGAAATATTAGAGTTCATTTTGAACAACTACATTGGTTAAAAGAATGGTTAAAAAAATATAAAACCTTTTCAGGATAGATTTTATTAAATATGGTGTTAAAAGTTAAGAAAATATGGTTAGGAAAATGGAGGCGATGTATGGAAATGGGCGTGGACTGATGGTAAATGGATAAGATTGGTTAATCTTTGGGGGGTTGGGGGTACTGTACTACCAATTTCAGCGATAGGATTATCAATATTATGTTTACCATGCATTATAATGTGTCTCCAGCTCAGTACAGAGACTGGTTAAGTCTGTTCAATTGGATGAACAAAATATGATGATACAAGTAGTGGGAGCTACTGTGACATGTGTTATATTGTATGGTTTCCTTTTCTTTTTCTTTCTTTCTATGAATGTTTTTGAAATGAACAGAAGGTTAAAAGCTGTGGTTATCCGCTATGTGATGACGTACAAGGAGAGGGGTCGAAATGAGGGATTTTATTCTACTTTTATTTCTTCGTATTTCTTAGCCTGTTGAAATGCCATGTGGGTTTCAAGATGTGTAATGATAACCAGGGTGTTAAATTGATGTGTTTCCTACTTAAACTATACACTATTTCTTGTTTATACTGAGGTGACTGAGGGTCCGACCTAGGTCGGGAGTGCAATAACAGTGCTTATTCATTCAGCCCGGCCGCAGATAAAGTCTTTACTTGCTTGCTAATACTTAAGGGACTATCCCCACAAAAACAGCCTAAGCCTTTTACTTTTCCAAATGTTATTTCACAAATGTTTAAGAGAGTGGTCAGTTATGTGAAAACCAGAGATGAAGAGTATAAGTGTGATGAAATGACTTAAAATTTGTTCTATTATTTTTATTACTATGATTGGGTAATCTGAATGATAAAAAGGGGGGAATTGTTGTAGAAATTTTAATAGTCATTGATCCCAAACAGGTATCATAAGAGAAAGAACCTATTCAATGTATAAAAGTATATGTGTGTACGTGCTTGTCCGTGACTTTTCAGGAACATATGGGGCAGGACCTCTGACCTTAGGGATGGTCAGTTTTGGCCAGTTTATTTCAGTACCAGTTTGTGTCTTTAAGTAGAAACTGAACAGCAGTAAGGACCTTATCTGGGTGGGTGAAAGGTACAGCGGGTGAGGAGGAACCTTGAAAACAGTATAAAGGCTGTCTCATATCTTCCTGTTGTGTGTCACTCTCTTGCACAGCGTAACTTCTGTGTACTAGACTGAACCTATTCTTGCAAGAATAAATACTTTTCTTTTTATTAATTTGACTCTGAGTGTCTCTTACGCAGTGATGATGTTTAACAGAATTTTTGCCTCAACAATAATTACTTAATCAATCATTTAGTTGAGCTTCTGTTTGTGTTCTCTGATCAATGCTTATATGTGATTAGAATCCTAAATTCAATTCTTTAAGGAATCTATTAAAAAAATATACAGTATGTATTTCTCATCTGTTCAGTGAATTGTGCCTTAATGAGTTGACCAATGCAGAATGAAATTTATTTATATATTACAAACTTTTTTCTTTCTTTTTTTACAGCTGCAGAAGTCCACATATTAAGCCTCCTGGAACTAATAAAGCATCAACAAGAGCAACTTATAACTAAAGTAAATTACTTGACGAGCAAGTTGAATCCACCAGGCCAAGACATGGAAATGCCTGAAAACCCAGTTGTGTTTCCATTAACATCCATGACAGAGGTTGAGAATTTTGAGGAATGGCTCAAAAATCCTGCAAATAGTCAACTGAAGTTTAGTCTGGTGAGTTGTTTTTCCCAATCTCATTAAGATAAGTTTACATTACATAGTGTTTTACTGTTAAAGTATGTTGATATTTCCTAATTTTGTTCAGAGTCGATTCTTTATTTTGTGAGAAAATTACTTTATTTATCATGCATTTACAACTTTGTAGAACGTTTACATTTAACAAACAGCTATGCATTTTACACATTGCATGAAAGGAAACATTTAAAAGCCATAATATAGGGGCACTTTAAAATGACCTTGGGATGTGAATGACCTTGGGATTTTGTTATAGTTAATTATTTTGAATGTTTTAAGCAAAATATTTGTATCAGCCATTTTATAAATGTTTTGAATGGTCTTCCAGCCAATCAGAAAGTCTTATTCTTATGCCTTTAATAAATAACAGATTTTTGTTACATTTTAGATTTCCTCCCTGGCAACTATTGGGAGCCATGACACGAAACGTGTCACATGGAACATCCTTTCCCGCATGTTCCATGACGATGTTGGGAGGAGGATCAACTGGAAGGGCATGAATGGGAAAAAGTCATTCAACCAGATGGAGTCAAAGAAGTTAGTCCTGTGTAAGTAAATGTAGAGTATGTTGCATGATTTCATTAAAGTATGATGTATTGGAACATCAGAAACAAAGAAAAACTAAATAATGACTATTGTAACGCTTGATGTAAAGCAAGTCAAATTTGTAGTTTTCTTATGTCTTATTCGAACTACAGAAATGCGACCCGATCTGGCAATCTTACATAGTGTGGTTATAGCAGATATAGGAAGGCAAAGCGGAGGCAGAAGTGCCATTCACCCTGTTACGACTTTAACACTGAAATGATTTTGGAAACATTATTTTAAGTTAAAAAAAAGATTGTCTATCCTCTAAAAAACAACAACCTGGTAGCTTCAATGTGATTTCATGACATTTAATGAAAATCTGCTTGTGTATTACAGGTGCTGTGAGAAAGAGCCATGTCTCCCGTGCCGCCACCGATGACGACATTACAAAACATGTAATCCGGTGGTTCAACCTGGCATCAGATAGGGGAAGCTCAAGGAGCCGTCCCCCCTGTCAGCAAACCTTGACCCAACAGTAGTGAAAAAACACTTTATCATTTTAGTGTAATGTTTTTCACTAAATAAAATGATGTTCTTGGTACAATTCATGGTTGATTTCATTTTTTCTGTAATGTCTATTCAATTTGTACATGAATAAAACTATTAAAAAAATTGTAAATACATTTATAGTCTGTAATAGCCTATTTTTTAATTGTTACTGGCTAAAATTATTAATGCTTAATGATTTCATGTTTTATTCATATTAATAAAGGCAGATACATTAATAACTATTCAAGCTTTTATAGAGCAATCCAGTCTATCTAATGTTCGTCCACCATTAGATTTTAAATATATATGTAGCTAGTTTTGGCCAGATAATTGGAATCTGAAAGGTTTCCTGACCGGAATGAACGGGTCCAGATAACTGCAGTCAAGCCAGCCTCCAGTTCGAAATGAACGGTCAAACTAGCCGCCCCTATATTTCGCTATGCGCGTATACGTTAGCTGTTACCGTAAGACCGTCAAACTTTCATCTGAACTGAAAACATTGATCTTCCGGCGAAGGCTATTTCACATTCAGTTATTCAGTCTGTCTGTCTTTCTTTCTGTCTGTATTATTATCTATCTATATATCTCTAATTATTTATCTATCTTTATGATTATCTATCATATATATATATATATATATATATATATATATATATATATATATATATATATATATATATATATATATATCTATCTATCTATCTATCTATCTATCTATCTATCTATCTATCTATCTATCTATCTATCTATCGAGTCCTCATAAAATCATAAATATGCTGTTGTGTCTATAAATTCAATATTTTTATTTTTATTTTATTTTAGTCCTTGCTTCCACAGACCAATTACACCTCAGATAGAGAGGACACCTTTTCAAGGTGTCCCCTAGACAGTTTCAGGACATTCTGATGTTGTTTTCCAAAATAAGAGCCCCCCAAAACTCTTATATAAACGCTGTTTTGTCTATACATTCAGAAAATCATAAAAATAAAAGTCCTAGCTTCCACAGACCAATTCCACCTCAGATGGAGAGTACACCTTCTCAAGGTGTCATCTACAATGTTTAAAGACATTCTGATGTTGTTTTCCAAAATAAGAGCCCCCCAAAACTCATATATATGTTGTTGTGTCCATACATTCAGAAAATCATAAAAATAAAAGTACTAGCTTCCACAGACCAATTACACCTCAGATAGAGAGTACACCTTTTCAAGGTGTCAACTACAATGTTTCAAGACATTCTGATATTGTTTTCCAAAATAAGAGCCCCCCAAAACTCATATATTACCTGTTTTGTCCATACATTTAGAAAATCATAAAAATAAAAGTCCTAGCTTCCACAGACCAATTGCACATCAGATGGAGAGTACACCTTCTCAAGGTGTCTTCTACAATGTTTCAAGACATTCTTATGTTGTTTTCCAAAATAAGAGCCCCCCAAAATTCATATAAACGCTGTTGTGTCCATAAATTCAGAAATTCATAAAAATAAAAGTCCTAACTTCCACAGACCAATTCCACCTCATATGGAGAGTACACCTTCTCAAGGTGTCATCTACAATGTTTCAAGACATTCTGATGTTGTTTTCCAAAATAAGAGCCCCCCAAAACTCATATATATGCTGTTTTGTCCATTCATTCAGAAAATCATAAAAATAAAAGTCCTAGCTTCCACAGACCAATTACACCTCAGATAGAGAGTACACCTTTTCAAGGTGTCCCCTAGACAGTTTCAGGACATTCTGATGTTGTTTTCCAAAATAAGAGCCCCTCAAAACTCATATACGCTGTTTTGTCCATTCATTCAGAAAATCATAAAAATAAAAGTCCTAGCTTCCACAGACCAATTTCACCTCAGATGGAGAGGACACCTTCTCACGGTGTCAACTACAATGTTTCAGGACATTCTGATGTTGTTTTACAAAATAAGAGCCCCCCAAAACTCATATATACACTGTTTTGTCTATACATTCAGAAAATCATAAAAATAAAAGTCCTAGCTTCCACAGACCAATTCCACCTCAGCTGGAGAGTACACCTTCTCAAGGTGTCATCTACAATGTTAAAAGAGATTCTGATGTTGTTTTCCAAAATAAGAGCCCCCCAAAACTCATATATACGTTGTTGTGTCCATACATTCAGAAAATCATAAAAATAAAAGTCCTAGCTTCCACGGACCAATTTCACCTCAGATGGAGAGGACACCTTCTCACGGTGTCAACTACAATGTTTCAGGACATTCTGATGTTGTTTTACAAAATAAGAGCCCCCCAAAACTCATATATATGCTGTTGTGTCCATACATTCAGAAAATCATGAAAATAAAAGTCCTTGCTTCCACAGACCAATTCCACCTCAGCTGGAGAGGACACCTTCTCAAGGTGTCAACTACAATGTTTCAAGACATTCTGATGTTGCTTTACAAAATAAGAGCCCCCCAAAACTCATATATACGCTGTTTTGTCCATTCATTCAGAAAATCATAAAAATAAAAGTACTAGCTTCCACAGACCAATTACACCTTAGATGGAGAGTACACCTTCTCAAGGTGTCATCTACAATGTTTCAAGACATTCTGATGTTGCTTTCCAAAATAAGAGCCCCCCAAAACTCATATATACGCTGTTTTGTCCATTCATTCAGAAAATCATAAAAATAAAAGTCCTAGCTTCCACAGACCAATGACACCTCAGCTGGAGAGTACACCTTCTCAAGGTGTCATCTACAATGTTAAAAGAGATTCTGATGTTGTTTTCCAAAATAAGAGCCCCCCAAAACTCATATATACGTTGTTGTGTCCATACATTCAGAAAATCATAAAAATAAAAGTCCTAGCTTCCACAGACCAATTTCACCTCAGATGGAGAGGACACCTTCTCACGGTGTCAACTACAATGTTTCAGGACATTCTGATGTTGTTTTACAAAATAAGAGCCCCCCAAAACTCATATATATGCTGTTGTGTCCATACATTCAGAAAATCATGAAAATAAAAGTCCTTGCTTCCACAGACCAATTCCACCTCAGCTGGAGAGGACACCTTCTCAAGGTGTCAACTACAATGTTTCAAGACATTCTGATGTTGCTTTACAAAATAAGAGCCCCCCAAAACTCATATATACGCTGTTTTGTCCATTCATTCAGAAAATCATAAAAATAAAAGTACTAGCTTCCACAGACCAATTACACCTCAGATGGAGAGTACACCTTCTCAAGGTGTCATCTACAATGTTTCAAGACATTCTGATGTTGTTTTCCAAAATAAGAGCCCCCCAAAACTCATATATACGCTGTTTTGTCCATTCATTCAGAAAATCATAAAAATAAAAGTCCTAGCTTCCACAGACCAATGACACCTCAGATAGAGAGTACACCTTTTCAAGGTGTCCCGTAGACAGTTTCAGGAAATTCTGATGTTGTTTTACAAAATAAGAGCCCCCCAAAACTCATATATACGCTGTTTTGTCCATTCATTCAGAAAATCATAAAAATAAAAGTCCTAGCTTCCACAGACCAATTACACCTCAGATAGAGAGTACACCTTCTCACGGTGTCAACTACAATGTTTCAGGACATTCTGATGTTGTTTTACCAAATAAGAGCCCCCCAAAACTCATAAATATATGCTGTTGTGTCCATACATTCAGAAAATCATAAAAATAAAAGTCCTAGCTTCCACAGACCAATTCCACCTCAGCTGGAGAGGACACCTTCTCAAGGTGTCAACTACAATGTTTCAAGACATTCTGATGTTGCTTTACAAAATAAGAGGCCCCCAAAACTCATATATACGCTGTTTTGTCTATACGTTCAGAAAATCATAAATAAAAGTCCTTGCTTCCACAGACCAATTACACCTCAGATAGAGAGTACACCTTTTCAAGGTGTCCCCTAGACAGTTTCAGGACATTCTGATGTTTTTTTGCAAAATAAGAGCCCCCCCAAAACTCATATATACGCTGTTTTGTCCATTCATTCAGAAGATCATAAAAATAAAAGTCCTAGCTTCCACAGACCAATTACACCTCAGATAGAGAGTACACCTTTTCAAGGTGTCCCCTAGACAGTTTCAGGACATTCTGATGTTGTTTTCCAAAATAAAAGCCCCCCAAAATTCATATATACGCTGTTGTGTTCATACATTCAGAAAATCATAAAAATAACAGTCCTAGCTTCCACAGACCAATTTCACCTCAGCTGGAGAGTACACCTTCTCAAGGTGTCAACTACAAAGTTTCAGGACATTCTGGAGGCAGAGCCAGTGCCTGTTCCAGAGCCGGAGGCCGAGCCAGTGCCCGTTTCAGAGCTGGAGCCAATGTCTGTTCCAGAGCCAGTGCCTGTTCCAGCGCCAGAGCCAGTGTTTGTTTCTGTGTTTGTGTCTGTTCTTGTGGCTGTTACAGTTTTGGTGTCTGTTCCTGAGCCGGTGTCTGTTCCTGAGCCGGTGTCTGTTCCTGAGCCGGTGTCAGTTCCTGAGCCTGTGGCTGCTGCTCCAGAGGCAGAGCCAGTGCCTGTTCCAGAGCCGGAGGCAGAGCCAATGCCTGTTCCAGAGCCGGAGGCAGAGCCAGTGCCCGTTCCAGAGCCGGAGGCAGAGCCAGTGTCTGTTCCAGAGCCGGAGCCAGTGTCTGCTGTTCCAGAGCCGGAGGCAGAGCCAGTGTCTGTTCCAGAGCGTGAGCCAGTGTCTGCTGTTCCAGAGCCGGAGGCAGAGCCAGTGCCTGTTCCAGAGCCGGAGGCAGAGCCAAGGCCTGTTCCAGAGCCAGCCGGTGTCTGCTGTTCCTGAGCCGGTGTCTGCTGTTCCTGTGCCGGTGTCTGCTGTTCCTGAGCCTGAGCCACCGTTGTGGCCGCCCGAGGGGTCTTCCCCGCCCTGGCCGCCCGAGGGGTCTTCCCCGCCCTGGCCGCCCGAGGGGTCTTCCCCGCCCTGGCCGCCCGAGGGGTCTTCACCGCCCTGGCCGCCCGAGGGGTCTTCACCGCCCTGGCCGCCCGATGGGTCGTCTGCTTCGCCCTGGCCGCCCGATGGACTGTCTGCTTCGCCCCGGCCGCCCGATGGACTGTCTGCTTCGCCCTGGCCGCCCGATGGACTGTCTGCTTCGCCCTGGCCGCCTGATGGACTGTCTGCTTCGCCCTGGCCGCCCGATGGACTGTCTGCTTCGCCCTGGCCGCCCGATGGACTGTCTGCTTCGCCCTGGCCCCCGGCTAAACCATCACCCCCTGTTTCTGTTCCCTTTCATGGACCTGGACCCCCATCCCTCCCCCTGATCCTCCACCATTCCACCTCCCTCCTGAACTCTTGTGTTGTGTGTTTTGCCCTGGTCTGTCTCTCCTGTTTCCCCCCTGGCCTGTCCCTCCTGTCCCGCCCGGGTCGGATGGAGCGTCTGGTAGCCGCTCCGTAGGGAGAGGGTTATGTCACATGTCTGTCCTGTCTTGTTATGCACATGTGTGTTTTGTTATTTTGAGCCATGTGCTCTTGTCATTGTTTAATCCCTCCCCCTTGTTATCTGATTATTGGTTTAATTGCTCCACCTGTCTGTCTCGTTACCCTCCTTTGTTTGCCTCCCTATTTAGTCTTCCTGTGTTTGCTGTCCTGTGCTCGTTCGTTGTATTTGTTACGCGTTTTGTATGCTGTGTCTGTTCCTGCCCTGCCTTGTCTGTTTTTGGATTGCCTTGTCTGTTTTTGGATTTAGTTTTGGTTTGTTTATTTTATGTTTTGTCCTATTAAAACACTTCTTCTCTGCACTTGAATCCACGGAATTATTCCCTGGTCCCACCGTGACACTAATGCAGCACATGCAATCATAAACACAGAGGGGATCAACTGAAATTACAAATAAAGATGACATTCGCAGAGCAGGCAAAAGGAAATTTGATCACATGTAATAGACATGCCAGTAATTCAAGTTAACAAGCCTGGCAAATAAAAAAAAAGATTCCAGATGACTATGCAGAGGATTAAGGCATGGAAATATTGCAAGCAATGAGACATAATACATGCAATACATAAAATGAGACATACCGGTAAACAGCAACACAATAGATATACTGTGACATAAATAGGTTCACAAAAATGAAAGGGGTATAAATGTAATAATAATAGTAAAAGTAATTTCTTGACACGTTACACAAATTTGTATTTTCAGTATTTTAAAACTTGGTTTAAAAGCAACACTTAGTAATTACAGTACCTAAATATCTTGCTGGTTATATATATAAATATCTTGCTGGTTATATATATAAATAAATGCAGTCTTCGATGTATGTAATGTTGATATTGTAAGGTGATTCCTTTAAAAGGGACATGGACATTAAACATTAAATTTGTGTTACCCATTTTTTTATTTATAATACTTTAGTGTTTGATGAGACCAATCACTGTTCCATGTGCGCACAGAAAGTGCCAATTGGAAGTAGGCAACGTGTGACAAAGTGGGTAAGTTTTTTGGTTCACTTGTAAAAGGAGAATTGGAAAGTAAAAAGGAGTAGCAATTTAAAACGTGGATCTGTGTATGAAGCAGTTCAGTGATATTTCGAACTTATTTTAGATCCAGTGTGACCGCTGCAAGAGATGGTACCACGAAAAGTGCCTGGGCATGACTCAGAAGAAGCTGAAATGGGCCAGACGCAATAATTGGGACTGCATATTGTGCTGTTAAATCTGACAAGTTAACAGAATTACTAAATTTATGTTATTTATCTTTTTATTTACATTATGCTACTGTCAATTGTTTTTGTAAAATAATATTGCTAATTGCATTGTTCATTTAAAAAAGTGTTCACATATTCAATACAAAAAAGTGTTAAGAGTTTTAAATATTTTGTAAATAACAATTAAATAAAAAATGTAAATGTGAAATTCAATAACAGAATATCTTGTACTTTTGTTAGTGACACTGTGAGATGGTGTCCTCTCAATCTGAGGTGAAATTTGTCTGTAGACAAAACAGATAATATTTGAGTTTTGGGAGGCTCTTTTTTTGTAAAATAACATCAGAATGTACTGAAACATTGTTGTTGACACCTTGAGAAGGTGTACTCTCCAGCTGAGGTGGAATTGGTCTGTGGAAGCTAGGACTTTTATTTTTATGATTTTCTGAATGAATGGACAAAACAGCGTATATATGAGTTTTGGGGGGCTCTTATTTTGTAACGCAACATCAGAATGTCTTGAAACATTGTAGTTGACACTAGAGTCCTGCGCGGGACTGTTTTCTTCATCCCGCTCCCGCCCGCGCCCGCCGAATTTCTGACCATTACCGCCCGCTCCCGCAACGTATGTGTTACACTCCCGCCCGCTCCCGCAATATGTATGTCCACTCCCGCCCGCTCCCGCAAAACTCGGAGAATTTATTCCCGCACAATAATAGAGATGCACTGACTTTGTGTCTTCTCCCGTCCCGCAGGAAAAAAACGCGTATTTGTATTGCTATTATTAAAGAGATTCATGGGTTTGTTGGTTTCGTTTCCCTGGCCTGTATGTATTCTGATGCACTGATCAGGAAGATGAATAGTAAATGTCAGACTTGCCTTGCTCAGGTTTTGTGCTGTAAATACCCAGTTTGAGGTTCTTTTCCACATCATTGACATCTCCATCATGTCGTTAGGCAACCTCCCGATCCCGCAGGGTTTTTTTTTGCCCGCCCATTCCCGCCCGCAGCAAAGTTCAAACCGCCCGCTCCCGCGAGATTTGCGTTGGGTCCCGCGGGACCCGGCGGGACTCAATCCCAATGCAGCCCTCTAGTTGACACCTTGAGAATGTGTCCTCTCCAGCTGAGGTGGAATTGGTCTGTGGAAGCTAGGACTTTTATTTTTATGATTTTCTGAATGTATGGACACAACAGCATATATATGAGTTTTGGGGGGCTCTTATTTTGGAAAACAACATCAGAATGTCTTGAAACATTGTAGTTGACACCTTCTCAAGGTGTCCTCTCCAGCTGAGGTGGAATTGGTCTGTGGAAGCAAGGACTTTTATTTTTATGATTTTCTAAATGAATGGACAAAACAGCGTATATTTGAGTTTTGGGGGGCTCTTATTTTGTAAAATAACATCAGAATGTCCTGAAACATTGTAGTTGACACCGTGAGAAGGTGTCCTCTCCATCTGAGGTGAAATTGGTCTGTGGAAGCTAGGACTTTTATTTTTATGATTTTCTGAATGTATGGACAAAACAGCGTATAGGAGTTTTGGGGGGCTCTTATTTTGGAAAACAACATCAGAATGTCCTGAAACTGCCTACGGGACACCTTGAAAAGGTGTACTCTCTATCTGAGTGTAATTGGTCTGTGGAAGCTAGGACTTTTATTTTTATGATTTTCTGAATGAATGGACAAAACAGCGTATATGAGTTTTGGGGGGCTCTTATTTTGTAAAACAACATCAGAATTTCCTGAACCTGTCTAGGGGACACCTTGAAAAGGTGTACTCTCTATCTGAGGTGTAATTGGTCTGTGGAAGCTAGGACTTTTATTTTTATGATTTTCTGAATGTATGGACAAAACAGAGTATACATGAGTTTTGGGGGGCTCTTATTTTGGAAAACAACATCAAAATGTCTTTAAACATTGTAGATGACACCTTGAGAAGGTGTACTCTCCAGCTGAGGTGGAATTGGTCTGTGGAAGCTAGGACTTTTATTTTTATGATTTTCTGAATGAATGGACAAAACAGCGTACATATGAGTTTTGGAGGGGCTCTTATTTTGTAAAACAACATCAGAATGTCTTGAAACATTGTAGTTGACACCTTGAGAAGGTGTCCTCTCCATCTGAGGTGGAATTGGTCTGTGGAAGCTAGGACTTTTATTTTTATGATTTTCTGAATGTATGGACACAACAGCGTATATATGAGTTTTGGGGGGCTCTTATTTTGGAAAACAACATCAGAATGTCTCTAAACATTGTAGATGACACCTTGAGAAGGTGTACTCTCCATCTGAGGGGGAATTGGTCTGTGGAAGCTAGGACTTTTATTTTTATGATTTTCTGAATGTATAGACAAAACAGCGTATATATGAGTTTTGGGGGGCTCTTATTTTGTAAAACAACATCAGAATGTCCTGAAACATTGTAGTTGACACCGTGAGAATGTGTCCTCTCCATCGGAGGGGAAATTGGTCTGTGGAAGCTAGGACTTTTATTTTTATGATTTTTTGAATGTATGGACAAAACAGCGTATATATGAGTTTTGGGGGGCTCTTATTTTGGAAAACAACATCAGAATTTCCTGAAACTGTCTAGGGGACACCTTGAAAAGGTGTACTCTCTATCTGAGGTGTAATTGGTCTGTGGAAGCTAGGACTTTTATTTTTATGATTTTCTGAATGTATGGACAAAACAGAGTATACATGAGTTTTGGGGGGCTCTTATTTTGGAAAACAACATCAAAATGTCTTTAAACATTGTAGATGACACCTTGAGAAGGTGTACTCTCCAGCTGAGGTGGAATTGGTCTGTGGAAGCTAGGACTTTTATTTTTATGATTTTCTGAATGAATGGACAAAACAGCGTACATATGAGTTTTGGAGGGGCTCTTATTTTGTAAAACAACATCAGAATGTCTTGAAACATTGTAGTTGACACCTTGAGAAGGTGTCCTCTCCATCTGAGGTGGAATTGGTCTGTGGAAGCTAGGACTTTTATTTTTATGATTTTCTGAATGTATGGACACAACAGCGTATATATGAGTTTTGGGGGGCTCTTATTTTGGAAAACAACATCAGAATGTCTCTAAACATTGTAGATGACACCTTGAGAAGGTGTACTCTCCATCTGAGGGGGAATTGGTCTGTGGAAGCTAGGACTTTTATTTTTATGATTTTCTGAATGTATAGACAAAACAGCGTATATATGAGTTTTGGGGGGCTCTTATTTTGTAAAACAACATCAGAATGTCCTGAAACATTGTAGTTGACACCGTGAGAATGTGTCCTCTCCATCGGAGGGGAAATTGGTCTGTGGAAGCTAGGACTTTTTTTTTTATGATTTTTTGAATGTATGGACAAAACAGCGTATATATGAGTTTTGGGGGGCTCTTATTTTGGAAAACAACATCAGAATTTCCTGAAACTGTCTAGGGGACACCTTGAAAAGGTGTACTCTCTATCTGAGGTGTAATTGGTCTGTGGAAGCTAGGACTTTTATTTTTATGATTTTCTGAATGTATGGACAAAACAGAGTATACATGAGTTTTGGGGGGCTCTTATTTTGGAAAACAACATCAAAATGTCTTTAAACATTGTAGATGACACCTTGAGAAGGTGTACTCTCCAGCTGAGGTGGAATTGGTCTGTGGAAGCTAGGACTTTTATTTTTATGATTTTCTGAATGAATGGACAAAACAGCGTACATATGAGTTTTGGAGGGGCTCTTATTTTGTAAAACAACATCAGGATGTCTTGAAACATTGTAGTTGACACCTTGAGAAGGTGTCCTCTCCATCTGAGGTGGAATTGGTCTGTGGAAGCTAGGACTTTTATTTTTATGATTTTCTGAATGTATGGACACAACAGCGTATATATGAGTTTTGGGGGGCTCTTATTTTGGAAAACAACATCAGAATGTCTCTAAACATTGTAGATGACACCTTGAGAAGGTGTACTCTCCATCTGAGGGGGAATTGGTCTGTGGAAGCTAGGACTTTTATTTTTATGATTTTCTGAATGTATAGACAAAACAGCGTATATATGAGTTTTGGGGGGCTCTTATTTTGTAAAACAACATCAGAATGTCCTGAAACATTGTAGTTGACACCGTGAGAATGTGTCCTCTCCATCGGAGGGGAAATTGGTCTGTGGAAGCTAGGACTTTTATTTTTATGATTTTTTGAATGTATGGACAAAACAGCGTATATATGAGTTTTGGGGGGCTCTTATTTTGGAAAACAACATCAGAATGTCCTGAAACTGCCTAGGGGACACCTTGAAAAGGTGTACTCTCTATCAGAGGTGTAATTGGTCTGTGGAAGCTAGGACTTTTATTTTTATGATTTTCTGAATGAATGGACAAAACAGCATATATATGAGTTTTGGGGGGCTCTTATTTTGTAAAACAACATCAGAATTTCCTGAAACTGTCTACGGGACACCTTAAAAAGGTGTACTCTCCATCTGAGGTGTAATTGGTCTGTGGCAGCTAGGACTTTTATTCTTATGATTTTCTGAATGTATGGACAAAACAGCATATATATGAGTTTTGGGGGGCTCTTATTTTGGAAAACAACATCAGAATGTCTTTAAACATTGTAGATGACACCTTGAGAAGGTGTACTCTCCATCTGAGGTGGAATTGGTCTGTGGAAGCTAGGACTTTTATTTTTATGATTTTCTGAATGTATGGACACAACAACGTATATTGAGTTTTGGGGGGCTCTTATTTTGGAAAACAACATCAGAATGTCTTTTAACATTGTAGATGACACCTTGAGAAGGTAGACTCTCCAGCTGAGGTGGAATTGGTCTGTGGAAGCTAGGACTTTTATTTTTATGATTTTCTGAATGTATAGACAAAACAGCGTATATATGAGTTTTGGGGGGCTCTTATTTTGTAAAACAACATCAGAATGTCCTGAAACATTGTAGTTGACACCGTGAGATGGTGTCCTCTCCATCTGAGGTGAAATTGGTCTGTGGAAGCTAGGACTTTTATTTTTATGATTTTCTGAATGAATGGACAAAACAGCGTATATGAGTTTTGGGGGGCTCTTATTTTGGAAAACAACATCAGAATGTCCTGCAACTGTCTAGGGGACACCTTGAAAAGGTGTACTCTCTATCAGAGGTGTAATTGGTCTGTGGAAGCTAGGACTTTTATTTTTATGATTTTCTGAATGAATGGACAAAACAGCGTATATGAGTTTTGGGGGGCTCTTATTTTGGAAAACAACATCAGAATGTCCTGCAACTGAATTCACAACATTCTTTTGCAGTAGTGCTCTTATTATAAAATTATGAAGCTTATGTGACAGATTTGAGCTGCACATGTTGCACTGAACTGTATATCTTCCTTTTCGAAGTGAATCCAATCATTCAGAACCATCATAGTGAACAGCGCTAATCTCTCAACTGAAGTAAATAATCTATCTATCGGCTTTGATATATTGGCCCAATTTTCTTATCGGCTCGATAACGATAACGTCAAAAAAGACCATTTATCGGCCGATATCGATATGTGGTCGATATATCGTGCATCCCTAATACCAATATATTGAAACGTCTGTTTATATAGGCCTACTCCATTAATAAAGGAGTCCAGACATTGGAAAAATATCAGTCCACAATCCACATGCGTTTTATATTTAATATGAGGGAAATAGACATGCATGCGTGACACAAAAAATCTTTAACTTTTAGGTATAGCAAATTATTTTTTAGAAAAGTCTGCTAGACTAACGTTGCTCATAAATCATGAAAATGCACACATCTACCATCTCTTGAGTTTTTTAAAAATCTTTAACTTTTAGGTATAGCTAAATATTTTTTAGTAATTCTGTCAATTACACTGAGGTTAGATTTCATTGAAGGTAAATTGGAGCGGCCACACTGATAAATGGAAGGTCTTATGAATTTCACATTAAATTTTAAAAAGGAGCCAAAACGTATGAAAGTGGGCTACCTAAACAAAACCTGCATGGGCCCAAAGGTACAAAACCTGCTCTGGGCCCGAACGGGATGGCCCACAATGGGCCATCATGGGCTTAATGTGGGCAGCACGCTAGTTTGGGCTGCTCACAGATAGCCCGCGGTGAGCCCAAAGCAGTGGGCCTCGCCTGGGCAAGCCCGCACTGGGCCTGTTTAGGTTTGGCGTGGGCTGGCCCTAGCCCACTGTGCCCACAAAAAGCCAGCGTGGGCCCCGCAGGGTATGTTTGCTTTCAAAAGGTAAGTCTGCGATTGGCTGTAATGAAACAGTTCGCTTATCTAAATCTGATGTGTGCTGTGGCTGAAACAGCCAGTGCGACAGAGACTCAATCTGAGTGGAAATTTGTAATGTCTAGATTCCCTGACGTGGGCAAAAGACAACTGTAAAACGATACTCGGTTACTAACGTAACCTCGGTTCTCTCTAGAGAGGGAACGAGTATTGCGTAAGTTTAGCTTACGCTACGGGAAAGATTCATCTTCTCGAGATACTGAAGCCAAAAAATTATCCTTAATTTTGTATAACTTGTCAACGCAGTGCAGCAGCTAGCAGACCTAGAGCAGGCCATCTCGCGTGCTCATTGGCTGCCCTGCGGGCAACTGCTGCAGCCTACCAGTGCGCCCGGCGTGACGTCACGCCCAATGAAGGGCGCCCGCGCCTTTATAGCGTCACAGCCCACCAGATAGGCGTGGCTTAGCGTATAAAATAGGGGCTGTAGGCTGAATTCTCTGGTTTTTTGACGACTGAAGCGAAGTCGCTCGTGGCGTGAGCACGGCCGGTTACGCAATACTCGTTCCCTCTCTAGAGAGAACCGAGGTTACGTTAGTAACCGAGTATCGTTCTCTTACGAGAGGTTCTCTCGTATTGCGTAAGTTTAGCTTACGCTACGGGAACACTTTGTCAACGCCGTGCGCGCCAAGCATCCACATGAGACCCCGAGCTTAAGGGGAACCCCATAAGTGGAAAAAATAAGGTGGCCAGCCACGCGGGCCATCACTTGTACATAAGCACACATAGGGAATACAGAGCAGCGCGCCGGTCTGTATAGTCATATGGCACATACCCTACTTAGTGCAGCTCAACCAGGAGAGCTGAGTCATGAACGTGATCTGAGCAGGAGATCTGGGCAGAATACACCTCTTTTCAGACTGACAACAGTTTAGCCTGCAAGGCAGGAACTTCTAGGTTATAAAACCTGACAAAGGTAGACGGGGAGCTCCAGCCCGCCGCTACACATATGTCATGGATAGAAATTCCACTGGACCATGCCCACGACGAGGCCACACCTCTCGTGGAATGAGCCCTGATGCCCAGAGGGCATTGCAGGCCTTTTGACGCGTAAGCTGCCGCTATAGCGTCCACTATCCATCTGGACAGGCTCTGTTTCGAGGAGGCAAGCCCCTTGGCGCGCCCACCAAACGAAACGAAAAGCTGTTCCGAACGCCTGAAGGAGGCGGCGCGCGTAATGTAAAACCTCAGCGCTCTGACAGGGCAGAGGAGATTCACATCACTTTCGCTGTCAGATGCTGGGAGAGCTGACAGCGAAATAACTTGCGCTCTGAATGGAGTGCCCATCACTTTAGGGACATAACCATGTCTAGGTCTGAGGATGACTTTAGAGTCATTTGGTCCGAACTCAAGACACGACGCGCTGACAGACAGCGCGTGCAGATCCCCTACACGTTTTACTGACGACAGTGCAGTCAGAAAAACGGCTTTTAGTGATAGATATTTCAACTCCACGGAGTCTAGTGGTTCAAATGGAAAAGCTTTCAGGGCCTCGAGGACCAGTGAAAGATCCCACATGGGAACCGACGGGGGGCGCGGCGGATTCATCCTTCTAGCTCCTCTAAGGAAGCGGATGACCAACTCATGTCTTCCCAGTGACTGGCCGTGCGTCGATTCCGCGAATGCTGCTACGGCCGCCACGTAAACTTTGAGCGTGGATGGGGATCTTCCCTTATCCAACAGCTCTTGTAGGAAAGTGAGCAGATGCGCCACCCCGCATGTCCGCGGGTCCAGACCTCTGTCGGTGCACCATCCTAAAGAACACCGACCATTTAGACGCGTAGAGCCTTCTCGTGGAAGGGGCTCTAGACTGCGTGATCGTGTTCATCACTTCTTCTGGCAGGGCAACGAGTACCCGTTGATCAACCATGCATGCAGAGACCAGCGCTCTGGATGGGGATGCCAGATCGTGCCGCGAGCTTGAGAGAGGAGATCTGCCCTCACCGGAATCGGCCACGGAGCTGTATGTGACAGCCGTGCCAGTTCCGGGAACCAAGTCTGATTTTCCCAACGCGGGGCTATGAGGAGCACCGAGTGGCGCGTTTCCCTGATCCTCTTGATCACCTGTGGCAACAGAGAGACCGGAGGGAAAGCATATAGCGGGAGGCTGGGCCAAACCTGGGCCAGCGCGTCCTCGTCCTTCGAGAAGAACATCGGGCATTGAGCGTTGTCTTTTGACGCAAACAGGTCGACTTCCGCTCTGCCGAATAGGCGCCACAGTTTCTGGACCGTTTGGGGGTGCAGGGACCATTCCCCTGGGGGAACATTGTCCCTGGACAGTCTGTCTGGGCCGTCGTTCAAATGGCCAGGCACATGCGCCGCCCTCAGCGAGCGCAGGTTCGTCTGTGACCAAATAAGGAGGCGTTCCGTCAGATTGCAGAGATTTCTGGATCTGACACCGCCCTGACGGTTTACATAGGATACCACAGATGTGTTGTCCGAGCGGACAAGAACATGCTGGTCCTGTATAAACGGGAGGAAGCACTTCAGCGCGTTCTCGACCGCTATCATTTCCAGACAGTTTATGTGAAAACCCTTCTCCTGGTCTGACCACTGGCCAAAGGCCGGTCTGCCCTCGAACAGCGCGCCCCAACCCGAGTTGGACGCGTCTGTCGAGATGACCTTCCGATAAGAGATGGTTCCCATCATTACTCCATGCTGGTACCAATCGGCCACTAACCAGGGCTGCAGAGCTGTTATGCAGGTCTGAGTCACTCTGATTTTCTGGCCGCCAGACACCCAGGCTCGGCGAGGCGCGCGAGCGTTCAACCAGCGTTGGAGCGGGCGCATGCGCAGTAGGCCCAGCTGGAGCACCGCTGCAGCTGATGCCATACAGCCCAACATCCTTTGAAATGTTTTCAAAGGGAGAAAGCTGCCCTTCTGGAAAGATGCGGCTAGGTGGCGAACACGGCGCGCGCGCTGTGTCGATAAACGAGCCGTCATGGTCACCGAGTCCAGTTCTATTCCTAAAAAGGAAATTGACTGGCTGGGCAGTAATGAGCTCTTGGTCCAGTTGACCGTGAGACCCAAGCTTTCCAGATGACTGAGAAGCACTGTTCTGTGAGATAGTAGTTCTGTCTCTGACTGTGCCAATATCAGCCAATCGTCCAGATAGTTCATTATGCGCAGCCCCTGACTTCTCAGGGGGGCGAGCGCCGCGTCCATGCACTTTGTAAATGTACGGGGTGCTAGGGACAGGCCGAACGGCAGGACGGTGTATTGATATGCCTGACCGTCGAAGGCGAATCTCAAAAATTGCCTGTGACGGGGTACTATCTGAATCTGAAAATAGGCATCCTTCAGATCTAGAGAAATAAACCAGTCCCTCGGGCGAACGTGCGCGAGGATTTTTCTGGTCGTAAGCATTTTGAACGGTCTTTTTACAAGCACTTTGTTCAAATATCTCAGATCTAGGATAGGTCTGAAGGCTCCGTCCTTCTTGGGTACGAGAAAATATCGGCTGTAAAAGCCTGACTCGCTCAGAGAAGGCGGCACCTTTTCTATAGCCCCTTTGCACAGCAGCTTTGCTATTTCTGCGTGAAGTAGGTGTGCTACTTCCGCATTCACTATCGTCGCGGTCCGGGCTTGAAAGCGTGGAGGACGGCGAACGAATTGAAGTGCATAGCCCTGCTTTATTGTGCTCAACACCCATTCTGAAATCCCTGGGATAGTTTCCCACGCAGCTATGTGAGCCGCCAGGGGGCGAATGGCCTCCGGGTTCAGACAGCCGCCATTTGCGGGCTTGTGAAACTGAACCGGAGCCGAGAGCGCGGCGCGCGCGCTCTCGGTTCTGGGCAATGGCCGCTCGCTGACAGCCGAGACCGGCTGACTTATGTGAGATGTCCCGATCATAAGGGATGGGGAACATACTTTTGCCACACTTTGACGCGCGAGCAGCGCTCTGGGCGGGAGAGCTCTCTGTAAGCGTGAGCGCGCGCACGCGGGCACGAGACTTACAACTGTATCTGACGCCCCGATCATAGTAGATGGGGAGCGTTTTATTAACGCCCTGTGTTTCGTGATAACACTTAAACGCACAGGCGGGACCCGGGGGAAGGTTTGTGTTAGCAAGCGTGAGCGCTCTCTGGCGGGCACGAGACTTACGTTCATAAGCTTCTTTGATCGTGTAACAGAGCGGGCAGATAGTGGGCACAGACCTGTGGACACATTTCTTACATTCAACACTCGAGCGGCTTTTCTGCGCTTTATGAGAGTGTGCTCTGTGAGTGACACGGGATTTTGAGTGCTTATGTGTAGGGGTGAACACTGGGGCGTGGGCACATTCACTACACTTAAAACACTGACGGCGTGAGCCGGACCAGACATTATACTCTTTTTGAGATTTCTCTGGGTCGCCGTGAAAACGGCGTTTGTGTGCAGGCGAGAGGGTGAATAAACCGGCTCGTTGGCTGCTAGTTGAACCACTGCAGTAGCCTGTTCGAAGGGGACTGACAGGGAAATGAACTTTGACGGCGGTCCGGCCGCAGCGGGACACGTGCGTCTTTTCTCTCCCGCTGTTAGGAGGGCTTCGCGTGCTCAGACTTCAGCGTGAGCCTTTGCCGAGGCCCTCTGGGGGGCGGCGGTCTGCGACGGCTGTCTGAGCGCGATCTAGGGCGCCGCCCTGACGTCGCTGCGAAGGCTGATGCTGAGGCTGTGCTGGACGCTGGGTGCTGGTTCGCACAGGAGGCTGGCTTTGTCTCTCGCGAGAGCGGCCTGTGGCGGAACTCGAGCATCGCGGCAGGAAGAGGTTCATGGCCTGCGTGGTCTTTTGCACCATAGAGAAGCGGTCAACAATCCCGTTCACCGCTGGGCCGAAGAGACCAGTGGGGGAAAGCGGCGCGTTCAGAAAGGTGGCTCGCTCAGTTTCCCTCATAGTCAGCGAGCGTTAACCAGAGGTGCCTCTCCGTCACGGTTAACGCGGCCATGGCTCGTCCGATGGCCTGGGCTGCAGCTTTGGTGGCGCGGAGAGAAAGATCCGTCGCGCTTCTCAAATCCGTAACCGCAGCTGGGTCCCGGCCCTTCTCATCCCATTCACGGAGGAGGTCGGCTTGCAGGATCTGAAGCACAGCCATCGAGTGTAGAGCAGACGCGGCCTGGCCGGAGGCGGCATAAGCGCGGCCGACCAAGGCGGAAGTGGCTCTGCAGGCTTTAGACGGGAGGGCTGACCGTGACCGCCATCTCGCGGAGGGCGGGCAAAGGTGCGCTGCGACCGCCTCTTCCACAGGGGGAATCGCTGTGTACCCTTTCTCGGCGGCGCCGTCCACTCGGGAGAGCGACGCGGAGGCCTGTGACTGAAGTCTAGCAGAAAAAGGTGAATTCCACGACTTCGTCAGCTCCGCATGAAGTTCCGGCAGGAATGGAGCGGGCCTGGTTTCTGAAACTGCGCGGCGGCGACTTTGAAGGAAGCAGCCGTCGAGCCTGTTCGGCGCGGGTTCCTTCGGCAGCGACCACTCGAGCCCGAGACGGTCGACAGCTTGCGTCAGCAGGCGCATAAGTTCCGCGTCAGCTCCAGCGCGGGTACGGGCTGATTCCTGGATTGACGAGGAGGCGGAGTGAAGCGACCATTCCTCGCTGTCTGATGCCAGGATAGAGCAGCAGTCTTTTGTGGCGTGTCCCACGGACTCATCCTCCGAAGTGACGGCAGTGAGGCTCGCAAGCGGCAGCTGCGCGTCAGTGAGGAGAGGTGGGGAAGGCGAGAGCGAGGCTCGAGGGAGGTTCTCCGGCGAGCGCGTCGCTGTGGCCACAGGTTCCGGCTGTCTCAGGGAACGGCGCTTCTTTCTGCGCGGTCCCACAGGGGGCGGAGTGACTGCTGTGGTGTTGAACGCTTCGAGTCGAGCCCGCAGGGTCGACAGCGGAAGCTCCTCACAGAGCTCGCAGCCCCCGGACGCGAGGGCGAGCTCTGCGTGTTCCAGGCCCAGGCAGAGAGCGCAGATCAGGTGGCGGTCTCCGGCGCTGAGCGGGGCTTTACACGAGCCGCAGGAAGTGCGAGGCATCTTTAAAAAGACGCTCGCTGCTCTTTTAGAATGATTTGCAAAAAGGAAACGTCGCCGGATAGCGTAGCTCGCACGGATGGCTGAAGGTGGCGAAGACGGCCGGCTTCCTCAGCGCTGTCCTAAGCTGGCTGTTCGTTGTTCGACGGCGGCGGTGGCTTCTCTCACATCCAGCGATGCGAAGAGCTCGCTGAAGAGTCGAAAAATCAGAGAATTCAGCCTACAGCCCCTATTTTATACGCTAAGCCACGCCTATCTGGTGGGCTGTGACGCTATAAAGGCGCGGGCGCCCTTCATTGGGCGTGACGTCACGCCGGGCGCACTGGTAGGCTGCAGCAGTTGCCCGCAGGGCAGCCAATGAGCACGCGAGATGGCCTGCTCTAGGTCTGCTAGCTGCTGCACTGCGTTGACAAGTTATACAAAATTAAGGATAATTTTTTGGCTTCAGTATCTCGAGAAGATGAATCTTTCCCGTAGCGTAAGCTAAACTTACGCAATACGAGAGAACCTCTCGTAAGAGAACTATGTTTATTTGAAAACACATGTAATTTCTGGCAAAGATGCCTTAAGCTGGGATAGAGTTAAAAGATGGTGTATAAAAGTTTGATGTTAGAAGTATATGAGAGAGCAGTGTACCAGTCCAAATGTCTCAGAGTCTCTCTCATTCAATGAGTCAGCTAAAAGCTGTTATCTGTGATAATAAGTAAAGCACAGTGTTTCAGTTGAGAATCATAGACACAGAGATGTTTAAAGAAACAATTGCCGTTCAGAGGGCTATTTGTAAATGTTTTAAATGTAAAACTGAATGACTTTAAAGAAGTCTTTAAAATAATAATACAGATCTTAAACGATAGAGGTGACATTTTGATTAGCATATTTTAGGACCAGTAACAACTTTGTCTCATTTAGTCTCCACCATTCAGGACCGATGGCTCCGGCTACAGATGAAGTACACTGAATGTACGGTTGTGATCTAAATTCACTGAGTATAGTCTAAGTAGCTAGGTTGCTGCTTTTAAGATAGTTAATGGAGTTAAGTGATTAAATACTGTTGTTATTAACCTGTCTCCCTGTGAACACTATTAGGCAATCAGAATGGCTCTGGTGACTCTTGAACGTGCCTTTCCTAAGCTCCAGAAAACAGCTGAGTTCTGTTGAAGAAAACTGATTGTATTGGGAAAGAGCGGTCACCAGTGTGTACGTGTGTACGAGTGGCTACTCAATGACGGGATGATCTTCCTGGCCACGGGACAGCCCAACGCAGGGGGTCACGAACATTGGGCAACTCCGGATGGAGGTGTTATTTGTGAGAAAGGTATGAGAGTTGAGCGCTGATTACTGGAGGCCACCGGGGTCAGCAGAGCATTGAGAGGTGAGATGCGCTGTGAGGTTAAAATTAATGTTACGGCAGTCTGACCCAGAAATGTGAGTTCCTCTATACCACTCACCAGAAACCGCATTGATTGTATGGCTTGTTTTTCATTGTGACAAGTGTCTGCAACTATGCCAGGGGACGACACCCTGAAGAGAAGAAAATTAAAGATAAAGAGATAACGGGAGTGGGCTTTCAGGAGCCAGCTGATTCCATGAGGTGATTGCCATTATTTGCTGCGGAGACAGTAACAAAACTTAATTATATGAGGGACATGATGTTGGTTGCCATATGGGCAAGTAAAATGTATAGAAGAGTTAATGTTGAGCTAATATGTTTATAACATAGTTTTAACTCCTGAAGGTCGTTAGGCATGGTGGTGGCTAAAGCTGAAGACAGGCTTTTGTAGATTTGAGAAGAGTCTGGATAACAAAGGTGAATGGTAAAAGGTTAATGTAATAAATTTAATATTACATTTTGTCTAAATTACAGTCTTAGGAGGCTGTTGAAAAGATTATTTTGTTTATAGTGAGAGAGACTGCTTGAGTGGAGGAAGGGATGGTAACTGTGTCTGTCTTTCTGTTATCGGCCTGCTAAAGAACAAAATAGTGATAATGAACCAAAACAACCCAGCTGACTTTTCTAAGATGAAATTAATAATGAACAGACATGCTTTGTAACTGGTTAAGAGACCATGTAAAATTAGGTAAAAGCTACAGTAAAATGTGAAGTTTAAAATCTTACTTAAAATTTAAATCTTTTTAGAGATGATATAATGAAAAGCGAACATTGAAGATGAACAGTTAAAATATGTGTCTAATGTGAGTGTGTGTGATGGTGACTGCACTCTATGTCTTGTATGTGTTAGTTTGGGGTACTAATACTCCGCCTGAATAGTGTGTATATTGTGTCATTAACCTCTGGAATGAGGGTTTTATCATTACAGATGGGTTAAGGCAAATGACAAGTTTTAAGGAAGCTAATAGTTTTGAGTCAATCTGATGACAAGATGATGTAGAACATGGGACGAGCTTTAAATGGATTAGTTATCCAGCTCTGTCTGCTACTGGTAATTATGAATCAATCTATGGATTAAAAGCATTTATTTAAATTGGATTTGTGAAGTGGTAGATCGTCGTCCATAATGGGTTGAGATAAACTAAAATGTTATAGATTTGAAGGCAATAACAAAGTGACATATTGGCTAAGTCAATATCAAATTATCCAGAGAGTCCTTCACATTTATGAATATTGTGAACAAAAGGGGGAAAATGTTGTTTGACTGACATTGACCAAGTCTGTACAGCACGACCTGACCTGACAGAAACAATTGAAACAGAATTTTCAGAAACAATGTTTGTAGATGACGGGATTAAGAGACCAAACAACAGGCCTGAAAAGCAGGATACACTGTAAGACTGAGGGCCGTTGCCCTCCAAATACTCTGATAAGAAGATGTGTTTGTGGCTTTAAGTAATATTTTTGTTTCAGAGGCAGAGAAAGATGTCTGGAGGAATTTTGGCTTTGGGACAACGTTTGGGTTAGTGTTGATGGCAAACTTTATCCAAACACCATTATGTTAGATTGATGCATGAGATGATTCATGCATCAAAAGGGGGGATGGTAACAATTTGGATAACAATTGACAAAATTTGGTTTATTAAGGGACGGTATATGTTGGGAGGACAAGGGGCTTAATAGGGTAAAAGCCTGGCAAGAAGCCATTCTTCTCCCTAACAAAATTGCTGTCTGTAAGTGTGCCGCACACGCTGATAACAAAATTGCAGGACTGTTTCAAACAGGAAACGCCAGGGCAGATGCAGCAGCGAAGGCCGTGGCAGCACAGCAGACAAAAGAAACTACGTGTACTTTACTATCTGAAAATAACCTCGACATTTGTTTTTCTTTACAGAGCATGCAGACTTTTGATGCAGGGCAGAATGTGCCCAATAAAATAATGGTTATGGATGAATTTGACTTACTATCCTGGCCTAGATTGTTATTGTGGCAGAAAGAAACAGGGCCACACCTGCACAGCGCATAACTTAAAATTTTCCTTTTGCAGGATGTCAGGATGGATTGAATCAAACAGAACTGATTCTGTTCTAAATGTATAAATGTTGTCTTGTTTACATAAGCAAAGTGGGTTGAATGTTTTTTAGAGGAAAAGGACTCTGAGTGCTATTAAGTGAGGAAGAAATTATTTAGTGATAAGATGATTTGTAAAATGAGAAGAAACAGAGTTGAATTGGACAAGTGTTGAGAATAAACTTGAAATTCTTTATGCATATCATCAGCAAGGTGAACAAATGGTGAAAATTCCACAGGTCACACCAATAGGCACGACCGGCCAGACAAGCGGTCACTAACAAAACCTTAAGGTCTTCATTCACAGGTCAAAGCAGGCAAGAAATGGTTCACTCCAGTGGGGGTGCGGTCGTGATTTAAGGGAAAACCTTATAAGGATCAGAAAATGGTTGGAGAGTGTGACACCTGGGTCCAAGCCTCTCACCTTAGACAACACCAACAGGCCTCAACCATCCAATAGAGCACAAAGTGAGGGATTCAAGGACGTGCTAGTAACGTACTTCCCGAACCAGCGATCGAAGACCATGGCTACGGCACGCAAAGTGTCACCCTGGTGAAGACGGAATGTCCATGGGGCAAACGAGATGACCAACGCACCTGGAGGAAGATGCACCAACTAATGGTTTGAGTTTAGCAAAAGAATCTGTTTTTGTGATGATTTTGATGATTTTATTTGATTGAATCAAAATAGGGCTTAGATCAAATGATTGATTGGTTAAGGATTCATTAGAAAATATTTCAGGTAAATTATAGGGATTATTATGGAAGAAACTTGATGATTAGGCTTTCCATTAAGGGTAAGAAAGGCCGATCATGGGAGAATATGTATGGTAATAAGCTAAAAGATGGTCTGTATTTGAAATATTAGAGTTAATTTTGAACAACTACATTGGTTAAAAGAATGGAGAAAAAATATATAAAACCTTTTCAGGATAGATTTTATTAAATATGGTGTTAAAAGTTAAGAAAATATGGTTAGGAAAATGGAGGCGATGTATGGAAATGGGCGTGGACTGATGGTAAATGGATAAGATTGGTTAATCTTTGGGGGGTTGGGGGTACTGTACTACCAATTTCAGCGATAGGATTATCAATATTGTTATGTTTACCATGCATTATAATGTGTCTCCAGCTCAGTACAGAGACTGGTTAAAGCTGGGAGCCTGTTCAATTGGATGAACAAAATATGATGATTCAAGTAGTGGGAGCCACTGTGACATGTGTTAAAGTGTATGTTTCCTTTTCTTTTTCTTTCTTTCTATGTATGTTTTTGATATGAACAGAATGTTAAAAGCTGTGGTTATCCGCTATGTGATGACGTACAAGGAGAGGGGTCGAAATGAGGGATTTCATTCTACTTTTATTTCTTCGTATTTCTTAGCCTGTTGAAATGCCATGTGGGTTTCAAGATGTGTAATGATAACCAGGGTGTTAAATTGATGTGTTTCCTACTTAAACTATACACTATTTCTTGTTTATACTGAGGTGACTGAGGGTCCGACCTAGGTCGGGAGTGCAATAACAGTGCTTATTCATTCAGCCCGGCCGCAGATAAAGTCTTTACTTGCTTGCTAATACTTAAGGGACTATCCCCACAAAAACAGCCTAAGCTTTTTACTTTTCCAAATGTTATTTCACAAATGTTTAAAAGAGTGGTCAGTTATGTGAAAACCAGAGATGAAGAGTATAAGGGTGTGCTCACACTAGGCACGGTTGCCATGAACCGGGCCCGAGTACGATTGTCCCCCCTCCCCACTCCCCCTCTGGCCTGCACTCACATAGGGTTTCAGGATTCGTGCCGGAGCACGCTTACGTCATTATGGTGCAACGGTTTCGGAATAAACAAGACGAGCGGCGCTCTCTGAACACAATGGAGTCCATCGCTCTGTTTTCTTTGTGGATAATATTGTGTCGTTTGGTCCACAGCCCTCTCACAGCCTCTTGTTAAACAGATGTGTCGCCTTAGTGGCGCGAAAATTTTCACGTAATCGTGCTGCTCGTATGAGGAGGTTTGCAAGGTACCAGCTGAAGTGCAGCAAGGACTTTGCAGCTTTGATTACGGACTACAGTTCCCGTACATCACGCGTCCTGTTCCGTGCTCCAGCACGGTTAGCGCTCACACTGCATGCGAACCGCGCCCGAGTCCAACTGAACCGTGCTCTGGCCCACCTCTTCCAAGCGGGCCAGGGCCGGCCAATTGAGCCGCGCCCGGGCACGGTTCGGAGCACTCACACTAGTCAAACGAACCGCGCTTTGGTGGTCAAACGCACTCGGGCACGGTTCAAACTGGCTAGTGTGAGTACACCCTAAGTGTGATGAAATGACTTAAAATTTGTTCGATTATTTTTATTATTATGATTGGGGAATCTGAATGATAAAAAGGGGGGAATTGTTGTAGAAATTTTAATAGTCATTGATCCCAAACAGGTATAAGAGAAAGAACCTATTCAATGTATAAAAGTATATGTGTGTACGTGCTTGTGCGTGACGTTTCAGGAACATATGGGACAGGACTGACTGGGTGCGTATAAAAATTCCAGTTCATGTGCCAAAAGGACATCCTAGATTCTCAAAGCCTTTGAAAATTGTACATCAACTTGGTCCATGCACTTACCAGTTATCAGATGGGAAAAATTGGCATGCATCTCATCTCTCTCCAGCTTGTGCACCTATGGAAAATGTCATTGAGAGTGAACTGGTGTCCTTGCCCCTCCAGTCTGTTCCGTCCTCTACTGTGTTGCCTAAAGATGAACTTGCCTAACCAAATTGCTTCTCCATCTGTTCCTGTAAGGTCTTCATCATGAGTGAAACGCCCTCCGCGTTGGTTACATGATTATGTCACTTAGTACAAAAGACATTGATTACCTTGTGCTGAATGAGAAAGTAATTCTAGTTCTAATTTGTCTGGTTACAGAATGTAGAATATATTGTTAAACTAATTGAGTTGGATGTAGATATTGTATAAGTTTTGCCTATTGCACCAACTATGTATTTTGGGTGGAATTTACAGTTTTGAGTAAAGGGGGAATGTTGTGTTTATGTACTTGTCAGGAGATGGCGCTGTAGTTCACATGATGTTACCTATAAAAGGTGTAGAGTAATAATGGAAGTGAGTGCACCTGCTGCCTAATCATGTAACTGCCGGCAGTGTGAATTATTTGTGGGTTTGAATAAACCTTAAAGAAGTAAGAAACTTTCTTGTCATGATTACCTGAACTCAGACATAACAATATGTTGCAGGCATAGGCTATATTGTGTTCTCAGATAAGTCAAATATATGTATAGATATGTCATGCTATTTAAAATATAACATATATGGCCATATATTACATTTTTATATGGGTAAAAAGTACAAAATATATTTCAGGGCTAGTGGAGTTGGTAACTAATAATAGTAATAAATGTGTAAAGTTGCATAAAATGGAAATGCTCAATAAAATAAGAAAAAACTACCTCAAATGTGTATTTAATGATTGGATTAACTGTTATCTGTGCTGTTGTCCAGTAACTCCAGTTGGAATTTTCACACCAAAATGGCGGCTGCGCTACCGAAGCTGTTACAAAAAACGTATCAGAGTTTCGCCTCTTGTTCTTCTATACTCTTTGCCTACATTATAAATATTATTACAACTTGTAGTAGTTGGTTTCAATACCTCAATCTGTATTTGTCAGCTAAACCTTGTGGGCGAGTTGGTAGATCAGGAATTCCGAGGGTAGGAGGCAGATTTTTTTTTGCAGGTTTCCGCCTAGAAATCCAAATGACTGCATTAGGGAGTCAAAAAAGATGCCAGAGCACTCTCAAGAGGCCAAAGATAACAAAAGCTGCAGCTGACTAACAGGTTACACATTAGTTAAAACATCATAATGCATCAGAAAATTTAAACTTTTTATTACTAAAATAACACTCAAGGTGTCATTTCCTTCACAATCCTATCTTTCGAGTTTATGCCCCCCCCAAAAAAACTCATAGAAAAAACAAAAAAAACACGTTTTACATAGCAAAAACTGTTAAGTATTTACATTGTGAAAAAAAAAAAACGAAAAAAAAAAAAAGATCATCAGTTTGTCAGGACCCGTCTGTGAGAGGCTTTCTATTATGGTTCAATTCAGTCACAAAAGGGAGGCACTTCATATCAGATAACCTTTACATTAGGGACTTAGAAAACAAACATTTTAATCTCTAACAGGTGCATAAATACTGGTACACTGAAGTTGCAAGCCCCACAAACCCCAGAGATAATAGTAATGAGTTTGCTGATGGACACCATTAGAAACCTTTCAACCAAAAAGTAGATCTTTCAAATTAAAATAAGACCTTTGGAGTTTTTGGAAATAGTGAATTGAGGTAAATTGGCCATTTAGCTGACTGTCTAAAAGTGACAGCTTATTCACTTACTAAGATTTAATTTGATTTTATGAATAATTTAATTTACAAGAACAATCTCCCAATAAGACAGGCTTGTAAAGTCAATAAAATGAAACAAGAATAGATCACACAAGAAATTCAGTACCACTTTGAGGTAAATGTACTACACCAAAACCAATATTTTAAACAACCGCAAGTGTTAAACTATTGCGTATCGTTTTCAAAAGGAAGGAGACTGTATGAAGTTACTAACCAGCAAAAGTTCTGATCACCTGGTGAATCTGCAGTTAGTGTCAACCGTGTACTGATTAGATAAAAGGAATTTAAACTGAAGCCACTGGTTTAATCGGTCAACAAAAGGGGCACATTTGGATTATAATCTGCTAATGTCAAAAACAATGGGTATTTTTGAATACCCCTCTGATGTGCTTGCCTAGCCATTTCTCACATTCAATATCTGAACAACTCAACTAACCTTTTAAATGCTGCACTCTGCACAGTTCGGTCACTTTTGAAGTTAAATAAGACAAAATCCGATATCTGCTAAACATGCCTCTCTTTCTCAGTGAATGACAATGTGTGCATATGTACAATAAAAACAAGATCATTCTGAGAGATTCGAATCAAATGACTGGGCAAAAGAAAAATCACTAGAAAAACATGAATAAAAATAGAAAGTTTAAATTCTTGTGATGGTTCTGAACATTCTGAGTTGGAGTCTGTTGGCTCAGTCCTGGAACAAAGAATGGTCAAAGGTGAACGGGTCATATCTTCTCCTGAATGAAAGGGTGCTGCAGGGCCTGGTTGATGCTGATGCGTTTAGCAGGGTCCAGCATCAGAGTCCCATCCAACAGATCCTTCAGCTGCATGACCTTCTTCCTTTGATCCTCAGGTAACCTCTGACCTCCGATCATGTCCGCAAGTAGGTCTTTAGTGGGGTTAATAGTGCTCATCACAGTTACCTTCTCCTGACAGATCAAAAGAAAGTGCAAGAGAAAGAGAAGGGTAAGAAACAGGAATTAAATTAAGAGTAAATTAGAAAAATCAATACATGCGAGATCTGAGAACATACCCTTTCAGTCACTTTGTCTACCTCGATGTACAGGAAGTTCAGGTTCTGGTCAAAATGTTGGTCTTTGAACAGGCCTTTCCGAATCATCTACACACAAATGAAAAATAAAACACCATGTAAGATACTTAAATACAATAATAAAGCGAAAAAGTAAAATTTTATCAAAAGGTATAATATGGGACTTTTTTGTTCAAAATTAATTAAAATACTGAAACCTGTTATAATTGTTTATATTTTAGACCTGTCGGAATGGTTTTCATTGGAAACTGTGTACATTCATCACTCACCAGTGCATGTCTCATATCCGTAAATAGAAAAAAGTTCCTGTTTTGATGCATTTATGGTGTGGCAGTCGCATAGATTACCGTATTTTCCAGACTATAAGTCGCACTTTTTTTCATACCTTGGCTGGTCCTGCGACTTATAGTCAGGTGCGACTTATATATCAAAATTACCAAGATTTACTCGTCACAGGATCGCTGACGGCCCCGGATTATTATTTGCGAGTTTTTGATGTATTTGTGGTATGACGTGAATGCATCATTTGCCGAAATTGGGGGTGACATTACCGTCTACAGCCACGAGAGAGCGCTCTATGCGCTCTAGACTACAGCTAGTTTTACCGCTGAAAAAATTAACTGAAACAACTGATATTAACTGAAATATTAGACTGAACATTCAACAAAATTCAAACAAAATGCCCCCAAAAAGAAAATCATATTCTGCAGATTACAAACTGCAGGTAATAAAATATGCAGCCGAAAACGGTAATCGAGCAGCAGAAAGAAAGTTTGGAGTGAATGAGAAACTTGTGAGGGACTGGCGAAAAGCAGAGGTTACTCTAACTGAAATGAAGAAAACAAAGAAAGCGAATCGCGGGCTGAAAGCAAGATGGCCAGAGCTGGAGGAACGAGTCCACAGATGGGTGCTTGAACAACGCGCTGCCGGGAGAGGCTTGTCAACGGTGCAGTTGCGTCTCCACGCCCTGGTAGTTGCTAAGGAGATGAATATAAGTGACTTTGCAGGCGGACCTTCTTGGCGTTACCGCTTCATGGAACGCAACCGCCTCTCTATCAGAGCACGGACAACGTTGTGTCAGAAACTGCCAGCAGACTTCCAAGCTAAGATCGACAGTTTCCGTGAGTTTGTTGAAAAGCAGGTAACTGAACACAACGTGTCACCGGATCATATAATCAACATGGACGAGGTCCCCCTCACATTTGACATCCCCATGGGCCGAAGTGTCGCAGAGAAAGGGCAGAAAAGTGTGAATATAGTGACAACTGGTCATGAGAAATCACACTTCACAGTGGTGCTGGCATGTTGTGGAGATGGATCGAAATTACCACCGATGGTCATTTTCAAACGGAAAACCATACCCAAAGACGAATCTCCCCCCACAGTTGTCGTGGCCGTGAATGAGAAAGGGTGGATGAATCAAGAAATGATGAACATTTGGCTTACAAAGTGCTACAGTAAGCGTCCTGATGGCTTCTTTAAAACACGCAAAGCCCTGCTTGTGATGGACAGTATGCGAGCGCACATAACGCCACAATTCAAAGATAAAATAAAAACTTGCAACTCCATACCTGTCATCATCCCTGGAGGCTTAACCAAAGTACTCCAGCCACTCGACATCTCGGTGAACCGGAGCTTTAAGGCAGTCTTGCGTCGCCTGTGGGAGGAGTGGATGGTGGATGGAGAGCACAGCTTCACGGCAACCGGGAGGATGCGACATGCAACTTTCCAGCAAGTCCTTGGATGGGTCGACACTGCATGGACTGCAGTGACAACCGAAACCATCCTGTCGGGATTCAGAAAGGCTGGAATAACCGGAACTGATGCCGAGTCTGACGACAGCCCCGCAGAAGAGGGGACGGCGCTTCATCTTCCTCCGGAAATAGCGGAGTTGTTCAGAAGCGACACGGAGGATGAAGAATTCAACGGGTTCAGTGATGTGGAATAAGATCGCGGGAGCTTGGTGAAATTGCTTTACCGATAACTGTTGGACTCGCTGTCTTATGTTATTTTATTTTATTTTATCCTATTCAGCCTCTCAGGTATGTTCTTTATGCTATTGTGTAGCTAACTGTTGATGTGTTACGTTAACAACATACCGGACACATATTCAGCCTGTTGTTCTTTGTGCTATTGTGTGTAGCTGAATAACTTAAATGCCTTCTGTTTTAATGAATTAAAGTCTGTTTAAATAACTTTTTCTTGGTCTTGGATTTTGTTAAATAAATTTCTAAATAAATGCGACTTATAGTCCAGTGCGACTTATATATGTTTTTTTCCTCGTCATGACGCATTTTTGGGCTGATGCGACTTATACTCCGGAGCGACTTATAGTCCGGAAAATACGGTAGTTGTCACAACGAGTGAGAAAGGATGACATGGAGCTGCTAAATCTCGAAACCTCCAGGGAATCACTGACATGACAAAGCTTGCAATAAAACGAGAATCAAAACTGGTTTGCCTTTTCAGAGATGGCGAGAGCTGAGGGATTTGGAAAGCTGTTAAAGCATTTTTGAGATGACGTTTTCATTACTCAACAGGCGAGTAAGGTATTTTTTTGTGCAGATAAACTGCTATATGTAGCTCATTTTAAAACTATCTATTTTGAAGGGTCATTTCATTATGGTTGTAGCGCTGTACTGGAATTTATTTCCAAGGAAGTACCTCATATTATTTCTTTCCCTGCCAGTGTTTTTAAAAAAACAATGTTGCTAACCAGAACGAACATAGCCTCTGCTTTTAAACAAAGAAAAATTTTATCTAGCTTTATACATTGTTTTTTTTAATTTTTTTATTAACACTTTAATGTGGGCAAGTCTAAAAAAAAATATTTAAAAAAGCAGCAACATTTTGAACAAAAAGCTGAGAAAAATCTTATTTTTAGCACCAAAAGACTACGTTTGGATTGGATTCAGAACAATGATCAAAACATAGATGGAGTAAATCGCTTCCATCAACACCCCCAAAGCTTGCAGAGTCCAATACCCCTTCCTGGGTAGACATTTCATTCGGTAACATTAGGAAGTTTCGATTTATATGCGGTTTAATGTTAAATCATGTTATTTTGTGCTTCCATCACTTGTTTCTGCTTCCCATGTGTTTTGATCTGTCCTAGATTCGGTACTCTTTCAGGAGATGAGTAATAGTGCCTCCTAACGTATAACAATGAAAACATGGATTGCCGGAAAATTCCGTCAATGGAGAGGAAACAGTTAATGGGTAGACAGTAATGTCTACAGTTACTTAACTAGTTTAGATGGAAAGCATCTCAAGCTAAGGCTAGTAGTGAATGTTTTATGAGCAGTAGGATAATCTCTCTCTATTTTTTTATAGTTATGAAAAAGAACCCATGTGGATTCTCAGTGTAAATTTCCAGTACCTTGTTTGGCATCTTGCCCTTTACATCCATGGCCAGTTTCAGCATGTGGTTGTTGGATCCACCAGGGAAAAGGATCTTACCTGCATACAGCTCATACAGGGTACAGCCGACTGACCACATATCAATACCATAATCATATGGTTTACCAATGACTAGGGAGGAAGAGAGAAGTTAGATCCCATTACTAGGCCCACATAGAAATGGTTCACATGTTCTGCTGTAATCACACAATTACAGTGCAACTTACCGATTTCAGGTGCCCTATAGAATCTGCTGACTAGGTAGGGAGTGATTTCATTGTCGGCAACATGGGATGCAGAGCCGAAATCACAGAGTTTAAGAATTGTCTTTGACTCGTTCACCTGCAGACAGAGAGTTGAGTGAGTGAATGAGTAAATGAACGAATGAATGAATGAGGTCTTTGGAGTCAGGGGCCATATAAATGATGCTAACCAGTATGTTGTCTGGTTTGATGTCAGCATGGAGGATGTTGCAGCGTTTCAGTAGTTTGAGGGCCAGAAAGAGCTGCTGACTGTAGGAACGCACTGCCTTGATGTGTAGCCCCACGTCTTTACCATACTTTTTTAGCACTTCCCGCAGATTCATACTGTGAGACACAAATATGGCAAAATACAGCTGAGAATAATCTTTGCATTATCTTTGAGATTATTAGTTACGCATTACATGTTAATGACCTTATCTAGTGCTGGGCATGGAAGGAGAGCTCGATTGCTTACAGAGAGGCTTTAAAAGCTGCTAGATCTGCTTATTTTTCAACCCTATTAGAAGAAAATAAACAAACCTAGGTATTTATCTGAAAAAGTGGCTAAACTAACGAAAAATAAAGCTTCAAGCCCAGAAGTTTCCAAGAAACACAGCAGTAATGACTTCATAAACTTCTTCACTTATAAGATCGATAATATCAGGGACAAAATTATAACTATGCAACCGTCTACTACAGTATCGCATCAGGGAGTGCATTGTAGTCTCCCTGAGGAAAAATTTGATTAATTTGTTGCTATAGGAGAAGAAGAATTTTGCAAAATCGTTAACTCATCTAAATCGACAACTTGTATGTTAGACCCTATTCCGACTAAACTATTGAAAGAGATGCTTCCAGAGGTCATAGATCCTCTTCTCAATATCATTAATTCGTCTTTGTCTCTAGGATACGTACCAAAACCCTTTGGCTATGATTAAACCGCTTGTTAAAAAAACGCAACTTGATCCTACAGAATTAGTCAATTACAGGCCGATCTCGAATTTGCCTTTTCTGTCAAAGATATTAGAAAAGGCAGTATCCTCACAACTGTGTTCCTTTCTTGAAGGAAATGCTATCTGCGAGGATTTTCACTCCAGATTTAGACCGTACCATAGTACCAAGACTGCTCTCATTAAAGTCACAAATGATTTGCTCTTATCATCCGATCGTGGTTGTATCTCTCTATTAGTCTCTACTAGTTTGTAGCAGTAAATGAAGAGATGTCTTATCGGTCAAAAGTTCAGTGTGGCGTACCACAAGGCTCAGTACTAGGACCGCTACTGTTCACTCTGTACATGCTAACGTTAGGAGATATCATTAGGAAACATGGAATTAGTTTTCACTGTTATGCTGATGATACTCGGCTCTATATTTCCTCAAAACCTAACGAAACTTACCAATTCACAAAATTAACGGAATGCATAGCAGATATAAAAAATTGGATGAATAGTAATTTCCTTCTACTAAATTCTGAAAAAACTGAGATTCTAATTATTGGACAAAAAACTTCCACACGCAATAACCTAGAATACTGTTTAACACTTGATGGTTGCTCTGTCAAGTCTTCATCGTCAGTTAGGAACCTGGGTGTGCTCTTTGATACCAATCTCTCATTAGAAAGTCACGTGTCTAGTATCTGTAAAAGCTTATTTTTCCATCTTAAACATATATCAAAATTACGTTGTATGCTCTCATAGACAAATGCGGAACAATTAGTTAATGCGTTCATGACATGAAGGCTAGAGTATTGTAATGCTCTACTGGGTGGTTGGCCCTGCAAGCTTAATAAACAAACTACAGCTGGTCCAAGACGCAGCCGCTAGAGTTCTTACCAGAACCAGGAAGTATGACCTTATTAGCCCGGTTCTGGCTCCCTATTAAACATCGTATACATTTTAAAATATTACTGATTACTTACAAAGCACTAAATGGTTTAGCTCCGCAGTACTTGAGCGAGCTCTTAACCCATTATAGTCCTTCACGTCTATTGCGATCTCAAAATTCTGGCCAGTTGATAATACCTAGAATATCAAAATCGACTGCTGGCAGTAAATCCGACTAAACTACTGAAAGAGATGCTTCCAGAAGTCATAGATCCTCTTCTTCACATCATTAATTCATCTTTGTCTCTAGGATACGTTCCAAAAACCTTTAAGCTGGCTATGATTAAACCGCTTGTTAAAAAACGCAACTTGATCCTACAGAATTAGTCAGCTACAGGCCGATCTCAAATCTACCTTTTCTGTCAAAGATACTAGAAAAGGCAGTATCCTCACAACTGTGTTTCTTTCTTAAAAGAAATGGTATCTGCAAGGATTTCCAGTCAGGATTTAGACCGCACCATAGCACTGAGACAGCTCTAATTAGAGTCACAAATGATTTGCTCTTATCATCCGATCGTGGTTGTATCTCTCTATTAGTGTTACTTGATCTTAGTGCTGCATTTGACACCATTGACCACAACATTCTCTTAAATAAGACTAGAAAACTATGCTGGCATTAGTGGAATTGCATTAGCATGGTTTAAATCATATTTATCTGACCGCTATCAGTTTGTAGCAGTAAATGAAGAGACGTCTTATCGATCACACGTTCAGTATGGCGTACCACAAGGCTCAGTACTAGGGCCGCTGCTGTTCACTCTGTACATGCTACCTTTAGGAGATATCATTAGGAAACATGGAATTAGCTTTCACTGTTATGCTGATGATACTCAGCTCTATATTTCTTCCAAACCTAACGAAACTCACCAATTCACAAAATTATTGGAATGCATAGTTGATATCAAAAATTGGATGACTAGTAATTTCCTACTACTAAATTCTGAAAAAACAGAGATTCTAATTATTGGACAAAAAACTTCCACATGTAATAACCTAGAATACCGTCTAACACTTGATGGCTGCTCTGGTAAGTCTTCGTCGTCAGTTAGAAACCTGGGTGTGCTCTTTGATACCAATCTTTCATTTGAAAGTCACGTGTCTAGTGTCTGTAAAACCGCATTTTTCCATCTTAAAAATATATCTAAATTACGTCATATGCTCTCATTGACAAATGCGGAACAACTAGTTCATGCGTTCATGACATCAAGGCTAGATTATTGTAATGCTCTACTGGGTGGTTGCCCTGCACGCTTAATAAACAAACTACAGCTAGTTCAAAACGCAGCCGCTAGAGTTCTTACCAGAACCAGGAAGTACGACCATATTAACCCGGTTCTGTCAACACTGCATTGGCTCCCTATTAAACATCGTATAAATTTTAAAATATTGCTTATTACTTACAAAGCACTAAATGGTTTAGCTCCCCAGTACTTGAGCGAGCTCTTAACGCATTATAGTCCTTCACATCTATTGCGATCTCAATCATATGTTTGTCTCAATTATATGTTTATCTCTGTAAAGCTGCTTTGAAACAATCAACATTGTTAAAAGCGCTATACAAATGAGGATGACTTGACTTGACTAAATCCTTTTCCTATTTAGCACCAAAACTTTGGAACAATCTTCCTAACATTGTCCGGGAAGCAGACACAGTCTGTCAGTTCAAATCTAGACTAAAAACACATCTCTTTGGCTTAGCATACACATAACACATTATAGATTGCTATAATTCAATGTTAGGCTGCAAAGTTTAGATCAGCCGGAACCGGGAACACTTCCCATAAATCCTGATGTACTTTGTACATCATAAGAAGGATGTCGTCTACGCTAATATTAGTCTCTGTTTATCCCGAGGTTTACCGCAGTCCGCCGGATCCAGGCCATATCCAGATCTGATGAAGGAGCATCACATGTAGGGCTGTCGCGGTGAAGGAATTTTCCATGCAGTAATTTTGAGTTGCTCAATAGCGCGATATGCGGTTTTACCGCCATTTATTTATTTATATTTATTTGTTGCTATGTAAATACGTGTTATGATGTGGTCAGCATACACAAAACAATGTAACCAATGTAACCGAAACTAAACAGCGTCTCTGCGCATTGAAAGACTTTCACTCAGCGTGCAGTTGTTACGCCAACGGACTGTCTTTGAGTGAGTCATTAAACCGTTCATTCAACGAAAACGTTCAAAAAAGCTGATTCCTTAAATGATGGATGTAATGAAACAAGGTGTTAATTATTGTTTAACATTGAGCTCCACTTTTCAAGGCTCAGCTGGCCAGCAATGCTTCACTTTTGGTCAAAGCTGAAGCAATGCTTCACTTAATAGAGACCAATGGCATTGATTCAATGCGTGACTCGCTGCTTTCCCCCCACGGCTTCCTTGCGCTGTGCAATGCTGACCAGCGCTGACGCCATTCATGGTAAATGTCCTTACACGTTAAAAGGATAATAGCCTACGACAAATATTTCGCTTTCCTTGGAAACGGCAACCTTTTCACGAATATATTCTTTTTTTTTTTCAGAATTCGTTGATGAATAGAAAGTTCAAATTTAAAATACAAATCAATTAAATATACTGCATCCTTACCAACTTTCTAATGTGATGTATTGAGGAGACTCACACAGATATTTGTCAATTTCCACAACACTTTCCCATACATGCACACATGGAATATGAAGTACCTGAGAGGTTCAAACACCAAACAGAGATGCTGTTTGTGGTAAAAGTGTCTGAAGAGACGCAAACAATGAAATTTATCGTCAGGATCTGCATCATTCAGCTTCTTCAGAAACTCAAGTTCCTTCAGTCCCGTCTTCTGCCTGTAATCAGACAACAAATGAAACTATTGAATACAAACCGTTTTCTGAGCCAGAACTACACTGACTGAACTAAACAAACAAACAAAAAAGTACATAAACTTAACATTTAGGTTAAAATGAAAGCTTTTGTGATGCATCACTTAATTATTTGGATTAAAATTGATTAATTATTTTAATTAAACCAATTTTGGCTGAGAAACTTCCCCAAAAATATTATTTTAAGTCATTATGTTGGATGAGAAAAGCGTTGAATAGACATTACAAAAAGTAGCTTTAGAAATAAATATTTTGATTCAACATAGAATTTATTACACACACTTTGGCTACAATGTGGCCATAACATTTTTTTTTAGTTCAGAAGCTGCATCTGAAGTTACATATAGGTATATTTACAAAGACTGTTTAATGCAGCTCAGAGGTGGCATGAATGTGAATAAAACAAAAATAAATTAAAAAAATGAAACGATACTAGTGCTGGGCGGTATGACCAAAAATGTATATCACGATATTTTTCAAAATTATACTGGTTTCACGGTATCCACCTTATTCTGCTCTAAACAATGGGCGCCGCCATGACGACGACTCCGGTTGCCTACTTCCGGTTCGTACTGTATTAGCATTGAGAGAATGAGTTCAGGCTCTACATGTGCTGTTGTTGGTTGTTTTAACAATTCAAAGAAGATAAAAAACTTTTTAGAAACTGGGTGCTTTGAGCATAAGATAAAAAGGAGAGAATGCTTATGTCCGGTTCGTATCAGCTACATTCAATACCAGAGAGTAGACGTTTTTGGTTAGCTGCACTAAAACTGAAGCATCCAACGAAAAAGGTGTAATACGTTACCAGTAGGGATGGGCATTTCAAGCAAAAATAATATTCGAAGATCGCTGGGTATTATGCAATTAATATTCGAGAATCGCACCCCTCCATCACATCACGCACACATGCATGTAAAAGCTATAGGCTATACACACCTGAGCACATGAGCAAAGCGGAGCAGTGTGACGCTTGAATATAAGTTAAACAAAAAAAAACTAAACATACGTTTTATATTTAAGTTTAACTATGTTTTTAAAAAAAAATTATTTCATCTATGTTGATTATATGAAAAGGGAACCGCATAAGATGAGTCAGATATGATCATAAGATGCCCAATATATCAGAAAACATTTGAAATGGCTCAGACATGATTTTGACCACTTATTAAGTTTTGTTTTGTAGAAAGCCTTTCTTTAAAGTGAATTTCGTTTAGTATAAATTGTATCTTCATTTTTATCAATGTTTTATCAACAAATTGCCTGGAATAATAAATAAGCACAAATAGTAGATACAGGACACGGAGGCGCCGGCGCGTGAACTGGAGCGTGTCTTATTAATTAACGAAACTCAGCGTTGCCTCACATACATAAGTAAATCTATAGAAAGCTTGAAATGTGTACTTTTAAACAAAATAATTAAAAACGAGCAGAAATGGGCTTCTCTCTGCTTATGTATAGGTTAATTCGTATGAAGTGTGCATTTCTCTCTATAGGCGCGTTCACTTCTGCGAAGATCGCGAGTCAGCATCAAATTTATCTTTGCAGTCGACAATTACAGAAAACACTAGTTATTAATTAACAATTCAAATGTTTAATGCATAATCATTACTTTTGCCGTTTTTTTTTGTGGCAAGCTTATGCGTGCGTTGAGATGCAGAATAGGCAATATATTACAAAAACGCTCATTATGGTTTAGCATTCTCTCCCATATAGTATACATAACTTCCAACCCTACTTCAGTCGTGCACGGGCAGGGCCAGCCCTACTTATTTCACATATTTTCTAACCTGTACATCACTGCGACGTTCTGAGCAAGCGGCGCTTAATCTTCATAAAGCTTCGAACCGGAAAAGGACAACCGGCTTCCGGTTCAATCCCGCTATGAATCATGGGTAAATTCGCTAACCAGGAAAAAGGTGGATATAGCGGTAAAAAAATTTCCCAACCATGACTGGGTGTTAACAACATTTTCTACTGATTGAGAGAGGAAATACTGCAGTAGATTGACTTAGAATGCCCTATTTTACTGTCATGAGTGAATATTGTAGAAAAATTGAACACTAGGATTAATACAGGTTTGCAAGGCCCCTCAAAATTATGCTGTTCGCGCTTAGGCGCTTTAGGAATGGCAGATATAGCGGTTTCCCTGGTAACGGCTGTACACAGAATCTGTATCAGAATTTTTCTGTATCAGAAAAGATAAAGATGAATTAAATTGAAATAATATCAAAACTTTTCTAAAACAGTCAGGACAGTCAGTTCCCTTCAAAGAGACATTCATATAAAAACACCCGCGCCACATTTTGACTTTGAAACGTGCAGTGCTCATGTTTATTCCACGATGTCAAAACCTTGTGGAAAATCTATTTGTGCCGGGCAGTGTTGATACTGTGAACCAATGTACGGGAAATATAGATTAATATTTGAGAGCTATCATTTATAGTTTAACTTTTCCATCTTCACCGTCACACTTAACACATCCAGCTGTGCCCTCACCACAGTGTCACAAAACGTTGTTTAAGCAACATACACTGGTATTGCGGTATATTAAAAAATCATATAACAAAAATAAACAACGGTATTTGGAATGAACCAGTATACCGCCCAGCACTAAATATTAAACTAAAACCACCAGTAAGTGGTGGCAAGTCACTGTCTTAAGTGAGTCATTCATTCAAACTGATTCATTCACATGGCTGATTCATTTAGGAACAAAGAAAGTATGTCATTTTCATGAATGGGTCACTGAATCAATGGTTCAAAACATGAATTCATTCAGAAATGAAACCGCGCTGTGTTACTTGGAAAAGCACAACAGTTCTGAATTGATTGAACTTTTACCACGGTATACGGTATTATCAAGATATCTTAATTGCACAAGAGAAACGGATGGATTGGGGTGGATGTAAAAAATAAACAACTTGGTGAAAACAATAGGTAAACAATTTTATTAAGTTTAGTGACAACATGTTACAATGTTTACATTGTACAATGACTGGTAGGCTACTGTTTGTATTATTGCTTAACACAATTTTCACGATTTCAGTTTGGATACATATTAGGTAGGCTACAGTAGATAGCCTACATGTTAATTTTTCTCAAGAAAACAAATCTCACATAATGCTGTAAACGTACACAGAGCCCTATCAGCTGGTATTATTAAAGGTTAAAAAACTAAATATAATGAGGTTTTCATTATAACAACAATTATGTAATGACACAAGTAAAAATAAATATGTAATATATTGCACATATTTAGCAAAATACTCCTCTATAGCCATTTTTTTCTAGTCAACTAACGTGGTGGTCATGGCTTCAATGGCTTTCCTGAAGTAAATATAACGTGCTGTGACAATATTGTTCCCCTGCAGTTTTATTGACCTCTTTCTGTGGTTGAAAAACACTGATTGATCGATATTATGTATGAGGCATATATACCTTTCGGTAAGTTGTACTGTATCTTTAAATAAAAAGTAACAGATGATCTGTTTACTTGTGAATGTGACGTGACAGATCGCTGTAGCGCCATCATTTCAAGCGCCAAAACGGTATTTATTGTCTGAATTTCGTAATACAATGGACAGAACCTGAGAGCTGAGAATTTTTTTCATATCAAAAGTAACCTGCTTTTTCTAGTCTGTCTGTGTCAGTGTCCTCTTTGCTCCGCGATTTTTCTCTGCGTGAAAAAATGGATGTGTGGCGTGAGAGCGTGTGAAAAGTGTCAATTGCATGAGTCTTGGCATCCCTGACTTTTAGAAGGGGGATAAATCGTCGGCAGCGTTCCTCCTTCCGCCATGCTTCTTATCCATGGGAGGATTGTTTACACTTAGACTAGAGTGCACACTGCTCCGGATGCATACAGTGCTTATACATGTGGGGATTATTTACATCAGAGTGCGCACGTGCTTTGCGCAGCATATACGCTGCTGTTATATAAGCAGCATATACGCTGCTGTTATATAAGCAGCATATACGCTGCTGTTATATAAGCAGCATATACGCTGCTGTTATATAAGCAGCATATACGCTGCTGTTATATAAGCAGCATATACGCTGCTGTTATATAAGCAGCATATACGCTGCTGTTATATAAGCAGCATATACGCTGCTGTTATATAAGCAGCATATACGCTGCTACGTGTTTTTTAAGCCGTTTATGGAGAATAAGCTAATGCACGTTCTAAAAATCTAAATTCGGATCTATTATTTTTGACTGTATTTTGAAGTGCCGGCGATAACAATATCATGCATATTCATTACCGCGATTTATCGCATTACCGAATACCGGCACATGTCTATTTGCAATTGTGCAAATATATTTTTTGCCCTCATATCTTGAATTTTAGTGGTATTTTTATGCATTCTAATAGACTTCATACAGTCAGTCATTGCCCTGCATCATGTTTGTAACTAAACTGGATGCAATGGGCCGGGGCGGGGCAGGCTGAGTGTTCAATCGACAGACCTAGTTAAATTATAAAAGAACATAAAGTCACAGAGATGGTCATTGTTTAGTAGGATACTTACATGAGCTCATTGTTTCGGATGATCTTTACTGCCACCTCCTGGCCAGCCCGGGCAGTGTCTCTAGCTCTGACCACATTACTGAACACACCCTGTCCAGTGTACCCATACACTTCATACCGCTTTTCCAGTATCTCACCAATGTTCACACCTTAAAAGAGTTGTTTTTAATGATTCATTTTTGCATTTAAAATACATTTCCTTTGGAAAAGAAGCAAAGCTTAAAAGGATTTAAAAGGTTTTTTAAAATGGATTTAAAGACTTAAATAGGCTTACGGTAGTATCCTTCTGCATCAGTCCAGTTGTCCCTGAGGTTGGGGTTCTCCTTAAAGTCTTTTCCAATGCCTGCAGCCCTGAGTCTGGCACTCTGTGGATGGGAGAGACACAGAAGTCAGATCTCTCAAAGTAACCAACTGGTAACTGGTTTTATCTAATGTCAGCAGAAAAATTAAACAAGTTTACATCAAAATCTGCAGCAAACATGTCATCTGACTCAGTGAACATGTCAGGCGCCGAGGGCTTCTTTGGGTTGGCTCCTGCATAAAATACAATAGTTAGTCATGCATTGGCTTATAGGTTGTTTGTCATTATGAGAAAGACCACCTAGATTAAAAATTGTCCCTTCAATCTGAAACATTTCCTGAAAACTGTTCAAGCAAGAACCCTGCTAATGTGCCAACTTCAGCCAGAGTACACCACCTTCTTTCTCCTGAGTGATGAGGTTGTGCTTGGCCTTGATGCTGGCCTCAAAAGTGTTAACATTCTCCCGCTCGTATTCCTTCACGTCGGCCGCCACCCGTTCTAGGATGTCATCAGGGGAGGGTGAACGGCTGCGGGTGCTACTCTGAGGACTGCTGGGTTCTGACGCCATGGAGCCCATATTACTGTCCTCATTTACCGATTTATATTTCTATATCAAAACAGAACAGTTTTATAATAAAAAAAAATATATCTCTCAATAGAAGGAAGTTACTGTGCCTCAGGATGACTGTTGTATTGTGTTACCTGTACGATTGCAAGCCGCTGCTGTCGTCGCTGCTCAATCAGAGCCTCTTCATCCTCCTCTTCTGCATCAAAATCTTCCATCCTAAACATATTTACATCCAGGCGACTTTAATTTCACCATGTAAACAAGATGACTCCATGACAGTGTAGAGCACTGCTGCACACTTCTGAGAAAATATTAGCTGCATTAAATAACCATATCTCAAAAAATGGTTTGAGCAAAAAATTGAGCATTCACTACAACTATTGTGTTACCAAGGATGCATTTTAAATAGAATAAAATTAAAATAAAAACAGTAATTGTTCATTTAAAATAGCTTTTTAATTACTTAAATTAACTTTTCTATTTGTGAATTTTAAATGCATTGTGATTGCAAAGCTGAATTTTCAGCAGTCTTTAATGTCACATGATCCTTCAGAAATCATTCTAATATGCTTATTAGGTGCTCAAGAAACATTATTATTATTAAGGTTGAAAACTGTTGTGCCGTTTAAAAAGGACCTTACACTTTTTTTTTACATTTTCTTTAATGTTGCTGTTTGAGCATGAAAAAAGCCTGCAAGTTACAAAGAAATAGGTCCACTCCAAAGGGAATTAGTTTCTATATGAGTAAGCAGTATCAGTGAAGTCCCTGAAATGCCTGGATTGTAGTCTGGACATTTTCCTCCATGAATGTACACATCACAATATTGATTGTGATCAAAATTATGATCACAATCATAATTGTCACATGCAAAATATGTCATGTGATATATGAGAATTTTAGGTTTCTGTGTTATCACCCCCCACCTCCACAATGGTTTCATAGAGGCACTGGAAGAATCATTCATAAAACGCATTAAACTTTAGTTTACAAAGACGTGAAACTCACCAAGTGGTCAGGGGTGTTTACTGATATGCTCACACAAAAATCGCTGCAAAAGATGCTTTCCAACAGGTGTTTTACCATTCGTTGTAAAACTGTTCCTATTTTTCCAAACGCCTCACAACCGGACATTCTTCCGTTGAGAGCTTGAATAGACACTCCAGCCCAGTTGGTGGCGATAATGCACCTTTGCCAATGTTTGGATAGCGTAGCCTACGATACCACGACTGGAAGACTACAGAAAGAATACAAACAACCCCATTTCCGTTGGCGGAGTAATAACGTGTTCACAGAACATCCAATTCAAGTCAATGGAGTTCGACAAAAACTACGATAAAACCTGCTGGAAAGCATTTTTTGCAGCGATTTGTGTGTTAGCATATCAGTGAACACCCCAGACCACTCGGTGAGTTTCACGTCTTTGTAAACTAAAGTTTAATGCGTTTTATGAATGATTTTTCCAGTGCCCCTATGATAAACAGCGAGTGAGAGGCAAATTGAGTATTCTTTTGCTGCTTCTTGTGCTTGAATGGTTTAAAATGCGTACACAGGAATCAATAAGCAGAATCTAAATATTAATTTTATAACAGTATGTGATTTTTTTTTACTTTTAGTATATGAATATGTTAGACTTAAGGTTATGAATAAGCTGGTGTGTTCCAGACCAATGACAACATTTTTATTTAGGAGAAATAAGCATTCAAAACTTACAGTCCTTCACTTCCGCTAAAATGGATCACGGATTTTTATGACGACACCATGGACTTCAGCTTTGAAGACTAAAATTTTACTGTTTAATGTTATTTTTTAGGACTATTTTTCTTTTTTCATTTTCATAATTTCATAATGCATTTTTTTAAGTCAGAGTATGTTGTACATAAGTACTGAACAGAAATATGGGATGAGCTATATTTGATTAGAGGTATGTGTGCAATGTAACACGTTCACTGCGCAGAGATGATCCGATGATAATACATTAAATGTGTACATGTTCTTTACAAGGAAAGGAATGTTTCAACTGATGCAATGTACCACTAATGTATACACAGAGGGATAGTGGATTGAACTGTGTAAGCATGAGGTATACATTCAATTTCTAAACATAAGGCTAAAGCAACATGTTTTTCTACCTTACAAGGAAGTTGTAAGTTCCAGAGTGATGTATATAAGTTCAATCCTTACTGTACCACCCCAGAGAAGCATAAAGGCATGACAGGGTGAGAGGAAGGAGAAATAGAGGAAGGAGAAATAGAGGCATGAGGGGGTGAGAGGAAAGAGAAACGTAGAGATGAGGGGGTGAGGGAGGAGAAACCATTTACAGCTGGCATGATGGGGTGAGAGGATAGAGAAATGGTGAACAGAGAAATCTGGAATGAAGACCTCACCTATAGCCTTATTCTTATATGCCTGTTTCTCTCTGTCTGACACATGATACATAATAAATAGAGATCTCTTGGCAAAGTAACTGGTGTAGCTTCTGTGATTCAACAATAATGGTGAAAGCAAGATTTTCAAATCTACAAGCTTCTCATCACATCTTCTGTCCAATCAAATGCTCTCTAGAATCTAAATGACTCAATGATTCATTTATTAAGACAGTCACTTGTCGCCACCTATTGATTTATTGTTTAAAGGTATCATTGATTTTATTTTTTTATTTTTTTAAACATTAATTTCATATTTTTTAGGTTGTAATTTTGCAGTGTAAATTAATTTAATGGATAACAGCCCTTTTTATTAAAACTGAATTTGATCAAATGTAAGACTTTGACAAAACATATTTAGTAAGGTTTAATAAATTGTCCTTTATAAAAGGTAAATAACGCCCTGGTGACCCCCTACAACAAATCACTTTGTAAACATGTCACCTTTTTCACCACTTGTGAGTTTGCAGGTCTGTTTAATAGTTCAAAAAGTAATCATAAACACTAATAAACGCTGCTTTATCAGAAAAGATTAAGAAAAATTTAAATTGAAATAACATCAAATCTTTTCTAAAGACCGTCAGTTCACTTCAGATACATTCATATAAAACTTTGTAACGTGCAGTGCTCACGTGACATTCAACATTGAGTAACAATTGACATTCAACGATGTCAATGCCAAACACAAATAGATTTTCCAAAAGACTGTGTTGATATTGTGAACACTGTAATATATTTTGACAGCTTTCAATTATAGTTTAACCCAGGGGCGGTTCTAAGGTCAGTGGATATTCTGGGCTTTAGCCCAAACTAAAATTGGGTATTTTTATTTTATTTAAAGGAATTAATTATAAAAGCAATTAAAGGGAATAAAGAAAAATAAAGGCTTATTGTATTAGTGAAATAGTTTAAACTATTTGCAAATAATATTTTATTTTTAAGTATGCATACATTCTCTCTACATGAATCAAGGAAATGTTAGCCTATTTCCAATTTTAAAAAATCTGCCCCTGGTTTAACTTATCTATCTTCAATGCCACACTTCGTAACACAGCTGTGCCCTAATCACAGGGCAACAGTGAAAGCGACCGTCTCAAACAATGCCGATGGTTGTTAAAGGGACATACACCATATTGCGGTATATTAAAAATTAATTTCATAACAAAAATAAACATCGGTATTCAGTATTAACGGGTATACCACCCAGCACTAGTTCGGTTGCTCGGGTTTTATTCACACAACATAGCTTCCATTATGCGGTCAAGTACCGCTCTGCTTGCAGTCTGTGAGGCAAACTGAACGCTATTGGCTATTTGAAAAGGGGGAGGAGCCATTCAATATGTCCCACCTTAGCTTCCTGTTTCAGAGGAAATTGCGTCAACGTATCATACAAAGCTGACACACGCAGCGGTTCCAAGGCACTACAGTAGGCCTTTAAGTGTCCGATACCAGAATTGGAATCGACTTTCGATTCCCAACCCTACAACTCTGTTTTTCATTTTGCTTTTGATTCAACTGATTCAAACTTTTTTTTGACATGCCTTGAAAATAATACCATTACTCACACTTCTTCAGAGGAGGAGTCTTGGTCTGCTTTCATACCCTCTGACAGACTGCCTTTGAACTTGTCTTCATCTCGGCCCCGCCTCTTCCTCCTCCTCTCACGATCTCTCGAGGTGGATCGTCGTAGTCTGGAACGGAAAAACCGATCCCTATCAGCAGACCTGCCAAAACAGAACAGTACATTACACAATTATCTTACAGCACTACCAGACTGGACTGGGTTTCACTGACAAAAACTACAGTTCATGATAGTATTTCTCACAGTATCTCACCTGCGTCTTAGGGGTGATCGACTTCGCCTTCTGGGGGAGGATCGAGAGTGTCGCCGTGGTGATGCAGACCTACGTCTGAGTGGTGAGCGGCTCACTCTGTGCCGAGCTGGACTTGTTTCCCGTGATCTCCCAAGTCCATCCACACGAGGGCGCTTCCTAAGAGACATTTAAACATTTGCCAGATCAGTTATATTATAATAGGTCGCAAACAGGAGTAATGAGTATACATATAAAACACCAATTCACCTTAAATATTCAAATCTTAATGTCTATTATTCTGACCCTAGTTAAGTAATAACAACTTAAAGACGTGTATGAATTTTACTTTAACCCCAGTCTCTTTCAGTGTGGACTGTACCTTTTAATAGTGTACAAGAAATTTTAGAAACTGCCTAGAACCAAACAATTAGGTTCCCTCAATGGTACAATCTACTCAACAGAGAGATTCCCAGTGACTGGCAAGTCCTTCACCTTGATATCAAACCTAAAAATAGCTCTGATCAGGGTTTAACAGCGATCTGGATCTGTGGTTTGTCTCAATTGCAACGGAATTGCTTTTCATAAAATATCTTATGTGAAGACAAATTAGGTATTAAAAAATCATTGATTTATTTGATTAATATGATTAATAACTGTGATTATATGTTCAACCATTATAGTGCAGCCCTAGTACGACTGACTTTCTTCAGTGTAACACAAAAGATGTTCCAAACAACATTGAACCCTTACTGACATTCTATCACAGTTTTTCAAAAGATCTTCTTTTGTATCCCACAGAAGAAAGTGATGTCTGGAACAATATGAGGGTAAGTAAATTATGACAAAATGTTATTTTTTTGGGGTTTTTTCCCCTTTATAGAAGGTGTGCTGATGCCTACCTGGAAGGGGAATCTCTCCGGCGCTCATTTGAGCGGCTTCGTGCTCTTCGAGTGGCTGGCGATCTGTTCCTAGATGGTGAGTGGCTCAGTTTGGAGCTCCGGTCAGCAGAACCTGAGGGGGGCTGCAGAGCAGAGTTGGACTGGCGGTCCCTGTGGCGAGGGGAGGAACTGCGTCGGCGTTGAGGGCTGAGAGCTCGGCGTAGATGAGGCGACCGATTCTCTTTCCCAGAGGAGGTGTCTTTGGATGGAGACTTTCCTGGCCTCTTTTCTCTGTCAGTCTCCGATCGACCTACCCGGGCATCTTTAGAACGAGATCGTCTATCTTGCGACCGGCTCTTGCGCCCTCGTGAGCCTGATCTCTGCCTGACTTGTTCCCGCTTATCTTCTGTACGGGGAGGAGAGCGTCGATCGGAATGCCCCTTCTGGTCTGGTTTTCTCTCTGCAGAGCATCTCCTCGTAGATGGGGACTGGGACCTTCTTCCGCGCTCCCTGGATTTGTCCCTGCTCCGGGAGCATTTTTTCTCTTTGGACTTGCTATGCTCCTTAACGGTCTCTTTCGCACTTTTGGTCGTTCGTTCAACCTTAGTGTCCCTCCCAGCTCTCTCTCGGGAACGACTGCGTCGTTTAGTGCTTGGTTTGTTGGTGTCTGTTGAGTCCCGTCTGGATCTACCCCCCCTGCTAATCTGGTCTTTAGGTGAGCGGGTTCTGCCCCCACTACCTCTTTGCCGTTGCTCCCCATTACGGGTCCTCTGCCCCTCTCCATCCTCTTCAGAGCCAGAATTGTAACCCTGTAGAATTAGGCCCATTCCTGACTGAACTTTCCCCTCCATCAGCTGGCTGTCCAGCTCAGCTTTAATCAGTGCTCTTTGTTTCTCCAGATCTTCAAGAAGCGCCTTGTCATCCAGGGCAGCATTGCCCAGTGAAGGGGAGCCATCCTCGGCCCTCCCCTTGATGGCCCCAGACGGCAAGGAGGACGGCTCCTCTTTGCGCCTGTGCTTCTTATGTTTGTGTCTATGTTTTCGTTTGCGATCCTTATCTTCCTCAGACGCATGTTTGTGTTTTTTGTGCTTGCTACGGTGCTTGTGTTTCTTTTTCTTGTGTTTGCTGCCGCTGCTGCTGTGACGTTTAGGACCGCTTTCTTGCTTCTCCCCATTCACCTCCGCTTCCTCCTCACCCTCCTCTTCATCCTCTCCAGACATGTCACCATTTACATCCTCATTCCCGCTCTTCTCTGGACTCTCCAACTCCTCTGACCTGTATATATGAACAACACAAACATATTAACAGGCAGAATCAGTCAATCTTAAATGTAAAAAGAAACAAGGGTCAGTCATTTAAGCACGATTTCAGTTTTTCCTTGTAATAGTCATTTTAAACACAATGTTTCTTTAAATGCACTTTTCTATTGCGCTTATTATATTTCGGCACCAAACAACATGCTGAGGTTTTGTTATGTTTCGTCAAGGCAACACAGTGTTCTTCACAAGGACACAAATGCTGAGCATATAACTACCCAGCAAATGTATATAACGTTAAATAGGTATGTTAATGTGCTTAGAAATAGGGACTGGTGATAAATTATATTACATTAACGGTTTAACTGACAGTAATTTTGTAAATACGGAGAGATAACTAACAAACGGAGCATGTTGATCATATCAAGACTGCGGATAGGATACCTTACGAAATAAGCTAACGTTACCCATATAAACACTTAAATTCAAAGGACGTGGTAGAACTAGGTGGTAGGATGTGGTAACGTTAGGCTTTTAAAACTGAGAACTTCACCGAACCAACCGAAGTAATTTTAAACAAATTAATCTTGAAAACTACTGCTTGAGAGAATTTAGCACTAGCATGCTAACACTAGCCGGATATGAAAACAGATATCAAAACCCTCATAGTTCACTATGAGAAAAACCCAACCCAAACAAAATCTGTCACTTTTCTCTGAACACCCTCATCTAAGCTCTAAAATGCGTTGTTGGTGGGGTTAAACTACGCACGTGCTCTTACCCGTTATTCAGCCTCTTGCCCTGTAAATCCATTTCCACGTCGGCCATTTTGTTTCAACAGCGGCCCGCTGTGTTATTCTTCTGTAGTGCGATTATGAGGAGGAGCAGAGCGCAGAGGAGCGCTTGTGCTCCCTAGTGTCTGCATTAACAACTGCAGATCATTTATATGAATTTATAACAGGAAATGTATTCCTGTAAAAATGGTACAACAAATAATTAACCGTTGCTTTACTTGGCTATTTAATTTTTAAATGGTCCTGCTGTGTTACAAAAAGTACAAATATTCCATGTAGTATCAATTAATATGAGGCTACAAAAGATGCATTCATAATAATTATAATTATTAAATAATTAACGAAATTTGATTTGAAATAGTGTAAAATGTATATCTCATGTTTATAGATCTGTTAGATCTTTTCCCCCACGCACCTTGTTGATCATGTGAAGCTGAACAATTACACACAATTTCCAGAGTAGGCTATATCATGTTATACTGAATTGCACTATGCAAAATAACATAACTTTCAGAACAACATGGATTGCAATGTCAGTCCAAGATTGTATTTTTGTTTGCATTTGCAGCTTGTGAATGAAAGATGCATATAAATCTGGATTTTTCATTAAAAAAAAAAGCTTTCATTAGGTTCCTCTGATCAAGATTCTCCTCAGAATGATACTTTATTGCACTGCACATGGATGTTAGAACTGTTGTGAAGCATTAACTCATGAGCTCATTGGCATTTAGAAACTATTGCCAAAAGTAAAAACCTGAAAGCTATGAAAACTAAACAGCTATTTGACAAGTACAAGCTGTTTTTGTAAAAAGTCTTTCAGTAGCCTATTTATTATTTTATTTATTTTCTTTATTTTTCTTTTTCTTTTTTATTATTTTATTTTTTTCATTTCTTCTCTACCCCTGACATGTATGGTTATATGTACTCTTGTGTGTAAACTGTTTTGTTATTAATAAAATTCAAAAAAAAAAAAAAAAAAAAAAGAGCTCATTGGCAGAGAAAATAGTATTACATTATAAACTGCCATATTAAATATTTAGGCACTGTTTAGTAGCCTATCACTCACTAATATTCTGTTTTATTGTAACTACTTTAAAAAAAAAATAGAAAATTGTGTCCTAGTAACATTTTTTAAAGCATAAAGGCACATTTCAGAGACCAGCAAAGACAAGCATTTTATATATATTTTTTTTTATTAAAACCATACAAACATTTTGTTGTAATCTGATATAAAAATGAATAATGAGACTTTGTTCCCAGTCTAACGGTGCTAGGCACCACAACTCCATTTTGATCTCTCTGTTTAATGAGAGGGCACAGGGATTCCTGCTTTATAGAGTAGGATACGTATACTAACTGACCCCTGATGCCACCTAAACTCTTGACTACCTTTTACAGAATGAATATGTATTTACAAGCATGAAAAAAAATAAACAATAATAATAGTTATTTAAAAAAACAACAACAACAAAGCAACCAAATACATGTTACATTTCTCAATGCCCAACCACCAGAATACAATTTTTAATGTTTCATGTAACATGTAAAGTCATAGGACTTTTTCCATACACAATATCTTTTTTGGCAGTGATTATTTTGTATGGAAAGGCATTAATAAGGCACATACCTTAGGCTCAAACCCTTTAGTCCTTTCATTTGGCAATAGGTCATACCACTTTTATGTTCAAATCACTGATACACAACTACAGAAAAAGTTCAAATAACTGTACAAAAACAAACAGAACCTAATTATCAGAGTACACATTTTAAAAAGCTGTACATATGCAGTTTAGAAAATGCAGGATAGTTTTAATACTGCTGAAAAGTCTCTTAGCTCTTGTAGTGGAGCTTGATGTGTCTTGGTGTTTTTTAAGTCTTAATTTCGCTAATTAAATCATGTTTATCTAAACAGCATACATGATGTCTCACTATAGATGCACACAGCACACAACTGAGACAAAGAAACAAATAAAATTACTGACATATTTAGATAAATTTAAACATGAATTGACACAGATGCTTTAAACACCCTTTGGCCACAAATTAAAAAAAATCTTTGTGCAATACGTATGTTGAGATTGACTAAAATGACCACAATGTTTTTTCCACAATTGTCACATAATGCACTGCCTAACGTCAGCAACAGTCATTTACAATATGAAAGAAATATGATGATATTTACAATATAAAAAAGAAAAAAAGTACATTTATTTACAAAGATACAATTAATATAATCAAGTTACTGAGTTATCAGCTCTTTGTTAGCATTCAGCTCTCAGTTAGCATTCTGCTCCACACTTATACAACACAATGGTCCCTCTTACTTGCCATGTTGGAAAAAAAAAATTGATCAAAACAACATTTGGTACTTAAGAAATCACTGAAGCATCATTGATTTAAGACACTTAAAAAGACAATTAGAATAATCAAAACATGACACTTGGGCTTGTTAAGAGTTATATTTGACCCTGTCTTGACCTGTTGACAGTTAAGTCTGTCTGTATTAAACACTGTTTTGAAGTATGCAATACACTCTAAAATAAAGGTACACAATACATGAGTTAACCTACTCAGTTTAGTGGACACTGAGTACACTTGATGAGAAAAATAGCATGCACTTGTAGCAACAGTGTACAAAAAAACATATAGCATCAACTACAAATAGAATACTTTTTCAATGTGATGGAAAGTGTCTCCTGTCATCATTATATGTATAAAAGAAAAATGACAAAAAATAGCTTCTATATATGTATCTTTATTGGTCATTGCCTCTAGGGCGATGAGACAGCTTTAAAGTAGATTGTAAACTCTTTGTCAACATCACCTACTAAACTATTTTAATGAGTATAAAGTATTTTTTTTTCTCATACTACATTTAAACATTACATGCATTTGTCTGTTATATTTATCTTACCTATAACATAGTTACGATTTTATTTTATTTTTTTGGAGGAGGAGTTCACAGACTACTGCATAATAGCCAGAAATTTACTCTCTTCTGCAAGGGTAGTAAGGAGGGAGCTCATGTCACCTATAGCCATGTTGTTAGTGCCTGGATGCATGCTGTGAAATGTAGCAGAAACACGAGGAGTAGTCAGTCGAGAGGAAGTCCGAGACAGACCCTGGAGAAAACTAGGACTGATTATGTCAGACACCACACTACCCTGCTCAAAGCCATCCTCAAGGATGGAAGAAATATCTAAACCCATATTATCTAGGGCACCAGGGCTTCCTTCTACCGTGCTGGTAACCTGATCAACCCCAGGGGACAGAAGAGCCTGAGAAGGTGTTTCTGTCTCTTCTGTCAAGGACTCCATTAGACATGACTGTGCTATGTTGTGAGAAGATGAAGTTTTGGACTCTGTTGTGTCAAAACCCTCAGCAATAAACACCGGCTGTTGTTGCTGAAAGGAAGAGCAAGAGCTAGTTTGAAGATGATCATCTGCCTCAAGTTTCAGCCCTGAAACCTGATTTGTAAGGGAGCAATTGGTGCCATTTCCATTTCTTAAGCTTTGCTGCAGACATGAATGTGCATTTTGACTGTTGCTTACATGCTGAGTGGAGTAGAACTGTGGGTGATATAAGCCTCTACGGCCACTGTATACAGGTGGGTGGGGCATAGGAGGCTGGGGCTGGTGAGGCAGTAGTGTTGACGGGGACAAGCTGCCGCTGATTTGATGTGTTGTGTGATTTTGCTGGAGGTGAGTTTGGGATATAGTTGTCTGCTGGGCACTGCTAGGGCGGATGGGGCCCAAATAGATGTAAGAGAAGTCTGGTTGACCAAAGTTATTGTGCCTTGATTCCAGTTGGGATGTTGAGGAAGACTCAATCTTAATGTCTGGATTAATCTTGGACTGCTGTTGGGCTGGTTTTGCAATTTGTTGATGCTGCTCTGGATGTCTGCACCTGTAGCTCATACCTGTCATGTGTTGAACACCGTCTCTATGAAGACTTAAGTGTTGATCTATGAAATCTGTATGCAGTTGTTGCTGCACAATCATGTTTCCAAATCGACTAAAGGGGTTGCTCACAATGCCACTCTGGTCTGACCATCTTTCGCACCTCTGAGATTGTTGCCTGGGTGGAGTAAAATCAGCACTACCAGAGCTCACTTCATTCCACTGGATAGGCATTACATCTTTACTAGTGTCTTCCCCTTCAGCCTTTTCCTGTTGCTGTTGTGGGCTGAGGAAGTTCGGGCCATCTGGAATACCCTGGTCAAAACTGGACCTATGGGGACTGGAATCACTGCTATGGTTGTGAGCCGATTCCTGATGTTGAGAATGGAGATACTGTACCAAATCATCCGGTAGGATGACTTCATTGACATGTAACAAAAGACCATCCTGGTCCATGGCCAATTCCTCAAGTACTGATTGCTCCATGATGCTAGGAGGGCATGGAGAGTGTATACTCTTCTGAAAGCTTCCTACTTGGCAGGTGTTGTTCTGCAGACTTAGACTGTGATCTTCTCCATCTGAGTAATGATTACTAGCAAGATGGGGTAGTGAATTCATGTTGTTTAGACTGCTAAAACGCTGTACCTGTGGTAAGCCGAAAGCACTAGGATCCCGTGGACGCACAGGGTCACTGGCTCTTCGATCGTTATTCCCTGGACCTTCACCAGGGTACAGTCCTCTCTGTTGATACACTGCTTGACTGCCTTGTAAGTTGTGCATACCATCACTACAGCGACGTGGCCTGACCAGTGGTGGTAGTGTAAGCTGGCCTGTGTTCTGTCCATCTCCCAGAAAAGTCAGGTGAGTCTTTAGACTCATTTGCTCCATGTTGGGCAAGGGTGTGGGAGGAGGCCCACCTGTAGCAGCTGCATATTTGGCCTTCAGGTGATAGTGTTGAGCTGGAGTGAGGTTCAAACCACCTCTTGCTCCCATCCCAGTTCCTCCGATACCTCCACTTCCACCACCCCAGCTTCCACTGTACATCATCCCAACTGAACTTCCTCCTCCACCTCCACACTGGCTGGCTTCACTGGAGCGTCGGGAGGCATCAGTCGAGATAGGGTCATACGAATCAGTGGCACTGAGATTGTGGATACGCCGATGATGGCTCTGCTCAGACTGCGAGGCCTGGCTAGATCGGCGGCTGGAGAAGCAGGGAGAAATGCCAGAGGAGCGACGACTGCTGCTTAGGTAGGCCGAGCTGGTGTTGCTACCACTGCTGTCCCGCCGTTCATGCAGCAAACTCAAAACTGTCAGCTCTGTGTTGGACGGCTCAAGGCGTGTAGAAAGTTGGGGCACCCCCACAGAACTACTCCTACCAAGGCATGAACCTAATAATGAGAGATACTCTTGTTAGGAGAGATTGAATGTTATCATTATTATGCCATTACAGTCAAATTTAGATATAAATGGGTAAGTTCACCCAAAAAGAAAACTTCTGTCATCATGTACTCACCCTCACATCATTCCAAACCTTCAAAATATCTTCTTTTATGTTCCACAGAAGAAGAACAAGTCATGTAAACAACATAAGGGTGATGACAGAAGTTTCATTTTTGGATAAATTAATCCTTTAATTTTAAAAGATTATGATAACACCTGGTGGTCTGCACTTAAATTTGTAGAGTTTGGTATGTTGACAAAGCTCTTAAAGTAAGACTTACCCTTTCCTGTGAGGGCAGGAAGGGCCTGGCCTTTAGGGGGTGGTGTTGGGGACAGATGTCCTAGCCTAGGCACAGCTCCATTCACCTGCCTTAACCTCTCCATCTTAACATGTTCCATCCAGCGTAGGGGCCGTCCTACACTTCGGCGTGTCTGCAAAGCTAGTGTTATCGTTGTGGCTGTTGCAGTGGATACTGTAGAGTCCATAATGGGGGCATCCTCCTCCTCTCCCTCTCCTTCCTCCTCCTCTTCTTTTTCTTGGTCCTCAAGCACTGCCACCTCCCCCAAAAGCCCAATGCTGTTTACAGCAAGCTGGACTCCACGGCCGATATGGGGGCCGTTGGTGGACTGGTCACTGCCGCATGAAGACTGACTGCCAGGGCTTGGCTGAGACGTCTACGAGAGGAAGAAAGAATAGAACATATTTTTAAAAATTTACATTTATGACAAAAAATTAACAATCCTGATATTTTGGCACATTTTCTACAGGTGAAACAGAAGAATGCAATGAGGAGAATGAAATGCAATGTTGAGAAAATTTCTCGCACCCAGCCATATAACAAGACCTATTAGAGCAGATGTCTTCACCCCTGTCCCTGGAGACCACTGTCCTGCAAAGTTTATTTCCAACCTGCTTCAACACACCTGCCTGTAATTTCCCGAAGACCTTAATTATCTGGTTTATCTGGTGTGTTTGATTAGGATTGGAGCCAAACTCTCCAGGACAGTGCGTCTCCTGGAGCTGGGTTGAAGACTTCTGTAAGAGTATATGGTTAATGTGAGCAATAATTCTACACAATTTCTTAATCAGTTTACATAAAACTGTATTTGAATCACTTTCATCTCTACGTCAGCATGGAATGTAAACTAAGGCTATGTTTACACGGAAACGATCTGAAGAGAAAACGCAAAAGTTGCGTTGAGTTATCACTTTTTATTCTGTGTTTAGACGAGCGTTATGGGAGGGAAATCCCTCCCATATTGCGCATATGGTGACGCAAAAGTGTGTGAAATTCGATGTAGTATGCACTCCAGGCGGCTAGGTGGCAATGTGAAGCACTGCCACACAACAACACCAATATCTGAGAATATTTTGTACAACTCCTGAAAAGACTCTTGTACGTATATCAGAGCTGCTAGGGCAACTTGAAGGTCCGACGTATGGAAATAATCTGACATGTTGGTATTATTTTCCTGTACTGGCGCATGCCTGTGGCGTAAACGCGTACGCGACGAGAGCTACCGTGAGCAGATTTTCGTTTTTACCCTTTAGACGGGAACTAAAGACGAGTGAAGCATTTTTAAGATTTCCACTCTGGAGAGTGGTTTCACTTTTTTGCGTTTTTAAGCCCCCAAAACGCCGTCGCCGTGTAAACGAAAGGCACATCCGATAAAATATTTTTACGTTTTCACCCGGAATCGTTCTCGTGTAACCATGGCCTTAAGTGAATCACAGTCGTGTGAGAGACAGGTTCCCTCATGCTCACCAGCTGCCAATATCAGAACTAAATGACCAACAGCGGTAGTAGAGGTAAGCTTGTTTGCCCCATTTTCAGAAAAAAGGGCACATGAACAATGGTCTCCCTGTAGAGCTGTTGGGTCCTAATTAGGTTGTTTGTTTTGTGTGTTACAAATGGATAATGGCTGCTAAAGAATTGGCTGTCTTGTTAGTAGTGGTGTAAGAAAGCTTGTACTTTTCTTTGCGATTTGAGATTGCGTTTTCTCAACCTAAAGCTCAACAAAGATCCAGAACACAATGAAACCAAAAGTGCAGTCACAGCTCACTGATTTAAAACAGCAACAGAGTTCCAGAGCCAAATGCATAAACAGTTACTAGAGGTAGCTTTGTCATGCAAGCTGATATAATACTCATGTGACCATAGGCAACAATATTATGAGAACAAATGCACCATGCTTTAAATAAATAAAGAACATTATATATATTTTTACATTCAGCGTTCAAATATGTAAGAGATGACATGATGCTGTTGACCGATGACTGAATGAATAACCAAAATTGATCCAGATGGCCCAGACTTCAAAGGACAGAATGAGTAATAAAAAGAGAAAAGATCACACCTATAATAACATCACCATTCTCACCTGATCACCCACTGTCCTTATTAAGAGAGGAAAAGTAATGCGTGTGGTAGTGGACAAAAAAGATATTCAGTTATTTATTTGCACATGCAAGGCAAAATGTAGCTGGCTGTAAGCAAGTAGTAGCTGAGCAGCTATGAAACAGGGAATGGAAGGGGTAAAGACATCAGTTTTGGTGTAAACATTTGTAAGACAAAGGCCACATACACACTGCAGCTAATTTGGTTGTCATTTCACCTCTTTAATGCTTAATTCTGTTATGTATACGCACACAGTTCAGAAATTTACGGGAGTGACAACTGCATTCTACAACCGAATTAACTCCCGAAAAAATGCAGGGAGTGACAACACTTCTACGCAGTGTGTACATAACCGAACAACTAGTTTTCAATGACATATCTAAATGCACATCAGAGATATTTCTCTCTTCTGTATGCGCTCTGCAAAAAATCAAAGAGAAAGAGGTACTAGGCTTGACTCATTCATGTTGCCAGATCTTGCTAAACAATAGCAGACATGAATAAGCCTATAATAAACCAAAATAAATCCAAATGCTTTATATTGGAATTAAGCCCTCTGTTGACAGTGTTTTAGTTAAAATTTAAAAACACAACGATTCTTTGGTTACTGTAATATTACTTTGTTCAAATAAAGCGGATACCAAACATGTGAGATGCCAGAACATTACTATGGTTACCACGGTGTTAAACATCACAGGAGTGTGTTCTGTACACACACAGAATGATAATTTAGGGGATTCACTCGTGTATTTAAATATAGGAATGCTCCTGAAACTTTTGTGTTTGTACATGGTCAAAAGGACATAAAAGGTTAGATTTCAGTTTATTTATTTTACATTTTTGTAGATGAAACTTTAGCATAAAGTTTTTTTATTTTGTCTTACATGGAAGGAAGCTTACCATGGGCTTTTCTGTTTTGATTGACTTGACTTGTAGACATTCATCCTGTTTCGAGGTAGCATGGTTATACTCCCTTTGGTCCGTGATCGCTCCGAGAGGCAGTTGTCCTGGTGACCGGCTTTGTCCATTACCTCCAGGTTCTCGTGGCTGAGGTGGGGGTCGTGGGTATGTATCCCCACGCTGTTTCTTGGTGACGTGGGCTTCAGGACCATGTACAGTCTTAACATGTTTCCGTAAAGAGCTGGGGTCAGTGTATCGCTTAGTGCAACCAGGGATTTTACAGACATAGGGTTTCTAAGATAAGTAAAGAGAGAGGGTGCATTGGCATCATACATAAATATTCAACTTAAAACAACTTAAAGTCAACATGAATGGTATATTGACAACCCATTCTACCTCAGAGATGTGATGTATTTTGAGTTAAAAGAATATTCAGTGAGAAAATTATGTAAGATGGGACCTCATTTTATCCATCAAGAATTTATCGCATTCTGAGAAGAGCTAGCTGGCTGTGATCTCTATATGAAATGAAGTTGGGTGGGCTGAAAAATAAAATGGCATGGTGATGTCAGCGAAAATTGAAAGTTGTTTCAGAGGTGGATCAATTGGTGAATTTTTCACCATAAGACCAGGAACATACGAAGAAAGTAAATAGGGTCAATTTTGATTTCATGTTGACTAATTTATACTTGTCCAAACCTGACAGTGTTAGAAACAGGCATTTTGCTTGGTACACTCATATGTGTGAATTTACCTCATTGGAGTGAGTGCGATTCTGGTGTTTGGCTCGGTCAGACGCATTAGAAAACGCTTTGTTGCAACCTTCATGTTCACACACATATGGCTTCTCTCCTGTGTGTGACCGCAAATGTGTCTTCAAATTCTCTAGTCTGGAGTAGGCCTTTGAACAGCCTTCAAACTAACAGAGAAAAGAACACAGTTGCATTGATTTGTTCTAGACAGGCCAAGGCTTTTGCAGCAGGTAGGTTCGTAGACAAAGTTTTTTCAGATCAAAAGCTGTTCTACCTATTGAAATGAGTATCTAAAAACAAAATAAATACCAAATGTATTTGATGTAATTCTCACCGTGCATTTATGAGGCTTCTCTCCTGTATGTCTGCGCATGTGCACCACCAGCATGTACTGGGCCTTAAAGGGTTTTTGCTCTCTTGAACATTCCTCCCAGCGACACACAAACTCCTTCTTTTCTCCATGGATATGGTCATTATTTATGTGCTGTGAGAGGAAGAGAAGCTCAAAGTTCATGTTAATGAATAATATGATATATAGTATGAAACATTTACCAGGAAAAAAATATTTTCCTTATGTCTACTTTAACAAGACTTGTATATTTAAAAATATGAGTTTACATCTATTAATGTTTTACATGTTAGATTGAATGTACTTATTAATATTAACATCTACTTTGTATGCAATGCAATTACATTGTTGTGCCACTAGAGGGCTTCAGGATCACACAATTGAGGCTTCAATAACTGCTCATCAATTGCTTAACCACTGCAAGCACAGAGTACACTGTATTCATTTTACTCAAAACAATAAATATCTATGCAATATCTTCTAGAAGAGATTCTTCAACATAAATCTAGGGTGTGGCGAACAGGACGGCCGAGGGACGTGAGAGAACGGCGCGAGGCCGGTGGTGCGATTGCTAATGAGCAACACCTGTGAAGCACACCGGTCTCGCATCTCTCACGGAGGAGCGGAAGCATAAACGAGGAGCGACGACGTTGATGAACGAGAGAGGAACAGGCCTGGTTTTATGTTGTGTTTTGTTTTTGTATTTGTATTTTATTTTAGCCAGCAGTCGTCCGCGAGGGGCTGCTGGCGGTATTTTGGTTTGTTTGTTTTATTTTAAATAAAGTTTGTTTAATTGTTTGCCGGTTCCCGCCTCCTTCCCTGAACATTGCTACACTGGTGCCGAAACCCGGGAAGAGGGAGGAACGCGCTGTCAGAGAGTCCTTGCCGCTGTGGGGAATCCGCGGTGCCATCGAGCATGGTGCGCGAGTCGTCGCCGCTCGCCGTGGGCCGGAGCCTGCTGCCATCCGCCGGGGAGGGGAGGAGCAGGGACCGGGGGAGGAGCGGCCATGGACGCTCGAGGCGGTACGCTGGAGTGAGTTGCCGGTTGGACGGTCGAGCTCGCTGCTGGCCGCCTGGGTATTGGAGGGGCGGCTGCCATCCGGGAGGGAGAGGAGGAGTCGCCGCCGCTCGCCGTGGGCCGGAGCCTGCTGCCCTCCACCAAACAAGAGGAGGAGCAGGGAGCGGGGGACTCCTGCCTTCTGCCCAAGGCACCCGAGGAGCCGTCGCCGTCCACTGGGCGGCGGAGGAGCGTCGAGCTGTCCACCGAGGGCTACCCAGCGTCACCGCCAGGCACCGCGGAGGAGATCGCCCAGACGGTGGGGGACCAGACGGCAGCGCGTTGTGGGAGCCGGACCAAGTTTTTCTTTTTTTTTGTCGCTCCTCATGCTTCCGTCTCCGGGGGAGTAGGCACAGGCTTGTGGGTACCCCCCGGCCTGTGAGGGGCGATGGGGGTATGTGGCGAACAGGACGGCCGAGGGACGTGAGAGAACGGTGCGAGGCCGGTGGTGCGATTGCTAATGAGCAACACCTGTGAAGCACACCGGTCTCGCATCTCTCACGGAGGAGCGGAAGCATAAAGGAGATGCAACGACATTGATGATCGAGAGAGGAACAGGCCTATGTTTTAGTTGTGTTTTGTTTTTGTATTTGTATTATATTTTAGCCAGCAGTCGTCCGCGAGGGGCTGCTGGCAGTTATATTTATTTTCGGTAGCCAGGAGTCGTCCGCGAGGGGCTGCTGGCGGTATTTTGGTTTGTTTGTTTTTATTTTAAATAAAGTTTGTTTAATTGTTCGCCGGTTCCCGCCTCCTTCTTCCCTGAACATTGCTACATAGGGGTTACAAGATTATGGTGTCTCATTCTCTATTGGTCAACAGCAGCAGTCTTTAAAGGCCATGTTGCAGGTTAACCACCACTGTCGATTAATGGGCACATATTAATCACTCAAGATATGTATATCATTTTTAAAATGTCTCAAAAATGGTCTTAAAGACCAGTTTTTTTACGTTCTTGGTATTAAAGGTTTTTTTTTTACGCAATTCGGTGATGACGTCACGTTGGGGAGAAGTGGAGGAAAGGTACCCTCAGCCTAGTATTAGAACTATGGCGACTGATTGGAATGATGAAGAGGTGGCAAGAGCCAACATGTATGATGGCCCAGAGCCATATAATTTCGAACCTGCCAGACGTGAGAGGGCAAATGAGGAATTGCCAAGAACTGATGGGCGTCAAAGCCAATTAAATTCATGGTCCGAGGAGAATGAGTGGAGAGTTGGTGAAGTGTCCTGGTGATTTGCTATCATTTAGCAACGCAGCAATGAGCACTGGAGCTAGTCTACAAACTAGCAAGCTACAAGCATTTTTTTTTTTTACTGTCATTGAATAGCACCGAGTGAAAAATCAACATTTTCTTTATATCTAGTGGCAGTGATCATGACGTTAGTTCAGATAAGTACCGGTAACCTTTTTTATAGTGTCGTAGTACTGGTAAACTTTGTCTTTGTAATCTAGAAATAGAAGGCATCATGCTAGCTATTTGGGCGTTTCTAAGCGTTTATCTCTTCCTCCGGTGAAAATGTTGTTGCAAATGTAGCGGCCGGCTTGTCTGTCGCTGTGTTTGGCATGTACTTGTGTGGGCGGTATAGAGAGAGATAGGCAGACAGCCAGATAGCGTAACGTTAGCATAGATAGCTGGGAGCTAGGATACATAGATAAATAAATAGAAATATATAGTAGGTCGATTGACAATGTACAGTTGGTCGCACGTCAGAGGCGCCCGGGCCATTGGATGTGCAGTTGCCGCATATAACGTTACTAGCCTATCTATCTATATATCTGTCTGTCTATCTATATATCTAGTCTATCTATCTATGTATTTATCTATAATCTGCGCTATCGGAATACTCTCGTCTACTACTCGTCTCTCTAGTCACTCTCAATGCTCTCAAGGCGGGCTTTGGTAAATTCTCTCCCCAAGGGGACGTAATGCAATGCATTGTGGGGGAAAGGAGAATCGTTGCAAACCGCTGTAAGATAGTACCTACTTTTTCGTATTATATTCCGTTTTGTGATACCCAACAACATAAAATACAATGGATAACAGTTTAAATGTTTATTACCAACAAGCAAATTGCACAAATTCGTTGAAAAATTAACCCTGCAACATGGCCTTTAAGGGAAATTTTAGAGAAGTTTGCAGAACTATCTGGATCAACATTGAAACGCAAGTTGAACATCAAAAGAAGCTACTCAGAAATCGACATGAGTTTGTCTTTTCCTTGTCTTTTGTCAGGATTTATGTGCAATTTGTATGGAAGCCCATTTCTGCACACATAAGAAAAAAGTGCTTTTGTAAATCCTAAAATTTATAACATAAAAGTCATAATTACGGCATAAAATTTCTAAATGATGACATAGTAAGTACAGGATTAAAAGTCAGAATTATGAGATAAAACTTCAATTATGACACGAGTCAAATTTTTTTCCAGAATTTTGACATCATCAAGATGTACTAAAGCGTTATTTTTTTCTAATGTGGCATAAATGGGCTTCTATAGAAATGTATGATCAGTTAGTCCTGAACCCTTAATTTCAATTACTTTAATTCTTACAATCAATGACTTTAACTGGAAAACAATGCTATATTTGTGTTGTATGTATGTGAAAAGTAATTGTTAAAAATCTCTTTATGTTTATTGTAATGTAAAGTCATTCAGAGTCTATGATTTTCTTTCTTTCTTTTTTTTCTTTTTTCTTTCTTTCTTTCTTTCTTTCTTTCTTTCTTTCTTTCTTTCTTTCTTTCTTTTTTACAAACTCCCTGCTTCTCCTTACAATGATCTTTCTCATGTGTCAGTTTCCCCTTATCTCTCTCTCTCTCTCTCTCTCTCTCTCTCTCTCTCTCTCTCTCTCTCTCTCTCTCTCTCTCTCTCTCTCTCTCTCTCTCTCTCTCTCTCTCTCTCTCTCTCTCTCTCTCTCATCTGTTCACTATATTCAGACAATGAGTGAGTGACCATGGTTTGTGAGTCTCAGTGTCCGATTTAAATGGGATTTCAAATAAACCCCTGTCACCTCCCATCACTATAGGCCTATGGCCTATAGTTGACAAATGCTGACAGTTGTGCTGCTGTGGCAACTTTTGAATCTAAGGTTTTGGAAGGGGTGGAGTGGGGGATGTGTTTGGGGGTGAAAGATATTGAAAGTTTAGTGAAAGCATTTCTAATGCCAGAGCTTTCAAACTGCAGCCCATCATCTTCATTCACCCCTCTTGTTGATACTGTCACCCCTGTCTTAACCAAACCAATTACTTCCCCTCACTCGCTGTCATTTGCCCCTTCTCTCTCCTACAAGCCATCAAATCCCTGTTGCGTTTCTTCTATCTTTCTCTCAACATGCTGCCTCCACCTCATTTTCTCTATATAACCCCTTTTTTATTTGTCTGGCCATCTCTGTCATGCACACACGTGCAGCAAGGGACTTGTGAAGGGCTGAAGGTTTCAGAGGAAAACACACACTCTCAAGTAAACCGCTGAGCGAATGAGGTCAACATCTGGCATCCACACAAAGACAACAGTGTGCAGCACTTATGAGTGCTTTTCCTGTCCCGAAGCCATTTGATTTAAAAGGAACATCAGAATATCCTGAACATAAGCGAGTGGGATTAACGCATTACAAAGCAACTGAGCATCTCTGCAAGAGATAGAACAATCTCGTATGGAATACAAGGAAGAATATGCAAGAGCAAGAGCAAGACAGACAGACAAGCCAAGAGAGAAAGACAAAACAGGAAAAGAAAGACAGCCTGAGTTGACTTCCCTTACATACAGAGTAGAAGAGGGGACAGACCAAACTGACAGCTGGAAGTCCAAGAAAAGGCAGAGTGAAACGGCTTCTAAAAAAGAGTGAGAGGTGGCAGCAGAGACAGCGAGCAGAGCTCATCATTTATTCCTCTTCATGACACAAAGGCGGCCTGCATCACAGTCCTCCCCGTCACCTCGCTGCAGTTACAGCCAAACTTTCACAGAGTTTGGTTGAGAAACATGCACATTTGTGTGTGAGCTGAGTGAGTGTATATGTGCACACTCAATATTTGCACTTCTACATCACTAGACCTCAAAGTCGGACTGTCATTCAGATTTTTCTTTTCGACAAAGAGTTGACCTTCAATCCCCTGTCTGGGTTGAGTTTATGTCAACTGATCACCATGAGAATACCAGACCTTAATTGAGAATAACTGTGTAACAAATTTCCATTAGTTTTAACATCTTCCATGAAACGCTGTGTATGGAACTGCTTTCTTAAGCCCAAAGTATTCACTTTTGACACAAACGCTTAGAGTGTAACCGAAAACATAGTCTTTTAATAACGTCACTCCATTTGATAGTGTGCTTGAACACAAGAAGTTGACACATGCACACTAAAAAGTGTAATTTTTGCCTTAAATTTTGTCCAGGGTCTGTGCTAGTTATGACCAAAAAACCAGTAACGAAGTACATTTACTTTAGTACTGTACTTTAGTATACTTTTTTTCACTTTTTTTCTGTACTTTACTTGAGTATTATTTTTTCTGGAAACTTGTTACTTTAACTTCACTACATTTGAAAGACAAATATCGTACTTTTTACTCCACTACATTTCTGTTAAGGTCCTTGAGAAGAAAGTAATGTTAGTCAGGGCATGATTTTTTTGGTCATGTCTCTAAAACGTGATTGGATTTTTTTTGCGGGTGACAGACATCCTATCAGTAATCCCTCATGTCGGGTCACGTGTTGTGAAGTTCAGCGATTAGTACGATTTTTCTCTACTAGTGATCTGTGGGAGACATGCATTGTTGTCACACAATCAATGGTTTGAAAGTTTTGTTTTCATGGCAAATAAGTATTTCTGTTTTGCTCTTTGTTAAAGCAGTATGGCTGTTGGTCAGTTATACAGCTTTAATTTACAGACCACTTGATTCAAATGTGCATGAATCGATACACATAGATGTGTACTTCTTTTGTGGGGGTGGTAGGAGTGTTAAATAAAATAAAAAATACGATTATGGCTGTCTTCTTTATCAATTCAGTTGTTTAATTTCTATAGGTTTTGTAACATTCAAAAAGCTCTTAATTTCCACAGATACTACTTACTGGTAGGTGTATACACTAGGTTGCTTCAGAGGCATAAGGTACTGTAACAATGCAACAATAATAAAACAATGCATTGAAATTTACTTTTTACTTTTAATACTCAAGTACTTTTAAAAGCAAGTACTTCAGTACCTTTACTTAAGTAAAAATCGGTCTTTACGACTTTTACTTGTAATGGAGTAAAAGTTGATCAGTAGTATCTTTGCTTTCACTCAAGTAAGGAAGTTGTGTCCTTTGTCCACCTCTGCTCTGTACCCATTTAAATGAGTTTCATGTACAGTATTTTTAAATCCCCTTACACAAGTGCTCATCAACGGGGTGTTTATTGTTGACATGTCCGGCGGCCCGGGCCAGTGTTGCTACCTTGTGGTCCAACTAATTTCAGTCAGGACCACTCTGTTTGTAGAGGCTCTGAATGTTATTTGGTGGTAGACTTCGCTCTGAAGGGTTCAGCTTCTGAGTTGTCCACAAGCAAACCTTGCTGAGGTTTTAACCGTCTAACAAGTTAATTATTAACTCCTGGTGGCTTGAGCCCATTTTTAAACAGACAAAGCCAAAACAATCTCTGTTACTTTAATTTCCTATTATCACTGTAAAGCTGCTTTGAAATAGTCCATACTGTTAAAAGTGCTGTATAAATGAAGGTGACTTGACTTGACAAATAAAGAAAATGTTTGAATATTTTTGTCTTTTTTATCCGATTCCCTTGGCATGATTTACTTGAGCAATGTTCTTTTTTTGGGGTAGACTGTATGGCTTTTTGAAACAACTTAAGTAATTGACGTGAAGTGATTTAGAAATGTAAAGCGGGTAAGACTTCATAATCAGCCAGTTAAAAACACCTTAGAACATTTGTCAGTCAATCAGAATCAAGTATTTAACAGTGCGGCCATATAATATGAATAAATCACAACAGTCCTCAGTTGCCCTCTTAGCTTTTAAAGGGTGAGAATCGAAATTTACTACTCAATCAACTACTAATGTCTTCAGCCCATTAGTAGACTTAGTTTGTTAGTGATGTAAATACAGAAGTAATGTAATCAGACTGTATAATTTCCTAAAACAAGAGTGACAAGATTCCCACATCTATAAGCTCACAGGAAACTTTACTATTTATTTGTATATTTTTGAATATTTGTAGGAAAATCTGAGAAAAATATGATGGGAGTTGATTTCCTTTTTTCCTTTTTTTTCAGCTGAAAGTCTTCAGATCCTTGAAAAACATATGGAAGATTTCTGCTAAATGTGTAGAAATCACAGATCCCAAACAATTCTAAGCATAGCTAAAACCCTTAACATGAGAAGATTCCCTTGGATTAATGAATATTTGTTGATTTATTTGCCGACCACTCGATTTAAAACTATTCTTTTCATTCATTCATCCTCCCTTTTATTCCTTGCTCCAAGTGGCATTCCCTGTGGCATGTGATCTGTCTGCTGGCCCTGTCGCTCAATAACACAGAGAAAGAGCAGTAGAGAGAGATTGCAACACATCCCTGAATGCTGGTACACTCACTTGTAAAAATGAGCTTAATGCTGTCGTGTGTGATGCATGACCTGGCCACGCTGATAAAATGATGGAAGAGGAAGTGAGGGAAGTGTTTTGGGGGGTGACACTAATGCCCTAATGGCCTGATGTAATGGCAATGGTTATTGAGCGGATGATGGCGTTGTTGTAAGTGAACGCGGCTGCAGCCAAGGGAAATAGACTAACAGGGGCTGATGCTACACGTGCAGCTTTGAGGAGAGATCTATTCATCTTAGGCCTGCCATGGTATAGGACAACAGCAACCACTGGGACTCCCAGACTAAGAGGAAGGAACAAGATGCTTACTTTTATTTGTTTGTTGCATGCAAATACAAACAAATGCACACTGGGGCATAGCTCCATATATATATATATATATATATATATATATATATATATATATATATATATAGCTTTCTTAAATTACTATAGAGAAAAATGGCCTGTGTGAAGTTGAATATTTTCAGATTACTGCTTTCCATCATAGCGCACATGTGCATTGGGGATGTGTATAGGCAAGAATCTGGTGATACAATTTGAATCGCAATACAAGTTTTACGATACAATATATTACAATACTATTTATTTTTTAGGGAGGGGATCACATTTTAGGAAAACTGTCATAAAGAATGCATATGAAGAAAACCTGAGCAAAATGTTTTATTATATTTCATCACAACAGTGGGATCTACATTTGCATTTATCAGTCCCTGTAACATCCAACATCATAGCACTACTTTTTGTACAATCTTAGTAAAGGAAAAGTCAACCTGAATTCATCCCTTATATATATATATATATATATATATATATATATATATATATATATATATATACTACTTTAAAGACTCAAAAGTATATATTCTAATTGAAAGTGACTCTGACACTGTTTCTTTCTTGATTTATACTGTAAAGCTGCTTGCTTTAATGCCATCTATTGTGTAAAGTTCTATATAATAAACATAAATTTACCTGAGTGTCGAATTGCAGAGCTCGTGGAAACATATCCACATTGCTATGAACAGATATTTTCTTAAAGGGACTATGTGTAGTTTTTTAGGTATTTTATTATCTAAAATCAATATTTTTATTCATAAATATGTTCTCAATTAGGGCTGCACGATGTGTCGTTTTAGCATCGATATCGCGATGTGCGCATCCACGATAGTCACATCGCAGGATGTTGCGATGTAGGCCTAAGTCGTACAGTAGTTGATCCGTGATTCATGATCTGTACGGGCCAGCAGCTCCGGATTAATTGCAAAGTTTAACCATCATATAGTGAAAGTTTATCATTTGCATGTGTTTTTAAGTCCTGTCAGTTTAAACATCAAGCGTAAGAAGACTGGAACTTGCGCGTTGTTTTCTGTGAGCCGGGCAGATCAGTGGTCTTTCTCTTATTTCTGAGCTTGAACGAACACGAGAATTCAAAATAAAGTCAGAATGCCCTTCCTCCATTGAACAATTTTTGGCGACAGCCAAAGCGTATTTTTGTCCCGCCAAAGCCTTATTTGACCGGTGAGTGATAGATGACTGACTGCTGCGCAAAACTGAGAGAACGAGCAGAGAGAGAGAGCCCCGGTCGCGCGCGCACTCTCACCGTTTTCAAACTGTCTTGCTCTCTCACCCTCCCTCGCGCATATTAATGAATTGAGTTGACTGAATATCTTTGAGAATACACAATGGTAAAAGGTCGGAAGACCGAAGTTTCAGGTGAAGCATTCGGATATATATTTTTCCTGAACTACCGCTGGTTGTGAATTGTGCTAAAAAAAATATTCTCTGAAAAGCGTTCCACACATTCAGATAAACCACACTTTCAATAAACAAAACAAAAAAAATCTATCCAGTGATGAAATGTTTTCTGTGTTGAGACCAATCTTGTGCGATGTCCTAACTGCCGGGATAATCACACAACGTGTGCCGTGGTCCGTTAATGACACCTCCAATTCGCGAACTAATGATTCATTTGAACCGATTCACTTTAATGAATGGTTAAAACAACTTATCTGTCCAACACTGAACTCACGAGATATAACAAATCGGAAACACTTTACAATAAGGTTCCATTTATTAAACTCTAGTTAACTACATTAGTTAATAGAATCTATGCAGATTTACTCCTTTACAAAATCACCCCAGTCATTCAGATGATTCATTCTTTCCAAAGAAAGCTATTTAAGTCATTGGGTGAAATTGTTTTCATATCGCAATATATATCGCAGAAAAATAAAATATCGCAATGTAATTTTTTCCCAATATCGTGCAGCCCTATTCTCAATGGTGTACAAATACCTCTGCCGATTATCTGACCTATCCTCGTAAATGAATAATTTATTATCTTTATATAAATGTCCAGGAAGGCTTCAATGTCGTTCCGCCATCGTGAAAAACTATAATAGCAGAGAGGGTCAAAAAGTACTAGGCCAACGGGTTTCCATAATGCGTTTTTGTTCAGAGCCAGCGTCACGTAACTGAAAGCAGCAAAAAACGGAGGAGCAGAGCAGTGAGAGGCGCTTGTCACTGCCCCGCAAAGTTTAAAAGGCTGCATTGCACTATTATTTTTAATGGCATACATATGTCGAGCCACAGGAGAAGAAATCCTCGTCGCCAAAAAAGTCCAAAATTGAACGTATAAGGAAACGTGACCGGAGATTACAAAAAACAAGAGTCAATGTCGGGATAGCTTTTTCCAGGCGGAAAGAACTAATGCAGGAGAAAGATTTCAAAAGAGACGCTGAAGTTGCCTGCTTTCTCCTCAACAGGTAGGCTAAGTCAATATTACAGTCTTAATGACAAGCTTTTTTTCATTGCTTGGTTGTGTCAGAATCAGAATCAGAATCAGAAAGAGCTTTATTGCCAAGTGTGCTTGCACACACAAGGAATTTGTTTTGGTACTGAGGCTTCCAGTGGACATATACAAATACAAATACAACATGAAACATAATACTACAAATTATAAGAATAAAAAAATAAAAATAAAAATATATGAGAATAAAACTATCACAGTTGGGTTTAGTCAGAATAGACATTTTCAGATTTACAGATTATGAACCTATTTACAGTGTTTTGAATATTATAAATAAATAAATCTACATATAAGTATCACCTGAGTTGTAGGATATTGCACTAAACAATGGGAGTATTGCACTTACAGCATTATGCCTTGGGAGGAGTGTTAACTGTTCAGGAGGGAAATGGCCTGTGGGAAGAAACTGTTCCTGTGCCGAGATGTTCTTGTGGCCAGTGATCTGAGTCTCCGTCTTGACGGTAACAGTTCAAACAGGTGGTGTCCAGGGTGAGTGGAGTCTGTGATGATTTTACCTGCTCTCTTCCTCACTCTGGAAGAGTACAGGTCCTGGAGGTTTGGCAGGGGGGCACCAATGATCCTCTCCGCAGTCCGGACTGTCCGTTGTAGTCTCCTGATGTCTGATTTGGTAGCTGAACCAAACCAGACAGTGATGGAAGCGCACAAGACAGACTCAATGACGGCTGAGTAGAACTGAATCAGCAGATCCTGTGGAAGGTTGAACTTCCTCAGCTGGCGAAGGAAGTACAGTCTCTGCTGGGCCTTTTTCACAGTGGAGTCAATGTGATTGTCCCACTTCAGGTCCTGAGAGATGATAGTGCCCAGGAACCTGAATGACTCCACTGCTTCCACAGTGCTGTTCATGATGGTGAGTGGGGGGAGTGCTGGGCTATTCCTCCTGAAGTCCACGATCATCTCCACTGTTTTGAGCGTGTTCAGCTCAAGGTTGTTATAACTGCACCAGGCAGCCAGCTGTTCAACCTCCAGTCTGTAAGTAGACTCGTCACCGTTTTGGATGAGACCGATGACAGTGGTGTCGTCTGCAAATTTCAGGAGCTTGACAGTGGGGTCTTTAGAAGTGCAGTCATTAGTGTACAGGGAGAAGAGCAGTGGGGAGAGAACGCACCCTTGGGGGGCTCCGGTGCTGATTGTGAGTGTCTTGGATGTGTGTTTCCCCAGTCTCACTCGCTGCTGCCGGTCCGTCAGGAAGCTGGTGATCCACTGACAGATCGAGGATGGTATGGAGAGCTGGGTCAGTTTGGCTGTGAGAAGACCAGGCATGATGGTATTGAAGGCCGAACTGAAGTCCACAAAGAGGATCCTTGCATAAGTCCCTGGTCTGTCGAGATGTTGCAGGATATAATGCAGTCCCATGTTGACTGCATCATCCACAGACCTATTTGCTCTGTAAGCAAACTGAAAGGGATCCAGGAAGGGTCCAGTGAGGTCCTTCAGGTGGGCCAGCACCAGTCTTTCAAACGACTTCATGACCACAGACGTGAGAGCGACAGGTCTGTAGTCATTAAGTCCAGTGATTTTGGTTTTTTTGGGGACAGGAATGATAGTGTAGCGTTTGAAGCAGCAGGGAACTTCACACTGCTCCAATGATCTGTTGAAGATCTGCGTGAAGACCGGGGCCAGTTGGTCAGCGCAGGCTTTTAAACAAGCAGATGAGATGCCGTCTGGGCCTGAGGCTTTCCTAGTCTTCTGTTTTTTGAAGACTCGGCTCACGTCCTCCACACAGACCTTAAGCTCAGGTTGGATGGCAGGAGGGGGGAGTGATAATTGGAGTGCAGGAGGTGATGGTGAAAGTGTGAAGTGCAGATCAGACCGGGTGTGTGGTGTGAATGAGGGCTTTTCAAACCGGCAGTAAAATGAATTTAAATCGTCAGACAGGTGTTGATTGTCCACAGATCGAGGGGATGGTGACTTGTAGTTGGTGATGTTCCTCAGGCCATTCCAGACTGATGATGGGTCGTTGGATGAAAACTGTTTTTTCAGTTTATCAGAGTAGTTCCTTTTAGCAACTCTGATCTCCTTTGTCAATCTGTTTCTGGCCTGGTTATACAAGATTTTATCCCCACTTCTGTAAGCATCCTCTTTGGCATGACGAAGGTGTTTGAGTTAGTGAATGATAAGAATGTCCTGGTAGGAATGCATGTATCCTCACAGAAACTTATATATGATGTTACAGTATCTGTGAGCTCATCCAGATCATTGGTAGCAGCTTCAAAAACAGTCCAATCAGTGCAATCAAAGCAGGCCTGTAGATTCTGCTCTGCTTCATTAGTCCATCTTTTTACAGTCCTTATTCCAGGTTTAGCTGATTTCAGTTTCTGCCTGTAGGTCGGTATGAGATGAACCAAACAGTGATCAGAGAGCCCCAAAGCTGCCCGTGGGACGGAGTGATACGCATTTCTTATTGTGGTGTAACAGTGGTCCAGTATATTACTGTCTCTGGTGGGACATGTAACGTGCTGTCTGTATTTTGGTAGTTCACGGGAAAGATTTGCTTTGTTAAAATCCCCAAGAATGATTAAAAGAGAGTCTGGGTACCTTTGTTCCGTTTCAGATATTTGTTCAGCCAGCTGTTGTAGTGCCGCGCTCACGCACGCGTCTGGAGGGATGTAAACATTCACGAGAATGAAAGAGGAAAATTCCCGAGGCGAGTAGAAGGGTTTACAGTTTATGATATGTGCCTCTAAATTAGGAGAGCACATCTTCTTCAGTGTTGTTACATCTGAACACCAACTTTCGTTAATGTAGAAACACAATCCACCACCTCTCGTTTTCCCCGTTAGCTCCGCGATGCGATCCGCTCGGAACAGCTAGAAGCCCGGCAGATGTATTGCGTTGTCCGGTATGGTTTCACTCAGCCAGGTTTCAGTGAAGCACAAAGCAGCAGAGTTTAAAAAATCCTTGTTAGTGTGGGTGAGGAGAAGAAGTTCATCCGTTTTGTTAGGAAGGGATCGGAGATTCGCGAGATGAATACTGGGGAGTGCAGTGCGCAGGCCGCGCTCGCGGAGTTTAACCAGCGCGCCGGCTCGCTTGCCGCGTTTGCGTCTGAACGCGCGTTTGAACAACAACGCTGCACCTCCGACGAGAATGTCCAGCAAAACGTCTGAATAATCAAAAACTGTAGAAAAGGTTTCTGGTGTGTGTTTCCTAATGTCCAGTAGTTCGTCTTTGGTGAAACTGATAGGAAAAGAATGACTAAACGCAGAACAAACGAACAAAAACAACACAATAGCTGGAGAGCTCCACACCGAGGCAGCCATCCGCGGCGCCATCTTGCGTGTATTTAGCTGGAGAGCTCCACACTGAGGCAGCCATCCGCAGCGCCATATTCGTGTACTTTATTATATAGATAATATTATAGTATATTATAGTAATACTATACATTTATAGTTAAAAGTTAAACAGGCTCTTTGATGAATAGCAGCTTTTGAATGAAGTTGAGAAGGCGCTAAAAACAAGGTTTGTAAGTTTACTTTTTATGTAACCTAGAAATTCAATAAGAATATATTTTAATAGAGGAGATTGTTCTTGCATTGTTTGTCATAGCTTTTTAGCACATGACGGCTACCGTGGATGCGACACACATTTGAAAAAGCGAGGTGCTGAAGAGCACAATTCGTTTGAATGTAAAATACAATTTCACCGCTAGATGGGAGAAATTCCTACACAATGTCCCTTTAACTGCTGTTTCCTAACCACTGTCATTTTTGTTGTGTTATTCAGAGAAAAGTGCACAGCACATATTTACAACTAAAGGTTGCCCCAGCAGAGTGGATGGCACCGATATGTTAAGTGGGCTCTTAGATTCGATTTGCTCCCTGAGTATTTGCTTTTGGCATGGCTTATTTTGAAAACAGCATGACTTCTGTCAATCTCCTTAGCGCCAGAAGCCAAAATAAGTCCACACTTCTTCAGCTCTGTACACCGCGGTGGGAGCTGGTATAATTATTTCTTCCTTCATAAAACAGCATATAAATCAAAACTGCCTAATGTTACTGTGATGGATTTTTAAATTAATCATAACTAACATTTTTTTTTCTTGCAGGAACAACATTCATATGCTTTTGAATTTGAAATGTATGTTTCCCCTTTGGTGAAAACTCATGACTTTGGTTGTGTGAGTGTAAAAATAACAAATATGGGAAATTAAACTGGACAGATGTCTAAACTTGAAACCTTGTGGTTATTATGAATTAATCACAAAAACAGAATTTGTTCCTACCTAGTAACAGAATAGTTTGCATATGAAGAACCAATCAAATTGTGGGGAAATTATGTAATGTGTCATTTAATTTTTGCCATGCTCCTTTTCTATAAAATTTTTTGTATTTACTGGTGTTAACTGGTGTGATTCTCTCTGAAGATCCTCCAGCCGTGCTTAAAGCTTCTTCCTGGGGGGGGGGGGGGGGGGGTTGGTGATTAAAGTCTGTCGGTTATTATTGCTGCGCAGCAAGTTAGGGTTAGTAGGCTCAGCCGACGTCGATGTGTAGACGCGTTGGAGCATAAGATTAGACTCAGCCACCGTCGATGTGTAGACACGCTAGAGTATAGGGTTAGACTTTGCCGACGTCAACTGTAGACGCGCTATAGTATAAATATTATAGGACGTAGATAGTTTTAGGGAAAAATCTACCACATTACCGAATGAAATGTCGAACCGAACCCATGAAGAAGAAATGACTGTGAAGATTTGGGGGTGTTGATGGATGCCATCTACTCCATCTATGTTTTGATTATCATTCTGAATCTGATCCGGATATAGGCCTAGTCTTTGACAAAAATGCGATTTTCTCAGGTTTTTCTTTAAAATGTTGCTTTTTTTTAAGTGTTGATTAAAAAAGGATACATGAAGCTAGAATTATAAAAAAATTAAATGGAAAGAGTTAAAGAACAGTTAAAGGTAAATTTCAAGTATAAAACATTTATACCTAAAAAGGGTACAAAGCTTACAAGTATACTTGTACTAAACTAGTAGTTTACAGAGAGTATACTTCAAAGTGTACAACTGTCACGGTCACCAGCTAGTCTCCTCCTCCTCACTACATTTCCCAGCATCCTCCTTGACCCACACCTGCACACCATCAGCCTTCACCCGAATACTAATCACCATCACCTGTCACCAGCACCTGTCTGCACTCAGCACAGCTAATCACCAGCACCATATAGTCATCTCATCCACAGCACTGCTTTGTCTAGTCTTGTTTTTACCAATTTGTGTGAAACCTCCAAGACCTTTTATCTCCTGTATGTCTCCATCAGATAGCGAGCATCTCCTACATCCTTCTCCAGCGTCTGTGTTTGCCATTTAACTGTTTGTCTGCTCACTGCTGCTATTAAACACTTTAACCTGCCCTTCTGTCTCCAGGTCCCTGTACCATATCTACAAGTATTAAAATAGCAAAATGCCAGTATACTTATAAGTTCACTTGTAGTACAGATGCAGTACAAATGAAAAAACATAGTTGTGAACTAGTTGTGCAATTAGAGTTGACATCTTTTACAATTATAATACACTTAAATGTATACTTTTATACTGTATACTAAAAAGTGGGCCAATTTAGTCCCAAGCAGTATTGAAATAGTACACTTACAAGTTTACTACTAGTACATTGATATTAGTACACTTACTACATAAAGTATACTTCATAAAATGAACTTGAAGTATACTTTTTTTTTCGTAAGGGACAGTTTACATTCAGAGACAGAGGTGTCAAAAGTATTGTAATGGTGCAAAAAGTCAAACTTCATAGGCATGCTATCAATAACCTTTATTGGAATGTAAATGTACATCCAAGCTTAGCTGCAGGAATCTGTGAGGGCAACGGACAAGAAAATTGGTGTACCCAGGGCAGGCTTAGTAACAATTATCCTTGTATGGTTGTCTATATACAATAAACATTAGTGCTGTCAAAATGAATGATTAATCCAAGTGATTAATCAAAAATAAAAATAACTCATAATCCTGATTGATACCTTCCAGATTGATACCTTCCTGGTATGTAGTATGCTCAATTCTATAGCTAATGGCAACAATACCACATTGCGATGGACCGCGTACAAACCAATAGGGTGTCAGAATGGAATACGTTTATACTTCTCATCCAACCAAAATCAAATTCACTCTCTCCGGATGGTGCGATTTATCTGGATAGGTTTCTTTTTTTTTTCTTTTTTTACGATGACAAGCCGGAATGAAAACGAGCCGAAATGAAATAGGAGTAACAAGGCTATTTTTAAAACGTAAGGAGTAGAAAGTACAGATAATGCGTGAAAATGTAAGGAGTAGAAGTAAAAAGTCGGCTGAAAAATAATTACTCCAGTAAAGTATAGATACCCAAAATATCTACTTAAGTAAGGTAACGAAGTATTTGTACTTAGTTACTTGACACGTCTGTTCAGAGATAATTACACTGCCATATTGCAGTCGGAGTTTAACCTCAAAACAAAGCCACTGCCACAAAACTTGGATCTAAACAGATAATTAAATATTGATACAGTGTTTATGAGAATTGTGTATCAATACTTTCTTACAACCCTAAAGTGCATGAGTGGCCTATTTTGCAGCTCTCTTAAATTCATGTGTATTTTATTCTTATCTGGTTACTTTTTGTAGGCCGTGGCCTAAAATGAAGCCACACATAAAAAGAGCCTGTTTACACGGCAATTTCAAAAAGCTCCAGGATCCGCAGCAGCATTTAGCGTTATCACATACATACTAATAAATAATTCTCTCTTTTTTCATGTCAGTTACTAAAGCGCAATGAAAAAAGGAGGAAAAGCTGACAAGAGGCATAAAAAGATGGAGAGCAATAGTAATGTGTGCAGGGGGAGTCAATTGGCATGTGTAATTTAGCGCAGCTTTTCATCTCCGCATAAGATACTCCAAACAGATAAGGTGTCTAATCCTCTGCCTGATCAAAAAAAAATCTACATTTTGCCAATTAAAGGGTCCTCGCCAGCAGCCAGATAGGGGTCCGCCTTCCCACTCAGCCCAAGTTTATCTCCCCCAGCACAGGGAGGAGCACAGAGCAGCTTAAAAGTGCTATTCTTACCATATACACACAAGGACATAGACCACCCCACAGCGCCACCATCAGTCAAAACCACCTTGAAGGTGGAGGGAGAGACGGAGTCAGAGGGAAAGAGGATCTAAAATGAACTCTTATTAAAACAGCCAAATGAGAGTACAAATGGACTCTAAAGTGTAAAATGGGTTAATATTACACTTTTGGTATTTGGTATGAATTAATAATTAAAAATAGTAGTTTAATACAACAAATCAAATATCAATTCAGCAGATTATGTAAAAAATTAGGACACTATGTGATTCAGTTGTTGGATACTGTCGAGGAGGTCAAAATCGCCATTTTAACGGGGTTACAGATATTTCATGTCTCTCTGTTTCGTTTATCACTGGGCATCCTTGTTTACCAGCAAACCCACACACATCAGCTAACATTAAAGAGCCCTTATGAACTAGAGTACTCCTATTGAGTGAGATGCAAAGAGAAAGACTGAGGGGGAACCGAGGTAACCTGTATTGAGGGTAATAAGGGCCAGAGTGCTTTTTTTTTTTCGGGGATAAGTCAAAAAAAGAAAATTAATGAAATAAATCAGTACAATTTGACACTCAATTGGTATAGGCTGACTGTGTAGAGCAGATAAGTGCGCTAAGTTGCAGAGATTTGATGTTTATCTTATTGAGAGCGCTAAGCTGTGCTGATAAAAAAGTGCAGCAATGTGTCATGGTGTGAGCATGTTTTACATCACTGATGTGATGGCAGTTTTTATATCGTTAAGATTGTTCTAAAATATCACAGTGGCTCAGTGGTTTTGTTTCTATGCTAATGTATCTTACTTTCCCCCCCACATATCACAGTCTAATTTTAGGTTGGGATATAGTTTTTCTGTGCTGCGGTTGTAAATTTTTTTGTTTAGCTACAGTATATAAACATTTATTTAATAAAACATTTGTTTTTCCCGAAGTGTATACAGCAAATGTGAACAGAACTGTTTCTGGAGTTTGGAATTTTTATTTTTTTTCTCTCCCACCAAATAATTTTATGGAGGTCGTGGGATATGGGGGAGGGGTCTTATATCTCTTTGATATATGGAAATACCCCCACCCCCCTCCCCACAACTCTTTGTTGGATGAGATTCACTGTGGTCCACACACTGCTCTCATCCTATTACTGAGAAAAGAGCGATAAGAAGCCTCATCCCCTGTTTAGTTGAATTAAAGGGGAGAGAATGAACTGTGTAGGCAAATATTTTAGCATATTAGCATGTGGTTATGGCAAAATAAAACATTAATTGAAAAAAGGCAAAAGAATTGGAAAGCAAGCATATTTTTATGAGACGGAGTGATGAGAATCACAGTGATTTGAGGAATATCAGATGTTGATTTAAGAAACTATTTCAATATCAGTGCTGAACAAATATGCTAATTGAGGAAAGTAAAAGAGTTAGAATAGAAACTCACTTTTTCATAAAATAATACTCATTGGGTTGTTGATATGATATTTAATTTATCCTACAATGTGATATACTAAAACTATTTTAAACAAAACAAAACAATTTCTTTTAAATAAATAATAATAATAATAATAATAATAATTATTATTATATACACATTGTATATATGCATTTATATATGTTTTAATTATCAGATATAAATGAAGACTACATATTTATACTTTTTAAAACATAATCTTTGATACCTCAGGACCATTAGCAAAAAAGCTAATTGAAGATTGTGAAAATTTGTCATTGTTATTATATAACTTATACATTTAAATACTGAGTAATATGAATTAACTGCATGCTCTTACTATATGGCTAGGGTTTGGATTGGGTTTGGTTTAGCTACATGTAATTATGCATAATTCATAATTATTACATTTAATTATCTAATCTACCACTCAAAATTTGATTTCAAGATTTTTCTAAAACGTATAAAAAATGTGTGATATATACCGAACAATGTGCACATCCATCTCTCAAATACACAGTCAAGAAATTGTCAAGATATTCAAGCTTTAAGCACAGGCCTTCAAATGTGGGAGGCAGGCCATTGCAACTGGAGGCTTTCAATTATAGATAGGGGTTTGCATGGCCGCCATGGATTGCCATGTCAGAGTAAGGATAGACAGCCATGTAGAACTGGGAATCTTTCTATCAGATGTGTGCCTTTGGGGTTGGTGTGTGTTTCTTTGAATGTGTGTGTTTGTGTGGATGATAGGAGACAAGAGCGGTTAAAAGAATGGCTGTGTGTTTTGTCCAGAGAGAAGTGGTTAAGGGAGACAGAGTGATGTATTTCCAACAGGAAGTGGGCTTTCATGTCCCTTTACACTGTGCCCAAACTTGGGAGTGGCTGTGACGAATGAGATGTCTGAAGCGAAATATAGGCTTTCAAGGTGTGAATGCGTATCTTTTCCACCTATTTAAGACCCGTATCATAAATGATTCTATTGACTGAACATTTTCATAGATGAAACAGATATTTTGTCCACTCACGTGCACAAGCTGCTCTTGGGTGTCAAACTCCCTGCAGCAACTTTCCCAGTGGCAATTGGTCTCATACACTACCTCCGGCTCCTGCTTGCCCTCCTCTTTATCGCCCTCCTCTTTTACCAGAGTCATTCCATCCATTTGCTCCTGCACAAACCCATGCAGCAAATTGGTGAGGGCATTTGGGTCAATAATAAAAACAAATTTGAAAACACATACAAATATTACGCTAATGTGTATTACTGCAGCTTGATGTGAAGGAAATTACCCCATTCAAAGAAAAAATTATATGTGTGGCCTGGTATATGAGAGTTATTCAATGATGTTATTTGGAGTAGCCTACATGACAGCTAGATGAGCTTATTTGTAATGATAAACACAATGCTAAATTAGGAATACCTCTTGAGAAACATTTTACAGGGATTACAGGGATTTACATCCTTTACAGGGATGTTATTCTTTTTATCAAGGGAAAAATACCCTGGAAAAAGCACTTTGCTTTATCCACCTTATTCTGCTCTAAACAATGCGCGCCGACATGACGACGACTCCGGTTACCTACTTCCGGTTCGTACTGTATTAGCAATGAGAGAATGAGTTCAGGCTCTACATGTGCTGTTGTTGGTTGTTTTAAAAGTTCAAAGAAGATAAAACAACTTTTTTAGAAACTGGGTGCTTTGAGCATAAGATAAAAAGGAGAGAATGCCCATGTCCGGTACGTATCAGCTACATTCAATGCCAGAGAGTAGACGTTTTTGTTTAGCTGCGCTAAAACTGAAGCATCCAACGAAAAAGGTGTATCTCTCCACACCATTTTGTTGACAAACGCCTAATACGTTACTAGTAGGGATGGGCATTTCAAGCAAAACTAATAATCGAAGATCGCTGGGTATTATTCAATTATTATTAGAAAATCGCACCCCTCCATCACATCACGCACACATGCATGTATAGGCTACACACCAGAGCATGTGAGCAAAGCGGAGCATTAAATATAAGTAAAAAAAAACAACCTAAACATATGTTTTATATTTAAGTTCCACAATATGTATTTTATTTATTTATTTAATCTATGTTGATTATATGAAAAGGGAACTGCATGAGATGAGTCAGCTATGATCATAAGATGCCCAATATATCAGAAAACATTTGAAATGGCTCAGACATGATTTTGACCACTTATTAAGTTTTGTTTTGTAGAAAGCCTTTCTTTAAAGTGAATTTCGTTTAGTATAAATTGTATCTTCATTTTAATCAATGTTTTATCAACAAATTGCCTGGAATAATAAATAAGAAGCAAACATAGTAGATATACAGGACACGGAGGCACGGGCGCGTGAACTGGAGCGCGTCTTATTAATCAACGAAGCTCAGCGTATACGTTACTTGCCTCACATAGCATGAGAAGTATATCTATAGAAAGCTTGAAATTTGTACTTTTTAAACCAAATAATTAAAAACGAGCAGAAATGGGCTGCTCTCTGCTTATGTATAGGTTAATTCGTATGAAGTGTGCATTTCTCCCTAGGCGCGTTCACTACTGCGAACATGGCGAGTCAGCATCATCAAATGTATCTTTGCAGTCGACACTTACAGAAAACACTAGTTTATTAATAAACAATTCAAATGTTTAATGCATAATCATTACTTTTGCCGTTTTTTTGGTGGCAAGTTTATGCGTGCGTTAAGATGCAGAATAGGTAATATATTACGAAAACGCTCATTATGGTTTAGCATTCTCTCCCATATAGTATACATAACTTCCAACCCAACTTCAGTCGTGCACGGGCAGGGGCAGCCCTACTTATTTCACATATTTTCTGACCAGCACTTCAGTGCCGCGTTCTGAGCGAGCGACGCTTAATCTTCATAAGGCTTCGAACCAAACCCGCTATGAATCATGGGTAAATTCGCTAACCAGGAAAAAGGTGGATAGGTGCCACAAATGATTTATAATTGGGGATTGTTCAGTTCTAGAAGTGTTAACAGGTTTGGAAATGGAAACCAGGTTTTGTTAATTCAGAGGCCTGCAGTCAAATGTAGGTTATACAGTATATTTGATTCAGCTCTGTTTGGACCACAAAGTGAGAGAAAATAAATGAGAAAAACAATAAAAACAGAGCAGTTACTCCATTCAGCAGTCGCCCAACCATGTGTCAGTAGAAAGTGTCATCTAATTTTTCTTTCATTTTTCCATTCAGTTAAGCATCTGATTAAAAGAAAAACAATTTCCTTCTGAAGCTGTGGAGATCAATGGGGCTTATCGCATCTGAAGCAGTGCCACAACAGGCAACCAAATCAAACACACAAATAAATAGCTTTACAGTACGTAATATAATTGGTCTCAAAGCTCTTGCTGTGTGTGCATGTGTGGGAACCTTTTCTTTTTGGGGTGGGGGGTGGGGGGGGGTGGGGTGGGGGGGGGGGGGGTGGGGTGTTGTGTGTGTGTATTTTTAGCCCAATGTATATGCATGTGCACTTGTGTGAAGATGCATACCTGCATGCTAACAGCTCCGGGGCTGGGTGGCTCCTCATCTGGTTTGAGTTTAGAGCGTTTGTGGTGCATGGGATCACCTGTGCTGCTCACAGCCGACTCGCTGGTGGGTTTAGTCTAGACATAAATATTTTTTAAAAACACACATAAAAATAAGTAACCAAATAAACAGTATAATCATCATCATCATAAATGTAGGTCCACATTTATTTTGGAGGCTGAATGATTACCATATTCATGTTCACATTCATGAGATGGTACTCCAAGGTACTTCAAAAAACATAGTATTATCATGGTCCATCAAAGGATAACACTGTGCCCCCTTGTGAAAAAGAAGTACACTTTAGTTTACTTATTAGTACGTAAATATTATACTTTTAAAATAATATACTTCAGAGTGAACTTAACAATGTTTTCAGATACTTAACTGCATAGTAATTGCAATAAAATGAAAATGTATTATAGATTAGATTTGTATTAAATGCAACAGCTGAACTTTGCTTTTTTGACCAACTCAAGTAGGACTTATTAACTTTATATGTAATTTTTATAATAACTAAATAAATTATTAAAGTGTATTGCCGAATGTACTGACAAGCTGTCAAAGTGCACTTAAATGTGTTAAATGAAACATAGATATTGTCACCATTATGAGCAGTTTAGTTTTGTTCATGGACTTTTAGTTTGTAAATCTTCAGTTCCTGTGTTCCTTTGTTTGAGTTTCCCGCCACTAATCTGTAACCATGGTCTCTATCTATCACCACAGCTGTTTAAGTTCCTGCTGCTCACTTAGCCTTTGTCTGGTCACGTTCATGAAAGGTTGCGTATTGCTAATGCCTGTTTGCCTGCCTTTGAAAATGCTTGCTATTAAACTTCGTTGAGAACTTTATTAATCTTCGTCTGTCTGCCTGCAAACACATTGTGTCAGATAGTTTCATGATAGTGTACTCTCTTTAAGTGGCTTTTTATTTCATTAAAAATATATTAATTATTATTATATTATTATAGTTTAAAAATATATACTTTTGAAATTTGAAGCACACTAAAAGTGCTCATTCAATAATATTAAGTACACTTCTTTTTCACAAGGGACTAGCATGGAACATAATTGAACTAAAAACTACTGTATTGCTATAGCCCAAAAATATAATTTATATTACCACTGTGTTGTAGAGAATACCACAGTACTGAGATGGTAGATCAAAAAAGCTTGATATTAACATTGTACTATTCTCAAAAAATGGATCTTCTTTGTTGGTTTAGCTTTGCATATAACAAATCCACTTTGTTAAACAAAACCCCCACAAAAATAAACACCATTAACATGTTGAAACAGACATTATTCTCAATTTCTCCCTGAACAGCAATATCCCCTCCTCTGACTCTATCTGCTCATTCACTGCCTCTCTCTCTCTTACTCTCTGCCAGAGGAAGTCCCTTGCGACTGACCAGAGCCAGTAAAGAAGAAGTACTCGGTGGGAGAGAAAAAAGTAACATTCACTGGATGAGAGAGCATGGTTCCTTGGCTCTGAATGAAGGTTTATCCTGCCAGACTCCTCTAGCAGAGCGTTTAACTGCTTTCAGCTTCCTTTGCTCTTAAATCACAAAAAAATACAGGAGACGTGTGAAAATACTCATTGACGTTATTGTGACCCTTTAATTAGCATACATGTACAAAATTGGAAGATATAACTCAAAATCAAGCCAAAAAGTAATTGTTTTGCTTTGAGTATTGAAAATAGAGCAGATGAATCTGACATGTTGGTAATGTTACAGGGATTCAGTCAAGGAGTAAACCAAATATATTAACTAAGATGTTCAAAACCCTTTTTGGAATACAAAAATATTTATTTAGCAGAGTGACTAGTGCATTAACTTGCCGAAAACACCTGTTCAAACCTTGCAAATCATTCAAGTTTTTAATGATATTAGGGTGAGTTTTGGATGAACTATCCCTTTTAAGCTCAAGTATTCATGCTTATGAATTTATGAATACATTTAAACACAATCTTAGGAATATATATTGCATACCATATGAAGTGTATAAAACTAAACTAAAATAAAAAGTTCCTTGAGAGCTTAGAAATTCAATAAAAAACAATGATCTGTTATTTCTCTGTCTGTCACTTTGAGCAATGCTCACACCTTCTCTCTTTTTCCATTAATTGTTCTTTTACAACCACCTGGTGAGACAAATGTCCCATGATGCCCTTCTATTAAAGAGGCTGGTGCTGTCTATGGTCAGACGGGGGAAATGGATGACACTGCGTCGGGACGGAGTAGTGGGTCTGTAATGACTTGAAAGGAGAGACTGGCATTGGGACAATCTCTGGAAACTCTAAGAGTTAACCTACTGAAGTACCAAAAGAAACAAAACAACAAAAAAAAAAAAACAGGGATCGATACAAAGATGGATAAAAACAACAAGATGCACTCTGCGGATTTTAATCGAGTGAACATGGCGAGTATAAATGGATGGAGCACACTTGGGTGAAAAAATGAAAGAAGAAAACCACTTTTACGCTCATCCTTCAAAGGGAAGGTTTGAGAATTTATCTGTGTCTGATTAATGGTGGAGGTGGCGGGATTTTTGCTGTTAACAAGCTAGGTGTTATTTCTCAAAGGTACCTTCCAGGCAAGCTCACCAGCTCTCCACATCGAGACACAACATAGAGACTACGTGCACACAAGGGAAAAACTCCCATGAGGCCTGTCTGCAGCCACACTTTCTCAGCTGTTTATATATGCTGCCGTGTTGGTGGTGCATGTTTTCATGAGCCACACACAATAACAAATAGCGCTGGCTCTTGTGATGATAAGCACTGAATAAATTTAAGCCTTGAGGGGAAAAATCGCTGTGTGATCTAAACAAATTCTGTTGCTGTTTACACCCAAAAGCAATCATGTTAAATGATTTAAAAATGCATTGTGTTGCTTAAACTCGAGAAAGAAAAAAATCTTGCTTCATCTAATTTTAGTTCTCCCAGCTTTGCATGTGTATTCTTACTGATTTGTGAAGGCGTGCACATGCTCCAATAAAACTGAGATGTGGTGCTCATACTTGAAACACAAGTTCAAATCCAGGTTGCGTTAAACTGTCTCGTCTCCATCATCTCTTGCCATCTCTCCATCTTTTCTATCAATATCAATATTATATTGAAAATAATTCATACAGTTTTGAGAACTGACCTGTGAGTCATTTGAGGCTGTGGAACGTTCTGAAGGTGCCAGGCTGGAGGGGGGGATGCCAGGAACAGGTCTCTGGGTGGCAAAGGCAGGAGCTGGGTGCACGAGGGGAGGACTGTGTCCGAACGCAGAACCTACGATACCCGGTTGCCGACTGATCAGCTGCTGATGCATTTGTAGTGCTACAGGCGTCGGAGGATATCCAAAACTCAACGCAGGGCTGAAAGACAAATAGAGGAAAAAACAACGGCTTATAAGAAAGATTCAACCATGAGAAAGTTCATGTTGCAAATGAGTGAAATGGTGATGTGGTACATTACAAATTTTCTTTATAGAAAATTTGCCATTGATTGAATATCATTAATTTAATATTATTTATAATAGGCCTACACTATAAATAGATTTTTAACGTTTTCTGAATTAAATTTTTTACCATTTTACAAATACAGTAAAAACATTAATTCTGTGAAATATTACAATTTAAAGCGACTGTTTTATTATTTAAATCTATTTTAACAAGTCATTATTCCTGTGAAGTTACATTTTCAGCAGCCATCACTCCAGTCTTCACTCACATGATCCTTCAGAAATCATTCTAATAAACTGATTTGGTGCTTGAGAAACAGTCTATGAAAACAGTCGTGTTGCTTAATATTTTTTTAAGGATTATTTGATGAATAGAAAGTTCAAAAGAACTGCATTTACTAGAAATAAACATTTTTATATATTATATTTTATATATTTTTTTTATATAAAATGAAAAGTCTTTACTGCCAATTTTGAAAAATGTAATGCAGCCTTGCTGCAACAACAATTATAAACCCTTTAAAGAAAGGTTCCAATATAGTTCATGCAAAAATTATGAATCACCTGTAGAGAATAAAAGCTGTATTTAAGCACACTATTGAACTTTCATATATCACCTCCTCCTCTATAGATGCCACAGTCTCTTTAATGACAAATCCCTGGTGCTCAATAACAGACATTCATAGGGGTTTCCATTCATCGTGGGACATGCTAGCCGCTCCATGCAAGCTCATACATCTACTGGTCTTATTAAAGGCAGAGAGGAAATCAATGTAGCTGGACGCTACATGGCTGACACAGCTGCCTCATCACTCATCGGGCCTGGACCCTCGCCTGCCATGTCTGTCTATTCATGTACACACGAGATATGACTGATTAGCTTACAAAAACAAATCACTGATTAATCACTTTCAGTGTGGGAAAGAGGAACATTTCTGTCACATTTCAGACCCCCACCCAAACATAGGTAAAGTCACCAGGTAAAGTCATTTCCTAATAGTGCTGGATGGCAGATGTCAAACTGAGTGACACATAGTAAGGGATGCAAGCTATGTCTCACACTATGTCTCTTTCGTAGATACATTGTTTAGTTTGATAGAGAAGTTACAAAAACTGAATGTGTTCAAATGTAAGAACTTCTGATATTCTGTGTAATTTTTTAATTTATTTTTTTAAAGAAATTAACACTTATTCAGCAAGGATGCATTCAATTGATCAAAAGTGACAGTAAATACATATATAATATTACAAAAGATTTCTATTCCAAATAAATGCTTTTGAACTCGAAGACTCGATCCCACAGGTAGGTAATCCACAGGTAAAAGTTCAGTCTAGAACGACGAGACCAGACCCACATGTGTTCTTGGTGCTGGCTTTTATAAAGGAACTGATGATGCTGATGGCAGACAAGTGTGGTAATTGAGTGTGCACATGGGGGTAGCCAGAGAGGATGATGGGAAACGTAGTGTGCTGAGGTGACTGAGAATTGTGACAGTACTCTCCCCCTCCCAGAAGGCGTGACATCACGGCTTGAAGAGGTGAAGGCGGAGGCTTAGGAGGAGGGCACGGAGATGGCGCAGGGATGGTAACAGGAGATGGCGAAGGGATGGTGATAGCAGGCGGCAGAGGAATGGCAACAGAGGGATGACGAGACCCTAGGGACAATGATGGTAGTTGTCCGAAGACACAGACCAAGAGCCGACAGCCCACGGCGGAGTCGAGGGAGGGAGGAGCAAAGGTGGAGTAGAGGCTGACGTCAACTGGGGCACGACCGACGGAGGCGGACCCGATGGATTCCAGGGCACATATGGAGAGCCGATGGAGAAGAGCAACGTCGCTGACACAGGAGGCCTTGGCGATGCCCCAGTGACCAGCGTCTGAGGAGGAGCCAGACTGTCCGAGGACTGAGACGATGCCGAAGTGAAGGAGGAGCCCGCTGCAGCAGTAGGGGTGGAGGATTGGAACGTAGTGGAAGATCCGCAAGTCCGTGGCGGAGGGGGTGTGACGGACGGCTGACTAAGGGGGAGCCGATGGGACGAGGGAACCCGGTCAAGTCGAAAGGCCGAAGTTGGGAGGAGCCAAGGTGGAGCCGACAGGTCAAAGGGCCGAGACAGTCTGAGGCCGGAGGCGGAGCCACTGGATCTCTCTGCTCAGGTGCTGATGGTGGTTGCAGGATCTGAGGCTCGGTGTGAGTGCTTGGCATTGCAAGAGATGGCGAAGGGCTGACAACCTCTAGCAGCCTCTAGGCTGGAGGACTGGTTGAGCAGGGAGGACTATACCACAAGGTAGACAGGGTCAAATGTAACAATACATTGTCCATGCAGGTGTCTGTGCTGTCGAGGAACAGTGGTGAAAAATCTAAAATGGGGTGGGAGACGATACCTCTGCGCTGAAGTCAATCAGCCAGTCCTCAGTCTCAAAATCCACAAAATTTTCCTCGGCCACTTTTCCTCACACCCCTGGTCAGACTCACTGGGGGCTCCTCTTCCGGGCGAATGTCCACACTTCCCTCTTATCTTCAGGCACTGGCTAACGCGTCGCGTGGTAGCTCTCCGTCTGCAGGGGGTCACACGTTTCCTCTGTGGTCGATGGTCGTGGAACGGACTCTGGGTCCGGCTATGTTCTGGACCGGGGGTAAACATTCTACAGACATCAGATGATAGCGTCCCTCCAGTTCAGTCCAGAGGTGTCTGGGAGGTCTACCGGGTGATGGTAATTCACCCCAATACAGAACAGTGACTTCAGGGTCTCATCGTCAAAGGGGCTGGTGAGGGCAAGGCAGAAGGTCTTGGTAAAAACAAAAAAGTCCAGGTTCTCACGAGCCACAACAGCAAATCGCGCTGCATAATCCATTTTAAGTCTGGTCCTCTGTCATGGAACAGAAGAATGCCGACACAGGTACAATCTGAATAGAGTTTATTGAATGACACACAGGATGGTAGCAGGTGAGTCTCTGGATTGCAAATAGTTTTGGTGAAACTGGCAGGAAAATTACTTTTCTTTTCTGTTGTACGTAGAGATGACAGGTGACTGGAAGACCATCTGAATGGAAGACGAGAGGATCACAGAAGACTGAAGATTTGACAGTTCGAGATATGATCGCACAGGTAGGTAATTCACAAGTGGGTAGTCATGTTGAAGTTCAGCCAAGAACAACGCAATCAGACCCATATGTGTTTTTGGTGCTGGCTTTTATGGAGAAATTGACTAGGCTGATGGCAGACAGTTGTGGTGATTGTTGAGTGTGCACAGGTGTTAGTCAGAGAGGATGAGATGGTCCTCACTGCAGAACATGAAATCCACGGGGAGGAGTCGGATCCAGATCCAACTCCTCCCACCTTACATATACCTAAACCTACCCATCTCCGCCCCCTGATCCCTAAACACACCCCTAATCCCTAAACCCACCCCTAATCCTACCCATCTCCACCCCTTAGATCTTGATCCGACTCCTCCCCGTGGATATCATGTACTGCATTGAGGTGCTACTGGAGAGGATGGGAAATGTAGTGTGCTGCAGTGACTGGTCTGGTGACTGAGGACTGTGCAACAACATTGATAATAGTAAGAAATGTTTCTTGAGCAACAATTATTAGAATAATTTCTGAAGGGTCAAGTCTCACTGAAGACTGGAGTAATAGTTGTAATTTAAAAATAAATAAATAAATAATAATAATAATACTAACATGTGTTAGTTTAAATAATAATATTTCACAATATTACTGTTTTACTGTATTTTTGATCGAATAAGTGCTGTCTTGGTGAGCATAAGAGACTCCTTTCAAAAACATTAAAAAAATTACTGACCCCAAATATTTGAACAGTGGTCTGTACCATTTTATAGTAGTGCAAGTAGTGTTTAGTGTTTTTACACACACACACACACACACACACACACACACACACACACACACACACACACACACACACACACACACACACACACACACACACACACACACACACACACACACACACACACACACACACAGTGAGAGCACTATGAGAACTTAGATAATGTGCTTATTTAAACAAAAAAATTAAGTTTACTATTTTTGCCAGAGAGTAGGCAGTAAGTCGGAATATGGGAGTGTGTTGTGACTGGGACAAATTTAGATATCCCAGCTTAAAGTAGCATTAGGTTGATCAGTATCTGAATATTGATTAGCCCCCATGTCAATAACAGTCTCACTGATATCACAAACGCTTCATTATCTACTTAAAATCTGTCTGGAGTCTATGCTATGCTATGAACTGACTGAACTAATTGAGCCCCATATAAGTGAGATCATTTGAAAAACATAAATTATTCAGCTGTTGAAACAGATTAAACGAGATTACAAGGCAGAGGATGGCCAGTGAACACTTAAGAACAGCCCCCAGGTTGAAGCACTATTGAATTTCAACTAAGACATACTAAGTGGGTGAGTTTTATTCACTTCATCCACAACAGATTCTCTCTCTTTCCCATTAAAGCTTGTGTTACTGTCCTCAGCCCAGACTTCGCTTCCTTTCCTTGTCCCCCTCTTCATGACCCTTTCATTTGTCATTCCCCCCTTTCTCCCCACTCTCCTCCTTTCCAGCATGAGTGATTGCGTAGCGGCAGTGTTAGGATAAAGCTCTCCTCAGCTGATGGAGAGAACATTAATCAGGTGATGCATATCAGACCGACGAGTGTGAAGGAGGAGGGGAGGAATATGTTCACACGGTTCCTCCTAATAGTGCTCTCTATGTTCCCTCGTTTATTTCGCCGTCCATTGTTCATTCATCACTCCGCTGCTGAGGATGTGCTGGAGTGTCCACTTTCAGCACGGGTCACTTTTCCTGTCTATCTCTTTGTCAGAATCTCTCTCGGATTCTCTTGTCTCTTGTCTGTTTCAATATACACCACTCTTTATTTTTATACTTGGTACAAGGTCCAAGTTTGGAATGACATGTAGGTGAATAAATGAAGAATTTAGGGTAAACTATAATTTTAAAACCTGTCAAGTGAGAGACGAAGACTGGCTCATCTCAAAAGGATGTGAGTGACACAATAGTCTGTCCTGAAGGAAAAACTAAACAATTCCAATGACATATGATGTATGAAAAAAAAAAATTAAACAAAAATAATGTAAAATCCAGCTTTATGGCCAGTCAGAAATAATTATTAAATTTTTGTTAAAAAATATTTTTAATTTACTCTTGTATGTACCTGATAGTGCCGGCTGAGAGGTGTCCGTAGGATCCACTGGTGGATGAGCTGGAGCGGGAATTATTAAGGATAGTGACTAGAGAGTTGGGCGAGGTGCGAATCATGGCCTGCAGGTCAAAACTGGGGTCAGAAAGGCATGGAGAGCTGGGAAGGGGTCGTTTTCTGCTGGGCCGATTTGTGAACCTAGGACTGGGAAATCGAGAACCTGAGGGAGATAAACAGACAGAGAGAAAAAAAAAAACATAGTAAGTAAAACCTGATAGTAACACAAATGGCAAAATGTATTCTATTTTTTAGGGTGACCACCCGTCCCGCTTTACGTTGTACCGCACAGCATTTTCACCCCTTGTCCTGCATGTCGCATATTGAGAAAATGTCCCGCATTTTTATCAGTCTGTTGGTTTTTAATTATCATATCAAGAAAACGTGCATGCGTTCTTTTGCCTTTTTAAGAAAGCATTTTATTTATTCTTTTTGTGGCGTAGTGTTTCACCTAGCTATATTTAACAGCGCTTCGTCAGAAGTACAAATACAACAGCCGTTTTTTAAATCCTATCCAATAGGTGAAAAAGGACAGGAGTAAACACGGTCACTAGTGGGTTGTGACGGCTGTCAATCAAAATGTGGAGCGGTGATTCGTTCCATGTGTTTACTGTCAGAAAACAAATGGATAATTCGGTAAATTAAATTTTCAATTTAACAGAATTGATCAACTTGTTGCCTGCTGTGGTTGTTTTAATTCACATCCTTTCTAAAAATACATTAAAAGTTTTTGGTTTAATATATTCTTAATATATAGATCATTGACACTGTCAATGATCTAAATTCAGGTTGGTTTATATTTTATTTATTCATTATTTATTTTGTTGGATTTTAGTTGAACTTGGTCAGAATTGTTTCAAAAATAGTTATGATGCCTGCTGCCTTTTGGCTCAGTGATGTTGAATTTAAATGTCATGTAAAGTAAAGACATGTTATGTTACATTGTGATGTAATGGTGTTTTCTGGAAGGGACTAAAGAACAAATAATTTTTATGAGCTGAAAGGCAGAATACAAATGTTTTTATTAAGTTAGATAAACATTATATAACAGTTTCAGGTTATGTTTTAGTGTTGGTCACATGTCCCACATTGTCCCACACAAACTTGTAATTGTCCCAGATTTGATTTGTTTGATGGTGGTCACCCTAATTTTATTGTATTGTATTTTTTATTTCAAAAGAGCTGTTACCATCGAAGAGATATGGGAATAACCACCATTAACTGTCAGACAGATATTTGATGGTCATGCCTGTCGAGCAAAACTATATCCCTACTGACATAATTTCCAAAAATGTATCCTATTTTCATGTGGACAGTATATTGTTTTTGTGAACTAACAAGATAGAGGGCTTTACAGAAATTATTATTTTTTAATTAAATGTAATTTATTCATCATAGACAATGCTTTCAACAACGATTGCATTTCCTGCATTGCATGCATTCTGAACACACTGTAAAAACAAGTTCGACTACACTTTTCCGACTGCTTTTTGGCAGCATCACTGTGATATTGAATCATGTTTAATTGGGTTGAATAGTGTGTCAACACTGAATGGAATTGCACTAGTTGTTTTTGAAAAGCTTTCTCTAGAAAGCAGATCAAACGTAGACAGGCCCTCCACTCACACAAAATGACTGGCACCTACAGATTAAGAAATTACTTTTGTTGTCTTTTCATTGGCAGATGTCACAAACAAGAAAGAAGGGAGGGAGAAGTGAAAGGAGGAGGGGAAGAGAGGGATGCGGGGGTAATGGTGTTCTTTTGTTGTATGGAGTGACACAATGACTTTGTGACTCATATTTTTCTCTTTCAGATGTTCTTTACTTTTTTAACAGAAAGCATGCAAACAAAACAAAATTACGCTCTCTCTCTCTCTCTGACTCTCTCCATCTCTTTCTACTTTGACACATACAGTGATTACAGGGTCTGTCATTCATATTTAAATCACTGTGTGTGTGTGTGTGTGTGTGTGTGTGTGTGTGTGTGTGTGTGTGTGTGTGTGTGTGTGTGTGTGTGTGTGTGTGTGTGTGTGTGTGTGTGTGTGTGTGTGTGTTTGTGTGTGTGTGTGTGTGCGCGCATTCCCACAATTGGAACATATTTTTACATTGTTAGCATACTGCTTAGAACTGTGATTTAAGCCTTTGAATGATTTTGGATGTGTGGAGCACAACAAACACAATGTGAATAATATTTATTTAATTAATTAATTAATATTAATAATAATAATAATAATAATAATATAATTTGTTACATTTATATAGCACTTTTTCTGGGTACTCAAAGTGCTTTACATATGGAAGGGAGAATCTCTTCAACCACCTCCTGGATGATGCGACGGCAGCCATATTGTGCCAGAACGCCCACCACACACCAGCTTATTGGTGGAGTGGAGACAGAGTGATGAAGCCAATCATTATATATGGGGATGATTAGGAGGCCATGATGGACAGAGGCCAATGGGCAAATTTGGTCAGGATGCCGGGGGTTTAACCCCTACTCTTTTTCAAGCCTCGGATCTTTTATGACTACATGACCACAAGTTTTCCCAGGAGGTCTCCCATCCAGGTACTGACCAGGCTCAATTCTGGTTCCATGGGCAAACAGCCTTGGGCTACAGGATGATAGACACATGCACAAGCTTACACACCCATACACAAATGAATCCATATGTACATGAGCACGACCATTATACACACATATAATTCACACTCATATACAATACTATGTTTGGTCTATAAGGCCAATTTGGACTGACATAAACTCCAAGTTGGTCTCAAGTAGTTTAAATCAGCAGTTCTGGTCTATTTATGATATAAGCTGGTTAACTTAGGTAGAACAAGGAATGCAAAAAGATGGGTTACATTGGTAATTTAAGCTGTCACCAGCTAAACCAGCTTATTTTTTTCTAGGTTTTGATGAACTTAAATAAACTATTGGTAGATCAAATAATGTAGGTAGTCAAAACCAGTATGAATGTGCCCCAAACACATTTTCCTGGTCAATAAGGTGAAAATAAGATATTCATGTAACCAGTCATGTAGTTAACTGATCTGGTCTATTACTGGCATACGCTGGTTAAGCTATAGGTAAAACAGTGGTTCTCAACCAGTTGGCTGGAGCCTACAAGGGGGCCTCAGCAAACTTTTAAGGCATCAAGATGACTAAAAATTATTTTAAATAATACAAAAAAGCTTTAAAATAAGCTAAACTACTAAAAATCTATTTTTTATTTACCCCCAAACACCTGGAATTCTAAAATGTAATTATTTTAATTTTAATTATAATTATTTGAGTTACTTAAAAATGGACACACCCAATTTATGTAAATTGAAAAGAAAAGATTGAATATTTTTGTGGAAAATGGGGGGGCTTTGGAGTCAATAAGGTTGAGAACCATGATGGTTGAACAGCCAAAGTAAGAAATTGCCTAAAACATAATTTTTTAATAATGTCTGATGATCAGCCAATCTTTGACAATTCCTGTAGTATGAGTAAATATTACATCCTTGGTCAAACATCTTTTATCAAAAAAGTGTGATAATTCAACAATAATTATTGGGGGGAAAAAAAATCCATCTACATCCTGCAGAGGGTCCAAATTGAGGTGTGTAATAAGTAGAATCTAATCAACACTGGCTAATTAGCAGCTAACAGGTTAAACAATGCACGGCTTGAACACACATATGCAGTACAGGTTCATTCTTTCATTAGTCCGTACTTCTCTAAAAGTAATTACACTGATGTGAACTGAGCTCTAAACTACGACTGTGCCATCCCATCCCCATTATTAACAAAAGCTTCTAGATAACACACTTCTCCTCATTCACTTCGCTTCTCAGAGTCTATATATCATAAAAGAGAGCTTTAAAGTGTTAATTTGGCTGGCGTGGAACACACATTGTTAAAAAAGGATGAGTTATTACCAAGGGCTGATCACAGGCGATTTGAAGTTGGGGGGACGCGACATCTTCATTTGAAAACGGTGGCCCTAATTGTTTTGTTTCAGTCTATTAATCTTAAACAGTGCCATAGTAGAAAGGATTTCTCCGGTGATGGATAGTGGGACATTCCAATTCCCACCTAATAGCAATTAATTTTCTGATACCCATGCAATTTTGGCTAGTTTTAATTAGTTTGTGAGAAACGGGAGAGTGGGGAAGCTGACGGGCTAAATGCATTCTCATTAAAGACTAACAGGCTAGTCCACCTGACCTCTCTTCAGTCACCGTGCCTTTAATTTCCTATTTACTCTTCAAAATAACTAATTTGCATACGTTCTGTGCACAGCCCATCCCCCCCATACACACACACTTATTTTTTCTCAGAAAAAAATCAATTTTACCAGTTTAATTATTTGGGAACGGTTTTGAAGGAAATAAAGATGAATTATTTGTTCTGTAAAAAAATAATAATACTAAATAAATAAATAAATAAATAAATACAGTATATATTAAAAAGCATGCGGCTTTTGCTTTTTTGATTGGTTAAGGTTAGAAATAGACATCAGAAAAGAGTATGCAAGTGGAAAACTTACTTTCCATAGCCTGCAGGTACTCCATGTGCAGGGCGTTGCTTGCAGCCCCTGTTGTGGATGCCACTGAGGGAATGATGTCAGCGTAGGGGCTGCGGTGACCTGCAAGCAGGGCCATCTGGTGGTAGTACTCTGCCGTGGTCAAACCAGTGTGGGGTGCTGAGGGGTCAAAAAGAGTGGAGAGGACAAAAAAACATTCATTTGGATGAAAACAAAACCATTCAAAAGTGTGAGGTGAGTAAGATAAATAAATAAATAATACTGAATTACTTTCATGTGACACTAAGGAATGAATCACCATCACAGCAATAAATTAGATTTTAAAATACAGGTATATCCAAATAGAAAACTGTTACTTTAAATGGAAAAAAAAATCACAATATTACTGTTTTTAATAAATAAATTCAGTCATGGTGAGCATAAGATAATTACATATATATGCAAATGCCTTGAATACCAGACTTTTTTTACTCTCAAACTTGTGCATCAATGGTTTAATTATTTATTTGACTTCAGAAGACTTTGCAAGAGTCATATGGACCGGGTCGATGCGGTACCTTCGGATAATTGTTTTTTGATGGCTACACTTGTAAGGATTCTTAAAGCGGTTTTTGCAACTACATTTCATCTCTTTCTCATCAAACAACCAGACTAATGAATGGCTTTACACAAACCGTAACGGGGCAGAATCTAGACAAGGCTTTTTCTGTGTAGCTATAAATTAGTGTTAGCATTCCAACTGTCAGTGTGAAGAAATTTGTCATCATGTCGCAAACAATCAGAAGATGCATTCCTCCATGTTCACGGACCATCCCTGGTTATGATACGCATGAGTTCTGCTTTGAGTGCTTACGTTTGAGCATGGAGAGTGTGAGCACTGTGAGTTGTTTTCGACTAAAGTGCTTCTTGCTTGTCTCGCATATCGCGAGTCAATCTGGCTGAGGAGCGGGAGACGGGTCCTCCATCCGCTGTTGAAGACGACGATTCTTCAGAATGGGCTGAAGATGTAGGTTCTGTTGTCAATAAAGAATCTAGTGGCTCAGATCTCGCGTTTGCCGAGGCAACTCACCGATTACAGGTCCGCTATATATATTTCACGCAAATGCACATACTCTTTTACTCTAAATATTTGTAAGTATGAACTACACTTATAATTAGAGTCAAATAGTATGTGTATTTGGCGTGCTGTCCGGGGGAGGGCTCCGAGCTCGGAATGTGGCCCGAACCCAGAGTACTCCCCCATATCCTTGGCTGGAATAGGAACTAGCCTAGAGTGAGGAGTCAGGGTGGCGGAGGGATGCAGAAAAGACTGTCGAGGAAAATAGGTGAGTCTGCAGTATATATATATAGGCCTCCGATCGTACTGATTGGGTAGATCATTCGAACGTGCTCTTCCTGAACTTTGTTAATAAAACATCTCATATATATATATATATATATATATATAATGTGGAGGAAACTGAGCACATCGGTCTCTTTTGTTCCTATGATCGTGTGCAAGCGAATTATGTTTCACTAGTTCACACTTACAAATAAGTTAGATAGAATAAATGGTATGCATATTTGGCGTGCTGTCCGGGGAGAGGCCCCCGAACCCAGAGTACTCCCCCCGTATTTCTGGTTAAGAAGTAACCAGGCGAATGTGAGTAATTGGATTCGAGTAATTCGATCAATTATTTGAACGTGCTCCTCCCCCAACTTTGTTAATAAAACATCATGTGTTTGCAAGCTATGATTTTATGTTTCTTTGTTGAAACTGTTCTGGCAGCCTGTAAATTACTGGAAAGTATATCTTATTGGGTCATAGTGCATAATGAAATAAGATTAATGTCTTAAACAACATTTTGAATACAGAAATATAAAATAAATGACAAAATTAAACAATACTTGGATAATGAAATGTCGCCAGTAGGCGGCAGCAAGTGACTGTGTCAATGAACAAGTAATTTAGGGGCAGTTGTGGCCTAATGGTTAGAGAATCTGACTTGTAACTCGAAGGTCGCAGGTTCAAGTCTCAGTACCGGCAGGAAATGTAGGTGGAGGGAGTAAATAAACAGTGCTCTCTTCCACTCTCATTGCCACAACTGAGGTGCCCTTGAGCAAGGCACTTAACCCCCAATCTCCCCGGGTGCCACAGCCCCTGTGTATGTGTTCAATACTGTGTGTGTGTGCACAGAGCACAAATTCTGAGTATGGGACACCATACTTGGCCACACGTCACGTCAATTTCAATACATTAACGGAATGCATAGCTGATAAAAAAAATTTGGATGAATAGTAATTTTCTATTACTTAATTCTGAAAAAAAACAGAGTTTCTAATGATTGGACCCGGAGTTTCTAATGAAAAAGCCCCCAACACTGGGCCTGGGCGAGGAACCAAGGTTCTTCCACATGACCGAGGCACGAAGGCATAGCCGCGTGACCTTGATCATGCGAAAACGGATTTCCCCTCGGAGAAAACCCCTTGGTCCTGAGCCACTACTGCAGGGGTCTCATGTACAGAAGGCCAAAAGTAACTACGTTGGACGCAACTGCCATGAGCCCCAACCAAAGACCTTTCACCGAGCGGCCACTCATGACTGCCCCCCATCCTGTGAGGGAAGCATCCGTCGATAGCGTGACGCGTCGACAAGAAGCCCCCAGCACTGGGCCGTGGGCGAGGAACCAAGGTTTCTTCCACATGACCGAGGCACGAAGGCATAGCCGCGTGACCTTGATCATGCGAAAAACGGATTTCCCCTCGGAGAAAACCCCTTAGTCCTGAGCCACCACTACAGGGGGCTCATGTACAGAAGGCCAAAAGTAACTACGTTGGACGCAACTACCATGAGCCCCAACAGTCTCAGAGACTGTTTTGCAGTGAATGACTGACCTAGTTTACATTCTTTACGGCTGAGAATCGCAGAAATACGTGCAGGAGACAGACGTGCTTGCATGTTGTCGAATCCCATATTACACCTAGAAAAGTGGTCCTCTGAGCTGGGAGGAGTACACTTTTTGGTGTTGAGCCGCAACCCCAACCTCCTTATGTGGGACAGAACGACATCTCGATGTTGAACTGCCAAAAGCTCGGACTGAGCTAAAATCAACCAATCGTCGATATAATTTAATACGCGAATGCCCTGCAATCTCAGAGGAGCCAGAGCTGCATCCACGCATATTGAAAAGGTGCGGGGTGATAAGCTAGGCCGAATGGAAGAACCCGATACTGGTATGCTTCGTCCCTGAAAGCAAACTTTAAGAACCTCCTTTGATGAGGATGGATAGATAAGTAAGCGTCCTTTAAGTCTATTGTGACACAATCATATTTAGCGTAAGCATACTTTGAACTTAAGATTCTGAAACCTGCTGTTTAAATGACACAGTTCTAGAGTAGGACGCAACCCCTCATCCTCTTTCGGAAATAATGAAGTAATGGCTGTAAAACCCTGACTGTCTGCTGGGAGGAGGAACCCCTTCTACAGCTCCTTTTGCAGAAGTGTCAGTACTTCCTGCTCCATAACCAAAGCCTGCTCGGGGCCCACCACAGTGGGGAGGACCCCTAGAAATCTGGGCGGACAAGAACCGAATTCTGAACCCTTTCCTATAGTGTGCAGGACCCACTGAGAAATATGTGGCAGTAGTTTCCACGCTTTCAGAAATTCTACTAGGGGAACCAGTCTCTCAAGACTGGCCTCTGGATTTGGTTGAACAGTCACCTCGGTGCCCTGAACGGCGAACCGGCAGGGAACAACCGAACTGGCAGCGTTGCGACCCTCCTCAGAGAGTCGCACCCCAGAGGACGCCGAGGAGAAACGATTTCTCAAAACCGTCCCTTCCCCGGAGGAGCCCTAAGAAGCCTGATAGCCTCGTTTTTTGCGACAGGACTTCCTGTCTAGGCTTTATTAGAGATGACGATAATCCTCAGATCTTGTCTACCTCTAAATAGCTCAGTTCCTACGACCCTCCTCGGAGGATCATTGGAAAAAGCAGGCACCTCGGCACCCTGAAACGGCGAACCGGCAGGGAAACCGAACTGACTGCACTACGACCCCCCTCGGAGGATCGTTTGGGGACACTGACACCTTGTTGCCCTGAACGGCGAACCGGCAGGAAAACCAAACTGGCAGCGCTGCGACCCTCCTCAGAGAATCGCACCCCAGAGGGCGCCGAGGAGAAACGATTTCTCAAAACCATCCCTACCCCGGAGGGAACCACCCTTAGAAGCCTGATAGCCTCGGCGTCAGGGCTTCCTCTTTGTCAAAGTTATTTTAGAGATAAAACAGTCCTCAGATCTTGCATATCTCTAACTAGCTAGACTGCTACCGCCACCCAGGTCCACTTCACTCGATTGTGGAGGAGCCCAAATGGTGATGCTCGTTTTGCACTCTGTGCTGCGAGGAGCTTAGTTGACCGAGACTGCTCCTGCCCAGCAGTCTCGGGAACATTAGTTTGGTGAGGAAGAAACCTCTGGAACGCCGCTGAATGGTTTATTTCTTAGTTTTTTTGAAAGCGGAGCGTCCAGAAGAACAGACATAATTTATCTTATTTTTCTTTATTTTTAAATCGGAAAAACGTATATATATATATATCACTCCGTGGCCACCAGCAGGAAAACAACCGAACTGGCCGTGCTGCGACCCTCCTCAGAGAGTCGCCCCCCCAGAGGACGCAGAGTAGAAATTATTTCTCGAAACTGTCCCTCCCCAGTATAGTTTATCTGTTTTTGCATGACGCAATTCTCGAATAGCGTCAGTGCTGACATCCTCACATTCATCCATGTCCTTATACTTTACCCACCAGCGCTGCCTAATAAAATTTATTTATTTAAGATGGCTGGTGGGTAGCTTCGGGGTTAAAAATGATGATGCCGACTCGGGAGAGAGAAAGCTCGCAAGCGTCTCTTTAACCCGAGGCACTGTCATACCATGATACTTAATACCCAAAGCATTACTATAGTTAGACGTTTGGGCATTAAACACATAAAATAGAAACCGGATTATTCCACGATCTCGACACCTCAGTGTGGAGATAGGGAAAAACAGCAGTCCCCGACGAGGAGGCTGAGATACAGAGTTTTTCTGTTTTTAGATATATTTCATCTAATAAACTCTTTTATTTTCACTCTCATAATGTTCAGCTGGCCAGTAAATATTTAACTAGCAACAGCACTAGATAAACCTCCTTGTAAGGCTCCTCTTTATTCAACAGAGTTATGAGCTGACCTATTTTTTTTTATTGAAAAATCAAACATCTGCCTTTTTCTTAATATCTTTATTTGTTTTGTTCTCTTTTTTCTAAACAAAACACTAACGATACCAATTCCTCGGAACTGGAAATCACCAGCACTGGATCTGACAGTTGAAAGCTGAGATAGGGCGGAGCCCGTCCCAACCCCCGCTGTCAGATCCGTCCCAAAATGCGAGTCCAAACCGTCCTCCTCGAACGCCCGGCGGGAGCGGAGTGTCCTCGCGGACAGCTTTTCGCAATGCTCACAGTCAGCCCACTCGAGAACTGACTGTGGCATGCTCCACTCCCAAATATATATATATATTGCAACTTGACAGACAACAATAAATATGACAAGGACAGAATACACAGATCGCTTGCTGAAGGCACAGAAGCTGTCTTGGTCTGTTTTCTGGTGTGCTTTATAGCTTCCTGGTCTATGACGTCACCCGCCTATGGCGTCTCGCTCTTCCATTGGACTGATTATACACGTGCTTCACGACGCAATCACGCAGAGCGTTCCCACCGCGTCTCAACACAGCTCGAGTTCCCTTGAAAGGGAACTAGATGTTTAGTAATTTCCTACAACTTAATTCTGAAAAAAAACAGAGATTCTAATTATTGGACAAACACTTCCTCACATACTAACCTAGAATACTGTCTAACATTTGATTAACACTAACACTTGACTTGCAGCTCTGGCAAGTCTTCGTCGTCGGTTAGGAACCTGGGTGTGCTCTTTGATACCAATCTTTCATTTGAAAGTCACGTGTCTAGTATCTGTTTAACCGCATATTTCCACCTTAAAAATATATCTAAATTACGTCATATGCTCTTAATGACAAATGCAGAACAGTTAGTTTCATGCGTTCATGACATCAAGGCTAGATTATTGTAATGCTATTATGGGTGGTGGTTGCCCTGCACGCTTAATAAACAAACTACAGCTGGTAATAATGCTTGGAGTTCTTACCAGAACCAAGTAGTATGACCATATTAGCCCGGTTCTGTCAACACTGCATTGGCTCCCTATTAAACATTGTATACATTTTAAGATATTGCTGATTACTTACAAAGCACTAAATGGTTTAGCTCCCCAGTACTTGAGCGAGCTCTTAACGCATTATAGTCCATCATGTCTATTGCAATCTCAAAATTCTGGTCAGTTGATAATACCTAGAATATCAAAATCAACTGCTGGTGGTAGATCCTTTTCCTATTTAGCACCAAAACTTTGGAACAGTCTTCCAAACATTGTCCGGGAAGCAGACACAGTCTGTCAGTTCAAATCTAGACTAAAACACATCTCTTTGACCTAGCATACACATACACATTATAGACCTCTATAATTCAATGATAGACTGCATAGATTAGGTCAGCCGGAACCGGGAACACTTCCCATAAATCCTGATGTACTTGTTACATAATAAAAAGGATGGTGTCTTCGCTAATATTAGATGCTGGTTGATCTTGATCAACGGCTTATTTTTCCACCTGAGATTGCCACCACTAACCTACGACCAGATATTGTTTTGTGGTCATGATCAGCACGCATTGTTCAACTGATAGAGTTAACAGTGCCATGGGAGGATGCGGTAGATGAGGCATATGAGAGGAAGAAACTGCGGTATGCTCATCTGGCCACTGAAGCAGAACAGCGAGGATGGAGAGTCCAGGTTTATCCAGTGGAAGTGGGTTGTCGTGGTTTTGTGGCACACTCTACAACCCGGTTCCTCAGAGACGTCGGATTCAGTGGCCAAGAGTTGCGTCGTACAGTAAAGAACTTATCTGAAGCAGCAGAAAGGAGCAGCAACTGGCTGTGGTTGAGACGGAAAGATTCTAGCTGGCTGTGTACAGGCCGCCATGCTACGGTTTCGTAGAATTCTTGAAAACTTGAAAGGTCTGTTGGTTTATTTGTATAGGTTGTATAGTATTTACAGTCATTACGTTCCTGTGTATATTGCGTGAATGACGGGTGGTTGGGCAGATATTGTGTTTTGCGGTAGGTGGTATGCCATACGGAACCGTTGCCACTGAAACTGCATATTAACGCACCAGTGGGGCTCGACAGCCTTAGTCAAACGGGTTGGCGCGTATGGTTGGGTTGCGGTGAGATTGTGGTTAGGTCTCAGCAGCAACTGTTGGTTTATTTGTATAGGTTGTATAGTATTTACAGTCATTACGTTCCTGTGTATATTGCGTGAATGACAGGTGGTTGGGCAGATATTGTGTTTTGTGGTAGGTGGTATGCCATACGGAACCGTTGCCACTGAAACTGCATATTAACGCACCAGTGGGGATCGACAGCCTTAGTCAAACGGGTTGGCGCGTATGGTTGGGTTGCGGAGAGATTGTGAGATTGTGGTTAGGTCTCAGCAGCAAGAGGGAAGTAGAGGTCAGTAAGCTGGGCTGAGTTGAGTGGGGGACGGAGGGGGGTGACTCTGGGACGCCAGAGTCACTGTCGAGCCCTCTTGAGGTGTCGTAGGCTAGTCGACGAAACACTGAGGACGGAAGGTGCCCACTTGAAGACCCTAGAGATGTTCCCTACTCCGCTCAATCCAGAGGGTTGTTATGGGGGACCGCACTGTGGTTGCAGCCGTTGTGTGTGCTGACGCGCAATACACTGTATTAACACCAGACAGAAGATTCACGTCACCAGATGGAAAGAAGCGTAAATGGATGGAGAAGCATAGGTTACTGTAAAGCTACGTCTTAGTTGGTGATTATCTAGGCGAAAGCCGAGTACAAATCAGCATGAAGTTTTAACATCTACTCTCGTGTAATGGAAATCATTTAGTCTCTTTTTTTATCCCGAGGTTTACCGCAGTCTCTGGATCTGATGAAGGACCTGTGCCTGGACACAACGACAGCGCAGTCCTGAAGTGTCAACTAGTCTCTACCTGTCACAGTGTCTGGTTTATGTTCCCTGGTGTCCACTAGAGGTCCTCTTTCCCCACGGTGTCATTCACGTTTGGAACTGCATTCCCCACAATCCTTGTCTGCGCTCATCACTGTTCATTGCACTCAGCTGTTCCCCATCATGATTGTCTTGTTCTGTATATAAATACCCTGCCTGTTTAGTGTTTGTTATGGAGTCCTTGTATATTGTAACACCACTTCTGGTAGCCTGTTTTTTTTTTTTGCCTGTTCTTGTTTGTTTTCTTGTTTTTGGATTGCCTTTTGGATTTTGACCCTTGCCTGGACTAGTTTGTGAGTACGGATTACCCTTTAAATAAAACTGCAATTGGATCTCTGTTTCCCGTGTGTGGATCGTGACAATACCGTAGTCTCTTCCCTTCACCTCTGTACTGATAAAACATTGTCAGGATGATTCCAGTTCACTTGGCTACGTGGAAACGATAAAAAATTCTGTATTATAAATTTTTCAAGGCTTGTACCTTGGAACCTATTTCATCGTTTGCGTTCTCGAGCCACCAGGCACTGTTTTGTGCAAATGAGCGGCCGGATCGCATTAAGGGTTTTCTGTTAGAACGGTGTCGTGTTAGCGGCCCCTAAGTTAATAACTAATGATCGTTGCGACAGAAGTGAATCAATCAAAACTAACTTTAGCTAGACAATAACTTTATTCAAGAGCTGCTGTAAAGCCAAAACAATCTGTCACTTTAATTTCCTATTATCACTGTAAAACTGCTTTGAAACAATCTATATTGTTAAAAGCGCTATATAAATGAAGGTGACTTGACTTGACTTTCCTGCAGGGTAGTCAGATTTACTCTGAAACTCTCCACCTCCCCCAGGTCCACATGCCTAGATCTGTTTCAGGATTTATGTATGTATATTTATGATATACAAATACATTAACAAATTCATTAACATGCTAAAACTATTTTGAGTTGTCATGAATAAACCTCTTTTATGTTTCAAAGAAAAATCATGAGTTTGAAAGGACATGAGGGTGACTAATTAACAAAATGTAATTTTTTTGACTAAAAAATGGTGCCAAATCTTAATGCAAACCTTTAAACTGCTTTTTCTTTCTTTCTCTCTTTCATGTGTTCCCTCTATCTTCCTTCCAATCTTTAGCTACAGAGTGATACAGGTCCTAGAAATTGATCCTAAAATAAACTTTTGGCAACATGCTTAAATAACACGCAAACATACATATACACGCACACAAAAAAGGAAGGAGAATAAGAGAAAGACTGACACAGTGCTTCTCAATGCAAATACAAAATCAGTTTAGCTGCACAAAGTGTTGTGGCTAATTCCTGTCTTCCCCAGAAGAAATGAACAGAGCGGATGAAAAGATCTCGACTGACGCCCGGATTGAATGCATGGAATATGCATCTCTGATTGGTTGTGTGAATGTAAGAAGAAATTCCAAATTAATTCGATGTGGGTATTTTGTCTTAAGTAGTGAGGGAGGGGTTAGGGGGTTTCCTTAATTGTCTCCGTTGTTCTCCTTTGCCTCGGCTCTCGCATTGAGCCATAATGTGCCTAGTTTCCTCATTCCAGGGCAGAAAGAGCTTTGCGGAATTTCTAAATTTGAAGATGTTGGCACCGAATTGCAGGACTGGCGGTGGGGAACGACTGGAGCGAGCATGTTCTGCTTGTGGGATATCAGAGTGGCAGTTTTTAAGGATGAATATGCATCTTCAGTATGGTGCGCCACCAGAGCCAGGAGGCATTCTGTTGATGGACCATGTAGGCATCTGGGAGAGTACAATAAAATGTGTTTAAAACAGGGTTGGAAAGCAAGCAGAAAAAACCAAATGATAGAGTGAAAAAAAAAAGTGAAAGAGCAAAAAAACTAGCACCTATGTTTAGTTATTCTAAGCCACCAACATGAATTGAAGGTTAAATAAAGAACACAAAATATGATTCATAATTTTTATTTTAGAAATCATTTCATGTAACTTTTTAAAATAACCCACTGCCTGGTTTAATGTGAAAAATAAACCATTATCTATGTTCATAGTGGCTACATAGCACTTCCTGATGAAAAGACCAGCATAATTGTTTTTGAAGACCTGCTAGTTGAAGTTAATTGATAAAGGAAGTTTTGCTGGTTAAGATGACAGGACACAATGACAACAGAATCCAAAACATATTTTGTTGTTTTCAGTATAGAATTGTATTAATCATTGCATATATTTATAGGTATATTTATAGGAAAATAGGAATTGTATTACTGTTATAAAAGAAATAAAATAATTATAATTCATCCTATATCGTAGTTTGTTCTACAGAGCTATCCATAATCAATCAATTTACATTTTACATTTATTCATTTAGCTGACGCTTTTATCCAAAGCGGCTTACAATTGCTATATTTCAGAGGTCGCACGCCTCTGGAGCAACTAGGGGTTAAGTGTCTTGCTCAGGGACACATTGGTGTCTCACAGTGGATTCGAACCCGGGTCTCTCACACCGAAGGCATGTGTCTTATCCACTGCGCCATCACCATCCCCAATCACAATCAATCAGTCAATCAATCAATCAATCAATCAATCAATCAATCAATCAATCAATCAATCAGTCAATCAATCAATAAATAAATGTGACTTTTTTGTAGTCTGGGGTAAAAAGGCATTTTTTGGCAGATAAACAAATGGCTTTTCAGTTTTCACCCAAACCACAAAAGGTCACATCAAAACAAACTGTATCAGCAAGTTTAATTTAGCCCTTAATAACTATACATCTGGAAATGTTTAATTTCTTCCTTTGACACACGTGGTACATAGCAAGACCTGGCTGACATGAGATGGCACCGCAGTTCAATACAGCCATGATTATCTGTGGCCTCAGAGAGGCCCCCTTTGGTATTTGAGCTTCAGGCTTCAATTAAAACTCCATGCCTGCAGAGAAGGCCAAAAGGCCAGCATACTGCAGAGACTCTTTAAAAACAGCAGGCTCTTGCTGACCCTGTAATGAATTTCCCAGTCCGCCTTCACGCAAAAGAACAAAAATGGCTCCCTGAAGTCCTCTGGAGTCCATCCTCTAAACCATTCCCTCTTCTCATCCTTCCCTCCCTTCTCGTGCCCTCCGCCCTCAACCATGGCCTTGAACTTCACCCCCCTCTTAACTCAGGATGTGATCGCTAGTCTCTGCCTGACACTGAATGTTCCTCCAGAGGTTTTCTAAAATGAGACAAAGAACATAGAGAGTGACCCCATCCAAATGATCAAACTATGGTCTCCTCCTCCAGAGAGAAGCTAACTAAAAGAATAATATGTTTGCCACATCCCAGACTTTACCAGATGGAACGACAGACAAACAGAGAGATAGAGAGATAGAGAGACAGACATATAGATAGATAGATAGATAGATAGATAGATAGATAGATAGATAGATAGATAGATAGATAGATAGATAGATAGATAGATCTGCTCACAATAGACTGACATTTAGAAGACTTTTAGTGGGCCCAGAACAGGTCTCTGAGGTACTCACCATCTGCGGGACTGAGGCCCCTTGCCGCAGAGATCATGGACAGAGAAGGACTGCTGTGCAGTGAGCGGATGTAGTCCATGTAGGGGTTAATGTATGGATGTGGGGGGTTAAAGGGCGACTCCGCCCCCACTGAAGGGTTTCGGTGCGGCGAGATCCGGATAAGGGAGATATCAGAAAATGCTGGGCTGGCTGCCAATGCAGGAGGCCTGGAATCAGAGACGAAGAAAAGCATTTAAGCACCTTAGGAGTCTTTTTCAGATGGTGTATTCTTCCACCATTCAGCGGGGTGGGATGTTCCAAGTCTTTGGGTTTATTTGCAAAATGTCATGTTAACTGTGCATGTACAAACCAAAGCACATGCATACATTTAGCATGAAGCATAGAAGAAAACAGAGCTCAGCACAAGCCACAAAAGCTCGGCATGTGATCTATTCTTTCTGGATCCCTGCTCCAGGTCTAGCATCTGCACAGAATGGTGTAGGAGCTTGAGCAGGAAATGAATGGTGGCACTATCTATCGGCCTCCATCTGCAGGGCCAAATCACAGAGTGAGAGGGAGGGAAAAAGCCCAAACTAAATTCCAACTTCTTCCTCGCAGACATTTCCTAAGATCAAAGCCAGCTTTCAAAACATCACATTTTAATCAGACAGAGACGGCCAGGAATTCTTACCGCTACCCACAATGCCTTGCCAGATCTTCTTGAGATGGTGAGTGTCACTCAGTCTGCTGAGGATTTTGTTGTTACCTTAAACAGCCTCTATTCAACCATTATTGTTTTAGTTTTCTTCAAGCAGGACTGTCAGTGTGGGTTTGCATGAATTAGTATGAGGAAAACCAAATACAGTTTGTTTCTTCTGTATGAATTTAATGAATAATGGGCTTTTAAGAAAGAATAAAATAAAATGAAGAAGATAATCTTCACTATTGCTCAAAAATCTGAAAATGTTTGGCCTAATTACTCTAAAATAATAATTACTGACTCTTGCAAACGTACTCGACACACACACACACACACACACACACACACACACACACACACACACACACACACACACACACACACACACACACACACACACACACACACACACACACACACACACACACACACACACACACACACACACACACACACACACACAAAACAAAAGTTCTGTAGATAACTTTGATTTCAAATGACCTCTCTGAAGGGCCAGATGGACTCAATTACAGTCTAAAGCTTGTCCACTCTGAATTGTCTCCTGTTGGCCTCAGGAGTCTACTTCACCAGCCACCAATGAAAGAGATTGGCCTGTTTCTTAAAATGAAGAACTAAAGCAGAACCAACAAAACTCTTTCTTAAAGTGTCTTTAAATCATTCATTAAAATTCTAAAGGGTTTTAGGCAAGCTGAAAGTGAATGGAGATTATTTTGTATATAAGCAATACAGCATTGAACCTGATTTAATAGCTTTCATTTCAAATAATCAGAAAAAAAGAAAAGAAAAAAGTCACTTATTCTTTGAATCTACATGGAATCAGCACTTACATCCAGTTCTGTTGTAGTTGATTAAAAACTAACACTATTAAAAATAGCTTTCTTTGATTGAAATTAAGCTGAATTAAAATTAGATAAATATTAGATAGCTAATTAGATTAGAAAGCTAAATAGAAAAAAAGCACAAAATTACTAAAACTTTAACTAAAACTAAAATGAAAACTGAAAATATTAAAACGATGGCTGTCAAAATTAACTCGTTAATGCATGCGATGATTTTTTTTTTTCAATTTAACGCATTCAAATATTTAACGCAATTATGCTGCGTAGCATCTGTTTTTTCCATCATCCTTTAGCTAGCATTACATTATATGATCACGCTCTTATACGTGCAAATGCTTTTAAACCAATCAAGCACGACAAGACACAAAAGAGTGCGGCTCAGGGCTCAGTGCAGCACTGTCTTCCGTGCGTCTGTGAATCTCCTGTCTATGTGACACACACGGGTCATGCGCACAGAAAGTCACTTCAGACAACGTGTCGGCCACATTGAGTTTTCTTTTGCACTTGAACGGACAAAAACACACAAAATTCCCATTTTTTTCAACCCCTTCTTTAATATGCATGACCATAAGATACACATACACAACAACATACATTGCTGGATACAAAATAAATAGACAAATAAACAAATCTATACAAAAACAACAAAAACAAATACACTTAACTGTAAACTCACATTATTTAACATCTAATTTATCCACACCTTGATTATATGCATTATTTCATGTTTCATGATCATCTGTCCAAGAACTTTAGAAGAGGGCTCCATATTTTTAAAAGCAGTCATTTTGTTTCAAAGTGACGCAGTCATTTTCTTAAGTGTGTCTACTAATAAATTGAACCATTGGGTAATAGATTTTTTTGTTATCCTTCCAGTTTAATAGTATTACTTATTTTGCTAATATGGATAAGGTAAAGATAAACTTTACTTTTACTTTCATGTTACTTTTGAAGCGCTAATATGAGAAAGATCTCCTTACAGAATTACTGAAGGGAATTTAGAGAGATTCAAATCTAGGATCACTTCAAGTTTATATATAATTTCTGACCAGATTTTCTTTATGTATGTACAGTTCCAGAAGGAGTGGATATAATCATCTATACTATTTTGACTATGTACATTTATTAGTGTTGGCATGGCCCATGAGAGACAGTTTACTTTTTGTGATGTATACTTAATATAGTGTTTTGATTTGTAATAACTGTTTTCTGGAATTACTAGATATGACAAACGTATTTTTGCAAAGTTCTGAAAGGTCTAGGTTAGTATATTCAGAACTAGATCGTTATTCCATTTATCTGTAGGTAGAGAAATTATGGAATCATTGGAGGCTAGGGTATTATAAATCCGTGATAATAATTTGATAAAAGGTACAGATTTAATTTTGTAAAAAAAGTTTATGATTACTACTCACAAAGCTATTAATATTAAATTTACTTTTAATAGCTTCCATTAATTGTATGTAATAATAGCGTGTGTTTTCTGGAATATTGTATTTTTAAAGTAGTCGTTTCAAAAACATATCCTTAGTTTAATATTCCTTTCTCTTTCATTTTTAGGAAGAGAAAATATTTTTTGTTGATAGTAAACATATTGTTGTTCCATAATGGTGTCCAAGGAGGAGGTGAAATGAAAAATACTGTTAGCTGTCCACCACGTAAACAATGTTGTAAGATATTTAAAACAATTATGTTTCTTAATGTTGTTTTCAATAAAAGGGATATTTTTATTTTTGTATTTCTTGAATTAATGAATTAATTCTATATCTTTCCAAGCTAAAACTAAATCACTATACCAATATTTAATGTAACTTGTATTGCTAAGAAATGGTAGTAGAAATGTGGTGCATATAAACCTCTGAGAGGTTTGGGTTTCTGTACGGTTGTGAGTTTCACTCTTGGTTTCCGTCATCACTTCTCTTGACTGAATAACTTTTGTAGCTTTAATAAAAATTAATCTATATTTAATTTATAATTTATGCAGTGAAGAGTGCAGTATTTGATAACTTCAATTTCTGTATATTTCATACCAGTTAGATCAGATATTTAAAAAATACTGTATTTATTGTTTCTACATTAATTTGAAGTTTAAATGTCAAATTATTACAATATAAAATATGATAAAAACTTTAATGTTAGGTGTGATTAATCACAATTAATTACAGAAAAACGAGTACTTCATTCATTATTTTTCTTATTGATTGACATCACTAATTAAAATAAAAGCGAAATAATATCAAAATATTAATAAAACTATAATAGTATAGAATTAATTACGGTCTACATCATGCTAATTTCAAGTTTTACTAATTCTCTGCAAATTCTCTGTTTGTTAAGTAAAACCATACTTTAAGCAAAATAAACATTTAAATAAATACTGATGTTAATAACTACAGTAACACTTCAATTCAATAGTCCACTTTAGATATTCTAACTACATGTCAACTACCAGTCATTAGAGTATTAGTAGACTGTCTGTTTAATATCTGCTAACACTTTATTTTGATAGTCCCCCAACTGACATTCTACTGATTGTAAGTAACATTGCAAGTACATGTCAAGTAGTCAGTATTAGACCTAACAGTCGACTATAATCTAATGAGCGTTAGTAGACATGTAGTTGCAAAATATTATAGTTGTAATAGGATTTTACGATTATAAAGTCACACTAAACGTTGTCTATTCATCTCTGAATGTCAAATGACTTTGCAGTACTTTTCAAGATGAAAGATTGTGCCAGTTTTGAGTTTACCAGATCTGTTCAGGTTCACATATTAACGAAGATGTGTTTCGCTTTTGGAATGTCTGACCCAACTGCTTGCCATGTTCTCTCATAGGCACTAAGGGCCATTTTGCACGTCTTCAATCACAAGACATGTTTATACTTCCTCCCCTAAAACACACTCCCATACCCATGCTACAGCATACTGGTAGCATGTGTGTTCAGGCATGCAAATGTGAGTGACAGCACACTCAGGGTGTGTGTCTTTATAATGTGGAAATATCAGCAAACTACTAAAGGGGGGAATGTAAAAAAAAAAAACTCATGCCTTATCTATGCAATGGAGTATGGCCCCGATCGCCTAAACTAAACAAACACGTACATACATACACACACACACGCACACACGCACGCACGCACGCACGCACGCACGCACGCACGCACGCACGCACGCACGCACGCACGCACACACACACACACACACACACACACACACACACACACACACACACACACACACACACACACACACACACTTTCATGATGAATCTTTTATGACAATCATGACAAAATAACCTACAATTATTATTTATCTCCAATCATGACACTTTACTAAAGAATCAATATTTGCAATAGTAGCTTTCACACTGCTAAAAAAATCAATCGCCCTTAGCACTGGCAAAAACAAACCTGACATGAACTGCACTGAATTTACACCCCCTCAGACCTATATATTGATTGCTACCATATTAAAATACAGTACTTTTAGTGGTAACTCTACAAACTCATTCTTAACTTGTTTTAGAAGGTAAGGGAAAACAAACGGCCACTTGTTTCTTATTTTACAAATATACAGTTTTATCAGAAAGAATGCAAGATAAACTGATACATATTGTTCAAAAGTTTAGAGTTTAATGCTTTTGAAAGAAGTCTCTTATGCTCACCAAGGCTGAATTTATCTGATCAGAAATTATGTTTTATAATATTGTTTATATGTCCATGTCAAGACCATTGCTGAGTCAGGGCTGACAACTTTTGCTTGGAGTGAGAATTATGGAAAGGGGGGAATGTAAAAAAAAAAAAAAAAAAAAAAAAACCTTGCATGATTGTCAAAACATTTGGTCTCTAATTTTATTAAGTTTAGTGACGACATGTTACAATGTTCACATGGTACAATGACTGCTAGGCTACTGTTTTTATTATAGCTTGACAGAAATTTCTCGATTTCAATTCAATTCAATTCTTGTGATTTGATTCCGAACTTGATTCAATATCGATTAATTTGGATAACTATTAGGTACAGAAGATCCATGTTGTTTTTTCTCAAGAAAAAAAATCACCTAATGATGTTAACATAGGAGAGCCCTGTCAGCTGGTATTATTATTAAAAATAACCAAGGTTATTTTATGTTAAAAAGGTTAAAAATAACAACTCAAATTAAATAAAATGCATTTTTTATTATAATAACAACAACGTTATAATACTTTAATGATATAAGTAAAAATATAATAAATGCACATATTTAGCATAATACTCTATAGGTAATGTTTCTAGCCAACAAACGTGCTTTGGTCATTAAATGGCTTTCCTGAGGTAAATGTAACATCATGTGCTATGTAACATCACGTGACCTATTTTTGCTGTTGAAAAACACTTATTGATCGATATTATGTAAGAGGCATATACATTTTGGTAAGTTGTATTGTATCTTTCAACATTTCCTATTGTTCATTTGTGTTTATTTACTATTAATTAGTAGTAAACAGTAAGAGATGATCAGTTCATGTGCCACCTGATCTGAGGTCTGAGGTCTACAGCGATCTGTCATCACATTTACGAGTGCAAAAACGGTATTTATTGTTTGAATTTCGTTATAAAATCGACCAGAATCTGGGAGCTGAGAATTTGTTTCATATCAAAAAGTAACCTGCTCTGTCTTGTGTGTCAGTGTTGCTTCGCGATTTTTCTCTGCGTGAGAAAATGGATGTGCGTCATGAGAGTGTGTGAAAAGTGTCAATGGAGTGAGTCTCACACTGAATGTGTGAGAGTTGGCAGCCCTGGCTGAGCATTTTCTCCTTAAAACTTCAGTGAACAAAGACTATGCTTCAAAAAAGCATGTTCGAAATCGCTGGTGTTTCTTACGTAACAAACTTGTAACGTCAACGTGTCGGCGGTCTTTAGCATATCATTAACATCCCAATAGCAAGGGAGTCTCAAGAGAAGCCAGGATATCCCGGTATATTTGTATGTTGATATGAAAATCGGGTAGATTTAGCAATATGCCGGATGTATGATGTATATTACGATGTTATGATGAACTAAATCCCCTTCTCCACTGACGCTCTGAGTTGTTCAAAGCATTTGTAAGGATGCTGAATTTTAGAAGGCAGCTGACTGACTCTGACATGGCGAATGTGGACATGGTTTGTGTAACATTACCAACAAATTGTTAGCTGTTTGATAACATAGTCAAGCAAAAGGCTAATCACATTAGTTACCATTATGTGTCCGACGTTGTAAAGAGTGATACCACTGTGCAGCATTTACTAATGTAACTTGGGTAAAGTTGACCAAGTGGATCTCTGAGATGTGTGATTAAGTTGAGGAAGGGCTAATTTGCTTATTCATGGATCCGAGTATACTAAATGTGTAGTTTTCAAGGTTGTCCATTTGAAATACAGATTTGAAATCCTTAAACATTAGTAATTCCACCTCTTGAATAGTTATATATGAACAGGCCGAGGGAGAGAAAGGGATAGAGAGGGCTCCACATATGAAAACCATTACCTGCCCCCCCCCCCCCCCCTTCCACAAAGACAAACACTTTTTCGTTGTTCTCTGTCACTCATTCTCTCCTTCTGCACGTTGTCACATGTTCATTCTCCTCGTTCTCCTCATGAGGCTGTGCTTGCAGCTTAAATGAACACATTTGGACTGACGTGCTTGTGTTATTCTTCAACAGGAAATGGTGTCAGGCCATGTTAATATTATGCTGGCAGCAGACGTTGTGACTTTTGCGGTTTAAACAAACTGGTGTAACGGCTCCCTGCAATGATCAGAGCAGCCGGTCTGCAATATATACTTGTGGTGAGAGTAAAATAAATATTAGCTTGCATCAGCTTACATTGTTGTGTCTGATTCAAAAAGAAGGCACACTAAACTTTGTTCCTCTCAGACTGTGTAAACATAATTTGAGCTTAATTAGTGATTATGTTCAAGGTCACAAGTGCCAATAAATAAATAAATAAATTACTGTTTCTATATAATAGTAGAATATAACATTTTAAAATATTAACAAACATGCTAAAATGTAATACTTAACAGAGGTTTGTTCTAAGTATGAGCAATAAAATAATAATGATCGTTCTTAACAGCTAGGTCATAAAATAAGTAATGATCACAAGAAAATGAATAAAAATGGACAGTAAGTGTCATCTGTCTTTTATTTCCCAAAATTGACAGGAAGTCTGAATTGAGCTCCCTGATTGATGCAAGATATAATGAGATCCCATAGTTCTCTGACTAGAGCACAAGTTCTTCTTGGAGCACAATGCCAGAACCCCGGCACAGCAGCGAGAGAAATAGACGAGACAGAGGATAGGGGAGAAAAAAGAGTGGGCATAGTAGAGCAAGGGGTGTAGGAGAGTGGTGAAAGAGAGGAGAGGACAGGAGAACGATGAGGGGAAACGGGAGATGGCCCCTGACAGCGGAAACAGCGGCTCTTTAATGTTTCTCTTTTCTCAGAGATCAAAGGAGAGAGAGAGAGAGAGAGAGAGAGAGAGAGAGAGAGAGAGAGAGAGAGAGAGAGAGAGAGAGAGAGAGAGAGACAAAAAAGCTTAGAAAAGTTTAAAAGCTAACCTGAGAGTAAGAAATAAATAACAAGAGGGGTTGAGGAAAGCTCAGGGTGTGAGGAATGTCGTATGATTCACTAGCTGGAGAGATAACATGACATACATTAATGAATATTGACTATAGAGCACAGAACAAAAAAAAGCACGTATGAAAATGCTTGTGCCAGCTATTAGCAGATAAAAGGCAGTGTGTGTTAAGAGTGAATACTGAAACCTTATGTCAGTATGTGTGTAAATATTAATGGACTATTGAACCATTTGGCCAAAAGTGTTGCCTTTAAAAAACTTATTTACATTTCTGTAAATAACATAAATGTTTAGCTACATTCAGAACACTAGCTTAAAGGGATTAGTTCATCTAAAAATGAGAAGTCTGTCATCATTTACTCACTCTCATGCTGTTCCAAACCTTTATGACATTATTTTCTAACACAAAATAAAATAGTTTAAAGAATGTTGGTAACCAAACTGTTTTGGTGACCATTGACTTTCATTGCATGGACAAAAAAGAAAAGAAAAAGAAAAGAAAAAAATCGTCTTCAGAAGTAATAATGTCACAAAGGTTTTGAACAACATGAGGGTGAGTAAACAACATTTTTTGGAAAAATTGACTCATCCTTTATTATTTACTCTACAGTAGTGTTGTTTTAAATAGTATGTGAATCAGAACACATTAATAATAATAGCAATAGTAAAATTAATGCTAGTATGTTATTCTGAACAACAATAGCATACTACTATTTCCGCTATAGTAGCAGTGTTGTTCTCAATGCAGCCAACCTTTTTCAAACAGATTTCATAGACACTCCCCTTGTCTTCCATTGGTTGGACAAAAAGATACTCCCGCTCCGAACACATGCCATTGTTGTGATATCTTCATTGAGCCACAGTGTTTGCAGTTTTCAAGGAAATCAACCTACAAATCACTGCATATTAAGTGGAAGGAGAAAGCCTTTTTGCATCAAATAAATACATATTTGATGCAAAATCTCCCAGTCGACTCGTCGATTTATTGGTCGATATGTTCTGGCTCGACCAAAATTCTGATTGGTCGATTTTTTGCCATGCTAATTTCATCAGGTGGAAAGCACTAATTGCTAATGGGGGTGTTTTCAGAGCACCACTGTTTCACAGGTAACAGTTTGTCTTCAGAACAACCCCCTTGTTTTCACTTTTTTTGGATTAGCCCACTTTTTTGGGATTTGGATTTGGATTTGCATATCACAGCTCGACTACAAACATGGCATATCACCTAAAAACCGTAAGCTAACCTGTCTGCGTTAGTTTGCCCCGTCTGTTTTGAGTAGGCTAAATGAACATATCAGAATTGGCATAGTTCAATGTTTTAGTCTAATAATCGTTTTATAACTGCAGGCGCACCCACCCGCAATGACGGTAGCATCCCCCAGACACACCCAGACCACGCTGGATGTTAAAGGAGAACGTAGAGACAGTACCATCGTGGAGCCATCTTTGGAAAACAGTCTCGACCAGTCGAACGCCGTGCTACGAGCTGAACTGTGACTTGGAATCTCACAGTTCAGCTCACTTAGCACGGCGTTAGTAGTTCGACTGGTCGAGGCTGTTTCCCAAAGATGGTTCCTGCCTGTATACGCGATGGTACTGTCTTTATAAAGTATATTATTATTAAACTGTCTGTACACTTACAAAGTTCTCAGTGCTTAGGTTTGTATGTAGATACCCTCATTAAGCTACCGTGTTAGTGTGGGGGTATTTTGAGCCTTGTTAGTGGTATTAACTAGCGATCTCTTTTTACTTATTATATGCCCCATATACTAGCGTTATAAGCTAAACAGTTTTTAGAGATAAAACTCTTTCCACTCGATTATCATGAAAACAAAACCCAGAGAACAGTCGACTCGGTACCAACGTGTTATTACAACCCAGGTTCATTTTGCGCCGGAGTTCTCCTTTAAGCCTCCTCTATCATCCAAACGCAAAAATAATATCACAGAAGGAATTGTCGATTTTTTTTTTTATTAAAGTGGACGTGCCTTGTGTGTTTAAGAGTAAAAGCTTTAAAGGTAATAGTCTATTCATGTCTCAGCCATGAAGCTGAGCTTCAGCCTCGCTCTGTGCGAGGACATGCACAGAGCGCCTGAAACGATAGTGTCTGTCAGTTATTATAACATATGACAAAAATAATTGTCTAAATTATGTTGCATATTCCTCAACAGTTTTTGTGCTGATATTACTAGTTGACATAGTACTATTTTCAAAAATCATAGGTGATTATATTGCGCAGGTGCACGTGATGCAACGCTGTCAGAGCCGACAGAGTGTGTCATTTCAGTGCAAAATAATTTGGTCAAAAACGATTTAATTTACTGCAAATAGCCTACTAGTTTTTTTATGTTTATTTCTAATTTATTTAGGCGGACAAGGCTACCAAGTACTGCGCAGCTAAATAACCGGTGAGAGGATTTCTGAACAAAAAGGGGAAGAATAGTGTCCTCCCTTATTTGTGAATTTATGTTCCTTTCACACCCACAGTCAATGAGATACAGAGAAGAGGTTGAGATGAAAGGGATGAGAGGGGGAATGGGGTGGAGATAAATGTTAAACTTAATGAATAGCGCCTCCCTTTAGGACCACCAGGGACCGCCTCACTTTCCCAGAGAGAGAGAGAGAGAGAGAGAGAGAGAGAGAGAGAGAGAGAGAGAGAGAGAGAGAGAGAGAGAGAGAGAGAGAGAGAGACAGAGAGAGACAGAGAGAGACAGAGAGAGACAGACAGACAGAGACAGAAAGAGATACAAATGAGATTAAGTTCGGCTTTGTAGTTTATCTCTAATTTCCTACTATGAACTTTTCATTTTGGGTTCATCTTGAGACAAAATACCCCTATACTGCATGTATGGCCACAGCTACCCACATGTCCACACACACACACACACACACACACACACACACACACGGTTTCGCTATATTTGTGAGGACTCTGCGTAGGCAGAATGGTTTTTATGCTGTACAAAACTGCATTTTTACATATTCAAAAAAATATAATTTTGTATGTTTATTAACCCATTTCCCTTGTGGGGATCGCTGGCTGGTGCCCACAATGTAGGTGACCACAGGTTTTACTATCCTCATGGGGAAGCACACACGTACACACACTCTGCTTACAAACCACATCTATACAGTATAAACCTTTTAAATACTTCAAGATACAAATCCCTTGCAAGATTTTAAAGTTTAGATTAATAAATTGTTTGCATAATCAAAAATAAATAAATATACATTTTATTTAAAAAGCGTCTCGGTTATGTATGTAACCCTCGTTCACTGAGTAGGGAACGGAGACGTTACGTCGGATGACGACGAATGGGGGTTTCGCTTAGAACACCTATCGACTTCGAGTATTACAAAACGAGCCAATGGCGATGAAATGCCATGGGTCTGCGGAATTTGCATAGCGTGTCTCCGCCCCACCGCGTGGGTATAAAAGGAGGACGCCGGCAACATGCAGGTATGTCTTCGCTGAGGAGCCGAGACTGAACTCAGGCGTCTGCCCAGCGGTACAGCGGAAGTGGAAGGGAGACGTAACGTCTCCGTTCCCTACTCAGGGAACGAGGGTTACATACGTAACCGAGACGTTCCCTTTCGTAGTCACTCAGAGTTACGTCGGATGACGACGAATGGGGGTCCCCATGAAATCACGCCACCTTCACAGCTGTCTTCCAGTGCCCTGCGAAAGTCTGATCCCCCTGTCGTGATACTGGCACGGACGAAGGAGTCCTACTTAACACAGGAATACCAAGGTACACTGGGAAGCATATCTCAGAGGAGATATGCCGCAGCTTGCCTACCCGTAGGGAGGACTTAAGAACACACATATGGCCGGAGGGCTTCATATGGAGGAACGCTGGAGTGACCAGCCCGAGGGGTGACAACTTTCAACTCCAGGAGTGGCAAGGTGGCTTGCCAAGGGAAAGACACATGCTCAAGGAGGCTTACAGTGGAAATACACATGTGGGGGTTAATCAGGGAGGAACAATGCACACGGAGGCACCTAGCCGACGCACAGGCAATAGACACTGGTGCCAGCGTCAACAGTGCTGGAGGAACTCAGGGGCTTCAGAGAGGAAGGCTCACCTGAGGAATAATCGCACCTATCCAGTCCGTGGAGTGGAATGGCGAGCAAGCGAACACAACTGAGCGGGTCCAGTACTAGCTGACTGAAGCGAGTACACGAGAGGACACAGGCTCCACTCGGAGATTATAAAATCTGGCGAATGTGTTGGGTGTCGCCCAGCCTGCAGCTCTACAGATGTCTGCCTAGGCGAGGCGCCATGCGCTAGAGCCCAAGAGGAAGCCACACTCCGGGTGGAGTGGGCTGTCACACCAAGGGGGCACGGTCAGCCTTGCTGTTGGTAAGCCAAAGCAATGGCGTCCACTATCCAGTGGGACAACCTCTGCTTTGAGAGAGCTTTCCCTTCAGTCTCCCACGATAACAGACAAAGAGCTGGTCTGAGGTCCTGAAACACTGCGTCCTGTCTACGTAGGCACGGAGAGCGCGTACTGGACAGAGCAGTGCCAAGGCTGGGTCTGCCTCCTCCAGGGGCAGCGCTTGCAGGTTCACCACCTGGTCCCAGAAGGGAGTGGTGGGAACCTTGGGCACATATCCAGGCCGGGGTCTCAGGATCACGTGAGAGTGACCGGGCCCGAATTCCAGGCACGCTTCTTCAACGGAGAATGCGTGCAGGTCCCCTACCCTCTTGATGGAGGCCAATGCAACCAGGAGCGCTGTCTTTATAGACAGGAATTTAAGCTCAACTGATTGCAGAGGCTCAAAGGGAGGCCTCTGTAAGGCATTATACACCACTGAGAGGTCCCAAGAGGGAAAGAGAGGAGGACGAGGAGGATTCAGTCTCCCTCTCAGGAGCCTGACCATCAGGTCGTGCTTCCCCAGAGACTTACCTTCAACTGCTTTGTGATATGCGGCGATAGCGGCCACATACACCTTCAGGGTGGAGGGAGACAGCCTTCGCTCCAGCCCATCTTGCAGGAAGGAAAGCAGGACAGTGATCGGGCATCTCCTGGGGTCTTCTCGGCGAGAAGAGCACCAGTTGACGAAGAGGTTCCACTTCGACGCATAGACATGTCTCGTGGACGATGGTCTAGCGGAAGTGATGGTAGCCGCCACCGCAGGTGGCAGGGTACTCAAACCTGCCTCGTCCCGTCCAGGAGCCACACTTGGAGCCTCCAAGGATCGGGTCGAGGGTGCCAGAGGGTGCCCCGTCTCTGAGAAAGGAGATCCTTCCTCAGAGGAATTGGCCAAGGAGGTGCTGTCGCGAGGAGTATCAGTTCGGAGAACCAGGTCCGGACGGGCCAGTACGGCGCGACCAGAATGACCTGCTCCTCGTCTTCCTTGATCTTGAACAGGGTCCGTGCGAGAAGGCTCACTGGGGGAAACGCATATTTGCGTAGGCCCTGCGGCCAGCTGTGCACAATTGCATCCGTGCCGAGGGTGCCCTCGGACATGGAGTAATACAGGGCGCAATGGGATGAGTCGTGGGAGGCAAACAGGTCTATCTGTGCGTCCCCGAACTGGTCCCAAACCAGCTGGACCAACTGGGGATGGAGTCGCCATTCGCCGGGAATGGGCCGAAACCGTGACAGCTCGTCGGCTGCAAGGTTCCAATCTCCCGGAAAGTAGATAGCACGAAGGGACCTCAGGTGCTTCTGACTCCATAAGAGGAGGTGGCGTGCGAGTTGCGACATACGGCGGGAGCGTAGACCACCCTGACGGTTGATGTACGCTACTGTCGCGGTATTGTCTGAACGGACTAGTACGTGTTGACCCTTGAGCAACGTGCGAAAACGGTGCAGGGCAAGGCGTACTGCCGGCAACTCGCGGCAATTGACATGCAGAAGGCGCTGGGGTCCTGTCCAGGAGCCCACGGCAGCATGTCCGTTGCACATGGCGCCCCAGCCCGTGGAAGAGGCGTCTGTGGAGACAACAACATGCCTGGAAACTCGTTCTAGGGGAACACCGGCCCGTAGAAAACTGAGGTTCCTCCACGGGGTGAAGGTCTGATGGCAGGTCAGAGTTACTGGAACTCGGAGCGTGCCATGACGCCATGCCCACCTCGGGACTCGATCGCGAAGCCACAGCTGAAGCGGTCTCATATGAAGCAATCCGAGCGGCGTTGCCGCGGCTGCAGAAGCCATATGCCCCAGGAGCCTCTGAAACAATTTCAGTGGGACCGCACTCTTGCCATCGAACTGTCGAAGACAAGTCAGCAGTGAGTGTGCGCGCTCGCTCGTAAGCTGCGCGGACATAGCGATCTAGTCGATCTCCATACCGAGAAACGAGATCCTCTGCACGGGGCAGAGTTTGCTCTTCTCCCAGTTGACCCGAAGGCCCAGACGGGCTAGGTGCCGGAGCACTAAGTCTCTGTGTTCGCAAACCTGATCTCGAGAGTGAGCCAATATTAGCCAGTTGTCAAGGTAATTCAGGATGCAAACCCCGTGTTCGCGTAGGGGAACAAGGGCTGCCTCGACGACTTTTGTAAAGACGCGAGGAGACAGAGCCAACCCGGAAGGGAGAACCGCGTACTGGTATGCCTGCCCCTCGAAAGCAAACCGGAGAAACGGTCTGTGTCGAGGTAAATGGAGACATGAAAGTAGGCGTCCTTCAGGTCTATCACTGCAAACCAATCCTGTGGCCGCACGCATTCGAAAATGCGTTTGGCCGTGAGCCACTTGAACGGCAGCCTGTGAAGGGAGTGGTTCAAGACGCGCAGATCCAGGATCGGCCGTAACCCACCGTTCTTCTTGGGGACAATGAAGTACGGGCTGTAAAACCCTGACTTCATCTCGGCTGGAGGGACAGTCTCGATTGCACCCTTCGTCAGCAGGGTAGCAACCTCCGCTCTCATGATAGGGGCATTGCCACCGACCATAGTGAAGCGAACTTCCCTAAAGCGTGGACGGAGACCGTGCGAACTGAATCGCATAGCCGCGCCTGATAGTTCGGGAGACCCAGCGGGACAGGCTGGGAGCTCTAACCAAGCTGCCAGAACTGAAACAGCGGGGTCATGCGAACCACAGACGTCCCCCGGAGGGGCAGCGAAGCGGAGTGACCGGCCCAGGCGAGGGTGGCATAGCGGCCCGGTGCAGGGGCATGGTCATGCTCCGCGTCCTGACAGAGGAGACCAGGGAAGGACCAGTGTTCCACGGGGGTCTGCTCTGCCAGTGGTCTGGCGACAGAAGGGGACAGGGGCGAAGCGGTCCGTGGACGGCACGCCGTGTTAACCGCCTCTGGGACAGAGGGGGACGAGGAGAGCACGGCTTGTGGGCGGCGCTCTGTGTCGTCCGAGAACTCTATATGCTCAGAGACGAAAGAGTCAGTTCTTTCTGAATAAGGATTCTTCCCCAGCCCTCCACCGGGGAAAGGAGTGGCCCTGCTACCAACTCCTGAAAATGAACTGAGTCTCATCTCTGAGCAGCCCATCTCAAAAGTGCCGCTTAACCGGCGTTTAGCGGGTGGCGGGGCTGGAGAGGGCTGTGGCATCGCCCCTACGGTCTTCCAGAGCCAGGCCCGGTGAACGGGCGGGGTTGGAACCGTGGGAGGGAGCCTTCGGCGGTGGGCAGACTGAGGGATCTGAGCGGACGGTGGGGCCGTCGGGCAGAATAACCTCAATCTGCTCATGGGCGGTTGAGAACTGTTGGGCAGAAGCACTCAACCGCACCGCCGAAGAGGCCGACCTGGGAGATGGGGGTGTCGAGCAGACGGGTCCGCCCGACATCGTGCACATCAGACCGGTCAGCCCCAGACTGGTGAACATCACCTGACTCCGAGAGCGTATGGCCACTTTCGTTGCTCGGAGAGCAAGGTCAGTGGCAGCGCGCAACTCACTGAAGAGCCTCGGGTCAGTCCCGCCCTCCTGCATGTCGATGAGCATCTGGGTCAGGTAGACCAGCAGAACGGTCATGGGATGCAGTGAGGCAGCTGCATGTCCTGAGGCACTATAGGATTTCGCCACAGATTAGTGTAGACGAAAAGAACTACAGGCTTTGGACGGGTGCTTAGGATAGCGCCGGGAAGCACTCTGAGGACATAGTAGCATGGCAACAGAGCGTTCAACCGAGGGAACCCCAGTGTACCCATGGGCAGCGGCCCCTGAGGGGAGGAAAGGCGGATGAGACCAACGAGAGGACCCGTGATCTCATCATGCACGTCCGGGAGGAAAGATATTGGGGTTTGCCGTGGACGCGTCGGCGGCCTTACCCAAAACCAATCGTCCCGGGAAAGCATGGCCGTCATCTCTGGATCAGACTCAGGCACAGCCGTATGCACACCAGAGGGTGGCAGCTGTGACGAGTCGTCATTTCCAGAAGAATCAAGCCCACCTAGTGATGCTGCTACAGACACAGCAACATCCTCTGTAGCTTCAAATGAAAACACACGGGCCACCCGAGGGTAGACTCGTGGAATCATCAGTTCGCTAGTGGGCACCGTCATTAAAGAGGAGGGGCTGGGGCGTGGACACATAGTCGGCGCCTAGTTCCAGACCAACACCCTCAGGTCACCCTGGCCACCAGCCGAAGATCGGGTGGTGGATGAGGGGACTCACTCTTGCGAGTTCACCGAGTCTCTACCTATATATGACGCGATGATCACGTTCCCAGAGAGAACATGAGTCATCCACGAGCGCTGTTCAAGCATGATCAAAGCCCAAACACACTAGTCCGATACCAGTCCGCTGCAACCAGAAATGCACGGGCGAGCCGTCTTTAAAAAGACGTGCCGCGTGCGAGCTCTTTTATGAGAGGAGAAAAAACTCTGCGATGTTGAAGCGCACAGGGAGACACACACACACACTGGCAGATCACTGCACAGATCAACAGGCACTGTGAGCTCGCTGCAGATCGCCGTCACACCAACACCGGAGAGAGAAGCTCGTCTCGTAGAGCGAAGTCAGAGATGATTGGTGGAGTGAAGAAATATTCTTGGCTCCGAAGCGAAAACATACCTGCATGTTGCCGGCGTCCTCCTTTTATACCCACGCGGTGGGGCGGAGATACGCTATGCAAATTCGGCAGACCCATGGGATTTCATCGCCATTGGCTCGTTTTGTAATACTCGAAGTCGATAGGTGTTCTAAGCAAAACCCCCATTCGAGAAAACAGAAGGCAAGAAAATAAGTGTTGTTTTTTAACACAATGGAAAAGAAAGAGAATATATCATTTCCTTTTCTCAAAGCAGCTCTCGTATTCAGACTCGGGCAAAGAAACAGCAACAGGAGCCAAACACAAAGACAAGGTTAAGCAACCCTGGACAGTGTCAATATGGTACAGTAACCACCTTGAGGAGTCCCGCGACAGGCACAAGGAGAGATGGTGATATTGGAGGTGAGGGAAGGATTTAGCCAGTGTAGTATTTGTGTTTGAGGGATTTCAGACTGTAAAATAAGATTTCAGTTGAGGACTCCATGTGGCTAGTAAAAAAATTACCACAGGATGCAGAGAAAAAAAAAATTTTGCTCCCAAAAGTCTCTCCCATATTTTTTTTCTATGTAAATGGCAGGCAGGCAGGCTTTTGGTAGGGTGTGGGCGGCAATAGCCTACTTTAGTCACACCAGTAGATCCATCTTGTTCAACTAATAAAATGTCAAGAACAGTGTGTTGATATTTAATCATGAGTGAACGTACGGGAGGGGCTCAAACTGTGTGTTTGTGTGTGTGTTTGTGTGTGTGTGTATGTGTGTGAGTGTGTGTGTCGCAGTAGCAGAGAACATCACATGCTATACTACAGAAGACCAGAAACTCACTCTATAATAAATGTGCATGCACACAAACACACACATGTTCAGCTTTAACTTAACATTAAAAAAAGAAAATCACAAAAATATATTTTATTAAATAAAATTTCTATTTAACTGTGAGATTCATATGAGAACAAATGAAGACTTTAAATCACCTGCTTCTTGGATTGTTGAAGACAAAAAAAAAATGTCTGGATACTAATGCCTGGAATATTTTTATTTAATTTTTATTTCTCCTAAAGTATGAGAGGAAAAACTTTTGAGATTCCGATGAAGAAAATTTTTATCTGGGAAGACATTTTTCTGGAAATATTAACACAAAATTTTGATAATTTCTTTGGTGTTTCGTATTAAAGCCACAATTTGTGACAAAGAGGTCTCTTTAAACATATTACAAATTGTTTGAATATGTGATTGCATATGAGAAAGACATTTTTACAGAGAAGGAAAGTGTGATGAACGTGTTTGCACGCATCCAAATGTGATGTGAATGACCTCACAGACAGTTGGTCCTACTTGAAAAGGGAGAAAATGGTTTTGGTAAGGATTGAAAATTACAAATGTACCTCATAAATAATGAATGATTTTGACAACACAAAAACAAACCCCTGTAACATCAGTGGAGAAAACTCATATTTAAAGGTGCAGTGTGTAAACATTTTGAGTATCTATTAACAGAAATGCAATATGACATCCATAACTATGTGTTCAGTGGTGTATAAAGAAATTACTTAATAAACAGCAATGTTTTTATTACCTTAGAGTGAGACATTTATATCTACATAGGCGCGGGAATCCCTTTCTATGAAGGCCAACATATTGTGACGTCATGTTTCTACCGTAGCCGACAGCGAACAAACAGCGTTACAGAGCGTGTTTCGTCACTACCTTGAAAGAGAAGCCGCAGAAAGCTAGAAGAAGCTAGCCATAAACACCGTGAGTAGTGAGTTTTCCCTTGTCAGTGGTGTAAATATGAAGTTGGATTGTTTCATGTAACTTAATTCTTCTCCCTCGCTGTGTTATGGCTTTGCTATGTGGGGATAAATGTGCTGGTTACGTTCGTGAGACAGCTGATTAGTAGGCTAGTAGGCTAGTAATGACGAGCCTCTTGTCATTGACCGTAAAACAGTTACAGGAATCAGCAAACCGTCGATCTTGGAAGCATTTTAAGTCGATCGAGTTTCCAATAATCAGAGAAAAAACCCTATTGTGTGTAGTAAGTGGTGTCTAGGGGATGCGGAGGCGCTGTTACAATCATGTCATTTTTGCCGCACGCACCTTTGGGCTCATGCGGACGTGTCGAGTATAAACAAGGCTTAACGCTTTAACCAGCTCATCCACAGTAACAGCTCATATTAGCCACCTAAACTTTTACTACCCTGTTAGAAAAAATATATAGTTGCATAGTTTCATGTGGTTCTTCTCCCTCGCTATATTATGGGTTTGCTATGTGGGGAGAATGTGCTGGTTACGTTCGTAAGACAATCAGCTGATTACTATTATTATATTATGTATTAAGACCCTTGATCCTCACCTGACTATGGTTTTGTAATCTTTATCCATGATGTGGTTTATAATGGACTGTGGTACAGAAACTTGGTTTACTCTGGCTATTCTCTGCTGTCTCAGATGACGATGTTTGTCCCGTTTTAGCCACCGTAGCTTCTTCAAAAGGGAGGGGTGAGCAGTGGGCTGAGCCCTTAGTGCAAACTCGCAACCGAACCGCTAGATGTCGCCAAAAGTTACACACTGCACCTTTAAGTGCTATTATAAGAATAATAATAAATCAGAGAAATTAAGTGACAGGAGTAGGAGAAGAAATTAATTTATTCTTAGCATGTCTAGCCACCTTATTCCAGACAACCAAATGTTTTAGCAGCTCCATGTGGTAAGGTCGTAAAATACCTTACTGGTATTCCATACATTTACACAGATCTTTAAGAGAGCATGCTGGCACAAGAGAGAGGGAATCGGAGAGTGTTTGGGACACAGAGAGAGTGGGATAGGTTTCTGGCTGAGAGCAGGTATAGGATTTATTGCTGTGTTCTGAAAATCTGGTTGAACACTCTAACTGCCCCCCTGAGCGAGAGACCAGGGCCTGCTGCTCAGAAGTCCTTAATGGAAACTGCACATTTTTAGCCTGCTCCCCTCCGCAGGGGCCAACTGCCACAGCACATATATATACGGCAGACTTCTCCACATTAACTCATCCACTAATGAAATACTGTTCACCAGAGTGCAATCAGTTATACTAACACTGGAATCTGAATGTATACATTTATTTATATACATGATGAGAGAAGATTTATTGAGTAGTGCAATTCAGTTCTAAATTTCTGTGTATATAAAAAAGAATGACTTCATTAAAAAATCTATTTATAATTGTCATATTCATCAGCAGAATCTGTGATGAAAAACTGGATGGATGAATTCATAAATTAACTTGACAATCAGTTGTGTGTGAGCGAGTGAAAGAGTGTGTGAGAGGGGGCGTGTCTTCTCAAGCCAATTAAAAGAGGACGTGGCCCTTTGAGTGACACTGAATGACTGACAGTCGCCCTCCTTAAACTGCCTGAATTTGATTACATGGATTTAGCCTGTCAAGAATTGCAGTTCTTTTTTAAAATGCGTTCTTTACCATTTAAATTATATACCATTGAAATATCTATAGTTGTTGGTTACTGTAGAAAAAAAGACAAGTATTTGTTAACAACTGATGTTGACAAAACTATATATTTAAAAATTTAATTTGAATAATAAATTAAGCAAAATTTCAGTTTCTACTTTTTAGATATGACATTTAAAAAAAAAGAATCACATAATGAAAAGGTGTTTAAAAATGAGAAAATACTTCCTTTTTTGCTTTACATACAGTATAAATAATTAGTATTTAATCCGTTTAAAATTGTCACACATTAACAAATCTATATGCGTACATACAAAAGGATTCTTGGAAAATTGAAGGCCTCAGAAAACATAGCTTCTTTCTCACACACTCTTTCTCTATCCTCTCATTTGCTCATCTGTTACTTGTAAGTAATGCTTGAATAGGCCTATAATACCCACCTCAAACTGGCTTAAAGCTATTAAAAAAAGGGGTTGGCCGTGCATTTAAGCGATGAAACCAATGTATTACCAAGCAGTGAAAAAAAGATATTACATCAGTCTGCTCTCATTTCTCCTAAGGAATTTATCTCACTTCTTTCCAAATCCTGAAATTGCTTGAGAAAAAAAGAGGGGAGATATTTTGTCCATTCTTGAGCATCTCCACAAAGTGGCATGCAACTTCTTTGCATTTTCCCCTCTCTCTCTCGCTCTCCCTTTCTTCTCTCGTGAAAATTGAAGAGGCTTAATGTCAAATACGGCTAAAGCCAGCCTTTCCATATCATACCATGCAGTGTGAAAATTACTAGGGCAATGATAAGACGGCCAGATAGCAGAAGAGAAGAAAGAGGAGAAAAAAGAGGGAGGCGTACAGAGAAAGGAGGTAAAAGACGACAGAAGGGAAGTGACTCCACTCAATTATACTGCAAAATTCGTATGAGTGAATATTTTTCATTCAGGTGACTGATGATATCTACTGAGCAGCAATGCAGATAAATAAAAGAGCTTTCTGTCAAGTATAAACATCATTAATCATGAGGCCAGCCACCGCCTGACCGCCTGTCCTCACACCGCAGCACAGGAGAGAGGAATTAAAGAGAAAATGAGGGGGTCGGATTGAGAGAGTATAAGAGAGGAGAAAGCTAAGATTTTAAATCTGGAAAGGGGAGGCATGAAGGGGACCGTTCTTTAGACTTAGTCTCCATGTTGGGATATTAGAAAAGACATTCTAATGTCATACTCAAGATTGCAGCACTTTATGGACTTTCCTTTCCAATATTCAAAAATTATGGAATTTTACAGGATTCTAATTTACTTCACAAGATTTTCAGGAAAAACTATATTTTATACAACATTTACTAGTACCCTGATAAAAAAAAAGAAGATATCACATTAAATAATGCCAAATGTCCTGGAGAATATCTTATATAATGATTCAAATATTATTACAGATTAAAATAACTGTTTTTTAATTTATTTGAAAATGTAATTAATTAATTTGATAGCCAAGATAACTTGTTTTACTTCCATCTTAAGTGTCACATGATCTTTTAGAAATCATTCCAAAACATTGATTTGGTGCTCAAGAAACATTTCTTCTTATTATTTTGAAACAATTGCTTTGCTTAATATTTTTGTGAAAACTGTGATGCATTTTTTTCAGGATTCTTTGATGAATAGAAAATTTTAAAAGAACAACATGTATTTGAAATGTAAATATTTTGTAATAATGCTAAAGCATTTACTGTTTTTATATCTATTTTATGCAACAACAGCTGAAAAGAAGTGATTTCATTAATAACTATTAAAAAAATATAATGACTCCAAACTTTTGAATACTCACCCTTAAAATCGGCCTTGTAAATGTATATTTATATTTATAAAACAGAGAGAGTGTATGAAGAAAGAGAGAGTGCACACATGTTTGCGTTTTCAGAGGACAGTTGAGACAAAAGACTGTTCTTTATGCTAAACATAGCTTCGCCACTCAGATTGGGCATCCTGACAACAGTTTATGTAAATATCACAATTCAAAGCACTCATCTCACACATACAAACAGTGCAAGCATGCACCAAAATTTAATGCTGCGTTTTGCTTTCTAAAATAAGCTTGAGATGGGCAGCAGTATTATCACAATCAACACAAATGGTCATCTTATTTTGTTATTTTGCTTAACTTGCATTACTTTGAAAACCCACTAACAAACAATGTCTTCAGCCAACTGCAAAAATCTGGGTTACCACTCTTAAAGTGAATAGAAAAATAGCGAGGGGAGAGTAAAAATATTACAACCTATGCATAAACATTCCTCTTTCGTACTGCAAATCATCTGAGCCACTCTGAAAACAAAGAAAACAGGAAGAAATCTCTTGCTTTAGCCTATTTGAAATGTAGTTGAAAAACATGAGACAACAGCCTAAACATTTTACTTTTGCCCACAAAAACACATTCCAGCACAGCGGCCATCAAATTTGCCAAGTTAAATCTCATTGGCTACCTGGGGAAAGACTGAAATGACTGTAACTATTAATTTGACCCCAATTAGTGACTGGAAATTAACAGTTAAGGTGCTTGTAATTTCCACTAATTGCTTGATATTAGGCTGAATTAATTGATTATTGATTGAAGAGAACACAAAGGGCAGGTTTTGGATAACTAAATTATGCACTTTAACACATTTGAGTAGTTTTGATTCATCTCGTTAATCTGAAAGCCATTTTTTCCTTTACTACAGTTCTTGTAAGCAGCTGTGCTGCTGAGCCAAGCCAGTGAGTCTATTAAGTATGTGAGGAGTGTGTCTGGTAATGTGTGTTATTTTATTGCTTGCTCCGAGCACAAGAGGTTCTAACTCTTGAGTAAACTCTGGTGTTGGGCAATTGACTTGCGACGAATGCCTCCGTTTGTCTAAAGCAGTCACCAAGGAGACCGAATATTGTCACTCGGGCTTTGTGAGTGTGTGTGAGTGTCTTTTGTTTGGCTGAGAAAGTAACACTCATGCAAAAGAGAAACTGAGTCAGTGAGTGAACGCTTACTATTAAGCACCAGGCATAATGAGCAAGTCAGCAAGATGCATTCACAAACAGACACCCTGCAGAGTGTCTCTTTAGCATTTATCGTATTTGTTTAAGGAGAAGTGATCTGTGACCTGGGATGAATAGAGCCAAGCTATTCGCAGATCAGGGCTGCCAAAAGGTCATGAGAGTCATGTGATTCAATGATTAAAATTAATTTTAATTTATAAATTGTTCCAAAATGGAGAATATTTTTTTAATTACTATAAAAGCTCAAAATATATTCTTTAGTCATTTCAATATAATTTCTATATTTTTACAGCTATAGTTGTGCAAAAACAAAAATGCAGAGATGTGGCCAGGTGAGTAGTTCATGTTGTCCGATAAAATCGAATAAAACAAAACTACTCAACACATACAATACCACTATACGCTGGTGCTTTGGCACAATGGCTGACTTCCTGTATGAATGTCTGACTTCCTGTGTAAGTCAAATCAACCAAACAGCCACATTAGTCGACACAATCCCCGCCATTTAATATTGAATACCACACCGGTGCCCTCTCCCATATGAATTCATAACCCACACGATTATCCTCTGCAGTAATTGCGCTTTTCCATGGCCTAATAAGACTGCCGCGGGAGAGAGGGAGAAAACACAAAGGACAGTTAATTTGTGATTTCCTCTGCTCATTCGGAGGCAAATTAAGTGTCAAACTGCTAATATGAAGCATATTTCATTTTATGAGCTTTTAATTTAATTCCGTCCCCTCATATCACAGCCATTAGTGTCGTTTAGCGAGCTACGCTAGCAGCTTCCACTCAGAGCAAAGAGGGCAATAAATAAACATGTTTCAATTAAAGTCTTCTCAAATAATAGGACAGGACTAGCTAACTCTGCCTCGTCAACCAGCAAATCAGCACTGGTTGTGGGAAATGAGATGGTCATTACCACTGTGTTTTTCTTTCTTTCTTTCCCTTTTTTTTTGTCATAGATGGCCACTCACAGCTGAGAAAGGCTGTGTAGATTGATAGCACAGCCGCGAGGTGAAAGCTACTGTAATTACGAGCTGTAATGAGGAGCTGCATGGGAAAGGACTACAATAATATCCAGGCTGATCCTAGGCATATATTTAAGAGTGCTAATAACGATTAATTCTGTTCACCAAGGAGAACTTGTCTTAAAAAATAATAATTTTTCTTTTTTTAACATCCACTCCAGCGTCTATGTCACTGCCTTACACAAAACAAACGCTCTGTGCACTTTCTGTTCACTTACAGGTGTAACAAAACAAACATATTTGATGACACTATCAAAAGTTACTTAAAGCATCTTCAATTACTACAAAAAATAAGGTAACACTTTATTTCGATAGTCCACTTTAGACATTCTACTTACTATAAGTAAATTTGCAGCTACATGTCAACTAACTGTCATTAGAGTATTAGTAGACTGTCTGCCTAATATCTGCTAACACTATATTTTGTTGGTCTCCCAACAGACATTCTACTGACTATAAGTAACTTGGCAACTAGTCAACTTGTTCTCCTAACCCGAACCCTAACACCTAATCATAACCTAACAGTCTACTGACAGTCTATTACAGCCTACTAATATTCTAATGGGAGTTAGGTGACATGTTGTTGAAAAGTTACTTATAGTTTGTAGAATGTCTAAAGTGGACTATCGAAATAAAGTGTAACCAAAAATAATGGAAAAAAATACAGATATGTGCACTGTTTAAAATTTTGAGGTTGGTAAAATATAAAAATATAAAGTATTACTGACCCGAAAAACTTTTGAATGGTAGTGTACTTACAAAATAAAGCAACTGTTTTTAGTTGCCCCAGAGTCTTCCATTGTAGGTGTTTTTAACTGTCAACCCCTATTTCTTGATTCATTTGTCTGTCCCTTCTCTTATTGTGTGGTGAAGTTTGGATTTGAAAAAGTCAGAAAACATGCTGCATTGCCTGGAGACATCTGACATGTTTTCACTTTGCAGGAGTTAAATACGATTTTGACCACCTTTACAGCTTCTGGGCTGTTAATGGTAATTAGATGTAATTCAACATCTCCACTGTTTGAAGATGGTCATTTCAAAAGGACAGCAATTTTTTTCTTTTTCCTAAATCAAATTTAGGTCTTATTACTTTTTGATCAACATTAAATCAGATTCCCAACCAACCTGTCTGTTGTTGAAATTTGCAGAAGATTACCGAGATTCTGCTGAGTAAGTTGACGATGCTATGCAAGCCTGAGGCAAGTACTGGAAATATGCTTATTATGACTACTGTTATTAAATAACATTTTATTAAAACCTGCAAAAACCTTTCTGTCGAGATATGCAAATAAGTTTTACCATAGTTTACCATAGTGCATTGTGCATGCAGATTATATTTTAAGTTGCTATGCGAAATAGCAATGCAGTATTTTTATTAGTATTTAATAGTAACAGTATTTTGTTACTCCCTAAAAAGTAGCTAATTGCATTACTTAGAAAGTAATGTGCTATGTTACATTTGCATTACTTTTTCTCACCTGGCCTGGGCTTGCTTTTTTATTTTTTAAAAACAAAATAACAAAAGTAATTTTTTTGGCAAATGTAAAGATCCTTTCACAGCAAAAGTGAAATGAATAAGCCTTAAGCTGAATGAAAGGCAAAATTACACCTGTATAATAGTGAGCGCAGCTCAAACAAACGTTTCAGCTATACTGCCATGTTGGATTTCAGAAGAATAGGACACAGAAGAAGAATGTTCACCACTCTTCCTTCAGCAATAAAAATAAATAAATAAATAAACACAAATGTGATGTTTATCTAAAGTGATTTTTGCTAATTGGTATGGTTTAATTGGATCATCAAAGGTCAGCAGCAAAGACATTGGTTAATAAATTGAGATTAAATAAGTACATTTGTATTTTTAACATGAGTCAAGTCAAGTTTTATTTATATAGCACAAGTTTAACACAACCGTACAGTTAATATAAATAGTGCTATATAAATACCTCATTCATTCATTGATCCAAATTGCTTTACAATACAATAAAATAAATCAATAAAAAAAGGAGTAAAAAAACAACAAAATGGAGATAAAAATCAAGTATCAAAATCATTCAATGTATAATACATACACAACATCACTCGAACGCAAGAGAGTAAAAATAGGTTTTTAAACTGGATTTTAGGATAGCATAATATTCTGAGTTTGCATTTCTCAGTTTTTATTAAATTTGAGGAATACCGAATCTGTTTCGTGCAAGTGAGACGAGTAAATGCATGCTCACATTTATTAATCTAGAACTACACCAATTATGTTTAAGCAACGCCTCGGCACCTTACTCCTGATTTCTCTCAACATGGGTACAGGAGAGGTGCCAGTCAATAAACGGGAAAGTAACTTGCATTATTTGAAAAAGTAACTGTAAATTTAAAAGTAATGCATTACATTACTCATTACAATACATTACTCGTTAAGCATTACATGTAAAAAGTAATCTGATTAGTTACGTAGCTCATGGTACTCGTAATGCGATACCCCCAACACTGCTTACTACCATCGGTTTACTGTCAGTTTAAATAAAAGTTCTTGCCGTGTCACTTAACTATATTAATGGGAGTGGACACTGTTATCGCTCTTTGTCATATTCAAAGATTCTAAGTAAAGTGATTCGTGGGACGGCTCACACTTTAAGTACGTATATAAAGGTGTGTCTGTCTACTGCAAGGCAATTGTAGCAAGTCAGGCATGTACTGCGAATACAGCTGCCCCACCTGTAATTTAATTCACCTGCTTTCCTTTTCTTCCTCTAACCCGCGCCCCATTCCATGCGCCTCTCCAGCGGATGATAAACCATGGCAGATATTTGTTTGAGTCTTGTTTGAGCCTCGTGTTGCCCCATTATCTCTGCATAAACTGAATGCTAAATTATATTTGTCATTTTGTTTATACTGACATTGGACATAAATCAAGCCCCTGGCGCGTCTCTCTCCCCCCTTTTCACACCTCTCTTTAGCACACGAGTTAGAGCGATGCGATGACATAAAAAATTCATTATTCTTAGCGGTGTAATGGGCACAAGAGATATGACTCTCGAGGATGGAGAAGGGGGGATGTGGGGAAGGCAAAGGATGTAATGATGAACAATACAAAACGTAATATGGACCAAGTAGCTGCCCCATTCAATTTGTCCCACCATAGGGCTACGATGGTTCCACGTGTAATGCAAAAGAGGCGGAGATAGGGAGAAAAGCGGAGACAGATGAGGAAAAATGGATCAAAAGGCAAACACATATTGTAATTTAAAATAGGTTCATGATGTTCTGAATTGAATACAAGACAATCAGAAAAAGGAAATGATGAGTAAAGAACATGAAAAAGAAAGTTTAAAAGATTATAAATGCATACTCGCACATCTCAGAGATGTGAGGTTGAGAGCAGGGGAAACTGCTGTGGGAATCCCCCGTAGAGAGAGCTACAGTATACAGAACCCATCAGGGAGCACACAAATGCACACTTACATAGACTTCTTTGTAAATTCTATATAAAAACTAAAATTCAGAATTTCTGAAATTGAAATTTCTCTGTCAATACAAAACACACACACACAAAAAAATTTGATTCCAACTTTATGTCACATTTGAGACTTCATACAGTATCTCACAAAGTGACTTTTCATCTTTAAGAAGGTAACATCTTCATACGAGTTTTCACACGGTGTACAATAGCAACAAAATTTTTCCTCATTTGGGGTTGAAGTGGGGTATTGTTGTACTACATGTGACAGTTTGCAGAAAAGCTGTGAGATAGAGGAGTTTGTTACATCTTCTCTGACGGGGCCTGATGAGCGGTTTTAGAGGAATTATGCACTAACAGGCTCCCATGTCTGTCTCTGTGTCTGATGGACTCATTAGCATGTCTCTTGACGATGTGTTCACCTAGTCTTTGATCTTTGACACAGAACTAGAGATCATCTGAGAGATGTATGGATCACGTCCCATGGAAACAGCTAATGCACCGTGTACTGCAATACCGCTAGACCAGACACGGACACCCCTTCTTATGACACATCTGCCAAGATGAGAACTGATGACATTATAAAGATAATAAAATAATACTAACAAGTCATAATCCATATTAAAATCAAATCGAAAACGTGAAGAAACTCCGTTCTTGTTTAGATTGAAAGTCATGATACATTTAAGGCATATTAAGGCAACACTACAGATGAATAGGGAAAACATTTTAACAGACACCTTATTTTACCCAGCTGATTAATCACATTACATTAAGATTATTTTTTTTTTTTTACAATTACAGTTTTTTACTGTAAAAAAGTATTACAGTTTTTCTGAAATGTTATGTTTAAATATGCAAATGACCCATTATCTAATTAAATATGCACTAATTTGAATACATTTCCAGCACATAAATCTGAACATTGGATAATGTCAGGTTAAGAATTCTTGTTTCATTTTTATAACATATTAGAGTTAAAGGTTTTTACAGAAGAGATTTTGGATATCTCTTTATATCACTTAATCAATTTTTTTGTACTGTGTGTAACTCATTTAGGGAGGCTCATTTTGAGAAAACATGTTTTACAAACGTATTGTACTGTAATTGAAATCTACAGATACAAATAGAAACAGTATAATAAAATAAACACTTTTAATGTGTATTTTGAATGTTTTCTTGCAAGTAGCCTGAACGACAAGTTACAGTATGGAAGCAAAATAGCCCAAAATCTCAAAATTGACTAGTGCCTGTAGTGTCTTACATTAAAATGAAAAAGAAGGCTAAACACATTAATGGTGGCATTAAATATTGGAATAGACATGAATAAATTTGTTTGAGTTTGTGTGTTTACTCACACATGTAGCGGTGGTACTGGTGAGGGTTCGTAGATGTATCGGCCTTGTGCGTGTCTATCATCGATTGGTACCGGATGATGAAAAGCAGGAAAGAACTGGGGTGCAGCTGTAAAAAGAAAAAGAGCGATTATTAAAAATTAATTGCAATTAAATGTTTAAACAAAAGAACCATGTTACACAGTAATTTGTTTTATAAGCGTGCATTCACAGATTTGTTTTTTGCATACAAACATAAAGCTATATAAGTACACTAACACCTACAAAATACACAAATCTGTATGTAGCATCATCATAAAAACACACAGTTGCTTCAAGGTTAATCAGCAACAACAACCTTTTGTGATAAGATATCCTGTATAGTATGTCCCACACGTGCTTGTGTTTGCATACTGCAGTGTTGGATTGCGTGCTCCGCTGCATTTCAACAGGCTTAAAAAAAGGATTCGTCACAACAGTCAGAGAGAAATGGGAAGACTTCCAGAGATAAAACATTAAAACACTGGGATAAAATCTGATCACAAACACAATCTTTATTTAAACCTGATAGAGGAAACTTAAAAAAGTATAATCAGCGTTACCCATCAGCATAAAAATGCAACTCAACGACTCGACTTTCATCACATAAATGCCGACTTTAAAAAATATGAAGTACAGTAGTTCGACCCCTATTTTGAATCACTTTGAGTTTAAAAGTGCACCTCTGATTTAGGTTAACTGGAACGCATTCTGTGTGTGACTGGTGTCCTAAGCACGTGTGCAAACATAACTATTATTTTGGGTATAATGAGGTCAGTTGACAAAGTGTGACATGTCAGCGAGACAATGAAAGGGCATCTATGTCACGGAATCCCCAGATTCGAATTGTCTTAAGGGAGATACACAAGCATGCCTAAAGTATGGCAGAGTCTTGTTCCTTTCGAGGGAACTCAATGCTGCATCATGGCATTGACGCTATGGGAACATCAATACAAGCACAGCTACACAGAGGAAGAAGGCCTGCCCAACAAAGCTGTGTAACATAAACCACAGAAAGGTCCCAAGAAGGAAATAGCCTGCAGATAGGTGTTCTTTGAGTATCTCCAGCACTGTCAAGCAGGCAGTGGGCTGGGTTTAAGTTGTGATGTTCACAACCATTTTAGGGCATATCATTCCCTCAAAAGAACTCATAATTAAGAGACAGAAATCTATGAGCTGGTATCCCTTAGGGTCCAGACCCAAAGTTTCTAAATCTCCGGCTGAAGGTGAAAGGGGTGAAAGCGCCATCCAGGCAATACACCAGATCTGCGAACTATACCCGGGCTGGCCAGAACAGAGCCACTAATAATAGATAAACTCAGTCTTGGTGAATGCTTGCTAGGACTCCCCGGAGCAGAGCTATCGGAGGAAAGGCATGCAGACAAAGCCTCTGCCACATGTGTACCATGGCATCCAGCCCCAATGGAGCTGGAGGAGTGAGAGCAAACCAGAGGGGATAGTGTGTCGAAACCTTGGAGGTGAACACGTCGACTTCCGCTTGGCCGTACCTCTGCCATATGGTCTCCACCAACTGTGGGTGGAGTCGGTGGAGTCCCGAGGCCTCAGTCCCCTGCCTCGACAAGATATCTGCTTTCACATTTGCATGCCACAGAATGTAAACTACCCTCAGGGAGAGCAGTTTGGTTTTTGCCCAGAGCAGGATCTGCTGCCCCTGCCTGAATAGAGCGTTCCTCCTCCTTCCCGGGTTTCGGCAAGAGTGAAACATTCACACATTTTAATAGTAAAATAAAACAAATATAAAAACAAAAGTATAAGCCAGCAGCCCCTCACGGACGACTGCTGGCCACACAAAACAGAAACAAAACCAACTTAAAATCAGGCCTGTTCCTCTCTCGCTCTTCACTGTCGTCGCTCCTCCTTTTATGCTTCCGCTCCTCCGTGAGAGATGCGAGACTGGTGCGTCTCACAGGCGTCACTCATTATTACTCATCTCACCGGCCTCGCACCGTTCTCTCACGTCCCTCGGCCTCGTCCTGCTCGCCACAGAGGATTTCTATAAAATACTGAGCAAAATTCTCATCTCATTCTCGTGAACCCAATCTCATGTCTATATATATATATATATATTAGGGGTGTAACGATACACATATTCGCATTGAACCGTTTGGTACGAGGCTTTCGGTTCGGTACGCATTACAAATCGAATGATTTGTTGGACCATTTTTCCTGCCGGTGCGACCAAAAATTTGTTAACAACCGCACTGGTGCGACCACCACAACGTTTCCCAACATCAAATGTCAAACGTGATGAAAGCGTAACGAAACCACGCTACTCGTCATTTTGTGCTTCACGGACCGTTTATCAGTTTGGACCAATGTCAATGCAGCACGAGCCAATCTTGATCAAGCTACACTGTTGAGCCAGTAAAGAAAACATTTGAATTTGCCACAAAAGTAATAACAACGCTGCAAGATCTAGTGAGAAGCATTCAAATTTCTCCGTTATTAACTGTAGATCTCTATTAGATCAAAAAGTGCTGACGTGGAAACCAGGAGAAACATTGTGCCATGAATGAACTAGTTATAGGCTTTAAGTCCACAAATCAGCAATATTCACCATGGATTTAATGTAGTAAAATTAACTGTAACCATGGAAGTTTGGCAGGAATAGTAAAATGCTTTCAAGTACATCACACATCTTTTTCCAGCACTTCAAAACTCAAATATTATCATATTTAAAGGTTATTTTTAATGTGATGACCAAAACAATATTTGTTCATCCTTCAAAGATTACTCCAATTTATAAAATTAAAAGTTTCAAGATGTAGGAAAACACATTTATAAAAAAAAAAAAAAAAAATTATAAATAATTTTCTTTTTTAAATCAAGGAAATTTCTCTGACATTTCTTTCTTTTTTCTGTATCAAAAACGTACTGAATTGTGACACCACTGTGTCGTATCGAACCGAACAGTGAATTTTGTGAACCGTTACACCCCTAATATATATATAGATAGATAGAGTTGATATAGAGAGAAACCTAGCAACAGTAATGAACAGTTGTAATTGGCTCCGGCAATGTAATAAGGCAGGGAGCAGCAGCGGATGTGTTTTTAGCTTGTAAACATCTGCCGTCCTTGTGCCAAGGTGTTTAAGGGCTTTGCCCAGGGACCAGTGTGCAACACCTGGGCCTAATGGTGCACCATGCCACGAGCTCCTCGCATTTGTAAAGCCCTGCTTTACCTCATTCCTCACCTTACATTAGGGGCTGTTAACATTTCATAAACCATGTAACGGCACTCAGAAAGCTAACTGGTGAAACTGAAAGTACTGCAGCTCTCATTCCAACACTAGTCCTTGAGAAAATCACATCTAATAAGATCAAACAGTGCAGAAAGCCAGAAAGAATTTGACACTGGACCCAAAAGTGTTTTTGAGGGCTGTTGGACTATTTCTTGTCCTTGAACGAAAATAACATAGAAAGAACTCAAACAGGAATGTATTAGAAAGATGAATTTATGACCAGCTGCATGCTGGGAAACACATATAATCAGAAATGAGAAAGGGCCCATTATCAAATCATTACAAAATTAAAACAACAAAACAGGACATTCCAGTGATATATTTCAAAGAGTCTAGATTTTTGCATACAAGACTGAATTTACATTGCCAAATCATTGCTATATAGTTTCTCAGGGTATTTTTAAAGAATATTTTATTGTAATTACAACTTTTACATATCCCAATCCCTCTCTTTGCTCTTCTTTTATCACTCCACAAAACATTTACTCTCCATATACTGCACACAGTACTCCAGTAAACCTCCAACTCTCTCTCTCCTCGCTATTTTTCAGCACTAGTTTTATTCCACTCTGTTCCTGTTCCATCACTCATAATATTATGTTCATCCCTCACATGTCAAAGTCAAGTCAAGTCATCCTCATTTATATAGCGCTTTTAACAATGTAGATTGTTTCAAAGCAGCTTTACAGAGATAAACATATAATTTAAGGTAACAGAGATTGGTTTAGTTTTATAGTGGTTCTTGAAAAATGTTTTTTTCCAGCTAAAGTTAGTTTTGATTGATTCACTTCCGTCTAAATGATAATTTGTTATTAAATTAGGGGCCGCTAAGACGACAACGTTCTCTCTAAACAGACTTTAAACGCCAACCTGTGATAGACGCTGATGGCGTTCACATGCGCATTAAGAATTGATTCTATAGTTATGTGCGTTTGAATATATGTGTGCAGGTTTGAATAAATTTTGATGCAGAATTTTATTTTATCTTATCACTTCGGGTAGGTACGCGAACCAAAAAAAATCCACAACGCTTTATCTGTAGAGTGGTATAGGGATCCTCCATAGGGAGAGGCTAGTTGGCACTTCAGCACTGCATTGTCATCGGGTCCAGGCGAAAGTCCTTCGTCAGATCTGGAAACGGCCTGGATCCGGCAGGCTACGGGAAAACCTCAAAGACACTAAAATTAGCGTAGATGCCATTCTTCTTATGATGTAACGAGTACATCAGGATTTAAGGGAAGTGTTCCCAGTTCCGGCTGACCTAATCTAAGCAGCCCAATATTGAATTATAGAAGTCTATAGAGTGTTATGTGAATGCTAGGTCAAAGAGATGTGTTTTTAGTCTAGCTTTGAACTGACAGACTTTGTCTGCTTCCCGGACAATGTTAGGAAGATTGTTCCTAAGTTTTGGTGCTAAATAGGAACATCAACACTCATCTCTCCCTTGCTCCTCAAAAGTTGTATGATCCCAAATTCAGCTTTCTCCACTCCATCAGTAGCTCATTTCAGAGCCGCTCTGCACTCTGTCAACCCTCCTCTCCCACGTTCCTCTCCGCTCCTTCAACTTCTTCCTCTCCTGTATCAACCCTGCTATATTTCCAGACCAATTCTTTCACTTTTTCTTGTTCCTTATCTCTTTTTTCTCCTCTCAGCCTCACTCATATGCAAGTGATCATTGTTATGGGCACCTTTAGCTGACGTATTGAAAAATATAATCTTTTTTTTATATTGTCTGTACATGGTTGCTAATTTTAAGAAGCTAACTAGCAATTAAGTAACTTGAAAACCCCAATTGTTTCCTAAAATGCATTGTGTGATGGTAATGACAGAAGTATTGGGGACAACAATTATTACTTTTTAAATAATTCTACAAATAAATAAATAAATAAATAAATAAATATATATATATATAATTTAACACAAAATCTTTCAATAAATCTATAAAATTCTCTTTGTTCAAAAAATGTCTAGGTAGGGGACAAGTAAAATAATCATTAAAAAATGAGAGATAAGTAGTGTAACGAGGTTAGATGTTACAGGAAGAAAGAGGCGGGAACCGGCGAACATTCAACAAACTTTGATACCAAACATAAAACAAATACAAAATGAAAGTAAAAGTAAAAGACAGCAGCCCCTCACGGACGACTGCTGTCACATAAAACAAACACAACACAAGTCCAGGCCTGGCCTCTCTCTATCTCCACTGTGGCCGCTCCTCCTTTTATGCTTCCGCTCCACCGTGAGAGATATGTGACCAGTGCGTCGTGCAGGTGGCGCTCATCAGTAATCTCTCACGGCCCTCGGCCTCGTCCTACTCGCCACAATGAGAACTCATGAGAGATTTATATCATTTAATACAAATTGTTAAGTTCTTAGTAATATTAGTTTTAAAGTTTTGTAATTTTAAGAAACAGCATGAATTTATTTAAAGTGCCCCTATTATGGTTTTTCAAATATTCCCTTTCATGCATGTGTATGATATATGTGTAATGTATATGTATTGTGAATGTAAACGTTGTAGTCTAAAGTTCACGATAAATAAAGTTATTGTCTCCCAAAAGAAAGAATCGACTCTGAACCCCCTTTGTGAGTTGTTTTTAATTCGAATCCTACTGCTTTACGACAGTTCTACATTACGAGACAATACATTTGCATAATGCCCGTTTATGTGCTATGTTGTCACCCCCTGCGAACAACTTGATCAGTCCTCAAACGTCATTTTACTGACTACTGCTTCTCAAATCTCGGATTTCAATGCGGGATTCGCAAAACACTTGCTTGGTTAAAAATGGGTCAGTACTCAGTTTATTTGGACCAGCTTGCTCCTCAGAATCACAACCTGTAAGTATGAATAATTATTGATATATATATTTTCTGTTATGGAATGAGACTCGGACGACAGAGATGAATACAAACAGGAAGTTTATTGACAACAACAGGGCTGGTGAACGGGAAGCAGGTGAGTGGGAAGTGCAATGCTGGATTGGAGAGTGGTGTGCTGGCAGTGAAAGGAATGTGTCTTCTTACAGGGATGGTGGTGGATCGATGGAGGCATGCAGGGATGAGATGCAGGATCGCTGGAGACTTGGAGATCGCTGGAGATGGGGAGAAAGCTGGAGATGGGAAAAGTAATTGCTTAAGTAGTTTGAGTGATGATGGTGATGATGAGGTGCAGGTGAGTGTGATCAGGAATAACGTGCAGGTCGGAAAAGAGGAGAGTGATGGGAAATGTAGTGCTGGCCCTTCAGGTGGTACAGAACAACAAACTCTTCTCAACAAACATTTTCAACAAAAAGTAACTACACATACATAATGAAGTAATAAGGGTTTTATGATTATATTTTATAATTGTAATTCCTGTAAAAAATGATTTTTAATAGGAAAAGGGAAAAGAGAAGCATCAATTTGAAAATTCGAGTGCAGTGGTGGTCGCGAGCCTTCTGAGCTCTCAACTGCTATTTTAATAGCATTGCTTTTTGTGTTTATTTGTCTGACGGTCGGTTGAGGGCGAAGAAAGTGAGTGCTTCACTGGTACAGGCTGCACCATTCCTGTCAGTGTTGCAGCGATCATTCCCCTGTGTGCTCCGGCACTGGTGAGAGTTCCATTTCCTGAAAGAACAGGTTGTCCGGAACCGTCTCGATTGGATGATTGGTTTCTCAGGGCGGGGTGGGCAGGCCGGGCTGGTTCTTAGCCCGCCGCCCCAGTGCCTTTCTTTCCCGAAGTGCATGAAGAGCTTACCAGGTTGTGGACGGCACCTTTCTCTGCCAGAAACTGCCTGACTTGCTCCTCCCCTCTCACTACCCTTGACGGAGGAGTGGTGAATGACGCTGCCAAACTAGGTGGCAAGCGTAAGACCAAGTGTCCCTGAGACAGGCCACCCAGGGATGGGGAAACAAGCTCCTCAGATGGTTACCGTTCCGCCGCTGGATCTCCTGAGTCCTGCGGTACCCAAATTATCAAAGAAAGAGCAAATTCCTCTGTCCCTGGGTCCAAAGAGGGCCAGACTGGTGGTGTGTGACCCTGTAAAGCCTTGCACCCCTCATCCCCCTCTTGTGTTGCCAGCCGGCGGCTGGGTGCGGTTCGAGGACCCGATTACGCCTTCTCAAGCACCCCCTGCCGACTCTTGGAGACAGGTTACTCGTGAATCGTGACTGGAATTCGGGCCGGCTAACTCACGTTATCCTGAGACCCTGGCTTGGATATGTGCCCAAGGTTCCTACCACTCTCTAACGGGACCAGGTGGTGAACCTGCAAGGGCAGCCCCCAGAGGAGGCAGGAGGCAGACCCAGCCCTGGCTTTTCTTTGTCCCGTCCGCTCCTTGCTGTTTTATGTGGACAGAACGCAAAGCCTCTTGACCTCAGACCAGCTCTTTGTCTGTTACGGAGGCCAGCAGAAGGGAAAGGCTGTCTCCAAGCAGAGGTTGGCCCACTGGATAGTGGATGCCATCATCTTGGCGTATTAATCCCAAGATGCACCATGCACCCCCCCTGGGTTGCTAGCCTACTCCACTCGGAGTATAGCTTCTTCCTGGGCGTTGGCACAGGGTGCCTCGCTGTCAGATGTTTGTAGAGCTGCGGGCTGGGCGACACCAAACACGTTCGCTAGATTCTATAGCATACGTGTCGAGCCGGTTGCTTCCCGTGTGCTCTCTTCACATAGAAGCCAGTATACACTGTAAGCCCTGTTCGAAGTGTTGGCTTGCTGCGCCATTCCCCTCCTATGGACCGGATACGTGCGCCATCCTTGCTCCAGTAGAGTTCCTCTTTAGCCGAACCCTGTAGAGTTCCAACACACCCAATGGACGTCGCGGAGCAGCCGATACCAGACCTAACAGTCATATGCACTGGTGGAACCTATGCTAGTCTGGGTCCACATGTTGTGATCCCTACGGCGATGCCATATGTGTATTCTTCTAGGTAAGGCTCCCTGCGGCGAGCAGTGTCTTTCCCATGGCAGAACCTGCTCTGCCGTCGCTGACCGGTGAGTCTCCCCCTGTTATAGGCTGGAGCCACCTCAGAGACATTCCATATGTTGTACTGCCCGGTAACGCCCGGTCCATATGTGTAACCTCCACATGTATACCTCCCTTCGGGCAGCATGTGGCTTTCGCAGCGTCTTCCTTTACACCGGAAGGGGACACTTTCCTAGTGTTATCCAAGTCTGACTGAGTGGGTCTTGCGGAACAGCAGTGACTTCCCTGGCCTAAGCTCTGTCCCATCTCTGCCTCAATAATGCTGGGGGATCAGAAGGCTTTTGTCTAGGTGCTGGAAGGTGACAGCACTAGTGGCGTTTTAATGGGGATCCCAACCAGTACGGTACGTCTGTCTACGTCGAACGTGACCGAACTGAAAGGGAACATCTTGGTTACGTATGTAACTCTCGTTCCCTGAAGGAGGGAACAGAGCAAAGTCATGTTGCCACTATTGCTGGACCACCTCTGACTCCGGGCTCCGCTCGGCTCCTCAGCGAAAAACAAATGGTGCGTGTATCCACTTCCATATTTATACCCGCGCTGCGCCGCGGAGTGTGAGATGTAAATCTCGCATGCCAATGTGCATTGGCTCGTTCTCAGGGAACAATGGTTACATACGTAACCTGAGATGTTCCCTATCGAAAGGAAACTCGTTCTGCGTCCCTTTGGGTTCACTATGGGGAACGGAATACCCACGCTGCCATGCTGAAGGAATGAGTGCCCTATTGGCTGAACTAAGTAAAAGGACTCCTCATCCCTAAGGTGAACCAGCAACAATCATAGACTGAAGCTTCTCAAGAATGGAGGATAAACAGGATGACTAAAGGGAGGAAGCTACATTCATATTCAGGCCAGCGTCCAAGGAGGCTCACAGAGATCCTAACAATCAGAACTTCTGTTCAGGCAGACCTAAAGAGTGGATGCCTCAAACAAGAGGCCTAGACAACACTCTAACCCAGTGGCAGTACCGAGAAATCAATCAATCAATCAATCAAACTTTATTTATAAAGCACTTTACAACGACCGAAGTAGACCAAAGTGCTGTACACAAGAATAAACAAATATACAAAACAACACAACTCATGCAGCATAAAATACAGAGTAAAAAAAAAAAAAAAAAAAAAAACTGCAAAACCATAAGAGCAAAATGTCAACTCCTGGTGTTAAAGGCCAAAGAGAATAGATATATTTTTAAAAGAGATTTAAAATGAGTGATTGAAGTGGCCTGTTTTACCGGCTGAGGCAGGTCATTCCACAATTTTGGCGCTGCCACTGCAAAAGCACGGTCCCATCTGAGTTTACGTTTTGTTTTAGGCACATGTAGGAGCTGTTTATCAGCTGACCTAAGAGAACGAGTAGGTGTGTGGAGATGTAATAACTCAGAGATATAAGACGGGGCAAGACCGTTTAATGATTTAAAAACAAATAAAATAATTTTAAAATTAATCCTGTACTGTACAGGCAGCCAGTGAAGCGACGCTAAGACGGGTGTAATGTGTTTGTATTTACGTACTCCTGTTAAGAGACGTGCTGTTGCGTTTTGCACCATTTGTAGACGAGCTAAAGAAGAACTACTAACCCCCACAAATAGTGCTGTCACGGTTCATGGATTCATTGACTCTCTCCCGCTATGTGTGTGCGTGTTGAGTGAATGGGCGCGGCTTATCAGCATGGCTCGTTATCTCAGCTGATGAGCCGATCAGCGCCAGCTGTTCTGAATGAGGATGTCCTATATATTGTTTGTCATTTCGTCTTGTCTTTGTCAGATGGTTGTGGAGGTCTCCGGTTGGCTTACTGTCTTTTCTCCTCGGTCCAGTTCCTGTTTTTCCCTTGCTGTGGATTCTGCCTGATCGGAGGATTATTGCTGGACCGGTCTCATTGTCTGCCCACGGAGTCCTGCGTTGCCTAGCCTTGACATCTGCTGCCTGCCTGCCTGCCTTTGGACTTACACTACCTCTTTTGTGTGTTCAATAAACACCAGTTTCACTTGCTATTGAATCCTTGCTTGTTTCCTTTGTGCCGTAACAAGTGCGTTACAGTAATCCAGCCGGCTAGTGATAAAGGCATGGATTACTCTCTCAAATTGTCTTCGTTCTAAAAAAGGCTTTACTTTGGCCAATTTCCTAAGCTGAAAAAAAGCCTGTTTTGACTACTGCTCTGATCTGGCTGTCGAAGTTAAGATCAGCATCGATTTTAACCCCTAGGTTAGTGATAACTGGTTTATTATATATGGGCCAAAGCACCCAACTCAATGGAACGAGTCCCATTAGTACCACCAAAAATCATCACTTCCGTTTTATTAGCATTAAAACTTAAAAAATGTATAGCCATCCAGGCTTTAACATCATCGAGACACTCTATTAGCGAACTGACAGTGTCATTATTTTTAATCGGCATGTGCATCTGATTATCATCAGCGTAACAGTGAAAAGATATGCCATGTTTCCTAATTACTGAGCCCAGTGGTAGCAAATACAGTGAAAAGAGAAGGGGACCCAAATTTGAGCCCTGGGGGACCCCACAAGAGAGAGATGCAGAAGAGGCCTCAGAATTTCCACAGCTGACGCAGAGAGTCCGACCTTCCAGGTATGACCTAAACCATTCAAGCGCTGTGCCTTTTATGCCCACCCAATGCTCCAAGCGAGAAATTAAAATTTCATGGTCCACAGTATCAAATGCAGCCGTCAGGTCAAGAAGCACAAGAACAACATAATTACCAGAATCTGTTTCTAAATAAATATCATTAAAAACTTTTAAAAGTGCAGATTCTGTACTGTGTAAAGATTTGAAGCCGGACTGGAATACCTCAAGGATATTGTTGTCTTTCAAAAAAAGTCATTATTTGATTGCAGACTGTCTTTTCAAGGATTTTAGAAATAAAATGTAGTTTTGAAATAGGCCTAAAATTTGCAAGATCTGTCGGATCAAGACCAGGTTTCTTGAGTAGAGGTTGCACTACAGCGTGTTTAAAAATTTTAGGGACAGCACCAGAGGACAGACTGCTATTAGCAACTGCAAGAACAGACGGTCCTATAGTAGAAAAAACCTCCTTAAAGAATCGAGGAGGGATAGCATCTAGTGGTGAACCTGAGGGCTTCAAATTTCCAACAATCTCCTGTAGCATACACAACGTCACAGGCTCAAACTTATCAAATACAGAAGAGCAGCTAACAGAGACTGAGGGGTCACAGGCAGAAGGTGAAATTAGAGCTCTAATGGAAGTGACTTTATCATTAAAAAAGCTAAACAAAATTACACAGACAGTCGGGGAGGGATCAACACAGACAGTTTGTGGAATATTAATAACTGAATCAGTAGTTTTAAACAAAACGCGAGGCTTATTACTGTTCAAGAGAATGATCTCAGAGACATTCTTTTAGCTTCTTTCACAATTGTCTGATAGTGACGCCAACAGTCCCTTAGCATTTGAAATGACACTTGCAGTTTATCTTTTTTCATTTGCGCTCAACTTGACGGCACTTGCGTCTGACAGCACACACCGTGTCATTTAGCCATGGTTCAGTTTTTGTTTTTGGTTGCCTGAGTTTTAATGAAGCCACACTATCTATACCAGATTGACAGTTGGAGTGTAACCATGAGCTAAGCACCTCTGAATCATGATGTTGTGGTATACCAGAATTCTGATTAAACACAGATGAAAATTTAACAGCAGTAGTAGAGTTTATAATGCGGCAGGGCCGAGCAACATTTCAGGGTTTGTTTGTATTACAGTCCAGGGCAATCTCAAATAGTATAGGCATATGGTCAGAGAACACTGCATCGCTGATCTCTAGATTATAAACAGGCAACCCAAAAGATAGAATAAGATCAAGTGTATGTCCACGTTCATGTGTGGGGCCAGCCACAAACTGTCTGAGATTAAAAGAGTCATTAAGGCATAGGAAGTATTTTGCCATTGGGGCGTTAGTACAACACACATGGACATTAAAATCCCCAATAATTAGGACACGGTCATATTTCGGCATTATCTCGGCCAGGAAGACAGAGAACTCATTCATAAAATCCTTATTATATTTTGGAGGCCGATAGACCACTGCACATAATACAGTATGAGAACTACCCAGCTCAAATAAACAAGGTTCAAAACTGCTAAAAGGTGTTGATAAGAATATCTGTTTACATTTTTAGGTGTTTTTATAAACAGTTGCGATTCCTCCTCCTCGTCCCGACGTCCGCGGGGAATTTAAATAGCTGCAACCATGCGGTAAAAACTCAGAAAAAATGCTGGACTCACCAACACTCAACCAAGTCTCCGTCACACAGAGGAAATCCAGTCCTCGGGAGGTGAAAAAGTCCTTTAGGATAAAAATTTTGTTTGCTAGTGATCTAGCAGTTACTAAGCCCATCCTGGCAGGGCCCGGCAGGTCTATAATGCTGTCTTTCTGAGAAACCCGGCACACATGTCGTAGGTCTCGCAGGTTCACCCCAAGCCAGCGAAGGCGAGGGGAGCAAGGAGCACGGGCCTGGAACTCCTCATCCGATCCGACAACAGGTACCGACCAGGCGTCGGCAGGGTCCAGCGATCGGCGAGAAATAAAAGGACGAGGCACCGCTCGGTTCATGGCCCAAGGGATCATGGAAAAGTGCGCCAGGGAAGCCTTCATTCTCACCAGTCGTCCGCCGCATTTACCCCTGGCGACGATATCGCTTACGCTGGTGATGTAAAACCGTAAAACGGCAAAGAGAGGCTGGGATCTCAGACAGGAACGGTGGCAATGTATTTTGTCTCCCATGATCAAATTTAACAGTAGGTCGAAGATCCAGTAAACTTTGGCGCTCATACACCAGTAAAGAGTCAACATATTGAACAACGAATGACGCAAACAACACAAACACACATATTGACTGCAGGATAAGACGGCAAGCCACACACACTGGCGCCATCTTGCAGAGAAAGTCTCAGAAAGAGCTAAGCTCAGTCTAACTGGCCCATGAAGCTCCGCAGAGTGGATCAAGCAACACTCGCACTGAGGTGGGTAGCCAAGGAGGCTCCAACAGAGCCTGATGACCTAGCATACTACCCTAATGACTAGCAGAGCTCTAGGAGCGGAGGCCTCAGTATGACAATTTTACAGGTGCCCTTTTATACTCACGGTCACACCAGTGGTGACGTCATAGGCTGCCGCATGCCAGGGCTGCACGATAAATTGTAATTTCCATGTAATCGCACTTAAACCAATTTGGCTTATTGTGATTTTGAAATCGCAAAGACTGTGATCATTTTTTATGCGCAGTTTGTCATTGATGTACAGCTCTGCAAACGCAGCTCCATCTAAATCGAGAGGAGACCTAATAATGCCCCATGCTCAGGACATCTCGTAAGGAGGCTCAAAGAAAGCCTACCACTCACAATCGCTATCCCAGCGGAGGCCTCAAAAAATAAAACTCTTTCTCGCGAGAGGAGGCCTATCAATGCTCGCAGTAGCCAAGGAGGCTCACAGAGAGCCTAACAACTTAGCACACATTAGCCGAGCTCAAGGAGCAGAGGCCTCAGCATGCCGACTCTCCAAATTGAGAGGAGACCTAACAACTCCCTACGCTCAGGATATCTTGCAAGAAGGATCACAGAGAGCCTACAACTCGGAATTGCTATCCTAGCGGAACTCTTGGTAGCGTAAGCCTCAAAGATAAATCTCTCTAGTGAGAGGAGGCTGGACGACACTCACAGTAGCCAATGAGGCTCACAGAGAGCCTAACCACTTAGCCTATGGCTGAGCTCATAGGATGAATACAGTATGTCCTACGCCTGTCAAGGAAGCTAAATAACAGGAGGAGGAGAGGAGCTCAGAAGAGTGGAGGCATCTAATGGAACGACTCTCTAAAGCTAAACGAGTCTTGAAGCGCAAAAGAGTGGAGGATAAACCCAAGGACGGAGAACCGTGTTTTACCCACTGGCTTCCTACACACGAGTCTCACTCCACTCGGGCTTGGGGTTCGAGACGGTGCGGCCGTCCAATGGTGATTTCTAAAGGCAGTGGCCAAGGAGGCTCAAAAGCCTGACAACTCAGCACCACTGCGTTATGGAGCTCTGCGGATGGAGGCCTCAACATGACAACTCTCTCAAACGAGAGGAGGCCTAGCAACGTCCAAAGCAAAACTCCACTCATAGTGAAAGGGCATAACTAAGGAGGCTCATAGAAGGTAGTAACTAAGGAGGCTCACTGAGAGCCTATTACTTAGTAAACTATCTGGCGTCAGAAAAAGCATTCACAACCAGCTTCCTTCTGAAAGCAGTGGCCAAGAAGTACTGCCTGCCGAGCTCTGGGGACAGAGGCCTGAATAGTGAAAGGGCGTGCTGTGCTATTGGCGTGCTATGCTCAGTGCAGCTTACCAAGGAGACTTCGCAAAGCCTGACTCTGACCCGCTATTCAGGTGGAGCTCTAGGGAGTGTAGGCCTGAAAGGGTGACTCTCTATAAAGAGAGGAGGCCTAACAACACTCCGCTGCTCTAAAGGCAGTAGTCAAAGAGACTCACAGAGATCCTAACAACCTAGCGTACTGACTAGCTGATCTCTGAGGACAGCATGGCGACTCTCTCTAACGTGAGGCGGCCTAACAATGTCCTATGCTCAGGAGCTAGATGCACGTGCTCCTCTTTCATGTACAAACAAACAGTCTTCGTAAGACAAGAAAGACGATGACGTATTTTACAGGTGCCCTTTTATACTCACGGTCGCACCAGGTGACGTCATAGGCTGCCGCATGCCAGGGCTGCACGATAAATTGTAATTTCCATGTAAACCACTTAAACCAATTTGACTTACTGTGATTTTGAAATCGCAAAGACTGTGATTATTTTTTATGCGCAGTTTGTCATTGATGTACAGCTCTGTAAACGCAGCTCCATCTGAAAGCACTGTAAGTTTGAGTCACTTATAACGTGCATTTGAAAAAGCAACAACCGTCAAACTTCTTTCCAAACATGAGAAGCATTTATGAACCTCTTGTCTAACAAAAGACAACATTTAATAACATGCTTTTACTCTAAACTCACTTCATAACGACAATTAGGCATCCTTCTGTGAGATGATGTGGCTTCTTACAAAGAAAAAGGCAGCGGTGTGTTTATTAGTCATGTTTAATCAATCAAAGCATTTCAATCTTCTGTTTATTCAGCTGCTACAGCGATGATGTCCTGGGGGATGATGGGATTTCCTGGAATGATGTACATGTACTATATCGTACTTCAACGGCAGGCATATTTGGCATGTCTGCGAGAGAGCACCCTCTGTCTTTCAGATGGAGCAGCATTTACTACCGATCAGTCGCACTGCACTGTCAAACTGTGTATAACATAATCGCAGCCTTTGCCAAATCGCGTGCGGTTACTTTGCGATTAATTGTGCAGCCCTACCGCGTGCCAATGCCAAGTTCATTGTCGTGTTTAGACTCATGCTTCAAATACCAGTCATGCCTGAGGCATTCCCCATAGCAACCCCAAGGGAACACAACTCGAGTTCACCTTCGAAAGGGAACATGATATATAATATTATCTGTCAATGAAAAAACAAAAGCAAACAGTTTACAGAGAACAAAATAGAAATATATATCTCCAGTAATCCATATCCTCCTTTTTTTCTGAAGACAACTGCCACTGCTACACTTAGTAAAGGCCCAAATTGTGCATTTATAAATTGGTTGTTATTAAAAAAAAGCTGCACATCTGCATAAAAATTATATAGTTCATAATAATGAAACTTAAATACCCTGTTTCTCTAAAAATCGCTGAACGTCTTACCATGATTTAGAACTTGAAGGATTTAAAGCTCATGTGAATGTCTACGATGCCATCTTGTAAAAAAAAAAAAAGAGAGAGAAAACTCACCTTAAGCTATAGCAGTTTAACTTGGGATCACATTTTATATTTTGTGGTTTTCTTGTAACATAGTGAGAAATAAGCAATTGAGTCCTAATATTTCCAAGACTAAGAGCACAGCTTTTATAAATAGTTAATATATAAATAAATAACTTTAAAAAGCATATTTTTAACTAGGGCACATATTTTCAAAGATGTGTTACCTTATTGTAGCACTATAATTATGCATTTTATAAGTAATTTGCAATACATCTACTGTATTGAGATAAATAGCTTTGGTTCTGCTCCCAAAGTAAAAAGAGGAGGGCAACCAGTATTTGGCTGAGAAATGGCCTAATCTCTAGTACACCAGTGCATTGCCTCCAATGAAGTACTTCATCAGGCCTATAGTGACACAAAACTTCCTAGAAAGGGAGCAAAGGGAGCACCCTTTCCCAAAGTTACTTATTTAGATTTTTTTTCAAAAGCATGCTGTAAAGTTTGGTCTACCTTTAGCCCTGCTTTTGAACTACCACTTTTTGTAGCCATGCATAATGCAGAGGGCAATTTTTTGCTATCATTATTTCACAGCACATTCATTAAGACGCGATTATAAAGGGTTTTAATGAAAGAGCTGATTAAAGGCAAACTTTGAGCAGACTCATTAGCTTCTGATGGAATACAAACACTCATTGAACATAAAGAGAGTGTGAATACGATCACAATTACAGCTTATTATTTAGGAGGATGATACGCCCTGAAAGCATTTACTAAAATCTCTCCCATAATTATTTTATGAACACTTACTTCTTCTTTCCTTATCCTTTTCTCTCTTCAAATTTTATTACACATGCTCTTTGGGGGGATTGCCGTAATATTATGTTAACTCCCTGATTGAGAGGTAATTGTATTGTGACCAACAGATCAAATTGAGAGAACTGCTTCTTCTGCCACTTAAAAAGTCATAAGCAAATCCAAGAAGAGAAAACGTTCAACGATCAACAGTGTAACATTACTGACCATCCTCCAAACACCTCTGGGTCAATGATGTTACATTCCTTCTAAAACTAACCAATCAACCAACAAAACAAAACACACACACGCACGCACGTACGCACGCACACACACACACACTAAAAAAATGCAACTATTAATACAAATAATTGAATACAGCTTCTATGATGAGTATGTTTTTTGGTCATTTGTTTTTCCGGCTGGATAAACAAAAATATCAGGATGATACAACTGTCCTGATATCTTATACCACATTATAAGAATTATAAGTTTTTTGAATAATACCTTGTGGAATGATCTTCTATTAACATGTTTTATTGATTTATTCAAATACAAAAAAGATCTTATAAGATCTCACATTCAAGGTTTAAAGAAAACATTTTAGTGCTATTTTTCCAAACCATATGAAACCAGATTGAATACAAAAATTTGACATGCGTTTTATGCAACAAAAAATTATAATAAATTATAAATTGTCAGAGAAAGGGAGAGAGGCTGGTGAGTTTGTGAATCAGTAATGTAGAACATATGATGGCTCTGTGCCATTCTATGTTGTGTGTGCGCCTTACACGTTGCCAGATTTCATTACGCCACTTCACTTGCTCATGATCTCACTGCTCAAACATGCTCGCCTGCCCAGAGCTGATGACTGAGGGGCCAACGAGCAATAAACCCTGTTAGATTGTGCAAATGGTACGTGTCACTGGGAAAGCAAGTGCTTATTTCACCGTATATGTGTGTGCAAACTAGAAAAAGCAAAGTATCACAAGCAACCAAACACACCCACTCACACCTGCGTGTGCTTGTAAGCAGTTGATAAGCTCATGATGAGAAGCATACCTTAAGGACACCAAATATTGCAAACAGCACACATCTGGTAAAGCATTCCGAAAACAGGCTGCAGGATCCAGCTGTGTCTGCGTGTAAACACACATGAGCACTGTTGAGTGCTGCTCTGCGGGGGTTGCGGTTGACTTGAGCATTCTGTTTAATTATAGTTCCCGATTGGTGTGACGGTAATGGGCTAATTACAGCTGTATAAATTATCCAAATGTACCAAATGTGTCTGGAATTGAGGTGGCGGAGTGCAGGCATGGGAAACAAAGCAGAAATACAGAGGGAGGGAAGCAAGGAGAGTAGGGATGGATGGATACATATTTTGGTTGTTAAAGTGAGTGTTGTGAGTCGGACTGTAGGTTTTCAGCCCTCTCTGGTGTTCATCACTGAGTTTAAATGCTAACAAATTTCACCCGCTTAGGTTGATTCCATTCATTCAACATCCAACTTGTAAATAGTGAGGTTGACTATTTTATTTAAAATATATATATATATATATATATATATATATATATATATATTTTTTTTTTTTCTTCTTAAGAAAATAATAATTCAGAGATTATTCAGCATTCAGTTCTGTTTTTTTTCTGAATCCCCTTTTTTTTACAAAAAAAAACAAACTAACAAAAAAACAACAGTGAATAATTGCTCATAAACATTTTTTTAATAAAATAATATATAATACATTGTGATAACATAATATGGTCAGTCTTTGCAAAAGTGAATAAATAAAGGTTACTATTTCTATTCCTATCCCCCTGTATAAATATAGGAATTATGTAACAAAATGTATGCTGTATAGGGATGGAAAATGATGATTATGTTTCTCTACAGTCCAGCATAAACTGGAAAAGGAGGAGTTTGGAGAAAATAAGTTGATCTAATTGTGGCTTTATCAAATAAAGTGCCAATCACATAACAAAATCCTTCTATTCATTCCACATCGGGATAATTAAGGAGGGCCAGTATGGCAATAATTCCCTGTGCCTCTTTTGAACAAGGGACAGCAAGAGTGAAGAGAGATGAGTCTGCATCAAGGTAATCAGTGTAATCACGGTCAGGTCTCGGAGGTAGCAAACCACCTGCACCTCAGGGCAAATTAAGACCTGTACCTAACCGGCTCCGTTTGTCTCACTCTCAAATTTCTCACTTGTTTTTCTCATCCTGTATCAAAAATGTTAACCACTACACTTTCTGACTTTCCAATTATAAATATATTGTAAATAAAATTAGCTTTGGGTTCAACAGCTGATGTTATCTGATACTTCTCCAACACAAGATAAATTGGCACAACTATTGGTTTTCATTTTTCACATTTTTCATTTGTTCTTTTTGTTTAAACATCCACATTCTACACTTCGCTCCATCCCTCAGCGAAAAACCGCATCCCTCTTGGCACCTGGAGAGTTATGGCCCAAAAAGAAGCAGGAGTTGTAATCCATTTATTCTGTCCCACCAAACAAAAACTACTCAAATAATCCTCGACAACACAGGTCCTGTCGAGCGACCAGGCCTTAGGAGAGAGAGAAAGCGCAACTTAGACAGTCAGGGAGTGAACATCTCTCTTCCTGTTTCTCGCTGTCTCTCACTCTCCCTCGCCGCCTCTTTATCAAGCAGGTGGTGCCCAGGGGTGGCTGGCCAGAGCTGGCAGACAAAAGCGTATGTGTGTAAACTTTAAAGCTGATTAACCCGGCCCCACTGCCTTAATGAGTGTGCCGAGTAGCGGGCACCTCAGAGACCTCCGCACTGAACCCTTCCTGCACTTCAGACCCAGCCAGTCATCCCACTCCACACACATCAAAGAGTTTCCAGCACAGAGCGGAGAGGAGAGGTGAGGAAAATGGGGGGATGGTGGGAGATGAGGAGGGGGAGGATGGACAGAGGGATCCCTTATCTCCTCCTGAGAGGATGCTGCTCTGCAGAGTGAGATTGTCTCGAGCTGCCACCTGTCCCAGCCATCTTTGAAGGCAATGCTAAGCCTGTGATGGGCCTGACCTCCTTCAGCTCCCATTCTTTTATGTTTCTTTTTTATTTTCTGCTTAGTTACTATCCCCTCCCACCCTTTCCACCTAGCATTCTTCCCCTCCACCCCTCTCTGTCTTGGCTTTTATTCTGATTAGTACTGGAGGCAGGGATGCGTCCCTTGTTACCATATACAGACTCAATAATAATAATAATAATAATTAAAGGAGGGAAACATTATTAGTGCTTTCTGTCCCTTCAAATAAAGACCTAGGAAAGCACCAAGTGGTGGTTTCACTAACATTAAAGGGGACATGATTTCCTTGCTCTTTTGAGAAATAGTTTAATGTATCTGATCGACATAATCTGACATTCACAACAACAGGTATATTGTGATATACCATCTAAGCAGGAAAAAAAAATGTAATTACGAAATTTTCAGGGTTGTGATCCTATACTACTATACTATAAAAAAGAAGTGGATACGTGCACTAAGTATAAATATCATTTAACAACTATTTACACTTAGTGAAAATAACATCTGTCGCTATTTTTCGAATTACTGTTAGCCTCCCGAACATCATAAATTCATGAAACTATTTTGAGCATGTTTGCTCAAAACGACTTGTTCTTCATATGTGCAAAGTTTTGAGAAGTTAGGACTTTGAGCACATAAGATATAGGCATAATAGTCATAATGGGCCATACCAGACAAATATTGTATCTGCTAAACAGTTTAATAGATCAAAATTAATTATTAAATAATGATTTTTATAATGTACAAACTGTTAAGTCTATCCCCAACTCTAAAGGGCCTTTCACACTGAGTGCGATTAAGCGACTTGAATGTATGTCGCAATGACCCTCTTGTACGAAACAATAGATCCCTATGGAGCTTTGACACCAGGCATGATCAATCACAGGGCGACAAAGCTTTATTTATTTATTTTTGAACAGTGTGTAGATAATTTTTTTTCCATCGCCCTGCGATGAAATGAGCCGTTCAATTAGATTTGAGTTTACCTGAGCCGCTGCTGTTGCAAAAAAGTGTAAGAGCGGTGGTGCTGTTTTGAAAACCTGTGTAAACGCAGAAGAAAAGTATTCCGGAATAGAAAAGATAATGGATGTTGTGTTATCATTGGTATCTGAGAACAGTTTTATTCTTACATGTTCTTTATACAGATTATAATTTCTATTCATTTTCCACTGAATTATGTGTTCTCAAGAGCTTGAAACAGCGAACAGAGTGCTGTTTTCCTCCGCAAGTCATAGAGCTCATTCACTGTGAATCATATTATGGAATCATAACTCCTGCCCTTCCTAATGACGACATTGACTTGCACTTTAGATCGCAGTCGAAGTTATTATAGATACTCGATGATGGTTTCTGTGTAGTACCAAACTTTATTTATCTTAATTTACTGTTGTATATTGTGCAGCGGATGAGGTTAAAACCAAATGGGAAAACCTATGAGATAAATACATACATGAGGAAAAATGTATTCTCGCCACCTACCTTGCAGGCGTGAATTAGCAGAAGGCAATCAATCGTTTCTTCTTCATTGTGAAACCTCTGTTCATCAGGAATTCGCTTAGCTTTATTGTGCCTAGCTCAGTGTAAAAGGGCACCCACCCTTCACAGAATTTTTTTTGCATTTTTATATTTTCCTAAAACTTAATTTTGTATGATTTATAAGCTGCTTTCCTCATGGGGACCTAAAAATGTATATTAAAAATGAATGGTATTACTATCCTTGTGGGGAAATTTGGTCCCAATAATGTAGGGAATACCAGGTACACACACACAAACAGGACTGGAGCGAGCGTAATGCTGTCTGAATACCCACTGAGGATGAGAGTGAGAACCAGTGGTGTGATATATTTACACAGTAGTAGTCCACTCGAAAAAGAGAGAAAGAGAAAGGGACCTCATAGGTGTCAAGCCATTGTTGGAGTCTCCCACGTTTTTAAGCCAAAAGTTTTACAGTGGGTGGTGGGGTTACTGACAGCAGTTGTCTCCATCCTTCAAAACAGGCTTTATTAGACAAGGTTCAAAGCATTTCTCTCTATGAAATCTCTGAGATGGCTTTTGCATTTTGATCATTTCAACAAAACACAGAAGCATGAAAGGAAATACGTCACGTGAATGACTGTGACATATCCAACAGATCAAGTTTTCTGACGCAATTTCTCATAGAGATATGAAGTTTCCAAGAAAAACTGATGTCCATTACTCCAGTATCAGGCAGTGCTGGTGAACATTTCCACTCTATTCCAACATGCTTCCCCCTGAACCCTCCGAAAGAAAAAGAAAAGAGGGAAGTCAAAGAAGCACAGGAATCTAATGGTACAGCCATACATGGCAAAACTCCTTTAATAACTTCTATAAAAGAGGATCATAAGATTATCTGTGGTGTATTAGACCAAGATGGATAATAACAGTAAAAGATTCTCTTTCAGAATGAAAGGATCAGGATGAAGGAGAAGAGGAGACTTCTTACTAGTGCCCAAAGACTGCTCCCGGCGTCTTGGCCCCTGTGAGCTCTGGTTAAGCCGTAGCATGGCCCCTCTTTCACAAATCCAATATTGAAACAATCATGCAGACCATCCTTGCCATTGAAGTTGTCAGTGGGATCCTCTCAATGGCTTGTATCTTCATTTTGAGGCATCATTGTATTTTTATGATTTCATAGCAAAAAAAATAAAAAAAAATAAAAAAAAAACGAGTCATTAAAGGCATGTAAACTTCGGAGTATAAACTTCAAACAAAAAGTATGTGGGTGTTTCTTCAACCAAGAACATGCTCACTCAGTGGACTGTAAAAAATATTAAATCTATAAATGATTGGCAAAAAATTGTTTCTCATATAGAAGAAATATGCTTTAGAATATAAATGTTTGTTTTGCTGAAATGTTTACCTAGTGTCTAGCCAGTGAGACTGATTTTCATTCAGTCATAAATCCACGTCAACTCATGTCATCAAGACCACGGGGTATAAGGTGAACCTCTTAAGATCATACTGCTCTAGAGTATGGAGGACCAGGAGTGCCACTTAAAAATAAAATGAAGATTCAATATATCAATTTAATAATTCAAACATAAAAATGTATATAAATAAATCACTTTTAAATGCACAAATTAATAGACATTTTTAAAGTTGTGTATTTAATTCGTGTTTTTAAATGTATTGCAATAAAACCATAAAACAATAAATAAATAAAAATATTCAAGTGGGAGACAGGCGAAAGGTGATTGGTTGCCTCCACGTGTGTACTGTCCAATGGCATTTTTTAACTGGATTGACAAATGGATAAAGAAAAGCATTTGGCAAACCGACAAAGAAAAGCATTTGGCAAATAGATAGAGAAATGGTTTGCCAAATGCTTAAAAAAAGCGATTTAACATGTGACTTTAAAATGACTTATTAAAGTACTTTTTATTGTTTTATTAATCTACGTTTAAAAACATGAATTAAATAAACAATTTTAAATGTGTCTATTTATGTATACATTTAATTTTTTAAAATTTTTAAATGTATTTATATATTAAATAAACAACTTTAAAAATGTCTATTTATTTGTGGATTTAAAAGTGATTTATTTATATTCATTTTTATATTTGAATTATTAAATTGATATATTGAATTCTTCATTTTATTTTTAAGTGACACTCCTGGTCCTCCATACTAGAGAAGTTCTTAGGAAAGGACAGAAGGTTTCATTTGAACAACTAGAATGCAAGGAAGTTTAAATATATATTTATTATGTCCAAGAAAAATCCTAGTCAAACAACCAACTCCACATCTTCATTTGATATGGTTATCCAGAATACATCAGTTGTTAGATTGGTTCTGGTCATGTCTATATCTTTGACAGCAGATGTTTACAGTTCAGTGGCCAGTGAAGGTTTGATTTTAGGGGTAAGGGGGGGGAAAAAAACCCAGCACTACCCACCCAATATATCAGTGTCAAGCTCAATCCTTTTCACCATCTCAGAAAGCCCTCTACAAGTCTTTTGTTCAGGCGGCGGTGGCATGCTATGCTCCACCAAGGGCACTGAAGTGGGAATATCCTCTGATATGGTGCGCACCAATGCAGAGCTGACCAGACAGATGCAAGCAGTTTGGATGTGTCTGTTTGGTGGGTTATCATCAGTCCCTCCTCGTGTTGGTTTGTCTGGACTCTGGTGCAAGGCATCAATGAGGCTTTGGTACAGGATTATAGGCTTGAGGAAACTTGGTAGATCTTTATCCAAGCCAGAACACAGGACTGAAACTGTAGCCCCACAACGCTGATCAAGCTAAAGGTGGGAGCCAGTTTGCTTTTGAGTGGGGACAATATTTCACACTGAGAAGTTGTAGACCGACACTAAATAGGCTTAGGAGTTGACCCTCTTTGCAGTAATGACACTCGTGGGCTTGAATGTAAAGGACAAAGGGGCTTCAAAGAGCTAAACTCTCAAAATCTTTGGGAAAGTGCTTGTGAAAAAGCACAAATGCTTTAAGACCATAAGGACAGCCAAGACTGCACTAAGCAACGTGAATAAACCTATTGTTCAGTTGAGTTTGCTGAGGAAAGGATATGGGTTTGTGCTGCTGGGACAATCATGTGTATGTCCAAGATTTTAAAGCATTGAGGAATGGCAAGATTTCATCCCTCCCTGCTTGCCTTTTTCAAAGCATTCCCATTCCATCTTTAGATTCATATAAAAGGGAAACATTCAATTCAACAAGCTTTAATTCCCATAACAGGACATGGCTCTTACTGGAGAAGGGCACATCTGTTTAAGAAAATACAAACAAATAGGAAAGAGGATGAAGAGAGAGAAGAGAATGATCTTCCACTTACCCAAGAGAGATAAGAAGTGCAAAGGCAGCAAGTGCCTCACTGTTGCTGCTTCCCGATGACCTGCTAATCAGCGGACAATATAAACAGATGTCACAGTGTTAGCCGCATTTCACACTTCCACATATTTAGTGCTCTTCCCTTCATTAATCCGTCTTTCAATCCTGCCGACTTATCTATACTGTGCATTAGCATGGTGCTAAGCAGGATATGGGACTCTTATCCAGTGTTTGTGTGAGAAAGGAGGATAAGTCTCAGGAATGACGGCTAATGCTAATGCTTTGACTAATGCTCACAAAGAGGGCTATTTATCCTGTGCGCTCTTTATGCAAAACTCCTCGGTCCTTTATGCACTTATGCATTGTGTGTCTACACAAGAGTTTGTGTAAATGCAGTATTAGCGCCTTGACTAGTTTAAGTAGCAGAGGAGATTTGTAGGACTTTCTCAGAGGTCCTTGCTGTTTTCATGCCTTGCCCCTCATTTGGAGCTTTGTTCCTGACACCCACTCCCAGGGTGCCCCTCTTGATGTTACCTTGGTGACCAGGTGTGCAGAGGTGGCAGGTGGAGGCTCATTTAGGCACATTAGGCCTTGACATGCGCCAGCAGGAAGAGTAATCACACTTTACCTGCCACTAGTACTAGTGCATACACAGCACAAAGAGCCCGACTCGCTCTCCGTCACATACTAACACACACGCACAGTCTCACACTTACACTAGCACACACCTGGGACACATTTATGAGCTGATGGATCTCCAATGGGAAAGAGAAATGCATGGCGCACTGTCGAATGTGAGTGTGTGCATGTGTATTGGGGTCAAGGTTTTTCACAACTCAAAGCCTGTAGAACTGAGTGAATGGCACAAGTGTGTTTTAAGTAATGATGGGGATAGGGAGGGTTAGTTAAATGGTTCTGGCCTCACATAATCCCCTCTGGTGAGGAGTGTACACCACATCTATAATCAACGATACACCAAGTCCTTTATTTAATCATAGTTGCTTTGCAGTCTAGACAATATAGGTTTCAAATGTCAAACTGCAAGAAAAAAAAAGAAAGAGGTTTACCGTATTGAATGTCCCTGGGCTGAAGCAGAAATTCACCCTTTTAAATTTTTATGTAAACACCTTAGTCTACCTGGAAGTGTGCACGTCAGTTTTATTGAAAAAGTTGGACTAAGAGCAGCATTGTGTAATTGTTCCTAAAAACATAGGTAAAGTGTAACATGTATTTAATCCTTTAAATATTTAATTTCGCATTGTGTTATGTAAACTTGGACAGACAGATGAATTTAGCTAAATTATAACTGCACAAATAAATATTGTTATAGAGCCAATAAGTAATCACCTACAGTAGCAACAACAAAACACCATGTTATTGTTGCAGTAAGTTATATGTTATATGAAAATATAAAGAAATTATAAAGAAAAACCTACTCTGGTACTTTTAGGGATTCTCTTATTGTGAGACAAATAAGTAATGGTATATGCAACTAATGGAGCTGTAGGTACTAGTTTAACAGGACTTTAGGACATGCTCACTCTGTTGTTCAGGCCAACTTTAGCAATTTACAAAACATTTTTTACTTAAGAATCAAATCAAATGCTAGAGGCATGTCTGCGAAATGTCTCAAAAGCAAGAATTTGTTCCTGAAGAGTGAGACATGGGGAGAATGCCTTGCACTCCTTCTAGCATTCATTCCATCATCAACATTCTCTACTCCACAGTTCATTGCTGCCCTGGTGATCCCCCATGCAGAGAGAATGGACCTTTGGATGACTAAGAGGCTCCTTTGACTTTCCTGCTGTTTTTGAACTCCTCTGTTTCAGTGTCTGCGTTCTCCACCTGACCTCTGACCCCCCACCACCCTTTCACCCTGCACCCTCTGCCCCAACTTCCCCCTCCGGGCTCTAGCCACCCGGAACACCCCTTTTTCACTTTTGTTCTTTTTTGCCTTGCCCTTTTAGCCTCTTTCTCTCCCCCACAGGTGGTCAGGTCTGTATTAATCAATATGTGAGGGGTCTGACTGGTCGGATTATAGTTGACCCTTGTGCATTAAGATGGATGGATCAAAAGTAGACCAACAAAACACTCGGCTGCTAATGAAAGGGCTTAAACGATCAGTAGTACAGTGGTAAACGGTTTTGTGAGAGAGAACAAAGTTAAAGGGCATTTAATTAAGTGCTATGGATTAAAACCACACTGTCAAACCTAATTCAAAACCAATTTAGCGAAACTAAACAAGCTATCACATCGAATCCTCGTCCATAGGTGACGACCAGTTGGTCTGCAATATTAACCTCTTAAAAGGCCTTGACTAGCCTCGTCTTTCTCTCTCTCCCTTTATTTATCTCCTTCACTCTATCCTGTCCATGCACATTTTTTTGCTCTATCGCTAAGACTCTCTCATGATTATTGATTATAAAAATGACGGGGGAGTCCGGTGGACCAGAGAAAAACAAGGGAAAGATAATATGGAAAAGAACAAGGCAGGGGGGAGTTTGACTGCTCTCCGCTCTGTGACACTTTGATCATGCCGCTGATGAGCGAGACTGGAGTTGTGTGCTTACACTCTGGCCCTAATGAGGGAATTAGGGAGCAGAGAAGAACGTCCCCCATACTAACTTCCCCTCTGAAAAAAAATGAAAAGGCAAGCGAGAGCGAATGAGAAAGAAAGGGCAAATAGTCAACTGTCAGGCCCAATCAATCCATTAGCAGCTTTGCCTTTTGCCTCGCAAAGGGGAAAACGTTAGTGTGCTGGCCCTGCACTAGATGTTCGTCCTTGAGTTTTATGCTTAGACTATATCTACATTCTACAGGGACTTGATGTTCATGGTTCATTGTGACTGTCCTATGCAAAACACATTACTGAGATAAGTCCTGTAGGGATAGGTTCATACCAAAAACGAAAGGCAGGAGGCAGAAAATTTTTACTGAGTAACTAATAAAATATTAGTTTGTTCCTCACACAAATTTCTTGGATATCTATAAAAGACATATGGTGAACTTTTTTGTCAATATCTACTATTTGTTGCAAAGAAAGTAGCAGCCAATACACTCTCCAAAACATGTTACTTTGTATTTTACTTTTTAATTTGGACTATCCCTTTGGGATTTAAGGATATGCCCTGACATTAGGATAAATAGCCAAAAAGTATAGATTGATTGGATTAAACTAAAAAGGACCATAACTGCATATTGAGACAGTGCTTGGCCCAAATATGCCCCGAAAAAACATGAAAAATGGTAACTCACCATAGTGAGGCTCCAAGTATCCATTGCGAGGGTCCATTGCAAACAGCGTCCCCCGATAGGGCAGGGTGTGGTCTGCCAGGTGGGGCAGAGAGCTGTGAAGTTCTTTCTTCACCAATGGGGAGCGCTCTTCTGTAGAGGTGGATGGCTCCTCACTCAGTTTTCCTGATGGGCCCAGAACCGCGGTCCGCCCACTGATGGCGTTACGCCTCTCGCGATGATATGGTGAACCTGAGCTGTCATCCTCTAAATAAGAGAAATAAGAAAAAAAAGAATGAATATGAATACTTTTATTGATAAAATATTAATATTTTTATGTATTTTATTTTATTTATTTTTTATTATTACTAAATATAATTTTCAATTTTGGCACTTTATTAAAAAGAAGAGTACAAAGAGATGAATTCAAGAGCACCATGGCTAAATGTGTTGGCATGTGTGCTAACCGCTAATTCTTGCCTGCAAAAAAAATGTATTAATTCAAGCAGTAATAGATAATTTGATCCATTTTGAGTTCATCTCACAGTGCAGTAATGTTTGTGTCCAGTCCAGTTATGGTCTTAATCTGCAGTTCTCAATCTTTTTTACTTCAATCACCCACCAAAGACAATTTTTAAAGGCTCCTAAAGTTATTTCTTGTACTTCTACTGAATTGATAAAAAACTGCTTATTTTGAAAGTTTATTTTCAGAAACTGGAAGTGGCAATATATTAAATAATTCCAATAATTAAATTCCATATTACCCAGAGTTTCAATAACTGAATGTTATTCAGCATTTCTACCTGCTAAAATATTTTAGAGCTAGACATAACTAAATCATTATAAAACATTACGTTTAAGGATTTTATTAATTTCCACAAATTTCCAGGTCTGGAAATCACACTTTTAAAATTTCCTCAAATTTCCAGGTTTTCAAAGAAAATTCTGGTGCTTACATTTTTTAAGGGCATTAGATAATAATATAATATCAGTTTACATCTCAATTTTATGTTTTTGAAGCTTATTTTAATGTGTTTTATTTTAATATTTTATTTTTAGTCATTTTGCAGGTTCTTTGGAAGTTTGTGGTGGAGAACCACTGGCCTAAATACACATGGATCTGTGCTAACAATATATCAGCATATGTAATACAAACACAAAGTCTTTATACACACTCTCATATATGAATAGATCAGGCCCTGAGTAGCTTTTTTGTTCAAACAAACAATGTAAAAGTGTAGAAAAAAAAACATAAGCTTGTTGTTTGAGCTTTGCTAATGGTCATTCCAAAACCATCATTCTAGTTAGTACTATAATAGAAAAATTCATGGCCACAAAAACCGATACACAGATACAGAATGCAAATACAGAGAGACACTCATAGGTAGACCTACAGACAGCGGCAATAAATATGTGGAACAAGTCTGGTCACGCTAAGAGTTTGGGTAGTGCAGGGAGGCATTGTTGGTGCTAACGTGTGCTTTAGGGAGCTCTTTATGGGTTTAATGTGCAAAGCCTCCTGGGCTTGGCTTCTTCCAGGCAAATGTGCAGGTTCATAGCTTCACACAAGAGGAATGGAGTGACTCTGTGTCTGCTTGCCACAGTCTGTGAAATAAAACAGGCCAACATTCAACATCATAGCAGCAGTCAGGCAAGGATTTCCCACAAGCTCCCTCTCTCTCTCTCTCTCTCTCTCTCTCTCTCTCTCTCTCTCTCTCTCTCTCTCTCTCTCTCTATATATATATATATATATATATATATATATATATATATATATATATATAAAACATTTTTTTTTTTTTTTTCAAAGACAAAGAATCCCATGGAGAGGGCAGCTGAGTCTTTTCCCTGCATTCCAAACTGCCCATTAAATGGCCTCATGGGTAGTATCAACGCCCAGAAGCTATACGCCTTCTCTCGTTCTTTCTCTTTCCCTCTCTTTCCATATACCAGTCTTCTAACACTGTTCCTGCCTCTCTTCTATACACACACACACACAAACACCAAAAGAGGAATACTTTGCTTATTTCTATGTCTGCAAGTAATCTGTTCTGGCAGATAGAGTTGGACTTGTACCCCACAGGGACAGTCTCCAGTGGTCTAAAATGGGGCAGAGAGAAGCAAGTTTACAGGGCTTTGCAGGGTTTACAGGGTTTAGTGCTTGATCTTTCTTGAAGACACATGACCCATTACCTGACCCCATCTGGGTCATAACCTCTCAGACTAGAATAAGTAGTGGAGCAACCCATAATTCAGTCCTCTAACCTACCATACCCTTTCACTGCTGTATAACATCCCTTGCTGCTTTTTAACCTTCAGGAGTTCAGTTCATAACTGCAGCATAAGGGGTCAATGAGGTCACCGCTGATGTCATACAAAGGTAACTGTGATAATTCTGTCATTATTTACTCACCCTCATGTCGTTCAAAACTCATATGACTTTCTTTACGCAGTGGAACATAAAAGTGAATTCTTAAAGCCTGAGAAAAAATATTGAAGATATTCCCTAAAAATCTTGACATCTGTCTTAATTGAAATGTAAGTGTCTTGCAGTCAAATACTAGTAACAGCACACAAACACGCTAAATGCAAACTTTTGTTTTTTTTTTGTTTTTTTTACTGTATCTAATATAAAGTGTTGGTAGTAAAAACAACAAATAAAAAATAAAGGTTCCACATGCAGTTTTTCACAACAAGGTCATAGAAGAACAATTTGGCGTTTTTAAAGAACCTTTCAGTGAACAGCGAACCTTTATCTCTTAGTGTGAAGAACAATTTAAGAGTGAACATACAGCCTTGCTTTATGTAACCATCCTCAAACTAAGCACCAGCTCCATTCCTCAGCACATTAACCCAACATTAAATGAACATTAAACACAAGTTTTCTCATTTTATCATTTGGAACAAAAACACATACATAAACAGTCAATATCATCATTTACCACTGCACAATTTATTATAATTGTAGGGAAATAAAATGACCAGCACATTATGTAAAATGCCTCCTTCTTTGTTCCACATTAGGAATAAAGTCATACAAGTTTGGATTAACAAGGAAAAAAATGTCATTAGGTGAACAATCACTCACATGTTTAGCGAAACTAGACAAGCCCAACAGACGCTGATATTTGAAGCTTTATCAGATTCTTGTATCTAAGCACTTTAAAAAACGTCTCAGGTTACGACTGTAACCTATGTTCCCTGAGAACAGGGAACGAGACAATACGTCAACGACGTTATGGGGAACGCCTCAGGCGTGACAGGTGTCTGAAATCACTATCAAATCACGTCAATCATATTGACCGGCGACAGCCCGTGAATCATTAGCGTGAATGATTAACGTGCGACCTGGAAGTATAAAAGGGCGCCTTGCAAACATGACAAATCACCTTATCGTCTGAAGGGACTGTACGGTAGGCAAGCCCCGAGGCATGGCAGGGAGAGTGTTTCAAAACACTGAGGAGGCCTGTGAAGGCCTAAGGGCTGATCTAACTGGGAGGCCTCACGAGAGGCCTACGACCGTCTGCCCAGACTCAGGAAGCCGCATGCTCATAGAGACCCTCGGTGAGGGGAGCACAAGGTCTGCCTGGTAGGCAAACCAGGCTGTAGGCAGAAAAGGTTCCGGGAGGGAACCAATAGCAGAGAATGAACACTTTAGCGAGCCAGGGCGCAAGCTCGCCTTCAGCAGCTGCCTATTAAGGCTAGCTGAAACTGATAGCAAGTGACCACTAGCTTCATAAACCCAGCACCACTAGGGAACGTTACAGGGAGGCCCGGAGAGGCCTACTACCTGATAGCCAACGTAAGTGGGAATTCACCTTCAGGGAGGCCCGTGAGTCCTACTACCTGATAACCACAGTATGTGGGGTGCTCACCTTCAGGGAGGCCCAGAGAGGCCTACTACCTGATAACCACAGTATGTGAGATGCTCACCTTCAGAGAGGCAAAGAGAGGCCTACTACCTGATAACCACAGTACGTGGGAACTCACCTTCAGGGAGGCCCGGTGAGGCCTGCTACCTTACAACCACAGTATGTGGGGAGCTCACCTTCAGGGAGGCCTGGTGAGGCCTACTACCTGGTAACCACTATCTGTGGGAACTCACCTTCAAGGAGGCCTGGTGAGGCCTACTACCTGACCGTTCTCATTCAAGGAGGCCTGGAGGAGCCTACTACCTGATAATCACAGTATGTGGGAACTCACCTTCAGGGAGGCCTGGTGAGGCCTACTACCTGATAACCACAGTATGTGAGATGCTCACCTTCAGAGAGGCCAAGAGAGGCCTACTACCTGATAACCACAGTACGTGGGAACTCACCTTAAGGGAGGCCCGGTGAGGCCTGCTACCTTACAACCACAGTATGTGGGGAGCTCACCTTCAGGGAGGCCTGGTGAGGCCTACTACCTGGTAACCACTATCTGTGGGAACTCGCCTTCAGGGAGGCCTGGTGAGAACTACTACCTGACCGTTCTCATTCAAGGAGGCCTGGAGGAGCCTACTACCTGATAATCACAGCATGTGGGAACTCACCTTCAGGGAGGCCTGGTGAGGCCTACTACCTGACAGCCACAATATTTGGGAGCTCACATTCAGGGAGGCCCAGAGAGGCCTACTACCTGATAGCCAACGTAAGTGGGAATTCGCCTTCAGGGTGGCCGGGTGAGGCCTACTAACTGATAACCATCTTAAGTGGGAATTCACCTTCAGGGAGGCCTGAGTGGCCTACTACCTGATAACCACTGGTAGCTTTGAGCCCTGAGTCAGGGTGATAGTATAAGGTGGCCTGCTAAGGCCAGTCAGCTGGGGACTCGCCTATCAGGGAGGCCTGGTCGGGCCTACTAGCTAATAGCAAGTCATATTCTGCCATAAAGTACACTGTTGGAAACCATACTACACAGCATAATTTACTAATGGGCTTCCAGTAGCGCTATAAGGTATGTCCCACAATGTTGGGACTCACCTCCGAGGAGGCCTGTTTAAGGCCTACTACCCATCAGTGAGTCAACTGCCCGAACCACCAAGGCCAACCACGTAAAGTGAGCTGGCCTACAGTGCCCTCTGGGGGGCTGTCCAATCAAGGAGGCCTGCTGAGGCCTACTACCTAATGGCGCAGCCTTCGTTGGCAGAAAAACTGTTTACACAGCGCCTACAGCATCCTGGTGCCTAATCACATTGCCCATGGCAGTGTACTCCGCAAGAAAGCTAGCACCCTTAAAACAAGGGGAGTACAACATACGCCACTCTGCCTCAACGGAGGCCCCAGTTAGTCAGGGGCCTACCATCTATGCATGGGCGTCGGCTCAGGGCAATGCTCTGGCTTCAGGAGAGCGTACTTCGACCAAAGAAGAAGTGAAGCTTACTTCATACTCGACCCGAGCCATAGTGGTGCGAGGTAGGATAAAACAGAACTGGGAGTGAAGTGCTCAGACCTACCCTGTATCACAGGGGAATACTCACACCTCACCCTGAGGTTACCAGGGTGCGGGCCTGCCAGCGGCTCTAGGGGTGACAGAAATGTATCTGTGCCCAACCTAGGGGAGTGGGGCTTGAATGAAAGCCAACCACCTACAACCTAGTGCTCGAGCAGTAGCTCAGCGAGGTGAGTGAAGCCTAAACTGGCGGCCTAAATCCGTAGGCCAGTTCTGCATGGCAGGGTCGGGCAGGAAACCCAGTCTTCCTCGAGAAGCGAAAGACGGCCTAACCCTGCTCAATAAAGACATATATACCACGGAGGCCTGTTTGAGGCCTACCATGTCCTTACAAACCATCCTCTGCACCACGCTGCATTACTCTAGTCACCCCAGAATGCAGAGAAGGGGGCGGGCCTTGGCCTAACGACTCCCACGGGAGGAGGCTGTTTATACAGGGATGCTAGAAACAGACATTCACAAAGTGAAGGGTCAGAGGAAGAAATGCTAAATTTTTTAGCAGAGCGCCTCTATTATCCCTGGCACAGCCTAGGCCAGCTACAGAGGTGGCCCTGGTGAGGGCCAGCCTGCAAGCATAGATCAATCTGAGGGCTCGGAGGAGCCACAGCCTTACTAAAGAATATAGTCTGTATTATTCCATACAAAGGGCTGCAGAATCGCTCAGCCTAATGAAACCCAAACAGAGCTCAAGGGGCGAAATACTCAGGAAGAAGTCAACGGACCCGTGGGCCGGACATAAGATCTATCTGAAGCTCTAGCGTCAGTCAACACTCTAAGTAAAAAATTCTAAGAGAGAGACCAACTACTCTACCCTGAGGTGGCTAACAGCCCGAAGGCTAACATAGTTATCGTTCTGGCCACCTAACGGGGAACTTCAGGGCCCTAATGATCCAGGAAACCTCTCTTACCTTATTACCTTGACATGACCCCATAGCTCTATACAGGGAACGAGGTCTGTAGAGAGATACATCTCGGAATTTTAATTCACAAAAAATTACTCTTAAAAGACCAGTCAGCTCACCTGCGGCGTGCGGAGTGAAGACTCGCCAGATAGTTCTTTATGACCCTGGGGTCCACCACTTTACATGCCTGAAAGAGGCGTTTCTACTAGCCAAGCCTAGGCGGGCCATTGGAACATCGTTCTTATCATAGGCCCAGCCCCAGGCCTGATGTAATGAACGTCTGGGGAGTCAGAAGAGAGGTGAGGGCTGGATTTCTTTTTAATGAAGCCCTCCGGGGAGATTATCCATCAGCGACACTGTGTGCACTTCTGCTGGATAACCTCCCTCAGAACCCTCTTCTTGCGGGAGTCACGCCTCTTCTGCGCCCTGTTCCTCCACGGAGGGGGCGCACGAGAGGCGACACTGGCTCTCTGGCGCTGTCTACAGCCCTCGGACCGTGAAGGGCCAGGCCCTCCCGCCTGCCTGGGTGTGGAACCGGATCTCAGCGGTATGCAGGATCCTGCAGCAGGTCGGCCTGGTATGCCAGCAGCACCGCCATAGTGTGCAGGGAAGCACCAGCCTGAACCGCTGTCGTGTATGCTCTGCCATTCAAACGTGCTGTTGACTTTAGCGGTTTGGATGGCAGGGTTGGAGCTCTCAGTGTCGACGCCTGCCCAGACACAAGATAGTTCGCAAACGACTCGTCAAATGGGCGGCATCGACACATACCCATGCTCTGCGATCCCCTCAACATCAGCGAAATTAACCCGCTGATGTCGGTGAATACGGGCAGAGTATGGGCTCTTCCATGCCCTCTCGATCTCCGTGTGAAGATCAGGAAGGAATGGAAGGCTCACCTGAGCTGGTGGTGTATGGCAGGGGAGAAACCGATCGCCAAGCCTACCGCGAGCGGTCTCTCCTCTAGCGCGTCGCCATGGCAGCTACAGCCTGTTGGCGGCGCGCTCCACAACATCCACCAGGTCTGCATACACGGGGCAGGGTGGCTGAGAGGGTTCAGGATCTACCTGATTATAAACCTCCTCAGCCATCTCCTGCTCGTCCTGAAGAGCAGCAACTGCAGGAAACCATTGGTGCCTGCTGTTCGCCCTCGTCAGCCGTCGAATCATTTGAGAGGTTTACAGGACTCTCAAGATGATCGATGAGCTCTATCTGGAAGCCCATGATGCAAGTCGCCGCTCTGCCTCGGCACGAGCGGGACCACGCGGACCAGACGTTGAACCCCCTTCACTCGAGAAGAGGGCCAGACGAGAGCGGAGTGTTTTAAGAGAAAAACGCTCACAGTTCACACAGAGGATTCCCTCGAGAACCTCTCGTGCGCGCTCTTCTCCCAGGCAGGAAAAAACACACTCGTGTGCTGTACATTTCATTTTCTTACCGTTTCATTGAGTAGCGTTTTCAAACAGACAGTCCCTGAAGACGATGAGATGATTTGTCATGTTTGCAAGGCGCCCTTTTATACTTCCAGGTCGCACGTTAATCATTCACGCTAATGATTCACGGGCTGTCGCCGGTCAATATGATTGACGTGATTTGATAGTGATTTCAGACACCTGTCACGCCTGAGGCGTTCCCCATAACGTCGTTGACGTATTGTTGAGTTCCCTTCGAAAGGGAACAGCACAACTTTTAAACAAAATACAGACCATAAGACTGCAATTTGGAAAGTAAAAGAGTGCTGGCCTTGGGAAAGCCAGCAAGAGTCGGTCTGACAGAATAAATGGTATCAGCGGATTCTGGTGGAACGGAACACTTGTGTTTTGGCATGCGAGAGCGGTTGTGACTCAGGTCATTAAGCTCAAACTGTAAATTTGGTTTGGCCGAGTTTAGCAGTATGCCGTTGCTGATGAGTGCTGCTTTAATGCAGGGCTGTTTTAAAATCTTTCTGTTGTAAAAACTCTAGTGTGGAGCATGGAGCTGCCGCCAAATGTCCCGTAGTGCTGGAGCTAAGGTTAGCGCTTGGCCCAGCGTGCTGTGCTGTAGCTAGGAAAAGCCAATTAAAACTATGTGGATTAAAAATTGTATTTTACATTTCACTATGGAATACACTTTACAAACAGTCGTGATAGAGAGCATTCAAGGTTCACCGATCCATGAAAAATGACAGCATCAGTTGGGTTATAAGTCTTTAATCCTATACTGCATAGCCAGTGATCTTATTGAGGGAATAATAGCACTTATAAAGTTAAAGCAGGATTAATTGGCCTGCTCCCATAAAACCACAATATTAACATAAAGGGATTTAAGTATCATCCTGTTACCATGCTCAGACACACACACACACACACACACACACACACACACACACACACACACACACACACACACACACACACACACACACACACACACACACACACACACACACACACACACACAAAAAAAGGATTTGAAAGTGAATACTGAGGTATGGGTATATGGAAGTAAGGGAAAGAACAGTCTTGACTAAAAACAACCTAAATTCAATGACTATTTTAAATTTGCTATTTTTATTTTATTTTAATTTATATTTTATTTTCATTTAATTTAATTTAAATATAATATTTGAATTTTTTGTAGCTAAACAAAAATATTTTTTGAAAGTTGTATTTTAAATTTAATTCACTCATTTAAAAAAATGTATGCCTGTTTTATTTACTTATTTTTTAAATTGTGTTGTTATTTTAAATTAATTTATACTAGAAATTAGATTACAATACTGTATACCCCTGAAGAAGTCTACTTTCATTTATAGGGTGCACGTGTATGTGTACAGTATGATGCTTTGAAAGGGTAAGATGTTTCTGTGCAAACCTCAGGATTCACAAGTGCTCAACTGTGAATTCAGTAAATAAACTGTCTCATTGACTACATTTACATGCACCCTCTCTCACTAACTATGTTTACATGCACCGCCCTGGTCCACACATTCAAGAGCCCAACAGTGGCTCTTCACCCCTCCCTGTTGTGAGCCGCTACTTCTGCCGTGGCCTCCTCCACCAGCTCCCTGTGTTCTCTTCCTCTGTGTGGTCTGTCTTAGACTCTTCCGGCCGGGGGTCCTAGTCTTCCTTACCCCCATAATGCTAATATCTCCCCCTCCGGCTACTACAGAATAGTTTTTGTTTATGGTGCCAGGAGGCACCTATCAGGAGGGGGGTGTTGTAATATTTACATTCACTTCCTGTGTTTCGTGTGTCAAGTCCTATTTCCACCATATTTAAACCATGCTTGCCAAACAGTCCCTAAAAAGTATTGCCAGTTCATCTTGGTATCATCATACCAAGCGTTTTCCTATGTTCAAACTTAGGGCTGGGTACCGAGTTCGGTACTTTTTAGGTACCGACCGAATTGCCTCGATACTACCACGTATCGAAACATGTCTTGTTTTTCGGTACCAAATTTCTGTACCTAAGTGGTTAATCTCGTCAACGTCAGCGAAACATAAGCATGCAGCATGATCGGCTGTGGCAGAAAAACACAAGTTTACGCGGCTGCCCAGAGACGTGGCTCATCGCACGAGAGGCTGTAGTGTGTGTGTGTGTGTGTGTGTGTGTAGCGTCCCAACCCAGATAGATAGAAAATATGTGGAAATGATCAAAAGTGTACCTACGTACCAGACTCGATACCAGAAGCAAGCGATGCAATATTTTTCGACAAGATAATTGCTGCCAAGAGCGGCAACACGGTAAATCTGATAAGGCACTTAAAAGCGCACAGAATACGCTTTTCAAAGTTTATCCGTCTTCGACTGCAAGAACTGGAGCGCGTCACAAATGAACCGAAACTCAGCGTATAGGATAGCCTACTTGCCTCACAGACATGAGAAATAGTCCTATGTACGGTCAAATACAGATGTCTACTTTTAAACGAAACAATTAGAAATAAATAGTTTGATTACCTAACGTTAATCCATATAAGCGCGCGCATTCACTACTGTAGGAATGACGAGTCAGCATCGCAATAATCATCTTTGCAGCCTACACACTCAGTAAACACTTGTTCATTAATAAACAATTAAAATATCTCCTTGCTATCGTTTCCCGACACATCCATAATCATTAGGCTACTTTAGCCAGTGCTTTGCGGCAAGCTTCATGTGTGCTGAGCGCGAGCATAGGCTATATCCCGCACCCCAGTAGCCTATATTTAATTCAATTCACATTTATTTGTATAGCATTTTTCACAATACATATCGTTTCAAAGCAGCTTTACAGAAAATGCATCTCTAAATTACAATTTAGAGTGATTTGTAATCAGAGGTGACTGTGTGTAATGCATTTCATTGTTAAACAATGCATTAAGTTAAGGCATAAACAATTGCCTCATTGAAGTAAAGAATACATGTTGTTAAATGATTAGGAAACATAGAAAACTTTAGCATTGGTACTTTTTTACAGACTCAAAATATGAGTGTAAAAAAGTCAACAAACTGAAAAAATAAAAGTGTTTTTTTTAGGTAATGTTATATTGTTAAAACTGGTTTCATAAAATTGGTATCGAAAAAAGTATCATTCAGGAACCGGTATCGAAGTCAAGGTATCGGTATCGAAAATTTTGTTACGATACCCAGCCCTATTCAAACATCTCTCATTGCTCATGAAATGCAGTCATGCCTCCAGTGAACATCCTGAATCTATGCAGATCGGACAAGCCTGAGTGTCCATTGAAGAACAGCATCAAAGTTTACAGAACTGTCTATATTTTTTATGTGATCAACCTGATCATTGTTGCATTTCCCTTACCCACACAGTTTATCACTTCCCATAACACTATGGAATGCCCATTCCATGGGCCCAGGCCCATTCTGTTACAGCCTTAGTGGATTCGGAATCTGCAGTGAATCTCATATATAAGCAAATTATTCAGGAATTTAATATTAACATGATGCCATGTTCACATCCAATAGAGATCACTGCAGTGGACAATAAACCCATCGGAAAAGGCCAATGGGCAGACCTGGATTAAGCTTAAAATTGAAATATTTCCTACTGAAGAACTCACTCTGTAAGCAATTTCCTTACCTCTTCATTCCATCATACTAGGACATAAAGCTGCTTTAATTATTAAAAGATTGCGATCACCCACGCGAACACCCACGCGATCTCATTCCTAAATGACAATGATTCGCCTGTGTCTAATAAACCTTTGACAAAACAGAACAATTAAAAGCACAAACTACAGCTTCGCCACTATGTATATGAAACACCTTTGCAAACAGCTCGACTAGGACGTCCATGTTTATCAGTTCATGATTCACAGATCATGAGGTGCTACTACAATCTGTCACGACACATTAAAGAGCCTCAAAACGGTATTTGTTTAATTTTCTTAAAAATGGACAAAATTTGAACTTGAATATGAAATAACCTGTTCTGTCTTGCCTGTTGACACGTTGTCAGTGTCCTCTTTGCTCCGCGATCTATTCTTCACTGTGTGATAACATGATGTGTGGCGTGAGAGCGCCCGGGTTTGACGGACATAGCAACGGTAACTAAAGGGGCGGGTTTTTGCGAACAGTCAACAGGCTGCTTTATGTGAAGGGCCGCGATAGGCCACGTTATGCAAAGGGCACGAAAAAGCCTGCGATTGGCCGTGAAATATGAAGGCCATGAAAGACCACGATAGGCCAGGAGATAAGCGATAAGAGGATAAGTATTTGTGAAGACCAAAGCCAATTGATATCACAGGAAAACAGAATGAAACCACCAGTAGCACGCTAATAGAAATGTACCTTGATTATTACTTGACAGTGCCTGCTTAGCGTTTAAGTTAATTTCAGAGTCAGATATTGCTTGGAACTCGAATGATGAGGATTGACTATGTACACCACCTGTCCAAAAACAATGTATTATGTTGAGATGAGTTGAAAACCACAGTTCTATGTGTCTGCAGTTAGAATTATTCTAAACTGCATTGTGAAGGGAAGGCTGTTAGGTTAGATAAAATGATAGAATGTAGTATTTAGGTTCTAACAGGAAGACTTAGAGCACAAGTACTAAAAAAATGCAATTCCCTTACGAAGGGAACTCAACGATGCGTCCATCGACGCCATGGGAACGCCCCCAGCGTGACTGCGTCTGAAGCATCTATGTCAACTAGTCCAATGGAAAGAATGAGCGTCACGGGCGGGTGACGTCATGACCAGGATATGATAAAAGCACATCCGGTGCAAACCGGCATTAGCTTCTGTTGCCTCAGCAAGCGATCTGTGTCAAACTGTCTGTTATATTTACTGTTGTCTGTCTGATATATATATATATTTATGGAAACTAAACAATTGCACAACTCTGTGTTCTCCCTGCTCGCGCTATTTAACGAGTAGGGACACACACGAGCTTTGTGTGATGTGTTTGGGAGTAGAGCATGCGGTATCAGCCTCCGAGGGGGCTGATTGCCAACATTGTGAGAAGCTTTCGCTTCGCATGCTCCGCTCCCGCCTGTCACTTTTCGAGGAAAGTGGCCGGGCTCGCAATTCTCAGGGTGACAGGTCCCGCGTCTGCCGAGGCAGCGCGGAGAATGCATTCCTGTGGATCGCGAATAGGATCTCTTTACGGGGTTGGAGACGGGTCCGCGGATCTTATCTCCTCCCTTTCCACGAGGGATCCAGTGCTCTCTCGCCGGTCTCGGAAGCCCGCGCTGCGGTCTCTTCCGCCCGGGGAGAGAGAGAAATCAATGCTTCAGTGCTCTACCTCCGAGGAGGTAGATGTGCTGGGCATTGAAAGTGACACAATCATGGGGGAAGTGAATTTGCCATATCTTTCCCCAGCGTATGAGAAATATATATAGCCTATATATATATATATATATGATAGTTTATATATTATATATAAAATAAAGTGAATATATATAAAAAATATATATAAAAAATAATAAGCTGGTGGAAGTGTTTACTAAGGCTGTAGATAAATTAAATATTTATGGCCAGCAGAAATAAGGGGGCACTCGTCCTAAAAATAAAATAAATTAAACGAGTTTCCTTCCCTCTATTTTTCCACCTCCATCACGGGGCCTTCCATTTTTCCCGATCTGCACAGCGAGCTGTCTAGATCATGGAAAAAGCCTTACTCCTCTTGTCTTTTAGCCCCCACATTCATGTATATTCAGATATTTGGGGGTTAAGAGGGTATGGCTATACCCCGGGTAGAACAGACGCTTGCGAGCTATCTGTCTCCCGGTTCAGTATCGTACCTGAAGGCGTCGGCTTCTCTCACTAAACCATTAAAGAAAACTATTGTTTAATCTAGTGGGAAAAGCATATATGGCAGTGGGTCTAGCATGGGCCTGCTTGCACACCATAGCAGTGCTACAAGCATATCAGGCTGACCTGCTGCGGTATTTGGACAGAAGTGAGGGAGTTTGGCCCGATGGGGTTTGAGAACTCCGTCGGGCCACAGATTTATCTCTCAGGGATGGCAGCCCTTGTGGTCACTGAGAGACACCTCTGGCTCAATTTGATGGGAATCATAGAGAAAGATACAAGATAATCTCTCCCTCGCTATGTCCAACCCCCTGGGGCTGCTGGGCGTGAGCAGCTCCAGCCGTCTAGTTTCTCATACACAACACAGCAGCCAAAGCCTTCAAAGCAGAAGCCGGATCCGAGGACCGTTCTTCACGCTGAGAAGGCTGCGGCTCAAAAGAAAAAAAGGTCCTGATGTTCACGCATCAGGCCTGTGAGGACAGCCCCGACCGAAGTGGAGCGGTGTACACCTCATTTTACGGTGCCCGTTCCATTTCGGGGTCCTCACGAGACCCTTCTGCCAACCCTGCCACCCTCGGTGCTTCAGGGCGCAGCGGTCTCCAGCGAGTCGCTGATGCTATGCTGCGGCACAGCATCGGTTTCACGCCCTCTGAGGGGGGCCTTAGAGCGGCCAGTTCAGGTAGTTCCTGCCATTATGTTTCAGGCTCCGGAATTGGCTGTCTCGATAACACCAGAGACCAGCCTCGAGAGGCTGGTTCCCTTAGTAAATTTTCTGGCAGCGTGGAAGCTTCTGCCGAATATTTCTCATTGGGTCCTGCAGATTGTAGAGAAAGGATACAGAATCCAGTTTGGTTCTCGTCCTCCTCGTTACAACGGGGTGCTGCCCACAGTGGTGCATCCCGAGCAGGCTCTGGTAATGGAGCAAGAGGTAAAGGCCCTGTTAGCAAAGGAAGCTATAGAGCAGGTGTACTCACCCGACATTGCGTCGGGTCTTTACAGTCGTTATCTCATTGTTCCAAAAAAGGATGGAGAGCTGCGTCACATACTAGATCTTCGTCTGTTGGAGTGTTTGGTGCTGGAACTCAATTCCAAAATGCTGACACTCAAACAGATCGTGACTCAAATCAGATCCGAGGACTGGTTTTTCACGATAGATCTAAAAGACGCATACTTCCATATCTCCATCCTCCCTCAGCACAGGAGGTTCCTGAGGTTTTCTTTGGGGCAAAGAACACCAGTATCAGGCACTTCCTTTCGGTCTAGCTCTATCACCCCGCACATTCACGAAGCGTGTAGACGCAGCTCTGGCCCCGCCAGGCTGCAGTGTATATGCATTCTGAATTGCATAGATGACTGGCTGATTCTAGCGGAATCAGAACAGTTAGCGGTTCGGCACCGAGGTGTCGTTCTCGCTCCTATGCAGATGTTGGGGTTGAGGCTCAATGCCAAGAAGAGTGTGCTTTCTCCAGTACAGAGAACCACTTTCCTTGGTGTGGTATGGGATTCAGTGACGATGCGGGCCACTCTGTCGCCCGTTCGTGTAGCTGCTATCCTAACAGCCACAAAAGAGCTGAGGCTAGGCCAGTCACGCACTGTAAAACAGTTAGAGAGACTGTTGGGTCTTGTGACAGCAGCGTCCAACGGGATAACTTTTGGCCTGCTGTACATGAGACCTTTACAGTGGTGGCTCAGGACCAGAGGGTTCTCCCCGAGGGGAAACCCACTTCGTATGATCAAGATCACGCGGCGGTGTCTCCGCACCTTGGTTATATGGAGGAAACACTGGTTCTTAACCCAGGGTCCGGTGTTGGGAGCTCTTTGCCATCGAGTTGTGATCTCGACAGATGCTTCCCTCACCGGCTGGGGAGCGGTATTGGAAGGCCGCTCAGCTCAGGGCTTGTGGAGGAGTCATCATCTCTCTTGGCACATGAATTGCCTAGAGATGATGGTCGTCTTCAATGCGTTGAGACATCTCCTCCCAGACCTGAGGGGCCATCATGTGTTGTTCTGGAACAGTGACTGTTAGGCCTCAGGGCAGCAGCGTCCAATGTGATACCCTTTGACCTGCTGTACGTGAGACCTTTACAGAGGTGGCTCAGGACCAGAGGGTTCTCCCTGAGGGGAAACCCACTCCTTACGATCAAGATCACGCGGCAGTACCCCGCGCCTTGGTTATATGGAGGAAACTCTGGTTCTTGACCCACAGACAACACGTTGGTGGCCTCTTATTTTGGTCCCTCAAGAGATTACGCTGTCTGAGGGCAGTGTATATTCCAGGGGGGGCCAGAATATTGGAGCAGACACCCTGTCGAGGCAGGGGCTGAGGCCAGGGGACTCCACCCCGAGGCGGTGGAGCAAATATGGGAGTTTTACGGCCAGGCAGAAGTGGATTTGTTCTCGTCTCAGCATACGACGCACTGTCCACTCTGGTTATCCCTCACTCAACCAGTCCCCTCGGGGCTGGATGCTATGGTGCAGACGTGGCCGAGGCTACGTCTGTACGCATTTCCCTCCGTTGCTCTGCTCCCAGGAGTTCTGGAGTGAATCCGCCAGGATGGAATAAGCCTATTTAGTAGCACCACCCTGGCCGAGCTGAATTTGGTTTGCGGACCTAATTTTTCTCCTCGACGGACCTCCCTTGGAGGTCCCGATCAGGAGAGACCTTCTGTCTCAGGCAGGGGATGCAATATTGCACCCCCGGCAGGGGATTTGGGAACTGTGGGTTTGGCCTCTGAGGGGGCCCAACTCATAGAGAGTGGTCTCTCAACCGAGGTTGTTTAGACCATTCTAAGCTCCAGAGCTCCCGCTACAAGGAAACTATATTCACTATTTCGAGAGTTTTTCACTTCTTGGTGTTACCAGCGTCAGTGGGATCCGGTTAACTGTTCAGTAAACACAGTATTCGAGTTTCTGCAAGAACGCTTTGTATCAGGTCTATGTCCTTCCACGCTTAAGGTATAATATGTGTGGCGGCCATTGCGGCTTTCCACGCCCTGGTGGGTAGTACATTTTTGGGTCGAGACCCCCTGATCACTCGTTTCCTTCGTGGCACTTTGAGGCTGAGGCATGCAACTTGCACTAAGGTGCTGGCTTGGGACCTTGCAATAGTTCTAGAAGGCCTATCTGGGGCTCCCTTCGAGCCCTTAGATTTGGTCTCAGAGAAGTTCCTTTCTTTTAAGACTATTTTCTGCTAGCTATTTCGTCCCTATAAGAGTCAGACCTTCAGGCCCTTTCGGTCCCCACCTGCCTTGAGTGCACCGGGATGGCCAAGGCAATCTTACCCGAAACATGGATATGTTCCAAAGGTGCCTACCATTATTCCGAGGCCTATTGTGCTGCAGGTTTCTGTCCTCCCCCATTTTTCGGACCAGGAAAAGCTGAACCTCTTGTGCCAGTGCGAGCACTGGACACTTATGTTCATCGGACTTCTCTGTCGAGAAAATCCAACCTATTGAGCATATAGATAGTCGAGACTATTCTTCTTGCTTGTGAGTCTTCTGGCCAACCATTTGGTGGTCAGGGCTCATTCCACTAGGAGTATGGCTTCTAAGCGTATTATCTGGAGTTCTCTCCAAGACGTTTGTGATGCGGCGGGCTGGTCCTCACCGCTCACATTCATGAGGTTTTACAGCTTGGACCTGGATGCTGCCCCAGGTTCTCAGGTGCTTAGTGCTTAGTTACAACAGACTGACACTCAGGTACTTGGAATTCTGGCGCTTTGGGTATTCTCGTTCCCATGGCGTCGATGGACGCATCGTTGAGTTCCCTTCGTAAGGGAACGTCTCAGGTTACTATTGTAACCATAGTTCCCTGAGAACAGGGAACGAGACGATGCGTCACCCTGCCATACTTCCTGCATCCCTGTGATCGGCTTGCTTCGGCAATTTTCGAAGCTAATGCCGGTTTGCACCGGATGTGCTTTTATCATATCCTGGTCATGACGTCACCCGCCCGTGACGCTCATTCTTTCCATTGGACTAGTTGACATAGATGCTTCAGACGCAGTCACGCTGGGGGCGTTCCCATGGCGTCGATGGACGCATCGTCTCGTTCCCTGTTCTCAGGGAACTATGGTTACAATAGTAACCTGAGACGTTTTCTTGGGCATGACTCCGGCACACAGCTTGATAGAGCTATACAGACAGAGCTCCATCTAACCGTCAGAATCCGGCGAGAGAACCCCCAAAATGAAAAACGGATCGGCATAACAGATAAGTAAAAGAAATACTCAATATACGAAGAACAAAGAACGAAGATTGATAAGCTTCGTCGTACAATACCCTTGCAGAAGGATAAGAATGCTTTTACTTGAGAATGATTTATGAGCATTGTTGTTTGATACCTTAGTGAAGAGAGAAGCTTACTTTGAGAGAGCCCTGCGAAAGGGGAAGGGGCATGATAAAGCCCAAGTGAAATGCTTATGACCAGGCACAGAGTAACTCTGTTGTTCAATGTGTAGTGTGTTGTTATGAACACGAATCACAGTGATGGCGATGTTCTACATCTACTGCACTGTTTTAAAAATTAAGACAAGAAGAGCAATGATGAGCAATGATAAGCAATATACAGGCTGTTGTTACGGATGTTTTGTTTTTTCTTGCACAGGCAACACAAATGTAGCAGCATAAAAAAGTATAAAAACATGTCTTACCATCACTGAAAAAAAATCAAGTAGAGCAGCTCATAACTTAAATAGGCTAGGCATGCAACTGACATAGGAAAAAATTAGAATTTTAACAAGAATTGTTATCAGATGAAAATTCTTTATGTGCCAAAATGGCAGACTGCAGGAACAATAGCCTTAAATATCTAATCGTAATCTAAACAATATCTTATAGAGATCGCTAAGACATGTGACCAACTGGGCGGCAACGTCATCAGAACGCAAAGAATTATGGGTATGTTTGGCCCGTTTACATCGGTTTACATGGGCTGGCATAGCAGGCTAGTGTTCTGGCATGAAAAAATAAATAAAAATAGCGTGAAAAACAGAATATAATCCTACAAAATGCAGAGGGCTTAAGAAAACATTGTCGGACCATACCAGAAAACTGTCGTCCGTTCAAAAGTATGCTAAAGTTTTAAGCACCACACTCCTCGCTCTCTCTCATCTATCTGCATGCAATCGCAATTCATGTCAAGATTGCAATGCTGGAGTGTGTGCGTGTGTGTTTGTGCGCCCGCGAGAGAGAGAGGCGCGGGCGCGATCGAACTGTGTGTGTGTGTGTGTGTGTGTGTGTGAGAGAGAGAGAGAGAGAGAGAGAGAGGCGCGATCGAACAGTGGAAACATAAAACATACTCCCTCATTTTGTTCATAGAGGTTATCATTCAACTGCAAAGTGTTTACTTATATTTGTGTAACTTACACTCGCAATAAAACACAACATTGTGCTTTTGTCACACTCTAAACTCTTGTCAAGCTGTAACATACAACTGTCACCCAACCAAACACAGTTTTAAAAGCAACATCCAACCCCATTTCAAAACAGTCTGTGGGTTACATCTTTTGGACATTAATCATATCGCATTGGTTTTCATTTCTTTTCTTCAGAGCAGTTACATATTCTACATTGATTAAAAAAAATCAGATGTGTTTTTAATGGTAGTATAATTTTATACGAAAATCAATTATTTACCATTCAGATGAGAATAAAGTTAGGGTTCATTAAAATTAAGGAAAACAAATATATTGATCCGTTCTTAAAGGATAATTCAGGTATTTAGCACTTTGAGTCTATTTTCTAGTTTGTTTTGGATGAACTAAGTTAAAGTAGTGGGTAGAATTTTGACGATGGGTCCTGTCTCGACTTTTTGAATCTTTTAGAATCGCCTCTGACCGCTTCAGAGTGAGTGTCTACGAGCATACACAAACATGTCCTTAAAACAACCCGTAATGTTCGTTTTCAAAACTGTGCAAGAAGGACTATTGCAGTTTATAACACAGCAGGTAGACGGCATCTTGAACACTGCGTTCTTCCCTCCATGCAATCAAGTCTGGCGCCTTCTGTTTGTGCCGCGGATTCCCAAAATGCTTTGCGTTCACCACTGGTAATACGTCACGATGACGTCACATTAGCAATCTCTATAGTCCTGCATGTGCGCAGGTACCCACTGGATGGACCACTATATGTAATGAAATGGGAGGAATTATAATAATTTTTTACACCTTTACAACACGTTTGCAGTCTTGAGCATAGCCAATCACAGTCTGTTGAGCACATGAATGCAATGCTTAATCGGAGGCGTTTGTGTTAGCGCAAAATCCATTCAATCGAGATCAAAACGGTTCAGCGCTTGTTCACATTTGGGAATCCTCTCATCATGACCAACAAAGTGTACATGATGTAAGAGATCCATGGTGGCATGTAGTCAGGTTAGACTAGACGGGTGTTTTCGCTAAAGTGTACAATTTTATCTGAACTGAAGCATTTGACAGTTTTGAGGTGTTTATAAAGGAAGCACACTTTTTCTGTTTCAGTTTGCACAGTTTGAATAAATGTGTATGTTTTCCATGCTGCTATTTTGGGTGCGGTTCAGGATGCAGTCTTTATGTTAAACTGGTCGGGTCGAAATAAATAAAATAAAATAAATGAGTGCTGCTGTCAGCTTTGATACCATACTTGTTGCATCTACTGTGTCGTGTTGGATCTAATGCTGTACAAATCGACTGTCTCTTCCTGTACACACATTAAGAAAATCTGATGCAAGTAACAGTATATCAGAAAAAAACGGAGATAGAGATATTAACTGAAGGAGATATTAACTGAAGGAACATGAACACAAAACCACACAATTACTACTATATATGGTCTATTTGTGGTCGGCCAGGCATATGGGTATTTTATGAGAATAAAGCATGATTATAATGCAATATGCAAATGCCATAGCCTTTATCACCGCATACTACATGTTACACTGGATGCCACGTGACTTTGAGCAAAAGCATGTCATTAAATGTTCTTTTTCTGCTGGACAACAGGCATATACGCTTAAAAAAAGATGATAGGGCATTAATGTGAAACGATCAATCCACTGATGTCAGTGCTGTACTTCAAAAAAACCCGCTGATCATATACAGTAGCGTACAGTAGCGTCTACACACTGCCGGGAAGAAGAAGAGGAAGATGCAAGCCAAGATAAATGTAGAGCTGCTGGTCTCGTTGGTGTCGGAACATAAGGAACTGTATGACAAATGCGACCAGTGGCGGTTCTACATTGAAGTACACCCTGGGCGAGACCCCTTTCGAGACCCCCTCCCCAAAAACAAAAAAAACAAACAAAGTTCTGCATAAACAGTTATATTTTATTATAACAACATAAGTGATCATTTCTCAATTGCACAAATCCTTCATTAGAAAGCCAGACTTAAGAGAATTAGGTTATTAACTATTGCAATTTAAACAGCAAACACACTTTTTAAGGTGCACAATTTCCACCTCCAACATTGCCAAAGGACAATGAACACAATTCTGCACAAAATATGATATGAGTATAAGTTATCAGAACTTAAATAAATATACACTATATTAATATGCCAAAAATATATACAATCAGATATATAAAAAAGTAACAAAAGCAGAGAGCAACAATATTATTATCAACAAAAATATTAGGAATATTATACAAATAAAATATAGAATAAATATTCTAAATAGCACAAATTCTTCATCACACAAATGTGAAAAAACACCAAAGAGGGCATAGGCCCAGAACAGAAAACAAACTAAAACCTGACCTTTCTGGCCTTCCTTGATGCAAAATCATCAATGATGTCATCGTATGCAATCTGCTCCCCTATTAAGTGATTGATATTGATGACGGCAAGTCCAGTGAGCCGTTCCTGGGACATGGTGGACCTCAGGTATGACTTGATCAACTTCAGTTTTGAAAAGCTCCTCTCTGCTTGAGCCACAGTGACTGGCAGAGTAAGTGCAATCCTGAGAGCAGTCCAAAAGTTGGGGTAGATCTCCGATAGATCCTTATCATCCATAAAAGTGATAAGCTCAAGGAGGCTCATGGTCTTTGATGGCAGGTAAGGGAAGTTCTTAATTTCCTGCACAAGCTCTCTACTGTCCAAATCAGAGTTCCCCTTAAAGTGCAGTGTGGTGCCAAGTGCCTCGCATTGATCTGTCAGCTCCTCATCTGCAAGACTTGGGAAATTGGTCAAAACTCCAAATTTCTTTCCAACATTTTCCAATGTGGAAAATCTCTCTTTGATGGCTGACGTGGCTGCATCAACGACAACATTAAAGAATTCAACCTCCAACTTCCTAAGTGCATCACTGAAAGGCTCATCATGTGATTCATATGAGAAGTGGCGCTTTGTGGACCTCAGCCTTTTTTGTTTTAATACAGCCTCCACATTCATATCTTCACAAATCTCTTTGGTCACCATCTGTGCAGTCACAAAGCCAGTTGCCCTGTAGTTCTGGAGATCTCGCTCAGTCTTCTTCAAAAGACTCACGGCTAGGTCCACATGCATGTTAGGAGACTGCATGAGTTTGCTGGCATGCTGTATTGCAGATAGCATGTCATACCAAACAACCATGCAGATGCTGAAGCGGTACGACCCCACCTCCTCAGATAAAGATTGGGCCTCAGCCTTTATAGCAGGGTCTTTGGTGTGGTCTCTCACCTCAATTAAAGCCTCTCTCACGGCAGCTCCCTGGTACCTCATGGGCTCGACACTCTTGACCTTGCTCTCCCACCTTGTTTCTGCCCACATCTTTAAGGTGATGCTCACATGGTTCTTCAGTATGGCCCATCTTTGGGTGGAGGCTGAAAATATTGTGTACAGCTTTTGCAGGACACCAAAGTAACTTAAAGCATCAACAGATCCCTTAGCAGCATCACACACAACTAAATTCAATGTATGTGCCCCACATGGCACAAACAGAGCTCGGGGATTCTTTTCTAAGAGTCTGGCTTGAACTCCCTTATTTTTGCCTTTCATCTTTGCCCCGTTGTCATATGACTGTCCTCTGCAGTCTTCAAAAGGAATTCCCAACTCCTCAAGTCTCTTCAGGATCATGGATTCCAAGTGCTGGCCTGTGGACTCCTCTGCCTCCAAAAATCCCATAAAATGTTCCCTGATATGGGGCTTCTCCATCAGTGACACCACTCTAATGACCACTGACAACTGTTCTGTGTGGCTTATATCTGGGGTGCAGTCCAGAATTATTGAAAAAAACTTTGCCTGCTTGATGTCATCCACTATAGCAGATATGATTTTGCTGCTCAACAAATCAATCAGCTCATTCTGCACATGATGGCCTAGGTAGCTGTTATGACTTGCTGTTCCCCTTTCGACATGGTTAAGGTGATCTTTCATGATGGGATCAAACCTGGCCATAAGTTCAACCTCTTTGAGAAAATTCCCATTTGATGGTGTGAACAGTGTTTCTGTGTGTCCCCTTAAAGCCAAATTTCGAATGGCCAGTGACTGCACGATAGCAGTGAGACGTGTCAGCACTGCTCTCCATCTCACCCTTTCAGCCTCCAGAAGTGCCATCTCCAGCTTATCAATAGTTGTCCCACTTTTTAACCTCACTGACAGTTCCTTCCATGCTTTCATGCAATTGATGTGTTCTGGACTGTTTTCATGTGATGTGAGATAATTGCTTGCATGTTTCCAATTTGCCATTCCTGCACTTGTTAAATTAATCTTCTTCTTGGAAAACAATTTGCAGCAGAAGCAAAAGAGGCTGTTGTTCTTAATTGAATAAATCAGCCAACTTCTTGCCATCTTTTCACCACTTACTAATGTCTTCTTAAAATATTGGTGGTGGCAACTTCTCCCATCACTCTCATTCCTACGGAAAACAAAGCCAGGTGGCACCTTACTTGGTCCTCTGCGAACCAGCTCAGTCCGAATCCTGTGAGTCAGATGTAAGGGCCAGTTAGCAGGGTCGGTTGACAGAGGCTCATCCTCACCAGTGGGGCTCAGTGGGGGTTCAGCTCCAGGCATTTCTATCAGACAGCATATTGGCACATTACTCAAAACACATAGCAGTGAAACAACACATAGTCCTACTCATAAATTATCAGAAATATTAAAATTACATTAAATTGCAGTTGTCCAGTTGTCTTGTAGCCCACACACACACACACACACACACACACACACACACACACACACACACACACACACACACACACACACACACACACACACACACACACACACACACACACACACACACACACACACGATATGCACACCTGAAGGCTCATGCTGGGGAGAAGTAGAGGCAAAGAGGTCTTCATCCTCAATATCAGATATTTGTGGTGATATTTGTGGAGACATATGTGTAGCTGAGGACATGGATTGTAGCTCATCCTGAAGGGTTGAGACCATTCCAGAAGAGGCCTGTGTAGCGGAGGAGGTGGTTGGCTCATCCTGACCAGTGGCAGAGGTTGCTCCAAAATATTTTAGAAGTGCCCCTGAAATTGCAATTGAAATCAACAGACCATAGGATAATGTTTTATACAGCTAAAACAGCCTGGGGTCAAATTGACCCAAAACATAATAGAAGGGTTACATAAACATGCTCTTACACGCTAAATGTCTGTCATTACACGCTATATCCTCCTAAACCCGTAAAACAAAACATTTTTTACGATTTTTTTCTTTCATGTCATCACATTATTTAGAGCAGAAGAAACAAATGGTAAAAAAAAATACTTTAAAAAAATGTTATTGAACAAATAAATTTTATTTATGTTATGCTATGTAGTAGTCACTGGGACTCAGTTGTTTAAAAAATAAAATGACATTAAATTATATGTATAGGCAAAAGCAATGGGATTTTATTTTTTAATCACCAATAACTTTTTGGGTTTCAGGATATTTTTCAACCAAAATTTGTATATTAATCTAACTTTCATGGAGGAACCATTAGCTCTTTGGTTACTGCAAGTGCACTTTTATGCAAGTGCACTTTTAGTTATGACTTGTAAAACTATACTTAAAAAAACTATACTTGGCATACTGTAGCAAATAAATAGCAAATGTTCGTCTTTAACACTACCTACAGATTTGAAAATTCCGATGGTTATTTACAGGGCCTAACGTTAACCCAACTGATGGAAATGATAACTGAACTTGTAACAGTTTTATTGCAAAGCACAATATTAGAAATTAGATCTCGTGATTGAGTTGAAACCAAATTATTGTTGTATAAGCATAGCAAGCATCATAGCAAAAAGGCTAACAAAGAGTAATTCCCAATTAACATTAGCCCTTCATTCATGTCATGATGGATACCGACAGTAATCATACAGAGAGAGAGAACATAGTTGCATACCTTTTTCTTTTGCTCGTTTCTCCTCTTCTTCTTTTCTTTTTTTTCGAAATTGGGCATCTGATGGCTTTGACCTTTTCTTCTCCATCCCTGTTTCGCACTCGACAATCAACAGATTTCCCATCCCCCCCAACTGTCACTCACGACCAGAAGTCAAGACTAAACCAATTCACCTTGATGACCGCATAATCGTTTTTTATTACCTTTTTTTATTTGCAGGAACTATAGGCCTGTATTTATATAATATTATGAATGAAATATGCGTTATTTGGAAGAAAGTCGAAGTGTGTGACTAAGTTTAGCCCCAGCCCTGCCCATTAATTCTATTAGAGTATATTGCTCTAGTGTGGATCCCCCGTCCACCCCCCCTGTCCGTTCCATTTGAGAGAGACCGTCATCCGCGCCCGCGCTTCCGCGCCCGCGCTTCCGCGCCCCCGCGCCCCCTCCCCTTTCCCCTCAAACAAACAGCTTCTTTGCATGGCATCTTCTCAGCAAGCAGGGGGCGCAAATATGCCATTTCCCCACACTGTGAAATGATAGATAGACAATAATAGAAAATCGCTTCGCGGCGCAGATTTTTTTTTTTTTTTTTTTCTCGTGCCGGTGGCGCCGCACCCCAAAAAATGCCGCCCCGGGCAATTGCCCGGTTCGCCCGTGCCAAAAACCGCTACTGAACGCGACAGCGACTACAAAAATATTGCTAAAAGAGAACTGTTATGGAGTGGTATTGCAGAGCAAATGGGCCTTGATGGTGAGTTTCATTTCACTTAATTGTCTTTGCGGGGTATTTCTGTTTTACATTAAGCGCCATCTAATGTCAGGGAATGAATTTGCATGTTCACTCGGCTCATCGTCAGCAAAAATTGCTTGGGTGTGAACACAAAAAACGCGTTGAAAAACGCTGGCGAATAACGCGCGCCGATATTCGTCCCGGTGTGTACGGCCCTTTACATTTGAGAGGCAAATATGTGCAGATCCAAGACATGCATTTTATTTCTCAACTGTTTTTGTTCACTTAAGACATAACCATCTATGTTTCCTAGGATGCTCGCCAAGGTGGGCGTTTTTACATACTTTTTTGTGAAATTGTCAGTTTAAGCACAAGAAGATGTGAACGAGAATTCAAAGCTGTATTCAAGTATTCAGTATTCAAGTGGTTTTCTGGGCGTGCGCTTCAGATGTTTGCACAGAGTAAACTTCTTGACCTTTAAACGTCCTGTAATAATCAACGCCATGTAATGTAAACGTCAGAGATGGGGGACTCGAGTCACATGACTTGACTCGAGTCAGACTCGAGTCGCAAATTTAAGGACTTCAGACTTGCTTGACTAAATTAAGAAAATGACTCGACTTGACTTTGACTTGAGATGCAATGACTTGAGACTTGACTTGACTTGAACTGTATGACTCGAGAATGACTTGATATACTTTTATCATCGCAACATCAATTGATGAACAAAATGAAAGCAACGGAACCATTGACGCCAGTCATCAGATTCCGCGCGATTGTGTGACACTGCACAAGCCCAGAAAAAACATACATCGCGGTGAGCGCGCTAAATACAAAAACATCTTCCAGCATCGTTTCTTTTCAGATATAAAAACTAGAAATTGACTATATTCATACAAGAAGATTTGCTGTACGCATAATAACTGGCAAGGGATATCGGACGACCATCACAACCTCGAAGTTCGAACAGTCGAACTTCATTCACCACGTCTAAAAGTAAGCTATGGCTTGTTTAACCTGTTTGTTATAGTTAATTTGACTATCTTTAAATCGAGAATATTGGTCAAAACAGCATGCCTCTTTATACACAATTATGTTTTCAAATGTAGCTTAATGTTGTCAATATTCAAATGATAATTAATGATGTCATATGTTTTGTATAACATTTGCCACATTTCTTTTTAAATCATGCTTTAAAGCCAAATATGTCGTTCTTTCCAATGACAAAAAACAACATAGAAAACTGTTAATGTTTTGTCGTGTTTTATGGTTCTCTTAAAGCAGGGTTAGATGTTATCAGGGGTTACATCTATTAGATGTTATAAAAATGCCAGCAGAATTAATATTGCACCCAAAATTCAAAATGTGGTGTGAAAAAAATGCCCTAGTATGAGTTATTTTCATAATTATAACATATGATATTAAAAAAATATTTCCAGAATATTGACGCGATTGCAAGTGTGATAATGATTTTATAAAACAGTTCAGTAAACAGAGTGAATATTGTGATGTGACATTTAGACATAGCCTAATATTCCAAATATTTTCTGTTTTTGCTCGATTTCTCCAATGACAATAGTTCCAAACAAGCCACAGAAAGAGTTATGCGTATTTGTGATTCAGTGACCTAGTTGCTTAGTTCCAGAACGAATCTGCCGTTTTGAACATAACTTAAATGAATGCTTATATGACTCGTACATTAATACGGTAATTTGGCGCCACCTATTGGCGGTTTTAACTTCATAATTAAACATATATAACTTGTATTAAGGGGATGCCAGTTTGAAGAATGCCTTTGGTCGCATAGGAATTATACTTGAATTGTGAATTGTTTAATACCTTTTAATGGTCTTTGCAATGTTTGAGGCATATTTATTTTTTCATGCTTTAATGTTGGCCTAATTTCAATTACATTTAGATTTTTATTGTAGTAACCACTCAGCTATATGTGGAAATGCATATATTAAAAAAATATAAAGTTGCAAATAAAACCATAGTCCACAACTTCTGTAGTTTTAACTTATTTTAATATATCAACTCAGTGAAATCGTCAAACGTTTGTATGACTTGCCAGTGACTTGTGACCCAAGCTACGACTTGACTTGACTTGCTTGACATAAGGCAGTGACTTGGCTTGACTTGACTTGCCTTTATAAAAAATTTACTCGGACTTGCTTGAGACTCGAAGGTTAAGACTTGAGACTTGCTTGTGAATTGCACATGTGTGACTTACTCCCACCTCTGGTAAACGTCCATGTAAACCATGTAACCACCATGTAAACGTCCATGTAATAATGAAAGGAACCACTCGTTATACATAAATCACTTACCAGTTCAAGGCTTTACCAAGTAAAGCCTTTACGTTTATGTAAATATACAGTTTAGTTTTAATACAACTGAGCGCTCAAACTACATTTCATGTTTTGCTTAACCCGTGCACAGCACAATGTTTGTTTAACATTGTATTAATTCGATACATTTACTTCCTAGACATCCTTTTCTGATATAGCTATTCTGTTCTTTGTTTGCTCTGTTGTCTGCTTCTTTGTCACAAGCAATGTTCTGTACACACTGTGTGGTATCGGAGCATTTTAATGAGTATGAGTACACGAGTGCAGTATCGTGCCCGATACTGGTATCGGTATTGGTGCATCCCTAGTTGGAAGAGTGACAGACAACATCGGGGACTAAAGTCATTATGAATACCGCTCTCACTATTGTCCAGCAGACCTCTAGCCTCAACTATTACATCCTTGAATATTACCCCAACTATTAAATAACAAGTGGGGTTCTGTAACATGGGAGCAGGAATGAAGCGGAGAGCGAATCCAAATGCAAGCACAAGTTTAATTAAACAAACAGGTAATCCAGGGTAATCGACAGAAACTCAGAACAGGACCAAGGAGACAGCTACATAACAACATCAAAACAACAACCGAACAAAACCCAACTGAAGCACAGGGGTTTAAATACACAGGCAAACAAGCTAAACAAGATAACAAGGGGGCGGGGCTAATTAGAAACACCTGGAGAGACTAATAAACAAGAAAAACGTCTCAGGTTACTATTGTAACCATAGTTCCCTGAGAACAGGGAACGAGACGATGCGTCCATCGACGCCATGGGAACGCCCCCAGCGTGACTGCGTCTGAAGCATCTATGTCAACTAGTCCAATGGAAAGAATGAGCGTCACGGGCGGGTGACGTCATGACCAGGATATGATAAAAGCACATCCGGTGCAAACCGGCATTAGCTTCGAAAATTGCCGAAGCAAGCCGATCACAGGGATGCAGGAAGTATGGCAGGGTGACGCATCGTCTCGTTCCCTGTTCTCAGGGAACTATGGTTACAATAGTAACCTGAGACGTTCCCTTACGAAGGGAACTCAACGATGCGTCCATCGACGCCATGGGAACGAGAATACCCAAAGCGCCAGACTTTCAAATGCCTGAGTGTCAGCCTGTTGTCACACTGCACCAAGCACCTGGGATCCTGGGGCAGCATCCAGGTCCAAGCTGTAAAACCTCATGAATGTGAGCGGTGAGGACCAGCCCGCCGCATCACAAACGTCGTGGAGAGAACTCCAGATAATACGCTTAGAAGCCATACTCCTAGTGGAATGAGCCCTGACCACCAAATGGTTGGCCAGAAGACTCACAAGCAAGAAGAATAGTCTCGACTATCTATATGCTCAATAGGTTGGATTTTCTCGACAGAGAAGTCCGATGAACATAAGTGTCCAGTGCTCGCACTGGCACAAGAGGTTCAGCTTTTCCTGGTCCGAAAAATGGGGGAGGACAGAAACCTGCAGCACAATAGGCCTCGGAATAATGGTAGGCACCTTTGGAACATATCCATGTTTCGGGTAAGATTGCCTTGGCCATCCCGGTGCACTCAAGGCAGGTGGGGACCGAAAGGGCCTGAAGGTCTGACTCTTATAGGGACGAAATAGCTAGCAGAAAATAGTCTTAAAAGAAAGGAACTTCTCTGAGACCAAATCTAAGGGCTCGAAGGGAGCCCCAGATAGGCCTTCTAGAACTATTGCAAGGTCCCAAGCCAGCACCTTAGTGCAAGTTGCATGCCTCAGCCTCAAAGTGCCACGAAGGAAACGAGTGATCAGGGGGTCTCGACCCAAAAATGTACTACCCACCAGGGCGTGGAAAGCCGCAATGGCCGCCACACATATTATACCTTAAGCGTGGAAGGACATAGACCTGATACAAAGCGTTCTTGCAGAAACTCGAATACTGTGTTTACTGAACAGTTAACCGGATCCCACTGACGCTGGTAACACCAAGAAGTGAAAAACTCTCGAAATAGTGAATATAGTTTCCTCGTAGCGGGAGCTCTGGAGCTTAGAATGGTCTAAACAACCTCGGTTGAGAGACCACTCTCTATGAGTTGGGCCCCCTCAGAGGCCAAACCCACAGTTCCCAAATCCCCTGCCGGGGGTGCAATATTGCATCCCCTGCCTGAGACAGAAGGTCTCTCCTGATCGGGACCTCCAAGGGAGGTCCGTCGAGGAGAAAAATTAGGTCCGCAAACCAAATTCAGCTCGGCCAGGGTGGTGCTACTAAATAGGCTTATTCCATCCTGGCGGATTCACTCCAGAACTCCTGGGAGCAGAGCAACGGAGGGAAATGCGTACAGACGTAGCCTCGGCCACGTCTGCACCATAGCATCCAGCCCCGAGGGGACTGGTTGAGTGAGGGATAACCAGAGTGGACAGTGCGTCGTATGCTGAGACGAGAACAAATCCACTTCTGCCTGGCCGTAAAACTCCCATATTTGCTCCACCGCCTCGGGGTGGAGTCCCCTGGCCTCAGCCCCTGCCTCGACAGGGTGTCTGCTCCAATATTCTGGCCCCCCCCGGAATATACACTGCCCTCAGACAGCGTAATTTCTTGAGGGACCAAAATAAGAGGCCACCAACGTGTTGTCTGTGGGTCAAGAACCAGAGTTTCCTCCATATAGCCAAGGCGCGGGGATACTGCCGCGTGATCTTGATCGTTAGGAGTGGGTTTCCCCTCAGGGAGAACCCTCTGGTCCTGAGCCACCTCTGTAAAGGTCTCACGTACAGCAGGTCAAAGGGTATCACATTGGACGCTGCTGCCCTGAGGCCTAACAGTCACCAGAACAACACATGATGGCCCCTCAGGTCTGGGAGGAGATGTCTCAACGCATTGAAGACGACCATCATCTCTAGGCAATTCATGTGCCAAGAGAGATGATGACTCCTCCACAAGCCCTGAGCTGAGCGGCCTTCCAATACCGCTCCCCAGCCGGTGAGGGAAGCATCTGTCGAGATCACAACTCGATGGCAAAGAGCTCCCAACACCGGACCCTGGGTTAAGAACCAGTGTTTCCTCCATATAACCAAGGTGCGGAGACACCGCCGCGTGATCTTGATCATACGAAGTGGGTTTCCCCTCGGGGAGAACCCTCTGGTCCTGAGCCACCACTGTAAAGGTCTCATGTACAGCAGGCCAAAAGTTATCACGTTGAACGCTGCTGTCACAAGACCCAACAGTCTCTCTAACTGTTTTACAGTGCGTGACTGGCCTAGCCTCAGCTCTTTTGTGGCTGTTAGGATAGCAGCTACACGAACGGGCGACAGAGTGGCCCGCATCGTCACTGAATCCCATACCACACCAAGGAAAGTGGTTCTCTGTACTGGAGAAAGCACACTCTTCTTGGCATTGAGCCTCAACCCCAACATCTGCATAGGAGCGAGAACGACACCTCGGTGCCGAACCGCTAACTGTTCTGATTCCGCTAGAATCAGCCAGTCATCTATGCAATTCATAATGCATATGCACTGCAGCCTGGCGGGGCCAGAGCTGCGTCTACACGCTTCGTGAATGTGCGGGGTGATAGAGCTAGACCGAAAGGAAGTGCCTGATACTGGTGTTCTTTGCCCCAAAGAAAACCTCAGGAACCTCCTGTGCTGAGGGAGGATGGAGATATGGAAGTATGCGTCTTTTAGATCTATCGTGACAAACCAGTCCTCGGATCTGATTTGAGTCACGATCTGTTTGAGTGTCAGCATTTTGGAATTGAGTTCCAGCACCAAACACTCCAACAGACGAAGATCTAGTATGTGACGCAGCTCTCCATCCTTTTTTGGAACAATGAGATAACGACTGTAAAGACCTGACGCAATGTCGGGTGAGTACACCTGCTCTATAGCTTCCTTTGCTAACAGGGCCTTTACCTCTTGCTCCATTACCAGAGCCTGCTCGGGATGCACCACTGTGGGCAGCACCCCGTTGTAACGAGGAGGACGAGAACCAAACTGGATTCTGTATCCTTTCTCTACAATCTGCAGGACCCAATGAGAAATATTCGGCAGAAGCTTCCACGCTGCCAGAAAATTTACTAAGGGAACCAGCCTCTCGAGGCTGGTCTCTGGTGTTATCGAGACAGCCAATTCCGGAGCCTGAAACATAATGGCAGGAACTACCTGAACTGGCCGCTCTAAGGCCCCCCTCAGAGGGCGCGAAACCGATGCTGTGCCGCAGCATAGCATCAGCGACTCGCTGGAGACCGCTGCGCCCTGAAGCACCGAGGGTGGCAGGGTTGGCAGAACGGTCTCGTGAGGACCCCGAAATGGAACGGGCACCGTAAAATGAGGTGTACACCGCTCCACTTCGGTCGGGGCTGTCCTCACAGGCCTGATGCGTGAACATCAGGACCTTTTTTTCTTTTGAGCCGCAGCCTTCTCAGCGTGAAGAACGGTCCTCGGATCCGGCTTCTGCTTTGAAGGCTTTGGCTGCTGTGTTGTGTATGAGAAACTAGACGGCTGGAGCTCCTCACGCCCAGCAGCCCCAGGGGTTTGGACATAGCGAGGGAGAGATTATCTTGTATCTTTCTCTATGATTCCCATCAAATTGAGCCAGAGGTGTCTCTCAGTGACCACAAGGGCTGCCATCCCTGAGAGATAAATCTGTGGCCCGACGGAGTTCTCAAACCCCATCGGGCCAAACTCCCTCACTTCTGTCCAAATACCGCAGCAGGTCAGCCTGATATGCTTGTAGCACTGCTATGGTGTGCAAGCAGGCCCATGCTAGACCCACTGCCATATATGCTTTTCCCACTAGATTAAAAAATAGTTTTCTTTAATGGTTTAGTGAGAGAAGCCGACGCCTTCAGGTACAATACTGAACCGGGAGACAGATAGCTCGCAAGCGTCTGTTCTACCCGGGGTATTGCCCCATAGCCATACCCTCTTAACCCCCAAATATCTGAATATATATGAATGTGGGGGCTAAAAGACAAGAGGAGTAAGGCTTTTTCCATGATCTAGACAGCTCGCTGTGCAGATCGGGAAAAATGGAAGGCCCCGTGATGGAGGTGGAAAAACAGAGGGAAGGAAACTCGTTTAATCTATTTTATTTTTAGGACGAGTGCCCCCTTATTTCTGCTGGCCATAAATATTTAATTTATCTACAGCCTTAGTAAACACTTCCACCAGCTTATTATTTTTATATATATATTTTATATATATTCACTTTATTTTATATATAATATATAAACTATCATATATATATATATATATAGGTTATATATATTTCTCATACGCTGGGGAAAGAGATGGCAAATTCACTTCCCCCATGATTGTGTCACTTTCAATGCCCAGCACATCTACCTCCTCGGAGGTAGAGCACTGAAGCATTGATTTCTCTCTCTCCCCGGGCGGAAGAGACCGCAGCGCGGGCTTCCGAGACCGGCGAGAGAGCACTGGATCCCTCGTGGAAAGGGAGGAGATAAGATCCGCGGACCCGTCTCCAACCCCGTAAAGAGATCCTATTCGCGATCCACAGGAATGCATTCTCCGCGCTGCCTCGGCAGACGCGGGACCTGTCACCCTGAGAATTGCGAGCCCGGCCACTTTCCTCGAAAAGTGACAGGCGGGAGCGGAGCATGCGAAGCGAAAGCTTCTCACAATGTTGGCAATCAGCCCCCTCGGAGGCTGATACCGCATGCTCTACTCCCAAACCCATCACACAAAGCTCGTGTGTGTCCCTACTCGTTAAATAGCGCGAGCAGGGAGAACACAGAGTTTGTGCAATTGTTTAGTTTCCATAAATATATATATCAGACAGACAACAGTAAATATAACAGACAGTTTGACACAGATCGCTTGCTGAGGCAACAGAAGCTAATGCCGGTTTGCACCGGATGTGCTTTTATCATATCCTGGTCATGACGTCACCCGCCCGTGACGCTCATTCTTTCCATTGGACTAGTTGACATAGATGCTTCAGACGCAGTCACGCTGGGGGCGTTCCCATGGCGTCGATGGACGCATCGTTGAGTTCCCTTCGTAAGGGAACTACAAAGGACTACAAAACATGGCACAGAACAGGAAATAACAAAAGTCAACATGAGACAAGGAGAACACCAGACAGGATTCATGACAGGTGCTAACAGTGATAAAATCTCTTCTTGTTAACCTTTCTCTTCAGGAAGCATACCAACATAGCCAAGGCTATGTTTGCACCATCAGAGAGGGCGACAAAAGACAAAATAGGAAAGTGAACGCCTGGGTGTTTAATACAATTTTCCTCAAAAGCAGATCGCCCAGTCTCACAGGGGGTGCATTAACATTGTCTAAGTTAGATCATTTCAACTTTTGCGGTACTGAAGAAAGGTCAATGACATAAATAAAAAAAATAAAAAAATGGGTTTAGTCCTCTCACCATAACTCGGCATTTCCTTACCAAACTGGCATGCTATTTCAATAAAAGAGTAAGCCGCCTCAACTCACCACGGCTATTAATCTTAAAATGAGCTGACCCTTCTGCCATTTCTCTTTTCTGTTTGAAGTAGGCGACAGGTCAACCATTTACTGAAAATCTGTTAAAAATATTTACCTATATACATCTTTTTGAAATGGTCAGAACGTAGTCTGACCAATCTCAACAACTAACCCCACTCATATAATCCATCCTTCTCTCTATTTTTGTTAAAGTGGAAGTGAGTGGAAAGGAGCGAGAGCCTGATAATGATGCTCCAGGGTGTGCAGGGCCCCACCAGCCTGACCAGCAGTGCTACGCTGCCAAACAGATAAGAGACCGTGTGCATCAGGTGCCCTCCATGTGATGTCATTAGGGTTGGACAATATGGCCAAATTTTATATCACGATATATTTCTTAATTTCAGTCGATACCATATAATTCCGATATCGATATGAACAATATAAAAGCCTCAGAAAAACTGCCAAGAACGCCCACAACAGATGTCTGTACCTACAATCTTCTGAAAAATGAATTGGCCAAGTCTATGAAACCTGCTGGAGTCTTTTGGTACTGCACCATAACAAACTACATGAACCAATGAAATAACCCATCATAACAATAATATTCTCTTCTCAATACCTGCTACAAGACTATGGAAGCATTTGAGTAGCAATATTTAATTTGAAATGTAATATGCAAAATGACAACGCAATATGTAAAATGGCAATGCATTTCTGTTTTTAAATTTACATTTGCCATTACATTTGTGCAATGTTTGGTGCAAAATTAAAATTCAATTATATAATTTACATTTGCCATTTCATAAACTATTTTAATATGTAAATTGAATATATATTTTAACGCTTTATAAGTTGCAAAATTAAAGTGAATTACAGATATGATTAGATATATTTCAAATTTTCAAGCAAAAACTATAGCAAAATAATCATTTAAATGTTATTTTTTGTTTGCAAATGTTATTTGTTATTTAAATGTTATTTTTATCATTTACACTCACAGTTAGACACTTGCGATTGCATTTTCATTAAATGTCCCGCAATCAATGTAGCTAAATTCAATGTGCAAATTGAAAATACATTCCGAGCCGATCACGCCCCCTCCCGCCTTGTCAAATACTGCGTGAAGTTTCGGTTTCTTAGATATTAAAATCATATGTATTGGTCATTCTGAGGTCACTCAGCATCCCCACATGCTCCAAATTCACGCAAAAAAGTCTTGTTTGTTTGTGCCGGTTAAAGTGTTGTTTGTGCTGCTTCTATCGGGTGGAATTGCTTCAGATGGTGGAACAGATTTGATGTGTTCCCGCTGTTAGTTCCCGCTGTGTCGCTCAAACCTGAAGTTTTGAGATCTCAGCCGAAACACCACTGAATTTATACCACTGAATTAGTCTTTCCTCTCTTATCAACTATTCCGTCTGCTTTCTCCTCACTTGTGGAAGTTCGTTAAGTCACATTTGTATTGCGGTCGGTCAGCGGCGCTCATTCTGTAGCTGAAACTTGCCGCGTTGGAGATCAGCCTAGTAGTGCTGAGCACTGGCTGCGTCCACGTGTCTGTGGTGTACGTCATCATGAAAGTAGCCAATTGTGTTCTGCTCTTTCTGACGGCTGCGTGCCTAACATCAGTCAGTGACAAATGCTGTATATCGAAATATCGAAAATGTGTTTAAAAATCATATCACCATTATCGGAAAAAAATATATCGCGATATATATTGATATTGAATTATTGTCCAGCCCTAGATGTCATAGGTCTGGCGTCGGCCAACAAGATTTCACACGTACCTCAGACACCGTTCTGCAGGACGTGCCCCCATAGCATCAGTAACTGATGCAGCATTGAGTTCCCCTTGAAAGTGAACCACAATTCTTAGCGAATAATCAGAATAATGGAAATTGCATGTAAACAGAAGTGATGAGGTTTGCTTTTCTGTCATGTAAACATTTACTGCGATTAAGTCATTACTCTGATTATTTTAAATAATTACATTATTGGTGCAAATGTAAAAATTGTCATTGTCCTAAGGGACAAACCGAGTCTAATCCCCCCCGCTGGTTGAGTTGAATCACCACAAAGATCTTTCAACAAAGTCTTATTAGTGTAAGTACTGTGATGTCCACTAAGCTGAGATATGCCGTTAAGTCCAGAGGTTGAAACCAGTGTGAGCCAGACACATGAAGCTATGACCCTTACAATGGATTATAATGACATTAATGCAATTTTACAAGCTCAAATAATTTAAAATATCTCAGTCTGCATCAAGTAATTTTGTTCCCTCATTTTAACTAGACCCTGAATTCCTTCAGCGTTTACAATGGCTACATCTCAATAGTGGCACAAGTGCACCCCACCACAGTTGCTATCCTCAAGAACAGAGGATTACACTAATTGACATGTACTTCTTCACAGACCCAACGGCGCTCCTAATGGCTCTGCAAACACTCAGCGACAGGAGGTCAACAGCCTCTTGATTCACTCAATAGACAGTAGAGCAACATATCTGATAATCTCCCTCTCTCCTTTCAGCTCTTTTCATTTTCTTCATCTCTTCTCTTTATTATTATGCTCTCTTCCAGCCCCGAATTACATTTCTTACCTCTGTTCTTCTCACTGTCCCTAAAGAAAATGTCATTGCTAAGAAATTTCTTCCTCAGAGCTCAAAAAAGTTATTTAAGTGGATACACTAGTTTAAGTATCAACTTTGTCCCAGATGTTTATCCTAAAATGATAACATTAACATACTGTACAGTACGAGTTTGAAGCTATACATTTAATCTGGATATCATAGAACAGATCATTTAGTCTTTGAATTTGACTAGCAATGCTTGAGTTCATGTAGAAATGTTTGACGTTGCAAACTTTGGTATCTTGGCTAATCTGAACACAACTTAAGGCATTGTTTAGATCTCTTCTGAAACTCTAGAGCATAGGTTCTCAAAGTGCGGCCCGCGGGCCGCCACATTTCTGGCGGCCCGCGATAACATCTGAAAAACATCTGTAAAACTGTTAAAACTGTACATTGCTTTGAAAAAATGAATCTATCCGTTTAGTGGTGTTTAGCGGCCAAAACAGCACCACAAATCCCATTGCAAATTAAAAGGGTATGTTGACCAAGTAATCAATATTCAGTGTGACTTAATGACAAGCGTATTAATAGCCGCGTTTCCATTAGGCCTACCTTTCAAATTTTTCGCCGGCGCGAACACTTGCATTTTCCTATCAACAGTGGAGACAACTTAAAATTCTCTATCTCTAATACATTATTCGCAACTACTTTTATTTGTGTAAACTCATAATAACAAGAAAACATAGTGCTTTTGTAAAATAAAATAAAATAATCAGTAGCTAGCCTACGCGCTTTCATGATCTCTGTGAACTGGAGCGCGAGAACTGAAACAAAATATAGCCTATGTAGGCTAAAGCTTGAATTGTCCACTTTTAAACAAATTTGAATCGAAAGCTACTACCTTCTGATTATGTAATCCGTATGAAAGGTGCATTTCTCTCTAAAAGCGCATCTGCTTAACAGCGGAGATGGAGATATGTTTTTAGCCGAAGCTTAGAAAACAATAATTAATAAACAATCAAAATGCCTCGCTGTTTTTTCAGACACATTTATTATCATTCGCCTATAACTCACCTATAAATCACCTTTCTGTGGGCTGTGGTTCCAGAGACACAGGCTATAGCCTATATGGCTCTTCTCATTCAGCACTGCGGGAAAAATATAAATTCCAGATTCTAATTTGGCCTTAGAAAACCAGTAAAATCGACATGTTTTCCATATTAATTTGTGAATTTTTTTAACTGTTTAAAAAAGGGGCAAAAAGTAATTTAAAGTCTGTCGATATTTACTTTTTTGCGCAGCAGTTGCTGTTGCCAGTCCAAATTAAAATGTTGGTGTTCAACTTTGCGTTTTAAAAAGACAACCGTTACTTTTTCGTTTTTCAGTTACGGGTTAAAAAAAATAGATAATAATAGCGCAAAACATTTGCGAAAATCTGCAATAATGGAAACGCGACTGACAGGCAATGATAGATATGAATGATGATGACTTGTTTGGTAAGCTTCTATTTTAAAAGGTTCTGTTGAAAAAAAACTGCCAGGTTTTGCCTCAGTTATGAATTAAAATGTGTTTATTGCAATAAATGTAAACTGTAGAGATGCAATCTGGTCATTAAAATTATTTCAAATGGGATTTTCTTTTCAGTTTTTTTTCTTTTTCTCCCCCGCCCCTTTGGCAGCCCTCAGTTCAATGTTGGGTTACTAAATTGGCCCTCACCTATGAAAACTTTGAGAACCCCTGCTCTAGAGAAACATTTGAGGGCCCTTTTCTCAGAAAACGAAAAGAAGTTAAGAAAGTCTCCACTTGCTCTCAAGTTTAACCTCATTGAAGAAACAACTGAGATATTAAAGTACTCATTTGTGGTTTCTCCTTCCTAAGGGACAATTAAAGTGGACAGATCTCAAGCAATTTCATTTTTGGTGGTTTCCTCATAAACGGATTCCTGATTGAGCCATGTTACAGAGTAGAGTTCAAAAGTTTCCTTCAGACTTTCAGGTGAAGGTGAATGTGGTATTGCACTCTGGGCTTAGCGGAGCTATGATGTTGAGATTTCAAATGTCAGGAAGCAGATGAGAAGGATTTCCATTGCCTGACCATCAACCCTTCTTTTTTATTTCCTCGTTTTCCCACCTCAGTATTCTTTTATGTATTTTGCAATTTTGGCTCCACCATTGCTCCACAGATTCACCAGTCTTTTCACCTCAACACAAAAACAGCAAGCTTGTTCTCTGTGGACCGGGTGGAAAGCATGCTCCAGTGGAAAAAAAGAGGGGAAGAGAGAAGGGAAGAGAGGAAAAGGGATTGTGCTCTCGCTGTCTCTTGCTCCTTCTCTCTCTCTCTCTCTCTCTCTCTCTCTCTCTCTCTGTAGTGATTGGATTTCTTAACATCTTTTCAAAAATCGCTTAAATGCCTGGAGGCGAGAGGAAGAAACAAGCTAATGGTGGATGGGGAGCACTGAACAAATTTCAGAGCCCTTTCCTGCTTGCGTTTGAGGTTTGAAAGCGAGCGCCCTGCCTTTCAAGTTTCAAAGTCCTGCTTTCTCCCGTGGTGTCACTGAAGGATTTGAAAAGAAGGTAATTGTGCTCACTGCCGCCCTGATCAGAGGCACACAGTCTAGGCTCTAGTATTTCACCAGCTCTCTGTACCACAGGAATAGACTTGGCAACTCTACTCCAACTTTCCCCCTCTCTCCCCCTCTCACTGGTTCTCTCTCTCTCTCTCTCTCTCTCTCTCTCTCTCTCTCTCTCTCTCTCTCTCTCTCTCTCTCCTGTTCTTTGTGTGCCTCTTGATCTCCGTCTCTCGCTTTTTTCCACTCACTTTCTCTGAGTCTTGATCTGGCCTTCTCTCTCTACCAATTGGATCTCCCTCTGTGCATGGTTGTCCTCTGACAATCTCATTGCTCTTTTCCACCCTACTCTTTACTGCTCACATCTAATACATTTTGGGGCAAGAATTGTAAAGTCTGCTGGTAACACTTTGTTTTTTTGGTGGAAACTGTAAAATTCCTTTCTCTACTCAAAACTTAAAGGTGGGTATGTGATTCTCTTTTTTGTCCATTTTTTCAAAATAACTTGAAATCCTATTCCTAACCCACTTACAGCCACTGAGTTAGAAGCACTGAAATGAAAATTAAGCAATTTAATCATCTGTGGAACGGGCAGGACTCGAAAAACTCCAGCCAATCATTTCAAAGACCACCTAGAATCATTAAACAGTAAGTGCATCAATCAAACGGTCGTACCACACACCCCTCCCCCCAGCGCGCATGACCCCCTTCGTGCGCATACTCAAAGCTCGTGATGCATGCGCATCTCGTCAGTAAAGCCGGTTCCATGATTAGTAGTAAATCGTCATTACAATCTCTCGCGCATCTGAGTTTTCGCTCGTGCATGATTGCGCGTCCATGTTCTTCGAATGGGTGGAGTCAGAGCCAGCCTTGGAGCAAAGAAGTTATGACCATTTGAATTGTGTATTTTCAAAATATGCCGGTCGTTTTCCAAATCACATACTCCACCTTTAAGCAGTTAAATATATAGTGTTTGGAAGTACAAAAAAAATATTCTATTCTTTTTTTATATGCATTCAATTAATTTTGATTATTCTGAAAAGTGTAAACACAATGGCATTTTCAAAATAATGCTCTTTTTATTTGAGAATCTTAACAAGCCCAACTTAGCAACAGCCAACCAATAGCATGAGTTTGGGGCAGGGATATCTGCAGATGTTAGTTTTTTTTTTCAACTAATGCTAGGTTCAGACTACACAATCTATTTGTCTGTTACAATAGTTACTGTGTTAGTGTAAGTCTTTTTGACTTCTAAATTCTTGTCATGTCATGAACAAGAAACATGTCAGACTACATGTTGCTTCCCGACCAGTCATCGCATGCCGTCTTTAACGATGTGCGTGATGTCTTCGAGAAGCCAGAACTAGCAACTGATAATGAAGGGGTTTTTTTTCTTTCTTTTTTTTTTGCAGTATCGTTTGGTGACACTGGAGCCATAGAAATTACACACTTCACTTTAAAAGTACTGTCAAGCCCTATGATTTTAGTGAATCAGTTCATTCAGACAGTTTCCATGAACAAAAAAAAAATTTCCTAATTTATTTGAGTTCCTTTATAGAACTGTTTTTGAGGTTGTATAAAAATATTCAGCACACTAATTTGAATCTTCATTGTTTTTGATACACATGAAATTCTAGTCTGATAGATTATATAAAACTACTTTTCAAAAAGTAGATTGCAAACTAGATAAAAAAAATAGCTATCCTAATTATAGCTATTTAAGAGTGCATAAACATATTCATTCTTCATGATTTTTTTTAATATAATTTATGAGACCAGGATTTATTTGTCTCAAAAACAATGGAGATAACAATAAACGTGCCAGCATTAAACTTAAAGAGAAATGTAAATACAAATAAGAAAAAAACAATACCTCAAATAAATCAATACATTTTTTGTAACGGTTAATTTAAATAAACTGAACAAATTAATCCACTAAAATGAATTATACTTTCCATTTCAGTTTTAAAAAACTTCTGCAAAGTTACCTGAATAAAATCAAAGTTTTTTTTTTTACTATTAATTAAATTAACTGTCTGAAAGAACTGATTCACTAAAACGAATCACCAGCCTCGACGCCACGAGGGGGCCTGGCCCGGCTATTTCATTCACTGTGCCCCCTTACCTCTGCTCCAATAATCACAACACCTCACGATTTCTGCTGCTGGCTTTCTGAACAAACTGATTCACTAAAATTAATCATATTTTCAATTCAATTTGTGAGACTTCGGGAGAAAGATTTCTTTTTTTTATGGTTCATTAAAATAAACCGATTCACTAAAATAAATCAGACTTTGACAGTAAACTCTATTTGACAGTGAGACATTCTAGAAGAATCTGTTTGATTATTGCTTCTTTTCACTCATTAAAGGGGTGGTAAAATGCCCTTTTCACAAGATGTAAAATAAATCTCTGATGTTCCCAGAGAGTGTGTGTGAAGTTTTAGCACAAAATACCCCACTGATATTTTTATATAGCATGTTAAAGTTGTCACTTTTTGAGGGTTAGCAAAAACGCACCGTTTTGTGCCTGGCCCTTTAAATGCAAATGAGCTGCCTCATAGGGCAGGGTTTCAAGAGCTCTTGTGTGTTAGCAGCTGCGATTACCTCACACAGACACACTAAAATGACAGAAACTGTTCTGCCTTTAATGATAAAACAGAGTCAGACAAAGATGGAGAGACTCAAGAAGAAGTGACAATATGTAGAATACAACAGGACGTCTCTGAATGGTTAGTTGATAAATTTATGTTGCTGATGTGGGGTTAACAATCTTCAATAAGCATATTCTGTCATGATAATCTATAAATCGCTCGTATAGCAACTGTTGTGAGATGCACACAGAGTGACTTTTTATTGCATGTGAAAAGAAGGATGCTCAAGTTTGAGCTGACTCACAAATGTACTCTTATACAACAACTTTTCCTCTTCTCAACATGGACTGCCTTGTCCCGGGGGCAGGGTTTATGTACATTTTGGGGTTGGTGATGTCACTAACCCGGGAGGAATGTCGTGTAGTCCGTAGCAGACGTTTGTTGTAGTCCTTTTCTTTAAAAGCAAATATCTCCCTTTGATTTGAACTTTGAGCGCTGTAACTTTGCAGATGTTGTTTATGCTCAAACAGCAACATTTCACACTAGCTAAAGTTAGAAAAGTGAAATCGTGTTTTAAAACCTCTTTAAAGGAGATTGCTCAATGTAATGTGACATTTTGTTACACTACACCACTAAGTGAAGTTCCTAAATGTAATTTCAGGAGGAGTGAACCCATCTAATCTTTCAATTAACCCTCTCGGGTCTAAGGTGTTTTTGGGGTCCTTGAGATGTTTTGACATGCCCTGATATTTGTTCTTTTTTCAGTTGCTTATAAACATATTAATGGCAAAGTTGTCATTACACTATTTAGCACAAACACTACTATAATATGTGAGCAACATGTATAAGGACATGTTTGTATTTTTGAGAGAATATTGTTTATGCATTATTGAAAAAACTAAAACTTAAAACTTGTCTAAACATTCATATTTAGTCTGTAACATATCGTGTTTAGGATATATTTGCATACAAATGTTAATTTTCAGTTTGTTGCTTATACAAAAACATTTTATTTCAACATATTTCAGTCTATTTTTACTCATCACAGTAGGCTATAGCAATATAGTTTGGATGTGTTCATGTAAAAATAACATGTTTACTAATGTAGGTGCGAGTGAAAGAACGGCACAGATGCGGGTGTACAGCTGTAATAAACAACAGCACGCACGCATCTGTGCCATTCATTTATTCACACACAAACACATAATTCATATTTAACCTGTCTTTTTGCGGTTTACAGACACTATTCACACCTAATTCACATCAGCTGGATCCGTTGCTCCTCGAAATGAAAATACCAGCACTTCTGATTAGGATCAGGATTATTACGATAGTATTATTCCTCACAGCGTAGCAAAGTAAAGTAAATAATTCTTATTAAACTTTATGTGTTTTATCCAGCTGATGTAGGCGTTGGCATGTTTGCATGGCTTGCCTCAGATCATTTGCGTTTGAATAGCGTGCGCTCTCCGTGGGCGTGGTCACATTAGCACTTAATGAGCTATAATGAGCTGAAAAGAAAAAAGACTGACATCACTCTCTTTTCATACAGATTACATAAACTGAGAATATTTGTTTTTCATATAAATTATACTGTATAAATTAATTTAAAAGAAGAGAATTCAAGCTTCATGCCTGTGTGCCTGTATGCCTGTGTGACTGTATTCACTGAGTATTCACTGAGTTACAGTTCATTTTCGGACGTGTTTCAGAATGGACTTCACTGACAGAAAGAAGGCAGAACTCACATCATGTTTATTTTTTTTTAAATTGGCAAAAAGCACAACACTTTGTTTTATTGTGAGTAAACACAAAAATAGACACTTAACAGGATCGAATGATGTATAACACTTATATGTAAGATCAAAATCAACAGAGTTATTTGAGCGACCGCCGACCCCAGAGGGTGAACTGCTGGAGCATAAAAGCAGCTGCTCACCTGGCTCTGGCATCAGCTGTTTAGCAGCATCCGGATGTTTCTGTGACCGACACATGTCCGTGATCACAGATTGTGATCCACAGCCCAAGTGCCCAGGACGTCAACTGACGGCTTCCTCCATCTCTCATTCTCCTTCTCCTCCTCAGACTTCATCTCTACCTACTCACATAGACGCTTCGTCAATCCCCCCTATTTCAAAGTGGACAGTTAACAGCCTTCATCAAGCACTAGCTAATTCCTTTATCCATTTTTCACACAGATCCTCAAAGATCTAATTAAACGATATTCTAACAAGTTTTACAAACACTCCCAGCCATCCTAAACTCCCGCCAAAAAACCCTAAGAGCAAAATGCAATGCACCTATTCTTATTCTTCCCAGTCGCAGCAGAATAGTTGCTACTGCTCTAAGAGCGCTAATCTCAAAGTTTTCTTCCTTGTCCGCTCTAGTCTCGTCTCAGCCAACAAACATAGTTCCGCTGTGGATCCGGCTCCAAATAACCCTAACACTCTCTTTCCAGGCTCAAGAATCTCTAGGCATGAGAACACCTCCACTCCAGCCACCCTCTCGCCCACGTTTCACGTCTGCAGCTATTTCTGGCGCAAATCATAGTGTGAGGATGCCTCCGCAAGCTGTCCCAGATTTTTCTTTTCCTCCTATTTCTTAGTCTTTTCTACCTGCAACCCATACTAGTCAAGAACGATCAACGAGGATGCCTCTAGCTCAGCCCTCCATGTGTAAAGCCTCAGCTCACTGGCCATATCATACCCTCGTGCCAGCCACCTCCACCTCCTTCTCACACAGTAGCCCAGGAACTTCTACTAGTATCTTCACAACTTCACTCTCTACAACTTCCTTCTTTCCTCACATCAGTCCCTACCAACGAATTCCATCATTCTTTTGAATACGGTCCCTCTACCATTCACTTTAATGACTCCATCTCCACTAACAAACGGGTACTCACCTTTTTGAAATTCTGCATAGCTTCAATATATTAACTGAAGTCATATGCGCCACAAGACTTAAAGAGCAAAACGACTCTCTCCATTACAGCTGAGCTCAGAATCTCATTTGGTGGTAGACATTTATACACGTACCACAAACCGCAAAAATGTAACGCTCGCATTTCCCATTGGAATCAGTGCCCATATTGAGGGGATCTTGATCTCGAACTTTACAACAAAGTTTTCTTGGGCTGTTGAAGGCTCTCCTGCACCATTTGCAGATCGACCACTCACAAAACTTCGGCCCCAAATAACACCGGATCCCCCAGCTCTCCCTGAACTGCATCACTACACACATCCCCCATTCCAAGGGCGAACGCAGCTTTCAGCCCATTAGTTTCAACTTAGGGAAACAAGTCTGTAAAAACTTCAATAACTTTAGCTGTGTTAGACAATGTTCCCACTTCCTCCATATTTGCAGTTACTGCGGTGGAGCTCAAGCCCACTCTGTATGTCCTGTACGCCGTTCTTCAGCAAATCTAAATAAAAATCTCAAAAAGTATCTCTCTTCCCGTATCATTTCCTCTCTAGCAATCGAACTAAAAAAAATTCGGACAAAAACTTAACACACTACCTCATTTCAGGTTTGAAAGAAGGTTTCGATCCTGGCTTGGAAAGCCTAGCAAATTCCAGTTTAATCTGTGACAATCTCCAGTCAGCCTCAGCCGAACCACACTCAGTAGAGACCCTCATTAAAAAAGAAGTCGATTCCGGCTTCATGATCGGTCTTTTCCATTAAATTCCATGCCTCTCTACCCAAGGAAGAAATAGACAGAATAATCGCCATCTCTTCCAACTTGCTAGATGCCTCCCATTGTAGCAAGCATGACTTGATCTCTCTATGCCCTTTAAACTATGCCATGTGCATAATTCCACAAGGCAGGCCTTTCATTTAGCCGTTTCTCTCATAACCCTACAATCTTACTGGAGAGCCTGGAACTCATAGTTTATAATATAGCTTTATATAATAATTTAGCCTTTTTTGGCTTCCTTCGAGTTTCAGAATTAACAACCAATTCCACTTTCAACCCAGCTATCCATCTAACCTTCTCATATCTTCAAATTTTAAACCATGACATGATTAAATTCAACATCAAACAAAGTAAAACCGACCAATTGAAACATGGCCATTCAGTCTTCATTTTCAATCTGCCAACATCCATTCAGCCCTACCAGTCCCTTGCTGCCTTCCTAACTCAGAGGCATTCACAAATCAACTCTCCGTGCGACCCTCTATTTGACGATGAGTAGAAACAAAATATTGTCCTCACTGGCTCAAGCATCATCACAAAATGTTTTCCTCCCACTCTTTCCGCATAGTAGCAGCTACCACAGCTGCCCAGAAAGGCCTATCAGAAACCAGATAGAAATGCTAGGTCGGTGGACCTCCCTCTCTTTCTAAACCTATGTGAGACAAAACCTCTTCCACATCAGACAAGTCCCCCAAACTCTCATATCCACATAATCTCGCATAATCACGGGGGCCTGGTGTAGGCTTTCCCATTTGAATTGTAGTGTGGGATCTCCCATCCAGATGCAACGCAGGCTTTCCCATTCGAATTGCAGTGTGGGAACTCCCGTTCATCTAAAACGAGACCTTTCATTTCATATGTTTATTGTGGGCTCCCTATTCCAATTGCAGTGTGAGCCCTTTGTTCGGGTGCAGTGGGGGCTCTCCCTTATCAAATCGCTGTGTGATCCTTCATGTTCTATATCATGGAGGCTGTCCCGCTCGGAACACAGTGTGGGCCCTCCTATCCGAACAGTGGCCAGGAGGAGCCTGGAATTCATCCTTTGACAGTAGCGGGCCGCTTGTGTTCTCATGCAATTCAGGTCCACGCATTAGAGGGAGGGAAGCAATGCGTCTAATACATATCGTAGGCTCCCTCTTTCTGTGGCTGAGGGAGGTGTTATCACTTTGAATATTGTTCGGGTCGCTTCTCCAAGGACAAGGCCCTCCTTTCTCACTCATTAAGAGCTCCGTGATATATGACTCAGGGGCTCCAAGTAATAAATGCTATGGCGGGACGTTCTCCATCTCTACCACGTTTCTCCCTCCAGTCCCTCCAGTGATAAACGCAGCAGCGAGATACATCAAACTTTATTAAAAATAAATAAATTAACTTTCTTCACTGCCGCAGCAGTACACATTCACAGCTCCTCGTCATCACTAGGCTATGCTTTTCCAAAATACAGCTCCTGCAGGAGTAACTCCTGAGCATCAGTTGATCATAAGTTGATAAATGCAACGGCAAGATGTGTCCCAGAGTAAAGCACCCAAAATTCCCCTACTACAGCTCCCCAGGAGCCTCCCACAAAACACAGCTCCAACATTGCCCCATTCAAGCTTCCTCCAGATTCTGGCTGATATTGTCTCTCGTCTCGCACTCATTTGGGGGGTTGGGGTATTCCATAATTAAAAAACAAATCTTCCATAGCAAATAATGCCATCCGCTTCATTCGCGTCTTTCCAGCTTGCTGTCCTCAATCTAATTTGCACTTTTTGGGAGGCATATCTTAGCTTGAGTTGAAGTTGCTTCCTCATGCCTCTCCACTGTGGACAGCAAGCCAAATATGCTTAACCTTATTAGCTTAAAGATTATATGGGCAAATTAACTCATTAAGTGAAGTTCCAAAAAGTAATTTCGGGAGGAGTGAACCCATCTAAAAACTGCCAGAGCGTATAAGCAGCCGCTCACCTGGCTCTGGCATCAGCTGTTTTAGCATCCCTCCACCTTCCCAACTCCACCAACATAAATAGGCATCTTGTTACCATACTCATCATCCAAGCATTAGTAGTCCCACTGGGGGGGGGGTATATCTAAGCTCGAGTTGAAGTTGCTTCCTCAAGCCCCTCCACTGCGGACAGTAAGCCAAATACACTTAGCATTATTAGCTTAAAGATTATATGGGCAAAGGAACTCGTGAAACATTGGAAAATGTACATTCGTGGAAAAATTATAGGTATTTTGAGAGTGGCTGAGCTATTGTCACACTTAAATTAAGTCAAGTAACCAACTCATTTTATTTAAACACTCATCAACACTGTAAATAAGAGATGGGACAGGAAAGAGACAGAAAAGAGCACACAAGATGCCAAAAATACAGGAGAGACAGGTCAGAACATTGTTCTTGTGACCAGTGAGGGATGTCTCTAGTAGTGGGATGGGAGTCTCTAAAGTTGAAGGCTGGTATAAGGCTAGTATAAGGATAAGCTCAAAGGCAGAGCTGTCTTCTTATTTTCTTCTAGCTCTCTGCCCTCTTTTCGATGCATGCCAATCATCTCTCACCCTGCTCAAAGTTGAACTGGCTCTCCTGCTGCTGAGCGGTTGGCTAATGCCAGTCAATATGGCAGCAGATAGCACAGAGGCCATTTACGTAAGAGTTGCACAGTGTTGCACACCTTTTCCGGTAAGGATGCAGGCTTTGTTAAGGGAAAAAAATGGAGAAAGCAAAAGGTCGAGACTGAATATCCACCTGCAGATGTTTTGAAGGGTATGTTGTCAATAGTTGAGGTTGGTGTAGCTGGGGAACTTTTTTTTTGCGGTGGAGGTGGTGGAGCTGATGTGTTGGGAGATACAGTGGAGGAACAGAGGAGCTTGTGGTAAAAAAACAAAACGTTTCTTCAAAGCTTTCTCCTCCTGTGAAGTAATCCCTCTGTCTTTTTCTCTCCTTCTTTCTTTATCTTGCAAATCAACTTGCAGGAGAAGCAGCCATTAACAATGCAAAGAGGATGCAGATATTCCTGTGCTTGGCATGCGCATAATAACGGCACCACTCCAAAAGGCTTACCTGATTTGTCAGCCTGGCACCTGCGCTAAAGGCCATAGAATTGTTTGTGATCAGAAAATACCCAAGGAGAGAGTGAGAGGGGGAACAAAACAGAGGGAAAAAAACAGTATCACCAAACTCGATAGAAAGAGAAGAGCAACAAGATTACTACAAGTGTGTGGGATATTCCTCCTCCTTGGCTCCCCATGAAGTAAGAAGGCAAAAGGTTCTCAAAGACTTATCCTTTAACCCCCACCAGGAGAGGTTTAAAGCCAAACTAACACATCCTCAAAGATGGGTTCAACTTCCCACTGTGGAGGCCAATAATCTATTTGATACAGAAATGGGGGGTAGATTACGGGGTAGAACAAAGCAAGAGATCTGCACAGCACACTATTTTGATATTTTGAGGGGTTATTTACTATTCACAACTTTTAGGACAGTAAGTTTTGGGGACTACATTAATGCATCATTTCTGAATAAAAGTAAAAATTCTTTTAAAATAAAGTAATCAAAAGTAACAGTAAAGGCATTTATCATTTTACAAAAAAAAATGCTGTTATTTGAACTTTCTATTCATTAAATAATCCTGAAAACATGTATCACCGTTTTCAAATAATATTAAGCAGCACAACTTTTCAGAAAACAGCTATTTTAAATTGACTTATATGGTTTATTATAAGAAAATTCAAAATGGCTGTACTGCTTAAAACTATTTTACTTTGTAAAACTATCAACTGATGTTTAAGATAACAAATGTCCGTAATACTTTTTTATGGCTAATGATTATGTTTTACATTTCTAAAAAAAAAAAAAACTGGTGCGAAGAACAAATATAAACAGATTTAGATGGCTTCAGAATGGCTACACCCTTTCTAAATACAGCCTAAACACTGCAAACTGAAAAATCAGATTACATCTTCAAATAAAAAAAATTAAAAAATTAAAAAAAATCACAGAATGTTTTATTTTGAGCCACACAATTCAGATTATGAGAGTAAAAATTTAAACAGAAATGATAATAGCATCAGGGATCTAAACAGAGATCAGAGTGAGTCATTTTAAGATTCAGAGATGCGAAATACTTCACATTTTGTATTTCCCAAAGTGATTCAGTGCTGAAACAGCATTGAGAGTAAATTATGACATTTTTCTGTCAGCTCCTGATAAGCATCTTTGCAAATTCGACAGCTTCCACATATCTCAATTTGGTTGTATACATATCCTCCGAATCCCATGTAGCGCATTCTGCCAAGGGAAGACCAAGGGAATACAGTGATGTCCCTGATTCCATTCCCAGCAGTAGTGAGAAGCTGGGATGCAAAGTATAAAAGACAAGTCAAGGCCTCTTCCCTCTCTCCATGTTCACCTCAAATCAGCGTCACAGAGGAGCTTGAAAGCTCCCCGGGAACCTCATTTCTCTCTTCCCCCAGCCTTCTGGGTATAACACAGGCATTATCAGAGGTCGGTCTCAATACTCAGGTACGTTCAAGAGCACATGATTGTGCTGGAGAAAGCGAATGCCGGCTGCGGAACCAGGAGTGCTATCAGAGGGGGACAATGGTGCATTTTGGGCTATTCAGAGTTTGCCTTTTCTCTGCAGCCGCTGATGCAGTGCCCATACTCACATCAAACTCAGCTAAAGCATTTGACCAGCCATTCCGAGGCCTTGATCAGACAACATAATGGAGTGTGATTGGTGCTAGCAGGTATGGGCCAAACCCAGGTAAGGTGTTGAAAGCAGGAAATGGCTGCATTTTTCCCGAGCAGTGCATGATAACCAATATGTCAAAAGTATCAAGGTCATGATCTTGTTATTGATCTACATGGCTGAAGAACTTTGAATATCACCACCTTTACATTTTATAATATTCCAACTGTGAGCAATCTTGTTTTTTATAAGCAACAGGACAAAAAGTCTCATTTTACTTCTAAAGGGAATTTTAGGAGGAACATCTGAATTATTTTGATCTTTAAAATTCCTGAGCAATAAAAAAAGCAACCAAGAAATAAAAGTTTCCTTTGTGCAAACAATAAGCAATGAATCTTGTTTTAAACTTCATTTCATTTTGGTACAATTATAGATTATCAGGGTAGATGCCATTTTTTAAATGAAATCGGGAGAGATAGATGCAGGATTTGTTCAATAGTTTGTGCGGTTGTTTTAATTAATCAGATTACAAAAATTAATAAAATAAAAATGTATAAACACATTTTTTCAACATTTCAGTAGACAAAAAGTCTGGAAAACATTTTGAAAATGAATGTTGCATTGGATTTTAAGACAGTAGCCTTGTAGCATTTACCAAGAACCATTGGATTAAAACATGATGGATGTAATTATCTTTGAGTTCTTTTGCTTGCTGATGATAAACCAAATGCCGAAGCAATGTTTACTCTGGTTTTTGGAGGGATCGGCACTGCTGGCTGAGACACTGGTCTGCTTTGGGTGGACTGAGACAAATGACCCGTGCGTATGCCAACTTTACGCTGCGCTTGACTGTTAACATATCCCTCCACTCACTCAGCACACAGATCAGGGCCAAGCCTGAGGCTTTCAGATGAACAACTCACCACAAATCAGCTAGCCAAAATTTACACTCAGGCCAGACCACATCCTTTTCACAAGGCTTTGAAAACAGTAAAAAAAAACTTTTTAAGAGTCTCAATGTTTATTCTGAACAGCAGACTTCTTGTGATAAATGTAATAAAGCTGGATATTGGAAGTCAAGTAAAGTCAAGTAAAGTCAAGTCACCTTCATTTATATAGCACTTTTTACAATACAGATTGTTTCAAAGCAGCTTTACAGTGATAATAGGAAATTAATGCAACAAAGATTGTTTTGGCATTACAGCAGCTCTAGAAGAAAGTCATTGTCTAGCTTAAGTATGTTTTTAATTGATAGATTTCCTTTGTAAAAATCATTAGTATTAACTTGCACAACACCGTTTTCAACTTAAAACAGAAAACTTTTAATGCGTTCTGACTGTTCATTTACACGACAATGGCTTTTTGGTGGCCTGAGAACGCAAACTTTGAAGTAGGTTTCAAAGTACAAGTTTTTGAAATGGGCTTTGAAAGCGATACCGTTATCATCTCCGTGTAAACTTCAAAAATGTGAATCTGTGAAAACGGGGATGGCTTGCACATGTGTTGAACAATACAAACAACAATAATAATTATAGATACTGTGTTATGTTTGTAGTTGTAATTCCCCGGTTTTGCTCTGCTTTACTGGATTGTGGGTAAAGATGTTCAAGCTAGCGAGACTAGGTTGGTGCAGGCTTTATTAAGACAGTTAACGGGAGCGGGATAATTAGACAGTTCAAAGGCACCTGCTTACCATCCCATAGGGGCTGGAATTATCTGGCCCCTTCCCCTCCCCTCTCATTTAAAAGCATGTTAACTCCTATCAGGGGCTAGCAGGCTAATTTAACTTCTGACATTTGATATCTGAGGAATGAGAAGGATCAGCCGTTTAGCCGGAACGGGATTACCCCTCCATCTACCCCCACTCTTTCCATCCCCCACCCTGATGAGAAAGCTGCTCTCAGTCAGGCCAAATTCATTAATTTGCTCGCTGCTAAGCACTTTATCAATGACGGCGAAATGCCGCTGCATAAAGTGGAGCAGCATCCCCTATGTTAGTGACTGTGTGGCTGAGATTTTTCGGGCCTTACAGGCCAACTGGTAAACTGCCACATAAACAGTCACAAGTTAACAGTTTAGTCAAGAAGCACACAATGAAAGAGACAGTCAAATAGATATTTAGTCCAAGAAACAAAGTAACAAATAGGAGAATAACACAGAGGAACCACAAACACACTGACTTCAAATAACGCAAGACAAGGAACTAAAAGAAACAGAGGGCTTATCTTCAAGGGCAAACAAAGGAGCTATGGAGGTAATAAATGAAACATACCTGAACTGAGGACTCAAATTAATCTGTAGTCATAGAAACAAACAGGCGGGGACTAGGATGACAGAAATAATTAGTGAAATAGAAGCAGAACACAATGTAAACTGAATCAAAAACTCAAATTCAAAATGGCATTTCTTCAACTTCAACTACATTTGTTGAAAATAATAATAACAATAAAATTAATAACAACAACAATAATCTAATGATCAAAACATGAAAACTAATAATAATAAAATCATAAAAATGTACAATCAAAATATACAGGTCCTTCTAAAAAAATTAACATATTGTGTTAAAGTTCATTATTTTCCATAATGTAATGATAAAAATTAAACTTTCATATATTTTAGATTCATTGCACACCAACTGAAATATTTCAGGTCTTTTATTGTATTAATACTGATGATTTTGGCATACAGCTCATGAAAACCCAAAATTCCTATCTCAAAAAATTAGCATATCATGAAAAGGGTCTCTAAACGAGCTATTAACCTAATCATCTGAATCAACTAATTAACTCTAAACACCTGCAAAAGATTCCTGAGGCTTTTAAAAACTCCCAGCCTGTTTCATTACACAAAACCGCAATCATGGGTAAGACTGCCGACCTGACTGCTGTCCAGAAGGCCATCATTGTCACCCTCAAGCAAGAGGGTAAGACACAGAAAGAAATTTCTGAACAAATAGGCTGTTCCTAGAGTGCTGTATCAAGGCACCTCAGTGGGAAGTCTGTGGGAAGGAAAAAGTGTGGCAAAAAACGCTGCACAACGAGAAGAGGTGACCGGACCCTGAGGAAGATTGTGGAGAAGGACCGATTCCAGACCTTGGGGGACCTGTGGAAGCAGTGGACTGAGTCTGGAGTAGAAACATCCAGAGCCACCGTGCACAGGCGTGTGCAGGAAATGGGCTACAGGTGCCGAATTCCCCAGGTCAAGCCACTTTTGAACCAGAAACAGCGGCAGAAGCGCCTGACCTGGGCTACAGAGAAGCAGCACTGGACTGTTTCTCAGTGGTCCAAAGTACTTTTTTCGGATGAAAGGAAATTTTGCATGTCATTCGGAAATCAAGGTGCCAGAGTCTGGAGGAAGACTGGGGAGAAGGAAATGTCAAAATGCCTGAAGTCCAGTGTCAAGTACCCACAGTCAGTGATGGTCTGGGGTGCCATGTCAGCTGCTGGTGTTGGTCCACTGTGTTTTATCAAGGGCAGGGTCAATGCAGCTAGCTATCAGGAGATTTTGGAGCACTTCATGCTTCCATCTGCTGAAAAGCTTTATGGAGATTAAGATTTAATTTTTCAGCACGACCTGGCACCTGCTCACAGTGCCAAAACCACTGGTAAATGGTTTACTGACCATGGTATTACTGTGCTCAATTGGCCTGCCAACTCTCCTGACCTGAACCCCATAGAGCATTGGTTCCCAACAGGGGGGTCGCGGCCCACAAGGGGGCCTCAGCGAACTCTGTGGGGGGTCGCGTCATATTTTGAAAAGTTTGGAGCAATGAGCATTAAACAAAAGTCCTTAACTTTTTCCTGTTCAAAATTTATATAATGAGCGAGTTCATCATGAATCCATCAATCCGTGTTTTTGTCTTATCCTGAACCACTATGGTACACCTATAATAAGTGTTTACATTGGGACTATTTTACACTGGTTCGGATCGCTGCCGCTGCGGAGTAGCCCAGAGCCGGCGTGACTCGTCATAGACGTACACAGAGAGGTAGTTCCGGCTACAACGTTCTTTCGAAAGACGCATTATTCTGTTAATAAACGCAAGTTTACTATCGCTCGCTAAAGCGCCAAAAACGTAAAAAATAAAGCCTCACATTGATAAAGCCTCACAAATAACGTACAAATATTGAGGCCCCAGACAGCAGTCATTTAGTAATAGCCTATATTCTTTCTTTTTTTACCTACACACCAGTGGGAATATTTTTGGTTTTGCATTTCAAATAGGGCCAATATATAGGCTTCTCCTAGGCTTACGTTTTTAAATTACAAAGGGCCTACTGATGTTTTTGTTATTGTATTTTCAATATTATAGGCTATTATTTGTGCATAAACATATCTGGTTATAGTAAACATACCATTTGTTTGAAAACAACATATTTTGTCATCCTTGCTGCAAGCTTACAAGAGCGATAATATCATTAAATGTGAAGGGGGGCCCTAAAATATTTTATTGGGAAAAAGGGGGTCTCAGACAAAAAAAGGTTGGGAACCACTACCATAGAGAATCTGTGGGATATTGTGAAGAGAAAGTTGAGAGACGCAAGACCCAACACTCTGGATGAGCTTAAGGCCGCTATCGAAGCATCCTGGGCCTTCATAACACCTCAGCAGTGCCACAGGCTGATTGCCTCCATGCCACACCGCATTGAAGTAGTCATTTCTGCAAAAGGATTCCCGACCAAGTATTGAGTGCATAACTGAACATAATTATTTGAAGGTTGACTTTTTTTGTATTAAAAACACTTGTTTCATTGGTCGGGTGAAATATGCTAATTTTTTGAGATAGGACTTTTAGGTTCTCATGAGCTGTATGCCAAAATCATCAGTATTAAAACAATAAAATACCTGAAATATTTCAGTTGGTGGGCAATGAATCTAAAATATATGAAAGTTTAATTTTTATCATTCCATTATGGAAAATAATGAACTTTATCACAATATGCTAATTTTTTGAGAAGGACCTGTATAGATCATTATTAAATTAAAAACTAATCAAGATAAAACTTACTAAAAACTGCTTGTTAAATTATTGAAATATGAACTCTACGGGGGTCTTGTAAGTATATATCTTAGATCAAAGTGGTTTGGATGACTGAAATTCAGGAATTCCTGATGTATTGTGTTGGATTGGCAACCTAAACCAGAATAATTTAAACAAGCTAAATGCAAGTAAAGAAAGACAAATTCCATGATTGGCCAAACAGTGAGAGCAAGACAAAAAGGAATCGCTGGTTTGATAGAAGTATTTGAGCATGTTGTGGTGCTCTGATAAATGTTTGAGCTTCGGCGTGAAAGGAGACGGCTTTGGGTGAAACTGTGTAATACACTGCAGCCCTTTGAAGGTGCAGCTGTTGATGCTTACAGTTTCTCAGCTGCCCCCTTCAGACATAAGGGCCCTTTCACAAGCCACCGTGACAATCAGAATTCCAACCTACAAGCCAAACCTCTTAAAAATATCACGACAATCAGGATTCCAAACCCCAAATCCGAAACCATTAAATAACATGACAAATTCTCCTTTGCAAAAAAAGAAGAGCTTAACACCAATTGCTGTTTACCTGTTCAACTAGCTCCATATGTAGCGTGACCAGTCGTCCCGTTTTCACTGGGATAGTCCCATATTTCAGCTTTATTTTTAGTGTCCTGAATCCCGACTTATAAAAAAAAAAATGTTTTGTCCCGAATTTCTTCATTCCTAAATTGTCTTTGGTAGGCGATCATAAAAGTGATTAGTAGTCTTCTGTCACGTGAGAATAGCCTAATCCAGGGAGTTTCAAAGTGGGGTTCGTAACCCATTGCCAGGGGGTCCGCCAAATATTGCTATACCGTATTTTCGGACTTCAATTCACGTATTTTTTATCATCTGAAACGTGCTACGATTTATATTCCAAAGTGATAAGCAAAACGTAGACACTTAAAAGTAGGCCCTGCAAGGTCTGTGTGACAAGTCAGTCAAGTCAAGTCACCTTTATTTATATAGCACTTTTTACAATGCAGATTGTTTCTAAGCAGCTTTACAGAGATAACAGGAAAATAACGTTGTAATAATATTGTTAAATATAAAATTAAATGTCCCCAACTAAGCAAGCCAAAAGTGACGAAAGGCGAAAGAGCCTGCAGTAATCTCTGCTGAGTTTTGGTTAATTTTTGCAAATGCTTCAGGAAGTTGTTCACAGAGATGTTAAATAAATGTATACATGTTAAATAAACATCAGTCTGTTCCTGAAAAACTTAGTTTATTTCATTTGCATCTCAATTGTATTTGTCCTATTCTTTGTAATTTGCTTCTTTGCTCTTTTTTATATAACAAAAATAAAGTAACTAGTATATGATATATATCATTATCATACGTTTCGGTCATATTGCCCACCCCTAGTGGATGCTGCTTAAGTGTGCTACACAAAGTTTCATTGCCAATGTTTTTTGCCATGGGACTCATCACATTAAGACATGCAAAGTTCTTCAGTGAAGGTAATTTTTCCTTAACACAAAATCCCTGTATTTTAAATTTTTTAGGTCAATCCAGTCAATGACGATCACACCTTCGAAAGATTTTTTTGATATATTAGCCACCGTTCTGAACTTTTTAACTGGCGTAATCATATGTGTCATAATCCGTTTTAAATATGCTTTGGGGCATCCACCAGTTTCTTATAACCTAGACCCACTTAAAAGATTCTGGGCAGATAGAAAATGTTAATTTTGATCCAACTGTCTGAACCAAATCTTTTTATTAGACTATGAGACACCAAGTGAGACAGACAGGTAAATGCCTAAAAAATACACACATATATTAAAAATAATTCCATATTCGGGACATCAGTCTGATCTGACAGACATAAAAAAGGCAGCAAAACCATTTGTAGTCCAATTACAGAAAAAATGACACTAATGAACCTTTTAGCGAATTAAAAACATGACAGAGTTGACAGTGGAGACAGATCCAGAGCAAAGACATTTCTTTTACGAGACTTTTTTTATTTTATTAAATTAAATAAATTTTTCAAGATTGCCCGAGTTTGGACTACATTTGACCCTTTGCAAAGCCCCCTTGGTTACTATTGCTTACTCAACGCAAGCTTTACAGAACATCCTGCAAGAAAGACCAGGAGATGTTCTCTCAGTCAGCCTCATCATGCTCAGCTATTCCCAAATCCAGATCATTATTTCAAGTCAATCTCCATCCTCCCTGTTAATGTAATGAGATACACTCCTGAACATTACTGGCATCCCTGAATCAATCTTTATATCTCCAAAGACAAGGCATTAAACTCTCCTAAACCTGCTGCCTATGAGGTTCTCTCACTGCTTTTATCTCTCTTCCTTCTCTCTGTCATTTAAGGATGTGTTACTCATTAATGTACCGTCTGTTGATCTGCGATGAAGCCATGATGTTGTATTTCACAGTCTTGTGCGTCTAGTTCTACATTTTTGAGATAGCCAGTGACACTCACATAAAAAAGACATGTCACAAACTATGCTGGAAATTATGTTGCTGTTGTCACATCAAAATCATAGTGGTACTTCAGAAAGAGTATTGAAAAGCAATGTTTGTATAATACTCCATCTCGTTGTTTCTACTTCTTTCCTGATCTCTCGTTCTCTCTCTGGAACCATGCTGAGCAGAGGCAAAGCCAAAACAACACAAAGGTACCATTGATGAGGAGACGGATGTAAAACAGGCCAGTCTGCCCCTCTTAAAACACAGAAAAGAAGTCATAAGGTTGCCAAATTATTCACAGGAAAGACAGGACACATTGTGTGTATAAATCAGTTCTGAAACACACATTTCATCATCATCAGTTTCTTTTGTAAAGGATCACACGTTCACATGTTTAGTAAACGTCTAATTCACAAAATTTTAAATAATGACAGAGCCATAGTTTTGTGGGTTGCACTACAACATATCTGAGCATGACGAAGGGTTCCCGGTTTGAGGTCCTTTCCAAAACCCATTCCTCTCTCTCCTCTCCTATCACTTCCTGTCTCTAACTCAACTGTCCTATTCAAGGGAGGAAAAAGCACTGCCATTCAAAATGCATGGTCAGTAATTTCTTATACTTAAAATAAATAATGTGAATTTATCATTTATATTTCAAATAAATGCTGTTCTTTTGAACTTTCTATTCAAAAATGCATTGCAGTTTCCACCAAAAAAAAAACAGGAATAAATTACATTTTAAAATAAAACAACAACAACTGTTAAAATAAAATTAATATTTAACAATATTACTGTACATTCATATAAATGTATTAAACATTAATTTACTGTATTTTTTGTAATAAATAAAGGCAGCCTTGGTGAGCATAAGGGACTCCTTTAAAAAAAAATGTTGTATGATAGTGGGCTGTTTTTATGTTAGTTTTACGTTACCAACCTAGGGACTGCAGATGAAAAGTAGTTATTTTTACTAATTCTGGCATAATACATGGTGTATTTCTATACAACAATGTTCATGAATATGCATGGTCCCTATTAAATAAACCAATAAATAAAATTAATAATATAAGTTTACATATGAACTGAGATGACCATTTTTGTCTGTTTGATTATACCAGAAAAAAAATCTGAAACAATAAAGGGTAGCTCAATAGTTGTCAGGATATACACACTAGGCAGATATATTTATTGTGGGCACTGGGCAAACAGGTGAGCTGAAATGCACAGTCTTGAACGAAGAAGATAATAACAGTCCATTCCTCTTAAAGTGCCCCTATTATGCTATTTTAAAGTCTCCAACAACAGGTTTTCATGCATCAAAGGTAAAAAAACGGTTTAATTTTCTCATAATAAACATTGCACATCACCACATTTTCAATGATTCTCAAACGACTCCATGGATGAATCAATCTCTCTAAATCCCTCCTTTCCGCAAGCTACTCTGCTCTGATTGGACAGACAGCTCAGTGTTGTGATTGGTCTACCGCATACATCATGTGTCGAAAACAAAAACGCCCATTGCCTTCAGCTCCATCTGGAGGCTTCCTACAGCTTAGCGATTGTGCACCGTAAACTAAAGACAATAACGAACGATGACATCGATTTTACCATATCAATCAGAGCGCGATTCCGAAGATGAAACATTGGAAGAACTAGTTATTTAACCAGAACCGCCATCGCAAGGACGACTTGAGCAGGACGTTTCTCAGTGACACACTACTCAGTTTGAGGTACATTATGAGATGTTGCAACTGTAATTCCTCACCATCAGCATCAGCATTAACAAGAGTATGTCCATCAACAAACCGATGTATATGTTTCTAATTAATTGCGGTGAATAGGCCTGTCATGATAACAAATTTTGCTGGACGATAAATTGTCCAAGAAATTATTGCGATAAACGATATTGATAATAAACGATAATATTGTCGTTATGAGACCATTTTCATCTAAAATAATGATAATGGCATAATAATGCAGGTACACCTTTACAAAGATCAATAAACTTTTATTTCTAAAGACTATTTAAATGAACAAAACAACCAAAAACAATAAAAGCAATGGACTCCCAGTCTCTGTTAACAAAAAATGCACTTAACAATGCGTGACTTCCGTTCACACTGAGAATGCATCATGCACTGTGTGAGCATGCGTCTCATATGAGTATGTGCGCTAGTTTATGTGTGTGTGTGTGTGTGCTCGCGTCTAATATGAGTATGTGCGCGGAGAGTTTGTGTGTGTGTGCTCCGTCTCATTGAGTTTGTGCGCGAGTTTGTTTGTGTGTGTGTGTGTGTGTGTGTGCCCTAGCGTCTCATATGAAGATATGCGTGGAGAGTTTGTGTGTGCGCTCGCGCGCCTAATATGAGTGTGCGCTTGTTTGTGTGTGTGCGCGCGTGTCTCTTATGTGCGTGGAGAGTTTGTGTGCACACGCGTGTCTCATATGAGTAGGCTATGTGCGTGGAGAGTTTGTGTGTGCGCGCATCTCGTGTGTGTAGAGTTTGCATGTATGTGCGTGAGCGACTTTAGGTGTGTCGTTGTGCATTTCATATGTATTTGTTTGAGCATTCAGCAGTATACATGCATGTTTGACTACTTAGTATATGTGTATGCAAGTATTTCATATATGTGTGCGTGAATGAAGTTTGATTTAAGCCCTAGACGGCGCCTCATATGAGTGTGAGAGAGCGTGCACGAGAGAGAGAGGAACGAGCGAGATGTAGTGCTTGCGCTACGGCGCTCCTCAATCAAATAGCCTACGATTGTAAATAGGCTCAGTAAAAAAAAAAACAATAATTAAAAAAAACATTCGAAAATCAATGTGTGGCGGTCAGCATTAATATTGTCATCCAGTCTCTGGTAGAGCGAGAGAGCGAGCGAGCGAGAGAGAGAGAGAGAGAGAGAGAGAGAGAGAGAGAGAGAGAGAGAGAGAGATGAGGGAAACAAACAAGCATGCAAATGAAAATTATCGCGGCTGGAAAAATTATCGAGCTTCTTTTTTTTTAATCTGTCGATTAATTGATTTATTGATTATCGCGACAGGCCTAGCGGTGAACGTGGGATTTTATGAATAACGGTGCATACATTAGCCGAGCTCTAGCGTGAATGACTGATGTAATATAAACATTAGTAAAACAAATATTGCTCCATCCCTTATCTTTACTCAATGTAGTAAGAACGACAGACGATCTGAATTAATAGAAACATTAAGTAATAGTGGCCCACAGCTGCTTAGCAGAAGTATTTCAGTAAGACGGTGATAACGTGGTTTAGCCAGTTAGCAGGAGACCTAGTGAAGTCAAGTCAAGTCATCTTCATTTATATAGCGCTTTTAACAATATGGACTGTTTCAAAGCAGCTTTACAGTGATAATAGGAAAGTAACAGAGATTGTTTTGGCTTTACAGCAGCTCTAGAATAAAGTTATTGTCCAGCTAAAGTTAGTTTTGATTGATTCACTTCCATCGCGACGATCAATAGTTATTAACTTAGGGACCGCTAACACGACACAGTTCTAAAATAATTTTTTTTTATGCGATCCGGTCGCTCATTTGCATAAAACAGTGCCTGGTGGCTCTGAGAATGTTTTATCGCTTCTGCGTAGCCACGTGAATCGGAATTATCCCAACAACGTTTTATCAGTACAGAGGTAAAGGGAAGGAGGCCTTCACAAGGGAGAGACTAGTTGACACTTCAGGACTGCGTTGTCGTCGTGTCCAGGCCCAGGTCCTTTATCAGATCCGGATATGGCCTGGATCTGGCGGACTGCGGTAAACCTCGGGATAAACAGAGAGACTAATATTAGCGTAGATGTCATCCTTCTTATGACGTACAAAGTACATCAGGATTTATGGGAATTTATGCTGATCTAAACTATGCAGCCTAACATTGAATTATAGAAGTCTATAATGTGTTATGTGTATGCTTAGCCAAAGAGATGTGTTTTTAGTCTAGATTTAAACTGACAGACTGTGTCTGCTTCCCGGACAATGTTAGGAAGATTGTTCCAAAGTTTTGGTGCTAAATAGGAAAAGGATCTACCGCCAGCAGTCGATTTTGATATTCTAGGTATTATCAACTGGCCGGAATTTTGAGACCACAGTAGACGTGAATGCGTTAAGAGCTTGCTCAAGGACTGTTGAGCTACAACATTTAGTGCTTTCTAAGTAATCAGCAATATTTTAACATTTATACGATGTTTAATAGGGAGCCAATGCAGTGTTGACTGAAAATGTGGTTTTACAGATACTATTCACGTGACTTTCAAATGAAAGATTGCCATCAAAGAGCACACTCAGGTTCCTAACCGACGACGAGGACTTGACAGAGCAGCCATCAAGTGTTAGACAGTATTCTAGGTTATTACGCAAGGAAGTTGTTTGTCCAATAATTAGAATATCTGTTTTTTCAGAATTTAGTAGGAAATTACTAGTCATCCAATTTTATATCAGCTATGCATTCTGTTAATTTGGTGAATTGGTAAGTTTCGTCAGGGCTTGAAGAAATATAGAGCGGAGTATCATCAGCATAACAGTGAAAACTAATGCCATGCTTCCTAAGGGTAGCATGTACAGAGTGAACAGCAACGGTCCTAGTACTGAGCCTTGAGGTACACCATACTGAACTTTTGATCTATAAGACATCTCTTCATTTACTGCTACAAACTGATAACTGTCAGATAAGTATGATTTAAACCATGCTAATGCAATTCCACTAATGCCAACATAATTTTCGAGTCTATTTAAAAGAATGTTGTGGTCAATAGTATCAAATGCAGCACTAAGATCGAGTAACACCAATAGCGAGTTACAACCACGATCGGATGATAAGAGCAAATCATTTGTGTCTCTAATGAGAGCTGTCTCAGTACTATGGTACGGTCTAGATCCTGACTGAAAATCATGGCAGATACCATTTCTTTCTAAAAAGGAATATAGTTGTGAGGATACTGCCTTTTCTAGTGTCTTTGACAGAAAAGGTAGATTTTAGATCGGCCTGTAATTGACTAATTCTGTAGGATCAAGTTGCGTTTTTTTAACAAGTGGTATAATCATAGCCAGCTTAAAAGTTTTCGGTACGTATCCTAGTGACAAAGATGAATTAATGATATTGAGAAGAGGATCAATGGCCTCTGCAAGCATCTCTTTCAATAGTTTAGTCGGTATAGGGTCTAACATACATGTTGTTGATTTAGATGATTAAAGGGGTTTATAAAATTCTTTCTCTCCTATAGCAATGAATGAATCGAATTTTTCCTTAGGGAGACTACAATGCACCCTCTGATGCACTGCTGTAGTAGACTGTTGCATAGTTATAATTTTTTTCCTGATATTATGAATCTCATAAGTGAAGAAGGTCATAAAGTCATTACTGTTGTGCTGCTTGGAAACTTCTGGGCTTGAAACTTTATTTTTCGTCAGTTTAGCAAACTGTTTCAAATAAATACCTCAGGTTTTGTTTATTTTCTTCTAATAGGGTTGAAAAATAAGCAGATCTAGCAGCTTTTAAGGCCTCTCTGCATGCAATTGAGCTCTCCTTCCATGAAATGCGAAAATATCTCTAGTTTTGTTTTCTTCCAGTTTTGCTCCATTTTTCTGGACGCTCTCTTAAGGGCCTGAGTGTGCTCATTGTACCACGGCGTTGGACTATTTTCTTTGATCTTCTTTAAGCGCAACAAAGCAACTGGAAAAGAGAGAGTTAAATATTTTTGTCGCAATATCGAGTTCTAAGCTATCTGGGATGCTAAGATGATGAAACTGATCAGGAAGATTATTATTAAAGCTATCTTTAGTGGCAGAAGTGATAGGTCTAACAAATTTTGTAACACAGAGTCGGCTTTGCAGCCTTGGTTAAATTAAGTTTACACAAGACTAGATAATGATCCGAGATGCCATCGCTCTGCTGCAGAATTTCAAAAGCATCAACACTGATTCCATGTGATAGCATTAGATCTAGAGTATGATTACGAAAATGAGTAGGTCCTGACACGTGTTGTCTAACTCCAATAGAGTTAAGAATGTCTTTAAATGCCAATCACAATGCATCTTTTTCCTTATCTACATGTATTTTAAAATCACCAACAATTAGGACTTGTTCTACAGCCAGTACTAACTCTGATAGAAAGTCAGCAAATTCTTTGATAAAGTCTGTATGGTGCCCTGGTGGCCTGTATACAGTAGCCAGCACAAATCTTAAACGTGATTTATCATTTGCACTATATATTGTTACATTAAGCACCAACACTTCAAAAGAATTATATTTCAAAAAGACTTCTTGGTAATTTTGAAAATATTACTATAAATTACAGCAACACCTACCCCGTTGCCTTTCAGACGAGGTTCATGTTTATAACAGTAATCTTGAGGGGTGCACTAATTTAAAGTAATGTAATCGTATGGTTTTAGCCATGTTTCTGTCATACACAGCACATCTAGGTTATAATCTGTAATCATATCCTTAACAATAAGTGCTTTTGAAATAAGGGATCAAATATTCAGCAACCCAAGCGTTATCATTTGTTCATTTGTATTAAATCTGTTTTTTATTTGTTTTTTATTTGTTGAACATCAATTACATTTTTACCCTTACACAATATAAAAGACAAAACAAAGTATTTTGTATACCGGTAGAAAATATGTACATATACATTTAGTCATACTTACAGGTTGTGATTCTGAGGAGCAAGTTGGTCCAAATAAACTGGGTACTGACCGATCTTTCTAGAGCAAGCGTTTTGCAAATCTCGCATTGAACTCCCAGATTTGAGAAGCAGCCGTCAACAAAAAATTATCGTGGTGAAGATGAATTTTAACCACTGATTCTTCACAGCCTCATCCTTTGGAAGTGAAAATAAACAGAATTTACTCACAACGGAGAGCACAGCGTCTTGAAGACATGATATCCAAACGAACGAGGTACAGCAAGATGTCCTGTCAATGCAGAACGTAGGCAGGCATTGTGCAAATGTAGTAAGTTTTATCTCTTTCTTTTGAGATAAAACTAACTTTAAAGGCACTTTAAAGAATTGTTGGATAATGACGGGTACATCAGAGCACACACCTCAGCGGATTGCTGGCACAACAGGCGAATATTGGAGGTAGAAACACCAGGGGATTAACTTCAGTAGAATGATCACTAGGAACAATGGAGAACAGGTAATAGAGTCTTTCCTTGTTCAAGGCCAAACAAATACTGAACTAGAGGTGCGTGTTTTTATCTGGAGCTGATGAGGTGAGCAATTAAAGTGTGTGCAGGTGGGAGCCAAGAGGGATTCTGGGAAATGTACTGCTGGAGACTGTGCAGGTGACAGGAGATAGTGACAATAGTAACTTGAGTAATAATAAAATTAACTGATAAATGTAGACACTATATTTAATAAAATACACATGAAAACAGCTCTGTGGGATGATATAGGGTCAGTATTCAGGTTCAATTTCTAATGTTCACAAGTCATCCACCTGGCCAATATTTATTGGTCATTAATATTAAAGATGTCCTGTAGTAAAATTACATTACTCCATCTACCCTTGTAATCCCACCCGAATAGGGCTTTAGACAACCAAACATTGAAAATACATGGGAAATTACAGGCAATTTTAAAGGCCAATTCAAACAGTATAAGATATCACCGTAATACACGCAGAAGTGGGAGGGGTAACTCGATTTGCACATCGCTGTCACCTTCCTGTCATAATGTGTGTATTACGTTGCTTCCTGATATCATGTGCACAAACACATATAACCTACACACACACACACATATATATATATATATATATATATATATATATATATATATATATATATATATATATATATATAAACAGTTATGTCTGGTCAAACAATGTATTAATTAAAGGAGAACTCCGGGCAATTTTTAAGTTAATCTTGATCGTTAGACCTTTGTGAGTACTGACTATAGAAAAAAAAACGAACCGGATTGGTGCTTGCTACGCGGAGCTGCGACCGCGAATGCCCAGAGCTCCCACTCAGCTAAAACGGCAGCTATGGAGGCATGGACATAAAGAGCGTTTTTGAGCCTCTTAACAGACACAAAATGCAATTAAAATGTCTGTCCAACATGAACAGGGACCCTACATGTGAACAAGATGCGTTTAGCAACTTAGCCATTGTTTCAACTCACCTAAATAGTCTTTTAGACGGCAAGCTGTAGTCTCGCGCTGCAGTCCCGTGCTGTAGCCGGAAAAGGTAAACAATATCCAGGTGGGAGGAGCGTTGATCATGTGCGACGAGTTATGATCAGAGTTGCTTACAAGTGAAGAAGAAATGGTTTGTGTTTGTGCCTTTCCGAATTGTGGCAACCGAATGCGAAAATATAAGAGCTTAAATTTTCATCGTCTTCCTTTCCATGACCTCGAGATTCTGCAGTTGTGGCTAGTTGTACTTCAACTTGATGTGCAAACTCCCGTAGAAGTACTACGCGCTAAAGATTACCGCATTTGCAGTGAACACTTTGACAAGGATGACTACACGCACTCAACACAGCGGGGCCGTTTGAAGAAAAATGCCATTCCATGTACGAAGACTCGTCGCACATGATCAACGCTCCTCCCACCTGGACATTGTTGACCTTTTCCGGCTACAGCACGGGACTGCAGCGCGAGACTACAGCTTGCCGTCTAAAATACTATTTAGGTGAGTTGAAACAATGGCTAAGTTGCTAAACGCATCTTGTTCACATGTAGGGTCCCTGTTCATGTTGGACAGACATTTTAATTGCATTTTGTGTCTGTTAATAGGCTCAAAAACGCTCTTTATGTCCATGCCCCCATAGCTGCCGTTTTAGCTGGGTGGGAGCTCTGGGCATTCGCGGTCGCAGCTCCGCGTAGCAATCACCAATCCGGTTCGTTTTTTTTTCTATAGTTAGTACTCACAAAGCTCTAACGATCAAGATTAACTTAAAAATTGCCCGGAGTTCTCCTTTAACTTCAGATTGGATTGTGTTGGCAATTGGCACTTACCTAATGCTAAAAGATGTTTCATGCCTCTAACAAGTGCTTTAGATCTTCTTTCTGATCTGAATGGTATGTGGAATACACTTGAGTTTTGCCACAGACTTGTCCCAGTGTGAGAGCGTCTCCATACTTGAAAAAACGCGGAAAACTACTTTTAAACAGGAAATGACTAAATATTTATGTACATATTTACAGCGGGTCTATTCGCACACGATTAGTATTACCTGAGGTAATTTTTCCAGACCTTTTTACTGAAGGTAAAAGTCGCCGTAATCTTTACTGACATTGTCCGTAATGATTACCGAGATGGCACATTCAGACGGGACTAGAATCACAGTGAGGACGCTAAGAGGAACCAGGGAGATCTAGCAGTCCTATGGCTTGACCTAACGAATGCTTATGGCACAGTGCCGCATAAGTTGGTTGACCACACACTTAAAAAATATCACGTCCCCCAGAAGGTACAGCTGCTCCTCTGGAACTACTTTGGGCACTTCAAGATGCGCTTCACCTCTGGTGACTTCACTACCAACTGGCAGTGATTGGAGGTCGGAATTTGTGACCGGATGTACCATCTCTGTGATTCTGTTCGCAGCGGCGATGAACCTCCTCATCAAGTCAGTGGAGAAGCCCAGGCGGGGAGCTGTGCTGTCGAGTGGAGTCCAACATGTCCCAGTCAGGGCCTTTATGGACGAATTGACAATCACATCAAGGTCAGTCCCGGAGGGTAGATGGATCCTGGAAGATTTGATAGAGCTCACCACACGCAGCTAGGATGGAATTCAAATTAAATTCAATTGCCAATTACATCAGTCGTGGAGGAATTTAAGACAGCCAAAGTCCGGTTAGCCATGACGTTGCGTGATAGTGATGATCAGGCTGTGCGACAGGCGAACATCGTAGTGAAGACGGGACGGAAGTAGAAGACCAGCGGAGCTCTGAGGGAAGCGGAGGATCGGTTACAACATGCAGACATCATGGGCACGGTGACTCAGGGGAGGCTTGGCCTGGGAGTCATCACCCGAGCAAGCTGGAAGGAGGCAGGAGTAAAGGACCGGAGAGGGATGGTGCAGAAGGAGATTCGAGCTGTGGAGGAAGAGACCAGACAAGCCAGGGCAGTAGCCATGAAACAGCAAGGCAGCTGGACTCGGTGGGAAAGTGTCCGAGGAAGATCCCTAAGTTGGAAGGACATCTGGAACATGGAGGGGCATCGGATAAAGTTCCTCCTTAGCTGCGTGTACGATGTACTGCCAACACCAACACACTTCCAAAGATGTGCGCAGTGCAAGAGACCAGCAAACCTGGTGCACATTCTGTCATCCTGTCGGGCAAGCCTAACATAAGGGAGGTTCAGGTGGCGCCATGATCAGGTGCTGGCACAACTGGCCGATGGACTGGAGAAGGAGAGGAAGCGGAGAAGAACTAAGGCCCAAGACAAAGGCCCCCACTTCATTGGCTTCCTCAGGCCTGGGGAGAAGGCAGGGAAGGAGGGCAGATGTTTAGGGATCCTTGGTACAGCAGAGGACTGGGAGATGAGAGTTGATCTCGGAAGGCAAATCAGGTTTCCAGAGGAGATTGCCATCACCAGCCTTCGACCAGATATCGTGCTCTGGTCTCAAGCAACAAGGCAGGTGGACCTAATAGAGTTGATGGTACCCTGGGAGGAAAAGATCGAGGAGGCTCATGAACGCAATCTAGGGAAGTTCAGTCACTCATCTCTGAGAGCCAGCAGAGGTGTTGGAGAGCCTGGAATCTACCAGTTGAGGTGGGTTGCAGGGGGTTCCCGGGACAGTCACTTTGGAGAGCATTGGGAATGCTGGGGGTTAGAGGGGTAACCCGCAAGAACCTGGTGAACAACATATCAAAGCAGGCAGAGACAGCATCCAGATGGCTGTGATCGAAGAGGAGCGAGCGGTGGCTAAACCAGGCTGGCAGAGGTCAGAGCTGAGTGGTGAAGTCCTGAATGGCAGAGGGAGCAGTTCCAGGATGCTGGTTTCTGCTGTCAGCCCAATTGAGGTGTCGTGGGTTAGTTGATGAAACACCGGTGAGGTGGGGTGCCTATTTGAAAACCCAGTGAAGTCAACAGGTCTGAATCCTGGCTCCGGCTCAGGAACAGCAGACACTGGCTCCGGCTCAGGAACAGCAGACACTGGCTCCGGCTCAGGAACAGCAGACACTGGCTCCGGCTCAGGAACAGCAGACACTGGCTCCGGCTCAGGAACAGCAGACACTGGCTCCGGCTCAGGAACAGCAGACACTGGCTCCGGCTCAGGAACAGCAGACACTGGCTCAGGCTCAGGAACAGCAGACACTGGCTCCGGCTTAGGAACAGCAGGCATTGGCTCCGGCTCAGGAACAGCAGGCACTGGCTCCGGCTCTGGAACAGCAGACACTGGCTCCGGCTCTGGGACAGGAGACACTGGCTCCGGCTCTGGAACAGCAGACACGGGCATGTCTAGGATCCGAGCCAGACGCTCCAGATAGTCCAGGTCCATGAAGGCAGACGGAACGTGAACAGTCTCTGACTGGGCAGACTGGACGTGAACAGTCTCTCGCTGGGCAGACGTGGCGTGAACAGTCGCTCGCTTTGCAGACGTGACGTGAACAGTCTCTCGCTGGGCATATGTGACGTGAACAGTCTCTCGCTGGGCAGACGTAACGTGAACAGTCTCTGACTGGGCAGACGGGCTGTGTTTCCTCCTTCTCCTTCTGCTTGGCCATAATACAGAGTGTGAACAACGTGCATACACTGTAGATGATTCTCTCATCTACACAGATGCATTTAACTTTTTGCTATTGATACATTATTATAAGGAAAAATATTAAAACACAAGGGAAATCATTGTTGTGTCCATGACGATGGGGAAAATAGGCATAAAGCTTACACATTTACCCAAATTATTATATGCATGTTTAACCGAAGCTAATTTGGGTGGGTTTGTCGCATCCCCAATGTCACTTCTCTTTCTTTTACGGCCCTGACGAGAACATCGATCTCCTCGGCTGTGAACCGATTCTGAAGCGCGCCTGTTAAATGCGCCGTTATAAAAGTATTGTGCCATGGAACAAGCGCACCTCGTTTTTATATAAAGCTCTTATTAGTTTGTTTCCTGTTACGCCCAAACCACACCTATGAATAATGAAGCTACTTCAGACCAACCCCTTTTAGATTTGCGCCAGGCGCAAGAGGCATTTATCCCGCCGGGAAAATAGCAAGAGCGCCGGGATCCACCCACAAAGTTACTTGCGCTTTGCGCTTTGACACTTGCGTTTCAGGTCGTTAAAATAGGGCCCTAAATGTCACGTGAACAAGCAAATCAACAAAGAACGAATAATAAATAAAAAAGTACGCTAATTAGATAGTTTTGATTTGGAAAAGTCAAAATTGCCATCGAAAATTTAAGACCTATCATAAGTAAAAATATGACTTTTTAAGACTTTTTATGGCCTTAAATTTATAAAATCTAATTTAAGACTTTTTAAGACTTTTTAAGGATTTACGCTGGTTTACGCCTCCTCGTATAAAGCTTTCATACACAAAACCTGTCTTACAAAATTTAAATCAATATATTGTCTTATCTGAATGAGTAGTCAGGATGATTTCACATAGTTTTGAAGCAAATATTCTAGGCCATGTGATATAACTTTCAAAAGTCTTGTGAAGAAATAATCAGTATGGGTTTTATGACCTTATTTCAGTGACATTTGTTTTTAGTTTTTTCACAAACCACGCATAAACATCATTATCTCAAAACTAAAAACTTTTACATACATGCTGCTGACATATTGCAGTAGCAGAGTTTGTGCTGAATACAGTGTAATAAGACTTTAGCCATGAAAATATCAAAAGTAACAGAAATAAGCAGAAATGTCAGAGCATGTCAGAACACCTCCAGAACCCAGAAAACACCCCAGACCCCAGAGGGTTAAAATACTGAAAGGCCCACAAATCAATTATTTCTCAAATATTGAGCTTGTTCACTTTTGTGTCAGATTATATTTGGCATCTACTCAGAAAGCAGTTGGGTTAAAGAAATCGAGAATAAACAATTGATACAAGTATCACTGTGACCTTCAATCCCTTTGTACAGAATTGTCTTGTACGAGTTGGCAACTGTGACATTGACTGGTTGCACAAGCAGGGCTTCCCCTTGTTCAAACTGTACACCCTTACAATGTTATCAAAGATAGGTTGGCTGCCTGGTAAAAGATGTTTCACAGCTATGTTCATTCTCACTTTTTAGCTATATCGATCTCTTTTAAGATGCTCGGTTAGCTAAGTGAGTGTTGGCGTACCAAGGCCAGCAATTAGGAGGGCTGAGCTCTTATCCAATGAAGACAACAAATGGATGGCCTGACACTCCCTTCCTCTGCTGGATAAGAGACACGAGCTTCTGATTGACAAGGATACAGCTCACCATATCAACTCAGTTCTCTAACTGTCAATAATGACTGCAGCTCACACACACACACATTACTTGATCCATTTACTGCTGAGATGAGATGGGGAGGGAGGGCAGGGGGTGGGAATCAACCTCTGTTTCTAATCAATCATTGAAAATCAATGTCATACTTCACAGTTCTTTGATACAGGCTCGTTGTGAGGGATGCTACAGTGAGATAAGAAGTGATGGACAAAGCCAAGGCAGCAAAAACAGCAAGTGAGGTGTGTGTTAGCACTCCATAGAAAATACACTGAAATGCACTATAAACCTATTTATCAACAATAAAATAAGCTTTTGTAATCCAGCATAAATGGATAATGGAATAAAAAAATAATTAGACTAAAGAGTATTTGAGGAGAAAATCTGAAGAGTGGCATGACATAAAGAAAGACGGAGACAGACAGAGTGGGAGGGATACAAGAGTATAATAAATTTACTCAGCAGAGTCAGAAAATGTTCCGTTTGTTCCTCTCTGTGGGATGACACCACTGATGTTCACTCACTAATAAACAAAATGCCACTTGTTTGCCTACGTTACACATTATATGTCATACATCGGGTCAGAGGTCACCCTTCCGCTAGAACTTGACTCTCTCGTGAACGAGTGTGGCACTATTCAATGCTATTACAGAGCCGTGAAGAGCCAGGATATTATTTAGTATAACTCTGATTGTGTTCGGCTGAAAGAAGAAAATCATATAAACCTAGGATGGTTTGAGGGTGAGTAAATTATGTTGTAATAATTTTCATTTTGGAATCATCTATTCCTTTAAGGTGTTTTTTTCCATTCATTTAAAGTGAACCATGAGCACAGGTTTCCATTTTTACCTTTCCAACTTCATTAGAAAAGTGTAGCTTGGACATTCTGCTAAACATCTGCTAAACATCTGCTAAACTCATACTAAACTCATACTGGTTTGGAACCAAATGAATTGACATTTCTGGGTAAATATTCCCATGATGCCTAACTAGATATTCCAGTCACAAATCTAGAAACCCTGCAACTCATCAATGGGTTTATGAAAAAGATCTGGCAGAGGGAGATCTTATAAATGCTACTCTCTGTAACAACAACCAGAACATTCGGAGGAGCTGAGTCTACAGCTGAGTCTAATGAATCTGTACCTTATCCAGGTGTGTGTGTGTGTGTGTGTATGTAGGGCAGGGCTGCTGAGGGCCTCTCTACCTCTGTACCAGCAGGGCCCAAGCTAATCCCTGTCCTGAGGCCCCAGAAAGACATCACCCTCTGCCAGCTGCCTGGCCGTCTCCCTGCTGCTTCAGGAAATGAACTCCAGAAGAGCAGCCAGAAAGAGACTGGTAGACTAGAGGCCAGTGACGAGCACCTCTGTCTGGAATGAAGAGACACAGGCATCCACCCCACCCGCTGTGACCCCAACAATTGTCAAGAATTTCTGCCACATTCTCTATGAACCGGGCCAGAATAGCAGAGGAGACGAAGAGAGCAGGCATGGAAGAGAGGACAACTAAAAGGATAAAAGTTTTAGAGAGAGTGTGTGTGTGTGTGTGTGTGTGTGTGTGTGTGTGTGTGTGTGTGTGTGTGTGTGTGTGTGTGTGTGTGTGTGTGTGTGTGTGTGTGTGTGTGTGTGTGTGTGTGTGTGTGTGTGTGTAATTGCAAAGGTGGAGGAAAGAAGGTATATTTGAGAGAGAGACATATAGGAAATATGAAGCTGGAAAAGCTACAATTTTATCATGTTACTTAACAACCACTTGCTTAACCAACACAACATGGGTGCCGTAAAGCCGTTAACAAGCACAATAGGAACTACCAGTGACATAAGTGTACTCTGATTGGCCGAAAGCATGCGAAACACCAGCACCTGCCATTTAAAAAAAAAACTGTGAAAACACACAGATATATATTTACTCCACAAACTAACTCCACGAACATGGAAAACAGGATGGACCTCTCAACGTTTACGCTAAGGAGAAAATCCAACACAACACAGCGTCATCAAAATAAAGGTCCGCCATGCCATCAAAATAAAAGTCACAATAACAAGTGCAGATTACGTCACTTCAGAGTTCCTACTGGCGGTGCGAATTCAACCAGGAAAATGGCTCTAGGGTATCCTTTATTTCTCAAGGAACCACCATGGTGACTAGTTCCTATTACTAAGTTCTAAAAACTACCCTGTGCTCAGCAGTGACCCCAATGGCCATCACTTAACATGTTCTTTTAAATTTGCTGACATATTAGAAGTGCTCTATTTTCATAGCGTGAAAAAATAAATACAAAGTGCTGTCATGATACTATAGATGGTGGAGGGTGAACAATCCTTAACTCAATCAGTTTGCAATCACATTGTTCTCTTTTGGGTACAGCTGATTGGTTCCTGCTGTATCAGTAGCCAATGAACTTGCTGATGAACCTTTAAATACTTAGTCAGCATTTGCTTTAGCAGTTGCATCACACTTTCAGAAACCCTTCACCTTCCCCAGCTCCACCTGTAAAGATCTGCTATGGGTAACTCATGTATGAAATATGGTACAGCAGCAGCATGTCTTACTTGCTCAAAACAGCGAGTCCTGTACTTGATCTGCAGCAGCAGCAGCAGCAACAACCAACAGGAGCATCAATAATAGCAGCAAAAGTGTATATTCCACCAAGACCAAGAAAATGTTACATGAAACATGAAAATGTGATTGTAAAATCATTGCACGTAACAGATAGACTTGTGTCATATATCGTTGAAAAGGTCTCAACAAGGAGAATACAAAAAGCTTATTTGTTTCAGTTAGAGACAAAACTTTAGTAAGTATTTGTAGCAATGTTCAGGGAAGAAGGAGGCGGGAACCGGCGAACATTTAACAAACTTTATTTAAAATAAAATAAACAAACTAAAATACCGCCAGCAGCCCCTCGCGGACGACTGCTGGCTTACTCAAAATAAACATAACGGCCAGCAGCCCCTCGCGGACGACTGCTGGCTAAAATAAAACACAAATACAAAAACCAGAACAACTAAAATCAGGCCTGTTCCTCTCTCGATCATTAATGTCGTCGCTCCCCCTTTATGCTTCCGCTCCTCCGTGAGAGATGCGAGACCGGTGTGCTATACAGGTGTTGCTCATTAGCAATCGCACCACCGGCCTCGCGCCGTTCTCTCACGTCCCTCGGCCGTCCCTCGCCACAGTATTTATATGAAAAAGTGACGCACGTGTAAACAGTAAACACAAGATACTTTTGTGCCGAGTTTTTGTTTGTAACTTTGTGAAACAATAGTAAACCATAGCAGATCAAATAGATAGTGATAGGGTAGAGAACAATTGGACAATGTTTTACAGTTGCCAGTTGCGTGCCAGGATTGGTTTGATTACTCAGATTGACAAGTCTTGATCTACCACGCGCCATAAAATCAGTGTGCCCAGTTGAAAGATCACTGGAAGATCATCACTCAACCAGAATATTAATATTTCTTGTTGTTTATTCTATGTGATTTTATTGTGGAGTTTACACAAGTAGTTCTTATGTTCAGTAAAATCACTAGCTTGGAGGGTTTTTTGCACCCTTCATTAATGTTTCGAAATGAACGGCAAGCCTACCTAATCCATTGCATGGCTTGTGTGTCTGCCACATGTTTTGCTCATGAGCCAGATGCACCTCAAAACTACTCCCTCAAATTAAGGGTGCTTGATTGATTGGGGGGCAGTCTTTATCAGCCGATAATAGCTTTATATAGTTTGTTCAGTGGACTCTATAAAGGCCGATCAGATCGCCTTTATAGATCAAAAGGCTAATGAGACAATTTTTCTATGCACAGCTAAAATTGCTTCACTACATTCACCGGTCTGGCAGTTCTACCAGGTGTCTGAAAAGGACAATACATTTGCAACATCATTGCGGAGAATTAAGACATTGCAACGGCAGCAACCCTACAGCAATGACAGCAAGAAACTAGGGCTGTGATATTTTAGAGCATTTATTCCCTTCATTGCGTTGTGCTTTCTTTCCTCCCTAAAAGCCCAGACTTAAAATCCAAATCAACTAGATCAGTGACTGTCTTTAAATACAGTTTACTGTTGCTAAATTGAAGGATGTCTTTGATAATAAAAAGAGTTATTAAAACTGCATTAAGCCGCGAAAGAGATACATTGTGTTCCCCAATCAGCTTTCTGTGTGCGCGCTCCGAGTACGGACAAGTGAAAAAAATAGTGAAATTTGAGCTTCGGGTTCGTGCCTAAACAGTTAAACACGTCATATGTCAAAATGCTCTGCTTGGTTGAGTATTCGCTTAAATACCATCGGTAAAGTCTGAAGTGAACATAAAGTGTTGGGAAATTATTTTCACGTATAACAGTATATTGGATTCGTGCATTCAGTCTTAAAGTGAAAAAAAGTAGCTTAAAATTCCTGGTGCCGTCTTTTTCAATAATGTTAATCAAACAAGAAAAGACAAAGAGAAAATCACTTATTGCTCTTTAGTAGATTTATTAGAAATAATTATACATATAATTTATACAGTGAATACTATGCAGTGTTGTTTTACATTTGATTACTTTCTGTTGATAAAGACTGTTCTGTTTTTTATTTTTATTATTTATTTCACTGGAATTTTATATTTTTTAAGCTCTAAGTTGCTCCTAATCAGATCTAAGAGAGGGAATGGAATATGTTGCACATGTTGCTTGCCAATAAATAGAGATTTTCTCATCCCTTAATTAGTTTTATACTTAAACACATTGTTGATAAGAATAGTATTATTTTGGTGATCAGAATCGGTGATAGTATTGGCCTTAAGAATCCTGATCGGAGCACCTTTAAAGGTCCCTATATACTCATCGCAAAATTATTTTTGTTCTTCGCTTAGGGGTAAAACATAGTTTGAAATACGTGACCAGCGATATACTGTTAGTAAACGTCCGACGCTGCCCACCCTGCTGAGAAAATAGCAGTTTAGATGAGTATGTAAATATGTGCTGTGCACTCTCATCTCAATAACAAAATAAACAAACAAAACTGAGAAAACAGTAAGCATTTTAATAAAGCATAAGAAAAGCATCTGATCATACTGTAGCAACATATAAATGTTTGCACATGAGGCACACACGCAAGGTCTCTCACTCTCTCCCTCTCCGCCGTGCGCGCACTATACGGTTTGGAGCACAGTCTCTTCTGTCTCGCATACGCGCTCTTGCTCGCTCGCTCTAGATTCCTGGGAGATTTTAACTAATTTGCGGGCATCAGGGAGCCACTATCAATATGCGGGAGACTCCCAACACTTCCAGGAGACTTGGGATGTCTGCAATATTAAATTAGGGAAAGAGCTGAGTATCACTTTGTAGTGTATTCTTGTAGTTTTAATAGGTTTTCAAAGTAACTTGAAAGTCAAGTAATTAGTAATCTGATTACTTTTTACTTGCAGTAATCAGTAATGTAATCAAATTACAATTTTAAAGTAGTAATTAGTAATTTGTAGTGGATTACTTTTTTTGAGTAACTTACCCAACACTGATTAAATTATTATGGACAATTAATTGATCACAGAATAATTGTTATCATCCCTAGGCAGTTGCATACTGACCCACAACCACTCACAACACCCTAGTGGCCACCCTGAAAACCAGAACACTTTTCACCTTAACAATTGCATAGCAACACCTATGGAACCACTCACAAAACCCCAAGACCTCCAAGAAACTGCAACTGCATGCTAACAACTACTCAAAACACCTTTACAACAACACAGCAACCCTGGCAACCACTCAAAAAAACCCTATAGAGCATCTTGAAAACATATGTACCCTAGAAACCACTAACCAACATCTTAGCAACCAACCCAAACACCCTGGAAACCATATCTAAGCACTAACAACCACTTAGAACATTTACAACTGCATAGTAACACCCTGACAACCACTCACAACATCCTAGCAAGCACATTTACCACCTATATCCTTGCAACCAATGCCCTAACAGCCACCCAAAACACCTCGGAACATCTTTACAGCCACATAACAACACCCTGGCAACCACCCACAACACCATAGCATCATAATGATAGGTTTTGCACCACTCACTTTTCTTCAGTAAACGGGGGGAATATTGTTCTGTTAAAACTACCCACTATGCACATTCAACAAATCTACAAATAAATAAAACTCTGAACAAATAAAAGTGAATCACTGTTACAGGAAGTCTGAGCAAGCATTGTCCTAATATCAGTGCTTTATATGTGCTACAAAAATGCTGAGAACAGCGTAGAAATGTTTGCACTGATGTTTACTAGTTTCTGAGAAAGAGAGAGGAGGGTGGTGGGTGCACGAGGGAGGTGGAGACCAGCAGGACAGAGTGTCGAAACAGTTGATTATGAGTCCCATCAAGTGATCAATGATTTCATTAATAAGACGAATCATACAACTGTCACCACGCTGACACCAGTGTGAGAAATGATCATGTAGCACATTTACCAAACCCTTCCTCTCGGGAATTCCAGAATTATCCCCATACGCACACATCCACACGTCCATTCAATAATTTCCCGTTAGTGTAACAGCCCAGCACCAAACAGAGAAAAGAGGGGGGGCAGGTCGGACGGGACAGAAAAATGAAAAGAGCGTCAGGATAAACGGTTCTTACAGGGAGAGAGACAGGAAGAGGAAAGGAGAAAATCCATTTTGAGCCCCCATTTTCAATTAGGCTCCACAAGCTGTTATCACAGGTGTTGCAGAATAGGCCCGAGCGAGGGAGAGTGGCTGCTATCCGCCTGCTGAAATGAACCCTTATCTGCACGCCACAAAGATGGGCCGGGACAGACTATCTGTAAATTACTTTCCGGCCGCGCTGCTAACAGGAACTTTATTTCTGTCAGATGACATTCGCCTCTATTTGCTGCTGATCATTTAAATAGCTGCCTAAAAAGAGGGACGTCACCTCTGCCTCTCTCTTTCTGTTCACTATGGCTCTCCTTTCATCCTTTTCATTATTTATTATGTTTAATAGTTTAATATAATACTACAATTTATGTTAACATTTTACATATTTTATTAAATATTCAAAAATATATGTATAAAAATAAATAAAGTTTTATTACTTTTTTGGTTAATACTCTCCATGTTTTGCAATAGATTCGATGTAGTTGTTTTTTTATAAGTACCTTATAAGTATTTTTATAGTATAGTTTAACTACTTTAAATTATTAGTGGCCTCTAGCTTGACAAGTTTCAAAGAGGCTTCCCCGACACGGTTTACAATGAATGCATCTCAAGTCAGTGAAAACGCAAGTTCAAACAATTTGCCTGACAACCTTCCAAAGTCTTCTCTCCTTTTTTTCCTCTGTTTGTCCTTACTTTCTTACTTCCCTCCCTCAGTTATTCAAGCTTCCTTCATTTTCGTTCATTTCATCACTCTGACATCCATGAAAATGTATAATAAACCAACAATCCCAAAACTATTTTGCAATCTTATTCTTTCTGTCCCTCTCTCTCTATCTGAATGGCAGGTGCCTTTTTGCCCCTTTCTAATTAACAAATTATCCCATGACGACCGGGTTTATTCAGTTGAAGCACACAGACATCGCTCTCTCTCTATTTCTTTCTCTTTCTCACTCTCCCTCTCACGGTCCAGGCAGCAACAATAGAATCAGAGGACTTTGTGGTCCACCTGCCTAGAAAATGATGTGAGTTGAGGAGGAGGGAAGCCCCCTTCCCTTCACCCCTTCCAAAGAGGACCAATCAGGCCATTGTGGTGGCACAGTCGGTTCCTTTGAGCTGTCAGGCCAGGGGAGCCGGTCCACAGATGAATGCTTTGCAGGCCTGCGCCAGTCTTTATCTAACCATGTGGGAATGCTCCCCACCAAGCCTGCACAATTACACACTGTGGCTGAACTTTTTCACAAACTTTTAGGCCATGTGGTGAGAGAAATAGGAGAGGAAGAAAAGTATTAGGGTGAAGGAGAAGGAAATGGGAAAAGATACATTTTCATCATATATTCTTGTAGCTCAATAGTTAAAGCATAGTGCTAGCAATGGCAAGGTTATGGTTTTGATTCCACCTTGTACTAAGTAACTGTGGCTATTTCAGAGCTACACAGGAAAATTCACAAGAAAATTCTTAACTATAAATCTTTCATTTATTTAATATACAACAGTGATCTGATCAAACACCTGTATTTCTTTACTCCCTATCTACTCTATCGCAAAATCATTTGTCTTAACAAGCTTGTATTTCATCCTTTTCTGAACTCCAACTCAACATTCTCACTGTGTTATTTGGGGTTTACCCTTCTGCACATCCTCCAGACGTGCCAGGACTGATCTAAGATCAGTTTCAGCATTTATCTAGAGGTAAAAGGTTAATGTTGCACCTCAACCGGCCAATTCTGGGATTGTCGAAAAAGGGAGGCAATTGGCCACTGACACTGTTGGGCTGCTCACAATTGCCTTTTGTTAGTCTTGAGGGGGCGGCCTGGGCGACACAGGTTAAAGTTGACAGGGGTTTAGGTTACATCAGATAAGAGGTTATGAGTATTGAGAGACCAGGAGAATGTTGGGTAATTATAACCACACCAGGAATGTGTAAGCTATCTTATGGCGGAGGTAAGGCCCTTCGGGAAGCAGGTCTGTTGTGATCGTTGGCCCATTATGGTCTGTTGAGAGCTTGCGGTCAGGACTGCTTACTGGAATCAGACGTTATGAAAAAACTATGAAAACCTTGCTACTTTCAGAATGTCAATTTAGTTATATTTTCCACAACACTCTGCCTTGAAGACAAGTTCTACAAACAGTTTACTCTGTAATCATGCAAACAAGTCATAAAGCATGCCATATCAAGATTGTCTCTAAGGGTATCTGAAAATGTCACACTAATGCTGAAACAGAAATGCTTTTACGTATCAGAAGCATAAAACACTCTGGATGAAAGACAATTTCATCCTTTTCATCGTTTTTGTGAAACATAACACTTGAGTCCCATGGAGTGTCATGGGTGATGGTATTCATTTAAAAGTGATCCCCCGCGTCTCTCCCCTGAGTGTGGGACTGAACCCCGGCCAGATGATCATTGCAGCAAACTTTCCAAGACAAACGTTATGTTGTTCTGAGAAGTAATTACCCTTGCATTACAGAGAAAAATCCACAATCAGTAAACTAAATTACATCCATGCTTTTTCCACAACAGTAAAGCTGTATCCCATCTCATTCCCAACTCTCAGCCCCCCTCCTCTAATTAATGAAAGAGAGCTGGCCATCTGGGAATGACTAACAGTGAGAAAGAGAGAGATGTAGAGGGAGCTACTAAGAGCAATTAATGATGCCCTCCTTCACACAAAAAGGAAAATCTTTTTTTTTTGGACTTTATGCCATATTACAGAGGCTTTCATGTGTAGTGGTACAAAACCAGACCACTCATTGTAACAATGTTCAGGGAAGAAGGAGGCGGGAACCGGCGAACATTTAACAAACTTTATTTAAAATAAAATAAACAAACTAAAATACCGCCAGCAGCCCCTCGCGGACGACTGCTGGCTTACTCAAAATAAACATAACGGCCAGCAGCCCCTCGCGGACGACTGCTGGCTAAAATAAAACACAAATACAAAAACCAGAACAACTAAAATCAGGCCTGTTCCTCTCTCGATCATTAATGTCGTCGCTCCCCCTTTATGCTTCCGCTCCTCCGTGAGAGATGCGAGACCGGTGTGCTATACAGGTGTTGCTCATTAGCAATCGCACCACCGGCCTCGCGCCGTTCTCTCATGTCCCTCGGCCGGCCCCCTCCACATACCCCCATCGCCCCTCACAGGCCGGGGGGGCACCCACGAGCCTGTGCCTACTCCCCCCCGGCGGCGGCGATCCCTGGGGGGTATGGACCGACAAGCCGAGGGAAACGGAGACGGAAGCATGAGGAGCGACAGATCGAGAGAGGGGAGAGAGGGGAAAAAAAACAAAAAAAAAACATGGTCCGGTTCCCACAACGCGCTGCCATCATGGTCCTCCACCAGCTGGGCGATCTCCTCCGCGGTGCCTGGCGGTGACGCTGGGTAGCCCTCGATGGACGGCTCGACACTCCTCCGCCGCCCGGTGGACGGCGACGGCTCCTTGGGATCTAGGGCAGACGGCAGGAGTCCCCCGCTCCCTGCTCCTCCCCTTTGCTGGTGGACGGCAGCAGGCTCCGGCCCACGGCGAGCGGCGGCGACTCCCCCGCTCCCTCCCGGACGGCAGCCGCCCCTCCAACTCCCAGGCGGCCGGCAGCGAGCTCGGCCGTCCCCCCGGCAACTCACTCCAGTGTACCGCCTCGAGCGTCCATGGCCGCGAGTCCCCCGCTCCCTGCTCCTCCCCTGCCCGGCGGATGGCAGCAGGCTCCGGCCCACGGCGAGCGGCGGCGACTCGCGCACCATGCTCGATGGCACCGCGGATTCCCCACAGCGCCGAGGACTCTCTGACAGCGCGTTCCTCCCTCTTCCCGGGTTTCGGCACCAGTGTAACAATGTTCAGGGAAGAAGGAGGCGGGAACCGGCGAACATTTAACAAACTTTATTTAAAATAAAATAAACAAACTAAAATACCGCCAGCAGCCCCTCACGGACGACTGCTGGCTTACTCAAAATAAACATAACGGCCAGCAGCCCCTCGCGGACGACTGCTGGCTAAAATAAAACACAAATACAAAAACCAGAACAACTAAAATCAGGCCTGTTCCTCTCTCGATCATTAATGTCGTCGCTCCCCCTTTATGCTTCCGCTCCTCCGTGAGAGATGCGAGACCGGTGTGCTATACAGGTGTTGCTCATTAGCAATCGCACCACCGGCCTCGCGCCGTTCTCTCACGTCCCTCGGCTGGCCCTCGCCACACTCATCAACCAAGACACACACCTGCACACCATTTGTGTGACTTTTTGTGTAGAGAAGGAGAGTGTGTATCACAACATTGATGCTAATACCATTTTAAGATAGTTGTATGTGATTTTTAGCAAATTTTTAGCTTTCTTGCAGGCCCAAGCTAGTAGTTTAAAGTCATTCCCTGGCCAAAGCTGGTTTAGATGCATGATCAACTAGACTAGTGATAGACCTGGTTTGACCTGGTAGGACCCTTTTGGTCAAGCTGATTAGAGTTTGTAGACTACTTTCAACCTGTAAAAACAACCCAGGATCATTGAAAAAACCTTTTTGTAAAATTATTTTGTTGCTGCATGCAAGTTTTGCTGCTCTTTCAAAGTGAAATGTCCAGTAAGTGGCAATAAAAATGTGTTCAGGTTAATGTTAATTAGATTAATTTGAATCTGGTAACATTTTGCTGCATTAGTACGTTGGTTGTTGTATGTATCATGGCAGTTTGGAAAATAATTGTGCGGTGAGTGGAGCTAAAAGCAGGGCACATTTTAGGAGGGGTTCTGGCCAGTTGATTGGCCAGTTGATAATACCTAGAATATCAAAATCAACTACTGGCTGTAGATTCTTTTTATATTTAGCACCTAAACTCTGGAACGGTCTTTCTAGCATTGTTCAGGAAGCAGAATCATGAAGCATTTTCTTCAGGTTCATGCCCTCCTTTGTTGATTTTCCCACTACAATCTATCACCATGGACACTAACACCATTCATCACAGCTGTTCGTCCTTTTAGTCAATCATCACAGTGTATTTAAGTTCCTCCCTCAGTTCTGTTGTTTGTCGGTTGTTGTTTGTGTCTGTGTTTGACACTCTACGTCAGTTTACCTGCTATCTGTTTAAACTTCATACATATTGGTTAATTCTGTCTTCCATCATTTTCATCTTGTGACAGAACAACCGACCAAAATGGATTACGCCGCTAAATTTGCAGCTTTTTATTATTTTCACAGTTTTTCCGTCTCGCCATCACCAGCCCCTTCGACGACGAGACCCTGAAGTCACTGTTCTGGATCAGGGCAAATTACCATCACCCCTTTGACCTCCCAGGCACCACCGGATTAAACTGGAAAGACACCATCATCAGGTGTCTGAAGAGTGTCTGTCCCCGATCGAGGACCCAGCCAGACCAAGAGCCCGAAACACCACCTTCGACTGTGGAGAACTTGTGTGTGTGCCCCCATCAGACGGAGTGCAACCACAAGCCGCGACGCGTCATCCAGAGCCAGTGGAGAAGCGGAAAGAGCTGACCCTCACCCCGGAAGTGGAGCTCCATCATGAGACTGACCAGGGGTGTGAGCACGCAACATCAGTGGACGAGGGAGTCATGACTAAGTAGAATGAGGACTGTCTGATAAACTTAAGTGAGGAAGTATCAACTCCCACCCAATCCCACCCGATACCTTTATTATCACTGTTTTTAGACAGCACTAATGACTGTATGAACTATGAATTCCCAAATTTACCACTCTTCATGGACTGTGTTACTCTTACCATCTGTCTGTCAAGTCTTGTAGCATCCCAAGCTCAGACAGTCCTCTACCCCTGCCGCTGCTGGATGTTTACAGCCCTGTGCCATCTCTGTGGAAGCCCTGCTATGATGTCGAGTAGCAGGTTGTGTTACCACCAGGAGCATCACTATGAGAGGACGCTCCGTCTCCGGCCTCGGATCTCTTCGCTCCATCTCTGCCCGTCGACCTGTGGGCTCCACCTTGGCTCCTTCCACCTTTGGCTCCACAGGAGACCCTCTGACTTGCGGCCTCACCAGGTTCCCCTTTCCTGCCGCCTCTCCCTTGGTCATTCGTCACACCATTTCCGCTACGGATTTGAAAGCCACATGCTGCACTCTGTCTCTCAACCTTTTAAGGCTGCAGCGGGTTCCTCTTTCACCACTGCGTTGCCTCTGTCCTCCGTCACACCGGCTCCACCTCAGCCCTCGGGTACTCTGCCACTGCTTTTGACATTAGTCGCCGCGGCATCGCCTTGGTCTCCAGTGCCAGCGATGTCGCTCGATTCCATCGACTCTCCCTCTGCACCTGTGGTTCCATCGGCCTCGTCTCCGTCGGTCTTCCCCCAGTTGTTGTTAGCCTCCACATCATTTTGGCTCCTCCCTCCCTCTACTCCACCGTGGGCTGTCAGCACGGATAAGCTCTGTGTCTATGCCACTGGGACATTCCATTATCGCTGTCGGGGTCTTGTCGTCCTCCTCCCATCACCATCCCTTCGCCTCATCCTGCCATCATCCCTCCTCTTCTTCCTCTCACCATCCCTTCGGCATCATCTCGCCCACCTCCAAAGCCCCCTCTGGCCCTTCCTATGTTGTTCTGTTATGGCGTGAGATTGAGCCTTGCCGAAGGGGGGAGTACTGTCTCCATTATCTTCAGTTCATGCCTTGCTTTGTTGATTTTCCCACTACAATCTATCACCATGGACACTAACACCATTCATCACAGCTGTTCATCCTTTTAGTCAATCACCATGTATTTAGGTTCCTCCATCAGTTCTGTTGTTTGTCGGTTGTTGTTTGTGTCTGTTTGACACTCTGTTATGCCAGTTTACTTGATTAAACTTCTTACCTATGTGTTAATCCTGTCTTCTGTCGTCTTCATCGAATGTCAGTGACATATTATCAATTTCTATAATTCAAATAATGTAAAATTACTGTGACGCTGCATGAATTAGGCCAGTTGGAACAGGGAACCACATAGGAAAGAAAAATCAAAAGTGAGATAACTTTAACATCAAATGGAGACTTTTGCTTGAGTCTCACTTGTCTCCTGAGACAAAAATGCTAACACTCTCACAATAGTCTATTTTAAAGTTTTAGAAGAGATCTCAAAAAATGTACACACTGTGCTCAGATTTTTCTCCTGAGCTAGATACTCTGGATTGCTCACATTTGTCTATGTGCTCACTATTGTCTCTAAAATTTAGAAGAGATCTCAGCAACATCACAAACTTATTTATTTTTTAAAACACTTAAATGTATTGCTCAGTGGTTGCTTTTTCTAAGCTCGTGAGACTTTATTGTGATTCTCAGATATCCCTCATTTTAGTATCAACAAAGTTTTAGATGTTTCTCCTAAAATTCCTTAGAAGAAATAAAAGTATACACAACTGAGACATGAGAATTATCTGAGAGAAAGAAGTCCAAAATGAGAAACGAGAAACATGGGAGATCTCTTCATTGTCTTGCTGTAATCTCTTTCAAGACTACATTATATTTATATTTATAATTATTTTCAGAGGTTGCTATTTCTCATGATATTGGGGTTTTTCAACTTTAATGGTCAGGACTTTAGGACAAGAAGGGAACAGGAGTAGGAAAGTACCTATAGCTGGGACTCAAACTCATGCTGTTTGAGGAGCTGCTGTGCCTCACAATTGATGTGCTGTCCACAAGGTAGACTTGTAGTCAAGACCGCCTAAACCGAGATCAAGACACTACCAAGACCAGAGGGTATCGAGACCAAGACAAGACCAAGACCAAGACAGACCAAGTCGAGACCAAGACAGAGACCAAGTCGAGACCGGAGGGAAAAAAACAGACTAGTGTACAGTGTTGGGAAAGTTCACTTTCTACATTAACTAGTTTAAAGTTCAGTTCACAAATTTTTAAATGAACTAGTTCAGTTCAGTTCATACTTTAAAATTTTGAGCTAGTTCATTCATAGTTCTTTTTTTCCATATGTTGCTGCGAGCTATTATTTTTTTAAATGATTTCCACAGCCCATGTAGAACTACAGACAGCAATTATTTTTTCGGCGGGCAAAGTTTGAACAGAAATGTACGATTTTTCCCATCCTCACCGACCTTGTCATAAAACTTGTTTAAATGATCATACGACGCTTCCTTGCTGCATTTTGTTTTGATCACGCATGCGGCGGTGCGATGCTGGTGGCTGGTGTTGCCAGATTGGGTGTTTTTCCGCTACATATTAAGGCCTGTTTACGGTGTATTTTAGCCGGATTTTCACCTGGAAGGCTCTATAGAAATCTGGCATCCTATTGAACGAAGTTAAACTGAGAGTGCTTCCGTTCACAGACACCAGAATGAACAAGTTAACAGTAACGTTCACCAGGCAGTAATACAGTACGTTCAGTTCACGTTCGCCCAAAATATGAACGCGTTCAGGCACAACGCTGCTAGTGTACTCTCTATTCGTTCTGGTGAAATCACAAAACATAATGCACACAAACGTGTCCCTGCTTGATATACCACCACTGATGAACATAATCGGTTTTGATGAGAAAAAAAACTATACGAGAAAAAAAAAAACTATACGAGTGCGGATTAGAACCCAGAACCTCTAAAAATTCTACCACTGGACCATTGAGATATACATTGTTCAAATAGGCGAAACGAGTCACACGAAAATGCAAATACTGTTGCATTATCGAACGTTGTGTCGTCGTGGATATTGTAGTATTGTATTGCTAAATCCCCCGACCACTATGTCGGTCTGAGACAGCGAGACCTAGACAAGACCAAGACCAAAGACCGTCAAGGCCGTGACTAGACCGAGACCACTTTTACGTGGTCTCGGTCTAGTCAGGTCTCGAGACATACATCACTACCACAAGGCTATGGCTCTGACAGAGATTTCACTAAGCTCAGGATACTAAGGGCTGGTTATTCTCTTATAGATCTCATTTAGGTATCAGCTTTGTCTTATGGTGCCAGTTGGTTAAACTTAGCATAGTTGCATATAGTAACTTAAAGAGCAATTAACCACAGGGCAATCAGTTTTACTTTTCCAGTTGAAATTAAAATGATCTAACTTTTTATTTAAATGACTCTAAAAAGTTTTTACCAGGGGTAAGGAAAAACATTTGACTCGCTTTTAAGACTAGTTTAAGAAGTTTTTGCAATTGGCCACCTTCCATTTTTTTCAGGAGAAACATGTTCAATCCAAAAGTGTATTAATATTATAAATACTAAAACTATAATTTCAATAGCATTATACATTTCAGAATATCAAGGGTTACTAGTTTAAAATTGTCTTCAATGCCCAGCATTGTATATGTAGCACATATTCCAAAAAAAAGGATTAGACAAGTGTAAGATGTTTAATCTAAGATAAATACTTTCTTTTTAACAAATGTAATACTAATGTACTAGTGCTTCATGGTTGTTACATAACCCTTTTTTTCATTTAACATTGCAATGTTTGTCTTGTACAATCCATTTTGCATGCATGTAACACAGTCCATGTAAAAACAGGTCATGATTTCCTCTGCGGTGCAAATGTCAATCATGTTTAGTACATGTTAACTCCAAAATCCGTAGAAGAAATACAAATGTTGGAGGCCAATGATCTGCTCGCGAAGTCCTTGAAATCCATTCTGTGTTAAGGTAAGGCATGTTATTCCCAATTATGGGTTGTGGCTGGGTTGTTATAGGTCTGCGCATTGAACGGAGGAATTATGGTATTCTTCTGTAGCCTGACGAGTAATTTAACCCTTGTTTAAGTGAACTCAAAGACAGCCTATTTATGGACTATTTGTGGATGGCTGTTTGACTTATCAATTTGTATCGATAAAGTATAATAGTATGAATCCGGTATATAGTGCTTGCATAGTGCATACACTTGTAGCCGTTATTTATCTTTAGAAGTCATTGAAATAAATAGGTTTCATAGCGCAATGCAACGCATTACGCAACCTGTCTGAAAGGCGCTTCAGTCCTCAGCATGCACAAGTGCACGAACACCCACTCCCTCCCGCCCCCCGGTGGGAAAAACAAACAAACAAGTGGGCCCCCCCAAAGGACACAGTAGGTATAGTTTGAACACTGGCTACCCAGAGTGAAAAAAAAAGTTATCTCTCTAACATCTCAAATGTTTCTGCTATACATAAATGAGTTGACATTAACATCATATGGAGGATTTTGCTTGAGTCTCCGGCTTCTCACACTTGTCTCCTGAGACAAAACTCTTAACACTATCTCATTTGTCTCCTCTAAAGTTTCAGAAGAGATCTTAATAACATCACACACTGTGCTCAGATTTTTCTCCTTAGCTAGAGACTCCATAATATGTACATTAATTCATGATCACCTCAGTCCCATTTAAAACTCATATGAAACCTGCGGCAGGCTTCGGCTCATCCCCGTATTTTAGTCTGCGTTTTTTCAGCGTGTTCTTCAATCCGTAGCAGCCCAACGCCAGCATCAAAAGCAGAGGACAATGTTATCTTTGTAGTTCTTTGTCTTTGTCATAAATGCAGTTTACATAACAGTATGTGGGAGCAAAACAGGACAGTTGTAAAGTTGTCCAGTGGACAGTTATCCACTGTAAAATCTAGGCTTATTTATTTATTTTATGAAATTCTATTCGGCTTGAGACTTTATGACTTTTCCTACACTTGCTATACTTCATACTTCAGTGCAAAAAAATTGCAAAAAACAAAATATGAACTTAATTTAATAATAAATCCAAAAGCAAAACACCCCAAAAGAACTATACAAGGGAGTAGAAATGGCAAATGAGTTAATGAGTGGTCCTCTGCAGCCATCTAGAGTTATCGTGGTAATTTCATGTTATTTTCATGTTAAAAGTGTGTTTGTTTTCCTCCAGGTGACAGAATTCCTCCACTATAGCATGGCACATTTTCCGAGTTATCTCAATGAATGAAAATTATAAATGTAGATGTTCCTTAAAGTTAAGTTTACTGCAAAAATGTAGATAAAATTAATAGTTTAAAACATTACATGTGTTGAATAAAATATTTAAATATATATTTTACCCACATATTGCCAATCTAGACAATTATAGTAATATAAAGTGTGTCTATATTCTTAATGAATATTGATGAATATTAGCTGGTTATTTATTTAGAAATTAATAAAATTTTCAGGGATTGACTTGATGGGTAGTGAAGAACCCACTGTATTGTTCATGCTATGCCAGTATGCAAACAATATATTAAAAAAATAATAACAATCATACACTCATTGGGGGCTGAGCACCCAAAAAATTAAAATCCTAGAATTCTAGAAATATTGAAATCCTAGAAAGGTTAATGCTCTATTGTGTTTAAAATTAACACAGCACCTACACTAAACCCTACCCTAAACATAACTTATATAATACAGGGTTAACAAAAAAAAGAGAGAGATAAAACCGCATATGCCTAAGCAACCTTGCAATTTTAACTTGCTTACATAAGATAACTCTTTGAGTATTTTTACCCTGCACTTGTTTTGCCCTGGACTTCAAGGTACTTGTACCCAAGTGCTTTGAATCACAAGTGCAATGCTGTAAAGCTACATTACTACATTAAAGCTACATGCTGTAAAGCTACATCTTAATCTTGCTGTAAAGCAAGATTAAGAAGAAGCTCCTTTCGGCAGTCAGCAACAGTCCTATAATTTATATGTCTCCATGTACATACGGTGGTACTCGCTGTGCTGACTCCGAGCCTGAATAGTTTTGTGAGCCCCGATAGACCAATAGAATTTGCCCTTTTGCTGCAAACAAATAGCTGTGATGGCAAAGATTTTATGTACTGATAACATTTATATTTAAATGTTTGTTTGTAGCGGCAAGAAAACTGATTTGTTGTCTACAACATGGAGTAATATCTGTGAATGTCATTCACAAATGTTACTAGGCAACCAGTAGTGGGAATACCTACTAGCGACAAGTAGTGAGAAAGTGGCTGATAGTATGAATGCAGCATAACAGATGAGCTACCGAGCAAGTTAGAAAAAGCCAAAAATATGGAGCTTGTTATGTGATGCAAAAGTCAAAATGTATTAGTTTACAAATCATGTACTATGGTAAAATAGAAATTAGAACACTTAAAGGGAAAGCATGTAATTTATATGCTGCTAGCATCACCAAACAGAATTGCAAAAATAATGACTGTTTTCAAACAAGTCTGCTATTGGTCACTAAATGGACAACCCCGCCCTCAACTCACATAATTGGTTTAGCTTTTGGTGTGCCAACCTAGTCGAGAAACAAACAGCAATGTTTCATAGTGCTCAAGCCACAGCTTTTACACATTTGGGAGAAATCATTACAGTTTTTGGGGATAGTATTTAAAAAAAAAAATTTTAACAAAGAAAATCTACACACTGTGTATATACAGTGTGCATATTTTCCATTCCCTTTATTTGTAAAAACACTTCACGTTTAAATTAAAAAAGGCATAATCAATGGAGAATAGAAGTTTGAGCCTGACAAGTAATTAGAAGAGAAGGTTGAAGTTGAAGTTTTGAAGCTATACCATTGGAGGTTGTGCTGGAGGCCACGGCCTTCTCACTGATGTCGGCACGGGTGGACGTGCTCTTGGTGGCTACAATGGTCTCCACTCTCTTCTTCTTCTCTGCTGCAGAACTGGTCTGGGACTGGGTTTCCATGACAACTGAGCATTCCTCAGTACCTCATCAAGACAGGATACCTGCAGGGTAACAAGAGAGGTCAGGTCGGAGGTCAGTGGTCAGAGAAAAAAAAACATTTAAATCAACAACAATAAACCTCATTAACAAATAACACACAATTAATAACAATCAATTAGTTAATCCATACACTGAAAATGACTGTTTTCACAAATTTCCAACTCTACAGAAACCATACAAAATCAAACATTTCCTTTAAACGTAAAAAAAAAAAAAAAAAAGTTAAACAAGTATTAATCTCTGTCCATCCATCTGAATTAAACTGCTGTAAGTATCAAAAAAACATTCTAATCGTTTTCTAAGTAACCTGAGTATTCTTTATGAATATGGAAGTAGCTGTCTGGGATTTACAACACAGCTATTCAAGTTTGATGTGCTTCAATCTCCAGAGGAGAGGTGTAGCCACGATGAATGAGGAGGGGGGTACAGACAAATAGGGCTGTGACGGTATGGGATTTTTTGTTACAGCGGTGAAGAAGCAACAAATCTCACGGTTTGACGGTTAACCGACCCCCCCAAAAAATCACCCGCGGCGTGTCACACACTGCAGACGCGATCAAGAAAGCATGTAGCTTGTAAATGAAAATAGAAATGAATAATTAAAAAGCAGTATTCTTTATTAACAAATAAACAAATTAACATTTGCATTAAATTGTAAATATTAATAATGAACTATGAATTATGCTAAACTTAAACAACCTTTTTTAATCATTATAAAGCAGTTGTCTTTATTATAAACAGCAAATTAACATTTATATTAAATTGTAAATAAAATAATTAACTATTAATTAGGCTAAACATAAACAACCTTTTTTAAAAAGTGCAAAATAAACGAGCAATAATCTGAACAAGTGTTCGGCTGTTGGGCCGCTTAAGTGAATCGTCAAGTCCTGCTGCTTTATTTTCCGGTCTTCAGGTTTCGTGACAGGAAAACCACAACAAACCACAAGGAAAACTACAACTGCATTAGGATTATTAGACAATGTCGAAATAAAGTGACTCTGCAGCAGGGGTGTGAAGTAACGAATTACAAATACTCACGTTACTGTAATTAAGTATTTTTTTTTCAGAAATTGTATTTTTTTGAGTAGTTTAAAAATTGTGTAATTTCACTTTTACTTGAGTAGGCCTACATTTTAAGTGATGTATCGGTACTTTTTCTCCGCTATTTTCCTTCTGTTTGTGGTCGTTACTCGTTACATACTTGTTTTTATTTTATTTTATTTTTATCCATCAACGTGATTGGATTGAGTAAGCGGTCTCGTGACTGTCATCAAATCAAATTAAGCATAGAAAACTTTAACCGCCTATTCCTGCTGTTACTCGTGACTGCTGTGGAAGTGCATTCTTCACGCATGAATTCAATCCAGATATCAGCATCTTCCTCTAATATGCTAAAGGTACATTTCACATTGCTGCTTAATATGATATTTATATAGGCTGGCCTGTCTACAGGGCCTAACATTTGGTCTGAGGTTGGGGGTATTGCGTGACGAGTTCATAATGCGGTGAATTCCCGCTCCCATTTACTTCACAATCACATTATAGAGAGACACGCGTCACGATCTGTGCACTGCCGCGTCTCGCGCTCGTCATGCCGCCAGATTCAGTGCACTCTATGAACCATGGCGTTAACTTGAACTGCATTTCTGTCAGTGCGTGACTACAGCTCGTTAATAAACAACGTTTTTTGATTGATCCATTACAATCCGTCTTCATTTGGCAAGTGCACTTGCGCAAAAACATTTTTCACGTTGAACTTTTTTTTTGTGTGTGTGTGGATGCTGCTGATAAAACAGCTTCACCGAGACTACAAAGAGACATGCATTTGTGTGTGTGTGTGTGTGTGTTTGTTTGTTTCTTTTGTAAAAGTTTCCTGGATATAACTTCCCTATTTAATGCACAATTTTCCTTACAAATTATATTATCAGCATTACAATGTGAGTAAATGTAGCCGTGTAAAATGTAAGGGATGATGCCACCCTTCTAGAAGAATGTGCATTTACATTTAAATTGTAACATATTTAATATCATGGAATTAAAGTGTGTTATTAGTGTTAGCTCACTATCTTAGCCTTTTTCAGTGCATTAGGTGAGGTAATCTGATAATATTAGTGATTCTAATTTATCAAAACACTAACATTGGTACCGTTTTGGAGAGAAATTGGGTATTTTTTAATCTCTCTATTTAACCCATCTCATGGTGTGTGATGCTGAACTATCATATGAGTTTCTAGAAGTTTTAGAATTCTTTGCACAGTTATGAATATTAATATTTTATGTGCAACAATAGCATGCTCAGGCCCAGTGGCTTTTCAACTAATTTTAAATGATCCCCCCCCCCCCCCCCCCCCCCCCCCAAATAATGATTTAAATGGTGATGAGTGTACTGATTTGATGCATTTTAAAAAGATGGACGATAGATATTCTTCAATCTTTATGTCAAAGAACAAAATATAATGTGAATTACAGTATGTGCAATTTTTTTTTTAAATTTATAAATTGTAGTGCACAGTGTTTATTGTAAGGGGTAGAATCCGCAGCTCAGTACTCACTACTCACTACTCATGAGTACTTTTAAATAAGCTACTTTTTTACTCTTACTCAAGTAGTTTTTTGGACAAGTACTTTTTACTCTACTTACACTACATTTTTTGGAATGTAATGCTACTTTTACTTGATTATGTTTTTTCAGTACTCTTTCCACCAGTGCTCTGCAGAGTTTTGCATTCAAAGGCATGTAAAGGGAACCATTGACACAGAGAAGAAAGAGTCTTCACGTGTGCTCGCACTCATGACCGCTACTGAACATCTGAACACAAAGAATCATCAAATGTTCTCCAAAATGTAATCAAATGTATATTTCTGCAAGCATGTTTAAACTGGTTAACTGACAGTGTCTAAGGCAGGCAAAGGCATTTTTCAAGTCGAGTTCGCACGCCACTGCGCAATACACACATTGGGGTTCATTTCATAAACTGTGGACAAGCTTATTTAATGTTATACTTTGTAGTAGCGCTATCGCTGCGTAATAATCTGTTTGGTTGTAAAATGTATTACCTGAATGAAATGAAATTGATTGTCTCGTCCTGTGGAATCATTCATTCTCAGACAGCTTACGAAGATGTTCAACTAATAAAGATCTTCATCGCTGGCAAAAATATGATGCATTTGCAGATTTGCTTTCACTAGACTGTACTGTAGGTCCACGGCCACTTCATTCAATGCTCTTGATGTTTTTAAATCTTCCTGTTACGACTCCGAGTTGAGTGTGAATTGAAAGCGCTTCAGACGATTCAGTGTGTGCATTCAAACTGATTCGCGAACCGATTTAGACTGATCAGACAACTTGATGGATGAAGTCTTTAAACAGAACCGACTCAAGATTTCCATTACACGAGAGTAGATGTTAAAACTTCATGCTGATTTGTACTCGGCTTTCGCCAAGATAAGCAACACTAAGACGTAGCTTTACAGTAAACTATGCTTCACCCATTTACGCTTTTTTCCATATGGTGGTGTGACTCTCCTTCTGTCCGGCATTAGCGACTGCAGTGTACTTGGCGCATCAGCACACACGACGGCTGCAACTACAGTGTGGTCTCCCTAGTGGACCAGCGCGACAACCGTCTGGATTGAGCCAAGTAGGGGACATCTCTAGGGTCTTCAAGTGGGCACCTTCCATCCTCAGTGTTTCGTCGACTAGCCCACGACACCTCAAGAGGGCTCGACAGTGACTCTGGCGTCCCAGAGTCAACCCCCTCCGTCCCCCACTCAACTCAGCCCAGCTTACTGACCCCTACATCCCTCCTGCTGCTGAGACCTAACCACAATCACGCAATCTCTCCGCAACCCAACCATACGCGCCAACCGATTTGACTAAGGCTGTCGAGCCCCACTGGTGCGTTAATATGCAGTTTCAGTGGCAACGGTTCCGTATGGCATACCACCTACTGAAAAACACAATATCTGCCCAACCACCCGTCATGGCGTAGCATGGCGGCCTGTACACAGCCAGCTAGAATCTTTCCGTCTCAACCACAGCCAGTTGCTGCTCCTTTCTGCTGCTTCAGATAAGTTCTTTACTGTGCGACGCAACTCTTGGCCTCTGAATCCGACGTCTCTGAGGAACCGGGTTGTAGAGTGTGCCACAAAACCACGACAACCCACTTCCACTGGATAAACCTGGACTCTCCATCCTCGCTGTTCTGCTTCAGTGGCCAGATGAGCATACCGCAGTTTCTTCCTCTCATATGCCTCATCTACCGCATCCTCCCATGGCACTGTTAACTCTATCAGTTGAACAATGCGTGCTGATCCAGACCACAAAACAATATTTGGTCATAGGTTAGTGATGGCAATCTTAGGTGGAAAAATAAGCCGTTGATCAAGATCAGCCAGCATCTTCCAGTCCCTAGCAGCTCCCAGTTGTCCTGGGCGAGAATTGGTGTTAGCACCTTTTCTTGGTGGTTGCTCGCCTGGGCGGAGGAATATTGTCTTCTGCGTGTAATGTTTTTCTAGAACAGGCGGCAACTTATTGGTCATACTACGCTTGCCTTCCGATGCTAAAGCCAAACATCGCAATACTTGGTCATGGCGCCAAGTAAACCGACCTTGGCTAAGAGCCACTTTACATCCTGTCAAAATGTGCCTTAATGTGGCAGGTGATGAATACAAAGGACAAGAGGGATCCTCTTCTACCCAGAGGTTTAGGTTCTGCGGTGATGGGAGAACATCATATGTACCTAATAAGGAAACTGATCCTACTCTCTTCCATTGACCAAAGGTCTTGCCAGCCCATTTTGCGTTGCTCCACACTCTCCCATCTCATCCACTCTCCCTGCTTGGCCTGGGAAATGGCCTTTATACATCTCATCCTCTCCTCCTGCTTTCGCACCTCGTTGACTACCAGCTTCCTCCTTTGAGCTGGGCCTGCATTGTGCCATTTAGGAGGAGCTAAACTGAGCCCTAAACCCCCTCTTCCATGCTGTACCTGTCCCACGATATCCCCAATTTGAAGGTCCTCCTTTGCCTCTACTACAGATTTCTTTGCTGACCACTTTCTACCAGTTTTTACCACAGGGGCTGCCTCCCTTACACATTTGTCACGTGACTCTGCTAAAGTAATTTCCAGTCTGACCTTGGCACACTTAAACTCCTCGGTTAAAGCAGAGACTGGCAGCTGCAATACTCCTTTACTATAAAGTCAGAGTGGAACTCCCAACCATTTCCTGATGTATGAACTTATTAACGCTTCCAGCTTATCCACTGTTATCAAAGAAACCTTGTTCACAGTCAGTGGCCACAGCAACCTTGGCAGTAGACCAAACTGAAAGCACCACAGTTTTAGTTTGCCTGGTAGAGCACAGCTGTTTATGCTCTTCAACCCTTCCACTGCTTGTCGTCTAACTTCTCCCACTCAAACTGTGTCCTTTAGATCCCCATCGTACCATCTCCCAAGACTCTTCACTGGCTTCTCAGAAATTGTTGGTATTGCCTCACCATTAATGAAGAATGTTTTATCTACTACCTTTCCTTTAACTATCGAGATGCTCCTTGATTTAGAGGGCTTAAATTGCATTCGTGCCCATTCAATATTATCTGTTAACTTCCCCAATAACCGATTAGTGCAGGCTTCTGTTGTAGTCATGGTTGTCATGTCATCCATATATGCTCTGATTGGTGGTAGTCGCATCACAGAAGCCAAGCGCTCTCCTCCTAATACCCATCTTGATGCCCTAATGATTACTTCCATTGGTGCATCCTGCCATTATTCAAACCTCTAAGCATTGCCATGCAGTGCTGAATTTTGGAGTTGAGAAACTAAATTGCAAATCTCCAAAATAGGCTTTCACTAAATTTGTTATTGACATTGGTACTCTGAAAAAATCAAATTCTGTCCAAAGAAGCTCATGTGGTACTGAACCATATGCATTAGCCAAATCCAGGAATGTCAAATGGAGCTCCTTCATCTCCTTTTTTGCTGAATTCGTTGCCAGATAACATTGTTGTGTTCTAAGCATCCTGAGAACCCTGGAATGCCCGCTTTTTGAACTGAAGTTTCAATGAAGCCATTCTTTAATAGGTAGGTGGACAATCTCTGGGCAATAATGCTGAAGAAAATCTTACCTTCGACGTTTAATAGTGAAATAGGACGAAACTGACTGATGCTTGTAGCATTTTTTTCTTTAGGTATAAAGACTCCACCTGCTCTGCGCCATGCTCTAGGTACAACCTGTTTTTCCAATGCCACTTTTATCAATTTCCAAAGAATTCGCTGAACTCCTGAAGCACTCTTGTACACTCTGTACGGAACTCCATTAGGCCCTGGAGATAAGCCCTCAAAAGAGTGATTCATTTGTGAATTGAGCATCGCTCATGCCCATAAAAAAAGATACAGCACGATTGGAATAAACTACACATTTAACAACATGTATTGCATTAAAATAAAGTAACCAGAGGAACGTCGCCCAACGTAACAAAGTAAGAGGTACAGAAAACTTTCAGCAGAAAAAAAAAGTGCGGTGATGACCTGACACCGCGGTAGGCATCTCATTCACGCGATATTACGGTGATGCAGTTATCGTCACACCCCTACAGACAAACACAATAAATGTTGTTTGTTTAGGGATTTTTTCCCCTCAACCACTCAACACAACACTCTGTTAACAATCCTGGTTTGCAAAAAAACAAAAAACAACAACCATGTTTGGGTTTCATTTTGTATATATATATATGCAGGGATTTTACAAAGACCTGCGAAGACCTTGTCAAACTAGACAGCCCTCTGTACAGAACCTCAAAGAAGACCACAAGAGCCACAAAACTCCTCTGCAAAGACCCCTCCCACTGAGCAATGTGACATCGGAGTGACGTCTTTTCTACGTAAATTTTGGATGTCTAATTTCGGTCCACTGAAGGCGTTGTTCTGTAACGACAGGCGATGTCTTTATTCCACGTCTATTGCACGTCTAATGTTGACGTCCGTGGGATCAAATTTGGTCGTTTGTGGACGTCTTTTCAACATAAAATTTAGACTAATTTTAGACGTCGTTTCTATACAACTTCTATAACTGTAATCCCATGTTTCAAAAGGATGGAGGACATGTTTTCTGTACCATGTATTTACATTGATGCATTTGGCAGACGCTTTTATCCACAGTGACTCACATTGCTTTACACATTTACATTCCAATCAGTTCTTGCTTTCCCTGGGAATCGAACCCATGATCTTGGCATTGAAAGCGCCAACGCTCTACTGTTTGAGCTACAGCATTACACCTTAAAATGAATCTCCAGTTATCACCTGGTGCTGAGATGATTAAATGGAGTTTTTGGAAAATTATCTTAAATAATGATAAATACTCTGTATTCATATGTATTAATCATGTTGATAACAACAATGTTGATATTTGTAAATAAAAAAATATTGCATATTAATCATATACATTTCCTGCACCTGTAATAGACGTCCAAATGAGGTCCAAAAAAATTACCCAGTTCAAAGGTCAAATGTTGAACGTCATCATGACATCCAAGTTGGGTCATGGTTTGACGTCCAAAGAGTGGACCTAGTTTGGACATCGAATAGATGTCCAGAATTGGTCATGGACCGACGGACCCAATATAGACATGATCTGCATGTCTATCCGACGTCCAGTGTTTAGTGGGCTATGGCCAGCTTCAACTGATATATCTGATCTCCAAGCAGAAGGTGCTGGATTACATATTTTGAATGATATCAATCCACAATCTGACTTGTGATGCAGCCTGGAATCATGATCACAGCTTTTTTTTCTTCTTTTGGACATAGGAGGACTGGTCCCCTGACTGAGCTTGGTTTCTCCCAAGTTTTTTTTCTCCATTCTGTCACCTTATGGTGTTTGGGTTCCTTACCACTGTCACCTCTGCTTGCTTAGTTGGGGACACTTAAAAAGCAGTAATATCATTGACTTGACTGCACTGACACTATCGGATAAGAACTGAACTGAGCTGGATGATGTCATCACTGCTTTATAGCTAAAGTGAACTCAATCCATAATAATCAACACTGAACTGACTTCAGCTGAATAATAACACTATTGTGTTGTTAGAGCTGCTTTACTGCAGAATTTAATTGATCATTATTATCCTGTTTATAACTGTAAAGTTACTTTGAAACTATCTGTACTGTATAAAGCACTATGTCAATTCAGGTGACTTGACGTGTGTGTGTGTGTGTGAGAGAGAGAGAGAGAGAGAGAGAGAGAGAGAGAGAGAGAGAGAGAGAGAGAGAGAGAGAGAGAGAGAGAGAGAGAGAGAGAGAGAGAGAGAGACAATAAAGTAAATAAAATTGGGGGGGAAATACTTAGGAGAGTGAGAGAGAATGCTTGCTCAATTTTTCCCTTCTCAGTTCATTTTCCTCAAATCCCAAGAAAAGAGGAAGTGGAAAAGAATGAAAGAGGAAAATTATGAGGTAATCCGTTTGACATGGACTGAAAAAGTAAGGGGAAAAGGGAAGGGAACATATGGAGAGAGATCGGGACATACACATTCCTGTGGACAAGCAAATACGGCAAGCTTGTGTTCACTCAAGCATAGCTGACGTGTCTTTTGTGTGCCCTATGGGGTGGCCAGCCAGTGATCTGCACCAATTAAGACCGGGACCTTTTCACTCATAATCCCATTGACCTGGCCTGTGCCATCTCATTCCATAGGTGTTCCCAAATTCCTTGTTCTTCATGCTTTTTCACCCAACTCCCCAATAACACTTTGAGTAAAATGTTTTTGAGTAGAATGTTATTGCACTTTCATAGCTCAGGAAAAGTTAAGAGAAGTACAAACTTTGTTCGAGATGTTTCTTTAAAACATTTTTTTTTTTTAAAGGGGAAATGAGAAAAAAAATAAAGAATAATAGTAACTTATTCTGAGGAGAAAATCTGACAAGCAGGAGACTAAAGCAAATACTTTAGTCTCCTGCTTCCTGAGAAAAAATTGAGATATGAATCTACTTTGTGACTATTCTTTCTTTAGTTCATATTAAAATCTTAGATTTGCTTTCCTGGAAATTTTTTTGCACAATTTGAGACATGGTTGAGATCTCTTCTGAAATAAAAGTCTCAATTTAATCTCACTTCTAAGATTAAATGGAGCAAAGCTGAGATATTAAAGAGATTCAAAAAATGTCCTACTTATTATGTGCTCATTAGGCTATTCGGTCTTGTTCATTTGCCCCATAAGTATGTTCATAATTTAATATTTAAACTTTATTATATACAGGTGACCTTTAGTGTGTCGATCAATAACACAATGTCAATTATGCGAAATGAATAAATGAAAAGCTTACGGCCTAAAAGTATGCACCAGGATGTTAAACCCAGCTACCTTAACACCCTGAATTGAAGAAGCTCACAATAGAATGCATTAAAACCCCTGTTTTGTGGCAGTTGTTTCCCAAAATAATTCTCATATTAATGCTTATTCCTTGCACAGACGGAAATCCACACCAAATTAGCTGTGGGAAAGAGAAAGGGCGTTTCATTCTGCGTGCTGGCCCATAATCCTTTCTCACAAAAAGAGAAGCGATTAACCAGGTTTAAAATACCGCAATTCAGCCTTCTCCAAAGGAAAAAAAAATCTTATTTTAAGCACATTAAGCAAATCAATTTAACATAAATTATACGCTCTGCTGACAAAAGCAGGGAGTTGAAAGTCAGCTGTGAATGGTACTTCAAAGTCATGCAACCAAAATACACTTTGAGTCATTAATGTGCTTGATTGAAATTTGAAATAGTTTACTTCGAAGGGTTTTCCTCTTCACCTTGGCATCATGCAAACATAAGTTGCCTCCAAAGGTTTTGCATGCTTCTCATACTTGCATATTCCTCGTAAACTCAAGTCAATTTCTATACAGTGGGATTTAGGGTTGATTCAGGCTCTCTGACATGCAGGTGAGAGGATTAGAGATTAAATTAAAGTTCAAACAAACAGCTTTTGGGTTTTGTGGGAACATGATACTAGGTTGATTTTCAATAGGACAATCCAATCTGACTTCTGACCTGTAATGCTGCCTGAATCATAACCATACACTGTTCGTTCATTGGCCAGAGGAGAACTGGCCCCCGACTGAGCATGGTTTCTTCCAAGTTTTGTTTCCTTGCCACTGTCGCCTTTGTCGCCTTTTTCGCCTTTGGCTTTTAGCTTGCTTAGTTGGGGACATTTAATATTCAACAATATTGTTGATCTGCCTGCATTGACACCATTATATAAGAACTGAACTGAGCTGGACGATGACATCACGGTTTTCTCCAGAGCGGCTAATATATAAATGAACTAAATTAATATCTTTTTTTACAACAAAAATGATCCATCACTGAACTTACTTAAGCTGGACTATGACGTTATTTTCTTCTGGAAACAATCTTTGTTGCATTATTTTCCTGTTATCTCTGTACAGCTGCTTTGAAACAATCTGTATTGTAAAAAGCGCTATATAAATAAAGGTGACGTGACTTGACCTAGTTTGAAACCATTTCACACAGAGACACACACACGAAAAAAAAAAATTTTTTTAACTCCAGTTAAATTCCAAAAACTAAAATGCTCCATACATAAATATAAATAATATATACTATAACTGTAATGTGGCAGGTTGGAGCATAGAAGGAAGCAGGATCCAAATGCAGTAGTACTTTTACAATTAATAAACTAAAGACTAGGCAGACTCAAAAACTCAGACATAGCGAACAACACAACTAACCTCTAACAACATCATGAACCCACAAACACTGTAACAAGACACAGGGTTTAAATACAGAGACTAACAAGCTAAACATGATAACAAGAGGGCGTGGTTAATCAGAAACACCTGGGGATACTAATAAACTAGAAAAACTACAAGGACTACAAAACATGACACAGAACAGGAAATAACTAAAGTTCACACAAGACAAGGGAAACACAGACAGGAATCAATACATAGCCCCCAACTTAAGGAGTGGATTCCAGACACTCCTCAGAACACAATAGTCCAGGAGGGTGGTGGGTCGGAGGCGCATCCCGGGGCGGGATGGAGGGCCAGGCCCGTGGAACGGAAGAGGGCCTGGAGACTGCGACAGGACGAGAGACCAGGGCGGCGCAGGCCGTGCAGGCGACCGGGGCGGCGCAGGCCGTGCAGCCTCAGGAACAGACACCGCCTCAGGAACAGACACCGCCTCAGGAACAGACACCGCCTCAGGAACAGACACCGCCTCAGGAACAGACACCGCCTCAGGAACAGACACCGCCTCAGGAACAGACACCGCCTTAGGGAACAGACACCGCCTTAGGGAACAGACACCGCCTTAGGGAACAGACACCGCCTTAGGGAACAGACACCGCCTTAGGGAACAGACACCGCCTTAGGGAACAGACACCGCCTTAGGGAACAGACACCGCCTTAGGGAACAGACACCGCCTCAGGAACAGACACCGCCTCAGGAACAGACACCGCCTCAAGCTGGGCAGTATTGGCCTTGATGGGGGGAATGGGTGGCACCGGCAGGGCAAGGAGCTTGGGCGGTGCCGGCAGGGCCAGGAGCATGGAGACAGCCTCTGGACTGACCGGAGGCTCAGGAAGGGCCTCCGGGCATTGCAGGATGCAGGAAGTCCTCTTCCTCCATCTCCGAGAGGGTGCTGGGCTGGACGGGGCCAGCGGTGAGGGTTCTGGGCTTGACGGCGCCAGCGGCGAGGCCTCTGGGCTTGACGGTCGGCAGAAGTGACGTGAACAGTTTCTGGGTCGGCAGAAGTGACGTGAACAGTCTCTGGGTCGGCAGAAGTGACGTGAACAGTCTCTGGGTCGGCAGAAGTGACGTGAACAGTCTCTGGGTCGGCAGAAGTGACGTGAACAGTCTCTGGGTCGGCAGACGTGACGTGAACAGGCTGCGGAATGAGGGCTAATTTGGGAGTACCACGTTTTTCTTTCGTTATCCCCACAGCATATCTCAAATCACTCAGTCGCAGGGCCAAGCCAATTTAAAATCCTAACATTTGCCAGATCAATAAAATCCTCTACATACTCCTCAATGGGCCGGTCTCCCTGACGGAGACACATAATCCATGCTACTGGATTCCTGGAGGTCATTGCTGCTGGATCCATGTTAGTGGTGGGTTCATCTGTAACGTGGTAGGTTGGAAAAGAAGGAAGCGGGATCCAAATGCAGCAGTAGTACTTTTATTAAATAAACTAAAGACTAGACAGACTCAAAAACTCAGACATAGCGACCGACATAGCAGACCGACATAGCAGACCGACATAGCCGACCGACATAGCCGACCGACATAGCCGACCGACATAGCCGACCGAGATAGCCGACCGAGATAGCCGATCGACATAGCCGACCGACATAGCCGACCGACATAGCCGACCGACATAGCCGACCTCTAACAACATCATGGACCCACAAACACTGTAACAAGACACAGGGTTTAAATACAGAGACTAACAAGCTAAACAAGATAACAAGAGGGCGTGGTTAATCAGAAACACCTGGGGATATTAATAACTAGAAAAACTACAATGACTACAAAACATGACACAGAACAGGAAATAACTACAGTTCACACTAGACAAGGGAAACACAGACAAGAATCATTACAATAACTATATCAGTGTATGTATTAATTTATCTTGATAATACACTGATCCTAATGGAAATTTGGTGTCAGCTGCCAGGTGGTGCCAGAAAATATGCAACTTTAAATTTTAAAAAACAATTTGTTCAAAAAATACAATTAAAATGTATGTAGAATTAAATTGGTTTAGTTCCATGTATGTATTTTTTAAACATAAATTGTTAAAAGTAAAATATTTGTATACCAGAAAAATTCAATATGCCTTAAATAAAAATATAACATTATATTAAAAAGTAAATACATATGAATCGGTACATCACTATATGTAAATATAATATTGGGGGTTACTACTGAATATCTCTCTGATTAAGGGAATAAGCTCATTTACCGGCTCAATTACAAAACTTTCAACAGGACATTACATTAATTTTTAAACATAAAAAAGTAATAAGCTCTCTGCAATGACAACCTAGTGATCCATTACCCCATAACCAGCTACATGTACAGTGCTTAGCATAAGTGAAAATACCCATGCTGAAGTTGACTAAAAAGAGGAATAAAAAATCCTCTTTTTGAAATTGATCTTAATGCCTTAATTAAAAAAATGAGGAAAAATCCAACCTTTAAGGACACCAATTTTCTTAGTGAATAATGTATCGTAAATAAATAAATGTTCTTCCTTAAAATACAGGGTGCATAAGTCAGGACATCCCTATGTTAAATTCCCATAGAGGCAGGCAGATTTTTATTTTTAAAGGCCAGTTATTTCATGAGAGATTACCTAGAGATTGGCATGGTTTTATTTCAGTTAGCCTAACAGCTTGTTTGATTTGCATTGAGAGGTGATCTTATGGAAAGTACCCCATGCCAATCTCTAGGTATGGTGAAGGGTATGTTATGATGTGGGGCTATTTTAATTCCAAAGGCCAAGGGAACTTTATCAGGATGCATAGTATCCTGGATCCATGAAATAACTGGCCTTTAAAAATAAAAATCTGCCTGCCTCTATGGGAATTTAACATAGGGGTGTCCTGACTTATGCAACCTGTATTTTAAGGAAGAACATTTATTTATTTACGATACATTATTTATTCAAAAAGAAAATTGGTGTCCTTAAAGATTTAATTTTTCCTAATTTTTCCAAGATCAATTTTCAAAAGATGATTTTTTTATTCCTCTTTTTAGTCGACTTTAACATGGGTGTGCTCACTTATGCTAAGTACTGTAGGTGTTGATATTGGTGGGAAATATCTACCGATGGTGAGGCAAACCAGGAAGGTGTTGGAGGAAAAATGGGTAGTTTCTACAACCTTTTCCACTTAAGATGTTTTAGACGAGCTGGAGAGGAACCTGGAATGACTTTCACTGCTGATTGAGCCCGCCACGTCTTACATTCCTGTGTAACATTTGCACAATGATGTAATCTTAATGCTTACACAGTCCCTCTTTTCCTCTTGTTGCTCAGTAGATAAGAACGGAATAAAGAACGCGCAACAATACCAGACCTCTAGTGAGCACCAGCTCCTTGGCTTATTAGCTGCCTTGTTTGTTTGTTTGTTCTTCCCCGCATTGGTTTGTAAGCTGAGAGCGAGTGGAGGGATTCAGAGAACAAGAGACCCAAAAGACGTTGCAAATGAAGGAGTGGCTTTTTCATCTTTATTCTTCCCCCAGAGGAGAGAAGTTTTTGTTGTGTAGTCCTCTCGCAAATGCTCCTGACAAGACTCATTTCCATGCTATACCACTGAGCATGAGTTTTGTCTGATGGATTGCATGCTTTACTCTCTTAGACAAGGGATAGGAAATTCTGGTCTTGGAGGGCCACTGTCCTGCAGAATTTAGCTCCATCTCTAATCAAAGATTACATGCTTGTAATTGTCCAGTAATCCTGAAAACTTTGGTTAGATTTTTCAGGTGTGTTTTTGTTAGAAACAAATGAAAAGGGGGAAATGCAAGTTCAACTTTTTGCTTGAAAGCTTCCAAAATCTTCAAATCTCAGTCAGGGCCTAACACACAGACAAATGAAATGAAAACACACAAGTTAACTTAGTTCCTATACGAAGTAGTCAAGCTTGTGTGTGAACATAGGGGGATACGGGTGTAGTTGTCAGGGCTATTATCTGTTACTCTCTCTCTGTTACTCTCTCTCTGTTACTCTCTCTCTCTCTCTCTTTCTCTCTCCCTCTCTCTCTCTCTCTCTCTCTCTCTCTCTCTCTATATATATATATATATATATATATAATTTAAAATATATTATTTTATATAATATCATTTATTTTATTTTTATTTTTGTAAACTATGTAGTCACCTTTATTTATATACCACTTTATACAATTCAGATTGTTTCAAAGCAGCTTTAGAGTGATAAAGAGGAAAATAATGATCAATGATGCAAACAGAATTCAATTCTGATGTTCTAAAAAACAAAACAATAGTGGTCACTTTTCAGCCAAAGTCAGTTAAGTGTTGATTCAATACAATGTGTGAAGTTCATCACATTATGAAATGAGTTTATATCAGCCATAAGTAGCTCTACAGAAGACAACAGTGACTACGTTTACATGCAGCCAATAACCCGTTCAAAACCGGGATATTAGCAATAACCCGGTCACGCACGGCCATGTAAACACCGGCAAAAGCCTGAATATGCTCATATCCCGGATTTTAAAAACCGGGATATGATACCTGGGGTACCCCTTTTCTAAACCGAATTTTTGGTCATGTAAACACGTATCGGCATATACCCATAATGATTTGTGTCCTGCGCGTGTTCTATTCGCAAAGCATCTTGGTCTTTTGAGTAGAGGAACTTCTCGGCGCATATAAAAAACCGGCGTGCAGACACTAACCGTGTGTCGCCGTTTACATCAGGATATTGCAATTCCAGGTATACAGGAGAAACTCTCTGCTCACGCATGTAAACGGGTTATTCCTAATTTTTCAGAAACCCGAATAGTGACCTTAACCTGACCATAATCCGAAAATTGGCTGCATGTAAACGTAGTCAGTGTCGTTATTCACTTCGGTTCAATGTTGATTCCATTCAGTTCAATAACAGTGTAGATGCTGCAAAAACGTCACCATGAAATATAAATATATATATATATAATATACATATTTAAATAATATATTTAAATAATATATTTTAAATAATGCAAATATTAATATAAACATATAAACACTTCAGGTAAAAAGTTTGGAAAAAGTAAGCTTGTTTTAAGATTTTATGATGTTTTTGAAGTCTCTTGCTTGCCAAGGCTAATTTTACTTGATTGAAGATACACAAAATCTGAAATACTGTGAATATTATTATAATTTAAAATAATTGTTTTCAGTTTTAATATATCTTAAAATGTGATTATTTTTGTGATGGCTGTCACGAACTGCTCTGAGACACGAAGGTTGAGGATCCAAATGCAGTTTATTTTGAAAGAATAATCCAAAGACATAATCCAAAGTACAGGCAAGGTCAAACACAGGCAGGCAGTCCATTCAAACAAGCACAACAAAAAGGCAGGGGACACAGGAAAAAAGGGGAATCCAAGAAACAGGCAAAGATCAAAATCCAAAATCACGGAATTAACAGAGAGAATGCTTGGAATTGCAGTGTAACACTAAACAAGACTTTGCAGAGAATGACAGAAAGAACCATGCTTATATAGGGTGAGTAAACAAGATGATTGGATGTGTGGTGTCCCTCTGATAGTAATTCCGGGCGCTCTCACTGGTGATCGTTACAAAGCTTAATTTTGAGCATCCATTATTCCATGCATTAGTATCAAAGGAGCCTTAAGAGATCATTCTAATATGCTGATTGATGTTTAGTTATTATCACAGTTATTTTAAATTATAAAAATATTTCAAAATATTGCTATTTTTACAGCATTTTTTATCAAATAAATGCAACCTTAATGAGGTATATATAGATATATACAAAATAAATAAATAATTAATATAAATAAATATTTCCATCCAGTGTTTGTGTTTTGTGGTGTGTGAATGTGAAGCTCAGGAAGCTGAGAAGTAAGAGGGTTTCCTTTGCAAAGCATCCAGCCTGCCCATCTTCCCCTTTTCCTTTCCACCTCATACACACACAATGCTTGCATTGACTGAGATCAAACATAGCTATGGTAAGGCTGCTAAGGCTTTTAAGGGGGGTGGGGTCTTACACTCATCTCTCCAGGGACTCAGAGCACACCTCAGTACATGTCACAGTGTTAGTTACAACAGGTACTGTTCACCTCTGAACACTGGCTCACTTACAACTAGAGACCCACATACATAGAACAGCTCTACACTGGCTATACATCAGTTGATCTTAACTAACTAGCTAACTAACTAAAAAACGAACTACCTAAATAAATAAATAAATAGCTCAGATGTTGCACTTGCATATAGCTCATGAGACTTGGAGTTTCACACTGCAAACATTAATTATAATTAAGTAATTAGTATTTGTCTTATGTTAATTGTCCAAACATTATTTAGCAAGATAAATGTACATAATATATTAAAGCATGTAATACACATTACAAATACATATACACATACATATACAAATTCTCTTAATAAAGTTTTTTAAGAGAATTTGTTTAAGCATAAATGTCACATGTTTTGTTTATTAATTATGTAAAGATTATTTATTAAAATTATTGTTTGTTATTAATGATTCATTTTCAGTTTTTGTACAACACTGGCATTTTTTGTTTAAACAACTTATATAACAAATTTATTTATAACAAATTAATTTTATTATTTTTTATTCTATTATTTTTTATAAATTATTTTTTAATTATTTATCTTTTTTTATATTAATGTTTGTTAGCTTTAAGGTTTTTTTTACAACATTGCTATTGCTGCTATCCTATTGCTATCCTATTGATATTTTGTTTAAACAACTTATACAACATTTATATATAACATTTAATTTAAATAATATTATTTACTCTATGATTATTTTTCTAATCAATATATTATTGATTATTTTGTTATATTCATTTAAATATGCAGATATGCATTTAGATAGTGAATCTTAGTGAATTTTAACTATCTACTGAAATTTGGGAGGAGATGCACATGAAATCCCTTGGCTCTTAGGATAAGGAGAAGCAAAAGACAAAAGCAGGTTCATGAATTTTTTTTTCTTATGGGACAGTTCATTTACTCCGTAAACCCGTAGGGGGATGTATGCAATATGAAAAAAGTGGAAGCGAGATGGAGGGAGGAAAAGATGAATGGAGGAGAGCAGAAGAGAGAGGAAAGGTCAGGAAAAAGGAATGCATTAGATTTAACATAAACAAAGATAAAGAGAGTGTGGAAGAAAAGCTAAAGTAGGATGGCAAACCTCTGAAAATTAGGCCAGATAAAGTTATCGAAAATTCTGAAAGTGGGATGATGAGAGGTTAGAAGAGAGGGTGAAGAAAGGAGCATGAGCTGAGACTTTTAGGAATGACTTCATGTCTGGAATGGGCAGTTTTTAAAAAGCTATTCAATCATATATTCCAGCAATTTACTTATGTACTTCCATATATTAATGTATATAGTGGCGTACATATGCTTATATGTTGTTTGCTTAGTTTATATATTGTTGCTTTCTTTGTTGACTCTTATCAAGCAAGCTCAGTTTAATTTTTTTTATCTACATATTTTCTTTATACATACTACATACTCTTCTAGACTAACTTGCGTTGTCGCCTATATGATTCAATATGTGTCATCATCGTACAGTCTACATACATGTCGTATCCAAGATTATTAGATCCATGTCCATGGGGGTTTGGCCAGGGGGGCTCAAGCCCCTGCCCCTTTTGTCTCAAAATGTATTGTGCCCCTCTCTGATAATTGTAAATAATAATTATTATTATTATTATTATAAATAGTATAATAGATAACAATATACTTATACACTATTGCCACTTACAATAATAATACAAACAAATATTATATAAAAAAAACGTTTTGGCGGAAGCATTTGGCGGAGATGAAGTGGTAGGCGGAGTTTCCTTTACAGCGCTATGTACGCAGCAGTTCGCCACGAGTCTTCAAACTACAGGAGCAGCAGGTAACGTTAAGCTAATATGGAAAAGTTACATTAATCCTACCATGCTACTGTAAAAGTTGCGGCAGCATGCGAGTTATGCTTAACTAAAATAAAACTATAACTCAACTTCAGCCGCATTCTGAGTCTCACAATGTAATTCGTTCCCTTTCGAGAACGGTCACTTTAACGGTCACATCTAGCTCGCCCATTGGCTGTGCTGCGGCAACTGCACATCTTATGGCGTAGCGCTTCTGACGCGCGAACCAATCAGGTGACTTGGCGCCAGAGCACACCAGAGCCCGCCAGAATGGGCATGGCTTAAGGCAATAAGAAGCCCCTATTTTTCACCATATACAGATTTTATCTCCTTCAGCGACCTTTACGTCTCTGCCTCCTCTGAAGCCTTCACCGTGGAAACAAGCCATACAGCTAGAGCGAGCCGTGCATACAGCGGACAGCGCCTTCTCACTCACCTAAGAAGCCACCTCTCTTCTGTTGCTGTTCTCCTGTGGCCATCCGGCGAACATGCTATATCCTTTTCATTGCTACTGTGTGATCGCCGCTTTGATACTCAGTTCTAAAAGAGCAATTTTCGCGAGCGTTGTTCCAAATGCCTAGCTTTTCATGCATCTCGTGCGGATTCCTTCTGCACGAGGCGGATTGGCACACGGAGTGCACCACGTGCCTGGAGCTGCCTTATCTGCCGCGGGCAGCTCTCACTGAGAGAGCCTGCCTATCTCAACGCTGTGGATGCGGTTAGCTCTCTTTCAAGATGGCGTCACTGCTCCTCCTGCTCCTCCTTTCCCCGCACTACTTCAGCCGCGGAAGAAGAAGCGTCGCAGCCATCGGCAGCCGGAGCACATGGAAATAAGCAAACCCATGCCGGCCACGTCCCCGCTTGCCTCTTTTTCTCCATCACAGTCTCCTGTTCACTCAGACAGACCAGAACTTGATGCGAGCAGCGAGTGGTAGCCAGTGCAGAGAGATGAGGAGAGGAGTTATGTGGGCCCTTTTGGGTTCGTTGAAGACAAGATGGGCTGCAGCATTCTGGATCATTTGTAGAGGTTTAGTTGCACATGATGGAAGTCCAGTCAGAAGAGCATTGCATTAATCAAGCCTAGAAATAACCAGGGCCTGGAAGAGAAGTTGTGTTGCATGCTCAGTTAGGAAAGGCCTCATCTTCCTAATGTTGTGCATTGCAAACCTGCATGATCGAGCTGTCTTTGTAATGTGGTCTATCTTCAAATATTACTCCAAGATTTCTGACCGACCTTGATGGGGTGATTGAGGATGAATCTAGCTGGATAGTGAAGTCGTGCTGTAGAGACTTTGGCAGGTCTTTGGCAGTCTTTGGCAGGTTGAGCTGCAGGTGATGTTCTTTCATCCATGCCGAGATGTCTGCCAGACAGCTTGAGATACGTGCAGCTACTGTGGGATCATCTGCTTGAAATGAGAGGTAGAGCTGGGTGTCATCAGCATAGCAATGGTAAGAGAAACCAAAGTGCCTGTATGATGGGTCCCAGTGATGTGGTGTAAATGGAGAAGAGGAGGGGTCCAAGAACTGAACCCTGAGGAACCCCTGTGGTCAGTTGATGTGCTTTAGATACCTCGCATCTCCATACGACCCTAAAGGACCTACCTGTGAGATAGGACTCAAACCAGTTCCAGTGATGCCCAGTGATGAGAGGGTGGACAGAAGGATCTGATGATTCACAGTGTTGAAAGCAGTAGACAGATCCAGCAGAATGAGAACTGAAAATTTGGAAGCAGCTTTTGCAATCCACAGGGCTTCTGTGACCGACAGTAATGCAGTCTCGGTTGAATGCCCTTTCTTGAAGCCAGATTGATTTACATCTAGCTCGTTGTTCAGCGACAGAAAAGATGATACCTGGCTGAAAGCAACTCGTTCAAGTGTTTTCACAATGAATGGTAGGAGAGAGACAAGTCTGTAATTCTCTAAAAGGGATGTGTTTAATGTTGTTTTTTTAAGCAGTGGAGTTACCCGAGCCTGCTTGAATGCTGTAGGGAAAATGCCAGTGTGGAGGGATGAGTTGATGATGTGTGTGAGTGCTGGTAGAAGTGTGGGGGAGATGGCTTGTAGAGGAGGGGATGGGGTCTAGAGGGAAGGTGGCAGGATGACTGGAGAGGAGAATTTCAGATACTTCTTGCTCGGTTAGTGGAGAGAAGGAGGAGAGAAGGTTTTTGGCTGTGGGAGAGGTTGGTCTGGGTTCCTGTGTGTGTGGAGCTGAGAACTGACTGCTGATAATTGCTGTTTTTTGGTGAAGAAGTTAGCAAAATCATCAGCAGTGAAAGAGGAGGTAGGTGGTGGTGTAGGTGGACAGAGGAGAGAATTGAATGTCTTGAAAGGTGTTTGTGTGTTAGAGGCGCTGTTGATCTTGTTGTGGATATATGAAGATTTTGCAGCGTGAACATCATCAGAAAAGGAAGAGAGCAGAGATTGATATATACTCAGGTCAGATGGAGACCAGAGAAGAGCTTACATATCAACTGTCTGGAAATGAGAGCAGTTTGGTTAGACCTGAACGCGTTTCAGCCAGACCTCAGAGGACACCACGTCTTAGTCCGCACAGACAATGTGTCCTATATAAGTGTGGTGTCCTATATAAATCGCCAGGGAGGCCTCAGATCGGGTAACCTGTATGTCATGGCCAGTAAACTCCTCCTTTGGGCACAAGCCAACCTGCGCTCGGAGAGCTGCTCATGTCCCGGGCATCCAAAATTTGGGTGCGGACATGCTATCTCGAGACAACACTCCCCCAGGCGAGTGGTCTCTTAACCCACAGACGATTCATCTGATATAGAGTGTATTCGGCAAGGCAGAGGTCAACCTCTTAACCTCGGAAAGCAACACTAATTGTGCAATGTTCTTTTTGAAGAACAGGTACGCACTGGCCCATTCCTAGCCCAGACGGCCTCTATATGCGTTCCAGTCTCTATGATCTACCGTCTTACAGGCGCCTCTATGCTCTGAAATGGTCAGTATTCACCAGCTGGTGCACAGCTAGGGACCTCGAGCCCCAGTCATGTGATGTGTCAGTGGTACTCTCCTTCCTACAAGAGCTTCTCTGGATGTGGGTCGCTCCCCATCCACACTCATACACAAGTGTATGTGGAAGCCATAGCAGCTTCCTATGCTCCTGTGGCTGGCCAGTCACTGGGGAGAAACAACCTCGTCGTTCGTTTCCTTAAAAGAGCCAGGAGGATGAATCCCCCCGGGCCCCCTTCTATACCGGCTTGGGACCTCTCCACAGTCCTTTGGGCCCTGAAGGGTCCCCGGTTTTAGCCGCTGCAGTCGGCTGATCTTAAACCACTTTTGCTGAAAACTGCTCTGCTGCTTTCCCTGGCATCAGTCAAGTGAGTGGGAGATTCACAGGCGCTCTCTGTGAGCCCTTCCTAAAGGGTTGGTGACTCCAGGGTCAAACTCAAGCCAAGGCATGGTTACATACCCAAGGTGCTCTCAACTCCGTTTAGAGCACAGGTCATTAAATTGTCAGCACTTCCACCCACGGAGAATGATGGGGAGGCTAATTTGCTCTGTCCTGTCAGAGCTCTAAAAATCTACCTGGAGCGTTCTGCACCATTTAGGCAGTCAGAACAGCTCTTCGTATGCTTCGGCGTTCGCACCAAGGGGTTACCGATCACAAAGCAGAGACTGTCCAGATATATAGTGGATGCCATCTCTCTGGCATACACGTCTGAGGGCCAGGTTTGTGCCATAGGCGCTAGAGCCCACTCTACAAGAGGCATGGCCTCTTCGTGGGCCTGGTCCAGTGGTGTGCCAATTCAAGACATATGTGACCAGTCACGGAAACTAGGGACACAAGTCGGTTCTGGGGCATTTTGAGTTATTCATAGATTCTGAGAGTGTAATATCCAAGCTTTCCAACGATGTGTAACATGTGGAAATCTGATAATATTTGGAGAAGTTGTGGCCATTTTAAAGTAGGCACTTAAAAAAGCTCAAAGAGGAGAAAACGAGCTAAAGATTGTGCAGTTCTCACCTGTCTCTGCTGCTGGGGGTGACAATAGGGCTCATTTACATCTCATTTAGATAAGCCATACCCCCTGTAAAGCTCCTCCATGTGCTTTACAGCTTTTTTTACACTTCGAATGAGTGCACTTCTGCCGCACTAGGCGAAAAACAATTGTGCTGCCCCTCTATTTGCAACGTACCAGCAACAACACACAAAGACCAATAATGCCATATAGCCTGCATATAACGCGAAACCAGCAACAACACATAAAGACCAATATGCCATATACATATAACGCAAAACCAGCAACAACACACAAAGACCAATATGCCATATAGCCTGCATATAACGCAAAACCAGCAACAACACACAAAGGCCAATATGCCATATACATACAGTATAACGCAAAACCAGCAACAACACACAAAGACCAATATGCCATATACATATAACGCAAAACCAACAACAACAAACAAAGACCAATAAGCCATAGGCCTACATATAGCGCAAATAGTACGCAACGCTCGTGTGCCCAAAATGTCAACAATATTAAAGTTTATGTAGGAGGCAAATGCCTGCTGGCATTTTTCTTTAAGCAGTCATTTCTGCAATTTTCCAAATAATCACATTTCACCTCCTCAAATTACTGTTGCAAATCTCTTTACACCACTTTCTTATGTGCGTATACACACACAAATGAAATGTCCGCAAGCACATTATATCATCAGCAGGTTCAGCATCTTAAATAACGACTAAAGAGCAAATGAAGCTTAACTTACATTTCAGAAACACGCACGGCAGGCCTTCATCGCAGCAGCAAAGGTCTTAACTGCATCCTCTATTTCGATTCTCCGTCACATATGAAACAGCCAGCCACCGCTGTCAGCGAGCCGAGCCGCCGTATTGAAGCACTGAGGGCGCGCGCGCTGCGCCCATACCTCCGGTTCAGTTTCCCGAGCCCACGAAGTGCGGCGAAAACATTTTCGGTGTAACTGCCAGACGGTTCATCTCGTCTGCGACAATCTTTGCGGCATCCATCTTCATTGAATTTTGATATCAGAGAGAGCTGGCCAGAGCACAGCATAATAAGTAGCCATGTGGTTGACTTGGAGGGCGGGGGCAAAAGCGCCGGGTTATTCAGTATGGAAATACACACAGACAATGACACGCCACGCCCCTACTGCATGCTAGAATCTCCGAAAACAAGCCGATTTCAACCTCAAAATGTAAGCTTTTAAATATACCAATACTGCTATCTCAAACATGGAGAGGCTTCTTCGTGATTTCAATTAACAGATTCTCCAAAAAATTGAAAATCACCAATTTTGAAAAAAAACTCTTCTTTCTCATTTTGCTCGAAAGTTGTGCTGCCGACTTGTGTCCCTGGTTTCTGTGACGGGTCACATATGTGCGGTTGCTAATAGAGCGGTGTGTTACATTGCTTCCCCACTGCGTATTAGCTATGCAATACGAAGTGACCGTTCTTGAAAGGGAACGTACTCGGTTACTAACGTAACCTCGATTCCCTGAGAGTAGGGAACGAGTATTGCGTAGACTGCCGCACTATTGCAATCTGTCAGTGTTTGTCACTTCAGTCGATTTAACCTGTATATGGCGAAAAATAGGGGCTTCTTATAGCCATAAGCCACGCCCATTCTGGCAGGCTCTGATGTGCTCTGGCGCCAAGTCACCTGATTGGTTCGCGCGTCAGGGGCGCTTCACCATAGGATGTGCAGATGGATGTGCTAGACGCTCTGCTGTGTTCGCTGTGCAGCTGCACTGCATTTTAAAATATAGGCTTCAATATTTCTTGAGGAAAGGAGTTTCCCCACTGCGTATTAGCTACACTATACTCGTTCCCTACTCTCAGGGAACCGAGGTTATGTTAGTTACCTTGTACATTTTTTTTATCCAAGGCAAGTGGTTATTAGCTTGGGGAAATACATCTAGTTAAATTAAATCTTAAGTCCATGTCCAACTCTAAATTGTAAGGAATTTATATCTTTGATTTCATAGTAACACTTTACAATAAGATTAATTTGTTTATTATTCATGTATTAACTAACATGAACTAACCATGAGCAACACATTTGTTATTTGTTATCTGTATTTGTTAATCTTAGTTAATAATAATACTCCTGTTAATTGCTTTTTCATGTTATTTCACAGTCAGTGCATTAACTAATGTTAACAAATACAACTTTTGATTTTAATGTTTTAGTAAATGCTTAAATTAATATAAACTAAGATTAATAAATGCTGTAGAAGTGCAGTTCATTATTAGTTCATGTTAACAAATTTAACTAATGAAACCTTATTGTAAAGTGGTACTGATTCCATGATAGCTAACACTATATGCATATAATACATTCATGAAATTTACAAAATCAACAAAACTAAACATTCCTCATAATTACCTTCTTGATTCTCACTGTTTTGTTTGGGAAATTAAATAATATTTAGTAATATTATAATAATTTCTCTATTTTCGTTTGATGTGTTATGCATTCTAATTGTATCAACATCTTTTCATAGAATGCCAAGGAAATAAAATATTTAAAAAAAAAAAACAAAAAAAACAAGGAACTCTTCTTTTCTTTTCTTTTTGTTTGTCCTTTTTGGTCCTTCCGCCCCTGCCCCAGAGGAGGTCTGTGCACGCCACTGCTCCTGAGTGTTTTGTTTCATTTATTAAAATTAAATATTATCCATCAATATTATCAACTTAATATACTGTATATTTTAATACTTAATATGACTGATATTTACCATAATAAACAGAAGGATACTGTATGTGCATGTGTGTAAAAGTTGATTCACTTGCGCAACCTGCGAGTGGAACAAAGCATGTGTACCTATATGCACTGGAGTGTGTGCGCAATCCTCTGTAAGTCAGAGGCAAATAAAGTTGTAAAATCCGCCAGAAGGAGGGCAACTAAGATGTGGAACAAACGCACTGGGAAGGCAGGCACAAGGGGAATACTGGAAACTTCTAACAGCTTTCTGTCTCCCCACACACACTCAGAAACATCTTCCATCTGCAGGTACACAGAAAGACACGAGCAGCAGTGAGGAGGCAGGAGCTGTGTCTCACTTCACCTGTGTTCTCAATATCAATCCCCCATTACCTTCACCATCACCATCCAAACCACCATATTATGGTGCATTCAAGTCACTTTTTAGTCTGAGCAAGATGGCAGTGTACCTTCTCTAATTTAACCACAAAAAAAAAAATATAGCAAGATTTTTTAACTCTACTTCTAGAAAATTAAGAACAAAGAATGTGCATCAGGATTTTATATTTTTAATTAATTTATGAAGCCCCAGTAAACTTTCGTTACATCATATACTGTTATATTACAATCCTATCATATTCTGTGCAGGCAATTAGCTTATATTTTGAGGAATAAAAAAGCCTGACAATGTATTGTGATGTTCTGCCATGTTTCCTACTGACACACACCCAACTTGTAAACTCGGGTCTTAAAGAAAATCCTGAGTTTCCCACTCGTGTTTAATAATTGCTGGTGGCATTCATGTGCATTCAACTCGCAAATATGATCTTTCTGACATGACTTGAATGCACCAAAAGTTCTCACAAACATAGGGCATATTTACACCTTAATTCATACGTTTTTACTAATTGGATAGCTATCTGATTTGTTTGAACTGTTCCATTAACACTTGGCCATATAAATTTGTCTCCGCATAATCTCCGCATCTGATCTTTAATTCCTGCCCTAAATACAACAAAAGCAACAGATATGAGCTTCATTCTGAGCTTCATCAAAAATAATAACAAAAATTTGTGTTTTTGTAAACAATTACTACACTGTAAAAAAAATTCTAACCTCCTCAACTCAAAATGTTCTAGTGACTGGTCACTTCTAAAAAATTTTTTTGCAAATTGATAAAATTAAATTAGCAGAATTTCACTTGGGCCAATTGAAAAATTTCGATCTGAACAGTCACTAGAACATTTTGAGTTGGGAGGTTAGAATTTTTTTACAGTGTATGGATGAATATCTGACCATGTAATATATCAAAAGAAAGAACAGAGCCTCTGCTTTTAAACAAATCAGTTGTATTCTAGCTTAATGTATTCTTCTTCTTTTTTTTACACTTGAATTTGGATAAGTTTCATAAAAAAAGCAGAGGTGTAAAGTCCAGGTTCAGAAAGTAAAAGTCCTCAGTATTTTGTTCCAATCATCTGGATTTGCTAATTAGCAGTTTTTCAGTTAGGAGAACTAATCAGTGAAATCAGCTGGCTGAGTTCATGGGTGGAATAAATATATGGCAGGTAGTGCTGGGCGGTTTGACCAAAAATTTATATCACGTTTTTTTTCAAAATTATGCCGGTTTTCCGGTTTATGACGGGGTTTTTTTTCATGCATAATCAGGTGTTCAAAGCATTTTCTACTGGTTGAGAGAGGAATTACTGCAGTAAATTGACAGTTTACTTTTAGCTGCGATTGCACTGAACACGTTTTAAGTGCAGGATTCTCTGAGCGAGCCCAGAGCAGCGTGTAGCCTATCTGAGAGCGTGGCACATTATATTCCGCACGTGAGCAGAGAGATTCGCGCTCGCGCATTATATTAATGTACTTTCGCGCTACAATAATGCGATCTCGACATTTGACAGGAAAATAACGCCATAGTTCTGCAGCATCCATCTTCCCTGAAACGTAACACCAGAGCACTGCTGTTTACCCTCGCCTCGCAGTCGGTGCTTAGAAGTGCAACAAGGTAAAGGGTCCGTCTGAAACAGTGTCGCGCGGCGCAGCGTAACGTTCGTTCCGAACTAGGGCTGCAACTAACGATTATTTTGATAATCGATTAATCGGACGATTATTTTTTCGATTAATCGATTAATCGGATAGAAAATAAATTAGTTTTTTTTTTATTATAACTAAATAAAACCGTAAATCAGGGTATTTATGTGTAAAAGTGTACTTTAAAAAGTGCAAAAGCCACACATTGAGTTTTACTAATATCAATATTTGCATTGTTTTTAATGATAATTGCTGATGGCAAGTTGACAAACATGATTATTGTTAAAAAAATGATATCCAACATATTATGTTTTAACACAATTTTTGTTAAAACAAATTTACACAGACATGTTGTTCAGATGTGAATATCTGAACTAAAAACAAACTAAAAACATCTAAAATATATAATTCATTTAATTTTTATTTAAAATTAATTATATATAAGGAATATAAGGATAAAGAATATAATATATATTATATATATAATATATAAAAGAATATAATATAAGGATAAATTGATTAAATAAATATAGAAAGACTGAAAACAATTGTGTGAATATAGAGCCGCAGTAGATCGCGTTTGAAAAACAATTAAAACTTAGTAGACAAATGCTATAAAAAGAGAACGGAATGGAGGTAACGTTACCCAGCAAGCTAACAGGCTTGAGTAAAGGACAGGAGAAATTATGCATTAGTGCACAAGCATTCGCTGAAAACCACTGAGTACAGTGACTAAAAAACAATATTTTACTGCTGCTGTTATTAACTGCCTTTGTATTTAATGCTTCACTTTGTAAACACCGTTTTAATTTAACCTATTTCTGCGGTAGCGCTATTTTAATCCATCACTTACGTTGCGAGCGAACTGATTGCACAACCTGATGCTCGAGACAAAATACAGACATTCCGGAAGTCCCGGGAGTCTCCCGCATATTGATTGCGGCTCCCTGATGCCCGCGAATTAGTTCAAACTCCCGAAATCTAGAGCGCGCAAGCAAGAGCGCGCATGCGAGACAGAAGAGACTGCTCCAAACCGTGTAGCGCGCACGCTCGGCAGAGCGCCTGAGGGAGAGAGACCTTGCCATAGACAGTAAAAGAAATGGACACAGCGACCTCGTTGATTTCAACGGAGAGAGTTGAAGCCGAACATGGGCACTCACTTCCTGATAGCCAAGCGTTCTGCGCAGGCTCAAACTGAGCTTGATGACGTAGATGTCACGTGAGCAACCTGACTGACAGTTGTAAATCTTCTAGTAGCTGTGCCAAGACAAATCTGAATCACCCATAGACAGTCACCCAACGTTAAACGTGCACAGAGACGGTGAAGCGTGACCTGCAGCAACTTTTGGTAAGTATTCTGATTAATTATTTTGTCATTTTGCTTAATATTTATTTATTTAAAATTTAACGTCAGTACGCCTGTGAGACTGTGCGAGCTTCTCCTCCTGTCTATACGGTAATGTCTCTATTGTGCGACATGAAGTCGCGTGGTTATGACGCAATTTTTAGCCTATTTTTACAAGAATGGCTTCTACGGGGCCATAACGTAAGATACAAAGTAATGGAGCCTTTTATACATTGTCGTGTTTCTTTAGAAATAAATAATGGACAAATGAAGTCTTTGGACGCCTCAGATGTAAAGTTATTCGCTGTCAAAGTGACGCCAAAATGAATGGGAGTCAATGGGATGCTAACAGTAGGTGATAGCCAGCTACAATGGCGGCCCCCGGAGGCAGCTTCAACTTCCGCCTGATGGATTACCCCCTTGGACCTTGCGTGTGTGTGCGTACCAGTAAACGCTCCCCGTGACGTAAGCAGACCAACTAATCGATAATGACATTCGTTGACAACGATTTTCATAATCGATTATAATCGATTTTATCGATTAGTTGTTGCAGCCCTATTCCGAACATTGTGTAATTAAATAAATCGGTATGGCAGTATATTCAAAATGAATATCATAACAAAAATATACACCGGTTTTCGGTATGAACCGGTATACCGCCCAGCACTAATGGCAGGACTTTTACTTTCTGACCCCTGGACTTTACACCTGTGTAAAAAAAAGCAACATTTTGAGCAAAAAGCTGAGAAAAATTACTTTTCATTCTGTAACATTAGGCAGTTTTGATTTATATGCTGTTTAATTTGATGACCGCATTATTTTACATAGCCTGTATCTGCTTACATATGATATCGCTTATTTCTGCTTTTCCATTACATGTCTTTTGATCAGGAGATTAAGTACTTTTTCAGAAGATGTGTCATAGCACCCCCAACCGCATAAAAGTAAAAACACGAAAAGCAGTATATTTCCATCAATGGCAGTGAAGCGTTGTCTCATAAATGGCAGGAATTTCCGTCAATGGCAGGGAAAGAGTTAAGTAAAGTTAACTAATTAGAATTTGCCACGTAAAAGAACCTTCTAATGTAACCCTAAAAACTTCTTCATAAAACCACTTACAGTATATCAAATTTGCCCATTGGCCTCTGTCCATCATGGCCTCCTAATCATCGCCATACATACTGATTGGCTTCATCACTCTTGTCTCCTCTCCACCAATAAGCCGGTGTGTGGTTTGCGTTCTGGTGCAATATGGCTGCCGTCGCAGCATCCAGGTGTATGCTGCACATTGGTGGTGGTTGAAGAGATTCCCCCCTTCTATGTAAAGCGCTTTGAGTACCCAGAAAATATTATTATATACTGATGCTCAATTAAAACTTAAAATGTTACATCTTCACACTTTCATCGCCAAAGATCCACACAACTACTCAAATCCTCACCCCTTGTTAAGAAAAGAACCCCAATGCTGTAAAGAACATTGAAGAAGCTTATTTTTAATAGCAGACGAACATTAACTTAAGAAAACCAGCCTATGAAAATGCACTTTTAAACATGAAGTTACCAAGCAGTTTACAACTGACTAATTACTGAATGAATCACTGACTGGTGTGCAAAACATTATTTTGTGCAATGATAGAAACCCATTAATCCCAACTATCCCTTAAAAACACACAGGTAAACCACTGTCTCCACACACACTTTGACACAATCAAATTAGGAAATCACAGGCACCCACTCACACTCATTATAACCTTAACCTAATCTCACACATGTAATTTCACTGATTTGCCACGTTTGTTTGTGTGTATGTATGTAAAACCAGGGACAGGTCTCAGTGAGTTAATGAGTTTACATGGCTTGTTGAGCAGGCAAGAGGCACTTTGCATTGATCTCCTTTCGCTGTGTGAGAAGACAAATCACTCTGGCTCAACTCTCATCTTGACCTCTCACTCGCTAATCATATAAACACACTCCCAATATCTAGGCCATTAACATATGCCACTTCTAGGGATGCCCAGCATTTAACCAGCAGGCAAATTTTGTCCGGCATTTAGGCCATGTTCACATCTCCTGTCTCCAAGATTTAAATATCACATTTGAATTGGTTGTATTATGATTACATTTTTTTTAATCATATAATTATTTCTTTCTTTCTTTCTTTCTTTTATTTATATATCCCATATATAACAACTTAGTTGTCCAAAGTCACAATTTAGTTAAAAAAGTATAAAATAAAAATATATATATAATATATATAAAATAATAAAAATAACAAGTAACATTTTCCATAACTATGCACACAAATTAATCATTATTATTCTTTTTTTATTTTATTTTTTTTTATTTCCTTTATTTTTATACATGTATTATTACATAATTTAAATGTATAATAAATGTGTTTATTTAAGGATTAGTTCACCCAATTATTATCTCATAATTTACTCACACTCAAGCCATCCTAAGTGTATATGACTAATATAAAAAAATATCCTGGCTCTTCCAAGCTTTAAAATGGAGGTGAATGGTACCTTGTTTTTTGAAGCCCAAAAAAGCACATCCATCATAAAAGTAATCCATACGACTCTAGGGGGTTAATAGAGCCTTGTGAAGCGAAGCTATGTGTTTTTGTAAACTATTATGACTGGCTTCGGGTAACGGCTGTATGCGAGTCGAGTTCCGGCCGAAGAGTGACCTCTGACCCGACACATGACGTATTGACGTACACGGAAGAGCAGAGGATAGAGCAAAACAAGACACAGGTCACAAATTAGAAGTCTGGAGCTTGAGTTTGTTGCCCAGCCCTATTTATTTGAACCGCGAGAGGCATCTACTCTCACCTAAGCATAACCTACGCCTAAGTCTTACGTCATACGCCAGAACTCGATCTCTTGTGAACGCACGGACGGACATTACCGGAAGCTAGTGATTACAGTTTATAAAGTTATAATTGTGGATATTTTTCTTACACAAAATGCTTCGCTTCACTTCGCTTCAGAACACCTTTATAAAAAACCCTGGAGCCGTATGGATTACATTTATGATGGATGGATGTGCTTTTTGGGCTTTGGAAAAGTACCATTCACTCCCATTATAAAGCCTGGAAGAGCCAGGATATTTTTTTAATATAACTCCGTTATATTCTTTTTTGTTTGGCTAAAAGAAAAAAGTAATATATTTATGTACAATATAAATAATTTACGAGTCATTTTTACATAGTTTCTCTACAGGTAATTTGGTCTTTAATCCAGATGATATTGATGAGGATAGATCATATAATGACCTGGTTGACCCAGATAAAAATAGTTTAAACTTAAGGTCGAGAGATACATGTCATTATTATAATGAAGTTGAATTTAATGCACTGTTCAAAAGTAAGTTAAATTATAGTGTGGACATGTTTTCCGCTTTTCATTTGAATACCCGTAGTCTACCTAAAAATTTTGACTTATTCATACAGTTTCTATCAACCTTAGAACATCAGATTTCTGTGCTTGCTTTGACTGAAACGTGGCTAAATGAGGACATCAGACAATTTTACTCCTTACCTCAATACAACGCAGTACATTTTTGTAGAACTAATAGAAAGGGTGGTGGAGTTTCCCTTTTTATTCATGACGATTTTGAATTTTTTGAAAGGAAAGATCTGAGTATTCATTCTTCTGAATCTGATGCAGGAGCAGTTTTTATAGAAATTCTAGAATGTGGGTGTTTTGGGGGTCAAACTATAATTATTGGTTGCATTTATCGACCACCTGACAATGATATTGACATCTTTAATGAGGCTTTGTCCTCTATGCTGGAGATTATAAGTGCTAAGAATAGGACTTGCATTCTTCTTGGAGATTTCAACATTGATCTTTTGAAACATGAATCAAATTCCTCTATTGAGTTCTTAAATACAATTTATTCTTATTATTTCTATCCACTTATTGATAAACCAACAAGGATAACATGCTCATCGGCTACCTTAATTGAGAATATACTAACTAATCATTTTGTAAATTCAATCACATCATGTGTAATGCTTACTGATATTTCGGACCATCTTCCTGTATTTCTGCTTTTTACAAATTCTCAGCAAAAAAAAGCTAACCTATAGTATGAAACATCATAGACTTAGTTCTAAATCTGTTGAGTCTTTTAAAAGGTCACTGGCTGAGATATCATGGAATCATGTTTTCGGTCATCAGGATGCCGAAACAGCTTATCAGACATTTATGAATATATTTTCATCTTTGTTTAATAAATGTTTTACTTTGGTACAAAGTAGAAGTAAAAACAGAAATATTTCTAAGCCATGGTTTACACCTGCATTAAGAAAATCCTCTATTATTAAAAATAAGTTGTATAAAAAATCTCTCATTAGCCCCACACCGTTAAATATTGCGTACTATAAAAAATATAAAAACAAATTCAGCAAAGTTCTAAAAGATGCCAAGAAAAAATATTTTTCTGAGAAGCTGGGAAATTCTTGTGAAAATATAAAAAAGACCTGGAATGTTATAAATGAATTATTAAATAAAAAACAAACAACTCGGCAAACGGTTTCAATGATTTCTTTGTGAATGTTGGTCCCTCACTGGCAAAAAATATTACGAATACAGGAAAATTTACTTCTCAAATTTTTGATTTGCCATATGCCAATGAATTTGATCCTCCAACTTCTAATGAAGTGCTTGAAATTATATTAAAGATGAAGGACACAGCTCCAGGACATGATGAAATTAGAGCTAGTCTCATAAAGAAAGTAGTTTGCTCTTTTATGGGGGCCTGTAACTTATGTTCTCTCTTTGTCACTTAAAACAGGTGTTGTACCAAGAGATTTCAAATTAGCTAAAGTAATTCCCTTGTTTAAGTCTTGGAATTCACATGTATTTAACAATTATCGACCTATTTCACTATTACCTTTCTTTTCTAAAATACTCGAAAAATTCGTTCATAAAAGGATATTAAAACACTTGACAGAAAATTTGATCTTATATGATCATCAGTATGGTTTCAGAGAGAACATGTCTACAGAAATGGCTCTTTTACAGTTTGTCGATAATATTACAAAAAATCTGCATGAGAAAAATGACACTATTGGTATATTTGTAGACTTGTCGAAAGCATTCGACACTGTAAATCATAATATTCTTTTAGCAAAATTAGAAAATTATGGCATTAAACATATAGCCTTAACTTGGATACAAAAACTATTTGGAAGAGAGAGAGCAATTTGTTTATGTTAAAAATCTGAGCTCAAATAGGAGACAACTTTTATGTGGGGACAACAATTTATATCAATGATTTAAGAGTTGTATGTAAAATGTTATGCCACTCATGTTTGCAGATGATACATGTCTTCTATTATCTCATTCTAGCATTGACACATTAATAAGATAAGCAAATGAAGAATTACAAAATATTTCTAAATGGTTTACAGTTAATCAACTCTCTCTTAATATACAAAAAACTAATTTTATGATTTTTAGTAAAAAAATAAATAAAGGAGATTGCCAGGACATAGAGGTATCAATTGATGGTTTAAAAATTAGCCAAGTGAACCAAATAAAATGTTTAGGTGTCATTGTCGACCAAAAACTAACTTGGAAATATCATATTCAACATGTTTGCAGAAAAATAATGAAATCTGTTGGTATACTGAGTAGAGTTCGCTCTTTAATTGATATTTCATCAATGAAACCATTATATTACAGTTTAATCTATCCCCAAATTTTGTACTGTAATATTATTTGGGGTGCAACATGCAAAACATATTTAAATAAGATTTTATTAATACAAAAGAAATTCTTGAGAATTATGAGTAATTCCAATAGATTGTCATCATCTGTTCCGCTATTCATGAAATATGACATCTTGACAATATTTAATGTTAACTTCTATTGCATAAATATTTTTATGTATAAGTATGTGAATATGACAAATATTATGCCCAGAGCTTTTAATAATTTTTTCATGTATTCTTCGGATGTTCATGCCTATTCCACAAGGCGTTGTAAAGATTTTTATCTTCCTTTTTGTAGAACTACAGCTAATCAATCTACACTGAAATACAGAGAGGGCCTTCCCTCTGGAATCATTTAGACCCCGTTTTTAAGACTAAAATCACTCTAAATTCTTTCAAAAGAGAGCTGAAAACATATAATTAAGTTTATTGATGTATTGATTGTATTGTCTTGCTTGACAATAGCAATTTTATGTCCATTAAATGAGATTTTGGGGAGGTGGTTTTATAAGACCTCATGGTCTTCTCACTCTCTCCCGCACAGTATGTTTTTTCTTTCTGTTTTTTTCCGTTAATGGATTTGTAAAGTTGTATTTTAAATGTTATATGTGCAAATAACGTTCAATTTTCAACTTTCAATATACACCTAGAATGGCTTGAGAGTGAGTGAATTATGAGAATTTTCATTTTTTGGGTGAACTAACCCTTTAAATTTTATTTTATTGAATTTTTTATCTTGTTTTTTAGATTTATTTTTATACTATTATTAAAATTATATGAATGATATGAATGAGCGACAATTGATTTTAACAGAGTTAACAGCTGACAAATATTGCTTTACAGTAATGCACTTTTTCTTAAATTATTAAACAGCACAAGACTCTGTCAAGCACCAAAATTGTTCCTTTAAAAGTAGTGTAACTTGCAGACGGATAATTGCAGTTACGCAAGACATTTGAAAACGTGATAGCCATTAAAAATATTTATTTAGGATGTGTGAACCACATCAAGCCTTCACTGATCATTTTGATTTACGAGCATTTATTAGCAAAAAACTTGCATGATTAACAACAGGCTGCAAACGTGAACTATCAAGACATCAAGCGGAGGGGGATTTTTGTGGGATGAGTTGAGATTTCAGAGTCATTCCGTCTAATAGAAGGAGACAAATGCTTTGACGGTAGCACAAAAAGCCAAACAACATAAATAATTCTAAAAGATAAGGAGCCCCCTTAGTATGTGGAAGTACCCCTGAACACAGTACCGACACATGATGCACGGCACACACACACACACACACACACACACACACACACACACACACACACACACACACACACACACACACACACACACACACACACACACACATTTCCTGGCATCTGAAGGTTTTTCAAGCTTTTGTGAGAGGACATATTCAAATCTATTAAACGTATATCAGTAGGCCTGTGCCAGGTATCCCGTTGCCCAGGTGAAACACATATTACTGTACATACTGATATTGTAAACATTGCTGAAATTGTACTGAAATATAATATGAAACGTGCATGTGAAAATCTGCAGAGTTCTGTTCACATGCACTTTATATGCATGAAATAACTCACACAGGTTGGAAGACATACACAGGCACACACACTTGAAATGCAGGGCGGTAGAGACCTGTCTTGTAAATCTCTTTGTGAACGCAGCTTTGGGAGGTAGACTTATACTGAGCTCTGAGAGGAAAAAACACTCCCGCTCAACTCTTTCTCTCTTTAACTCTCTCTCATCCTTTCGCTACCCTCTTTTCCTTTTCTGCAGCCTTCCGAACTGTCTCAACACATTCCTCCTTCTCTTCCACTTTGCATTCTTCTTTTTCACCACATGTTCCCTCCAAAAAGCTAACATCTTGCAGCATCCACATCATGAATATCCCGAACTCTTGTGAACTCTAGTACATTGTGCACCCCCTAAAGCTTAAACATACAAAATCATATAATACTATATATATATATATATATATATATATATAATATAAAAAAATAATACTGTATGTATGTGTGTATATATATATACATAGTTTTGTTTTTACAACAAAACATAATATAGGTAATTTAATTATTATGCTTTCATGATTGTATCTAAAAAACCCAAAATGCTGTTTAAAATAGTTTTAACATGTCACACTGCAGTACATGTCAACCATCCAAATATGCACTTTTGGACATTTAAGAGTTATTATGCACTACACAACACAGGACAGCAAATGTGCTAACATCAACCCCCCCTCCCCCCTCCCACTATTTGTTTTCCTCTCTTTCTGTTCCTCATTTGGTGGACATCAGCCCAGTCAAGTTCAAGTCTAAAGGGCTCTGCTGTCACAGTAACTAACTCACAGTATGCAAACCTAATTCCCCATTCATAAACCCGGTCAGGCCGGGTGCCTGGGGCCCCAAATCTCTTTCTCCCTCCCTCAGCAGTGAGTAATGTCCTGCCTCCTCTCAGACAATGACTTTGGCAAGTAGCCGCCAAACTGCAGGGCAGCAAGAGAGGGGGAGCGCTCTCGAGCACCTTTGACAAATGGAACCTTTCGCTCTGTCTTAACCGTGGCTGCTGGATGAGCCTTTACTACGGCACACGGCATGCTCGCTGTCCGCCATGAGCAGCCGACAACCTAAAGAGTCCGATTGTGTGTGTGTGTGTATGTGTGTGTGTGTGTGTGTGTGTGTGTGTGTGTGTGTGTGTGTGTGTGTGTGTGTGTGTGTGTGTGTGTGTGTGTGTGTGTGTGTGTGTGTGAATAATACATTTCATAGTCTAACCATGTCCTCCTACAAGAATAAGATGTATTTTGAGCCCCCTTCGATAAAAGCAGCCATCTGGAGTGGTGTGGCAAAAACTCCTTTACTGCCCATGTGCACATGTATCCTGCTGTTTCTCTCTAAATGTTTGCCTCTATTAGGGTAGGGCAGTATGAGAAAAATTCTAATAACATGGGAATTGTATATTAATTTATATATATTTATAGGACGCAAACAAAATATAAGTCTGGTGTCACTGCAAAAAACAGCTTTGCATTGTGTAATACCTGAGTTCAAAACAAAACTACTTCAATTAAAAAATAAATAATATCAACATTGAGCCATATTCAAAGTCATTGTATACACATCATTGCCATTATATTAACACAACAACTTGTGATGTTGTCAGCAACCGTAAACAACTAAAGTCAACTGAACTTGTTTGGGAACATTTGCACGGTAATGTCATATTATTATTATTATTTGCACTCGCACGTGTAAAAATAGCCACAGTATAACACAATCTCTCCTGGTCAATGCTTCATCCATCCCACAACATACCATCATACCACTAATCCTATCCTGTGTTCCTCCTCCTCCCTTGTCCCTTGGAATGTTGGTGTGTAATATTGGTAATTAACAGTAATCGTTATAAACAACCGAGGACTCCTAAGACCCTGTTCTCTACCTCCCTTCTGCTCCCCTCCACTCCAAAATCTCCTTGAGGGAACTAGTCTGTGAAACTTTCACCTCCCCTTCTTTTTGCTTAGAAGGAACTGGTCTTTGTTCAGCGGGAGAGGGACCCCTCCAATAGGCCCTGCCTCCCCTTCAAAGTTCCCCGTGGAGTATTGTTAAAACAAAGCAACCCCCCTCCCCTACCCCTACACACCCAGGGTCCTCTCTCTCTCTCTCTCTCTCTCTCTCTCTCTCTCTCTCTCTCTCTCTCTCTCTCTCTCTCTCTCTCTCTCTCTCTCTCTCTCTCCCTCCCTCCCTCCATCTATGCCCTGGCCCTTAAAACCAGGACACTTTGCATGAGAAAAAGCGATTAGTCTTCAGATGCTGTGATGACAATGGGGGAGTCTTTCAGGCCTGCCTGAAATTTGCTCATATAGTTAAGTCTCCTATTTTGTTTTTGTAAATAGGGACATTATTTATCTCAGGGAATAGGGAAGCAAAGGCTTTGACATTTACTTTTAAAGAATTCAAATGGGACAGAGAAGAGTGCAAAACATAGGGAAGAAGAGGCAAACATGAAAGGAGCTATACTTAGGGATTTAGGGAGAACACATGCCATGGCACACACTGTTTTTATCTTTCTACATATGAATCTGATATTAAGCTATACTCCCCTGGCCTTGTAACGCTTAGGGTTGAAGGTTAAGCCGTTAAAGTTGTAATTTTTTTCTTATTTAAAAACATGTATTATTTAATAATATTTATTTATGGAATGTTCTTACATATCATTTTTGATTTATTAATTGATACATTTAAATGGTTTAAGTTTTTTTTTATGTCTTTGTGAAAAAATGAAATGCTCTAAAAATCTTAACCATGTTCTTTTTTTAAAGTATTTACATAGTTTACATTTTACAGTTAACATTTGCTTCAACGTATTTTCATTTATTTATTCATTCATTCATTCATATCTGAAATGCCTAAAAATCTCAGAGCAGGAGACAAGACATCGATTACATGGAAGGACCATGTTATCTGTCCCCTCTATGTGTGTGTGTTTGGGTGTTTTCACTTTTGTTCAAAATACTTCACATCAAAGCCAAAACCATTTACACACAACCACTCTGTTACAACTCCTTAACACACCCTGACACCAAATGGGGAAGTACTTAGTTTTCTTGTTCCTGCACTTCACACAAAGGTTTACATATGGTTTTTACAGATGGCAAATTAAAGAGGCAAACCAAGAAGTTCTTGCCACCACACAATGTGTTTGTTTGCAGCTACCTACTTGAGTAAAGAAAACATTAGCTTTATCCATGACACACACACATACACACATCTATGCGAGTAGCACACTGCCTGACAAGACCAGCATGAATTTCTCTGGAAGTTGAGGCTGGTTTATGCTGGTTAACAGGCCTAATGGTTAAGCTAACATGCATGACAAGCTGAATATCTGCTTAAGAATAACATTTCTTGAGAACTTCTCTTTTTCTGGTGAATTTGCTTATTTTTTTCTGCCATTGCTAATGCTTCTCTAAAAGGGTAAATGACCAGGCTAATTCGCAGGTGAATTTTGAGTTTCCAAAAGCCAGCCTTGCCAGTGAAAAGTCTGTCACTCTCATACTTTGGTATGAACCTGCTCATTTCATGTGACAGCCTAAAAAGCTGTATTTGAATGAGAGAGAAAAATGTGAGAATGAAAAATAAAATATGAAAATGCAAGAAACAGAGCCCCAAAAGTATTTGGACACTTAAGCCACACTTAAAAACTAAAAGTCTTTATTTCAGAAGTAATATGATACATCTCATACTGGTATGATAGTTCATACCAAGTATTTATTTTTAAAGACAGACAGCACAAGCAGACTTTAAGTAAAACAGTTTTAAGTCATAAAGACATTAAAAGAAAGTAGCGAAAGTGTTTTTCTTCCATATTGTGACGAGTATCTGAGTGTAACGGATAATCAAAAATGAAGAACTAGAGTGGGGACTGGGTTCTATGCATCGGTTGCTGATTGAAAGTTGAGAAGGCAGTTGCACTCAAACATGGAGGCAGATGAACACAAGCTAGCAGAAAACGGGTTTAAGCAGACTTAATGACTGTAGAAGTCCTGCATGCATCAACAGAGAGAAGTCTGCCATTTTCGCCAGTAGGTCCAGTTACTATATTTTGAGGTTTTTTAACATGAAACATATACATGGACAAATTCCTTCACAATACGATATATAGAATGCATTTGGAAAAGGGTTAATTTTTACTGCATGCCGACTTTAAATGATCACACAATTTATTGCTTAAAATTAAGGTCACTTGGACACTTTCGGATTGCCAAATATTAGTGTAACATGTTCATAGTTAATGTGATGAATTACACACAGCTAGAACACCTCTATGAACTAGAGAAAAAAATTACTTCATGCTGGCACCAATTGATTAAAAATAATTGGGAAAAATGGCTTTGAAAAGTGAAGTTAGTTTAGAGAAAAGGTCTTGCTATGATATTTTGCATCTTATACAAAATGATATTCATACATTTTGTACATTCAAGTATGGCTTAAGTGTCCAAACATGTCCATATATTTTCAGAGGTAATAGTTAAAGATAAAATGGTAATGGAGATAAAGCAAAAAGAAAGAGAGAAAGGGCAACAGAAAGAAGAGAAGGAAGGGGTCGTCCTGACATAGAGGCAGATCTGAGGCATGCCCTGAAGGGATGACTGGGCCTGGGGATTAGAAGGGGGTGAAGAGAAAAGGAAAGAGAGAGAGCATGAGAGCAAGCCCCCTACAAAGCTAGAGACCCCCTCCACTGAGACACAAATATAGATGAACACTTTTGACGTGTCTCTACTTTTCCAAAACAGCTCAACTTCTGATCCGACGCGGCCCACAGCTCGAGAGCATCACCTCTTTTTCTCAATTACTCGCTTTCACTTGTTTCCCTTTCCTCTTTCTTACTCTTTGTGTCCATTTTATTTGATGTTGAACGTATCAAAGTTGAGAATCATCAAAGTGAGAGGTTTCAGTTGAAAGTACTGGCTTTTGGAAGCAGAGCGCCACAGTAGCGCACAACAAAGGTTTACGGGCAATTTTAGATCAGGTGCTGCTTGTTAGGGTCAAAAATGCTAAACATGGCCAAATACATTGGATAGGGGGAAAAAATGCATTTTACTCCAAGATATACAAATTTGACAACAGATCAGGGAGTTAGATTCTTGATTATGAGCAAAAAGCCTAGTTGTCACCTCAAGCTGCTACAGATCTATCATAACAAATCACTCAACCTAAAAAAAAATCAGCCCGACCTGGATTCCGAGACTTCAGACTCGCAAAAAAAAACTCTTAACTGCTGCACTACAAACCACAGCATGAAAAAAAAAGTCCTGAGAGCACTTCCAGGATAGCAATCTGCTATCGGCCTCGCAGAGGCACACAAATTTCCCATTCATTTGTTCCTTATTGGTTTGGACAATAAGCACAGTGCTATTCAAACCCACATTAGCATTTCAATGCCCCCCTGTTAGTCATCTCATTCCCACATGCACCTAATGACAGGTAGAGTTGCTTTAGGATGTTAAAGCACGCTGAGGGTGAAGGGTACAGGCATCCCTCTCCAACGTCGGGCCTAATCTGAGGGTTTTATGCACATTCCGTAAGTGAAAGGAGGGGGTGGGATGACATTGAGGATAATCGTATGTCATCTCCACTTGTTAATATTAGCTGGTGACACAGTGCGCTCAGTACAGCGGGAAAGAAAATGCGAGAGTGACCAGCTAACCTTCTGTTCTGAAATGCAGCCTTGCATATATGAGGTGTGATAAACTCCAGTTTGATGAGTGACTGATCAGATTAACTCTTTTTTAATCTGGTCTACTCTGCTCACGAGTGAGGGTGAATAAATCATGATTAGGCAAGTGTTTTTGCAAAATAACACCTGTTTGATCAAAGAATTGCACGCAAATATTTTTTGAATTATTTTTGATAATAGTATAAACATTCTACAGATTTTATGAAGTCTGTAATACATACTGAGCAAATGCAACAATAAACATTTACATTTAGGATATTTACAAAGCTCCAGTAAAATTCATATTCCAATAACCAAATCTATTTTTCTCTTTTAAACCAAAAAATAATATATATATTTTTAAATTTAGCTTTTTTATTAATTCCTGTTTTAATTATATAATATCTAGTATCATTTACTTTAAAAAATATATATATATATATTTATTTTTTTTTCTTTTTAAAGCAACATGGTACAAATTTGTTTCCAAAACATTGAAGCGTGAGATAAACACTGACTTGAAAGCTCATGCTGTGGATTTTCTTTCTAATCGCACTGAGGTCTGTGTCTTTTTAGAGAACAATGACTTATTATCATCACAGAGCTTGAATTGAAGAACTCGAATGAATGCTTATTTCATAACAACATTGAGTACAGGCTGAAAAAAATGCAGAACTATCTGTTATTGCCTACTGGTAAATTTGACATGAAAGACAAATTACAGATTGTGTGACATATTTCTCTATCCTGTTTGACATGTCATGCAAATTCATAGGTTACCGGACAGCCTAATAACTGACATAATTACAAAGAGTATAATATAACAAATTATTGATTGCATTTAAAATATGAGAAAATTTTACACACCTGACTTTTAGCATTTTATGTGTGCTGAATACAGCCTTGGGTCAACTATATACAGATTTCAATAGAGACAATTCACTAAGAAACAACTCTTGTACATAAAAGGCAAATGCAATAAATTAAAAAATAAAATGAAAAATAGAGAAGAAATGCATGTTATTGTAATAAACTATAATAGCTCTACAAAACAATATCATGTAATTAGCTACTGTTAATCAGTGCTAGCTTGCAAAAAAGGTAACATAAACGGTCAAAGTGTGACGAAACGTTTAACTGAACTGTGAATATAGAATTTTGAATGTGAGATTCTACGTCCTCCGTTAATCGCGCGCAGGTGTCAGGAGGGCTTTGGTGGGACACGGATGTTCTGAAGCTTCGTCGACAAACGACAAACAAGTCTTTCGTGGCATCAGTGTGTGGAAAGTTTTAAAAAGTTGAAAGCAAATATCTAGGCTGTGACACAAAAACTTTACACAACATCCAAACTGTAAATAATGATAATTTCGATTAATAACATCTAGGCTAATTAGCATTAGTCTTTTAAAATAAAGCATACGCATTTATTTCACTTAGGCTACTACCCTACCATTTGTATCCCTATGGAGAGCCGAAAACGTATTAGCTTCTACGTAGGCCTAATAATTGTCACACTTCTAAAAAAAAAAAAAATGTCATCATTCACATGAAATGTTTGTTTCTATCTATTTAATTATCGCGATTATTTCTGTAATTCATACTCCATTTTAACAGTCTCCAGATATGTTTTCTTAAATTTCGAAGTGAATATAAAAGAGCAATGAGCATGCAGTATATCACTGCAGGCTGAAACTAAGATTTTATTTGCGAAATTAATGCAGCAAATAAATGTAAGTTTTCAATTTTAACGTGTTCAATTTTAAAACACTCTCACGTAAATAGATTAGCCTTTATTTTACATAGTAGGCCTACCATCGCACATAATTATTTTAAAATGTTTGATCGACCTATTACATCAAAGAGCCACATTTATGTTTTCTAACACAATTATACAAGAAACATTCTTACGTTCTGCTTTCTGTTATTCAGGAAAACGGACGCTTATGCGGGACCCCAAACTTTTATTCAGAACTATTTCCACTAAAAATTCAAGCATTTGAGAATAGGCTATTTAAACTGTTGCAAGGACACATTGCCCTGAAACCAGTTGTACTGATGGGTCTAGTAATTTACAGATAGGTCTACCTATCAATGTTACAAGCATAGCCTAAATCAAATGGACATTTTCAAAACAAAAACAAAACAAAATATTAACAGACCAATAGTCTGTTTGGTAGCAATAGCAATAGCAAGTTTGACAATAAGTTACAACGTTTGTCAAACGGCTCTGCCGAACTTTCTATAAAGCAGAAAACTCTAATAAACAGCCACCGACCGCTGCCAATAATGTTTTCGTGGCTTTGTCCTATATTTCATGTAATCATTTGCACCAGACTGGAAGGAGTATCGCATTTCACATTTTACACGACTCTTCCCCCCTCTTCTTCGGTTCGCAAAACTTCATGGAACCAAAGAGGCTGAGAAAACTGTACATTAGCCTACTTCCACTTACTAGTTCAGCTGTTGTGAAACTTTTCTGTCCTCTCCTGGTAAGACTTTCTTCTCGCTCGCTTGCAGATGCTTGTTGCAGACAGACTCTTGGCTTCTTCACTTGAAACTCCAAAAACTGCTCTGCGGACTTTTTTTCTTTTTCCCCTCGTCTTCTCACTCTGTCCTATGTTCACTTTGCAGGAGCAGCCCAGTTCTGAACTAGCGCCCTGTCTTTTTGCCCATACCTTAAGTCTAAACACAAAAGTACAGCGACTCGTGAAACTTCTATACGTTTATCGCAATAAAGAGCGTAACGCAGAGTTTCTCGGGGAAAGAAGATTTGATTTGTTGAGCCTCAGCTACCCTTTCCCTGTGCCTGACTCCTCCCTTTCGGAGAGCAGACACACTACCTCTCCTCTTTTTCCTTCTGCCTCCTTTTCCCTCCCTCTCTCCTGGTATTATACCAGCGCTCCTTCCTGAGACGGTGCAGTCATTTTTGAAGAGGGAAAATGAAATGGTCACTTTAAAAGTAGACTATGATGTGCGCGTGATTATGTTAATTACAACTTTCAACTTGTAAGTGTAGGCTACTTTTTTATTTCTATATAAAATGTGTAACTGACACTGCAATGAAAAGTGATAACGAGAAAACATTCAAAAGGACAGCTTTAGACAGCTTTGTAAACTAAATGCTGTACGGGAGAAAATTACACAAGAAACTAAAACATAAAACATTCAAAGCTTGTTTAAAATGTTTCTTTAACATATTTGTCCAACATATATAAACTGAAGTTTTAAGCAAACCCTCCATAAGAACAGTAGCCTAGCCTAAGCAGCTTTGGGTGTTAACTCTTAAAAATAGGTTTTGGGGTTTATTCTTAATAATGCATTGAAAAATATATTAAGTAATGAACTTACATTCTTCACCAACAAGAACTTTGGGAGAAACAAATAAAACAATAAAAACTCATACAAAATAAAGTAATCTACACAAATGGTTCTACGCTGCCAAGCACAAATTCATTTGTATTCATTGTAATTTCTTATGTAAGAACTAAAAGATGATAAAAAAAACGAAACTTTCTTTGAGTTGTCCTGCATTTTAACATAACACACACAAAAAATATTGAGCAAATATTAATTTCACTGACTAAAATGTTTATATATATATATATATATATATATATATATATAAGGTTTTACGCTTAAACTATATAAGGAACATGGATATAATTTTAAAATTTAAATAATATAATTTTCCAAAGCTTCATAATCAGTGACCTCATCAAGAAAAACAAGAAATTTTGATTAATAAGAGGGTTAAACTTAGACATGTTTTACATTACATTGATTAATTGTCAAATTCTATACATTAATCATCATGCTTTGAAACAGGGATTCTTTTTAAGTACAGGAATTTAATAAATATTTTAGTATATTATCCTCTGACAACTGAAATAGTCTTTATATGTGTTTAAACAAAATCCTCATTTGTTGTCTGAAAATAAGAATCTGTAATGTCTTTCTAAGTTATTGTGATTATTCTCATTGCATTATTTCAATAGATCAGCCAGGTATACTCTGGAGGGGGAAAATGACAAGATTATAGAGTAGAAACTGTCTATGGGAAATAAGACTCAAAGTGAGACCATGATGTTCGCAAACATCGAAAGTAAAACTGTGCCTCCTGTAGGTTTATTCCTAATCAATATACATGATCAATATACAGGGAAATTAGGGTGTTAAAAAAGACCTTCTGGGCTCACCATCAATCAATGGGGCAGCAACTGTTTTTTTTCACAGTTGAAAATCACACTCTAATCTCTTAAACACAATCTGACTGCGTGTGTGGCCAACAAGTCAAGTCCAATAGAGTTCATTTTATGCTGTTCAAGCTATACTGATGTGTCTGTTAGAGAGAAAACCTTGATGTTTGCGCAGCAATGAAAATGTATTTACCCTTAAGACACTATTAATGCTGATCTCATATCACATAGTTCAAGTAAAATAAAATGGGCTTGCTATGATAGAAGCATGATATCATGCTCAAATTTAATGTTTCTGTGTCCTGGGTTTTTTAAGCTTTTCACTTAAATCCAAAGAAAACCAATATAGCACAACCAGTTAAGCAATGTAAAACAACCACTTAACCAATGTACCCTGCTTTAGATTTATAATTACCAAAAAGAAAGAGGGTGATGAAGAAAAAAAACATCAAAGCAAAACCATCTGACTAAGATTATCCATTACACATAACATCAAACATTTATATATGTAAGCTACAAAAGCCACATTAATGTGTGTTAATTTATGTATTAGGGACCATAAACTAATTAAGTTAATTCATAATTTAATAAAATTCTTATATTTTGAGTAATGTTTTCTGTCTCAAAGTGCATTTTATTAAACTAAATACCACTTCATATATTTAAAAGCAGATGGCGAATGAGTCTAGAAGGTCCGGACATGGATAAGACGATACACCTTTCTCCCTGTTATCGCTATCATCTGTTCTGCTGAAGTGAATGGAGCGACTGATATAGAGATGTAGGCAATCAGTCAGTGTTCTTTGTGAATATCTTTGAGAGAGATGGATGAGAGAGAGAGGGTTCACGGAGGAGAGGAGGAACGAGAGGAGGGGTAAGGCAGAGTGGGGATTGGGGGTGGTTATCTGCTCCCGAAAGTATTCTATCAAAGAGGAGTCGGATCCCGGGAATTGAGATTTTGCCTGGAGGCAAGTAACCGTTGGTCTCCCAAGAACATATTCCAAAGTTGGCCTCGAAGAGCCAAAGCACACATCAAAAGCAGCAGTGGTGCCAAAGCGGTTCTGGAGGAGAAAGAAAGGGGTACAGGTCCCTCCTTGGCCCCCTTTGAGCCCCTGATCTCACCCCAATTAAACAAGAATTCCTGACTATTCTAGACCTGACTCACATTGACATGGTGCACACCCTGAGACTAATGTACATTCAATAGTCATTTTACATTCACTTTTGGAGACACTTTTATAACAACAAAGTAGCTTACCGAACAATCAAGCTATGGTCCAATGACATATGTTTTAAAATATTTGTGTGTATGTGTGTTTTAAAATTTCTGCATGCACCACACTTTGAATTAGAAAAATATCATAATATCATAAAAAATGTATGTATCAGTTTGGTTAAAAAAATAATTATAAGAAATTATAATTTATGATTCTACCAAAGGATTTGGTCAAACCAACTGTTCCCTGTGTTGTGGTGTGGACTTTTAGTTTGTTCTCTTGATTTCCTGTGCCAGTTTTCTAGTCCCTTTGTTGATTTGTTTTCTTTGATTGTCTCTCAGGTGTGGTAAATAGCCCTTGTTTTTCCCATGTTGTATGTCAGGTCATGTCCTTATATGTCTGTTTGTGACATGTCGTGTTCTGGTTTTTGCTCCTTGTGTTCTGTGTTTTTTTGGTAATAAATCGAGTTTCACATTAACAAACTAACATGTAGTAACCTGCTTACTATAGTACTAACAGTAAATTATGCACAATTACAACTAACCCTAAACCAAACCTTAACTATTACTCTAAAGTAAGTACAATGTAACTATGTCACCTTAAAATAAAGTGTAACCATAAATTGTAATCTACATTTGGCTTCGGCTCTCTTTCCTGTTTCTGAGTTTTACCTCGCATGACACCAACACACTCTCACAACAACTTGCAATAATTTATACATCATAATATATTGTACAACTTGCCTTGTACAAAATGGTGTGACATTTATAGTTGTTTTTTCATATTAAATCATGGTTAGGTTTAGGTTTGTGTCATGTAATCCAACTTGATTTCGTATAAACCATTACAGCCTTTGGCTTGCTTAGTTGAGGTTTAAAAAATACTAAAAATACTGCATGAACGGTTTGACAGCACTGACACTATTGGATGAGAACGAAAAAAATGGAACTGAATTGAGCTGGATAATGACGGAGCTGCTTTATAGGTGAATCGACTTTGTTTCATTGATTAATTTTCAATTGATTAATTTTGCAACACTGACACTTATTGAAGTGAATTTATTTCATTCCAATAAGATTTAAATATACATTTAGCTGACTCAAACTGAATAACAACAGTATTGTTTGTTGTGGAGCTGCTTATTGCTAAATTGAAATCATTTCATAATTGATGAAATTTAAGCCCGGTTTTCACCTAGTATTAAGATTAATTTTGGTCGATCGGATTACAAGTGGACAGCGCTAAATACAGGTGTAAACTGGGTCTAAAACATTTTGATCTTGTCCACTTTCAACTATTTCAAGAAGTAGTCGAAAACACATTTGACCGCATTGCTTTCGTAGTGTAAACGCTCATGTGTTCGAATGTGTTTGAATAGCCGCAAAAGTCTGCCTACTTCTAACACACACTCACTGCGTTCGGAGTGGTCTTGCGGCTGTCAAGGCTGAAACAAAAGCTGCTGCTCTCTGTATGTTTTCCCGTCCTCTCCAGGCACGTTCATATGTAAATTGCATGAGCTTATTTTGTCCATTAGATCTAAAGATCAGGGGGGTAAATACATTTACCCACCCATAGGCCCTGAGCGACAATAATGGCTTACACTCTATGAATGTCTTGAAACACTATGTACTTACGTCAAAAAAATTGTTAGGAACAATGCACTTATTGTGTTCATGTTGTATTACAAAACAATTTTATGGGCAAAGTTAGGGCAAGTTTTATGGTAAGGGTATGGCTAACGTAGGGTGGGTTAGGAGTTGGGTCAACAGTGTAATTATAGATGTAATTACAGAAATGAATTGCATGTGTAATTACATGCAGATATGTTTTAAATATAAGTACAATGTAAAAACACGTATTTACACAATAAGTGCATTGTGTCCAATGATTCATTTAAATGTTAGTATATACTAGTTAAAACACTTAATTATAAAGTGGGTAACAATAAAGTGGGTCCTCTCATGCTTTCTAAATACACACAAAAATCTCCCAGGAAGGCATTTATTGAAGCTGAAAAAAATCTGCAAAATCACTGGATATTTGCCACACAAGTTAGCATAAGCGACTTAAAAAAAGTGACTTAGCATACATACTATAAAAATATTATAGAATCTTTTACATAATCCTTCCTATGCTGCTTTGAATCAAACTGTATTGTAAAAAGTGTATGCTGTCCTCAGTATATGTTCTGTATATAACTTGGCAGCCAGATAAACTCTTCCATGACATCAAGACTCTGAAGACAGTTGGCTCCTTGTCCATAGGTTTATTGATGTCGCGAGGAAATGTGAAACTGAAACATACATAGAAAAAATCAGCACAATAATCAGCTTGCCCTTTAAAGGGACACTTCACACATTTGCATTATGCTTTGTATCGTTAGAAACCCAGTCATATTTTTGAATGGTCGTGCATTATTCCCTGAGACGGGAGAAATAAGGATTTCAGTGTTGCAGTTCCTGCTTATAATGATGTAAAAATCGTCATTTTGCGTCATTCTAAGCAGGAAGTCCCATATCTTTGTAGAGGGGTTGGGACTACAAACATTCGTTCCTCATTTTTCCAGGGGGTGGGACCCACTCACACTACAGACCTATTACAGACCAGTGGGTGGGACTTCACGTTCTGAAACTAAAAACAATATCCTCCATCTTGTTTGGAAGCTAAGCTATCAGGCACTGTGGAGCCAGATATGTAGTTACGACAATGGCGAAAGCTACTCAATATGATATGGAAGAAGAGGATTATGAAAGTCTGATGCTCGAATCAGATGTTCGTGGCTACTTTTACGAGCCGCAATATAGCAAAGAGCAGCTGAGGCTGATGGAGGAACATGAGGCAGAAGACCTGCCTGTCGCAGACGAGTAGCCCAGACTGGCTCGAGCTGGTGGTGCCTGTGCTCTCACTGTGCGCCTACGGACACAGAGATAGAGTCCGTCTGCTGCAAAGAATTTCAACAATGGCAATTTCTCCTGGACGAAATTTCTGAATCAGACGAGGACACGGACATTTGTGATGTGAACCATCCTAGTTTCGTACCGCATATGTTCTGACTGAACAGCCCGGTATCATGCAATAATTCACCATTTCGAAAGAAATACAAACGAGGAGTAATTCACTAATGAGTTTCCAAACTAACTAGAAATTTTGTGTGAAATGAATTTCAAGCTCTGGTGGTAGCTAGTCTTGTAGATGGAAGAGTGATTTCTCTGATAGGCAGATACCTCATAGGCGCAGTTCTGGATTAGTGGGAGTAGCTTGCGGAGCTTTGCAATGTGGTGCATTGTGGGAGTTGTTATCTTTCATACAAATGCGCCCTAAAGTTACTTTCTGTCTTTCGTCGGTCAAGAAGGCACCAAATTAGAAATTTATTTTACATTTTGACTACATATATGACCCACTTTCAATAAAGATTAATGTTCCCATGGGTGAAATGCTCCTTTAACATGTACAGATATACCAACTCAGATTATATGAATTAAATCCCTGTGTTTTACTGTTATGAACTTTATGTATTTAGTAGACATTTCTAAATATTATATATGGCATCATATTTAAACCTGTAGTCAATCACTTATTTATCTGTAACATGGACTTTCAACGGTACTACAGTCTAGGAAGAGTACAAACATGAGCATATTATATTACATCAGCACAATAGTAATGTATTTGGTAAATTACAGAATTCTAACTGTCAACTTTATAGAATATAACACAGTCCCCAAATAATTATCTGCGATTGTAGATATTGTTAAGAACAATCAATACATGCCCACGATGCTACAAAAGGCATACGATGTATGCAGATGTCACAGGATTAGTTCAGATACAATAAACATACGGGCCGTTTCTCAATATGCGTTCTTGTCTGTACTTGTGTTCTTGTGGACTTGTGAAACGTCATCAGTCGCTGCCCAAGTACTGTCTCAATACACAAGTTTGCATTTTGGCAAGAACGGTTAAAAATCCCGGAAGTGTTCTTGACACGCCCATTTTACCGAGGATGCATCGGTTGGTAACTTGTGTGAACTTGACGGCAGAAATATCCCAGCATTCATTTCGGCATTCAAGGAAGGAGCGGGGAGCAGAAAGGCAGAACAACAGTAAGTCGTTTTTCTACAATTTCGTATGCTATTTCATCACTAAATTCACTTCTGAGAACATTTGATGCGAGAAATCTACTGTGTAGATTTCAAATATTGCCATTTTTACGAAAATTTATGGCGAATCGAAAATATGCTCAAACATTTTCGGTAGTGAAGAATCTTCATAAGCGCACGCGGGTGTAGCTAGCGAGCCAACCAGCCAGTCATGCTAAAAACCTGGCTGTTATCATCAATAATTCTTGTTATGTTTGGGTACTGAAGACGGCGCTGTGCGGGGGTATTGCGCAATACCAGCAAGAACACATCGCCTCAAACTGTCATCAGCGTTCTGTGTGCTCGTCACCTTGTAAGTTCATTCTTCCAAGAACAACTAGCAAGAGCGTTCTCCCCAAGAACACAAGTCCTTTCTTTGCATTCTTGGTTTTGAGAAACGGCCACTGCTCTCTGTTCCATGCTCAATTACTTCCTGATTAATGGTCACATGACATGACTTCTTATTGAAACCTAAGATTCTTAAAGGGACCATGGCCAAATAAAAGAGAAAACAAAGGATCACTTGAAGAATGGAAACTAGACTTTTAACATATTATGTGATAACGAAACACTCCCACGCCTGATGTGCTTACACATCACTCTACAAATTCTATTTCACGAGTTCACACTTACAAATAAGTCAGATGGAAAATTATATGCGTATTTGGCCCAAACCCAGAGTACTACCCCGTATTTCTGGTTGTGGTAGGAACAAACCAAGAGTGAGTAGTCGGGATTGGCTCGGACCCAGAGTAATCCCTCGTATTCCTGGCTGTGGTAAGAACAAGCCAAAAGTCGGGATGTTGGAGGGATGCTGAGAAACTGACGAGGAATGTAGGTGAGTCTATATACAGTATATATAGGCTTCCTCTCATGCTGATGGGATAGAAATGGTAACTACTGATGACACATTGATTGGATTGATCATTTCAACGTGCTACTCCTGAATTTAGGTAAAGTGTAAATTGCACGTTACATTTTTCACGAAGATAATGCAATGTGCTTATTAAACATAAAGATAAGAACCGCTCACCATTGTTTTTTATGTTTTTTATACCAAAATGCTGAATATAATATGAAAAGTTGGTACTTTTTACAGTGGTTTTAAGCACTCCCTCTCCCTTCCACTAGGCTGGACGTGACGTCATAAAAGGGACTCCAAGCCTAGAGTTACCGTTAGTCTAACGGCAAGTAGGCTAGCAGTTATGCGCTAGCCTAACTAGGCTAACGCTAGCCTTTTCTTGCATATGCGCTGTTTCTTGCATATGCGGATGCGTGTGCGGTTTGTGTTTGTGTTTGGATCTCCGTCGAATTTATTCATAAATCCTTGATTTTCTTCTTTACCACTCATTTATAAACAAGCACTTTCTATTTTTATAGCATGTGAACTTATCTTCGATACTTTTCCTTATAAAAAACAATCGGATTGCTTTGATTTCACTACTTAGATCCAACTTTCCGAATCTCCTTTACTAGCCTTTAGCCCGCTAGCATCGCACGCGTGGCCTCTTTCCTATTGATCGTCTCATTTACACCCGTTTCACTGAAAGGATACGGGTTATATCCAGGATTTCAGTCCTAAATTAGTAGTGATATTGGTAGTATCACAAATAATTTCATGTTCATCTGTTATAATGGCGAATATATCGGATGTGTGTCTAACGTTACCTCTGAGTGCAGGTGAGGACACATTCAAGCTGCATACGGTGCTGTTGGAGCTGGAGTCCGTGGAGAAGCAGATCCGTGGTCTGCTAGAGAGGCAAGCCGAGCTGCGAGATCGGCGATCAGTGCTTGAAACATCACGCACCGATGCTCACAAGTCAGTGGTTAGTAACTTTTTGACTCCGACCTGGTCTACTCCGTGTGCTTCTCTGCACAGGACGCAAGCACCCAGGACGCGATCATCCCTGGCTTCATTCACTCCGGCACCGACCCTGGGTGATCCCTCAGCGGAAGACACGAGCCAGGAACAGACCAAGAACCTCTCCGCCTCTCCCGGTCTTCGAGATCTCATCCGGAACCGCTTCTCCCCTCTTTGCGAGTCGGAACGCGACGACGCCGGGATCATCGGCAGTTCCATCGTCCGTCATGTCCCTGCTACCTCAGGTAAGGGTAAGGTGCGCACTCACTGCTTTCCTGGTGCTTGTCTTCTAGATGTTGGTGCACATGTTCCCGAGATCCTGAAAGGTGACGAGCGCGTCGGAGCTTTTGTGCTGCACGCGGGAGTGAACGACATCAGGCTGCGGCAGACGGAGGTTCTGAAGAAGGACTACAGGAGCCTGATCGAGACGGTACGCAGCACATCGCCTGAAGCAGCGATCATCGTGTCTGGACCGCTTTCCACGTACCAACAAGGACAGGAAAGGTTCAGTAGATTATTTGCACTAAATGAATGGTTAATGTCATTGTGTAATGAACAGAAACTGCTCTTTGTAAATAATTGGAATCTGTTCAGGGAGCGACCTAGGCTCTACCGTGCTGATGGCCTGCACCCCAGCAGAATCAGAGTGGCTGTTCTGTCGGACAACATCTCCAAGACGTTACACACCATATGGCTAGTAAGTCAAAGTCCAAATCACAGTCTTTGCTGTCCCAACTTAACTGATATAAGTAGTGTAGAACATTATATAGAAACTGTGTCTATTCCTCGTTTAGTGAGGCCAAACAATAAATCTACTGTAGGATCTAGGAAAAATGTTATTGTAATTAAACCAGAAAATCTCAAAATCAGTGAACAAAAACAATTTCTAAATCTAGGTCTTCTAAACATTAGATCGCTCACACCTAAGGCGGTTATTGTAAATGAAATGGTCACAGATAATAGTTTCAATGTATTTTGCCTTACTGAAACCAAATGATTATTTCGGTCTAAATGAGTTTACTCCACCAGGATACTGTTATAAGCATGAGCCCCGTCTGATCGGTCGTGGCGGCGGTGTTGCAACAATCTATAGAGATATTCTAAATGTTACTCAGAAAACAGGTCACAGGTTTAATTCGTTTGAAGTACTTGAGCTAAATGTTACGCTCTTAGATGTAAGAAAGAAATCCCTATTATCTCTAGCCTTGGCTACTGTGTAAAGACCTCCAGGGCCCTATGCTGATTTCCTAAAAGAGTTTGCAGACTTTCTCTCAGATCTATTGGTCAATGTCGATAAAGCAATAGTTGTTGGAGATTTTAACATTCACGTAGTTAACACAAATGATGTGTTAGGGGCTGCGTTTACAGATTTATTAAACTCCTTTGGGGTCAAGCAAAACGTCAGTGGTCCCACTCATCGTCTAAAACATACACTAGATTTAATTATATCATATGGAACCAATCCAACCGATATATATATTGTACCGCAAAGTGATGATGTCACTGATCATTACATGATAACTTGCATAATACGTACTGCTGAAATTTGTCATGTTGCGCCACGTTATCGACCAGGCAGAACAATCATTCCAACCACTATAAATAGATTCTCAAATAGCTTACCTGATCTATCTCAGCTGCTCAGTGAACCCAAACAAACAGATGAACTAGAGGAAATGACTAGCAGTTTGAGCACCATTTTCTCTAGTACACTAGAAATTGTTGCACCAATTAGATTAAAAAAGGTTAGAGAGAAAACTAAAGCACCATGGTACAACAGCGCTACGCATGTTACCAAGAGAGAAACTCGTAACTTAGAGCGTAAATGGAAACAAACTAATTTAGAGGTCTTTAGAATCGCGTGGAAAGACAGTATGTCACGTTATAAAAAGGCTCTAAAAGCAGCCAGGGCTGAGCATCTCCGCAAACTAATAGAAAATAACCAAAATAATCCAAGGTTTTTATTCAACACCGTAGCTAGACTAACAAATAAACACACATCACCAGAGCAAAATATTCCTTTACAGTATAGTAGTAATGATTTTAGGAATTTCTTCAATGAGAAAATAGAAAGCATCAGAAACACAATTGTAAATGTACAATCTTTTATGGTGTCTTATGATTCAGCCTCAATCATCGCCCCTCAAGAACAACTACAACGCTTTACAACTATAGGACAGCAAGAGTTAAATAAACTTATCATTGCATCTAAACCAACAACATGTTTATTAGATCAAATACCCACTAAACTACTGAAAGAAGTGTTACCTGTAGTGGAAGAGCCTCTTCTCAATATTATTAACTCATCTTTATCTTTAGGTCATGTTCCAAGAATATTCAAACTGGCAGTAATAAAACCTCTCATTAAGAAACCACAATTAGATCCAAATAACCTAACAAATTACATACCCATTTCAAATCTTCCATTTATGTCTAAAATACTAGAAAAAGTTGTGTCCGCTCAATTGTGCTCTTTCTTGCAAGAAAATTATATCTATGAAAAATTTCAGTCAGGATTCAGACCGCATCATAGCACAGAAACTGCGCTAGTTAAAATTACAAATGATTTACTTTTAGCTTCTGACCAAGGCTGTATCTCAATACTAGTTCTACTCGATCTTAGCACTGCGTTCGACACTATAGATAATAAAATACTCTTGGATCAACTACAAAACTACACTGGTGTTCAGGGACAGGCATTAAGCTGGTTTAGATCGTACTTATCAGACCGTTATCATTTTGTCTGTTTAAATGGGGAAAAATAACGTCAGTAGACTATGGAGTGCCGCAAGGATCGGTGTTAGGCCCTCTGCTATTCTCAATATATATGCTGCCACTTGTTAATATTATAAGAAAACATGAAATTAATTTCCACTGTTATGCTGATGACACTCAATTATATATTTCATCACGACCAGATGAAAACACTAACTCATCTAAATTGACAGAGTGTCTCAAAGATATAAAATGCTGGATGACGTGTAATTTCCTGCTATTAAATTCAGATAAAACGGAGGTATTACTTATTGGTCCTGTTACTTTATCCACTACAGTAAAATACCTGGGTGTTATACTAGATCACAACAAATCTTTCGAAAATCATATTTCATATGTTACAAGAACAGTCTTTTTTCACCTTAGAAAAATTGCTAAGCTACGTAACATGCTATCTGTTTCTGATACAGAAAAGTTAGTTCATGCATTCATGACCTCGAGACTAGATTACTGTAATGCTTTATTAGCTGGCTGTCCTGCATCCTCAATAAACAAGCTACAGTTAGTGCAAAATGCAGCAGCTAGAGTTCTTACTAGGTCAAGAAAATATGATCATATAACACCAATTTTATCATCTCTACACTGGTTACCTATTAAGTTCCGTATCAATTACAAAGTATTACTACTGACCTATAAAGCCCTAAATGGTTTAGCTCCTGTGTATTTAATGGACCTTCTATCGCCCTACAATCCATCGCATTCTTTAAGATCACTAAATTCAAAGCTTCTGGTCATTCCTAGGATATCTAAGTCCACTAAAGGAGTGAGTGCGTTCTCGCATTTAGCTCCTAAACTCTGGAATAGCCTTCCTGAAATTGTTCGAGGCTCAGACTCGCTGTCCCAGTTTAAAACTAGATTAAAGACGCATCTTTTTAGCCAAGCATTCACATAAGGCTTACCTTTTATACCACTGTTGAATCAGATCGAATGCATTAATATTATGAACAGCAGCTATGCTAATTATCTCCCATCTGCTCTTCTGCTGTTATCTCGGGATGCTAGCGTTTTTTAGCTCCAGTTTGTATCCAGCCTCTCACGGAGACTTCAGATCCCCCAACACATGCGATGAGATGACTAAACGCCTGTGAAGAGACGACTCGACGCCTGTGAAGAGATGACTCAACGCAGGCGATATGTTATGCCCTAAATTACTACATGATTAACTAACTGTATTTTTTCTATGTATATTTCTGAAATGCACTTTCTGTAAAGCTGCTTTGAAACAATATGTATTGTGAAAAGCGCTATACAAAAAATTTGAATTGATTTGAATTGAATTATATTGGAGACCATACCTCAGCTAGCAAAAATGGTGTTGATAAATGAAATAACTCAACAGTAAACATACTCGTGTGTGCTGGCTTCAAGAGGACCGTGATCCTGCCTGGAATGAGAGTAAGCTATTTCGCAAAACAAACGGGTTCAGGTAGCATGCCTCAAAACCAGGATGCTGCGTGAGGCACGTGTCGAGCTGCTCCACTAAACTCCAAAACGTGTTCACTTTACGGCAGCACATACTCTCCACTGCTGATTCCACTGGGTGGCATAACCCACACAAACACATGTCAAACACAGCGATATGGACATCGATCTCTATATTTCTTTTTGACAATAAGCATCGCTAATTAGTTGCGATTTAGCACACGCAATATCGCGTTCTGTCTGCAGATGCCAGCAAAAGCACCATTGTGCCTGTGCAATGTGTGCATCTCTACAGCTCTGATTAGGACTACTAACACCATGCAAGTAAATAATGTCTTTAGTCATTGTCCCTCCTTGCTATTCTACATGACGACAAGATTTTTAAAAAAAAGACTTTGGCTTGTTCCCTAATGTTATCCGGGTTAGCACCAGGTTAACCTAGGCTAGCTCTAGCTAATCACCAGTAAACTCCACTCAGTTTCCTCACACCAAGCATTGATAACTCTTTGAGGGCGATGATTTCTGGCAATTTCCTACCCTCTCTCACGCCTGACTGGTTCAAAATTGTCCATAGTCAAGCCACAAACAGTAGGAATCTAGCAGAGTATGGGTTGCTACTCCCTCTTATGACGTCATCACCCAGTTACGGTAAAAAACATGCTAACGTTGAAGAAACCCCAATAAATGTTATTTTAAAGCATTTTAAGACAGAAATGTTTAAATATATTGATATGTATGTATATATACATATATATAATATATTGATATATATGTATATAAATATATATTGAGCACTTTAATTTACACATTAATTGGTTGTGGTGGTTAACCTGCAATTTACACTTTAAAGAAACATAATTTCACGAGTTCACACTTACAAATAAGTCAGATGGAAAATTATATGCGTATTTGGCGTGCTGTCCGAGGAGAGGGCTCCGAGCTCGGTATTTGGCCCAAACCCAGAGTACTCCCCAAGAAGATGCAAACTAATGCCGACAGCAGCCGGAAAATGATGTTGCTCTTCCCCCAATAAATGGCAGAGCGCAAAGCTGAAGGTGTGACGATCATAGTGAGAGAGTAAGTTATTGGATTGAGTGGGCTTCTTGTGTCATCGGATGAGCTTCTGATGGTCTTGAAATCCGCAGGGAGAGCCTCGTTGGTAGTTGGCTGTGAACGGTTGCAAGTAGGTGAGCTCCTGCGGGGGCAGGAGATATAACATAGCTATGGGAGTTAAGTCTGGGTTATATCAAGAAATATAGGGGCTCCTGCGGGAGCGGAAGAGATGGCATTGTGCCCGGCAGAGGGAACAAAGGTGGAACAAAACTTGCTTTAGCTAATATTTCCTAACTATCCAATGGACCTGTTAGACTTGGAGTTGAGCCCCTGCAGGAGAGGATGAGATAATGCTACAGTGGTAGTAAAACGAGTTTGGATGGAGTAACTGAGCTCCTCCGGGAGCGAGGTGGATGATGCTGTTGTGTAAAACGATTTTTGAAGAAATTATCACTGCTGCGGTCGTGGGAATAGTTTTCAAAAGAACTCCTGCGGGACCACAGGGAAATATCATAGGTGTGTCATTGGAGAAGTTTGCCAGAAAACTGAACTTCTGTGGGAGCGTAGAGGAACAATCACTGCTGCGGCAGTGGAGATAGTTTTCTAGAGAAACTCAGTTCCTGCGGGAGCATTGAGGAACGTAACTGCTGCGGCAGTTGAGAAATTTCAAAGAACTGGGGTCCTGCGGGAGCATGAAGGAACATCACTGCTGCAAAGTTATGGCATTTTTCAAAGAACTGAGCTCCTGCGGGAGTGTGAAGGAACAATCACTCGTGTGGCAGTGGAAATAGTTTTCCCAGGAATTGAGCCCCTGCGGAAGACGGGGAGATTTTTTTGTTTATTGCTGCAGCAGTGTCTGCATTTAGATGGAGAGGCGGAACTTTCGTATGATGTAGTATTGTTGTTATGGCGGTTAGATGGTGAAGCTGGTTCCTGCGGGAGCTGCGAGGGTGGATGCTGTTGCGGCAGTTTAGAATGGAGATATTTCCACTATTTATTGGATTGATGGTGTTAATGAGGTGAATAAGGTGGGCCTGTAGTTTGGGTGTATGGTGTACTCCTGAAAGCTTCTAATGACCATCGTCCGAGTATTTGGATCTGTTGCTGGGAAAGTCCTTTTTGGGCAGCTGTGGTTGCTGCATCTATGTGGAATGAATGGCTAGAAATGTGCTCCGCTGGGATGACGGATTGGATCAATATGGACTTGAGGTGTTTTTGGAACCAGGAATGGGTGAGGGAGATATTGGAATCGTCTGTGAAAAGTGGGTCGGATGGGGTTTTGGCCTGTGAGCTTCTGAAAAGGAGGTAGGCTCGGAGGGATTGGTATGGTTGGATTGGAGACTGGAAATTGAAAATGTAGAAGAAGTGGCCTTTCTTTGTCTGGTCTGTCTTTTATTTGTTTTAAGAAGTATGAGATGGTTTTGTTGTCGCGCACAGATAGATCTGAGATTGTGGGATGGATTTTTTGATTGAAGCTGGACGTGATGGTGAGTTCTGAGCATCTGAGGAAACCGAAAAAAGGCAAAATGAACATTATGTCAAGGGTGTGGGCGGTGTTGATGGAGTGGTAATCTCTGGGCGGGTGGGTTGAGTTCTTTGGATTCCTTTAATAAGCACGGATGTTTGTGAATTTTCTATTTCTGGGGAGGGTGAACCGAAAATAAGTTTGCGGGAAAATTGGATTCCGCTTAGGTAACCCTTGATGGAGCTGACTTGGAATTTCTTGGTGCTGTTGAGATGAGAAATGAATGCAGTGATGGTGAGCAGGGAAAAATCAGGAAGAAACAGGTTGTAGGTGGAGTGGAAAGACTTAAAACTCTTCCATGCTGTTAGATAGGTTTGTAGGGTTCTAAGGGAAATGGCTTGGAGAATTGTATTGAGAGAGGCGTCAAAGAGGAGTTTCAGTGGTTTATGGGAATATCAGCTCTGAATAGTGAGGTACTGGGGTTGGGAATGGGTCAGCCTCTGGTGCCAGCATCCTGAATTTCTGGAACGCAAAACGAGAGAGTGAGTCATTTTGAACCTGGGATATGTTGTACAATTATGATGAATTGGTCGCAGGCTGAAATCCAGATCAAGTGTCTTAGGAGAGGCATTAGTGCAGGGGAATGTGAACGGCCTTTGTTTATGCAATGCACGGTTGCTTCATTGTCACAATGCACTAAAATGCTGTTGGTGGACCATTCTTTCCCCCCACAGGAGGCCTGCTATGACCCAAGGGTACAACTCAGTTATTGCTGAGGATGTTAGTGCCTGCGATGGGTCTAACAGCTGGGTTGGGGGTTACACTCCAAATGGGGGCAGGTACCATTGTTCTTCTTTATCACTCAGAGGAGTGAGATTTAAACATCTTCTCCATAAGCTGAAGAAGTGATCTCTCACTTCAGGCTTCCTTTCAAAGTTGCGTTTTAGAGACATAAGACGTTTGCTCTCGTACTCCACTAGTACTCCCACCGGGACGGACTGTGTTGCCGGCTCACACACCTGGTCAGACTTCTCGCCAGGTTCGGACTCCAGGGCAATGGTCAGCTCAGGCCATTCTTCTGGCTCATTTATCGCGGCAGGCTCAGGCTCCACGTCTGTGGTGGGCTCAGGCATGATGTCCATGGGGGGCATGGCTGATGGCTGGCTGGGCTCTATGATGTCCACTTGTGGATTTGGGGCAGGGGTGGCTGGAATGGGCAAGGAGCAGGCTCGTTTTAAAAACGTCCCGGTCTACTGACATTTGTTATGACATCCGCAACAAACATTCCAATACTCATGATAACTTTAGTTTAGACCTGAACGATTATCACAAAAATCATAATTGCCGATTATTCCCTTGAAATTGTAATTGCGATTATTAATTACGATTATCACAATTTACATTGGATATATATAGGCGTATTATAATACATGTTTACACAAAAATTGTTAACACACACACACAAGTACTGTCCCCCTTTACTTAACATACACATCAATTGTAAGAATGACTAATAGTAAAGACTACTAATAGATAAACATTAGGACTATGCTATGCTAAAGCAATTAAATAGCAGTCCCAAACTAGTTTTTGTTAATACATTGTTGATATGAGCCACCACAGTCATTTAAAAATATAAAAAATAACACAAAGTGAAAATAAAGTGGCATTTTGGGGTTATGGAAACGACAGTTACCATGGTGAATACACAATACTAACAAGAACTGTTAATGAAACAGCTCCTGGTGAATAGAATGAAAATCATACCTGCATGCAAATCCTTCTCAGCTAACACGTGATTTATTGGTATTTTACTTTTATTTCGTGACTTACTAATTTACATTGTAACGATGTTGCATACTCGTAGTTTCTTTTGCACTTTATACAGTGAAGCGATACACAGCGCGCACCGTCGCATTTGCGCGTGCAATTGAAGAGTGCGCGCTACGAGCACAGTATAACGGGACAGGACAGTAAAGTCCGTTTTTCTGAGGTGAAAGTCTTTTTATTTCAGTGTAAACTTACGTCACTGCCTGGTATGTCATATTGTGCTGGGTTTTCTGAAGTAGTCGTGCTTCGCCTCTCATAACATAATTATGCTCTAAACACACACACGCAGAGTGGATTTTCTTTTGTAATCGCTGCTTTGAACGATTACGTAATTGTGGCATACGTAATCGTAATCGCGATTAGAATTTCGATTAATTGTGCAGCCCTACTTTGGTTAACTCTACAATAAGTAAATCCACCTGACAAGCTAATTGTTTGTTTACTGTGCTCACGTGCTATAGTCGTGTTGGTGAAGTTTGTTCGTGTTTGTGTTGCATGTTGAAATGAATGAATTCCAAGATGTGCATTATTTGATGGGTTCATTTAATCTTTCTCACTGCTTACATTACCACGGCATTCATTCACAGTACACAAAAACTCTGCGTGCGTTTAAAGCACTACCAAAAACTGTTTTATTGTTTCTACTCCACACCCGCACCTCTCTTCCGTGGGCGCCCGCTCCTGTAGGATCGCTAAAACAACATGCCTGCTTGAGCATCACTCACTATAAATTAAGCAGGGTCTTATGCATTTGCACCAACATTGATTTAAACACATTTCCTGCATTAACCCCATCATGAATTTAGAATACATACGAACTAAGTGAACAATAAAAATAAAATAAAGACATATGGGGGGTACTCTCTCTCTAAACATTAACATTAACATTACAGGGAATGAGCCCCGCACTCTCTCCCCTCCAAAATGAATGCTGTCTCAGCATTCCAAAGTTCCCAGAGTCTCTGTTCTCAACACTAGAGTAGAAGTACATAAGGGACTATGGGACTCTCTATACTTGATGCTAATTAGTCTTGAAACTGTCTTTACATGACATCTATCTCCCATTTCATGTCATCTGCTGAAGTAGACACCACTGGCCACATGATGTCTGAAACATTGCTCCGTCATGGGACGGGCCACGCATCAAGTGCTGAAAGGTCGCAACCCTAAACATACTCTATGCTCTATACATAGACCCACATATATGTTGTTTTGACTGTATCATCATATTTTAGCAATCTATGTGCCAATGTCTGTTTACTGGTACTTTATGTGTTTTAACTAAAACATAATCCCATGACCTTTTTCTTCATTATAAACTTATGAACTGTGTTTTTACTACATCACATAGCAACTATGAAATGAAATGACTCTATGTGTAATAGCGGGTATGCCTAATGTATCTTATGTCAGAATTGTTGGTGGGTGCCTTTGTCTGAAAGGATACTTTCTTTGTGGCAGGTGAGTTGCTGCTGGGCTGGCGTCGTCTGCCTCATCGGATGATGTCTCCTGTCCCCCTTCTGCCATCTCATTTTCATCCTCCAATTCATCTGCAGCCTTCTCTGAGATTCTGTCCTCTTCATTGCACGGGCAGTGCATGCTCGCAATCTGGCTCTTGGTCCAATTCTCCTTCCGTTGCCCTTAATCGGAACTCATCCTCCTCAGCTCTTGGTCGGCTTTTTTTCTCTGCATGTTGCTTTATCGGCAATGTCGTCAAGCCTCTCCAGTCATCCTTGTCCTCGGAATCCTCTTCTGTCTCAGCATCCACTTGATGTCAGTCCTTTTTCTCCTTTGCCACTGACACTTTCCTCCTTAATCGTGTTTTACTCCTGTTCAGCTAGACATTGTCAACAGGTAGGAAGTCGCAAGGCAGCATCAAGTTTCAGTGTAGGACCCTCTCTTCCCCTGGGCCACGTTCTGGCTTAACCACATTCACTGGGCCGTCTTCATACTTCCTTTCTGTCACAACATGCACTCGATCCTCCCAGTATGACCGGAGTTTCCCCGGACCATCTCTTTCTCCACGATTCCTCACCAAAACTTCCTGGCTGGAGCTCTGCTCCATATATCTTCTTGGCGTAGCCTTGTTTTGCTCTCCTCTGCTTTTCTGAACTGTCATTGATGCCAATTCATATGCCTCTTTCATGTGCTTTCTCCACTTGGCAGCATAATCACTATGGGACACTCCACTCTCCCTTGGCTTCAGGCCAAACATTACATCAATGGGCAGCCTTGGGTGTCTGCCATACAGAAGGCGGTACGGGGCATAACCTGTCAGTTAACTTCGCGTACAGTTATACACATGGACGACCTTTTTTTAGAGAGCTCTTCCAATCAGCCTTGGCTTGACTCTGCAGACATCTCAGCATTGACAGCAATGTTCTGTTAAATCTTTCCACCTGTCCGTTTCCAGCAGGGTGGTATGGAGTCGTACGGGAGTTTTGGATATCACAGATTTCCTCCATGTGCTCAAACAACTTTTTTTCAAATTCCCTTCCTTGATCATGTCAAGTCAAGTCACCTTAAATTATATAGCACTTTTAACAAAATGGACTGTTTCAAAGCAGCTTTACAGTGATAGTAGGAAATTAAAGTAACAGAGATTGTTTTGTCTTTACAGCAGCCCATTAGTCAGCGATCATTAGTTATTAACTTAGGGGCCGCTAACACGACACCGTTCTAACAGAAAATTCTTTAATGCGTTCCGGCCGCTCATTTGCATAAAACAGTGCCTGGTGGCTCTGAGAATTTTTTATCGCTTCCGCGTAGCCACGTGAATCGGAATTATCCCGACAACGTTTTATCAGTACAGAGGTAAAAGGAAGGAGGCCTTCACAAGGGAGAGACTAGTGACACTTCAGGACTGCGTTGTCGTCATGTCCAGGCACAGTTCCTTCATCAGATCTGGATACGGCCTGGATCAGGTGGACTGCGGTAAACCTCGGGATAAACAGAGAGACAAATATTAGCGTAGACGCCATCCTTCTTTTGATGTACAAAGTACATCAGGATTTATGGGAAGTGTTCCCGGTTCCGCCTGATCTAAACTATATAGCCTAACATTGAATTATAGAAGTCTATAATGTGTTATGTGTATGCTAAGCAAAAGAGATGTGTTTTTAGTCTAGATTTGAACTGACAGACTGTGTCTTCTTCCCGGACAATGTTAGGAAGATTGTTCCAAAGTTTTGGTGCTAAATAGGAAAAGGATCTACTGCCAGCAGTCGATTTTGATATTCTAGGTATTATCAACTGGCCAGAATTTTGAGATCGCAATAGACGTGACGGACTATAATGCGTTAAGAGCTCGCTCAAGTACTGGGGAGCTAAACCATTTAGTGCTTTGTAAGTAATCAGCAATATTTAAAAATGTATACAATGTTTAATAGGGAGCCAATGCAGGGTTGACAGAACTGGGCTAATATGGTCATACTTCCTAGTTCTGGTAAGAACTCCAGCGGCTGCGTTTTGGACCAGCTGTAGTTTGTTTATTAAGCATGCAGGGAAACCACCCATAAGAGCATTACAATAATCTAGCCTTGATGTCATGAACGCATGGACTAATTGTTCTGCATTTGTCATTGGGAGCATATGACGTAATTTAGATATATATATTTAGATGGAAAAATGCGGTTTTACAGATACTATTCATGTGACTTTCAAATGAAAGATTGCTATCAAAGAGCACACCCAGGTTCCTGACCGACGACAAGGACTTGACTGAGCAGCCATCAAGTGTTAGACAGTATTCTAGGCTATTACGTGAGGTAGATTTCTGTCCAATAATTAGAATGTCTGTTTTTTCAGCCATCTGTGCACCCGGCCTGTGGACCACCTGGAATTTAAAAGGCTGTAAAGTAAGATACCAACGGGTGATCCGCGCGTTGGTATCCTTCATGCGGTGGAGCCACTGCAGGGGTGCGTGGTCCGAACAGAGGGTGAACTCCCGCCCCAGGAGGTAGTAGCGGAGGGTGAGAAGAGCCCACCGGATGGCTAAACACTCTTTCTCAATGGTGCTGTACATTGTCTCTCTCTTAGAGAGCTTTCGACTGATGTACAGCACCGGCCGCTCTTCACCCTCCACCTCCTGGGACAGGACCGCGCCCAGTCCCCTGTCCGATGCGTCTGTCTGTAGGATGAAAGGGAGAGAAAAGTCAGGTGCATGTAAAAGCGGCCCGCCACACAGAGCAGCTTTTATCCGGGTGGAAGCCTGCTGACACTGCTCCGTCCACTGGACCGTATCTGGTGCCTCCTTTTTAGTTAGATCAGTCAGCGGGCTAGCGAGGCCCTAATAATTAGGCACAAACCTTCTGTAATAACCCGCTAGCCCCAGGAACTGTCTAACCTCCTTTTTGGTCTTGGGTCTCGGACAGGTCGCAACCGCTGCCATCTTATCAATTTGGGGACGCACCTGTCCGTGACCCAAGTGGAAGCCCAGATACCTTACTTCCACACGCCCAATCGCACACTTCTTCGGGTTGGCCGTGAGCCCCGCCCTTCCCAGCGTCATCAGGACAGCACGCAAATGCTGCATATGACGCTGCCAATCATTACTATAGATGATAATATCATCCAAGTAGCCAGCGGCATATGCAGCATGCGGCCGGAGAATTTTGTCCATCAGACGCTGAAAAGTCACAGGAGCCCCGAACAAGCCGAAAGGAAGGGTGACAAATTGGTGTAAACCGAACGGCGTTGTGAAAGCTGATTTTTCTTTGGACATAGGAGACAAGGGGATCTGCCAATAACCCTTTGTTAAGTCCAGTGTCGAATAAAAACGAGCAGTACCCAGCCGATCAAGCAATTCGTCAACCCTCGGCATTGGATAAGCATCAAACTTAGACACCGCGTTCACCTTTCTATAGTCTACACAGAACCGGACCGAGCCGTCGGTTTTAGGAACCAAAACTATCGGGCTCGCCCAGTCACTGCTGGACTCTTCTATTACCCCATATCCAGCATAGCCTCTAATTCATTCTGTACTACCTTTTTCTTGTGTTCAGGTAAACGATATGGGCGGCAGCGCACCACCACACCCGGTTCCGTCTCAATGTGGTGCTGAATGAGTTCGTTTGGCCAGGCAGGGGCGAGAACACATCAGCAAATTCAGCTTTTAAATTTTTAATGTCAGTGAGCTGGGAGGGTGAGAGGTGATCTCCACCAAGAGCCAGCGCGTGAGATTGTGGTTTTGTGGTCGCTTCTGGCCCGAGATCCTCCTCTCCGCTCACTACCGTCGCCAGCATCACTGACTCGGCCTCAACCCACTTTTTGAGGAGGTTGAGATGATAAATTTGATGTGCTCCGCCCCTATCTGTTCGAACCACCTCATAATTGAGATCGCTAACCCGCCGTGTGACCTCAAACGGTCCTTGCCACTTGGCGAGTAATTTGGAGCTGGAAGTAGGGAGTAATACAAGCACTTTATCTCCCGGTGCAAATTGACGCAGTCTAGCCCCCCTGTTGTACAGCTGACTCTGTCTGCCCTGGGCCTGTAACAAATTCTCCATTGATAGCCGACCCAAAGTGTGGAGTTTTGTTCTCAGGTCCAAGACATACTGAATTTCGTTTTTACTAGCGGACGGTCCTCTAAGTTTCTCTAAGAACGTCCAACACCCCGTGGGGCTGACGCCCATAGAGAAGCTCGAAGGGGGAAAACCCCGTGGAGGCTTGGGGGACCTCGCGTACAGCAAACAAGAGGGGTTCTAGCCACTTATCCCAATTTTTGGCGTCTTCGTGAACGAACTTCCGAATCATGGACTTCAAAGTGCGATTAAATCGTTCCACTAGCCCGTCTGTCTGTGGGTGGTAGACGCTAGTGCGAATCGATTTAACGCCCAATAATTCGTAAATCTCGCGAATAGTTTATGTGACATAAACGCCGTGCCCTGATCGGTGAGAAACTCCTTAGGGATTCCCACCCGGGAGATTAAAGAGAAGAGCGCGGTTGCAACACTTTTCGCAGAAATGTTACGGAGCGGGACTGCTTCGGGGTACCGCGTTGCGTAATCCACCAGGACCAACGCAAAGCGGTGCCCACGTGCTGACCGTTCTAATGGCCCGATGAGGTCCATACCAATTCGTTTGAAGGGGACCTACATTAATGGAAGGGTGCACAATGGTGCTTTTGGATTGGCCGGTGGATTCACCAACTGACATTCACGATAAGACGCGCACCACCTGCGCACGTACTCGTGAATGCCCGGCCAAAAGAATCGGGCCATGAGACGGTTTAGTGTCGCTGTTTGACCTAAATGCCCGGCCATTGGATTACAGTGAGCCGCCTGAAAAAGCATTTCCCGGCGGCTCTTAGGAACTAACAACTGTGTTGTATCTTCTTTTGATTGGGTGTCTTGGGTCACCCGATACAACTTATCTTTTAAAATAGCAAAGTAGAGGTAAGAGAGCGGTTGGTCTGGGTGGAGTACCTGGCCGTCGATAGAATGGACCTGATCAAACGCACGTTTTAATGTCTTGTCCTGGGACTGCTCCAGGGGAAAATCACCGTGAGGATGGTTCTCTCCAGAGCACTCCGTTCCCCCGCAGTAGAAGCCAGAGGTCCCGGCTCCGCATCTCCCACCTGAACAACCGTTGTCTTCAAAAAGCTGTGCTTTTCTTTTTCCAAGAGGCCAGAATTAGCGGATGCCGGAGGTGCGGGTTAACTGCCACCTCTACGCTATGTTTTTGTCCCCTAAATTGAATTACCACAGGCATTATAGGATAACTCACCACCACCCCGTGCACACACCGCACCTTAACCATGCGGCTGTTATCCAATGCCCCAGGTTGAATCAGGCTTTGATGAATGGCGGTTTGGTTGCAGCCTGAATCCACCAAAGCCTGATAAGTACCCCCCTTGATACTCACTGGTATCTGGTACAGGCCAGCTTGATCGGGGGCAGCCTGCGGCGCGTCGGGGACCCGGATCAGTGTCCCCACCTCCATCACCGGACACCGGTCTATAAAGTGTCCTGGGTCCCAGCAGCGCCAACAGGCCGGGCCAGGCCTACCCGCCGCCCCAGTGGCGGGAAGCGGGTCAAGAGAGTTTGGCGTGGAGAGCGCGAGGCTGCAGAAACCGGGGCGGAGTGGTCGAGCGACGTCGTCCCCCTGGGTGGGGCCCTGGATGCCGGGACGGGTTCCGCCGGAGGCCCCGTTCTCCACCTCGGTGCCGGCCGGGGCATCAGCTCCCCACGAGACCTGGGAAGGGGGACAGGTTTGGGGAGAGAAGGGGCCGAGAGAGAGAGAGAGAGGGAGAGAGAGAGACAGATGGGAGAGGCTCGCCGACCCCTGGGCACGCCACCATGTGATCCTCCGCCAGTTGGATGGCCTGGTCCAGCGACGTCGGGCGGTGGCACTGGACCCACTGCACGGTTTTCTTGGGCAGCTTGGCGATGAACTGTTCCAGTACCACCTTGTTGATGACATCCTCGACGTCGCCTCCGTCGGCCATCAGCCATCTGCGGCAGGAGTCCCCGAGCTGCTGCGCCATGACGAAGGGCCAGCCGGACTCGTCCAGGCCCAGGGACCTGAACCGCTGGCGATGTTGTTCCGGGGTCCGGCCGACCCGCTGGAGAATGGCGCGCCTCAGGTCTTCATAGACCTGGAGATTCTTGACTGGCAGTTGGTGGGCGGCTACCTGCGACTCGCCTGACAGTAGGGGGATGAGCCGCAGGGGCCAGTCCGCTCGGATCATCCTGGGCCCCCATTTTATTGAGAGGGCCTTTTATTAAGTAGTTCTTAACCTATTCCTTAACCTCTCTCTTAACGTGATGGCACGATTCCCGACACGTTCGTACGCTAAGTATATCCTCTGTAAGTCACACTTTCATAAGGTTGGTCTGGACCATCCGTAAGCTCTCTCTTAGCGTTGTTTGAGCTCAAGACGCTAGTCGCCGCCACTGTGCAGCAGTCTTTAGAAATCAGCACAGTGCAGTACAAGTCAGACTATGGTATGTTGACAATGTTGTGGCTCAACAATGATTTTATGTTATGGACATTTTAAGACTAATAATAAAATATGTTTGCAATGGATACAGGCCTATTTATGGAGTTGACTTCATTTGGTATCAGAACTAATATGGTGGTAATTAGCCTAGGCTATTTCGTAATGTCATTAAAGCGTTTAAATTGGCAATCACTTTTGATAAATAAAATCTGGCAAACAATTTGGCTCTAAATGGCTAAGATCTATAAATGGGTAAGCATGGTGGTTTCCAGTAAGCGACCAACTATGGCAGCGATCCAACGTGTCCTTGTATTGAATCAAAGATGGCGCCGGCCTTGGAGCCGAATAAAAAAATGTCAATTTTTTTATTTGGCAAAACTTAAGCCCTTTTGACATTTTGCCTGACGTCCTGCCAGGACCTTGGTTGTGCCTGATCCAGAGGCAGCCATCTTCCTTGTTATGTCGCTCCATAGCTCTTTTTTGTTGCTGTTGCACAAGTTATTCCGAAAGCTGGAAAACAGTGTCACCTTGTGCAAGCTCACCTTGTCTAGCAAAACTTCAAGTTCCTCTGACGGGAAGCTTGGTACCCTTTTTTTATGTTGCTTCCCCACCATATTCTGTATCTAACTCTCTCTCTCTCTGTTCATTGTAGATAGGTTGCTTTTTATTGAAAACATTAACCAATGGCAATCAATACCGCCTTAAACAAAAGTAACTGCAGCTGCTTGCCAATCAATTCTGATTGTAAAGTACCTTACCATTAATATAAAAGTGTATTACATAATTTTTAGAAGTCGTTAAACCCATTTCAAGAAGCGGCACAAGTGGCACAACTGTATAAGGAGGGTGGATGATTAGTGAGGGATACCCGGGTCGTCTAGCCGTCACAACATATCGTGTGAACATATCACTGACAATTTGATAATTTAATTAATAGTCTATATTTTACTGATAACTTAAACTATGTTAAAATAAATGTTACTGGAATAATTTGAGGAATGTTTTATTTGCATAGAATGTGTTGTCTCTCTTAACGCCGTAATGCACCTTCGCATGAAGAGGAAAATCGATTCCTGAGCAATCGATGCCAACTAATTCAGCACCTTCACTTGGAACAGCGCCTTTGTAACATCGAACGTAACAGGCAGCGTGCTAAGAAGCTTCCTAAGGGACACTTCGGGGAACACAATTAAGAACCTAAACAACTTTGGTAAGATATATCTTTCGAGTCTTCTTAGCGCACTAAGAGTGAGCGTTATCGGGGAACCGGGCCCAGATAAGTATGATTTAAACCATGCTAATGCAATTCCACTAATGCCAACATAATTTTCGAGTATATTTAAAAGAATGTTGTGGTCAATAGTATCAAATGTAGCACTAAGATCGAGTAACACCAATAGCGAGATACAACCACGATCGGATGATAAGAGCAAATCATTTGTGACCCTAATGAGAGCTGTCTCAGTACTATGGTACAGTCTAAATCCTGACTGAAAATTCTCACAGATACCATTTCTTTCTAAAAAGGAACATAGTTGTGAGGATACTGCCTTTTCTAGTATCTTTGACAGAAAAGGTAGATTTGAGATCGGCCTGTAATTGACTAATTCTGTAGGATCTAGTTGCGGTTTTTTAACAAGTGGTTTAATCATAGCCAGCTTAAAAGTTTTCGGTACGTATCCTAGTGACAAAGATGAATTAATGATATTGAGAAGAGGATCTATGACCTCTGGAAGCATCTCTTTCAATAGTTTAGTCGGTATAGGGTCTAACATCCATGTTGTCGATTTAGATGATTTAACGAGTTTAGAAAATTCTTCCTCTCCTATAGCAATCATGGTGGAGTTTAGTGGGCAACCCGTATTTGAGAACAAAGTCACCGAAGATCTTTTCTGCTGCTGTTTTTGCAGACTTATATTTGCAAGCGTACGCTTGGGCAAAGCGTGTAAAGTGGTCCATTAATACCAGGATGTATTCATAGCCACCCTTGCAATCCTCCAAATGCAGAAAATCCACTGATACCAGTTCAAAAGGGTAATTCGTCATTACATTGACCAATGGTGCTCTCGTCACTGTATTTGGATGCATGCGTTTCAGACAGCTACACACCTTGGTGACATAATGTTCCACATTAGCCTGCATGTAAGGTAAATAGAACCTCTCCTGGATGAGGCTGAGTGTGCTCAACTCCCTTGTGACCCATGTCCTCATGAAGCTCCTTAAACACCAACTGGCGGTATTTTCTGGGCAGCATTGTCTGGGTGCGCCCTGCTGATTGTCGACACAGTACTCCTTCCTCATCCAAATACAACCTGTTTCTCTGCCTACACAGGACAATCAACTCATCACAACAGTCTCGTCCCACCAACCTCAGTCAACGTTCTGCTAGCACGTACTCCTGCACCTTTCCAAGCACTGGAGCTTTTTCTTGGGCTCCTCTCAGTCCCTTAGGGGTCACTTTGGTCTCTTATGTTGCTCCTAGCTCCTGCTCTACCTCAGAGCAAATTGGAGCTAGGGTGATTGGACACATCCAGGGCTCCTCTTTCCCCGGCTTCAGGAGAAGTGCATCCGTGACAGCAGCTATGACTCTTGGGCTGGCCTCCTGCAAACAGTACTGCATGTAACTCTCCATTTCCAAAGGCATCCATGACAGTCCATCAGCATCCCATTGTACGCAGCCTGGTCTATATTTGATGGTAAAATTGTAGTCAGCCAACTCTGCTATCCATCGGTGGGTGGTGGCATTGAGCTTGGCCATGGACAAAACATGTGGTTCTGTCCAAGCTATAGACCGCCTGGAATAAAGTTGAGCAGGTTTTCTCCCTTTACCCCGACCCTTCTTACTGTTGTCATCTTTACTGATTTATCCCTTTCCTGAAGGATTCCCTGTTGACAATAGTTTTTAGAGGGGTCTGGCAATTTGGGAAAAACTGGGAATGTACGTGGGATAGAATTACAGGAACCCCAGCAGTTGTCTCAGGTCTCTGTCCGTCTTAGGCTTATGGTCTCTTAGTGCTTGCACGGGTGCAATATCCTTGGGGTCCATTGTGTAGCCCCCTTTAGAGACTCTTTTCCTCAGGAACTTTACCTCAGCCCTGAACAATTCACACTCCATGAGCTAAGTAGCGGCGTAACACTTCCCTAACATCACAGAGATGCTCCTCAAATGTCTTACTATATATGAGGTTATCATCTAAGTATAGAAGGCAGGCTTCATCCTTGAGTCCCACTGAAAACTCCTCCATACTGCGCTGGAACAGATACACAACTGATCATACACAACTCTACCTCTCATTCCAGCCAGATGATCCGACGGTAAGCTGCTCGCATCAGCCTTGCGAAGACGGAACTGCTTGTGGTCTCAGCCCACCCAAAACTTCATCACAACTTCTCCATTCATCTAGGTTCGTCAACCATAAGTCCATCTAGGACAGCCAGGAACTTTAGAGTTGTGATTGATGATCAGTTAGAGGTAATATAGCTGATGGTAATGTAAATGTCTGATAAATTGCATTAATATTCTCCTACATATTAAAATATACATATAATACTAAGACATTGTAGTTCTACAGTGTCACATTTTCTGTGCTGCTTTTATTTTGAAAAGCGCTGATTTTCTTTTTCTGGTTTTTGGTGACGCTAAACTTCCTGCTACTTTCTCTTCACAATGGGCCGTTTCTCAAAACAAGAATGCAAAGAATGGACTTGTGTTCTTGGGGAGAACGCTCTTGCTAGTTGTTCTTGGAAGAATGAACTTACAAGGTGACGAGCACACAGAACGCTGCTGACAGTTTGAGGCGATGTGTTCTTGCTGGTATTGCGCAATACCCCCGCACAGCGCCGTCTTCAGTACCCAAACATAACAAGAATTATTGATGATAACAGCCAGGTTTTTAGCATGACTGGCCGGTTGGCTCGCTAGCTACACCCGCGTGCGCTTATGGAGATTCTTCACTACCGAAAATGTTTGAGCATATTTTCGATTCGCCATAAATTTTCGTAAAAATGGCAATATTTGAAATCTACACAGTAGATTTCTCGCATCAAATGTTCTCAGAAGTGAATGTAGTGATGAAATAGCATACGAAATTGTAGAAAAACGACTTACTGTTGTTCTGCCTTTCTGCTCCCCGCTCCTTCCTCGAATGCCGAAATGAATGCTGGGATATTTCTGCCGTCAAGTTCACACAAGTTACCAACCGATGCATCCTCGGTAAAATGGGCGTGTCAAGAACACTTCCGGGATTTTTAACCGTTCTTGCCAAAATGCAAACTTGTGTATTGAGACAGTACTTGGGCAGCGACTGATGACGTTTCACAAGTCCACAAGAACACAAGTACAGACAAGATTGAGAAAAGGCCAATGTGGTGCTCACACATCGTCGGAAGAACGGTAAAAAACTTGTAAACACATTAGTTATTTATCATGTTCATCCATTTGAATCTTGTAAAGAAAGAGTTTAAATTGTGGTTTTATTATTTTTGTATTGTTTGTACATGTTATTTCTAAGACCTACGAACTGTGAGGGTGTGTCGAGCTAGAGAGCATCATAGCTGATGGCGGAAACTATTTGATTAGCGTCCTTGGAGAGCGGAATGAGGTATGAAAGAAAAATGTGTCTAGTGTATTATTATCAGAAGGGATTTTGTTTTAAGGAAAAGAGCATGTCATTACTTCATTTGTTTATGAGTTAATTGCACATGTCATCAATATAAAAGTAATCTTCTTTCTGTGAACAATTATAATATATTGTATTTCATTTAAAGGCATGTGACATTTATTTGTCATAAATGCTTAAAAACATTTCCTATATTGGTAATAAGTTAAAATGATTTGTATTGTGTGTAAACATGATTGTGGCGAAGGACGGCCGAGGGACGTAAGAGAACGGCGCGAGGCCGGTGGTGCGATTGCTAATGAGCAACACCTGTGTAGCACACCGGTCTCGCATCTCTCATGGAGGAGCGGAAGCATAAAGGAGGAGCGACGACGTTGATGAACGAGAGAGGAACAGGCCTGGTTTTATGTTGTGTTTTGTTTTTGTATTTGTATTTTATTTTAGCCAGCAGTCGTCCGCGAGGGGCTGCTGGCAGTTATGTTTATTTTCGGTAGCCAGCAGTCGTCCGCTAGGGGCTGCTGGCTTGAGGGGCTCGAGGGGCTGATTTTGGTTTGTTTGTTTTATTTTAATAAAGTTTCTTTGATTGTTCGCCGGTTCCCGCCTCCTTCTTCCCTGAACATTGCTATTATGGTGCATGGTGCACGTTGAGAAGAAAAAATAAATCGACACCCGTTTGAAACTCTCTGCGTCTTGATCAATAAATCCAAGGGGCCGCTACAGCTAGTTAATTACAAGTCATCTTTCATTTATTCGTTTGATGCAGAATAAGGTTCTCCACCTTATTAGTTTAGAGAAACAAAGGTGTATCTTTCCATAAGATAACGTAACTCTTCCATAGCAACCCACTTGTAATCAAGTTAATCACTTGTATTTTATGTGTCTGATGCACTTTATAATATGATTATATTAATCATTCATTTTGAATGAATGATTATCATATCATTATGACATTTCATCATATGAATATGACATTTCATCATATTCATTTAGTAGTTGTGTTTATTTATTTATATTTTTGTTAACAAATACATTTTATAATGGTGATAGTACAGAAGAGGCTCTACAAGTTAACAATCTCACCAATATTTCAGATAAATCAGCTGATCAACTGCCTCCAGTTTACATAAATTCTAAATGATTGAACAGCACCCTGTTGGGAATGTTCTTATACTGCATAGGTAAAAGACCTAACTGGTGCCCCAAACTAAGAGAGTGGTTATTGTTTCATCACAAACTTACTACACTGAACACAATTATAAACACAACACTTTTGTTTTTGCCCCCATTTTTCATGAGCTGAACTCAAAGATCTAAGACCTTTTCTATGTGCATAAAAGGCCTATTTCTCTCAAATATTGTTCACAAATCTGTCTAAATCTGTGTTAGTGAGCACTTCTCCTTTGCCAAGATAATCCATCCACCTCACAGGTGTAGCATATCAAGATGCTGATTAGACAGCGTGATTATTGCCAAGGTGTGCCTTAGGCTGGCCACAATAAAAGGCCCCTCTAAAATGTGCAGTTTTAGCACACAGCGCAATGTCACAGATGTTGGAAGTTTTTAGGGAGCGTGCAATTGGCATGTTGACTGCAGGAATGTCCACCAGAGCTGTTGCCCGTGAATTGAATGTTCATTTCTCACCCAAAAAAATGGTTTTGTGGCACTGTTCTTTTTACCCAAATATGTTTTGTTAAAGTAACACACATATATTTCTTTTATCACCAAAACACTATTGTATTGCGTTTAATTAACTTAACCTGTATAATTTTCCACTTTACTTAATTATCAATCGTTAAACTAATTTAAAGGGTTTAATTTCGCGATAAACAAAAACTTAATTTGATTGTGTTCAATCTGCTTAAATATGTAAAATTAAAGTTTACTTAATCCGTTTGTGTTGGATTACATGAATGATTTGTGTTGCATTAGCTGAAACTGGGTGGTGCTTGTTAGTTCCCAGCATGCTTTGCATATAGCTGAATTAAGACAGAATAAATGTTGAAATGAAGTGTTATTTTATGTGTTTTTTAGAAAATGAGGAAAGGGGAAGACTTTATAGTGTGTAATTGTGTTTAATGTTCAATTGCATTGCAATTATTAGAACCATTTAAATTACAGTGGGTTACCATTGTGGAGAAGAGTAGTGGATTTGGTTAGGATGTGGACTGATTCAAATAGGGTCAGTTCTTGTTGCTGAAAGAACATATAAATCATAGCATTTAGTATGTTAATAAGTGCTATTATTAGCTAATAGCTAGCTGTAGTCTAGTAATTCATTTGAGAAATCATGTAAATCCTACATACATTTATTTTTCAGTGCAGTTTTAAATAAACTAAAGCATGTTCACTAAACTTAACTGGTTTAAGTTACAGGGAAGCAATTCCATTGATTTGTTTGGACTCATTCAGTTGAGTTGTCACAACACAAGGAGCTTACATAGATTCAAAAAATGTCATTAACATTAATACAAAATAATTTGCTTGTGTGGAACCACTGTCCATAATTGAATTAAGTTAGTGCGTTTCAGAGAATTCACAACCTCACAACCGCAGACCACGTGTAACCAGACCAGCCCAGGACCTCCACATCCAGGATCTTCACCTCCAAGATCGAGATGGCAGACATGTGGGTATATGGCGTTGTGTGTTACCAAAGGAAAAAAGTATAAATATGTCATTTGGTGATAAAAGATGAGATTTAAGGCGAGACAACGGCAGGCAAAAACATGGTTTTTTTTTTCACTGGTAAATTTTGAGATTTTCGGCTATTTGTCTTCAATATCATGTCTTCCCTCAGACTTGTGCTGAAAAAAAAGTCCAAAATACACATTTAGGTCTTTATTTTACTACACATTGTCTGTTTGCGTGTGTAGATTTCGCCTAAATTCATCAAAAGTTGACGTTCTAAATGATGGATGATGGATGAAGCAATAATGAGTTTTGGATGTTAAACAGTATGGGGTTGCATTATTGTTGCATTATTCCCAAAAAATAGATTGAGATTCACAAACAAATGTAAAGAGATTCAAAAAAAATTATCAAATTCACAAATAAATAGATTAAGATCCACAAATAAATTTAAAGAGTATCACAAAAAATTATAAAACTCACAAATAAATAAAATGAGATTTGCAAATAAAATAAAAATATTTACAAATGTTTTATATCACAAGCACAACTCTGCCTGCTATTTATTTGTGAACCGCTTTCTGTGCATTTGTAAATCACTGCACGCATTTATGAATCTCTTCTAGTGCATTTGTAAATCCCCTCATGCATCTGTGGATTTTGAAACACTTCTAGCACCGACAAATCCACAAATAAGTGGACTCCACCTACCGTTTCCTCAAGCCAATCAGATAATGGCTACATTGAGCTGACCAATCGTGGCACGTTCTACAACCAATCACGTTAGGCTTTACAATCAGAGGGGTCTTGCCCTGAAATAACTTTGCTCATTCATCTGCATTGGCTCAAATAGGAAGTAGTAAAATATGCTTAAAATTTGGATTTCGACCATTAGACTGTGTATCAAGCCAAGACACATTTTTATGAGCCTTTGAAAATGCCAGAGAAACAGCGCTTACGTAATGGGAACAACACGTTATGGAAGCATCACATTATTCATGATAAAACAGAAAAGAATCAATACGTTGCTAACTTATGAATAACTGGATTCAACCTTGTGATAAATACGCAAGTTTGTGTAATATAGGTGAAATTACTGTCACAATAGCTTTTCCCACTTCTTCAGTCAAGTTTTAAATTCTTGGTCCGCAGCAGGTCCGTGGATCTAATGAATTGAATATGTATCATGCATTTAAAAGTGAAATGCCCAGCACAGCAGACAAACGATTTGAAAACCCCAGTAGCCTACATGCTGTTACATCTTCAATGATGGTCATTTGGGCTGATATTTGGTATGCTACATAATATTTATGTCCTATAACTAGCTATTTGTCACCACGATTGTGCTTTAAAAGACACAATCATCCGTTTTGTCATTTCTTACATCGTGTCTACCCTGTGCAAGGCTCTCTACATTGGAGAAAACAAATGTGAAAATGATGTGTCCTCCATGTAGTTGTGTGTAGTAGCCAGGGGCGGGTCTAGAAAAAACATTTATGGGGTGGCGAGAGGGAGGCAGGAATTTTTGAGGATTGGCAACATATGGCAGACATATATACGAAAAGGTTGCTTGGTAGCTAAAAGTAGGTCTAGCAAGTCTTATATTTCTGTAATTCACACAGATCAAATACAAATATGCTGACTGAATAGATTGCTAGTTTATTTTGAGTAGCCAGCTAGGTAGCCAACAGTTCTCTTGGCAGTTTGCTGATAATTCGGTGTCTGAAGTAAAATGCTCAAAACATCTCCTGAGGAAAAAAAATCACCACATGGTCAACCTAGTCTTGGTTATTTAATTTAATCTTATTTTTCTTACCTTTTCATTCAAGGCCCACGGCACTTTTTGTACATTTCTGGAACGTTTGCGCGCTTCCACATCCCGCGCAACTACGGAACATTCATTACATACCTGTATTGCTGCGTACATTTATCCGTGTCACCTAGATTTGGATCATGGTCGACTGACAACGAGATTAAGCCCCGGCCCAATTTAACCACTGGGAATAAGTGACCATACAATGTTGTCACAGGTCGGGGGGGCCAAACCAGACTGCACCCACCCCTCAAACCCAAGACCACCTCGAGGAGCGTACCAGAGACCAGACAGACAAGTGAAATTGAAATGAACAATCTTTGTCTAAAAAAGGAATTAAAAAGTCTTTGACGTGGATTTTATGTCACGAACGGTGGAGAAGAGATTCCAAAAGGCTTAAAGCAGGTAATACAGTCTTTAATGGAAACAAGGCAAAGCCGCCAAGGCCGTTTAACAAAGGAAAGTTTCACAAAATATTCTTGGTAGGCAGAGTGATGCTCAAGCGGCAGGTCCAGAGGCCTCGTGTGAGATTAGAACAGGACTGCTGGTGGGGCGTCGAGCCCTCTGCAACTCTCCACGGCTCGACACAACACAAATCAGGTAACGTTCTGCACAAAATAATTAACAGCACCGGACAGGACAAGATAGGACAGGACTAATCATCTGTAGATGAAACACAAGCGTTTAGCAACATACGTGACGGGTAATAATAATCCGACAGAGAAGAGGTGAGAGACAAAGCTAGAAATAGAGAGACTAGTGACAAGAGATTGAGAGCAGGTGAGGGGATGAGAGAACGAGGAACAGCTGAAAGGGATGAGTGAGTAATAACGGGTGTGCGTGTGTAATGTGTGTGTGTGACCAGTAAATGGAGACAGAGTAAGAAAAGAGAGAAAGAACCAGGATCATGACATTTTATGTCTCTTCCCAGGAAAGGGAGCCCGCTTTGGACCCTGGGAAGCGAGGGGTTCGCACCACCGATCCGTGCCACCGGCAACCACCGAGGAGGAAGGATTCGACCGCCGTTCCAGCAAGCAGGTGAGTATCTTGGTAAGTACACCTTTTAAGGCGTGATACAGGCGGACAGACGTCCGAACAGGCCTGGGCCCGAACTGAAGACTAGGAGGGGACTCTTCTCCCGGACAGGTAAGTGGCAGGTACATATACCTCTCCAAAGGACATGCAGGGCGGAGGAGCCTCACTAGAGGACAGGTAGGTAGTTGGGTACGTATATCTCCTCAGGGCAAGGCACACTCCCGTGTCGTCGCTGGGCAGCAGGTGCAGGGTCCCTTGTGTCTCTTTCTCCTTTGGCGGGGTTCAGTCGTTAGCAGAGGTATCCTCTATTCCAAAGACAGACAGTTCTTATACAAACTCATTTCCCTTTACGATGGGGCAAGGACTTACGGCTGGAGCGGGTGGCTGTGCTGACACAATGTGGCCAAAGCAGGCTTCAGACGGGCATCACACAAGACAGTAACCGAAGAATCATCTATTTGAACAAACAGAGCGATTTATACAGGTGCAGGCACACTTCTCTGTAAGATGGAGAATCAGGCTTACGGCTAGACTGTGTGGCTCCAAGGGGACAGTGCTGAGGCTAGGGTGGATCCCTCCTTCAGACGGGCTTCACACAAGACAATAGCAGAAGAATCATCTATTTAAATGGACAGAGCAATTTACACAGATGCAGGCACACTTCTCTATAAGATGGGGAATCAGGCTTACGGCTAGACAGTATGGCTCCAAGCAGACAGCACTGAGGCCAGGGTATGTCCCTCCTTCACACAGGCATCACACAAGAAAACAGTAGCAGAAGAACCATCTATTTGAACAGACAGAGCAATTTATACAGGTTCAGGCACGCTCTGTAGGATGGAGAATCGGACTTATGGCTGGACTGGGTGACTCTAAACGGACAGTGCTGAGGCTAGGGTGGATCCCTCCTTCAGACAGGCATCACACAAGACAGTAGCAGGGGAATCTTCTATTGAAATAGACAGAGCAATTTACATGGGGCAAACACACTTCTCTTCAGTATCGAAGCAGGAATTTATAGCCCGAGCGGGGCATGCACATTCAACACGGAGGCTTTGTTCAGCAAACACTGGGCAAGAATTTAACCGGAAGAATGCTGGCAGTTAGATATACATATACATCCACACACTGCAACTTCCCATCAAATCCAATACTGTGTGACACTTCAATTCGGGCACTGCATATCCACTCTCACTCTCAGTGCAATAAGGCCAGCACTCACCCAATGATCAATCCTTCCAATGTTACGCTGAAGCAGCACTCAGGAGATGAAGAGATGCAGATGACTTCTCACAGCATGGGAAACAGCGTCTTCAATACTCTCTCCCACTCAGACGAAGATATCAGGATTTTAATGATGACTCAGTTCGCACTCTTAAGTGACAGTTATACTCGTAATCAATCCACTTCACAATTCCTTATTCACACAGATCCGATATTTCAATACTTAACTTCCTCTCAGGAATGATGGCGCTCTCCAATCTTGACTGTATCTCCACAATTCTCCTACTTCCCATCCAGTTCACACTTCCAGCTTGCATTCACATAAATCACCGTTGCACCCGTAATCCAGCCAAATTCTCACAGCCCTCTCAAAAGATCCCCACGAATCCAAGCTACTGCCAAAGAACGATTTCTCCCGGGGGAGTACCACCCTCAATCTCCTCTTCCTTTTCCTTTTAACTGCTTCATTCAGCCCCGTAGCCCTATCGCTAATCCTCACACCAATCGCCCGCACCTGATACAGTTTGCCTCATCAGCCACCACTGTCATGGAAACCAACAACAAGCGGAACCGGCTCTGTGTTTCACTGATACTGTTCCGGGGGGAACGCATTTCCAGCGGACATTTGTTCCGCTTCTTTTGTCACTTGTGACAATGTCATCTCACGTAATAGGAGATAGAAGTATGATAGAAATAAGCGGCATTATCACAGGAAAAACATTAAGGTAAGACACGGGTGATGAGTGGCAGATGTGTGAGAGTTTTCAAATCAAATCTGTCTCTTGCCGCTCTGACGTAATCTCATGCTGCATTCACTGCAGTCGGACATTGGAGATTCGCGCTCGTAAATTGTCAAATTGGCCACAACTTTTAATTTGTTGCTGTCAACTGGTGTGGCAGCAGGGGTGGCAAGACTTTCTTTTAGGGTGGCATTTGCCACCCCATGCCACCCCGGTAGATCCACCCCTGGTAGTAGCCGCTACTTCAGAAGAAGAACGGGCATCCGTTTACTATCAATGAATCATCGTGTCACGCTGCGCCTCATCCACTGTAGACACTATTGTCAGGGTATTGTAAATTACCTCTCCAGTTGTGATGTTCTATCCCGCCCACTAGGGGGACTCAATGAGTACAGAGGAATATAGTTACATAGACAAGAGAGTAACGGGGTTCCTTATGTAAACAAGCTGAATACAGTTGTTCCACACAGCTCTTCAATAAACCAAAATAAATCTTTTGGAAACGGGTTGTTTTAACCACACAAACAGCTCAATTTGAATGAAGTGCCCATTACAGCTCCTTTCAGGGGTGCAGATATCTACAAAATTAATCAGATCCAGTTCTCGCCCGAGTGTAAAGCATAACTGATTGGTTGTAGCGAGAACGTGCTACTACGATTGGTCAGGTCAATGTGGCCTTTATCTGATTGGCTTAGGTAAACGGTGGGTGGAGTCCACTTATTTGTGGATTTATCTGCACGTCGGCAGTTTTTATAGCATCAAATAACTAACTAAAAACAAACTTATTTTAAAAACAAACACATGAAATTACATCAGCGTGATAAAAACTACATAAAATGACAGAAACTATCTGATATGTGAAGTGTAATTTAATTGTTTAAATGGTCTCACGTCCCGTTGAATAACATGGGGAGGCGGGGTTTATAACCTATACTAGGACCTATACTAGGACCGGTGATCGAGACGCTTTGACTTCACTTTTCAGGGCTCGTGTGGCACTCTTGGTCAGCACTCAAAGTGTTTCAAAATCCACAGATACGTGATGGGATTTGCAAATGCACAGAAAGAGATTCACAAATGAATGCAGTGATTTACAAATGTTCACAAATAAATGCTAGGCAGAGTTGTGTTTGTGCCATAAAACACATTTGTAAAAAAAATATATATATTTGCAAATCTCATTTTATTTATTTGTGGGTTTTATAATTTTTTGTTAAACTCTTTACATTTATTTGTGGATCTTAATCTATTTATTTGTGAATTTGATAATTTTTTGTGAATCTCTTTACATTTGTTTGTGAATCTCAATCTACTTATTTGGAATAATGCAACAATCCTAACCCCATAAGACCTAAAGCATATTTTGTCTGTAATTCATGGCTTTCAATAGAAATAAGTGGGATTTTGCCATAAAAATCTTTAAAAGCCGATTTTCTCAAAATGATTTTTTTCTCACACGATTTTCCACTTCTGTAGCACCTACATACACCAAAATGTACAGTCGTATTCCTAACTATATTGTGAAGGTTTGTCCAGAGGAATTAGTTGATATATCATTCTTGGCCTGATTTATATGACATTTTATGCCTAAAAATAGGGTGGAAATCAATTTTTTTAAGGCTATTGGCAGTATTTTCTGATTTACAGGGTTACAAAAGAGATATTCATAATCCCCTCTGGTAATGTCTTTTCATTGAATATATCAACAAAATGCTAAATTTTGAACCTTGTTTTTTGTCAATGGTCAGATTCGTCACTTCAAAATATAGGCACATTAGCGCATATTTAATTAGATATAGCCTGATTAGCATATTTAAACATAAAATTACAGAAAACTTGTAATACATTTTTTTTCTCCTGTACACTGTAAAAACTAAAAGTGCCTCAAATATCCTGTTGGATACTCAAGGAACTTCAAAATGTAATTTAAGTGCCTCAAAGCTCTTTCTCCTATTGTAGGTTTACTGGTGGAGCATTGACAATCTTTGCGGTTCTTTCTGGAACTTATAGGATCCTTTAAGCACTTTTTATTCAGTTCAGAGGTTCTTGAGTCACGTTTTCATTAACATGAGGCCTTGAAGTGTTTTGTGGGAAATTAGAGGAACTTGAATGGTATAAAAGGATTATTGTAAGATCATTTAAGTGGTTGCTAGAAGATCTCTTATGTTAAAGTCAGCATCTGGAGCAATCCAATGGTTCTGTGAGGCCAGAATAAGATTATCATTATCCTATTATTATTATACTTAAATTTGATTCAGTATACATATTCTTACATTTGTTTAGTATAGGCCTATTTTATTGATTAACTTAAACCTTAAACAACAACAATAAATAATAATAATACAAATAATATGAAGAAGAAGAAGCAGTAGGAGAAAAGTTGTATTTTGTCACAAAACTGCTGCTATACATACAGTCGGCAACTAGTCATAGTTGGGGGTGTGGCGAGGGTGGAGTCGGCGTGGGGGAAAACCTTCACGGAACGTTCCCTGGAGGTTATTTTAAGGTTCCCTTTCAAGGGAACTCGAGCTGCGTCAAACGCTGTGGGAATGCCCCTGCGTTGTGCGTCATGAAGCACGTATGGAATCAGCCCAATGGAGAGATGGAACGTCATAGGCGGGTGACGTCATTGACCAGGAAACTATGAAGCACCCCATAAACACAAGCGCAACAGATTTTTGTGCCTTCAGTCGAGCTATATGTGAATCTGTCCCTGTGTGAATATTGTCTGTCTTTACATACTCTGCACCACACAAACAATATATATATATATATATATATATATATATATATATATATATATATATATATATATTAAGAGAGATATGGCGAACGAACAGCAGTTTAGGAAGTGTGTCCCTCACTGCTCGCGTTATTTTACGAGTGGGGATACACACGTTCTTTGTGTTGTTTGTTTGGGAGTGCAGCATGCCCAGTCAGCTCTCGAGGGAGCTGATTGTGAGCATTGCGAGCGTCTGCCATTAAGGACGCTCCGCTCCCGCCGGGCGCTCTTCGAGGAGAGCGGTTCGGTGCGCATTCCCTGCGGTTCGGGTCCCGCTCTTGCCGAGGCAGAGCGACGACGCGTATCGTGGGGATCGCAGATGGATCTCTCAGCGGGGTTAGAGACGGGCTCTGCCTTATCTCTCCCTTCACCTGTGAGATCCAGTGCCTCAGTCACGTGTTCGGAAGCACGCGCTGCGGTTTCTTCCGCTCGGGCTGAGGCACCAGTTCAAGGGCGTAACTTTGGGTCTACCATTGGCGGGGTTAAACTCGCGGCATATTTATTAATTTATTGAAGAATTTTCTTGTGTAAAAGGTAACATGCTAATTTGCCGTTCCTGTATTAGAAATACATTGTGATACTTTTACTGATTTAGGCTACTTAACGTAAATGCAGCTGTTCACTTGACTATTTATGCCATAATGACACAGTAGTTAAATTAAGTGTTTAAACACTAGCCAGCAGTGGCAGCTTCCACTTAATTGATTTTTTTGTGTTCAATATCTTATGAAAAAAAAACCAAGAACTTAAAGATTAATCAATTGCATCACTGTATTGACACCTACATGCAGCAAATGTATTATGCACAATTCAACTCTCAATACATTACACAATACAGGGTGGCACACTGGAGTGCAGCTTGCACCTTTATTTTAATGTGTGGAATACCACCTATGATTAATCCTTTTTTTTTTGGCCATTCAAACATGTAGATTTTTATTCATATAATTACTAGGCTGTTGCCTTTTCTATCCAGTAGGTGGCAGTCCAGGATAAGAAATAGCAGTTCAAGAAAATAAACTAAATAGTAGGAACAAAGAAATTAAAGCAGCATAGCCTACAAGTGCAAACGGAAATGTAATGTGTGAAGTTACTGGAATGGAAAAAAATGTAACCACCTTCTACATACTTTTGAAGACATTTTGTTTGTAACATCACATTTTAAAAACTTAACATCAAATAACAGCATTAAAAACTTTCAAATAGAGAAAATGAAAGTGCAATTATATTATCACTTTGCATGAAATAAGACTCAAAAGTAGATACAAAAAATTGTGTTTGCATTTAGCCTCTGATAACATCAAATTCAGAAACTGAGAAAATATAAGTGTGGACTAACGTTAGTTGTGCTTTGATTCATTTTGTCACTTTGCAAACTCCATGCAAAAAGAACAAAAATAATAATAATAATAATATCAAATTGAGCCGGAGGTGGTAAATTCCTAATAATGTACGTATTTTTTTTTAGGTATTTTCGATACCTAAAATACGTTGCACATATAGCTCAACTACCGCGATCGTTGGTGTTTGAACAACAAAACACATCCACTTGCACATATTTGACAATCGGAATATCAGATATATCCTGCTATAGCTAACGAATCTGTGAAAGTTTGAATAAAAAAGGAAATAAAAGCAGATCATCATTCAGCTATTGTGGCTGCGGTGTGACCATACGGTGTGACAAGCAATAATGACGCGTCTCCATGGGAACCATAAAGTGAGTTATACTACGATCAATAACGGTCGCATTGAAAAACTTTTAAACTTACGTGTGAAATGGTTAAGTAAAGCTTACATTTAAATGTGTCTTTGTTTTGTTTTGAGTGTATGGTCAATAAATAAAGGAATTAAAAAGATGGGCACAAAACCTGTTTGTCGCGCCCCACTTGTCATGTCTCTATTCATCACAAGTGGGCCGCGCTCGCGCCCCACACTTTGAGAAACGCTGAGCTATCTTATGAACTTAACAGCTAACTTTGCAATGGGGTACCTCCGTTTGGTCAGGATTTTTCCTCTTTTTGGCTGGTGTCGACCAACAATGAAAAATCGTCGTCTGGCAGCTTTTCGGTGTCCTTTTCATCTTCACTGTTAGCATGCACCGTCAGCTTTCTCCAACCATTCATCCCAGCGACTGCGCAAAATAGTGAACAAACTTGGTAGAGAAAGCGGGTTGGGTAATACCAAGTAGTCGGTGCGGTGGACGGGGGGGTACAGATTATTTAAAATATAATACTATCTTTCTTGGTGGCAAATTAATTTAATAAAGAAAACGAACAAAAGTATTAATTCGGAATATTTCATATTTAATTTAATCTGAATTATGTGATGATATTGGGGGGGTTATATTAGCTGGATCTGATTTTTGAGGGGGTCATGACCCCCGTAACCCCCGTGCAAATTACGCGCATGCACCAGTTATAAATTAGGGAGATGTGGAGGATTCGCCACCTTACACTCCTGAAAGTGATGAACTAGTGGAGGTATTAACAAGAGCTGTAGAAAAACTCAGCATTGTATGGCCAGTGACTAGACAGGAGTCTGTTTCTAAATCAAAATTAGATGAGAGATTTTTTCCGTCACGAGTGCAACCTCCACGCCGGTGCTTGCCGTTTTTTCCCGATCCCCACACTGAGGTGTCGAAATAGTGGAAAAAAACCGGTGTCATATAGAGTGTTTAGTCCCCAGACTTTAACATATTCTAATATTGTGGGGGCAAAATCATATGGTTATTCGGCTATGCCTCGCGTAGAAGAGACGCTTGCTAATTTTCTCTCCCTCGAGGCTGCGTCATCTGTTTAGGCACCGGCATTACCCACCAAGCCTCTTAGAAATATTTCGGTTTTTGTGGGTAAAGCGTATTCGGCGGCGGGTCAGGCTGCGTCATGTCTGCATACTATGTCTATTATGCAGGCATACCAGGCTGACCTGCTGAGGGACGTGAGTGAGAGTGAGGAGGTCAGTGCTGACGTGGTTCGCGAACTGCGTCAGGCTGCTGATTTATCCCTGCGCGCAACCAAACTCTGGTGGCCGCAGAAAGACATCTGTGGTTAAATCAGACAAATATAAAAGAAAAAGAAAAAGCTTTCCTTTTAGACACTCCTCTCTCCCCCCTGGGTTTATTCAGCGATGCTGTAAATTCTGTCATCGATAAATTCCAGGAGAAGGAAAAGCAAACAACAGCTTTTAAGAAATTTCTCCCTTTAAAAAAATTCATGTCCCTGGGGCTGCTGGGCGGGAGCTGCCCCGCCCGTCTGCGATCTCATCATATAGGGCGCTGAAGCAGAGTGTCGCGTCTCGTGCTCCCCCTGCTGGACAGTGGGCTCAGCCGCGGCACTCTCAGCCGAAATCTCCCAGTAATAGAACTGATCTGAGGACAGTTATATTAGCTAAGAAGGCTTCGGCTAAGAAGAAGTCCTGGTGCCACGGTGCGCAGGACACTGAGGGTGGTCCCCACCGAGGCGGAAAGGTGGTCACCTCTTTCTACGGTGCCCATTCTTCCTCTGTGCCCTCAGGGGCCCGTTCTGCCAACCCCGCCTTCATGCCGGGGCACAGACGGTCCCAGCGAGCGATTTCCCGAGGGACGCTCGCTCCCTCTGAGGAGAGTTTCAGAGCGGTTAGACCAGTTGTTCCCTGCCGGTGTGCCGTTACAGGGCGCTGTGTTTGCTGCTCAAGTTACACCAGAGGCCAGTCTCGAGAGACTGGTACCCTTAGTAGAATTTCTGGCAGAGTGGAAAAGCCTTCCAAAAATATCTCATTGGGTCCTGCAGACAATAGAAAGGGATTATGCTATCCAATTCAGGTGTCGTCCACCAAGATTCAGAGGGATTCTGCCTACAGTGTTGGGCCCCGAGCAGGCTCTGGTTATGGAACAAGAATTGAAAGCACTCCTCTAAAAGGAGGCTATAGAACGGGTTCCTCCTCCCAGTGTGGAGTCAGACTATTACAGCCGATATTTCATCGTTCCAAAATAGGATGGGGGGTTGCACCCAATTTTAGACCTGCGGCTATTGAATCGCACGGTAGGGAAGCCAAAAATTCAAGATGCTCACTATCAAGCAGATCGTGTCGCAAATCAGATCCGAGGACTGGTCTGTCACGATAGATCTAAGGGACGCGTACTTCCACATTTCCATCCTTCCACAACACAGGAAGTTCCTGAGGTTCGCCTTCGGGGGCGAGGTGTACCAGCACAGGGTTCTTCCGTTTGGCCTAGCTTTATCTCCCCGCACTTTCACGAAATGCAAGGACGCAGCACTAGTGCCCCTGAGGCTTCAGGGTGTTCGTGTCCTCAATTACATCAATGATTGGTTGATTTTAGCTCAGACAGAGCAGATGGCGATTCGACATTGAGATGTCGTACTCGTTCATATCAGGAAGTTGGGGTTCAGGCTGAACGCAAAGAAAAGTGTATTATCTCCTCAGAAGACCACTTTTCTGGGTGTCGTTTGGGTTTCTGTTTCGATGCAGGCGCGACTCGCTCCGACCCGCAACGTTTCGATTCTCTCAGCTGTGAAACAAGTAAAGCTAGGCCAGCTACTTACTGTAAAACAGTTTTAGAGACTGTCGGGTCTGATGGCAGCAGCGCCCGACGTTATACCTTGCGGCCTGTTGTACATGAGATCGCCACAGTGGTGGCTCAGGACCAAGGGATTCTCCCCGAGGGGAAATCCGCTCCGCACGGTCAAAGTCACGCGGCGCTGCCTTCGTGCTCTGGTCATGTGGAAAGAAACTTGGTTCCTATTCAAAGGGCCTGTGTTGGGGGCTCTTTGTCGTCGTGTAACGCTAACGACGGATGCTTCCCTCACAGGGTGGGGGGCGGTCACGAGTGGTCGTCCAGCCCAAGGGCTGTCGCAGGACCATCATCTATCACGGCTTATAAATTGTCTAGAGATGCTGGCGGTGTTCCAGGCTCTGAAACACTTCCTAGCAGACCTGAGAGGTCATCATGTGTTAGTTCAGTCAGACAACACGTCGGTGGTCTCTTATATAAATCATCAGGGGGCCTGCGGTTTCGCCGGCTTTACAAGTTGGCCCGTCAGATCCTCCTGTGATCCCAAAGGGAGGTTACTATTTCTGAGAGCAATGTATCTTCCTGGGTATTTGAATGTGGTAGCAGACTCCCTGTCGAGACAGGGGCCGAGGCAACGGGGGATTGGAGACTCCATCCCGAGGTGGTGGAGCTCCTATGGTTGAGTTTCGGTCGCGCCGAGGTGGACCTATTCGCTTCCAAGGAGACCACACATTGTCATTTGTGGTTTTCCATCAGCCATCCAGTCCCTCTGGGGTTGGACGCTATGGTGCAGCCGTGGCCGAGGTCACGTCTGTTCGCCTTTCCCCCGATTGCTCTGCTAACTGGAGTTCTGGAGAGGGTTCGCCGGGACGGGGTCAGCCTACTATTAGTAGCCCCGTTCTGGCAGGCCCGAGTATGGTTTGCGGACCTGATTTCTCTCCTGGACGGCTCTCCCTTGGAGCTCCCGGTCAGGAGGGATCTACTCTCTCAGGCGGGCAGCATGATATTTCACCCCCGCCCAGTATTGTGGGCTTGGCCTCTGAGGGGGCCCAGCTCATGAACTCTGGTCTCTCAACCGAGGTTGTTGAGACCATTCTTCACTCCAGAGCTCCATCCACGAGGAAGCTTTATGCCTTGAAGTGGAAACTCTTCACTTCTTGGTGTGGAGAGCACCTGCAGGACCCAGTTAACTGCCCAGTGGGTGCAGTGCTGGAATTCCTGCAGGAGCGCTTCTCCACAGGGCTATCCCCCTCCACACTAAAGGTGTATGTGGCGGCACTGGCTGCTTACCACATCCCTTTCAGTGGAGTTTCTCTTGGGAGACACCCGCTTATAACTCGTTTCCTTCGTGGCACACTGAGGCTGAGGCCAGCAATTCGTACGAGGGTGCCGGCCTGGGATCTGGCCGTCGTATTAGAAGGTCTTTCCCTAGCTCCACTTGAACCTATCGAAGAAGTTCCTGAGAAGTTTCTCACGTTTAAGACTATCTTTCTTCTTGCTATCTCCTCACTAAAGAGAATCGGAGATTTGCAGGCTCTGTCGGTTTCACCCTCGTGCCTGGAATTTTCGCCTGGCATGGTTAAGGCTTTTCTGCATCCTAGACCAGGTTACGTTCCCAAGGTCCCTACTAATGTTGTTAGACCTACAGTTCTGCAGGCCTTTTTGTCCTCCTCCATTTCTGTCGTCTGACCAGGAGAAACCTAATTTACTCTGCCCTGTTAGGGCGTTAGACGCCTATGTCCACAGAACTGCCCTGTGGAGGAAATTTGGGCCACCCAAGAAGGGGTGTCCCGCGTCTAAAGAGAGAATGAGCAAGTGGGTGGTCGAGGCTATCTCACTTGCCTATGAGTCGGCTGGTCAGCCTTCACCTTTGGCTGTACGAGCCCACTCTACCAGGAGTATGGCGGCTTCTAAAGCCTTACTGTCAGTTTTTCCCTCAGTGACGTTTGTGATGCGGCTGGATGGTCTTAACCGCATACTTTCATTAAGTTCTACGACCTAGACTTAAGTTCTACCCCTGGGGCACAGGTGCTCTCGTCCTCTGTGCGCTAGTTCTCACGTGGCGGTCACTTGGTCCTATGGTGACGTGGGTATTAGCGTTCCCACAGCGTTTGACGCAGCACGAGTTCCCTTGAAAGGGAACGTCTCGGTTACGTATGTAATCCCTAGTTCCCTGATAGGGAACGAGACGCTGCGTCATTCCTCCATACTCCCGGCATTCCCGCTAGCGGGATACTTTTGTGCAGATACTTTTGTACCGATTAAACATTTGAACTAATGTATGACAATGCTTATTAGTGATTCTTTTTCATGCCTTTGCATGAAAATACAGGTGAAACTCGAAAAATTAGAATATTGTGCAAGTTATAATTTTGATGATTATGGTTTACAGCTTATGAAAAACCCAAATTCAAAATCTCTCAAAAAATTTTAATATTACATGAAATCAATACACAAAAGAATTTTAAATACAGAAATGTCGGCCCTCTGAAAAGTATGATCATGCATATGTATATAGTTATATATACTAAATGTATTAGTTTCACCTTTTAATTTGAATTACTGAAATACATGAACTTTTGCACGAATATTCTAATTTTTCGAGTTTCACCTATATACATAGATCTTTGCATCCTCCCTTGAAGGTAAAACAAACTTGACTGTACAACTACAGCCAAAATGGAAAACCCTTTTATTGTTGCTAAGTGTTCAAAATGTAAGCAGAGTAATGCAAACAGAAATACAGATCGACAGTCGCTGAATCAGATGAAAGCAATGACTTCAAGTGCAGAAGAGGCCAAAAAGGATGGAAACAAGTCCAATTGCTGAATTACTGGAAAAAAAAAATATACAGGAAAGACATACATTCTCATGTAATATTGGGCTATATCACATTCTACCACCATAATTTGAATTAAATTTTAAACTGACAAACTGTTGGTCAGGCTGTGTAGGAGCCATCTTGGTAACGTTAGCCAACATAGTAATGTTTTTATCCACTGGGTGGTGCTGTATATAATTAGATACCCTGAGCAACAGGTGTCTGCGTTGGTGTTTAGGAAGCACACAGTTTTTGACCGCACGGCAGAGTAGCTTGTAAGGTGGATTTGAGTTGTATGCGGTCTACAGGTCCTTCTCAAAAAATTAGCATATTGTGATAAAGTTCATTATTTTCCATAATGTAATGATAAAATTTTTACTTTCATATATTTTAGATTCATTGCACACCAACTGAAATATTTCAGGTCTTTTATTGTTTTAATACTGATGATTTTGGCCTACAGCTCATGAAAACCCCAAATTCCTATCTCAAAAAATTAGCATATCATGAAAAGGGTCTATAAACGAGCTATTAACCTAATCATCTGAATCAACTAATTAACTCTAAACACCTGCAAAAGATTCCTGAGGCTTTTAAAAACTCCCAGCCTGTTTCATTACTCAAAACCACAATCATGGGTAAGACTGCCGACCTGACTGCTGTCCAGAAGGCCATCATTGACACCCTCAAGCAAGAGGGTAAGACACATAAAGAAATTTCTGAACAAATAGGCTGTTCCCAGAGTGCTGTATCAAGGCACCTCAGTGGGAAGTCTGTGGGAAGGAAAAAGTGTGGCAAAAAACACTGCACAACAAGAAGAGGTGACTGGACCCTGAGGAAGATTGTGGAGAAGGACCGATTCCAGACCTTGGGGGACCTGCGGAAGCAGTGGACTGAGTCTGGAGTAGAAACATCCAGAGGCACCGTGCACAGGCGTGTGCAGGAAATGGGCTACAGGTGCCGCATTCCCCAGGTCAAGCCACTTTTGAACCAGAAACAGCGGCAGAAGCGCCTGACCTGGGCTACAGAGAAGCAGCACTGGACTGTTGCTCAGTGGTCCAAAGTACTTTTTTCGGATGAAAGCAAATTTTGCATGTCTTTCGGAAATCAAGGTGCCAGAGTCTGGAGGAAGACTGGGGAGAAGGAAATGCCAAAATACCTGAAGTCCAGTGTCAAGTACCCACAGTCAGTGATGGTCTGGGGTGCCATATCAGCTGCTGGTGTTGGTCCACTGTGTTTTATCAAGGGCAGGGTCAATGCAGCTAGCTATCAGGAGATTTTGGAGCACTTCATGCTTCCATCTGCTGAAAAGCTTTATGGAGATGAAGATTTCGTGCCAAAACCACTGGTAAATGGTTTACTGACCATATTACTGTGCTCAATTGGCCTGCCAACTCTCCTGACCTGAACCCCATAGAGAATCTGTGGGATATTGTGAAGAGAAAGTTGAGAGACGCAAGACCAAACACTCTGGATGAGCTTAAGGCCGCTATCGAAGCATCCTGGGCCTCCATAACACCTCAGCAGTGCCACAGGCTGATTGCCTCCATGCCACGCCGCATTGAAGCAGTCATTTCTGCAAAAGAATTCCCGACCAAGTATTGAGTGCATAACTGAACATAATTATTTGAAGGTTGACTCTATTGTATTAAAAACACTTATTTTATTGGTCGAAATATGCTATTTTTTTTAGATAGGAATTTTGGGTTTTCATGAGCTGTATGCCAAAATCATCAGTATTAAAACAATAAAAGACCTGAAATATTTCAGTTGGTGTGCAATGAATCTAAAATATAAGAAAGTTTAATTTTATCATTACATTATGGAAAATAATTAACTTTACCACAATATGCACATTTTTTGAGAAGGACCTGTATAAGGTATGGCTTTGTGTGTGGATGTGAACAAGGAAAGGCCACAGGAAGTTTGCGATAATGTTTAATAAAGCCAGTAATAAAGAGACATTTTTTATGCATCTTCAAGCATCTGCATGGACTCTGTTTGTACGCGTTCTAAACTTGCATACTCCTATCATCAACGGAAAGAGCACTGGAAAGCCAGTACCAAAAGTCAAAAACTTTGCTTCACTGGATAAAGGAGATCAACTGGAGTAGGCTAATAGTCAACACGTTTGTTTCAATGGACCGAGGGAGGCTGTTTGGATAAAGTCTCTGTGTTTCTGCACGTGAGGATCGTCTCGTCAATACGTCTGGCTGGATTTTACTCAGCGGATTCGTTTGGATTAAATTTCCCTCTCTTGTTGGTTTCAGCATTGGATTGCCGCGCGCTCATCTGGCTGTTTAAAGGGCCGATCGTTCGACTGGATTGTAGGTACGTTGTTGCAGCATTAACATGGCCATGTGATATTGTGTGCACACATTTGCGTAAATCCTATGCATTGGTTGCCAAAGACAGACGAACATTGTTTGTGTGTTTGAATTGTATGTTTGTGCACAACTGTTTGCAAAATGGAAAATGAAATGTCTATGAATGCTATAGAGCTAGAGTCAAATCAAAACCTGTTTAATGTTGAAAACGAATTTGAAAGAGGGAAAAGACCTGTTAAATTAACAGCTAAGGCTTTAATGGAAAAACTTGACACTTTGAAAAATTTAAGAAAGGCTAAGTTAAACAAGGCTCAGAAACTAATAGAGTCAATTAACAGGCTAATTGATGAAAACAAAGAGTATGAACCTGAGGTACGCCTGCCTTTTGAAGAATTTATGAGGTTATGTTCAGAGGCTAAAGCAGCACATGTGTAACTGTTGGTTATTTTACCTTTTGATGAAGCTGAAAAACATGAAATATGGTTTAAAGCCAAAATGATACCAAATAACGAGTTAATTGAACGGGTGAACAAATGGTTATCAGATACAGCAAAAGGTCAGAGAAGCTCTGAAATGAGTGAAGTATGTAGTGATGTTGGTCCTAAAGACAGCATCTCAAACGTCTCTTAGGCTACCTCCAAACATAGTAAACGCAGCTCACACCGCAGTTCAGCTATAGCATCTACATGCATTCAAACGGAGGCAGAGAGGGCTGCACTTATGGCACAAGCTGCTGCGTTGAAGGCCAAGCATGCAATTGAAGCTCAGGAGGAGGATTTGAGACAGAAAAAGGAACAATTGGAGTTGGATGCTCAAAGCTGATAGCGGCTGATCTCTCTGTATCATGAGTTATAACAGAGAATCAAAGGAAAGGATGGAGAAATCAACAAATATTCCAAACAGCTCAACAATCTGATTTCCAATATTCTGCTCAAGTGCAACAAGCTATATGGGAGTCGATCAGACGTCACATGCTCTTCCTCGTTATGGTGATCCACTGTTTGAAGTCTTAAAAAAACAAGAGGAGTTAACATCTTATCTCATTCTACAGCAAGGATATCCTCATATCTTACCAAGAAGAGAGATCCCAGTATTTGATGGTGACCCATTGCAGTATATTGCATTTATTAGAGCATTTGAACATGGCATTGAAGAGAAAACTAATAATGAAAAGGATCGTTTGTATTTTCTCGAGCAGTTTACAAGAGGACAACCTAAAGATCTGGTCTGCAGTTGCCAGCATATGGCCCCAGACAGAGGCTATGCATTGGCCAAAAGATTACTACAAGAGCATTTTGGCAATGAATTCAAGGTATCTACTGCCTATCTGGAGAAAGCCTTGGGCTGGCCTGCTTTAAAGGCAGAGGATGTGCAGGGCTTACAGGCTTATGCTTTGTTCTTGCGTACATGTTGCAATACCATCGATGAACTTTCATACATGCAAGAGCTTAACATGCCTAGCAACATGAAGATTGTTGTTACAAAGATACCCTACAGGCTGATAGAGCAATGGAGGGCTCAGGCTTGTGAGATTATGGAGTCCAGTCAAGGCAGAGCAAAGTACTCACACATTGTGGAGTTTATTGAAAAAAAGGTCAGGGTGGCATCTGATCCTGTGTTTGGAGATATCCAGGACAAACAGGGCACGGGTAAATTCAAACCCCAAGTGCGCAAGACGTTTAAAGGGAGTAGTTTTGCCACTGATGTTGCTTTTTCAATTCCAAATAAGATTGACGTTGGGTCAGTACAGCAATGATACTGCCCTGTATTTAAGTCTAATGGAAACTGTTTGTTCTGTGCAAATCAGCATCCATCGGAAAGATGTTTTACTTTGAAGAAGAAGACTCAGCGAGACAAGATTGAATTCTTGAAAGCCAAGGGAATTTGTTTTGGCTGTCTAAAGACAGGACATATGAGCAAGGAGTGTGGCAATCGGTTGATATGTGAGGTTTGTGGAGAAGTGGATCCAATTATCCTGCACATCTATCGCAAGGAGGTATCTGGGAAAGAGTTGGAGGAAAGGCGTAAAGTAGTGTCTGCTCAAACTTGCGGTCATACAGGGGCTGGCAATGAGAGGAGTTTAATGCCAATCATACCTGTTCAAGTAAAAGCTATAAAAGGTAACAACGTGAGGCAGGCCTATGCTTTTCTGGACCCGGGAAGCTCAGCTACCTTTTGTTCAGAACATCTACAGAAAGAGGTGAAGCTGAGCGGAAAGAGGGTCAACATTCTACTTCATACCATGGGTCAGGAAAAATACGTCTCCTGCAATGTTATCGACGGACTGGAAATCAGTGGAATAGATGCCAACTGTTTCTTCCCACTTCCTGCTGTATATACACAGCAGAAGATGCCTGTTGACTCTGAAAACATCATTACTCAGGAGGAGTTGTCTAAATGGTCATACCTGGATAAGGTTAAGATACCACACATTCAAGCAGGTGTTGATTTACTGATTGGAACTAATGTAGCTAATTTGACTGAGCCATATGAAATAATAAACAGTCATGGTAATGGACCATTTGCCATTAAAACCCTACTGGGATGGGTTGTTAGTGGGAACTTGAAGGGAAACGGTGACCGCAAGAATGAAGATGGGCATTCTGCGGTTACTGTCAACAGAATTTCCGTGGTCAAGTTGGAAGAGTTGCTCAACAACCAGTTCAATTATGATTTCAGTGAAAGGACTGCTGATAAGGAAGAAATGTCAAGGGAAGATCTTCAGTTTGTGGACATATTGACCCTGCAGTGTCATGCTACAGGATGGACATTATAGCCTACAGTTGCCATTCAAGACTGGTAATGTCATGTTACCCGATAACTTCGGGGTTGCTAGGCAACGATTAAATGGTCTGAAAAGGAAACTGGAAAGAAACAAAGGGTTTCATGAACAGTACTCTCATTTTCTTGCTGAGGTACTTCTTAAAGGTTATGCAGAGAAGGTACCATCTCACCAACTAGATCATGTGGATGGCAGAGTTTGGTACATTTCTCATCACGGGGTGTTTCTTCCCAAGAAGGGATCACTGAGAGTTGTGTTCGACTGCGGAGCAACGTCTAAAGGAACATCACTTAATAGTAAATTGTTGCAAGGCCCTAACCTTACCAATTCTTTGGTAGGTGTGCTGATGAGATTCAGGCGAGAGCCAGTAGCCTTCATGGCTGACATTGAAGCAATGTTCTATCAAGTTAAAGTGGCAGAAGAAAAGGTAGATTTCCTTCGGTTCTTGTGGTGGCCTGATGAAAACTTGGCAAGAGAGCCCATTGTATTTAGGATGACAGTTCATCTTTTTGGAGCTGTGTCTTCTCCAAGCTGTGCTTGTTATGCTTTGAGACAGACCGCAAATGATAATCAAGCAGACTTTCCAGCTGAGGTAATTGACACCATTAACAGTAACTTTTATGTAGACGATTGTCTGCAGATCGTCTCTTCTGAGGAAATGGCTATCTCTATGGTTGCTAATCTTACTGCTCTCTGTCAAAAAGGAGGTTTCTGTTTAACAAAGTGGATTAGCAACAGTCGCAAAGTGTTGCAGGCAGTTTCTGAGGAACACCGAGCTAAGGATATACAGCAATTAGATCTGGATCGGGACAAGTTGCCTGTTGAGAGAGCTTTAGGTCTTCAGTGGAGTGTGGAAACCGACACCTTTCAATTCAAGACTTCCTTGAAAAGTCAACCATGCACTAGGAGAGGCATTTTATCGGTGGTAAGCTCTGTCTTTGATCCCTTGGGTTTACTGTCACCACTTATTCTGCCTGCTAAGGTACTTTTGCAGGAGTTGTGCAGACAGAACTTGGGCTGGGATGATGCCATACCATCGATTTACCAGAAGAAATGGAACCATTGGATTTTTGTTGGACAGAGTTGCAGGATTCCAGGTGAACCGATGTTTTAACCCTATGGAATTTAAATTGCCCTCCCACACTTGTTTACATCACTTCGCCGATGCTTGCGAAGATGGATAAGGCACAGTTTCCTATATTAAGATGCAAAATAGGGCAAACAAGGTACATGTGGCTTTTTTGATGGGCAAAGCCAGAGTTACACCACTAAAACCGGTGACTATACCTCGTTTGGAACTTACAGCGGCTGTACTGGCTGTCAAAGTTGACGTCATGATAAGGAGGGAGCTGCAACTTTCATTCGGTCTTTTGGACTGACAGCATGTTTGTCTGTAATTACATCAAGAATGAAGACAAACGGTTTCACACATTCGTTGGTAATAGGGTGTCGTACATAAGAGACAGAACACAACCTCAACAGTGGAGATACGTGCCCACTAAAGAAAACCCAGCAGATGATGCATCTCGGGGTTTGAAGGCAAAAGATTTTCTGAGCTATAAGCGATGGATTGATGGTCCCAGTTTTCTCTTGAAGCCGAGTGAGACACACTTTCCAACAAGTGATCTGATATGGACCGATGACCCAGAGATTAAAAGGTTGAAAGTCAATACTATGGTTGTACAGAATGGACAGAATGCCACAAGTCAACTTATTAATTTCTTCTCAGAATGGAAACGTCTGAAAGTTGCAGTTGCTTGGTATTTGAAACTACAGAAACTTCTGATGGAGCTGAGACGTAAACGAAATGAATTATCTTAGGGACAGATTGATGTTGTCACTGGGGATGTAAAATTACAGGAATTTAAGGCATCTCTGGGCAGACAAAGCTTGACACTGGAGGATCTTTCTATGGCTGAGCATGGGATAATTCGCTTCAGTCAACAGGAACAATTCCAAGAGGAAATCGCTGAACTCAAGGGTAGAAACGTTGGTGTTAAAAGAAACAGTAATGTTCAGTAGTCTGGATCCTGTGTTGTGTGATGGACTGATGCTAGTGGGAGGAAGACTTGGCAAGTCAGCTATGCCGGTGGAAATGAAACATCCCATCCTCTTATCTAAAGATCAGCATGTGTCACATCTCATACTTTGATACATTTATGAAGAGTTGGGGCATAGTGGCAGAAATCAGATGCTTTCCAAGCTCCGGTTTAAGTATTGGATTACAAACGCCAACTCTGTTGCAAGAAAGATAATTTCCAAGTGTGTCATCTGTTGACGTTATAAAGGGAAGTTGGGTGAACAGAAGATGGCAGACCTTCCAGTGGAAAGGATTATTCCTGACCTGCCACCTTTTACTAACGTTGGAGTGGATTTTTTCGGGCCTGTTTAAGTAAAAAGGGGACGAAGTAAAGTGAAACGCTATGGGGTGATTTTTACTTGTATGGCAAGTAGAGCTGTCCATTTGGAAATGGCATACTCCCTAGATACAGATTCATGTATCAATGCCTTACGCAGATTTGTCTGTCGTCGTGGACAGGTCATTCACATGAGGTCTGATAATGGGACAAATTTCATCGGAGCTGAGCGGGAGTTAAAGTAGGCTCTCACTGCATTAAACAATGAAAGGGTTCAAAGGGCCTTACTGCAGAAGGGAGTTCAATGGAGCTTTAATCCTCCTACAGGCTCTCATTTCGGTGGAGTATGGGAGCGCATAATTCGAATGGTGAGACAAGTTATTTGTGCAGTCCTTCAGCAACAAACATTGGATGACGAGGCCCTGCAGACTGTCTTGTGTGAAGCAGAAGCTATTCTGAACGATCGACCGATCTCTAAACTATCCAACGATCCTAGTGACCTTGAAGCCCTCACGCCAAATCACATCCTGCTTATGAGAGGAAATCCTGCGTTACAACCGCTGGGTTGTTTGAAAGATCTGATCCGTATGCCAAAAAGAGATGGAGACAGGTGCAATATATTTCCAATCTCTTTTGGAAACGATGGGTACATGAATACTTACCCTTGTTGCAAAAGCGACAAAAGTGGAACGAAGAAGTTTTTCCCCTGGAGACATTGTGATTATTGCTGATTCTACTGTACCACATGGTTCATGGCTACTTGGAAAAGTTGTGGAGACCTTCCCTGACAAAAGGGGCTTGGTACGTTCAGCAAAAGTTCAAACCAAAAGTAATATCTTAGAACGTCCAATTAGCATGCTTTGCCTTTTATTAGAAGTAGACTAAAATATGGCATTCAACAAGTGTTTTTTGTCATACATTTCATACATTGGTACAAAACTTTAATTGGTATGTATGGCTCCATTTTGTATGAATTTGTAATTGTTATGCCAATATGTCATATTCAATTAAGGGGCCGGTGTGTAGGAGCCATCTTGGGGATAGTGACATTTTTGTCCACTGGGTGGTACTGTGTATAATTAGATCCCCAGAGCAACAGGTGTGGGCGTTGGTGATTAGGAAGCACACAGTTTTTGACCGCACGGCAGAGTAGCTCGTAAGTTTGATTTGAGTTGTATGCGGTCTATAAGGTATGGCTTTGTGTCTATATGTGAGCAAGGAAAGGCCAGAGGAAGTTCGCGATCATGTTTAATAAAGCCAGTAATAAAGAGACATTTTTTATGCATCTTCGACCATCTGCATGGACTCTGTTTGTACGCGTTCTAAACTTGCATACTCCTATCATCAACGGCAAGAGCACTGGAAAGCCATTACAGGCTGCAAAAGGTGATTGCATGAATGAATGAATTAATGAAGTTTATGAATGACTTATGAACATTTTATATTTTATGAAACATATTGAACTCTAAAACGGCTAGAAAATCAAAGCCATACATCTAAACAAGTTGTGTTCCAAATTTGAGGTTGATATCTCAAAAAACTTAGCCTGGAAATACCCAGACAGACTTCAGGTACATTTGAGATTGCTCTGCAAGTCAGTGTGGCCAAGAGCCAATTTCCAATAGGGCTGCAACTAACGATTATTTTGATAATCGATTAATCGGACGATTATTTTTTTGATTAATCGATTAATCGGATAGAAATTAAATTAGATTTTTTTTTATTATAACTAAATAAAACCGTAAATCAGGGTATTTATGTGTAAAAGTGTACTTTAAAAAGTGCAAAAGCCACACATTGAGTTTTACTAATATCAATATTTGCATTGTTTTTAATGATAATTGCTGATGGCAAGTTGACAAACATGATTATTGTTAAAAAAATGATATCCAACATATTATGTTTTAACACAATTTTTGTTAAAACAAATTTACACAGACATGTTGTTCAGATGTGAATATCTGAACTAAAAACAAACTAAAAACATCTAAAATATATAATTCATTTAATTTTTATTTAAAATTAATTATATATAAGGAATATAAGGATAAAGAATATAATATATATTATATATAATATATAAAAGAATAATATAAGGATAAATTGATTAAATAAATATAGAAAGACTGAAAACAATTGTGTGAACGTAGAGCCGCAGTAGATCGCGTTTGAAAAACAATTAAAACTTAGTAGACAAATGCTATAAAAAGAGAACGGAATGGAGGTAACGTTACCCAGCAAGCTAACAGGCTTGAGTAAAGGACAGGAGAAATTATGCATTAGTGCACAAGCATTCGCTGAAAACCACTGAGTACAGTGACTAAAAAACAATATTTTACTGCTGCTGTTATTAACTGCCTTTATATTTAGTGCTTCGCTTTATAAAGACCGTTTTAATTTAACCTATTTCTGCGGTAGCGCTATTTTAATCCATCACTTACGTTGCGAGCGAACTGATTGCGCAACCTGATGCTCGAGACAAAATACAGACATCCCAAGATCCCGGAAGTCCCGGGAGTCTCCCGCATATTGATTGCGGCTCCCTGATGCCCGCGAATTAGTTCAAACTCCCGAAATCTAGAGCGCGCAAGCAAGAGCGCGCATGCGAGACAGAAGAGACTGCTCCAAACCGTGTAGCGCGCGCGCTCGGCAGAGCGCCTGAGGGAGAGAGACCTTGCGTGTGAGTGCGTACCAGTAAACGCTCCCCGTGACGTAAGCAGACCAACTAATCGATAATGACATTCGTTGACAACGATTTTCATAATCGATTATAATCGATTTTATCGATTAGTTGTTGCAGCCCTAATTTCCAATTTTCCAAATCGAGGCGTAAATCGATCGATCTGATTGTTTTAGGTCTATCCAATTGCGCCCTGAAACATTTGAGCGACGTCCGTTGGTGACGCCCCTTTGGAAATGGGCTGTGAATAAAGACCCACTCTCTGATATACAGGTCCTTCTCAAAAAATTAGCATATTGTGATAAAGTTCATTATTTTTCATAATGTAATGATAAAAATTAAACTTTCATATATTTTAGATTCATTGCACACCAACTGAAATATTTCAGGTATTTTATTGTTTTAATACTGATGATTTTGGCATACAGCTCATGAAAACCCAAAATTCCTATCTCAAAAAATTAGCATATCATGAAAAGGTTCTCTAAACGAGCTATTAACCTAATCATCTGAATAAACTAATTAACTCTAAACACCTGCAAAAGATTCCTGAGACTTTTAAAAACTCCCAGTCTGTTTCATTACTCAAAACCGCAATCATGGGTAAGACTGCCGACCTGACTGCTGTCCAGAAGGCCATCATTGACACCCTCAAGCAAGAGGGTAAGACACAGAAATAAATTTCTGAACAAATAGGCTGTTCCCAGAGTGCTGTATCAAGGCACCTCTGTGGGAAGGAAAAAGTGTGGCAAAAAACGCAGCACAACGAGAAGAGGTGACCGGACCCTGAGGAAGATTGTGGAGAAGGACCGATTCCAGACCTTGGGGGACCTGCGGAAGCAGTGGACTGAGTCTGGAGAAGAAACATCCAGAGCCACCGTGCACAGGCGTGTGCAGGAAATGGGCTACATGTGCCGGATTCCCCAGGTCAAGCCACTTTTGAACCAGAAACAGTGGCAGAAGTGCCTGACCGGGGCCACAGATAAGCAGCACTGGAGTACCCACAGTCAGTGATGGTCTGGGGTGCCATGTCAGCTGCTGGTGTTGGTCCACTGTGTTTTATCAAGGGCAGGGTCAATGCAGCTAGCTATCAGGAGATTTTGGAGCACTTCATGCTTCCATCTGCTGAAAAGCTTTATGGAGATGAAGATTTCATTTATCAGCACGACCTGGCACCTGCTCACAGTGCCAAAACCACTGTTAAATGGTTTACTGACCATGGTATTACTGTGCTCAATTGGCCTGCCAACTCTCCTGACCTGAACCCCATAGAGAATCTGTGGGATATTGTGAAGAGAAAGTTGAGAGACGCAAGACCCAACACTCTGGATGAGCTTAAGGCTGCTATCGAAGCATCCTGGGCCTCCATAACACCTCAGCAGGTCCACAGGCTGATCGCCTCCATGCCACACCGCAAATTCTTTCTGTGTCTTACCCTCTTGCTTGAGGGTGTCAATGATGGCCTTCTGGACAGCAGTCAGGTCGGCAATCTTACCCATGATTGCGGTTTTGAGTAATGAAACAGGCTGGGAGTTTTTAAAAGCCTCAGGAATCTTTTGCAGGTGTTTAGAGTTAATTAGTTGATTCAGATGATTAAGTTAATAGCTCGTTTAGAGAACCTTTTCATTATATGCTAATTTTTTGAGATAGGAATTTTGGGTTTTCATGAGCTGTATGCCAAAATCATCAGTATTAAAACAATAAAAGACCTGAAATATTTTTGTTGGTGTGCAATGAATCTAAAATATATAAAAGTTTAATTTTTATCATTACATTATGGAAAATAATGAACTTTATCACAATATGCTAATTTTTTGAGAAGGACCTGTAACTGGTGTTAACCAGGCTACAAAAAAATGAGCTTTCAGTAAGATTTTGTTTGGGCGCAGTACCACATTTTCCCCATTAGATGCCAGCAAAACTCCACTGGGACACAGAGGTTTGAGTTGTTATTTGCAGTGGAGTTTTTCCTCTTTCAAATATTACTACACACATTCACATTTTACTGTACTAACCTGAAAAAATGGCACCATCTGGTAAAAAAAAAAAAAAAAGGTAAAAAAAATGAATTCAGCCTTACCAACAGAATGAAAAGCCTCTTAAATACTGCATAATTTTATAGTTAAATTGCCCTCGGATTAAAAACTTCAGTTTTAATTGACCTGTGGCTAAGCCACGCCCCCTCCACTCACTCGGACAAACAGTCAACATTCGGTGGCAGGCGCTATGGCAGCTGTCACAGCAGGAGACATTTCACAGGAGGCAATTGATGATTTTTGGATACAGAACGATTATAAAGATATATATTTCGGTAGAAAGTTGTCTAAAATATTGTGCTTAATATGTAATTAATGGTTCATTATCAAATTAAATATGTACAGGTCTAAGTTGCATCCATTTCCAGGACAAGCCTTTTTACCATCTTTACCAAGAGTGCCTCCGTTAGTTTGGTGCTACAGTACATGAATCATTCAGCACAACATTGCTAACATTTGTTATCTCGGTTATTTACAGATACGTTAATGAAGCTAAGTGACATGATGTACAACGCAGCTAGAAGCTAACGTTAATGTTTTCTAATGTTAGGCTAACGTTACGTTAGAGATGTAAAAGATAACGTTCAAATACGTTGTTGACTTATCTTAGAACAGATGTAGACATCCTTGTTTAATTTATCCACATTTAGTTGGTGTTGTGGTCTACCATAACTTAATCCAGACACTTATCTCGGTGTAGATGTGGCTTGGGAAAGGGTAAAAAATACACACCGTCGCCTATCGTAGTGTCAGAGTTGCATGTACTCCATGCACACCGTTTGACCATTTTAAACGTAAAATTATAAGAAAAAATATATAAAACTAATGAAAACCGACTAACTGCAATGCATTTCAATGGACGAGGAAGCAGAGAATGTCCAAGTGTATGGGATAGCTATGCTCACAGTGATTGGCTCATCGCGTTTGGGGGCGTGGCTTAGCCATAGGTCAATTAGGGCTGTCACTTTACGTTCGAAAATCGATTGCACAATCGATCGGACCAACCAACACAAGTTTCGAAAACGAAAATAGGGAATCGATTTTAACGGCCTTCTCTCGGAGCGCGTCCATCTCGTGACGATACACCCGCACTCCCGCAGCGAACGCGCATCACACAGCAAAGTCTGCAGGCAGGAAATTATACTTCTGCATAATGTGTCTCTTTTTACAACAAAAATGTGAATTCTGCCAGTATTCAGAGAGTCTCATGCATACAGATACGGGCTACAATCACCTACGTAGATGAAATTTGTTTGACATTTCTAATCGTAAACACAGCCATGTTGAAGAAGCCTGCAGTAATGTTTTTCATTGATGTTATCGCAGTCTACTCTGCTTATTGTTTTTTTATACTATAAATTATCACATTTGTAATAATGCTGATATTTAGGGAAAATGGCACTCTTTTCTTGTAATAAACTTCATCATATGACAGGGCTATTAAACTAGCTTCACAGGAGGGCTGGATTAACAAAACCAAAAGTTGAGATGAGTTAAAGGGATACTTCACTGCTGGAAAGATGAATGTGTTTTTAAATTGGGTTATTTTTAGAATTTGGTGCCTTCTAGACTGAGAAAATCCAGAAAATATATGTTTGGCTCATGTGGATGAAAAACAACAACTCCATAGAATGTATAAAATTATATTTATATACAGAATTATACAAAACTGTACAAATAAATGAGTAAATGGAACACTCTCTCTCAGAACAGCAGGGAAACGCATCCTACATCCTTGCTAGAAACAGCGCCCCTCATAGGCATAAATGAAAATATTCTGACAATGAGAGTTGGTAACCACAGGTAAAACCATGCATGGCTACTCGCTCACTACCACTGTATAAAAATGCCTTAACAGGTAAAAACTAGCGACATACACCAGTATTGCGGTATATTCAAAATTCAATAAGTTTCAGTAATTGAAACGTTAAAGGTTTTAATTTGGTTAGTTTGAGCTTAAACTAACATAAAACATTAACTTTTCTGTTATAGTGTTGCTAATTCCTATTACTGGACGCCTGTGTTTGGCTTAGCCGCGTCTCTCTCTGTATTTTATGTCTCCTGGTCTCAGATATTTATTTTAATATGCATTTTAATGCCACTATTTTTGTCCACAAATGTATCAGCCACCCTGGTTTATGATCGGCAATTGCTGTTGCTTATTAGAGCTGAAATGTCCGGTTTTATGGGTATCGGTTATCCACCTCCAATACCACCCTGTATTCGCCTGTGCTTACCAGGTCACAATCTCTCTCTGCACCACGACTGGAGAAGAAAGCCTGCGCACCTGCCCAAGAAGTGTGGTAAACGGAGGAGGCGAGGGACCGGAGCGGGTTTCCAGGCCAAGAATCGCAGCCTATGGAAATACTCCATTGTTGGCAACCGGTCGGACTGTCTGCTTGTGGATCGCAATCCTCCATTTTTCTACCAACCAGGCATTGACTGGCCCTGGATCCCTGTCAGAGCATCTTACCTGCGGGCAGTGTTTCCGGATGCGTCCGGTGGATTGCTGAATAGGGATCCACCTCCTTCCCACCTTGGCCGGGTTCATCGTGGCCTGCCTACGCTTAGGATTATTGAGTGTACATCTTCTTCCTCAACCTCTGAAGACTCAGTTATTTCTTCTGTGAATATGTGCTTGTTAAATGCCCGTTCTGTGGCGAACAAGGCACATATTCTGAACGATCTGTTCGTAAGGCAAAACTTGGACTTTCTATTACTGACAGAAACTTGGCAACGTAACTCGGAATTTATTCATTTAAATGAGCTGTGTCCTGTTGGCTGCTCGTTTATTGGATCCCCGCGTCTGTCTGGCCGCGGTGGAGGACTTGCCATAGTATGGAGGAATAGCTATTTCTTTTGAACTGCAAATCACTAGAGTTGGACGGATAAAGCCGTTCTTTTGTATCGTCATTTATCGTCCTCCTGGTCCTGCTGGGCAGTTTTTAACAGAGTTTATGGACTTTATGTCATCTGTTATTAATTTTGAAAAGTTATTAATGGTTGGGGATTTTAACCTGCACACTGATGTTGCTGATAATCATGCCGCAAAAGATTTTCTTAGTATTACGGATTCACATAATCTAAAGCAGCATGTTCATGGACCCACACATACTGGTGGTCATACATTAGATCTTGTTTCACACTAGGTTTGGATGTTAATGCAATATGTTGTGAGGATATGTCGATTAGTGACCATAAGTGTATCTTTTTTAATTTTTCTGCCACCGCTGACCCCCCTTGTCAGAAACGTCTGACACAATCGCGTATTATTAATCAAACAACTGTTGAGCAATTTATCTCTCGGTTTGATTGTGATCTTAATTTTATGGGTTGTAGCAATGATGTTGAGCTCTTAATGCAAACTTTTAACAATTTCTGCTCTTCTGTGTTGGATGAAGTGGCTCCTTTAAAGATAAAAACTAAGCCCACCTGTAACACCTCACCTTGGATGACGGACGATGTGCATTGTCTAAGAAGGAGGTGCCGTACGACTGAACGTTTGTGGAAATCCACCGGGCTTGAAGTCCACCGTCTGTATCTTAAGGAACTTATGCAGGATTTTAATAATTTAGTTGCAAAATCTAGGACGGTTTATTTTTCTAATTTAATATCTTCCTCTAAGCGAAACCCTAAGGTTTTATTTGATACCAAAAATAATATTGTATCTCCTCCAGCCATTAGGACAACAATATGTTCTCAAAATTATTGTGATAGGCTGCTGTCTTTTTTTATTGATAAGGTGCAGTCTATTAGATCAAATATTTTGCGTGGACCACACTTTCTTGTAGACTGTATTCGTTCACCTAGGCCTATTACAATTGAGTCTTTTAAACCAATCAGCCTCCTTGATTTGCTAAACTTGACTAATAAAATGAATATGTCCTCTTGTCCACAGGATATAATACCATCTTCATTATTCTCAAAAGCATTCCCTGTCATTGGCCGTAGTATAGTAGCTATTGTCAATTCCTCACTGGCCACAGGCTGTGTCCCATCCTATTTTAAACATGTCACCTTTCAACCTATATTAAAAAAGCCTAATTTGGACCCTACAGTTTTGAAGAACTATCGGCCAATATCAAAGTTGCCATTGTTGTCCAAAATTCTCGAAAAAGCTGTGGCTAATCAACTTACAGATGTTTTAGAGAATTTGGAGTTGTATGACAAATTTCAATCAGGTTTTAGGAAGAGACACTCTACTGAGACCGCCTTGGTGAGAGTCTGTAATGACCTTCATATGGCCTCGGACGCAGGTCTATGTTCAGTGTTGGTACTTCTAGTCCTTAGTTCTGCCTTCGATACTGTGGACCACCATATCATGATTAGGAGATTACGTGAATGTGTGGACATATCGGGAGTGGCCTTAGATTGGTTTACCTCATATCTTTCTGATAGAAGTTTTAATGTCTATATTGATGATTCCCACTCTGTATCATCATCCCTGTTTTGTGGTGTTCCACAGGGTTCAGTGCTGGGCCCAATATTGTTTATTTTATACTTGTTGCCTCTGGGTCAGATCATTAGTGATTTTAACATTTCTTATCCCTTCTACGCAGATGACATTCAGCTTCATTTTACTTTCAGGCAAAATGAGTCATCCAAACTTACAATACTCTTAGACTCTATAAATGCCATAAACAGCTGGATGGCTGAAAGTTTTCTGCAGCTGAATCCAGATAAGACGGAGGTTTTAATTGTAGTGCCAGACAGTGCTATTCCTCTGATAATGCAGAACATTGGACCTTTGTCATTAGCGGTCCGCACTAGTTTAAGGAACCTTGGGGTAACATTTGATAAATCCCTATCCTTTGAAACTCACATCAAATCGCTGACCAAATCCTGTTTTTTCCACTTACGTAATTTAAGTAAATTGAGGTCTGTGGTCTCTCACTCAGAACTGGAGATGCTCATTCATGCCTTCATTTCCTCCCGTATTGATTATTGTAACTCACTTTTCTCTTCACTTAACATATCTGTTCTTCATAGATTGCAATCCATTCAAAATTCAGCTACTAGGTTACTTACTCGATCAAATAGGCGCACCCATATCACCCCGATACTCTGCTCCCTTCACTGGCTTCCTGTAATTTACAGGATCCAATTCAAAATACTAACCATAACCTATGGGGCTTTACATGGTCAGGCCCCTGCTTATCTTGTTGACATAATTCATTTTCATACCCCTCTCCGGTCTCTCAGGTCTGATAATCAAAATCTGCTATCTACGCCACGCACTCGTTTAAAGACATGTGGGGATAGAGCCTTTGCCGCTATGGCACCCAGATTATGGAATGCTTTGCCAAGCAGTATTTGGTTTGCTGAGAATGTGGACAGTTTTAGGGGACAAGTGAAGACTCATTTGTTCAGGTTAGCTTTTGGGTAATCTCTGTACTTTATATAATGATAATTTTATCTGTTTTATTTTTTTATTTTTATATCCATTTTTGTCTATTGTAAAGCGCTTTGTGACTTAGTCTGTGAAAGGCGCTGTATAAATAAATTTTACTTACTTACTTACTAATAATTTCCACACTGTTCTTACCAGATTTGTGTTTAAATTATTTTTTTTTCTTGAGGCGAGTTGCAAAGCTTCAATTTGATTGATATTACATCAAATGCACAAATATATATATGTATGGGATAATGTAGAGCGAGGCGGTTGTTATGGCGAATACAACCCCGACAGGCTGATCAGGACCCCGTCGCGAACGGAATGTTCTCGAATCAGCCTGAAGGGGTTGTATTTGCTATAACAACCGCCTCACTCTACATTACAGAGCTGCCAACTCTCACGCTTTCGCCGTGTGACACACGGTTTTGCCTGTTTTCACAGGCAAAAAAAATTCCTTGTAATAACTGGCCTTTAAAAATAAAAATCTGCCTGCCTCTATGGGAATTCAACATAGGGGTGTCCTGACTTATGCAACCTGTATTTTAAGGAAGAACATTTATTTATTTACAATACATTATTCATTCACAAAGAAAATTGTTATCCTTAAAGGTTGGATTTTTCCTCATTTTTTAATTAAGGCATTAAGAGCAATTCCAAAAGATGATTTTTTTATTCCTCTTTTTAGTCAAGTTTAGCATGGATGTGTTCACTTATGTTAAGCACTGTATCACTTTAATAACATTACTAACAGTAATTTGTGTTCTTTGCAGCGACCTCTGTAAGCTGAAATACAAGTTTGAACAAGAATACAAATCCTCCTGTAGACCTGAAAATCATTGAAGTGCCTGGACCATCCACCAGAAAAGAGGAAAAACAAACAGAAAACGAAGCTGCTGCACCTTTTCACTTTTCTAACTCGTTAAGTACCTCACATGTCCCTTGAATATTTTATTATTGATTGCATTTTATGTTGCAGCGAGTAAAGGTGCGGTCACATTTATGAATTTTGTAAAATTACACAGGCAAAAAAGTCCATTGACCATTGTCAGCAGTGTAGTGACGTAATGTATGAAGCACAGCTCACAATGGAGTCACTTTCAAGCAGCTTTCTGTTGGTCAAATCCAGCAAATTACAGTGACCAACTTGGTCCCATAGTGAAATCTTTGACCACACACGAAATTGCTGATCATGTGATCTGTAATGACTGGAATTCACCAGTGAAAATTCGCAGAACAACAGATAATTTTAATGAAATAACATTTTTCTTGTTGCATTACATTGCATTGCACACTCGACAAAACGTTATGCATTGAAGAATAACATATAAGTTGTGCACCTGTTGCTTTGCAACACATACATAGTTATTCCAATGTTTATTAAAAAGACAAAGCAATGCATATGTGTTTCCATGCATTTTGTTGAGATGTCTTTTCTTGTATAACCTATTGTATATACAGTACATGGTTGATTATTCATGTTGCTTATGTATTATACAGGTTTTATTGTATAAAATGGATCTAAAATATGTAAAACAATTCTTATTTTGTATTTGGTTCAGTTTGTTTATTATAATAGAAGTTAATGGTAACCATAGTAATAACATGAAATTAAATTAAAACAATTGAAATTGGGTTCCTGGAGGCACCCAAAGCGGTTCCACACAGTGCCTTATATTAAAGAGTTCCTTGGGAAACCTGTGGGGTTCCTCAGAGACCCGCTACTTTTTAAAGGGTGTCTTAGAGGATCTACAGACGGTTCCGCCGGTGTGGCAAAGTGAAGAACCCCAAAAGGTTCCTCCAGGCACCTTTTATTTTTACAGTGTAGTGTCTCGCCTTAAAGGGGTGGTAAAACACGATTTCACTTTTCTAACTTTAGCTTGTGTGTAATGTTGCTGTTTGAGGATAAACAACATCTGCAAAGTTACAACGCTCAAAGTTCAAAGCAAAGGGAGATATTTGCTTTTAAAGAAATCAATTTCTAAGGACTACAGCAAATGGCCGGTAGGGACTACACGACATTCCTCCAGGGTTGCTGACATCACTAACTCCAATATTTACATAAACACCTCCTCCGAGAATACTAAATAAGGGGGGCGAGGCCATTTTATATTGCTTTGGAGAAGAGTTGTAGTATAGTAGGCTGGAGTGTTGTTGCCACAATGCTGTCGAAACGCTGTTATTTTCATCCGGATTGCAGGTCCACTTTGTTCAGCCTTCCTAGGGTCAGGGGAGTTAGGGATCAATGGTTAAAATTTATTTTTTAAATTTACTTGCTCTCTGTGCTGCACATTTTACGGAGGAAAGCTTCCACAATCTTCGCGAGTTCAATGCAGGATTCGCACAACGGCTTGTCCTGAAAGATGGAGCAGTTACAACTTTAAGAACAGAAGCTGTTGTTTACGGGCCACAACCTGTAAGTATGATTTATTTTTCGTCGATGTGTTTTCCTGTAATAGTTTGTATTGTTAATTGTACATTGTAGCAAAGAAGTAAGTAAACAAGTGACAACGCTGTTTGGCTCTGCAAACCAGTTTGTTGAATGCTCATTCATACTTAACGTTATCCGACAAACACCTAACGTTACAAACTTTTTTTTAATCTCAACAGCGAACTTGCAATTAGTGTAAATTATTCTTTGATTGGAGCTTTTATTTATTGTTTATCTACATGCTTGTTTATCTACAGACATGCTAAACATGGTTCTGTGTTTGATTTGGCTACTGTAGTAAAGCCAATGTTTAGTGTTCGTTTTGGGTTAATAGTTCTGGCGACAGATATTTGGCTACAATCGTTCTAAAAATACAAAAGTAACGGTGCCATATACAGTCAGTAACGATCACTATAGATCCGCAGTATCAAAAAAATCCCTTTGAGGACTGTAGTATAATTTGTTAGAACGATTATATGAAATTCTTGTTTATGAGGTTATTTTTTGTGGTCTAATGATTATTATCCAGTAATTCATTGTTTACCTAATAAAATAATATATATGTTTTTAACATTTAATAAAAAAATGTTCTTGAATACACTTTTGTGAATAGACAAACACTTACTGTTATAAATTAAACATCAACTATAATAATTAGTACAATTAAATAACAGCCTATCTAAAAAGTAATGAGACAACAACAACAAAAAACTAACCATTCTGTAACGTCGTATAACAGCCGTTCTTGAACAGGTTCTGCTCGATCATCTTCACTAACATTCTCTGGGTCCGATTCGGGCTCAAATTGGTGTGGTTTTATTGACGCTAGGGCTGGGGCAGTATGGATTTTTTCTAAACGCGGTTGAAAAGCAAGATATTCCCACGGTATAGCGGTAAACCGCTTTAACTACGCCCAGATTTCCTTATTTAAGAATATTCTCAGATACATTTGCATTGAATTCATCATTTTCAGGAGAATACATTATGATGTTCACATTGGAAATGAACAGTGTTGGGCAAGCTACTTAGAAAATGTAGTGAGCTAAGCTAGCAGTTACTCTACATTAAATGTAGCTTCACTACACTGAAGCTACCACCCTGGGAAATGTAGCAAGCTAAGGTACAGCAATATGGCAAAAGTAGTTTACTACATCTAAAGCTACTTTTTCAAATTTAATTTTTATATTGAACCAACTTAATTCCAAGTCAGTGCTATCTCAGTAATCAATAAAATTGTCAATCAAACATATAGGCAGGCATAATTTGTCAGTTCAATTGTTTATTCAACAACTGTTCCAAACCAATTTGGCCAAAAAAAAAAAAACCATAACTATATAGAACCATATAACTATATAAAACTATAACAAAACCAGGTGTCAAGAGTGTGTGCATCTTTTTCCATTTCTCACGTGTCAGCCCAAGAATTGATACTGGTACGTGATGTCACACCATACGGAGCAGAAGGTGGTGGTAATGCACCAAAAAGCTGGTTTGTAGGGCCCTATGAAATCCGTTTTATTTTTTCCCACATTCCAAATTCAGTTTTATTTTGTTTTCATTTTTCTGGACTCCCATTTTAATGGTTAAATAACATTTTAGTAATCAAAAACGTGTAATTAATTGAAATCATGAAACGTATATAATTTAACAATAATTTATTAACATTTTTAAATAAATTACATTTTAAGGGCTCTATAAAATAGTTTTTTTATTGGTTTAAATTGTAATGACCAATTATTTAAAATGTAGGCCTAATTATTTAAGCAAAACTTTCTTCAAAGGTTAAAACCAACCTTTTATTTTGACAGGTTGCCATGTAGCTAGACCTTTGAGTCTCTGTTTTGTTTTGTTTTTTTGATATGATGATAGTTTTTCTCAAATCGAGCTAAAATGCTGCTAAAGTGACTCTCAGAGCGGCTGTGTAGATGAAGTTCATCGATCCATTACTGAAAACATCGCAAGCGTCATGGGTGCTTAGTGTGTGGTAAATGAATCCGCGCGTCTGAGCCATTCATTCACATGAGCCATTCATTCACTATTTTTAAATAGTCTTTAAGCGGTTTAATATTCACAGACACTAGTCTATATCGCGATTTTATTTAAGTTTAGGCTACTTACCTTCTTTTCATCCAAGATCTGACAAATTCCATGAAATTCCGCGTTATACAGTAAATTTTGTTTTTATGCATGGATATCGCAATTCAGTCCATGTTTTCCGTATTGCGGAAACTTAATGAAATCATATGGCCCTATTGTTGCCAACCACCGTAAAACAAGAAGAAGAAGTCACCGTCACTAACTGATCCAGCATCAGTGATACTTAGCAGTTGTATTTCCGATTTGAGCTTGAGCTTTAGAAATGCTTGGGAAAATGTAACGTTAGCTTCTGTAGACGCTACCGCACTACTTGATCAAAAAAAGAGCTTCGCTACTGAAAAGCTATTTGATTCAGAAAACAGCGACGCTACCACCATGCTACTGAGAAATGTAGTTAAACTAGTAGCGTCACTACTTGTAGCGACGCTACTGCCCAACACTGGGCCTCTAAATACACTCAACAGGCTGATACAAACTGATTTTCATCTCTTCACCGAAGCACTTCTGCATCGCTGGATCCGGAGTGAGAGGCCGCGCCGTCTGCGTGCAAGCCTACAGCGGGACGTGCCTTCGAGTCTGAAGCGGCTGGCCTTCACCTCGCCGCCTTCAGCCGCCGTACCTGCTACGCTTTCCGGCGTTGATATCCTTTTTCACTGCTAGTGTGTGTTCGCCGCTGCGACTCACACTCTATTGTTCTAAAAGAGCTAGCGTCTTTTTAAAGATGCATAAATCCTGCAGCTCGTGCCAAGCCGCACTCAGCGACGGGGACCGCCATGTCATCTGCGTTTCCTGCCTGGGTGAGGATCATGCAGCTCTCGCTCTCGTCGACGGCGGATGCCCTCACTGTGAGCTGCTGCCTATGGTGACTCCGAGGACTCGCCTGGCATCCTTCTCAGACCATGCACTTCAGCCCGCTGTTTCGCCGCGCCGTAAAAAGCGCCGTGCTCAGCGCGCTCCCGAGCCTTCTCCTGCCCGCCAAAGCTCGCCGGTTCGCCCGCCAGCTTCGCCGGCATCGCTCGAGTCGCTCACCGACGGACAGCGGCCGCCGTCTGCCACCGCTTCCGCCATTGAGATCGACGAAACAGCCGAGGCCTGTTCTATCCTGGCATCGGAAAGCGAGGATTGGGCGAGCTCTGTGGACCTCCCCCCCGCTGTTCGCGAGCCTTCTGGACGAAGGGCTGGCATTGAGTCAGAGTTGATGCGTCTGCTCTCTCAAGCCGTCAAAAACCTCGGCCTCGACTGGGAGGCACAGCCCCTGCACAACCGACTGGATGGATGCTTCCTCAAGAAGGACCACGCCCCATCACAGTCCAGACCCGTGCCTTTTCTTCCTGAGCTTCACGAAGAAGTCGCGAGGTCCTGGAACGCCCCCTTCTCGGTCAGGATGCGTACCTCTGTCTCTGCTGCATTCTCCACTGTGGACTGTGCGAAAGATAGAGGGTAGCTTTCTCTTCCTCCTGTGGAAGCAGCGGTAGCAACACATCTCTGCCCGCCCTCTGCTGGACGGCGAGCACAGACAGTGTTGCCATCTAAAGCCTGCCGAGTGACGTCAGCCATGCATGGTCGCGCTTACACTGCCGCCGGGCAAGCTGTGTTGGCGCTACACACAATGGCCATCCTGCAGATCTTCCAGGCCGACCTCCTCCGAAAAATGGACGAGGAAGGCGCGGGATCGATCAGCTTTGCGGATTTAAGGAGCGCTACAGACCTGGCTCTACACGCCGCTAAATCCGCTGCACAGGCCGTTGGGCGGAACATGGCCTCTCTCACCGTGGCTGAGAGACATTTGTGGTTAACGCTTTCTTAGATGACGGACTCGGAGCCCTCTGTGTTTCTCGACGCGCCCATTTCGGAAGCGGGCCTCTTCGGATCTGCCGTCTAAGATTTCGCGGACAGATTCCAGGAGGTTCAAAAGACAATCGCAGGCTATGAAGCACTTCCTCCCGAAGCACTCTAGCTCCGAAGCAGGTCGGTCGAAACAGCCGTCTGCCCGGAACTCACAGCCACAGCCCGCACCACCCGCCACCGCTTCTCAGCGCCGCCAGGCCCGAGAACAGAGACCGCGCTCTCGCTCTGCTGGACGCTGCCCCCCTGAGCGCGGGACCCGGCCGAGGATCGAGATCAAGCCTGAGGTCTCAAAGCCGGGGTATCGGAATGGGTGTTGAACACTATAAAGAGAGGCTATTCGCTACAGTTCGCTCAACGTCTCCGCCGCTACACGGCGCATGTCGAAACCATGGTAAACAAAGAAGTATCTCATCTACTTCGAGCCGAAATAGCGAAACTGCTGAGCAAAGGGGCCATAGAACCTTTATCTCAGGCTCAGAGCGAAGGCCCATACAGCAGATATTAAGATATTAAGGTATAGCCCATACAGCAGATATTTTCTGGAACCCAAAAAAGACGGGGGTCTCAGACCCATTCTAGATCTGCGGCAATTGAACAAAGCACTTTTGAAGCGCCAGTTCAAAATGCTGACAACCAGGAAAATCCTCGCGCAAGTTCGCCAGGGAGACTGGTTCATGTCAATAGATCTGAAAGATGCCTATTTCCAAATACAGATTGCGTCACGTCACAGGCGTTTCTTGAGATTCGCCTTCGAGGGCCAGGCATATCAATACACAGTCCTACTGTTCGGCCTGTCCCTAGCACCCCGTGCATTTACGAAGTGCATGGACGCGGCTCTCGCACCCCTGAGACTTCAGGGCATGCGAGTTTTGAACTACTTGGACGATTGGCTGATTCTAGCTCGATCACACTCAGAGCTCATAGAACACAGGACCACATTACTCGAGCATCTCGAGAGGCTGTGTCTTAAAGTCAATTGGGCGAAGAGTTCGCGGTTTCCCAGCCAGAAAATTTATTTTCTGAGAACAGTCCTGGACTCGCTGTCTATGACAGCACGTCTGTCGCCGGAGCGCGGACTGGACATTCAGTGCACCGCGAAATCCTTCCGCCGCGGCTCTATAGTCCCGCTCAAAAGGTTTCAGAAAATGCTGTGTCTCATGGCCTCAACATCTTCGGTACTTCAGCTGGGCCTGCTTCGCATGCGCCCACTGCAGTTATGGCTGAAAGCGCGAGTTCCACCCCGGGCGTGGACCCCTGGTCTGTTTCGCCTCAGGATCGAATGCGGTTCGGCTCTGGAACCGTGGAAAAGTAGCCGACTGGTATCAGTCAGGCGTGAGTCTGGGGACTCCCTCGAGTGTGACGGTGGTGTCTACGGACGCCTCCACCTCAGGATGGGGAGCGCTGCTCGAGGGCAGACCGTTCTTTGGCCTGTGGTCGGAACGGGAAAAGCTTCTACACATAAACTGTCTGGAAATGCTGGCAGTCGACAACGCGCTACAGCGTTTTTGTCCCCAGATAAAAGGCCACCACGTCCTGGTCCGGGCGGACAACATGACAGTGGTGGCATACATAAATCGCCAGGGTGCCGTCAGGTCCCGAAACCTTTACAGGCTGACGGAACGCCTCCTGGTCTGGGCTCAGCACAACCTGCTTTCACTGAAGGCAGCGCATGTGTCTGGTCACCTGAATCTGGGACCAGACAGACTATCCAGAGACAATGTCTCAGCAGGGGAATGGTCGCTGCACCCGCAGACGATCCAACTGCTGTGGGAGACATTCGGCAGAGCGCAGGTGGACCTGTTCGCGTCCCAGGAAAACGCTCACTGTCCGGACTTTTTCTCCAAGAGCAGGGATGCGCTGGCCCACGTATGGCCCCGCTGCCCCCTCTATGCTTTTCCCCCCGTCTCGCTCCTGCCTCAAGTGCTGGAAGGAATCAGGGAGAACGGATGCCCAGTGCTGCTCGTGGCTCCGCTCTGGACGAACCAGATTTGGTTCCCAGTCCTGATGCAGCTAACCAGCATTGCTCCATGGCCTATAACGGTGAGGAGAGACCTCCTCTCTCAGGCAAAGTGCTCGATGTTGCATCCTCGCCCGGATTTATGGTCCCTACACGCATGGGCCATCAACGGGTACCCGCTAACCTCCCGGGGGGAGTGCAAAACACGATCACGCAGGCTTAAGCCCCGTCTACTAGACGGCTCTACGCCTCAAAATGGTCGGTGTTCTCTACCTGGTGTCAAGCTCGGGGCTTTTCACCCGTAGACTGCGGGGTTACGGAAGTGCTCTCCTTCCTTCAGGAGCTGCTGGATAAGGGTAGAACCCCATCCACGCTCAAAGCATACGTGGCGGCCATAGCAGCGTTTGCAAAACCAACGTCTGGCCAGTCACTGGGGAAAAACTACCTGGTCGTACAATTCCTCAGGGGAACTCGGAGGCTGAATCCTCCCAGACCCCCCTCAGTCCCTGTGTGGGACCTTTCTACGGTTCTGGAAGCCATGAAAGGTGCCCCATTCGAGCCGATCCATTTGTCAGACATGAAACACCTGTCTTTCAAAACGGTATTTCTTGTGGCTCTTGCTTCAGTGAAGCGCGTAGGGGACTTACAATCGCTTTCAGTAAGCGCGTCATGTATGGAGTTTGAGCCTAATGACTCTAAAGTCATACTCAAACCAAGGCACGGGTACGTGCCCAAATCCCTCAACACACCGTTCAGGGCCCAGGTTATTTCCCTCTGCGCCCTCCCGGTGAAAAATGAGGAGGAGGATGCTAATCTCCTCTGCCCCGTCAGGGCGCTGAGAGCTTATGTGTCCCGCTCGTCTGTCTTCAGACAGACCGAGCAGCTCTTTGTTTTGTTTGGCGGGCGCTCCAAGGGACTGGCCGCATCAAAACAGAGATGGAATCAACTATCCAGATGGATAGTTGATGCCATAGCGCTGGCTTACACTTCTAAGGGCCTGCAGTGTCCTTTGGGTGTCAGAGCGCACTCCACGAGAGGCGTGGCCTCGTCGTGGGCGTGGTCTAGCGGGATTCCCTTGCAAGATATCTGTATGGCGGCAGGCTGGGCCTCGCCGTCTACATTTATAAGGTTTTATAACCTAGAGGTTCCCGCTTTACAGGCCAATCTGTTGTCGGTCTAGAATTCAGTACTATCTGCCCCGCTGAGTATCCCCCCCAGAATGCTGAGTTTTGCTTGGGCATCGCTCACTGATCGATAGAACAGTTCCATGGGTGTTGAATAACCCGTACTTATACCCAGTTCAGGCTGAACACATTCACCCTGTCTGCGTGAAACACTGTTAACATAACTAGCTCCTGTGGGATGCTATTTCATGGGGAATGATGCTTGTAGCCTCTCTTCTCCGACTCTCTGTGAGTCAACGGTGATTATGCACTATATGAGCCCCGGGCTACTGCCCTTGGGACTTTGGTGTCGGATCCCCTTATGCACGGCGTGTTGCATTGTGTTCCCCATAGCGTAAGATATTACGCAGTACGACAGATACTCTCGTAAGAGAACGTACTCGGTTACTAACGTAATCTCGGTTCTCTCTAGAGAGGGAACGAGTACTGCGTATCTTGCCGTGCATACAACAGCGCTGGTTCGCTTCAGCGATGAAAACCAGTTTGTATCAGCCTGTCGAGTGTATTTATAGGCCAAGGCCTAATACATTAACTAATTGCCGGGAATTAAATTAGTTTTTCAACCTTCATAATAAATTTCCAAGACCCTTGAGATGGTACATCGACTTACAATAGGTTGAATGACACCTCTGCCATAGTCTGACAGTGTCTGTATGGCTTTTACTGGCACTATGTAACTTCGGGTTTCGGGTAGTAACCCGAGCACAAAAAAACCCTACAAAATTCGACTGCTTTACGGCATACGTCACTTCCCCCACCACCCCCAACTTCCTCAAATTCTGACGTGGGAGCCCAACTAGGGTTTAATACCCGTCTGTATGTTGTTGTCATGGCCGAAGCAACAACTAAAAGGAAGAAGGCAAAGGTTTTGTTAGAGGAGACTAAAAAAAAGTGTGTGAGTGACAAATTAAAAGGCCGGACGAGGATCAATATTGGAGGGAGAGCAAGACAGTTTGAAGACGGTGAGAGTGATCTATGCTCGTTCTTTCAGTAGCATGCACCCTGTCACAAGCGCAGCAGTCAGTCATCTATAAAGTGTTTATAAATGTATAAATAAATCAGGGAGTTGACTACCGCGCGAAATGTAAAAGGCTGAATAACATGGCCTGGCCATGTTACGGAATCTATTTGTCCTCCATTTATCTTCATGAATCAAGTAATGCTAGTAGAGTAGCGAATTATCAATCTGGTAGCTAGTAATGTTAAACACTAACATGCTAGTTTACGATGGTTATAATAAATAATCTTTCAGGATAACTATCCTAATGTCTGCAGGCTGATAGTCATGTTTGTTTATTTATTTTTCTGGTGAAAGTGTCTTGCCTCAGGCTATAATGCAAATTGATTTTCAAATTTGCAGATTCATCTATGGTAGCTTGATATTATAATATTGACAATATATGCCTATTACCTACCACACAAACATTGAATTGAATTAGCATATCCGTTATGTAAAACAGTAGCCAATAGGCTACTATAATGACGCTGTCTTGTAAACGTGAGCTACGCGATCTTTTGACGTTTGAAAAAAAATGAAACCCATGAAATTCATATGACATGCTGAAATATATGCCAATGTACCTGGGATGAAGACATTTCACACTTCATGTCAGTCTGCCCAAGACGTGAGAACTCGCGAGAACTCAAGACGGTATCGACTTGTCAACAAATGCACGTGTATCCCCTGGTGTACCATGACAGATTTTATGACCGTAGTAGAAGACAATACTGTTTCCCAACTGTAGGGGACCCCGAGAGCAAAAACCGCAAAAACGACATAGTGCTGCTTTAATAAATAAGAAGCAAATATAGCAGACATATAATCAGGAGGACGTGGAAGTGCCAGTGCGATCTCTTGCGCGTAAACTGGAGCTCGTCTCATAAATGAACTGAAACTCGGCGTATAGGCTAGGCCTACTTGCCTGACATACATGAGAAATAAATAGAAAGCTTAAAATGTCTACTTTTAAACAAAATTCAAAACGAAATGATAAAATTTTATGCTACAGTGGCCTAGTCAGGTAAGGTCAGGTTTGCCGATGTGCGTTATAGGCTATTTATTTATTTATTTATTTATTATTATTTTTTTATCCCTGTGCGCAGATCGGAGACGGAGTTCACTGCTGATATTCTGGGGATACAACATAGCCAGTAGGTTATACTAGGGACTTTAGCCTTTAAATATCTTTGCTGCATTGGATCAGTCTCCTTTTTTAGAACATTCAAGAGCTTTCTAGCCTTGCGGCAGCAGGGCCTGCATCGCTCATAGACCTTAAAACAGTCAGCGCCGCGGATGCGGTTTCGAAAATTGAATCAAAAAACATTGGTGCGGACAGATGATGAGTTTTGTGATGCGGTTGCGGATGAAATAATAATAGCCAATCCGCGCATCTCTAATACAAATGGAATGTTATTATGTGTAATGGGACATTGCGCTCCCCAACTCGCGAAAGATCGGATTTGCTCGATCTTTTGATGATAAGTTTTGTGTAGAAAACCTTGAATCCATGTAAGAAACAATATCATTAGACATAATCCATATCATTAGAATCAATGAATCCATTAGACACAACGTCCATACGTGCAGGCCAATGTTTTTTTGTTTGTTTGTTTTTTGCAGTGATGATGGTGACGAGCTCAGACCCGTGGTTGGAGTCACGTGACCGCGGTAATGCGGTAACCGTCCCAGCCCTACGCCATTGTTTATAATACACCGAAGCACAAACTACCAGTAAAGGTAAGGGGCGTGACGTTTCCGAAAAACGTGCACTAGGCGGTTGGCGAATCACAACACACTGGGCCAGCTAACCAATCTGAGCCCATTACGTATATTTGAGGGACTGGCTTCATAGAACCCGGAAACCATCAGACCATTTTTACAAGGAGGGAAAGAGCAGTGTAGAATAAAGGCAAAATATATGAAAAATAATGCAATTTTTTAAAAAAACGAAGCATGAACACGTTACAGTGCACCCCACAAACACAATCAGGCCTTTGAAAAAAAAAATTTGTTTTACCACCCCTTTAAAGCATAAAATTATTCACTACATGGGGACTTTAAGAAATAATCAGTATTGTATAAGTATCTTTAAAATTGTAACAAAAAGTAGCAGATTGGTATTGATTTAAAAAAAAGTTTGGCATCGCTACTCTCCTGCGCATGTGACCAGCGAGTCTCTTAAAGGGGAAGTGAAGTACAATTTCTTATAGGTATTTTTGCTTCAATTTTCCTTATGAAATATTATGAACTGTATACTTTTTAAAAACGTGTTTATGCATTATGAAATATATTTATTGTCTTTTATATTACAATAATATGAATTATTGCATTTAGGTATATATGTATGTAAATTTATACCATATTTTAATGTGGGTTACATTATGAACATTTATGACATGTATACGTCATTGGCAGTTTTTGTTGTTGTTTTTTTCAGATTTCACCAGTCCTGCCATTCATGAATGGGTAGTCAGCTATTTAACTTGTACTCTTGCTTGTTTGCTTTTTGTTGAAAAGATTGAGTGGGGATTACCAGCTGGTTCGCAGACTCAGGTTTCTCATCTTGAAGTGTTTAGTCTTGAGCCCAGTAAACACTTTTCACAAAGGAGAGATTATTGAGTACTAATCCACTGTATGCTCAAAGGCCAAAAGAGGAGAAGGCCTCGCGCTCGTACAGCCTAATACAGCCTGCGCGTGTTGAATACATGCTCTTTTGGAGTTGGTTGCTTTCTTTTTTGTGTTTCATTTTATACGCTACTCACAAAATTGGAATCTCTCTGTCTCACTGCTGGAGGTATATCTGGTGTCTGCGAATATAAGCCATTAGTGTGTTGGGGTGATAACGAGCGCACTCTCTGCCCCTCACCCTGCCCTAAAATCGGAATGGGATATTTGTGAGATTATTTTGAGACTGTCAAAAATAATAAACGCAAAACTGTATCCACTTCAACTAGTTAAGTCATTTTCTGTCTGATAGTATCCCGAGGGGGATTCCATGCCGGTTTTGAAATGACAGTATAATGAAACTGGTATGCGAGTTGTGTCTTATCGACAAGGATTAGAGGGGAGTAATGAAAAGGAGGGGTTGCCCAGCCTTGTGTGGCATGAATTTGATTATCTAATGGACGGTGGTGGAAAAGCGTGCTAATTTCGCTAAAGCATGAGACCTTTATGCGCCCCTGGCTTTACTCAACTTCTCCACTTATTCATGTGTTTTAGTCTCAGACTCACTTTTGTTTCATCTTTCTTTCTGGTCACATTGATGCCCCACAGAGGTTATTATGTGCATTAGCATATCTATGTATAAACGTTGTGCATGCAAGCGTGCACAACTTAATCCCTCTGTTTTCCCTTTTTGTCATTTCTCCTTTTGTAATGATAAGAGTGTATAGCCTAAAGTACTGTCCCACAGACAAATATAAAAAAACAAAAACACTCAAGGCAGTTATCAATATTCATTTTATAGAAGTGCTTTTCATGCCTGGACTTTTTCTTTGTCGCCACAAGAATGTGGGTCACTTCTTCCACCAACTCGAAATAAGGTTTTTGAGCCACAACTGGAAATCTTATTTCACGCTCGTACTGATAGGAAATATTTGAATATTGGGTCAAAAAGTGCTCATTTCATTCTCACTAATTTCATTCTCACTTTTGACACTTTAGTAGAGAATATATAATTAGGAACGTCATGGAATTGGTCATGGAAGTGTTATTATGGAACATAATGCAAAATTATTCCCATAAATTACTAAATAAAACTTCTTTTCAAATGACTACTACTTTGTTTATATCCCAGCAAACATGCCAGTGTGGGCCCACTGTGGGGAAGTGTGGGTTTTCTGTGGGACAGTGTGGGCAAGGGCAAATCCCTTTGGGGCCCCATGTGGGCTTTCTGTGGGCAAGCCCACAGTGGGCTTGCCCAAATAAAACCCACACGGGCCCCCAGTGGGTTGGCCCATGCGGGGCCCATAGCAGTTTTGCCCATTTGGGCCCCCATTAGGATTTACTGTGGGCAACCCACTGTGGGTTTTCCCAAATAAAACCCACACGGGCCCCCAGTGGGTTAGCCCATGCGGGGCCCATAGCAGGTTTGCCCATTTGGGCCCCCATTAGGATTTACTGTGGGAAACCCACAGTGGGCTTGGCCAGAGAAAAACCCACACAGGCCCCCAGTGGGTTAGCCCATGCGGGGCCCATTGCTGTTTTTCACTGTGGGGCCACCATGAGGGTTTACTGTGGGCAACCCTCCATAACAGTACATCATTTTTCAAGATTAAAAACTCAGGGTTAATCAACCTATTTTAACAATCCCGTTAAATTTCATAAATGCTATTTCATTCAACAGTCATCCCATACTTGCACACAGACAGTCAACAAGATAGCAAGACAAGTACTATCTTTACCTGTTTGCTTGTAGTAGCTGTTCCCAGACAGACTGATAAAGTCAGACAGACCAGTACATTACAGTATAGTTTAAACACCATTAGACTATTAGACCTCAATAAATCACAGCACTTATATATTAATACATTCATAAATAACATAAAAACATTATAGCAATGCAGGTTGCATCTTTATAAATACATTCATAGAACCATAACACTGACTAATTAATACTTATAAATCAGTGTATAATGGATTATGAGCATGCGCATTGAAAGAGCAAATGAGTGACTTATAAGGAATTATAAAAATTAATATAAATTTAACTTTATCTTATAATGCAGATCTCAGTGAGTCTTTATAAATATACTTATAGAATAGTAATATTGCTCCTAAAAAAGTATGTGGGGAGCTATAATTCATCATAAGCATGGTCTGCATAGAAAGTGTTACCATATTTATTAAATGAAATTACCTTATTTGTCACAATAAAACAATGCAAATTGGTTGACTGATTTGTTTTGGTATTCATCAGTGATGTATTTATTATTATAGAATTATATTTTTTTATACTAATAAATACATCGCTGCTTAATTATATATTATATAATATTATATTTTGAAACTGCAAAAGAAAAAAGAAAAATTATGAGTAATACAGTAGATGGCGTCATCACGTGATTAATTCTAACCAATAAGACTCCTGGAACTTTCCATCGCTAAAGAGCTGTCTTTCTGGATTTGACTGGTACAGCCCAGCTTTGCACCAAACAGGTAAGCTTTTTAAATTTCCATAGTAATTTGAATTTTCTATTAAAATTAGTGAAAGGAGTCAAAATGGTAATGAATTAATTAATTGGTATTAAATTACACTTATTTTATTGTTGTCTGATTATAGCTAACGTTACTCTGCTGCTGTTTAAATGAAACTGTTTTAACGGTCTACTAACGTTAGCTGCTCAGACAGTCCGTTTTTTGGTGATCTCCGAGGTAATATACTTTAAAACTAAATGAATTCAAGTTTGTGTAAGTTTACTGTAAGTTACATACCTTTTGGTGCTATTATAATTTGGTTTATTATTGTTTTACCGTTTACGCGATGAACTAGGGCCGAGCTAAACACAATGGCCCGGCTGAATCAGTGATGTCTTTGTTTTAAAGTTTTAAATAGCGATGTAAACGAGTATTTATGTAGTGTAAATACAATACATAAGCTACACACTCTAACTACATCTCGTTAAATATGATTATGACCGTTCATAATTGATAGACACCTGTAAACACTGCGCATTGACAGACAGCAAATCATATAGGCTATTTACATAACGTCATAACTATCATGTTAACGTTAGCTAAAAATGACATATTTTACAATTCTAACTTTAATTGATAACTGAAATGAAATCAACCATCTGTAATATTTAATTAACTTAATTATTAATAAATATAATGTAAGTAAAACATTTAGGCCATGAAATAATATTCATTCATTTAATAACATTAAATATGAATGTAATAATTTATTTTGAATGTAGAAATTTCATTAGAACGTTTATCCATACAGATACTGTAAATATTTCACTGAAATATTAATATTTGCTTCTTTTTCTCCCTTTTCCTTGTGTGTAATCAGATAATCGGTACTGCTCTGTGTAAGTATTCTGTTGGAATTACTGTCTGACACATTCTCAGTTTGTAGATTTGTCATAGACATTTACAAAAACTTTCTTTGCACCATATATATAACTGTATTTTCATAAACATTTTGCTTATGTTATCTGTTAATATTTTGGGTATCAATTTTTTTAAATGAGATGTTCCTCACCCACTGAACAAATACTGTATTTGTCAGTACAGTGGTGTCATATGTAGCATACATTCTTAGATGTTATTGTACATATTCATGAATAAAAGTTTAAACTGGGTTTATAACATTAAAATGTTGTTTGTCCTCTCTCTTTTCAGTATTCATTGCCATCTAATCCTGATTGCAGAATTGAGCTCCAACCCCAGTTAAGCAGATTTGAACCAGTTGATCAAGGTCTTCAGGATCAACAGAAAGTACAGAAAGCTAAACTCCTCCATGACCAGGACTGGACACCAGTGCTGTAAGTGATCCATCCAGTCATGTTCAGAACATATTGCTGGGGATCTCAGCTCTGGCCCTTGAGGACCACTGTCCTGCAGACTTTAGCACCAAACCCTGGTCCAAGTCCAACACACCTGAACAAGCTAGCCTAATCGAGCTCTTTTGGTTAAAAGAGCAAGTGAGATTGATCAGGTCTGGACATAAACTGCAAGACAGTGCACTTCGAGGACCAGAGTTGAGAACTCCTGACATATTAATTAGTCAATAATCACTGATGAAAAAAATAATAATTTTTATTTGTATAGATTTATGTAATATGTAATATTACTAATATTCAGTTGTCTTCTCTCTTTTTTCCTGAATTGTGTTGTGTGTCAAACAGCTAAATAAACCCAACAGAGAGCCACTCGGGCACAGGTCACTCTTTTTCTGTGTAAGTACATTTTTGACTGTCAGACACATTCTCTGTAGTTTCTTTTAAAAAAATAACATATTCATGCTGCAAGTTAAAGCCATCAAAGATTTCTTGATAAAGACATTAAAGGGATTGTTCTTCATGTTGTTCCAAACATGTATTATTTACTTTTTTCTGTGGAATGCAAAAGAATAATTTTAAATAATGTTTAATCTGTTTTGTCCATACAATGACTTTTTATTGAGTCATTTTTCAAAATATCAGAAGAATCTTCCACAGAAGAAATAATGCAGGTTTGGAATGACATGAGCGTGAGTACAAGTTGACAAAATTATATATTGTGTTGATAATTTTTGTAAATTGTTCTCATGCGCTCATTTCATCATGCCCTCAATTGGTTCACTCTCTGTATGTTTCTCTCTCAACAACACCACCTACATTTGTTTTTAATATTAATAAAAAAACTATAACTATTTTTTCTGGAACTCAAATTATCCTCCAGTCAAAGTGCAGAAGATTATTTGTTTTCTGAGGTGGAAACGGCCTAACCCTTGGGAAAACACAAGTGTATAAATTACACTTGGAACAACCCCGTTTTTTTAATACATTTTTTTATGTTAACATTTCAATTGTTGTTGTTTTTTTTTTTCTCACTTTAGATGCTGACACAGCTGAAGCAGCATCCAAAGGGGTTGATGCTGATCCTAATGCAAGAGACTGGGATGGTGGAAGGAGCAAGTCACTCCGGTGTCCGAGGGGATTGATTTATTTTATTAGAGGATTCATAATCTACCTTAATGTGTTGTGATGTGGTTTTATATGATTTTTTTTTTTGACTTTTTTTTTTTTTTACTCAAAATCTTTTTCAAATAAATGCTGCTCTTTTGAAAGTTCTGTTCAAACATTCCTTATTTTTTTTCACGATTTACATGCTGACGACTGGATGCTAGCTACTGAAAATTCAGTTTTAACATCCCAGGAATAATTACTTTGTAAAATTACTTTGTTCAAAAGTAGGGCTATTTAAAAAATCTTACTGACCCCAAAGTTTTGAACGGAAATGTATTTTATATATTTTTACATGACTGTGAATAAATTAAATTATTTGAAAGATATGACTTGTAATGTACTACTTCGACTTTCAACAAGTGCAATTATTTTGCATGTATGGTGGCAAATGCAAAGTAGAACCAAACTAATATTGTTTCTTAAGGCCACAGGTATATTACAACACATCTTTGTATTGTCCGCAGTATGCCCACACTTTTCCCAGTGCACCCACAGTATGCCCACACTTAACGCAATGTACCCACAGTATACCCACACTTTGCCCACCGCATGGGGATCCACCTCGGCCCCATAGTGAGGGGCCCACATGTGCCCCGCATTTCACGCTGGTATCTGGACCCACAGTGGGCTGCCCACAAGGGGCCCATTCGGGCCCCAAAGGAGCATGTTTGCTGGGATAGGGATGCACCAATGTGATCATTCTGACTGGTACTGGTAAGCCAACAATTAATTGAAATGATAAAATGTTATTACTGATAAATGGACAATATTAAAATTCTAAACTATATTGTCTAAATTAATTCAAAATAAAACACTAAAAACTAAAATCTTTTTGTGCGCTATAAGTGAATTTATTCATCACAACATTATAATGAACTTGTTGAGGGAACAATATAATTTTCTCGTGGGCACGATTTCTTTATGCTGAGGGAATGACATCTATTTCTCATGGCCACAAGTTAAATGCATAAACAGACCATATAGCAATCTGGAATTATCAGAAATTGATAGGCCTATAATAGTTCTCACAAGTTAACATGTCATGGTCACGACAAAACTAAGTGAACCGAACATGTCACCATAACGAAGTTCTTGGAACGTCCTTACAATGTTATTTTTACTTGATGAACATTCTCATAACATTGAGAGAAAACGTATGTGTTCTTAGAACAAAATATGTTCTTAGAATGTTTTGCTAACATTCCCTTTAAAGTTATGAAATCGTTATTTCTGAATGTTTTTTAAACATTAAATTCAATAAATTCATTTACATTTTGTCCTAACATTTACATAACTTTTAAAGGGGTCATGAACTGGCTTTTTAAAAAAAATTATATTGTTGTCTGAGGTCAACTTATGACGTTCGCTTGGTTTTTACATTCAAAAACATCAAAATAAATAAGTAATAGGCTATTTTCTACCCTAGTTTTAAGCCTAGCTCAAAAACGCTCGGTTTTTATGGGCGTCTCGCATTGAAGACTTGGAAATAAACGCCCACTGCTGTGAGTGGATAACAGTTTTGCATAATAATGAGTTTCAACTCACTCGTCAGTGCACGTGGGGGAAATTGTTTTGAAAACTTCCAATGTTGTAAAATGGCAACCGGAATGATTCGCCCATACATGTTCGACCCAGAGTCCGATCCCGAATCGCAGGACAATGAACCAACAACACCTCAAATACAACGGATACTTCAGCCTGTGACAGCGTGGTAAGTTATTGTTAATTGTTTATGCTACTTCTAATGTAGGCTATCTTTAATGTTTTTATAGAAATTTTACTCACATAAGTGTGTTGCACCATTCCTGTCGGATCCAATATAGAAGGCACAGCACCGTTTTTCAATCTTAATCGGTCTGCAAATCCTGTCTCGACCTGTGTCTTGTTTACAAAACAGTCCTCGGCGAAATGAAGCGAACAAACGGACAATGTTTTACCCACATCAGCTGGAACCTCATTAAAAATAAATTTTAACCATGCATTCCTTTTGGAATCCAGAGGAAGCTTATGCAGCGACTGTCTTCTTCCACAACCAGGCACTGCACAATATATAGTAAACGGCATGTTTACTGCTCGGTAGCTCGATCCGGGGGCTGTTCCATAAACCAAGATTAGAGTATAAGCCAGGCTTATTTCGGTTAGTCAGGCTTATTTTTGGTAGATTCGGTTTCATAAATCAAACTTAAAAAAGTTCAAACTTAGTTACCCCGGCAACTTATGCTGGCAAATTAACCTGGTCCGGGGCAGGCTAACTGTCAGGCTAAGTCTGAGTTCAGGCTTAACGAGCATACCATTTATAATCACCTGCTGGTATTTCGATGTCATTTTATTTTACTTAACCACTATTAATAAATAAAAATATATAAATAAATAAATAAAGACGGAAATGTACTTTACTAATAAATGTAAGAAATTATAAGGTATAAATACACTAAGAAATGTTCAAAACTTGTGTGTTTAATTGGTGAGTTTGGTTAATGAGTTTGGTAATTAATTAATTAAAAGTATATAAATAGGGAGCTGAACTCGTTTCCAAACTTAACCATGGCGTGTCCTTTCATAGATGAGGTGGTGGATGAGGGGGCTATAGTCTTGCGGAGGGCATTTCAAAGAGAGAGAACTTTCAGAGACAGGTCAGACCCATTGGCTTTTAATGACAGCTACCTGTATGAGCAATATGGGTTCTCAAGAGATGGGATTGCATATATTTGTAGATTACTAAACCCATACATTGCAAATAATACACGCCGCAACAGAGCGCTCACAGTCCCACAGACTGTGCATTGCGTTTCGCTTTTTTGCCAGTGGAACATTTTTGTACACAGTTGGAGATGCAGAGAATATCAGCAAAGCATCAGTTATCCGCTCTGTACTAACTGTGTACCTTTCTTTAAAAAGACTACTCAATGTGTTCATCACATTCCCTGGCAACAAAGCTATTCGTACCATTAAACATGCCTTTCATGGAATAGCTATGAAGTTCAAATATCTATAAAACATGGAAATATTTTATTGACTGTTGATTTTACATGGGACATATTTAAAACAAACAAATAATTTTCCTAGGTTTCCCAAATGTTATCGGTGCATTGGACTGCACCCATGTGATTTACTGTCCGTCTGGTCCACATGAAGCGGACTTTGTGAATAGGAAATCAGTACACAGCATTAATGTACAGGTATGATCCCACTGAGTTGATATTGAAAGCTATGCTCTAGCACTGAGTGTTCTGTACTAAGCTGAGCACCAGTGTTTAGTTCATTGCAATTAAAATTTAGTGACCTACAGGTTTAATTTATTTTAGATGATAAGTGATGCAGATTGCATCATCACAAATGTAGAGGCCAAATGGCCAGGCTCTGTGCATGACTCCAGAATCTTTGGAGCCCTCATCTCTCTACCAGCAACTAGCAAGAGGTATGCTAGTAATCACTTAATCGCAAAAAGTCCTAAAAAAAAAAGAAGAAAAAAAACTACTTTATATATATATATATATATATATATATATATATATATATATATATATATTCATTCATTCTGTCTATGCAGGAGAATTCTCAGGAGTTTTGCTGGGAGACAAGGGATACCCATGCCTGCCTTACCTCTTGACTCCCTATCAGGAGCCCCAGACAGAGGCACAGCACCGCTACAACATTGCCCATGCACGCACAAGAGGTCGTATTGAGATGGCATTTGGGCTGATAAAGTCAAGGTTTCAGTGCCTGAAGCACCTCAGAGGGACTCCACCTAGGGCATGTGACATTGTAGTTGCTTGTGTAGTGCTCCATAACATTGCTTGTCTGAGGAGAGAGAGGCAACCAATGATGGTTCAAGAGGAAGACTGGGGCAATGAAGCAGTATTGGAAGAAAACGAAACAGGCAGACTTATATGAGACACATATGCAAATAATTATTTTGCTTAATATGGTCTAAACCATGTGTAGCCTTTAAAATTTTCCACTGGCCCCTCAACTTTCTCCTTAGTTGAACAAACACACAGAAGTCAAAGTATTTAATGTAATTTGTCTTTATTCAGAGTGAATCTGCCTGTTAGGGGTGAAAACAAACAAATAAATGTTGTGGGAAGTGATCAAAAAGGTAATGTTTTTTTTTTAAAAAAAAATTTAAATGGTAGTTCTACTTGCATTTTTCTGTAGCTGTTGAATTTCCAGCTCCAACTTCCTCATCTTCAGTTTTTTATACTGGATGTCGATATCAATCGCTTCCATTTATTTAAGGAGGTAGCGTTTATACACTCCTTTTATGTTTTCTGGGTTCTGTAGCAACATAGATTTAAGTTATTTCATTGAATACTCTTGTCACAGTGTTTTCATTTCTTAATACTCACTTTGTCACATGTGGTCCCAGACTGAGAGGGCTCTAGAACAGTGTCAGCATCCTGAAATCAGATTATGATCATTTTATCACACAAGTACACTTTTTAATATTCAATACAGTATAGCATGGAACCTGTGAGTACCTCAGGCCTCCTTGAACATACAGACACAGTCTCCTTATCCTCCTCAACTGATGGGCCTTCTCCCTGTGACCACTGATTAAACTCAGTTAAACTCATTAGCTTACATGACTGATTTAAAAGGTCTCATACTCACAGGCAACATGATGTTTGGTGGATCCATAAAGCATACAGAATCTTCATAGAAAAAAAAATATATTTTTGTACCAAAATGCACCATTACAGTAGCACAAGTACCTCTACATGACATTACTGCTATGATGTACTTAGGCTTACAATGCCTAAGGAAGGAGGAAATCAGTTAGTCAGGAAGGAATAATGACAATAAAACACACACACACACCTTTTATATACTCACTCCTTATACTATGTGATATGATTTTAGGTGATGCCCCCCCTAAAATGTAAGATGATGTAAGATTTACTTACCATTCTGAACTATATCATCTGCTGCCAGGTTCTTTTTCCTTCACTTAAGTTGCTGCTGCGTGAAAGCAATTAACGTTACTGTTATTCACACAAACTTTGCAATGTATTGTGACACACATTCAATGTTGATAAAGTATTTTAAATAGTTTACACCGCTACTTGCGTATTGGAACCAATTTAAGCGCGGATGCTTAGCTCGGCTCATTCAAGTCAGGTTTTGGACTTTAATCCCCGCTTTTCTAAGTGGCTTTTATGGAACAGCCCCCCGGTTTGTCATCACGAGGTAGGCCTATGTTATTTAGCTATGCCTGTAATGCGCGAATCGGTGGGCGGGGCTAAACCGGCCGTGTTGAAGTAGGCGTTGATCTTCTTCTGCGGGGGTGGTGTTTTATCCTCTTTGACGTCATAGTTCCCCAGTTTGAAAAACGAGTCGTTTGCTGAGCCTGGTGTCAATAAAAGCATTTATTGGACTAACAAGGACGTTTTCAGTTCTGAAACTTACAGGATATTTTTATAATATGGTGACCTCTTAGATGTCAAAAGCTCAAGGAAAATTTGATTTCTCAGTTCATCACCCCTTTAAAGAATGTTAGTGAAAGTTATGGGAATGCTCCTTTTTAGCTGGGATTTAACCTCATGCCATACTTGCACTTCTGTAACATCATTTCATCTGATTATGAACTAAATTCTCTCATTGTCTTTCTATTACTCATAAGTCTAGTGTTGGATCCGAGTCCACCTTTGTTGAGTCCGAGTTAAGTCCAAGTCCTTAACAATCGAGTCCGAGTCCTTGACATCCGAGTCGAGTCTGGCCGAGTCCGCAAAGATTTAAATGATTTGTAATTGAAAAAAGACCCGCCCCTCTTGGTTACTGTTGCTACGTCCAACAAGCCGTTCCGCTCTCACTCCACATGTTCTCACACAGTGAAAAATATATTGCGGAGCAAAGAGGACACTGACAATGCACCAACATACAAGACGGAGCAGCCTACTTTTGGTATGAAATAAAGTCTCATCTTTCAATTTTTTATAATTATTATGAAATTCAAACAATAAATACTGTTTTGTGGAGTAAAAATACTCTTTAATGTGTAGGCCTCAGTTCAAGCAGCACATGAACTGATAATCTCTTCTAGTTATAGCACAAATTAAACATGAATCAGTGAATCATGAGAATCAGAACTGCAAAAAGAAATCAATACACACCATTTTCAAGTCCACTGACTTTAAACTACTAACTGGTTTGGTTTGTTTGTTGGACAAAAATGGTGGGTATCTGCATTATGATTGATCAGATCGCCTGTCAATCAAATTCCGCGAAAGGTCTCAAGATTGATCTCTTAAATTAATATCTTAAACCTTACAAAATGATTGCAATGTATAGTCAAAGTCATACGTTTACCTATTGTACATCTTTCAGAATCTGCAAGGTAATGCTCAAGAATGCAACACGATGCATTAAGAGCCAGGGGTAAACTTTTGAGCAAGATGATGGTGATGTTTAAATTTTTCTTATTTTGTTTTGCATGCTATCTTTTTTAGCCTCTGAAGGGCAGGACTCAATAAATATAATGTTTCAACAAAATAAGAACAATTTACATCCAGTTCCACCCTTAATGGACTTCTTGTGCATCACTAAATGTTTGCAGGGTTTGTAATATTTGTGTATGAGTGCCTCAGTTGTCACCAGTGCGAAAAGATGGATCTCACAATCATAGTCACTGCTAGTAAGGAGTCAAATATGCAGAAGATGCTGGAAAAGCAAAGAATGTGCAGGAGCTGGAGGATTTTTCCTCATGAACAACCATTACAAAAAAACAAAAAACAAAAAAACTTTCTCCCTGCCGTCACTCTCTCTAACTGCGTCTCTACCTTGTTCAGTGAATGGCTGAGACGAGCAGCAGCACATTCATGTGTTGAGCGCGCGCTAGTTGTTTTTTCCCCCACGGACTTGTCACTTATCTGCTTCTCTTTTGTTTTATTTTTTATAACTTTCTTTTCTTGTGCTTATTACTTGTAATACTCGCTATCACAGAGCTTTCACCCAGTTCCCGAACTCTCTCAATTCAGATAATTCTACACATGTAAAAAGATTTAGTCATTCACTATATCATAGCTATTTGTTCTATTGTCTGACAAAAATAATATAGGCAATGAGAACAGCTTTATTGGACATTCGGCTATATTATATTATATTATATTAAAATACAGAATGTTAGCATGAATTTAGAGGGAAAACACATTAGGAAGGCAAGAGCGCAAGTACGACGCGATGACGTCATGAATATGCTAATTAGCATATGACGCCATCTAGCGACATTTGACGACTTTTAGGGAAGGCGTCAGCTACTTTCCTTTGAAAATAGTTGGCAACAGTGCGCAGAAACAACACAAGTAGTTTCGTTTCGTTTTTTGAATAATATTGTGTCCTCCTGTGCCCGGACTCGACTGGACTTGGACATTTTTCCGAGTCTAAAATGTCTGAGTCCGCGTCGAGTCCGCATCAAAGTTCGACAAGTCCGAGTTCATTCAAAATTGGACTCAAGTCCGAGTTCGGGTACCCCAACTCTACATAACTCTGCCCATGCGCTCCATTTCACGCCATTTTTAAACCAAACTTCTAGGTTCTGCAGACAACAGTTACACTCTAAGGTCTCTCTTCAGCCTGAAGCATCTGTAAATTGACAATGTTTGAAACTCCGTACGAAACTGTTCATATATACGGAACACAATTTTGTTTTTGTTTTCTTTTTCTATTGTGTTCTTTTTCACATGTCTTGTTAGATTTGACTTGTGTGCTGCCTAGTTGTATGTTTGAGTTTGTGTTCTTTTTTCCCTTGTTTAACTTGGTGGGGTTGTGTATTTGGTTTAGAAAATGTAAGCTTTGCTATTTATGATTCCTAGATTTGGACTGTGAACTTCCCAGAGACTCTTGCAAAGTTTAGTGTACTACATTAAAATGTTAATCTTGAAGTAAAGTTTTGTGTGTTATTTTTGTATTCAAATATTTAATGCACTTATTTAATACTCTGGAAAAATATAAACACTCTGTAAAAATGTTTTTTTAACACAGACTTTGGTACCCCAAAATAACAACATTTCACGTTATTTATTTTTTTTGCGCACAAAAAATATTCTCATCGCTTCATAACATTAAGGTTGAACTACTGTAGTAACATGGACTATTTTAACAATGTTTTTACTACCTTTCTGGGCCTTGAAAATTGCAATGACGTTGCTGTCAATGGAGGGACAGAAAGCTCTCAGATTTCATCAAAAATGTCTTCATTTGCGTTCCAATGATGAACGAAGGACTTACGGGTTTAGAATGAGGGTGGGTAACAGTTGGGATTTCTTTAAGACTGCATGGGAAGCTCGGCTTCCCCTATAATGTTAAAAAAATAATGGTCAAATATTCTGTTAACATTTTATTGACTAATAATGCGTTAGGACACGTTCATCTTGAAGACGAGTTTGTTCAGAATCAGCTACATATAGCAGATCGGCTGACTTTGAACAGTGTTTTTCAGTGCTTCGAAACTAGACGGTCATTGGATAAATCTGCGGTTATGTCCCGGCCACGGACGCTGAATGGAGAAGTGGGCTGGCCTGGACTCCGGGCTTCTGTGTGATGATTGGAGGGTCTGTAGAAAGACTGCATCTCCTTTTGATTGACAGCGATTTTGTACAAGTCGCTGACGCTGAAGCTATTCGAGCTCAGTCCCATCGCGGATTTTGCAAGTGTAGTCAAAAGACAAACTGCTGCAACATATTTCTTTGTATTTGCTTGGCGAAATTGCTAGCCAATTTTCATCATACATTTCACACAATTATACACCACATTCCTTGTTTCAGTTTAACCTAATTCCCACATTTCCTCTGTCGAGTTTAATATCTTTTTTTTAGATCGTTTGTTCATTCATTCATTAATACAGCTTTCCCTTTTTGAAAGACCAGCAGCCGCCACTGGTGAGTAATTAATGACAGATTTTTCAATTTTGGGTGAACTAACCATTTAATTGCTTACATTTTATCTATTTTTATGACCTGAATTCAGTTAAACATAAATATAAACAGAGCAGCACAATGGCTCAGTGGGATCGGTTCGAGTCCTGGCTGAGCAGGAGTCTCTGTGTATCAGTGTGGGTGTCCTCCAGGTAATCCAGTTTCCACCACAGTTCACAGGACCCTAAACTGAGACTGCCCTGCTCTCGGTTATTGAAGCTCTGAGACTGGCAAGAGCAGCTTCCTGCTGCTTGTCATCCTGCTGGATTTGTCTGCAGCGTTTGACACAGTTAACCACCGCATATCCACCTGTAAATCCTAAAGTCGAAGGGCATCTCGGGAACCCCACTCCAATGGTTCAAGTCAAGTCTTCATCTACAAGTCATCACTAGCAGAGGTCACTCCAGGTTCAGAAAGTAAAATTCCTCCTCAGTGTCCCAATCACCTGGATTTGCTAATTAGCACAGTTTTTCAGACAGGAGATAGAACTAATTAGTGAAATCAGCTGGCTGAGTTCATGGTTGGAATAAACATATGGCAGGACTTTTACTTCTGACCCCTGGACTTTACACCTCTGATCACTAGGATCTTTCATTCGGAAACATGGTTTTTCCTATCACTGTTATACTAATGACGCACAACTCTACCTCTCATTCCAACCAGAGGATCCGACGGTAGCTGCCCGCATCTCAGCCTGCCTGACAGACATTTCTTGCTGGATGAAGAACCACCACCTTCAATTAAACCTTGCGAAGACAGAGCTGATTGTGGTCCCGGTTAACCCAACCCAACACTACACCACAACTTCTCCATTCAGCTATGTTAGTCATCCATAACTCCCATCAAGGTCAGCCAGGAACCTTGGAGTTGTGATTGATGATCAACTGAACTTAACAAAGATTTGTCTTTTACAACATTTGGAGGATCAGGCCCTCATCATAAACTCATTACTCCAGACTTATGTGCCATCCAGAAGCTTGCGCTCTGCATTTGAACGTCGCCTCGTGGTGCCATCTCAAAGAGGCACCAAATCACTTTCACTGACCTTTACCTTGACTGTTCCCTGCTGGTGGAATGACCTGCCTAACTCAACCTGAGCTGCTGAGTCCGTAGCCATTTTCAAGAAACGGCTGAAGACACATCTTTTTCGGCAACTCTTGATCCATTAGTACTAACAATTTCTAAATACATATACTGTTTTAGACTGCGTTAGACTGGAAGGGTCACAGACGTACATAATGTTGTCCTATTGTTAGTTTAACTCCTTTTACTGCTCTCCTCATTTGTAAGTTGCTTTGGATAAAAGCGTCTGCTAAATGATTAAATGTAAATGTAAATGTTCAAAGACATGCAGCATAGGTAAACTACCACAGTAGTGTCAGTGCATCAGCCAGGTGATGGACTGGCCATCCATTCAGGGTGTTTTGAACGTTCAGAAAACCTTCAGAAATAACGTTTTCAGAACATTTCCAAAATGATAGAATGGAATGTTCCTCTAACGTTCACATAAACCAAGAAAAAATTATCTTAATACGTTAAAAACGGATATTTTGAACATTCAGAAAACGTACCGAAATAAATCTCCCTATCAGGGAACTCGAGCTGCGTGACAACGCTTTGGGAACGCCCCTGCGTGAGTGCGTCATGAAGCACGTATGAAATCAGTCCAATGGCGAGACGGAACGTCATAGGTGGGTGACGTCATCGACCAGGAAACTATATAAGCACCCCAAAACACAAGCGCGTCAGCTTCTGAGTCTTCAGCAAGCGCTCTGTGTGAATATATCAGTCTGTGTCTCAAAGTGTTTTTGCCTGTCCTTAGAAATTGCTAGGCAGGAGTTTTTCACATATAAAAAAACTATAAAGAGACGATATATATATATAATATGGGGAGCGAACAGCAGTTCAGAAAGTGTGTTCATCCCTGCCCACGTTATATCACGGGTGGGGACACTCACGATCTGTGTGTTGTTTGTATGGGAGTGCAGCATTCCCAGTCAGCTCTCGAGGGAGCTGGTTGCGAGCATTGCGAGCGTATGTCAATGAAAACGCTCTGCTCCCGCCGAGCCCTCTTCGAGGAGAGTGGTTCGGTGCGCGCTCCCCGCGGTTCGGGTCCCGCTGATGTTGAAAGTATTGATACAGCAGAGACTGGGGACTCGTCACTTCAGTCTCCTGCTAGTGAGGAGCTTATGGAGGTGCTCACTCGTGCTGTAGAAAAATTAAGCATCGAGTGGCCAGCTGATAGACAGGAATCTCGTTCAAACAGTAAACTAGATGAAAGATTTCTGCCGTCTCGTGCTGCACCTCCACGCTGGTGTCTTCCATTCTTTCCTAACCTCCACACCGAGGTGTCGAGGTCATGGAAAAGACCAGTGTCATCCAGAATATTTAGCCAGCAAACATCTGTTTTTTCAAATATTTCTGGGGCTAAGAATTATGGTTATGGGGCGATGCCTAAGGCTGAAGAAACGCTAGCGAGCCATATATCTCCAGATATGGCATCGTCATTTAAGACACCGGCATTGCCCACAAAGCCATTAAGAAATACCTCGGCTTTGGTGGGCAAAGCTTACTTGGCGGCAGGTCAAGCGGCAGCGTGCTTACATACTATGTCGATATTACAAGCATATCAAGCAGACTTATTAAAAGATATGAGTGAGGGGGATGAAATTAGTGCAGGCAGCAGATCTATCTCTCCGTGCCACCAAAGAGACGGCCAAATCAGTGGGCCGTTCTATGGCAGCCATGGTGGCAACGGAGAGACACTTATGGTTGAATTTATCCAACATGAAAGAAAAGGAAAAATCTTTTCTCCTGGACGCCCCGCTTTCAACTGCTGGCCTCTTCAGTGACTCAGTGAATTCGGTCATCGAGAGGTTTCAGGAAGAGAAAAAGCAGGCGGCGGCGCTCCAGAAATTTCTCCCCCTCCGTGTTCATGTCTCCGGGGATGCTGGGCGGGAGCAGCCCCGGCCGTCGAGTAGCTCCTCACACCGGGCGCTACAGAAAAGGAGTGTCGCGTCTCGTGCTCCTCCCCAGCCAGACTGGGCCGAGGCGCGGCGCTCTCAGACGAGGTCTTCCAGGGGCAAGGCCGATCTGAGGACGGTTATTGTCGCTAGGAAGGCTTCGTCGAAGAAGAAGCCCTGACGCCAGAACCGAGAACTGAGGGTGGTCCCCACCAAGAGAAAAAGGTGTTCGCTGCAGTACACAGCGCCCGTTCTCTCTCGGTGCCCTCAGGGGCCCGTTCTGCCAACCCCGCCTGCGTGCCGGGGCATAGACGGTCCCAGCGAGTGCTTTCCCGAGGGACGCTCGCCCGCTCTGAGGAGCGGTTTAGAGTGGTCAGACCAGTTGTTCCCTGCCGGTGCGCCGTTACAGGGCACTGTGTCTGCCACTCAAAATATTCCAGAGGCCAGTCTCGAGAGACTGGTACCCTTAGTAGAATTTTTGGCAGAGTGGAAAAGCCTTCCTAATGTATCTCATTGGGTCCTGCAGACTATCGAGAAGGGGTACGCGATTCAGTTCAGATCACGCCCGCCTCGCTTCAGAGGGGTTCTGCCCACAGTGGTGGGCCCCGAGCAGGCTCTGGTTATGGAACAGGAGGTGAAAACTCTCCTGCTGAAAGAGGCTATAGAACGAGTTCTTCCTCCCAGCAGAGAGTTGGGTTATTAAAGCCGATATTTCATCGTTCCAAAGAAGGATGGGGGGTTGCGTCCAATTTTAGATCTGCGCCTGTTAAATCGCTCAGTAGGGAAGCTCAAATTCAAAATGCTTACTCTCAAGCAGATCGTGTCACAGATCAGGTCCGAGGACTGGTTTGTCACGAAAGATCTAAAGGACGCGTACTTCCACATTTCCATCCTTCCGGCCTAGCACTGTCTCCCCGAACTTTCACGAAATGTATGGATACAGCTCTGGCTCCGCTGCGACTCCAGGGCATCCGCATTTTAAACTATATCGACGATTGGTTGATTCTGGCTCAATCGGAGCATCAGGCGATTCGGCATCGAGATGTCGTTCTCGCCCATATCAAAAAGTTGGGGTTGAGGCTCAACGCCAAGAAGAGTGTGCTTTCTCCAGTACAGAGGACCACTTTTCTGGGCGTGGTTTGGGATTCGACGACGAGGCAGGCACGTCTGTCTCCTGCTCGTATAGCTTCGATTCTCTTAGCCGTCAAACAGGCAAAGCTAGGCCAGTCACTCACTGTAAAAGAATATCAGAGGGTTCTGGGTCTGATGGCAGCAGCGTCCAACGTTATACCTTGCGGCCTGCTGTACATGAGACCACTGCAGTGGTGGCTCAGGACCAAGGGGTTCTCCCTGAGGAGAAACCCGCTCCGCAAGATCAGGCCCAGGGTCTGTGGCAGGACCATCATCTTCATTGGCACATAAATTGTCTAGAAATGATGGCGGTGTTTCAGGCTCTGAAACACTTCCTCCCAGACCTGAGAGGTCACCATGTTCTTGTCCGGTCAGACAACACATTGGCGGTCTCTTATATAAACCATCAGGGGGGTCTGCGTCCGTTATACAAGCTGGCTCGCCAGATCCTTCTATGGTCCTAGGGGAAGCTTCTTTCACTGGGGGCGATTTATATCCAGGGGTATTTGAATCAGGGGGCATACATCCTGTCGAGGCAGGGGCTAAGGCCCGGGGAGTGGAGACTCCATCCCGAGGTGGTGGAGCCCCTATGGAAACATTTCGGTCGTGCCGAGGTAGACCTATTTGCATCCAGGGACACATCACACTGCCAACTGTGGTTTTCCCTAAGTCCTCCAGCCCCTCTGGGGTTGGACGCGATGGTACAGGAGTGGCCGAGGTCACGCCTGTACGCATTTCCCCCGATTGCTCTGCTACCAGGAGTTCTGGAGAGGGTTCGCCGCGACGGAGTCAGTCTACTGTTGGTAGCCCCGTACTGGCCGGCCCGAGTTTGGTTTGCGGACCTAATTTCTCTCCTCGACGGCTCTCCTCTGGAGATTCCGATGAGGAGGGACCTTCTCTCTCAGGCGAGCGGGTCGATACTTCACCCCCGCCCAGATCTCTGGAGGTTGTGGGCTTGGCATCTGAGGGGGCCCAGCTCATAGAATCTGGTCTCTCGACTGAGGTCGTGGAGACCATCCTCCACTCCAGAGCTCCCGCCACTAGGAAATTATATGCCTTGAGGTGGAAAATGTTCACCTCTTGGTGTGGAGAACACCAGCTGGACCCAGTTAACTGCCCGGTGGGTGCAGTGCTGGAATTCCTTCAGGAGCATTTCTCCACAGGGTTATCCCACTCCACACTGAAGGTGTATGTGGCGGCCTTATCTGCTTACCACGTCCCTTTGAGTGGTGCTTCTCTCGGGAGACACCCACTTGTAACCCGTTTCCTTCGTGGCATTCTGAGGCTGAGGCCAGCAGTTCGCACGAGGGTGCCGACCTGGGACCTGGCGGTTGTTCTAGAAGGTCTCTCTCTAGCACCGTTCGAGCCCATTGAAGAAGTTTCTGAGAAATTCCTCACTCTTAAAACTATCTTTCTTCTGGCTATATCTTCATTAAAAAGAATAGGAGATATCCAAGCTCTGTCGGTCTCTCCCTCGTGCTTGGAATTTGCACCAGGCATGGTGAAGGCTTTCCTCCTCCCTAGGCCGGGATACGTTCCCAAGGTACCAACCAATGTGGTCAGGCCTATTGTACTGCAGGCTTTCTGTCCTCCTCCATTTCTGACGTCGGACCAAGAGAAACTAAATCTGCTTTGCCCTGTTAGGGCCCTAGATGCGTACGTCCACAGAGCTGCCCTGTGGAGAAAGAGTGAACAGCTATTCGTTTGCTTTGGACCCCCTAAGAAGGGCTGTCCAGTATCTAAGCAGAGGTTGAGCAAGTGGGTGGTCGAGGCCATCTCACTTGCCTATGAGTCTGCCGGTCAGCCTTCTCCTTTGGCTAATTTCTCCTTTGGGCTCATTCAACCAGGAGTATGGCTGCCTCTAAGGCTATCCTGTCAGGAGTATCAATCCAGGATGTTTGTGATGCGGCAGGCTGGTCCTCACCGCACACATTCGTGAAGTTTTATCATCTCGACTTCACCTGGTGCTTTCGTCCGAATGTGCGCTCTGACTTCACACGACGGACACTTGCTCGTATGGCGACGTTGGTATTAGCGTTCCCAAAGCGTTGTCACGCAGCTCGAGTTCCCTGATAGGGAACGTATCTGGTTACGTATGTAACCCTAGTTCCCTGAAGGGAACGAGATGCTGCGTGTCTATGCCATACTCCCAGCATGCCCGTGAACACTTGCTTCAGTCTTATCAGAAGCTGACGCGCTTGTGTTTTGGGGTGCTTATATAGTTTCCTGGTCGATGACGTCACCCGCCTATGACATTCCGTCTCGCCATTGGACTGATTTCATACGTGCTTCCTGACGCACTCACGTAGGTGCGTTCCCAAAGTGTTGTCACGCAGCGTCTCGGTCCCTTCAGGGAACTAGGGTTACATACGTAACCAGAGACGTTTTCATAACATTCTCAAAATTATAGAATTGAATGTTACTTTAACGTTCACATTAATCAAGAAAAAAAATGTCATTACTTATTGGGAATGTTAGCAAAACATTCTAAGAAGATATTTTTGTTAGCTGGGATAGACCTCTAATAGGTTCTTTTCATTTGAAAAAAAACTATGTGTGGATTTGATTTGCGGGTATATCTCCTGTTTGATCATAATAGCCAGGACTATTGTGTTGATCAGTTGAGTGATTAGGTCCAATAACAGACACCCATTCTGATGCTGTGATGCTTGATGAATCACATATCTCATACTGTAATGTGAAGGTCCACTACACAAACACCTCTTGCTGAAAGGCAAACTAACGTCCCTCTGGAGCTGCTATCAATTGGAGAATTGCTATCAATATTTCATCAAACTGCTGCCTGCACGGTCAACATCAAAGACATAACTCTTGTTTAAAGCAAACAGTTCTTTTTGTATTGGATCCCAAACTATAGTGTTTGCCTTAAAAACATAAGAAGTAAAAAAAACATTTTTTTTAAAAAAAACTCTAAAACTTCAGTCTGTCTTTAAGACAGAGAGGAGAGGGTGGTCTCAAGAGGCAGGGTTATGACCTCTCAAGCATGACTCAGCATGATAAATCATTACTCTGATACATGACTGTAAATGCAGGGAACAAATAAATGAACATCTTATGATCAGTTACCAAAATCAATTTAGTTTCAAAACCATGATATGGATTCATATTATTGCTCAGAAATTGCTCTATCACAGCTCAATTTGACCTGCACACTTTCATGATGAAAGACAACTGCACAGACCCAACATAACAAAAATTGTTTTAATGTTTATGTACTTTGTCAGTTTCTCAACTTCCTCTCAGGATTGTTATCACATGCATTTAAAACAGTTACAGTTGTAAAAAATACAGTTTTAAAAATAATGTTTTTTTTTTGTTTTGTTTTTTTAATGCATATTTTTATTTTGGCAAATCTGTGCATTTACCCTTGAGAGGGACATCTCTTCTGAAACTTCAGGAGATGCATCTTTCAGGAGACAGTCCTACAGTGTTTTTCTTAGAATTTAAGATCTACACAAACATCTCAATTTGTGCTCTATTTAATCTGTCTATAGATAAATGTTGTCTACAATAAACAATGAAGATCATATTTGTGATTTTCCCCCCACCCTTACAAAAAAGCTAATTTTCATAACTGTAAATTTCAATTCTATTTTTAAGTATGTGTCGTTTTTTTCAAGTATACAAAACTAGATCACAGCAGAACAGATGTAGAAGAATCAAGACATTCAGAGAGCACATCAGCCTTTCACAGCATGAAAAGAGAGGCCATCCAAGAGTACAGTTCTGAAGTGTTTGTAAGGAAGAATGAGTTCTCACCTACATCATACAATACTCTGGAGTGGCTACCCCACAATTCATTGTTGTTTGTGGTCTCCAGTATGCTGGACCACAGGAATCTCACACTCGTCATCACATCGGCGTGTGTGTGTGTGTGTGAGTGTGTGTGTGTGTTTGTGTGTGTACGCAACTCTGAGGAGAACAGAGACAAATGACACTGGTCGTCCATCACACACTTATCACAGTGCAGGTAACACAGACACAGGCGGCAGCATGACTGAGATCAAATAGTTTGAAAGAAATGTGAGAGAAAGATTCTATAAATTGAGGGGATGAGTAGATAAGGGCGGATTGAAACAGCACTGCAGTTTGGAATGGCCTAGGTGCCAAACCAGTTGAGAGGGAACTTTTACATTCTATTAACAACTCCTTTCCAACTCCTTTTTAAAAATATAAACCATGTACAAAATTTTCCTCCAAATTAAAAACCTTTAAACAATAAAAACAAAAATTTAAAATAATTTAATAAAATAGAAAATGACAAAATAAAAATAAATGTTCCTCTTCATCAACTGTACACAAAGTTTTTCCAATTCTCCAATTCATCAAAAAAAATAACATTACATTATTTGTCATTTTATAGTAAACAAATTCTGCTCTAATGCTTTCCGTTATTAGGGCTTTAAAAGTCAGATCAGGGTCCACTGAACATTCACCATTTAGTTTCCGCTTCCTTGTCAACCATATTGCCAACTTTGCCTCACCCTCTATAAAGTTTATCAAAGAAATATTCCTCCTCTTTGCAGCAACATACTTAAGACCAAAAATAAAATTCACTGTGCTAAACACTTCTCCCAATTTTATGAACCAATCTTCCAAGGTCTGAAATAATCTTCTTAATCTAAAACAGAGCAAAAAAACAACAACAACAAAAACATGATCTATTGACTCATCAGCATTGCAAAAAGCACATCCCTTTACTATGCAGCTAGAAAGGTCCGCGTAACGCTTACAAATTCAATTTTCAGACCATACAATGCAAATGCAAAAATGAAAAATTGAAACCAGACATTCATTTTTCTTGTTTTTACAGTTACATTATCAATGTAGATAGTTGCCCTTTTCTCCCCTTTTTAAATTTTTCTCCGTTTTTTTCAGTACCCCACTTACTTTACCTTCCTCAAGCACTGACAGAACACATCCAAGCTTGTGATCATACATTCATACAAATCATAAAATAAAATGATAAAAAGTACACTGGATCAGTTTGTTAACATATGTAGTACTATTTTAAATCAGAATTGATGTCAATGAAAATGTATTACATTTAGAAAAAATGAAATGAAGCTGAACTGTGCAGGGCAGAGGGCATTGACCCTCCAGGACCGTGTTTGCCCAGGACTGCATTAGGAGCATTCCAAGTGAAACCTGCTGATTTAAAAAAAAAAAGTGTAAAGGGTTAAATTAGACATTTAAAAGGGGAGTCAGTGCAGTGTCACCTGTCGATGTATCTTTGTTAGCTATTTTATTAAAGCCTTCTATGATGGACAAAGTAGATAAATGTCCATGTAATGAAACTGTGAATGTACCCCCTTGATATATGACCGCACACAAGTATATACTGAAAATAAATAAATAAACTGGGTCCCACTTTATATTAAGTGTCTCCTTAACTTTTATGTTCTAACATTGAAATAATGAAATAATTTGATACAATGCACTTAATGTAGATAACAAGTTAATTGAAGTTCGGGAGAAAGGCCAAGCCTCAACTAATCAGCTCGTTCCCCGTCTGCATATCTACACTGAACCCACCTTGACCGCACCGTTTGTCTCAGTTTCTCGACATTGATCCCGAGCTGCAGATCAACATCTCTGACTCCGAAGACGATTTATTCGGAATCGCTCCCCCGTCACAGAGAAGGTCTTCACAACAATCCCTAGGCAGCCAAAATCCACACCGGCTGCGTTCCGCCGTGGAAATCCCTCAGCCCCGCGAACATTCACATCATAGTTCATCGAAGATTTCTCCAACCCCGACTCGACTTCAGGATCACTCTCCTACGCAAACGAGAACTACCATCGACAATCGCCACAGGCACGAAAGCCGGCGCGATCGCTCTCCTCGTCAACCGTGTCATCATTCATCAAACCGCAGCCAGGCACGAAAGCCGGCGCGATCGCTCTCCTCGTCAACCGTGTCATCATTCATCAAACCGCAGCCATTCTCAGCGCACTTACGCCATGTCTCCCAGACCAGAGACTAACATTAGGAATTGGACCGTGGCTCGCCTTCAGCGAGCTCTTAAGGATAAAGCCATCCACTTCAGCCGATCTGACAATAAATCAAGATTATTTCAGCTTTACACAACATCCACTAACACTTCAACCTTAAATTCTGAGCCTCCAACGCTTCCGGCATTCACACGCGATCCTCTCATCGAGACTCAAGACGTCACCAAACTGCCTCCACAACGGCCTCAGCCAGCACTATCTGCACCACCTAGTGGAGACCAAGTAGTAATACCTTCTACATCCGCCCCTTCTACCTCAGATTTATCCCATTTCATGACATCTTTCCTTGCATTCTTACACTCACAAACAGCTCCAAATCCTCACAGACATTCATCCATTCCTTTACCCTTCCTTCTGGCGTTAATAGCCACACGGCTCCCGTTATTTCTGATTCTTCCCTACAAATTAACCCAAATCAAGTCCCTCATGCAGCAAACCCAGGACTTCTACCTCTCAGTGGACTTGTTCAACCCCCTCCTATACCTTCTTTTTACCCATCTAATCTATCCCTTTTCCCCTCCTACCCCTACCCCTCCTTTTTTCCAACACCCTCACATCCTGCCAATAAATACTAGCCCATACACCCTGGCCACAGCTGCACCGCCTCCTCATCCGGGTTCATCAATTCATCGGCCCTCCCCAGTCTATTCAGCCTTACGTCTTCAGATTTTATCAGGTAACTACACCGATCTAGCCCAGCTCCTCCAACCATCCCTCATAAATATCAACCAGCCCAGAGAGCTGCAAACCAGTCAAGACCTAATGCAGTTCAGCCATCCATTAAACTCTCGTTCAAAAGACCTTACTCCCACCGAATTTGCTTTAGCTTTCTCGATTAGAGATATAATTTGCTTCGTCTATCCCGATCGAAGAACTGAGTTAGACGATTACCTATCAATCATCTTAGACATGGCCGTGCGTTTCAGAGGAAGAGGCTTCTACAACTACCACGTCCTTTTCGCCACACAAGTAGCAGGTCGGTTACAGCAGTTCAATCAGGGGACATACTGGGGCACTCTTGATGCAAAACTCTGCTGTCGGATCTTCGCAGCACGCACTTATATGCCCTGCAAACTATGCGGGGCACTAGCACATCCAGTCTCAGCATGCACCATCACACCCTCTCAATCCCAACCCTCCTCCTCACACAAAACAATAGAATTCAATAGATTATCCACAGCAGCCCCACCTCCTGCTCTAATTCCAAAACCCCTCAACATACACCCCACAGCCAATATTCCACTTCCCAAAGGCATTGACAAAGGAGGACGACCGATCCTCTACCAAGGTGGCAGAATGGTATGCAACAACTTCAACCATCTCAGCTGCTCTCTTTCCAACTGCAGATTCCTACACACCTGCTCCTTCTGCGTAGGCGCTCACTCAAGAGCCTCTTCCCCCCACAACCCAACTGCTCTACCCGACTGACTATTAAAGTATCTCGGCACACCAGTCAAGGTAAAAGCATTAGCCACTGTCTTACTAGACCACCCAGACAGAGAGTTTGTAGATTTCCTTATCAATGGATTGAAAAACGGCTTCCTTCCAGGCATAGAGATAATCCCAGACACTTCTCATCTCTCCCATAACCTCCAGTCCGCTCTCTCTGAACCAGACATTGTAGACACATTAATAGCTAAAGAAGTCCAAGAAGAATTCATGATAGGCCCATTTAAAGAACCTCCATTTTCTCCCTTTCGCATCAGTCCCATCGGAATCACCACCAGAAAATACTCCGCGAAAAAGAGATTAATCATCGACCTGTCCTCCCCCCATGGCACACACATTCCCAGCATCAATAGCATCATTCCAGCCCCAGACTTCTCCATGAAATACGCTTCCATCTCCAAGCCATCACTCTCATCTGCAAGGCAGGCCACGGAGCATGGCTCTCAAAAGCAGACATCACCAGTGCTTTCAAAGTCATGCCCATTCACCCATAATTCTGGCATTTCTTTGGAATATTCTGGAAAGGAGCTTATTATTTTTCAGTGCGCCTCACCTTCGGCTGCAGAAGCAGCCCTAAAATCTTCGACTCCCTCTCAGAGGCCTTCTTTTATAACGACTACGTCACACAGCCAGAAGACATTCAGCTGTACACCGATGCAGCGCCTTCCACCGGATTCGGCGGCTACTACATCGGCCGCTGGTTCGCTTTGGAATGGCCACCAGAGTTCAGCTGTCTGATTCAGCAGCCAAACCTTCCCTCATCCGCACTTTACGAAATGCATCCCGTCATCATAGCAGCCATCCTTTGGGGGCATGAATGGTCCAGACATTCCATACTCATGTACTCAGATAACTCGGCAGTAGTTGAAATCATAAATAAAGGCAGATCCTGTTCACCGGCTATCATGCAATTAGTCCGCAGACTGACACTAATATCGGCGCAATGCCAGTTTATCATCCGAGCAGCACACGTTCCAGGATACCACAATAGCATAGCTGACTCGTTGTTTCGTTTTTCTTTTCAGAAGTTCAGAATCTTGGCTCAAGTTTGAGTTAAGGCAGAAACAATGAGCTCATTGAAGTAAAGAATACATGTTGTTAAATGATTAGGAAACATAGAAAACTTTGGCATTGGTGCTGTCTTACAGACTCAAAATATGTGTAAAAAAGTCAACAAACTAAAAAAATAAAAAAATGTTTTTTTAGGTAATGTAATATTGTTAAAACTGGTATCGAAAAAAGTTTCGTTCAGGAACCGGTATCGAAGTCAAGGTATCGATATCGGTATCGAAAATTTTGTTACGATACCCAGCCCTAGAGCACCATGACAGTATGGACTATTTTGGACTGGTAAAATTTGTTAAAAAATTAGATTAATTATTTTAATTATCCTATATAAAACATTCAGTAACAATACTTCATATTACATTAAAGCTTTTTTTAAGTTTCTGGAATATCCTATTATTGGAGCACTAGGAATCCACTACAATCCACAAGTGACCCCCAAAACTCCAACACAGAAACTCTTATTCTCAACATAACAGAACATTATTTACAAACAAACATAAACAACAAAGATGCATAAATAGGTCTTAAAGGGGTGGTAAAACACATTTTTTCGAAGGCTTGATTGTGTTTGTGGGGTCCACTGTAAAATTGCATTTTTTTTCATATATTTTACCTTTATTCTACACTGCTCTGCCCCTCCTTGTAAAAATTGTGGTTTCCTGGTTCTATGAAGCCAGTCCCTCAAAACTACGCAATGGGCTCAGATTGGTTAGCTGGCCCAGTGTGTTGTGATTCGCTAACCGACTAGTGCACATTCTCCGGAAACGTCACGCCCCGTGCCTTAACCGGTAGCCTAGTTTGTGCAGTGTATTAGGCCGGTGACACTGGCTGCGTGGTGTGAGCGTGGCGTTTCTGTTGCGTGTCAGCTTGAGGTGTCGTGGGCTAGTCGACGAAACACTGAGGACGGAAGGTGCCCACTTGAAGACCCTAGAGATGTCCCCTACTCAGCTCAATCCAGACGGTTGTCATGGGGGGACCGCACTGTGGTTGCAGCCGTTGTGTGTGCTGACGAGTGTTAACACTAGACAGAAGGAGATTTACATTACCATATGGAATGAAAGAAGCGTAAATGGATGGAGAAGCATAGGTTACTGTAAAGCTATGTCTTAGTTGGTGCTTATCTTGGCGAAAGCCGAGTACAAATCAGCATGAAGTTTTAACATCTACTCTCGTGTAATGGAAATCATCTTTAGGCCGGTGACACTGGCTGCGTGGTGTGAGCGTGGTGTTTCTGTTGCGTGTCAGCCGCGTGTGTCTTTGCACACCAGAAACTTGTCTGATGCGGCGCTGCTGACACGGATCACCCTTATTCGACATATGGGAGAGAGTTGTGGAAGCCCTATATAGCCTACTTCATGTTAAGCATAAATATAAAGTCTACTGATAAAGACACTGACAGCAGTATTGGCAGCAAAATAGACTACAGAATATTTCGTTCTTTATTGACAGGTGCAATATTTGAAATTTTATATTTATTTATTTTTAATTGATATTTATATCTGAATGTCAAAACCTAGACTTTCAACAATCGAAATGTAATTTATTAATATGTATCCGTGTACAAAATAACATATAACATCTTTTCCTATTCTATTTTGCCTGGAAACGCTTCCAACACGCTTGTGTGTCGCGTGAAAAATAGGCGTCGGTGCGTTTTCCGCGCGGCCTGGGGCCGCGCCTGAGACGCGCGTGTCACGCAGGTGTTACGAGTCGCAAATGTTGTAACTGGAGTAACAAATGATTTCAATTGGGGTTCACTACTCTCAACTCTTTTTGATGTCAGCCTGGAGAACAGAATCACAAAAGCAGAGAGTGAAGGAGTGAACCGCCATCTTCATTTCCAAATCTCAATATCTTTATTACAAATTTATCAAATCATGGTATAAAAAAATAACATTCCCTTAGTGTAACCATGTTTCAGTTTGAGGATCCATTTTTTAATTTCAATTTAAACACCTCTATAGTTATTTTTCTTTACTCTCCACACTCACAAAATAATCATGTCTTTGCAAAAATAAACATTACTCTTTCTTTAAAGTGCATTAATATCACAAGACTAGATCATGTTTTAAGCTATATGATCATTTAGTTAATTTTTTTTCTTTTAAACTTCAGAAATCCACCATCTTACTAATGTAATAATGTTAATCATAAACACTCTCTGGCTGTACAAGAGTATCTAAATGACTTTGAAGTCACAACATGAAAAATACACATAGGGAAAACTGCTCAACTTATAATACAGTGATAGACACAGACAAGACAGCTAGCTGCATCTGTATAACTTTAGTGATAACTCCCCTTTAAGTTAAACAACATACCCCTCTTCTCTTAAAATTTGCAATCATTTATAACCTGTCAGGATACCATAAAAACACGAAATAAAGCATTAACAAGGACTGAGGACATCAACACACCGATTCACACATTCACCCTCAATACCCACGTGTTATACGGCCACTAGCGCCATTAACACATGCTTTTTCCCGCGATTGTAAACGCGGCTCTCTAACTCGGTTTTACACATCAACAATTCACTAACCGACTCATCACAGTTTCAATACACCTCATACACTTCAGGAGGAAACAGCTCTTATGATTGTTTTTTTTTTTTCAGAGTACGAACTAGCGCTGTCACTTTTGTGAAAAAATCCTGTTCGATTTTTGAGACATATGTGTTCATTGAATCGATTGTAAAATCGATTTTTCCATGTCTAACGACGTTTCCATTTTCAACACCAAATATTGGCAAATCCACGGACAACTAACAGGCATTAGGACGAACGTAAAGAGGGCGCTTGAGACGCGCACAAGTCAGCAATATTTCTGATGATTTATTGGCGTGAAGTTTTTTGCACAATGACAAACAGGAGTGCAGCATTCAAGGATTGAAATTAACACCCGCCAAATTCGGATAAAATGAACCTTGGCGGGTAACGCTGTCATATCACGAGCCAATTTGGCATGTTTCTATGTTTACCCACTTTGCTGGGGAAGTTCGTGTAAGCCAAATCTGCGTGGATTTAGCGCAAATACGCAACTCGTGAGTCCTCGTGATATATTAAATACAGCGTATTGCGCAGAATCTGCGCATTTCTGGCTTGCTTGAACACACACGTCACTAAGCAACAAATAACGGCGCCCTTGTTCACTTGCACTGAAGTAATAGCGAATATTAAAAAGCATTTGGTTAACAGAAAAGACATTGTTATTTTCCAACATCCTACATGTTCTGTGTACTGTATTGATCTGTCTATCTAAAAAACATTTTTGGTTAAAAAAAAGGCAGTTAAAATCGATTCTCTATTTTCGTTTTCGAAACTTGTGTTGGTTGGTCCGATCGATTGTGCAATCGATTTTCGAACGTAAAGTGACAGCCCTAGTACGAACCTGGAAAACAGAATCACAAAAGCAGAGAGTGAAGGAGTGAACCGCCATCTTCATTTCCAAATCTCAATATGAGAGAAAAGGAAAGTGTCCGTCACCTAGGCAGCGCGGTGCAACAATACCCACACTTTGGTTCCGCTTTCTTTGGTTCCCCCCTACATTAATATTTCACTACACAATTAAAGTTGCAATTCTAATAGAAGTTGCATGTTATCACGTAAACACTAAAATGTGTTACCACATAGAGGTATATCACACAGGCAGTCTGCAAACTCTAACATGTTAACATTGGAGACGAAATAAAAACGGACACGCCACGCAGCCAGTGTGTCACCGGCCTTACCCCTAAAATCCACTGGATCCGTCTATGGCGCGGAACGTCAGCGTCGCGGATGCCGGAGCTAATCGCGGCCATTATAGTCAATGCTCTTAAGTCCACCAGCTGCGGACGCAGCGCGTCTCAGAAGCGTCCCAGAAGCGTCTCTCCGCTCCGCTGCGCAGAGAATAGGTAGCAGGTCTATTTTCGACGCTTGCCGTGTCAAGCAGCACAGGGTACATCGTACCGGGCAGGAAGTCAGACACAGAACGGCATAGAGGATCCGGTCGATTTACAAATTAAAACACCCTGTGGAGACCAACGCTCCGCTGCTGAAACGCGTCTGAGACGCTTCCAGTGGACTTTGACGCCGAGCTAGGGACGCATCAAAAACGTGTCGCTGACATTCCGTGCCGTAGACGGATCCAGTGGATTTTAGGGGTTATAAACAATGAAACGTTAGTGAAGATGATCGAGCAGAACCTGTTCAAGAACGGACGTTAAACGACATTTCAGAAAGGTTTGTTTTTTGTTGTTCTCTCATTACTTTTTAGATACGCTGTTAATTGTACTAATTATTATAGAATTACAAAAAAATAAGCTTCATAAACAAGAATTTCATATAATCGTTCTAACAAATTATACTACAGTCCTCAAAGTGATTTTTTTTTTGAGTAAAGACTGCAAATCTATAGTGATCGTTTCTGACTGTATGCCACCGTTACTTTTGTATTTTTGGAACGATTGTAGACAAATATCTGTCGCCACAAATATTAACCCCAAACGAACACTAAACATCGGCTGCCAAATCAAACACAGAACCATGTTTAGCATGCCTGTAGATAAACAAGCGATAAACAATACATAAAAGCTCTAATCAAAGAATAATTGACACTAATTCCAAGTTCGCTGTTGAGAATTAAAAAAAAGTTTGTAACGTTAGGTGTTTGTCGGATAACGTTAAGTATGAATGAGCATTTAACAAACCAGCAGAGCCAAACAGCGTTGTCATTTGTTTACTTCCTTGGTACAACGTACAATTAACAATACTGTACGAACTATTACAGGAAAACACATCACGAAAAATAAATCATACTTACAGGTTGTGGCACGTAACCATGAACCACAGAACCATGTTTAGCATGCCTGTAGATAAACAAGCGATAAACAATACATAAAAGCTCTAATCAAAGAATAATTGACACTAATTCCAAGTTCGCTGTTGAGAATTAAAAAAAAGTTTGTAACGTTAGGTGTTTGTCGGATAACGTTAAGTATGAATGAGCATTTAACAAACCAGCAGAGCCAAACAGCGTTGTCATTTGTTTACTTCCTTGGTACAACGTACAATTAACAATACTGTACGAACTATTACAGGAAAACACATCACGAAAAATAAATCATACTTACAGGTTGTGGCACGTAAACAAAAGCTTCTGTTTTTAAAGTTGGAACTGCTCCATCTTTCAGGACAAGCCGTTGTGCGAATCCTGCATTGAGCTCGCGGAGATCGTGGAAGCTTTCCTCCGTAACGTGCAGCACAGAGCGAGATTTGGGTCATAATTATGAGGGACCGAGTTAAAACTAAATTTTAACCATTGATCCCTAACTCCCTCGTCCCTAGGAAGGCTGAACAAAGTGGACCTGCAACCGGGATGAAAATAACAGCAGCGTTTCGACGGCATTGCACAACTCATCTCCAAAACAGCAATATAAAATGGCCTCGCCCCGCTTATTAAGTATTCTCGGAGGAGGGGTTTATGTAAATAATGGTATATTCGTGTCAGCAACTCCCGAGGAATGTCCTGTAGTCCAAAGGACTACGTTTGCTGTAGTCCTTAGAAATTGAATTTTTTAAAAGCAAATATCTCCCTTTGCTTTGAACTTTGAGCGCTGTAACTTTGCAGATGTTGTTTATTCTCAAACAGCAACATTTCAAACTAAATGAACGAGCAGCCCTTTTTTTAAATGAAAGGCAACATTTATTAATTTGGAGGGTTTTTGATTTTACATTAAGCAATATAATTAACAATAAAAACTAGTTAAAATGATTATATTGGTCATAGACTATTGAATGTCTGTATATAGGCTAGCCTACAGTATTTCTTCTCTTTGAAAGTAAAACACACAGCCTCACAAGCAGAGGAAAATGTTTTAGTGTTGTTTTAGGGGTAGGGGAGCATGGGGCACAACATAAAGCGGGGTTAAATGTAACACGGACCTTTTACATAGTTAGTCAGGATCAAGCAGGTTGTGTTTCCGCTCTTTTTCTCTCACTTCCAGAAGATGGTCTCCCGTGAATTTGTGGAAAGTTGAGATAAGATTTCGTGAAAATACTGGACAAAGAGTGTTTTGACACCATGAAAGTACATTTTTTCATCATACTTTTTTTTTGGTTTCTGGTTTGGGTGTGTACGTCACCAAACCTAACTTTATATTACCTTAATCACTGTGTTGTTGGCTAAAATATAGCACCATTTTGAAACATATCAGCAACTCCTAGTAACTGTTAGCTAGGCTTAAAATATGTTTTACATAGCGGGGTTAGATGTAGCACAGTGTTACAACTAAACCGCCAAGTGTACAATGATAATGAAATTAAAACAGGGAGCCACACAACTTTTCAGGTTTGAGTATTTATTTATACATTTTGTTGGAGTTTCACAAACAATGTTGGATTTTTTTTTTTTTTAACTATGCATTGATCACTTGTTTATTTATTTAAATATACCCTGTTGTTCATGCAATAAACCCTTTAAAATGTGATTAAGCTTTTTTATAATTATTACTGTTATTATTATTATTAATGATAATAATTTTGCATGAAGCTGCCACACACAAATATAATTCAATTGCAATTACAATATTTGATGATTTTATTTATTTATTTATTGCAAAACTGTGCAGCCCTTTCCTATATCTCTATCCATGATATTGATCCATAATAGAAGGATGATTGGATGAGGGATAGATCATGGATGTATGGATATCTATCTATACAGATGCACAAACAATATCAAACTATACAGATAAAATAGTACTGAATTATGTGTGTTACACACGAGTGTTACAACTAACCCCTCTCTCTGTTACAATTAACCCCGCATATGGGGTAAGTTGTAACATTTGCACTTCTGTCACTTTCAGTGCAACTGTACAAAAATGGTAGGTCCTAGAAAAAAAACTTTAAGTGTTCATTTGTACCAGAGATGTGTATGTTGCTTGAGTAAAAAAAAAGATGAATCTAACTTAATTATTTTTTTAATAATTGAGCCAAAACCAAAATGTGTTAGGTTGTGCCCTGCTCTCTCCTACACTATGTATTGCCTTTTATGTCCATTTATAGTCTTTACACATCAGCTTGGATACTTGCATGGTTAAAAAAATTCTAATTTCAAGACTCTGACTTCACGCCAGGTCATCACTGTGGTCACCCGCTCGGTAAGAAGCTCACAAGTACAAGACGTTCGGATAGACGTTCGATCGTTCGGATGTTTGATTTTGGCACGGAGTACGCGCCATAGTAGCATGTGAGAATGTGTGTGAGACCGCACATGATGACTGGTTGGAAAGCAACGTGTAGTCTGACATGTTTCTTGTCCAGGACACGACAAGATTTTAGGAGTTAAAATCTTGTAATCTTACACAGTGACTATCATAACAGACAAAAAAAATTGTGTAATCTGAACCAGGCATTGGGGGAAGAATCTGCCCCAAAAAGATCTGTCCATTTTGATTCCTTTACTTTCGTTAGGGAGGAGTGCAGGGGCGGCTGGCCAATAGAGGGCGCCAGGGCGCCGACCCCCCATGAGCCAGACAACAGTTTATAAGCCACATACATAAATAAATACATGTAAACACATAAATAAATAATAATAACAAACTGTCAATATTTGTGTTTGAGATATTAAATGCACCCAGTATATCTGAAAAATATGATATAAATTCAAAATGCCCTCCAGCGCTGTGCATGTGATCAGCTCTGGGGCGCTGGAGAAATCGCCCCAGAAAGGCGGGTCTCTGAAGCAGTTTAGCCAATTGCTGATTTAAGTTATAAATGTTTGACATAATCTATAGCCAATCAGCGAGCTCCAATCAGGTCAGCTATGGGCTATTCTTTTAGCGCCCCAAACTGCGCACGCATCTCTATCAGACAGCAACACTATCGGAGCTGTACACTAGAAAGGCCTGGCTAGCTGGATGCGGTCATGCTAATGCCTTTCTTTGGTGATTACTTTTTAAGACAACAGTGAGAGATCCAGCATGGACAGTTACCGGAATGAGGGAAGCAGCACCTGTCTGAGAAAGTAAACAGTTTGAGTTAAATTTCAAATGCAAATGGAAAGTTTGTGCAATTTGTTTGTTTTTGTGTAAGAATGCCTCAGCCTTGTAATATGGCATTAAATAATTACTGACTTTATCACAAAGCACTGGTATCATGCAGTTTGTGTTAAAATTTGTTTGGGTGGTTATTAATAATATTTATTATTATTATTTGTATTTATATAGTGTCTTTCCAACACCCAAGGCGCGCTTTACAAAGATATGTAAAGGCAGTGGTTCTCAAACTGTTGTACGTAACGTTACGTACGTGAGGTGAGCATGTTTTTCTATCAGGTAAAATTCTGTAAATACATGTCATCCTCGTGCAGATTGCTGCCTTGGCAAATCGCACTTTACTACCGTTCTAGACAATGTAACTTACCTTTGTAAAATAAGAGATTTAGCGTGCAGAACAAATATAGACACAGGCTGTGCATGGAGATCGATATAAGATTCAAACCCTCTTCGATACAGACACATTCCCTGTGTGAGAAGGTCCACACGATTGCAATTGTGACATTGATTTTATACAACAGATCAACAAACGAAATATTAATATAAAGTGATGTTCATTTAGGCTACAACACAGTTGTCATTATTTTGTTGTAAAAAATACTAGCTCCAACCAAAGCCACAGCAGAACTGCAGCACACAGCAGTGTTTGTGAACAAATCTGCGGCTTTGAACAAATCATTAGTCAATGATTCAATTATTAATTCATAAATACATCCACTTGCTTCGTTACTGAATGAATGACTCGATGACTCACCTCCTATTGGCAGTTTTAATTTAACATTTAAAAGCATCACTTTGTTTTTACCATCATTGCGCATTTCTCTATTTAATTTTTTTTTTTTTAATTTAAATCGATTTAAGGAGTCAAATATTGTCCCTTACTGAAAAAGGTGTGACTGAAGAGTGAGGGTATGAAGTAAGATGTTAAAAGCCTCATGGGGTACAACTCTAAAAAGATTGAGAACCACTGGGACTGGTTTAAGGAATAGAACGATCAACACCAAAGCACAATACACATACCAAGGGCAGAAAGTAGGCCTAATATACAGAGGTCACTTACAAAGTTAGGTTAAAGATACAAACAAAGAGGAATTCAAACAAATAGCATATCAATAACAATGTTTAATTTACAGATTGTGAGCTGAAGGGTAATATACAGAATCAGATAAAATATGTGTTTTTCAAGGAGAGAAGGGTGGATGTTGGACGGATGTCTTGAGGAAGAGCATTCCACAACCTCGAAGCCATTACACTAAAAGACTCCCATGTTACCAGACTATTGAAACCAACAGAATATGACACAGCCCCACCACAGATATTTTTCACCAGCCGCCACTGGAGGAGTGAGTCACTTTCACACGTTACGTAGATTGCTTTCATAGGCCCCATCCACACTATTGCGTTTTAGTTTAGAAACGGAGAATTAAAACGAATACGATCTCTGTCCACACCAGCGTTTTAGCTGCGTATTAGAATTGATCTTCGTCCACATTAAAACGACTGAAAACGCGGACCACGTGACCATTCACCTACACTGGGCATGCGCGTGCCGGTGTGCAGAAGGTAAAACGAAAAGATTCTCTTTAGTATTATCTTCATTAACATCATAGACTTGATGCCAGTCAGACAGCAAATCTCCTCAGGACTTTTCCAGTTGTTGCCAGTTCTCAAATCTGATAATTTTGTACAATGAGCTTTTGCCATTACAGATCTAAGCTCTTCAGACTTAATTCCTTGACTTCTATCAGAGGATTGCTGAAGAAAGGTTCATGTTGTATCCAGCTTCCAGGATCTGAAAACACTCTCTCCACTTTAAAAACAGATTTCCATGCTTTTAAAACTGACTGATAAAAGGATGAGGTGCCACTCAAATCCAAATCAGTCAGCCTTATTAAAAATAACTGTTTATCACATTTAACAATGTCCAATTTTTGCAATAAAGCTCAAGCCGTATCAGTCCACATGGAATCCCCAGAATACAAGTCTTTGCACTGCTTGGATTCTAAAGGTCTTAATTCGACTTTGTATGTCCATTAGTCCATGTCCACCTTCATTGACTGGCAAAAAAGCACAGCAGCCTTTGTCCAGTGGTATCCAGACCAAAACAAATCAATTCATCTCTTTTGAATTTCACAAACAACATCATTTGGTGGGTTCATTATAATCATTTTATGCCAGATCATAGAGGCAACTAAGTTGTTGGCAACAAGGGCCCTTCCCCTGTATGATAGCTTAGGTAACAACCACTTCCAGTTCTTTTCATGATATCTTTCCCTCCCAAGAAATACCCTTAAAAACTTCAACCCTTCATTTCCCCATTTAATTCCACCTGGGAGTACTGGAGGAGGCTTCTCTTGCCAATTCCCCATAATGAACCCTTCATTAGACTTTCTTTTAATGCTTCAACATCATTTTTGTTTTTGATAAAAACAGTGGTATCATCTGCATAAGCAGACACTTTAATTGGTTTTCAAAACCTTTAACTGCAAAACCTAGTAATTTTTTTCCTTAATTGACATAATAGGGGTTCAATTGCTAAAGAGTAGAGTTGTCCTGATAAATGGCATCCCTGTTTAACACCCCTATATTTATTAAAACTGTCTGACTTAGTCCACCTCCCAACTTGAGCATATCTGATGCACCATTACGTATATAAAAGTTTTATTCCTGATAAAAAATAATCTCAAATTTCAAAAGCTTTGAGAGTATTAAACAAATAACAATGATCAACTCGATCAAAAGCCTTATCTTGATCAACTGAAAATATACCTAGATCTTGATTATCCAGGTATGCCAAATCAATAACATCTCTTAAAAGGAAGAGGTTCAGGTAAGGTTATCGATTATAGTCAGTCAGGTTATCAGTCAGGTAATCAGTCAGGTTATCGATTATAGTTCTCTTTGGTATACAATAAGTCTGATTCCTTTGTATCAAAGACCTAAGGTATGTTTTTAGTCTATGCGAAAGACACGTCGCAATCATTTTATAGTCTGTACAATAATGCCACTGGTCTCCAGTTTTTTAAAAGACCAAGGTCGCTTTTCTTGGGGAGTAACCAAAGTACAGCTCTTTTACAACTTGTTGGCAATTCCTTCTTTTCAAAAGAGGCTTTAAAAACCTCCAACATGTCTTCCTTGAGTACATGCCAAAAATGTTTATAAAATTCTGCAGGAAGTCCATGAATTCCAGGGGCTTAGCCAATAGAAAGTTGCTGAACTGCTTTTGACCATTCTTGCATGGTTATTTCAGAGTCCAACTCCTTTAGCTGTTCAGTATCCAGTTTAGGTATATCTTTGAGTAAAAAGTCCATACTTGAGACATCACACTTTTGTGTTCCAAACAAATCCTTATAAAAATCTATTGCAATCATCCTCATTTCTTTTGGATTAGAGGTTAAAGTTCCATTTGCACGTTTCAGATGTAACATCTGTTATCTTTCCATTACTTTTCTTTCCAAATTAAAAAAGAAAGAACTAGTAGCGTTCATATCGTTCAGTGAAGAAAAATTAGCTCTAATTAAAGCTCCTTTTACATTTTCATGAAGAAGAGTTCCCAAAGCTTTCTTCCTTTTTTCCAACATGCTTACATCTGTTAAATTATTAAATGCATTTATTTCAAGTTGTTCTATATCTCTCTCAAGTTCTTTGATTGTCTTTTTAATCAAACTATTCGTATGGGCAGTATAATTTTGACAAAACATTCTTATTTGTGTTTTCACCTCTTCCCACCATTGTACAATATTATCTTAAGCATCTCTCCTTTCTTTCCAGGTGTTCCAAAATAAAACAAATTTCTCACAGAAAGTTACATCATGCAATAATTTTATATTGAAATGCCAATAATCTTTTTTTTTTAAACATTTCAAATGAACACAAATGATGGTCCGTAAAACCATTTGGGGAAATAACAGATTTTTTAACTCTATTATTACTTCTACTAGTATAAAACCTATCTAACCTGGCTGAACTAATATGATTACTGTAAACTTTTACCCACGTGTACTGTCTTGCCATTGGATGATGTTCTCTCCAGACATCAATTAAATCATAATTCCTAATAATATTACTTAACACATTTGCTGAAGGAGGACAAGGTTCCTCTCCATTTCTATCCAAGGTCAAATCTAAGCTGCAATTTAAATCACCACCTAAAATGTACTCGGTTACTAACATAACCTCGGTTCTCTCTAGAGAGGGAACGAGTACTGCGTAATATCTTACGCTATGGGGAAAACCTCTTTTCCACGAGATATTGAAGCCAATAATTATCCTTAATTTTGAATTAATGTAAAACGCTGTGCAGCAGCATGCAGACATAGGCAAGACGGCTTGCACGCCTATTGGCTGCCCTGCGGCAACAGCAGCAGCCTATCGATAGTGGCCCTGCGTGACACATATCCAATGGGGGCATTTCGCGCCCACTTCGTCACATCCCACCAGAAAGGGCGTGGTCTCGCCCTATAAATATAGCTCGATTAGGCTGGTACACTGGTTTTCATCGCCGAAGCGAACCAGAGCTGTGTATGCACGGCAAGATACGCAGTACTCGTTCCCTCTCTAGAACCGAGGTTACGTTAGTAACCGAGTACGTTCTCTTACGAGAGTATCTCTCGTACTGCGTAATATCTTACGCTATGGGGAACACAATGCAAAACGCCGTGTGTACTGGGATCCGACACCAAAGTCCCAAGGGCAGTAGCCCGGGGCTCATATAGTGCATAATCACCATAGACTCACAGAGAGTCGGAGAAGAAAGGCAGCAAGCATCATGCCCCACGAAATAGCATCCTACAGGAGCTACTTATGTTAACAGTGTTTCACACAGACAGGGTGAACGTGTTCAGCCTGAACTTGGCAATAGTACGGGTTATTCACCACCCATGGAGCTGTTTTATTGCTCAGTGAGTGATGCACAAGCAAAACTCAGCAACTGGGCCGGCACAGTGGGGCAGATAGCACTGAATTCTATACCGACAGAAGCTTGGCTTGTAGGGCGGGAACCTCTAGGTTATAAAACCTTATAAATGTAGACGGTGAGGCCCAGCCCGTGACCGTAACGATATCTTGCAGGGTAACCTCACTATACCACGCCCACGACGAGGCCACGCCTCTCGTGGAGTGCGCTCTGACACCCAAAGGACACTGCAGGCCCTTAGAAGTGTAAGCCAGTGCTATGGCGTCGACCATCCATCTGGATAGGCTCTGTTTTGATGCGGCTAGTCCCTTGGAGCGTCCGCCAAAGAAAACGAAGAGCTGCTCGGTCTGTCTGAAGACAGACGAGCGGGACACATAAGATCTCAGTGCCCTGACAGGGCAAAGGAGACTCAAATCCTCCTCCTCATCATGGACCGAGAGTGCGCACAGGGAAATAACCTGGGCCCAGAACGGTGTGTTGAGGGATTTGGGCACGTACCTGTGCCTTGGTTTGAGTATGACTTTTGAGTCATTAGGCCCAAACTCCATACATGACGCGCTTACTGAAAGCGCTTGTAAGTCCCCTATGCGCTTCACTGAAGTGAGAGCCAAAAGAAAAACCGTTTTGAAAGACAGATGCTTCATGTCTGACAAATGGATTGGCTCGAACGGGGCACCTTTCATGGCTTCCAAAACCGTAGAAAGGTCCCACACCGGGACTGAAGGAGGTCTGGGAGGGTTCAGCCTCCGAGCTCCCTTGAGGAATCACACGACTAGGTCGTTTTTCCCCAGTGACTGGCCAGACACAGGTTTTGTAAACGTTGCTATGGCCGCCACGTACACTTTTAGCGTGGATGGGGTCCTGCCCTTATCCAGCAGCTCTTGGAGGAAGGAGAGTACTTCCGTGACCCCGCAGTCTACGGCTGAAAAGCCCTGAGCTTGACACCAGGCAGAGAACACAGACCATTTCGAGGAATAGAGCCGGATAGTAGACAGGGCCCTCGCCTGCGTGATCGTGTTTAACACTCCCTCCGGGAGGTTAGCGGGTACCCGTTGATGGCCCATGCATGAAGGGACCATAGTTGCGGGCGAGGATGCCAAATCGAGCCCTTGGCCTGAGTAAGGAGGTCTTTCCTCAACGGTATTGGCCACGGGGCAGTGCTGGTCAGCCGCATCAGGACTGGGAACCAAGTCTGGTTTGTCCAGAGCGGAGCCACAAGCAGCACTGGGCATCCGTTTTCCCTGATTCGTTCCAGCACTTGAGGCAGAAACGAGACGGGGGGAAAAGCATAGAGGGGACAGCGGGGCCAGACGTGGGCCAGCGCGTCCTTGCTCTTGGAGAAATATTTCGGACAGTGAGCGTTCTCGTGGGACGCGAACAGCTCCACCTGCGCTCTGCCGAATGTCTCCCACAGCAGTTGGATCATCTGCGGGTGCAGCGACCATTCCCCTGCTGGGACATTGTCTCTGGACAGTCTGTCTGGTCCCAGATTCAGGTTACCAGGGACATGCGCCGCTTTCAGTGAAAGCAGGTTGTGCTGAGCCCAGACCAGGAGGCGTTCCGTTAGCCTGTAAAGGTTTCAGGACTTGATGCCGCCCTCGCGATTTATGAATGCCACCACTGACATGTTGTCCGACCGGACCAAGATGTGGTGACCCTCTATCTGGGGACAGAAGCACCGTAGCGCGTTGTCGACTGCCATCATCTCCAGACAGTTTATGTGTAGGAGCTTTTCCCGTTCTGACCACTGGCCAAAGAATGGTCTGCCCTCGAGCAGCGCTCCCCATCCCGAGGTGGAGGCATCCGTGGACACCACCTTCACTCTCGAGGGAGTCCCCAGACTCACGCCTGACTGATACCAGCTGGTTATCTTCCAAGGTTCCAAAGCTGAAACGCATTTCAGATCGACCCGGAGGCAAAACCGACCAGCGGTCCATGCCCTGGGCGGAACTCGCGCTTTCAGCCACAGCTGCAGTGGGCGCATGCGAAGCAGACCAGGCATTTTCTGAAACCTTTTGAGCTGGACAATCGAGCTGCGGTGGAAGGATTTCACGGTGTGCTGAATGTCCAGTTCGCTCTCTGGCAACAGACGTGCTGTCATGGACAGCGAGTCCAGCACTGTTCCCAGAAAATAAATTTTCTGGCTGGTAGACAGTGAGCTCTTCGCCCAATTGACTGTGAGACCCAGATTCTCGAGATGCTTGAGTAATGTGGCCCTGTGTTCTATGAGCTCTGATTGTGATCGAGATAGAAGCAGCAAATCGTCCAAGTAATCATCCTGAACTGGCGCTTCGTGAGTGCTTTGTTCAGCTGTCGCAGATCTAGAATGGGTCTGAGACCCCCGTCTTTTTTCGGTACCAGAAAATACCTGCTGTATAGCCCCCCTTCGCTCTGAGAACTGCAGCGAATAGGCAAGGCAAGGCAAGTTTATTTATATAGCACATTTCATACACAATGGTAATTCAAAGTGCTTTACATAGAAGAAATTAAAATAATCAAAAGAAATCAGAATAATTAAAACAGTTTAGAATAAAAGATAAAATACAGAAATAATCAAATGAAATCAGAATAATTAAAACATAAAATAAAATACAGTGCAAACAGTCGGACGAACAGTGGCACAGTGCTCATTCAGTAAATGCACAGCTAAACAGATGTGTTTTGAGTCTAGATTTGAATGTGACTACTGTAGGAGCACATCTGATCTCTTCTGGAAGCTGGTTCCAGCTGCGGCTGGAATAGTAGCTAAAAGCAGACTCGCCATGCTTAGAACAACACTCATACACTCATACATACACTCATACTCATACAACACTCATAACACCATCGGCTGGGGCCGGAACACCAGAAAATACATTCTTTATTGGATTTATCTGGGTAGCCGTGAAAACGTCTTTTGTGAATAGCCTCTTTTTATAGTGTTCAGCCCCCACTTCGATACCCCGGGAAGCTTTGCCCACGCAACTGCGTGAAAAGCTAGAGGTAGAATGAAATCTGGGCTCTGGCCGCGGCATAGCGGCGGCTGGAGAGCTCCGGTGTGCTGAGAAATAGACTGTGTTTGCAGTGTGCGAGGCGGGGGGAGCGCTGATCACAGCGTGCAGACCGACCGCGCTCAGCTTCTCTCTGACAGGTTGTGGAGAGAAGGCGAGCGGGACAAGCCCCGTGGGGTTCGGCATGTCTGTGAGGGAATGTGGGCGCGGGATAGCGGGGAACTCTCACTGCACTGAGAACACTGTCGGTTCGCGCCGACTAAAAATGTGTTGGTTTCGTTTTTACAGAAACCGTGGGAAATGCTTCATGTAGTGTTTGTGGGCACTGTGTCATGGGCACGTACACTACATTTATTGCACAATCGACACAGTCGATTTTATTTGTGCTAGCCCTGTATTGAGGCGGGCTGTGTCTGTGTGTGGGAATGGGCACTGAGACGTGGGCATTCTTACAACACTCATAACACCATCGGCCGGGGCCGGAACACCAGAAAATACATTCTTTATTGGATTTATCTGGGTAGCCGTAAAAACGTCTTTTGTGTGCCGGCTTGTTGACTGCTAAATACGCTAGAACAGTCACATTGCATGGAACTGGACGAGCAAACGTTTCGGTGAAAATCCGGCCGCAGCGGGATTTGAACACCGTCGCTTTCCTAGAGAGGCTAGGAAGGCTTTGAGACCTGCTTGATTTCGATCCTCGGCCGGGGCCCGCGCTGAGGGGGGCGGCATCCAGCAGAGCGAGAGCGATGTCCTCGGGCCTGGCGGAACTGAGAAGCGGCGGCGGCGGCGGGTGATGCAGACTGCGGCCGGGAGCTCTGGGCAGACGGCTGTTTAGAGCGACCTGCTGCGGAACTAGATCGCTTCGGAAGGAAGTGCTTCATCGCCTGCGATGTCTTTTGAACCTCTTGGAATCTGTCCGCGAAATCTTTGACGGCAGATCCAAAGAGGCCAGCTGACGAAATGGGCGCGTCGAGGAATGCAGAGCGCTCCGCTTCAGTCATTGCAGACAGCGTCAACCACAGATGTCTCTCAGCCACGGTGAGAGAGGCCATGTTCCGCCCAATGGCCTGTGCAGCTGATTTTGTAGCGCGTAGAGCCAGGTCTGTAGCGCTCCGCAAATCCGCAATGCTGATCGACCCATCGCCTTCCTCGTCCATTTTTCGGAGAAGGTCGGCCTGCAAGATGGCCATCGTGTGTAGTGCTGACGCGGCTTGCCCGGCGGCGGCGTATACGCGACCGTGCATGGCTGACGTCACTCGGCAGGCTTTAGATGGAAGAGCCGTCTGCGCTCGCCGTCCAGCAGAGGGCGGGCAGAGATGGGAAGCTACCGCTGCTTCCACTGGGGGAGGAGAAAGGTATCCTTTGTCTTTCGCACTGTCCACAGTGGAGAATGCAGCCGAGACAGAGGTACGCACCCTTGCCGAGAGCTGGGTGCCCCAGGACCTCGCGACTTCTTCGTGAAGCTCAGGAAGAAAAGGCGCGGGTCTGGATTGTGACGGCTCGTGGTCCTTCTTGAGGAAGCATCCGTCCAGTCGGTTGTGCGGGCGCCTCCCAGTTGAGGCCGAGGTTGTCGACGGCTTGAGAGAGCAGACGCATCAGCTCCGATTCAATGCCGGCTCGTTTCCCAGAAGGCTCGCGGATAGCAGAGGGGAGGTCCACAGAGCTCGCCCAATCCTCACTATCCAACGCCAGGATAGAAACAGGCCTAGGCTGTTTTGCGACCTCAATGGCGGAAGCGGCGGCGGATGGCGGCCGCTGTCCGTCGGGGAGGGACTCGAGCGGTACCGGCGAAGCTGGTGGGCGAACCGGCGAGCTATGCCGGGCAGGAGAAGGCTCGGGGCCGCGCTGTGCACGGCGCTTCTTACGGCGCAGCGCTACAGCGGGTTGAAGTGCAGGCTCTGAGAATGATGCCAGGCGTGTCCTCAGAGTCACCATCGGCAGTAGCTCACAGTGAGGGCATGCGCCGTCGTCGAGAGCGAGAGCCGCATGATCCTCACCCAGGCAGGAAACGCAGATAACATGGCAATCCTCTTCACTGAGCGTGGCTCGGCACGAGCCGCAGGATCTATGCATCTTGAAAAAGACGCAGCTCTTTTATGAGAGAGAGAGAGAGACAGTGAAAAAATGTGTGTCGCAGCGGTGAACACACACACACACTTGAAAAGGATATGACGCCGGAAAGCGTAGCAGGTACGGCGGCTAAAGGCGGCGATGCCAGCGACTTCAGACTCAAGGCTCGTCCCGCTGTGTGCTTTTTCTCAGACGGCGTGGCTTCTCACTCCGGATCCAGCGATGCGTGATACTTCGCTGAAGAGATGAAAATCAGTTTACCAGCCTAATCGAGCTATATTTATAGGGCGAGACCACGCCCTTTCTGGCGGGACGTGACGAAGTGGGTGCGAAATGCCCCCATTGGATATGTGTCGTGCAGGGCCAGCCTCTATAGGCTGCAGCTGTTGCCGCAGGGGAGCCAATAAGCGCACAAGCCGTCTTGCCTATGTCTGCATGCTGCTGCACAGCGTTTTACATCAATTCAAAATTAAGGATAATTTTTGGCTTCAATATCTCGTGGAAAAGAGGTTTTCCCCATAGCGTAAAATATTACGCAGTACGAGAGATACTCTCGTAAGAGAACCAACTATACATTCTTATCAAAAGCTTTTAAGCCATCACTCAGATTCTTAAAAAAAACTAATTCTCTCTGCTCCATTATTCAGTGCATATATATTAATAAATACAAACAATGAACCCATTGTTTCAACCTGAACAACTAAACCCCTACCTTTTTCTCTCACAAGAAGAAACAACAGTCATATTTATATTTTTTTCCAAAAAGAATAGCAACACCCCCACTTAAATTTGAGCCATGACTAAAGAAAATGTTTCCCTCCCACCACATTCTCCAGTCTGTCTCATCTACCATATCACTGTGGGTTTCTTGTAAAAATGTAATATTAATGTTTTTAGTCTGTATGTAGATATAACCCTTTTGTTTTATTCCCTCCCTCCATTTATGTTAATGGTTCCTATTTTTAAGCTCTCCATATAAAGAGGGAAAAGAAAATAAATAAATATGACAGAAAGGAAAAACCATTTAAGATAGAAAAGAAGATTCACCCTTTGTGACATTAAACAAGTAGTTAGTCTTTTAGTCTGACATTTGTCTCTCCTTAATTATTTCACTATTAAACATCGAAGGTAAGATTTTCTTCAGCATTATTGCGCAGAGATTGTCAACCTACCTATTAAAGAATGGCTTCATTGACACTTCAGTTCAAAAAGCGGGCATTCCAGGGTTCTCAGGATGCTTAGAACACATCAATGTTATCTGGCAACGAATTCAATCAGCTAAAAAGGAGAGGAAGGAGCTACATGTGACATTCCTGGATTTGGCTAATTCATATGGTTCAGTGCCACATGAGCTTCTTTGGGCAGCATTTGATTTTTTTAGAGTACCAATGTCAATAACAAATTTGGTGAAAGCCTATTTTGGAGACTTGCAATTTAGTTTGTCAACTCCAAAATTCAGCACCGCATGGCAATGCTTAGAGGTTGGAATAATGGCAGGATGCACCATTTCTTCACTGGCTTTTACCATGGCAATGGAAGTAATCATTAGGGCATCAAGATTGGTAGTAGGAGGAGAGCGCTTGGCTTCTGGGATGCGACTACCACCAATCAGAGCATACATGGATGACATGACAACCATGACTACAACAGTAGCCTGCACTAATCGGTTATTGAGGAAGTTAACAGATAATATTGAATGGGCACGAATGCAATTTAAGCCCTCTAAATCAAGGATCATCTCGATAGTTAAAGGAAAGGTAGTAGATAAAACATTCTTTATTAATGGTGAGGCAATACCAACAGTTTCTGAGAAGCCAGTGAAGAGTCTTGGGAGATGGTACGATGGGGATCTAAAGGACACAGTTCGAGTGGGAGAAGTTAGATGACAAGCAATGGAAGGGTTGAAGAGCATAAACAGCTGTGCTCTACCAGGCAAACTAAAACTGTGGTGCTTTCAGTTTGGTCTACTGCCAAGGTTGCTGTGGCCACTGACTGTGTACGAGGTTTCTTTGACAACAGTGGATAAGCCGGAAGCGTTAATAAGTTCATACATCAGGAAATGGTTGGGAGTTCCACGCTGCCTCAGCAGAGTGGGACTTTATAGTAAAGGAGTATTGCAGCTGCCAGTCTCTGCTTTAACCGAGGAGTTTAAGTGTGCCAAGGTCAGACTGGAAATGACTTTAGCAGAGTCACGCGACAAATGTGTAAGGGAGGCAGCCCCTGTGGTAAAAACTGCTAGAAAGTGGTCAGCAAAGAAATCTGTAGTAGAGGCAAAGGCTGACCTTCAAATTGGGGATATTGTTTGACAGGTACAGCATGGAAGAGGGGGTTTTGGGCTCAGTTTAGCTCCTCCTAAATGGCACAAGGCAGGCCCAGCTCAAAGGAGGAAGCTGGTAGTCAACGAGGTGCTAAGCAGGAGGAGAGGAGGAGATGTATAAAGGCCATTTCCCAGGCCAAGCAGGGAGAGTGGATGAGATGGGAGAGTGTGGAACAACGCAAAATGGGCTGGCAAGACCTTTGGTCAATGGAAGAGAGTAGGAACAGTTTCCTTATTAGGTCAACATATGATGTTCTCCCATCACTGCAGACCCTAGACCTCTGGGTAGGAGAGGATCCCTCATGTCCTTTGTGTTCATCACCTGCCACATTAAGGCACATTTTGACAGGATGTAAGGTGGCTCTTAGCCAAGGTTCGGTATACTTGGCGCCATGACCAAGTATTGTGATGTTTGGCTTTAGCATTGGAAGGCAAGCGTAGTATGATCAATAAGTTGCCGCCTGTTCTAGCAAAACATTACACGCAGAAGAAAATATTCCTCCGCCCAGGCGAGCAACCACCAAGAACAGGTGCTAACACCAATTCTCGCCCAGGACAACTGGAAGCTGCTAGGGACTGGAAGATGCTGGCTGATCTTGATAAACGGCTTATTTTTCCACCTGAGATTGCCACCACTAACCTACGACCAGATATTGTTTTGTGGTCTGGATCAGCACGCATTGTTCAACTGATAGAGTTAACAGTGCCATGGGAGGATGCGGTAGATGAGGCATATGAGAGGAAGAAACTGCGGTATGCTCATCTGGCCACTGAAGCAGAACAGCGAGGATGGAGAGTCCAGGTTTATCCAGTGGAAGTGGGTTGTCGAGGTTTTGTGGCACACTCTACAACCCGGTTCCTCAGAGACTTCTGATTCAGTGGCCAAGAGTTGCGTCGCACAGTAAAGAACTTATCTGAAGCAGCAGAAAGGAGCAGCAACTGGCTGTGGTTGAGACGGAAAGATTCTAGCTGGCTGTGTACAGGCCGGCATGTACATGTAAATATGTCGACAGCCTTTTTCAAACTGGTTGGCGCGTATGGTTGGGTTGTGGAGAGATTGTGAGATTGTGGTTAGGTCTCAGCAGCAGGAGGGATGTAGAGGTCAGTAAGCTGGGCTGAGTTGAGTGGGGGACGGAGGGGGGTGACTCTGGGACGCCAGAGTCACTGTCGAGCCCTCTTGAGGTGTCGTGGGCTAGTCGACGAAACACTGAGGACGGATGGTGCCCACTTGAAGACCCTAGAGATGTCCCCTACTCAGCTCAATCCAGACGGTTGTCATGGGGGGACCACACTGTGGTTGCAGCCGTTGTGTGTGCTGACGCGTGTTAACACTAGACAGAAGGAGATTTACCAAATGGAAAGAAGCATAAATGGATGGAGAAGCATAGGTTACTGTAAAGCTATGTCTTAGTTGGTGCTTATCTTGGCGAAAGCCGAGTACAAATCAGCATGAAGTTTTAAACATCTACTCTCGTGTAATGGAAATCATGTAACGATTTTCTTTAGTCTAAACCTTTTCCTTCTGCTAAGTTCCTCAAATCCTACTGATTTCTGTATTTTCATTACTGAAATCAAGAATTTATCAACATCTGGAAAAAACTCTTCAAACTTTCTGCCAAAAGTTTCATCAGAAAGTCATTGATTTATTTTACAGTGTACAACTGTTCATCCACACACTGAGATGGGATATCCAATATTTCAGACAAATTATCATCATCACCTTCCTCCATTTCATGACCAATTACTTCTTCCTCTATCTGTGAAACAAAAAGGTGATCTTCACTTTTACCACCAATACTAGGCCTATCTGTTTCAAGAGTACAAATGACTTCAGATCTTTCAACTTCAACGCTTATCCCACTATGTTCCTTAACTCCTTCACTTACTGTAGGCCTACTTTCTTCACTGTCTTTTACAGCTTCACCATTTACATTTTCACTTTTTCCCATAGGCCTATTAGGTTGATATTTCCTTACTTCAATACTCTGCTCTTCTGATGTTGGTAAAACTACTTAAGTTCCATTTGTGTTTTCATTTCTTTCAATCTGCTTCTTTCAAGCGTTTTTCTTATATCCAGTCAAAACATTTGAGGCTGCCAGTATTTGCATAAGTCATATAGGATTTCCCTTCATGCTGAACGCGAAAAGAGATGTCCAAAGAAGGCGATTCCAAAAATATTAAACACTTGGCGTCTGAATGAAAGCATATGCTTTAATGCTTGATTTTTACAACCTAACAATTCCGCTAAAGGGCAATTTTTACACTATGGGCACTTTCATGTCCTTTGATCATATTTTATAAAAAAAAACATTTAATTTAGAAAAATTCACACTTTTATATTTAACTTTACAATGAAAGTACTTTTGAAACTTTTTACCGATAGTCTACGATGATTTTTTCACCTTTTTAAACATCATTATAGATGCAAATATTGCTGTTTTGTGCTTGTCCCACACCCAGACTTCTGATCTTCAATAATGAAAAAGTGTAAAAAAATTATTTATCTATTTTATTTTAATATGACTGTATACAGTATCAGTAAAATAATCAAAACATTATTGTGGTATTTAAGGTCAGACAACTATTAATGTGATTTTATATACAAAATGTAGTTGTCCCACAGTATTGCTGTCATTTCCACCACAACGCTGTAATGTCCCTTTTAAAAGGTTTTTTTGAAAGATTGTTTGGGAAGTTTCTATGGAAATTAACAATGACATCACAGCACATGTCTGACATGGAGGAGAATTTTAATTTCCTCACCAACTTGGAGAAGAAAACTCAAGGTAAATATTGCTTGAAATGAAAGTATTTTTATTGTATGTCATTTCCAAACATGCCGTAACATCAATTGACTTTGTAAATAAATAAATAGATGTATATTGCATGCATATAATGCTAGCTACCAATTCATAGCTAATCTGTGTAAGGGGTATACAGTTAAAGACCCAGAACCAGAATGAAGGACTGAATGAAGGACTGAATGAAGAATGAAGACCCAGAGTCAGAATTATAAAAAATTAAAGAAAATATTTACTGAAGATAGTTTGCAGTTTCATCAGCAGAAGTCAGCTTCAATACTCGCACAGGAGTTCGTAGGCCACCCGCTTACAGTTACAAAGATCACAGCAGTTATACGATTTCCAAGGTCTAAGCTACGTCATTGCTTACAGGATGAATGATTCTCATTGGCTATGAAATAGATAAACACAGTAATTTTCCACACATATACAGATAGACTGAAGCATATCTCCATCGATTATGCAGCTGAAGTTAGGCACGTCATGACCTTCCAGGTCGCAGATTTGGGTTGCTGGGCGCCAGCATGATCAGAACAACAACTTAGTCAATCTCCAATAATGCCAGTGGTTCCTTAACCTGTAACCTATAAACAGGAGAGTCCTCTCAAAACATCAAGATAATGCGTTCTTTCTCTCAAGGATATCTAAACTTTAGTCTAACTGGAAAGAAAGGCTTTAACAAAGAAATGGCCCCTTAAAATATTGGCTTCAATGACCCCTATATGATTTAACACATTGAAGACCTTTCTCAAACACAAAACAAGTCCCTATTTCATTTCTGGAAGCTGGGTTAAATAAGCAATCACTGCATTCAGATATCAAATACAGACATTAAAGAATACATGAAAAGAACATTTCAGTAATCACACTGGTAACTTATATAAATAAAGTAAAATCTCCAGAGAAGTCATTCAACTCATTTGATATTTAGAAGGAAAAATATTGATTAATACCTTAATTATAATCAATCATTACATATACATTGAAGCAGCAGTGGATTCCAATCCACCCCCTTCAGTCCCCCGTTTTAGACCAATGTGGAGTCCTAAACACCACATCTGGTCTATCCATAAAGAGGCTGCTTCAAAATGTTAGGTTTCTGACCCATGCTCCTCTGTCAGGTTAATTTTTATAAAACAAACAATATCTTTTTCCTTCAATGACTTAATATCAACAAAATATCCCACATACTACAATATTGATCTCCAGAACCTTTGGACATAGCTGTCTTTACATGTCTTACACAACTATTATTCATCTTGGCTAATTTGGTTTCATCATCAAATTAACTGATACAATACAAGTACATATTTATTCTCTGGAAGCCGGGCTAAATAAGCAAGCACTGTTGCTGTATTCCTAGCATGGGCTAGACCCGCAGTCACTACTCAGATCCCAAATACAGACATTGTCTATAATCATAAATACCAGGATATATGCACTAGTTTTTATAATTTCCAATTCTTGTTATAATAAACTAAGAAGAATAGTTAATCCATTCTTTTCACTACTCCCCTTTATAGACCCAAAAGGTTCAAAACACTGGTTGAAAACACAAAGGTTGTCAAACTGAAAATATACAACATAAAAAAAAAATAAGACCCATAATAATCCACTTTAAGTCTCTCCATGAATTCATCCTTCAGTTTACTTTTACAATTTGCAACTCATTTTTTTAATCATTATCTGTAATTTTACATTAACCTGTATTCATCAGTTCACTTATAAAAAATTACTATTATAGATCTTTTCTTCAAAAGGATTCACTTTAAGACTTCAATCTTTTGACCTTGTTTTTAACTCTTATTCTTTCTCAGACGAAAACTTTAATATCGTCATATAAACACTGATCTACTTTCAAACCCACATTATTACCAGAAATGTGCCACTATCACATTTTCAAACACCTTCTCAGTGGGCATTTACAGTTACATGTTAGATGGTCCTGCTGACCACAATTAAAACACTCTCTGTCGGCTCCAACTTACTGCAAACTCTGAAGCAGTGTGTCCCAAACAGGAATGCAAACCGAGCTGATAAGCAGTTCTCTGTATTCTTTTACAGTCCACCAGTGGCGGGTTCAATCACAATAGCCGAATCATAATCTTCATCATTATCATTGGCAGCACATTAATTTTGATAAGCTGCACTGAAAATCACTCAACATTCTCTAAGGTTTTTTTTTTTTCAAAGTTTCTGTTTAACTTTAGTCACACTTGTCCAAGGAAATGATCTTCGACCCATAATTTAATATACTTGCTTTTTGTAATCATCGTAAGCAATACAAGGCTAAACATTTTAATTTTTCAGTTTCTTTGTTTGTTTGTAGCCAGTCAAGTTGTTGTTTAAATTTCCAAACAGAAGCAAAACTTATCAAGACAACCATTTACTTAATAATTTCTGCAAATTTCTCTGAAGTGAGGGCTTCAGAGCACAGCTGCTTACAGCATTCGCTCTTTTCTGTCTCACTATTAGTTTCAGGACTGTGCAGGTTACTGATCAAGTTACTCAGTTTGTCTGCCATATCTTAATAACAGTTCAAACTCAACTGAAGTCATTGCAGAAATGGAGGCGGCGATCTTTGAACAACACAGCTTGGCTTCTCCGTGATGAAACTGCAAAGTATACTCCAAAATCACAGTTATATATACTGGTCCATGCCAATTTGGGTCACAACTTTTTTTTTTTTTTTCGGGGGATCGTTCCTGATGCATCCCTGGCAAACAACCCTATTTTTGTTAGTATCCCTAACTGCCTGATTCACTAAATTCGGGGATCCCCTATCTGAGATGGAAGAGATTGAGCAGGTTTACCTTGCCACTGGACCTCCCGTCCAGGGACGTACTCTGCTGGGGTGGTGCTACACCATTAATGCCCAGCGAGGCCCCCACAGAGCACGCTTCGCTTGCGCTGTCTGCTGCCGTTGCCCTTAACGACGCTCTCAGCGACTTCTTATCCTCTCAGCAGAACAACTTACTACTTCACTTGCCTCATCGGAGTGAAGGCTCTCCCGCTCTCTTTCAAAATCTCTTCCAGTCAGACAGCCCTAACAATTAATAAAAGCTTACTACCTTGTGTGTTGATTTGCCAGAGATGTCACCACGGAATGATTGCCCGCATTCTCCACCAAACTGTAAGGGGTATACAGTTAAAGACCCAGAACCAGATATGAAGAATGAAGACCCAGAGTCAGAATTATAAAAAATTAAAGAAAATATTTACTGAAGATAGTTTGCAGTTTCATCAGCAGAAGTCAGCTTCAATACTCGCACAGGAGTTCGTAGGCCGCCCCGCTTACAGTTACAAAGATCACAGCAGTTATACGATTTCCAAGGTCTAAGCTACGTCATTGCTTACAGGATGAATGATTCTCATTGGCTATGAAATAGATAAACACAGTAATTTTCCACACATATACAGATAGACTGAAGCATATCTCCATCGATTATGCAGCTGAAGTTAGGCACGTCATGACCTTCCAGGTCGCAGATTTGGGTTGCTGGGCGCTAGCATGTCCAGAAAGGCTTTAACAAAGAAATGGCCCCTTAAAATATTGGCTTCAATGACCCCTATATGATTTAACACATTGAAGACCTTTCTCAAACACAAAACAAGTCCCTATTTCATTTATGGAAGCTGGGTTAAATAAGCAAGCACTGCATTCAGATATCACATACAGACATTAAAGAATACATGAAAAGAACATTTCAGTAATCACACTGGTAACTTATATAAATAAAGTAAAATCTCCAGAGAAGTCATTCAACTCATTTGATATTTAGAAGGAAAAATATTGATTAATACCTTAATTATAATCAATCATTACATATACATTGAAGCAGCAGTGGATTCCAATCCACCCCCTTCATCTGTAATACTAGCTTGAATTTTTTTACAAAATACTGCAGGATTGTCATTTCCACCACCATCATTTCCAACACATTCCTTCTTGGGTGGAAATAACAAAGGTGAGGTGGAAATGATATTCATTCTCACAAGGTGCAATTCATAGATTGTGTGGCTACATATTTATATTGTATTTATTGAAATATACAATGCTAATGTATTTATTCAAAAAAATATATATTTTTAAATGCCTTTTCATCTATTTTTAAGATGCCGCGGAAGTCAACTGCAGAAAGGTCTCAGTCCTATACCAAAACAGAACCAAACAACCTAATGACTAATGAGATTAATGATTTGTTAAATGGAATTGTCTGTTTCAGAAAGTTTCAAATAAATGTCTTGTTTTTCTACATGGACGTCCATTCATTGTCAATTTCCACAACACCCAGTCATTGTCACGACCACACACGGGGAAAGACAGATCCAAAAGCAGTATGTTTATTAAAGGGGTAATCCATACTCACAATCCAGTCCAAGCAAGGTTGAAAATCCAATAGGCAGTCCAAAACATAAAACACCAACAAGTCACAGGCAAAGGTAGGGCACAGAAGTGTGAGGACATCGAACAACGACTCCGTGACAAACACTAAAACAGACAGGGTATATATACACACAGAACTAACAAGGTGATGGGAACCAGCTGTGTGCATTGAACAGATGAGTGGCGAACAGAATGCTGGGAAATGTAGTCTATTGTGAATGACAACGTGAAAACAAGGAACTCTAGTGAACCCCAGGGAAACACAACAAGACACTGTGACAGAACCTCCCCTCTACGGAGCGGCTACCAGATGCTCCATGACAGAAAACAAGACAAAACAAGAGTCCAGGAGGGAGGTGGAACGGTGGAGGATCAGGGTAAGTGATGGGGGGCCAGGTCCATGGAAGGGAACAGAAACAGGGGGTGATGGTTTAGCCGGCGGTCAGGGCGAAGCAGACGGTCCATCGGGCGGCCAGGGCGAAGCAGACGGTCCATCGGGCGGCCGGGGCAAAGCAGACGGTCCATCGGGCGGCCAGGGCGAAGCAGACGGTCCATCGGGCGGCCAGGGCGAAGCAGACGGTCCATCGGGCGGCCAGTGCGAAGCAGACGGTCCATCAGGCAGCCAGGGCGAAGCAGACGGTCCCTCGGGCGGCCAGGGCGGTGAAGACCCCTCGGGCGGCCAGGGCGGTGAAGACCCCTCGGGCGCTAGGGCGAAGAAGACCCCTCGGGCGGCCAGGGCGGTGAAGACCCCTCGGGCGGCCAGGGCGAAGAAGACCCCTCGGGCGGCCAGGGCGAAGAAGACCCCTCGGGCGGCCAGGGCGAAGAAGACCCCTCGGGCGGCCAGGGCGGTGAAGACCCCTCGGGCGGCCAGGGCGAAGAAGACCCCTCGGGCGGCCAGGGCGAAGAAGACCCCTCGGGGGGCCAGGGCGAAGAAGACCCCTCGGTCGGCCAGGGCGAAGAAGACCCCTAGGGCGGCCCGGGCGAAGAAGACCCCTCGGGCGGCCAGGGCGAAGAAGACCCCTCTGGCGGTCAGGGCGAAGAAGACCCCTTCGGGAACAGACACAAGGACAGACACAAACACAGAAACAAACATTGGCTCAGGAACAGACACTGGCTCAGGAACAGACACAAGGACAGACACCGGCTCAGGAACAGACACAAGGACAGACACAAACACAGAAACAAACATTGGCTCAGAAACAGACACCGGCTCAGGAACAGACACAAGGACAGACACAAACACAGAAACAAACATTGGCTCAGGAACAGCAGACACTGGCTCCGGCTCAGGAACAGCAGACACTGGCTCCGGCTCAGGAACAGCAGACACTGGCTCCGGCTCAGGAACAGCAGACACTGGCTCGGCACAAAGGCAGGGCACAGAAGTGTGAGGACATAGAAATACGACTCCGTGACAAACACTAAAACAGACAGGGTATATATACACACAGAACTAACAAGGTGATGGGAAATAGCTGTGTGCAATGAACAGATGAGTGGCAGAACAGAATGCTGGGAAATGTAGTCTATTGTGAATCACACCGTGAAAACAAGGAACTCTAGTGAACCCCAGGGAAACACAACTAGACACTGTGACAGTCATTTCCACCCCCTCATAACTTTTTTTAAAATATTTACAAAATTCTAATCACTCATTAAAAACTTCTGCATAGTTTATGAGATAATGGTCCACTTAATGTAATAACACAAGTAGTTATTTTTCTTAAATGTATCTAACCAATTCAATATTATATTTCAGGTTGTGGTGGATGTACGCTTTGTGTTTGGGCCTCATGACAATTAATTTACTTAATCCACAAATCTATGGTAATTACAATATAGGTATAAACTGGTAATACTGTGTGAAAGTGGTCCTACACTGTTAAGAAATGATCTATATCATAATATTTTAAAATAATAATCAAATATTTACATGTGATGGAAATGACATTTGTTCAGTGCGGATCGGAAAATATGTCAAAAAACTCCAATTTGTCTCATACTGTAAGAGTGTTCTCTTATGGATCATTAAACTAGAATAGTTATATTTAACTGTAAGACTGTGACAATTTTGATTTGAACACTTTTTTCCCCCTCAAGTTCACAAGGCCAAAAGTGCCGGTAGTTGAAGAACCACCCTAAAAAGTTTTCCAAGCCTGAGTAATTCTCGTTCAATTCCATTGCTAGGTATGAACGATGGCACATTCGAAATTGTTACTTTCGTTGAAAGCGAAACCAACGGTGAAATAACAGAAAAAACACCACTTACCCACACTCCGCTCTCAATCAACTGACCAACCAACCAAACTCTGCTCCTTCAAGAAGATCACAACGGCCTTATTCATTCGCGTGGCAGAAACTATATTTTCAAATCCAATTTGTTCTCCCGCCGCGACAAGTAGCCTACATCCCCCACAGATGCATCGGCCACAGGCACGCACTGACTCCATGATGGAACGACAGAGAGGAGTCACACCCACACTCGGGTGAGCCTCCATTCTCTCCATTCTCACGAGGTCAAACGAATAAAAAAGGAAAAAGGAAAAAAAGAAAAGAAAAAAAACAATATTAAACAAACAAAAAGAACAACTTCCCAAAAGAGGACAAATCAGTTGCTCTTCCCACCTGTGAAATGCTCACGCACCCCACGCACCCCACTCTCCCGACATGCAACATACATTCGAGAGAGAGAGAGAGAGAGAATTTCAGGGAATTCTGTGAGCTGCCTTCAAATTTGACCACAGTTAACCTGTTTAACACTCATAACATATGATATGGCTTCATGAGATTTAAGAATACAACAAATGTAGCCTACATCTGAATAGAAGTTATGTGGACTATGAAAATAGCACCGTGAACTTTTTTCAAAGCATCTCTGTTTTCCACAAAAGAAAAAAAGGCCTGGAACAACATAAGGGAGGGTAAAAGATAGAATTTTCATTTTGGCAGAACTATCCCTTCAAGCCACACAGGCACATACGAAATCAGACAAACATACAAATCCCACACATAAACAATCGGGCATGCTCACACACATACTCTAGGGAGTTATGTAATGAATGGGATGCTCTGAGGCGCAGGTGCTGCTCCACTTTTGAGATACACTCTCGTTTCATAGCTCTGGCTGCCCTCTGTGCCGCTTCCCTCTCCTGTGTAATTGACCAGATACAGAGAGAAAGAGAGCAAGAGAGTTAGAGGCAAAGAAATATGCTTTGAGCATAAAAAACTAAACCCTTATTAGCCCCTACACCTGTACTATGTTGCGTTGTTGTCTTTTGTTTTACACTGGTTTTCCATTTCCCTGAGCTTTAGCACAGACTCAAACCCAACCTAAATACTGTATATACCACTAGATGGAGCTATTATGATTAAAATTGGCTGCGATTTCATAAATACTTCTGGAATACAGTGTCATCTATCGGTGAATAATGTGAATTACAAGTATTTAAATTGTTGTGTAGATTGTGGATAACTTGTATTATAAAAATCAATATGTTGATTCTCATATTAATGATATTAATTTTATAGAACAGTTCTATAAACAAGTATTTTAAATAATAAATGATTATTCAAAACTTTTATAATCATATTTATTTCCATAAAACAAGAAAATTAATGCTTAATGCTACAAAAATGCAATTACAAGGCGATACTTTAAAATAATATAGATTTTAAGGAGGGTAACCCAGGTGTTCTCAGGTTTCACTACCACCTACAGATATCACACACATTATAAATGCAGAGGAGGCCCGATGTTGCTTGCATTTTTCACAGTGCATGCATATAAGCACGAGCAGTATGGTTAAAAAGGACCACATTAAGGACTTATGTGGCTCCAACAGAGCTAGGAAACTTGAGAAGTGTGCGTCATTTGATTTTATTTTTTTTCATCTCAGCTTACAGAAAACAAAGCAGTTGCAGGGCGGTGAAAAAAATATGTAATTTGCACAAAATGGTTTCATAAGAGCTTCAATGTTATTTTATAATTATCACTCCCTTAAGTTATTTGTGTTCATTTTTAAAGAATGTTATCTAATATGCAGACTTACAGTAAAATAATTGCTATGTCCATAGTTTGACTTTTGAAGAGTAGAAGTAGACCTATGCCAATCAAAATTTAATGAAGTCAACATAAATTAAAATCACCCCCATTTACTTTCTTAATACATATTCCTGGGGCCGTATTCACAAAACACCTTAAAGCTAAAAGTAGCTCCTAACTCTCCGATTTATGAGAAACTCTTAAAAATAATAGAGTCCCGTCGTCTGCACTCATAGCGTTGTGGGCAGCTTGGGTGACCCGAGTTCGTGTTCTGGCTCGTGGTCGTGGACCTTTTCCGAACCTATGCCCTCTTTCTCTCTTCCACTTCGCTTCCTGTCTACTCACTTTCCTATCATAATAATTTTCTGTTCTGTCCGAGGGGAGGCTCCAAGCTCGGAATTTAGCCCAAACACAGAGTACTCCTCCGTATCTCCACAATTCACCAGTGCATGCTATTGCAAAGTCACCTTTATATATATATAGCGCTTTTTACAATACAGATTGTTTCAAAGCAGCTTTACAGTGATAACAGGAAATTAATACAACAAAGATTGTTTTGGCTGTACAGTAGGGATGTGACGGTGAGGATATTTTTTCACCGGTTAATCGACGTGTGACAACACCGGTAATACCGGTATCACCAGCAGGGACTTTTAAATCACTAATTTAAAGGCAAACGTAAAAATGTGCGCGTTTGCACAGGCATGCATAATGGTGTGGTCGTGCGGAGCAGCACTGTTTTGTTATTGTGCCCTGAATTGGCGCTAATTTGAAAACGAAACTAATTTTTTTTACCTCGCTTATAAAAAGCTGGTGTGGCAGTGTGCACTCCACTTTTAAATTAGCATCAATTTATCTTTCGCAGGGATATTGATTGACATGCGATCTGACCAATCAAAACCACCATTTTTGTCTGACAAAGCAGTCAGGAGAGTTAGTAGATTAACGTCTGTGGATTTGAACTTGGCTTTAACTGTGGCAATCTGTCACAACACATTAAAGAGGCAGGTTTACCAGGCCAAATTCCTCCAGGCGATAGACGAGGCTGGCCAGGAGCGCCACGGACCTAGCTTTGCGTGCTACCAAAGCTACAGCGCAGGCTATCGGGAGAAGCATGGCTAGCCTCGTCGTGCTCGAGTGCCGCTTGTGGCTTAATCTCACTGAGATTAAGGAGGCAAACAGGACTGTTTACTTCGACGCGCCCATCTCCAGCTCCAGTCTCTTCGGCCTGGCGGTGAAGTGGTTTTCAGAGAGGTTCACTGAAGCACAGAAGTCGTCCCAGGCTATGAGACACTTTCTGCCAAAGTGCTCTAGCTCCGCGTCGAGTAGGCCGTTTATTCATTATTAGGCTACCGGTATAATTATCCTCCTGGCGCAGGGTCTGAGTGAGTAATTTACTCTTACCTTTGTCCTTTGATTAACATTAATGACACTATATATTAACTAACATTAATGACACAAATCTCTACGTTCATTTAAGACTTTATTTAAATAATTTAAGACTGCTCTTATGAGGACACTCGACAAAACGGACATTTTGGTATAATTTGTGTGTGGTTGTTCAAGCCCGAAAGAGAACTCGATACTGACGCACGTCTTTTCTGTGGGTCGTGTGTGTGTGTGTAATAGGCAGGACTTAACTGATACTGTGTAATTGCATTAAATATTTGTAACACTTTAAACTTTTATTTTTTTGCAGTGCCTCGGTGGGCAAGTGATGAAACCGGTGTTGCGACTGAACACCGTGTAACACTGGTAACACAGACTATAGTAGCAAGCCTACTGTACAGCAGCTTGAAGAAAGTCAAGGAAGTTCAGTGTTGATTCATTTCCGATGTAAAAATCATTAGTTATCTGGAGAAAACAGTGATGTCATATTGTCCAGATCAGTTCAGTTCAGTTCTCATACAATGTTGTCAAAGCAGGCTGATCAAAATATTAAGAATAATAAGTGTCCCCAACTAAGCAAGCAAGAGGCGACAGTGGCAAGGAACCCAAATTCCATCAGGTCACAGAATGGAGGGGAAAAAAAGAAAAACCTTGGCTCAGTCTCTGGCCAACAAACGAACAGTGTATGATTATGATTCAGGTCAGAAGTCAGATTGAGATCGAAATATTCTAAATATTTAATCTAGTTCTATCTGGTTAAAGATCGGAGTCATTACACCGGTATGGAAACAGGTTTGTTGAGGATCTGTGCCACTGGCTGTCGTGTCGATGAGGCCTTCACAGAGGAGAGTTTAGTTGACACAATCTCTGCTGACACTTCAGGGCTGCATTGTCGTCGTGTCTAGGCGCAGGTCCTCCATCTGATCTGGGTACGGCCTGGATCCAGCTGACTACTGTAAACTTGGGAATAAACAGAGAGACTAATATTAGCGTAGATGCCATTCTTCTTATGATGTAATGAGTAGGGATGAGAATTGATACGATTTTATCAATATTAGAGATGCCGATTTTCATTTCTATGTCAGAAAAGAAAAGAAAGACTCAAAAATATGTATAGAAAATTTACCCATTTAAACTTGTTTTTATTATTTCCCAATCGTTTCCCTGCACATGCTCCACTTGCCCGAGCTTAGCGCTTGTTTAGCCTGGCTGGACATGTGGCAGATGAAAGAGGAACTGTTTGCGAAAAACTTTGATGTCATTGATGTACAAGTGATTGTAATAGGCCTTTGTGTGTGTGTGTGTTTTGAGAAATATCTTTATACTGCAAGGCTATATTTATTTAATTTTATTTGCTATTTATATATTATTTTATTGTCATTACCTGTTTTCATACAGAATTTTAGTTTCCTAAATAAGTAAATATATCACTTTTTTTTTAGTTGAATATTGGAAGTGAAAACGGTTCTTCCATACCATAACACAGCACTTAGATATGTGTGAATTTCCCACACCAGGAGTAAAAATTTATATAGTTCTATTTTATTTAATTTGTTCAAAAATGTTCTATGTTCTTTGTAAAATGTTCTATTAAAGAAAAGATATAAAATACATATTTGTGTTTGCTGTAAAGTGGTTAGAAAAAATGAAATCGGAATCGGCTAAAATCGGTATCGGCAGGCCAAACTCATGAAAAATCGACCTAGAAAATTGTAATCAGTGCATCTCTAATCAATATCAATGCCACTGACGATTCTGCTTATCGATCCGATTCTTTAACAATTATCTTATTGATGTTTTATTAACAAGGTTCGGGAGGAAAACGTTCTAATTATCAAACAATCAAGTCATTCCAACCAGCTGTCAGCAATCAGTAATCAACAGGTCCACTCAATCAGCATGAGTAAAGTCTATAAATATAAGCAGTCGACTCTCTCATATTCCTCAACAGTTTTCAGCATTTGGTTTACCGTTTTGCTACGATGTCTCAAATGCAACTCTCACCGTCCGATGACGAGCTCAACCATGCTCCGGTTCCTCCGCCACCATCAGCTGGCCCCAGGACCACTTCTTCTCCGCCTGATACTGCCTCCGAGCCCCAGGCTTCATCTCGCGAGGACTCCAGCTTTCTACCCGGCGTCCTCCTATTGTTCGGCCCGTACTGATGATTCCGCCTATTGGAAAGTGGACAGTCTTGACCCTCCGCCGATAGTCGCAGCCCCGGCTTCTCTTCCTTACTCTTCCTCTTAAATGCTAAATCACATTATTCTCTTTTTACAGCTACCCCGATGCGTCTGGAGCCTCCCCCAGTGACTCACAACATCCAAGCACAGATTCTGGCAGGTGCGGATGTAGACCTTTCGTATTTACTTTCTCTACTTCCCGTGTCCGATTCTAACCGCCAGTTAGACTGCGGGGATTTTTCAGTCACATTAAAAAACCAAAACACACATTCATCATGTGTACTTTCTTATTCTGAGTTTTCAATCGCTTTCAGCCACTTCACTGAAGTCATTTGCTCACCCTTCCCTCATAGGCGGCGCAAACTGAATAGTGTTGGGTAAGTTACTCAAAAAAAGTAATCCATACAAATTACTAATTACTACTTTAAAATTGGAATTTGATTACATTACTGATTACTGCAGATAAAAAGTAATCAGATTACTAATTACTTTACTTTCAAGTTACTTTGAAAACCTATTAAAACTACAAGAATACACTACAAAGTGAAACTCAGTTCTTTCCGTAATTTAATATTGCAGAATACAGACATCCCAAGTCTCCTGGAAGTTCCGGGTGTCTCCCCCATGTTGATAGCGGCTCCCTGATGCCCGCAAATTAGTTCAAATCTCCCGGAATCTAGAGCGAGCGAGAAAGAGCGAGCATGCGAGACAGAAGAGAGGGCTGTTTCTCAATATTTTCTTGTGGACTTGTGAAACGTCAACAGTCGCTACCCAAGTGCTGTTCCAGTTCAAAGTTCACATCTAGCCAAGTCCAGTTCAAGACCCCTGATGTGTTCCTGATCCGCCCCTTTTACCCAGGATGCATCGAGAGGTAACTTTAAATTTGTAGCCTATTAGAGAGCTGACTTATGTTTTGTGACTGAACTGTTTGCTTTATTTCTAATTGTACAGCTTCTTATACCTTTTAGGCTACTTATACTTTTATACTGGATATTATTGAGCATTAAAACTGACATTTAACAAAAAGAGACAGGGTTGTGTAATTTTATTTTATATATTTTCAAATATATAGAATATTTTTTATATTTATTTTACTATACATTCTCTTCACTGTATGTACATGTATAATAAAATAAAATGACAAGCCTGTCTCTGTTAAATGTCAGTTTTAATGATCAATAATGTTTCATATTTTTAAAATGAAAACAAAAAGAAGCAGGGTTGTGTTTTATATATCGTGTTGTTATAAATATATGCAGTGAAGATAATCAATGTACGCCTTGCCTGAACCACATTTGTGTGGCCATTAATATGTTTACGATTTTTTTTAAATGAAAAGAGGCAGAGTTGTGTTTTATAACATATTTTGTTTAATTGTTGACGAAAAGAGGCAGAGTTGTACTTTATACCATATTTCGTTTTATTGTTGCCTGAAATATAGCTACATAAAGAGATAACTGGAGTAGCCAGAGCGTGCTGAGTGACGCGATCAAGAACGCCACGGTTCCGTTGGCAGAATAACCGGACTTGCGCCCTCTCGTCCTCGGGAGTTCGTTCTCCTGAGTCGAACTTGGCAAGTCTGAACTATCAAGGACGCAAGTCTAAGTTTGCATAGGCTACTTCTATTGAGAAACGGCCAGACTGTGCTCCAAACCGTGTAACGCTGCGTGTGTGTGTGTGCCTCATGAAACGCGTTCTCCGGTAATTCATTAAAGCGCATGCTGACTCAGCCGGCATAACGTGATTAGAAATGCATTTTATTAAATATTTTTTTCTTAACAATACATTTGTAACGCAAGTAACTTAATTTTATTGACATCAGTAACTAAACAAATTACATAAATTTAAAATGTAATGAGTTACATAACTGCGTTACCACGAAAAGTAAGTAGAATACAGTAACTTTGTAATGCGTTATACCCAACTCTGGAACTGAACGACTATTTAGCGCATATAGCCGAGCTCGCGTTGTCCTATGGGGGAGGACACTTTTCCACCTATCACAAACTCTTCTCAGCAAAATATGCTGTTAGGGTTTCCCAGTGGAACCAATGCCCTTACTGGGGAGCACTCGACACCGACCTACACAGCAGAGTATTCCTTGGCTGCAGGAACATTTCTTGCGCGGTCTGCAGGTCAGTGGCACATTCCACAATATCGTGCCCACAAGTTAACCCCTCCGTTCCCCCATGCCCGAACTCAGTACCAATCAAATCCACCGGCTACGTGCCAAGACCAGCAACTATCAACCCAAATCCCCACGAGGCTAATTTCATCTCCAGAGCATCTACGGACAGCAAACAGCCTTGCAACAATTTTAACATCGGCAAGTGCACCAGGCAGCGTTGTCGGTACTTGCACATATGCAGCTTTTGCGGCGGTGCTCATGCCCGTCCTGTATGCCCTGTGTTTAAAGAGGTCAATAAAAAATAAAACAATTATTTATCGACTCCTGTGAATATTCCTCGCCTTTCTATCGAACTAGCTCCCCACCCGGACTCCGACTTCACTGCATATCTGCTGTCCGGCCTACAACGCGGTTTTAAACCTGGAGTGGTATGCCCGCTTTCCCAAAACATCATCAGCGATAATCTCCAATCGGCTCTTGCCGAGCCCAACGTAGTAGACAAGCTGATTAAAAAAGAAGTCGAGTCAGGCTTTATGATTGGCCCTTTTGATTATCCTCCGTTCAAAGTTTTTTGCATTTGCCCCATTGGAGTGGCTACGAGAAAGTTTTCAGGTAAGAAACGCCTCATAGTCGATCTGTCAGCTCCGCATAAATCCCTGTTCCCAAGCATTAACAGCCTGATCCCACTCGACGAATTTTCTCTCGAATACCACGACGTAGATCACGCAGTCGACCTGATAAAAATTGTGGGTCGGGGTGCCTGGCTCGCAAAAGTTGACATCATTTCGGCTTTCAAAGTGATGCCCATCCACCCGGATTCATGGCACTTATTCGGAGTGCGTTGGCATGGGAAATTCTATTTCGCCGTGGGCTTAACTTTTGGATGCAAAAGCAGCCCCAAAATTTTCGACATGCTATCTGAAGCCGTTTGCTGGATTTTGTCAAACAATTATGCAATTCCTCACCTCATCCACCTGCTGGACGATTTTCTAATAATTTCGCCTCCCGGCGCCATCCCAGCAGCCCAGATCCTCACTGTTCAAAAACTTTTTTCCGAGCTCGGAATCCCCATCGCTCAAGAAAAAAACATGAGTCCCGCCACATCCATCGAGTTCCTCGGCATTAACTTAGATTCAGTTAAATACCAGGCCTCCCTGCCCAAGGAAAAAATCGATAGAATAATCCTTATCTCATCTACCCTCGTAGATAGTTCAAAGTGTTCCAAACGCAAACTCCTATCCCTGCTCGGCCACTTAAACTTCGCCATGCGCATCATTCCACAAGGCCGCCCTTTCATTTCTCGTCTCCTCTCTCTCTTGCGTCTTTAATTCACGCACTAGAGGATCTCATTTCCCTAACTCCAGCATGCCGCGACAAACTCAGGCTATGGATAACATTCCTTAAACAGTGGAACGGCCTATCTTTTTTTTATAAGGATCTAATTTCCTCCTCCATCGACATCCAGCAGATGCAGCACCCTCAGGCAGAAATTCAGGATGCTGGCTCCAGAGGCGGACAAGTTCCCAACTCCAGTACCTCATCATTCGGAATTAATATTTCCGTAAACCACCCGCAAAAATCCCTCCTTGACATATCGTTTGACACCATTCTCCAAGCAGTTTCTCCCAGAACTCTCCAAACCTACATGACCGCATGGAGATGTTTTAAAGCCTTCCACTTTTCCTATAACACGCCATTCCCTGATTTTTCTCTCCTTTCAATAACCTCCTTCATCTCTTACCTTAACCACGTTAAGGGCCTCCAAGTCGGGTCCATCAAAGGCTACCTGAGCGGCATCCAATTTTTTCACAAATTGATTCACGGCGCCCCTTCCCCGGAGATAAATAATTCACAAACCTCCCTCCTAATTAAAGGCATCCAACGATCCCAGCCCACCCGCCCGGACACCAGACAACCCATAACTTTAGATATTCTTACTAAATTTATTCATACCCTCCGCACAGGCTACCAATCCCTTAATACCTCTTGCACACTCGATGCCATGTTTATTCTAGGTTTTTTCGGTTTTCTCAGATGCTCGGAACTGGCTATCACTTCCAGATTTAACCCAAAAATCCACCCAAGCATCTCAGACCTACCAGTACTTTATAGTGAAACAATCTCTGTTCTGATTAAACAAAGCAAAACAGAACCAAAATAAAAAGGCCACTTCATACACATTTTCAACCTCTCGTCACCAATCCAACCATACCAAACTATACTGGCATACCTCCAACTGAGAAACTCTCATGCTAAATCCCACCTCGAACCCCTATTCATAGATGACTCCAACAAACCCGTGACACACTTTTGGTTCCAAAAGCACCTCAAATCTGTTCTCCAACTATCAGGCTTCCCAGCAGAGAATTTCTCCAGCCATTCCTTCCGCATCGGGGCAGCAACCTCAGTAGCCCAAAAAGGCCTCTCCCATCAGCAGATCCAAATGCTTGGAAGATGGTCCTCAGACGCTTTCCAAAGCTACATCAGAACCAACCGATTCCATAACAAATAACCCTCATCGGTATATATAAAAAAATTTAAAAAATAAAAAAATTAACAAAAAGCAAGAGCCTTCCCGGCCGAAACTCCACGTCTTCTCTGTCCAGCGAGTATTGATCTCCCAGCGGACCCAGCGAGAGCCTTCCCGGTCGAGCATCTATGTCTTCTCTTTCTCCGTCCAGCGAGTATTGATCTCCCAGGGGACTCGGAGAGAGCCTACCCGGTCGAGCATCTATGTCTTCTCTTTCTCCGTCCAGCGAGTATTGATCTCCTAGCGGACACAGCGAGAGCCTTCCTAGTCGAGCATCTATGTCTCCTCTTTCTCTGTCCAGCGAGTATTGATCTCCCAGCGGACTCAGTGAGAGCCTTCCCGGTCGAGCATCTATGTTTTCTCTTTTTCCGTCCAGCGAGTATTGACCTCCCAGCAGACAGAGCGAGAGCCTTCCCGGTCGAGCATCTATGTCTTCTCTTTCCTGACCGGTGAGGCTTACCCATTCTGATGCCATGACTATTGCCACAAGAACTCTCCTGATCGAACATCCATACTTACCCGACGTTGTCAGAACTCTCCCGGCCAAACAACCAGGCTCTCCTTGAAATGGCAGCCCGCCAATCTCTGCGCTCTTTTCGGCGGTCTTTAAGTCGGCGGCTGTCCTTTGCTCACTTAGCTTTTTGGGGAGTACTCTGGGTTCGGGCCCAATTTCCGAGCTCGAAGCCCTCCCCCCGGACAGCAAGCCAAATACACATAACCATTTACTCTCTGATCATTCGTAAGTGTGAACTCGTGAATTAATGTTTTATTAACAAGGTTCGGGAGGAACACGTTCTAATGATAAAACAATCAAGTCATTCCAACCAGCTGTCAGCAATCAGTAATCAACAGGTCCACTCAATCAGCATGAGTAAAGCCTACAAATATACGCAGTCGACTCTCTCATGTTCCTCGACAGTTTTCAGCATCCCTCCACCATCCCATCTCCTCACACTTGCCTGGTTATCTTCGTAAACAGAGATACGGGTGGAGTACTATGGGTTCGGGCCCAATTTCCGAGCACGGAGCCGCCCCCCCGGACAGCACGCCAAATACGCATAACCATTTACTCTCTGATCATTCGTAAGTGTGAACTCGTGAATTCAATAAACCCTCCTCATACCTCCCACATAGGTGTCTCCTGGGAAAGCATGATAGGGATGGCAAGAAAGATACTAGTTCTTTCCGCTAGGGCACCTAAAACTAACTCATGAAGTGATCACTACTTTCATGTCTGAAGTAACTTCCATCATCAATGCTAGACCCCTGGTGCCAGTCTCTAATGATCCAAGTGACCCGTTTCTCCTCACACGTTCTATTCTCCTCACACAGAAAGTTTGCACCCCTGTTGCTCTTGCAGGTGACTTTGGAACAAAATATCTTTTCCAGCATCAATGGTGACAAGTCCAACATCTAGGTAACACATTCTGGGATAGGTGGAGGAAACATTATCTGAGTTCACTACAAGTGGCAATCTGACCGACCCAATGTTGATCCATGTAGCAATGTGCTTCTCAAAGATAGCCAAGCCAAAAGAAATGAACAACCAATAGGAATTACTATGCAGGTCTTTCCAAGCAATAAGGGTTCCTAAACAAGATGGCACCAAGCTCTTCCTTAGACAAGTAACAAAATGTTGTACTCCTTCTTCCTGAATCCAAGTTAAAGTAATGTGTCAACAAGCAGTTAAGGGGGCGCTGCTGAGCCTTAATGGAGTAGGACGTAAGTTTGGAAGCTCCTGCCAATTTCGGTTAATATTGTAATTCTTCTGCGCTTTTTCGTCACATATTTAGTATAGTCTTACTCCGCAGTATTTTTTTTTGCTTCGAAGTCTAATTGCGGACTGCGTAAGATGGCTGGAAAGAATTCTAAAACTCGCAAAACTATTCAGACACAACTGCGGCCTGGTCCGCAAGCTGCAACCACATCCTTGAGTGGATCATCTGTTCCTTCAGAGGTCGAGGTCGCCTCGACGTATGCTTTTTTTTTTTTTTTTTTTTTTGCCATACGAGGTATGGATGTTTACGAGGTATGACGCCTCAACGTATGCTAACCTTGACATCACTGCACTCAAGCCCGAGTTGTTGGCCTCGGTGAGGAAAGATATTGCTGATATTTTTAAAAAGGAACTCTAGGATACACTCGGGGATGCTTTGTCTACTATTACGACCTGCAAGCAGTAAAGTCACAGCTGGCGAATGATAAAGCTGCTACCGATGCTACCATGTCCAAGCTAAAAGATACGGTCGGAGAGATGGAGCACGCACTCACTGAGTGCTCAGATGACATTGCCGAGATGAAGACAACCATCGTGCGCCTCACAGCTAAAGTAGTCAAGCTGGAATGTAAATGTGAAGACTTGGAGTCCAGAGCACGGAGTAACAACATTAGTAGGAGTACTGGAGGGTCCTGACTCCTATACCACCGATGCGTTCAATCTGGAAAAAGAGCCGCTTTTGGACCGGTCCCATCGGACCCTCCAATCCAAACCCAAGCCTGGTGATCGTCCATGAGCAATTGTGTGCAGATTTCATTATTACAGTGACTGTATTGACATTCTGCGCCACGCTAGAGAGCTCCGACAGATTGAAGTCGGAGGTGTGACCCTCTCAGTCTTCCCTGACTGCAGTGTCAAGATAGCTTGGGCTCGGGCTGCATTCAATGAGGTCAGACGCCAACTTCGTGGCATTGACGGTGCTCGATATGGTCTGTTTCATCCAGCGCGACTTCGCATCACATACAACGGTGTTGAGAAGGACTTTGTTTCTGCGGAGGAAGCCAGCGACTTTGTCAAAACTTTGGTTACTGGGTGAGCTCCTATAGCTTTTCAGATCTGTGTTCTATTATTCCTTAGAGGTTGTGGATTCACTAGTAATTCTAAAAAAAATACTAAAACTTTCTGTAATTTAGAGTAATATCTTATAAATATGATTCTTTTAAAGTGGCGGAGACGTCCTTTCGGACGGCCAAGGCAGAGACTTCCCTTTCGGGTGGCCATGCTGGAGACGACCTGGCCAGAGGACTTATAGCCCCCCCAACACAAAAAAAATATTGGGCGGAGCTATGGGCACAGGCTCAGGGACAGGCTCAGGCTTTGAGGGTTCAGGTGTCGATGCGGCCTTCTTGGCCGGAGGTGAGGGTTTAGTGGAGGCTTACCAGGCGTGAACAGTCTCTGGCTCGGCGGGAATGACATGAACAATCTCTGGCTCGCCGGGCATAACGTGAACAGTCTCTTGCTCGGCGGGCATGACGTGAATAGTCTCTGGCTCGACGTAACGTGATGCGCAGGCTCGGCAGGACTAACGTGAAGTGCAGGCTCGGCAGGACTGACGTGAAGTGCATGCTTGTCAGGACTGGCGTGAAGAAGCTTAGGCTTGGCAGGACTGACGTGAAGAAGCTCAGGCTCGGCAGGACCGACGTGAAGAAGCTCAGACTTGGTAGGATTGACATGAAGAATCTCAGGCTCGGCAGGGCCGACGTGGAGCTCAGGCTCTGTGTCAAGGTCAATCAAGTTACTATCCTCCAGACCTTGAATGAAGACAGGAACAGAGGATTCATGAGAAACGATCTCAGCGGGACGAGATTCTGGACAAGTGGTCTCAGCAGAATGAGACTCAGGACAGGCGGTCTAGGCGGGAAAAGACTCTGATGACAATGCAGTGCTGAAGTGCCAACTAGCCTCTCCCTATGGAGGATCCCTATACCACTCTACAGATAAAGCGTTGTGGAATTTTTCGGTTCGCGTACCTAGCCAAAGTGATAAGATAAAATAAAAATTCTGCATCAAAATTTATAGACAAGTAGTTTGTTTAGGCATGGTTTGTAAGGAATTACAAACCTGCACACATATATTCAAATGCACATAACTATAGAATAAATTCTTAATGCGCATGTGAACGCCATCAGCGTCTATCACAGGTTCACATTTAAAGTCTGTTTAGAGACAACGGTGTCGTCTTAGCGGCCCCTAATTTAATAACAAATGATCATTTAGACGGAAGTGAATCAATCAAAACTAACTTTAGCTGGAAAAAACATTTTTCAAGAGCCACTATTAAACCAAACCAATCTCTGTTACCTTTTATTATATGTTTATCTCTGTAAAGCTGCTTTGAAACAATCTACATTGTTAAAAGCGCTATATAAATGAGGATGACTCTGGACGGGCGGTCTCGGTGGGGCGAGACTCTGGATGAGCGGTCTCGGGGGGATGAGTGTCTGGGCTTGGGACGAAGACATGAGGCGTGACGTAAAGATCAGGTTGGTCAGGCATGATGTGAAGATCTGACTGGTCAGGCGTGACGTGAAGATCAGGCTGGTCAGGCGTGAAATGAAGATCCCACCGCCTGAGGCATACCGAGGGATGAAGCTCTCAGACAAATGAAGAGCGCCTCCAGTCCAGACCGGAGAGATCTGGGAGCTCCCTCGGATCGACGTAGTTTGCCTCTATCCGATAACAGCACCGTCTCTGCTGACACCGGGAACACTTCCTATAACACCCACTGTACTCATTACATCATAAGAAGAATGGCATCTACGCTAATGTTAGTCTTTCTATTTATTCCGAGGTTAACTGTAATCAGCCGGATCTGGGCCGTATTCAGATCAGATGGTGGACCAGCTCCTAGAACCGACCATAATGCATCCCTAAAATTATGGCTGAACTAATTTATGCAGCCTAATAATAATTTAACTGATTTGAATAATAGGAATGTATAATTTTCTATGTTAAAGGTTAAAGAGATGCATTTTTAGTCTAGATCTGCTTCCCGGACAATGTTAGGAAGACTGTTCTAGAGTTTAGGTGCTAAATAGGAAAAGGATCTACCTCCAGCAGTCCATTTTGATATTCTAGGTATTATCAACTGGCCAGAATTTTGAGATCGCAATAGGTTGTGAAGGACTGTAATACGTTAAGAGCTCGTTCAAGCACTGGGGAGCTAAACCATTTAGTGCTTTGTAAGTAATCAGCAATATTTTAAAATGTTCATGATGTCTAATAAGGAGCCAAAGCAGTGTTGACAGAACTGGGCTAATATGGTCATACTTCCTGGTTCTAGTAAGAACTCTAGCTGCTGCGTTTTGGATGAGCTTTAGTTTGTTTATTATGCGTGCAGGGCAACCACTCATTAGAGCATTACAATAATCTAGCCTTGAGGTCATGAACACATGAATTAACTGTTCCGCATTTTTCATTGAAAGCATATGAAAAAAAAAACATATTGAAAGCATTGAAAGCATATAAATTAAAGATTGGTATCAAAGAGCAGACCCAGGTTCCTAACCGACGACGAAGAATTGACAGAGCAGCCATTAAATTGTTAGACAGTTTTCTAGGTTACTACGTGCAGAGGTTTCTGGTCCAATCATTAGAAACTGTTTTTTCAGAATTAAGTAGAAGGAAATTACTAGTCATCCAAATTTTTATATCAGCTATTTATTTGGTTCATTTCTTGAGTTGGCAAGTTCCGTTGGGGCGCGAAGAGATATAGAGCTGAGTATCATCGGCACAGGCCACCAGGGTACCATACAAACTTTATCAAAGAATTAGCTGATTTTCTATCAGAGTTAGTACTGGCTGCAGATAAAGTCCTAATTGTTGGTGATTTTATTATCCATGTAGATAATGAAAAAAAACGCATTGGGATTGCAACTCAGTAAAACTTGGCAAACCCACTCATTGTCGTAATCATTCTTTAGATGAAACAGGATCTAAGTGCAGCAGCTTTATTCAAAAACAAACTCAGAACTTCACAAACAATCTCAGGAACAAGAACAAGAACAGAATAACCAACTTAATCCAATATAGAACTGACAAAGAACTGAAAGAAACACAAGGCTTAAGTAAACAGAGGAACTAATGAAACCTGAAACTCTAATTGACTGTTCTCAAACAAACACAGTTATCATTTCTGGGGAACAGCATTCTCACTTTTTTTACTTTTACTCATTGTGATTGTAGTATTAGGTTCTATACGGTAGTATTGGAGTGCATAGGAAATGTGTGGAACAAATATTGAGTGTGTTACGGTACTTGTGTTGAGTTCACCAGTTATGGCTGGTGGTCGTGTCGTCCTCCATAAGAAGGGTTATCGTTGTACCTATTAAACAACTGAACATGGTGTCAGAAGTGCAGAAATAACGGCTTGTTCGTTAGTTACCAACTTGTGAAGTTAGTTTAAGTTTCGTTTCGTTTCGTTGGTTAGCGATTAACTGGACAAGTTATCGGCACCATCATGAATCAGTTTCAAGTTTCTCCGCCGGAAAAATTCACGTTTAAAGTGGATGACTGGTTGAAATGGATTGGATCGTCAGGATTGGAGATGCAGGCTGATGAAAATCAAGTGAATGCCTTGAGGAAGCTGAAGACATATTAACTTCACTGCATTTAAGTCCTGAAGAAGCGAGTGACTACGAAGTGGTAAAGAACAGACTGAACGATCACTTTGTAGCTCGCAGGAATGTGATTTTTGAAAGGGCTAAATTTACTTAGCGGCAGCAAGAAGCTGTAAGAACAGTTACAACTGGACCCTGAACTTACACTTGAGAAAGCCGTCGTACGAGTTCAACAGATTGAACAGGTAAAAAAACAACAAGAGATACTCAAGTCAAACTTCAAAGGGGAATTTTCAAATGAACAGTTGGATAGTGAGCAGGCTAAACAGAAAAATTATATGAAGTCTAAACCATTGAAGTCACAATATGGATAGTTGGCAAAGAAAACACCTCAGGAAAGGCCTAAAAAGGGATCATTTTGTACAAGATGCGGAGACACAAAGGGCCATAATCTGCACAATGCCCAGCGAGAGATGCAATATGCAATCGTTGTCATAAGAAGGGACATTATGCTAGGGTGTGCAAATCAAAGAAATTATACGAGGTAAATATAGCCGCACTAACTGAGGGGACCAATGAGGATATAGCATTCCTTGGCACAGTAACGGGTAATGTGGAAGGAAGTCCATGGATGACTGACATAAAAATTGACAATTTCGTTGCAGTGTTCAAAATTGACACTGGAGCTGATGTTACAGTTGTTCCTGTGACGCTGTATAACCAAGGCCAGTTCAACAAGCTGAAACATCCAGGAAAAATTCTTCAGGGGCCAGGTTGAATGTCACTGAAGGTAAAAGGGAAATTCACAGCGACCCTCAGCAAGCATAATAAATTATCAAAACAGGACATGTCATTGTTGGGCCGACCAGTAGTCGCAGCACTTCAGCTGGTAGCCAGGCTGGATGATGTCAGCTTAATCACAAAAGATAGAGTGGAAAGGGAGTTTCCAAAATTCTTCAGTGGTTTAGGCAAAATGGAGGGTGAGTACAGCATTGTGCTGATGCCAGGAGCAAAACCCTTTTCTCTTTCAACACCTAGGCGTATTTCCCCCCCTCTCCTACCAAAGGTGAAGGAAGAATTATACAGAATGGAACAGCAAGGGGTAATTTCAAAGGTGGAGGAGCCAACGGAACGGTGTGCTCCCATGGTCGTGGTGCCAAAACGGACGGGGAAAGTGAGAATTTGCACAGATCTCACTGAACTGAATTAGTCAGTTATGAGGGAAAAACATCCTCTCCCTTCTGTAGAGAACACATTAGGACAACTTGCAGGCGCTAAAGTGTTTTCTAAGCTTGATGCAAATGCTGGCTATTGGCAGATTCCACTTTCAAAGAAATTTTCTTTACTCACAACCTTTATAACTCCATTTGGCCGATACTGTTATAACCGCCTATGCTTCAGAATCTCCTCTGCACCAGAGCACTTCCAAAAATGCATGTCAAGAATTCTTGAGGGACTGGAAGGAGTTGTGTGTCAAATTAATGATGTACTCATTTGGGGATCAACACAGATTGAATATGACGAGAGGCTCTCTCAGGTGCGGAAGGTGCTCTCAAGACTTCAGGAATCAGGAGTTACACTTAATGAGAAATGTGAGTTTTCCAAGAAGAAAATTTAATTTCTCTGACAAATCATCGAGGCATCAGGGGTGAGTGCAGACCCAGATAAGGTGTAAGCAATAAAAGCCATGACACAACCACGTAATGTAAGTGAATTGAGGCGGTTTTTGGGAATGGTCAACCACTTTGGTAAATTCTTACCACATATGACTGATAAGACACAACCACTCAGAGATTTACTGAGAAAATCCAACATGTGGGTCTGGGGGTCACAACAGCAAGTGGCCTTTGAGAAAATCAAAGAGGAACTGACAACACCTCCAGGTTTGGCACTGTATGATACTAACAAGGATACAGTTGTTTCTGCAGATGCCTCTTCATATGGGCGGGGAGCTGTTCTCCTTCAGAAGCAAGCAGACAACGTATGGAAACCCATGGCGTATGCTTCAAAGTCTCTCAGTAGTACGGAGCAGCGATACGCGCAAATTGAGAAGGAGGTGCTGGCCTCCACATGGGCTTGTGAGAGGTTTGCTGAGTTTCTCATTGGGAAAAATTTCCACATCGAGACGGATCACAAACCCCTAGTTCCTCTGCTTGGCTCAAAGAAGTTGGATGAACTCCCTCCACGTATTTAGTGGCTTCGTATGCATCTTTTGAGGTTCTCATACACCATATTGCATGTGGCTGGCAAAAACATTGCAACAGCAGATGTGTTGTCTAGAGCTCCCATAAGCAGTGTGGCAGAAGGGCTTTCCGAAAAACACGTCAATTTGTATGCTGATTCTGTCATGGCAAGTTTGCTGGCTACAGAAAAAAGACTAAGAGAGATACAAGAACGCCAAGACAATGATTCAATACTCCAGCAGTTAAAGAAATACTGTGTGGAAGGATGGCCAGAAAAATTCTCCATTGACAAAGCTTTCCAGCCTTACTTGTCCTTCTCAGGAGAAAGTCTCAGGTTACGTATGTAACCCTGGTTGCCTGAGAGGGAACGAGACGCTGCGTCGAGACGGGGTGAGAACGCCCTGCGTGAATGCGTCGTGAAGCAAGTGTATAATCAGTCCAATGGAGTGACGTCATCGACCAGGAAACTATAAAGCACACCTGAAAACAGGCCGTGACAGCTTCTTATAAGCCTGAAGCAGACCGACCAGGGCATGCAGGAAGTATGGCAGGGCGACGCAGCGTCTCGTTCCCTCTCAGGGAACCAGGGTTACATACGTAACCTGAGACGTTCCCTTTCAAGGGAACTCGAGCTGTGTCGAGACGCGGTGGGAACCCCATACCCACTACGCCATAATAACAAATGCCCGTTCTGTTTGAAGTCAAAGCGCACACTAAGAAGCAAGCACCCTAGACCCTGGAGTGGAGCCAAGATCCAAGTCATAAAATCTAACAAATGTAAGCGGCGAGGACCAGCCTGCCGCATCACAAATGCCATGAAGGGAAACTCCCGAGATTAATGCCATAGAGGCAGCCATACCCCTCGTAGAATGAGCCTGGACAGCCAAAGTTGAAAGCTGTCCGGCCGCTCCATAATCAAGTGAGATAGCCTCAACTACCCACTTGCTCATCATCTGTTTAGATGCAGGGCAACCGATCTTAGGTGACCCGAAGCAGAAAAATAATTGTTCTGATATACGCCCACTGAGCAGCTCTGTGGACATACACATCCAAAGCCCGGAAAGGGCATAACAGATTAAGTTTTTCCTGATCTGGGGTATTAAAGGTGAAGGACAGAAGGCCTGCAGCACAAAAGACCCACACATTTAGTGCGTCCTACAAATACAACCCGACCTGGGGTGAAGAAATACTATCACCATAAAAGGTGCAAATCCAAGTACGTGCAGGCCTCAGCCTCATGTACCACGGAGAAGACGAAATTAAGGATCTCTCCTCAGAGATAACCCAGCAAAGAAACATTCATTACAGAAATCAAGTACTGTACCAACAGGGCAGAAACAAGATTCAGAAGGCGTTCTCTGCACCAGGCAGAGAACAGTTTTCATATCAATGAATATTTAGTCTTCTCGTGGAGACAAAGCTTTGTCAGCTGCCATGAGACCCACCAGTCTGAAACTGTCAAAGTGAGTGACTGGCCTAGATAAACCCCATTTACGCTGTGAGCATCGCAGAAATACGTGCTGGGGACAATCATACCCGCATCGTTGTCGACTCCCATATTACAGCTAGAAAAGTGGTCCTCTGAGCTGGGAGGAGCACACTCGTCTTGGCATTGAGGGGCAACACCAACATCTTTAAATGAGACAGAACGACATCTCGATGCCGAACTGCCATATGCTCAGATTGAGCTAGGATTAACCAATCGTCGATATAATATAATACGCGAATGCCCTGGAGTCTCAGAGGAGCCAGAGCTGCATCCACGCATATTGTAAAGGTGCGGGGTGATAACCTAGGCCAAATGGAAGAACCCGATACTTGTATGCTTCGCCCCCGAAAGCAAACCTCAGGAACCTCCATTGATGAGGATGGATAGATAATTAAGCGTCCTTTAAGTCTATTGTGACAAACCAGTCCTCGGACTGAATCTGTGACACAATCATATTTAGCGTAAGCATACTTTGAACTTGAGATTCTGAAACCTGCTGTTTAACTGACGCAGGTCTAGAGTAGGACGCAACCCCTCATCTTATTTCGGAAACAATGAAGTAATGGCTGTAAAACCCTGACTGTCTGCTGGGAGGAGGAACCCCTTCTACAGCTCCTTTTGCAGAAGTGTCCGTACTTCCTGCTCCATAACCAAAGCCTGCTCGGGGTCCACCACAGTGGTGAGGACCCCTAGAAATCTGGGCGGAGGAGAACCGAACTGAATTCTGAAACCCTTTTCTATAGTGTGCAGGACCCATTGAGAAATATGTGGCAGTAGTTTCCACGCTGCCAGAAATACTACTAGGGGAACCAGTCTCTCAAGACTGGCCTCTGGATTTGGTTGAACAGTCACTATGGTGTCCTAAAGCGGCGAACCGGCAGGGAACAACCGAACTGACCGTTCTACGACCCTCCTCGGAGGATTATATGGGGACGCTGACACCTCAGTGCCCTGAACATCGAACCGGCAGGGAACAACCGAACTGGCAGCGCTGCGAACCTCCTAAGAGAGTCGCACCCCAGAGGGCGCCGAGGAGAAATGATTTCTAAAAACCGTCCCTGCCCCAGAGGATCCCTCAGAACCCTGATAGCCTCATTTTTTGTGACAGGACTTCTTGTCTAAGCTTTATTAGAGATGACGACAGTCCTCAGATCTTGCCTACCTCTAACTAGCTTAGTTCCTACGACCCTCCTCAGAGGATCGTTGCAAAAAGCAGGCACCTCTGCAACCTGAAACGGCGAACCGGCAGGGAAACCGAACTGACTGCTCTACGAACCTCCTCGGAGGATCGTTTGGGGACACTGACACCTTGGTGCCCTGAACGGCAAACCTGCAGGAAAACCGAACTGGCAGTGCTGCGACCCTCCTCAGAGAGTCGCACCCCAGAGGGCGCCGAGGAGAAACGAATTCTTAAAACCGTCCCTACCCCGGAGGGGACCACCCTTAGAAGCCTGATAGCCTTGGCGTCAGGGCTTCTTCTTTGTCCAAGCTATTTAGAGATAAAACAGTCCTCAGATCTTGCATATCTCTAACTGGCTAGACTGCGACCGCCACCCAGGTCCCCCTTGATTGTGGAGGCGACGCTCTATTTGTACTCTGTGCTGTGAGGAGCTTAGTAGGCCGAGACTGCTTCCACCCAGCAGGCTCAGGAACATTAGATTGGTGAGGAAGAAACCTCTGGAACGCCGCTGAAAGGTTTTGATTTCTTACAAAAAAAAATTGAAAGCGGAGTGTCCAGAAGAACAGACATATTTTTATCTTTATTTATTTATTTTAATATCAGAAAAACTTAGCGTCAGAACTGACATCCTCACAATTATCCATGTCCTTATATACTTTACCCACTAGCGCTGCCTAATAAATTGTATTTATTATTTAAGATGGCTGGTGGGTAACGTCGGGGTTAAAAATGATGACGCCGACTCAGGAGAGAGAAAGCTCGCAAGCGGCTTTTTAACCCGAGGCACTGTCAAACCATGATACTTAATACCCATAACAATACTGTAGTTAGACGTTAGGGCATTAAACACATAAAATAGAAACCGGTTTATTCCACGATCTCGACACCTCAGTGTGGAGATAGGAAAAAAACGGCAGTCCCCGACACGGAGGCTGAGATACAGAGTTTTCCTGTTTTTTTTAGATATATTTCAACTAATAAACTCTTTTTATTTTCACTCTCATAATGTTCAGCTTTCCAGTAAATATTTAACTAGCAACAGCACTATGATAAAACCTCCTTTTAAAAGCTCCTCTTTATTCAACAGAGTTATGAGCTGACTTATTTATTTATTTATTGAAAACTCAAACCTCTGCCTTTTTCTTAATATTCTTATTTGTTTTGTTCTCGTTTTCTTAACAAAACACTAGTAACGATACCAATTCCTCGGAACTGGAAATCGCCACACTGGATCTGGCAGGTGAAAGCTGAGATAGGGCGGGGCCTGTCCCAACCCCCACTGTCAGATCCGTTTGCGAACCCCAAAATGCGAGTCGCCGCCATGCCTCGGCAACAGCGGGACCCGCGCGGGGAGCGCGAATCGAACCGTCCTCCTTGAAGAACGCCCGGCGGGAGCGGAGCCTCTTCATGGACAGCTTCTCGCAATGCCCACAGTCACCCCCTCGAGAACTGACTGTTGGCATGCTCCACTCCCAAACAGAAAGCTGATGTGTGTGTCCCCACCCGTGATATAAAATGGGCAGGGGACAACACAAAGCTGCTTGCTCTCTTTTGCCATAATATATATATATATATATATATATATATATATATATATATATATATATATAACAAAGTGTAACACAAGGTGTAACAAAGTACAGAGAGAGAGCTAAACAGTCAGTTTGGTGGCCGGGGCTCAGTAAAGAGCTAACAAAAATGATTGAGAACTGTGACACATGTGCACGTGAGAGAACAAATCTCAGAGAAACATTGCTGCCTACTGAATTTCCAACCAGGCCGTGGTCCACAGTAGGAGCAGATCTGTTTAAAAAAGACAACAAGCAGTACTTGATCATTGTGGACTACTTTTCTAGGTTCTTTGAAGTTGCCTAACTAACGTCGACGACTTCTGAAGCAGTGAATGAGATGTTTTAAGGCTACTGTAGGCCAGCTTTCCCAAATAAGGCAGAGTAACAATAAATTATTCCAAACAAAGAGGGGTCAGGCAGACCAACACACATCAGATCAGCCTAATGGGAGGGGATCAAGTTACACTTAGGCATATTTGGAAATTGTAGCCTCTTAATACACCCACTACATTTACTAATTGGCAACAAAATGTAAAACTTGTTACACTAAAACTGGCTACTGATGAAAGGACAAAACTATGGCAAGTTTTTTTTCTGTTATTATTATGAACGTCTGATGTAGTTGAGCAGAATGCTCTTTTATGAAGTTACTTCATTAAAGGACATATTTAATGAGATTATGCCTGAAAAGGTTTTGGATTTTTTATCATATGTTCATTTAAAAATATATATTGTATAAAATGACTTCGTGTTTTGTTTTGTTTTATTGTATTTATATGATATTTGTATTTTTATAATTGAATTTTTGCCATGAAAATAGCTTTGAATGCTGACATGGCATTAAATAAAATAATCTGAATCTGAAGTAGTTGAGGAACCAACTACGTCAGATAAAAAAAAAATACAAAAAATACCACCACCACTTTTGAAACATCTCGCGGCACGAATGTACCAATACAAATAAATAAAAACATCTCCAGTTAACTCAGAGCATTCATTTTGTTCATTTGTTAAATAAGAGGCGATCTAGCGCTGAAATGTTTTTTTTTTTTTATCAAGTGATCAAAGTGCTCGTTGCCGCAGCGATCAGTGGCGCAGATACCGCGTTCTGTTGTGGCTCGCGCGGTGCACGGTCTTCACTCGGACGCGCGCTTCAATCCGTTGGGAGACTCCCTATTCGTTCCGGTGAAGGAGAACTCATGTTGCCACTGCCAAGCTCCACTCTGCTGTTGTGTGCCCGTGCGCCAAGCATGCAGTTGGGAAAAAGTCGCGCGAGTAATTTACCTCACGTGATAGGCTTTTTTGATCGTCGCTTTTGGGGTTCGCCGATCAATCTATTTTTAGCCAATATCGGCCGATCATGATCGGCGTCCGATCAATCGGAGCATCCCTAGCTATTTTGAAAGATAAGTTGTATCGGGTGACCCAAGACACCCAGACAAAAGAAGATACAACACAGTTGTTAGTTCCTAAAAGCCGCCGGGAAATGCTTTTTCAGGCGGCTCACTGTAATCTAATGGCCGGGCATTTAGGTCAAACGGCAACATTAAACCGTCTCATGGCCCGATTCTTTTGGCCGGGCATTCAAGAGAACGTGCGCAGGTGGTGCGCGTCTTGTCGTGAATGTCAGTTGGTGAATCCACCGGCCAATCCAAAAGCACCATTGTGCCCCCTTCCATTAATGCAGGTCCCCTTCGAACGAATTGGTATGGACCTCATCGGGCCATTAGAATGGTCAGCACGTGGGCATCGCTTTGTGCTAGTCCCGGTGGATTACGCAACGCGGTACCCTGAAGCAGTCCCGGTTTGTAACATTTCTGCCAAAAGTGTTGCGAGCCCGCTCTTCTCGTTAATCTCCCGGGTGGGAATCCCTAAAGAGATTCTCACCGATCAGGGCACGGTGTTTATGTAACGAACTATTCGCGAACTTTATGAATTATTGGGCATTAAATCGATTCGCACTAGCGTCTACCACCCACAGACAGACGGCTTAGTGGAACGGTTTAACCGCACTTTGAAGTCCATGATTCGGAAGTTCGTTCACGAAGACGCCAAAAATTGGGATAAGTGGCTAGAACCCCTCTTGTTCGCTGTACGCGAGGTCCCCCAAGCCTCCATGGGGTTTTCCCCCTTCGAGCTTCTCTATGGGCGTCAGCCCCGCGGGGTGTTAGACGTTCTTAGAGAAACTTGGGAGGACGGACCAACCGCTAGTAAAAACGAAATTCAGTATGTTTTGGACCTGAGAACAAAACTCCACACTTTGGGGCGGCTATCAATGGAGAATTTGTTACAGGCCCAAGACAGACAGACTCAGCTGTACAACAGGGGGGCTAGACTTCGTCAATTTACACCGGGAGATAAAGTGCTTGTATTACTCCCTACTTCCAGCTCTAAATTACTCGCAAAGTGGCAAGGACCTTTTGAGGTCACACGGCGGGTAAACGATCTCAATTATGAAGTAGTTCGAACAGATAGGGGCGGAGCACATCAAATTTTTCACCTCAACCTCCTCAAAAAGTGGGTTGAGGCAGAGTCAGTGATGCTGGCAACGGTGGTGAGCGGAGAGGACGATCTCGGGCCAGAAGCGAACACAAAACCTCGATCTTTCGCGCTGGCTCTTGGTGGAGATCACCTCTCACCCTCCCAGCTCACTGACATTAAAAATTAACAAGCTGAGTTTGCTGATGTGTTCTCTCCCCTACCTGGTCGAACAGACCTCATTCAGCACCACATTGAGACGGAACCGGGTGTGGTGGTGCGCTGCCGCCCGTATCTTTTACCTGAACACAAAAAAAAAAGGTAGTTCAGGACGAATTAGAGGCTATGCTGGATATGGGGGTAATAGAAGAGTCCAGGAGTGACTGGGCGAGCCCGATAGTTTTAGTTCCTAAGACCGACGGCTCAGTCCGTTTCTGTGTGGACTATAGAAAGGTGAACGCGGTGTCTAAGTTTGATGCTTATCCAATGCCGAGGGTTGACGAATTGCTTGATCGGCTGGGTACTGCTCATTTTTATTCGACACTGGACTTAACAAAGGTTTATTGGCAGATCCCCTTGTCTCCCATGTCCAAAGAAAAGTCAGCTTTCACAACGCCGTTTGGATTACACCAATTTGTCACCCTTCCTTTCGGCTTGTTCGGGGCTCCTGCGACTTTTCAGCGTCTGATGGACAAAATTCTCCGGCCGCATGCTGCATATGCCGCTGCCTACTTGGATGATATTATCATCTATAGTAACGATTGGCAGCGTCATATGCAGCATTTGTGTGCTATCCTGAAGACGCTGAGAAGGGCTGGGCTCACTGCCAACCCGAAGAAGTGTGCGATTGGGCGTGTGGAAGTAAGGTATCTGGGCTTCCACTAGGGCCACGGACAGGTGCGTCCCCAAATTGATAAGACGGCAGCGGTTGCGACCTGTCCGAGGCCTAAGACCAAAAAGGAGGTTAGACAGTTCCTGGGGCTAGCGGGTTATTACAGAAGGTTTGGGCCTAATGATTAGGACCTCGCTAGCTCGCTGACTGATCCAACTAAAAAGGAGGCACCAGATACAGTCCAGTGGCTGCTCTGTGTGGCGGGACAGTTTTACTTGCTCCTGACTTTTCTCTCCCTTTCATCTTACAGACGGACGCATCGGACAGGGGGCTGGGTGCGGTCCTGTCCAAGGGGTTGGAGGGTGAAGAGTGGCCGGTGCTGTACATCAGTCAAAAACTCTCTAAGAGAGAGACGATTGTACAGCACCATTGAGAAAGAATGTTTAGCCATCAGGTGGGCTGTTCTCACCCTCCGCTACTACCTCCTGGGGCGGGAGTTCACCCTCTGTTCGGACCACGCTCCCCTGCAGTGGCTCCACCGCATGAAGGACACCAACGCGCGGATCACCCGTTGGTATCTTGCTTTACAGCCTTTTAAATTCCAGGTGGTCCACAGGCCGGGTGCACAGATGGCTGTAGCCGACTTCCTCTCCAGGAGGAGGGGGGGGGGGGGAGGCTGCAGGCCGGACTGCGGTGGGGGTATGTGGTGAGGGGGGCGTGGTCTCGCGAAGTCTGTAGCGAGAGACGAGTCAGCGAGCTGTGCGGTAAGTAGGTCAAGTGCAGATGATGAACACCTGTGTCTGATTGCAGTGATTGGCGTGGAGACCGCATATAAGCTGCCAGGAATGAGTGAGCGGGGAGAGAGTGGCTTGGGACTCGCACGCGACCCGCAGCAGATACCAGCAGGAGTGGAAAGAGTTTTGGACTGAATGGACTGAGTTATTAATGAAACAGGAAGAGTGGTCGTTTGACTGAACCTTGAGAGCCGGAGACATACAGCGAGAGCTGGTACAGCGGGCAGAGTATTTCTTATACATGTGCTGTAGTGGTTTACTACGGTGAAGGCGCACGAGCGCACCTTTCTTTTGTTCTTTTATTTTCTTGAATAAAGTGCGAGTCCCAAATTCGCCAACCCTGTCTTCTTCTTCCTTCACCCACACACACTAAGATTGACTACAACATGAGATGAGGCATTTGCAACCAGGTGAACATGTCTGGGTCATAGACACTAAGGAAAGGGGTTCTGTTGTGTCTACTGCTGGCACACCCAGATATTACCTTGTGGAGGAACCGAGAGGTACATTGAGGAGAAATAGATTTCACCTCTCACCAACTCCAAAAGCTCCTGTGACATCTGCTGATCTTCCAGGCCTGACAGAGATAAGTGCATCTCCACTCTCTGCAAGTTCAAAGAAGGTCTGCCAAAAGACTTCACAATGTTCAAGATGTTATCCTTCCAGGGTTAGGGTTCCTCCTGGGTATCTAAAGGACTTTGAATGTAGTTAGAGATGCCCCGGGTAAATACTAAGTGGTCAATGGGCAGAATAATCCCACACTCAGTTCAAGGTTTTGGGCAGTCTTTTACAGAATTGTTATTTAGAGAAGATAACTATTTCTTCATTTCAAGTTTATTTTGCTCCCCTAAAAGATGCAAAGAGAAGGAGCCTTATTTGGAAAGGGGGATGTAGTATTAGGTTCTATACGGTATTATTGGAGTGCATAGGAAATGTGTGGAACATATATTGAGTGTGTTTTGGTACTTGTGTTGAGTTAAAAAGTTATCAGAAGTTATGGCTGGTGGTCGTGTCGTCCTCCATAAGAAAGGTTATTGTTGTACCTATTAAACAACTGAACAGTGATGACTACTTCAAAAAGTGCTAAAGTATTTTAGAAATTCTTTCTAAATTGCTGAGGTTCAATTCAGAAGGGATGGGTTCCAGAAGGAGTTATAGAAAAGTTTCCAGATTTCAGTAATTCACTAAATATTGTCGGTATGGTGTTAGCATAGAAGCACAGGTATAGCATTAGCATGTGTACAGAACATTGTTGACATGATTGACAGTTTCCTGTCGTGAGAAGAAAGTAAAGCGGAGAGAGTGAGAAAGTGAACGAGATAGAGAAACACAGTGGAGTGTGACAGAGAGAAAGCAGATGGATCGATGTTAGTGTTGAAGCTGTGGTCTCACCTGAAGGCTGCAGGATACAGCCTCTCTCTAAACCCTCTAAACCTCAATAACATCATACTTGTTTGTCTCGTGCATTTGGAAAAAGAATGTGATCAATACCACAAAGAAAAACACACAACGACATTTCTAAAAATTGCAATGAATATAGTAAATTGATCAATTGATCTTATGAATATATAAATTGTAACTACTTTAGTGAGAAATAAAATGTATTGGGCCTACATATTTTTTGGTAACACTTTACAATGAGATTTTATTTATTAACATGCATAATTAACATTAGTTTACTACATTAGTTAACATGAACTAAGAATGAACAATATTTCTACAGCATTTATTAATCTTAGTTAATGTTAATCTCAACAATTACTAATACTTTTCTTAAGATCAAAAGTTGTATCAGTTAACATTTGTGAACTAAATGTTACGGGGTGTATGGGGTTAGAATAGCCCGGAAGATCAGCGCTATCCGCAGAAGAAAGAAGTGACGAGTCCAAGATGTGGGCATGTGCCGAATACGAGGCAAGCAACATCTTGGACACCTCATCATGCATCTCAGGAAAGAACTGGGTGGGCCTTTAGGAGCTGGCACTCTGGCGACAAAGCAGCCTGCTTCGATCTGGCTCTATAGGAGGGGGAGCTGTTCAGGCCAGGCTCTTAAAATGCCTTGGAAATAATGCAGAGTAGCTCGTGCCCTCTATGTTAGAAGAGCGGCTGACCGGAGGTAGACGCCTCGTTGAGCAAGAGGGCTATCCTTCTACGGAGAGTCCCAAAGTTTGCATTATGGCGTTGCAGTGAGGGCAGTCAAGGCTCCTCAATGGAGGCCTCAGGCAAAAGACACACGTCATGGTCGTCAGGGAGGGTCCTGGGGACCTGTGGGGGGGACCTGGATCTGTACTTCTATTTTCCTGGTCTTGATTCCTTCTGGAGAAATCTCGGATCCAAATTGTTCCAGCGGATGAGCAAAAAAGTGTCAAAATGCTGTGCAAGGACCGGCAAGCCCCATCATATGCCTGAACCTGAAAAGGAACTGTAATATACTAAAATGTCAAGAGTAGTAGGACTATACATTTATACATCACTGAACAATCATAACAATCATATTGGGACTGTCCTTCTTCATTGGACACTTTGTAGCCTATGCATTACACAAGAACATCAAAATTGAATGAGCATTTAGTTGATGCTAACAAGTTCATCTTACCTGTGAATCCTTTCTCCTTTTTTTATTGTTTTATAAAAGGGAGTCTGTAAAAGAAGCAATCCAAAGGTTATATTTTGAATAATATTAGGTAGCAAGTGTTACATTTGGTAATCCAAGTGAAATTGGTTCCAAAGGTGAGATAAGGTAAATACAAATGTTTAACTAGAGAAGATTAAAGTTTTAACTAAACGAGTAAGTGATCAAATTAACCTAATTAATAGAATAAATTAATTAATACAGCTAATTTGGCTCCAGGACAAATAAATAAATTAGGTTTTAAAATAGTAATAAAGAGTTATTTGATTGGAAGAGAAAATATTATGAATAGTAATAAATAGCATTCAAAATAAGTGAATAAAAATGAATGTATAAGATAGTAACTTAACTCAAGAGGTCCATTATAAAGAACATATTTTTGTGAAATGTTTATTTGAAACTGCTGTAATCAGTTTTCATTATTTTCCTTTTGTTTTTATTTGCAAGGAAGAAAATAGAAAGTTCTCAATTGTTTAACTTTTTCCCTGGCAGCGTTTTTTTTTTCTAATTTTTGCAATAAATATGTTTCATAGCCCCCAGAATATTTTGTTGTATAAATATCTGAATATTCAATTTATCAAAAGAAAGAACAGACCCTCTGAACAAACAAAAACCGTTATATTATATCTTCATGCATTCTTTTCTTTTTTTTATCAACACTTGAATGTGGGTAAGTTTCTAAAAAAAAAAAACATTTTGAGCAAAAAGCTAAGAAAATCACTTTTTTGTCAAAGACTGTCAAATCTGGATGGGATTCAGAATGACGATCAAAAGCCAGATGAAGTAGATTGACTGTATCAACACCCCTAGCTTATCCTGGGCCGACATTTGATTTGTATGCCGTTTAATGTTGGTGATCGCATTATTTTGCATATGCATATGATTAAATGTGACATCGCTTGTTTCTGCATCTTCCTCGCATGTGTTTTGATCAGTAGGTACAGTACTCTTTCAGAAGATGTGTAATAGAGCCCCCTGTGTATAATAGTGAAAACACGGATGTAGGAATGTTCAGGGAAGAAGGAGGCGGGAACCGGCGAACATTTAACAGACTTTATTTAAATTAAAATGAACAAACCAAAATATGCCAGCAGCCCCTCGTGGACGACTGCTGGCTACCGAAAATAAACATAAAAGGAACTGCCAGCAGCCCCTCGTGGATGACTGCTGGCTAAAATAAAATACAAATACAAAAACCAAACACAACTAAAATACAGGCCTGTTCCTCTCTTGATCATCAATGTCGTTGCTCCTCCTTTATGCTTCCGCTCCTCCATGAGAGATGCGAGACCGGTGTGCTTCACAGGTGTTGCTCATTAGCAATCGCACTACCGGCCTCGCGCCGTTCTCTCACGTCCCTCGGCCGTCCTGTTCGCCACATACCCCTATCGCCCCTCACAGGCCGGGGGGTACCCACGAGCCTGTGCCTACTCCCCCGCTCCCTCCTGGACGGCAGCCGCCCCTCCAACTCCCAGGCGGCCAGCAGCGAGCTCGACCGTCCCCCCGGCAACTCACCCCCCGCGAGTCCCCCGCTCCCTGCTCCTCCCCTACCCGGCGGATGGCAGCAGGCTCCGGCCCATGGCGAGCGGTGGCAACTCGCGCACCATGCTCGATGGCACCGCGGATTCCCCACAGCGGCGAGGACTCTCTGACAGCGCGTTCCTCCCTCTTCCTGGGTTTCGACACCAGTGTAGCAATGTTCAGGGAAGAAGGAGGCGGGAACCGGCGAACATTTAACAGACTTTAGGCTTGTTCGACTTCATGCAGCTCTGCGCAGACCGATCGGCGGCAGACTTGAAGCAGTGCATGCCGGTTAGAAATTCTGTCCGACTTGATGCAGCGCTGACTCCACATGACTGTGACGTGTGCTATCAAAGTACCGCGAGAGCGATGCGAGAGCAGCCGCAGGATTCAGCCAGCGCAGATTCTCAAGAGCGGCTGCACAGGTTCTGATGACGACACAACTCATCCACGATTGGCCGGATTCACTGACAACACCGATGACGTGCGTTTCAAGTTTATTGCGAGGAATTCAGTTCCAGAAATTCTCATATATGGACTTTTAAAACAGTTCATTACGTTTTAATGTCGTCTTCATCTTATAAATCATATTTATTAAATATTGTTTTACTGTATTTACTTTATTGTTAAAAGCCTATAGGGTTTGTGTATGTTTATTTGGCATTATTTTTCATACAAACCTTTTACAGTAGCCTATTCAGCTGCATAACTTATTCAAATGAGCTTTTTTTAATAACTCAAATGTTAATCTTAAAAACATACAATCTAATGTGGTTATAAATGTATGCTCATATACAAATGATGCATAATAGGCTACATCATGTTCCTCCATTTGTTCATATGGTTTCTTCATATTCTCTAGTTTATTTTGCTGTGTTTATACTTCACCTGCATGTGGTTAACAAACTGCTAACAACTTGCTGTATCTTCAACTTAACAACAGGACAACATTCTGTTCACTTTCAAAGAGTTGGTCTAAATCACAAAATAAATCCAACAGAAATGTGCTTTTTTTTGCATATGAAAATAAATGGTGTTTTGTCTCAAATGTTAAAAAGAGCTCAGGTGGAGGGTAATGTAAATCATGTTGCTAAAAAAAAAAACATACCCAGCAGGGAATATAGCCTATATATTTTTTTAAAGGTAACTTTTATCATTTTGCATTAGCAGAAACACCCATGTCAAACTGCTAAAGTATATATCCAATATGTTATCTTGTCCAAAACACCACTTATACACACATCTCAAAAGTGTGTTAATACCATGGTTAATACATAAAGTTACTTAAAATCACTAAATCACGAAAACAATGGAAATCACTGCTAATTAATGTTGAGCCAAAACTGAAGGTTGACTTAAAATGGTAATTGCATTTGTTGCTAACTATTAGTAATAATGAATGCAACAGGTGTTGGCTATGGTCCCATGGTTCCTTAGGATATATAAATAACCTGGATTACCCTGTGTAACACACAACAAAATGGACAACATAACCATTAATGTGTTAGACAGCAAAGGTAATGTTGTCATGCTAACAGTTTCCAAGGACATTGCAGAGAGGATGCAAAATGGTAAGTAAACAGCATAACTGAAATAATTACAAGTCACCAATGATTTGTGCAAGTGTTTTATTTATCATTTATTCCCCCAGATCAAATGTTCCTTTCTTCTGTCATGGAGCAAGTATCAGCTGTTGAAACAAAAGGTATACATTTACTTAATGAACAAGAATATACTGGAATTATTTCTTGGGTGACACTGACCACATCTTCTCTCCAAACAGCTCTCCTCAGTGGCCCAGCTTCTGCTGCAAAGCTCCTCCAACCTCCTATTTCATGTCTCACTAGGTCACCGGTACCCCTAAACCTCAGTTTTGTGAAACCATCATCCAGCCAGTGCCCCACTAGGCCCTCTGTACCACCATCATCCAGCCAGTGCCCCACTTGGCCCCCTGTACCACCATCATCCAGCCAGTGCCCCACTAGGCCCCCTGTGCCACCATCATCCAGCCAGTGCCCCACTAGGCCCCCTGTACCACCATCATCCAGCCAGTGCCCCACTAGGCCCCCTGTACCACCATCATCCAGCCAGTGCCCCACTAGGCCCCCTGTACCACCATCATCCAGCCAGTGCCCCACTAGGCCCCCTGTACAACTTACCTCCACTGTCAAGTACCCACCGCCTGCCACTCTGCAACCTGGTGCAATGTGTGGAAACCCTTCAGAATCCATTCAACCTTCATCCCCCTCCTTCCAGTCAGACAGGCATGAATCTCAAGGTATTGCATCAAATAATATAAGGAAGATTAATGTCAATACTGTGGTTAATTTACATTTTTCTTTGTTTTGTAGTGTTAATCTATTTATCTCCTTATCCCCTCCATTTTACAGAAATAACACATCAAATGACACTATTTCTACTGGACCTTACAAAAACTCATCAGCAACTTTATTTTAGGAACAAAATGGCCTTCTATAAAAAAATGCAAAACTCCTTCTCACAAAAGGGCTACAACTTATCAAGTGAGAAAATTAGAAAAAAACTAGCAAACATGTTAACCACATATAAAAGGGTAAAAGACAGGCGCCGTGCAACTGGGGAGGGGAAGATCACCTGGGAGTACTATACAGTAAGTTGAAGACTGCTTTACTTTGTTTCTGAAATAACATTGTCATGTCTTACAAGAAACATTGGTTATTTTTCATTTTACATTTGAAATTCACCCCCACCAGCTAATGGATGAGTTATTTGGGTCATCGGGAATCGGTACTGCACCACCTGGCACCATCCACTCCACACCTCTGGGTTTGGAAGAGACCTCCTCCAAAAGTAGGCCCACATCATCTTCCCAAGACCAGCCAGCAAGTGCTAGTATAGATGAACAGCCAGGAACCTCTACCATACTAAATACAAACATCACAAACAGGCAAAGACGATCACAACCCTTACAGTTTCTGGAGGCGTATGAAGAGCATGCCGAGAGAAGGACTGCTGTGCTTGAGTCCCTGGTAAGGCCAGATCTGGAGAGATGGCGGCGACTTAAGGAGAGGCGCAGAAGGTCCTTTGAAAAAAAGATGTTGACCAGCTTGGGAACAATTGTTGAGGAGCTAAAGAAAATGGGAAAAAGACAAGAGCAAATTATGCATCTATTACAGAACCCATGAACCTCAATAATGTAAAGGTTTTTTTTTTTTTCTTGATTTGCAGCTTTCCCCAAAATGTTTTTTTGTTTTTGTTCCCAAAGAAACACAATTTCCAATGACAAACTAATCATGTTCAATAAAATATATTTCCTAATTTCAACACAAAATCTGTTTTTTTTTTTTTATCATTTGTTGACTATTTCTGTACATTCAAATCTTTTTTTTTTTTTTTTTGTATGTTTAGTATACATCAGTTAGATTCATCATCAACACCATCTACCACAACAACTTGATCACTGGGCTCTAAACAAAGATTATGCAAAATGCAGCATGCTGAGACTGCTGAACTGATATTAGAAATGCTTCTCATTTGCAGGTAATGGAGCCTCCTAAACTTAGATTTTAGAATGCCAAATGCATGCTCAATGACTACACGAGCTGCATTGAGCTTTCTGTTAAAGTATCTTTGCCTAGCAGACAAGTGGCCATTGTCTCTATAAGGCCTCATAAGTTGAGGCAACAAAGGGTAGGCAGAATCCCCAATTATGTGCATTCCCTGTGGAACAAGGGAATGAGGATCTTCTTCAAGAAGACGACAAACTTCTGTCAAGCGAAATGCTCTGGCATCATGCCAACTCCCAGGGTGACCCACACTGATGTGACAGAAGCGTCGCTGACTGTCACAAAACCCAGTTAAATTTACAGAATAAAACTGTTTCCTATTCATGTATGCTAGGGGATTATCACAGTGGGGTCTCATTATAGGAATGTGACACCCATCCACTGCACATACAGTGTTGGGGAAACCTGCTGCGTCAAACCCTAACTTTGACATCTCCAGCCTTTGACCTCTGGGCCAGGAAATGTGCTGGGCCATGTATGTGTTCACATTAAAACAAAACTCATGGAGATGCTTGGCAAGAGTGGATTTTGACATGTTGAATCTATCTGCCACCCCACGATATGACTCCTGATTCGCCAATGTCCAAAGGCAGGCAAGAACACTGTTTGTGAGTGGAAGTTTGGTCTGTTGTAAATTCATATAAACAGGACCAAGGGTAGTAATGACATCCTGCAAAGGTAGAAAAATAGGTTATCAAGACAACATACTAACACTTGTTTTCAATTAATTGTATATTAACCGATATTAACCAGTACAAACCTCCACTTGTTCTTTGGAGAGCCTGAAATGACCTCTAAATTCTGAGGGACTGTAGAGAGGGACAACATCCTCCACAAAATTGTCTATTTTTGGAACCATTCTATATAAGAACAAAAGGAATTGTACTCATATATATATGTAGCCTAACTGAACACACATGTAGTCAAAATTTTATTATCAGTGTTTTATGTTGAATGGGGATTTTAATGAAATAATTAGTGTATACATAAGTGTTGAAATTGGAGTAACACTCCATTATTCTTTGTAAGAATGAGTAATTTTCTATTTAAACCAAAATAATAATAATTATTATTATTATTATTATTATTAAAAGGCAAGCAACAGTAGCTATTGATTACAAAAACCACCCATTACATTAGTAATACATTGCAAAGACTACAGTACAGTATTGTAAAGACTATCGATACAGTATTTGTATTCAACATATAATTGTCAGATATAGTAACTTGACAAGTAAATTGATAATGTGTCTATAATTTGTTTAAAAAGATACTCCTTACATTTAACCTTTACTCACTTTCGTTGCTCATTGTGCTCAATGTCATGCAATAATAATGGAATTTCTATCGCTTCCAGCTCGTCTGCGATAAAGAAAGCAAACACCACGTGATCTGCCATGACTGACGTAATTGCAGCAAACTACGGCAGCCACAACGTGTCCGGCTTTATATCTCCTTTTGCAGCTCCTCCCCGCCTGCACGCGGCTACTCTCGCCGATCGCTTACATCCAGCCGCAGCCGATGTCGAACACACCTTTTATTTAACACCTGTTTCGTGTAGTCATTTCCTCTGTAACTGTTGCAGCCACTGTCTCTTGAGCGAACATGGACTTCTGGTTGTTGAACCAAAATTGTGAAGGTGTATCTCTCTGCATCAAATACTGTTGAGTATTAACCTACTGCGATCCAGCTTACGCCACGACGCGTTACAATGGCCTTTTCCTACAGTCCATAACTCTGCTGTGGCTGCTGATATGTCATTGCAATATACTCTGCATGCATTGTCTCATTATGCACCTAAAACCATCTGAAACTGCTGTGTCACTTTTGCTTTACCCACAGTGCATGCCAACCAGACCTTTTTTCATTATTCAATGTTTTCGCAATCCACACCAGACATAACAGTCATAGTGAAGACATTCGTAGAATGTGCATGGTAGTGCACAGAAGCCACATTCAGAAACCTTTCAATTACCACAGAAAATACGTTACACACTGCTAAAAAACACCATGTGGCTTTCATGGGATTGAACAAAAACCAGACCTGGGTGGCTTGAAAATCATGTATGATAATTTGTTTGCAAGATCATTATTAACAGAAAATACAATTTGCAAAATTTGTATGGGAAATATTGTTGAAATATGTTTTTAAAACCAGGGCCAGGATATTCATAAAAATGTATCTTTTGTGTTCCACAGGAGAAAGAAAATTATACGATCTGGAACCACAAGAAGGGAAGTAAATTAGAACCATTTTAGTTTCTGACATGAACTTTTAAAACATGAAACACTTTTATATATCTACTTTCCTGTAGGTGAATCCTGATTTATCCAGATAAATTATTTTCAGAACCAAGCAAGATTTTTAAAAAGCGCTCTGTCAGATTCTATCAGCAAGCTGTATTCATGCCATTTATTTCTTGCGGTTGTGTCTTGTGGCACACCATCTGTTTGTACAGTCATACATTAACCAGTATAGTTTGTTAAATACAAATTCCATAGACTGATGTCTATGGAAGCTGCAATAATAATCTTTTAAATTAGGCTATCATTTGTTGAAGTGTTTTATTCATTGCATATACACATTGTGTAGGAAACTATAAAGTTTAGACTATTTTTCTCCGTTCACTAGACATTTTTATGTATTTTGGGAGAAATTTATGAATTTACGTGATGTAATTGATACTGAAATAATCATAAACAGTTCCAATGTTTATTGTGAAAGTTTTTAAAAATTTTTGATTGTCCCATGGTTCTTCTACAACCAACAGTTTAGGTCGACAATTGAAACTAGTAAGAATGTAAAAAATATATATATAATTTTGAGAGAGTTTTCTAAAGGTTCACGGAACAAAAGGTGGCTCTATAGTTGATGAATCGCCCATGAGTAAATAGAGATTTTATAAAATAAACAACAACAAAAAAACATTACAACATGTTATTATCCCACTTTTTTAATGCAAAATTATATCCATTACACTCAACAAATTCTCAAATTATATGTACACTTTACAATATTTTTGCAACATTTCTTTGTTAGAAAAGTATGAAAAGCATAATAGTATACCTCTATGACACATTATACTGCTCTAACGGGAATCATCCTCAAAATACTGGTTAAAAGCTCATTAACAGAATTTATGTACATAAATCTCCACAATATCCCATCATGTACTCCTAGGAATAAACTATACAGGAATAGTACCATGATAAAGCACATTTCATAGACCTTGCACAATAATGTTTGTGGTTATAAGGACCTATAACTCTGAAAAATAAGTCGATCATACCTTTACCATGCAAATGACACACTCTGTAAATGAAGACAAAGCTTTTGGAGTTGTCGATACAGTAAGTACAGTAGACAGGTCTATAAAGAAAAAACAGGGGTGGTGTCAGTGTCGGACATAACAGAAGGCCTCTTGGGAACTTGTTGAAATTTGCTGTTGTCGGCCAGTCCTAGGCTACAGGACATGCGCTGAAGCAGGCTCAAGAGATCCTTCCGGAAGCGAACCCCAATAAAGACGTACAGAAAAGGATTCAGGCAACAATGTGTGTAGGCAAGACATTTCACAATTTGCCCAGCCATATCTAAGCTTTGCACGACTTCACAGTCCGTTATTGTGGCATTGTTGGCTTGGCCTGCTTCTATAATCAGATATCCATTTAACGGCAACTGTGAGAGAACAAAAGCAGCCACAACTGCAAAGATGACCCTCAGAGCTTTGTGTTTTTCAAAGCTTCGAGCCAGCATGAGTTTACGAATAATGACTGAGTAACATAAAACAATGACCAGCAACGGGAGTAGGAAGCCAACACAGATCTGTAAAGCCAACACTAAGACTTTAGTATGGTTGTTGTCTGTGATCGAGTATACCATGACGCAGGAGCTGAGCTGGGGGCTTATATTTTTCACTTTGGCGAAGAGAAATTCCGGTAGAGCTAAGAGGCAAGAGGCGAGCCACACAAACACACAGGTTATCTTACTATACAGCATGCGTTTCATTTTGTAGTTGTGCGCTTCGGTTACGTGGACGATGGCGATGTAACGGTCCACGCTAATGCAAGTGAGTAAGAGCATGCTGGCAAAGAAGTTAATCTTGTAGACAGCAGAAACTCCTTTGCAAATGGCCTTGCTGAACACCCAGCCTTGAGCAGCATTTGTTGCCCAGAAGGGCAATGTGCCAAGGAAGAGAAGATCAGCCACTGCCAGGTTCAGCAGGTAGACGTCGGTCATGGTTTTGAGCCGGTTTCTCACAGTGGTGAAGATACAGACGACCAGTAGGTTGCCCAAAGCCCCCACAACAAAGATGATCCAGTAGAGAGGGGGTTCGAAGGTCTTACTGAACTGTCGCACTAATTCTTTTTTACATAATCCACCCAGGTCTGATTCGTAGTCATCAGTATCAGTTGTCTGAAATAAAAAAAAGGATATATTCAGGGACTTCGAATTCTGTGCACTGTCCATTTCATTTGATTAACAGATTTACTTAAAAACAAAACATACCAAATCATCTAAAGGAATGTTCTTTCCTCTGTGGAGCACAAAAGGAGAAGTTTTGAGGGACATACTGGCCTTTGTTTTTCCACGTAATGAATTTGAATTTTGCAATGTATTCTGAAAGTCTTTCGCACAAGTCTTCTAAAGAAATTCATGTGACAAATAAAAATGTAAGCTTATTCACTTACATTCTTCCCTTACCGTATTTTATTTTCACTTTCACTAATATTAAACTGTGTCACAATTGGTCATGTGCCATTGACATCACAACATAATTTTGTGTTTTGTCTTAAGGCACATATTGTTATGAATGCTAACAGTGGAGAAAAAATATTAAAATGAATATAACAAAATGTCGGTCTGTTCAACAGTTATATTGCTTTGGTTGGGCTTCAAAATACGTGGAATATTATATGAAAGAGTCATGTGAGCGACTTTTTTTGCATTTATCATAATTTTAGAGCTCAACAGCCTTCAGTCATTTTCATTATATGGTAAAGAGTGGAATGTACATTCCTCAAAATATCTTCTTTCATGTTCCACAGAAGAAAGAAAGTCATATGGGATGGAAACGACGTGAGGGTGAGTAAAATATTTTTGGGTTTAATATTCCTTTAAATTCTCTTTTCTTCTAAATCCTCTCAGAATGCTGACTATGAAGCTTAAAAATTTGTTTCCCACTGTCTTTTCAGACGGATCTTCCACTCAACTGACAGCCACTTCCTGTCTACAGTGGTACAACAGTCTCTCACCATTTTGCAGCTGTAATCCAGTTGATCAGTAAAGCGTGAATCAGTGTGACATCACGCCCCTGCAAACTTTGACAATCTAAATTTACGAAACATGTTCCGCAGCTCAGATCAGGTGCAGGTGTCTCTATTGGAGAAACCACACAAGTACACCGCATCCACATCCTCTTTCAACCCATTTCTGAAGCGTGCACAAACAGATAGAGCATCACCCACCCTGGGGGTCGACATAAACACAGCCCCTTCGGAGCATGTCAAACACTAGATTCTTTCCATCCTGACATACATACAGATAACAGATAAAGGATATGTGAAGCACACCATGGAAAATCTTTTCATTGTGTTGTTTAAAAACTGCACAATGTGGTAACAGCCAAATCTGTCTGTATGATCTCAATCCAAAAAGGTGCATCAGATAATAAGGGACAAAGATATGGATTAGTATAAGTAGTTTCACTTGACTGACACATCAAATGTCCAAAAAAGCATGCAGCACTAAAAGAAACAGAGCTTAACCTCTGCTTACTGATAACATTTGTTGAGGGTAGCATTTAAATTTTGACTTGAAGAGTTGCGTTATGACAAAATAGCTTGATGCCATTTTAGAACTTTAAAGTTTAAAAGTGTCACTGATGCAAAATTTTACTAGATATGTCCTCAAACTTTTTTACCCAAATACGCAAAATAGAAGACTTTTACGCCAGAATTTGACCAAAAAAATTAATAATAATACTTATATTTACTGAGTGTAAAAATAGTATTATATATATAGATTATATATATATAATAATACTCACCAAGTCTGTCAAATCTGTGAAATTAAACACATCAAATCCATCTATTGAGAGACAAAACATGTGATTAGAAAATATATAGAAGAGTGAAACAGTCTCTTCAGCAATAAATGAATGAATGAATGAACAAACAAAGTGTTCACTCAGGCAATACACACAGTATTTTCAAATCACATTGATTCAATGATTTAAATGCATCACATATAAGACCAAAGCAGCTAACAGTTTATAAAATGTCTCACATAATGGCCTAATATGCCAATATTCCTAAAGTCTTCAAACAATGTGTTATACACAATCATATTAAATAAATTTAAAAAATCATGATTTTTGATTCTTACAGTCTGAGGTTGTAGAGACATCCATGTTCTGTCACCCAGGAGAATCACAACAGATAACCAAGAGTATTGCAATGGTTCAGTTATGAATAACCTTCCCCTGCTGTCTTTAACTTGTTTATAGAACCACAAAGTCACGTGTCAGGGGATAGAAATGTCAGCTCCTTCCGAGGCTCCAGACGTCGGTGTCATATGACAGTTCTGCAAAAAAAAAAAAAAGAATTTTGGTGAAAAACAGATATGTTGCCTTCTGCTTGGAACTGTTGCATGATTGCATCCATCCTTTGTCATTTGACTGAAGTTGCTTTATGGAGATGTGAGTTGTTATTGCATACCCCCATGACTCAAGATGAAACCCAAGATGAAAACCTTCTGACTTGGGGTTGCTTTCACCATGCACTATAAGAAAAAGTTCATGAAGTGTTTATTAGACAGAAGTGTTCATTAGTGTAGATTATTAATTATTTAAATACATGTCTTGACTCAACTTAAATTGTCAAGACTAAAAATCTGCTTTCATTATCATTCAGATTAAATGTGGAGCAAATACTGTTTTCTACCATCGACATGATACATGATACCGTTGACATGATATATGGCATTTATATACCTTAAGACTTACACATGAGACACATGGTACATGAAACACAACAACAATTGGGTAAACAAAAGGGTAACTGATCTCTTAAAAAGAGGAACAAGCGCATCACAAGACAATACATTACTAAATGTGACAACAAAATCAATGAAAATGATGTAAATAAACCAGGCAAACAGTTGTAACCATAGTAATTAATAATGCACGGATTAAAACACTAACACATTTTTGTAGGCCTATTTGAACAAACAAATGCAATAAGTCAACTCACCTATTATGCTTGTTTTTTCAATATAATTGAATATAGGAATATTAGAACAACTAGGGCTTTGAGAGGAGGAAGAGAAACCAACAGAATAAAAACAACAAGAGGAAAGTGAAACAAAAAATGTTAGATTTCACATTCATGTAATGTACAAGAATTCCCCTCATTGGGTGTTTTGATTTAACTTTCTCTAGAACTAAACATACCTCTGAGAACCGAATACCCGTTAACTGTTACGTGAACAGTAATAAACTGTGACATGAAGATTAAATGTCCAGTGTTGGTCATGTCATTGATTGCACTTTATATCATTGTCTGTCTGAATATTCGATTCAGATTATGGCAATATATGGCTATATTTATAGTGAGTGGAAAAGTTTTGCGAAGTAACGTAAAAGCATTGAAATATAAGGGACCCTTTTCACTGACTGTGATGACGCGTTTTAACGGAATGCGTCATCATAACGAAAGTTTTTCATATTTAAATGTATGTACATTTATAATGCTATATTTTGTATTATATTACCTTTGCATGAAATTACATTATCATACATTAATCAATACATTATCAAACTCTCTCTATATTTTTCCTATTTTTGAAAGTTGTGAAAACACTATTGTGGAGTTTTTCTTTTGCAATTTGAGCAAATAGGAACACAAAAAAAAACCTGGAAATGTGAAATGGTTTTTCCTCCCCTCTAATTTCTTTCCCATCACAATATCCCTTTAGGGGCTCTAATGTATAAAACATTTATAAAACAGCAAAAATGTTAAATCCATGTAAAAAAAAAAAAAAAAAAAATTATATATATATATATATATATATATATATATATATATATATATATATATATATATATAAAATCAGACCATTATTTTTATCAATAGAAATGATATAGTAGTATAATTAATAGACTGGAGTACATTTTTAACATATGAAACCCATGTGATAACCTGCCCCTTGACATTCATAGAAATGCACTAAGGAGTTTGAAAACCAAGTGTTTGAAACCATCATATAAAATCACAAAAGGGTAATAGGACTTTTACTCAGAACCTTATAGTTACATAGATCATTTCTTTATGTGACAACTAGCCTGAGTTGCCCCTTTACAACTATTTATAACACCACTATATAATAATCAATCAGATACAACAGATTTGGAAAATACAATTTGGAGTTAAGGCCTTAGGCCAGGAGTTTTCAAACCTATCCCGGAGCACCCCCAGCACTGGGTGCATCTCATTTCTTATTTGTGCATCCTCGTTTCCTGTTTTACAATAAAGTGGCACATGGTTCCCTACTATGTTGACCCTACATTACAGTTAGATGAGGGAGACATACAACGTGCATTCCTGGGTGCTCCAGAACAGGTTTGAAAACCCTTAGGCCATGTTCACTTCCACTTTCTCTTGTTCTTCTCTGGACTTTTGATTTCCTTCTTAGTTCCTTCTGTATGTTTCCTCTCATGAGGCACAGCACTTTTGAAAACCAGATTAAACAGATCTTTATTCAATTCAACTCAGGATTAAATGGTCACTGGTGTTGATGATGATTGCAGATATGCTGTAAGAACATTGCAACAATTATTAACTATTTAAACCTGTTAAACCCGTTAAAAATTACTTTTGCTGGTGTAACCTAATGTTGTCACCTTTTGTTTCACAATGTGTACATTCAATTTGTGGGGAAAAATGTCCTTAGATAACAAATGTACAAATGCAGTCTTGTGCTCTAACTTTTCTCAAGAAACAGTGCCAAGTTTGTTGAGGGGAAAATTGCCCATATGCACAGGGGTTTCAGCACTAAAACCTGATTTGAAAGTTTCACTAATCAGGTAAAAAGCGTTGTTTTTTCTGCGAAGGAACCCAACATAGTATTAAGAAGGTGAAGTGTCGTGCCCACAGGCTTGTCGTTTTTCTTTCTCAGTTTAGACCACAGTGACTCAGAATGAAACAGCCATGTCCGGGACCGGGCAGTGAAGAGTCTGGGAAAGTGTTCTCACAGGATGTGACATGTTCAAAGCTAATACAAGTGTGCATAAGCCAAAATAAATCACCTGTGATTAGCAGAAAGAATAGATTCAAAGCATTAAAAACAGACGCACACAAGAAAACTCATCTGGAGTTTTACATCACCATCAATGACACGTTCGGTGACAGTGTGCTGCATTACAAGTGGGATTGAAATGGTGACTACAAAGAAATCTCTAATGTTAATTTTGGTCATGGCTTGTCTTGAAAAATTAAGACAATTTGACAGTCGTCGTACGTAACGTCACACTGTAGGACTGTAAGTCAAGTCTTCTGAGAGGTCAAATTTGATCGCAACGGTCATTAACAGGCTTTCTTTGAACATGTTTAAAAATGTTTAAAAACTTTAGATTTTAGCCTAGGATCAGAGGAATCTTTTGGGATTTGCAAAATTGGTCTCAGACGGCCAAATCTTGGCAAAAATCGTACAGTGTTTACCTGTCAGAGGTTAGAGAGATTTAGAGTTAGGGACTGTTTCTGTGAGAAAACTACTTGTGAAACAATTCTGTAGTCGTTACACCACATTTTATTCACTGTAGTTAAACTGAAAGCTCCGTCGCATGGCATGCATGCACTGACTCATCTAAATACTAGATCTGGTATGAGATCGAGACCTGTTCTGCACAGGGCATAACCACAAACGGACTGAAGTAAAACAACAATGGCCTCCAACAACCGTTTTAAGACCTGAGCAATGAAAAAACTAGTAGTATTCTCCTACTCCTAGTGCAGATGAAGTAGCTGTGACCTGAAAAGACCTGGAAGACAGATCAAGTTTGGCAAGTAACCAAGCTGTTTTTGTTTTGTTTTTGTCTTATTTTAACATTTGCTTTATAATGTATTTCACAAACCTGGGCTCATTGGAAAAACTGTGACTGGCGACATTTTGGCAAAATTATTGTGTATTACTGTGCTTCTTGCACATTTCGCAACACATTCAAAGCTAGTGAGTGGCAATTTTTATTTATGAATCTGGCCATGTTTTAATATGTTGGTTGTTTATGCACGTGGTAGTTCAGAAATTAAATGTCCAGTGAGTGGCGCTGAGAAATTAATGCTCTATTGCTTTGAAAATAACGTACACTAAATCACCTACATAAAAACACATTGGCAGAAGCAACCATGGCATTCTAGCTTAATTCTTTAAGTCTTTGAGCTCTTTTATCTAACCTTGTGAGTGTGTGCTTGGTACCCAACCAAAGGGATTTAGCTCCACAATTTAGAAAATGTACTTAGTTCGATCAAGTTCTATAGGAGAGATAATAATAATAATAACAATAATAATAATAATAATAATAATAATAATAATAATAATAATAATAATAAATACTCCCTGCTGGCCAAACTAAATAAAATTGTACCACACTATACACCAAAACACTTTCTAATCGCACTAGTCATGAAAGTGTCCCCAAGCACAAGAGCTCACTGTGAAGCCACTGCATCTAAAACTGAGTTGTTTTTGGTGACTCAAAAATCCCCTAGAGTTCTAGTGGTCTTTTGGCATAATACAGAGAACTGAGTACACGAATTTTGATAATGGTCAGAATTCGTGAGCACTTCAAAAATTACCCTTAAAAATTACCCTATTATTTTTTATTATTGTTTTTTTTTCTGGAATTTGCCTACTTCAAAATCTAGTGTCACTAAGGAAATAAAATTGAGAAGCACAGCAGCAATAAACCACTTCCCGTTTCTTGTGTGCAATCTGTGCTGAGATTTGTTTCTCAAATTGATGTATTGATGATAAGGCATATGCTCGGAAGTTTTTTTTGGTATTGAGTAATACCATTAGTGTGTTTAGTTTGAAACAAATGAAAAGGTTAAGACGCCAAATTAGCTTTCTCGTATGTGTATGTCTCTATTTAGAAGTTTCAATGCCTTAACAGCATCACGCAGCATTAAAGGGGCATTCAGCAACTATTTCAACTTAATAAAACCGTTTAGAAATCATTTGGATGGTTTAATAACCTGTTCTGGTGAGAATGTTGACTTTCCCCGCTCCCCCCCAGCATTCCTAGGCGGAAAACCAACCTTGCAACATGGGGACTAACGTCCCGGTAAGTTGGAAATAGGAAGTCTCGTGAGAAGCAAGAACGAGCGAGAAACACAAACTGCTTTACGGCAATTCGACATAAACAAACTGCATATTGATCATTTTGATAAAAGCTATATCTGATTTACATGTTAATGACTGAACTCAAATGAAATTAGTTTGATTAATAGTAAAATGAGTAAGTCATCTCCAGTGTGCAGTAGAGTTATTTAGGCCTTTTACTTGACTTTCTGAGACCTCTAAAATTGGTTACAGCTTTACAAAGAACAGTCTCTGTTTAAGGCTGGCCCACACTAAAATATTTGTAAAAATCTTATCAGATTTTCAAAATCTGAGAGACCAGGAACATGACGATAAAAAAAATTATAGATTTAACAGCTTTGTTCCTATAGTGTGTGGTGTTCTGTCTTGGTCGCATCACGACACTCACAATAGGAATTCAAACTAATAGATTCCTTTCACAAACTCGCAAAATCTCTTGTGGTCAAACATGACTTTAAAGTAAACAAACATGACAGACAGGCAAGAAGAAATGGCAATAATAGAGTTTGGACTGTTTTTTACAGAAAATTTGAGAGCCACTAACATCAGTCGATTCATCCTGCTACAAGGAAAATGTCCCGCTGGATCAGATTTTTTCCCAAACCACACTTTCAACATTGAAGATCACCTATTCACCTTAATTGTATTGTTTTATAGGGGAGCCTTTGCCATTTCTTTCGCTGCTTGTGGGCCTTGCATGGTGTTGACAAATGGCTTTGCATGCTGGTAAGATCACAGTCCTAAGCGAGCGATGTGTGGAGTTTTTTTGACTTGGCTACTATTTCAACCACAAGATAGGAAGCTTTCAGTGCTTTCTCGGACTCTTTTAGCACAATTCATCATGACCCAGGTTGGGAAACACTGACATAGAGTTTGAGCGAAGAAGACGCACAGATGCAGTCTAAGCACTCTTGTAAAAATGATAATTTGGCTGACATGGGACAATTTACCCGGTCATCATTTTGTGCTGCACACCAGTTCATAAACTCTCTCCATTTATGAGCATATAAACACCTAGAAAAGGAGTCCATTCCTGTGCACAGTACTCAATGTGATGAGTTTTGTGATTGGCAGGCTCTACTGACCGACCATAATTCAATTCAATTCAATTCAATTCAAATTTATTTGTATAGCGCTTTTCACAATACACATTGTCTCAAAGCAGCTTTACAGAAAGTGCATTTCGGAAATGTACATAGAAAAATACAGTTAGTTAATCATGTATTAATTTATGGCATAACATATCGCCGGCTTTGAGTCGTCTCTTCACAGGCGTCGAGTCGTCTCTTCACAGGCGTTGGGGCATCTAAAGTCTCCGTGAGAGGCTGGATACAAACTGGAGCTGACGAACGCTATTTACCTCGGGACTAGCGTCCCGAGATAACAGCAGAAAGGCAGATGGGAAATAATTAGCATAGCTGATGTTCATAATGTTAATGCATTCGAACTGATTCAGCAGTAGTATTAAAGGTTAAGCATTAAGTGAATGCTTGGTTAAAGAGATGCGTCTTTAATCTAGTTTTAAACTGGGACAGCGAGTCTGAGTCTCGGACAATATCAGGAAGGCTATTCCAGAGTTTAGGAGCTAAATGCGAGAACGCCCTCCCTCCTTTAGTGGACTTAGATATCCTAGGAATGACCAGAAGCCTCGAATTTAGTGATCTTAAAGAGCGCGATGGATTGTATGGCGATAGAAGGTCTGTTAAATACACAGGAGCTAAACCATTTAGGGCTTTATAGGTCAGTAGGAATACTTTGTAATTGATACGTAACTTAATAGGTAACCAGTGTAGAGATGATAAAATAGGTGTTATATGATCATATGTAAGAACTCTAGCGGCTGCATTTTGCACTAACTGTAGCTTGTTTATTGAGGATGCAGGACAACCAGCTAATAAAGCATTACAGTAATCTATTCTCGATGTCATGAATGCATGAACTAGCTTTTATGCATCAGAAACAGATAGCATGTTACGTAGCTTAGCAATGTTTCTAAGGTGGAAAAAGGCTGTTCTTGTAATATATGAAATATGATTTTCGAAAGTCAAGTTGCGGTCTAGTATAACACCCAGGTCTTTTACTGTAGTGGATAAAGTAACAGGACATCCTTCTAAATTAAAGTTGTATTGTAAGGGATTTTGTGGGTAGTTTTTTGGACCAATAAGTAGTACCTCCGTTTTATCTGAATTTAGTAGCAGGAAATTACACGTCATCCAGCATTTTATATCATTTAGACACTCTGTCAATTTAGATAAGTTAGTGTTTTCATCTGGTCGTGATGAGATATATAATTGAGTGTCATCAGCATAACAGTGGAAATTAATTCCATGTTTTCTTATAATATTACCAAGTGGCAGCATGTATATTGAGAATAGCAGAGGGCCTAACACCGATCCTTGCGGCACTCCATAAATGGAAGATTTGAGATGGGTCTGTAATTTGCTAAGTTATTTGGATCTAATTGCGGTTTCTTAAGGAGAGGTTGTATTACTGCCAGCTTGAATATTTTTGGAACATGACCTTAAGATAAAGACGAGTTAATAATAGTAAGAAGAGGCTCTTCCACTACAGGTAACACTTCTTTCAGTAGTTTAGTGGGTATTGGATCTAATAAACATGTTGTTGGTTTAGATGCAATGATAAGTTTATTTAGCTCTTCCTGTCCTATAGTTGTAAAGCGGTGTAGTTGTTCTAGAGGGGCCATAATTGAGGCTGAATCATAAGACATCATAGAGGAATGTATATTTACAATTGTGTTTCGGATGCTTTCTATTTTCTCATTGAAGTAATTCATAAAATCATTACTACTATATTGTAACGGAATATTTTGCTCTGGTGATGTTTGTTTATTTGTTAGTCTAGCCACGGTGTTGAATAAAAACCTTGGATTATTTTGGTTATTTTCTATTAGTTTGCGGAGATGCTCAGCCCTGGCTGCTTTTAGAGCCTTTTTATAACGTGACATACTGTCTTTCCACGCGATTCTAAAGACCTCTAAATTAGTTTGTTTCCATTTACGCTCTAAGTTACGAGTTTCTCTCTTGATTGCATGCGTAGCACTGTTGTACCATGGTGCTTTAGTTTTCTCTCTAACCTTTTTTAGTCTAATTGGTGCAACAATATCTAGTGTACTAGAGAACATGGTGCTCAAACTGCTAGTCATTTCCTCTAGTTCATCTGTTTGTTTGGGTGCACTGCGCAGCTGAGATAGATCAGGTAAGCTATTTGAGAATCTATCTATAGTGGTTGGAAGGATTGTTCTGCCTGGTAGATAACGTGGCGCAACTTGACAAATTTCAGCAGTACGTATTACGCAAGATACCATGTAATGATCAGTGAGATCATCACTTTGCGGTATAATATTTATATCAGTTGGATTGGTTCCATATGATAAAATTAAATCTAGTGTATGATTTAGACGATGAGTGGGACCACTGACGTTTTGCGTGACCCCAAAGGAGTTTAATAAATCTGTAAACGCAGTCCCTAACGCATCATTTGTATTATCTACGTGTATGTTAAAGTCTCCAACAATTATTGCTTTATCGACATTGACCAATAGATCTGAGAGAAAGTATGCAAACTCTTTTAGGAAGTCAGCATAGGGCCCTGGAGGTCTATATAGGGTAGCCAAGGCTAGAGATAATATGGATTTGTTTCTTAAATCTAAGAGCGTAACATTTAGCACAAGTACTTCAAACGAATTAAACCTGTGACCTGTTTTCTGAGTAACATTAAGAATATCTCTATAGATTGTTGCAACACCGCCACCACGACCGATCAGACGGGGCTCATGCTTATAACAGTATCCTGGTGGAGTAGACTCATTTAGACCGAAATAATCATTTGGTTTAAGCCAGGTTTCAGTAAGGCAAAGTACATCGAAACTATTATCTGTGACCATTTCATTTACAATAACCGCCTTAGGTGTGAGCGTTCTAATGTTTAGAAGACCTAGCTTTAGAAATTGTTTTTGTTCACTGATATTTAGATTTTCTGGTTTAATTACAATAAGATTTTTGCTAGATCCTACACTAGATTTATTGTTTGGCCTCACTAAGCGAGGAATAGACACAGTTTCTATATAATTTTCTACACTACTTATATCAATTAAGTTGGGACAGCAAAGACTGTGATTTGGACTTTGACTTACTAGTCATATGGTGTGTAATGTCTCGGAGATGTTGTCCGACAGAACAGCCGCTCCGATTCTGCTGGGGTGCAGGCCATCAGCGCGGTAGAGCCTAGGTCGCTCCCAGAACAGATTCCAATTATTTACAAAGAGCAGTTTCTGTTCATTACACCATGACATTAACCATTCATTTAGAGCAAATAATCTACTGAACCTTACTTGTCCTAGTCGGTACGTGGGAAGCGGTCCAGACACGATGATCGTTGCTTCAGGCGATGTGCTGCGAACCGTCTCGATCAGGCTTCTGTAGTCCTTCTTCAGAACCTCCGTCTGCCGCAGCCTGATGTCGTTCGTCCCCACGTGTAGCACCACAGCTCCGACGTGCTCGTCACCGTTCAGGATCTCGGGAATCTGTGCAGCGACATCAAGAACACGAGCACCAGGAAAGCAGTGAGTGCGCACCTTACGCTTACCTGAGGTAGCACGGACATGACGAACCATGGAAGTGCCGATGATCACGGCGGCGTCACGTTCCGGCTCGCGAAGAGGGGAGAAGCGGTTCCGGGTGGAGATCTCGAAGACCGGGAGGGGCGGGGAAGTCCTTGGTCTGGTCCTGGCTCGTGTCTTCCGCTGTGGGATCACCCAGGGTCCATGGTGTTGCCTCGGTGCTGGAGTGAATGAAGGCAGAGATGATCGCGTCCTCCTGGGCAGAGAAACGCACGGAGTAGACGAAGTCGGAGTCAAAAAGTTACTAACCACTGACTTGTGAGCATCGGCGCGTGATGTTTCAAGCGCTGAACGCCGATCTCGCAGCTCGGCTTGCTTCACCAGCAGAACACGGATCTGCTTCTCCACCGACTCCAGCTCCAATCGTACCGAAAACAGCTCGAATGTGTCCTCACCTGCACTCAGAGGTAACGTTAGACACACATCCGATATGTTCGCCATTATAACAGATGAACAGTAAATTAGTAGTGATACTACCAATATCACTACTAATTTAGGACTGAAATGATGGATATAACCCATATCCTTTCAGTGAAACGGGTGTAAAATGAGAGGGTCGATAGGCGCGAGGCCACGCGTGAAATGCTAGCGGGCTAAAGGCTAGTAGCCGAGATTCGGAAAGTTGGATCTAAGTAGCGATATCAAAGCAATCCGATTGTTTTTTTATAAGGAATAGTGTCGAGGATAAGTTCACATGATATAAAAATAGAAAGTGCTTGTTTATAAATGAGTGGTAAAGAAGAAAATCAGGGATTAATGAATCAATTCGACGGAGCTCCAAACACAAACACAGATCGCACACGCATACATGTAAGTTCCACAGCTCTGGGCTGGGCTACCATATTAAGCCTGCGCTTGGGAACATGCACGGTTAAGATACAAGGAAGATATTGATTGGCACATAGAAGGGAGAGTTTCTCTGGCTTTTTTAGGCACGATAAGTGTATGCCACCTTGCCGATTAATAAACGCCACTCCACCAGCGCTGTGCTGGCAATTTTCTAAGAACATGGCAGTGATGCACTTGGGGAGGAAGTATGCCAAATGTACTCTCAGTTCCAGGCAGTTTATGTCACACTTTTTTCTGTATCCATCCAGGCACAAAAAGCCGATATGTCTAGCCCGTGCTCAACGCCTCCGTTGCAACAGCATCCTCCTGACAACTTGTCCCATCATTATCACTGAACTGTACAGTGTCTCACCATACCAGGGGGCTAGAGCACACATTTAGTTACTTCTTGACATGTGTCTGACACACAATTTTCCTGTTTACATAATAATGCATGTGTTTGTTTACCTATGTGAAAGCATGATGGCTATTATGTTTCTGATGGGTCACGTGTGTTTTGTATTGTGAAGGGTAATTCTGTAAAATAGTGATCCAGACTTTACAATGGCACACAGAGGTGAAAACTGGCCTTTCTGAACACCATGATATAAAACCACACACTGAAGCTCAAGCCTTTAAAGTGTTTTTGGCATGGTTAAAAAGAGTACTAAGTGGTAAGCCCCTTGTTGTTTTTAGTGAATGTTTATAGTGAAACTCTCAAAGCCACAGTCTGCTGTCAAGTAACCCAGCTCTCCTGATTTATAATATGAGTGCATGTGGGTTTTCATGGCTCTGTATGAATGTATTTGTATGAGCAGTGGTGTGTATTAGTCTGTATTAGTTCAAAGGCCTTAAACTGAAGCCAAAAAATCTATTTATTAGCTTCAAATTGGAGATAGGGGCTAGATTACTAAATATGGCACATTAGCGTGAGAACATTTTGCATTTTAGACAGTTGGCACAAACTATAGAATTGTCATGGGTGCGATACTACCAGAAATTACAGTTACAGTATAGCATCAAATTTACTGTCACGGGGTTGAAGGGCTTAGTAATGATAAATAACTATCGTTACCTTTTGACTTTGGTCCACTCGACATTGTGTCAGTAGCTGATGCTTTAGGGAAACTTCTTTGTCCGAGAAATACTGAAGCCCTATTGAGTTGCACCAATCCGCACGATTGGCTAATGATGTTCAAGCACACAAATTGACCTATCGGTAAGCTCCTCCCCTCAAACGCAGATGAGCCAATGGCAGTTGAGTAATCGTTGCATGGTGACCAGAACTCGGACATATTTAGGTTTCAGCGCCTAGAGAAACATTGGAAGATCCGAAGCCCTGGTAAAACAATGTGCCTGTGGTACTTGTAACACTGATTCCAGCTATCCTGAGAGGATGGGCAATGGAATTTATTTTATTCCATTTCCTAAACCCAAACAAGACAGAGCAAAATGTCTGTTTTGGATTCTGCTTTGGATTAAGCTGTGTATTAATCCAATGATGTGGGCGCAGTAACCTGGTTCTCTAAGGATTCAACCCCAGTCCCAATGAAGATGAAAACGTTCATTTTCTGGTTGTTTTAATCTTATAAGTTACAATTAAATTTAGTGAGCCCATGCTAACGTACAACCTAAATAGCTAACTGTTCTCACGTCATTTACAGACTGGTCTATGATCGTGATGACAGTAACATGAGGCTTCTCCCGCTTGCATTGTGATCAGTAAACCCTCGCTTCCAAATAAATCTGGTTACCCACCATATTTATTTTAAAATCTTTTATATATCCTCCATGGCATAGTTAGGTGCCACATGAATGCTCCTTGACGAGAGGTGGTCTTTCTGTGTCCAACATTTATCAAAAACATCTTGGAACAAGGTTTTCACACTGACAGCTGTCATCGAATGACAGTTAGCAACTCCATTTGTTTATCCGAGTTCGCAACAGTAACTAAGGGGGGCGGGACTTACGATAGGTCAATTGGAGGCGGGCCTTCGCGCTATAAGGCCAATTCACACTGCACCAACCGAAGGCAATGGACACTTCGTCAGGTTTTGTCGGATCAGTGCGTAACCCGTCAGTGTCTGTTGGCGTCTGTTGGAGCTTGTTCTCACATATTGAATATGCTGAAGTGGATTTAGAATGTCTGATAAGTGATGTGCTGTAATCTGGTGAATGTCGGCATTGTTCTGTGTCTATCGGTGCAGTGTGAATTGGCCTTTATAAGGAGGCGCTGAATAGTCATTGCCTCAGAATCTTTCTCCTTCAGACAGCTGAACTGTCTTTACGAAGCCATCTACAGCTTGCTTTTGATATACGCTTGCCAGTGGACAGTGGACGGATTGTTTCTCCCCTGCAGCTTTCCAGTGAGTATGACAATTTTTCTTTCAGTGATATTATCTCAGAAGCAGTGCTGCATGAGTTTGTTTTTCAACCAGATGTGAACCTTAAGGACTCAGGTTATGAGGTCACGCCAACTAAGTGACCGCATTCCTCTCACCGAATTCTTCAAGAAACAAACATGGCTTCAAATGGAGCTGCGAGTGGAGATAAGAGCAAGGGGTTCACATGCCGGCACAGGTCCAGGATGCCCCCGGGTTTTCATCTTAAAAATGTATCTAAATTAAAACATATGCTTTCAATGAAAGATGCAGAACAATTAGTTCATGCGTTCATGACATTAAGGCTAGATTATTGTAATGCTATTATGGGTGGTTGCCCTGCACGCTTAATAAACAAACTACAGCTGGTCCAAAACGCAGCAGCTAGAGTTCTTACCAGAACCAGGAAGTATGACCATATTAGCGCGGTTCTGTCAACACTGAATTAGCTCCCTATTAAACATCATCTAAATTTTAAAATATTGCTGATTACTTACAAAGCACTAAATGGTTTAGCTCCCCAGTACTTGAGCAAGCTCTTAACGGACTATAGTCCTTCACGTCTATTGCGATCTCAAAATTCCGGCAAGTTGATTAGAATATCAAATCGGGCCTAGAATATCAAAATCGACTGCTGGCGGTAGATCCTTTTCCTATTTAGCACCAAAACTTTGGAACAATCTTCCTAACATTGTCCGGGAAGCAGACACACTCTGTCAGTTCAAATCTAGACTAAAATCACATCTCTTTGGCCTAGCATACACAACACTTTATAGACTTCAATGTTCAATTTAGGCTGTATAGTTTAAATCAGCCGGAACCGGGAACACTTCCCATAAATTCTGATGTACTTGGTACATCATAAGAAGGATGGCGTCTACGCTATTATTAGTCTCTCTGTTTATCCCGAGGTTTACCAAAGATCGCCGGATCCAGGCCGTATCCAGATCTGATAAAGGACCAGTGCTTGGACACGATGACAATGCAGTCCTGTGTCAACTAGTCTCTCCCTTGTGAAGGCCTCCTTCTCTTTACCTCTGAACAGATAAAACGTTGTTGGGATAATTCTGGTTCGCGTGGCAACGCAGACGCCACAAAAAAATCTGTATTATAATTTTTAAGCCAGACAAGTAGTTAGTTTAGGGTTGATTTGTGAAGGACTACATGCCTGTGCACATATATATTCAAACGCGCCTACTCATTGACTGAAAACGTGATGCACGTGTGTGCCGTCTGCGTTTTCGTTTTTGAGGTTTGTGCAGAGATAACGGATAATCGTTTGCACCTTCAAACCTATTTCAGGGAGTGCGTTCTCGAGACACCAGGCACTGTTTTATGCGGATGGGCGGCCGGATGCGTGTTAAGGGTTTTTCTGTTAGAACGTTGTGGGGTAGCGGCCCCTAAGTTAATGATCTTCGCAACGGAAGTGAATCAATCAAAACTAACTTTAGCTGGACAATAACTTTATCCTAGAGCTGTGGTAAAACCTAAACAATCTGATATGGTTATTTCTATTATCACTGTAAAGCTGCTTTGAAACAATCCATACTGTTAAAAGCGCTTTATAAATGAAGGTGACTTGACTTGTTTCTCTATGATAAAGCACCGACTGTACCGCTGCTTTCATAAGGTTGCGTGGTGTTGCTTACACTAACCACTATATACGTCTATAGCGCTGTTGATTGCCTTGCTATAATAAAACACTGGCTATGCCACTGTTTTCACAAGGTTGTGTAGTTCTGCTTGCACTAACCATAGACTGTAAAAATAGATGGACAACACACCTTCACTCTCTTCCAATGTTGAAAAGTGAATCTGCCAATGTCCCAATATGGCACTAACATCTTGGAGCCCTAGTCTGCGTAGTAGTGAACTCGGAGCCCAAGTCTGTGCAATAGTGAACTCGAAGTGGAGCCGCGGTATCAAGGCACACTCCCGCAGAATCGGTTAGTACTGCAGAACAGTCAAGTTATGGAAATGTAGAAATTAAAGTTAAAGCTTATATATCCTCCAAAATATCCCCAAAAAAAGTATTTTTGGTGCCTTAGCGACTACTTCGCTTAGAGAAGCTGTCAATCTAAGCGGTCAATCATGACATCCCACTCACGTTTTTTTATAGCATCAAATAACTAACTAAAACCAAACTTTTTTTTTTTTTTTTTTTTAACGAACACTTGAAACAGCTTTGGAAAAAAATGTTTATGACCTATATTGCATCCAGCCACCTGGGGGTGATCGAAACATTTAGGCTTTTCAGGACTTGTGCGGCACATTGGGCACTAACCAATATATATACGTCAACATTGCCGCCATTCATAGCCTTTCTGTGGTAAAGCACCTGCTTTGTGTCTGTTTCCATAAGGGAGTGTAGTGCTGCTTATGCTTACAGCCACTGTACAATCTGCATGTCGGTTTTTCCAAATCACATACTCCACCTTTAATCAGTTAAATATATAGTGTTTGGAGGTACAAAAAAAGCTTCTATTCTTTTCTCACATTCTAATGTTGGGCAACAGAGCCGATTGCCTTTTGCCATTTTAAAAATGAAGAAATACAATAGTTAAAATAAACAAAGATTATCAATATCAGAGTCTTTTTCTTCTTTCTTTAATCGCTAAAAGGCTTAATCTTAATCTTTAAAGGCTAGTGGCCTTGTATACAACAGCAAGTTGCTCAGTAGAAATTGCCTTGATGTCACAGTGTACCACTCAATTATACAGTGAAAGAAGCTTCAAGCAGCAAACTGCACTGTACTCAGAACAAAGTGCTGCAACCTCTGTCCTAGGCATCTTAGACTGTGTAAAATGATATGCTTTCCTGTAGCTCAAACAGTAGAACGTTGGCGCTTGCAACGCCAAGGTAATGGGTTCGATTCCCAGGGAAAGCAAGAACTGATAAGAATGTAAAAATGTGTACCATGAAATGCAATGTAAGCCTGCCAAATGCATAAATGTAAAAAAGACATTGATAAGCGAGTGTTCGCAGTTTATTCACAGAACGCCCTAGCCTGGTCCCACCAGACTCTCATAAATTTCATTTGTACATAGAGTCTGGCACCGTTCCATTGACAAACGTTAACTTCCTTGTAGGCGGGTACTCTATTGAAGTCTAAAACTATTGGATCTGCCCAGAGTCACTCTGGATCTGCCATAACCAATCGCTAACGTTTGGTCGTGACGCATGTCATGCAAAACTAACCTTACTGCTAACCTTCCTGTGTTTACAAAACTAAGCAAAGATTGTTCTTGCTCTGGCTTTAACTTCTTGATATTCGGCAGCGTTGCCACAACGGATCGAATGGCTTCGCTCGCATCTTTCTCTGCGGCCATTACTGAACTACAACTCAAAATAACGCACATCAACGTCATCGTTCTCAGCCACTCCGGTAAAAAGTTGACCGAAGAAAACAAAAGACTACAGCACAATCCCAGACGTAGTATTAAAGGAAAATGCAAATTAAGCGGAAGTACGTAGGCCGCCCCGATTCAATGCAGTTATGTCTGTTGTATCAGCTCAGATTTACACACATCACCTGTATGATTGGCTGGTCATAAACCCACTCCAAGAGTGTGTTACACAGCCACCAATTCAAACTACTCAAGCACCTCAGGTTTTTAGGGCTTGTAATCAATACACAAAGAGTGTATTGCAGGCCACTCAGAGTATCTCATTCCTGGGAATAGAGCTAAACTCAGTCTCAATGCGGGCCCCCATCTTCAAGGGAGCGCCTTAAATTTTTATCATCTCCTTCACTTCATCAAACTAGGAAAATCACTGCCTTTAAAGGGTTTTCAAAGAACATTTGGGTTGATGATGGCAGCCTCATATTTATGCCACCTCAGTCCGTTTCATATGTGGCCACTTCAACTTTGGCTAAAGCCCATGTCCGACGGTGGATTGGTAAGGCATATCAAAGTGACCCGCAGCTGCATCCTGAATTAATGCATGTATGTTTAAATTAATTTAATAAACAGATTAATAATAAATATTAAATAATGCATGTGATGAGTGTTTGTTCACCTGAATATGCCACATAAATATCCCCTTATTTAAACAAAGTGAGAGTGAAATTTACTGTGAATTGTTTATTCAGATAATTACAACTAGTAACTGCCAGGTCTAAAAAGAACGGCTAAAGTAGTAACTGATGATAAATAATAATAAATCAGACCAAAAATGCTGCAAAAGCAAACTTTATGAGCTCAAGTGAACCATTGCATTTCACACTATTACATCACTAGAAATGTTAATATCACTCCTACACCACTGTTACAGTGATCCTTACTGATTGAAGGGGAAAGGACATAGGTCTTACAAAAATATACTGTGGATAGCATATACAATGAATGATACAATGAATGAGCAATACAGGATATATTTAAAAGCATTGGTGTCTCCAGTGATGTAAAGACTGCATTCAGCTTCTAATTGGTCTGTAGTGTTAATATGTAGATACATTTCACTGGTCTCTGTGTTTACAAATATCTTAAAAGATTCAAAGTAATTTGAGGAGTGTCAAAACAAAGTATGTGGACTAGTGCCTCACTGTGAGTCAGAATGGGAATAAACATATTGTAATGAAGTATCTAACTATAGCCAGGCAAATAAAACAAAATAATTCAATATTCTTAATTATATATACAAAATTTAATTAAAAGTGTTACCAATATTTCCTACTAGATGTAATAATCAACAAAAAATGTTATAGGTTATGTCCTTTTGGTAGCAGATAAAGATTCTAGTAGATTAATTTGTTCATAAAAAATAGAAAAAAAAGAAAAAAAAGCACAGCTATATACTTATTTGAAAATAAAGTATGTTGGATCTAAAAACAAGAATTTGACAGCAGAGTCAAGCTGTATTCCTCAAAGAAAGATGAGAACAAAGCCTTGGACATTACGTTTTCTCTTTAGCGCCGTGAACCCACAATCTTCTGTGCAAAAACATGAAAGTACTTGCAAAAAGCACCTATCAGGTAGCCAACCATATAATTAAGAATACAGAGAGAACCAGTGATAAATAACTAAGCAATTGTCGTGTCACGCCTATTATCAATTTCTAAACTATTGTAAACCATTAAATTGTACAACAATAAATTGTTGGTGATTTGTAGTGATCATCTCGCCAATGAGGAATTACATAAGGCGGCATAGAGCTGTGTAAGAATCTCAGCTAATTTTTTGTAAATCATACTTTGGTCCTTTGTCTTTTTGAAATGTATACTTTTATAGACAAAAATGACCACTTCCTTTAATATGCATTAAAAGTCCCTCTGTTGACCTCATCATATGTGTCCTGTGGGTTAAATGTTCACTCATCTGATTCATACCTGTGAAGGGAATAAAATGCAACAAATTCACAAAAATATTGGATTTAGAACAAATGAATTCTATGACATTTCAGCGTGGTCATAACATCCAAAGTGCAATTATACCTTTGTAGTCTCTTTCTCAGATCTTTAATATGTTCATTCTTTTTAGTGAGAATCTCCTTCATGTTGCGGTATGCAGCAGTCTGCTGAAATTTCTTTTCCAGTTCCTTAATTGGTAAATAAACACAACATGTATTATCAAATGCATAAAGCTTCATTGATTTATGAACAATTTTTATGATTTCAACGATTTATGATTTACAATACCTTTAAAGTTACGTTTTTTTTTCAGCTATTGTAAGTTATAAAAAATATAATTATTTGATAATAATGTGTACTTATGTATAATAATTATAAATGTATATAAATCTGTATAAAAAATGTATAAAACATTTATATATATATTAAAATGTATTATTGTCAGAATAAATTAACTAATTGGGTGAAACTTAAAGATTATGGTTCAGACTGAAACTGATTTTTTTACTGTCAACTAGTTTTTAAAGTGAGTAGCCAAAGTAAAACTGAATCAACTTTCCATTGTGATCAGGGCCCATATTTATCACGCTTCTTAACTGCTGCGAATTCATGAAATTTACTCCTACTTTCATACTTAAGTATAAAAGCAAGTTATCAAATTTCTTAAATAACTGGGAGAGTAAGAGTGATTCCTAGCTTTAAGACAGCTCGAGAGGTCTCTCAAGTGATTAGGAGTTGTCAGTAGGGGCTTGTGATGGCACTGAAGAGACTGATACATGCACGGATCTTTCAGGAGAAGAAGAATGTGTTGAATGTTTGACGACGTGCAGTTAATCAAACGGAATTGTTTATATACCGTACAGTTTATAAGAGAAAATGTGATACGCACTTTATGGCGTGTAATACCCACGTACCCCACACCAATAATCCTAGCCAAACGTATAATACGCATGTACCCTACACCACTAATCCTACCCAAGGGGTTTACAGTACGTATCATATGAACGTAAAAACTCATTTTCGCGTATAAATTGCATGATAAACAATGCGTGCTATAGAGATGCATTTCATGAGATCGGGTGGGTATATCTAAGTATTTTCTTGAAAATTATTTATTGTCAAATGTGTGTAAACTACTCTTAAGAATTTCACCATTCAATATGAATTTATCTGAGAATATTCTTAAATAAGGAAATCTATTCAGTGATTGGTCCATGCCAATGTCGTCATCCAAAATCCCGTTTATGGCACAGCAAAGTGTCGTGAATCATCTCTGAGACTGACGCTTAAGATTTAGGGTGAATCCCAATTCTGTCTTACCCCTTCCCCTTAGTTTTGCACGTTCACGTGAGAGTGAGAGTAAGTAATTCTCGTTTTGATCGAGGGGTACCCCTTGGTTTCAACTAAGCTCGCGAAAATGCTTGGTTTTAAGGGGTATCTACCACTTCCCCTTAGCCCTACCCCTCGATCAAAACGAGAATTTGGATAGCCCTTACTCTCATGTGTATGTGCAAAACTAAGGGGAAGGGGTAAGACAGAGAATTGTGATTCACCCTTAAGGCCTGTTCATACCGGGACGAATTTCACGCGCGATATTCGTCGACGTTTAACGCCTCGTGATTAAACAAAGGGCGCCAATGTGAGTGTGCACACCGACGCGAAAAACGCCACGTGTAAAAGCGTAATTTTTTTAAAAAACGCCTCGGGTTCGTTTTTTTGGTTTGGCGCGCAGCGTCAAAAACTATCCTACCAATGAGATTGGTTCTTTTGCTCACGTGTCTGAAGCATCTGAAGTTACAGTAAAACACAACTTGGGGGCGCTCAAACACAAAACGGCCTTGCCGAGCACACATACATAACGGCGAAGAAGATATAAGCCAAGTAGCGTCTACACACTGCCGGGAAGAAGACGAGGAAGATGCAAGCCAAGATAATTGTACAGTTGCTGGTCTCGTTGGTGTCGGAACATAAGGAACTGTATGACAAACGCGACTTCAAAAATATTGATAAAAGAGAACTGTTATGGAGTTGTATTGCAGAGCAAATGGGCCTTGATGGTGAGTTTCATTTCACTTAATTGTCTTTCATGTACATAGGCTTGTAACTTTTTCCAAATAACGTTTGACAGTCGCCATCGTTGGTGTGCTGTAGTGGAGGAGGTAAAACAGAAATGGATTGTTTTACATTAAGCGCCATCTAATGTCAGGGAATGAATTTGCATGTTCACTCGGCTCATCGTCAGCGAAAATCTCTTGGGTGTGAACACAAAAAACGTGTCCTACACTTCACATAAATTACGACTGAGACGCTTGATAATTAACTTTTAAGCGCAGCTTTGAGCCAAGAATTTTTACTCTTAAGTAAATTCTTAGCAGTGTTCTTGGGAGTAATTCTCAGAGGCTTGATAAATACGGGCCCTGATTTCATTCATATGTGGAAATATACTGAATATGTACCTTGTATATGAATATGCGTGCGTCCAGCTATATACAGCGTGCTGACCTCGAAAATCCAGCTGTATTCTAACAATAACTTAGCTCTCCTTATTAGCTAGGCTCCTTGCATGCTGGCTAATAACTTTTTTTAAAGCTGGGTCTCCAACATTGACAGCGCTGTGTTGGACAGATTTGTGCAGCGGTGTTCCATGAGGGAGAGAGAGCGCGAGAGGTACGGGTGAGTGGGAGGGAGAGAGGTACGGGTGAGTGAGTAAGAGAGAGAGAGAGAGAGAGAGAGAGAGAGAGAGAGAGAGAGAGAGAGAGAGAGAGAGAGAGAGAGGGACGAGCGAGAGGTAGTGCTGCGCGAATGCGCTACGGCGCTCTGCAATCAAATAAGATTTTAAATAGGCTCAGTAAAAAAAAAATAAAAAAATCGAAAATCAATATGTGGCGGTCAGCGTTGATATTGTGGCGGGCCGCCACAAATAAATTAATGTATGGGAAACCCTGGTATCTGATTTTTGCATTGTGATTTCAGTGTGAACGGTCAGGTCAGAATTCCGATTAGTGCCTTATAAGCGCTTCAGGCTGAATCAGAATTTGCAAGGTGCAGGTGGCCTTAATACCTTCTCAGCAAGGGAAAGTTGCTCCTGAACACGGAGTAGGTCATGTTTAGCGGATACTAGGCTGTCTTGCAGGTCTTTCTGAGAAGCAACATTGGCATTCAGGGTCTTTTCAAAGTCAGCCTGCATTGCTGCAACTGTGCCTTCCAGATTTGCGATCTCCTGAGCACACATTGCAAACTACCAACGAAAAAAAGGTCTGTAAATATTTTGTAAATTTTACTGCTGTTTCTAAACTTTACAAAAAAAACTCATATAGTACTGTGCACTTGACAGATACAAATAAACAAATAAATAAATAAATAAAACAGCACATACCACAGATTTCCCATGAAGCCAAACAGAAAGTCATAACGTAAATTGTGAGAAATAAAATCTTATAAACAAAATATGAGAAGTCATATTGCCAACAAAGGGAAATCACTCTCTGTGTGTTCACAGGCATTGACAAAGGCTCAAACACAAACCAAATGTCTACTATGGAATCAAATCCATGCCACATATATTTGCAAAACAATAAAGTATAGGTCTACCGATAATGAAGCTGAAGGCTAAAATTGGCATCTTGGCTAAGTGTGTGGTATATTTTATACCTGATGATCTCCTTGGCTTTTTTGAAGGGCTTTCAAGGCTCTCTCTGCTTTGGACTTGTCATCTAGAGCACTCATGGCCTACAAAGCAATCATTATAAATGCATGACAGATGATTATGTACTATAAAGTGGTGCCCAAAACTATTTGGACACTTAAGCCACAATTAAAAATGTCTGAATGGCATGGCATTAGATACAAAATATCAAACCAAGTGGCTTTTCTTTTAAAGAAACAGCAAAAGCTTACTTTTAAAGCAAAACATTTCACAAAAATAATCTGTTGGATTTGAGAGAAATAATGTTGTTTAGGGTGCAAATACTTTCTGGGGCCACAGAATATATCACGTTTACCAATATACTAAGACATTCTGGGATTTTACTATTATTATTTTCATAATTTCATTACCTGAGATTCCAAAGTTCTGAGTCTAGCTTTCAATTTGTCATTGTCCTCTTGTAGTCTGGAAATCTCCTAAAATTAAACAGTTAAAGACTTTCTCTGTTAGTGTTTATTTATTTACAGTACTTGTTCTAATTCAATAAGAAATTACCTTCTGGAGTAGTTCAGAAACACCTCCTTCATTCAACGGTGCTAATTTTGGCTTACTGGACTCCTGATTTACCTAAAAGTACACAAAGAAGATACTGAAGTTAGTAGCTCACCATGGAGAAGCATTCTTAAAATATAGTCCTTGTTTTTGTCTTTGTTAATTTAGGACACATGCAATTATTTTTTTTTTTCAGAATTAGCATTGTGGTTCATTAGCTTTGAAGCCTTAAATATGCTCATCTAATGTACTTCTAAATTTGCTAAATAATCAATGCATTTCATGGAATTTTTCATTTGAACTCATGACCATGACAGAAACTAAAGTTATATGGCCACAAGATGTTAAGGGAAGTTATGTTTTGACTGTTTATATTTGCTGTTATCATCAGACTAGCAAGAAAAGCTGTTCTTAAGAACATCCCAAGCCATGACAATCGCGAACGACAAAAGGTGTGTCACACTTTAACCTGCAAAATGTGTGAATTTTGTGCAGGCTGCTACAAATAAAACAACTTAATAACTGACTACACCTATCAGAGACGGAGATGTCTCCTGTACAGACCTGCAATGAGCTCACCTTGCTGTTGGGTTTGAAATCAGTCTTCTCAAACTCAGCTACTTGTTCCAGTAACTCTCTAATAAGAGAAATGAGAAATGAGGGGAATGAGAGACATGTAAGGATTCATTATGAATGTTGCACAATATATGAACGTTTTCCTTGTTATAATTGATTTTAAAGGAGTCAAACCATAAGATGGACCTTTTAATGTACATTAAGGAAAACATAAACGATGAAAACATTTATAATTAATTTTTAAATGTATGAAAAATATTAATACAATTAGGTTGATGTTACATGATCACGTTGATGTCAAATCAACACGATGTAAGCCACAGAAAAGACACATCAATGACAAAAAAGCAGATGCACCTGCTCGGATTCTCTGTTGTGGGTGGAGTCAAAGAAGAAAAAGAGGAGAAGAGCTTCTAAAAAACAAATATGTACATGTCAGTTAAATGATTCTAAATGGAAAATAAAGCCCCTCCTTCTCCTTCTGAAAACAGTTTGTGGTAGGCAAAACATTTGGCTGTGCGTGCGGTCTGTGAAGATTGCGGTGTACACATGCAGATATGGGTGTTTTCCCTGTGTGAGGCCCATCCCTGATGTACCAAAAAGGGAGGATCATACACAAACACATACAGCTGTTTATGCAAGTAATGGAGATGAAACACACTTAGCCACAAACACCATCATACTGCACAAGCGACATGTTACAGTAAACAAGTAAAAGTGTTTACGTGTGTGAATGCTGCTTAGCTCTCTCAGATCTGTGTTTGTGATTTTTACTGTTGTTGGTCAAATTTATTACTGACCACACCGCAGTGCATAATTTTAAAAGGACAAAAAATCATATTCTACTCATTATCTACAAAAACAATAATAAAAGCAGCCTATCACACTACATTCCAAGTCTTCTAAAGTTATACAATAGCTTTGTGTGAGGATTAGAGTGAAGAGGGGAAAAACAAATGGGTTTAACGGGTAAACCACCTAATGATGACTTAATTTTGGTGAAGTATCCCTGTGAATAAAGTGGTTCTAAACATCATTTCTTTAAAGCACCCCCCTCTATGCTAATCATGCTAATTGTTAGTTTCTTTACAGTGAGAAATTATACAATTACCGATTTCTCCTAGGTTATTTACCTATTTAAGTAAATATAAATATTTATAATATTGATAAAACATTTTAAATATGAGTATAGCTATACATGTATAACTAAAAATAAATATAGTTAATTATTGTACAGGCCCATTCACACCAAGATATAAATATAATATACATTTAAAAACTAATAACTTATCTAATTTACACCATCTAAATCCAATATTACTTCCATATAAACCTCTGTGTCTTATAATTTATGTAAATTCAAACCAGTTTCACCCTCATTTATTAGAGATGTTGTTGCACATCTAAAACCTACTTCCTCATCGAGTGATGTGCTTCTCCCCAAACTGTTTGTCAAGCTCATTTATACTATTGGACCAAGCATTCTCTCTATTATAAATTGCAGTCTGACAAGTGGTTGTGCTCCTTCGAGCCTTGAGCATGCGTTTGTCCAGCCACTTCATAAAAAGTCTTGACTAGATCCAACAGATGCAAATAATTTTCGGCCAATATCTAAGCTACCGTTTTTATCAAAAATATTAGAAAAGATTGTTTTTAGTCAGCTTACTTAATAAAAAAAAATGTTTTTTGATCAGGACATAGCACAGAATCAGCTCTTCTTAGGGTAGCTAATGACCTTTTAATCAAAAACTGACTCTGGTAGCAATGTAGCCTAATTTAACATTTAGGCAGCACGTGGGCATCCAAGGAAGTGCCCTAAGTTGGTTTGCCTCTTATCTTCAAAATATAACCTTTTTCAGTTAAAATGAGAAACTTCTCATAATGGTAAATGGACTGCATTTATATAGCACTTTCAATAGACCCATGGCCACCAAAGCGCTTTACATATTGCCTCACATTCACCCATTCATACACTGACAGCAGTGTCAGCCATGCAAGGCGCCATCCAGCTTGTCGGGAGCAGCTGGGGTTAGGTGTCTTGCTCATGGTCACCTCGACACTTGGCCAGGTGGAACCGGGGAAAGAACCACCAACCTTCCGGTTTGTAGACAACCTACATGAATTACTGAGCCACTGCCGCCCCATCATCAATAGCTTCTATTATATGTCGGGTCCCTCAAGGTTCCATTCTGGGACCAGTGTTATTTTTATTATGTATGCCTTCTCTTGGTTCTATTTTTAAGAAAAATTGTATTTTGTATCACTTTTATGCTGATGACACACAGATGTACTTGCCTATAAAGTCTGGAAATTATATATGCGGTAAATCAATCATTGAACGTGATTAATTTCTAAAGAATAAAGAATAGTTTCTATCAACTGCGAAATATTGCTAAACTCAAATAATGTCTAATCTTTCAGTGATCTGAATAAAGTAATCCATGCTTTCATTTCTTCACATCTTGATTACTGCAATTCTTTGTACCTGGGTGTAAGCCAGTCTTCGCTGTCACGTCTTCAGCAGGTACAAAATGCAGCAGCAAGGTTGCTGACAAACAAAAGAAAGAAGGGATCATATATCCCCTATTCTGGCCTCTTTACACTGGCAACCAGTTCAATTTAGGATAAAGTACAAGGTGCTTTTGTATACTTTTAAAGCCCCACACGGACTGGCACCAAAATATATTTCTGAGCTTATAAACTTTCATTGATCACAGAGATCTCTGAGATACCAAGACTAGCTGCTCCTTGAAATTCCTTGGTCACGCTTAAAAGGCAAAGGAGATCGCGCTTTCTCATTTGCTGCCCCAAAGTTGGGGAATGGTTTACCAATGTCTATCAGATCGTCTACCTCTGTAAACATGTTTAAAACCCATCTTAAGACGTATTTGTTTAAGAACTTTGCTCAGGCATGAAAACGGTTCAGGGGTGAAAAAGGTGAGAACGATATTACCCATCTAGGGGAGTTCGGGGGCATGCTCCCCCGTAAGAAAAAAAAAATTCCATATTTAAAGCATCAATCTGATGCATTTCTAGATGCATTTTTTGCATACCAGCGCAATAAAAAAAATAATAAAAAAAATTAAATAGAATTTCTATAACTCTGTGTTGAACTGATAATCAGTCTTTTGTGTGTTAAACACAATCTACTTAATACAGACAACTTCATTATAAAGAAAAACAACAAATCAAAAAAAATATGATCATAACCTATGACAAAAACTCTATTATAAACTACATTAGTGGATAACTCAGCAGTAAAATTTAGTCTAGAAAAATCACAAGTGTACAATAATTTTATAAAATCTGAACATTTAGTGAAAAAAAAACATTATTTAGTGGGGAACAAATAAGACACAATAAGTGTAGCACTAAATCTGGTAAAACGTTACACTTTGCTCTTTGTATTGTTGTAAAATACATTAATGAAAAACAAGATAAAAATCAGAAAGATCAATTATTTTATATATAGTCTAGGCTACTATAAAATTAAGAATTTTGTTTAAATGTATATCACAGCTGTTTAATGAGGCAGCAACATATGATAGATAGGACAGAACAAAAAAGGCTATTAATAATCTTTCATTGCGCAAAAGTATTATATGATTATGAAAGGATCCAAGTGCGGCACAAAGAGCTTTATGCACATCCCGAGCGCAGAATGATGCGCTTGAAACAACACGGAGTCACAGCGCGCAGCGCGTCGAGTCCGCATTGAAAAGTTCAAAGCACATATAATTTATAGTGCACTCCAGTGTTGTGTGATCTAACAGACACACGGTAGAAAGGAACATGATTAAGATACAGCAATAAAGTCCAGCAAGATAGTAATTTTATGCGAAACCATAGAGCTTTATCTATAGATCAAGTATAATAATATTAACATTGAATCATCTTAAGCCGCCTTTCCACTGCACACGACAAACGACAGACGTCGGACCGGAAGTCATTCATTTCCAATGGAGAGTCGTACGGGAGCTGCTGGGAGTTCCGATCATATGCGTATGCGGAAAATTCGGATCCGATTTGAGCTTTGGATCCGTTGAAATATCTGAACTTCTGCGGCTAGACCGAATGCGACCGGCCGACCGGATGTGATGTATTCCAATGTAATCCAATCAAATCAGTGTGCGCAAGTTGAGAATTATTCATACTCTTTTTTAAAACTTGATCCGAAACACTTAATACTTTTAAAAAAGACATGGTTATTAATAAATAAGTTTAAAAAAATTATGAATTTAATATATATATTATTGGTTTTAATGTTGTATTCCTTTTCATTCAATAGTTCATATCACAGTAGCATATGAGCATAACTTTACAATTTAAATTAAACAACTTAAAAAAATTATAGCATTGTTCGTTATGTTAACCACGTGTAATAATACAACTGCATTGAAATACTAGCTAGATGGTAATTTAGGCGGGACAAAGATTTGCTTTCATTCTGCACATTTGGCAATCAAAACCCACCTGGCAGACCGACAATCTCGCTAACTCTCTTCCAAGCTTCATTTTTCCTGCTGACGTTTCTGTATGATTCAAGAGTAATATCATAAAGAATGGGGTATTCGGAGACTGCGAGAATCAACTTCTCTCCCATGTTGCCGCGTACGATAGGAATGAAAGTTCCATGCGACTGACACTAGGGGGCGAAATGCGACAATCGTATGCGAATGTCGTGTGCAGTGGAAAGGCGGCTTTAGAGAGAGTTTCATCGTTGACTGTGTTGTAACCATAGACTGTAAAGGTTGTAACCGAACGCGACGCGCTGTTTGATGCTGAATGGAGAATGACTGACAGCCGCAGCGGAGGGAAACGTTTTCGTGAACTTGGATTTAATTACTTAAATTTCTCTCTCACATCATAATATAGTATGACTTAATATAGTATACCCCCCTCTAAACATTTTCTCATCGAATCTACACGATTCACGTAGGTCACCTATTTTGGTTTCAAAACGGCGAATTTCGCCGAAAGGTGAGTGATTTTCATGTCTGTTTGCTACTTTGAAAGGACTATTGGTTTGGATTAGATGCATTTATATTATTTTATCTCTTTCTCATGTTTTATTTGATTAATTCTTTCTTTGTATTTTTATTGTTTTATTTAATTCCTTTGAAACTGTACAGCATTTTGGTACACTATTTATAAAACACCTTAAAAAACACAAAGTTGTGAAAAATGTGGATTTCAATGATAGCTATAAAAATAAATATATCTACGTATATTAGCGTCCACACCTGTGGACAATATCATTCTATTCATTCTAATCGTGTGCTACAGTTTATTCATCTGCAACTTTAAATGCTCCAGCTCTTAAAGCAGAATGGTTTCTGATTGGCTGTCAATATTTTTATCATTCATCAGCCGGAAAAAAATTGTTCTGCAAGCGATTTCAATAATACCTTTTCTCTTTGCCATTATTGTTATAGTTGTGGTGTGGAAAAATCTTTATTGTTATTGTTATAGTTATTGTCCTTGGTGCAAACAGGCCTTAAGACCACTATGGCATTCCAGATGTCCTAGCCTGATGGCCTCTCAGATGTCTTAATTATAAACATAAAAATCTGCAAGCTTCGAGAGTGAAAGTATAACTTTCATCTGACCTTTAAGCATGAGGCCCGACCAGAGCAGTAGGAAGGATGTGGTTTTGACTCTGACAGTGGAGCAAGAGTGCATGGGTCACAAATATGAGATCATGAGATAAATTAAGCATACTGCCTTCCATTTCTCAACTTAAACCTCTCAAATTATTCTAATTCAGTCAAATGGTCAGCATATTGAGTAAAATTAAAAACAATTACAAAAAAACAAAACAAATTTGTTACGGAGCCTTAGTAAATCCTTATAAACTTTATTTATGTTTTTGTATCTTACTGGGTATACTATCTACTGCATTTATTTATTTATTTTTGCCTGTAAAGCACTTTAAGCTGCATTGATTTGTTTGGAAAAGTGCTATATAAATAAAATTTGCTTGCTTGCTATTTACACTAAGCTCAAATAGTCTGTCTTGTTGGCAGAGGCCATTTACAATAACTCTGCCCTCTGAAGTCTGGTTGGGCCAGACAAAATTACAGAAGATGCTGGATTGTCAACAGTAGCAATAGTGTTGGGGTAAGGCGCGAGGAAGAAAGTTGACGCAAATCGACCCGCGTTCGAATCTGCCTTTTGCCGAACTCGCAGCACTCCCTTTTCCCATCACATATCAGATCTGAAAGGCATTTATGTTTAATAAATCTGAAAAAAATATTCGAAAAGTGGAAATAAAGTGTCTAACGTGCTTTAATAATAAAATGTTTATCGGTTAGGGGTAGGTGCAGGGTATCCATTTAATAAATTGTATTATTGCATACTGTTTAACGTACAACAACACTGAGCTGCAAATGGTTTTTGCTACTATTTATAAGTATTATTAGCATAACTAATATTTACACTTATTGCAAAGAAAATGTAAATAGAATCTATTTTCACTTAGTGTAAATAGCATCTACTGCTATGAAAATATGCTATTTTAACTTAGTGTAAATAGAATCTACAGCTAATTGCACTTAGTGCGAATAGCCACAGCAATTGTGTTAACAGTCAGTTAATGATGAACTATCCACTCCTTTATTATTAAACTAGAACCAGATGACTTTGTGAAGAACTATGGGTATCGAAGTGCCTTAAGGACTTGCAACAAATATTTTTTACTTTCTAATTATTTAGAAATTTGTTACAAAATAGATATTTTGAGACAATTTTTAATATATATTACAAAATGCATTTAATTTAGTTATATATATATATATATATATATATATATATATATATACACACACACCAGTACCACCGCTGGTAGTTGGCCTCTGCCACAGCCCTATTTTAAACAATAATTATGTTTTTAAGGAAAGCCAATAAATAAATTTAAATGTGTTAAATAATGTACTAAGTCTTTCCTTCCAGTGACAGGGCAGCCTTGAGAGATTTTAAGCTGAATTAAATGCCAGATACAGTTTATTGTATATGGCAAACAAATTCCAAAAATATCCAGACGAAAGATTTTGTGAATTTTGTGAGACTTTATTATAAACAAGGCTGATATACAAGCTTGAATGTGCAACAGGCAGCACATTTTACTTACTGACCATACAGAGAACATTTTTATTTAATTAAGTCATAGCCTTTAGAAGTTTAATAACAGCTGAATCACAATTTTAACACATTAAAGGGCATATTGCTGGTTATATTATAACCCACAGCGAGTCAATGTATAGAAAACTAGATTTTCTTTAAAGTCCCTGTAAAGTCAAAATCAAGTATGTGTTCTGAGTTTGTCATATCACATAAAAATGTGTTATTAGCCACCCAGCCAAATTTGAATGATAAGAAAAGCCGGCAAGTACATAAAATAAGCTATTAAAATCTTGAAAAATAGCAGTAGTCTCTGCTCTCAAACGCTGGGGGCGTTTCCGCTGGACCTGCGTGAAGTTGGCCCCCCACCCAACGCAAAACGTCGTCAAACTATACTCAATTTTTTGTGCTCCGTTTGTGCTGGTTTGTGCTGTAAAAAGTTTTGTTTGTGCTGTTTCGGTTTTTTAGATATTAAAAGAATATTTTTAGGTCATTCTGAGGTCAATCAGCCCCCCCCACAAACGCCCTCCAAATTCACCCAAAATAGGCTCGTTCGTTTGTGCTTCGTTTGTGCTGGTTTGTGCCGGTACAATTTTCGTTTGTGCTGCGTTGGGTTTTAAAATATCGGAAATTGAATTATAGACGATGACGTCACCAGCCCCCCCACATGCTCCAAATTCACCCAAAATAGACGCAATCGTTTGTGCTCCGTTTGTGCTGGTTTGTGCTGTAAAAAGTTTCGGTTGAGCTGCTTCAGTTTTTTAGATATTAAAATAATATTAGGTGGTCATTTTGAGGTCAGTCAGCCCCCCACATGCTCCAAATTCACCCAAAATAGTCTCGTTCGTTTGTGCTTCGTTTGTGCTGGTTTGTGCCGGTAAAAATTTCGTTTGTGCTGTGTCGGGTTTTAAAATATTAGACGTTCAATTATTGTTGATGACGTCACCAGCCCCCCACATGCTCCAAATTCACCCAAAATAGTCTAGTTCGTTTGTGCTCCGTTTGGGCGAGACACTGAATGACAGAGAATTATAGACAGTGCACCAGCCCACTTTTTTTTTAACAGTAGGCTAGTTAAAGTAACAAGGTAAGACCTAAAGAATCGGCAAACCAAATCACAATATTCACTTAGGTCATGTTATCCTGTGCGTTTTCAACTTTTAACGAACACTGCGGATACAGGATGTGGATGCAACACAAACTTGAAGGTTAGTGTTTTTACTTACTGTATGTTGTGTTTTGTTTATAACATATATGAAAATTGTCACAAATACACGCACCATAATCTGTTTGCTGTGTTTATGTGTGTAAAGGCCTATTGGCTATGGCGTCAAAAGTTTGGATTCTTCTTTTTTATGTCTCTTAAGCTCACTTTTTTGATTAAACATATATATTATTACAATTTAAAGTAGCTATTTTCGGTTTTAATATAATTACAATGTCATTTAGACTGATGTAAAAGCTGAATTTTATGTATCATTAGACCTACTCCAGTTTTCGATATCACATGATTCTTTAGAAATCATAGTAAAATGTTGATTGTATGCTCAATTATTATTCGTGCTCAGTTAAGAAAGGTTCTTAATTTTGATCAATGTTGATCAACTTTTTATTAATTTATTACTTCCTTGCTATATAAAAGTATTATATTTTATATCACTTAACCAAAATCTTTGAATTGTTGTATATATTGGTTTTCAGAAGAAGAAAAGAACAACAATAAGCAGCACAACTGTTTTCTGAAGGATCATGTGACACTGAACTAATGATGCTAAAATTCAGCTTTGATTACAGGAATAAATTAAACTTTACTATATATTCACATATAAACCTGCAGTATTACATTGGAATAATATTTCACAATATTACTGTATTTTTGATAAAATAAATATAGCCTTAGTGAGCATAAGGGAACATTAAACTTTGAGAAACATTAAAAAATAAACCTTTTAAATCTTTTGACTAGGCTACTGTCTGTGTATTTATGTGTCTGTGTGTATATCATTTAATTACTACTATTATTATTATTATGTATGAGGAAACTCATGACTCAATTAAGTCAAAATGATTTAACTTTTGAAATTTAATTATTTACTATCGAACATCCATTAACAAAAAAACAAAAAAAACTTTAAAAACTTAAACTTAAAAACATTTAATACTGACAAGTTTAAATCTGTCTTCAAACCAAAGATACCACACAAAATAATAGACTTGAGTGCAAACTTCCATAAAATAGCACACTACTTCCTTCTCCTAACAGGAGTAGGAAAACAAGGGTATGTGGCATAAAAAGTTCAACCAAAATAATTTAACTTGTGAAATTAAATATAAATAGTGCAATCAGTCTTTTGTGTATAATACAGCATGTGGGCATATTTTGTTTTTATCTGACGCTGCTGTCACTCCACTTCTCAGGTCATCATACATCTCCCAGACACATGGAGACCTCCTGCAGTAGGCCACATAATGCCCAAGAGCATCCTGGGTTAAGCCTCCTCTAAAAGCAATGACTGCCCGTAAAGTAAATCTCTTTCCCTGGAGCATCAGATTGGAGGGAAATTCACTCAAAGGAAATTCTGTGGAGTTGCTTCCCAGGTCAGTGTCAATCCACATAAGTTCTCCCAGACTGTAACTGTGAGAAACTTTCCCTGCACGGAGCACTTTTTCTGAGGTATCTGTCTTGATTGCAGAGGGACACTGTGACAGACTTTGGATCAGCCTGAGGCAGGGGGACTCCGGAAGGTCAAGGCCTTCTTCCACTGCGGTCTGAAGATGAGCCATGCCAGAAGCCTGCAGTATAGCAACAGAAGTACAAACAAATGCAATTTCCCTTGTGACTTGTTTGCTGAGACCACAATACTGTGAGGAGCACTGTTTTGTTAACGAAACACAAGTGCGTTTTGTCATTGACTTTTCAATGATAGTGGAGATGTGGCATTGTGCATCGATTTGGAGAGCACCCGACTTCAGTCGGACAGCTTTGAATATTTCGCTCAGCAGTGCTGCCCTCTGTATGTAGGCCTGTGCATTCAGACCCTTTGTGGTGATGGATTTCACTAGCTGGAGGAGGTTGTTGGAATCCTCATTGCAAACAATATTTTCAAAAGTGACACTATCACTGTAAGCACAACATAAGCATTGACAAAAAGCATCAAATGCACATGTGTTAAGCACAGAGATTCTTGATTTCCTGAGTTTAACAGGCTGTTGATTGTTTCCATTTTTCAACAGGTCCACTTTTAGTCTTTTCCCTCTCACAGATGGATCTGCATGGAGCCATTCAGGACAAGGAGAGAGGTATGAACTCCTCTTCCTCTTTTTGGGTGGAACCGCTAAGCCTCTCCAGTTTTCAACAGCTTCTTCATCTGCTGGATGGATGTTTGTGACGGTGTCAGACTTCCCAGAGCAGGAAGCATCCATCTCTGGCCTTCCATCTATCCTGCAGGTTGCGGTGGGTAGTGGATTGACTCCTGTGTCGATCACTGTCACAACAGCCTCATCCTCTTCACCTTTTTCCACACTCTTTTGTTTTGCAGAAAAAATACGCATGTTGCCTTCAATGAAGGACAGATGTCGAGCAATTAATCGATCCACTCGAATAGGCAAGTGTTCATGCTTGAAAAGGCCGCGTTTGATGTTTTTGAACTCGGCTTCGACATTGGCTGAACTTGCGGTGATGTTGGAGCTCCGGAAGTGAGGGATCATTACCCCTGTCCAGAGAGGTAAGTAATTTGCAAGCCAGATTATATTTGGAATAATCTCAGGGAGGAAGTGCATATTGTCATGATCACCATTAGATGTGGCAAGTGACCTGCTCTCCTCACATATGTCTGTTACCCACTGCCGCAGGTCTGTCTGTGTTTGGTCACATGGATCCTCTTCTTCCAGGTCCGCACCCTCTACATCTGGAATGATGACACGCTCTTCTGCAATTCGGGCTTTTAGGTATTTCTTGCACCTTTCTGAAATGAGGGGGGCTCCAGAGCTGTCACTACCCTCTGTTTCGCTGAGAGCCACAATAGTAATGCATCTTAGTAGCTCTCTTGCATCGTCCATGGATTGTGACATGAGAAGCTGAGCTATTGACCTAACAAAGAAATCTTTAATGCGATGTGTTTTTTTTTTCAAGCAGTCCCACCGGCAGATCATCTTGATGCAGTGTGCAACATCAACCCGCACGAAACAAGGTGGGACTTTTGCTGACTGTCTACCGAGTAAGACACCACGACACTCATTGATGTAGGTCTTAAGATCAGTATGAGAAGTAAAAGCCTTGACCAAAGCTCCGAGCAAAGCCAGAGAAAAGTCACTCACAACCTCTTTTGGAGTAGGTGCACCTGCGCGTATCCATTCTGTCAGCCAATGTGTTATGGCATTAACATCATGTCTCTCTGACAGCATTTGCACCACTGGGACACTTGAGCTCTCACCCCCTGCCACAACACCCTGATATAGGAATATATGGCCAGACTTGCCATTTGGTCTCTGTAGTTTCCTCACCACTCAGGATCTCCAAAATCCATCAGCTTTGTTGCCTCTGATGCCCTCCATACATGGGGTTCCTTTCTACCCTCACACAGTTCTTTGGATATCTGCACACGCAAGTTACCAGACATCGCACGTTTGGAACAGCCAGTGTGCAGGGAGTCATCAGTGTTTTTAAGTGAACACCTGAACTTCATTTAGCTGTTTATTTCAGGCTTTTTGTCACATTTTATGTGAATGTGGCCACGACACTCCTTACAGCTGCCTCTGATTACAATATATTTGTCTGTGACTGATGGATAGACCTTGGCTCTTATAAAAGCAAATGTGCAGGGGCATTTCACTTCTTGCCAAATGTGATGATTTATCACATGCGTCCAGATACCAGGCTTCAAAATTGTGTATTCCCTTTTTTTTTGTTTTAGAGAACTTGTTTTTGTATGTTACTGTTTCAGGCATAAATTCAATCCATTTCTGAAATGGAACTTCAAAATCAAAAGTGCAGCAATCTTTTGGACTGGAGGAAAGGGACCCTGGCTCAAAATCAGTGTCATCACTACTGCCACTTGTTTCATGATCACTTTCATGAGTAAACCCTAAAGCAGTCCAGATATTGTGTCTGTTTAAATTAACAAAAGTGTATAGTGCCTTTGCAGTGATCTTGTTGTCTAGCTGTTTACTAAGCTCTGTCCAGATGCTCTGATTAGGAGTAGCTATGTTGCCATTTTGGACTATGGCTCTTTTGATGAACACAGGACTGTGAAAATGGAATCCCTGTCGACTGCTGGTTTCTTGGGCATCTGGCATAAGCACAACATAATTACCCTCAATTATCCTGACTCCAAAAAATATCATGTACAGCATAAATTTGTTTTAATATATTACTGTATTGGTCTGAATATAAGAATAATAGGATAATATAATAAATAAAAAAATAAAAAGCAGAATTATTTTATTCGACCAGCCTCCCACTGAAAGCTTACATTCCGGGGAAGAGAAAACACAACTGCCTACATTCATAAGGATAAGAAAATGCCTCCTCTGGAATTTACTTGCTGCTCCAACTGCCACAGACTTTTACAAAGGATTGCAATTCTTGAAACAAAGTTAATTGCGGGACCACCAAACCAGACGGAACACACAACAGAGCTTCGTCATAGACGTCCTCAGCATACAGCCGGTGAGTCCCATGAATCTAGTGCTTCTCGACAGGCCATACTGAGTGTAGAGAAACAAGCCGATCGTTATACTAATCGATGGCACAAACAGGGTGCGAGACCCAAAGGCACTCGAGACATCAGATTGTCACGAGCATCACATATTACTGCAGTAGCATCCTCTACCCCAGATACGACTCTGACAAGGACTGCAAAACCTGGTCTCCTACCACCGCCTATACATCTTGAGAACAGATTTGAAGTATTAATGAATGAGGAATCCCCAAATTTGATGAATGTGATCGCACACAAACTGAATCAGCCAGTAGCTAACACTGATGCTAACTGGGGCTCAAGGTCGAGCAGACAGCGGCACTCAGCTCACAGTGCAGCCGAGCCCAGGACTCTGATAGTGGGCGACTCCGTAATCAGAAACATTAATAGCAGGGATACAACAACGTGCTGCCTTCCACAAGCAACAACATCTGATGTAAATAGGGAACTTGAGAACATTCTGATGAAACATAAGACTGCAAATCGACTCATCATTCATGTGGGGAAGAATGATATTCATAAAGAGCAGTCGTAACTTCTTAAAAAGGATTTCAATGAACTTTTTGAAACACTTAAAAGACTGAAAGTTCAAACATTCATAAGTGGACCACTCCCAGCAAGAGGAACAAACAGGTTTTCACGGTTGCTTGGGCTTAATACATGGCTGCAAAAAACCTGCAATATAAAAGGAGTGAACTTTATTGACAACTTCAATCTTTTCTGGAGTCAGAGGCAACTGTTTCAACAGGATGGCCACCACCCAAACAAACTTGGTTCAAGAGTGCTAAAGGACAATATCTACTTCTCCCTCATTCATCCTTCTGCAATATGTGCCAATCCACTCAACCTGAATGGCACACACACACCTGGATACAGTATGAATGACCACAGGATTTCACTTCAGCACCTGAATGGACATGCGGTTGACACATCACACAAGGACAGTGATAACACCACTCAGCCACAACAACCTCTGCTCACGGACACAATCTCAGCTGAGCCATGCCCACAGAGCTCACCACTGACAGACTGTGACATACCAGCACTGCTCCAAGATACAGCACCCAAGGACGATTTTCTGGAAAAACAGCCAGGGAAACCAGGACAGCATACTACAGCCTCCAATAACACCAGAGCAACAATCCCTCTCACCAGAAAAATTATCACTCTCTCCAGCATCTCCACTTCTGTGCTTCTCTGAGAAAATGGAACAACTGGTGCATGCTGGAACTAGACTATCCCACTATTTTGCTGCGAGCCCCCAGATACCAACCAAAAAACGCCAGGCCCCACAACCACCAAAGCCTGCGGGCCCAGCTCGCCCTCCCCCTCCTCCTGTGATAGCTCTTCGGCCTTTGCCACAGCGCCAGGGCCCACACCCCCCTCCAGCGGCTCGAGGTGAACCAAAAACAACTGATACCAGCTCTCAGTGATATGTGTCGGGTCCCCCGACACATTGATAACAATAACTTTCTCAAATGTTTACAGAACAAGCGGGAACCCAGTGTGCCTGTATCTTTCTCTATTGCTGTTCGATTACATGATAGAAAGTCTAAGGCCTTCAAAAGCCGTACAGCAAACCCATCTAATCTGGTGCCTATTACACGACATACCAAGATTGCTGTGGGGACAAAAAGTAAGACTGTTAAGTTAGCACTTTTAAACATCCGCTCACTTAAAAATAAATCACTTTTAGTCAACTAGTTATTTATTTAGACTTAATAACCACATACAACCTGGATTTTATGTTGCTAAATGAAACTTGGCTAGAAGAAAGTTGCAGTGCAACAGTCCTCAATGAAACATCCCCTCCTAACTTTACTTTTATGAGTGTCTGCAGAGCTGTCAGAAGAGGCGGAGGTTTAGCTGCTCTTTATAAAGATGTCTATCAATGTAAGCAAATATCATTTGGGAATTACCCGTCTTTCGAGTATCTGGGTATTGTGTTAAAAGGTGCTCCACGCATTTTAGTTATCATTGTTTACAGGCCTCCAAAATACTCTCCAGCTTTTGCTGAGAACTTAACAGAACTGTTATCAACAATTTCCTCAGAGTTTGACTGCTTTGCCATTGCTGGAGATTTTAACATTCACATAGATAATGCAGAAAACAATATGGCAAAAGAAATCAAAACTGTTTTAAAAACTTTTGATCTGACTCAGCATGTACATGGACCCACACATAATCGTGGACACACTCTAGATTTACTTATCAGTAAGGGTCTAAACATTTCATCAATTGTTATTAAGGATGTAGCACTGTCTGATCATTTTTGTATTTTCTTTGATATATTGATCTCTCCTGCCATTGAAGTTAGATCTGTGTCTGTCAAGAAGAGATGCTTCAATGAGAACACTAGTGTACTATTTATGAAGGCTATATCTTTAACACCAAGCATATCTGCTGACTCTGTTGATTTTCTCCTAGATTCTTTTAACTCAAAAGTTAAGAGTGTAATTGATGATATTGCTCCTGTGAAAGTCAGGAAGAAGAGTGGCAGACAAAAAGCACCTTGGAGAAACTCAACAGCAGTGCAAAATATGAAAAGACAATGCAGAAAAGCAGAGCGCATGTGGCGGAAGACAAAACTTGTAGTCCATTATAACATCTACAAAGACAGCATCCATGCTTTCAATAAGGAACTAAGCAAAGCTAGACAGACTTTCTTCTCGAATATTATAAACAGCAATATAAACAACACGCGCACTCTTTTTGCTACTGTAGAGATACTGACAAACCCCCCAAGCCAGATTCCCAGTGAAATGCTCTCAGTGAGAAAGTGCAGTGAGTTTGCTTCTTTCTTCTCTGAGAAAATCAATAATATCAGAAAGGTGATCAGCTCATCCTTGAGTTGCGCTGGGGTCAGGCAGATCAGACAACAGCACGAGAAAGTAGCCACTATGTCTGATTTCGAAGAAATTGATGGCAAAATTTTGGAAGAAACCGTACAGCAACTAAAAACATCAACCTGCGCTCTTGACGCACTTCCCACATCTTTTTTCAAAAATGTGTTACACAGCTTAGAAGCAGATCTCCTAGAAGTGGTAAATGCCTCACTTCTCTCTGGGAGTTTTCCGACCTCCCTGAAAACTGCTGTTGTCAAGCCCCTCCTGAAAAAGAGCAATCTGGATAAGACCATATTAAACAACTATAGACCGATCTCAAATCTTCCTTTCATAGGCAAGATCATTGAAAAAGTTGTCTTCAATCAGCTGAACAAATTCTTAAGCTCGAATGGATACTTTGACCATTTTCAATCTGGTTTCCGACCGCACCACAGTACAGAGACCGCGCTCATAAAAATAATAAATGATATTCGCTTAAATACTGATACAGGCAAATTATCAGTGCTGGTACTACTCGACCTCAGTGCTGCATTTGACACTGTCGATCACAACATACTTCTTGACAGGCTGGAAAACTGGGTCGGGCTTTCTGGGATAGTCCTAAAATGGTTCAGGTCATACTTAGGAGGCAGAGGTTATTATGTGAGTATAGGAGACCATAAGTCTGAGTGGACATCCATGACATGCGGAGTCCCTCAAGACTCAATTCTTGCGCCACTCCTATTCAACCTGTACATGCTCCCAATGAGCCAAATAATGAGAAAGAGCCAAATCGCTTACCATAGCTATGCAGACGACACACAGCTCTACTTATCCCTATCGCCTAACGATTACAGCCCCATTGACTCCCTTTGCCAATGCATTGATGAAGTAAACAATTGAATGTGCCAAAACTTTCTTCAGTTAAACAAAGACAAAACTGAAGTCATTGCGTTTGGAAACAAAGATGAAGTTCTCAAGGTGAACGCATACCTTCAGTCTAGGGGTCAAACAACTAAAAATCAAGTCAGGAATCTGGGTGTGTCTCTAGAGTCAGACCTTAGTTTCAGTAGTCATGTCAAAGCAATAACTAAATCAGCATATTATCACCTGAAAAATATTGCAAGAATTAGATGCTTTGTTTCCAGTCAAGACTTAGAAAAACTTGTGCATGCTTTCATCACCAGTAGGGTGGATTATTGTAATGGACTTCTCACTGGCCTTCCCAAAAAGACCATAAGACAGTTGCAGCTCATACAGAACGCTGCTGCTAGGATTCTGAGCAGAAACAGAAAATATGAACACATCACACCAGTCCTCAGGTCTTTACACTGGCTGCCAGTTACATTTAGGATTGATTTTAAAGTAGTATTACTGGTATATAAATCATTCAATGGCCTAGGACCTCAATACATTGCAGATATGCTCAGTGAATATAAACCCAACAGATCACTCAGATCATTAGGATCACATCGGCTAGAAATACCAAGGGTTCACTCCAAGCATGGCGAGTCTGCTTTTAGCTACTATGCCAGCCGCAGCTGGAACCAGCTTCCAGAAGAGATCAGATGTGCTCCTACAGTAGTCACATTCAAATCCAGACTCAAAACACATCTGTTTAACTGTGCATTTACTGAATGAGCACTGTGCCACTGTTCGTCCGACTGTTTGCACTGTATTTTATTTTATGTTTTAATTATTCTGATTTCATTTGATTATTTCTGTATTTTATCTTTTATTCTAAACTGTTTTAATTATTCTGATTTCTTTTGATTATTTTAATTTCTTCTATGTAAAGCACTTTGAATTACCATTGTGTATGAAATGTGCTAAATAAATAAACTTGCCTTGCCTTGCCAATATAATATAGTAAGGATAATGTAGATGGATAATATACCTTATATTAGGACCAATATGGTATGTTGACACCTAGATTGTCAGTATTGAACCGAAAACTCATTGCTAACACTAATATCACTAATTTAGCTATGAAATGTTAAATACAGTTGCACATGTGACCCATGGTCGTGTTTTAATACTAAAAGGCACATTTCTGCAATTGTAATCAGCATTTCATAGCTAAATTAGTGACATAAGTGTTATTAATGAGGTTTCTGTTCAATAACAAGTAACAAGCTCTCTTGAATGTTGTACAATTATTCTTGAAGCTACTAATATTGTAACTGACAGTTTTAAAACAATGTATACTTACATTGGCCAGAAATTTGGAATAGTAACGACTTTTGTAGTTTGATTTATATCGACCTTTTCTCCACCAACTCTACAGCATTTTACACAAGAGCATTCTTGAACAGAAGTGTCACTTGCCCCTAGTGGTGGCAGTGAAGTGTAGCAGATGAGACTCGTAAAAATAAAATACAATCAGAAGAGACTGAAGTGAAGATAATTGTTTATTGAACAAATTATGTAATGACAGAACGTCTTCGTCAATTCTACTTTAAAAGTGTGCTCACCTCGAGGATAGTTTCGCTGTTCTCTTGGCCTCTTGGGGGCTTAGTGACCTCAGAATGACCACCTAATATTATTTTAATATCTAAAAAACTGAAGCAGCTCAAACGAAACCTTTTACAGCACAAACCAGCACAAACGGAGCACAAACGAACGAGACTATTTTGGGTGAATTTGGAGCATGTGGGGGGGCTGGTGACGTCATCAACAATAATTGAATGTCTAATATTTTAAAACCCGACACAGCACAAACGAAAATTTTACCGGCACAAACCAGCACAAACGAACGAGACTATTTTGGGTGAATTTGGAGCATGTGGGGGGCTGAGTGACCTCAAAATGACCACCTAATATTATTTTAATATCTAAAAAACTGAAGCAGCTCAAACAAAACCTTTTACAGCACAAACCAGCACAAACGGAGCACAAACGAACGAGACTATTTTGGGTGAATTTGGAGCATGTGGGGGGCTGGTGACGTCATCGTCTATAATTCAATTTCTGATATTTTAAAACCTGACACAGCACAACGAAAATTTTACCGGCACAAACCAGCACAAACGAAGCACGAACGAACGAGACTATTTTGGGTGAATTTGGAGCATGTGGGGGGCTGAGTGACCTCAAAATGACCACCTAATATTATTTTAATATCTAAAAAACTGAAGCAGCTCAAACAAAACCTTTTACAGCACAAACCAGCACAAACGGAGCACAAACGAACTAGACTATTTTGGGTGAATTTGGAGCATATGGGGGGGCTGGTGGCGTCATCGTCTATAATTCAATTTCCGATATTTTAAAACCCAACGCAGCACAAACGAAAATTGTACCGGCACAAACCAGCACAAACGAAGCACAAACGAATGAGCCTATTTTGGGTGAATTTGCAGCATGTGGGGGGCTGAGTGACCTCAGAATGACCTAAAAATATTATTTTAATATCTATAAAACCGAAACAGCACAAACAAAACTTTTTACAGCACAAACGGAGCACAAACGATTGAGCATAGTTTGACGACGTTTTGCGTTGGGTGGGGGGCCAACTTCACGCAGGTGTCCGCTGGCTGTGCCCCTGTCACCCGCTACAGCCGGAATGGATGCTCCTAGCAGCTTATTAGGTTAATTAAAGTTATAACATAAGCACACAAACTTACACTCATTGGTGGGCACGCACTGCCGATGATGGCACCAGTTGTCGGCGCGACGGGAGGATGAAGGCCGAGGCGGGAGATAGTCGGTTCGGCCCATTCACCAGTAACAGCGGATTTCAGTGAATCCCCGTAGTCTCCAACGAAAGTTTATAAAACTATCCCGTGTTTTAGGCCCGCCCAAAAAATCCGGAAAATAGCAATGGTGAAAAACTGTTTAACGGTCTAACTCCACAATTCAGTACTTCACAGTTCACAGTCTTTAGAATGTTTTTTTTTTAAATTGCCTTTACAGGGACTTTAATTATATACGTCAGTAGTCGTTTTTGTGAGAAAATGTTACTTCCGCACAGGGGCGTCACTAGGATTTTCATTTTAGGGGGGCTAAGCCCCCAATGAGGGTATGATTTTTTTTTTTAAATATAAAAAAAGGTAACACTTTAGTTTAGGACCTAATGCTCACTATTAACCAGTTTCAATACCATGCAAAGGCAGGGTTTTATAATCACTGTGGTCCCAAATGTGAGGTAGGGCAGAGAGGGGGGTTCCTGGTTTCCCAAAGAAAATTTTCATTTCTCTGATCTACATATTTTAAGATGTGTTGAAGGCCAAAAAGATTGGATAACAGCTTTAAAACCATGTCAGTGGGCAGCTGATTATTTTTCTCTCATCATCAGCATCACACCCTTTTTCTCTTTGTTTTTATCTTGCCCTGTTTCTTCCCCTCCTGAAGCTGAGCTTTGACTGATATAGGCTTTTCATTTTTGTCTGTCAGTGAAGAAAGTAAACATAGGGTCAACTGATAGGTTGATTTTGCCTATGAATCATTTTCTCAGACACGTTTATTTACTGAAAGCTACTAAAGCTAGGTATTAAATGCATTCACAATATGTAGGCTACACATTCATTATTGATCTTATGCCTAATACAGGGCCGTAGACAGGGCTTTTTAATCAAATAGTATAGTAGTCCTAAATTTATAGTCCTAAATTTGAGGTTGGTAGGGGGTTCAAATTTTTTATTTCTCTGATATGTGCATTTCAAGACGTTTTTAAGATAAAAAAAGGATAAGAAATAGCTTTAAAACCATGTTAGTGGGCAGTATATTGTTTGTCAATACCTGCTCTCTGCTCATCTCCATCACTCTTTCTTTTTTTCTCAGTCTCTTCATCCCTTTCTCTTCCCCTCCTAAAGCTGAGCTTTTTAATTTACTAAAGGCTACAATTTGTATTATATTCTCAATATGTACACATTCATTATTAATCTTGTGCCTAACATGATGAAAATGGCTTTGTTAATGTTTCTTGTCCCCTCACAATGACAGTAAACTAATTATTACATTACATAAGTCACATACTTTTTGAACTGAAAATAGTAATGGGCATATTTTCCGCTCAAAATGACGAAATTAGACAAAACTATATTAGTTTGCCTGATTATTTTTTGTCATTTGATTAACATTTATGACCTAAAAAAATGTCAAATATGAAATGTAAAGTTTAGCTACTTACATCTTATCTCGCACTTGACCGTACGCGTTGAGTCGCACTGTTAAAATTCGCGCTCAGCAGCGTCTGTGAACATAAAGCCCGCCTACTTTGATTTGATTGGTCATCTCAAATATTCTGACATTGACGAGCAGTGACAGACCAATGAGGCTCAGATGAACACACACACACACACACACCCTGTCCTCTGTTTCTGACGTGCTCTCTGCTCGGCGCCGCTGCGGATTGAAGATGAAGAGCGCGCTAAATCTGATTATAACAAGACTGAAGCGAACACAAATTTGTGTAGCCTACATTAATCACAAATTTTTAGGGGGGCTAGGCAGAAGCCCCCCTAAAAAGGGCCTAGCGACGCCCCTGCTTCCGCATCTGAAAAATACCAAACCGGAAGTGACATAAGGGAAGGGAGTGCGGTCATTTTAAACAATAGGAAAACAATGGATTGCAATGACGGTTTGGACGCTGAGGAAATTGTAAATGTTTACTCGTATGACCGAGCACAGCCATACAATTATGAGCCTGCTATGCAGCCATGAGAGCAGGGAAAAGACCGGATTAGACAGAACAACGGTCAGAGGAGACAAATTGAATGTGAGGAGAACCAGTGGAGAACAGGGCAGGTATCTTGATGAGAGACCAGTGTTAGCTTATAGATATATACACGTTAGCTGATGATATGTAACACTATGCTCAGATCAGAATATTGAACAGATTATTATCATGTATCAGGGAATAGCAAAGCTAGTGTTGGTCATCTAGGAGTATTGATACTTACCAATAACAGAAACTAATATGCTTTGATCAGGCGTATTTCACTCTCGTTAATATCAGTCCACACACTAACGTTAGGTGATATAGGCTAGCGGTTTCTCATCACCGCAGGAGAGAGAGGGAGGGAGGGAGAGATAAACATTTTCCAGATACATATTTTCATTTCATAGGTGCTTATGAGGGAAATGCGAGGCCATGGTGACAGTTTAGGAAAGTCAGTGCTGCAGGGAGATGGAAGCATACTGGGGCCTTAGTGGAGAATGTCACTGCCAGACTTGATGTACAGTGCCTGACTCTGTTGAACTCCGTCATATCGCCGGGATGATAATCCTCCGGTCTAAAGTGAACGCTACAAACTACCGCATTTTTCGAAGCAGATGCAGAAGTGAAGTACCATCTCTTCACCTGCACAAAACGCTTCAAGGCACGGAAGATAGCACTGTCCTTTTTCTTGTTAGGAAACCTGTGGACTCGACAACTTGCAACCTCCACAAACACAATAATTTACAGTGACGGCGATAAATTGAAATACAATAGGCTTGTTCGATTTCATACAGCGCTGCGCAGACCGATTGCATGCCAGTTAGAAATTGTGTCCAACTTGAGACACCACGTGACTTCACGCATGCCATCAAAGTACTGCAAGAGCATTTCTAGAGCAGCCGGCTGATTCATTCTGCGCAGCTTCTCCAGAGCGGCTGCATGAGCTCTGATGACAACACAACTGTTCCATGATTGGCCGAATCCACCATGACAACTATCACGTGTGTTTCGTGTTTATTCGAACACCTTCAGTTCCACTAATGTTCACAAATCTGTTTTTATTACAGTAAAAGCTCTTTTCATGTATCGAGATGTAATATTGTGTCATGTTTATCAAAATAAACTGATAAAAAAACGTAGACCCCACTACATTGGTATTTAAATAGTATAGGCTTATGTTGAACTTTATTCTGGTACAAACAGACTTTGTATTTAGCAGTACATAAAGTATTAAATGGAAACACATCTGAAACATTTGTGTATTTGACAAATATTGCATTTATTTCACTTTAGCTGTGATAAAGTATGGAAACCCCACATGAACGTCACTACGGGAAGCATAAAGTTCGGTTACATCCAGCCGCAGCCGATGTCCAAACACCTAATGTGTAACCGAAAACACACTGAATCACGACCGTTCCTACTCAACACCAACCTACTCTGCACTGAGCCAACGCAGAGCACTGCAAACGATTCCCTCTCGTGACGTAATAAGCCCGATTTTGAAAAGGAAAAAAAAAAACTTTTTTTAAAACGGTCAAGGACACGGTCACTTTGTCTACTAAATTTGTGCCCTCAAGTCTTGTAAAACATTTTAAATCCTGCATTAACTTTTCATATGGTATTTTCATACAAGGTTATATATTCATTTTGTAAAAAAAATAAAAAATAATCTGCAATATGCCCTTTAACTATTTTTAAAGAATTTAAGACATTTTAAGAAGGACCGCAGAAACCTTGTTAAATTTATAAAATTATTTTATTATGTGAGAAGAAAAAGACTTTTACTATACTTCACTATATTTCTATTATCAGATTGTTTGTTTCTCCTCGAAATAGTTGCAATGAAATGGAAGTAGCGACAAATCATTTCTTCATTTTCCTCACCTGTTCTCCAGCTCAGAAATGTCTGTTTGCAGTCTCAGATAGAATTTCTCTGCCTGGGAAAAGAGTTGTCGCAGCAGAAGCACGTTGGTGTGAGCTGTGTTTATGAGTTCCATCTCCACTTCTCCACGCACCAGCACCTGCAGCCCGTCAATCATGTCAGACACCTCGTCCACTGTATAAGTCTCCTCTATGAGCCTTTAATGTGGAAGTAGAGAGGGGGGGGTCAGAGAAGAACATTTAAAGATGGAAACTAAAAGAGTTATTGCGAATACACAAACGACATAGGCTTGCTTTCTCTCACCTACTGTCCTTCAAATCTTGGAAGCAGGAGTCGATTGTCTTCAGTCTCAAGGCCCGTTTAGAGCGGGCAAAGCGCATGTAGTTTATCACCTCATTCTGATGGTGCTCATTAAACCCAAAATCAGCCTATAGGGAAAGCCACAGAATAGTGTATTTAATGGCAAACAACTTTACAGACAAAGTTTGTGGCAGAATACTTACTACAGAGAAACAGCGCCCTCTTCAGGCCCGATCACACTTTAACACCAACTCACTGTACTAAGAGCTATAAGAATATTATATCATTGTAAAATTCAAACAACCTTGAAGCCGACTTACATATCGGGTTCAAAGATTTTAAAATGTACACAATTAAAGGAATACACTTATCTCAAACATGCAAATTAGGAGTTTATGTGATAAATAGTTGAATCTTCCAATTCAGTCATTTAAAGCACAGAAAATGGTTTTACTGTTGTCTATAGGCGTCACTTATTACAACAGCATTTAAATAAAACCCTTTTACTGGATAATTATATCAATAATGACATTATAGGGGAGTGATTACTGTTTGCTTTGGCCTATATATACCCCCTCCCCACAAATTACGCTGATTTCTGAACAGCTTATGATTATATTGCTTATAATAAAGACATCATATCAGTATTGTGTTACAGTGAAGTCACATTGCATTTACTGGTTTCAATGGCCTGAAAACATTACAACCTAACAGTTACTGGTCTCGTCTTCTAGATCGGGCTTATACTCACTCTTTTCCCCACTCTTAACTGCTTTTTTTTTAGATCGCATAAATTTATTACTCAGAAATAACGCGTATGCTAATAAAATGGTAAAATGTAAACGCGTATGCTAATAAAATGGTAAAATGTAGCCAGACACATGATTTATTATTTAGTTTCCCATCAGATTAACTGTTAGCTAATGTTAGCTGGCTAAGCTACTTACCATTACAGGAAGGTGATGCGGAGTTTTATCGTGACAAGGAGTGAAAATAAACGACTCTAGAATTAAATATAGAGCGTTAACATAAGGCTAGAGCATCAGAAGGCACTGTCATGAAAATAAAGTGGGAATGATGTTTACGACTGAAAGATTTGCAATGAACGGTAGCGAGAAGAGTACTGTTTTGCTTTTGGGTTGCGCTTGGAAATGGAACAGCGTTGCTATGTTACTAATCACACTGTAGAAAGATTTGCAGACGGCAGAGGGCGCGCTGCACACGAAATCTGTGGGCCTAAACATCAAAAGAAATACAAAACAGATTTTTGGCTTAGTTTATAGGTACTTTTTAGTATTTCTAAAATAAAATTATTGTTTACTGTACGAGCGAGATATTGACAAAAGCTCATATAGGCTAGAGTAAGTCAGCCTTCCCACTAGGTATTAAATGCAAATGTCTTTTTGGGGAAGACTGGCTTGTTGTATATGAGCTTCTGTCAATAATTATCTCTCGCTTGTACAGTAAACTATTATTTTTGAGGAAAAAATTGCTGTAACTCACCTACAGTTTTTTCTTCTTCTCATGTTTCAAAGGTATGTTCCTGTGACTCACTTACTACAGGTGAAATGGTGACAATACCTCTCTTCATGTATTTACATTAATTATTATTATTTTTTAATTACTCTAATTAACTTAGAGGGTTTTTTCACGTTCCAAAGGTTGTAGTGCGTTCCAAGTGACCAGACTGGTTTACTCCAGATGAATAATGCAAAATCTCACCTGTAATAAGCCAGTCTTGTCACTAGGAACGTACTACAACCTTTGAAACATGAAAAAACCCTTTTGGTGAATTACAGTATTTTTTTCCTACAAATAGAATTGTGTACTGTACATACATTACGATAGTCGGTCTTGTCACTAGGAATGACACAACCTTTTAAATATGAAAAAAATAAAAAACCTTTTGGTGAATTACAGTAACTTTTTATTAAAAAATGAGTTTACTGTAAATACATGAAGGGAGGTATTGCCATAATTTAACCTGTAGTAAGTTAGTCTAGTCACTAGGAACATACAACCTTTAAAACATGAAAAACCCCTTTTGGTGAATTACTGCATTTTTTTCTAAACAAATACTGTGAACTGTACATGCATTAAGGTAGGTATTTGCAAAATCTGACCTGTAATAAGTCAGTCTGGTCACTAGGAACGTACTACAACCTTTGAAACATGAAAAAAAAAACTTTTGGTGAGTTGCAGTAGGCCTTTTTTTTCTAAAAATAATAGTTTACTGTACGGCAGAAGCTCATATACAGTAAGTTTGTGTTCCCACAAGTAATTTACTATAACTTTGTAAATATCGTTCATTTGAATGAATGTTTGGACTGTTAGTGGAATTTGCAGACGGTCCCTTTAGCAGCCTAGGCGAATGTGCAGGAATATCAAACCTAAAACTGCTCTATTTTAGTGGACAAACATAATCTACAGCCACATCAAATGTAGCTGCTAACTAACCTAAAGCGTGTATAGATGCATCTACTCTGATGAAGAGAATATAATCAACATATAGCGTAGCTACTACTATTTTCAATAGTGTCAGCCAATGGTAGCATAGAGACTGTATTTATTTATTTGCACGTTTATTTATTAATTGTTTGTACAGGTTTCGGCCTCCATAATGAGAACTTGCAACAACTTTAAAGATGAACGCATGAATTCAATAATTATAATCCAGTAATATAATCTGAAGTGTGCCATACTGGACTTTTACTCTTGATATTTTAAGTAGCCCATATCTTGATGCTAATACTTGTGTATTTTACTTAAAAGGATAGTTCTCCCAATTTTCTTTCTTCTGTGGAACACAACATTTATTTTGAGTCTTATCATTCAAGACTTTTTTATGTTCCTCAACGATATGATTTTTGGCTTTCTTAGGTTACATTATGGCTAATTTCACTGAATTACTTAAGTAAACTCGATACTAGTATATTTATAATACATATCACATATATTTATAAATTTTTAACCTCCACCTGTTACGGAAGCAGACTCAGAGATGGATAATGAAGTTAATAGAAGTTTGACAACACTGAGCGAAGACAGAATGCAGGTAAGTGATATGAACAATGATACTTTGGAGAGCGGTGTGCAGGCGTGGTATGGAGACTGATTGTGAGTGAGATGGCTGGAACAAAGTGACACTGGAGTGGAGACACTGGAGAATCAAGGTTAGCGATAGCAGGGTAATCCTCTTCATATGAACGAGACCGGACCATGAACAGAGGTGAAGAGTGTGGCACAGTCCCAATTCGCATACTATCTGGCCTAAATAGTATTCGAAAATAGAATGTCTTTATAGTGGTGATGGTGATGATGATAGTGATGAGGTGCAGGTGTGTGTGATCAAGAATGACGTGCAGGTGGGAACAGAGGAGAGTGATGGGAAATGTAGTGCAGGAACCTGGCAGACCTGTAACAGTAGGCTACTTCCCCGGTAGGCACGACCTCATGCCGTAGATGATCTTACCGGGGTGGGGCGTCTAGGGGGAGTCTAGACTTGTTTAAGCAGGTGGGTGCGGACTCCAGGGCAATGTCGGACTAGCAGGTGGCCAGGGCGGAGCTGGCAGCTTAGGCGGCCATGGCAGAGACGGCCCTTCAGACGGGCTCCTCACTGGACTCTGGAGGAGGACGGAGACTGGACATTCAGGCATGGACTGTTCTCAGCATTTCCAAGAGACTGATCCTCCTCTGCCTAATGCATTTGTTCTAGTTAAACCCAGAAAAGCTGTGAACCTTATGGCCCTGGTCATATTCACAGATGTGTATTACTTTCATTGTTTATCTGAACACAACTGGAGAGTGTGTGTGTGTGTGTGTGTGTGTGTGTGTGTGTGTGTGTGTGTGTGTGTGTGTGTGTGTGTGTGTGTGTGTGTGTGTGTTTGGTTTTTAGGGGGATGGAATAACAATCCCACTGCAGATAATTTTCCGCTGTCTCATGGTCCGGTGCAGTCTCTCCAATCACTTCAGGGACTGTGGCACCACAGGATGGGACAGTGTCCCTATCAACTGTTGAGATGTCATCTTTTCCATCTGTAAAAGAATCTGAGGAGCTTCCATTGCCTTTTGTAAACATTTCTGCATTTGTATGTGACCACAGCTACCTGCCAACCTGCCTTTTGGACAATGCCCTTGCCATGTATGTAAGAATAAATTTATTGTATTTGAAATATATTCCCTTTTTCAATAGTACATTGCAAATATACTAACAAAACTTGTACTCTCTTTAAATATATTAAAAGTATATTAGCAACATACTTTTACCTAATTTCACAATACAACTTTTAACACACTTTAAAATAATTGTACTTTAGTAATTGTTATATTTTAATTATTAAAAACAAGCATACTTTTAACATATCTCTAAAAAGTGAACTAGTCAAGTCAAGTCACCTTCATGTATATGGCGCTTTTAACAATATGGACTGTTTCAAAGCAGCTTTACAGTGGTAATAGGAAATTAAAGTAACAGAGATTGTTTTGGCTTTACAGCAGCTCTAGAATAAAGTTATTGTCCAGCTAAAGTTAGTCTTGATTGATTCACTTCCGTCGCAACGATCATTAGTTATTTACTTAGGGGCTGCTAACACATCACCGATCTAACAGAAAATTCTTTAATGCGATCCGGCTGCTCATTTGCATAAAACAGTGCCTGGTGGCCCTGATAATTTTTTATTCGCTTCCGTAGCCACGTGAATCGGAATTATCCCAACAATGTTTTATCAGTACAGAGGTAAAAGGAAGGAGGCCTTCACAAGGGAGAGACTAGTTGTCGTCGTGTCCAGGCGCAGGTCCTTCATCAGATCCGGGTATGGCCTTGATCCGGTGGACTGCGATAAACCTCGGGATAAACAAAAAGACAAACATTAGCGTAGATACCATCCTTCTTATGTTGTACAAAGTACATCAGGATTTATGGGAAGTGCTCCCGGTTCCGGCTGATCTAAACTATGCAGCCTAACATTGAATTATAGAAGTCTATAATGTGTTTTGTGTATGCTAAGCCAAAGAGATGTGTTTTTAGTCAAGATTTGAACTGACAGATTGTGATCTGCTTACCGGACAATGTTAGGAATATTAAAGTTTTGGTGCTAAATAGGAAAAGGATCTACCGCCAGCAGTCGATTTTGATATTCTAAGTATTATCAACTGGCCGGAATTTTGAGATCGCAATAGACGTGAAGGACTATAATGCGTTAAGAGCTTGCTCAAGTACTGGGGAGCTAAACCATTTAGTGCTTTGTAAGTAATCAGCAATATTTTAAAATTGTTATGATGTTTAAAAGGGAGCCAATGCAGTGTTGACAGAACCGGGTTAATATGGTAAGAACTCTAGCTGCTGTGTTTTGGACCAGCTGTAATTTGTTTATTAAGCGTGCAGGGCAACCACCCATAAGAGCATTACAATAATCTAGCCTTGATGTCATGAACGCATTAACTAATTGTTCTGCATTTGTCACTGAGAGCATATGACGTAATTTAGATATATTTTTTATATGGAAAAATGCGGTTCTCTTACGAGAGGTTCTCTCGTATTGCGTAAGTATAGCTTACGCTACGGGAAAGATTCATCTTTTCGAGATATTGAAGCCAAAAAATTATCCTTAATTTTTGTATCCATTGTCAACGCAGTGCAGCAGCTAGCAGACCTAGGGCAGGCTGTCTAGCGTACTCATAGAACTGCAGCAGCCTATCACTGAACCCGACGTGATGTCACGTCCAAAGCCCGCCAATATGGGCGTGGCTTAGCGTATATAACCAGGGTTCGTAGGCTTATTCTCTGATTTTCATCTCTTCACCGAAGCTCTTGCATCGCTGGATCTAGAGAGAAAGCGACAAGCCAGCTTAGGACAGCGCCTGAAGAAGCCGGCCGTCTTCGCCACCTTCAGCCATCCGTGCGAGCTACGCTATCCGGCGACATATCCTTTCTTGCAAAACTTACTGTCTAAAAGTTCAGCGAGCGTCGTTTCAAGATGCCTCGCACTTCCTGCGGCTCGTGCAGAGCCCCACTCAGCGACGGAGACCGCCATGTAATCTGCGCTCTCTGCCTGGGCAAGGAACACGCAGCTCTTGCCCTCTCGGGGGTTTGTGAGCTCAGCGATGCACTTCCGATGTCGACCCTGCAGGCTCGGCTCGAAGTGTTCAACCCTCAAGCTGTCACTCCGCCCTTTGCAGGACCGCACAAAGAAGACCGTTCTCAAAGGCCGCCGGAGCCGGTGGCCACCGCAACGCACTCGCCGGACTCTCCCTCGAGTGTCTATCTCTCCTTCTCCGCCCCCCCCTCCCGGACACCCAGCCGCCGGCTCCCGCCCGCGCTGCCGCCGCCTCAGGGGACGAGGCGCTTGATGTGGATGAGGACGCGCCGCTGACAGCTGTTCTAACCGCGGCTAGCTGTCTTTACGTTACAAGAAAGCTACCCCATCCCTCATGCGTCAACGGCGAAATGAGGAAAGAGTGTGTTTTAGTCTCGCCGAGGCCGGACTATCCCCCATTTCTCAAACATTTCTCAGCTCCTCTTAATTCGAGCGACTGGTAATGTCAATATTGCAGCATGAGCCTGTTATATAACACGCACGCCTGCAAACAAACGTGTAGAAACGTTTTAAGTGTAGAAAAAGTGCCCTACACACAAACACAGCACTTCCCGTGTCTCCCAGAGAGCCCACTCTCATAAAGCTGGCAAATGCCGCTCGAGTGTTAACTGCAGGAGATTTGCCCACGTGTCCGTGCCCACATCTACTATCTGCCCGCTCTATTACACGGCCAAGTCAAGCGCATCACAAAGTGGAGACTCATATCAATCAAGTTGTGGATGTAAGTCTCGTGCCCGGTCGCAAGCCCTCACGCTTACTAACAAACACTTCGCACACAGCGCCGCGCGCGCACCACGAAGTGCAGCCTTATATGAGTCAGAATATGAACGCTCACGCTTACTACATGCACTTCGCCCACGGCGTTAAACGCGCGTCACAAAGTGCAGCCTCATATCGTTCAAGTTATGAATGTAAGTCCCGTGCCCGCTCACGAGCGCCCACGCTTACTAACATACACGCCGCCCATGGCGCCGCTCGCGCATCACAAAGTGATTATAAAGCGCTCCCCATTCACAGTGATCGGGACGCTATATATGAAACAGCCTGCTATCGCTGTCAGCGAGCCGCCCTATTCAAGCACAGAGAGCGCGCGCGCCGCGCTCATTCCTCCGGTCCAGTTTCTCGAGCCCGCACAGGCGATCAGAACCCGGAGGCCATTCTGTCCCTAGCTGCACATATAAAAGCATGGGAAGCGATTCCAGGGGTATCAGAATGGGTGCTAAGCACAATAAAGCAGGGCTATGCGTTACAGTTCACTCGCCGTCCCCCACGCTTTCGAGCACGGACCGCGACGACAGTGAATACGGAAGTAGCCCATCTACTTCGCTCAGAAATAGCGAACTGCTGTGCAAAAGGGCCATAGAACCGGTACCGCCTTCTCTGAGCGAGTCAGGCTTTTACAGCCGTATTTTCTCGTGCCCAAGAAGGACGGGGGTCTCAGACCCATCCTAGATCTGAGACAGTTGAACAAAGCTCTTATGAAAAGACCGTTCAAAATGATTACAACCAGACAACTCTTCGCGCACGTTCGCCCGAGAGACTGGTTTATATCTCTCGATCTAAAAGATGCCTATTTTCAGATTCAGATAATAACCCGTCACAGGCCATTCTTGAGATTCGCCTTCGACGGTCAGGTTAATCAGCACACTATCCTGCAGTTCAGTCTGTCCTTAGCACCCCGCACATTCACGAAGTCCATGGACGCGGCACTCGCCCCCTTGAGAAATCAGGGCATGCGAATTCTGAATTATCTGGACGATTGGCTGGTTCTAGCACAATCAGGGACAGAAATACTGCCTCAGAGAGCTGTGCTCCTCAGTCACCTGGAAAGCCTGGGTCTCACGGTCAACTGGACCAAGAGCTCATTAATGCCCAGTCAGTCAATTTCCTTTTTAGGAACAGAACTGGACTGCGTGGCTATGACGGCCCGCTTGTCAACACGGCGCGCGCGCTGTGTTCAGCAACTGGCCGCGTCTTTCCAGAAGGACAGCACCACCCCTCTGAAGACATTCCAGAGGATGCTGGGTTACATGGCTTCAGCTGCTGCGGTACTTCAGCTGGGTTTTGCTATGTATGCGCCCACTACAACGCTGGCTGGCCGCTCGTGTGTCTCACCGAGCTTGGGAGTCAGGCTGCGCCCGGATCAGAGTGACTCAGAGCTGTATCACAGCTCTGCAGCCCTGGTTAGCGGCCGACTGGTACCAGCGGGGAGTGATTATGGGAACTGTCTCTCAAGGTCATCTTGACAGACGCGTCCAACACGGGTTGGACGTGCTCTTCGAGGGCAGACCAGTCTCTGGCCTGTGGTCAGACCGGGAAAAACTCCTCCATATAAACTGTCTGGAAATGATAGCGGTCGGGAATGCGCTGAAGCGTTTCCTCCCGTTTATACTGGATCACCATGTTCTAGTCCGCTCGGACAACATGTCTGTAGTGTCCTACGTGAACCGCCAGGGCGGTGTCAGATCCAGAAATCTGGCAGAACGCCTCCTCGTCTGGTCTCAGCACCATCTGCGCTCGCTGAGAGCGGCGCACGTGCCAGGCCATCTGAATGACGGCCCAGACAGACTGTCCACGAACAATGTTCCCCCGGGGAAATGGTCCCTGCACCCCCAAACAGTCCAGTTGCTATGGCGCCATTTTGGCAAAGCGGAAGTCAACCTATTTGCGTCACAGGACAATGCTGAATGCCCAAAGTTCTTTTCAGAGAACGAGGACGTGCTGGCCCAGACCTGGCCCAGCCGCCCACTATATGCTTTCCCTCCGGTCTCTCTGTTACTACAGGTGATCAAGGGAATCAGGGAAACGCGCCAATCAGTGCTCCTCATAGCCCCTTATTGGGAGAACCAGACTTGGTTCCCGGAGCTGACGCGGATGTCACAGACAGCCCCGTGGCCAATTCCGGTGAGAGCAGATTTCCTCTCTCTCAAGCTTGCGGCTCGATCTGGCATCCCCATCCAGAGCGCTGGTCTCTGCACGTATGGTTGACCAACGGTTACCCGTTGCCCTGCCAGACGCAGTAATGAACACAAACACGCAGTCTAGAGTTCCTTCTACCAGAAGGCTCTATGCATCTAAATGGTTTGTGTTCTCTAAATGGTGCGCTGACAAAAAGCTGGACCCACGGAAGTGTGGGGTTTCGCGGTTGCTTAGTTTCCTTCAAGAGCTGTTGGAAAAGGGAAGGCCCCCTTCCAAGCTCAAAGTCTATGTGGCAGCCGTCGCAGAGTTCTCAGAATCGACGCGCGGCCAGTCAGTATGCAGGAACGAGCTCATCCGCTTCCTCGGAGGAGCCAGGAGGATGAATCCACCGTGCCCCCCTTCAGTTCCTATGTGGGATCATTCTTTGGTCTTTGAGGCCCTGAAAGCATAACCCTTTGAACCTTTAGACTCTGCGGATCTAAAATACTTATCACTTAAAACCGTTTTTCTGATCGCTCTGTCGTCAGTCAAACGTGTGGGGGACTTACACGCACGGTCTGTCAGCGTCGCGTGTCTTGAGTTTGGCCCGAATGACTCAAAAGTCATCCTCAAATCTAGACATGGCTATGTTCCTAAAGTGATTGGCACACCGTTCAGAGCACAGGTCATTTCACTATCGGATCGGCTCTGCCAGCAGCCGATAGTGAGAGTGATGTTAATCTCCTCTGCCTGGTCAGGGCGCTGAGAGTTTACATTACGCGCTCCGCCCCTTTCAGGCGTTCTGAGCAGCTTTTTGTTTCGTTTGGTGGGCGGACCAAAGGTCTCTCCCCCTCGAAACAGAGTCTATCCAGATGGACAATAGACGTGATTGCAGCTGCTTATACAGCAAAAGGTCTGCAATGCCCCTTGGGCATCAGGGCTCATTCCACAGAGGCGTGGCCTCTTCGTGGGCATGGTCCAGTGGAATTTCTATTCATGACATATGTCTGGCGGCGGGCTGGGCCTCCCTTTCCACCTTTGTCAGATTCTATAATCTGGAAGTTCCCGCCCTGCAGGCGAAACTACTATCAGTCTAAGTGAGAGGTCAGTTCTGCCCAGGTACTATCGTGCGCAAACTACTCTCATATGACTTAGCTCTACTGGTTGAGCTGCACTGTATCAGGTTATGTGCTATATGCTTATACATTGACCGGCGTCGCCGCTCTGTATTCCCTGTGAGTGCTTATATACATGCGCTTATTCCCGCTGATCTGGGATCCCCGGATTTTTCTGGGACTCATAAGTGGATGCTGGCGCGCACGGCGTTGACAAGGGGTTCCCGTAGCGTAAGCTACACTTACGCAATACGAGAGAAACTCTCGTAAGAGATCGTACTCGGTTACCTAACGTAACCTCGGTTCTCTCTAGAAGAGGGAATGAGTATTGCGTAACCTGCCGTGCTTGCACCACGAGCGTTTTTCGCTTCAGTCGATGAAACCAGAGAATAAGCCTACGAACCCTGCTTATATACGCTAAGCCACGCCCATATGTGACCCGTCACGGAATACAGTGACACAAGTCGGCAGCACAACTTGCGAGCAAAATGAGAAACAAGCGTTTTTTTCCAAAATTTGTGATTTCCGCTTTTTTGCAGAATCTGTTAGTTGAGATCATGAAGAAGCCTCTCCATGTTTGAGATAACAGTATTGGTATATTTAAAAGCGTACATTTTGAGGTTGAAATCGGCTTGTTTTTCGGAGATTCTAGCATGCAGTAGGGGCGTGTCATTGTCTGTGTGTATTTCCATACTGAAGAGCCGCCGGCGCTTTTGCCCCCGCCCCCCAACAGCGTGGCTACTTATTATGCAGCGCTCTAGCCGGCTCTATCTGATATCAAAATTCAATGAAGATGGACACCGCAAAGAATGTCGCAGACGAGCTGAACCGTGGCTGTTACAACGAAATTGTTTTGAAGTACTTCTTCGACACGCCGGATGCTTATGAACAAGCGTTCACGGATTCTGAAGACGATCTGAGCGACGATGAAAGTGGCATGATAAGACTGAATAATATCCCTAATCTACAACTGAGCGAAGATGAAGACGAGGAAGAATGTATCGGACTGGCGTCAGACGAGTTGGACCGTAAGATATCAGAGGCTTTATCGATAGTAACATTTGATTGGGATATAGATAGAGAAATGGGGAAAATCCGTAACTTTGACTGTAAATGTTACACGAGGAGAAAAGAGAACTCTCTGCATGGGAGACAGTCTTGTAGCCAGAAGCTTTCTCCAGACATTATGTACAACATACGGCTGGATTCTTTAGCTGCGGAAAAAGAGTGGCAGGACATGCGAATTATTGGACATTTAGAGGCAAACAGACGCACAGTGCAAACTTCGGAGTTGGTTACATCCACAAAGAAGACCCCGACAAAGAGAAAGTTTGCCCGAACGACTTATTTCATTGGAGGCAACGAGATCTGCAAGAATACTTTTCTGTTTCTTATGGGGTGAGTTTCCATAAACATCAAAGTTTGTAGTTTTTTGTTCATTCTAAGAACACGTACACGTTAACTCATGTTTAGTCCATGTTTAGACCTTCCAATACCTACCTATTGTTTTTAGCTAGCTCAGGACTGTCGTTTTAATTGTAACGTTAGCTGCTAATCGTTAGCATCATATCACTTGCCAAAACCCCCATTACTATAATGAGCTTTAAGATGGTAATGTGAGCTTCTGCTATTAATTTGAATTATGCTTCAATTGCTTGAATTGACTGGTGTTAATGACTTAACTTAGCCCAGGTAAACCTGCCTGTTAGCATTCTTGAATTGATTGTGATGCTAATACTTTTAGCCAGTGGTGGAGGAAGTACTACTTAATATTCTTACCAAGGATTTACTAACGTAATCGTAAATGTATCAGATTAAATTCCTACTTAAGTAAAAGTATAAAGTATACGTAGCCGTAAAATGTGCGTTATAGGTCAAAAGTAAAAGTATTTATGAAGAGTTTAATGTACAGGATTTTTTTAATCCTTTGACTCGAACCAGGTCTAACCACTAACTGAGGTCTAAACCAGGACTAAAACAAGACTAAACCAGGAAGTACAGATACAAGCTCTAAAGTAAGTAAAAGTAAAAAGTATTCATCATAAAATTTACTTCAGTAAAGTAAAAGTACCTATAATTTGTACAATATATTTTGATATAGGTGACAAGATTCCTGTTAGCAAGACCATGATGTTAAACGTTTTTTCTTTCCCCCCCCCCTTTTTTCAGCATTGACAGCGACACCCTGGCTGATATAGTCAAACACTATGAGGAGAATGGGGCAAGACCACGTTTGAGGAAGAAGCACTCGCTGCCACGTCCACCAGCCAGGTTCATCAGCCCTGAGGATATCAACAGAGTTGTGGAGTTCATAAAAAACTATGCAGAAGACAATGCCATCATGCTGCCTGGCCGACAGCCTGGGCATAAGGATTGGCATGTGAAGTTGCTGCCAACTCATGTGTCCAAGGCCTCAGTGTGGCGTCTCTACGTGAAGTCTGCTAAGGAGCTTGGTATGTGTAAACATTGATTTAAAATTGAGTGCTTATAAAGTGAAATAATGCAGAGCACTATTAGCAATTACAATACAATTAACCATAAGCAATATCTGTTTTTCAGGTGAGCGTGCAGTTTGTAAAACCAGCTTCAAAGCACTATGGAACCGACTTCTCCCACACATCAAAAGTTGCCGGCCACGCACAGATCTCTGCTGGCAGTGCCAAAGCAATAACGAGCAGCTGATACGAAGTGCAAACCTCCCAGATGATAGAAAGTCTGAAGCAGTAAGGAAACAACAAGATCATCTTTCCCTTGTGCAGAAAGAGAGGGCTGTGTACAACGACATGACTGCTGCCTGCAGAAAGATTTGCTCTGGCTCTAACCTGTCTTTTGGACCATCCCTACCAGCAAGCAAGAAGATTAGGATGCATTACAGTTTTGATTTTGCTCAGCAGGTAATATTTCACACACATTTACTTCACTTTACTTTATTAATGTCCCTTAAAGGGCGATTTGGTGCATGAGAATAAATAGTGCAAATGCAGAATAGCATCAATATAGTAAGTTTTATCTTTATTAGACAATTATGAATAGATGCAAATTTAATTTAATCTAATCCAAGTTCCCTCTCTCCCTCTGTCTCCTACAGTTACACTTTCCCTCAAACCCTCTCCAGCCAGGACCAATGTACTTCCTGACCCCACGGAAATGTGGCCTATTTGGTGTTTCATGTGAAGGGCTGCAGAAACAGGTGAATTACTTGATTGATGAAGGCATGTCATCTACTAAGGGAAGCAATGAAGTCATTAGCTACATGCATCATTTCTTCGGCAACTTTGGAGTTGGTGAAACAGAGGTGGATCTTCATTGTGACAACTGCAGTGGGCAGAACAAGAACAACTTCATGCTCTGGTACCTTGCCTGGCGGGTTGGACACAAGCTTCACAATAAAATTGAAATCCACTTCCTTATTGCTGGCCACACCAAGTTTTCCCCTGACTGTGGCTTTGGACTCATCAAGCAAGCCTACATGAAGACTAGAATCAACACTTTGGCAGACATCGCTGAGGTACTTTAACATTACTTTGCTTTAATGACTTCAGTGCTGTTTTCTGTTCTGCTTCAATGAAACATTTAACTGAAGATCTTTTTTTTCTTCCTCTCTTCTCTTTTTTTTCATCAGGTTGTGGAAAACAGCTCTCCTGTGAGTCACCTCAATATCCCACAGCTTGTTAGAACGGCAGAGGGCAAAGTTTTAGTCGAGACCTTCGACTGGCAGCAGCATCTGACTCGCCACTTCCGTAGACTCCCACAGATCAAGAGTTATCAGCACTTCAGGTAATTGAAACTTTCACATTGTGTACATACAATATATCATAGCAACAACATACACATGACAGTTTTTTATAAGAAAATACTTTGCCATGTTTAAAATGTCTTATGTGCTTCTTCTGTCACAGCTTTGAAGCCAAGAAACTAGGTGTGGTGCTTGCAAAAAGTCACCGTGATGCACAACCTGTCGAATATCAGCTACTGCGCGACGGAGCAGATCTGCCCCCTGTCGACGGTCTTCCTGTCCTGGCCCCACCTGGACTGAAAATTGACAGGCAGACCTATCTATATGAAAAAATCAGGCCATTCTGTGCAGACGAGGCAAGAGACATCACATGCCCAGCGCCAAGGGTCACAACAGAGAAGAGTCCACAGAAGAGGATGCAAATGTAATTTCATTGGACTGTCTCACAAATACTTTTTTTCTTGTTTACAACACCTGCAATGTCACTTCATCAACCAACAACCTGAATTTAGTTTTACATTCTTGTATGAAAAGCACTCTAAACAATGTTTGATTGATTTGATTATGGAAAATAAAAAAAAGAATATATCAATCAACCAGTTTATTGCTTATTTTTTACCATTAGCAAAAGTTTGTGTGTCATGTTGCATGAGTACACCGAAGAAAATTCCTAGTCTGTAAAACCTTTCATTGACAATGGCAATAAAATGAAAATACACCATTACAAATGTAACTTCTGTATTCAAAATCGTCAATGTTTGTAAGCATTAACTGTAACGTTTACCAACATTTTTAAAAGTAAAAGCACAACATATTTCTTAATATTAGCTACTGCCCAGCATATGTATTTACATATATATATATATATATATATATATATATATATAAAATCACATAGCACATCCTGTTTCTGATTTTAACATTCTCTAGAGTTTATCTTATTTTTTATTCAGTGTACATAAGAGTTGCCTATACAGTTTTATCGGTAGATGCTAAGAGACATTTATTTATTACCTGTTTGCAAACTTTTTTTTTTCTTTGATGCCACATTTTCCTGACCTTTTTGCTCTACAGGGAGCTTTACAGGGGGTATGGCTTATCTAAATGAGATGTAAATGAGCCCTATTGTCCCTCCTAGCAGCAGAGAGAGGTGAGAACTGCACAATCTTTTGATGCCGTTTTCTCCCCTTTTAGCTTTTTTGTGTGCCTACCTTAAAATGGCCACAACTTCTCCAAATATTATCAGATTTCCATGTGTTACACATCGTTGGAAAGCTTGGAGACTACACTTTCAGAATCTGTGAATAACTCAAAATGCCCCAAAACCGACTTGTGTCCCTACTTTCCGTGATCGGTCACATATTGGCGGGCTTTGACGCTGTGAAGGCGCGGAGCGATGTGACTTCACGTCAGGTTCAGTGATAGGCTACTGCAGTTCCCGCAGGGCAGCCTATGAGCACGCTAGGCAGCCTGCTCTAGGTCTGCTAGCTGCTGCACTGCGTTGACAATGGATACAAAAATTAAGGATAATTTTTTGGCTTCAATATCTCGAAAAGATGTATCTTTCCCGTAACGTAAGCTATACTTACGCAATACTCGTTCCCTCTTCTAGAGAGAACCAAGGTTACGTTAGGTAACCGAGTACGTTTTACAGATACTATTCACGTGACTTTCACATGAAAGATTGCTATCAAAGAGCACACCCAGGTTCCTAACCGACGACGAGGACTTGACAGAGCAGCCATCAAGTGTTAGACAGTATTCTAGGTTATAACCTGAGGAAGGTTTTTGTCCAATAATTAGAATCTCTGTTTTTTCAGAATTAAGTAGTTGGAAAGTACTAGTCATCCAATTTTTTATATCAGCTATGCATTCCGTTTAATTGGTGAATTTGTAAGTTTTGTCAGGGCTTGAAGAAATATAGAGCTGAGTATCATCAGCATAACAGTGAAAACTAATGCCATGCTTCCTAATAATATCGCCTAAGGGTAGCATGTACAGAGTGAACAGCAACGGTCCTAGTACTAAGCCTTGTGGTACGCCATACTGAACTTTTGATCGATAAGACATCTCTTCATTTACTGCTACAAACTGACAACGCTCAGATAAGTATGTTTTACATTTACATTTAGTCATTTAGCAGACACTTTTATCCAAAGCGACTTACATCTGAGGACTAAAGCAAGCGAGTCATCGTGAAGAGGGAAGAACGACGCAAGAAGTGCTCAAAATACAAAGTTCAGGCATTGCTCAGAGTAGCAAAAGCCAGACAAGGGAAGATTTAAAAGGGAAGGAAAGATTTAAAAGAGAAGAAATTTTTTATTTTTTTATGTTAAGTACTCACGGAAGAGATGAGTTTTCAGTTGTCTTTTGAATGCTGTCAGGGATTCTGCATTACGGACGAGGGTGGAGAGATCATTCCACCAGCATGGAACCGTGAATGAGAATGTTCTGGAGAGTGATTTAGTGCCTCGCTGTGATGGCACCACAAGCCGTCGCTCCTTGGCCGATCGTAGTTTTCTGGTAGGGAAGTAGACTTGTAGTAGGGAGTGAAAGTAGGACGGAGCTGAGTCTTTGGTAGATCTGTAAGCAAGCGTCAAAGCTTTGAATTTGATGCGAGCAGCGAGTGGTAGCCAATGCAGTGAGATGAACAGAGGAGTGACGTGAGCCCTTTTGGGCTCGTTGTAGACAAGGCGGGCTGCAGCATTCTGGGTCATTTGTAGAGGTTTAGTAACACATGATGGAAGTCCAGCTAGAAGAGCATTGCAGTAATCAAGCCTAGAAATAACCAGGACCTGGACGAGAAGTTGTGTTGCATGCTCAGTTAGGAAAGGCCTGATCTTCCTGATGTTATACATTGCAAACCTGCATGATCGAGCTGTCTTTGTACTGTGGTCTGTGAAGGTCAGCTGGTCATCAAATATTACTCCAAGATTTCTGACCGACCTTGATGGGGTGATTGAGGATGACTCTAGCTGGATAGTGAAGTCGTGCTGTAGAGACGGATTGGCAGGGAGGACGAGAAGCTCAGTCTTTGCCAGGTTGAGCTGCAGGTGATGTTCCTTCATCCATGCCGAGATGTCCGCCAGACAGCTTGAGATACGTGCAGCTACTGTGGGATCATCTGGTTGAAATGAGAGGTAGAGCTGGGTGTCATCAGCATAGCAATGGTAAGAGAAACCATGTGCCTGTATGATGGGTCCCAATGATGTGGTGTAGATGGAGAAGAGGAGCGGTCCATGAACTGAACTCTGAGGAACCCCTGTGTTCAGTTGATGTGCTTTGGATACCTCGCCTCTCCAAGTAACCCTGAAGGACCTACCTGTGAGATAGGACTCAAACCAGTGGAGGTAAGTTTCTTTGATGCCCAGTGATGAGAGGGTGGATAGAAGGATCTGATGATTCACAGTGTCGAAGGTAGCAGAAAGATCCAGCAGAATGAGAACTGAAGATTTGGATGCAGCTTTTGCGATCCGCAGGGCTTCTGTGACCGACAGTAGTGCAGTCTCGGTTGAATGGCCTTTCTTGAAGCCAGATTGGTTGACATCTAGCTGGTTGGTCAGAGACAGGAAAGATGACACTTGGTTGAAAGCAACTCGTTCAAGGGTTTTCGCAATGAATGGTAGGAGAGAGACAGGTCTGTAATTCTCTAAAAGTGATGTGTCTAATGTTGTTTTTTTAAGCAGTGGAGTTACCCGAGCCTGCTTGAATGCTGTAGGGAAAATGCCAGTGTGGAGGGATGAGTTGATGATGTGTGTGAGTGCTGGTAGAAGTGTGGGAGAGATGGCTTGTAGAAGGTGTGAGGGGATAGGGTCTAGAGGGCAGGTGGTAGGATGACTGGAGAGGATAAGTTTAGATACTTCTTCCTCGGTTAGCGGAGAGAAGGTAAAGAGAAGGTTTCTGGTAGTGGGAGAGGATGGTTTGGGTTCCTGTGTGTGTGGAGTTGAAAACTGACTGCTGATAGAGGTTGTTTTGTTGGTGAAGAAGTTAGCAAAGTCATCAGCAGTTAAAGAGGAGGTGGGTGATGGTGGAGGTGGACAGAGGAGAGAGTTAAATGTCTTGAAAAGTGTTCGTGTGTTAGAGGCGCTGTTGATCTTGCTGTGGAAATATGAAGATTTTGCAGCGTGAACATCAGCAGAAAAGGAAGAGAGCAGAGATTGATACATACTCAGGTCAGACGTGTGTTTTGATTTGCGCCATTTCCTCTCCATTGCCCTGAGTTTGGTCCGGTGTTAACGGAGAACCTCAGATAACCAGGGGTTAGAGGGAGTAGCGCGTGCTGGCCTGGAGGAGAGAGGGCAGATATTGTCTAAAGAAGAAGTTAAAGTGTAGCATAAAGTATCTGTTGCGGTATTCACATCTAGAGATGAGTATTGTGAGGGTGAGGGAAGTGAAGATGACACAGCAGAGGAAAGATGGGAAGGAGAAAGTGAGCGCAGGTTACGTCTGAAAGTAACTGGTAGGGGAGTTGGTGGAGCATGGGTAGTGAGTTGTAGATTGAAAGTAATGAGGAAATGATCTGAAACATGGAGAGGTTTCACCAAAATGTTGTCTGTGATGCAGTTGCGTGTGTAAACCAGGTCCAGTTGGTTGCGCGGCATTGTGAGTACCTGAGGTGATGAGCCGTTTGAGATCGAATGAGGCTAGAAGAGAGATGAAGTCTGTTGCATACGCCTTTTCTAGATGAATGTTGAAATCACCAAAGACTACGTGTGGGGTGCCATCCTCAGGGAAAGAGGACAGCAGCACAAACATTGAACAATTCAACTAATGCCAACATAATTTTCAAGTCTATTTAAAAGAATGTTGTGGTCAATAGTATCAAATGCAGCACTAAGATCGAGTAACACCAATAGCGAGATACAACCACGATCAGATGATAATAGCAAATCATTTGTGACTCTAATGAGAGCTATCTCAGTACTATGATACAGTCTAAATCCTGACTGAAAATCCTTGCAGATATCATTTCTTTCTAAAAAGGAACATAGTTGTGAGGATACTGCCTTTTCTAGTATCTTTGACATAAAAGGTAGATTTGAGATCGGCCTGTAATTGACTAATTCTGTAGGATCAAGTTGCGTTTTTTTAACAAGTGGTTTAATCATAGCCAGCTTAAAAGTTTTCGGTACGTATCCTAATGACAAAGATGAATTAATGATATTGAATAGAGGATCTATGACCTCTGGAAATATCTCTTTCAATAGTTTAGTCGGTATAGGGTCTAATATACATGTTGCCGATTTAGATGATTTAACGAGTTTAGAAAATTCTTCCTCTCCTATAGCAATGAATGAATCAAATTTTTCGTCAGTGAGACTACAATGCACTGTCTGATGCGATACTGTAGTAGACGGTTGCATAGTTATAATTTTTTTCCTGATATCCTTCAATCTTATAAGTGAAGAAGGTCATAAAGTCATTACTGTTCTGCTGCTTGCAAACTTCTGTGCTTGAAACTTTATTTTTCGTCAGTTTAGCAACTGTTTCGAATAAATACCTTGGGTTTTGTTTATTTTCTTCTAATAGGGTTGAAAAATAAGCAGATCTAGCAGTTTTTAAGGCCTCTCTGTATGCAATCAATCTGTCCTTCCATGAAATGTGAAAACCTCTAGTTTTGCTTTCTTCCAGTTTCGCTCCATTTTCCTGGCTGCTCTCTTTAGGACCTGAGTGTGCTCGTTGTACCACGGCATTGGACTATTTTCTTTGATTTTCTTTAAGTGCAACGGAGCAACTGTGTCTAAAGTGCTGGAAAAGAGAGAGTTAAAAGTTTCTGTCGCAATATCGAGTTCTACCAAGCTATCTGGGATGCTGAGATGAAACTGATCAGGAAGATTATTAATAAAGCAATTTTTACTGGCAGAAGTGATAGGTCTAACATTTGTAACATGGAGTCAGCTTTGCAGCCTTGGCTAAATGAAGTTTACATGAGACTAAATAATGATCTGAGATGTCATCACTATGCTGCCGAATTTCAACAACATCAACATTGATTCCATGTGATAATATTAGTTCCCCTTCAGGGACTACCGCTCCGTGTAATCGCAGTGGGAACACCCTCAGCGTAACTCGTCTGAATGAAATCAGTCAATGGAGAGATGGAGCGTCATAGCGGGTGACGTCATCGACCAGGAAGCTATAAATATCCCCTGAGCTCACAATACGCCAGCTTTTTGTTACTTCAGCAAGCTCTGTGTGTGTCTGAAATCTAGCGATTGTGTTTGTCTGTTTTAGACAGGAGTTTCTCACTATATATATATATATATATATGAGTGTCAAAGTGACGAGCGAGCAATATAGAAAGTGTGTTTCCCCCTGTACACGATACATCACGGGTGGGGATACACATCAGCTGTGTGTTGCTTGTTTGGGATTGCAGCATGCCCAGTCGGCTCTCGAGGGGGTCGATTGTGAGCATTGCAAGCATTTTCCCTTGAGAACTCTGCGCTCGCGGCGCTCGCTCTTCGAGGAGAGTGGTTTGCTGCGAGCTCCCCGAGGCTCGGGTCCCGCTTCTGTTGAGGCAGAGCGGCGGCGCTTGTCTTGGGGCTCGCAGATGGATCTAACTGGCGACGTTGAGACGGGCTCCGCCCTATCTCAGCTATCTCCAGCGAGATCTAGTGCCTCTCACCCGGCTCTGGAAGCACGCGCTGCGGCGGTTACTTCTGCCCGGGTCGAGACACATGATGTCGAACTTAGATTATCCAGTTCTGAGGAGCTCGATGTCGAAAGTTTTGCATCAGAAGAAACTGACTCGTCACTCCAGCATACTGCTGAAGAGGGGCTGATAGATGTGTTATCTCGGGCTGTTGAAAAGCTCAGCATCGAGTGGCCAACTGATAGGCAGGAGTCTAGAAATAAAAGCAAATTAGATGATGAACTTCTGTCTGCACGTCCTCAGCCTTCTCGCCGGTGCTTACCATTCTTCCCAGATCTTCACTCTGAGGTTTCAAAGACCTGGGTTAGACCTGTTTCAAATAGAATTTATACTAACCAGTCTAATGCTTATGGAAACATTTTTGGTGCAAAAGCTTCAGGGTACGTGACCATGCCGAAGGCAGAGGAGACGCTCGCTAGCTATCTCTCTCCTGCTTCGTCATCTTCACTTAAAGCACCGGCTCTGCCCTCTAAGCCACTAAAAAATACTTCTGTGTTAGTGGGGAAGGCTTACTCGGCGGCGGGTCAGGCGGCTGCATGTCTACACACTATGGCCATTATGCAGGCTTATCAGGCTGACCTGCTTAAAGATGGTTGTGAGGGGGGTGAAATTTCTGTGGATATGATTAATGAGCTCAGGCAGACTGCTGATCTCACTCTCCGGGCCACCAAGGAGACCGCTAAATCTATCGGCTGGTCTATGGCAGCCATGGTGGCCACTGAGAGACACTTGTGGTTGAGTCAGACCTCTATGAAGGAGAAAGATAAGACTCTCCTTTTAAATGGCTCCGGCACGACCTTCTCGGGGTAGGGCTGATCTGAGGACAGTCATTATCGTCAAGAAGGCCGAGTCGAAAAAATCCTGACGGGCTGAACGTCAGGACTCTGAGGGTGGTCCCCATCGTGGAAGACTTGAGTTCACTGCACAAAAACCCGGTGCCCTGTCTTTCCCGATGCCCTCAGGGGTCTGCTCTACTAACCCTGCCTATACAGGGCGTAGAGAGACTCGGCGAGCGACTTCCCGAGGGACGCTCGCCCCCTCCGAGGAGGGTTGTGGAGTGCCCAGACAAGCTGTTCCCTGCCAGTACGTTACAGGGCGCTGTGTCTGTCACTCGGGATGTTCATCCAGAGGCCAGCCTCGAGAGGCTGGTTCCCTTAGTAGAGTTCCTGGCGAAAGGAGCTATAGAGCGGGTTCCTCTACCCAGCAGGGAGTTAGGATACTACAGCTGGTACTTCATCTTTCCGAAAAAAGATGGAGGGCTGCGTCCCTTTCTAGATCTGCGTCTCTTAAATCGCGCTGTAGGGAAGCTCAAATTCAAGATGCTCACTCTCAAGCAGATCGTGTCAAATCAGATCCGAGGACTGGTTCGTCACGATAGATCTAAAGGACGCTTACTTCCACGTATCTATCCTCCCTCAACACAGGAAGTTCCTGAGGTCCGCTTTCGGGGGCGAAGCTTACCAATATCGGGTTCTTCCGTTCGGCCTAGCACTGTCACCCCGCACGTTCACGAAGTGTATGGATGCGGCTATAGCCCCGCTGAGGCTGCAGGGCATCCGTATTCTGAACTATATAGACGATTGGTTAATTCTAGCTCAATCAGAGCAACAGGCGGTTCGGCATCGAGATGTCGTTCTTGCTCACATCAAGAGGTTGGGGTTGAGGCGCAACGCCAAGAAGAGTGTTCTTTCTCCATTACAGAGAACCACTTTTCTCGGTGTAGTGTGGGATTCGACGACGATGCAGGCACAGTTGTCACCTGCTCGTGTTGCTTCGATTCTCGCCGCAGTAGATCAGGTCAAGCTAGGCCAGTCATCCACCGTAAAACAGTTCCAGAAACTGTTAGGTCTCATGGCAGCTGCGTCCAACGTGATACCTTTTGGCCTCCTGCACATGAGACCGTTACAGTGGTGGCTCAGAACCAGGGGATTCTCCCCGAGGGGAAATCCGCTTCGCATGATCATGAGTTTGTGACGGTGTCATCGCGCCCTGGTTATGTGGAAAGATCCTCGGTTTCTGTCCCAAGGCCCTGTGTTGGGAGCTCCTTGTCGTCGCGTTATGCTAACGACAGATGCTTCTCTCACGGGGTGGGGGGCGATCATGAGTGGTCGCCCAGCTCAGGGTCGGTGGGAGGACCATCACCGTCTATGGCACATAAATTGTCTAGAGATGTTGGCAGTGGCAATGAAATGTTTTCAGGCAATGAAACATTTCCTCCCAGACCTAAGAGGCCACCATGTTCTTGTCCGGTCAGACAACACATCGGTGGTCTCTTATATCAACCATCAGGGGGGGCTGCGTTCTCGCCCACTTTACAAACTGGCACGTCAGATCCTTCTATGGTCCCAGGGGAAAATTCTTTCTCTGAGAGCTATTTATCTCCCGGGGTATTTAAATCAGGGGGCAGACATCCTGTCGAGGCAGGGGCCGAGGCCCAGGGAATGGAGTCTTCACCCCGAGGTGGTGGAGCTCCTATGGGAACATTTTGGTCGTGCTGAGGTAGACCTATTTGCTTCCCGAGAGACATCACACTGTCCACTTTGGTTCTCTCTCAGCCTGCCAGCCCCACTGGGGTTGGACGCGATGGTACATCTGTGGCCGAGGTCACGTTTGTACGCTTTTCCCCCGATCGCTCTGCTCCCGGGAGTTCTGGAGAGGGTTCGCCGGGACGGGCTCAGTCTTCTGCTAATAGCCCCGTTCTGGCCGGCCCTGAGTATGGTTTGCGGACCTAGTGTCTCTCCTCGACGGCTCTCCCCTGGAGATACCGATCAGGAGAGATCTACTCTCTCAGGCGAGTGGGTCGATCCTTCACCCCCGCCCAGAACTATGGAGGCTGTGGGCTTGGCCTCTGAGGGGGCCCAGCTCATAGATTCTGGTCTCTCGACTGAGGTCGTTGAGACAATCCGCCAATCCAGAGCTCCCGCCGCGAGGTAGAAACTTTTCACCTCTTGGTGTGGAGAGCGCCAGCAGGACCCAGTTAACTGCCCGGTTGGTACAGTGCTGGATTTCCTGCAGGACCGTCTCTCCACAGGGTTATCCCACTCCACATTAAAGGTGTACGTGGCGGCCTTAGCTGCTTACCACGCCCCTTCGAGCGGAGGTTCTCTCGGGAGACACCCACTTATATCTCGCTTCCTTCGTGGTGCCTTGAGGCTGAGGCTTGCAGTTCGCACGAGGGTACCAGCTTGGGATCTGGCCATCGTTTTAGAAGGTCTCTCCCTAGCTCCTTTCGAGCCCATCGAGGAAGTTTCGTAAAAGTTTCTTACGCTAAAGACTATCCTTCTTCTCGCTATCTCATCTCTAAAAAGAATTGGAGATATTCAAGCACTTTCGGTGGCTCCCTCGTGCCTGGAATTTGCTCCTGGTATGGTTAAGGCCTTTCTCTGTCCGAGACCAGGTTATGTTCCTAAGGTGCCAACTACTTTTGTTAGACCTATAGTTCTGCAGGCTTTCTGTCCTCCGCCTTTTCTGACGTCAGACCAGAAGAGACTTAATTTGCTGTGCCCCGTTAGGGCTTTAGATGCTTATGTCCACAGAGCTGCCCTGTGGAGGAGATCGGAACAACTGTTTGTCTGTTTTGGGTCACCTAAGAAAGGGTGTCCGGCATCTAAGCAAAGGATGAGCAAGTGTGTGGTTGAGGCCATCTCGCTTGCTTACGGTTCGGCCCATCAGCCTTCACCTTTGGCTGTAAGGGCTCATTCCACCAGGAGTATGGCTGCCTCTACAGCTCTTCTTTCAGGAGCTTCTCTTCAGGACGTTTGTGATGCGGCAGGCTGGTCCTCACCACACACTTTCGTTAGATTTTATTCCCTTGATCTTAGCTCCACTCCCGGGGCTCAGGTTCTCTCGTCGGTTTGTGTCTCCTAATGACACACGACGGGGATTTGGTCTTATGGGGATGTTGGTATTGCGTTCCCACTGCGATTACACGCAGCGGTAGTCCCTGAAGGGGAACGTCCCGGGTTACGTATGTAACCTTAGTTCCCCGAAGGGACGGACGCTGTGTGTCCTGTCATACTTCCGGCATACCCTTGGGTCGCTTGCTTCAGTAACTTTAAGCTGGCGTATTGTGTGCTCATGGGATATTTATAGCTTCCTGGGCTATGACGTCACTCGCTATGACGCTCCATCTCTCCATTGACTGATTTCATTCATGCTTCAGACGCGTTACGCTGAGGGCGTTCCCACTGCGATTACATGCAGCGTCCGTCCCTTCGGGGAACTAGGGTTACATACGTAACCCGGGACGATCTAGAGTGTGATTACGACAATGAGTAGGTCCTGCATACATTAAATGATCTTGATGAAACTTCAGCAGTGTTTTCGTGGTAAGAGGCCGATCAGATGGATGCGACTATTGAGAGTCAAAGTTATAGCGCCACCAACTGGCAGCAGGAAGTGTGTCACTTTCTAAATTCTTTTGACAAAAGTGGGGGGTTAGTTTTACCCACAGTAACAAAACTCCGTACGTATATTGTTCTCATCAAGCCGGGCAACTTTCTAATTTACAGTCATTAGCTCCGACCAACAGGAAGTCAGATATTTTGGTTTGAATGTGGATTGTTTGGTAAAGTCAAGAATTTTCTAAGTTTTAAGCCAGCCCAACAGAAAATCGCCTATTTTGGTCTGAATGTGGATTATTTGATATTTCAGACTCTGAGTTTTTAGCTACTTCTCCTAAGTGGTATATTTTATGCACATCAAACCTTTTCAACATGATGAAAATACACGAAAAATGCTAAATTGTGAACAGATATTGAATATCTCAAACGGTTTTGCTATGGCGAGGGATTAAAGTCATGTCAAAAAGAGAACGGTAAAAGCTTCATATTTTTTAAAAAATTGAGTGCTATTTGGTTAAACAAACAAAAAAAAATCATACGTAGGGCTATACTGCCCTCTTGTGTCCAAAATAATAGCAAAATAGTACATAAAACTCATGTAGACCTATTGTTTTTATATATAAATATATTCCCCCCGATTAATCAACGTGTGACACCAGCCATTGCTAATATAAAAGTGAAAGTATAATACGGACGTCCGCACGGACATTTATCATGGTGGCGCTCACAGAGCGCTCAAATGAATTCCTATGGAAGTGGGAATGAACTAAAAACTGTTCTGCTCGCTCCTCACCGTGGACGCGCACCGTTATGAATGCCCGTGCAACAGTGAACTTTTTAGTTTAATTTTAAAATTAGCGCCATTTCGGGGGCCGATTGCTTGAATTGTAAGTTCAATAGCCTATTATACTTCATGGAAAACTCAACAGCAAAAGAGTATAATGACAGATTCGCTTAAATAGGCGCTTTTACACAAAATATTCTGCCACCTTTTCAGTCAGCTCTTCACTCTCATGATTACGAGACAAATTATGCTGTTTCCCGTTTGCAATAACAGGGATTTTCCTGCATTGAATTTGTATATGCGCCTGCCAAAGTCTTATTTGATCGGTGAGTAATGTAGATGAACTGCTGAACTTGTGACAGGGCACATGTTTAACTGAAAGAACAAGCAGAGAGAGAGAGAGAGAGGAGAGAGAGAGAGAGAGAGAGAGAGAGAGAGAGAGAGAGAGAGAGAGAGAGAGAGAGAGAGAGAGAGGTTTAACTGAAAGAACAAGCTGAGAGAGAGAGAGAGCGAGAGAGAGAGAGAGAGAGAGAGAGAGAGAGAGAGAGAGAGAGAGAGAGAGAGAGAGAGAGAGAGAGAGAGAGAGAGAGAGACCCGGTCGCGCGCGCGCACTCTCTCACTTCGAAGCCAGGCGAGAGTGTAAACAAGACTTCACCTCCACACTAAGCGCTGTCTTGCTCTCTCTCCCTCATATTAACCAAAATAAATCAACACAATGTTAAAAGGTCGGAAGACCAAAGTTTCATGCGGAGCATTCGGAGATTTTGTTTTCCTGAATTACCACTGGGTGAGAATTGTGCTAAAATAAGTTACTTTATCTTCTCTGAAAAACGTTCCACGCATTCAGCTGACAGTCTCAAGTACCACCTAAACGCAAAGCATCCCTTAGCTAATGCTGGCTGTAGATGCCGGGCCAAGCACTGATGTAGCGAAGGGGAAGAGTCATCGTCAAACTACTATGTTTGAGTTCAACCGAGGCAAGCCCGTCAGCACAGCTCTATCAGTTACAGTAGTACACACAAGTACATCTGATTGAACATGATTTATTTTCATCACCAATTATAGTAGTAGAGCTTTCTCAAGCAGTTTGTGATGCATTTTTGGAAACAGGAGATGAGCCCCTGGTCTAATGAGCCCCTGGTTTAATGCTGGCTTGAGAAACCCATTCTCAGAGACTTGCTTTTAGTCATTATTTGGGTAGCACACATATTCTGAATGCCTTCGGCAGAATTCAAATGAGCCATTTTAATCTAGATTAATTCCAAGATTACAGTGAGATTAATCTAGATTAAAAAAAATAATCTATGCCCACCACTAATATATATATATATATATATATATATATATATATAGCTGCGAGCAGCGATGAAACGGCCAAAGCCGGCGACGCCGCCACCCCGATGACTTTTTGCTGCTCCTCCTAAGGGGTTTATTTTATTCACACCAAACTTTTTCAACATGATGAAAATACATTAAAGATGCACAATTGATAACGGATATTGAATATCTTAAACTGTTTTGCTATGGCGAGGGATTAAAATAATGTAAAAAAAAAAAGAACCAGGAAACATCTCATATCTTCAAAAAATATAATTATACACCATTTATTTTTACATTAAATAATACAAATATTAGAACTAAACCCATTTTATTCTGTTTTTTTTTTTTCAATTTAACAGGTATGAAAAAGTTAAAAACAGGCAGAATAGTTCTATTTGGTTATATTATTGGTTAATATAAAAATATATTAGGTATGTGACTGTGAGGATATTTTATTTTCCCAGGTAATCGACGTGTAACACAGCTTTTAAATCGCTAATATAAAAGTTAAAGTAAAATAATAAAACGAAGATTGTGTGTTTGATAATTGAAGCTGAATAAATTTAAAATTAATGTGCTATATTTCAGATCAATATATTTGTTTTCCTTAACATTTTAACTAACACTAACTTTATTCTCTTCTGAATTATAAATAATTTATTTCTGTATTAAATAATACTACCACTAAAAACAAATGTGATTTTTCTTTTTTAATCAATGTAGCATGTGTAACTCAAAAATGAACAGATTAGTGATTAGTAGAAATGAAAACCAATGCAATATGATGAATGTCCAAAAGATGGCACCAACAGAATTATTTTAAATGAGGTTGGATACATATTTTTTTGCTTTTAAACAGTGTGTGTGTGTGTGTGTGTGTGTGTGTGTGTGTGTGTGTGTGTGTGTGTGTGTGTGTGTGTGTGTGTGTGTGTGTGTGTGTGTGTGTGTGTGTGTGTGTGTGTGTGTGTGTGTGTGTGTGTGTGTGTGATTTTGGTTGGGTGACAGTTGTAGGTTACAGTTTGACAAGAGTTTATAGTTTGACAAAAGCACAATGTTGTTTTATTGCGAATTCACACAAATATAAGTAAACACTTTGTAGTTTGAATGATGTCCTGTATGAACAAAATTACAGAGTATGTTTTTATGTCACACACACACACACACACACACACACACACACACACACACACACACACACACACACACACACACACACACACACACACACACACACACACACACACACACACACACACACACACACACACATTGTGCATTCCAGCATGGCAATCTTGATATTGCAGCCTGTTCATTTTAGCCTTAATAAAATATAATAATAAAATAGTCAACCTAACATAAAAATTGCACTGCTCTGTTTAAATAGTCAGTAGTAAAATTCGTACCATTCACAGTAAGCACCGCTGCACTGTGATGTTTCCAAGCACATTTTTGTGAAGAGGATTATTTTTTCTGTCGTTTTTGGAACGTGAGTGAAGTACAAATCCTATAATAAAGAATAATTTAGCATCCAAATACATCGCAAATGTTGAAACATTTTGATCAGGCCCGGAGTGGGTAACCGGAGAATTGGGAGAATTCCTGGTAGGCCGCTTCACTTTTTTGGCCGGCCGAGGATTTTTATTTATTTATTTATTTTTATATTTGTCACGTTAGTCTATCATCTCTTAAATTAGGCTACACACATTCCACATTCTGACACCGCAGCCAAAGAGTATAGAAGAACAAGAGGCGAAACTAAATAGAACGTTCCATTGCAACACCAGCGCCCAGCAGCAGCGCTACGCTTCCGCCATTTTGGGGTGAGAGCGACTCGGCAGTCCACTAGGTCTGTTGTGTCGTTCGCAAGCGAGCCCCTCTAAAAGCCGATTCTTTAAAAAGAGCCGGACTTCCCATCACTATCCACTAGCTTTTTGCTGTCGCTATGGCAATATCAGCTGCTTTGTATTTTTTTTTTAAAGTAGCCTACATTAAAGATCAAATCCAAACTGAATGATGACAACACAGAATAACGTACAATCACTAGACTAGTGATTATCAAATCCCTTTTAACAGTTTATTTCACAGACTTAGACAAGTTTTCTACTTTTTTCCCACAAAACCTTTAGTATTAGCATTACAAACACTGAATTAATACCAACATATAACAGTATGCTATATCAGATAATTGGGAATGTTGGACAATATTTATATATAACAGCAATAGAATAGCTTTACAGTCAACTGATTTTTTTTGTGTGTGTGTTTTTTGCAGTAGCTACTATCTTATATTAATGACAGTTAAAGCAAGACTATGTAAACAAAAAAAACAACAAAAAAACACAGCCCCTGTCCATCATGTTCTATAAGATCATCATGTTTGTAGCATGATCCAGGGGATTACCCATACAGAAATGTAATATATGTCAATATAAGTCATTACAATATAATGTCAGTGCCCATGTCTGCTGCCTAAATGAAAATACATGCAAAATTCATATAAAACATAGACATATATGAAACAATTTAGCAAAAATGGCCGTTTTCATGTAACTGCCATATATTTTCCCGTATATGCACATACATTTTAAATATATGTAGCCTAAGACGCATATACTGTATGTATGCATACATGTAATTATTTCAATGCATCAGTATCACATGCATGTACGTTTACATACATTTATTAAATATTTTGGAAACAAATATGTATGTCTCATATTTATACTTAATGTTGTCCATATATGCGAGAAATATTATACTCTGTAATATATGCAGATATATGGTATCATATACAGTAGATTAACTCAAATATTTTCTTCACATGTTTGGACACATAAATGTTCATATATGTTGCAGACATAGGCTATATTGTGTTCTCAGATAAGTCAAATATATGTATAGATATATGTCATGCTATTTAAAATATAACATATATGGCCATACATTACAGTTTTGTATGGGTAAAAAGTACAAAATATATTTCAGGCCTAGTGGAGTTGGTAACTAATAATAGTAATAAATGTGTAAAGTTGCATAAAATGGAAATACTCAATAAAGCAAGAAAAAAACTACCTCAAATGTGTATTTAATGTTTGGATTAACTGTTATCTGTGCTGTTGTCCAGTAACTCCAGCTGGAATTTTCACCCCAAAATGGCGGCCGTGCTACCGAAGCGCCACCTAGTGGCTGTTTCCAAAAAGCATCAGAGTTTCGCCTCTTGTTCTTCTATACTCTTTGCCGCAGCGCGCAGCCTATGCAAGGGTTGTACCATGTGACGGAGTTTTGGTAGCCTTTTTGTATCACCCAATATATGGCGATTCATAGACTTTGCAAATATTAATAACAAAACTCAAGCTTGATCTGTGTATGCAGTAAAATGACCTCTTAATTATTTTTTGTAGCTTTTGAGCAGCAGACAAGCCAGTCCCCCTCTGAAAACGAGGAGGCCATGACTACAGGGACAGGTAGAGAGGTAAAGTTATTTAATGTAAGAAAGAACAGTATGCTTTTGTTAATTTATCAAAGTGGAATATTTTTTTTCTCTATTCGCTATTCTCTACAACTACAAATTCAACTGTCACAGGTGTTCAGTAGCCTGGCTAACGTCAGACCGAGTCTCACTGAGACGTGGGTCTGGGAACCACATGTTCATTTTCTAGTATTTGGGGCGTGGTTTACGAATGCCCAGAACCGTTTATTGGGTGCTACGAATGTCTATCAAATGCGCCTGTACGTAGCTCATAGCCAATCGTTTCAATTATACCAGATGACGTATGTAGAGCGACAGACATTGGACGAGGAAGAAGACGATGATCAGAGATTTAACTTAACTACTTAGAACAATATCTAAGGCTGCATCGAAAGGTAACTTTGCGTCTGCTGCGATGTTGGATCCATAGGTATAAACAAACTGCTTCGGTGTGTCGCATAGACGTCGTCATCGTCTTGCTGCTCCCTCCCCGTTCTGTGATTGGTTCTCTCGCTGAGGCGAAAATCTGGTCCATGGAATTCAGACTGCCAAGCAGCGGGAATAAAATCGTGCTGAGCGCAAGGCAGCATGGGGAAATCCAGGCTAGGTGTTCAGTTGATTTGCACCAAATATACCTTCATAGTCAACACACAGGGCTTAAATACATAGGGAAACAGATCAGGGAAATGAGGCAGCTGACAAGACTAACAAGGAAACAGGTGTGACAGAAGAACTAATGAAGGTTACCGTGGAAACAAAGGAGTGGCGGGAAAACAGAACAAAAGAAGACATGTGACTAATGACAACAAGACTTAGACAGAAGCACAATTGTGACATCACCATACCTAGAGATTGGCATGGTTTTATTTCAGTTAGCCTAATAGCTTGTTTGATTTGCATTGAGAGATGATCTTATGGAAAGTACCCCATGCCAATCTCTAGGTATGGTGAAGGGTATGTTATGATGTGGGGCTATTTTAATTCCAAAGGCCAAGGGAACATTATCAGGATGCATAGTATCCTGGATCCATGAAATAACTGGCCTTTAAAAATAAAAATCTGCCTGCCTCTATGGGAATTTATCATAGGGGTGTCCTGACTTATGCACCCTGTATTTTAAGGAAGAACATTTATTTATTTACGATACATTATTCATTCACAAAGAAAATTGGTTTCCTTAAATGATAGATTTTTCCTATTTTTTTTTTTAATTAAGGCATTAAGATCAATTTCCAAAAGATTATTTTTTTATTCCTCTTTTTAGGAATTTTTTTAGTGTTCACTTATGCTAAGCACTGTATCTATCTGTCTGTCTGTATTGTTTATTTATTTCAGTGTATTATGAAGTTTACAGTATAAACATTTACTTCCAATTTCCTATAATTTATTTTGTCATCATTTTATTTGATTATTTTTACCATTCTTCTGCATAGGAATACTATTTTGTCCTTTTTGAAACTGAGGCAGACAATGTTTACCTCTTTGTTAAGTTTTAAATGTGTGAATAGGTCTATTGAAGAATTTGTTAGATTCTGACTATGCTGTTTCCCACTGGTCACTATTGTGACCGAGTATATAACCTAATATTTCACTTACTTAACCAACATAAAATCAAAGAGGGCATAAAGTGTGTGTGTTAGGGAGGTCTAAGGAGTAAAATGCATGTGCTCAAATTGCAAATGGGATTAAACGAGTTAAGATCAATGTTTTGTATTTATTTATATTGTGGAAAACATTGTAATTAATATTTTAGAATAGATATAGTGATTAAAGACACTCTCCTCAACTACTAGATATACTAAAAGTGTTCTACAAAAGTCTGCACATGGTAACTCCCTCCTCGCTCTATGTGAACATCCCCAACTTACATCATAATTGGAATCATGAGAACATAGTTTTTGTAACAGACTGTGAATGTGTCAGGAATTTGTGGGTTTTTTTTTTTTCATTCAGAGGGGCAAAACCAAAATTGAGCTTGGTTTATCTTTTAGTCTAGCTTAGTCTTTCATAATATTATGAATAATATTATATATATCATTATATAGTTTTTAGAATCCTGAACAAGAAGGTATGTGCTTTTCTAATTTAATGTATTTTACTGTGGGATGATATGGTATTCCTGTGGCCTAGTTTCATTCATTACATGTAATTGTATTATCCTTAATTTTACATATTTTACTAACATTTGCAAATTTTTATATAATGTTGTGTTATGATAATATTACAAAATGTCAGTCCTATCTTTTGATTCTTTAATCTTTAACTCTTTAATCTTTAGTATTTAAGATAAGCTAAACATCATGAGACATACAGTATAGGCTTGAGTATATGAGGGAGAAGGACATTTTTGCAGTGATTAAATTATTTAAGTAAATCAAGAACACAGAATTAATTTGTTTTAGTACACGGTCAGGCACTAATCTATCTGTAGATACTGTTTTGTTTGTCTTTATTATCAGGCATTTTATCTGTCACTCCCTGATGTTCTGCACACAATACCATCTAACTTTCTTTACCTCATATTTTTAGTGAAGCATGTTAACTGCTTTACTGCTTCAGGAGGAGACATATTTTTCAGGATGATTTTAGGTAAGTGTCAATGTCAACTTTATTTATATAACACCATTTAAAACAATGATTGTTGATCAAGGTGCTGTACAATATGTAAACAAACAAACAAACAAACAAACAAACAAACAAACACATACAACATAACAGATTACAAACAAAAAACTACACAAACCAGCTATGATTAATTTCTAGAGAAAATAGGTATGTCTTGAGCTTTGTTTTAAATAGCGTAGTGTAGGGACAATTATGTAAAAAAAAAGTAAGCTGTTCCAAAGTTTCGGTGGAGCAATGGCAAAAGCACGATACCCCTTTCAGCCTAGCCCGAGGAACATTTAGCAGTTTGGACGACTTTAGAGAACTTACTGGATTGTAAACAGATAATATGTCAGAAAGGTACCCTTATGACAAAGACGTTTATTCAAGTGTGCTATTAGTATTCTTTTAAACTATAAATAAGAAAGTATACTTTCAGTCTGCTTTTTATGTACTTTTCAGTAATATACTGATTATATACAGCGCTGAGAGTGTTGCTGCTTTCTTGCACTTTATTGTGAGAGAAGTGCATTCTTAAATCACCAGTGATGTCGTGTTGTCTCTACATGTCTGCGGTCTAATTATGCATACTGCATGCAACCAGAGCCGGCCCAAGCCTTTATGGGGCCCTAAGCAGAGTTTTATTTGGGGGCCCATGGTGCCGCCAATATGATTAACTATTGTCAATGCTTGATTATTCGCAGATTACAAAACTCACCCATTATCAGTTTTATTAGTTGTAGCTGTGTTGCTAAAATCAATGTCTGCCTGGCATGTTTTTACCCTTATATGGTTTCAAATTGTAACAGCAGCAAACCCACAAGAGTGGCAAGGTCTTATTTTGCACTTTAATATTCAAAGTCTTTCAGTAATAAGAGGTTTACTTAATGTGGTGTACTAAATAAACCAGCAAACCTGCTTTTGGTATAAAAAAAAAATGCGAGCAAATGTGCAGAACAATTAACTAAATAACTTTAGATAATAGTATGTTCTTATATTTCTGCCCTCAGCTTGTGTTTGCTTTTGCAGTGAGGTAAACAACAGCTTAGTAAAAGTCGTAGACAGTTATCAGGGTCAAACTTTCTTTACTGCCATCCTCACTTGGGTAAGTTTTAGTTATGATCCCAACTGGCCAGTGAAGCGTGTGGAGGATTGAATTGCCAGCAGGATTGATTATCAGACAGGTAAGCTTGGATGTTTGTGTTGTGGCAACCTTGCTTGTCTATTTTTAGCTCTTTGCAGGCTCTCACAAAGTTGGTTCAACAATCAGACCTCAAGATCTTAGCGGGGCCTCTGATTGCAAAGAAACGCCGCAGGGAATTGATAAAACATGAGGCACTCGATCACTTCTAGGTGAATTGCCCGTGTAGTCATGCAAGTATATATTACCGCCCATCTTTTAGCTTCTGCCGGACATCCTCGTGTTTTCCTGACCGCGACTGGCCATGGACCGAAAACATCCAGCCCCACAAATGTGAATGGCGGGTCTATGTGTAATCTGTCGGCTGGTAAATCTGCCATGATCTGTTCCTCTTGTTTGCCTCTCAATTTGCGACAGGTGACACAGTTGTAGATGGAGCTGCTGACTGATCTCTTACTTCCAACAATCCAGTAACCACCTGCCCTGATGGCACCTTCCGTGAGATGTCGTCCTTGGTGACATACCTTCTCATGAAAGTGTCGAATCAAAAACATGATGTTTACCAGGTATGAGAGCTGGATACAATTCTTCAGATGGTAGTTGAGCTCTACCCAGCCGACCTCCTACTCTGAGGAACCCTTCTAAGTCACTGAACGGACAGAGTTTGCTGAGAGGACGACTTTTGGACAGACTGACCTTGTTCTAGGCATTTAAAGTCATCTCTGTAGACTTCTTTTTGAGCAGTTTGAATGATTGTAGCTTTAGCCTGCTTCAGCTGCTCTTCCTCCTTATGCTTGTTACAAATGTGCCATCCGCGACAGACATCCCCTGACCCAGACTTGACACACTTGGCTATGTGTTGCAATCATGCTATGGCCTTTAACAGGGAGCTCCATCTGGAGAATCGTTGGAACCTTTCACTCCCAAGGTTTCTTTGTGACAGGCTAGTCACACAGGTAATACACTCACGACGAAGCTCTGCATCCAATTCAAGACTGATGAGTGTGGCCCCGTAAGCCAATATGATGAAGTCAGTTCCTCTGAGGGGAATCCTCTGCTAGCTGCATCGGCTGGATTAAGATGAATGGGCACAAAGTTCCACTAATGCTGCCCCTTAGAGTGTCTGATGCGCTGTACTCGATTGTGGACGCAGACGTGAAAACGCCTTGTCTCATTGAAGATGTATCCTAGCACTACTTTAGAGTCAGTGTAGAATCTCAAATCATCCAGTGTTGTGTCCAGCTGTTCTTGAAGCATCTCAGCTACTTCCACTGCTAGTACAGCCGCACATAACTCAAGTCGAGGGACTGTGACGTCCGGCTTTGGAGCAAGTTTTGCTCGGCCGAAGAGGAAACCAACTTCACTGAGACCATCTGGGTTAGTAACTTTCAGGTAAGCTACTGTACCTACAGCTTTAGTGGAAGCATCACAAAACACAATGATCTCTTTCTTGTGTGCACTAGACATGAGGTGGAGGTATACATTCTTGAGATTTTTAGTCCTTGCAGATGTTTGAGGGAATCTTTCCATTTTTGCCATCGCTCTTGTTTCTCTTTGGGCAGAATAACATCCCAATCATCTGCATCTCCAGAGATGTCTCTCAGGATGGAGCGACCCTCAATGCTTACAGGTACTACACATCCTAGAGGATCATACAAGCTGTTGATGGTAGAAAGCACTCCTCGCTTAGTGTAAGGTTTGTCACTGATGGATACTTGAAATACAAATGTATCTGTTGACAAGTCCCAGCACAATCCTAAGCTTTGTTGGGTAGATGGTGAGTTTACACCAAGTTCAAGGCCCTGCAGCGTAGTTGCCAGATCCTCGTTCGGGAAGGCTCTCATGATGACGGGGCTGTTGGATGAGATTTTGTGTAGGCGGAGGTTGGATCGTGCTAGCATCTGTTGAGCTCTGCGCAGAACATCAATGGCGTCAGCTTCGGAACTGAATGATTTTAGCCCATCGTCCACATAAAAATAGCGCTTGATGAAGAGCCTTGCATCACTTCCATACTCCGACTCTCCCTCTACAGCTTTTCTCTTGAGCCCGTATACAGCTACTGATGGGGAAGGGCAATTGCCAAAAACGTGGACCCTCATGCGGTACTCCACGATATCTCCATCAAGGTTGTGATCCTTAAACCACACGAAGCGCAGGTAATCTCGATGTTCCTCTTTGACCAGAAAGCTGTTAAACATTTGCTCAATGTCTGCCATCACAGCATAGGAGTCAGATCTGAAGCGGATGACCATGCCTATCAGGCTGTTGTTCAGGTCTGGGCCTTTAAGGATAACTTGATTTAAGGATATGTTGTTGTATTGAGCACTTGAATCAAAAATTATCCTGATTTGCCCGTGTTTTTCTGGATGATAAATGCCAAAACCTGGTAGGTACCAACATTCCTTGTTGTCTTCAAGAGGGGGAGCAATCTCAGCATGTTTTTTTTTTAACATTGTCTCCAAGAAATCCACATAATGATCTTTCATGTCCGTCTTCTTTTTCAGAGAACAACAAAGTGATAATAGACGACTGACAGCCTGGTCTCTATTATTGGGCAAACGCTCTCTGGGACAGCGAAACGGGAGTGGAGCCACCCAACTATTTGCTTTGTCTTTGGTGAATTCGTTGTCCATAATGTCCAGGAAAGCCTCGTCTTTTCCAGATAGTGCGAGCATGTTGTCTTCTTTGGTTTGTCTGAAGATATGCTTCCCAATGTCATGAGATCGTTTTGTGCTCCTTATGAGTCTGTGCTCTTCACTTGTAAACCTTTCTTTAGAACAGATGCTGTTTTTGTAAGGAATGAGAAAGCTGGACATGCCGTTCTCAAGCACACTAGTTTTGAAGGTGCTCACAGTGGGTTTGTGAGCTCCACCGAGGCACACATCTACTACAATCACCCATCCCAGGTCGAGGAGTTGGGCATATGGAGCGTTGTGAGGACCATTGTGCGGTTTGCGGACCTTGTGCGCACGGATAAGATCTCTCCCTATGAGAATGAGAATGTCAGCTGCGGGATCCAGTGGAGGTATCTGAGAGGCAATGGCTTGAAGATGAGGGTGGTAAGCAGCGGCTTCAGGAGTGGGAATCTCCAGTCTGTTATCAGGGATTGAATTACACTCTATGAGTGTTGGAAGCATCATTGATACTTTTCCATCCAAGGATTCAACCACAAAGTCTTTTGCTCTCCTCCCACTAGTATCAACTGTGCCTGAGCATGTTCTCATCATGTAAGGGACCTTGAACATTGAATGTACGAAAGAAGGCTGACCTCGCTAAAGAGAGGTTGCTGTGATCATCCAACATGACGTACATACGCTTCTTTTCCTCAGAACAACCGTCAGGGTAAACATTGACTAGGCAAATTTTTGAGCATGACTTTCCTTGTAACCCTGTTCCACATATTTCTGTGCAGACGGACGTTGTCACTGTGGAGATTGGTTCCTCTTGCTCCCCTCCTTGAGCCTCTATTGGTGTGGCGGGTCCCTTTTTGAGCCATGGAGCTGGACCATCATGAAGAGCAGAGACATGGTCATGGCTATTGCATTCTGAACAATGAATAGTCACCCTGCAATCTTTTGCCCTGTGGTCTGAAGAAATGCAGCACTTGTAGCAGATAGAGTTCTCCTTAAGAAACCTCTTCCTTTCAGCTAAAGACTTCATTCTGAAACCTCTACATTTCAATAGTGAATGGTTCCTTTTATGGAGGGGACAATGTCTTGTCAGGTCAGCTGAACTGGTGTTGGAACTTACAGACAAGTTCGATTCGACCTCTGTTTTGCTGGCAAAAATAGAAGGTCTGAATCTTGACTGCTTCATTTGGATGGTTTCAGCTTTAAGAGGTAATGTATTAGAAGACTGAATGAGAAGCTGGGATCTGTTCTCATTTCAGCATTTTCATTGACAAACTCAACAAAGTATGAAAAAGGTGGATAATGAAGAAGATATTCTTTCTTGTACTTTGTTCCCTTAACTATCCATACTTCCTGAAGACTGTGAGGCAGTTTTTCGACGATGGAGTTTATTCCCTTTGATGTGTCAAGGAATCCAAGACCAGGTAGATTGCCTTCCTCTTTTACTGCTTGCACTTCCAGGAGCAGATCTGCGAGTGCTTGCAGCTGATTGAAGTCTTAGTGTGAAATCTTAGCGAAACTCTCTAAACGTTTGAATAAAGATGCTTCAATTACCTCTGGGGAACCATAATTTTTGTCCAAACGTTGCCATAAATGTCTGATGCCAGCTTCAGGATCATGAGCATGGGCCGCTCTTTTTCTCAGAGCATGTTGGAGGGAATCAACGTCAAGCCACCTGGTAAGCAAATCGATCTCTTCATTGCCTTTTAGATTTAAACCATCAATGGCATTCATAAATGCTGTTTTCCAGGGTATGTAATTCTCTGGCTTGTTGTCAAATACTTTGAAGCTGCAAGATAGAAGATCACGGCGTGCAAGAAACACTGCAAGATCAGACACTTCGCTGGATCGAGATACTAGTGCACTTGGCGAGCAGGGGTTTCTCACATGAGAGGGAAAGCAATTTGGCTGCCTTATATGCTGATACCCCATTTGGTCATGTCTACTTATTGCATTTATAGCGTTAGGAGTAGACTGGCTGATTCCAGGAATGTCTTTGTGCTCTGAACTTGCTTGATCATTTTCTTTCTTCATACTCTGGTTCTGAGAAAAGTGTGTTCTAATGTATTCTTCTGTGCGTTCAGCGGACAAAGAACTACCCCTTTCAGTTTCGTCATTTGAACAGATTGCGGCAGATTCCAACACCATTGGGCACCATGCCTAACTGTGGCATGGTGCCCAATTTTTCAGCAATCTGTGGATTCTCATGTCATACCTGATCCATGGAAAAAATCTATTATTGTTCCATTGCCAAAAAAAACAGGTTCAAGTGATAATAAGGACTTCAGGCCAGTAGCCTGGACATCATGTGTGATGAAAAGTTTTGAGAAGCATATCGTTTCTATTTTAAAGACTGAAGTTAACTCTGTACTTGACCCATTACAATTCGCATACAGGCCGGGCCGCAGTACAGAAGATGCTGTTAACACTGTGACTTATTATAAAACTAAACATCTGGAAAATCCAAAAGCTTATGCACGTTTATTATTTGTTGATTTTAGTTCTGCTTTTAATACAGTTCAGCCCCACCGTTTAATTCAGAAATTGAAGATGTTCAATGTTAATTCCTTTTTAATTAAGTGGTATCTTTCTTTTCTGACTAATCGGACCCAACAGGTTAGAGTCAATCATACTTTATCGGAGTTGAAACATATCAGTATAGGCGTTCCACAGGGATGTGTTAGTTCTCCGATTTTATTTACATTGTATACTAACGAGTGTTCAAGTTGTGATCATAACAATTTTATAGTGAAGTTCTCAGATGATACAGCGATACTTAGTCTTTTGTATGAGAAGAATGATTTGTCAGTTTATTTCTCAGTGATATCAAGGTTTGCAGAGTGGTGTGATCTAAATCATCTTATTTTTAACACAGAAAAGACTGAGGAGATGATTTTTGATCTTAGATCAATAGGTGATCACACACCAGTGCTTTTACATGGAAAATCAATTAAGCAAGTACGTTCCTATAAGTACCTTGGTATCTACGTGGATAATACACTTAGTTGGGGGATTCACGTTGATATAATTTGTTCTCGTGTGCAGCAAAGACTGTATTTTTTACGTAGACTCAGACTTTATGGAGTTGACCAGAAAATGATGTGGTTGTTTTATCAGGCAGTTATAGAGAGCATAGTCAGATATGGCATTACAGTTTGGTTTGGTAACCTTACAGTTCAGGTAAAGTCGAAGCTTGCACGTTTGGTTAGAATAGCGATGAAGACCATTGGGAGAAAATAATTTTTGTCTCTTGAGTCATTATATGAACAATCGGTCCTGAGAGAAGCACATAAAATCGTGGTTGATCCATTGCATGTTCTGTACACTGAGTATGAATTGTTACCTTCTGGAAGACGATACAGATTTCCGATGTGTAGATATAACCATTTTAAGAAGTCTTTTATCCCTTTTTCAATTAAATTGTTAAATGATGAATGATGTGTATATATGTGTATGTATATGTATGTGTATGTATGTGTGTGAATAGGAATTGTTATTTATTATAATACTAGTGATTTTAATGTATGCATTTGAATGTTTCAATGTCAATGTAAACACCTTGAGTCCAACACAAATTTCCCCTTTGGGGACAATAAAGTGTATTTCATTATTTCATTTCATTCACCCTTGCTGCTGCGAGAGCCGCTTCAGCTTCACCCTCCTATTTCAGAGCATTCAGCGTTGCTTCAACCCTAGCCTTTTCGATCTCCATATCTATCTGACGCTTTGCAAACTCGGCTCATGTGCGTGCGGCCTCTGCCTTTGCGCGTGCTTCAGCTGCAGCTTGACTTGCATTAGATTTATGAGAGCGACGTGAGGATGAAGTGTTGCTGGCTGAAGATTTAGTCTCTGATCTGGTTTCTAGCTTGGAAGCATGGCTGTTTTTGGCGAGTGCGAAATTCTGGTTCTTTCTGTTGATAGAGCGCATGTAGTCCAGTATTAAGCTCTCAATGTGAAGTCAATCTTTTCACTCTTCTGCCCTCAGCTTTTGTTTGGTTTTGCAGTGAGTTAAACAACGGCTTAGTAAAAGTCGTAGACAGTTGTCAGTGTCAAACTTTCTTTACTGAAGCCCAATTTGTGAAACTGTAGCACAAATGAACAATGATATTAAAAACATATCTCTTACAATGTTACATTGTTCACATAGATCAAAACAACATAAATCGCCTTTATATAACTTAGAAGATAGCTGTACTAAGAAGGAGAAACAATCAAGCAACACAATTCTGGCCACGGGTTACATTTAACATGTCACATGTAAATCGGTCTCAAACATGTCTATAACCTATCAGAATACATGTAATCATATTTTACCTTTTAGATTAGTTTTTTAAACTTACAGATTGTGCCTTTTCAAGAGCGAAACAGGAAGGATGGACGTGGATGCATCTCTACACTCTGCACCATGAGCTCTAAAATCCAAAATGGCTGATATATTATTAAAGGTGACATACTACTTAAAGTGACCACAAGGTGTCAGTATTAACAAAGTAAACTATAATTTAACCAAGGCCAGAATATATATATATATATATATATATATATATATATATATATATAAATTTAATGACAAAACTGACAATATTAAATTAAATACTTAAATAAAACATAAAATGAACAGATCAGAATCAGATGGACCTGTAACAAGATAACAATAATGCATGATACTATAGGTTAAATATGTAGTTCCCTTTCGTTGTCACTCCGAGTTACGTCGGATGACGACGAATGGGGTTTCGCTTAGAAAGCCTATCAACTTCGAGTATTACAAAACGAGCCAATGGCAAAGAAATGCCATGGGTCTGCGGAATTTGCATGGCGTAACTCCGCCCCACCTCGTGGGTATAAAAGGAGGAAGCCGGCAGCAAGCAGATATGTTTTCGCTTCGGAGCCAAGTGTATTCTTCTCTCCACAAGCCATCTCTGAATTGTCAGCTTTACAAACGAGTACCTCGAGTGTTGGTGTGACGGCGGTCTACGGCGAGAGCGTGCTTCCTGCTGATCTGTTGCAGTGGTCTGCCAGTCGGTGCGTTTCTCCCCGGGTGCTTCAACACTTGAGTTTTCTCTCACTAAAAGAGCTTACACGTGGCACGTCTTTTTAAAGACGGCTCGCCCGTGCATTTCTGGTTGCAGCGGACTGGTATCGGACTCTGATGGGCACGAGCGCTGTCTAGTGTGTTTGGGCTTTGAACATGCTTGAACAGCGCTCGTGGGTGACTCATGTTCTCGCTGGGAACGTGATCATCGCGTCATATATAGGTCGAGACTCTGTGAACTCGCAAGAGTGAGAGTCCCCTCATCCACCCCCCGATCTTCGGCTGGTGGCCAGGGTGACCTGAGGGTTACGGTCTGGATCAAGGCGCCGACTATGTGTCCGTGACCCCAGCCCCCCTCTTCAATGACGGTGCCCGCTAGTGAACTGCTGATTCCCGCGAGTCTACCCTCTGGTGGCCCGCGTGTTTCAGTTGAAGCTACAGAGGAAGATGCCATGTCTGTTGCAGCATCACTAGGTGGGTTTGAGTCTTCTGGAAGTGAGGGCTCGTCACAGCTGCCACCTTCCGGTGGGCATACGGCTGTGCCTGAGTCTGATCCGGAGATGACGACCATGCTTTCCTGGGACAATGGGTTTTGGGTAAGGCCGCCGACCCTCGTCCACGGCAAACCCCAATACCTCTCTTCCCGGACGTGCATGATGAGATCTCGAAGTCCAAGAAGACCCCCTTGTCTTCTCGGGACCGCTCGCTGATCTCATCCGCCTTTCCTCCCCTCGATGGGGCCGCTGCCCATGGGTACACTGGGGTTCCCCCGGCTGAACGCTCTGTTGCGATGCTATGTGTCCTCAGAGTGCTTCTTCTCGGCGCAATCCTAAGCACCCGCCCGTGGCCTGTAGTTTTTCGTCTACGCTTGTGGCGAGATCCTATAGCGCCACGGGACTGGCAGCCGCCTCACTGCATGCCATGGTCATTCTGCTGGTCCACCTGACCCAGATGCTCATGGACCTGCACGAGGGCGGGACTGACCCAGGGCTCTTCACTGAGCTGCGCGCCGCCACTGACCTTGCTCTCTGAGCGACGAAAGTGGCCGTACGCTCCCTGGGTCAGGTGATGCTCACCAGTCTGTGGCTGAACCTGTCTGATGTGCTGGATGTCGCGCGGACCCGTCTGTCCGACATTCCCATATCCCAGGTCGGCCTCTTCGGCGGTGTGGTTGAGGGCTTGCCCAACAGCTCTCAGTCGCCCATGAGCAGAGTGAGGTTGATTCTGTCCCGACGGCCCCGCCGTCCGCTCAGATCCCTCGTCTGCCCACCGCCGAAGGCGCCCTCCCGCGGCTCCCACCCCGCCCGTTCACGGGCCGGCTCTGGGGGCCGCGGGCGGACGCCCCAGCCCTCTCCAGCCCCGCCCCCCGCTACACGCCGGGTTAAGCGGCGCTCGTGAGACGGGCACCTCGGCGATGGAGCAGACTGAGGTTGATTCTGTCCCGACGGCCCCGCCGTCCGCTCAGATCCCTCGGTCTGCCCACTTCCGAGGGCGCCCCCCCGCGGCTCCCACCCCGCCCGTTCACCCGGGTCGGCTCTGGAGGCCGCGGTCGGACGCCACAGTCCTCTCCAGCCCCGCACCCCGCTACACGCCGGGTTAAGCGGCGCTCTTGAGTTGGGCTCCTCAGAGATGGGACTCAGTTCTTTCCAGGAGTTGGTAGCAGGACCACTCCTTTCCCCGGGGAGGGCCGGGGAAGAATCCTTATTCTCCAAAGAGCTGATTCTCCCGTCTCTGAGCCCAGAGTTCTTGGACGTCACAGAGCGCCGCCCACAAGCCGTGCTCTCCTCGTCCCCCTCTGTCCCTGAGGTGGTTGACATGGCGTGCCGTCCACGGACCGCTTCGCCCCTGTCCCCCTCTGTCGCCAGACCCCTGGCAGAGCAGGCCCCCGCGGGACGACCAGCCTGGTCCTCCCCTGGCCCCTCTGCCAGGGCGCGGTTGCTAACTGTGCCCCCACATCGGGCCGCTATGCCGTCCACGTCTGGGCCAGTTACTCCGCTTCGCTGCCCCTCCGGGGGGACGCCTGTGGCTCGCATGATCCCGTTGGTTCAGTTCCTGGGAGCCTGGCTAGAGCTTCCCCGTCTGTCCCACTGGATCGCGCGTACCGTCAGGCTCGGCTATGCGATTCAGTTCGCACGGTCTCCTCCCCGCTTCAGGGGAGTCCGCTCCACTTTGGTCGGTGGCAATGCCCCTATCATGAGAGCAGAGATTGCCACCCTGCTGGCGAAGGGTGCAATCGAGACTGTCCCTCCAGCCGAGATGAGGTCCGGCTTCTACAGCCCCTACTTCTTTGTCCCCAAGAAAACCGGTGGGTTACGGCCAATCCTGGACTTGCGCGTGCTGAACCGCTCCCTTCACAGGATGCCGTTCAAGATGCTCACCGCCAAACGCGTTTTCGAATGCATACGGCCCCAGGATTGGTTTGCAGCGATCGACCTGAAGGACGCCTACTTTCATGTCTCCATTCTTCCTCGACACAGACCGTTCCTCCGGTTTGCTTTCGAGGGGCAGGCATACCAGTACGCGGTTCTCCCTTTCGGGCTAGCCCTGTCTCCTCGCATCTTCACGAAGGTCGTCGAGGCGGCTCTTGTTCCCCTTCGAGAACAAGGGGTACGCATCCTGAGTTATATCGACGACTGGCTGATCATAGCTCACTCTCGAGATCAGGTTTGCGAACACAGGGACCTAGTGCTTCGGCACCTAGCCCGTCTGGGCCTTCGGGTCAACTGGGAGAAGAGCAAACTTTGCCCCGTGCAGAGGATCTCTTTTTCTCGGTATGGACATCGACTCGGTCGCCATGTCCGCGCAGCTTACGAGCGAGCACGCGCAGTCACTGCTGACTTGCCTAAGACAATTAGAGGGCAAGAGTGCGGTTCCACTGAAACTTTTTCAGAGGCTCCTGGGGCATATGGCATCTGCAGCCGCGGTCACGCCGCTCGGATTGCTTCATATGAGACCGCTTCAGCTTTGGCTTCGCGACCGAGTCCCGAGGTGGGCATGGCAACACAGCACGTTCCGAGTACCAGTTACTCCGACCTGCCGTCAGTTCTTCACCCCGTGGGCGAACCTCGGTTTTCTCAGGACCGGTGTCCCCCTGGCACGAGCTTCCCGGCATGTTGTTGTCTCAACAGATGCCTCCACCACGGGCTGGGGCGCCATGTGCAATGGACATGCTGCTGCGGGCTCCTGGACAGGACCCCAGCGGCTGTGGCATGTCAATTGCCTCGAGTTGTTGGCAGTACGCCTTGCCCTGCACCGCTTCCGGGCGTTGCTCAGGAGTCAACACGTACTAGTCCGTTCAGACAATACCGCCACTGTAGCGTACATCAACCATCAAGGTGGTCTACGCTCCCGCCGTATGTCACAACTCGCTCGCCACCTCCTCCTATGGAGTCAGAAGCATCTGAGGTCGCTTCGAGCCATCTTCATTCCCGGAGCGCTGAACTGTGCAGCCGACGAGCTCTCACGGCTTCAGCCCCTCCCTGGAGAATGGCGACTCCATCCCCAGTCGGTTCAGCTGATTTGGGACCAGTTCGGGGACGCGCAGATAGATCTGTTTGCCTCTCACGACTCGACCCATTGCGCCCAGTTCTATTCCCTGTCCGAGGGCACGCTCGGCACGGATGCTCTGGCGCACAGCTGGCCGCAGGGCCGCAAGTATGCGTTTCCCCCAGTGAGCCTTCTTGCGCACACTTTGCGCAAGGTCAGGGAGGACGAGGAGCAGGTCATTCTGGTTGCCCCTTACTGGCAACCGGACCTGGTTCCCCGAACTAGTACTCCTCGCGACAGCACCTCCCTGGCCGATCCCTCTGAGGAAGTACCTTCTTTCTCAGGGACGGGGCACCCTATGGCACCCTCGTCCCGATCTTTGGAACCTCCACGTGTGGCTCCTGGATGGGACGAGGCAGGTTTGAGTACCCTACCACCAGCGGTGGTGGCTACCATCACTTCCGCTAGAGCGTCGTCCACGAGACACGTCTATGCGTTGAAGTGGAACCTCTTCGTCAACTGGTGCTCTTCTCACCGAGAAGACCCACGGAGATGCTCGATCAGTGTTGTGCTTTCCTTCCTTCAACAGGGGCTGGAGCGAAGGCTGTCTCCCTCCACCCTGAAGGTCTATGTTGCCGCCATTGCCGCACATCATGACCTCATCGAAGGTAAGTCGGTGGGGAATCACGTCCTGGTCATCAGGTTCCTGAGAGGAGCGAGGAGACTAAATCCTCCTCGTCCTCCTCTCGTTCCCTCTTGGGACCTCTCAGTGGTTCTAACTGCCCTGAAGAGTGCTCCCTTTGAGCCCCTGCAATCAGTCGAGCTTAAGTTCCTGTCTATGAAGACAGCGCTCCTGGTTGCACTGGCCTCCATCAAGAGGGTTGGGGACCTGCACGCATTCTCCGTTGACGAAGCGTGCCTGGAATTTGGGCCGGCTTCCTCTCACGTGATCCTGAGACCCCGGCCTGGATACGTGCCCAAGGTTCCTACCACTCCCTTTCGGGACCAGGTGGTGAACCTGCAAGCGCTGCCCTCGGAGGAGGCAGACCCAGCCTTGGCACTGCTCTGTCCAGTACGCGCTCTCCGCGCCTATGTAGACAGAACGCAGTGTTTCAGGACCTCAGTCCAGCTCTTTGTCTGTTATGGTGGGAAGCTGAAGGGAAAGGCTCTCTCCAAGCAAAGGTTGTCTCACTGGATAGTGGACACCATTGCTTTGGCTTACCAGCAGCAAGGTCGACCGTGCCCCCTTGGTGTGACTGCCCACTCCACCCGGAGTGTGGCGTCCTCTTGGGCTCTAGCGCATGGCGCCTCGCTAACAGACATCTGCAGAGCTGCAGGCTGGGCGACACCTAACACATTCGCCAGATTCTATAATCTCCGAGTGGAGCCTGTGTCCTCTCGTGTACTCGCTTCAACCAGCTAGTACCGGACCCGCTCAGGTGTCTTCGCTTGCTCGCCATTCCACTCCACGGACTGGATACGTGCGATATTTTCCTCAGGTGAGCTTTTCCGAAAGCCCTGAGCTCCTCCAGCACTCCTGACGTCGGCGCCAGTGTCTATTGCCTGCGCGTCGGCTAGGTGCCTCCCGTGTGCATGGTCCCTCCTCTGAGCGACCCCCACATGTGTATTTCCACTGTAAGCCTCTCTGAGCGTGTGTCTTTCCCTTGGCAAGCCACCTTGCCACCCCTGGGGTTGAAATATTCCACCTGCGGCTGGACACCCCAGTGTTTTCCATATGCTTCCTTCGGGTCATATGTGTATTCTCTAAGTCCCCCCCCCTCTGGGCTGGCATTAATTGCATACTTCCCCTAAGCTTGGGATATGCTTCCCAGTGTACCTTGGTATTCCTGTGATAAATGGAGTCCTTTGTCCAGGCTGACAGGGATCTCGATTTACGCAGGGCACTTGAAGACAGCTGAGAAGGTGGCGTGATTAGACTGGTAACCCCATTCGTCGTCATCCGACGTAACGTTACGTCTGCCTGCCACTTTCCGCTGTACCGCGGGGATCGCCTGAGCTCAGTCTTGGCTCCTCAGCGAAGAAACATATCTGCTTGCTGCCGGCTTCCTCCTTTTATACCCACGAGGTGGGGCGGAGTTACGCCATGCAAATTCCGCAGACCCATGGCATTTCTTTGCCATTGGCTCGTTTTGTAATACTCGAAGTTGATAGGCTTTCTAGGCGAAACCCCATTCGTCGTCATCCGACGTAACGTCTCCGTTCCCTACTCAGGGAACGAGGGTTACATACGTAACCGTAGACGTTCACCCATGCAAATTCTGTTGTTATTTACTCACTCCATGTATCAATTTCTTTCTTCTGCTGAATACAAAAGAAGATATTTTGAGGAATGTGTGTAATCAAACAGTTGATAGATCCCATTAATTTCCATAGTTTTTTTTTTTTTTTTCCTATATGGAAGTCAGTGGGGACCTGCAACAGTTTGGTTACCAACATTCTTCAAAATATCCTTCTTTGTGTTCAGGTGGTTCTTTAACTACAGGCACTTTTGGCCTTGTGAACTTGAGGGGGAAAAAAGTGTTCAAATCAAAATTGTCACAGTCAAACAGTTAAATATAACTAGTCTAGTTTAATAATCCATAAGAGAACGCACTTACATTACAGGTATAAGACAAATTGGTGTTTTTTGACATATTTTGCGATCCGCACTAAACAAATGTCACTTCCATCACATGCACATATTTGATTATTATCTTAAAATATTATGATATAGATCATTTCTTAACACCACTTTCACACATAGTATTACCAGTTTATACCTATGTTGCAATTACCATAGATTTGTGGATTAAGTAAATTAATTGTCATGAGGCCCAAACACAAAGCTTACATCCACCACAACCTGAAACATAATATTGAATTGGTTAGATACATTTGAGAAAAATAAATACTTGTGTTATTACATTAAGTGGACCATTATCCCATAAACTATGCAGAAGTTTTTAATGAGTGATTCGAATTTTGTAAATATTTTTTAAAAAGTTATGAGGGGGTGGAAATGACTGGGTGTTGTGGAAATGACAATGAATGGATGTCCATGTAAAAAAACAGAAGACACTTATTTGAAACTTTCTGAAACAGACAACTCCATTTAACAAATCATTAATTTCATTAGCCATTAGTTTGTTTGGTTCTGTTTTGGTATAGGACTGAGACCATTCTGCAGTTGACTTCCGCAGCATCTTAAAAATAGATGAAAAGGCATTTCAACAATATATATTTGAATAAATACATTAGCATTGTACATTTCAATAAATAAAATATACATATGTAGCCACACAATCGCACCTTGTAAGCATAAATGTCATTTCCTCATCACCTTTGTCATTTCCACCCAAGAAGGAATGTGTTGGAAATGATGGTCATGGAAATGACAATCCTGCAGTATTTTGTAAAAAAATCCAAGCTAGTATTACAGATTAGCTATGAATTGGTAGCTAGCATTGCATGCATGCAAAATACATCTATTTGTGTTAAAAATTCTTTTTATTTACAAACTCAATTGATGTTACGCCATGTTTGGAAATGACATACAATAAAAATATTTTCATTTCAAGCAATATTTACCTTCAGTTTTCTTCAAGTTGGTGAATAAATTAAAAATCTCCTCCATGTCAGACATGTGCTGTGATGTCATTGTTCATCTCCATAGAAACTACCCAAACAATCTTTCAAAAAAAACTTTTAAAAGGGACATTACAGCGTTGTGGTGGAAATGACGGCAATACTGTGGGACAACTACATTTTGTATATAAAATCACATTAATAGTTGCCTGAACTTAAATACCACAACTATGTTTTGATTATTTTACTGATACTGTATACAGTCATACTAAAAAAAAATAGATAAATCATTTTTTACACTTCTTTTTCATTATTGAAGATCAGAAGTCTGGGTGTGGGACAAGCACAAAACAGCAATATTTGCATCTATAATGATGTTTAAAAAGGTGAAAAAATCATCGAAGACTACCGGTAAAAAGTTCCTAAAGTACTTTCATTGTAAAGTTAACTATGAAAGTGTGAATTTTTCAAAATTAAATGTTTTTTTATAAAATATGTTCAAAGGACATGGAAGTGCCCATAGTCTAATAATTGCCCGTTCAGCAGAAGAAAGAAACTGATACATGGAGACTTGAGTAAATAATATCATTTTTGGGTGAACTATCCCTTTATCTATCCATGTATACTACAGGCTGCTGTCCAAGTGACAGACACAACTGATTACTTAAATTGTGTTTATGTAAACCCTGTGTGTATTTGACAGTATTTGCACAATCAGACGCAATTTGGATAAAGTCCAGTAATCGGGCGCTGTTTGACAGGCTTTTAGTGCGCGTGCGCGCGTGTACGTGCACAGAAAAAAAATGCATGTCAGAACAGCACGCGAATGAAATGTTTAACCGGCAAGGCTTTAATGCAAATAATCAACTTTTGTGATCGCGAATAAGTGCAGTGTCCCGCGAGTAACTCTACCGCTGCGTACACATGATGTGAATGTACGTCGAGTTACAGTTCACGGTCAGGGTCTATGGTCGGACCATAGTTGGGTGGCCCCCTAGTGGCGGCGGGACCCTAAGCAACCGCTTAGTTCGCTTATAGGGAGAGCCGGCTCTGCATGCAACGTCCCAGTCCCTGTACTGCTTAGAGTTTTAACTCTGGGATTATTACTCTGCTGTGTCATAGCCATGGTGCTTAACTACTCGCTACTCCAACTGCGTTGCATAAAAACTCATCCTCGTCTCGACGTGACTACACACAGGCTCTGCACGGAGCTCGGGATTGCTAGGCGACCACGCTATGTCCATCTTTCCTGTCACATCCATTTCTCATCGCGCTGCTCGTCGTCTTCAGCCATTCCTTCCATGTGGTCGAACAACTCGGATACCCGCTATTCTATGCTGCCGTCAACTCACCAAACTGTTTCCTGTGATCTGTCTCTGACTACTCTACATACACGCAATGACTGCGCATTTCATCCTGCAGTTGCGCTGTTTAACTGTCGGTCTCTCACAGATAAGTCTACTGTGCTTTGCACACTACTAACTGGGAAAAACTTCGACTTATTGCTCCTCACTGAAACATGTCAAACTCCTAATGACTATTTCCACCTAAATCTTCTCACTCCCTCTGGATACAGCTACCTGGCCAAACCTCGTTTGACATCAAGGGGTGGTGGCCTGGCTGCTGTTCACCACAGCAGCATCCCGGTCAAAACAATTGACTCTCATGTGACTACCTTTTGAATATTTAGTTCTCAAAGTTTCTGGTACATCTCCAATGATCTTAATTTTCCTGTATCGTCCACCTAAAGCTATCTCAAATTTCTTCAGTGAACTGCATGAACTGTTAACCCTTTCCTCTGCCTTATCCTCTTGTTTCATATTAGTTGGTGATTTCAACATACATGTTGATACTGCTTGTGTAGAATCGCGTGAACTCTTGTCATTATTTGAATGTTTCAATCTTGTACAACATGTCGATTTTGCTACACACTCAAAAGGTCACACACTGGTCTACATAATGTTTCTGTGCTTGGTTCTCAAATTTGACTGTCTGATCACATCCTCATCGAACTAAACTGTGAAATGCCTCTTCCCCGCCTCAGGGCAAAATCCACTATAACCTACCGTAACCTCAATTCTGTTAATCCTTCACAGTTTTCTGAATCTGTACAAACTCATCTCTCTGATATTACTGAACACACAAGCTCTCTCAATTTCCTTACCAAATATAATGCCTGTATTTCCACTGCCCTTGATATACATGCCCCTCTTAAAAGTAGAGTTGTACCTTCAACACACACGTCTCCCTGGTTTACCCCAGCACTTCAAAAACAGCTGGTCATCGTCTTGAACGCCTTTACAGGAAAACTGGTTTGACTGTTCACCTTACTGCTTACACTGACCATATCCAGTTGTACAAATCTGCTATAAACACTGCACGCTCTAGTTACTACTCTACTATTATTAATAATGCATCCTCTCGACCTAAAGTACTGTTTTCTGTAGTCAATAAACTCACCAACCCTCCTGCACCTGCCATTAGTAACTCAGAAGACATCTGTGAGTCATTCCTGCATTTCTTTCTAAATACAATTGATAGTATTCACAATCATTTCCCATCCATGATCTCTCCTGTCTCCACACACGACTTCCCCACTGCTTTTACACCTGGTACTCTCACTGATTTTACCACCCCAACCCCTGCTTATATCTCTGAGCTAATCAACAAAGCAAATGCATCCTCCTGTCATCTTGATCCCGCTCCTACTACTTTTCTTAAAAAATGTGGACTTGTTATTTCTCTGCCGATTTCAATTCTCATCTCCCAACTACTAAGTACTGGTTCTGTTCCTCTGGAATTAAAAACTGCTGCTGTCACTCCTGTCCTAAAGAAACCCGGCCTTGACCCTATGACATGGCCAACTACAGAGCAATCTCAAATCTACCATTTCTTTCGAAACTGCTTTAGAAAGTGGTCGCTGCTCAACTTCAAACACATTTGTCATCTAACAACCACTATGGATGTTTTCAATCCGCTTTCTGCACCCTCCACACCACTGAGACACTACTTCTTAGGGTTGTCAATGATCTCCTTATGGCCACTGACTCCGGCTCCACCAGTATTCTAATTCTTCTAGATATTTCCTCTGGATTCGACACAATCTCTCACAGTATTCTTATCTCATGACTCTCTGCTCTTGGTATTTCTGGTACTGCCCTATCCTGGTTCACCTCCTACCTGTCTGGTCGCCAGCATTACATCTCTATCCGCCAGGCTATGTCCACTACTGCCTCTGTCACACACAGTGTTCCCCAAGGGTTCTGTTCTTGAGCCTCTTCTCTTCATTATCTACATGCTTCCATTAGGTAACATCATCTGTCATCATGGCTTTAAATTCCATTGCTACGCAGATGACACCCAACTATACATCCATTAACAATGCAATGCTCCTTTCCCCACAAATTCCATATCAGCCTGTATTGATGATATAAATGCTTGGATGACCAGTACTTTTCTCAAACTCAACACTGATAAAACAGATCTTCTTCTTATTGGTTCACCTCAAGTTACATCTCGTTTCTGTGTTGAGAATGTTAATATTGCTGAGTTTTGGTTTTGGTTCAACCTTCCAACACTGACAAAAACCTTGGTATAATCTCTCTTTCCTTCCTTCCACACATTTCCTCCCTCACTAAGTCTGCCTTCTTTCATCTTCGTAATATCGCACGCTTACGTCCATTTCTGAATATCAGCGATGCTAAAACCTTGGTTCACGCTTTCATCACATCACGGCTTGACTACTGCAATTCTCTTTTCTATGGCTTACCCAACTCATCTATAAATAAAATCCAATACATTCAGAACTCCGCAGCTAGAGTCCTTACATACACAAAGAAATCTTCCTACATTACTTATTTTTTTAGATTTTACGCAGACTTCATTGGCTATCGGTACGCTTTCGTATGAAATACAAGATTCTCCTTATCAGATTTTGTAAAGTGACCTTGAGTATTCTTAAAGGCGCTATATAAAATAAACATATTATTATTATTATTATTATTATTATTATATACCTCTCAGAAATATACTTAAAATTGCACTTAAGTATACTTGACTTATACTGACATAAAGGTTTAAGTATATTTGGCCTATACTTGTATTCAATCTTTTGGTTGAGATATACTTATAAGTATAATTAAATATTATAAAATATATATGATTCCCTTGAAGTGATGACTCGTCACAGCTGCCACCTTCCGGTGTGCATACGGCTGTGCCCGAGTCCGATCCGGAGATGACGGCCATGCTTTCCCGGGCAGCCGCGAGCATCGGACTTGAGTGGAGGCCTCCACCTTGTCCTGAGCGCTCGCGGCTGGACGATTGGTTTTTGGGTAAGGCCGCCGACCCTCGTCCACGGTAAACCCCAATACCTTTCTTCCCGGATGTGCATGATGAGATCTCGAAGTCCTGGAAGACCCCCCTGACTTCTCGGGGCCGCTCGCTGGTCTCATCCGCCTTTCCTCCCCTCGATGGGGCAGCTGCCCGTTGGTACACTGGGCTTCCCCCGGTTGAACCCTCCGTTGCGATGCAACTGTGTCCTCAGAGTGCTTCTTCTCGGGCGAGCCTAAGCACCCATCCAAGGCCTGTAGATTTTCGTCCACCCTTGTGGCGAAGTCTTACAGAGCGGCAGGGCAGGCGGCTGCCTCACTGCATGCTATGGCGACTCTATAGGTCTACCAGGCCCAGATGCTCAGAGACATGCACGAGGGCAGGACAAACCCAGGGCTCTTCGATGAGATGTGTGCCGCGACCGACCTTGCTCTCCGGGCGACGAAGGTTACCGCGCGCTCCCTGGGTTTGGTGATGTCCACAGGCGTGGTCCAGGAGAGACATCTCTGGCTGAACCTGGCTGACATGCGGGACACCGAGCGGACTCGTCTGCTCAACGCCCCCCTGTCCCATGATGGCCTCTTCGGCGGTGCAGTTAAGGACTTCGCCCAACAGTTCTCGACTGCCCAGAAACAAACTGAGGCAATAAAACACATTCTGCCCTGCCGGCCCGGTGCTGCCTCCACCCGCTTGGCCGGGCAGACGCCTCAGCCTGTTTCCCGCCGAGGGCGCCCTCCTGCGGCTCCCGCCCCTCCCGCCCGGACCACGCAGCAGCCTCCACCCAGGCCCGGTCGCGGAGGAAGCCTCAAGAAGGCGCCACAGCCCTCTCCTGCCCCGCCCCCCGCTAAACGCCGGGCCAAGCGGCGCTCCTGAGACGGGCTGCTCAGGGATGATGGTCGTTTTTTAGGAGATGGTAGCAGGACCACTCCTTCCCCCAGTGGAGGGCAGGGGTACAATCTTTTGTTCTCCGCTCCCCGCTGCTCACCCACGGGTGGGCAGCACCCTAAAGTGGTTAAAAACAGAAACGACCCCCTCTTCCCTGAGCTCACAGAGTTCTCGGGCGACACAGAGCGCCGCCCACAAGCCGTGCTCTCCTCGCCCCCCTCTGTCCTAGAGGCGGTTGACACGGCGTGCCGTCCATGGACCGCTTCGCCCTTGTCCCCCTCTGTCGCCAGACCCCTGGCATAGCAGGCCCCCGCGGGACGACCAGCCTGATCCTTCCCTGGCCCCCACTGTCAGGGCGCGGTTGCTAACTGTGCCCCCACACCGGGCCGCTATGCCGTCCACGTCTGGGCCAGTTACTCTGCTTCGCTGCCCCCCCCCCCCGGGGGGACGTCTGTGGTTCGCATGACCCCGCTGGTTCAGTTCCTGGAAGCCTTGTTAGAGCTTCCCCGTCTGTCCCGCTGGGTCGCGCGGACCGTCAGGCTCGGCTATGCGATTCAGTTCGCACGGTCTCCTCCCCGCTTCAGGGGAGTCCGCTCCACTTTGGTAGGTGGCAATGCCCCCATCATGAGAGTAGAGATTGCCACCCTGCTGGCGAAGGGTGCAATCGAGACTGTCCCTCCAGCCGAAATGAGGTCCGGCTTCTACAGCCCCTACTTCATTGTCCCCAAGAAAACCAGTGGGTTACGGACAATCCTGGACTTGCGCGTGCTGAACTGCTCCCTTCACAGGATGCCATTCAAGATGCTCACTGCCAAACGCATTTTCGAATGCGAACGGCCCCAGGATTGGTTTGCAGCGATCGACCTGAAGGACGCCTACTTTCATGTCTCCATTCTTCCTCGACACAGACCGTTCCTACGGTTTGCTTACGAGGGGCAGGCATACCAGTTCGCGGTTCTCCCTTTCGAGCTAGCCCTGTCTCCTCGCGTCTTCACGCAGGTTGTCGAGGCTGCCCTTGTTCCCCTCCGGGAACACGGGGTTCGCATTCTGAACTATATCGACGACTGGCTGATTCTAGCTCACTCTCGAGATCAGGTTTGCGAACACAGGGACCTAGTGGAATCCTAGCTCGGATTGATTCATATGAGACCGCTTCAGCTTTGGCTTCGCGACCGAGTCCCGAGGTGGGCATGGCAACAAGGCACGCTCCGAGTACCAGTTACTCTGACCTGCCGTCAGACCTTCACCCCGTGGTCGAACCTCAGTTTTCTCAGGGGGGGTGTTTCCCACTGGAACGAGCTTCCCGGCATGTTGTTGTCTCAACAGATGCCTCCACCACAGGCTGGGGCACCATGTGCAATGGACATGCTGCTGCGGGCTCCTGGACAGGACCCCAGCGGCTATGGCATGTCGATTGCCTCGAGTTGTTGGCAGTACGCCTTGCCCTGCACCGCTTCCGGGCGTTGCTCAGGGGTCAACACGTACTAGTCCGATCAAACAGTACCGCCACTGTAGCGTACATCAACCGTCAAGGTGGTCTACGCTCCCGCCGTATGTCACAACTCACTCACCACCATCTCCTATGGAGTCAGAAGCATCTGAAGTTGCTTCAAGCCATTTTCATTCCCGGAGCTCTGAACTGTGCAGCCGGCGAGCTTTCACGGCTTCAGCCCCTCCCTGGAGAATGGCGACTCCATCCCCAGTCGGTTCAGCTGATTTGGGACCAGTTCAGGCCGGCACAGGTAGATCTGTTTGCCTCTCACGACTCGACCCATTGCGTCCTGTTTTATTCCCTGACCGAGGGCACGCTCGGCACGGATGCACTGGCGCACAGCTGGCCGCCGGGCCGCAAATATTCATTTCCCCCAGTGTGCCTTCTTGCGCAGACTCTGCGCAAGGTCAGGGAGGACGAGGAGCAGATCATTCTGGTCGCGCCGTACTGGCCCACCCGGACCTGGTTCCCCGAACTTGTACTCCGCGCGACAGCACCTCCTTGGCTCTTTCCTCTGAGGAAGGACTTCCTTTCTCAGGGACGGGGCACCCTGTGGCACTCTCGTCCCGATCTCCGGAGCCTCCACATGTGGCTCCTGGACGGCTCAAGGCAGGTTTGAGTACCCTACCACCAGCTGTGGTGGCTACCATCACTTCCGCTAGAGCGTTGTCCACGAGACATGTCTATGCGTTGAAGTGGAACCTCTTCGTCAACTGGTGCTGTCAAGGCTGTCTCCCTCCACCCTGAAGGTCTATGTTGCCGCTGTTGCCGCACACCATGACCTCATTTAAGGTAAGTCGGTGGGGAAGCATGACCTGGTCATCAGGTTCATGAGAGGAGCGAGGAGACTAAATCCTCCTCGCCCTCCTCTCGTTCCCTCTTGGGACCTCTCAGTGGTTCTAACTGCCCTGCAGAGTGCTCCTTTTGAGCCTCTGCAATCCGTCGAGCTTAAGTTCCTGTCAATGAAGACAGCGCTCCTGGTTGCACTGGCCTCCATCAAGAGGGTAGGGGACCTGCACGCATTCTCCGTTGACGAAGCGTGCCTGGAATTCGGGCCGGCTTACTCTCTTGGATCCTGAGACCCTGGCCTGGATACGTGCCCAGGGTTCCCACCACTCCCTTCCAGGACCAGGTGGTGAACCTTCAAGCGCTGCCCCCGGAGGAGGCAGTCCCAGCCTTGGTCGCTCTCCGCGCCTATGTAGACAGAACGCAGTGTTTCAGGACCTCAGACCAGCTCTTTGTCTGTTATGGTGGGAAGCTGAAGGGATAGTGGACGCCATTGCTTTGGCTTACCAGCAGCAAGGTCGACCGTGCCCCCTTGGTGTGACCATCCAGAGGCAGTTGAACGAAGTGACCTACAGGCTCAATCTTCCCCCTCATTTCAGGATTGCTCCTTCATTCCATGTTTCCTTACTTAAACCCTTCACTGACCCTGTCACCCCTGTTCCCTCAGATAACCTTCCCACTGACGTACCTCCTCCCGTTCCCGTTGAAGAGGAGCCCATTTATCGAGTCCGCTCTATCATGGATTCTCGGCGGCGAGGTCCTCGGCTGGAGTACCTGGTGGACTGGGAGGACTACGGACCAGAGGAACGTTCCTGGGTCCTGCGAGATGACATCTTGGATCCAACGCTACTCACCCAGTTCCACAGTGATCATCCGGATCGTCCGGCTCCCAGGGGTCGTGGTCGACCTCGCCGCCGGCAGCGCCCGTCTCAGGCGTCAAGAGCCGCCTCGGGAGGGGGGGGTACTGTCAGGGTTACATCATCCAGATCACCATCTCCGCCCACTCGTTCCCTTTCACCCAACCAGACTTTTCCCCGTTCATTATCCCCTGAGTACTAATCACCGTCACCTGTGTCCCATCAACCATATGGACTATAAAACACTCACCTTCACTGCAGTCACTTGTCTGGTCTCGTCATTCCATGGCTCACAGACTTCCCGATCACTTACCTTCTACTTACCGTCGCTTCACTCATCTTGGATCAACCCATCCGTACCAGCCATCGCCACGCCACCTGCAAGAGAGGGAAAGAAAGAGAGAGACTTAAAACCACAGCTAAGCTTCATTGAACTTTCTATGTTACTTCTTCTCACCTGTTATCTCCGACCGCAATCCTTCTGCAAAATAAACACTGATAACTTACCATCTTGTCTGATTCCTCTGTGATCCGTGACAGCATGAAGCTAGAATTATTTTTATTTTTTTATGGAAAGAGTTAAAGTACAGTTAAAGGGCACCTATTATGCAAAATTACAGTACATGGTGTTTGGACATAAATGTGTGTTGGCAGTGTGTGAACACAATCATCCTACAATGATACAAATCCAAAGCACTCTCATTAGACATGCTGTTTTGATTCTCTGAGCAGTGTGACATCACACTGCTAAGGCCCCGCCCATGGTCGCTGACTGACAGTCCTGCATTAAGATAGTTCCCTTTTGAAAGGGAACTCGCACTGCGTCAGAACTCGTGAACGCCTCCACGTGAACCTGTGTCTGAAACGCTTACCTAATCACGGCATTCCTATTGGCTGGCGACAGCCTGTGACATCCTCACTAGTGCGACCCGGAAGAATATAAGGGGAGCCTGGAGAACACGTCAACAGCTTTTTAGTCTTCTGTTTTGTTTGTACGCTTCAACCTGAAAACTTCAAAAAGATAATCATAGCTTGTGAAAAATGCTTCAGGAAGTTTGCATTCGTGTCTAAGATATTGATACTTGATGCCACACAACTTGTGGGTTTATTGTTTGGGCTCAGAGCATGCACGATCAATTCCTGAGATATCTGCTTGTGCCACTGAGTTTTTTCCAAGCGGGCAACCTCCCTGTCTCTCTCTTGAAACCAACACGGAAGTGAATTAAACTGCAATTCATCGCCTAGCCGCTTGAGGCTGACTGCAACAGTGAGCCAAATCTGTCTCTCCCCCATGTTAAAATGTTAAAACTTTTCAGCAGAAAAACGTTTACAACAGGGGAGTTCCGGAGTTTATGGCTGTGTGTGTGTGTGTGTGTTTATGATGGGTTATTTGCCTGGTGTGACTGAAAGGAATGTAGGAATGTTTTTCAGGGGGATGTATGTTATTATATCAGAATAATGTTCACAAAATGATGAAATTATGAACATGAAGAAGTCTGCCACGGATAGGATTTCCATATGCATCGGCATTGTCCATGATGTCTGTGGGAGAGAATGAAAAAAGTGTTTAAGGAGTGAGAAGCATTGTGGTTTAATAAAAACAACATAACATTTTATTAAGCATTTAAAAGTAATTTTTAAACTTTAAACAAGTGTTTAACTCAGCATGTTGAAATGAGACTCTGTTTGGCTAAGTCTTTTCCTCTATGAGTTTAAGAAAATACAAAGCATTGACATCAAATAAAGTATATTAAATAAAATTAAATAAGGTGTTACTTTTATATAAAGTATTTTAAAGGGAGTTTAAACATGTGCTGAACTTAGCATAATGAGGTATCTTTATGCGTCTATCAGGATAATGTCACAGAGACTGAGTAGAGAAATGAGACAGATGATCTGTTCTGAGTATAGAAAATGTTTTTTTTTTCCTCTATGAGTTTTAAGAAAATGTATAACATTATGTTTAAATAAAAACATATAAATATATGGAAGATGTTAATTTTATAAGACATATAATAGTAAGTTTTAACCTTTAAACGTGTTGATCAAAGCATAAAATAGTGAATAATAAGTTTGATAAATTAAATAAGTTGTTAAATTACCAAGTATACAAATTTGAATCTAATAAACGTGAAAAACTGTCTTACACAGATAAATAAACCATATAAAATAGTGAATAATCGTGTATATTATATTAAATAAGCTGTTAAATTATCAAATATACATATTTTAATACATAGGTGATAAGGAACATCATGTGGATACCACAATATAATGGCTTACAGATAAATAATCATATAAAATTATCACGGTTCATAAATCCTATGTTTCCTTCTTGTCTCGTGTTTCTGTTGTTGTGTGTGTGTGTGTGTGCTGATTAGGTGGGCGTGCCGGCTCATTAGCAATCATCAGTGATCACTCATCACTCCCGTCACCAGCTGCAGCTCATCTCATCTTGTATATAAACTCATCACTTTCTCACCTCCTTTGTCAGATTGTTGTTTGTGGTTTCCCGGTGTGTGTGTTTTCCAGTCAGCGTCTTGAGTCTTGTGCCTTCCTTGTTCCTTGTTCCTTGTTCCTGTTCATGTTCCCGTGGAATTACATTGGATTCTTCTCACCTCTGGACTATCTTCACCGCACTGCTGCACTCTCTTCAGTTCATCTGACCATCGGGGTCCCTGCGCCACTAACCTCTCTTCTCTGGACTTATATCTGTTACTTCATTTACATTACTAATGAAGAGTTGTTACTTACATTTTTGCTTCCATCTCTCAATTCCCTGACTGAACGATCTGACCAACAACATGGAAGCAGCGAGTGGCTCTTCAAGTTCACTGAACACCTTTGTGAACAGTAGCATACAGAGAATGGACACTCAGGAAAAGAACCTCAACAACACAGATTGCACCGTTCAGGCGTTAGTGGCGCAGGTGTCTGGGCTCACCCAACAGATCCAACAACTTCGAGCTCTCACTGCGCCCCCCGCACCGCCGATTCCCCAACCAGCGGAACCCTCCCATTCAGAGCCTCGTCTGCCCGTTCCCGAGTCCTATTCAGGTGAATCTAACTACTGTCGAGCTTTCTTAACCAGATGCTCAATGCATTTTTCTCTCCAACCTAGGACATTTTATGATGAACGAACCAAGGTCGCGTTTGTGTTAACGCTGCTGTCTGGGAGAGCGGCGCTATGGGGAACGGCGGTGTGGGATTGTCAGGACGAATGCTGCTCCTCGTTCCAGAGGCTCTCTGACGAAATGCGGCGGGTGTTTGATCGCTCCGTTGCGGGGAGATAAAACACATTAAACAGAGAGGCTGCAAGGGTGTTGGCGGATTTAAGACAAGGAGAGAGATCCGTATCTGACTTTTTGATCGAGTTTCGAACCCTGGCAGCAGAGAGCCAATGGAACGAGGAGGCGCAGTGGGACATGTTCCTGCATGGGCTGGCTGACCGCGTCCAAAAAGAAATCTACGCCATGGACCTTCCCACCAAGCTTAATGATCTCATTGGTCTGGCCCTGAGAGTGGACGCACGGCTCTCACGAGTGGATCGACGATTTCAACCTAACCGTCCTTCTGGAGGGATCAAGGGACAGCGTTCTGGGGGCAGGGGCGCGGTCAGCCCCGTCTACGATCCCGAGCCCATGCAGGTGGGTCGAGCCCGGCTTTCCCGGGAGGAGAAGGAGAGGCAGAGATCCCTGGGCCTTTGCATGTACTGTGGAGGAGCTGGACATTTCCCTGACAGTTGTCCGTTAAAAGGCCCAGCCCGACAGTAAGTATGAGGCTACTGTCGGGGGGATCTCTGCCGAAAAGACCTCCTCCACATCTACTCTCCTTCCGGTAAGACTCCGATGGTCAACTCACCTCCACGACTGTCTGGCACTTCTGAATTCAGGGGCGGAAGGTAATTTCATGGACCACAACTTTGCACGCACATTTCAAGTTCTCCTCAGACACCTTTCGCACCCGATTGCAGTACACGCCCTCAATGGTCAAAGACTCCCCACCATCTCACTGGCCACCGAAGACATCACCCTCATCACATCAGGCAATCATACCGAGACCATCTCATTTTACATTCTGGACACACCTCTTGCACCAATCGTCCTTGGTCACCCCTGGCTCACCCGTCACAACCCCAAAGTGGACTGGCAGCTCAAGTCTGTGTCGGGGTGGAGCAGTTATTTTCTTAAGTGTCATCTTGTCTCTGCTTGTCCGTCTGTTTCTGTCCCTGTGTTTCAGGCGGAAGCAGTGGATTTATCTAACGTGCCCACGGAGTACCTGGACCTGAAGGAGGTGTTCAGTAAGTCTCGGACTGCTTCTCTTCCCCCACATCGTCTCTATGGCTGTGCTATAGAGTTACTGCCAGGTACGTCTCTGCCTAAGGGTAAGTTATATTCACTCTCTGTCCCAGAGAGAGAGGTCATGGAGAAATACATTTCTGATTCTGTAGCAACGGGATTCATCCGCCCTTCATCTTCTCGAGCGGGGGCGGGGTTCTTTTTTGTGGGGAAGAAGGATGGATTGTTGCGACCTTGTATTGATTACCGGGGGCTGAACAACATCACGGTAAATAATACTTATCCTTTGCCGTTGATGTCTTCAGCCTTCGAGAGGTTGCAAGGATCATCTATCTTCACAAAATTGGATTTAAGGAATGCTTATTTGGTCTGCATCAGGGAGGGGGATGAGTGGAAGACCGTGTTGAACACCCCCAGAGGGCACTTTAAATACTTGGTTATGCCTTTCAGCCTTTCCAACTCCCCAGCGGTCTTCCAGGCACTTGTCAATGATGTATTACGAGACATGGTCGATCAGTTCATATATGTCTACCTGGATGACATATTGATTTTTTCATCGTCTCTCCAGGAACACGTGCAGCACGTCCGACAAGTGCTTCAGAGGTTGCTAGAGAATGGGCTTTTTGTCAAGGCCGAGAAATGCGCTTTTCACGCACAGTGTGTTCCTTTTCTAGGCTACATCATCTCGGTTGAGGGAATGCGCATGGATCCTGAGAAGGTTAAGGCTGTGTTGGATTGGCCACGTCCAGATTCCCGTAAGGCCCTACTGAGGTTCCTGGGGTTCGCCAATTTCTACCGGCGTTTCATTCGCAATTTCAGCCAACTAGCCGCACCTCTGACCGCCTTGACCTCCCCCAGAACGACGTTCAGGTGGTCAGACGCAGCCGAGGCGGCGTTTGCCAAACTGAAGGGTTGCTTCGTTTCAGCCCCCATCCTGATAACCCCTGATCCATCACGTCAGTTCATTGTGGAGGTGTATGCGTCAGAGGTGGGGGTAGGTGCAGTGCTAACCCAGCGTTCTCCTTCAGACGACAAGATGCATCCTTGCGCGTTTTTGTCTCATCGTTTATCCCCTGCCGAGCGTAATTATGACATTGGCAACAGAGAGTTGTTGGCGGTCAAGTTAGCATTGGAGGAGTGGCGCCACTGGTTCGAAGGGTCGGGGGTACCTTTTATCGTCTGGACCGACCACAAGAACTTAGAATACATCAGGACTGCTAAAAGACTAAACTCCAGAGCTCGGTGGGCTCTTTTTTTCGGTCGTTTTGATTTTACTCTCTCGTACCGCCCGGGTTCCAAGAACATCAAACTCGATTCTTTATCGCGTATTTTTGACCGTTCCGACCGCCCGTCTACTCCCGAGTGCATTTTACCAGAGACCCCTTTCATCTCTACACTCACATGGGAGATCGAATCGAAGGTCAAGAAGGCCTTAGAAGGGGTAACGCCTCCGATCCATTGTTCCAATGTGGTTTGCCACCCTGGGGTCAATTCACACAAGTTTAGTCAAGCAACGATTCTGGTGGCCTCTCATGGCTCGCGACGTTCACAGTTTTGTCTTGGCTTGCTCAGTTTGCGCCACGGGTAAGACTTCCAATCGGCCCCCAGATGGGTTACTTCAACCGCTGCCGGTGCCTTCGAGACCCTTGTTCCAGATCTCTCTAGATTTTTTCACCACCCTCCCAGGGTCACACGGTAGTTTTGACCGTGGTGGACCGGTTCTCGAAGGCGGCCCATTTCATTCCCTTGCCCAAATTAACCTCAGCCAAGGAGACAGCGTTGATTGTTGTTAACCACGTCTTTCGGCTACATGGCCTCCTGACAGAAATGGTTTCTGACAGAGGACCCCAATTTGTGTCAAAATTTTGGAGAGAGTTTTGTAAATTCCTGGGTGCGACTGTCAGTCTGTCCTCTGGGTTCCATCCCCAAAGCAATGGTCAAACTGAGCGAGCCAACCAGGATTTGGAGAGAACGTTGCGATGTTTAGTGTCCAAGAATCCTTCCTCTTGGAGTCAGCAACTATCTATGGTGGAGTACGCCCACAGCACGTTGCCAGTGTCATCCACGGGCCTATCACCGTTTGAGTGTATTGTAGGATACCAGCCACCAATTTTTCCTAGTCTGGATGCCGAAGTCGCTGTCCGCTCCGCACACGCCTTCGTCCAGAGGTGTCACCGCACTTGGACTAGAGCCCGTGAGACTCTACTCCAGGTGGGGGCGCGCACCAAGGCCCAAGCCGATCGCCACCGTATACGTCGCCGGTTCCAAAGTTGGCTTTCTACCGAGGACATTCCGCTCCGTTTCAAATAAACTTGCACTTAAATTCATTGGCCCGTTTTCTGTCACTAAAATCATTAGTCCAGTGACAGTCCGCCTCAATCTCCCTCCAGTGTACAGGATGATTCACCCCGTCTTCCATGTATCCAAAATTAAGCCCGTTTTCTTTGCTCGCATTAATCCGCCTGTCCCGGTCCCCCCCGCCGCGACTCGTAGACGGGGAACCTACTTATTCGGTCAATCGTTTTCTGGACTCCAGACGGAGGGGACGTGGATTTCAGTACTTGGTGGACTGGGAAGGTTACGGTCCGGAGGAGAGAAGTTGGGTACCAGCTAGAGACATCCTGGATCACTCCCTTATCAATAATTACAATCGGCAGGTAAGGGAGTCTGGGAACTTCAGGATGCGTTCCTAGGGAGGGGGGTACTGTCACGGTTCATAAATCCTATGTTTCCTTCTTGTCTCGTGTTTCTGTTGTTGTGTGTGTGTGTGCTGATTAGGTGGGCGTGCCGGCTCATTAGCAATCATCAGTGATCACTCATCACTCCCGTCACCAGCTGCAGCTCATCTCATCTTGTATATATACTCATCACTTTCTCACCTCCTTTGTCAGATCGTTGTTTGTGGTTTCCCGATGTGTGTTCCAGTCAGCGTCTCAAGTCTTGTGCCTTCCTTGTTCATGTTCCCGTGGAATTACGTTGGATTCTTCTCACCTCTGGACTCTCTTCACCGCACTGCTGCACTCTCTTCAGTTCATCTGAACATCGGGGTCTCTGCGCCACTAACCTCTCTTCTCTGGACTTATATCTGTTACTTCATTTACATTACTAATAAAGAGTTGTTACTTGCATTTTGGCTACCATCTCTCAATTCCCTGACAAAAATAGTGAAAAATAGTAGATATATAAGTTGTTAAATTACCATGTATACACATTGTGATCGAATACATCAGGGATATAGGGTCACACTGCGCGTATCAAACAAACATCTCACGTTACAGATCAAGATCATTTATAACGTCAAAGGTTTTAAAACAACCCAACAAACTATCTTGCATGTATTTGAGAATCGGAGTTTGGAAGTTTAAGTGCTACATCTGTCATACAGCGCTATTTTGGCTGTGGTGAATCAAGTGCGTGCCAAGCATGACGCGTCACCATGGAAACAGGGAGGGCGGGGGGATCGCGATGCCGTCTCAACATAGTGATGTCTGTCAGCCAACGCGATAGATGATTGCATCGTCTATCGGCCCAATCCTATTATTTATGAAAAAAATGGAATTAGAAATAAAGCCTGCCTCTAATAAAAGCCTGCTTCAAATAAAAGCCGGTTACCTTCTGCAGTTCAGGTAAATAAAGCCCCGGTTTTTATTTGATGAATTACGGTAGTTCATATTATTTGAAATAAGATGCTCAATTATCAAGTATAAGTATTGTATTCTAACACACCACGAAATACTGTCTAACAGAGAAATAAACCATATAAAATAGTGAATAATAGTGCATATTATATTAAATAAGCTGGTAAATTATCAAGTATACATATTTTAATCTAAAACATAACATCATGTTTATACCACAATATAATGGCTTACAGATAAATAACCATATAAAATAGTGAATAATAGTTGATATTATATTACAACCCGAATTCCGGAAAAGTTGGGACGTTTTTTAAATTTGAATAAAATGAAAACTAAACGACTTTCAAATCACATGAGCCAATATTTTATTCACAATAGAACATAGATACCATAACAAATGTTTAAACTGAGAAAATGTATACTTTTATCCAATAAATGAGCCCATTTCAAATTTGATGCCTGCTACAGGTCTCAAAATAGTTGGGACGGGGGCACGTTTACCATGGTGTAACATCTCCTCTTCTTTTCAAAACAGTTTGAAGACGTCTGGGCATCGAGTTTATGAGTGTTTGGAGTTTTGGTGTTGGAATTTGGTCCCATTCTTGCCTTATATAGGTTTCCGGGTGCTGAAGTGTTCGTGGTCGTCTTTGACGCATTTTCTGTTTAATGATGCGCCAAATGTTCTCTATAGGTGAAAGATCTGGACTGCAGGCAGGCCAATTCAACACCCGGACTCTTCTACGATGTAGCCATGCAGTTGTAATAGCTGCAGTATGTGGTTTTGCATTGTCCTGCTGAAATACACAAGGCCTTCCCTGAAATAGACGTCGTCTGGAGGGGAGCATATGTTGCTCTAAAACCTTTATATAGCTTTCAGCATTCATAGTGCCTTCCAAAACATGCAAGCTGCCCATACCCTATGCACTTATGCACCCCCATACCATCAGAGATGCTGGCTTTTGAACTGAACGCTGATAACACGATGGAAGGTCTCCCTCTTCTTTAGCCCGGAGGACACGGCGTCCGTGATTTCCAACAAGAATGTCAAATTTGGACTCGTCGGACCATAGAATACTTTTCCACTTTGAAATAGTCCATTTTAAATCAGCCTTGGCCCACAGGACACGACGGCGCTTCTGGACCATGTTCACATATGGCTTCCTTTTTGCATGATAGAGCTTTAGTTTGCATCTGCAGATGGCACGGCGGATTGTGTTTACCGACAGTGGTTTCTGGAAGTATTCCTGGGCCCATTTAGTAATGTCATTCACACAATCATGCCGATGAGTGATGCAGTGTCGTCTGAGGGCCCGAAGACCACGGGCATCCAATAAAGGTCTTCGACCTTGTCCCTTACGCACAGAGATTTCTCCAGTTTCTCTGAATCTTTTGATGATGTTGTGCACTGTAGATGATGAGATTTGCAAAGCCTTTGCGATTTGACGTTGAGGAACATTGTTTTTAAAGTGTTCCACAATCTTTTTACGCACTCTTTTACAGATTGGAGAGCCTCTGCCCATCTTTCCTTCTGAGAGACTCTACCTCTCTAAGACATCCTTTTTATAGCTAATCATGTTACAGACCTGATATAAATGACCTTAATTAGTTGCTAGATGTTCTCCCACCTGAATCGTTTCTATTTTTTTTTTTTTTGCTTTTTCAACCATTTGTTGCCCCCGTCCCAACTATTTTGAGACCTGTAGCAGGCATCAAATTTGAAATGAGCTCATTTAGTGGATAAAAGTGTAAAATTTCTCAGTTTAAACATTTGTTATGTTATCTATGTTCTATTGTGAATAAAATATTGGCTCATGTGATTTGAAAGTCTTATAGTTTTCATTTTATTCAAATTTAAAAAACGTCCCAACTTTTCCGGAATTCGGGTTGTAAATAAGTTGTTAAATTATCAAGTATACATATTTTAATCTAATACATCACGGTTATATGGTCACACTGCGGTATACTGACTTACCCATAAATATTAGATAAATTAAATAAGTTAAATTACCAAGTATACAAAATGTAATCTAATAAACCTGAAATACTGTCTTATACAGATAAATAACCATATAAAATAGTGAATAATAGTTGATATTATTTGAAATAAATTGTTAAATTATCAAGTATACACATTTTAATCTAATACATCAGGGTTATAGGGTCACACTGCGGTATACTGACTTACATAGATAAATAAAACATAAATTAGTGAATAATAGTTCATATTATTTGAAATAAGCTGTTAAATGATCAACTATAAGTATTTTAATTTAATACACCACGGAATACTGCCTTACACAGATAAATAAACATATAAAACAGTGTTTATATGAAATAAGATGACATTTTATAAGTATTTAAATAGTTTTAAACATATGTTGAAGTGAATTTACCATCAGTGAAATTAGGAGGTCTTTTTGGCTCTGATTAAAATCACAGATCATTGAATTTCAGAACAGAAGAGAGATGTGTGTTCTCCGCTTGTTACATTGAAAATGAAGATTGTTTCCAACACGGTAGGGCACCAGGTCCCGCCCCTTTCTTTCGGTGTAGCTGCTATGTGGGAGTATTTGCCGTTTGTTACAGGAAACATCAAGCAATTAAAAAATAGACATGACACCTGGTGTTTTACAATCAAAGACCACAATTGTCTCCTGTCATAAAATCTCCTATCTGAAGCCTTTCGGGTCTATTTTTACACTTGTGTTCTTACTTACTTACTTCTCACTTCTTTGACAATATTAAAGGTTTTTGTTTAATTTTTTTTTATAAATATTACATCAAAAATGTCATCGGGGTCACTGGGGTTAGCTATAAGAAAAGTAAAACCAGTGACAATTTTCATGAAAATTCATTTTACAAAATGGATGCTTCAAACCACATCTTGTCAATCGTGGTATACTAACAGTTTAATCCATAAGTATTCTAGGTTATTTTTTTTAAATATAATTTTTATTTGTTAGATATACATTATTGTATTTTAAATGGGGGACAAACTTGTCATTGGCATTAAATTAAAGCATTTTCCCTCTGCACACGTCTGAAATTCTAAATAAATAATTAAAAATCAAATATTTTCACATTGATGGCTCAAGGCGGCATAATTGTTCAAATAACATATTGTTTTATTTTAAAATGTGTTTTTCAAGTGTGATATTTCTGTAAGGATAGTGAAAGAAAATGGACACAAATGATCCAGAAATGATTTTGAATCGTCCGAAGCGCTTTCAATTTCAATTTCAATAACTGTAAGTTACTGAAAGCAGTTTATTTTTCTGAAAAGATGACACCTTACACGTGAAGATAGCACATTGTTTTATAATTTTATAGTCAACCACAAAATATGCTAAAATCCCCTATTTTAGCATCAGTTTCTAAAGGGTTAATTTGGACGTTTTAGGAAATAGAAGCGCATTTTCAGAGACGAGATGTGTCTCTGTTGTCCATGACGCAGCATAAGTAAAGTTTGTCTTGAGGTCTTCAGAAGTCATAACTTCAGGGTCAATGGGGCTCCTGAGAATATTTAATTTCCCTTAAAACCAAATATTAAGCTAAAAGACACAACTTCCCAGGGTTCCCTACCAAAATCAAATACTTTTGCTTTTATAAAATTCATAAATTCCTAAATGAACATGTTTGACCGTGCTCGGACACTGTACAAAAACAAAAACAGACAAGATGTAAAGAGTGTAATCGAGTAGTATACAAAATGTCGATTACAAACATTCAAACTGATCACAAGTGGCTTTTCTGTATTCATTTTAAATGGCTCATGTGATATTTACTTTTTTAGCAAGTTTACCTCTAGAATTTACTTTTGTGCATACGGTGTGACAAAATATGCTGGTGTGTAAAAATACACCCAAAGATTTAAGCACAACTATTTACACACATACAGTAGTTCCATTTCGAGGGAACTCAACACTGCGTCGAGAATCGACACTTTGGGGACGCTCCCTTAGCGTGCGCCTCTGAAGTAAGAATGAAACTAATCCAATCCTGATTGGTGTTGCGTCGTGATGTAACATGTGACGGCATAACCGGATGCATAAAAGTGACGCTGACACACACACACATCAGCTTTAGCTCTTCAGCAAGCGCTCTCTGTGAAACTGTCTGTCTTATTTGGTGTTGTTTGTCTGTGCAAAGCTCTGTATTATGGCGAGTGAACAATACACTAAGTGTGTGCACCCCTGCCCAAGATAATATATATGCCACGGGTGGTGACACGCATCAGCTGTGTGTGTGTGTATTGTTTAGGGGCGCAGCACGCACTGTCAGCTCTCGAGAGGGCTGCCTGTGCACACTGTGAAGCACTTCCTATTAGGTGCTGCGCTCCCGCTTGGCTATATTATTTCCTGATGATGGCCAGGCTCACGATCCCCGCGGTTCGGGTCCCGCGTCCATTGAGGCGGCACGACGGCTTAGATCGTGGAGATCGCAGAAGGATCTCGCGGATGAGAACGAGACTGCTGAGGCACCTTTTCTCTCATCATCCGCAGATTCTATGACACTCGTTCACGACGCAGAAGCCCGCGATGCGGCTTCTTCTAGCCGTGACGAGTGTGCAGTGCTCGAGCTATCTGTTTATAAGGAAGTAGATGAGCTCAGCATCGGGAACGAGCAACATGAGTCACACTTGCCGGCTTATGTTTCTGCTTATGTAGAGCTCGTGGAGGTTGTGATGCGTGCGGTGGCCAGACTAAATAAATATATAAATAAATATATTTATATATATATAAAATATATGAGCTGGCCACAAAATAAGCAGGATGATCCCCGTCAAAATGAACTAGACGAGAGATTCCTGCAGCACCGTTCACAACCTCAGAGCCGGGGCTTACTGTTTTTCCCAGATCTTTATAAAAATATAAATATATATGTGTAGATCCTGGGAAAAACCCCATTCTTTAGGTATCTCACCACATTCATTATATGTTTATTCGAATGTGGTGGGTGCGAGAGAGTCGGGTTATGGCAAGTTGCCGCAGATGGAGGAAGCTTTAGCGTGCTATCTTTCTCCTGATCCGGCATCTTCACTTTAAGCCCCGGCGCTGCCCAACAAACCGTGCAGGGACACCTCTGCACTGGTTGGCTGGGCTTATATGGTGCAGGAAATCGATGTTGCTCTTCCGCCGTTAAAAACGTTTCGGGACACATCGGTTTCCAGCGAACGCAGGCTGCACTGTCCGCCCCACATTTTTGCGGCCAGGCAGCATTCGCGTTAGCCAATCGAGAATCTTTTTCGGTCCAGCCCTTCCGGAAACCCGCTTCAGGGGGTCGAGAACGAATCCCGATTAATACCCGAAGCCAGGCTCGAGAGCCTGGTTCCTTTGGTAAAATATTTAGAAAAGAAAAGGTCAGGCTGGTGCGTGGCTGCACTCTAGGACGATTTTGCAGGCGTACCAGGCCGATCTTCATAAAGATCTAAGTGAGGCAAATATTTCCTGTTGGCCGCTCCGCTATCTCCTTCTGGCCTATTTTCCAACGCTGTCACTACAGTCGTTGACAGGTTTCAGGAAGCAAAAAAAAAAAAAAAAAAAAAAGAGAGCGTTACCTCTAGAGGCCCTCCTGCGGGAGTTTGGCAAACAGAGGAAGCACTCTCAACCGAAGTCCTCCAGCCAGAAGGGTGACCTGAGGGCCGTCCTTCAGGCGAAGAGGTCCTAATTGTAGGACCTCTGAGGGCTGAACCCCCCCCCAGCTGTGGAACAATCGAGGTTGTTCTAGCAGCAGGTGCCCTCAGGGTAGAAGATGCTGTCACGCCGTCTTTGACGCTTCGGGCCACATCGATTTCCAGCGAACGCACTCCGCGGTGTTCGCCCCAAAAGCTTGCAACAGGGCACCGACTATGGTCACAAAATCTGTATCGACTTTTATCCTGCCGGTCCTCCGCTTCAGGAAGTCGAGAATAGTGCTCGGAAAACACCCGAGGCCAGTCTCGAGGGGCTGGTTCCCTTAGGAGATTTTGTAGAAGAATGGCAACGCCTTCCGAATATATCTCTATGGGTACAGATTGCAGTTCGGTGCCCGACCTCCCTAGTTTGCTGGGGTGGTACCGACTGCAGTGATTCCAGAACAGGCTCGGGTTATGGAACAAGAAGTACAGACTCTACTGGAATTTAGGGGCCATAGAATGTGTTCCCCTACCAGACAGGGAGTCCGGGTTTTACAGCCGGTACTTTATAGTTCCAAAGAAGGATGGCGGACTGAGGCCAATTTTAGATCTAGGGCTTTTGAATCGTTCTTTGAGGAGATTCAGGTTCAAAAGGCTTACTATTCCCATTATCGTGAGCCATATCAGATCGGAGGACTGGTTTGTCACGATGGATCTAAAAGACTCTTATTTCATGTCTCCATCCTTCCATGTCACAGGAGGTTCCTGAGGTTGCTTTCGGGGGCGAAGCATACCAATATCGGGTTCTTCCGTTCGGCCTAGCACTCTCTCCCCGCACGTTCACAAAGTTTATGGATGCGGCTCTGGCTCCACTGAGGCTTCAGGGCATCCGTATACTGAATTACATCGGCGACTGGCTCATATTGGCCCAGTCTCGAGAAATGGCAGTTCGGCATCGAGATGTCGTCCTTGGCCACATTCAGAACCGGGGGTTGAGGCTCAACACTAAGAAAAATGTGTTGGACCCAGCTCAGAAGACTACTCTTCTGGGCGTGGTATAGAATTCGGTTACGATGCGGGCACGTATGTCTCCCGCTCGTATCGAATCCATCCTGGCCATGGTGTCCGGGATAAAGCTAGGCCAGGCCATCACTGTAAAGCAATTTCAAAGACTGCTGGGCCTCATAACAGCGGCATCCAACATAATTCCTTTGGGCCTGTTTCACATGAGGCCCCTTCAGTGGTGGCTCAAAGCCAAGGGTTTTTTCCCCAAGGGGAATCCGTTCCATATAATAAAGGTTACGCGCAGATGCCTTCGTTCCCTATTAATATGGAAGAAACCTTGGTTCTTGTCCCAAGGGCTAGTGGTAGGGGCGTCATGTCGCCGGGAAACTGTTTCGACAGACGCTTCCCTCGCTGGCTGGGGCGCGGTCTCGGACGGCCGCTTTGCCAGGGGTCTGTGGCAGGACCATCATCATTCTTGGCATATAAATTGCCTAGAGATGTTGGCTGTGTTCAGGGCTCTGAGGAGCTTCCTCACAGACATCAAAGGTTACCACGTCTCAGTGGTAGCTTATCTAAACCGACAAAGAACACTCAGATCGCGCCCTCTATCCAGATTGGCGCATGAGAGCATTTTATGGCCCCAAGGGAAAATATTATCTATTGGAGCAATATATGTCCCGGGGGATCTGAATCAGGGAGCACACATCCTGTCGAGGCAGGGGCTGAGGCCCGGGGAATGGAGACTCCATCCAGAGGTGGTGGAGTTCATATGGCAGAGGTTTGGACCAGTGGAAGTGGATCTGTTTGCGTCTCGAGGGACGTCCATCCCACTGTCCACTTTGGTTCTCCCTCACTCATCCAGCCCCGCTGGGGTTGGATGCCATGGTACAGGCCTGGCCGAGGCTTCGCCTGTACGCTTTTCCCCCCGATCGCTCTGCTCCCAGGGGTCCTGGAGAGGGTCCGTCAGGAGGGCATCAGTCTTCTTCTGATAGCCCTTTTTTGGCCAGCCCGAGTATGGTTTTCAGACTTAATTTCACCCCTGATAGCTCCGCCATGGCAGATTCCTCTGAGGAGGGGTCTGTTGTCTCAGGCGGAGGGCACTATATTCCATCCTCATCCAGAGCTGTGGAAATTGTGGGTCTGGCCTCTGAGGGGGCTCAGTACCTAGATGCTGGTCTATCATCTGGGGTGGTCGAAACCATACTTATCTCTAGGGCTCCGTCTACTAGGAGATTATATGGCCTCAAGTGAAATATTTTTCTACTTGGTGTAGAGAACTTGAGTTAGACCCAGTTAACTGCCCAATGGCTTCAGTTCTGGAGTTTCTTCAAGATTGTTTCTCTGCGAATCTCTCCCCTTCCACACGTAGGGTGTACGTGGCTGCCATTGCGGCGTTCCATGCACCACTAAATGTTGGGCCTTTAGGGAGGCACCAACTGGTCATACCATTTCTCCATGGTATTGGAGGATGAGACCGACAGTCAGGTCCAGGGTTCCTTCCTGGGACCTGGCGGTGGTTCTCGAAGGGCTATCCCTGGCTCCCTTCGAATACCTCCAGTCGGCTTCACCTAGGACCTCACGTTCAAGATAGCCTTTCTCTTAGCTATTTCTTTAAAGAGACTGGGAGATCTCCAAGCCCTGGCATTATCGCCAGTTTGCTTGGGGTGTGCCCCTGGCGGAGTTAAGGCCATCCTGCATCCGAGACCCAGCTATGTGCCTTAAGTGCAATTTATCATGGCTAGGTCCATGGTCCTGCAAATATTTCATCCTCCACCTCATGTGTCGGCAGAAAAGGAGAGGTTCCTTGCTCTGCCAGTCAGAGTTCCGAGTATTACCTTGAGAGGTCCTCTTCTTGGAGGAGGTCGGACCTACTGTAGTGTGTTTTGGATCACCTATTAGGGGCTCCCGGCTATACACCCCATAAGTAGGCCTACAAGGTGCGGAATTTCCCTTCACCTTTGGCCGTTAGGGCTCATTCTACTAGAGGCATGGCGTCCTCTAGGGCCCTCCTTTCGGGAGTTCCCATCAAGGAGATCTGTGAGGCAGCCGGTTGGGCTACCCCACACATTTTTGTTAGGTTCTATAGTCTGCACCTCCCTAGTACGCTTGGCGCACACGTGCTCTTGTCCTAGCTGAGTGCCTGAATCAGTTTCACTCCGGGGCAGGCCTGTTTTCGGTGCGTGGCTTAGTGGGCATTCGTTCCCCAAAGTGTCGATTCTCGACGCAGTGTTGAGTTCCCTCGAAAGGGAACGTCTCGGGTTATGACTATAACCCTTGTTCCCTGAGAAGGGAACGAGACACTGCGTCGTCCTGCCACGCCCCTCGAGGCCTTAGAGCGTCTTGCTTCATCGCGGAGCTGATGTGTGTGTGTGTCAGCGTCACTTTTATGCATCCGGTTATGCCGTCACATGTTACGTCACAACGCAACACCAATCAGGATTGGATTAGTTTCATTCTTACTTCAGAGGCGCACGCTAAGGGAGCGTCCCCAAAGTGTCGATTCTCGACGCAGTGTCTCGTTCCCTTCTCAGGGAACAAGGGTTATATTCATAACCCGAGACGTTTATAGTAGTATAATATCTAACTGTAAATTGCATATTGTGTACACTCCATTATCTGTTTATTTGTTGACAGAGAACATCCTTAGCTCATGCATCTCTTTAATTGTGTGCTGGATGTTTAAGTGTTAGTTAAAAATAAAAAGGTATTACCGGTAGTTAATAACAAACAAATAAAAACTATAAATTAACATGAACCATAATATTAATAAATGAAATATGGTATATATCATATCATATTTATCATATCATATTTATTTCTAAAGCACATTTAAAAACAACACGAGTTGACCAAAGTGCTTTACAGGCCCAACTGTACAAAGCAATTAGATAAATACACCTTAAAAATAAAAAAATAATAAACACATATAACTAAGAACAGTTAAAAGCAGCCGAGAAGAGATAGGTCTTTAACCTAGACTTAAAACACTCGATGGAATCACAGGATCTAATGTGTAAAGGTAGAGTATTCCAAAGACGCGGTGCTGCTACCTCGAAAGCACGATCTCCCTTGGTTTTTAACCGAGCTCTTGGTACATTTAAAGTAAAACTTTGCGAAGATCTAAGTGGTCTAGCCGCAACATGCTGCTGTAACAAACTCGAAATATATACAGGGGCGAGCCCATGTAGACCTTTAAAAACCATCAAAAGGACATTGAATTGCACTCTATACTCGACGGGAAGCCAATGCAAAGAAGCCAACACCGGAGAGATGCTGGACCATTTCCTGGTGCCAGTCAACAATCTTGCCGCAGCATTCTGCACCAGTTGCAGCCGTGAAAGGAGCTTTTTAGGCAGCCCCAAATACAGAGAATTACAGTAATCTAATCTGGACGTGATGAATGCATGAATCACAGTTTCCATATCTTTGGAAGACAGGATGCCTTTTAATTTGGCAATGCCCCTCAACTGAAAAAAGCTTCCCTTAACCACCGCATTTACTTGTTTATCAAATTTCATTTCAGAATCAAAAATCACTCCAAGGTTCCTCACTTGAGTGTTAACATTCAATGCCAAAGGGCCCAAGTCAAGAGCAATCTGATTTACTGACTTTGTTGGACCAAGAATCAGCACTTCGAACTTAGATTCGTTCAACTGAAGAAAAGTTGATGCCATCCACAACTTTATTTCGTTAAGACAATCAATCAAAGCTGACCATTTTGAGATGTCATTCAATTTCAGAGGGAGATACAACGGGGTGTCATCTGCATAACAGTGGTATGCCACACCATACCTTTGACAGATTAATCCCAGAGGTAGCATATATAAGGAAAATAAGATAGGGCCAAGACATGAGCCCTGAGGGACCCCAGAGGTGATGAGACGAGTAGAGGAAATAGAATTCCCTATTTCCACCGCAAAGGTCCTCCCCTGTAAGTACGATGTAAACCAACTTAAAGCAATCCCCCTAATGCCCACCCACAATTTCAGACGCTCAAGGAGAATACCGTGATCCACTGTATCGAAGGCTGCACTCAGATCCAGCAACACTAAGGCAGCACAATTCCCAGAATCTACTGACAAAAGCAGATCATTGGTCACCTTAAGAAGGGCAGTTCCGGTGCTATGTTGAGGTCTAAATCCCGACTGGAATGTGTCAAAAATATTGTTGTTATTTAAAAAAGTAGAAAGTTGGTTTAAAACCACCTTCTCCAATATTTTAGCTAAAAAAGGCACTTTAGAGATAGGTCTATAATTGTTTAACGTTTCCGGGTCTGAACTCGTTTTTTTTAAAAGAGGCTGTACACGGGCATCCTTAAAATATGGTGGCACTTGACCCTCTACTAGGCTCTGATTCACCACAGCTGATATTGTAGGACCCACCGCGTCCCAGACCTGAATTAACAAGCGAGGTGGGATGATATCAAGAGAACAATAAGCTGGCTTGAGATTTTTTGCTATTTCAAACAGGTCTGAGATGGTTACCGGCTCAAATACACTTAACTGGCCAAAGGTAGGAGAGTCAGGAGGAAGATGAACCTGGCTCTGGGCCTGGATCAAGCTAGAGATGTTAGCTCTAATGGCAGCGATTTTATCTGTAAAAAAACGCAGAAAACTTTTACAAGCTCTCTCAGAATTAACAAAGACCGTGAGGCATACCGGATGTAGAACTGTATTAATTACACGAAATAATATTTTAGGATTATGTTGATTCTTTGCGATTAAATTGGAAAAATCAACGATTAAACTGTATAATTACAGTTTGAAAATGACTTCCATAATATTTTCTCTTAGTAAACCTATGCCTGGATGTCTGAAACTTACTAATCAACATGCATTTCCTGTGGTTGTTAAACGCCTCAGGTGATTAATGAAATGTAGTTTTGTCTGAAGAAAAAAAGATCGGTCATACATTTAAAAAAGTCTTCAAAGTGAAGATGATGTGTTTGTCACAAACACATCTAAAGAGTTTTGTACTCACGTAAGGAAACCTCTAGCAATATTACTAATCAGGTAATCACAGAAATAATGGTCATCAGACTGTTTTAAATAATTTAAAGCATAAATAAATTTGAATCTTTATTTAAAGAAGATAGACTTCTGCTTTTGCAACACACAAATGTATAAATGTTCAAAATCATATAAATGTTAAAAAACTTCTATTCCATACTTTGAAGCATCATGGTTTTAGGTCTGTAAAAATACAGCATAAAAATATGCTGTGCATATGTTGTGTTTTCACCAATTGACCATCCTTAATCCTGCCGTTGTGTGAGGAACTTGGAGTATTGCAGCAGGTGTTTCTTAAAAACATTGCATCAGCCATATTTATCTTCTTCTTTTTTTTTTTTTTTACTTTGAACCTTTGTAAACATAAGAAATGCAAATTTTATAAAAGCAAAAGTATTTGAGTTTGGTAGGGAACCCTGGGAAGTTGTATCTTTTAGCTTAATCTTTGGTTTTAAGGGAAATTAAATATTCTCAGGAGCCCCATTGACTCTGAAGTTATGACTTCTGAAGACCTCAAGACAAACTTTACTTATGCTGCGTCATGGACCACAGAGACACATCTCGTCTCTGAAGATGCGCTGCTATTTCCTAAAAGGTCCAAATTAACCCTTTAGAAACTGATGCTAAAATAGGGTATTTTCGCATATTTTGTGGTTGACTTGAAAATTATAAAACAATGTGCTATCTTCACGTGTAAGGTGTCATCTTTTCAGAAAAATAAACTGCTTTCAGTAACTTACAGTTATTGAAATTGAAATTGAAAGTGAATCAGACGATTCAAAATCATTTCTGAAACATTCTATGGAAGTGTCCATTTTCTGTCACTATCCCTACAGAAATATCACACTTGAAAAACATTTTAAAATAAAACAATATGTTATTTGAACAATTACGCCACCTTGAGCCATCAATGTGACAATTTTGATATTTAATTATTTATATAGAATTTCAGACATGTGTACAGAGGGGAAAATGCTTTAATTTAATGCCAATGACAAGTTTGTCCCCCATTTAAAATACAATTATGTATATCTAACAAATAAAAATTATATTTAAAAAATAACCTAGAATACTTATGGATTAAACTGTTAGTATACCACGATTGACAAGATGTGGTTTGAAGCATCCATTTTGTAAAATGAATTTTCATGAAAATTGTCACTGGTTTTACTTTTCTTATGGCTAACCCCAGTGACCCCGATGTCATTTTTGATGTAATATTTATAAAAAAATTAAATAAAAAAAAACTTTAATATTGACACAGAAGTGAGAAGTAAGTAAGTAAGAACGTCCCGGGTTACGTATGTAACCCTAGTTCCCCGAAGGGACGGACGCTGTGTGTAATCGCAGTGGGAACGCCCTCCAGCGTAACGTGTCTGAAGCATGAATGAAATCAGTCAATGGAGAGATGGAGCGTCATAGCGAGTGACGTCATCGACCAGGAAGCTATAAATATCCCCTGAGCACACAATACGCCAGCTTAAAGTTACTGAAGCAAGCGACCCAAGGGGATGCCGGGAGTATGGCAGGACACGCAGCGTCCGTCCCTTCGGGGAACTAGGGTTACATACGTAACCCGGGACGTTCCCCTTCAGGGACTACCGCTGCGTGTAATCGCAGTGGGAACGCAATACCCACATCCCCATACGACTAAATCCCCGTCGTGTGTCATTAGGAGACACAAACCGACGAGACAACCTGAGCCCCGGGAGTGGAGCTAAGATCAAGGGAATAAAATCTAACGAAAGTGTGCGGTGAGGACCAGCCTGCCGCATCACAAACGTCCTGGAGAAGCTCCTGAAAGAAGAGCTGTAGAGGCAGCCATACTCCTGGTGGAATGAGCCCTTACAGCCAAAGGTGAAGGCTGATGGGCCGAACCGTAAGCAAGCGAGATGGCCTCGACCACCCACTTGCTCATGCTTTGCTTAGATGCCGGACACCCTTTCTTAGGTGACCCAAAACAGACAAACAGTTGTTCCGATCTCCTCCACAGGGCAGCTCTGTGGACATAAGCATCTAAAGCCCTAACGGGGCACAGCAAATTAAGTCACTTCTGGTCTGACGTCAGAAAAGGCGGAGGACAGAAAGCCTGCAGAACTATAGGTCTAACAAAAGTAGTTGGCACCTTAGGAACATAACCTGGTCTCGGACAGAGAAAGGCCTTAACCATACCAGGAGAAAATTCCAGGCACGAGGGAGCCACCGAAAGTGCTTGAATATCTCCAATTCTTTTTAGAGATGAGATAGCGAGAAGAAGGATAGTCTTTAGCGTAAGAAACTTTTACGAAACTTCCTCGATGGGCTCGAAAGGAGCTAGTAAGAGACCTTCTAAGACGATGGCCAGATCCCAAGCTGGTACCCTCGTGCGAACTGCAGGCCTCAGCCTCAAGGCGCCACGAAGGAAGCGATATATAAGTGGGTGTCTCCCGAGAGAACCTCCGCTCGAAGGGGCGTGGTAAGCAGCTAAGGCCGCCACGTACACCTTCAGTGTGGAGTGGGATAACCCTGTGGAGAGACGGTCCTGCAGGAAATCCAGCACTGTACCAACCGGGCAGTTAACTGGGTCCTGCTGGCGCTCTCCACACCAAGATGTGAAAAGTTTCCACCTTGCGGCATATAACTTCCTCGTGGCGGGAGCTCTGGATTGGAGGATGGTCTCAACGACCTCAGACGAGAGACCAGAATCTATGAGCTGGGCCCCCTCAGAGGCCAAGCCCACAGCCTCCATAGTTCTCGGCGGGGGTGAAGGATCGACCCACTCGCCTGAGAGAGTAGATCTCTCCTGATCGGTATCTCCAGGGGAGAGCCGTCGAGGAGAGACACTAGGTCCGCAAACCATACTCGGGCCGGCCAGAACGGGGCTATTAGCAGAAGACTGAGCCCGTCCCGGCGAAACCCTCTCCAGAACTCCCAGGAGCAGAGCGATCGGGGGAAAAGCGTACAAACATGACCTCGGCCACAGATGTACCATATCGTCCAACCCCAGTGGGGCTGGCAGCCTGAGAGAGAACCACAGTGGACAGTGTGATGTCTCTCGGGAAGCAAATAGGTCTACCTCGGCACGACCAAAATGTTCCCATAGGAGCTCCACCACCTCGGGGTGAAGACTCCATTCCCCGGGCCTCGGCCCCTGCCTCGACAGGATGTCTGCCCCCTGATTTAAATACCCCGGGAGATAAATAGCTCTCAGAGATAGAATTTTCCCCTGGGACCATAGAAGGATCTGACGTGCCAGTTTGTAAAGTGGGCGAGAACGCAGACCCCCCTGATGGTTGATATAAGAGACCACCGATGTGTTGTCTGACCGGACAAGAACATGGTGGCCCCTTAGGTCTGGGAGGAAATGTTTCAGAGCCTGAAACACTGCCAACATCTCTAGACAATTTATGTGCCATAGACGGTGACGGTCCTCCCACAGACCCTGAGCTGGGCGACCAATCATGATCGCCCCCCACCCCGTGAGAGAGGCATCTGTCGTTAGCATGACGCGACGACAAGGAGCTCCCAACACAGGGCCTTGGGACAGAAACCGAGGATCTTTCCACATAACCAGGGCGCGATGACACCGTCGCGAACTCATGATCATGCAAAGCGGATTTCCCCTCGGGGAGAATCCCCTGGTTCTGAGCCACCACTGTAACGGTCTCATGCTGTTATTGGTAAGCTTCGCCCCCGAAAGCGAACCTCAGGAACTTCCTGTGTTGAGGTAGGATAGATACGTGAAAGTAAGCACCCTTTAGATCTATCGTGACGAACCAGTCCTCGGATCTGATTTGACACGATCTGCTTGAGAGTGAGCATCTTGAATTTGAGCTTCCCTACAGCGCGATTTAAGAGACGCAGATCTAGAAAGGGACGCAGCCCTCCATCTTTTTTCGGAAAGATGAAGAACTGGCTGTAGTATCCTAACTCCCAGCTGGGTGGAGGAACCCGCTCTATAGCTCCTTTCGCTAAGGGAACCAGCCTCTCGAGGCTGGCCTCTGGATGAACATCCCGAGTGACAGACACAGCGCCCTGTAACGTACTGGCAGGGAACAGCTGGTCTGGGCACTCCACAACCCTCCTCGGAGGGGGCTAGCGTCCCTCGGGAAATCGCTCGCCGAGTCTCTCTACGCCCTGTATAGGCAGGGTTAGTAGAGCAGACCCCTGAGGGCATCGGGAAAGACAGGGCACCATGTTTTTGTGCAGTGAACTCAAGTCTTCCACGATGGGGACCACCCTCAGAGTCCAGGATTTTTTCGACGCGGCCTTCTTGGCGATAATGACTGTCCTCAGATCAGCCCTACCCCGAGAAGGTCGCGCCGGAGAGCGCCCCGCCTCATCCCTCCAGTTTCTCTGCGGGGGGGGGGGGGGGGGGGGTGGTGGGGCACGAGACGCAACACTCCGTTTCTGCTGCGCTCTTTTTGAAGTACTCGGCGGCTGGGACTGCCCTCGCTCAGCAGCCCCAGCGACACGCACTTTAAGGGGCATACATTTCTGAAAAGCAGCCGCCTGTTTCTTCTCTTCCTGGAACCTCTCCGTGACAGAGTGAAGAGCGTCACCGAAGAGGCCCGCAGGCGAAACTGGAGCATTAAAAGGAGAGTCTTATCTTTCTCCTTCACAGAGGTCTGACTCAACCACAAGTGTCTCTCTGTGGCCACCATGCCATAGACCGGCCGATAGATTTAGCGGTCTCCTTGGTGGCCCGGAGAGTGAGATCAGCAGTCTGCCTGAGCTCATTAATCATATCCACAGCAATTTCACCCCCCTCACAAGCATCTTTAAGCAGGTCAGCCTGATAAGTCTGCATAATGGCCATAGTGTGCCGAGTAAGCCTTCCCCACTAACACAGAAGTATTTTTTTTTTTTTTGTGGCTTAGAGGGCAGAGCCGGTTCTTTAAGTGAAGATGACGAAGCAGGAGAGAGATAGCTGGAGAGCGTCTCCTGTGCCTTCGGCATGGTCACGTACCCTGAAGCTTTTGCACCAAAAATGTTTCCATAAGCATTAGACTGGTTAGTATAAATTCTATTTGAAACAGGTCTAACCCAGGTCTTGGAAACCTCAGAGTGAAGATCTGGGAAGAATGGTAAGCACCGGCGAGAAGGCTAAGGACGTGCAGACAGAAGTCTATCATCTAATTTGCTTTCATTTCTAGACTCCTGCCTATCAGTTGGCCACTTTTATTTATTTTTTTTACAGCCCGAGATAACACATCTATCAGCCCCTCTTCAGCAGTATGCTGGAGTGACGAGTCAGTTTCTTCTGATGCAAAACTTTCGACATCGAGCTCCCTAGAACTGGATAATCTAAGTTCGACATCATGTGCCTCGACCCGGGCAGAAGTAACCGTCGCAGCGCGTGCTTCCAGAGCCGGGTGAGAGGCAGTAGATTTCGCTGGAGATAGCTGAGATAGGGCGGAGCCCGTCTCAACGTCGCCAGTGAGATCCATCTGCGAGCCCCAAGACAAGCGCCGCCGCTCTGCCTCAACAGAAGCGGGACCCGAGCCTCGGGGAGCTCGCAGCAAACCACTCTCCTCGAAGAGCGATCGCCGCGAGCGCAGAGTTCTCAAGAGAAAACGCTTGCAATGCTCACAATCGCAATGCTCAGCAATCCCAAACAAGCAACACACAGCTGATGTGTATCCCCACCCGTGATGTATCGTGTACAGGGGGAAACACACTTTCTACATTGCTCGCTCATCACTTTGACACTCATATTGGTTTTTTATATATATATATATATATATATATATATATATATGGTGAGAAACTCCTGTCTAAACAGACAAACACAATCGCTAGATTTCAGACACACACAGAGCTTGCTGAAGTAACAAAAAGCTGGCGTATTGTGTGCTCAGGGGATATTTATAGCTTCCTGGTCGATGACGTCACTCGCTATGACGCTCCATCTCTCCATTGACTGATTTCATTCATGCTTCAGACGCGTTAAGCTGGAGGGCGTTCCCACTGCGATTAAACACAGCGGTAGTCCCTGAAGGAACACAAGTGTAAAAATGGTAGGCCTACATGCATTGTTTAAATAAATGCACAAAAATATAAAAATCATTAAAGGGACTATGTGTAGTTTTTTAGGTATTTTATTATCTAAAATCAATATTTGTATTCATAAATATGTCCTCAATGGTGTACAAATACCTCTGCCAATTATCTGACTTATCCTCGTAAATGAAGAATTTATTATCTTTATATACATGTGACAGGTAGGTCCACGGAGGCTTCCATGTCGTTCCGCCATCTTGAAAAACTATAATAGCAGAGAGGGTCAAAAAGTACTAGGCCAACGGGTTTCCATAACGCGTTTTCATTCAGAGCCAGCGTCACATAACTGAAAGCAGCAGAAACGGAGGATCAGAGCAGTGAGAGGCGCTTGTCACTGCCCCAGCAAGTTTAAAAGGCTGCATTGCACTGTTATTTTTAATGGCATACATATGCCGAGCCACAGGAGAAGAAATCCTCGTCGCCAAAAAAGTCCAAAATTGAACGTAATAGGAAACGTGACCGGAGATTACAAAAAACAAGAGTCAATGTCGGGATAGCTTCCAGGCGGAAAGAACTAATGCAGGAGAAAGATTTCAAAAGAGACCCTGAAGTTGCCTGCTTTCTCCTCGACAGGTAGGCTAAGTCAATATTACAGTCTTAATGACATGCTTTTTTTCATTGCTTGGTAGTGTACTTTATTATATAGACAGTAGAACATTTACAGTTAAAAGTTAAGCAGACTCTTTGATGAATAGCAGCTATTGAATAAAGTTGAGAAGGTGCTAAAAACAATGTCTGTAAGTTTACTTTTTGTAACCTAGAAATTCGATAAGAATATATTTTAATAGAGCATATGATTGTTCTTGCATTGTTTGTCATAGCTTTTTGGTACATAACATCTACCGTAGATGCAACACGCATTTGAAAAAGCGAGGCGCTGGAGAGCACAATTCGTTTGAATGCAAAATACAATTTCACCGCTAGATGGGAGAAATTCCTATACAATGTCCCTTTAAGCTGCCATTTATGTGTACATTCATAAAGTCAAAGGGAGGTCTAATACTGTATTCTAAGTTTAAATGTTAGAAAAATAAATCTGCTCTTCAAAAGGTGTCAGAATTGAGGTGTCATTTTGGGGTGCCTATTTCTTTCACGCTTTCTCCAAGAAAAACAGGATGGGGGACAGCTCCCAGGAGGGACTATTTAGGTTATCATTACAATCATTGGATAAGAGTAGGGCATATAAAATGTAACTTTGTGGTCATTTTGTTTTGACGTTTCCTGAAGACACAGGTATAAACATCTAATTATATTTATCTTACAGCATGGGCCGTATGAAGTGACAAAATGATCTCAACTTGGTACCAGAATGCATGCCACCATTTCCCCAGTGTTAGGAGACAATTGTCTGATGCTTTTAATCAGTGGAAAATAAAAACTGTTATACCCTATTCAAATGACACTAGCAAAACCCTACAAACCAAATACACACCTCCACAGACCTGAAAGGCTTCAGATAGGAGACAGTTGTGGTCTTTGATTGTAAAACACCAGGTGTCATGTCTATCTTTTAATTGCTTGATGTTTCCTGAAACAAACGGCAAATACTCCCACATAGCATCTACACCGAAACAAAGGGTCGGGACCCGGTGCCCTACCGTTTTGGAAACAATCTTCATTTTCAATGTAACAAGCGGAGAACACACATCTCTCTTCTGTTCTGAAATTCAATGATCTGTGATTTTAATCAGAGCCAAAAAGACCTCCTAATTTCACTGATGGTAAGTTCACTTCAACATATGTTTAAAACTATTTTAAATACTTATAAAATGTCATCTTATTTCATATAAACACTGTTTTATATGTTCATTTATCTGTGTAAGGCAGTATTCCGTGGTGTATTAGATTAAAATACTTATACTTGATCATTTAACTATTATTCACTAATTTATATGTTTTATTTATCTATGTAAGTCAGTATACCGCAGTGTGACCCTATGTCCCTGATGTATTCGATTACAATGTGTATACATTGTAATTTAACAACTTATTTGATATAATATCAACTGTTATTCACTATTTTATATGGTTATTTATCTGTAAGCCATTATATTGTGGTATCCACATGATGTTCCTTATCACCTATGTATTAGATTAAAATATGTATATTTGATAATTTAACAGCTTATTTAATATAATATACACTATTATTCACTATTTTATATGGTTTATGTATCTGTGTAAGACAGTATTTCACGTTTATTAGATTAAAATTTGTATACTTGGTAATTTAACAACTTATATCATTTATCAAACTTATTATTCACTATTTTATGCTTTATTGATCAACACGTTTAAAGGTTAAAACTTACTATTATATGTCTTATAAAATTAACATCTTCCATATATTTATATGTTTTCATTTAACCATAAAGTTATACATTTTCTTAAAACTCATTGAGGAAAAAAACTCTCCACTCCCTACATTTTCTCTACTCAGAACAGATCATCTCAGTCTAATTTCTCTACTCAGTCTCTGTGACATTATCCTGATAGACGCATAAAGATACCTCATTATGCTAAGTTCAGCACATGTTTAAAACTCCCTTTAAAATACTTTATATAAAATTAACACCTTATTTCCTTTTATTTTATATACTTTATTTGATGTCAATCCTTTGTATTTTCTTAAAATCAGAGGAAAAGACTTAGCCAAACAGAGTCTCATTTCAACATGCTGAGTTCAACACTTGTTTAAAGTTTAAAACTTACTTTTAAATGCTTAATAAAATGTTATGTTGTTTATTAAACCACAATGCTTCTCACTCCTTCTCACTCCAACACTTTTTTCATTCTCTCTCACAGACATCATGAACAATGCCGATGCATATGAAAATCATATCCGTGGCAGACTTCTTTATGTTCATAATTTCATCATTCATCACACACACACACACACACACACACACACACACACACACACACACACACACACACACACACACACACACACACACACACAGCCATAAACTCCGGAACCACACGATGGGGGCCAAAGTTCACATACCACCTGTTGCTCATAAAACTCCTCCCATGTCAACATCCTGTCATAAACATATGTCATAAAACGTCTCGGTTACGTATGTAACCCTAGTTCCCTGATAGGGAACGAGACGCTGCGTCAAACGCTGTGGGAACGCCCCTGTGTTGTGCGTCGTGAAGCAAGTATGGAATCAGCCCAATGGAGAGATGGAACGTCATAGGCGGGTGACGTCATCGACCAGGAAACTATAAAGCACCCCATAAACACAAGCGCAACAGCTTCTGATAGGCCTGAAGGAAGCGCCAGCTGGAATGCCGGGAGTATGGTGGAATGACGCAGCGTCTCGTTCCCTATCAGGGAACTAGGGTTACATACGTAACCGAGACGTTCCCTTTCAAGGGAACTCGAGCTGCGTCAAACGCTGTGGGAACGCTAATACCCACGTCGCCATAGGACCGCCATGTGAGAACTAGCGCACAGAGGACGAGAACACCTGTGCCCCAGGGGTAGAACTTAAGTCTAGGTCGTAGAACTTAATGAAAGTATGCGGTGAAGACCATCCAGCCACATCACAAACGTCACTGAGGGAAACTCCTGACAGTAAGGCTTTAGAAGCCGCCATACTCCTGGTAGAGTGGGCTCGTACAGCCAAAGGTGAAGGCTGACCAGCCGACTCATAGGCAAGTGAGATAGCCTCGACCACCCACTTGCTCATTCTCTGTTTAGACGCGGGACACCCCTTCTTGGGTGGCCCAAGGCACACAAATAGTTGTTCTGACTTCCTCCACAGGGCAGTTCTGTGGACATAGGCGTCTAACGCCCTAACAGGGCAGAGTAAATTAAGTTTCTCCTGGTCAGACGACAGAAATGGAGGAGGTCAAAAGGCCTGCAGAACTGTAGGTCTAACAACATTAGTAGGGACCTTGGGAACGTAACCTGGTCTAGGATGCAGAAAAGCCTTAACCATGCCAGGCGAAAATTCCAGGCACGAGGGTGAAACCGACAGAGCCTACAAATCTCCGATTCTCTTTAGTGAGGAGATAGCAAGAAGAAAGATAGTCTTAAACGTGAGAAACTTCTCAGGAACTTCTTCGATAGGTTCAAGAGGAGCTAGGGAAAGACCTTCTAATACGATGGCCAGATCCCAGGCCGGCACCCTCGTACGAACTGCTGGCCTCAGCCTCAGTGTGCCACGAAGTAAACGAGTTATAAGCGGGTGTCTCCCAAGAGAAACTCCACTGAAAGGGACGTGGTAAGCAGCCAGTGCCGCCACATACACCTTTAGTGTGGAGGGGGATAGCCCTGTGGAGAAGCGCTCCTGCAGGAATTCCAGCACTGCACCCACTGGGCAGTTAACTGGGTCCTGCAGGTGCTCTCCACACCAAGAAGTGAAGAGTTTCCACTTCAAGGCATAAAGCTTCCTCGTGGATGGAGCTCTGGAGTGAAGAATGGTCTCAACAACCTCGGTTGAGAGACCAGAGTTCATGAGCTGGGCCCCCTCAGAGGCCAAGCCCACAATACTGGGCGGGGGTGAAATATCATGCTGCCCGCCTGAGAGAGTAGATCCCTCCTGACCGGGAGCTCCAAGGGAGAGCCGTCCAGGAGAGAAATCAGGTCCGCAAACCATACTCGGGCCGGCCAGAACGGGGCTACTAATAGTAGGCTGACCCAGTCCCGGCGAACCCTCTCCAGAACTCCAGGTAGCAGAGCAATCAGGGGAAAGGGGAACAGACGTGACCTCGGCCACGGCTGCACCATAGCATCCAACCCCAGAGGGGCTGTATGGCTGATGGAAAACCACAGATGACAATGCGTGGTCTCCTTGGAAGCGAATAGGTCCACCTCGGCACGACCGAAACTCAACCAAAGGAGCTCCACCACCTCGGGATGGAGTCTCCAATCCCCCAGCCTCGGCCCCTGTCTCGACAGGGAGTCTGCTACCACATTCAAATACCCAGGAAGATACATTGCTCTCAGAAATAGTAACCTCCCTTGGGACCACAGGAGGATCTGACGGGCCAACTTGTAAAGCCGGCGAAACCGCAGGCCCCCCTGATGATTTATATAAGAGACCACCGACGTGTTGTCTGACTGAACTAACACATGATGACCTCTCAGATCTGCTAGGAAGTGTTTCAGAGCCTGGAACACCGCCAACATCTCTAGACAATTTATAAGCCGTGATAGATGATGGTCCTGCGACAGCCCTTGGGCTGGACGACCACTCGTGACTGTCCCCCACCCTGTGAGGGAAGCATCCGTCGTTAGCGTTACGCGACGACAAAGAGCCCCCAACACAGGCCCTTTGAATAGGAACCAAGTTTCTTTCCACATGACCAGAGCACGAAGGCAGTGCCGCGTGACTTTGACCGTGCGGAGCGGATTTCCCCTCGGGGAGAATCCCTTGGTCCTGAGCCACCACTGTAGCGATCTCATGTACAACAGGCCGCAAGGTATAACGTCGGACGCTGCTGCCATCAGACCCGACAGTCTCTAAAACTGTTTTACAGTAAGTAGCTGGCCTAGCTTTACTTGTTTCACAGCTGAGAGAATCGAAACGATGCGGGTCGGAGTGAGTCGCGCCTGCATCGAAACCGAAACCCAAACGACACCCAGAAAAGTGGTCTTCTGAGGAGATAATACACTTTTCTTTGCGTTCAGCCTCAACCCCAACTTCCTGATATGAACGAGAACGACATCTCAACGTCGAACCGCCATCTGCTCTGTCTGAGCTAAAATCAACCAATCGTTGATGTAATTGAGGACACGAACACCCTGAAGCCTCAGGGGCACTAGTGCTGCGTCCATGCATTTCGTGAAAGTGCGGGGAGATAAAGCTAGGCCAAACGGAAGAACCCTGTGCTGGTACACCTCGCCCCCGAAGGCGAATCTCAGGAACTTCCTGTGTTGTGGAAGGATGGAAATGTGGAAGTACGCGTCCCTTAGATCTATCGTGACAGACTAGTCCTCGGATCTGATTTGTTACACGATCTGCTTGATAGAGAGCATCTTGAATTTTGGCTTCCCTACCGAGCGATTCAATAGGCGCAGGTCTAAAATTGGACGCAACCCCCCATCCTATTTTGGAACGATGAAATATCGGCTGTAATAGCCTGACTCCACACTGGGAGGAGGAACCCGTTCTATAGCCTCCTTTTCAAAGGAGTGCTTTCACCTCTTGTTCCATAACCAGAGCCTGCTCGGGGCCCACCACTGTAGCCAGAACCCCTCTGAATCTTGGTGGACGACACCTGAATTGGATAGCATAATCCCTTTCTATTGTCTGCAGGACCCAATGAGATATTTTTGGAAGGCTTTTCCACTCTGCCAGAAATTCTACTGAGGGTACCAGTCTCTCGAGACTGGCCTCTGGTGTAACTTGAGCAGCAAACGCAGCGCCCTGTAACGGCACACCGGCAGGGAACAACTGGTCTAACCGCTCTGAAACCCTCCTCAGAGGGAGCGAGCGTCCCTCGGGAAATCGCTCGCTGGGACCGTCTGCGCCCCGGCATGAAGGCGGGGTTGGCAGAACGGGCCCCTGAGGGCACCGAGGAAGAATGGGCACCGTAGAAAGAGGTGAACCCCTTAGTGTCCTGCGCGACGTGGCGCCAGGACTTCTTCTTAGCCGAAGCCTTCTTAGCTAATATAACTGTCCTCAGATCAGTTCTATTACTGGGAGATTTCGGCTGAGAGTGCCGCGGCTGAGCCCACTGTCCAGCAGGGGGGGCACGAGACGCGACACTCTGCTTCAGCGCCCTATATGATGAGCTCGCAGACGGCCGGGGCTGCTCCCGCTCAGCAGCCCCAGGGACATGAATTTTTAAAGGGAGAAATTTCTTAAAAGCTGTTGTTTGCTTTTTCTTCTCCTGGAATTTATCGATGACAGAATTTACAGCATCACCAAATAAACCCAGGGGGGAGAGAGGAGTGTCTAAAAGGAAAGCTTTTTCTTTTTCTTTTATATTTGTCTGATTTAACCACAGATCTCTGGTTGCGCGCAGGGATAAATCAGCAGCCTGACGCAGTTCGCGAACCACGTCAGCACTGACCTCCTCACTCTCACTCACGTCCCTCAGCAGGTCAGCCTGGTATGCCTGCATAATAGACATAGTATGCAGACATGACGCAGCCTGACCCGCCGCCGAATACGCTTTACCCACAAAAACCGAAATATTTCTAAGAGGCTTGGTGGGTAATGCCGGTGCCTTAACAGATGACGCAGCCTCGAGGGAGAGAAAACTCGCAAGCGTCTCTTCCACGCGAGGCATAGCCGAATAACCATATGATTTTGCCCCCACAATATTAGAATATGTTGAAGTCTGGGGACTAAACACTCTATATGACACCGTTTTTTTCCACGATTTCGACACCTCAGTGTGGAGATCGGGAAAAAACGCCAAACACCGGCGTGGAGGTTGCACTCGTGACGGTAAAAATCTCTCATCTAATTTTGATTTAGAAACAGACTCCTGTCTAGTCACTGGCCATACAATGCTGAGTTTTCTACAGCTCTTCTTAATACCTCCACTAGCTCATCACTTTCGGGAGTGTAAGGTGGCGAATCCGCCGAATCTCCCTCATTTATAACTGGTGCCTCAGCCCGAGCGGACGAAACCGCAGCGCTTGCTTCCGAACACGGGACTGAGGCACTGGATCTCACAGGTGAAGGGAGAGATAAGGCAGAGCCCGTCTCTAACCCCGCTGAGAGATCCATCTGCGATCCCCACGATACGCGTTGTTCGCTCTGCCTCGGCAAGATCGGGACCCGAACCGCGGGGAGCGCGCACCGAACCGCTCTCCTCGAAGAGCGCCCGGCGGGAGCAGAGCGTCCTTAATGGGAGATGCTCGCAATGCTCACAATCAGCTCCCTCGAGAGCTGACTGGGCATGCTGCACTCCCAAACAAACAACACAAAGAACGTGTGTATCCCCACTCGTAAAATAACGCGAGCAGGGAGGGACACACTTCCTAAACTGCTGTTCGTTCGCCATATCTCTCTTAATATATATATATATATATATATATATATATATATATATATATATATATATATATATATATATATAAATTGTTTGTGTGGTGCAGAGTATGTAAAGACAGACAATATTCACACAGGGACAGATTCACATATAGTGCGACTGAAGGCACAGAAAGCTGTTGCGCTTATGTTTATGGGGTGCTTTATAGTTTCCTGGTCGATGACGTCACCCGCCTATGACGTTCCATCTCTCCATAGGGCTGATTCCATACGTGCTTCATGACGCACAACGCAGGGGCGTTCCCACAGCGTTTGACGCAGCTCGAGTTCCCTTGAAAAGGAACAATAAATAAAGGGTCATAAATCACTTTTTTGACACTAAGACCCTCATTATTACTACTTATAGATTAAGTTTTTACTGTCAAATAGACTACTGCCACATCCAATAAGCTTTTGTATGCCAATTTCTGCTCACATGTTAAATATATTATGTTTTGTCATAAATAAAGTCATATATGGGGATATAATACCCATATAATAAGTGGAAAAATACAAAATCTTTTTGAGATGTCTCCAACTGTGAACCAATTTTGTAGTGTGTGTATATATATATATATATATATATATATATATATATATATATATATATATATATATATATATATATACTGTATATATTTTGTCCTTGCATTCTTTCTTGTGGCTCCATGACACACCTGTGAAAGGCTCATTATGCAGCTCATTATGCGGTTCATTATCCAGGCCATTGTCTTCTCAGGTGGGAATCAGAGTATTCACGCCCCCTCGCATATCCAAACAAAAAGTGTCTTACAAAATTTAAATCAATGTATTGTTTTATGTGAACGTTACACCTGTATATATAGAAAGCTTGAAATGTCTAATTTTAAACAAAACAATTCAAAATGAAAAGAAACCAACTACTCTCTGCCTATGTAATCCATATAAAATGTGCATTTCTCATTAATTTGTCCATTGTAAAACCTGGACACCGCCACACAAATGTGGCTTTTTGTTAAAGGGTTAGTTCACCCAAAAATGAAAATTAAGTCATTAATTACTCACCCCCATGCTGTACCAACCCCGTAAGACCTTCGTTCATCTTCGGAACACAAATGAAGATATTTTTGATTAAATCTGAGAGGTGGATCGCTGCTACATAGGCTGCCAGAGGGAATGAAACTTGACGGCCCAGAAAGTCATTAAAGAAAATGTTTAAATATTCCATGTGCCAACAGTGGCTCAACTATAAGTTTATCAAGCGACGAGAATACTTTTTTCCCGAAAAAAAAAAACATAATAACGACTTTATTCGACTATTCCTTTTCTTCATTGTGGGCCTGAGACGAGAGTTCAAGAGATTTCCACGACGCATGCGCGAGAACTGAGAAGAGAACGTTCTTCTTCTAATACTTCTTGTTCAGTTCTCGCGCATGCGTCGTGGAAATCTCTTGAACTCTCGTCTCAGGCCCACAAGGAATGAAAAGGAATAGTCGAATAAAGTCGTTATTATGTTTTTTTTTTTCGGGAAAAAAATAGTCTCGTCGCTTGATAAACTTATAGTTGAGCCACTGTAGGCACATGGATTATTTAAACATTTTCTTTAATGACTTTCTGGGCCGTCAAGTTTCATTCCCTCTGGCAGCCTATGTAGCAGTGATCCACCTCTCAGATTTAATCAAAAATATCTTCATTTGTGTTCCGAAGATGAACGAAGGTCTTACGGGGTTGGTACAGCATGGGGGTGAGTAATTAATGACTTAATTTTCATTTTTGGGTGAACTAACCCTTTAATGACTGTCCTACTACAGGATTTAGCACAGAGTAACTGGCTCACTACCAGTTACAATAGACACTGTACCAGTCTGTCACAGGCAATTCTAGTTGGATTTTTCATCAATTCATTTCTTAAATTATCCTTTGACTATGTCCTGGCCCGCCATCTAGTGGCAAAATAATTTTTTCCCGATGCCAAACTTACTTGCCGACCCCTGCTTTAAAGGCTCGATAGCACTTCTACTGAGTACACTGCCTGTTGGCAATGTAAACCTTAGAGCTGGAGGTGCTCCCCCATTAGGGTCCCTTTCAGAATGCCCAGCTTCCACAGGGCTCAGAAGCACCGTGTAGATCCAGGATCGAGTAGAGTCACTCCCTTCGTTTGCAAGGGTTTGAAAGTGCTATGCAGAGTTGTACTCTCCAGGATGCCCATCTCTATGATCCGGTCTGTGAGTGATTACTGCCACTATCTGCAGTCCTCACTATCTGATTCCTCCATAAGTAAGGCAAGTAATACTAGAGACTCGGTTTAACACTCTGGGGTCTGAGGTGTTTTCTGGGTCCTGGAGGAGTTCTGACATGCTCTGACATTTGTGCTTATTTCTGTTACTTGTGACATTTTCATGGCTAAAGTCTGATTACACTGTATTCAGCACAAACTCTGCTACAGTAATATGTCAGCAGCATGTATGTAAAAGTTTTTATTTTTGAGATAATGACTTTTGTGAAAAAACAAAAAATAAATGTAACCGAAATAAGGACATAAAACCCATACTGATTATTTCTTCACAAGACTTTTGAACATTTTATCACATGGCCTAGAATATTTGCTTCAAAACTATGTGAAAATCATCCTGACTACTCATTCAGATAAGACAATATATTGATTTAAAATTTGTAAGACATGTTTTGTGTAAGAAAACTTTATGCAAGGAGGCGTAAACCATCCATTAATATATAGTTCCCCTTCAGGGACTACCGCTGCGTGAAATCGCAGTGGGAACGCCCTCAGCGTGACGCGTCTGAAGCATGAATGAAATCAGTCAATGGAGAGAATGAGCGTACGGCGAGTGACGTCATCGACCAGGAAGCTATAAATATCCCCTGAGTACACAATACGCCAGCTTTTAGTTACTTCAGCAGCTCTGTGTGTGTCTGAATCTGTCGATTGTGTTTGTCTGTTTTGTCAGGAGTTTTCACTATATATATTTTATATAAAAAAACCAATATGAGCGAGCAGTATAAGAAGTGTGTTCCCCCCTGTACTCGGCACATCACGGGTGGGGATTCACACGAGCTAAGTGTGGCTTGTTTGGGAGTGCAGCAATGCCCAGTCGGCTCTCGAGGGAGTCGATTGTCAGCATTGCGAGCGTTTTCCCTTGAGAACTCTGCGCTCGCGGCGATCGCTCTTCGAGGAGAGTGATTTGCTGCGAGCTCCCCGAGGCTCGGGTCCCGCTTCTGTTGAGGCAGAGCGGCGGCGCTTGTCTTGGGGCTCGCAGATGGATCTCGCTGGCGACGTTGAGACGGGCTCCGCCCTATCTCAGCTATCTCCGACGAGATCTAGTGCCTCTCACCCGGCTCTGGAAGCACGCGCTGCGGCGGTTACTTCTGCCCGGGTGGAGGCACATGATGATGTTGAATTGAGATTTTCCAGTTCTGAGGAGCTGGATGTCGAAAGTTTATTATCAGAGAAAACTAGTTTATCACATTATACTGCAAATGAAGAAGGTTTGATGGATGTATTATCTCGGGCTGTTGAAAAGCTAAAAAAATTAAAAAAAATAACAGTATCGAGTGGCCAGCTGATAGACAGGTTTCTAGAATTAAAAGCAATCTAGATGATAGATTTCTGTCTGCACGACCTCAACCTTCTAGCCGGTGCTTACCGTTCTTCCCAGATCTTCATGCTGAGGTTTCAAAGACCTGGGTTAGACCGGTTTCAAGCAGAATTTACACAAATCAGTCCAATGCTTATGGTAACATTGTTGGTGCTAAATCTGCTGGTTATGTGACGATACTGTAGGCGGAGGAGACGCTTGCGAGCTATCTCTCTCCTGCTTCATCGTCTTCACTTAAAGCACCGGCTCTTCCACCAAAAAATAAATAAATATATATACCTCTGTGCTGGTGGGGAAGGCTTACTCGGTGGCTCGGCAGGCGGCTGCATGTTTGCATACGATGACTTTTATGCAGGCTTTTCAGGCCGACCTGCTCAAAGGAAATCTGAGGGGGGTCCCCGCCGAGAGAGACTTGCGTTCACCTCCCTTAAGGGTGCCCTGTCTCTCCCGGCGCCCTCAGGGGCCCGTCCTACTAACCCTGCCGAAACAGGGCGTAGAAGGGTCTGGCGAGTGCTTTCCCGAGGGACGCTCGCCGCCTCTAAGGAGGGTTCTGGTGTGTTCAGACCAGTCGTTCCCTGCCGGTGCGCCGTTACAGGGCACTGTGTCTGTCACGCAGAATGTTCAACCAGAGCAAAGTCTTTCGTCGAGTTCGTCTTCAAAAAGAGCACAGCAGAAGCGGAGTGTCACGTCTCGTGCCCCCCTGCAGAGAAACTGGAGGGACGAGGCGGGGTGCTCTCCGGCGCGGCCTTCTCGGGCAGGACTGATCTGAGGACAGTCATTGTCGCCAGAAAGGCCGCGTCGAAAAAGTCCTGACGGGCTGAACGTCAGGACTCTGAGGGTGAGTCACTCTGTCACTCGGGATGTTCATCCGGAGGCCAGCCTCGAGAGGCTGGTTCCCTTAGTAGAGTTCCTGGCGGAATGGGTCCCCCACCCAGCAGGGAGTTAGGATACTACTTCATCGAAAAAAAAAAAATCCTGACGTGCTGAACGTCAGGGTTCTGAGGGTGGTCCCTATCGTGAAAGACCTGAGTTCACTGCACAAGAACACGGTGCCCTGTCTTTTCCGATGCCCTCAGTGGTCTGCTCTACTAACCCTGCCTTCACAGGGCGTAGAGAGACTCGGCGAGTGATTTCCCGAGGGACGCTCGCCCCCTCCGAGGAGTGTTGTGGAGTGCCCAGACCAGCTGTTCCCTGCCAGTACGTTACAGGGCGCTGTGTCTGTCACTGGGGATGTTCAAATCAGATCCGAGGACTGGTTTGTCATGATAGATCTAAAGGACGTTTACTTCCATGTATCTATCCTCCCTCAACACAGGAAGTTCCTGAGGTTCGCTTTCGGGGGCGAAGCGTACCAATATCGGGTTCTTCCGTTCGGCCTAGCACTGTCACCCCGAACATTCACGAAGTGTACGGATGCTGCTATAGCCCCGCTGAGGTTACAGGGCATCCGCTTTCTGTACTATATAGACGATTGCTTGATTCTAGCTCAATCGGAACAACAGGCGGTTCGGCACCGAGATGTCGTTCTTGCTCATATCAAGTGACTGGGGCTGAGGCTCAACGCCAAAAAGAGTGTTCTTTCTCCATTACAGAGAACCACTTTTCTAGGTGTAGTGTGGGATTCAACGACGATGCAGGCACGATTGTCACCTGCTCGTATTGCTTTGATTCTCGCTGCAGTAGATCAGGTCAAGCTAGGCCAGTCATCCACTGTAAAACAGTTCCAGAGACTGCTAGGTCTCATGGCAGCTGCGTCCAACGTGATACCTCTTGGCCTCTTGCACTTGAGACTGTTACAGTGGTGGCTCAGGACCAAGGGATTCTCCCCGAGGGGAAATCCGCTTCGCATGATCGTGAGTTTGCGACGGTGTCATCACGCCCTGATCATGTGGAAAGATCCTTGGTTTCTGTCCCAAGGCCCTGTGTTAGGAGCTCCTTGTCGTCGCGTTATGCTAATGACAGATGCCTCTCTCACGGGTGGGCTCAGGGTCTGTGGGAGGACCATCATCGTCTGTGGCACTTAAACTGCCTAGAGATGTTGGCGGTGTTTCAGGCTCTGAAACACTTCCTCCCAGACCTAAGGGGCCACCATGTTCTTGTCCAGACAGACAACACATCGGTGGTTTCTTATATCAACCATCAGGGGGGTTTGCGTTCTCGCCCGCTTTACAAACTGGCACGTCAGATCCTTCTATGGTCCCAGGGGAAAATTCTTTCTCTGAGAGCTTTTATCTCCCGGGGTATTTAAATCAGGGGGCAGACATCCTGTTAAGACAGGGGCCGAGGCCCGGGGAATGGAGTCTTCACCCCGAGGTGGTGGAACTCCTATGGAAACATTTCGGTCTTGCCGAGGTAGACCTATTTGCTTCTCGAGAAACATCACACTGCCCGCTGTGGTTCTCTCTCAGCCATCCAGCCCCGCTGGGGTTGGATGCGATGGTACATCCGTGGCCGAGGTCACGCTTGTACGCTTTTCCCCCGATCGCTCTGCTCCCAGGAGTTCTGGAGAGGGTTCGCTGGGACGGGCTCAGTCTCCTGCTAATAGCCCCGTTCTGGTCGGCCCGGGTATGGTTTGCGGACCTAGTGTCTCTCCTCAACGGCTCTCCCCTAGAGATACCGATCAGGAGAGATCTGCTCTCTCAGGCGAGTGGGTCGATCCTTCACCCCCGTCTAGAGCTATGGAGGCTGTGGGCTTGGCCTCTGAGGGGGCCCAGCTCATAGATTCTGGTCTCTCGGCTGAGGTCGTTGAGACCATCCTCCGATCCAGAGCTCCCTCCACGAGGAAGTTATATGCCGCGAGGTGGAAACTTTTCACCTCTTGGTGTGGAGAGCGCCAGCAGGACCCAGTTAACTGCCCGGTTGGTACAGTCCTGGATTTCCTGCAGGACCGTCTCTCCACAGGGTTATCCCACTCCACACTGAAGGTGTATGTGGCGGCCTTAGCTGCTTACCACACCCCTTCAAGTGGAGGTTCCCTCGGGAAACACCCGCTTATGTCTCGCTTCCTTCGTGTCACCTTGAGGCTGAGGCCTGCAGTTCGCACAAGGGTACCAGCTTGGGATCTGGCCGTCATCTTAGAAGGTCTCTCCCTTGCTCCTTTCGAGCCCATCGAGGAAGTTTCGGAAAAGTTTCTTACTCTAAAGACTATCCTTCTTCTGGCTATCTCATCTCTAAAAAGAATTGGAGATATTCAAGCACTTTCGGTGGCTCCCTCGTGCCTGGAATTTGCTCCTGGTTGGTTAAGGCCTTTCTCTTTCCGAGACCAGGTTATGTTCATAAGGTTCCAACTGTTCCAGTTAGACCTATAGTTCTGCAGGTTTTCTGTCCTCCGCCTTTTCTGACGTCAGACCAGGAGAAAATTAATTTGCTGTGCCCAGTTTGGGTTTTGATGCTTACGTCCACAGAGCTGCCCTGTGGAGGAGATCGGAACAACTGTTCGTCTGTTTGGGTCACCTAAGAAATGGTGTCCTGCATCTAGAAAAAGGATGAGCAAGTGGGTGGTCGAGGCCATCCCACTTGCTTATGGTTCGGCCCATCAGCCTTCACCTTTGGCTGTAAGGGCTCATTCCACCCGGAGTATGGCTGCTTCTACAGCTCTTCTTTCAGGAGCTTCTCTTCAGGACGTTTGTGATGCGGCAGGCTGGTCCTCACCGCACACTTTCGTTAGATTTTATTCCCTCGATCTTAGCTCCACTCCCGGGGCTCAGGTTCTCTCGTCGGTTTGTGTCTCCTAATGACACACGACGGGGATTTGGTCGTATGGGGATGTGGGTATTGCGTTCCCACTGCGATTTCACGCAGCGGTAGTCCCTGAAGGGGAACGTCCCGGGTTGCGTATGTAACCCTAGTTCCCGGAAGGGACGGACGCTGCGTGTCCTGCCATACTCTCGGCATCCCCTTGGGTCGCTGCTTCAGTAACTTTTAAGCTGGCGTATTGTGTACTCAGGGGATATTTATAGCTTCCTGGTCGATGACGTCACTCGCCGTACGCTCATTCTCTCCATTGACTGATTTCATTCATGCTTCAGACGCGTCACGCTGAGGGCGTTCCCACTGCGATTTCACGCAGCGTCCGTCCCTTCGGGGAACTAGGGTTACATACGTAACCCGGGACGTTTTTCACACCTGAGAAAGACAAAGACCCTCCCCTAATGGCCCTATCAGGTGCTATAGAGGCCCTATCATTATTAGGAGCCTTGCACAAAGAATGAGGAGATTTAAAAAAGAATGGCTTTTAGATTGTTTGGATTTATTTACAACACAACATAATCCAAAGATACACAACAAAGGACAAAAAAGCACATTTTTGAACACATTGATCTAAAGACAGAGACTTGAACAGTCACATAACTTTGTGCCATTCCTGAAACATAGTAGCCTACATACCTGTCATTTCCAAAGTGTTTGATTTTTAATTTTACCATGTTCATGTACAGACTCATGTGAATGTTGAAGTCAGCAGGACTCATCCAGTGGCACCTGGTCCCTGTAAAAAAAATAATCAAGATAAACTTTAGGCTGCATGATTTTGGGAATACATTTTAGATGTTTCTGGTTAAAATTGCGATTTAAAATGTACAAAATACACACACACACACACACACACACATTATATATATATATATATATATATATATATGTGTGTGTGTGTGTGTGTGCGTGTGTTGTGCCTTGTAGGCATATACGTGTAGGTGTAAAGAACTCAGCTTTTTGGAAATATTAATAATCAATAATATCTTGTTATTATTAATTATAAATATTTGGGTCAGTTAATTGGATTAACTTGATGTGGCTGAATTAATATTACAATCAATTAATCAGTTCTTCCAACGAACTCTTTTGATTATTAATTTATTCTAAGAAAAGGGTATCTTCCCTGGCCACAGAAGAATAATTATTTCTTCGCCTGTACAGTACTTTGAGCCAGTAGCAAAAACCGTGATCGTAAAGTGACTTGTATTACAAACAAAACAGAACAAAATACATATTATGTACAAGTTTTATTACCTAAATATAGATATTTATATGAATATAAATAAACTAAACAACATACACACATGAATACATAAATAGGTTAGTGATAGGATGAAATTGGAAACCGGAAGAGGGTCTATGAGAAGAACCATCAGAATTTCATTTTCACATTTCATTGAATTGAATACTTGCATTTGTAATAGGAACAATTCTTGAAGTTGTTGAAAATTGAAGTCGTTGATGGTTCCGGCAGTGTCAAGTGGAATTTGGTTGAGCGTTCTCTTTCTCAAGGAACGCATGGCTGGTTTGGTCGAGGCCTGGGACTCTGTTGAGGCCACGCCGAGCACCCAGGAGAAGTGAGGAAGTCGGAAGGATGGGTGATTGGAGTCCTTGTTGGTTGGAGTCTTTGTTCCAAAACTCTTGAGATTGTCCTTGGTTCTCTGTGAGAGAGTCATCTCTCTCCTGCCTGAGCCCATGTCTGGTTGGAATCGAGGCCTGCTGGGCCCTGGGGCCCCCGTGGAGGGGGAGGGGGTTCCCCAGTATAACCAGAACAGTGTTGCGGCTGGATGAAAGAACTAAGAGAGCGGGGTCACATGTGGACTGTCTCTAATAAGGCCTGGAAAAGATCCTCCCCTAAGGGTTGAACTCGACCAATCAGAAAGGGGACATGTCTGAGAGGGAAAGTGGCTCTTAGTTGATTTACGGATCTTTGTCCCTAGCATGATTATACCTTCATTAATGCTCAGATAGCTATAACACATCCACACTGCATTCTAGAAGAAGGTGATGTACATCAAATTGTGAGTCATTAAATGAGGATTAATTAGGTAGGAGGCATGATACAGGTGAGGTTACATTGATCGTTAGTTGGTTGTATAACAGGATACATACCATAATATATACCTAATAGTACACAAGACAGTAAACCATTTACACTGTTTCTTTCACAGTTTTATGCATGTTCATTTATAGATCAGTTAGTCTATGATTAATGCAGCAAAGTCTGTTTTAAAGAGGGTTTCTGTTTCATAGTCTCTCTCTTGAGTATGTGGCCACATTCCTCGGAGGTCGTAAAATCTCCTTATCATGCCCTGTAACATGACACTGTTTCTGCCCTTGTGTTTGTTCATTTGGGCTGTGTGAGGAGTTTCATAAACCTTTGTATATAATGAATAATTAGTATGTGTCTGATTGGTCCATACCCTACATAGGCTACACATAAATATGCCTATAAGGCACATCCAACCTGGTGTTCATTTTATGTGTAGGGCTGTATAAAATAACAATAACAATAGCCTATAGCAGGCGGCCTATAAATCGTTAAAAATTAACACTTCAGAAACACTACACTAGAGAAAAATATATAGATCATATGTTACTTCAAATGTTTCCATTCGTTATGATGTTATGAAATGAGATTGGAGTAAAAACATGAAGTCTATTGTTTGGTGTGTTTTGCTTTACAAACGCACAGCGCGACTGACTGAAACTCTCAGCACGTGTAGAGAACATTTACTGAAGCGATCGAGCCGCTCCAAACAATGAAACATTATTGTTACCACATATACATATCTACGTTTGAACAGATATCCACAAACACAGTATTTAACAGTAAACACTTTTCTAAACATTATAATATTCACCATATTAGAGTAAACACCATCTAGCACCAGTTTGACTAGTTGCGCAATGTAAAGTTTATATAACAATAACATTGTCAGTGGATGTCTTACCTTAAAAATCTTTCTCATCTTCAAATTGCGTTCCTCTGAGATAAATCCAAAGTGCTGAGCACAACACAGCACAAACAGTCTTCCAAACTGAAATCGCTGATTCTTTGTTTTGAGGTGACGAGGGCGTTTTCAGGTCTGCTCCTTCACTTGGATCATTTGATTGTCAATCGCTCTTGCGCGCGTGGGTGTGGTCACATTAGAGTTAATTAGGACGCATTTGAGAAACTATACATGTCATTGCTTTCATACTGATTACTTAAACAGAGAATATTTGATTTTGATATAATTTACATACTTTAAAAATAGAGATTCCAAGCTTTGTAAAGACATATATTTCAAGTCTGTCTGACAAACATTCGCTGAGTTACAGATCATGAACTGTCGCGTTTCAGAATGAACTTCACATTGAGAGAGATGGCAGAACGCGTATGAATTCTGTATGAATACTTAGCTCCCTAAGTCTGGTCAGAAGGTCGAAGGACTCTCACAAGGCCTCCCTTTTAGATCAGCCCTAGAGCTGGAGGTACTCCCCTATTAGGGTCCCTTTCAGAGTACCCAGCCTCCACATGGCTTTGAAACACTGTGTAGATCCATGATTAGGTAGAGTTACTCCCCTCGTTCACAAGTATTAGAAAGCACTATGCTGAGTTCTACTCTCCAGGATGCCCGACTCTATGATCCGGTCTGTGAGCGATCACTGCCACTATCTGCAGTCCTCCCTTTCGGATGCCTCCAAAGGTAAGGCAAAATATGTTTAGGAAACAGACAGGTTGTTGGCAAGGCTAGGTCAATAAATTAGACCAGGTCAGCCTCCCTGGTGGCATGTGAGGTTGACTTCATGTCCCCCTCAGAAAGTGACTGGACGGGGACTCCTTCTGACCCCCTGGCCATATTCCCTTAAAGGAACCCCTTCCATGGAAGTTTTTGGTTCCAAAGCCTTTGAGCTGCCTTGGTAAGCCTTCATTGTATCGGAGGCCTCTTTGAGGCTTATAGGTTTGGCAGTGGCCGTAGGGAATACTGTCACTGACAGCCTGTAAAAAACTGCCGTTTTTTGTCACAGCCATAATTTAGCATACAGTCCCCTCAGCATGGCAGCGTGGGTAGATCGTTCCCCATAGCGTTCTGACGCAGTGCGAGTTCCCTTTTGAAAGGGAATGTCTCAGGTTACGACTGTAGCCTATGTTCCCTGAGAACAGGGAACAAGACACTGCGTCTTTTCGCCATACCTTTTAGATGCCTGCTGAACAGTCCCCTCAGACGATAAGTTGTTGACATATTCTCCAGGCTCCCCTTATATACTTCCGGGTCACACTAGTGATGATGTCATAGGCTGTCGCCAGCCAATAGGATTGTCATGATTAGATAAGCGTTTCAGATACCGGTTCACACGGAGGCGTTCCCCATAGCGTTCTGACGCAGTGACTCGTTCCCTGTTCTCAGGGAACATAGGTTGCAATCGTAACCTGAGACGTTTCCCCCCTCAGCGAGTTGTATATCATCTGCCATTTTCTCCACGCTCGAGCAGCTGTCTCTCATAAGCAATCCTGGTGTTATTTTGTTAGATGTAAGAGTGAGTCTTCATTTATCTCCCATCATCTGAGCAACTGAGGACATGCGTCACCATATACCTAAATTAATTTGTCTAAGAATTAAACCATTAATGAATGATTATTGCATCAGCAACTAGTAAAAATTCAATATGATTAATAGATTAATTAATATATAAATTTTTATTAATTAAATGTGTGAATGTATTAATTCCTTAACAACATTTAGTATTAATTAAGAGTAAATTAATGTGTTTACCACAATGGGTCAAAGCTATGTACTTCAACTTCCAGTTGTCTGCTTTAATCAATCATTAGCAAATGATTTGAAAAGTTAACACTATGTTATGACTATTTGTTGAGGCACACAACTATTTTTTTAATTATCTAATTGTTAATTGACTCTAATTGTATTTAATTGTATCGAATTGACTAATTGTTAGGAAATATGTCATTTTGGTTTCGCCATTCACAAGAAGCATGGATTTAAAAGTCCAGCCTTCTATGGGATTTCACTGTGCCAGATGAACTGTCGCATCCACTACCTCGTTGTTCATGGCACAGGAATTTGTCAGGTTAAGCTTGAGGTCTAGGATTCAAAGTTAGAACACTGAGAACATTCAGCGGGGCATTGCTATTTCGTAACACTGTCTAGACCAGACAAAGACAATAGAATGTCCTGGTTGCGTATGCAACCCACCGTTCCCTGAAGGAGGGAACGGAGGACGTAGTCGATGTCGACTGAATGGGGGATCCCGCTAGGGAGCCAATCGTCTTCCGAGTACTATTGAACGAGCCAATGTAATTGCCGTGCGTGATTACATCACACACTCCACCCCCGTGGCGCGGGTATAAATACGGAAGTGGATGCACGCACTAGTTGCTTTTTCGCTGAGGAGCCAAGTGTAACTCCGAGTCAGCGGTGGTCCAGCGGTAGTGCTAAGGGGACTACCCTCCTTTGGGGAATGGTGGGTTGCATACTTAACCAGGACGTTCCCTTTCAGTCGAGGACATCAGATCTAGTCGACGTCGACTAAATGGGAATCAACCATTGAAAATGCCACTAAAGCTGCCACCTTCCAGTGCCTGGACAGAAGCCTCCTGATGCCCCCGCAATTTAAGGTGGGGAAGGACAGGGCTTAGCTGGAAGTCACTGCTGTTCCTACAGGACCACTGGGAAAGCATTCCCTGTACATGGAAGGAAGGGACGCTGCGGAAGCTGCCCGAAGGGAGGTAGCATGTGGAGAATACACATATGAACTGGGGGGATGACCGGCAATACAACATATGGAATGTCACTGGGGTGGCTCCAGCCTATTACAGGTTATGACAGACTCAGCCTATCACAGGTTCCACAAGCTTACGAGTGGTAGGCCTAACACCGGGCGTTCCGCCACATCCGATGTAGGAGGGATGCGGAAGAACTCAACAGGGTTCAACCCACAAAGGGAACTCAACTGGAGCAGAATGGTGCACGTATCCAGTCCGTAGGAGGAGAATGGCGCAGCAAGCCGACACTTCGAACCGGGCTCACGGTGAACTGGCTTCATGAGAAGGGAGCCTACGGGAGCAGCGGTTTGACTATAGGTGTCGCCCAGCCCCCAACTCTAGAGTATCTGTCTGCAAAGCACTCTGTGTCAACGTCTAGGCGGGAGCACTCACACATTTAAGAGGAGCTCAACACCTAAGTGGACATGTGCATCTCGGAATTTCCACCAAGATGAAGGCAGCCACCATTCAGTGGGCCAACCTCACATGGAAACAGCCATTCCTCTCTGCTGATTTCCTAACAGATAAGAGCTGGTCTGAGGTCTAAGGCTTGCGTTCTGTGCACATAACCCGCTACGAAGCGGACGGACAGAAAAAGGCAGGGCTGGGTCTGCCTCCTCCGGGGCAGCGCTTGCAGGCTCACCACCTAGTCCCATTTAAGGGAGAAGTAGGAACCTTGGGCACATATCCAGGCCAGGGTCTCAGTTCGTGAGAGTAGCCGGCCCCGAATTCCAGGCACTACTCGTTGACCGAAAGCGAGCAAGTCCCTACCCTCTAGTAGAGACCACGCGAGCAGGAGACCTGTTTAAACACAGAATTTTTAACTCACTGCCTGCAGTGGCTCAGGGACGGTCTCTGTGGTGAAGTTGCACCACAGATAAGGCCCAGGAGGATAAAGAGGGGCGCAAGGATATTCCCTTGCTCCCTCAGGAGCCTAACGATCAGGACGTGCTTCCCATGCTATTCCCTTGCTCCCTCAGGAACCTGACGATCAGGACGTGCTTTCCATGCTTCTGCATCATGATGTGCTTCATGAAAGGAGGCAACATATTTTGAGGGTGGAGGAAAACAGCCTGCTCCAAACCATCTTGCAGGAAAGAGAGCACTGAAATGACCGAAGACTCTCAGGATCTCCTCACGGAGAGAAGACTCACTCAACTAATTGAAAAATACCCATATAGCCTGCGAGAGCAGGGGCGGAAGATGACTCAATGTTGGACAACATGATTAACGACGTTGGAATGGAAACGGATATGAGTATGGAGAGTACTTCACAAAAGACTAGTTCAGGTTCTGCAGTTAGCAAAGTCACTGAACTCCAAGCTTGTGTCTGTGGCTGGAACAAGGCGACAACGGTCAGGGGGTTGAAGATTCATCAAGGCAAAATGAAATGCTTGATGGAGAAGGGACAAGGGCCTCGCATTGATCAGTACTTCTTACGAAGTCAGTCAAGTCATTCGAATGAAATCCAGCGATAGGAAGCAAACCACAGTTCGCAGGATAGCAGTACCCCTGGCATAGAGGAGATGAGGGTTTGCACAGTTAGTGATGAACACATTGATACTTGTCAACCCGGTCAGACTAACCAGCATAAGAGAGAAAAGAACCTCAACGGGCATAGGCCTGGAGTTAGATGGCCAAGATTTTGTGAGAAAACTGCATGGGACACGGTAAACACAGATCTGTGCTTTGCATTGGAAAGATTAACTGGTACAGTTGAAAAGAAGCTGCATAAATTTGGGGACATCATTTACGCATATGGAAGTGAGAGGTTTGGTGTGGAAAAAAGGAAGGAAAAAGTACAAACTACTCCTGCGGTATCTAGACGGCAGCAGAAAATTGAAGGGTTAATTAGAGAAAGGAGACAGCTGAGGAAGCAATGGAAAAAAGCAGAACAAAGTCAGATGGAGGGACTAAATCTCTTACAAAGGGCCATAAAAGATAAGCTTGCAACATTACGCAGAGCTGAGCGCCTACGGTAACGCTACAAAAAGAAGGAGCATGCGAGGGCTAATTTCTATAAAGACCCATTCAAATTCGTAAAGAAGTTATTCACCAGTGAGAAGAATGGCACTTTAAAAGCATCTAGGGTTGAGCTAGAGAGATATTTGGAGGAAACGCATACAGATACAAAAAAAGGCATGAGCCTGTCTCAATTCCGTCAGATATCCCACCTATCAATCCACCAGAATACCAAATGGAGGTCTGTGCACCTAAGTGGAAAGAGATAGAGCAGGTTGTGAGACAGGCAAGGGCTTCATCATCTCCAGGGCCTAATGGAGTTCCGTAGAGAGTGTACAAGAGTGCTTCAGGAGTTCTACGAATTCTGTGGAAATTGATAAAAGTGGCATGGGAAAAGCAGGTTGTACCTAGAGCATGGCCCAGAGCAGGTGGAGTCTTTATACCTAAAGAAAAAGATGCTACAAGCATCAGTCAGTTTCGTCCTATTTCACTATTAAACATCAAAGGTAAGATTTTCTTCAGCATTATTGCGCAGAGATTGTCAACCTACCTATTAAAGAATGGCTTCATTGACACTTCAGTTCAAAAAGCGGGCATTCCAGGGTTCTCAGGATGCTTAGAACACATCAATGCTATCTGGCAACGAATTCAATCAGCTAAAAAGGAGAGGAAAGAGCTCCATGTGACATTCTTGGATTTGGCTAATAAATATGGTTCAGTGCCACATGAGTTTCTTTGGGCAGCATTTGATTTTTTTAGAGTACCAATGTCAATAACAAATTTAGTGAAAGCATATTTTGGAGATTTACAATTTAGTTTCTCAACTCCAAAATTCAGCACCGCATGGCAATGCTTAGCGGTTGGAATAATGGCAGGATGCACCATTTCTCCACTGGCTTTTACTATGGCAATGGAAGTAATCATCAGGGCATCAAGACTGGTAGTAGGAGGAGAGCACTTGGCTTCTGGGATGCGACTACCACCAATCAGAGCATACATGGATGACATGACAACCATGACTACAACAGTAGCCTGCACTAATCGGTTATTGGGGAAGTTAAAAGATAATATTGAATGGGCACGAATGCAATTTAAGCCCTCTAAATCAAGGAGCATCTCGATAGTTAAAGGAAAGGTAGTAGATAAAACATTCTTCATTAATGGTAAGGCAATACCAACAGTTTCTGAGAAGCTAGTGAAGAGTCTTGGGAGATGGTACGATGGGGATCTAAAGGACACAGTTCGAGTGGGAGAAGTTAGACGACAAGCAGTGAAAGGGTTGATGAGCATAAACAGCTGTGCTCTACCAGGCAAACTAAAACTCTGGTGCTTTCAGTTTGGTCTACTGCCAAGGTTGCTGTGGCCACTGACTGTGTACGATGTTTCTTTGACAACAGTGGAAAAGCTGGAAGCGTTAATAAGTTCATACATCAGGAAATGGTTGTGAGTTCCACGCTGCCTCAGCAGACTGGGACTTTATAGTAAAGGAGTATTGCAGCTGCCAGTCTCTGCTTTAACCGAGGAGTTTAGGTGTGCCAAGGTCAGACTGGAAATTACTTTAGCAGAGTCACGCGACAAATGTGTAAGGGAGGCAGCCCCTGTGGTAAAAACTGTTAGAAAGTGGTCAGCAAAGAAATCTGTAGTAGAGGCAAAGGCTGACCTTTCAAATTGGGGATATCGTGGGACAGGTACAGCATGGAAGAGGGGGTTTTGGGCTCAGTTTAGCTCCTCCTAAATGGCACAAGGAAGGCCCAGCTCAAAGAAGGAAGCTGGTAGTCAATGAGGTGCGAAAGCAGGAGGAGAGGATGAGATGTATAAAGGCCATTTCCCAGGCCAAGCAGGGAGAGTGGATGAGATGGGAGAGTGTGGAACAACGCAAAATGGGCTGACAAGACCTTTGGTCACTGGAAGAGAGTAGGATCCGTTTCATTATTAGGTCAACATATGATGTTCTCCCATCACCGCAGAACCTAAACCTCTGGGTAGGAGAGGATCCCTCTTGTCCTTTGTGTTCATCACCTGCCACATTAAGGCACATTTTGACAGGATGTAAGGTGGCTCTTAGCCAAGGTCGGTTTACTTGGCGCCATGACCAAGTATTGCGATGTTTGGCTTTAGCATTAGAAGGCAAGCGTAGTATGACCAATAAGTTGCCGCCTGTTCTAGCAAAACATTACACGCAGAAGACAATACTCCTCAGCCCAGGCGAGCAACCACCAAGAAAAGGTGCTAACACCAATTCTCGCCCAGGACAACTGGAAGCTGCTAGGGACTGGAAGATGCTTGCTGATCTTGATCAACGGCTTATTTTTCCACCTGAGATTGCCACCACTAACCTACGACCAGATATTGTTTTGTGGTCTGGATCAGCATGCATTGTTCAACTGATAGAGTTAACAGTGCCATGGGAGGGTGCGGTAGATGAGGCATATGAGAGGAAGAAACTGCGGTATGCTCATCTGGCCACTGTAGCAGAACAGCGAGGAAGGAGAGTCCAGGTTTATCCAGTGGAAGTGGGTTGTCGAGGTTTTGTGGCACACTCTACAACCCGGTTCCTCAGAGACGTCGGATTCAGTGGCCAAGAGTTGCGTCGCACAGTAAAGAACTTATCTGAAGCAGCAGAAAGGAGCAGCAACTGGCTGTGGTTGAGACGGAAAGATTCTAGCTGGCTTTGTACAGGCCGCCATGCCACGGTTTCGTAGAATTCTTGAAAACTTGAAGAGTCTGTTGGCTTATTTGTATAGGTTGTAGAGTATTTACAGTCATTACGTTCCTGTGTATATTGCGAGAATGACGGGTGGTTGGGCAGATATTGTATTTTGCGGTAGGTGGTATGCCATACAGAACCGTTGCCAATGAAACTGCATATTAACGCACCAGTGGGGCTCGACAGCCTTAGTCAAAGTGTTGGCGCGTATGGTTGGGTTGCGGAGAGATTGTGAGATTGTGGTTAGGTCTCAGCAGCAGGAGGGATGTAGAGGTCAGTAAGCTGTGCTGAGTTGAGTGGGGGACGGAGGGGGGTGACTCTGGGATGCCAGAGTCACTGTCGAACCCTCTTGAGGTGTCGTGGGCTAGTTGACGAAACACTGAGGACGGTAGGTGCCCACTTGAAGACCCTAGAGATGTCGCCTACTCAGCTCAATCCAGACGGTTGTCATGGGTGGACCACACTGTGGTTGCAGCCGTTGTGTGTGCTGACGCGTGTTAACACTAGACAGAAGGAGATTTACATCACCATATGGAGAGAAGCGTAAATGGATGGAGAAGCATAGGTTACTGTAAAGCTATGCCTTAGTTGGTGCTTATCTTGGTGAAAGCCGAGTACAAATCAGCATGAAGTTTTTAACATCTACTTTCGTGTAATGGAAATCATTGGTTCCACTTCTATTTGGCGTAAGCACAACTTCCTCTTTTCAGGGGGTGCTTGCAGAAGTGATGGTATTAATAGGTCAGAAGTCAGATTGGATCAGAACTTTCACAATATTTATCCAGTTCATCTGGTTAGGGTTCGGAGTCATCACGCCGGTATGGAGAGTTTGTTGAGGTGTCCATGAGGCCTTCACAGTGTTGATGAGGCTGGAACTTCAGGGATGCGTTGTCGTCGTGTCCATGTGATGGTCCTTCATCAGATCTGGATATGGCCTGGATCTGGCGGACTGCGGTAAACCTCGGGATAAATAGAGAGACTAATATTAGCGTAGACGCCATCCTTCTTATGATGTACAAAGTACATCAGGATTTATGGGAAGTGTTCCCGGTTCCGGCTGATCTAAACTATGCAGCCTAACATTGAATTATAGCAATCTATAATGTGTTATGTGTATGCTAAGCCAAATCATGCCCTTTGTACATGGACCCTCAGTTGGTTAGGGTTTGGCAGCAGGCCGGGGTGAACTGTTGTCACACAGGACTTGCTGCTCTGCCACGGTCACCTCAGGACTCGATCATGAAGCTAGTGCTGAAGCGGTCTTCAAAAGGAGGAAGCCAAGCGGCTCAAAGCACCTGGCGAACACACTCTCGTTCTTGAAGAGACGTGTTGGACCGAGTCCTTCTCCAAACTGAAAAAGAGATACTCTGCCCGTGGGCGAGATTGCTCTCTTCCAGTTGACCTGAAGACCCAACTGGCTATGGAGCCCTCGAAGGGTAGGACTCTGTACTGATACTTCGAACCCTCACACACAACACACAGGATGGCCTGTGGTGCAGAAGTTAGAAATCTGAAGCACATGTCATTCAGGTCAGATGCTGCAGACCAACTTGGGCCGAGATGGTCACGACCCACCAGCGGCTATATCAAGTCCTTCGCCAGTAGGACATAGATATGCGCGCACAAGACAGGAGCACTGCTCAACACTAGGTGTGATGAATATCACTGAGTTTTCAGGAGCATGTCTGCTCAACACGTAGTGTGATGACTATCACTGACTTAGCCAAGTCTGACGTTGGGCATCAATGTGGAGAGTGTGGTGTTAGTGTGCAGTGCAACACTCACCTGTCTCCACTGCTTGAGAAGGCGGATGATCGGGTCCTCGAACGCACCAAGCTGCCTGCTGGTGACCAAGGGAGGCTGACGGGTGTAAGGCTATACAGGGTCACACACCGCCAGACTGGCCCTCTTGGGACCCGTGAATAGAGAAGTTTGCTCTTTTTTTTTAAATGTGGGTACCGCTGACCCCGCTTTTACAGGAGCCAGCGGCGGAACAGACACACATAAAAATATAGCTGCAAGCAGCCATTACCTGGGCCAAGCGCAAAAGAAGACGACAAGCCATGCCAACATGGCTGGGAGTTTCAGACCAACAACAGCAAGGAGAAACAAGAAGCGGCAACAGATGCCAAAATGGCTAGGAGTGTCAGACCAACTGCAGCAAGGAGCAATAAGCGGAAGAAGCGGCAACAGATGCAATCATGGCTGGGAGTGTCAGACCAACTGCAGCCAGGAGCAATTAAAAACATTTTAAGAGGATTTTGGGCAAATGGCAAAAAAAATCTTATACATTAAGTAAGAATATGTTTTAATGGATTATCACTTTCGACCAATAGGTGGCCCAGTTACGAAATTGATGTGTTGTGGTCAGAGTGAGGTGACAATGACACAGTCTTTTTTTAATCACAAAACTGTATTGAAGTCAATGGGAATTGCACATTTTGTTGTATTATAGCGCCACCAAGAGGCTGAATCCCACAGTTTTTTGTGTGACCTCAGAGTGAGCCCATACATCTGTGTGTCAAATTTGGTGAAAAGAGAGGGAGAGAGGGAGAAAGAGCGAGAGATCTTGTGTGTGCGTGCGTGTGTGCCTCAAGAAATGTGTGTGAACCTTCTTCACACCTAAAATAGACCTACACTAAATATATATTTTTTTTTTTAACTTGAATAATTAACAAATTAAGATGACAAAAAACACTGAATCAGTTTGAAGCTTTGAAAAAACTGCATTTTTTTCATCAGACTACTTTTTTTTCGTAAAAAAAAAAAAGCAGACCTACCTCAATCCAGAGCTTGTCTAGTTTTTACTTAAAGAGAGTAACATGTCTACATGATGTGGGGTTAGTCTGGGTCTCTGATGTTTGCTTCGCAAGTGATATTGCATTGTAGCCTACTTGCACTAGGCCTACTGCTTTATATTTTTTAATACCGCGTATCATATTTTGCAAGTATTCGTCACTCTTTCTGTCGAAATGGTCCCACATCCCAAAATATATATACACACACTTTTAAACCGTTTAACTGATAGTAGGCTATTAATCTGTAATTTTTACTTTCGGTAAAGTATCTGATAGTTTTACAAAACCTTCAAATGTACTGTTATGAACACTAGTTTCATGCTCACGTCTTCCATGTCTTACTATTTGTTACTCTGTTTTGACTTCTATGTACTTTTAGTCATTCAACATAATACCTTAACTCAATTAAATGTACTGAAATGAATGTTTATGTGACACAAAAAGGCTGTTTATTATTTTGGCGGGTAAAAAATATGCTTGGCTGGTGGATTTTTTCATCTACAAGTCAGCGTGGCAGGTGAGCCAAAAAGTTAATTTCGGACCCTGGTTATAAGCATTTGAAATTTTAATTTTACCACTAGGTGGCGCTGTTTCGAAACTTCTCAGGCTCCTTAAGAGCATCGTACTGATGTACCCATACCGAGTTTCGTAACAATTCGTTCATGTATTCATAAAATACAGCATTTTAGCACATAATTCAAAATGGCCGACAGCCAAAATGGCCGATCTGGGAAAATCAGATATCAGTCGACTCGGAATGATGCCCTGAATCTAACGAGACCAATTTTATGATTTTTGGACAAATCATTCAGTAGTTATGAGCAAAAATAGGCATTTTTCCTATCTCTGGACCAGTAGGTGGCACTGCGCAGAAACGCAGCATGTAGCCTCAGGTCATGCTTTTGATTACATGGACCAAGTTTGGTCTGAATACGATAAAGCGTTGCGGAGATACAGCCTTATGTCTGTTTTTTGCAAGTGCTACGTAAAATTAATTAGCGGACTATTCAAGAACGTTTTGACGAATCAACTTGAATTCCATAACTTTTTGTTAGCACTGACTGGAGACAAAATGGCAGACATATTTGTATGACATAAAATGACGTCATGGAATGCAATCGAATCGGCATGAGCTCAGGAATCAGAGGAAAAAATAATTTTGTTTCTACCCATTATGGTTCAAAAGTTATTAGACTAAATATGAGTGAAAATTTGGATAGGTGGTGGCGCTAGAGGGATTGATTTTGAGACAACAAATTTGCACTGGTAACTTTTCAGACTGTCCTTTATCAGTGTACCAAATTTCACAACTTTCCCGCAAGCAGTTCTATGGGCTGCCATAGACACCCAGTCGGAAAGAAGAAGAAGAATGGTTGAAAAATCATATACATTAACTAAAAATATGATTTAATGGATTATCAATTTCCAGTGGCATTACAATAGGCAGATTTGTTCAAAATTTATTAGCATTTTTGGAATTTTTTTTATACATTTTGACTAAAAGGTGGCGCTGTCTCGAAATCTTTTGAGTACCCTTAGGGGATGGTGCTGATGGCACATTCTGAGTTTTGTAATGTTACACCAATGCATTTGTTAAGTATAGCATTTTATATCACAATATTGCATTGAAGGCAATGGGAATTTCACTTTTTGTTGTATTATAGCGCCACCAAGAGGCTGAATACCACTATTTTTTTAATGTGACCTCAGAGTGAGCCAATACATGTGTGTGTCAAATTTGGTGAAAATATCTCATTTCAATTTGGAGTTATAGACATTTATATGAAAAATCCCGTAAAATATTACTGACACTTGAATTTGATTGGATTTTACTACCCCTTACTATCAATATTTTGACATTTGGGCATTGGCATTTAGCCAGCGACCTATGTTTACAAACTTCTGACGGTGGTTTCGTCTCGATCGGACTAGCGGTTTCGAAGATATTAGGAAATGTTTTTAAGCGCTAAATCTCAACGCTACACAAACCGTAAGGCGAAACCTAGCATGGGTGGTATCGTTGGACTCGGCAAGGATTCAGGAACCTAATGAGATGCATCCCTTGAAAATAAGTCAACCACTCCAAGAGTTATAAGCATTTGAAAAATAAATTTTACCACTAGTTGGCACTGTTTCAAAACTTCTCAGGCTCCTTCAGGGCATTGTATTGATGAACCATACCGAGTTCCGCAACAATTCGTTCTTGCGTTCAGAAAATACAGCATTTTAGCGCATAATTCAAAATGGCCCGACAGCCAAAATGGCCAATCTGGGAAAATTGGATATCAGTCGACTCGACATGACGCCCTGAATCAAATTTTTGGACAAACCGTTCAGAAGTTATAAGCAAAAATGGCCATTTTCTGTATATCCGGACCAGTAGGTGACCCTGCACTGAAACGCAGCATGTAGCTTCAGGTCATGCTTGTGATGACATGTACCAAGTTTGGTCTAAATACGATAAAGCGTTGCGGAGACACAGCCATACTTCTGTTTTTGCAAGCGTAAAATTTGTTTGTGTGTTTATCGTAAACGGTTTGACGAATCAACTTGAATTCCATAACTTCTGGTCCCCACTGCCTGAAGGTGACCTGGTGCAATTTTGGTAAAAATCGGACAAACCGTCTAGGACGAGTTCGAAAAAGTAGGTTTCTTTGAACAATTTAAAATGGCGGCCATATTTTTATGACGGAAAATGACGTCATAGGGTGCAATCGAAACGCCATGAGCTCAGGAATCAGAGGGGAAAAAAATGTGTTGATAGGCCTTACGGTTCAAAAGTTATTAGCATAATAAAAGTGACATTTTGGACAGGTGGTGGCGCTGGAGGGAATGAGTTAGAGACACCAAAATTGGTGTATTCAATGTTGGGACTGTCCTCTATCAGAATGTTAAACCGTTATAACTTTCCTGCAAATGGTTCTATGGGCTGCCATACACACCCAGTCAGAAGAAGAAGAACTGGAACAATTACAATAGTTGCCCGCATCTTCGGTGCTTGGCCCCTAATTAAAAAGCTCCAACCGGCTGGAGGGAGTGGATCGGTGGCCACTCCAAAAGCGACCTCTCCATCCCTGGGGGGCCCGTCCAGGTTCAACGTTTCCGCTGTCGCTTACCACCTGGCTTGGTAGCACCTGGGACGGGCTGGGCGGCCCCTCTGCGGCCCGGCGGGAGCTGAGGCGGCTGCAGGCGGACGCCATCAGCGACAGGCAGGCGGAGGATCTGTCCCCGGCGGACGGGTGAAGACAGCAGTGTCCTGCCAGGGCAGGATGTGCCGGATGGCCTCCGTCTGAGAAATGGGAGAGTCCAGGAATCGAACCTTGTCCGCTTCTCTTATATCAGCCAGGTTGAGCCAGAGATGGCGTTCCTGGACCACAAGTGTGGACATCGCCGTACTGATCGCGCAAGCTGCAACCTTCGTGCCCCGGAGGGCGAGGTCGGTTGCAGTGCGGAGCTCAACCATGAGCTCACGGTCCGGACTACCCTCGTGCATGTTCATGAGTGCCTGGGCCGGGTGGACCTGGAGCAACGCCATGGCATGCGGAGAGGAAGCGGCTTGCCCACAAGCTTTGTAAACCTTGCCCGTGAGAACGGACGATAACTTACAGGCTTTAGAGGGGTGAAGAGGATCACCTCTCCAGGAGGCAGCAGCCGCCGGACACAGTTGCATCGCGACAGTCTTTCCCACTGGAGGGATAGCCTCGTAACCCTTCACTGCTCCACCGTCAAGAATAGTGAGGGAGGAGGAGCTACTAAGGCGGTTTCTGGCAGAGAAAGGTGCCGTCCATGCCCTTGTAAGCTCCTCATGCACTTCAGGAAAGAAAGGCACCGGGGCGGCGGGATGAGAACCAGCCCAGCCCGCCCCGAGAAACCAATCATCCAACCGAGATGGCGAGATGGCTTGCCAGAGGGAGGCAGCGCAGCCGAGTCGTCATCTCCACTGTGATGTTCAGCTCCCCATCCGATGCTGTGATAGACAAACTATCCCCTGGAGGGGCCCCAAATGAAACAGCTGGTCGGTCTACTACATATGGACCAGCAGGTTCATTGGAGAGCTCCACCAGTTGCGGTGCGTAAGAGGAGTGAGGGATCCACGGGACTTTACCAGGCGGATCACCCCTCACTGTAATCCTCAGATCACCCAGCTTGGATGGCACCCCGGTCTACCTCTGGGAAGGTAACCCAGAAGAAGGGCCAGGGCAGGGCCCAGAGGCGGGGACTGCACCTACGCTTTTGACGTAGGCGAGTCTCGATCTCAGCACCGAGATGGTCATATTCCCGCAATGGGAACATGACTCATGCACGAAAGTTGTCTCAGCGTGCTGTAAGCCCAAACACATGATACAGCTTTCGTGACTGTCAGAGGAGGACAGAGCTTTACCGCACCCAGAAACGCACGGAAGGAATGGCATCTTAAGAAAGACACGCTCGCACCTGTGTTGCTCTTTTAGGAAATGGGACCGTCACCAGTGCAGGAGCACACAGGGAATGACCGCGGCAACACTGAATCAGCTGACTGAAACAGTGAGGCACTCACTTCTCGCCCTCTAACCAGCCGTCAACACACAAACAAACAGAGAAATTTGATGCTGTTAAAACAGCAGTTGAGAGCGAAGAAGCTCGCGATCACCGCTGCACTCGCGCTGTAGAAACTCCAACACTGTGAGGTTTTCCCGCAAGAACACCGACACACTCGCTCATTGAAAACAACAGCACTCTTCAGAGACATCAATCCACGATCGGCTCCGAAGCGAAAAGCAACTAGTGCGTGCATCCACTTCCGTATTTATACCCGCGCCGCGGGGGCAGAGTGTGTGATGCGAATCACGCACGCCAATTTCATTGGCTCGTTCAATAGTGCTCGAAGAGGATTGGCTCCCTAGCTGATCCCCATTCAGTCGACGTCGACTACGTCTGACGTTTTTGACTTAAAGGGAACTTATACTTGCTATATAAAACTACTAAAAACTAGAAGTTTACTGAGAGCATACTTCAAAGTGTACTTCATGAACTAAAAAATTTACCACAATTATTTAACTAGTAAACTATCAGTATACCTGTAAGTTTACTTGTAGTATAGTTGCAGTACAAATTAAAAACTTAGTTGTAAAGTAGTTTTGTACTGAAAGTTTACTACTGTTACACTTAAAGAATACTTCAAAGTATACTTTTATACACTAATAATACCCCTTTTCCACCAGCATGAACCTGGTGCTAGTACAGAGCCAGAGCTTTTGCCAGTTCGGAGTTGGTTCGACTGACGATCCTTCTAAGAACCGGTTTGCCTTTCCACAGGCCAGAACGCCACCACAGAGCCAGATCTTACGTCACTGTATACACCTCATGTTGCCCAGCAACGCTAGCGCAGCAGCACCAAGAACACCAGGCTTGTTCGAGATCCATTGGCTTCTTGAAGATTGATTGGTCGCATGACATCAAAGTACTGCGAGAGCGATCCAAAAGCACAAGGAGTCGTATGCTCTCCAAACACTTCCGCAGCACTCGGATCAGTCCGCACCGCTCCGATGCATCTCGAACAAGCCTTCATCAACAATGGTGGTCGCTGCATTACTATGGATGCTCATGGCTTTGCAAACCTACATCGACATGCAAACATGGCAAATCCAAAGGGTTTGTGCAGCTCGCCGTAACTTGCATAGATGGAGATTACAATCGAGCTGCTATTAGCTTGATTAGCTGCTATTTAAAAATGGCGGTCACAAGTTTCTGTTCGTCTTCTTGGTCACGGTAACCCCAGCCCCTGACGGAAGCGTTTCTTTCTTCTAGACCAGCAATGTTTTGGTGCTATTTAGGAACTACTTTTCCTGGTTCAGAGCTGGTGCTTTGGATGTCGAAAGACAAATAACTGATTTGAAACTAGGCTCTGACTCTGAACCGGCACTCAAACTACCTTGGTGGAAAAGGGGTATAAGTGGGCCAATTTAGCCCAATTAGTATTGAAACAGTACACTTACAAGTATACTTCTAGAACATTGATATTAGTATACTTACTACACAAAGAATACTTTAAATATACTTGAACTTTAATTAAGTATTCTTAATAAAATGAACTTGAAGTATACCTATTTTTTTGTAAAGGGATGCAAAAGCTAATCTATTATAGGATTTAAAGACCTACTGGTCTTTATGCAAATGTTTTAGAGCTACACTTTAAAATAAATTGTGTAGCAAACTGGAAGCCAGTACAAATAAATTAAAACCAGATTAATGTGCTCTTGTTTTCCTTCTTGCTTATCCCTTGCTTCCCATGTTATAATATCTTTAGAATTTGCCATGCTGTTTTTTGTCACGGACGTAACAGCAAAGTTTGGGACCACCCCGAATCTTAAACAGATTGTCATTGGACGGTGTTATGAATATGTAACCCTGGTTAATCCCCATCCCAGGTAAGATGTATAAGCATTTTGCAAACTAATATTGCTTATTTAAAATATCTAAATAGGAACATGTAATATTATATTGTTTTATGAAGTCTGTCTCATATGATTTAATTGATATTTGCAGTATTTGCAGAGACAGTCCAGCTCTGGCATCTGGCTCATCACTTTCACGTTCATTAGCTAATATTGCATTAAGTCCTTGAAAAATGTAATTTTAAACTGGATAAATGTTGTAATTTTCTCTCTTACAGGTATAATTGTGAGGAGATATGGCAGGAGTTTGAAAAAGCTGTGGTTAGGAGATCAACCTGCGATGTGAAAGTTAAAGATTACCAAAAAATGTTCCAGGCCATAACTCAGATTTTACCATGTGGCAAGGTGATTTCTTTCAAGTGTTTTCAGATAAGAAACTAAACAATAGTATAGAAAGTTATTTTAAAGATGTATTCAATCGTTAGATTGACCCTTTAAAACTAAGAATAAATTTGAGCTCAGAAGTTGTCTCAAGCAAATAGTGTGAATGGGCTTTGTATTTTAAGTAAAAGAATAAAGCAAAACAAAAACAACCCTGTAAGGAAATAGACACAGTATGGTATTTGTTGCACAAAGATGGTTTCAGTGGCTAGGTGAGTTTAGTTTGAGCAACCTTAGTTTTTTGGTGCTCAATAAGTTGGATTGGTTTTAAGCGGTGTTCGTTGCGATAGTAACTTGCATGTCTAAGCTGCTCCAGAACAGATGTTATTCTGGGTCAAATATCACAAACCTAAACTGGACCAATCAGCTGTGTACATATACCTGATGCAATAAAGTCACTTCCCCAGTTATCTCTGAATTATATTATTAATTTAATATCCTTAATGCATTACACACAAGAAATTATAAATAGCTTGTGTGTAATGCATTAAGGATATATTAAATTAATTTCAAATGTAATTTTAATTTAAATATATACATATAAATTAAAGCTTTAAAATATATACCGTATGGTACTATATATATATATATATATATATATATATATATATATATACACACACACATACTGTATACACACTCACCTACAGGATTATTAGGAACACCATACTAATACTGTGTTTGACCCCCTTTCACCTTCAGAACTGCCTTAATTCTACGTGGCATTGATTCAACAAGGTGCTGAAAGCATTCTTTAGAAATGTTGGCCCATATTGATAGGATAGCATCTTGCAGTTGATGAAGATTTGTGGGATGCACATCCAGGGCACAAAGCTCCCATTCCACCAAATCCCAAAGATGCTCTATTGGGTTGAGATCTGGTGACTGTGGGGGCCATTTTAGTACAGTGAACTCATTGTCATGTTCAAGAAACCAATCCTTATCCTGCTGGAAGTAGCCATCAGAGGATGGATACCTGGTGCGCCAAAAAGGGATGGACATGGTCAGAAACAATGCTCAGACAGGCCGTAGCATTTAAACGATGCCCAATTGGCACTAAGGGGCCTAAAGTGTGCCAAGAAAACATCCCCCACACCATTACACCATCACCACCAGCCTGCACAGTGGTAACAAGGCATGATGGATCCATGTTCTCATTCTGTTTACGCCAAATTCTGACTCTACCATCTGAATGTCTCAACAGAAATCAAGACTCATCAGACCAGGCAACATTTATCCAGTCTTCAACTGTCCAATTTTGGTGAGCTCTAGCAAATTGTAGCCTCTTTTTCCTATTTTTAGTGGAGATGAGTGGTACCCGGTGGGATCTTCTGCTGTTGTAGCCCATCCGCCTCAAGGTTGTGCCTGTTGTGGCTTCACAAATGTATTGCTGCATACCTCGGTTGTAACGAGTGGTTATTTCAGTCAAAGTTGCTCTTCTATCAGGTTGAATCAGTCGGCCCATTCTCCTCTGACCTCTAGCATCAACAAGGCATTTTCAACCACAGGACTGCCGCATACTGGATGTTTTTCCCTTTTCACACCATTTTTTGTAAACCATAGAAATGTTTGTGCATGAAAATCCCAGTAACTGAGAAGATTGTGGAATACTCAGACCCAACAACCATGCCACAGTCAAAATTACCTTTCTTTCCCATTCTGACATTCAGTTTGGAGTTCAGGAGATTGTCTTGACCAGGACCACACCCCTAAATGCATTGAAGCAACTGCCATGTGATTGGTTGATTACATAATTGCATTAATGAGAAATTGAACAGGTGTTCCTAATAATCCTTTAGATGAGTGTATATATATATATATATATATATATATATATATATATATATATTTTTTTTTTTTTTTTTTTTTTTTTTTACAGTTCAGTTTAGTTTAGTACACTGTATTGTCCCCAAGGGGAAATTTGTCTTGAACTCAAGGTGCCCACATGCACATACACTGACCAATCATTTAATCCCTCCTACAATGCAATATGTAATACTCAATAACTTTACATTCAACGGTCTAACACATACTAAACAAAATACCTAAACGGTTAAACCACAACACAATTTTAAAATACAAGCATCATACAAAAATCATCAGCATTATACTAACATAATAAAAAGTGATTTAAATAACTGTCTGATTGAAGTACAAAAGATTTAATGAAACGATTGTACCTACGACCTGGTAACCTACCTATCTCTGAATTATATTATTAATTTAATATCCTTAATGCATTACACACAAGATATTATAAATAGCTTGTGTGTAATGCATTAAGGATATTAATTTAATTTCAAATGTAATTTTTATTTAAATATATACATATAAATTAAAGCTTTAAAATATATAGAAGATCCCAATGACTCAATGTTGGACAACATGGTTAACAACGTTGGAATGGAAACGGATATGAGTATGGAGAGTACTTCACAAAAGACTAGTTCAGGTTCTGCAGTTAGCAAAATCATTGAACTCCAAGCTTGTGTCTGTGGCTGGAGCAAGGCTAGCAGACTAACCAGCATAAGAGAGAAAAGAACCTCAACGGGCATAGGCCTGGAGTTAGATGGCCAAGAGCTTGTGAGAAAACTGCATGGGACACGGTAAACACAGATCTATGCTTTGCATTGGAAAGATTAACTGGTACAGTTGAAAAGAAGCTGGATAAATTTGGGGACATCATTTACGCATATGGAAGTGAGAGGTTTGGTGTGGAAAAAAGGAAGGAAAAAGTACAAACTACTCCTGCTGTATCTAGACTGCAGCAGAAAATTGAAGGGTTAGTTAGAGAAAGGAGACAGCTGAGGAAGCAATGGAAAAAAGCAGAAAAAAGTCAGAAGGAGGGACTCAATCTCTTACAAAGGGCCATAAAAGATAAGCTTGCAACATTAAGCAGATGAGTGCCTACAGAAACGCTACAAAAAAAGGAGCATGCGAGGGCTAATTTCTAAAAAGACCCATTCAAATTCGTGAAGAAGTTATTCACCAGTGAGAAGAATGGCACTTTAAAAGCATCTAGCGTTGAGCTAGAGAGATATTTGGAGGAAACGCATACAGATGCAAAAAGGCATGAGCCTATGTCAATTCCGTCAGATATCCCACCTATCAATCCACCAGAATACCAAATGGAGGTCTGTGCACCTAAGTGGAAAGAGATAGAGCAGGTTGTGAGAAAGGCAAGGGCTTCATCATCTCCAGGGCCTAATGGAGTTCCATACAGAGTGTACAAGAGTGCTTCAGGAGATCTACATATTCTGTGGAAATTGATAAAAGTGGCATGGGAAAAGCAGGTTGTACCTAGATCATGGCCCCGAGCAGGTGGAGTCTTTATACCTAAAGAAAAAGATGCTACTAGCATCAGTCGGTTTCGTCCTATTTCACTATTAAACGTCGAAGGTAAGATTTTCTTCAGCATTATTGCGCAGAGATTGTCAACCTACCTATTAAAGAATGGCTTCATTGACACTTCAGTTAAAAAAGCGGGCATTCCAGGGTTCTCCTGATGCTTAGAACACATCAATGTTATCTGGCAACGAATTCAATCAGCTAAAAAAGAGAGCAAGGAGCTCCATGTGACATTCCTGGATTTGGCTAATGCATATGGTTCAGTGCCACATGAGCTTCTTTGGGCAGCATTTGATTTTTTTAGAGTACCAATGTCAATAACAAATTTAGTGAAAGCCTATTTTGGAGATTTACAATTTAGTTTCTCAACTCCAAAATTCAGCAACCCATGGCAATGCTTAGAGGTTGGAATAATGGCAGGAAAATCGCACCATTTCTCCACTGGCTTTTACCATGGCAATGGAAGTAATCATTAGGGCATCAAGATGGGTAGTAGGAGGAGAGCGCTTGGCTTCTGGGATGCGACTACCACCAATCAGAGCATACATGGATGACATGACAACCATGACTACAACAGTAGCCTGCACTAATCGGTTATTGTGGAAGTTAACAGATAATATCGAATGGGCACGAATGCAATTTAAGCCCTCTAAATCAGGGAGCATCTCGATAGTTAAAGGAAAGGTAGTAGATAAAACATTCTTCATTAATGGTGAGGCAATACCAACAGTTTCTGAGAAGCCAGTGAAAAGTCTTGGGAGATGGTACGATGGGGATCTAAAGGACACAGTTCGAGTGGGAGAAGTTAGACGACAAGCAGTGGAAGGGTTGATGAGCATAAACAGCTGTGCTCTACCAGGCAAACTAAAACTCTGGTGCATTCAGTTTGGTCTACTGCCAAGGTTGCTGTGGCCACTGATTGTGAATGAGGTTTCTTTGACAACAGTGGATAAGCTGGAAGCGTTAATAAGTTCATACATCAGGAAATGGTAGGGAGTTCCACGCTGCCTCAGCAGAGTGGGACTTTATAGTAAAGGAGTATTGCAGCTGCCAGTCTCTGCTTTAACCGAGGAGTTTAAGTGTGCCAAGTTCAGACTGGAAATGACTTTAGCAGAGTCATGCGACAAATGTGTAAGGGAGGCAGCCCCTGTGGTAAAAACTGGTAGAAAGTGGTCAGCAAAGAAATCTGTAGTAGAGACAAAGGCTGACCTTCAAATTGGGTATATCGTGGGACAGGTACAGCAAAAACTGGTAGAAAGTGGTCAGCAAAGAAATCTGTAGTAGAGACAAAGGCTGACCTTCAAATTGGGGATATCGTGGGACAGGTACAGCATGGAAGAGGGGGTTTTGGGCTCAGTTTAGCCTAAATGGCACAAGGCAGGCCCAGCTCAAAGGAGGAAGCTGGTAGTCAACGAGGTGCGAAAGCAGAAGGAGAGGATGAGATGTATAAAGGCAATTTCCCAGGCCAAGCAGGGAGAGTGGATGAGATGGGAGAGTGTGGAACAACGCAAAATGGGCTGGCAAGACCTTTGGTCAATGGAAGAGAGTAGGATCAGTTTCCTTATTAGGTCAACATATGATGTTCTCCCATCACCGCAGAACCTAAACCTCTGGGTAGGAGAGGATCCCTCTTGTCCTTTGTGTTAATCCCCTTCCACATTAAGGCACATTTTGACAGGATGTAAGGTGGCTCTTAGCCAAGGTCGGTTTACTTGGCGCCATGACCAAGTATTTTCCGATGTTTGGCTTTAGCATTGGAAGGCAAGCATAGTATGACTAATAATTTGCCGCCTGTTCTAGCAAAACATTACACGCAGAAGACAATATTTCTCCGCCCAGGCGAGCAACCACCAAGAAAAGGTGCTAACACCAATTCTCGCCCAGGACAACTGGAAGCTGCTAGGGACTGGAAGATGCTGGCTGATCTTGATCAACGGCTTATTTTTCCACCTGAGATTGCCATCACTAACCTACAACCAGATATTGTTTTGTGGTCTGGATCAGCACGCATTGTTCAACTGATAGAGTTAACAGTGCCATGGGAGGATGCGGTAGATGAGGCATATGAGAGGAAGAAACTGCGGTATGCTCATCTGGCCACTGAAGCAGAACAGCGACGATGGAGAGTCTAGGTTTATCCAGTGGAAGTGGGTTGTCGAGGTTTTGTGGCACACTCTACAACCCGGTTCCTCAGAGACGTCGGATTCAGTGGCCAAGAGTTGTGTCGCACAGTAAAGAACTTATCTGAAGCAGCAGAAAGGAGCAGCAACTGGCTGTGGTTAAGACGGAAAGATTCTAGCTGGCTGTGAACAGGCCGCCATGCTACGGTTTCGTAGAATTCTTGAAAACTTGAAGAGTCTGTTGGTTTATTTGTATAGGTTGTATAGTATTTACAGTCATTACGTTTCTGTGTATATTGCGTGAATGACGGGTGGTTGAGCAGATATTGTGTTTTGCGGTAGGTGCTATGCCATACAGAACCGTTGCCACTTAAACTGCATATTAACGCACCATTGGGGCTCGACAGCCTTAGTCAAAGGGTTGGCGTGTATGGTTGGGTTGCGGAGAGATTGTGAGATTGTGTTTAGGTCTCAGCAGCAGGAGGGATGTAGAGGTCAGTAAGCTGGGCTGAGTTCAGTGGGGGACGGAGGGGGGTGACTCTGGGACGCCAGAATCACTGTCGAGCCTTCTTGAGGTGTCGTGGGCTAGTTGACGAAACACTGAGGACGGAAGGTGCCCACTTGAAGACCCTAGAGATGTCCCCTACTCAGCTCAATCCAGACGGTTGTCATGGGGGGACCACACTGTGGTTGCAGCCGTTGTGTGTGCTGACGCGTGTTAACACTAGACAGAAGGAGATTTACAAAACCATATGTAAAGAAGCGTAAATGGATGGAGAAGCATAGGTTACTGTAAAGCTATGTATTAGTTGGTGCTTATCTTGGCGAAAGCCGAGTACAAATCAGCATGAAGTTTTAACATCTACTCTCGTGTAATGGAAATCATTTTTAGCATGGTAATGGATATGACAATGTTAATGTATTTGGTCTTTACGAAATAGATCTGCTATGCTCCTGGTGAATTGCTGCTGCTGCTGTTGATTATTGCTGTTGTTGTAGATTATTGCTGCTGCGGATGTTGATTATTGCTGCTGCTCCTGCAGAGCAAATACAGGAACTTGCTTCTTATGGTCCATAGCATACTTGTGGGGGCACCATCAAAATAAACTTTTAGCAGATATTAGACTGGCAGTCTACTAATACTCTAATGACTGGTAGTTGAGAAGTAGTTGAAAAGTTACTTATAAGTTGTAGAATGTCTAAAGTGGTATATTGAATTAAAGTATTACCCATATCAGAATATTTACAAAGACATGATGTATCTTGGATTTGATTGCTTTGGTTTTAAGAAGCTTCAATCATTTTAAAGTTGCTCTTCTGGAGTAAGACGAGAGACCTCATGCACAGCTATGTAGCCATCACAGGACCCTTCTGGACATTGGAAGACACACTGGTGGGGTTCATGTTTAACGATCTGATCTGGTGTGGACAGCAGGAGAGAGACAAAGGTACAATCAAAAGATGGTACAATTACTGCTGTTCTGATATTAGATCAACAGAAAACAGATTGTGCTGAACACATTATATATTTCTGTTCCTAGTTGTAAATCATTTATAGGCTACTAAAGTCATTTTTCTCTGTGTCTGCCCTAAGGTTTTGACTACCAGTCCTGTCCAGAATGGTCAACCTGTTTGAACCATCCTGTGTACTCACTATGGAAGCAAGCTTCTCAGAATGTAAGTTTTGTTCAATTGTAACTTGGACTAATTTAATGATGTCTTTACTACATTTCTGGGCACAGGGATGTGCTACAGAGTCCCTGAATATGCTCATATTCTAGGTGATGCTATAGGCCAATTATAGGTTTGTAAACATTCGGGATGCACGCACATTGAGGTTGCAGAAGAACCGGAAGAGATAGCCTTAACAGCGGAGAATTACACGGATACGGATACAATATACAAAATAGTTCAAATTAAAAACATTTTTTGTATATATTTGAGTTTATATTGATTTTTCAAAATGTTCTCCGCATTTTACAACAGCTTGTCACCCAGCGATAAGCACTGTTATTCAACAAAATTGACGTAAGTGAGAGGGATACGTCTTACAGATCCGTTTGCCATAGCACCTTGTGAATGGTTAAACGATGAAACGAAATGGCCAAGCATCCAGTGGCCAGAGATATATAATTACCTCATCGAGACTCCAAGTGTATATACCCGGGAGAAGTTAAAAGTGTACAAGTCTCTTGATGCGTACAACTTTGTTTTGTGTGGTCATGTCCAAGACATACAATTTCATGATTACAAAGTTCAACACTTCGTAGTGCTGAAGACTGAGGTTCTGCCTAGCCAAAGACAGAGTAAGAAGACGGAATTGTACAAGGCCTGGGTCATCGTCAAACAAGACAAACAACTCTATTCTTACTGCGAACTGCACCTCTATGGCTGGGTATGTAACCAAAATAAAGTTTACTATATTACATTTTCATTATTTACCCAATTCAGTCAGTGTCAGCAATTTAATCAAACAAAATGTAACTGCTTACTTGCTGAAATCATACAACTGTTGTTATGTATAGCCTAAAGCACAATTTAAACCAATGTGTTAATACAACACTTTTGTGCAGGTTAGGGTCATGCTGCAGTCATGCAGCTGCACTTATGTTTAAAGTTGAGCTGTGGGTCAGGATGGGAAAGATGGAGAAGTGTTGTACATCAGGGACAAATATGTAGATTAACACATCCAAGAGAGAGGTGAAACCAGTCAGACTGAGTGAGTGAGATCAGCTTCAGAAAGGCTAAGATGACAGACACCCAACTGCAGCCAGTCAGAGTAAAGTGTAGAGAGAACAATGTAAAAGGTGGACACAATCTGAATGTAGACAAGATCAGGTCATGTACATATAACAAGCAGGTATTAATTAAATTATTTTATTTAAATTAATTTAGATTCGTTTTTTTTTTTTACATTAATTGCCTTTTTAGTTGCAATATTGTACTAATGAAGCCTCTGAGGGTGTATTAGCACAGGTTGTCCCAAGGTGTTACCTTATTTCTAAGTTTTGCTGATCTAAACTTTGTCTTTACCTTCTTTGATTATTCTGAAGCAATGGAAGTAAATGATTGATGCAAAAACACATTTCTACAGGTGTCCCAATCTATGAACACCTTGGAACAGCCTGTTAATATGTTACTTGGTTTACTCCACTTGTTTGTAATTAATGTAAAAACATTTTTGTTAATAAAATGTTATCAGTGCCATATAACTATTAATGACAGATGTAACCAGCTTTGATTGTAATTTGTATTAAAATAAGTTATCTTACATTTATTTTGTGTATTCAGAACTGACAGATGAAGACATAGCAGACCTGAAAGTACTGGCACCTAACGCAGCTGTGCTCACTAGCATGGACTTCAGTGACACAGATTCCGCATCGGAATCTGACACAGAGACGGAGACCTGCCAGAGCCACTTGTAGCTCTGTATGATGCCAATCTGAGATGCCTGTGCCAGAATGAACTACAAGAGAGGAGTGAAGAGATCTTTGAAAAACTGGGGAAGGAGTTAACTAATGAGCAGCGTGTAAACCTTGAGCTTACAACTAAAAATCAGGCCCACTCTCAGGCCTGGCACACACAGAACTGGAAGGATAGCAAGCACAACCCTACATCGTGTATGCACTTTAGTAACCGAGAGCGCTAAAACAAACCTTGTAAAACAGGTAATGCACTACAACAAACAAGAGTTGTCCCATGTCCCAGAAGTACTTTGGGGAAGAGATATGGAGGACACAGCCAGAAGAATTTACACAGAAATAATGAAAGCACAGCATCACAACTTTGACGTGGAGCTATGCGGTCTTGTTCTTTAAACATAGTGTTTTACCTGAGCTATTAAAACGCAGCATGGATCCACTGATGCAAGCACCTTTGGGATGATGATTGACTGTGCAAAGTGCAAGAACCATTTTCACTACACATGTGCCAGAGTAAGAAGAAAGCTTGTGGATTGGTATTGTGAACGGTGTAAAAATAAAACAACTTAAAATGAAATTTACTTAGAAGCCAATTATTTAATACAGTACTAGTATTTTACATTAAAACACTAAAATGTGCAATAAGTTATGTATATTACAATAAACAGTTACATAAAGAATGCATCTAAATCAAGCTATCTTCTTGGGACTATACATTTACAAAGGTTTGTTCATGCTCCACACACAATCAATATATCATCTAAGAGGTCAACCTGTGTGAGTGGAACAGTTGTCAGAATTTTGAAATTTTTCCATCTACCTATTACTCTTTCAATGTGTATTTCACATTAGACAAACACCTTGATATGTCCACTTCTTGAGCAGAGAGCTGCTTCCTTCCTTTGGTAAAGTGAGGGATCCTAAGGGTGGCACCATGTGTGGCAAGCTCATCTCTAATGGTAAAACCATGATCTGCTGGTATCTCATCATTATGCTCTAGAAGGTCATAAAATCCAGACTCAGCTGTAATTTGTTATCTGAAACACGCCCGCCCCAACCTGCGGACAGAAAGGTAATGGCTCCTGGTGGTGGCATGCCAACCAAATATTTAACAGTGTTGTGGCTTTTATAGGTCGAGTACGTCTGGGCTCTGGAGGTTAAATTGGTAGGTCTGTTGATCAAAATTTCGGTACAGTCAATAATGCACCTGCAACGTTTATATTTGGGTTTAAAACATTTTGGCATATTCTTTAAAATTGCATGCTTGCTTGGCCACTTGATGAGAGGCTTTAAAGCCACAGACATAGCAGAGAGCTAACTTCTCAAAATTTTAGATATGTCACATTCTGTGAAATTAAATCTGAAAGCAATATCCTTGTTGCTGAGCCCTAATTTTAGTTGCATTAGGATTACTTATAGATGATCCTCTAGGTTCGTAGAGTTTTACGCACATCCTCTGCACTGTCTTTAAGTTTGTGAATCAACCACTCAAAAATGACACTGGTCAGACCTGTGAAAAACGTCTCGGGTTATGACTATAACCCTTGTTCCCTGAGAAGGGAACGAGACACTGCGTCGAGAATCGACACTTTGGGGACGCTCCCTTAGCGTGCGCCTCTGAAGTAAGAATGAAACTGATTCAATCCTGATTGGTGTTGCGTCGTGACGTAACATGTGACGTCATAACCGGATGCATAAAAGTGACGCCAACACACACACACATCAGCTCCGCGGTGAAGCAAGATGCTCTAAGGCCTCGAGGGGCGTGGCAGGACGACGCAGTGTCTCGTTCCCTTCTCAGGGAACAAGGGTTATAGTCATAACCCGAGACGTTCCCTTTCGAGGGAACTCAACACTGCGTCGAGAATCGACACTTTGGGGAACGAATGCCCACTAGGCCACGCACCGAAAACAGGCCTCCCGCGGAGTGAAACTGATTCAGGCACTCAGCTAGGACGAGAGCACGTGTGCCAGGCGTACTAGGGAGTTGCAGACTATAGAACCTAACAAAAGTGTGTGGGGTAGCCCAACTGGCTGCCTCACTGATCTCGTTGATGGTAACTCCCGAAAGGAGGGCCCTAGAGGACGCCATGCCTCTAGTAGAATGAGCCCTAACGGCCAAAGTTGAAGGCAAATTCCGCACCTTGTAGGCCTACTTATGGTTTGTATAGCCAGGAGCCCCTAATAGGTGATCCAAAACACACTACAGTAGGTCCGACCTCCTCCAAGAAGAGGACCTCTCAAGGTAATACTCGGAACTCTGACTGGCAGAGCAAGGAACCTCTCCTTTTCTGCCGACACATGAGGTGGAGGATGAAATACTTGCAGGACCATGGACCTAGCCATGATAAATTGCACTTAAGGCGCATAGCTGGGTCTCGGATGCAGGATGGCCTTAACTCTGCCGGGGGCACACCCCAAGCAAGCTGGCGATAATGCCAGGGCTTGGAGATCTCCTAGTCTCTTTAAAGAAATAGCTAAGAGAAAGGCTATCTTGAACGTGAGGTCCTAGGCGAAGCCGACTGGAGGTATTCGAAGGGAGCAAGGGATAGCCCTTCGAGAACCACCGCCAGGTCCCAGGAAGGAGCCCTGGACCTGACTGTCGGTCTCATCCTCCAATATTATGGAGAAATAGTATGACCAGTTGGTGCCTCCCTAAAGGCCCAACATTTTGTGGTGCATGGAACGCCGCAATGGCAGCCACGTACACCCTACGTGTGGAAGGGGAGAGATTCGCAGAGAACGATCTTGAAGAAACTCCAGAACTGAAGCCATTGGGCAGTTAACTGGGCCTAACTCAAGTTCTCTACACCAATAGAAAAATATTCCACTTGAGGCCATATAATCTCCTAGTAGACGGAGCCCTAGAGATAAGTATGGTTTCGACCAGCCCAGATGATAGACCAGCAGCTAGGTACTGAGACCCCTCAGAGGCCAGACCCACAATTTCCACAGCTCTGGATGAGGATGGAATATAGTGCCCTCCGCCTGAGACAACAGACCCCTCCTCAGAGGAATCTGCCATGGCGGAGCTATCAGGAGTGAAATTAAGTCTGAAAACCATACTCGGGCTGGCCAAAACAGGGCTATCAGAAGAAGACTGATGCCCTCCTGACGGACCCTCTCCAGGACTCCCGGGAGCAGAGCGATCGGGGGAAAAGCGTACAGGCGAAGCCTCAGCCAGGCCTGTACCATGGCATCCAAACCCAGCGGGGCTGGATGAGTGAGGGAGAACCAAAGTGGACAGTGGGACAGACGTCCCTCGAGATGCAAACAGATCCACTTCCACTGGTCCAAACCTCTGCCATATGAACTCCACCACCTCTGGATGGAGTCTCCATTCCCCGGGTCTCAGCCCCTGCCTCGACAGGATGTCTGCTCCCTGATTCAGAACCCCCGGGATATATATTGCTTTTATAGATAATATTTTCCCTTGGGACCATAAAATGATCTGATGCGGCAATCTGGATAGAGGGCGCGATCTGAGTGTCCTTTGTCGGTTTAGATAAGCTACCACTGAGACGTGGTAACCTTTGATGTCTGTGAGGAAGCTCCTCAGATCCCTGAACACAGCCAACATCTCTAGGCAATTTATATGCCAAGAATGATGATGGTCCTGCCACAGACCCCTGGCAAAGCGGCCGTCCGAGACCGCGCCCCAGCCAGCGAGGGAAGCGTCTGTCGAAACAGTTTCCCGCCGACATGACGCCCCTAACACTGGTCCTTGGGACAAGAACCAAGGTTTCTTCCATATTAATAGGGAACGAAGGCATCTGCACGTAACCTTAATTATACGGAACGGAACGGAAAAAACCCTTGGCTTCGAGCCACCACTGAAGGGGCCTCATGTGAAACAGGCCCAAAGGAATTATGTTGGATGCCGCTGTTATGAGGCCCAGCAGTATTTGAAATTGCTTTAGAGTGATAGCCTGGCCTAGCTTTATCCCGGACACCATGGCCAGGATGGATTCGATACGAGCGGGAGACATACGTGCCCGCATCGTAACCGAATTCTATACCACGCCCAGAAGAGTAGTCTTCTGAGCTGGGTCCAACACATTTTTCTTAGTGTTGAGCCTCAACCCCCGGTTCTGAATGTGGCCAAGGACGACATCTCGATGCCGAACTGCCATTTCTCGAGACTGGGCCAATATGAGCCAGTCGTCGATGTAATTCAGTATACGGATGCCCTGAAGCCTCAGTGGAGCCAGATCCGCATCCATACACTTTGTGAACGTGCGGGGAGAGAGTGCTAGGCCGAACGGAAGAACCCGATATTGGTATGCTTCGCCCCCGAAGCGACCTCAGGAACCTCCTGTGACATGGAAGGATGGAGACATGAAAATAAGCGTCTTTTAGATCCATCGTGACAAACCAGTCCTCGGATCTGATTTGGTTCACAATAATGGGAATAGTAAGCATTTTGAACCTGAATCTCCTCAAAGAACGATTCAAAAGTCCTAGATCTAAAATTGGCCTCAGTCCGCCATCCTTCTTTGGAACTATAAAGTACCGGCTGTAAAACCAGGACTCCCTGTCTGGTAGGGGAACACATTCTATGGCCCCTTAATTCCAGTAGAGTCTGTACCTCTTGTTCCATAACCCGAGCCTGTTGTGGAACCACTGCAGTCGGTACCACCCCAGCAAACTAGGGAGGTCGGTGACCGAACTGCAATCTGTACCCATATTTTATAATATTTTATAATATACAGGACCCATATAGATATATTCGGAAGGCGTTGCCATTCTTCTACAAAAACTATTAAGGGAACCAGCCCCTTGAGACTGGCCTCGGGTGTTTTTCGAGCACTATTCTCGACTTCCTGAAGCGGAGGACCGCCAGGAAAAAGTCGATACAGATTTTGTGACCATAGTCGGTGCCCTGTTGCAATCTTTTGGGGCGAACGCCACAGTGTGCGTTCGCTGGAAATCGATGAGGCCCGAAGCGTCAAGGACGGCGGGACGACATCTTCTTCCCCGAGGGCACCTGCTGCTAGAACAACCTCGATTGTTCCACAGCGGGGGGGGGGGGGGGGGTCAGAAGGACCTTAAGGACCTCTTTCCCGAAGCCTTCTTCGCCTGAAGGACGGCCCTCAGGTCACCCTTCTGGCTGGAGGACTTCGGTTGAGAGTGCTTCCTCTATTGCCAAGCTCCCGCAGTAGGGGCTCAAGAGGCAACGCTCTCTTTTTGCTCTTGCCGATGGGAGGAGCTTTGATTTAGAGTGGCGAGGGGAATACCGTTGGAATGCCGCCGACTTTTTTTTCTTTTTTTTTTCGCTTCCTGAAACCTGTCAACGACTGTAGTGACAGCGTTGGAAAACAGGCCAGAAGGAGATAGCGGAGCGGCCAACAGGAATATTTGCCTCATTTAGATCTTTAAGAAGATCGGCCTGGTACGCCTGCAAAATCGTCATAGAGTGCAGGCACGCACCAGCCTGACCAGCCACCATATAAGCCCTGCCAACCAGTGCAGATGTGTCCCTTCACGGTTTGTTGAGTAGCGCCGGGGCTTAAAGCGAAGATGCCGCATCAGGAGAACGATAGCTCGCTAAAGCTTCCACAATCTGCGGCATCTTGCCATAACCCATCTCTCTCCCACCCACCACATTCGAATAAACATATAATGAATGTGGTGAGATATGTAAAGAGTGGGTTTTTTTCCCAGGATCTACATATATATTTTTTATAAAGATCTGGGAAAAACAGTAAGCCCCGGCTCTGAGGTTGTGAACGGTGCGGCAGGAATCTCTCGTCTAGTTCATTTTGACGGGGGACCATCCTGCTTATTTTGTGGCCAGCTGATATATTTTATATATATATATATATTTATTTATTTATTTATTTAGTCTGGCCACAGCACGCATCACAACCTCCACGAGCTCTACATAAGCAGAAACATAAGCCGGCGAGAGTGACTCATGTTGCTCGTTCCCGATGCTGAGCACATCTACTTCCTTATAAACAGATAGCTCGAGCACTGGGCACTCGTCACGGGCAGAAGAAGCTGCATCGCGGGCTTCTGCGTCGTGAACGAGTGTCATAGAATCTGCGGATGATGAGAGAAAAGGTGCCTCAGCAGTCTCGTTCTCATCCGCAAGATCCTTCTGCGATCTCCACGATCTAAGCCATCGCGCCGCCTCAACGGACGCGGGACCCGAATCGCGGAGATCGCGAGCCTGGCCATCATCAGGAAATAATATAGCCAAGCGGGAGCGCAGCACTCTAATAGGAAGTGCTTCACAATGTGCACAGGCAGCCCTCTCGAGAGCTGACAGTGCATGCTGCGCCCCTAAACAACACACACACACATAGCTGATGCGTGTCCCCACCCGTGGCATATAATCTTGGGCAGGGGTGCACACACTTAGTGTATTGTTCACTCGCAATAATATAGAATTTTGCACAGACAAACAACACCAAATAAGACAGACAGTTTCACAGAGAGCGCTTGCTGAAGAGCGAAAAGCTGATGTGTGTGTGTGTCAGCGTCACTTTTATGCATCTGGTTATGCCGTCACATGTTACGTCACGACGCAACACCAATCAGGATTGGATTAGTTTCATTCTTACTTCAGAGGCGCACGCTAAGGGAGCGTCCCCAAAGTGTCGATTCTCGACGCAGTGTTGAGTTCCCTCGAAAGGGAACTGTCACGACACACACACGAGAGAGACAATAGATCCAATTGCAGAAGTGTTTATTGGGTAATCCGTACTCACGATCAGTACACAGACAAAGAGACACCAAATGAGATCCAAAGTGTGGAAACACTAAACAAGGACTCTGTGACAAACACTAAAACAGACAGGGTATATATATACACAGAACCTACAAGGTGACGGGAAACAGCTGTGTGCAATGATCAGATGAGTGGCAGAACAGAATGCTGGGAAATTTAGTCTAATGTAAATGACACCATGGGGAAAGGGGACCTCTAGTGATGAACCAGGGAAACACAAACCCATACTGTGACAAAAACGTCTCCTGAGACGTTCCCTTTCAAGAGAACTCGAGCTGCATTGAGACGCGGTGGGAACCCCATACCCACTATGCCATAATGAGAAGTGCCCGTTCAGTGTGAAGTCCTTGCGCACACTAGGAAGCAAGCAACCTAGCCCCAGGAGTGGAGAGGTCTAAGTCGTAGAATCGGACAAATGTATGTGGTGAAGACCAGCCTGCCACATTACAAATATCCTGAAGGTAAACACCCGAAATTAAAGCCTTAGAGGCAGCCATACTCCTTGTAGAATGGGCCCGAACAGCCATAGGTGAAGGCTGTCCGGCCGCTTCATAAGCAAGTGGGAAAGCCTCAACTACCCACTTGCTCATTACCTGTCTCGATGCAGGGCAACCTTTCTTGGTTGAACCGAAGCAGACAAATAACTGCTCTGATCTACGCCACAGTTTTGCAGCTCTGTGAACAAAGGCATCCAAAGCCCTGACGGGACATATCAGATTGAGACTTTACTGATCTGGGGTATTAAAAGGTGGAGGGCAAACAGCCTGCCGCACAATAGGGCCCGCCACATTAGTGGGGACCTTAGGAATGTAACCCGGCCTAGGGTGTAAAAATGCTATCACCATACCAGGTGCAAATTCCAAACATGAATGAGCCACCAACAGGGCTTGCAGATCTCCAAATCTCTTGATGGAAGAAATAGCAAGTAAGAATAAAGTTTTTAGTGTAAGGAAGTTCTCTGAAACCTCTTCAATAGGCTCGAAGGGAGCCAAGGCCAGACCCTCACGTACAATGGCTAAATCCCAAGTGTGCTCTAGAGTGCAGTGCAGGCCTCAGCCTCAATGTACCAGAGAGAAAACGAATAATAAGAGGATCTCTCCCAAGAGAAGAAGCCCCCAGAGAGGTGCGATAAGCAGATATAGCCGCTACGTACACCTTTAAGGTGGAGGGAGATAATCCAGCAGAGAAACGGTCTTGTAGGAAATCGAGAACTGTACCAACCGGGCAGTTAACATGATTTAAAAAACGTTCTCCACACCATCTAGAGAACAGTTTCCATTTCAATGTATATAGTTTTCTCGTGGAAGGAGCTCTGGATTGAAGGATGGTCTCAACGACCTCAGTCGAGAGACCAGATTATATGAGCTGGGCCCCCTCAGAGGCCAAGCCCACAGTTTCCACAACTCCGGGTGAGGGTGAAATATTGTGCCCCCCGTTTGGGATAGCAATTCCCTTCTGATAGGAATCTCCATAGGAGAGCCGTCCAGAAGGGACACTAGGTCCAAGAACCACACTCGGGTCGGCCAGTGCGGGGCTACTAATAATAGATGAGCCCCTTTCTGGCGAACCCTCTCCAGAACTCCCTGGAGCATTGATATCGGGGGGAATGCGTAGAGGTGCAGCCTCGGCCACACCTGCACCATAGCGTCCAGTCCGAGAGGAGCTGGATATGTGAGGGAGAACCATAGCGGACAATGGGTTGTATCGTATGATGCGAAAAGACCGACCTGAGCTTGACCAAAGATCTCCCATAGGAGCTCCACCACCTCATGGTGAAGTCTCCATTCCCCGGGCCTCAGCCCCTGCCTCAACAGGATATCTGCTCTGATATACGAGACCATCAGTGCGTTGCCCGGACCCTCCGCCGAGCGACCACTCGTGATCACTCCCGACTTGTGAGGGAAGCATCCGTCAATAGCATTATGCATCGACAAGAAGCCCCCAACACTGGGCCTGGGCGAGGAACCAATGCTCTTCCACATGACCGAGGCACGTAGGCATAGCCGCGTGACCTTGATCATACGGAAACGGATTTCCCCTCGGAGAAAACCCCTTGGTCCTGAGCCGCCACTGCAGGGGTCTCATGTACAGAAGGCCAAAAGTAATTACGTTGGACGCAGCTGCCATGAGACCCACCAGTCTGAAACTGTTTCACAGCGAGTGACTGGCCTAGATAAACCCATATTACACCTAGAAAAGTGGTCCTCTGAGCTGGGAGGAGCACACTCTTCTTGGCGTTGAGTGGCAAGCCCAACATCTTTAAATCAGACAGAACGACATCTCGATGCCGAACTCCCATATGCTTAGATTGAGCTAGGATCAACCAATCGTCGATATAATACGCGAATGCCCTGGAGTCTCAGAGGAGCCAGAGCTGCATCCACGCATATTGTAAAGGTGCGGGGTGATAACCTAGGCCGAATGGAAGAACCCGATACTGGTATGCTTTGCCCCCGAAAGCAAACCTCAGGAACCTCCTGTGATGAGGATGGATAGATAGGTAAGCGTCCTTTAAGTCTATTCTGACAAACCAGTCCTCGGACTGAATCTGTGACACAATCATATTTAGCGTAAGCATACTTTGAACTTGAGATTCTGAAACCTGCTGTTTACTTGACTAGGGCTGGGGCGGTATGGATTTTTTCTAACCGCGGTTGAAAAGCAAGATTTTCCCGCGGTATGGCGGTAAACCGCTTTAAATAAGCGGTTCGCCTAAAGCGGCGAACCGGCAGGGAACAACCGAACTGACCGTTCTACAACCCTCCTCGGAGGATCGTATGGGGACGCTGACACCTCGGTGCCCTGAACGGCGAACCAGCAGGGAACAACCGAACTGGCAGCGCTGCGACCCTCCACAGAGAGTTGCACCCCAGAGGGCGCCGAGGAGAAACGATTTCTCAAAACCGCCCCTGCCCCGGAGGAGCCCTCAGAAGCCTGATAGCCTCTTTTTTTGCGACAGGACTTCTTGTCTAAGCTTTATTAGAGATGACGACAGTCCTCAGATCTTGCCTACCTCTAACTAGCTTAGTTCCTACGGCCCTCCTCGGAGGATCGTACGAAAAAGCAGGCACCTCTGCACCCTAAAACGGCGAACAAGCAGGGAGACCGTACTGACTGCTCTACGACCCTCCTCGGTGGATCGTTTGGGGACACTGACAACTTGGTGCACTGAACGGCGAACCAGCAGGAAAACCGAACTGGCAGCGTTGCGACCCTCCTCAGAGAGTTGCACCCAAGAAGGCCCCGAGGAGAAACGATTAATCAAAAACGTCCCTACCCCGGAGGGGACCACCCTTAGAAGCCTGATACCCTCGGCATCAGGTCTTCTTCTTTGCACTCTGTGCTGCGAGGAGCTGAGTAGGCCGAGATTGCTCCGGCCCAGCAGTCTCAGGAACATTAGATTGGTGAGGAAGAAACCTCTGGAACGCCGCTGAAAGGTTTATTTCTTAGTTTTCTTGAAAGCGGAGCGTTCAGAAGAACAGACATATTTTATCTTTATTTTTATTTATTTTTATATCAGAAAAACTTATATATATATATATATATATATACACAAACCACTCCGTGGCCACCAGCAGGAAAACAACCGAACTGGCAGAGCTGCGACCCTCATCAGAGAGTCGCCCCCCAGAGAACGCAGAGGAGAAACAATTTCTCGAAACCGTCCCTCCCCGGTATAGTTTATCTGTCTTTGCACGACGCAATTCTCGAATAGCGTAAGTGCTGACATCCTCACATTCATCCATGTCCTTATATAATTTACCCACCAGCGCTGCCTAATAAAATTAATTTATTATTAAAGACGCAAGCGTCTCTTTAACCCAAGGCACTGTCATACCATGATACTTAATACCCATAACATTACTATAGTTAGACGTTTGGGTATTAAACACATAAAATAGAAACCGGTCTATTCCACGATCATGACACCTCAGTGTAGAGATAGGGAAAAACCAGTAGTCCCCGACGAGGAGGCTGAGATACAGAGTTTTCCTGTTTTTTTAGATATATTTCATCTAATAAACTCTTTTTATTGTCACTCTCATAATATTCAGCTGTCCAGTAAATATTTAACTAGCAACAGCATTAGAAAAACCTCCTTTTAAAAGCTCCTCTTTATTCAACAGAGTTATGAGCTGCCTATTTATTGAAAAATCAAACATCTGCCTTTTTCTTAATATTTTTATTTGTTTTGTTCACTTTTTCTTAACAAAACACTAGTAACGATACAAATTCCTCGGAACTGGAAATCGCAGCACACTGGATCTGCAGGTGAAAGCTGAGATAGGGCGGGGCCCATCCCAACCCACGCTGTCAGATCCATTTGCTAACCCCAAAATGCGAGTCGCCGCCGTGTCTAGGCAACAGCGGGACCCGCGCGGTTCTCCTCCCAGCAGAGAGTCAGGGTTTTACAGCCGTTACTTCATTGTTCCAAAGAAGGATGGAGGGTTGCGTTCTATTCTAGATCTGCGCCATTTAAACAGCAGAGTTCAGAAACTCAAGGTCAGAATGCTTACACTCAAACAGATTGTATCACAGATTCAGTCCGAGGACTGGTTTGTCTCAATAGACTTGAAGGACGCGTACTTCCAAGTATCTATCCATCCTCATCACAGGAAGTTCCTGAGGTTCGCTTTAAAAACGGGGGCGAAGCATACCAGTATCGGGTTCTTCCATTTGGCCTAGGTTTATCGACCCGCACCTTTACAAAATGCGTGGATGCAGCTCTCACTCCTTTGAGACTCCAGGGCATTCGCGTATTATATTATATCGACGATTGGTTGATCCTAGCTCAATTTGAGTATATGGCAGTTCGGCATCGAGATGTCGTTCTGTCTCATTTAAAGATGTTGGGGTTGCCACTCAACGCCAGAAGAGTGTGATCCTCCCAGCTCAGAGGACCATTTTTCTAGGTGTAATATGGGTTTATCTAGGCCAGTCACTCACTGTGAAACAGTTTCAGACTGTGGGTCTCATGTCAGCTGCGTTCAACGTAATTACTTTTGGCCTTCTGTACATGAGACCCCTGCAGTGGTGGCTCAGGACCAAGGGGTTTTCTCCGAGGGGAAATCCGGTTTCGCATGATCAAGGTCACGCGGCTATGCCTACGTGCCTCGGTCATGTGGAAGAACCTTGGTCCCTCGCCCAGGCCCAGTGTTGGGGGTTTCTTGTCAACGCATAATGCTATCGACGGATTCTTCCCTCACAAGTCGGGAGTGATCATGAGTGGTCGCTCGGCGGAGGGTCCGGACAACACACTGACGATCTCGTATAGCAGATATCCTGTTGAGGCAGGGGGTGAGGCCCGGGGAATGGAGACTTCACCCCGAGGTGGTGGAGCTCCTATGGGAGATCTTTGGTCAAGCCCCCGATATCAATGCTCCCGGAAGTTCTACCTGGGGTGCGACTCTCTGAGGAGGGTCGCAGCGCTGCCAGTTCGGTTGTTCCCTGCCGGTTCGCCGCTTCAGGGCGCCGAGGTGTCAGCGTCCCCGTGCAATCCTCTGAGGAGGGTTGTAGAACGGTCAGTTCGGTTGTTCCTTGCCGGTTCGCCGCTTCAGGGCGCCGAAATGATTGTTTAATCAAATCCAGAGGCCAGTCTCGAGAGAGAATTTCTGGCAGTGTGGAAACTTCTGCCAAATATTTATCTATGGGTCCTGCACATAATAGAAAAGGGTTAAACAGAGTTGTGGAAACGGTGGGCTTGGCCTCTGAGGGGGCCCAGCTCATAGAATCCGGTCTCTCGACTGAGGTCGTTGAGACCGTCCTTCAATCCAGAGCTCCTTCCACGAGAAAACTATGTACATTGAAATGGAAACTGTTCTCTACATGGCGTGGAGAACGTTTTTTAAATCTTGTTAACAGCCCGGTTGGTACAGTTCTGGATTTCCTCAAGACCGTTTCTCTGCTGGATTATCTCCCTCCACCTTAAAGGTGTTCGTAGCGGCTATATCTGCTTATCACCCCTCTCGGGGCTTCTTCTCTTGGGAGAGATCCTCTTATTATTTGTTTTCTCCGTGGTACATTGAGGCTCAGGCCTGCACTGCAATCTAGAGCACCGGCTTGGGATTTGGCCATTGTACTTGAGGGTCTGTCCTTGGCTCCCTTCGAGCTCATCGAGGAGGTTTCAGAAAAATTCCTCACTCTAAAGACTATATTTCTCCTTGCTATTTCGTCTATCAAGAGAATGGGTGATTAACATGCTCTGTCGGTTGCTCCTTCATGTCTGGAATTTGCACCTGGTATGGTGAAAGCATTCCTCTACCCTAGACCGGGTTATATTCCTAAGGTCCCACTAAATGTTGGGGGCCCAATAGTGCGGCAGGCCTTTTATCCTCCTCCCTTTAATACCCCAGATCAGGAACAGCTAAACCTGTTATGTCCAGTCCGGGCTTTAGATGCCTACGTTCACAGAGGTGCTCTGTGGCGTAAATCTGAGCAATTATTTGTTTGTTTTGGGTCACTCAAGAGAGGATGCCCTGCATCTAAACAGGTGATGAGTAAATGGATAGTCGAGGCTATTTCATTGGCTTATGAAGCGGCCGGACAGCCTTCACCTATGGCTGTGCGGGCCCATTCTACTCGGAGTATGGCGGCCTCTATGGCCTTAATTTCGGGAGTTTCCCTTCTTGACGTGTGTAATGCGGCAGGATGGTCCTCTCCGCTTACATTTGTCAGGTCTTATCACCTTGACCTCTCCACTCCTGGGGCGAGGTTGTTTGCTTCTTAGTGTGCACAGGACTTTCCACAGAACGGGTATTTGTCACTATGGCGTAGTGGGTATGGGGTTCCCACCGCGTCTCAAACGCAGCTCGAGTTCCCTTGAAAGGGAACGTCTCAGGTTACGTATTTAACCCTGGTTCCCTGATAGGGAACGAGACGCTGCGTTTGCCTGCCATACTTCCTGCATGCCCTGATCGACTTGCTTCTGGTTTTTCAGAAGCTGTCGCGGTCTGATTTCAGGGCTGCTTTATAGTTTCCTGGTCTATGACGTCACCTATGTCGTAGTGGGCTTCCATTGGACTGATTTTACACGTGCTTCATGACGTAATTACGCAGAGCGTTCCCACCGCGTCTCAAACGCAGCGTCTCGTTCCCTATCAGGGAACCAGGGTTACATACGTAACCTGAGATGTTTTCCTGCTTTTTTAGATATATTTCATCTAATAAACTCTTTATTTCCACTCTCATAATGTTCAGCTGTCCAGTAAATATTTAACTAGCAACAGCACTAGATAAAACCTCCCTTTAAAAGCTCCTCTTTATTCAACAGAGTTATGAGCTGACTTTTTTATTGAAAACTCAAACATCTGCCTTTTTCTTAATATTTGTATTTGTTTTGTTGACTTTTTCTTAACAAAAGACTAACGATACCAATTCCTCGGCACTGGAAATCGCAGCACACTGGATCTGGCAGGTGAAAGCTGAGATAGGGCAGAGCCCGTCCCAACCCCCGCTGTCAGATCTGTTTGCAAACCCCAAAATGCGAGTCACCGCCGTGCCTCGGCAACAGCGGGACCCGCGTGGGGAGCGCGAACCGAACCGTCCTCCTCGAAGAACGCCCGGCGGGAGCAATGCTCACAGTCAGCTCCCTCGAGAACTGACTGTGGCGTGCTCCACTCCCACAAAAAGCTAATGTGTGTGTCCCCACCCGTGATATAACGTGGCCAGGGAACAACACAAAGCTGCTTGCTCTCTTTTGCCATAATATATATATATATATATTGAAACTTGACAGACAACAATAGATATGACAAGGACAGAATACACAGATCGCTTGCTGAAGGCGCAGAAGCTGTCGCGGCCTGTTTTTAGAGGTGCTTTATAGCTTCCTGGTCTATGACGTCTCGCTCTTCCATTGGACTGATTATACAAGTGCTTCACAACGCAATCACGCAGAGCGTTCCCACCGCGTCTCAACGCAGCGTCTCGTTCCCTTGAAAGGGAACAGAACATGCACTGCTTTGCTTTTGATAGAGCTAAAGGAAAATTTTGTTTTTCTGAGTGTTGCCTTTAGTTCTTCATTCTCAGATTTCAGTTTGTTGATGTCCAAACGCAGGTTGTCACACTCTGTAGAAAGTTGGCTGTACTTGTGTTTCAGATCATCATGGAGAACCTTTGGGACTGTGGCTTCTGAAATAGAGATTAGATTGTAATTGACTTATAAAAGATACACTGTCACTTTATTTAGTTTAGGTTTTCTCTATTGTTTGATAAGATGTTTTCAAACAGCATGTGCTAAACAGAATAATGTTCAACATCATTCACAACACATATCTGCTTTATCAAACAATATATAAACACAGGATGACCTGATTCATCCTAATAACTGCCCTACATTAGTTAAGATATTAGAAGTTCTTACCAGTGCAAGGACCAGCCACAGGCTCCATTCTGAAGTCATCTGAGGACAGGTAAGCTCCTGCGGATTCTGATGCAGTCTTATCAGTTACTTCTTTGGACTGCTGTACATCATCTGGTGGTCTGTGGGTGGTTTCAACCCTTTTTCTTTTCCTCTTAAATCTGATAATCAGAGATGAGAGCAAACAGTCAGTCCAAAACAGTTTAGTTGGTAGGTAGATCATAGAGGTTACCAGGTACCCAAAACAAGTCAAGTGTAAATTACATCACATGTCTCAACAGGCTTCACAAGATAATTCACACATAAAAACGATCTGGTCTAACAAATTATCTTTACAAAAAAAGATGTGACATTGCATGCATCAAAATGCAGAGAATGAATGGGAAGTAATGTGATCCCAGTTAGCAACTAAATAAGGCAAAAGTGACTATATTTACCTCTCAAGTTTTGCATCGCCTTTGTTTATTTCACACTGGGCTGAGAATGAAAAGACAGAAGGGACAAAGTCGGGACTGTTGAATTCCATGGATACCTCTAATGCACAAAAAAAGTATATTCTAGTGATTGACAGTACGATAGAGTGTAACAGCAAACTTAGCCTGAGTTTACTATAACATATTAGCCAAGTACTAACGTTACTAACCAAGCTTAGGCTAACTAACGTTAGCAGGACAACGTAACAAAATTGAAGGCAACTTAGCTAGTAAGCAAGTTCGACTCAAACTTTTACATTATTCTGTGTTGTACAACTCGTTATTTACCGTTATTTTTTTTGTTGTAAGCCAAACCGAGTGATATGTCTGACGTTAACATTAACTTACCTGATGTGAAGTGTGAACTGCAGAGTCGGGCATTTTTAATTTGTTCCTCGTTCCAGTCGGCTCTTCTGAGGGCTTGAAAACCAAAGACGTCTGCGGTTGGCATTAAAAGGAGTGCGAGTTGATGGTATTCGGTAAAACTTAAGACCACTGTTTACAGATTTCCAATTCTGACATCCCACTGCACAACACGCCATTTTTCCAGTGGCGGTCTTTAGCTACCGACATGCGCAGTTGAACCTGTGTGACGTCGTGTGACGTAGGGGGATAATTCCCCTATAGAGTCCCCTCAACACATTAATTAATTAACCTTTGCTAACCATAATTAGAGATAACTCTGATGAGTGTGTAAAAGATCATGAAAATTAACGATACGTTTACACGACAACGATGTGCTAAAAACGGAAACGTTTTTCCTTTTTGCAGACGACAACATTATCAAAGTAATCCCTGTTCGCATGGATCCGTGAAAACGACTGATAATGCTATATTAAGCATGCCACACAAGCAGTTGGCGCTGTCACTTTGTAAAGAAAGACTTACGCATGCGCTAGTGATGCGCGGGTCGGCTTTTTTTCCAACCCGCGGGTCCCGCTTTTATGAAATTATTTGGCCCGCCCCGCACCACTGTATCTATTTTTACAGCCCGCCCTGCCCCTCACCCATTCTGCCATTCATTCTTCTGAGGTAAATCCACAGTACAAACAGTCTTCCAAACTGATGAAAAGTAGAGAAATACTGGAGTCGCTGATTCTTTGTTTCAAGCTCTGCTCTGCAGCTCTGCATTCCTTCACGTGGATCATTTGAATGAGAACAGCTCGCGCTTGTGGGGGTGTGGTCAAATTAAAGTTAATAAGCTCGGCCTGGAGAAACTGTACATGTCGTTGCTTTCATACGGATTTCTTAAACCGAGAATATTTGTTTTTGATATGATTTACTTCATTTAAAAAAGGAGACTTCAAGCTTTGTAAAGACATTACTTTCATGTGTGGGTGGCAAGTATTGGCTGAGTTACAGATCATTTTCTGTGGCCTTTTAAGAATGAACTTCACATTGAGAGAGAAGACAGAACGTGCATCATGTTTCTTTTCTTTATTTTACGAAAAACACTTTTTGTTTTTATTATTAGTGTACACAAAAAAGAAGACATTTAACAGTTTTTAATGATGTATAACATAAATTTTAATGATTTGGCAGAAGTTTCCACACTGCCAGAAATTCTCTCTCGAGACTGGCCTCTGGATTTGATTAAACAAAATCAACGGAGTTATTTGAGTTTCTTTTGCACTGATAAGAAAAAAAGCGAGACCGACCCCAGGGGGACACTGGACACTAGGCATTGTAATGTAAAAGAAAACAGCCTTTATTTCAGCCTGAAAGTGCTTGTAAACTGGCAACAACAGACGATAATTAATAAATAAGGTCAAAAATAAGAAAATAAAAACAAAATAATGATAAACATTTTTAAACATTTACAAAGCAGCGTTTGTATTAATCTAATAGGCTAACCATTTTTTTATTTCAGATTTAGGCCAACAGTTTACAGTCTGCTACATAACCGCTGAACTTTTGTTTTATTTAAAACAAGGAAATGTTCATTTAACGTTTTTACATTCGCTGTGCAAAAAAAGAATGGCATCCACTGTACCGGGGTTTAATCTATTTCGCCTAGATTCAAGCACCCGGCCAGCACAGCTGAATGTGCGCTCGCTTGATGCGCTTGTGGCCGGGATACAGAGAATAATTTTTGACACCTTGGCAAGCACAGGAAAGGCAATTGACTGCAACTGCCAGAAGCTTAGAATGTCCTCTACATCCCAGAAGAACTGCCCCTCAGTGTAGCGCTGAATCTCGTCTCTCTTGGCAACTTCTTCACTATCATCCTCCCACTCACTAAACTCATCTCTTTTTCTTTTGACTCGCTCGGCTTCGTCAACTAAAAATAAAATATAAAAATATTAAACCTTTTAAACATACATTAGACCACTGTAGCTAAAAGTTGAAACGCAAGACCCTGGCTAATAGGCCTATCTATTTGCTGTTGCTACTAGTACTCACTCACCTCGAGGCATCGGCTCTGTCTCCCTCACACTTGCTGCAGGTGTAAGCGGCGCACTGTCAATTCCCTTACAAGTCTTCTGGCCTGGTCGTACACAGCGTTTCTCTCCTCCGCTTGAAACATCTTCAAGGACTTAAAACGGGGACAAAAAAATGTTACAAGTTTGTGGGTGACACTGATGGACGTTTTCTCGTTTAACAGCTGCGTTGCCTGTCCCCGAATATATAAACCATGTATTCCGGATCACTGAAGTGGGCTCGCAGTGTTTCTAAAGTTTAAGTCCTTTGGCCCAAATGGACCCGAAACATTTCAATATTTATTTTTTAAAAATCATAGCTTCATCGAAATGGTCTGAAATTTGGTGACTTTTTTGGTACTTGGTATATGAACATCCAAAAAAATTGGGGACAGGATTTGAATAATCTAAGTGGTTGTAAAAAAAATTGTCACACTCAGGACCTTCGGCCCAAATGGACCCGGCATAGGAAATGAATGGGAAATTGGCAAAAATGTGAAAATACCGAGTTTTTTTGTGCTTACAATCTACAAATCAGCCACGATCCAGAAAAAAAGCACACAATAGTGAAGGGGTGAATCTATAAAACATCAAGAGTGCAAAACAGACACATCCACACACACACACACACACACACACACACACACACACACACACACACACACACACACACACACACACACACACACACACACACTTTTATACATAAACAAACTAAAAAATTCAGATTTCATATGTGTTTTGCATTTTTAAAATGCTCAGTTTGTCCACCAGATGGCATCCATCTCATTTCAAAAATTGCTTTCATGAGGTCTAGGCTTGACACTAAAATGAAATACAGCTTTAAAAAAAATTAAAAAAAATATATATATTTTTAATAATTTTCTATTATATTCAATGGGGGGGAAATTGGGGGAAAAAGTAAAAAAAAAAATGATGATTTTCTTTTAATAAATATTAATCCCACCCCTCCGGCCCATTTGGACCCGAAGGTCCTGAGTGTGACCCTGAAACGAAGGACCCCAGAGGGTTAAAAAACCAAAGCACGACCAGCTGAATAGTTGGATATGCATCACCCTCCATCTCTTAACTGGCAGTTTTAAAAGGCAACAAAAACTCAGTAACTGTGTTTAACACATCCAGCTGAATGCCAACCATTCTGTGGAGCTGATCTTTCTCCTGCAAGGCCTGTTGGATTTCAGGGTACTGTTTACTGACTGCATCATCACAACTTTACTATTCCACCGGGTTTCGCATTCTTGTGTCACGGTGTGTGGGAGCTGTACTACAGTGCCGAATTTTTTCAGGTATGTCACAAGGCTTTTGCACTTTGTAATGACATCACTCACGTCCCGCATGTATGTTGGCGTGTTCTCTTACATCAAATGTGTGTTTAAGAACGATGTTAATGACATGGGCTGTGCACGGAATCCACTTGTAGCTGCGAAGGGCAGCTTTTATGTTTGCGCCCTGGTCACTTACAAACATTACTTTCGATATGTGAGCAGGTTCAATGCCAAAGTCATGCAGCTCCTTAATAATTTGCTCGTGGATGTTGTGCGCTGTCTTTTTGAGAGTAGAGTCAAATTCAGCTGTGCTTATGACACGGCTCTCCAAATTCCAGTCGTCATTAATGAAGTGACCAGTAAACGCCGTGTATGCTCGTTTGTTGAACTCATCGGTCCACATATCAGTGGTAATAGCTATGCCATAATCCAGAGATTTATTTATCCTCTTTGAGAGGATTTCTTTTTTTTCTTGCGCGGTCGTTTTGGCTCTGTTGCAAACAGTTTGCCTGTGAGGGAGTACAGTGCTTGCATCCACACGTCCGTAACGTGAACCAATGTTAATTAGACACTGGGCTACGGAATGAAATCCATCTCCAGATACTATGTCGAAGGGCCGCAGATCTCGACAGCACAATTCCACACAAGCGTCTGTGACCTCGGACTTGACATGTGCTGGTACTCTACTTTTAAGGAAAGTAGTAATATTTTGAGATGTTCCACTGTCCTCCTTTTTCTTAGACCCCCCACAAATATGTCTGGACAAGCTGGAAGTGCCCGTTTTGTGGCTCTCGTGTTTATATATTTTTTCACAGGAGTTGCACTTAACGTAGCCGATACTGCTGTTGTCTTCTGCTGCAACTATTTGTGAGAACCGGTCCCAAACATTTGATTTAGCAGCCTGAGCCTGACCTTTTTTTATTTTAGTTACTTAAACTCCTGAACGAAATCGAAATCGAAAACGAAATCTCCTGCACCTCGTCTTCTATCTTCTCTTGTTTTCTCCATTTTTGTTGTCTGGCTGTCGGCGGGAGCTGCTTGGCGCGTCGCTTTCGTGACGTGTCACGTGACACCAAAGCATGGGAACATCACGCAAGTTACAGTGCTACAGCCTTCGTATTGTAACCTTATCAAAGAACCTAATTTCTGGCTGGAAATTGCACGCAACATACATGGATTAAAAAAAAAATGTTAATGACCCGCACCAACCCGCCCCGCAAATAAAGAGACAATTTCTTTCCCCACCCCAACCCGACCCATGGGTTACCCGCGCATAACTAGCATGCGCATAAATGCATTATTTTACTACAGCGCACTTGAACAGAACGTACATGTCTATAGGCACAAATTAGATAATCTATAATTTTTGGGTCCGATTTTCATTCTAAGGATGTTGATCTTGATAATACTGTATTGTTACTTTGTCTGCTGAGTAAATTTTATCTTCACAAAGCCAGAATCATTCACTGTTATCCCAATTTTAGAATGTTCTCCTCCTCTGATATAAAGTCCCTTTATACGTCCTTTAAAAAAATTCCAAAACCTTTGAACACAAAGGCTTTGAAAACATATCATCTTTGAGTCTGTTGTAAAACCCTTTAATTTTTTGGTTTCACTTTATTTTGATGGTCCCTTTAACACATTCTGTTGTCTATAAGTAACATTGCACCTTCATGTCTACTAACTCTCATTAGAGTATTAGTTGACTGGTAGGGTTAGGGTTAGAATAAGTTGATATGTAGTTGCAAAGTTACTTATAGTCAGTAGAGTGTCTGTTGAAGGACCATCACAATAAAGAGTTTGCAGATATGAAGCAGATAGTCCACTAATACTCTAATGAGAGTTAGTTGACATGTAGTTGCAAAGTTACTTATAGTTAAAAGAATATTCAAAAGGGACCATCAAAATAAAGTGTTACCAATTTTTCATGATGACAGATCATTGTGTTGATTTGTGAAATTCTTATAACCCCTTGTGATGAATTCCATATACCCCCCCCCCTCCTTATTTCTTATATCTGTATCCTTTCATTTGCAAAAAAAGCCTATAGACTAAACACTATACAATAATACGCATGTGCATGATGTCACATTTTCACAATTCACGTTTTTGTAGTTTACATGGAAATGATAAGTGTCTCATTTTCAAAAAGTTGCACTTTGACACCCGTTTTCAAAAGTTTGAATTTTCAGGCCACCAAAGCGCTGTTGTAGTGTAAATTAACGGCCAAAATTTTAAAAAAGTCTTTCCGTTTTTATGTGAAAATGGTGTCTAGTAAATGGCCCCTAAGGCATGACAAGTACCTCAAAAAGACATGACTAAACATAATGATTTCCATTACACGAGAGTAGATGTTAAAACTTCATGCTGATTTGTACTCGGCTTTCGCCAAGATAAGCACCAACTAAGACGTAGCTTTACAGTAACCTATGCTTCTCCATCCATTTACGCTTCTTTCCATCTGGTGACGTGAATCTCCTTCTGTCTGGTGTTAATAGTGTATTTGCGCGTCAGCACACACAACGGCTGCAACCACAGTGCGGTCCCCCCATAACATCCCTCTGGATTGAGCGGAGTAGGGAACATCTCCAGGGTCTTCAAGTGGGCACCTTCCGTCCTCAGTGTTTCGTCGACTAGCCCACGACACCTCAAGAGGGCTCGACAGTGACTCTGGCGTCCCAGAGTCACCCCCCTCCGTCCCCCACTCAACTCAGCCCAGCTTGCTGACCTCTACTTCCCTCTTGCTGCTGAGACCTAACCACAATCTCACAATCTCTCCGCAACCCAACCATACGCGCCAACCCGTTTGACTAAGGCTGTCGAGCCCCACTGGTGCGTTAATATGCAGTTTCAGTGGCAACGGTTCCGTATGGCATACCACCTACCGCAAAACACAATATCTGCCCAACATCCCGTCATTCACGCAATATACACAGGAACGTAATGACTGTAAATACTATACAACCTATACAAATAAACCAACAGTGCTGCTGAGACCTAACCACAATCTCACAATCTCTCCGCAACCCAACCATACGCGCCAACCCGTTTGACTAAGGCTGTCGAGCCCCACTGGTGCGTTAATATGCAGTTTCAGTGGCAACGGTTCCATATGGCATACCACCTACCGCAAAACACAATATCTGCCCAACATCCCGTCATTCACGCAATATACACAGGAACGTAATGACTGTAAATACTATACAACCTATACAAATAAACCAACACCCTTCAAGTTTTCAAGAATTCTACGAAACCGTAGCATGGCGGCCTGTCCTCAGCCAGCTAGAATCTTTCCGTCTCAACCACAGCCAGTTGCTGCTCCTTTCTGCTGCTTCAGATAAGTTCTTTACTGTGCGACGCAACTCTTGACCACTGAATCCGACGTCTCTGAGGAACCGGGTTGTAGAGTGTGCCACAAAACCTAGACAACCCACTTTCACTGGATAAACCTGGACTCTCCATCCTCGCTGTTCTGCATCAGTGGCCAGATGAGCATACCGCAATTTCTTCCTCTCATATGCCTCATCTACCGCATCCTCCCATGGCACTGTTAACTCTATCAGTTGAACAATGCGTGCTGATCCAGACCACAAAACAATATCTAGTCGTAGGTTAGTGGTGACAATCTCAGGTGGAAAAATAAGCCGTTGATCAAGATCAGCCAGCATCTTCCAGTCCCTAGCAGCTTCCAGTTGTCCTGGGCGAGAATTGGTGTTAGCACCTTTTCTTGGTGGTTGCTCGCCTGGGCGGAGGATTATTGTCTTCTGCGTGTAATGTTTTGCTAGAACAGGCGGCAACTTATTGGTCATACTTCGCTTGCCTTCCAATGCTAAAGCCAAACATCGCAATACTTGGTCATTACATCCTGTCAAAATGTGCCTTAATGTGGCAGGTGATGAACACAAAGGACAAGAGGGATCCTCTCCTACCCAGAGGTTTAGGTTCTGCGGTGATGGGAGAACATCATATGTTGACCTAATAAGGAAACTGATCCTACTCTCTTCCATTGACCAAAGGTCCTGCCAGCCCATTTTTCGTTGGTCCACACTCTCCCATCTCATCCACTCTCCCTGCTTGGCCTGGGAAATGGCCTTTATACATCTCATCCTCTCCTCCTGCTTTCGCACCTCGTTGACTACCAGCTTCCTCCTTTGAGCTGGGCCTGCCTTGTGCCATTTAGGAGGAGCTAAACTGAGCCCAAAACCCCCTCTTCCATGCTGTACCTGTCCCACGATATCCCCAATTTGAAGGTCAGCCTTTGCCTCTACTACAGATTTCTTTGCTGACCACTTTCTACCAGTTTTTACCACAGGGGCTGCCTCCCTTACACATTTGTCGCGTGACTCTGCTAAAGTCATTTCCAGTCTGACCTTGGCACACTTAAACTCCTCGGTTAAAGCAGAGACTGGCAGCTGCAATACTCCTTTACTATAAAGTCCCACTCTGCTGAGGCAGCATGGAACTCCCAACCATTTCCTGATGTATGAACTTATTAACGCTTCCAGCTTATCCACTGTTGTCAAAGAAACCTCGTACACAGTCAGTGGCCACAGCAACCTTGGCAGTAGACCAAACTGAAAGCACCAGAGTTTCAGTTTGCCTGGTAGAGCACAGCTGTTTATGCTCTTCAACCCTTCCACTGCTTGTCGTCTAACTTCTCCCACTCGAACTGTGTCCTTTAGATCCCCATCGTACCATCTCCCTAGACTCTTCACTGGCTTCTGAGAAACTGTTAGTATTGCCTCACCATTAATGAAGAATATTTTATCTACTACCTTGCCTTTAACTATTGAGATGCTCCTTGATTTAGAGTAGCGTTTCTCAACGGGGGCGGTACCGCCCCCTTGGGGGCGTTTGGACAGTGTCGGGGGGCGTTGGGAACGAGGCAGCTGAGAGGGGGGCGCTCAGGCACAAATGGGGGGCGTTATGTCTGACTGTGGCACTATATACTCACTGTTATTATCACAACTTTTTTAAGCCTCTGACAACACATACAATGTTAATTTGAATGCATGGGCGTTTTAGGTACAGCATTGATTTCCACGCTGCTGCTCAAATCCATTCCACCTTCATTCGGAGTCCCACCAGGCCAGACGATCCAATACGCACGTGCAGTCCCAAGCGCGAGTCTCAGGTTCCTATGAGAATATTAATATAAAATATCATATCGTAGAACATGTATATAGCCTACCGGTATATGAAATAGTAGCCTAGGCGTCATTTAGCCTACAGGGCGGTTTTGAAACACTTTTAAAACATCTCGCGGCACGGATGTACCAATACAAATAAAACATATCCAGTTAACTAGCAGCATTCGTTTCATTCGTTTGTTAAATAAGAGACGATCTAGCGCTGAAATGTGTTGTCTTCACTCGGACGCGCACTTCAGTCCGTTACGGAAAGTGAAAGTCTCCCTAAAAGATGTAAGAAATAAAAAAGCGAAACGGATGTATACTATTTTTGAATCCCTTTCTTTTTGGAATTTTTTGTAATGTTTCCCCTTATAGTTTTTTTTTTCTTTCTGTCTATTGTTTCTTTGATGCTATTATGAATGTAATAGATATAATACTATGTGATCCTCCGTATGTGTATGTTATATATTGTTCTTGTTATGCAATAAAAAAAAAAGAGAATCAGGACATCATCACATCTTTGTATACATTTTTATTTATTTACATCAGTAAGCTAACGTTACAAGACATCGTCTTTCAAAACATTACCTGCGCAAAAGAAAAAAAAAAGAATGAATGAGTCATTCGCACTTTTGAAAATGCCCTTCCGAATGCGTCTCTGTCCGACATAATTCCATAGCGTCCATGTTTTAATGTAAAATAAAATTATGTCTGTGTTAATTAATTAATATTTAAATGTTGCTAGTTGCCCACTCAGACTTGTCCCGGCTAGTTACCGGCAAATTATCTCCATGGCAACGCTTAAAAACAAATGCCGCAGCCGGCAGAGTGGTAGAAAGAATGTGTCCAATCAAAATGTACACAAGCTTCGCGGTTTAAGATTAATGTGTCCAATCAAAATGTACACAAGCAGGCTGAAAACCTCTCCATCTCCGCTGTAAAGCGGATGCGCCTTTAGAGAGAAATGCACCTTTCATACGGGTATTTGCTTTCGATCAGATTTTTTTAGTTTAAAAGTGGACATTTCAATATAGGTAGGCTATATTTTGTTTGTTCATATTTGAAACGCGCTCCAGTTCATCAAAGTGCGCCTGATAGTTTGATTTTATTTACAAAAGCACATTTTCTTGTTATTGTGAGTTTAAATAAAAGTTGCAAATTATGTTTTTTTTTTTTTTTTGTATGACCAGAAATTATATAGCTAGTATTTTCAGTTGTTTCCACTGTTGATAGGAAAATGCACGTGATCGTGCCTGCATGCAGCAAGCGCCACACTCCGCACACACACTTGGATATGCGTAAACATCTTGTGTTTATTTGTGATAATCTTACTACTAACTACTAACTTGTATTGTGAGAGACATTTGAAGAATTGCTTTGTTGTTCTTCTTTTTTTTTTGGATAAAAGCGTCTTCTACATAGCCCAAATGTAATAATAATAATGGTAATAATGGTAATTATTATTATTTGCGTTTATAACTATAAATTAGTTAACTGAAGACATAATATGTTAACCGACGCCTCGGTTGAAAACATCTCAACTTTTCAGAATGCCGCAAGTGCACAGCAAGTCATAATGACAAAACCCATCTGATCAGCTTCGGCCTTTCCGTAACAACATCGAACGCTCGGCCGGACAGCTGATCATAGCTGTACAGGGCAGGTTTTTTTTTCTCATCTCCATAAATATATCTACTAGTAAAGCTAATGCAAGGGCTAGAAATCAATCAATCCTTTGTATCAAATGCAATGAATCCTCGTCATCATGTCATGGAGAGCGCAGTTCATGCTTTCTTAGCAACAACAGACGGGAGCGCAAGCGCTTGTGGAAAGGAGAAAACGATGCGGCCCTTATGTACACTTATTAGGTGTACTTTAGTAATTCAGAATAAGACAAAAGCACGGTTTTGAAAATGGATATACTGACTCAATACATAAATGTTTCACAATTTAAATACTTAAAGTTACGGATTTCATAATAATAATAATGATAATTATAATTTTAAGAAGAAAATAAGGACGTCAATCATACACATTATTATTGTTTTTATTATTATTATTATAACAGAATGATAATCAGCATACATTCAATAAAGACATTTAGCCCTTTTTTGGTGGTGGTGGGGGGCGGTCAGGGTTCTGGATCTTGGAAAGGGGGCGCTGGGCCAAAAAAGGTTGAGAACCACTGATTTAGAGGGCTTAAATTGCATTCATGCCCATTCAATATTATCTGTTAACTTCCCCAATAAGCGATTAGTGCAGGCTAACGTTGTAGTCATGGTTGTCATGTCATCCATGTATGCTCTGATTGGTGGTAGTCGCATCCCAGAAGCCAAGCGCTCTCCTCCTACTACCTATTTTGATGCCCTAATGATTTCTTCCAATGCCATGGTAAAAGCCAGTGGAGAAATGGTGCATCCTGCCATTATTCAAACCTCTAAGCATTGCCATGTAGTGCTGAATTCTGGAGTTGAGAAACTAAATTGCAAATCTCCAAAATAGGCTTTCACTAAATTTGTTATCGACATCGGTACCCTGAAAAAATCAAATGATGCCTAAAGAAGCTCATGTGGCACTGAACCATATGCATTAGCCAAATCCAGGAATGTCACGTGGAGCTCCTTCCTCTCCTTTTTAGCTGATTGTATTCGTTGCCAGATAACACTGATATGTTCTAAGCATCCTGAGAATCCTGGAATGCCCGCTTTTTGAACTGAAGTGTCAATGAAGCCATTCTTTAATAGGTAGGTTGACAATCTCTGAGCAATAATGCTGAAGAAAATTTTGCCTTCGACGTTTAATAGTGAAATAGGGCGAAACTGACTGATGCTTGTAGCACCTTTTTCTTTGGGTATAAAGACTCCCCCTACTCGGCGCCATGATCTAGGTACAACCTGCTTTTCCCAAGCCACTTTTATCAATTTCCACAGAATCCTTAGAACTCCTGAAGCACTCTTTTACACTCTGTACGGAACTCCATTAGGCCCTGGAGATGATGAAGCCCTTGCCTTTCTCACAACCTGCTCTATCTCTTTCCACTTAGGTGCACAGACCTCCATTTGGTATTCTGGTGGATTGACAGGTGGGATGTCTGACGGAATTGACATAGGCTCATGCCTTTTTTCATCTGTATGCGTTTCCTCCAAATATCTCTCTAGCTCAACCCTAGATGCTTTTAAAGTGCCATTCTTCTCACTGGTGAATAACTTCTTTATGAATTTGAATGGATCTTTATAGAAATTAGCCCTCGCACGTTCCTTCTTTTTGTAGCGTTTCCGTAGGCGCTCAGCTCTGCGTAATGTTGCAAGCTTATCTTTTATGGCCCTTTGTAAGAGATTGAGTCCCTCCTTCTGACTTTGTTCCGCTCTTTTCCATTGCTTCCTCAGCTGTCTCCTTTCTCTAACTAACCCTTCAATTTTCTGCTGCCGTCTAGACAATCCAGGAGTAGTTTGTACTTTTTCCCTCCTTTTTTCCACACCAAACCTCTCACTTCCATATGCGTAAATGATGTCCCCAAATTTATCCAGCTTCTTTTCAACTGTACCAGTTAATCTTTCCAATGCAAAGCATAGATCTGTGTTTACCGTGTCCCATGCACTTTTCTCACTAGCTCTTGGCCATCTAACTCCAGGCCTATGCCCGTTGAGGTTCTTTTCTCTCTTATGCTGGTTAGTCTGACCGGGTTCACAAGGATCAATGTGTTCATCACTAACTGTGCAAACCCTAATCTCCTCTATGACAGGGGTGCTGATATCCTGCGAACTGTGGTTTGCTTCCTGTCGCTGGATTTCATTCGACTGACTTGACTGACTCCGTAAGAAGTACTGATCAATCCGAGGCCCTTGTCCCTTCTCCCTCAAGCATTTCATTTTCCCTTGATGAATCTTTAAACCCCTGACCGTTGTCGCCTTGCTCCAGCCACAGACACAAGCTTGGAGTTCAATGGCTTTGCTAACTGCTGAACCTGAACTAGTCTTTTGTGAAGTACTCTCCATACTCATATCCGTTTCCATTCCAAAGTCGTTAACCATGTTGTCCACCATTGAGTCATCTTCCGCCCCTGCTCTCACAGACTCTAGGGGTATTTTCCTCTTTAATTTTTCAGAAGCCTTGGGCGGGTGTCTCCAGCATCCTGTAAACACAGAGCTGGATACTGCCGACAAGGGTAGCTAACCCTTACCAGCCCCATTGGGGTCTCTTTCCTCCTGTCAGCTGTCTCTCCAGGCTGTCACAAGGTCTTTCCCTTGTTGCCAGCAGCACTATTCACTGCAGTCACTGGACATATCCAGATCTTCATGATTTCCATTACACGAGAGTAGATGTTAAAACTTCATGCTGATTTGTACTCGGCTTTCGCCAAGATAAGCACCAACTAAGACGTAGCTTTACAGTAACCTATGCTTCTCCATCCATTTACGCTTCTTTCCATCTGGTGACGTGAATCTCCTTCTGTCTGGTGTTAATAGTGTATTTGCGCGTCAGCACACACAACGGCTGCAACCACAGTTGGGATAATAATGTTTAATGTGTTGCCATGGCAACAGTATTTAAGAGATAGAAAATCCCTTAATAATTATAAATTTGAAAAACTTTATTGCCATTTTTATAAAAAAAACTAAGCAAGTTAGTGAAAGAGGAAAAAGGGATATTTCAAAAATGCGCTACTTCCTTCTAGTAGTTGGTAGACTTGTTGGTGTCGCTACAACCGTGACCCACACTAACCACATCAATGTGATCAGCCCACAAAGCTAAACATTTGTGTCCAATCTGAAGTAAATCACATGATGCACACTGATGGTATAGGCCACTTCTTGTTTCATTTGTTTTTCTTTGTTTATCACGCGATAAACAAAGAAAAAAAAAATGAAACAAGAAGTGGCCTATACCATCAGTGTGCATCATGTGATTTACTTCAGATAGTAACACCATTTGAGATAGCCTATCAAAAAATATCTTCTCAATTTAGCATCTTCAATGTCTTGCCATTATTTTACCTTTTGGTGCCATTTTAAGTTTGGTGCCACATAAATCGCCTAGGAGGAGTCTTTCAAAATCAACAGCATGCCATGTTCAAACAATCCAAAATGGCTGACTTCCTTGAATACGCCCACATTTACTGCAGCAGCGGGTGCCGCTATGAATGTAAACAACAGCAGTCACACCCATGAGATCATTTAGATTTATGATGTCACAGGATGTAATAGGTAACTTTAAAATGAGTGAGAAATTATCATTTGTAATTAGATAATTATTTATGCTAAGTTTTTTTTTAAATATATTTTTATTAACATTATTAAGCTAATTATATAAAACTTCTGTTAGTGCAATGTCAGAACAAATAAACTGGGTCTTGCCTGTATTTTGTCATTCAAACTCAGAAAAAGAAAAGGCCTAAGGCTGCGTTTTGTTGCACACTTGTAAACACAAACATCCGCACGAGATTGATTTTTTTGCATCCAATCTGAGCAACTTCCAAATGTAGTTTTTATCAAATACATATCCGATATCTAGACATCCGGTACGTCTAAACACGCATATCTGATTCCCGTTTGAATTCCTAGCCACCACAAGGCGAGGACGACACGTATATTCACAAAGATAGCTTTTTGATGTTGTATTATGAGGCAGATGTGCCTGTATGCGCTCGCTCACTCACAGCTTTTTTTTATTGAAGTGGGAACTTTATATTTATCTTTGTAAAGAAAATAAATTGCACGAACACAGAAACATTCAAGAGCTGGTTTTCAACCTTTGCCCGTGACTTTTATAAATAAAACAGCTTCAAAACTGAAAGCTACATTATATTTCTCAGCAATGAGGTGATAACGTCCCGGGTTACGTATGTAACCCTAGTTCCCCGAAGGGACGGACGCTGCGTGTAATCGCAGTGGGAACGCCCTCCAGCGTAACGTGTCTGAAGCATGAATGAAATCAGTCAATGGAGAGATGGAGCGTTATGGCGAGTGACGTCATCAACCAGGAAGCTATAAATATCCCCTGAGCACACAATACGCCAGCTTAAAGTTACTGAAGCAAGCGACCCAAGGGGATGCCGGGAGTATGGCAGGACACGCAGCTTCCGTCCCTTCGGGGAACTAGGGTTACATACGTAACCCGGGACGTTCCCCTTCAGGGACTACCTCTGCGTGTAATCGCAGTGGGAACGCAATACCCACATCCCCATACGAAAAAATCCCTGTTGTGTGTCATTAGAAGACACAAACCGACGAGAGAACCTGAGCCCCGGGAGTGGAGCTAAGATCAAGGGAATAAAATCTAACGAAAGTGTGCGGTGAGGACCAGCCTGCCACATCACAAACATCCTGAAGAGAAGCTCCTGAACGAAGAGCTGTAGAGGCAGCCATACTCCTGGTGGAATGAGCCCTTACAGCCAAAGGTGAAGGCTGATGGGCCGAACCGTAAGCAAGCGAGATGGCCTTGACCACCCACTTGCTCATCCTTTGCTTAGATGCCGGACACCCTTTCTTAGGTGACCCAAAACAGACAAACAGTTGTTCCGATCTCCTCCACAGGGCAGCTCTGTGGACATAAGCATCTAAAGCCCTAACGGGGCACAGCAAATTAAGTCACTTCTGGTCTGACGTCAGAAAAGGCGGAGGACAGAAAAGCTTGCAGAACTATAGGTCTAACAAAAGTAGTTGGCACCTTAGGAACATAACCTGGTCTCGGACAGAGAAAGGCCTGAACCATACCAGGAGCAAATTCCAGGCACGAGGGAGCCACCGAAAGTGCTTGAATATCTCCAATTCTTTTTAGAGATGAGATAGCGAGAAGAAGGATAGTCTTTAGCTTAAGAAACTTCCTCGATGGGCTCGAAAGGAGCTAGGGAGAGACCTTCTAAGACGATGGCCAGATCCCAAGCTGGAACCCTCGTGCGAACTGCAGGGCTAAGCCTCAAGGCGCCACGAAGGAAGCGAGATATAAGTGGGTGTCTCCCGAGAGAACCTCCGCTCGAAGGGGCGTGGTAAGCAGCTAAGGCCGCCACGTACACCTTCAGTGTGGAGTGGGATAACCCTGTGGAGAGACGGTCCTGCAGGAAATCCAGCACTGTACCAACCGGGCAGTTAACTGGGTCCTGCTGGCGCTCTCCACGCCAAGAGGTGAAAAGTTTCCACCTCGCGGCATATAACTTCCTCGTGGCGGGAGCTCTGGATTGGAGGATGGTCTCAACGACCTCAGTCGCGAGACCAGAATCTATGAGCTGGGCCCCCTCAGAGGCCAAGCCCAAAGCCTCCATAGTTCTGGGTGGGGGTGAAGGATCGACCCACTCGCCTGAGAGAGTAGATCTCTCCTGATCGGTATCTTCAGGGGAGAGCCGTCGCGGAGAGACACTAGGTCCGCAAACCATACTTGGGCCGGCCAGAACGGGGCTATTTGCAGAACACTGAGCCCGTTCCGGCGAACCCTCTCCAAAACTCCCGGGAGCAGAGCGATCAGGGGAAAAGCGTACAAACGTGACCTCGGCCAGAGATGTACCATCGCGTCCAACCCCAGTGGGGCTGGCAGGCTGAGAGAGAACCACAGTGGACAGTGTGATGTCTCTCGGGAAGCAATTAGGTCTACCTCGGCACGACCAAAATGTTCCCATAGGAGCTCCACCACCTCGGGGTGAAGACTCCAATCCCCAGGGCCTCGGCCCCTGCCTCGACAGGATGTCTGCCCCCTGATTTAAATACCCCGGGAGATAAATAGCTCTAAGAGAAAGAATTTTCCCCTGGGACCATAGAAGGATCTGACGTGCCAGTTTGTAAAGTGGGCGAGAACGCAGACCCCCCTGATGGTTGATATAAGAGACCACCGATGTGTTGTCTGACCGGACAAGAACATGGTGGCCCCTTAGGTCTGGGAGGAAATGTTTCAGAGCCTGAAACACTGCCAACATCTCTAGACAATTTATGTGCCATAGATGGTGACGGTCCTCCCACAGACCCTGAGCTGGGCGACCAATCATGATCGCCCCCCACCCCGTGAGAGAGGCATCTGTCGTTAGCATAACGCGACGACAAGGAGCTCCCAACACAGGGCCTTGGGACAGAAACCGAGGATCTTTCCTCATAACCAGGGCGCGATGACACCGTCGCGAACTCATGATCATGCGAAGCGGATTTCCCCTCGGGGAGAATCCCCTGGTTCTGAGCCACCACTGTAACGGTCTCATGTGCAGTGGGCCAAAAGGTATCACGTTGGACGCAGCTGCCATGAGACCTAACAGTCTCTGGAACTGTTTTACAGTGGATGACTGGCCTAACTTGACCTGATCTACTGCGGCGAGAATCGAAGCAACACGAGCAGGTGACAACTGTGCCTGCATCGTCGTCGAATCCCACACTACACCGAGAAAGGTGTAGACACACACAGAGCTTGCTGAAGTAACAAAAAGCTGGCGTATTGTGTGCTCAGGGGATATTTATAGCTTCCTGGTCGATGACGTCACTCGCCATGACGCTCCATCTCTCCATGGACTGATTTCATTCATGCTTCAGACGCGTTACGCTGGAGGGCGTTCCCACTGCGATTACACGCAGCGGTAGTCCCTGAAGGGGAACTTCTGTTAACTATTAGGTTACTCGCACACACGCTCTCTCTCTCTCTCTCTCTCTCTCTCTCTCTCTCTCTCTCTCTCTGGTTAATTCATTCGAATTCATAAAAAAAAAATACATGGCTACTTTATTTCATGGCTATTTCACTTCAGAATTCTAGATCGGATCTGTAGATAAACAAAAATTATTTCCGGACTATATATCTGTTACATCAGATTCAGATTGAGTCACGCCAGCTGTTATCTTGTCCATGCTGGCAAATAATCATGACTACCCGACATTAATTTGATAAATAATTTTAATAGCACTGTCATTCAAAACCAGGGTCTACCATGTGCATAGTAAAACGATCACCGAAAATCATTTTGGGCGGGAATTAATGTAAACACAGATATCGGATACCAGTCCTGTCTAAGGTGAATGCAAACAGGCGGGCCAAATAATCGGATATAAGAGATTTCTAATCCTTTAATGCAAGCAGACAGAGAGAGAAAGATAACTTTTTTACTTTTAAGCTGCTTTTAATTCACAAACACAAAAAAAAACAATGCATATTACATTACACAAGAAACATTTCTTAAAATGTATACCTACATACACATAAATAGGCTATATAAAATAATTCATTTCAATTTATAACAGTATATCATAACCACTCTCTTCATTTGTTTGACAAAATACTTTCAGTATTCAGTTCCACGTCACATTTTAGTATCGGTACGGTACGCTTGGAACCTCAACAGAGGTAGTACCATTTAAAGCGAGCCGAAGCGAGCCGTACCGTACCGTACCATGCAGTGGAAAAGCGCCACAAGTGAGGCATGCCGAGCCGAGCCGTACCGTACCATGCAGTGGAAAAGCGCCAAAGCGTGCTGTACCGAACCGTACCATACCATGCAGTGGAAAAGCGCCATTGGAAATAGTGTTAAAAAGACCAAGCTCAGCCGTTCTAAAAGAGAGCAGACTTCCTTCAACCTCCTGCCAATCTCCTACATCACAGCCTTGGGGAATGTCAGATCTTGGGGAATGCATTCTCAGATATTTCAACATTTAGTGGCAAATCAGGAAAATAAACTTGAATTTCAGCTAACAATTTTTGCACAGTTCAAACAGAACCGATACCAGTCTTTTTATGGACATTTTGTCTGCAGTAATCCCTTGGTCATTTGACCTAAAATGGCAAATCTTATGTATTCCTGCTCTCACCAAGCTTGTGCGCACAGTCTGTGATTCCAATATCACACTGGAGAGGTGAGAATTACAAATGAAGGGTTCTTCAAGATCCCATTGACGAGGTGTCTCAGAATCCTCTCTTTTAACAATAATAATCTGCCAAGCATCGAATATGGAGGCATAAAAGGTAAAGAGTACACTAAGATCCATCCCCTTTAAATTCATTTAAAAGAGACATCTGTCCAAATTCAACCATCTCACTCGATTCAATAAGGCATAAGCTACTCTTATCCAGTTCTGAGACTGATGATAGAGTAATCTTAGAGCAATTTGCAGTCTAAATGCAGTCACTTTAGACCATATATCCATAAGACCTTGACCTCCTTCATGTACCTGCAGATGGCCAATGATGTCCGGACCAGAAAAAATTAACAAACATCTCCTCCAACAAAATCTTTTGGTGGATTCAATACAATTAATTTATGTCATTGGATAGAGGCGGCAAGATTTATTTATAACCAGCACTCTTCCCCTATAGGACTGTTGACAGGAAAAATCCAGTTCTACCAGAAAGACTCGGGAGATATAATGATGTAACAAAGCATTAATTTATTGACAGCCCAGCAAGCAATTATTTATAAAGTTCTTTGGCGTAGGCCCCGTCCATAGTTCATAATCCAAGGGTAGCGGATCAGCATTTCCTGCCTGAAGACGAAGGCAGGGGCGTAGCCGACCCCCCTGGGAGGTATGGACAGGACAATCCTGGTGGTGGTGGGGAGGGTGGAGGTAATTGTCACATCAGCACCTGCAAACTCAAACATGTGTAAGTACCGATCTTTTATACAGCGAGTATAAGGACATGATTGGATAGATGTGAAGGTAATAAGTGACGTAGTAATTAAGTCTCCCTGGCAGAACTAATGCTAAAACTTTAATTTTTACCAGAAAGACTTGGGAGATATAATAATGTAACAAACCATTTATTTATTGACAGCCCAGCCAGCAATTATTTATAAAGTTCTTTGGCATATGCCCCGTTCATAGTTCATAATCCGAGTATAGCGCATCTGCATTTCCTGCCTGAAGACGAAGGCAGGGGCGCAGCCGACCACCAAAAGTAGGTGGATTATGGATCCACCCGGACGGGGCCAGCCCATCCCCAAAAAATGGTACCGGAAAGTATACTCACCGGTCGTGAATCCTGTGGTTCCTGAAAAATAGGAAAGGGAGTTACCATAAAATAGCATAATGAACGTTGGATGTGGATACCTCGTAGGCCTATAGGTTAATTAGACAAGAAAGCCACTTTAGTTTTTGTAAAAACGTTGACCTGTGGTATTATTGTGGTACTACAAGGTATTATTTTTTTATTCATGCATTTAGCAAGGCTTTTATCCAAAACGACTTCCATAGTATTCAATGTACTTACATACATAGACGGCCTCATTGGACCACACAGAGCAGGCCACCTAGGGCCATACATTGACAGGCCTCATTGGACCACACAGAGCAGGCCTCATTGAACTGCAAGAGCTGGCCACATTGTCAAGTCAAGTCAAGTCACCTTCATTTATATAGCGCTTTTAACAATGTGGACTTTTTCAAAGCAGCTTTACAGTGATAATAGGAAATTAAAGTAACAGAGATTGTTTTGGCTTTACAGCAGCTCTAGAATTAAGTTATTGTCCAGCTAAAATTAGTTTTGATTGATTCAATTCCGTCGCAATGATTATTAGTTATTAACTTAGTTAACACGCTAACACGACACCGTTCTAACAGAAAATTCTTTAATGCGATCCGGCTGCTCATTTGCATAAAACAGTGCCTGGTGGCTCCGAGAATTTTTTATCGCTTCCGCGTAGCGACGTGAATCGGAATTATCCCGACAACATTTATCAGTACAGAGGTAAAGGGAAGGAGGCTTTCACAAGCGAGAGACTAGTGACACTTCAGGACTGCGTTGTCATCGTGTCAAGGCGCAGTTCCTTCATCAGATCCGGATACGGCCTGGATCCGGCGGACTGCGGTAAACCTGGGGATAAACAGAGAGACAAATATTAGCGTAGACGTCATCCTTCTTATGATGTACAAAGTACATCAGGATTTATGGGAAGTGTTCCCGTTTCCGGCTGATCTAAACTATGCAGCCTAACATTGAATTATAGAAGTCTATAATGTGTTATGTGTATGCTAAGCCAATGAGATGTGTTTTTAGTCTAGATTTGAACTGACAGACTGTGTCTGCTTCCTGGACAATGTAAGGAAGATTGTTCCAAAGTTTTGGTGCTGAATAGGAAAAGGATCTACCACCAGCAGTCGATTTTGATATTCTGAGATAAACCAACCTTGCAACATGGGGATGTAGCGATTCTTAGCTCAAATAAAGGGAATATCATTTTAATAACTGACCATGGATATGATCAGTGAACGCCTACAAATTATAATTTACCCTTAACGGGAATATTTTGCCAACGTATCTGTATGGACAATTCAATACAACGGATTATAATCAATTATCCATACAGGGAGGCAAAATTAGATAAATGTTTATATCAATACTCAATCACAACGTGTTATAATTAAATATTAATATATCAATTGTCTAGAATAGATCGATTCTCGGGATAACTCTTAATGGAATTAATTTATCGAATAATCTGTTTGTCCAGCAAACTGACCTTACGATCTTTTATCAAATCTCAAGAGGAGTTATCCTATTTATAGACTTTTAAGAAAGACTGTTTCTCTGGCCATGAAAAACAGCTTTCTCGTTCTATAAAAGAAAATACTATTTAAAGTATCAACAATTGTAAATAGTGTAGCTTTGATCGAACATTACTGGGACTTCGTAATATGAGCATGAGAGAGTCAAAAAATGAGTATACATGGATTTAATAAAGGAAACACTACATATATCTGTGACTAAGATTACATGGAATAAAATGTATATACGCAAAATATAACAAACAATGAACGAGCATGAGAATCAGAGAGAGTGATAGGAAGAGGTAGAAAGTGGTCAACAGTATGGCAAAATCACAGACAAAACCTTGAGAGAGAACCAACAAGGAATCACAATCACTCTAAATGGGCAAACAACCATAGCAGCGTTTAGATCTCGATATAAAAATACGATACTTGCATTGTTTCTTTGAGTGGGTGAGGAAATAAAGCGTGGTGTTGTTCCTTCAGAGTTTAGCATTCTCTGTGGTTCTTCCGGGGCGAACGAGTCACGATGAATTTAAAGGTCCCTTGAAAGTGAATTTACTCAAAGAAAATAATTCAGGCTAAGTTCATTTCACTCGTCTGTGGAAATGAACAAAGTAGAATACGAAACGAGAAAAAAAAACTTAACGAAAAACAAACAAAAGAAAACAGAAGACAAAGAGCACAAACTGAGGAGGAAGCTGAAGAGAGTTGAAGAACTTGAAGAGGGTTGAAGAGAGTGAGAAACCACTGGTCAATGACTTTAAAGGGTGTCCAAATTCCTCTATATTTCTTCAAGCCCTGATGAAACTTACAGTAGCAAAGTTCAGGGAAGAAGGAGGCGGGAAGCGGCGAACATTCAAAGACTTTATTTAAGATAAAACAAACAAAACCAAAAAGAACCGCCAGCAGCCCCTCGCGGACAACTGCAGGCTACCAAAATAAACATAAAAGGAACCGCCAGCAGCCCCTCGCGGACGACTGCTGGCTACCCAAAATAAAACAAAACACAATATAAAATCAGGCCTGTTCCTCTCTCGATCATCAACGTCGTCACTCCTCCTTTATGCTTCCGCTCCTCCGTGAGAGATGCGAGACTGGTGCGTCTCACATGTGTCGCTCATTAACACTCACGCCACCGGCCTCGCGCCGTTCTCTCACGTCCCTCGGCCTCGTCCTTTTTGACACACTTACCAATTAACCAAATTAACGGAATGCATAGCTGATATAAAAAAAAATAGATAACTAGTAATTTCCTACTACTTAATTCTGAACAATGACATGCAACACAACTGTGAAACAATACTCCCCACAGAGTGAACCGTGGACATGGTTGATATAGGCTAAAGACAGGTGATCATTAGACACAGGTGGTAGGTAATCATTACCCACAGTTGGAAGGCAATCATTGTGTGAGTGATGCATAATGGGATTTGCAGTTCTGGAGACATTAGTATTCGGGGGAGGGCGTTCGCCGCCGGTTACTGTTAGAGACAGCGGGACTGGAAGCCGTGACAGTGCCCCCTCCCTGCGAGCGACTCCCGGCGTGGATGCTGGCGTCGGCAGGGTCTACCACGTGGTCGGGGGGCAGGCTTGTTTGGGTGGTTAAGTTGGAACTCATGAGGTCATGAGTGTGGGGTCCAGAATATCATTGGCGTTGACCCATGACCGTTCCTCTGGACCGAAGCTTTCCCAGTCGACTAGGTACTTGAGATGACCGCTTCGACGTCTAGAATTTAGCAATTGGTGGACACGGTAGGCTTCTTCACCCTCCACAAGGATGGACGGAGGAGAAAGATCTGCGGGCTCCCTTCCTTCTTCCACGGAGGGGGGCGTGGCCGGTTTGAGCAGCGAGGCATGGAATGTGGGAGAGATGCGAAGATGATTTGGTAGAGCGAGACGATAGGACACCGTGGTGATCTGGCAGATGATTTTAAAAGGACCCACAAACCTCGGACTGAGTTTTTTACATGGGAGTTTGAGACGAAGGTCCCGAGACGAAAGCCATACCCATTGGCCCCGGTTGGTAGTCTGGGTTAGGACGGCGGTGGCGGTCGGCCTGCTTCTTGCTGGGGCTTATGGGTCGTTGTAGGTGATGGTGAGCCAGGTTCCAGGTCTCCTCACTGCGCATCAACAAGTCATCCACAGAAGGAACATTTTTGGGCTCACCGGACCATGGAAAAAGGGGTGGCTGAAAACCAAGAACACACTGGAAGGGAGTCATACCAATAGAGTGCTTTTGGATAGAATTTTGGGCATACTCTGCCCACATTAGATATCGACTCCAATCCTCTTGGTGCAGGTAACAGTAGGACGGAGGAACCGGGTGATCTCATGATTGAGGCGCTCAACTTGGCCATTGGCCTGGGGATGATACCCGGAGGTGAGGCTCACATCGACTTGGAGCATATGAAAGAATGCCGCCCAGACACGAGAGGTGAACTGAGGGCCCCGGTCTGACACGATGTCCTCAGGCAGCGCGTAAAATCTAAAGACCAGATTGCAGAGGTGTTTCACTGTCTGTAACGCAGTGGGTAGTTTGTGGAGTGGAATGAGGCGGCAGGCTTTAGAAAAGCGGTCTATGACTGTGAGAATGGTGGTGTGACCATTAGAGGGGGGTAAATCAGTGATAAAATCAATGGCTATATGTGACCACGGACGTTGCGGGATGGGCAGAGGATGGAGAAGACCGGCAGGCAGTAGTCGAGATGACTTTTGTTTGTTGCAGTTCTGACACTGCTGCACGAACTTGGTGGCATCATGGGCTAACGTAGACCACCAGTAGCGGTTCTGAAGGAGTTGGATGGCAGCTGAGATGCCCGGGTGCCACGTGTTCCAGGACCTTTCCCCGGAGGGCTTCGGGGACATGGACTTTATTGTGTGGACACTCTGGAGGAACTTCCACATTGGCATTGGCCTGGTCAAGCTCTGTTTCAATATCCCACTGGATGGGGCCGAGGACGAGGTCAGGTTTCAGGACTGTTTCCGGAGACTGTGAGGTCACTTCAGAGCCGAACTGTCGGGACAGGAAATCAGCCTTAGTGTTCTTTGAACCGGGATGGTAAGTAACCGTGAACTGAAACCGAGAGAAGAATAGAGACCACCTGGCTTTTCAGGGATTCAATCTCTTTGCCGTACGGAGGTACTCTAAGTTCCTATGGTCCGTGAGCACAGTGAAAGGATGGGAGCCTCCCTCTAGCCAGTGCCGCCACTCTTCAAATGCAGCTTTCATTGCGAGTAATTCTCGATCTCCTACAATGTAATTCCGTTCCGCCGAGTTGAGCTTCTTGGAGTAGTAGGCGCACGGATACAACTTGGGTAGAGAATCCTGTCGTTGTGAGAGGATGGCGCCTAATCCTGTGTTAGAGGCATCCACTTCCACTATGAAAGGCAGATCGGGGTTAGGGTGGTGCAGGATGGGTGCTGTGGCGAACCGTTGTTTTAGGTGATTAAAGGCGAGAATGGCACTCTCATTCCATGGAATCCGTGACACGTTCTTACGTACAAGAGAGGTAACGGGTCCAGCCACTGTGCTGAAGTCCTTAGTGACGCGGCGGTAGAAGTTTGCAAACCCAAGGAAGAGCTGCAGTTCCTTCAAAGAATTGGGTTGAGGCCAGTCCAGCACCGCCTTGACTTTACTCTTGTCCATTGCCACGCCTTCTGGACTGATGACATAACCCAAGAATGTTACGGAGGTCTGGTGGAAATCAAATTTCTCAATTTTTGCGTAGAGCTGGTGTTGAATGAGCCTCTGGAGGACTGCCCGGACGTGTTGGATGTGGTCCTTCAGGGTATCCGAATAAATCAGAATATCGTCAATGTAGACAATGTCCCGAAACACATCATTAATGAAAGACTGGAAGATGGCTGGACTGTTAGAGAGACCGAAGGGCATGACCAGATACTCATAGTGCCCAGTGCCGGTGGAAAAAGCGGTCTTCCACTCATCCCCCTTGCGGATGCGAATCAGGTTGTATGCGCACCGCAAGTCCAGTTTCGTTAAGAGCTTGGCCGTACGAAGGAGTTCCAGAGCTGAGGGTACTAGAGGCAATGGGTAACGAAACTTGACGGTGCAATCGTTGAGGGCTCTATAATCAATACGAGGTCGGAGACCGCCGTCTTTCTTCTGCACAAAGAAAAAATCGGCCGCCAGGGGGGAATAAACCCTCGAATAAACCCTTTGGCGAGTTCTGTTTCGATGTATTTCTGCATGGCCTCGGTCTCGGGTTGAGAGAGCGGGAAAACTCGACCCCTGGAGGGTGTGGAACCTGGCAAGAGGTCGATGGCACAATTGAACGCCCGATGAGGGGGCAACTTGGATGCTTGGGTCTTGCTGAAGGCCTCCGTCAGATCATGATACATGGGGGGCAGACAGCTCAACTCGGTGTTCTCTTGAGGCTCGCTGATGCTCTGTACAGGGGAAGGAGTGACAGAGGTTTCGGTTAATTTATGAGACGCACTCCAGTTCACGCGCAGGCGCCTCCGTGTCTTGATTATCTATTGTCTGCTATATTTAATTCTTATTTATTAAATCCAGGTAATTGGTTGATGAAACATTGATTAAAATTAAGATACAATTAGTACAAATCGAAATTCACTTTAAAGAAATTTGTGTCTTCTGTTTGAGGTCTCTGTGAAAGTTTTAAAACAGTCTTTTAGTGCCGCTTCAGAGCGGTCGCGTCCGTAACGGAGAACTGTCACGTACATTGTTTTTTCCTCATATAAATGCGAACACGAAAAATAAAATGAATATTTTATGTTCTGTGGAGAGCCAACCTTTCTTCATCCGGTGGGTAGTATTACTTTTGATTTGCGCAGTGTAATTCACAGAATTACAAAAAAATATGTTGCCTCCTAAAAGTTAAATATTTTTTTTGACACGCATGAATGAATGCGTGCGTATTTCCCTCATATTAAATATAAAACGCATGTGTAGACTGATATTTTTCTAATGTCAGGACTCTTTTAAGGGGGTATCCTATGGATAAACAGACGTTTCAATATATTGGTATTAAATGCATTTTCTGAGAATTTATATTTCAAGTTTTGACTGCAAATGTCAGGTCCATAACGCTGAAATTCCCCAATTTTAAATAATTTATCCTCAATAAGTTTTGTGGTGTAGGTCTACGTATTTTATAATGTTAAAGGGTAACTAAACACTGAAACAACTTTTTTTAGTTAATGATCTGTAAGAATGGAGCTTCATAATTTTTTTGACATTTGGGTTTAAAGTGTTTTAATTCTACAATATATGGTTTAAAAACGTCTGAGTGCTGCCCTCTTCAGGTTGAACGGTGGCTACTGCAGTTGAATTTTCCTATTGGTGGTTGCGGTGGTTCGTGACGTAGCGGTTGCAGGTGACGTAAACAGGTTCCATACAAAGAGATGCATCTCAGGTGCATGTCCCCCTCCGCTGGGCTCTGCCCACTTTTCCAGCATTTTTCAGATATTGCCAGTGGGTGGAGTCTGGCTCTGACCAGGGGTTTAGTTACCCTTTAACTTCAAAATTCAAATAATACTAATAGTAATTTAGGGGTGTGGTCCTGGTCAAGACAATCTCCTGAACTCCAAACTGAATGTCAGAATGGGAAAGAAAGGTGATTTAAGCAATTTTGAGCGTGGCATGGTTGTTGGTGCCAGATGGGCCGGTCTGAGTATTTCACAATCTGCTCAGTTACTGGAATTTTCACGCACAACCATTTCTAGGGTTTACAAAGAATGGTGTGAAAAGGGAAACACATCCATTAAGCGACATTCCTGTGGGCGAAAAAGCCTTGTTGATGCTAGAGGTCAGAGGAGAATGGGCCGACTGATTCAAGCTGAAAGAAGAGCAACTTTGACTGAAATAACCACTCGTTACAAACGAGGTATGCAGCAAAGCATTTGTGAAGCCACAACACGCACAACCTTGAGGCGGATGGGCTACAACAGCAAAAGACCCCACCGGGTACCACTCATCTCCACTATAAATAGGAAAAAGAGGCTACAATTTGCAAGAGCTCACCAAAATTGGACAGTTGAAGACTCGATAAATGTTGCCTGGTCTGATGAGTCTCGATTTCTGTTGAGACATTCAGATGGTAGAGTCAGAATTTGGCGTAAACAGAATGAGAACATGGATCCATCATGCCTTGTTACCACTGTGCAGGCTGGTGGTGGTGTAATGGTGTGGGGGATGTTTTCTTGGCACACTTTAGGCCCCTTAGTGCCAATTGGGCATTGTTTAAATGCCACGGCATACCTGAGCATTGTTTCTGACCATGTCCATCCCTTTATGGCCACCATGTACCCATCCTCTGATGGCTACTTCCAGCAGGATAATGCACCATGTCACAAAGCTCGAATCAATTCAAATTGGTTTCTTGAACATGACAATGAGTTCACTGTACTAAAATGGCCCCCACAGTCACCAGATCTCAAACCAATAGAGCATTCTTTGGGATGTGGTGGAACGGGACGTTCGTGCCCTGGATGTGCATCCAACAAATCTCCATCAACTGCAAGATGCTATCCTATCAAGTCAAGTCAAGTCATCCTCATTTATATAGCGTTTTTAACAATGTAGACTGTTTCAAAGCAACATGTATCAAACATGTAATTTAAGGTAACAGAGATTGGTTTGGTTTTATAGTGGCTCTTGAAAAATGTTTTTTCCAGCTAAAGTTAGTTTTGATTGATTCACTTCCGTCTAAATGATCATTTGTTATTAAATTAGGGGCCGCTAAGACGACACCGTTCTCTCTAAACAGACTTTAAACGTGAACCTGTGATAGACGCTGATGGCGTTCACATGCGCATTAAGAATTGATTCTATAGTTATGTGCGTTTGAATATATGTGTGCAGGTTTGTAATTCCTTACAAACCATGCCTAAACAAACTACTTGTCTATAAATTTTGATGCAGAATTTTTATTTTATCTTATCACTTTGGGTAGGTACGCGAACCGAAAAATTCCAAAACGCTTTATCTGTAGAGTGGTATAGGGATCCTCCATAGGGAGAGGCTAGTTGGCACTTCAGCATTGCATTGTCATCAGGTCCAGGCGAAAGTCCTTCGTCAGATCTGGAAATGGCCTGGATCCGGCAGGCTGCGGGAAAACCTCGGGATAAACAAAGACACTAAAATTAGCGTAGATGCCATTCGTCTTATGATGTAACGAGTCCATCAGGATATGAGGGAAGTGTTCCCAGTTCCGGCTGACCTAAACTAAGCAGCCTAATATTGAATTATAGAAGGCTATAGAGTGTTATGTGAATGCTAGGTCAAAGAGATGTGTTTTTAGTCTAGCTTTGAACTGACAGACTGTGTCTGCTTCCCGGACAATGTTAGGAAGATTGTTCCAAAGTTTTGGTGCTAAATAGGAAAAGGATCTACCGCCAGCAGTCGATTTATATATTCTAGGTATTATCAACTGGCCGGAGTTTTGAGATCGCAATAGACGTGAAGGACTATAATGCGTTAAGAGCCCGCTCAAGTACTGGGGAGCTAAACCATTTAGTGCTTTGTAAGTAATCAGCAATATTTTAAAATTTATACGATGTTTAATAGGGAGCCAATGCAGTGTTGACAGAACCGGGCTAATATGGTCGTACTTCCTGGTTCTGGTAAGAACTCTGACGGCTGCGTTTTGAACTAGCTGTAGTTTGTTTATTAAGCGTGCAGGGCAACCACCCAGTAGAGCATTACAATAATCTAGCCTTGATGTCATGAACGCAGTAACTAGTTGTTCTGCATTTGTCAATGAGAGCATATGACGTAATTTGAATATATTTTTAAGATGGAAAAATGCGGTTTTACAGACACTAGACACGTGACTTTCAAATGAAAGATTGGTATCAAAGAGCACACCCAGGTTCCTAACTGACGACGAAGACTTAACAGAGCAGCCATCAAGTGTTAGACGGTATTCTAGGTTATTACGTATGGAAGTTTTTTGTCCAATAATTAGAATCTCTGTTTTTTCAGAATTTAGTAGTAGGAAATTACTAGTCATCCAATTTTTGATATCAACTATGCATTCCGATAATTTTTGTGAATTGGTGAGTTCCCTTTCAAGGGAACTCGAGCTGCGTTTGAGACGCGGTGGGAACGCTCTGCGTGATTACGTCGTGAAGCACGTGTAAAATCAGTCCAATGGAAGCCCGCTACAACATAGGTGACGTCATAGACCAGGAAACTATAAAGCAACCCTGAAATCAGACCGCGATAGCTTCTGCACCTTCAGCAAGCGCTCTCTGTATATCTGTCCTTGTCTATTTATTGTTGTCTGTCAAGCCCAAAATATCTATCATTATTATGGCGAGCAAGCAAGATTATAGACGGTGTGTTGTTCCCTGCCCTCGTTATATACGGGTGGGGACACACACATCAGCTTTGTGTTGCTTGTTTGGGAGTGGAGCATGCTCAGTCAGTCCTCGAGGGGGCTGATTGTGAGCGTTGTATGAGTCTATCTATGAAGACGCTCCGCTCTCGCCGATCGTTCTTTGAGGAGGACGGTACGGTTTGCGCTCCCCGCGCGGGTCCCGCTGTTGCCTAGACACGGCGGCGACTCGCATTTTGGGGTTCGAAATCGGATCTGACAGCGTGGGTTGGGACGGGCCCCGCCCTATCTCAGCTTTCACCTGCAGATCCAGTGTGCTGCGATTTCCAGTTCTGAGGAATTGGTATCGTTAGTGTTTTGTTAAGAAAAAGTGAACAAAACAAATAAAAATATTAAGAAAAAGGCAGATGTTTGATTTTTCAATAAATAGGCAGCTCATAACTCTGTTGAATAAAGAGGAGCTTTTAAAAGGAGGCTTTTCTAATGCTGTTGCTAGTTAAATATTTACTGGACAGCTGAACATTATGAGAGTGAAAATAAAAAGAGTTTATTAGATGAAATATATAAAAAAAAACAGGAAAACTCTGTATCTCAGCCTCCTCGTCGGGGACTACTGGTTTTTCCTTATCTCCACACTGAGGTGTCGAGATCGTGGAATAAACCGGTTTCTATTTTATGTGTTTAATACCCAAACGTCTAACTAGAGTAATGTTATGGGTATTAAGTATCATGGTATGACAGTGCCTTGGATTATAGAGACGCTTGCGAGACATAGATGAATGTGAGGATGTCAGCATTGACTCTATTCGAGAATATATATATATATATATATATATATATATATATATATATATATGATTTCCATTACACGAGAGTAGATGTTAAAACTTCATGCTGATTTGTACTCGGCTTTCGCCAAGATAATCACCAACTAAGACGTAGCTTTACAGTAACCTATGCTTCTCCATCCATTTACGCCTCTTTCCATCTGGTGACGTGAATCTTCTGTCTGGTGTTAATACAGTGTATTGCGCGTCAGCACACACAACGGCTGCAACCACAGTGCGGTCCCCCATAACAACCCTCTGGATTGAGCGGAGTAGGGAACATCTCTAGGGTCTTCAAGTGGGCAATATATATATATGTTTATATGTATACGTTTTTCTGATATAAAAATAAAGAAAAAGAAAGATAAAAATGTCTGTTCTTCTGGACGCTCCGCTTTCAAGAAAACTAAACCTTTCAGCGGCGTTCCAGAGGTTTCTTCCTCACCAATCTATGTTCCTGAAACTGGCATATAGTACAAAGAAGAAGACCTGATGTCGAGGCTATCAGGCTTCTAAGGGTGGTCCCCTCCGGGGTAGGGACGGTTTTGAGAAATCGTTTCTCCTCGGCGCCCTCTGGGGTGCGACTCTCTGAGGAGGGTCGCAGCGCTGCCAGTTCGGTTGTTCCCTGCCGGTTCGCCGTTCAGGGCACTGAGGTGTCAGCGTCCCCATACGATCCTCCGAGGAGGGTCGTAGAGCAGTCAGTTCGGTCTCCCTGCCGGTTCGCCGTTTCAGGGTGCCGAGGTGCCTGCTTTTTCCTAGGATCCTCCGAGGAGGGTCGTAGGAACTAAGCTAGTTAGAGGTAGGCAAGATATGAGGACTGTCGTAATCTCTAATAAAGCTTAGACAAGAAGTCCTGTCGAATGAAAAAAAAAAAAAAAAGAGGGACGGTTTTGAGAAATCGTTTCTCCTAACGGCGCCCTCTGGGGTGTGACTCTCTGAGGAGGGTCGCAGCGCTGCCAGTTCGGTTGTTCCCTGCCGGTTCGCCGCTTCAGGGCGCCGAGGTGTCAGCGTCCCCGTGCAATCCTCTGAGGAGGGTTGTAGAATGGTCAGTTCGGTTGTTCCCTGCCGGTTCGCCGCTTCAGGGCACCGAAATGGTTGTTCAATCAAATCCAGAGGCCAGTCTCGAGAGACTGGTTCCCTTATCGGAATTTCTGGCAGCGTGGAAACTTCTGCCAAATATTTCTCTATGGGTCCTGCACATAATAGATAAGGGTTACAGAATTCAGCTCGGTTCTCGTCCGCCCGTATTTCAAGGAGTCCTCCCCACGGTGGTGGACTCACAGCAGGCTCTGGTAATGGAGCAAGAAGTACTGACACTTCTTCGAAAGGGAGCTATAGAAAGGGTTTCTCCTCCCAGCAGAGAGTCAGGGTTTTACAGCCGTTACTTCATTGTTCCAAAGAAGGATGGAGGGCTGCGTCCTATTCTAGACCTGCGCCAGTTAAACAGCAGGGTTCAGAAACTCAAGTTCAGAATGCTTACACTCAAACAGATTGTATCACAGATTCAGTCCGAGGACTGGTTTGTCACAATAGACTTGAAGGACGCGTACTTCCATGTATCTATCCATCCTCATCACAGGAGGTTCCTGAGGTTCGCTTTCGGGGGCGAAGCATACCAATATCGGGTTCTTCCATTTGGCCTGGGTTTATCTCCCCGCACTTTTACAAAATGCGTGGATGCAGCTCTGGCTCCGTTGAGACTCCAGGGCATCCGCGTATTAAATTACAGCGACGATTGGTTGATTTTAGCTCAGTCAGAGCAGGTGGTAGTTCAGCATCGAGATGCTGTTCTGTCCCACATAAAGAGTTTGGGGTTGTGGCTAAACACCAAAAAGAGTGTGCTCCTCCCTGCTCAGAGGACCACTTTTCTAGGTGTAATTTGGGATTCGACCACAATGCAGGCACGCCTGTCTCCTGCTCATATTTCTGCGATTCTCACAGCCGCAAAGAATGTGAAACTAGGCCAGTCACTCACTGTGAAACAGTTTCAGAGACTGTTGGGTCTCATGGCAGCTGCGTCCAACGTTATTACTTTTGGCCTTCTGTACATGAGACCCCTGCAGTGGTGGCTCAGGACCAAGGGGTTTTCTCCGAGGGGAAATCCATTCCGCAAGATCAAGGTCACACGGCTATGCCTTCGTGCCTTGGCCTTGTGGAAGAAACCTTGGTTCCTCGCCCAGGGCCCAGTGTTGGGAGCTCCTTGTCGACGCGTCACGCTTTCGACGGATGCTTCCCTCACGGGATGGGGGGCGGTCATGAGTGGCCGCTCGGCGCAAGGTCTGTGGCAGGACCATCAATGTTCCTGGCACATAAATCATTTAGAGTTGATGGCGGTATTTCTAGCACTCAAATATTTCCTGCCAGACCTGAGAGGCCATCACGTGTTGGTCCGCACAGACAACACTTCGGTGGTCTCCTATATCAACCATCAGGGGGGGCTGAGGTCACGTCACCTTTGCAAATTGGCCCATCAGATCCTCCTATGGGCCCAGGGGAAGTTACTGTCGCTCAAGGCGGTATATATTCCGGGGTGTCAGAATGTGGGAGCAGATATTCTGTCGAGACAGGGGCTGAGGCCCGGGGAGTGGAGACTTCACCCAGAAGTGGTGGAGTTCCTGTGGGAAAAGTTCGGTCATGCTCAGGTAGACCTTTTCGCATCATCAGATTCAACCCATTGTCCCATGTGGTTCTCTCTAACGCACCCAGCTCCTCTCGGTCTGGATGCTATGGTGCAGGTGTGGCCGAGGCTGCACCTGTACGCCTTTCCCCCAATATCTTTGCTTCCGGGGGTTCTGGAGAGGGTTCGCCGAGAAGGGGCTCGTCTGCTTCTAGTAGCCCCTTATTGGCCGACCCGAGTTTGGTTCTCGGACTTGGTGTCTCTTCTGGACGGCTCCCCCTTGGAGATCCCAATCAGGGTGGACCTCCTGTCTCAGGCCGGGGGCACTATATTTCACCCTCGGCCGGAGTTGTGGAAACTGTGGAAACCAGGCTCAGGGAGACCGGTCTTTCGACCGATGTTGTAGAAACCATTCTTCAATCCAGAGCTCCTTCCACGAGAAGGCTGTATGCGCTAAAATGGAAACTTTTCACCACGTTGTGTGTTGAACGTCAGTTAGATCCTGTTAACTGCCCTGTTGGTTCAGTTCTTGATTTTCTGCAGGACCGTTTCTCGGCCAGGTTATCTCCTTCCACCCTAAAGGTTTACGTGGCGGCTATATCTGCCTACCACACCCCTCTGGGGGGTACTTCTATTGGGAGAAACCCTCTAATTACTCGCTTCCTCCGTGGTACATTGAGGTTGAGACCTGCACTGCACGCTAGAGCACCGGCTTGGGACTTGGCCATTGTACTCGAGGGTCTGGCTTTAGCTCCCTTCGAGCCCATCGAGGAGGTTTCTGAAAAGTTCCTCACTCTAAAGACTTTATTTCTCCTTGCTATCTCATCTATCAAGAGAATTGGTGATTTACATGCTTTGTCGGTTGCTCCTTCATGTCTGGAATTTGCACCTGGTATGGTGAAGGCATTTCTCTACCCCAGGCCGGGTTATAGTCCTAAGGTCCCACTGAATGTTGGGGGCCCAATAGTGCTGCAGGCCTTCTATCCTCCACCCTTTAATACCCCTGACCAGGAACAGCTTAACCTGTTATGTCCAGTCCGGGCTTTAGATGCCTACGTTCACAGAGCTGCCCTGTGGCGTAAATCTGAGCAACTATTTGTTTGTTTTGGGTCACTCAAGAGAGGATGCCCTGCATCTAAGCAGGTTATGAGTAAATGGATAGTCGAGGCTATTTCATTGGCTTATGAAGCGGCCGGACAGCCTTCACCTATGGCTGTGTGGGCCCATTCTACTCGGAGTATGGCGGCCTTTATGGCCTTAATTTCGGGAGTTTCCCTTCTTGACGTGTGTAATGCGGCAGGATGGTCCTCTCCGCATACATTTGTCAGGTTTTATGACCTTGACCTCTCCACTCCTGGGGCGAGGTTGCTTGCTTCTTAGTGTGCGCAGGACCTCACACAGAACGGGCATTTGTCACTATGGCGTAGTGGGTATAGGGTTCCCACCGCGTCTCAAACGCAGCTCGAGTTCCCTTGAAAGGGAACGTCTCAGGTTACGTATGTAACCCTGGTTCCCTGATAGGGAACGAGACGCTGCGTTTGCCTGCCATACTTCCTGCATGCCCTGATCGACTTGCTTCAGGTTTTTCAGAAGCTATCGCGGTCTGATTTCAGGGTTGCTTTATAGTTTCCTGGTCTATGACGTCACCTATGTCGTAGCGGGCTTCCATTGGACTGATTTTACACGTGCTTCACGACGTAATCACGCAGAGCGTTCCCACCGCGTCTCAAACGCAGCGTCTCGTTCCCTATCAGGGTACCAGGGTTACATACGTAACCTGAGACGTTTCGTTAGGTTTGGAAGAAATATAGAGCTGAGTATCATCAGCATAACAGTGAAAACTAATTCCATGTTTCCTAATGATATCTCCTAAAGGTAGCATGTACAGAGTGAACAGCAGCGGTCCTAGTACTGAGCCTTGTGGTACGCCATACTGAACTTGTGATCGATAAGACATCTCTTCATTTACTGCTACAAACTGATAACGGTCAGATAAATATGATTTAAACCATGCTAATGCAATTCCACTAATGCCAACATAGTTTTCTAGTCTATTTAAGATAATGTTGTGGTCAATGGTGTCAAATGCAGCACTAAGATCAAGTAACACTAATAGAGAGATACAACCACGATCGGATGATAAGAGCAAATCATTTGTGACTCTAATGAGAGCTGTCTCAGTGCTATGGTGCGGTCTAAATCCTGACTGGAAATCCTCGCAGATACCATTTCTTTTAAGAAAGGAACACAGTTGTGAGGATACTGCCTTTTCTAGTATCTTTGACAGAAAAGGTAGATTTGAGATCGGCCTATAATTGACTAATTCTGTAGGATCAAGTTGCGTTTTTTTAACAAGCGGTTTAATCATAGCCAGCTTAAAGGTTTTTGGTACGTATCCTAGAGACAAAGATGAATTAATGATGTTAAGAAGAGGATCTATGACTTCTGGAAGCATCTTTTTCAGTAGTTTAGTCGGTATAGGGTCTAACATACATGTTGTCGATTTAGATGAATTAACGAGTTTGCAAAATTCTTCCTCTCCTATGGCAACAAATGAATCAAATTTTACCTCGGGGAGACTATAATGCACTCCCTGATGTGATGCTGTAGTAGACGGTTGCATAGTTATAATTTTGTCCCTAATATTATCAATCTTATAAGTGAAGAAGTTCATAAAGTCATTACTGCTGTGTTTCTTGGAAACTTCTGGGCTTGAAGCTTTCTTTTTCGTTAGTGTAGCCACTTTTTCAAATAAATACCTTGGATTATGTTTATTTTCTTTTAATAGGGTTGAAAAATAAACAGATCTAGCAGCTTTTAAAGCCTCTCTGTAAGCAATCGAGCTCTCCTTCCATGAAATCCGAAATACCTCTAGTTTTGTTTTCTTCCAGTTGCGCTCCATTTTTCTGGCTGCTCTCTTAAGGGCCTGGGTGTGCTCGTTGTACCACGGTGTTGGACTATTTTCTTTAATCTTCTTTAAGCGCAATGGAGCAACTGTATCTAAAGTGCTGGAAAGGAGAGAATTAAAAGTTTCTGTTGCAATATCAAGTTCTTCTAAGCTATCTGGGATGCTGAGACGATGAAACTGATTAGGAAGATTATTGATAAAGCAATCTTTAGTGGCAGACGTGATAGGTCTAACATACTTGTAACACGGAGTTGGCTTTGCAGCCTTGGCTAAATGTAATTTACATGAGACTAGATGATGATCTGAGATGTCGTCGCTCTGCTGCAGAATTTCAACAGCATCAACATTGATTCCATGTGATAATATTAGATCTAGAGTATGATTACGACAATGAGTAGGTCCTGACACGTGTTGTCTAACTCCAATAGAGTTACGAATGTCTTTAAATGCCAATCCCATTGCATCTTTTCCATTATCTACATGTATATTAAAATCACCAACAATTAGGACTTTATCTGCAGTCAATACTAAATCTGATAGAAAGTCAGCAAATTCTTTGATAAAATCTATATGGTGCCCTGGTGGCCTGTATACAGTTGCCAGCAGAATTCTCAAACTTGATTTATCGTTTACATTATATATTTTTACATTAAGCACCAACACTTCAAAAGAAATATATTTTAAACTAGATTTTTTAGTGGTTTTGAAAATATTACTATAAATTACAGCAACACCTCCCCCTTTGCCTTTCAGACGAGGTTCATGTTTATAACAGTAATCATGAGGGGTGGACTCATTTAAAGTTATGTAATCGTCTGGTTTTAGCCAGGTTTCTGTCATACACAGCACATCTAGGTTATAATCTGAAATCATATCATTAACTATGAGTGCTTTTGAAGTAAGGGATCGAATATTCAGCAACCCAAGCTTTATCGTTTGCTCATCTGTATTATATCTATTTTTTATTTGTTGAATATCAATTACATTTTTAACCTTAGATCGGTTTGGACGTTTTTTTGGATTTCCAAATTCGGGGAACAGACACAGTCTCTATATGATGATATCTAGGTGAAAGAGCCTCTATGTGATGGGATTTATCTGACCTTGGTGACGCGAGGCCACTAGCAGACGGTCGGTTGAACCAGTTTGTCTGCTTCCTGATCTGAGCCCCAGATTGTCATGTTTTGTCTCTAAGACTATGAGCCAAATTACTAGAGAGAAGAGCAGCACCATCCCAGGAGGGATGCATACCATCTCTTTTCAACAGGTCAGGTTTGCCCCAAAAACTTTTCCAATTGTCTATGAATTCTATATTATTTTGCGGACACCACTTAGACAGCCAGCCATTGAGTGATGACAACCTGCTAACTATCTCATCACTCCTTCGAACAGGAAGGGGGCCAGAGCAAATTACAGTGCCTGACATCGTACTTGCGAGTTCAAACACCTCTTTAATATAAATTTTGGTGATCTCCGACTGGCGGAGTCGAAATTCATTAGTGCCGAAGTGAATAATTTCGTTCCGTGTAATAGAATCACCAATTACCAGGGCACAATCAACAGAATTCTCAGTGGGTGTTTCACTGAGTGGGGCAAATCGATTTGTTGTGGTAATCGGAACGGAAGAGTGTTTTTTTGATCTGTGACTAGAGAGATCCCTCACTGTCACCCATCTGCCTGGCTGCACAGGCAATAATTCAGCCGGAACCGAATCATGTAAAGAGTTCACTATGCTAGGCGCATCCAAAGTAGAATCTAAAGCTCTAGCACACTTACTAACCTCAATTAAAGTTTGGATGCGTGTTTCTAATTCTGAAATCTTCTCCGTCAGCCTGACTGTTTCCTTGCATTTATCACATATAAACCCTATATTGCCGATGGGGAAAGCTATGCTAAACATGTAACATGAAGTGCAGGTGACAATAACAGGGCAAGTCATTACTCACCGTGTTTGTTGACTGATTCTTACTCACCTGGGCTTTTTATGAACTCAGAGGCGCAGGCGCGCGATAGAAAAATAAATAAATAACTGAGCGCACGGGTGGCGCGTTAACAGGCTAGCGAGTTACTAGCGTGTTGTTCTAACAATGATCTGATTTTTCGACTCTTCAGCGAGCTCTTCGCATCGCTGGATTTGAGAGAAGCCACCGCCGCCGTCGAACAGCGAACAGCCAGCTTAGGACAGCGCTGAGGAAGCCGGCCGTCTTCGCCACCTTCAGCCATCCGTGCAAGCTATGCTATCCGGCGACGTATCCTTTTTTGCAAATCATTCTAAAAGAGCAGCGAGCGTCTTTTTAAAGATGCCTCGCACTTCCTGCGGCTCGTGTAAAGCCCCGCTCAGCGCCGGAGACCGCCACCTGATCTGCGCTCTCTGCCTGGGCCTGGAACACGCAGAGCTCGCCCTCGCGTCCGGGGGCTGCGAGCTCTGTGAGGAGCTTCCGCTGTCGACCCTGCGGGCTCGACTCGAAGCATTCAACACCACAGCAGTCACTCCGCCTCCTGTGGGACCGCACAGAAAGAAGCGCCGTTCCCTGAGACAGCCGGAACCTGTGGCCACAGCGACGCGCTCGCCGGAGAACCTCCCTTGAGCCTCGCTCTCGCCTTCCCCACCTCTCCTCACTGACGCGCAGCTGCCGCTTGCGAGCCTCACTGCCGTCACTTCGGAGGATGAGTCCGTGGGACACGCCACAAAAGACTGCTGCTCTATCCTGGCATCAGACAGCGAGGAATGGTCGCTTCACTCCGCCTCCTCGTCAATCCAGGAATCCGCCCGTACCCGCGCTGGAGCTGACGCAGAACTTATGCGCCTGCTGACGCAAGCTGTCGACCGTCTCGGGCTCGAGTGGTCGCTGCCGAAGGAACCCGCGCCGAACAGGCTCGACGGCTGCTTCCTTCAAAGTCGCCGCCGCGCAGTTTCAGAAACCAGGCCCGCTCCAATCCTGCCGGAACTTCATGCGGAGCTGAAGAAGTCGTGGAATTCGCCTTTTTCGGCTAGACTTCAGTCACAGGCCTCCGCGTCGCTCTCCCGAGTGGACGGCGCCACCGAGAAAGGGTACACAGCGATTCCCCCTGTGGAAGAGGCGGTCGCAGCGCACCTTTGCCCGCCCTCCGCGAGATGGCGGTCACGGTCAGCCCTCCCGTCTAAAGCCTGCAGAGCCACTTCCGCCTTGGTCGGCCGCGTTTATGCCGCCTCCGGCCAGGCCGCGTCTGCTCTACACTCGATGGCTGTGCTTCAGATCCTGCAAGCCGACCTCCTCCGTGAATGGGATGAGAAGGGCCGGGACCCAGCTGCGGTTACGGATTTGAGAAGCGCGACAGATCTTTCTCTCCGCGCCACCAAAGCTGCAGCCCAGGCCATCAGACGAGCCATGGCCGCGTTAACCGTGATGGAGAGGCACCTCTGGTTAACGCTCGCGGATATGAGGGAAACTGAGCGAGCCACCTTTCTGAACGCGCCGCTTTCCCCCACTGGTCTCTTCGGCCCAGCGGTGAACGGGATTGTTGACCGCTTCTCTATGGTGCAAAAGACCACGCAGGCCATGAACCTCTTCCTGCCGCGACGCTCGAGTTCCGCCACAGGCCGCTCTCGCGAGAGACAAAGCCAGCCTCCTGTGCGAACCAGCACCCAGCGTCCAGCACAGCCTCAGCATCAGCCTTCGCAGCGACGTCAGGGCGGCCGCCCTAGATCGCGCTCAGACAGCCGTCGCAGACCGCCGCCCCCCAGAGGGCCTCGGCAAAGGCTCACGCTGAAGTCTGAGCACGCGAAGCCCTCCTAACAGCGGGAGAGAAAAGACGCGCGTGTCCCGCTGCGGCCGGACCGCCGTCAAAGTTCATTTCCCTGTCAGTCCCCTTCGAACAGGCTACTGCAGTGGTTCAACTAGCAGCCAACGAGCCGGTTTATTCACCCTCTCGCCTGCACACAAACGCCGTTTTCACGGCGACCCAGAGAAATCTCAAAAAGAGTATAATGTCTGGTCCGGCTCACGCCGTCAGTGTTTTAAGTGTAGTGAATGTGCCCACGCCCCAGTGTTCACCCCTACACATAAGCACTCAAAATCCCGTGTCACTCACAGAGCACACTCTCATAAAGCGCAGAAAAGCCGCTCGAGTGTTGAATGTAAGAAATGTGTCCACAGGTCTGTGCCCACTATCTGCCCGCTCTGTTACACGATCAAAAAAGCTTATGAACGTAAGTCTCGTGCCCGCCAGAGAGCGCTCACGCTTGCTAACACAAACCTTCCCCCGGGTCCCGCCTGTGCGTTTAAGTGTTATCACGAAACACAGGGCGTTAATAAAACGCTCCCCATCTACTATGATCGGGGCGTCAGATACAGTTGTAAGTCTCGTGCCCTCGTGCGCGTGCGCGCGCTCACGCTTACAGAGAGCTCTCCCGCCCAGAGCGCTGCTCGCGCGTCAAAGTGTGGCAAAAGTATGTTCCCCATCCCTTATGATCGGGACATCTCACATAAGTCAGCCGGTCTCGGCTGTCAGCGAGCGGCCATTGCCCAGAACCGAGAGCGCGCGCGCCGCGCTTTCGGCTCCGGTTCAGTTTCACAAGCCCGCAAATGGCGGCGGTCTGAACCCGGAGGCCATTCGCCCCCTGGCGGCTCACATAGCTGCGTGGGAAACTATCCCAGGGATTTCAGAATGGGTGTTGAGCACAATAAAGCAGGGCTATGCACTTCAATTCGTTCGCCGTCCTCCGCGCTTTCAAGCCCGGACCGCGACGATAGTGAATGCGGAAGTAGCACACCTACTTCACGCAGAAATAGCAAAGCTGCTGTGCAAAGGGGCTATAGAAAAGGTGCCGCCTTCTCTGAGCGAGTCAGGCTTTTACAGCCGATATTTTCTCGTACCCAAGAAGGACGGAGCCTTCAGACCTATCCTAGATCTGAGATATTTGAACAAAGTGCTTGTTAAAAGACCGTTCAAAATGCTTACGACCAGAAAAATCCTCGCGCACGTTCGCCCGAGGGACTGGTTTATTTCTCTAGATCTGAAGGATGCCTATTTTCAGATTCAGATAGTACCCCGTCACAGGCAATTTTTGAGATTCGCCTTCGACGGTCAGGCATATCAATACACCGTCCTGCCGTTCGGCCTGTCCCTAGCACCCCGTACATTTACAAAGTGCATGGACGCGGCGCTCGCCCCCCTGAGAAGTCAGGGGCTGCGCATAATGAACTATCTGGACGATTGGCTGATATTGGCACAGTCAGAGACAGAACTACTATCTCACAGAACAGTGCTTCTCAGTCATCTGGAAAGCTTGGGTCTCACGGTCAACTGGACCAAGAGCTCATTACTGCCCAGCCAGTCAATTTCCTTTTTAGGAATAGAACTGGACTCGGTGACCATGACGGCTCGTTTATCGACACAGCGCGCGCGCCGTGTTCGCCACCTAGCCGCATCTTTCCAGAAGGGCAGCTTTCTCCCTTTGAAAACATTTCAAAGGATGTTGGGCTGTATGGCATCAGCTGCAGCGGTGCTCCAGCTGGGCCTACTGCGCATGCGCCCGCTCCAACGCTGGTTGAACGCTCGCGCGCCTCGCCGAGCCTGGGTGTCTGGCGGCCAGAAAATCAGAGTGACTCAGACCTGCATAACAGCTCTGCAGCCCTGGTTAGTGGCCGATTGGTACCAGCATGGAGTAATGATGGGAACCATCTCTTATCGGAAGGTCATCTCGACAGACGCGTCCAACTCGGGTTGGGGCGCGCTGTTCGAGGGCAGACCGGCCTTTGGCCAGTGGTCAGACCAGGAGAAGGGTTTTCACATAAACTGTCTGGAAATGATAGCGGTCGAGAACGCGCTGAAGTGCTTCCTCCCGTTTATACAGGACCAGCATGTTCTTGTCCGCTCGGACAACACATCTGTGGTATCCTATGTAAACCGTCAGGGCGGTGTCAGATCCAGAAATCTCTGCAATCTGACGGAACTCCTCCTTATTTGGTCACAGACGAACCTGCGCTCGCTGAGGGCGGCGCATGTGCCTGGCCATTTGAACGACGGCCCAGACAGACTGTCCAGGGACAATGTTCCCCCAGGGGAATGGTCCCTGCACCCCCAAACGGTCCAGAAACTGTGGCGCCTAATCGGCAGAGCGGAAGTCGACCTGTTTGCGTCAAAAGACAACGCTCAATGCCCGATGTTCTTCTCGAAGGACGAGGACGCGCTGGCCCAGGTTTGGCCCAGCCTCCCGCTATATGCTTTCCCTCCGGTCTCTCTGTTGCCACAGGTGATCAAGAGGATCAGGGAAACGCGCCACTCGGTGCTCCTCATAGCCCCGCGTTGGGAGAATCAGACTTGGTTCCCGGAACTGGCACGGCTGTCACATACAGCTCCGTGGCCGATTCCGGTGAGGGCAGATCTCCTCTCTCAAGCTCGCGGCACGATCTGGCATCCCCATCCAGAGCGCTGGTCTCTGCATGCATGGTTGATCAACGGGTACTCGTTGCCCTGCCAGAAGGAGTGATGAACACGATCACGCAGTCTAGAGCCCCTTCCACGAGAAGGCTCTACGCGTCTAAATGGTCGGTGTTCTCTGGATGGTGCACCGACAGAGGTCTGGACCCGCGGACATGCGGGGTGGCGCATCTGCTCACTTTCCTACAAGAGCTGTTGGATAAGGGAAGATCCCCATCCACGCTCAAAGTTTACGTGGCGGCCGTAGCAGCATTCGCGGAATCGACGCACGGCCAGTCACTGGGAAGACATGAGTTGGTCATCCGCTTCCTTAGAGGAGCTAGAAGGATGAATCCGCCGCGCCCCCGTCGGTTCCCATGTGGGATCTTTCACTGGTCCTCGAGGCCCTGAAAGCTTTTCCATTTGAACCACTAGACTCCGTGGAGTTGAAATATCTATCACTAAAAGCCGTTTTTCTGACTGCACTGTCGTCAGTAAAACGTGTAGGGGATCTGCACGCGCTGACTGTCAGCGCGTCGTGTCTTGAGTTCGGACCAAATGACTCTAAAGTCATCCTCAGACCTAGACATGGTTATGTCCCTAAAGTGATGGGCACTCCATTCAGAGCGCAAGTTATTTCGCTGTTAGCTCTGCCAGCATCTGACAGCGAAAGTGATGTGAATCTCCTCTGCCCTGTCAGAGCGCTGAGGGTTTACATTACGCGCTCCGCCTCCTTCAGGCGTTCGGAACAGCTTTTCGTTTCGTTTGGTGGGCGCGCCAAGGGGCTTGCCTCCTCGAAACAGAGCCTGTCCAGATGGATAGTGGACGCTATAGCGGCAGCTTACGCGTCAAAAGGCCTGCAATGCCCTCTGGGCATCAGGGCTCATTCCACGAGAGGTGTGGCCTCATCGTGGGCATGGTCCAGTGAAATTTCTATCCATGACATATGTGTAGCGGCGGGCTGGAGCTCCCCGTCTACCTTTGTCAGGTTTTATAACCTAGAAGTTCCTGCCTTGCAGGCTAAACTGTTGTCAGTCTGAAAAGAGGTGTATTCTGCCCAGATCTCCTGCTCAGATCACGTTCATGACTCAGCTCTCCTGGTTGAGCTGCACTAAGTAGGGTATGTGCCATATGACTATACAGACCGGCGCGCTGCTCTGTATTCCCTATGTGTGCTTATGTACAAGTGATGGCCCGCGTGGCTGGCCACCTTATTTTTTCCACTTATGGGGTTCCCCTTAAGCTCGGGGTCTCATGTGGATGCTTGGCGCGCACGGCGTTGACAAAGTGTTCCCGTAGCGTAAGCTAAACTTACGCAACACGAGAGAACCTCTCGTAAGAGAACGATACTCGGTTACTAACGTAACCTCGGTTCTCTCTAGAGAGGGAACGAGTATTGCGTAACCGGCCGTGCTCACGCCACGAGCGACTTCGCTTCAGTCGTCGAAAAACCAGAGAATTCAGCCTACAGCCCCTATTTTATACGCTAAGCCACGCCTATCTGGTGGGCTGTGACGCTATAAAGGCGCGGGCGCCCTTCATTGGGCGTGACGTCACGCCGGGCGCACTGGTAGGCTGCAGCAGTTGCCCGCAGGGCAGCCAATGAGCACGCGAGATGGCCTGCTCTAGGTCTGCTAGCTGCTGCACTGCGTTGACAAGTTATACAAAATTAAGGATAATTTTTTGGCTTCAGTATCTCGAGAAGATGAATCTTTCCCGTAGCGTAAGCTAAACTTACGCAATACTCGTTCCCTCTCTAGAGAGAACCGAGGTTACGTTAGTAACCGAGTATCGTTTCCTGTATACAGTAGCCAGCATAAATCTCAAATGTGATTTACCGTTTACACTAGATATTGTTACATTTAGCACCAACACTTCAAACTAATTATATTTGAAACTAGACTTCTTAGTAATTCTGAAAATATTACTATAAATTACGGCAACACCTCCCACTTTGCCTTTCATACGAGGTTCATATTTATAACCGTAATCTTGGGGGGTGGACTCATTTAAAGTAATGTAATTGTTTGGTTTTTGCCAGGTTTCTGTCAAACACAGCAATTAAAAATTGAACATCAATTACATTTTTACCCTTAGATGGGTTTGGAAGTTTTTTTGTATTTCCTAATTCGGGGAACAGACACAGTCTCTATATGATGATATCTAGGTGAAAGAGTCTCTATGTGATGGGATTTATCTGACCTCAGTGACGTGAGACAGCTAGCAGACGGTCGGTTTAGCCAGTTTGTCTGCTTCCTGATCTGAGCCCCAGATTGTCATGTTTGAGCTCTAAGACTACCGTAATTCCTCAAATAAAAACAGGGGCCTTTATTTACCTGATAGAGATTCACGGTTGGCGGTTATAGCCGCGGACTCCGTGGATAAACCGCGGATCGGGCGGATGACGTGACGAAAAACATTATTTTAATTAAATTCGGGCGGGTGGCGGGCGGTTTCTAGACTCGCGGCTGTCATCAGCAGTGCCTTGTTTCAGCGGATGGCGGGCGGGTGCGGTTTTGAAAATTGGTCAAAAACATTGGTGCGGATGGATTTATTACAGCACGTGAATTCATCAGTTTCTCAGGAAATACATTAAAGTAAGTGGCCGGTGAACTGGGAGAAGAAAAGAGTAAACTTAATAGTTACTTGCACTGTGATATGAATAAAACACCTCGGCAAATTTGAATTAATTGTTATTGCCACTTCCATAGACACTATTGTGTATTTTACAAACTATAAATGTATTGCTCTTCTATAAATTATATGTATTTACATGTCTGGAACCTAAAATAAACATGATGTGGTTAAAAATACTGAATAGTTGTGATATACGTTATGACAGGCGCTGAAAGTTCGTCTTTAGCTCAGCGTGAAAGCACAGTTTGAATCTGGCAGTTATGTCGCGTCAGAGCGGGTCAACATCTATGATGACATGTAGAGGAAAATATCTAGTGGAAAATGAGCATGTTACATTATGTCATTATATGAAAGGCACAGGAGATTACCTACCAACACTAAATTTTCCCCAGCCTTAATTTGAGACCGGCCTTTATTTGTCTGTGTTGACCCCGCCCCCGGCCACTATCAGAAGCCCAGCATTTAATTGACTACCGGTTTTTGTTTGAGGAATTACGGTATGTGCCAAATTACTAGAGAGAAGAGCAGTATCATCCCAGGAGGGATGAATACCATCTCTTTTCAACAGGTCAGGTCTACCCCAAAAACTTTTCCAATTGTCTATGAATTCTATATTATTTTGCGGGCACCACTTAGACAGCCAGCCATTGAATGAGGACAATCTACTAACTATCTCATCACTCCTGCGAACAGGAAGGGGGCCAGAGCAAATTACAGAGTCTGACATCGTACTTGCGAGTTCACACACCTCTTTAACGTTAATTTTTGTGATCTCCGACTGACGAACTCGAATTTCATTAGAACATTTAAAGCCCTTGCACTCTTACAATTAACCTCAATTAAAGTTTTGAAGGGTGCGTGTCTCTAGTTCTGGAATCTTCTCCGTCAGCCCGACTATCTCCCTGCATTTATCACGTGTAAATCCTGTGCAGACCAAGAAGGCTATACTATACATGTTATATGAAGTGCAAGTGACAATAAGAGGAGAAGATGACATGACTCACCGTGTTTGTTTGACTTTGACTAACTGATACTCACCACAGTTGTTTTGATGGGTTGGTAAAAGGCGTGAGCAAAATACTAAATAAATAAATGAGCGCACTGATGGCACGCTAACAGGCTAGCGAATTACTAGCGTGTTGTGCTAGCAATGATTTATTTAGCAGTAGAAACTGCTAAATAGCAGTTATGTATAAACAGCAGTTATATTTAGCAGTATAAACAACAGAAAATGCTAGTAAATAATGATTCAAAACAGAAAGATATACAAGGCTTACAGACGCAAACCAACTGAGCAGCAGCAAGACAGACAGGAGCAATCGAGCAATCAGACAGCATCTCCGGAAGTTGAGGATTCAGGAAACGAACAGGATCATGTATCAAGATTTTTAACAATATGTTAATTAATGAATTCTGTAATGTTACAGGTAAATAATAATGACAAGGAGGCAGTTTAACATAGACTTAACTTTACTCCTCTCATAGTGCAATGCAATAGTCAATTTCAATGTGTTCAGTGTCTACTGTTTTGTTTCCTTGCTATTTGAAGAAGCCAAACACATCTACATCTGACATTAACAGAAATGAACTGTTGGAATACTTTTCACATCAATATTGTCCAGTTTGTCCTGAATGACATGGCACACAGCTAGGGTTGCCAACTGTCATCCCGCATCTTCACGAAGATGGCTCAGTTTGACTCAGTCGCAAGATCAGTTGTGTGAGTTTAAAGCTGAGTTTAAAATCCTGTCCATGAAGACAGTACTCCTGACTGTGCTGCCTTCTATCAAGAGAGTGGGGGACCTGCTTGCATTTTCGGTTGACGAATCGTGTCTGGAATTTTGACCTGCTCTCATGTGCCCAAGTTTCCTACCACTTTCTTCAAGGACCAGGTGGTGAACCTGCAAGCGCTGCCCCCAGAGAAGTTGAGAGCACACTCTACTATGGGTTTAGCCTCTTCCTGAGTATTGGCACAAGGCGTCTCACTGACAAATATTTATAGAGCTCCTGGCTGGGCGACACCCAACACATTTGCTAGTGTCTATAGCCTTCATGTAGAACCGGTATCCTCCCGTATACTAGCTTCCCATAGCCAGTAAACACCAAAGACCCCGTTCAGTGTTGGCTTGCTGACCCATTCCCCTCCTGAGGATCGGATATGTGCACTTAGTTGCTCCAGTTGTGTTCCACCGCTCGGCGAACCCTGTTGAGTTCCTCCACCACCCTCGGCAGTCGGACATTGTGGATTGCCCGACGCCAGGCCTAACACTTAGTATTCACTGGTGGAACCTGTGCTAGGCTGGGTTCCCATATGTTGTGATCCCTACGGTGATCCCACAAAGATTACCATTCATAACAAGAGTGCACATTATAAAGGGAAGTGTGGCAAGCAGGACGAGGCCGGTAAATTCGGACATACATCTTTTGTCACATAATGTTTTCTGCCTACTATATAGGGAAGTAAGCAATTTCAGATGTAGCCCATGAGTCGCAATGGAGTGACATCAACTTGCCTCTTTGATTGATTGGCTAGAGGAGAAGCTGTCAATCTAGAACTAGTGGACCAATGGTGACATTTAAGCCTGCCCTAATTTACATGAAACACTAACTGCAACATTTAGGAAAGCAAGCACAGAACGTGGAAAGAGGAGTGAAGGGAAAAACAGCACAAGCATACAAATAAAATAAAATATGTACAGAAAATGTAATGGCAAAAATAAAAAAAAGAGTAAAAAAACAGTTATTCTGTTATCTGTTATTCAGATTATTTTACCTAGATGTTTAAGTTGTGTGCAATATCATTTTTTAATATGTTAAAGTTTTAATTCATGCTTATGTTTTTTAAATGGGTTTTATATTTCTATTCACGCTTATTTATTATTATTTTTGCATTATTTTGTTCAGTTTGTACAATATATTTTTACATTATACTTATGTTTTGATCTGTGACCACAAACCTTTTGATGGGAAATGAATCCCATATGCCCGCTTAAGCTGGTATAATAGCATGCACACAGAAAGCGGCCAGGGAATGACATGAGGCATTCTAGATCTAAAAGGTCTCTTGCGTGGTCCTCAAGGGATTGTTGCTACTGCTCGAGGCAGAGAAAAGTCAATTTTTAAAACACCACAAAAAAATCTTATATTTAGGTCCGGTATTTTGTCACGCTGTAGTTGCAGTAAAGCACATGACGACGGAAAATAAACAAAACAGTCTTTAACCCTCTGGGGTCGGCGGTATCGCGGGCAATACCAGCTGACTTTCTTTCTTATCTGTGCAAAAGAGACTCAAAATACTCTGTTGATTTTGATGTTTACATATAAGTTTTATACATAATTCAAAACTGTCAAATGTCTTCTTTTATTTGTGTACACTCATGATAAAATCAAAATGTTGTGTTTTTCGTAAAATAAAGAAAATAAACATGATGCGCGTTCTGCCGTCTCTCCCAATGTGAAGTTCATTCTGAAACGCGACAGAAAATGGTCTGTAACTCAGCTTATGTTTGTCAGACAGACTTAAAATTTATGTCTTTACAAAGTTTGGAATCTCTATTTTTAAATGATGTAAATTATATCAAAAGCAAATATTCTCTGTTTAAGTAATCAGTATGAAAGCAACGACATGTATAGTTTCTCAAACGCGTCCTAATTAACTCTAATGAGACCACACCCACGAGCGCAATAGCGATTGACATGCAAATGATCCACGTGAAGGAGCAGACCTGAAAACGATACTCGGTTACTAACGTAACCTCGGTTCTTTCTAGAGAGGGAACGAGTATTGCGTAAGTTTAGCTTACGCTACGGGAAAGATTCATCTTCTCGAGATACTGAAGCCAAAAAATTATCCTTAATTTTGTATTCCTTGTCAACGCAGTGCAGCAGCTAGCAGACCTAGAGCAGGCCATCTCGCGTGCTCATTGGCTGCCCTGCGGCAACTGCTGCAGCCTACCAGTGAGCCCGGCATGACGTCACGCCCAATGAAGGGCAGCCGCGTCCTTCATAGTGTCACAGCCCGCCAGAATGGGTGTGGCCTAGCGTATAAAAGTAGGGGCTGTAGGCTGAATTCTCTGGTTTTTCGTGGACTGAAGCGAAGTCGCTCGTGGCGCGAGCATGGCCGGTTACGCAATACTCGTTCCCTCTCTAGAGAGAACTGAGGTTACGTTAGTAACCGAGTATCATTCTCTTACGAGAGGTTCTCTCGTATTGCGGAAGTTTAGCTTACGCTACGGGAAAACTTTGTCAACGCCGTGCGCGCCAAGCATCCACCATGAGACCCCGAATTTCAGGGGAACCCCATAAGGGAAAAATAAGGTGGCCAGCCACGCGGGCTATCACTTGTACATAAGAACACGTAGGAAATACAGAGCAGCGCGCCGGTCTGTATAGGCACATGGCACAAACCCTACTTAGTGCAGCTCAACCAGGAGAGCTGAGTAATGTGAGAGTGATCTGAGCAGGAGATCTGGGCAGAATACACCGCTCCTTCAAACTGACAACAGTTTAGCCGGCAAGGCAGGAACTTCTAGGTTATAAAACCTGACAAAGGTAGACGGGGAGCTCCAGCCCGCCGATATACATATGACATGGATAGAAATTCCACTGGACCATGCCCATGAAGAGGCCACGCCTCTCGTGGAATGAGCCCTGATGCCCAGTGGGCATTGCAGACCTTTCGACGCATAAGCGGCTGCTATAGCGTCCACTATCCATCTGGACAGGCTCTGTTTCGAGGAGGCGAGACCCTTGGTGCGCCCACCAAACGAAACAATAAGCTGTTCCGAACGCCTGAAGGAGGCGGAGCGCGTAATGTAAATCCTCAGCGCTCTGACTGGGCAGAGGAGATTCACATCACTTTCACTGTCAGATGCTGGGAGAGCTGACAATGAAATAACTTGCGCTCTGAATGGAGTGCCCATCACTTTAGGGACATAGCCATGTCTAGGTCTGAGGATGACTTTAGAGTCATTCGGCCCGAACTCAAGACACGACGCGCTGATAGACAGCGCATGCAGGTCCCCCACACGTTTTACTGACGACAGTGCAGTCAGAAAGACGGCTTTCAGTGATAGATGTTTCAACCCCACGGAGTCTAGTGGTTCAAATGGAAAAGCTTTCAGGGCCTCGAGGACCAACGGAAGATCCCACATGGGAACCGACTGGGGGCGCGGCGGATTCATCCTTCTAGCTCCTCTAAGGAAGCGGATGACCAACTGGTGTCTTCCCAGTGACTGGCCGTGCATCGATTCTGCGAACGCTGCCACGGCCGCCACGTATACTTTGAGCGTGGATGGGGATCTTCCCTTATCCAGCAGCTCTTGTAGGAAGGTGAGCAGATGCGCCACCCCACATGTCCGCGGGTCCAGACCTCTGTCGGTGCACCATCCAGAGAACACCGACCATTTAGACGCGTAGAGCCTTCTCGTGGAAGGGGCTCTAGACTGCGTGATCGTGTTCATCACTCCTTCTGGCAGGGCAACGAGTACCCGTTGATCAACCATGCATGCAGAGACCAGCGCTCTTGATGGGGATGCCAGATCGTGCCGCGAGCCTGAGAGAGGAGATCTGCCCTCACCGGAATCGGCCACGGAGCTGTATGTGACAACCGTGCTAGTTCCGGGAACCAAATCTGATTCTCCCAACGCGGGGCTATGAGGAGCACCGAGTGGCGCGTTTCACTGATTCTCTTGATCGCCTGTGGCAACAGAGAGACCGGAGGGAAAGCATATAGCGGGAGGCTGGGCCAAACCTGGGCCAGCGCGTCCTCGTCCTTCGAGAAGAACGTCGGGCATTGAGCGTTGTCTTTTGACGCAAATAGGTCGACTTCCGCTCTGCCGAATAGGCGCCACAGTTTCTGGACGTAAGTGGGTGCAGGGACCATTCCCCTGGGGGAACATTGTCCCTGGAGAGTTTGTCTGGGCCGTCGTTCAAATGGCCAGGCACATGTGCCGCCCTCAGCGAGTGCAGGTGCATCTGAGACCAAATAAGAAGGCGTTCCGTCAGATTGCAGAGATTTCTGGATCTGACACCACCCTGACGGTTTACATAGGGAACCACAGACATGTTGTCCAAGCGGACAAGAACATGCTGGTCCTGTATGAACGGGAGGAAGCACTTCAGCGCGTTCTCGACCACTATCATCTCCAGACAGTTTATGTGAAAACCCTTCTCCTGGTCTGACCACTGGCCAAAGACCGGTCTGCCCTCGAACAGCGCGGCCCAACCTGAGTTGGACGCGTCTGTCGAGATAACTTTCCGATAAGTGATGGTTCCCATCATTACTCCCTGCTGGTACCAGTTGGCCACTAACCAGAGCTGCAGAGCCGCTATGCAGGTCTGAGTCACTCTGATTTTCTGGCCGCCAGACACCCAGGCTCGGCGGGACATGCGAGCATTCAGCCAGCGTTGGAGCGGGCGCATGCGCAGTAGGCCCAGCTGAAGCATCGCTGCAGCTGATGCCATACAGCCCAACATTCTCTAAAAAGTTTTCAAAGGGAGAAAGCTGCCCTTCTGGTAAGACGCGGCTAGGTGGCGAACACGGCGCGCGTGCTGTGTCGATAAACGAGCCGTCATGGTCACCGATTCCAGTTCTATTCCTAAAAAGGAAATTGACTGGCTGGGCAGTAATGAGCTCTTGGTCCAGTTGACAGTGAGACCCAAGCTTTCCAGATGACTGAGAAGCACTGTTCTGTGAGATAGCAGTTCTGTCTCTGACTGTGCCAGTATCAGCCAATCGTCCAGATAGTTCATTATTCGCAGCCCCTGACTTCTCAGGGGGGCGAGCGCCGCGTCCATACACTTCGTAAATGTACGGGGTGCTAGGGACAGGCCGAACGGCAGGACGGTCTATTGATATACCTGACCGTCGAAGGTGAATCTCAAAAATCGCCTGTGACGGGGTACTATCTGAATCTGAAAATAGGCATCCTTCAGATCTAGAGAAATAAACCAGTCCCACGAACGTGCACGAGGATTTTTCTGGTCGTAAGCATTTTGAACGGTCTTTTCGCAAGTACTTTGTTCAAATGTCTCAGATCTAGGATAGGTCTGAAGGCTCCGTCCTTCTTGGGTACGAGGAAATATCGGCTGTAAAAGCCTGACTCGCTCAGAGAAGGCGGTACCTTTTCTATAGCCCCTTTGCACAGCAGCTTTGCTATTTCTGCGTGAAGTAGGTGTACTACTTCCGCATTCACTATCGTCGCTGTCCGGGCTTGAAAGCGCGGGGGACGGCGAATGAATTGGAGTGTATAGCCCTGCTTTATTGTGCTCAATACCCATTCTGAAATCCCTGGGATAGTTTCCCACGCAGCTATGTGAGCCGCTAGGGGGCGAATGGCCTCCGGGTTCAGACCGCCGCCATTTGCGGGCTTGTGAAACTGAACCGGAGCCGAAAGCACGGTGCGCGCTCTCGGTTCTGGGCAATGGCTGCTCGCTGACAGCCAAAACCGGCTGATTTATGTGAGATGTCCCAATCATAAGGGATGGGGAACATACTTTTACCACACTTTGACGCGCGAGCAGCGCACCGGGCGGAAAAGCTTTCTGTAAGCGTGAGCGCGTGTACGCGGGCACGAGACTTACAACTGTATCTGACACCCCGATCATACTGGATGGGGAACGTTCTATTAACACTCTGCGTTTTGTGATAACACTTAGACGCGCGGGCGGGGCCCGGGGGGAGGTTTGTGTTGGCAAACGTGAGCGCTCTCTGGCGGGCACGAGACTTACATTCATAACCTGCTTTTTTGATAGTTTAACAGAGCGGGCAGATAGTGGGCACAGACCTGTGGACACATTTCTTACATTCAACATTCGAGCGGCTTTTCTGCGTTTTATGAGAGTGTGCTCTGTGGGGTGAACACTGGGCGTGGGCACTTTCACTACACTTAAAAAACTGACTGCGTGAGCCGGACAAGGCATTATACTCTTTTTGAGATTTCTTTGGGTCGCCGTGAAAACGGCATTAGGAGGGCTTTGTGTGCTCAGACTTCAGAGTAATTCTTTGCCGAGGCCCTCTGGGGGGCGGCGGTCTGTGACGGCTGTCTGAGCATGATCTAGGGCGGCCGTCCTGGCGTCACTGCGAAGGCTGAGGCTGAGGCTGTGCTGGACGCTGGGTGCTGGTTCGCTGGTGCAGGCTTTAGACGGGAGGGCTGAACGTGACCGCCATCTCGCAGAGGGCGGGCAAAGGTGCGCTGCGACTGCCTCTTCCACAGGGGAAATATCCGTGTACACTTTCTCGGCGGCGTCGTCCACTTGGGAGAGCAACTCGGAGGCCTGTGACTGAAGTCTTAAAGAAAAAGGTGTACTCCACGACTTCGTCAGCTCCGCATGAAGTTCCGGCAGGAATGGAGCGGGCCTAGTTGCTGAAGCTGTATGGCGGTGGTGACTCTGAAGGAAACAGCCCTCGAGCCTGTTCGGTGCGGGTTCCTCTGGCAGCGACCACAAGAGCCCGAGACGGTCAACAGCCTGTGTCAGCAGGCGCATCAGTTCCGCATCAGCTCCAGCACGGGTACGGGTAGATTCCTGGATCGACGAGGTGGCGGAATGAAGCGACCATTCCTCACTGTCCGATGCCAGGATGGAGCAGCAGTCTTTCGTGGTGTGTTTCTCGGCCTCATCCTCCGATGCGACGGCAGTGAAGCTCGTAAGCGGCAGCTGCGTGTCAGTGAGGAGAGGCGGAGAAGACGAAGGCGAGTCTCGAGGGAGGTACTCCGGCGAGCACGTCGCTGTGGCCACAGGTTCCGGCTGTCTCAGGCAACGGCGCTTCTTTCTGCGCGGTCCCACAGAGGACGGAGTGACTGCTGCGGTGTTAAACGCCTCGATTCGAGCCCGCAGGGTCGACAGCGGAAGCTCCTCACAGAGCACGCAGCCCCCGGACGCGAGGGCGAGCTCTGGGTGTTCCAGGCCCAGGCAGAGAGCGCAGATCAGGTGGCGGTCTCCGGCACTGAGTGGGGCTTTACATGAGCCGCAGGAAGTGCGAGGCATCTTGAAAAAGACGCTCGCTGCTCTTTTAGAATTTTTTTTTTTTTTTTTTGCAAGGCAAAAAGGATACGTCGCCGGATAGCGTAGCTCGCACGGATGGCTGAAGGTGGCGAAGACGGCCGGCTTCCTCAACGCTGTCCTAAGCTGGCTGTTCGCTGTTCGACGGCGGCGGTGGCTTCTCTCAAATCCAGCGATGCGAAGAGCTCGCTGAAGAGACGAAAAATCAGAGAATTCAGCCTACAGCCCCTACTTTTATACGTTAGGCCACGCCCATTCTGGCGGGCTGTGATGCTATGAAGGCGTGGGCACCCTTCATCGGGCGTGACGTCACGCCGGGCTCACTGGTAGGCTGCAGCAGTTGCCGCAGGGCAGCCAATGAGCACGCAAGATGGCTTGCTCTAGTTCTGCTAGCTGCCTCACTGCGTTGACAAGGAATACAAAATTAAGGATAATTTTTTGGCTTCAGTATCTCGAGAAGATCAATCTTTCCCATAGCGTAAGCTAAACTTACGCAATACGAGAGAACCTCTCGTAAGAGAACGCCCTCGTCTTCAGTAGCCTACTCCTCTGCTTTACATCGAGTTTAGAAGACTGTGTTTGTGCTATGTTGTGCTGAGCACCTTGAATTTACCTCAGAGGAATTAGAAGAATTCTTTTTCGCGATTTGAAGATGAGAAAGATTTTTAAGGTAAGACATCCACTCATAATGTTATTGTTATACATTTTACATTGCGCAACTAGTCAAACTGTTGCCAGACTAAAACGTACATTGTGAAATGAGATTGGAGAAAAAACATGAAACCTAATTTTAAATTTATATACATGTACACGACACGGGGATAATAAAACACGGCATGATATACAAGTATCTTATGAGTGTTTAGTCTAATATGGTGAATATAATGTTTAGGAAGGTGTTTACTGATAAATACTGTGTTTGTGGGTATCTGCTCAAACGTAGATATGTATATGTGGTAACAATAATGTTTCATAGTTTGGAGCGGCTCAATCGCTTCAGTAAATGTTCTCTACACGCGCTGTGAGTTTCAGTCAGTCGTGCTGTGCGTTTGTAAAGCAAAACACGCCAAACAATAGGCAATCTCATTTCATAACGTCATAACGAATGGAAACATTTGAAGTAACATATGATCTATACATTTTTCTCTGGTGTAGTGTTTCAGAAGTGTTCATTTTTAACGATTTATAGGCCGCCTGGTATAGGCTATTGTTATTGCTATTTTATGCAGCCCTACACATAAAATGAACACCAGGTTGGTTGTGCCTTATAGGCATGTGTGTAGCCTACAGTACACGTATATGCCTACAATGCACAACCAACCTGGTGTTCATTTTATATATAATGTATGTGTGTGTATTTTGTACATTTTAAATCGCAATTTTAACCAGAAAAATCTAAAATGTATTCCCAAAATCGTGCAGCCTATAGTTTATCTTGATATCAGCATGTTCAAAATTTTCAAAATTTTTTTTTTTACAGGGACCAGATGCCACTGGATGAGTCCTGCTGACTTCAAAATTCAAATGAGTCTCTGTACATGAACATGGTAAAATGAAAAAATCAAATACCTTGGAAATGACAGGTATGTAGGCCTACTATGTTTCAGGAATGGCACAAAGTTATGTGACTGTTCAAGCCGCCTTCTTTAGGTCAATGTGTTCAATAATGTGTTTTTTTGTCCTTTGTTGTGTATCTTTGGATTATGTTGTGTTGTAAATAAATCCAAACAATCAAAAATCCATTATTTTTAAATTTCCTCATTCTTTGTGCAAGGCTCCTCATGATGATAGGGCCTGATTGCACCTGATAGGGGAGGGGAGGGGTCTTTGTCTTTCTCAGGTGTAAAATGCATTCATATTAATGAGAGATCACGCGCCTTCGCATAAAGCTTTCTTACACAAAACACGTCATACAAATTTTAAATGACTTTATTGTCTTATCTGAATGAGTTGTCAGGATGATTTTCACATTGTTTTGGAGCAAATACTCTAGGCTATGTGATACAATTTTCAAAAGTCTTGTGAAGAAATAATAAGTATGGGTTTTATGACCTTATTTCAGTGACAATTTCTTTTTGTTTTTTCACAAACCACGCATAAACGTCACTATCTCAAAACTACAAACTTTTACATACATGCTGCTGACATAATACTGTAGCAGAGTTTGTGCTGAATACAGTGTAATAAGACTTTAGCCATGAAAATGTCACAAGTAACAGAGATAAGCACAAATGTCAGAGCATGTCAGAACACCTCCAGGACCCAGAAAACACCTAGGACCCCAGAGGGTTAATGATGAGTCCAAAAGGAAACACGCAGGAGATAACCAGGAAAACACAATAGCACTCACAACGAGACATTGGGTCGAGCTTTGGGGAACGCCCATAGATTAACGCATCTGAAGTATGAATGAAACTAATACAATCCTGATTGGTGTTGCGTCATGACGTAACATGTGACACCATACACGGAAGTTACAAAGGGCACACAACAGAGCTAGCTTCTGCTCCCAGGCAGGGGAAGGCGTGGAGGAGGGACGCAGTGTATCGTTCCCTTCTCAGGGAACAAGGGTTACAGTCATAACCCCAGACGTTCCCCTTCCGAGGGAACTCGAACTGCGTCGACTAAGACACTTTGGGGAACGAGTACCCACTATGCCACAACGAGCCCTGCCTGTCCCAATGTGAAGCTGCGCGCAGGCACTCTTAGGACGAGAGCACTAGAGTGCCTTGCGTAGAAGAAATCTCCAGACTATAGAATCTGATAAAGTATGAGGGGTGGCCCATCCCGCTGCATCACACACTTCTTGGACCGGGGCTCCTTAACCCTCTGAGGTCGACTATCGCGCGGGCGACACTCTGTTGATTTTGATCTTGCATATTAAGTGTTGTACATCATTAGATCCTGATAAGTGTCTATTTTTTTGTGGATAATCACAATAAAAACAAAGTGTTGTGCTTTTCGCCAAATAAAGAAAAACAAACATTCTCTCTGTCAGTTAAGTCCATTCTGAAACACGTCCGAAAATTAACTGTAATTCCGCGAATACTTGTCATACAGGCACGAGTGTTTTTCCATAATGAAGCTTGAACTCTCTTCTTTTAAATCAATTAATTTATATAAAAAAACAAATATTCTCAGTTTATGTAATGTGTATGAAAAGAGAGAGATGTCAGTCTTTTTCTTTCCAACTCATTATACCTGATTATGCGTTAATGTGCCACACCCACGGAGAGCGCGCGGTATTCAAACGCAAATGATCTAAGGCAAGCCATTCAAACATGCCAAAGCCCACCAGCTGGATTATAAAACACATTGTGTTTAGTAAGTATCTTACTACAGCTGTGTACACAGCGTATCCATACGCTGTGAGGAATAATACTATCTAATAACCCTGGAAAATGTACCAGAAGTACTGGTATTTTCATTTTGAGGAGCAACGGATCCAGCTGATGTAGTAAGTCATTTATTCTTAAGTGCTTTGTTCTAATCGCAATATTGAATAGTGTCTGACTGTAAACCGCAAAAAGACTTTTTAAATATGAAATGTTTAAATATGTCTGTGTGTAGGCTAAATGATGAATGAACGGCACAGGCGCACGCGCTTTGTTTACTACAGTTATACAGCGCGTGTCTGTGCCGTTCATTCACTCTCGCACCTACATTAGTAAACGTTATGTTTACATGAACACATCCAAACTATATTGCTATAGCCTACTAAGATGAGTAAAAATAGACTGAAGTATGTTGAAATAAAATGTCTGTATAAGCAACAAACTGCAAATTCACATGTATATGCTAATATATCATACACAATATGTTACAGACTAAATATGAATGTTTAGACAAGATTTTGTGATTAGTTTTGGATAGATTATAAAGTTTTGACTGTAAAAAAGACTACTGTCACATTAAATAGGTAAATAAACTTTTGCTCACCAATTTCTTCTCATAGTTAAATATCTAAATATAAGCTAAATAAAATATTTAAATATAAGTTAAATTAAATATAAGCCAAGCTGCGCCATAGAGATAGCCTGAATGACCCAGTTACTGATGGTCTGTTTGGATAAGGGAAGCCCCTTCTTGAGCGACTTGAAGCACACCAGCAACTGGTCTGGCTTCCGCCATGAAGAAGACCTCTCGACATATATCTTGAGAGCTCTGACAGGGCAGAGCAAATTAAGTCTTTCTTCATCTGCCGTCACGTGAGGTGGAGGATGAAAGCCTGCAGAACCGTAGGCCGTGCCACATTAGATGGCACTTTAGGCACATAGCCCGGCCTGGGATGCAAGATAGCCTTAATGTTGCCTGGAGCAAACTTTAGGCACCCATGAGATATAGAGAGCGTCTGAAGGTCTCCTACTCTCCTCAGAGATGTAATGGCTAATAAAAAAGCTACCTTGAGGGAAAGTTTCTTGGCTTAAGATGACTCCAGAGGTTTAAAGGGGGCCCCGACCAGCCCTTCGAGAACCACTGCCAGGTCCCATGTGGGAACTCTGGTATGAGCCGCAGGTCTCATCCTCCGAGCCCCATGGAGGAAATGTATGACCAACTGATGTCTCCCCAGAGGCCCATCACCCAGAGGAGGGTGGAACGCCGCAATGGCAGCCATGTACACCTTGAGTGTGGACAGGGTAAGACCATCCGAGAGGCGATCTTGGAGGAGCTCCAGCATTGAAGCCAACCAGGCAGTTAACTGGGTCCACCTCACGCTCTCTACACCAAGTGGAAACATTCCACTTTAGGCCATACAATCTCCTCGTGGAAGTAGCTCTGGAACTGAGTATGGTCTAAACCACTCCAGCCGACAGGCAGCCTCTAGGTACTTAACCCCCTCAGGGGCCTGGCCCAAAGTTTCCACAGGTCTGGTCAATGGTGAACATTGAGCCCTTGGCCTGTGGAAGCAGATCCCTCCTCAGAAAAACATACCCGGGCCAGCCAATACGGGGCAACTAGAAGTAGACTAATCCCGTCTCAACGGACCCTATCAAGAACTCCCGGGAGCAGAGTGATCGGGCGAAAAGCGTACGGGTGTAGCCTCGGCCACATCATAAGAAGGATGGCGACTACGCTGATATTAGTCTCTCTGTTCATCCCGAGGTTTACCGCAAACTGCCGGATCCAGGCCATGTCCAGATCTGATGGAGGACCATCGCAGTGACACGACGACAACGGATCACTGAAGTGCCAGCCTCACCAACCCTGTGAAGGCCTCATGGACACCTCAACAAACTCATCTCCATACCGGCGTGATGACTCCAACCCCAACCAGATGAACTGGATAAATATCAATATAAATATGAACTGGATAGGACTTCTGACCTATAATGATGCCTGAATCATAATCATACACTGTTCGTTCATTGGCCAAAGGAGGACTGGCCCCCTGACTGAGCCTGGGTTCTCCAATGGTTTTTTTCTCCATTCTATCACCTGAATGGAGTTTTGGTTTCCTTGCCACTGTTGCCTTTTCGCCTTTCTTCACCTTGGTTGCCATTGGCTTATGGCTTGCTTAGTTGGGGACATTTAATTTTGTACTATTACAACATTATTTTCCTGTTCTCTGTAAAGCTGCTTTGAAACAATCTGTATTGTAAAAAGCGCTATATAAGTAAAGCTGACTTGACTTGACTTGACGTCTGTACCATGGCATCCAACCCCAATAGGGTTGGATGGGTGAGAGAAAACCACAGTGAACAGTGGGACGTCCCACGTGACGCAAACAAATCCACTTCCACTGGGACGAACCTCTCATATATTGACTTCACCACCTCGGTATGAAGTCTCCATGCCCCGGGCCTCAGCCCCTGCCTGCAGGCTGAATGAAATGACATTGGATGCTGCTGCCATGAGCCTTAACACTCTCTGCATTTTTTTTTACAGTGATGGCTTGGCCTATCCGTGTATCCTGTATACAATTGTGCCCGCATCCCAAACCACTCCCAGGAAGATGGTTTTCTGGGCTGGTGCCAACACGCTTTTTTTCGTGTTAAGTCTCAACCCCAGGCTATGGATGTGGCCAAAAAGGACGACATCTCAATGCCGAACTGCCAGCTCTTGTGACTGGGCCATAATAAGCCAGTCGTCGATATAATTTTGCACCATGATACCCTGAAGCCTCAATGGAGCTAGAGCTGCATCCATGCATTAGGGGAGAGAGCTAGGCTGAACGGAACAAGTTCCAATATTGGAATGCTTCGCCCCCGAAAGCGAACCTCAGAAACTTCCTGTGAGATGGAAGGATGGATATATGGAAGTATGCGTCCCTTAGATGTACCGTGACAAACCAATCTTCAGATTTGATCTGACTCACGATGATGAGAATGGTGAGCATCTTGAACCTGAATCTCCACAGAGACCGATTCAAATGCCTTAGATCTAAAATTGGCGCAACCCTCCATCCTTCTTGAGAACTATTAAGTAGCGGCTGTAGAATCCGGACTCCCTGTCCGGTGGAGGAACACGATCTATGGCCTCCTTTACCAGCAGGGAGTTTATTTCCTGGTTCCAATACCTGACCCTGCACTGGGTCGACTGCAGTCCACACCAACCCGTGTAATTTCGGTGGGTGGAATCGAACTGCAGCCTGTAACCCTTCTCTATTGTGTGCTGAACCCAAGGAGAAATATTTGGCAGGTCTTACCATGCTTTGAAATATTCTAATAAAGGAACCAGCCTCTCAAGACTGATTTTGGGTATTATTCAAGATTCGTTCTCGACCCGCTGAAGCGGCTCTCCGGCAGGGTTTGGTCGAAACGATTCTCGATGTGCAGACGCGAGCGCTGCCTGGCCGCAAGCCTTTGGGGCAGACAGAGCAGCTTGCGTTCGCTGGAAACTGATGTGCGCACTTAACGGCGGGATACAGACATCAATTTCCTGAGGGCTCCCCTGAGGGGAGGCTCTTTCGGTTTCGTTCTCGACACCCTGAAGCGGAGGACCGGCAGGGAATAATCAATAACCATTTCCGATGGGCGAACATGAACACTGCCTGGTCGCAAGCCTTTGGGGCGGAAACTGGAGCGTGTATTCGCTGAAAACCGATGTGTCCCGAGGCGCACTTGACGCTGGATACAAACATTGATTTCCTTAGGGCTCCGTGGAGGAGCGATTCTCGATCGTCCCTCCACAGGGGGGATAGCCCTGCTATTTTCGTCTCGAGGCTGAAACATCCGACAGCGCACGGATATACGTATCGAGATATTTCTCAATGAACAGCTGCCAGCACCCTCAGGAGTTGACTGTGAATGCCTCACACCCAAACAGTATTATTTCACAGATCGCCTGTGTCCCGTTTATTGCAGACCCGTAATCTATGCGCATTTCACAATGCAGTCACGTGACAACATCCACATCACTCGTTGGCCAGATGTGTCTTGAACATATTTCCACAACTGCACTTAAATTGGTCAGAATTAACATGCGGTAAAATTCCAGCAGAACTCCCGGAAGTAAACAAAGAGGAAAATCCGGCAGACATGCGGATAATTCACTCAAAATGTAGTCTATGTTCAGAATCAGCACAAGCTTTATCCTTTCGCAAATCCCCCCATAAACAACAAAGTCTAGACGCGATATAAATAAGAAATTCACTGTGCAGTGCGGACAACTTCAGTGTATATGATGAGATTTTAGTGCGAGTGCAGAACGTGGTAGGTCAGTCATGGCTTAAAGGGAGCGCTATTGACAATCTAAATAATACATTTGTTTGACTACGGCAGCTGGTTTAGTCCAAAATACGTAGTTCTTTGGCAGTTGGGTCTGTTCGAGGTCGGATCACGTTCTCACCACAAACGAACCGCTCCAGAGTTCGCTTGAAAGCGTACCGAGACCAGCTCTTCGCTTATTTGGTCTGCTTTTGGTGCGCACCCGAGTGCGATTGCTGCTTTCACACCTGCCCAAACGAACCGCACCAAGGGGGAAAACGAACTCTAGTGCGATTCAACCGAACTAAATGAGGCAGGTGTGAAAGCACCCTTAGACAATGAACTATGGCCTTAGCATGGTCACTGTATACAGTAATGTAACGTAGAATACGCGGGTGACTTTCCCCAAAATGAATCAAAAAAGGCTGTGACATATACAACTTTGAATTATATTTTCTCTTGATCTGGTGCCAATAACACTGAGTTGTTTGCAGGGGTTTGGTTCATAGCTTCAAGATCAAAGTTGACAGAGACAGCATGAGCTGCTTCATGGCATTAACAAAGCCTGATTGCTTTGATTTGATTTGGTTTTGTCAACTCAAAACTAATCCTTTAACCCTGAGTTTGTTCAGCTAACTTCATAGTATAGGTCACAGTGTGCAGTATAATTAGTCTTCTGTCCTAGCTTTTTAATACTTTCAGTAAGCCAATCAAGTCCGTCACATTGCTAAACAAGCACATAAACTGTCACAAAACCAGCCGTAAAATTAATTCTAGCTGTTATGAAGTGTACAATAGGCTTCTCAACAACAATCCAGATTACTTGCAGATTAACTGTGGTTCTAAAAAAAACACAAAAAACCCCTGCATAAGCTACTTAGTATTTTTATGTTTAAATGTTTACTTAAATGTTATATTGTGTTTTAACAAAGTGCCTGATAATTTTTACAGATAAATTGCTTTAATACCAATTATCAAGGTGGCCTAGGACTTTAGTACAGTAAAATACTTCTGCTGTCAGGAAAGCCAAATCAAGTTCTTATATCTGTCCTGACCTGAGCAGAAGCTCTCATTCTAATCCTGAAAGTCTTAAATGTGAAGCCTTAAATACCATATTTAAATACTTCAAGTCATTCAATTCCTTTAAATTAATAATATCACCTGTATACCTAATTACGGTTTGTCTGATGAGTGCCCAATTTCAGAACAAAAAGCTTTCAGATAGCGCCACCTGCTTGCGATTGCTGTAAATGTAAGCACAACAAAAGCTCATGTTGTTTTCCAAAGACAAATATTGATTACAGTGGTCTGTATCTTAAACCTGCATTGATCGGTTACCTGCACTGTAACTGATTTTCCCACACAAATGTTAATGGTTTGATGTTAAAGCTAGAAGGTCCACTAATGTGTTTATTTACAAAAAGGCATGAGTGGAGAAAAACAAGGCAATTTTATTTTTATCTCAATTTTCATAAAACTGCAATTTAAATATATTATTTCTATAGGTTATACAAATGAGTAAATAAATAGGCTGAATAAGCTGATCTATAGCATGTAAACTGGTGGTAGCCTAGTCTATAAAAGGTACACCCCTCTAAGCTCACAAAAATGGTTAGACCCAAGTCTTCAGCAGCCAATGACACCGACCCGTTCAAACTGATTTTTAAATAAACGCGTGAAATACGCGTTAAATTCACGTGTTTTTGGCCCTCTTGGCCTTCCATAGCAATGCAGACCTTTAATCTAAGCACTGCCTCGACAACGCGAGATTCCAGTCACAGAATCTATTGCAGAGTAGACCCGTAATCTACGCGCTACCTCGGCAAACGTGAGATCCGAGCCACTATAGATTCTGTAATGCAATGCAGACCTTTATTTAGGACAATTCTGATGGGACAAACAACACCAAATAGGACGGACAGTTTGACACAGAGCGCTTGCTGAAAAGCAAAAAGCTAACTCTGTTGTGTGCCGGTGTCCCTTTGTAGCTTCTGTGTATGCCGTCACATGTTAGGTCATGACACAACACCAATAAGGATTGGATTGGTTTCATTCATATTTCAGATGCGTTACTCTAAGGGCGTTCCCCAAGGTGTCATAGTCGACGCAGTTCGAGTTCCCTCGAAAGGGAAATAAGGAAACTAAGAGCTTATATACACACAGAGTAATCAAAGGAACTACAAACAGGTGAGAAACTAATGAATAACCATGGAAACTAGCAATCACAGACAACTCAGGCAAAATGGAACATGGCAATGAGTGAAAACGAAACCAAAACAGAATGAGACCATTACACTCACAAATCCAAAATGTTTCCATAGTTGCATGTATTTGGATGCTAAACTATTTATTTTATAAACAAGGCTTTGTACTTAACTTGTGTCCCCATATGCAATATCCATGTAAAACAGTGGCCTTCTAATAGTTTATCAAAATGGAATGAAGCTGCGCTAATGCATTTCATTGGTTTGAATCTGTCTTTACAGTTTGCAATGGCAGCATGTGGAAATATTACAGTCTTGCTAAATGGATCAATTCATCATGCTTTCAACAAAAAAAGGTCTGTATGTTTATTTTTCTAGCTATAATGTGTAATGTGATAAGAATGCGTATGCCACTTTAAACTTTAATATAATTTGATTTCTGCAGTTTAAGATGGTCTTAGTACAAATTGAACTTCTTTAAATAATCATAATGGCCATAAACTGAATTGCTTAATTGTGAACAACATAAACCAGAAAAAAACTAAATGTTTTAGTAACTGTGGCTAGCAGGACGAGGCAGAGGGAAGTAAGAGTACGGTGCGAGGCCGGTGGCGTGAGTGCTAATGAATGACGCCTATGAGATGCACCGGTCTCGATCTTCACAGTCGTCGCTCCTCCTTTATGCTTCCACTCCTCCGTGAGAGATGCGAGACCGGTGCATCTCACAGGTGACATTCATTAACACTCACGTCACTGGCCTCGCACAATACTCTCACGTCCCTCGGCCTCGTCCTGCTCGCCACATAAACCTAATAAGAATTCTAATGGGCTGTTTCTATACAATAGATATATTTTCTGAGATCACATCAAAGCTTTTGCGCAACCTTTTGGAGACACGGATCACATATATAGCTTTAAACAGCTTTATATAAGATTTTCATCTTGTCTGATCCCAGGATATGCCTTTACTCCATCTACCTTGTAAACTTGCAATACTTATAAGAACATTTAGGGTTCAGTACAAGTCAACAGCACTTGTAATGTTGACCACAACTAAATATTTCTACTTGTTCCTCCTTTTCTTTGGAACACTTTCAGAACACTTTTAAAAATAAATGTACTTTATTGGGATCTATGGTTCCATGAACATCAATGAAAGCAATCCACTGCACAAAAAAGTTCTTTATAGTAAAAAAAGGTTATTTAGATTATTAAAATGATTTTCACACTAAGAAAAACACATTTAATTTAAGAACTGTTAAGGGAAAGGTTCTGTGGGAACCTCAAAATGGCTCTTCAATGTCATCAATTATGATACACTAATGAGTAGTGTTAACTCATTAGTAACAATATAAACATGTTAGTGTGATTTTAGTGTGGGAAAAAATAATGTGTTAACCCTTTTAAAGGTATTACATTTAAACTTTGTTGCCATGACAACATAGTCATAAACTATAAAAGGACTGCAAAAATGATTTAAACAGGTTTACAGCTTAAATAATTTATTTGTTTATTTTAAACAGATAAATTAATATAAGTGCTTTTGTAAAATTATAAGCTTCACAAGAGGCCTGATCATAAAAAAAAACGTTTCGGGTTACGACGGTAAAGTCCTGGTTGCGTATGCAACCCAGCGTTCCCTGAAGGAGGGAACGGAGGACGTAGTCGACTCGACTGAAATGGGATCACGCCAGGGAGCCTATTGTCTTCGAATATTATTGAACGAGCCAATGCACATTGGCGTACGAGATTTGCATCTCACACTCCGCCCCGCGGCGCGGGTATAAATAAGGAAGTAGATGCACGCACCATTTGCTTTTTCGCTGAGGAGCCGAGCGTAACTCGTAGTCAGTGGTGGTCCAGCGGTAGTGGCAAGGGGACTACGTCCTCCGTTCCCTCCTTCAGGGAACGGTGGGTTGCATACGCAACCAGGACGTTCCCTTTCACTCAATAACGTCGGACGTAGTCGACTCGACTGAAATGGGATCACCCTTTGAAAACGCCACAAACGCTGCCACCTTCCAGAGCCTAGACAAAAGCCTTCTGATCCTCTGACATTTTAGCGAAAGAGGAAGGCTTAGGCCAGGAAGTCACTGCTGTTCCTACAGGACCACTGGGAAAGCATTCCCGTACATTGGAAAGAAGTGACGCTGCGGAAGCCGCATCCTACCCAGAGGGAGGTAACGTGGAGAATACACATATGAACTGGGCGGATGACCGGGCAGTCGGACATATGGAATGTCACTGGGGTGGCTCCAGCCTAAGACGGGGGAAGACTCACCGGACAGTGACGGCAGAGAGACTCTGACGAGAGAAGACATGGGCTTGACCGTAGGGAGCCGTATCGTGGAAGGGTATAGGGACCATTGGGACCACAACATATGGATCCACCCTCACACAGGTTCCACACTGCTTACGAGTGGTAGGCCTAACACCAGACGTTCCGCACGTCAGACGTCGGAGGGGTGTGGAGGAACTCAACAGGGTTCAGATTTAAGGGAACCCAACTGGAGTAGAAAGGCGCACGTATCCAGTCCAGAGGAGGGGAATGGCGCAGCAACCCGACACTTGAACCGGGCTCAGTGTGAGATGCAAATCTCGCACACCAGTGTGCATTGGCTTGTTCAATAATACTCAGAGACAATAGGCTCCCTGGTGTGATCCCATTTCAGTCGAGTCGACAACGTCCGGCGTTATCGACTGAAAGGGAACTTATGTTCCCTGAGAACAGGGAACGAGACACTGCGTCGAACGACGCTAGGGGAATGCCTCAGGCGTGACAGGTGTCTGAAATCACTATCAAATCACGGCAATCACATTGACTGGCGACAGCCCGTGAATCATTAATGTGAATGATTAACATGCGACCTGGAAGTATAAAAGGGCGCCATGCAAACATAACAATCATCCTTTCATCTGAAGTGACTGTTTGGTAAGCAGGCCTCGAGGAATAGCAAGGAGACGCAGTGTCTCATTCCCTGTTCTCAGGGAACATAGATTACAGTCATAACCTGAGACGTTCCCTTTCGAAAGGGAACTCACACTGCGTCGAACGACGCTAGGAGAACGGTATACCCACGCCGCCATGCTAAGGGGAGTGCATGCCCACAGGCAGTGACAACTGACGGAACCAGCAGATTCAATGAAACGCTTGAACCACTCACCCTCAGGTCACACTGGGCTGTCAGTGACAGCATTCCCTACGGTCATAGCCCAAGCTGTATGTTCCACAGGAAAACCTCCAGAAAAATTGTTTAATGAAAAGCCTACCTGGGCCTGCTCAAGGGCCTAGGACCCCAACCTCAAATCAGAAGGGGTCCCTTCTAGGGAATGTGGCTAGGGATCCCAAAGGAACCCCAGCCAGTCACTATTTGGGGAAGTACCAGCCGAAATGCCACCAGGACGGCCTGACCTTACATAGACATAGACACTTCGGTCTGCCCACTTCCTTTCTGTCCAAAGACAGAGCCTCTGGACACTTGCCTTTAGGTAAGGTATCCAACCCGAGGGACTGCAAAGCTGGCACTGAAACACTCGGCCCGGATCTCAGAGACGGGGTATCCCGGAGAGCATGACTCAGCATAGTGCTTACAACCCTTGCTAGCGAGGGGAGTTTACAATGCTATATCCACGGATCTACCCAGTGCTTATGTTTCAAAGCACTGAGGAGGCCTGAGAAGGCCTAAGGAATGATCTAACAGGGAGAACTCACAAGAGGCCTACGACCGTCTGACCAGACTCAGGAGTCCGTGTACTCATAGAGACCCTCGGTGAGGGGAGCACATGGTCCACCTCGTAGGCAAACCAGGCTGTAGGCGTGTAAAAGAGGTTCCGGGAACCAGTAGCAGAGAAAATACACTTTAGTTGAGCCAGGGCGCAAGCCCGCCTTCAGTAGCTGCCTGCTAATGCCAGCTAAACTGATAGCAAACGGCCACTAGCTTCCTGAACCCAGCACCGCTGGGAAACCACTCACAGGGAGGCTTGGTAAGGCCTACTACCTGATAACCTCCATAAGTTGAAACTTTGCCTTCAGGGAGGCCTGTTGAGGCCTACTACCTGATAACCACCATAAGTGGAAAATTCGCCTTCAGTTAGACATGGTGAGGCATACTACCTGATAACTACAGTATGTGGGAACTCACATTCAGGGGGGCCTGGTGAGGCCTACTACCTGACAACCAGAACATGTGGGAGCAAGTCAGGCTAGCTGTCCAGTTGCCTGTCCTTGGGGCTTTGCCTTCAGGGAGGCCTGGTGAGGCCTACTACCTGATAGCCACCATATGTGGGAATTCGTCTTCAGGGAGGTCTAAAGAGGACTACTACCTGATAGTAATCTAAGCAACTGGTTGCTATGAGCCTGCTAAGGCCAGCCAGTCCTGGGGCCCAGTCTCGAAGCAGCCTGTTTAAGCCAGCCTCCTGAGAGTCTTCTTATGAAGGAGACTACTGTAACTACCACGGACCAGAGAGGTCGGGGACTGGGCTACATGGTGGCCTGATAAGGTCAACCGCTGCTGGGGATTCGCCTATCAGGGAGGCCTGGTCGGGCCTACTAGCTGATAGCAAGTCTATTCTGCTACAACATACACTGTTGGGAACCATACTACACCAACATAACTGTTGGGCCCACCCACAGGAGGCCTAATAAGGTTAGCTACCTGGCATAATGTATGTCCCACAATGTTGGGACCCACTACCAAGGAGGCCTGTTAGGGCCTACTACCCATAAGTGAGTCTACTGCCTGAACTACTGAGGCCAACCATCTGAGGTAAGCTGGCCTAAAGAGCCCTCTTGGGGGCTGTCTGGTCTAGGAGGCCTGCTGAGGCCTACTACCTAACCACACAGCCTTAGTTGGCAGAAAAGCTGTTTAAACAGCGCCTACAGCATCCTGGTACCTAATCACATTGCCAAAGCAACAAAGCAATACCCTTTAACCCTCTAGGTCGAATATCGTGCAGGCGCGATAGTCTCGCTTTTTTTCTTACAAGTGCAAAAGAAACTCAAAATACTCTGTTGATTTTGATCTTACATATTAAGTGTTGTACATCATTAGATCCTGATAAGTGTCTATTTTTTTTTGTGGATACTCACAATAAAAACAAAGTGTTGTGCTTTTCGCCAAATAAAGAAAAACAAACATGATGCGCGTTCTGCCTTCTCTCTGTCAGTTAAGTCCATTCTGAAACGCGTCCGAAAATTAACTGTAATTCCGCGAATACTTGTCATACAGTGGTTTGTATTTTTTAGAGAATAATGTTTATGCATGGTTATTGAAAAATAATAAAAGTTAAAGTTTCTGAAATAAGGCCACAAAACACATACTAAATATGTGTCCACCAGACTTTTGAATAATGGATGTTGTCGCTCAGAGTTTTTGCTTCAAAATGATCTGAAAAACATCCTGCCTAATCATTCACATAAAACAATACATTGATTTAAATTTTGTAAGACACTCTTTGTTTGGAAAGGCAATATGCGTGGGGGCGTGATTCACACCTGATAAGACAATGATCTGCATAATGAGCCGCATAATGAGCCTTTCACACAGGTGTGTCACTGAACAAGAAAGAATGCAAGGACAAAAATACAAATTATATATATATATATATATATATATATATATATATACATACTACAAAATTGGTTCACAGTTGGAAACATCTCGTTTAAACAAAATTTGTATCTTGTATCTTTGCTTGCAAATTGTATAATATCCAAACATTTCTAGTAATTGTGTTGTTAATTCTCATACTGTATTTTTCAGAAAGTTTTGGATATGTATCCTCTCCCCAAATTTGTCACTAAAAAATAAAAATAAAATTAAAGAGAAGGCTTATATTGACCTTTTAAGATTGTGTTTACATCTACCTTGTAAATATATTCTTTGCTATTTTATTAAAAAGGTTACAATTACAACAACAATTAAAATTGTAACAATATTTCAAGTGTAATCTTTCTTTGTAAAAACTAAAGTGTACATTTTATTATACGTATTTCAAAGTTAAGGTTTCATTAGTTTGAGTAAAGCCTACATTGGAACAAACACTATAATAACATCTTAGTTGATGACTTTATTTTTGACAAAACATAATATATTTAACATATGAGCAGAAATTGGCGAACAAAAGCTTATTTGATGTGTCACTAGTCTATTTTACAGTACAAACTTTATAATCTATCCTAAACTAGTCAACGAAATGTTGTCTTTCATATTTTGTCTGTAACATAGGCATATCATTTGTTGTTTTTATGATATATTAGGGCATATAAATGTTAATTTGCAGTTTAACACGTTGCTTATACAAAGACATTTTATTTCAACATATTTCAGTCGAATTTTACTCATCTCAGTATAGCAATATAGTTTGGTAAAAGATATTCATTCATTCACACACATAAACGCGATTCATATTTAACCCTTTAGGCGCCAGAGGTTTTTTCCTAAAACGTTTGATTTTGACATCTTAATTTCAAAAGGCTATATCTTAAAAATAATAAAAGATAGAGACTTTCTGTAAATTAGAGAAATATTAAGTCACATATTTAAATGATAAAATGCAGCACTTCTTTCCCCAATTGTTCTTTCAACAGTGTAAATAATTCTTTACTAATAAATGGCAGACAAAAAAAAAGATTTTATGTAGCAGGCCTTTTGCTGTAGAGATAATGACTCTCTATCCATCCAGGTGACATTTCTTGTAGTGTTTCATGGTGTGGTACCTCTCATTGCAAGGCGCAACACAAAGACCCACCCCACACTGCCTGCACATGTATTTTGTCTGACGGCGGCCTTTAGGGCGGGTCCGATCAGAAGAAACTACACATTCTGGGTAACCATCAACCTGGCAGATAAAGTGGCGCTCAGTGAGTCTCTGTGGCAAGTCTCCCAGTGAGGACGACTTTCGACCTATGTTGCTCTCTTTCTTAGAGAAGCCTTCCAGTAAAGCAGTTATGACATCCTGCACAAAGACTTTCAGGGGCTTGTGAGGAGCAGCAGTGCAGCGGCAGTAAATTATGTGGGCATTCACCATGCTTACACTGAGAATGGCATTGAAAATTCTGTGGTACCATTTCCTTGACCGATGGGGAAAGAGCTAGGTCTTCATTCTCTGGTCTGCTGTGTCGACACCCCCCATGAACGAATTGTAGTCATCAACACAAACAGGCCTATTTATCTCCCTATAACCACTATCAGTGTGTTTGGTCCTGATGCGCTTTCTGACACATGTGTTGGAATGCAGTGTAGAGAGCATTATGAGGCGCTTTGTATCATGCCACGCACAAGCTAGCATTTTCCCCTTCCTCATGAAGACTGGGTCATCTCCCTTGCTCAACGGTAACTGTTGAAATCGCTTGCATTAGGCCTACTTTGTCCAGTGTACATGGACCACTGCAGCACATAGCCTGACTTGGCTTCAGAACAAATACTTTGTAGCCATATTTGTCTGGTTTGTTTGGGTTGTACATTTTTAGTGTTGATTTCCCTTTGAACGCAATGGTCATTTCATCCAATGACAGCTGCTTAGATGGACCATACATTTCTGAAAACCGGAGGATGACCAAATTGATGATTGGGCGGATTTTGAATAGCCTGTCATACCCTGGCTGACCCCTGTCAACACACTCCTCATTATTGGTGAAGTGAAGGAAAGACAAAATCATCTCAAATCTATTCCTAGACATCACCTTGCCAAATCCAGGTGTTGCTGTTGGCCACTATTCAGCCCAATAATCCTCCAACTCTGACTTCTCTATCAGACCCATACTCAAATGCAGAGAAAAGAAGGCTTTCATTTCACTAACAGTTACGTCAGACCATTGATGAAATCTGGAGTGTGGATGGAGTTGATGGGAGGCTAAAAACTGATGGGCGTAGCGATTTGTCTCATTTACAAGTAAATTCCAGAAATCATCAGAGAGAAAGAGTGATAGAAAATCTAGGGGCGAATTGGCATTGGAGAGTTCTCTTTACCCCAGATATCCATTCGGCTGATCAAAGGGCATGATTCAACTTTGGTACTCATCCTCACTGGCCAAGTACTCAAAGCCGGCATTCCCATCAGCTTGCGATAGACTATGCAAAATAGCCCCTCTCTCCCGTGTCACACCGCCTCTGCTCCTGCTACAAGCAGATCTGCCAGATCTGCCTCGCGCACGCGCCGAGTGTGCACAGCTAGGACTACTGTCATTGTCATTTCGACTTCCCACCCTGCCTCCACGTTGCCCCCTAACTGTCCTATGGAGACTTCGACCTCGTCTAATATACCCAGTGGCATTAGACAAAGTCTCCACCACAATACTGTCGCCGCAATTGCGGGGAGGCACACGGTCAGAAGACAAAGCTACATGGCTAGCGCGGTAAAAATCTCCCGCCTCATTCCCCACAACACTAACACGGCTGCTAACTTTGCGATGAACACTCCGACCCCGGGAAACATTGTTCCCACTACTGACATTGGGCAAAGGACTATCTAAATTGGGCAAAGGATTCACCATTTGTGCTTGGTGTAGGGCTATAGTTTCACTTTCAGAATCACCGTCATCTTCTGAAGGCAAATATTCCCCTTCAGAATCAGGGTCTGCGAATAAAAGATCCAACACATCATTGCGGGTAAGCTTTATTGATGCCATTAGATAATAATAATAATAATAATAATTATAATAGTAATAATGATCTAATGCAAATACTCGCTGACTTTGACAATATTGCTCTGATAAAATGTCTCACTCTGACACTAGCTCTGCTTTTGTTTGCACTGATTCAATGCGCTCTAGCTCGAAGATTTTGTATAGAAGCATGACGTTTTTTTGAGTCGGGGATGAAGTATGACATGTCTGCCATCTAGTGCAGGGGAGGTCGAACGAAATTTGACACCCTATTTGACAAAATCGGCCGTTTTATTCAGTGCCGCATCTTGTCGAGTAAACTCGACCGTGGCGCCTAGAGGGTTAAACAGTCTTTTTACGGTTTACATACACTATTCCATATTGCGATTTAGAACAAAGCACTAAATAAATAAAAAACGTACTATTCTCCTCAGGTGGATCCGTTGCTCCTCGTAATTAATTTAAACCAGCACTTCTGAGGTAACTTTCCCAGGATTATTCCTCGCAAGACGACGTAAAGTACTGTAATCTGGTTAAACTTGGTGTGTTTTATCGAGTAGATGTGGGCGTTGACACGTTTGCATGGATCGCCTCAGATAATTTGCGTTTGAACAGTTGGAGAAAGATCTTCGTCATCCACCTGCAGCTCACCCTCGTCAGCTGTCGAATCGTCTGAGAGGTTTACACCCTTCTCAAGACGATCGACAAGCTCCACCTGGGAACCCCATGATGCAAGTTGCCGCTCTGCCTCAGCACGAGCGGGACCTGAACCACGAGGTCCAGATGCTGAGTCCTCTTCACTCGAGAAGAGGGCCAGGCGAGAGCGGATTGTCTTAAGAGAAAAATGATCACAATTTCCACAGGCGGCTCCCTCGAGAACCTCCCGTGCGTGCTCTTCACCCAGGCAGAGAACGCACAGTTCATGTTTGTCACTCGGCGTCAAAAACCTTGGGCACGGGTCGGCACACTTCAGAAAGCAGTCAGCCTTCGCTGTGCGTTTCATTATTATTTATTTTTTCTTACTTTAATCATTCAGCATTACAGACAGAACAGTCCCTGAAGACGAAAAGGATGATTGTCATGTTTGCAAGGCGCACTTTTATACTTTCAGGTCGCATGTTAATCATTCACATTAATGATTCACAGGCTGTCGCCGGTCAATGTGATTGCCATGATTTGATAGTGATTTCAGACACCTGTCACCCCTGAGGCCTTCCCCTAGCGTCGTTCGACGCAGTGTGAGTTCCCTTTCGAAAGGGAACTTTCAAAAGTATATTTACCCAGTGCATCATGAAGGTCTGTAATGTAATGGCTATAGATTCTATTTACACTATGTAAAAATAACAGTATTTTCTTTGCAATAAATGTAAATAGTTAGATATTATTTTCACCTCAGTATTCTAGTACATTGTAAAACAGTATGCAATAATAACATATTGAGTGTAAATGAATGTATTTATTAAATCAATGCTGCCTTATTGGGACAATAAAGCCCTCCCTACACCTTCCCACCCTAACCGTTAGGCACAGTAATTCCACTTTGCATATTTTCAGGGAACGAGGGTTTCATACGTAACCAAGACGTTCCCTTTCAACTGCTCACGTTCAACATGGTCAACGTGTCGACTGATTGGGATCCAAATTAAAACGCCACTAGTGCTGCCACTTTCCAGTGCCTAGATAAAAGCCTTCTGATCCCCCCGCATTTTTCGAGGCGGAGATGGGAAAGGGCTTAGGCCAGGGAATGCACTGCTGTTCCATAAGACCACTGGGAAAGTGTTCTCTTTCGTTGGAAAGGTATATGCTGCGGAAGCCACATCCTGCCCAAAGGGAGGTAACGTGGAGAATACAAATATGGACTTGGCGGATGACTGGGCAGTACAACATATGGAATGTCACCGGGGTGGCTCCAGCCTATGACACAGGTTTCACCAGTGCATACGAGTGATAGGCCTGGCTTTGGACGTTCCGCCATGTCTATTGCTGAAGTGTATGGAGGAAGTCGACAGGGTTTGGCACTCACTGGAGCAAGAATTGCGCACGTATCCAGGCCATTGGAGGGGAATGGCGCAGCAAGCCGACACTTCGAACCGGGCTTACAGTGAAACTGGCTTCATGTGAAGGGAGCCCCCGGGAAGTAGCGGTTCGACACATAGGCTACTTCTCTAGCTAACGTGATAGGGGTCGCCCAGCCCCTAACTCTATTAAAATCTGTTCTGCGAGGTAATCTGTGTCAACGACTAGGAGGGAGCAATACTCTCACTTAGGATGAGCTCACCACCCAGTTGGGCACGTGGATCTTGGGAAATCACCAAGATGAAGGCAACCACATGTAGTGGGCCAACCTCTGCTTGGAAATAGCCTTCCCATCTGCTGGTCTCCGTAACAGACAAGAGCTGGTCGGAGCACGTATAACCGCAATGGAGCGGACGGAAAGAGAAAAGCCAGGGCTGGGTCTCAGATATCTTGAGAATTAGCCGGCCCGAATTCCAGGCACGATTCGTTTACCGAAAATGCGGGCAAGTCCCTACCCTTTAGATAGAGACTAAGCAAGCAGGAGAACTGTTTTCTCTAAAAACAGGATTTTTAACTCAATGCCTGCAGGGCTCAAGGGAGGTCTCTACAGTGCAGTAGCAAATTCAGATTCAGATTCAGACTCCTTGCTCCCCTCAGGAACCTAATGATCAAGTCGTGTGTGGAGAGCAGGACAAGGCCGAGGGCCGTGAGAGAGCGGGACGAGTCCAGTGGCGTGATTATGGATGAGCGACACCTGTGCGACGCACCGGTCTTGTATCTCTCACGGAGGAGCGGACGTATAAAAGGAGATACCGCTGGCTGGCCCGCTCCGAGATACCAATCATCTCTGGAGGGGCCCCGAATGAAGCGGCTGGTCGGTCCATTACAGAGGGACCAGGGCGCTCAGCGGGGGCTCCACTGGATAAGGTGTGAAAGAGGAGTGAGTGGCCCACAGGGATTGGTTACCGGGCGGGGAAGCCTCACTATGGTACTCTGATCACCCATCCCACACGGCGCCGTAGCCGGGCGTGGTAATAGGGACTCACGGGCCTAGTCCACACGGACACGTGTATTTTTATAACCGGAGTTTTTCCTCCTGCGTTTAAAAAAAAAATCCCGTCCACACATGCTCGGTTTAAAAAAAATCACCGTCTACATGAAAACGCAAAAACACGCTATCAAGCACTGTCAAGAGCATGCCAGCGGCGCACAATCTGACGTCAAACACAGCGGATAACGACGCACACTCTGACGTTGCAAGACAAAAAACCCGGTTTTACTGTCTACACGACAAAACTGCAGTTTCTGAAAATCCTCCAGGGGTTTTCAAAAATGTTCGGTTTCAGTGACCTGATACTGCGTTTCCGTGTGGACCAACGGCCGAACCGCGTAAAAAACGTCACGGTTATAAAAATCCCCTTGTCCGTGTGGACAAGGCCTCGATCTCAACACCGCGATAGTCATGTTCTCGCAATGAGCAGCCATATCACACTGTAGCCCAGGACTGGTTGCCCACTGAAGCTAAGCAGGGCTGAGCCTGGTTAGTACCTGGATGGGAGACCTCTTGAGAAAACCAGGTTGCTGCTGGAAGAGGTGTTAGTGAGGCCAGCAGGGGGTGCTCACCCTGTGCTCTGTGTGGGTCTGATTGGCTTCATCACTGTCTCCTCTCCACCAATAAGCTGGTGTGTGGTGGGCGTTCTGGCGCAAAATGGCTGCCGTTGCATCATCTAGGTGGATGCTGCACATTGGTGGAGGTTGAGGAGATTCCCCCTTCCATCTAAAGCGATTTGAGTGCGAGAAGTGCGCTATATAAATGTAACAAATATTATTATTATTATTATCTTGAAAAAGACGCAAACGCACCCATGTTGCTCTTTCAGGAAATGGGACCCGTCACCAGTGCCAGATCACACAGGGGAATGACCGTGGCAACACCGAGCCGTGAACTGAAACAGTGAAGCACTCACTTCTTTGCCCTCTAACCAACCGTCAACAAACACACGAAAATGATGCTGTTAAAAAAGCAGTTGAGAGCTCAGAAGCTCGCGATCACCGCTGCACTCGCGCTATAGAACCACCAGCACTGGGAAAGTCTTCCAGAAGAACACCAACACACTCCCTCTTTATAATATAACAACACTCTTCAGAGACCTCGACATGAAGACCGATCGGTTCTGAAGTGAAAGACAACTAGTGCGTGCATCCACTTTCGTATTTATACCCGTGCCGCGGGGGCAGAGTGTGTGATACATTTCACGCACGCCAATGTGCATTGGCTCGTTTTAATAGTACTAGAAGATGACAGGCTCCCTAAGCCTGATCCCAATCAGTCGACACATCGACTATGTCGAACGTGAGCGACTGAAAGGGAACCGTTTTTAGCAATGAATAAGGATCAAGAAATAAATACTGAAACAAAAACAAAAAAACATAAGAAAATGCATGTATTTATTGTGACTGATTTTATTTGACATACACACAGTAGCACGCTGTTTTGGATAGATTAATGTTGAAGAGCTGCTAATAAAATAGTAATCTATTCACATAATGTACTCTCTCCTAAAATGTAAATGAATGTAAATATCAGCATTACCGCACATGTATAAAGAATTGTAGTCTGTCGGGTAAAACATATTGATATTGATAAAAAATATTGATGCAGTTCAGTCAGCCTGTTATTTTATTCCAACCTTTACTCCTAATCAGAGGCTTCTGAAAATATTTAGTTATCTTACGAGAGGTTCTCTCGTATTGCGTAAGTTTAGCTTACGCTACGGGAAAGATTCATCTTCTCGAGATACTGAAGCCAAAAAAAATATCCTTAATTTTGTATTCATTGTCAACACAGTGCAGCAGCTAGCAGACCTAGAGCAGGCCATCACACTCACCAATGAGCCCGGCGTGACGTCACGCCCAATGAAGGGCGCCCGCGCCTTCATAGCGTCACAGCACGCCAGAATGGGCGTGGCTTAGCGTATAAAAGTAGGGGCTGTAGGCTGACTCGACTCGAGGCCTTCAACACCGCCGCAGTCACTCCGCCCTCTGTGGGACCGCGCAGGAAGAAGCGCCGTTCCCTGAGACAGCCGGAACCTGTGGCCACAGCGACGAGCTCGCCGGAGAACCTCCCGCTTACGAGCCTCACTGCCGTCGCATCGGAGGATGAGGCCGAGGAACACGCCACCAAAGGCTTCTGCTCCATCCTGGTATCGGACAGCAAGTAATGGTCGCTTCATTCCGCCACCTCGTCGATCCAGGAATCTACCCATACCCGCGCTGGAGCTGATGCGCCTGCTGACACAGGCTGTTGACCGTCTCGGGCTCGAGTGGTCGCTGCCAAAGGAACCCGCGCTGAACAGGCTCGACGGTTGATTTCTTTAGAGTCGCCGCCGCGCAGCTTCAGCAACTAGGCCCGCTCCGTTCCTGCCGGAACTTCATTCGGAGCTGACGAAGTCGTGGGATACAGTCAGGGCGGGCGCCCTAGGTCGCGCTCAGACAGCCGTCACAGACCGCCATCCCCCAGAAGGCCTCGGCAAAGAATTACACTGAAGTCTGAGCACGCGAAGCCCTCCTAACAGAGAGAGAGAGAAAAGACGCGCGTGTCCCGCTACGGCCGGACAGCCGTCAAAGTTCATTTCCCTGTCAGTCCCCTTCAAACAGGCTACTGCAGTGGTTCAATTAGCAGCCAACGAGCCAGTTTATTCACCCTCTCGCCTGCAGACAAACGCCGTTTTCACGGCGACCCAGAGAAATCTCTAAAAGAGTATAATGTCTGGTCCGGCTCACGCCGTCAGTGTTTTAAGTGTAGTGAAAGTGCCCACGCCCCAGTGTTCACCCCTACACATAAGCACTCCAAATCCCGTGTCACTCACAGAGCACACTCTCATAAAGCGTCTCGAGTGTTGAATGTAAGAAATGTGTCCACAGGTCTGTGCCCACTATCTGCCCGCTCTGTTACACGATCAATGAAGCAGGTTATGAATGTAAGTCTCGTATCCGCCAGAGAGCGCTCACGCTTGCTAACACAAACCTCCCCCCGGGCTCCGCCCGCGCGTTTAAGTGTTATCACAAAACGAAGGGCATTAATAAAACGCTCCCCATCCATTATGATCGGGGTGTCAGATACAGTTGTAAGTTTCGTGCCCGGGTACACGCGCTCACGCTTACAGAAAGCTTCTCAGCCCGGAGCGCTGCTCGCGCGTCAAAAAAGTGAAAAAAGAATGTTCCCCATCCCTTATGATTGGGACATCTCACATAAATCAGCCGTTTCGGCTTTCAGCGAGCAGCCATTGCCCAGAACCGAGAGCGTGCGCGCCGTTCGCCCCCTAGCGGCTCACATAGCTGCGTTGGAAACTATCCCAGGGATTTCAGAATGGGTGCTGAGCACAATAAAGCAGGGTTATACACTTCAATTCATTCGCCGCCCCCCACGCTTTCAAGCCCGGACTGCGACGATAGTGAATGCGGAAGTAGCACACCTACTTCACGCAGAAATAGCAAAGCTGCTGTGCAAAGGGGCTATAGAAAAGGTACCGCCTTCTCTGAGCGAGTCAGGCTTTTACAGCCGATATTTTCTCGTACCCAAGAAGAACGGAGCCTTCAGACCTATCCTAGATCTGAGACATTTAAACAAAGTGCTTGCGAAAAGACCGTTCAAAATGCTTACGACCAGGAAAATGAATTGAATTCTCGCATGTCCCGCCGAGCCTGGCTGTCTGGCGGTCAGAAAATCAGAGTGACTCAGACCTGCAGCTCTGCAGCCCTGGTTAGTTGTTAACCCTAACAACATGTCTGTGGTATCCTATGTAAACTGTCAGGGCGGTGTCAGATCCAGAAATCTCTGCAATCTGACGGAATGCCTCCTTATTTGGTCTCAGATGCCTGCGTTCAGATGCAACCTCGCTGAGGTTGGCGCATGTGCCTGGCCATTTGAACGACGGCCCAGACAAACTGTCCAGGGACAATGTTCCTCCAGGGGAATGGTCCCTGCACCCCCAAACGGTCCAGAAACTGCGTCAAAAGACAACGCTCAATGCCCGAAGTTCTTCTCGAAGGACGAGGACGCGCTGGCCCAGGTTTGGCCCAGCCTCCCGCTATATGCTTTCCCTCCGGTCTCTCTGTTACCACAGGTGATCAAGAGAATCAGGGAAACGCGCCACTCGGTGCTCCTCATAGCCCCGCGTTGGGAGAATCAGATTTGGTTCCCGGAACTAGCACGGCTGTCACATACAGCTCCGTGGCCAATTCCGGTGAGGGCAGATCTCCTCTCTCAGGCTCGCGGCACGATCTGGCATCCCCATCCAGAGCGCTGGTCTCTGCATGCATGGTTGATCAACGGGTACTCGTTGCCCTGCCAGAAGGAGTGATGAACACGATCAAGCAGTCTAGAGCCCCTTCCACGAGAAGGCTCTACGCGTCTAAATGGTCGGTGTTCTCTGGATGGTGCACCGACAGAGGTCTGGACCCGCGGACATGCGGGGTGGCGCATCTGCTCACCTTCCTACAAGAGCTGTTGGATGAGGGAAGGTCCCCATCCACGCTCAAAGTATACGTGGCGGCCGTGGCGGCCGTGGCACCGTGCGCAGAATCGACGCACGGCCAGTCACTGGGAAAACATGAGTTGGTCATGCGCTTCCTTAGAGGAGCTAGAAGGATGAATCCGCCGCGCCCCCCTTCGGTTCCTATGTCGGATCTTTCATTGGTCCTCGAGGCCCTGAAAGCTTTTCCTTTTGAACCACTAGGCTCCGTGGGGTTGAAATATCTATCACTGAAAACCGTCTTTCTGACTGCACTGTCGTCAGTAAAACGTGTGGGGGACCTGCATGCGCTGTCTATCAGCGCGTCGTGTCTTGAGTTCAGGCCGAATTACTCTAAAGTCATCCTCAGACCTAGACATGGCTATGTTCCTAAAGTGATGGGCACTCCATTCAGAGCGCAAGTTATTTCGTTGTCAGCTCTCCTAGCATCTGACAGCGAAAATGATGTGAATCTCCTCTGCCCTGTCAGAGCGCTGAGGGTCTACATCACGCGCTCCGCCTCCTTCAGGCGTTCGGAACAGCTTTTTGTTTCGTTTGGTGGGTGCACCAAGGGTCTCGCCTCCTCGAAACAAAGCCTGTCCAGATGGATAGTGGACGCTATAGCAGCCGCTTACGCGTCAAAAGGTCTGCAATGCCCTCTGGGCTATCAGGGCTCATTCCACGAGAGGCGTGGCCTCTTCGTGGGCATGGTCCAGTGGAATTTTTATCCATGACATATGTGTAGCGGCGGGCTGGAGCTCCCCGTCTACCTTTGTCAGGTTTTATAACCTAGAAGTTCCTGCCTTGCAGGATAGACTGTTGTCAGTTTGAAGGAGAGGTGTATTCTGCCCAGATCTCCTGCTCAGATCACTCTCAGATGACTCAGCTCTCCTGGTTGAGCTGCACTAAGTGGGGTATGTGCCATGTGCCTATACAGACCGGCGCGCTGCTCTGTATTTCCCTATGTGTGCTTATGTATAAGTGATGGCCCGCGTGGCTGGCCACCTTATTTTTCTACTTATGGGGTTCCCCTGAAAGTTCGGGGTCTCATGGTGGATGCTTGGCGCGCATGGCGTTGACAAAGTGTTCCCGTAGCGTAAGCTAAACTTACGCAATACGAGAGAACCTCTCGTAAGAGAACGATACTCGGTTACTAACGTAACCTCGGTTCTCTCTAGGGAGGGAACGAGTATTGCGTAACCGGCCGTGCTCGCGCCACGAGCGACTTCGCTTCAGTCTACGAAAAACCAGGGAAGTCAGCCTGCAGCCCCTACTTTTATACGCTAAGCCATGCCCATTCTGGCGGGCTGTGACGCTATGAAGGCGCGGGCGCCCTTCATTGGGCGTGACGTCACGCCGGGCTCACTGGTAGGCTGCAGCAGTTGCCCTCAGGGCAGCCAATGAGCACGCGAGATGGCCTGCTCTAGATCTGCTAGCTGCTGCACTGCGTTGACAATGAATACAAAAATAAGGATAATTTTTTTGGCTTCAGTATCTCGAGAAGATTAATCTTTCCCGTAGCGTAAGCTAAACTTACGCAATACTCGTTCCCTCTCTAGAGAGAACCGAGGTTACGTTAGTAACCGAGTATCGTTTGTTATATTTAGTTACATTTCAATTTAGAAAATATGGACGTAGTCTCCATGACGTCACCCGTAGGTTTCTGAAGAGCGTTTTTTGAAGCCTAAAGTGGGCGGAGTCGGCCGTCGCCATCTTGGATGCGCGTCACTCCCGGATAATCGAAAATGGGCAAAAAGGCGGGACGTGGGTGGAGTTGAGCAGAGCCGTTGAACACGGCTCTGGCTCAGGCTAAGGAGTAAATGCTATATGCTACTGGCCTCACCTAAAGTGACAGCTGACTTGAAGAAGTAGGCCTAAAGCCAATCGTTAAAGTTCATGTTTTTGCCCTTTGAAATACTATAATAGTTAAATGACATAACTAACCATGAGACTATGTGTATTGTGATGCATTATTATTCTCATGCAGTAACTTACAATATTTGCTTTGAGCGTGTGTGACAGTGATTCATGCGCATACATGTAAGTCAGCGCGGCACCGCACGTCAAGTTCGTAGAGAGCTTTATTCAGTCCATTTGAAATTCTGATAGATGAGAAGTTCAAGTAAATGCACTAGAAATCCGTGCTCATTTAAGGGACGGAGAGAATGCACTGACATCTGCATGATTTCATCTGACGGTACTTTTTATTGAACACTAAAAAGTTAAATTAGCATATTATAGTCTATCTGTTCCGTAAGAGCAACGGTACCGCAGAATGAGTGTAGCCTCTATATTTATAGACGTTTTTAAATCTGAAGTCCAAAAGGCAACGAAATTGTCAGACATCCATGAGTGCATGTTCACAGAGGAAAACAACTGAAAAACAGCACTGGGTGTTCTCTCGATAATCGACAACGACGGAATCCAACGGCGTGGGTGAAGGTATAAGACGTGTATTAAATTGTATGTAATAATCTGGGAAAAAGTACAAACACGGCAGAGATGGCGAGTTCAGCAGCTGGAATCAGCTAAGGTGACGTGATGGCTAGCAGACAAACAGCTAGTGACAGCATTGACAATCCACCTGTCACTCAAGTGGCCACGGCCTTGATTATGCAGCATTTTAAGGCTAAATATAATTTAAACGAATGAGTTATAAAAAAAATGAACCCCCCTCACAGTTGACATGAAGGGCAAAATTAGCTGTATAGACCAAAGCCACTTTAAACACCAGGCTGTAAACATATTTTTTTCTGCTGTAAAGTTGGGCATTTTAACATGGGGTAAATACAGATTTGACTCACTTATGCTGCCAGCCTCAAGCGGACAGTCGATGAATTGCAGTTTAATTCACTTCCGTGTTGGTTTCAAGAGAGAAACAGGGAGGTTGCCACTTGGGTGCAAAACAGAAATATTGAGTAGTGTGTAAGTTGTAACTTAGTGCCCATTTACATCAAAACTAGGCTAAGTTGTAACATAGCATGTAACTAAGTTGCATAGCAGCTGTAACCGGCCCCAGGACCTGGATTTGGAACCACTGAACTAATATTGTGATATATATCATTATTACCACACAATTTATTTAATGAAAAACATTTTGGACTATAAAATGTTGTTTGCATTTCACCCTAAACAGCAATGTGTTTTTATTTTTATTTATTTTTTATTTGACATTAAGGGACTGTTAGTTTTTTATTTAAGGGGCTACCGGAGGAGTTTTGAGATCTATAGTCAAAATAGTATTGACCCTCCCTTCGCCAGCAATAAATTTTTCTATGACCCTCCAAAATTATTGTGAAATAGGCATGACCCTCCCCGTTAATTTATTGATTACGTCTGTTCTGGTTTGCGCTTGGCAAAGATGCTCGATGCCTAGTAGACCTACACCAAACGTTCATTAAAAAGGGTCCTGTACTGGGCTGTACAGTGCGACATATATCTACGAAAACACTGGTCTGTGCGATGAATAAATGTACCACTGTTGCACGCGTGCGATACAGTTTTGTAAACTCCTTTACTTGTGTTTGTTTTCAGACATGATAACAGTCATTTTATACTTGTGCTTATGCGATATCACGATTTTTGATCGTGGATGATTTAATGTCTCCACGATCGGCTTTTGAAGAAATATGGTAGTATCGTGCCACAGCGCACATTCTATCAGCTGCAGTTCAGTCGCCTCAAGCTTGGTTTATACTTGCCGCGTCCGCACGAGCGCGAAGGTGCGCAAGTGCCCATTACGCTTGGCGGTGTGCACGGCATATTTTGTAACTGCGTACGCGGCTCCACATCCGAAGATGCACGACTTCTAGCCGAATCTGGCCGAACATATACATCTCATCACACCGGCACCCAGTTTGTGCGTCTAGTAATTGCTTAAATTTACAAAATGAGCCAACAATAGCAGACATAAGCTCTATTAATTATTGTCCATGTTTCATAAAAAATGTTCTCGCTACATGGAGCTACACAGACAATTATGCACCAAACAAGCCACTTTGAAATGTTGCTGTTTTCATGAATACAAAAGTTGAATGAACCTCCTCCTGACTAAAAAAAGTTGGTTGATCCTCCCCTCAACAAAGAATAAAAAGACATGATCCTCCGGTGGCCCATTCCATAAATACCGAACAGTCCCTAAGTATGCATTATAAACATATAAGCATATTTTCAAGTGTCTATTTCTCAGCATGTTTGGCAGTGTGGAACTGGACAATCTAAACCCAAGGATGGTCAGCCATGTTTACATTAAAGTTGTCTACAACCTGGAGGGACCCTTTGTGTAAGAGAGTACATTTCTTCTTGTTCACAATGTGATACACTTACACTTTATTAATATACATATTGATATATTAACACTTTCTCTTCCACAATGTGGTCATGTCATGCATTTCTGCTGATCAGATAAATCCGATTTGTTAAAAACATTCCATTCACACATGGCAACATAAATGTGTCTCTGAAGTATTAATATAAAACCGTTCTTCAATTCCCTAGCTGTACGCTAATTTAACAGAGTTCACGTCAGCGATACCAACGGATAGCTGCATTTTATTTATCATCAGCTAATTTTAAGATCAAAGACCACAATAGGAGAGAAAGCGGCAACAAAATATAATTTAGTCACACTATACTTTTAATGAAGATAATTGTGGGTTGAGCTTCAGGATGTAACTCCAAACTTTCATTTGTGGCAGTTTTGCTTTCTGAAAAGATACTCATGTTCCAGCCAACATTTCCATGTGGGCCCCATGTGGGTATTTGATGGGCTGTCACTTGGGCCCTTCATGGGTAAATAGGGAACAGAAAATGTGCCCTCGGCTCCAAGAAAATTTTGAAAAATAACCCTGAAATGATGACTTTGGTGAATATTGTACGCTATCATACATTATAGCATATTATAATACAACTTATTAAGCCTATATATTTATGGAATAGCAAAGTAGGCCTAATCAATATACAAGACTGAACCACATAGATATATAAAGGCTATCAATGAACCATGGATTTGTTTACTTTATAATATGTTTTATTTTTTACTTAAACAAATACAACATATAACATTCAAAACTCATCGGCTTAGACTGCATTTCAAGAAAAATAAACACAACAGTTTTCTGTAGCCTTATGTGAACTTATTCAATAGAATTAGACTTCTAGAATGTTCTTTCCAGTGCAAAAAAAATAATATTAGAATAGTCCTTTTATTAGAATATAAAAATAAAATAGACAACATTTTAAGGAAGTGTAGTGCAAATATCTTTAAATAATTATACTTCCATTATAGTTAACTTTCTTTTCGCCAGCTGCTCGGAGGTTGTCATTTTTACATTTTACATTTTACATTTTTACAATTTTTACAAATCTTACATTTTTGTCTCTTTTCGTCATCGTTGCTACGATACGTGACTCACAATGACTAACGACCAATTAAAAGGGCTCTGATGATGTTCCAAGATGTTAAAAACGCTACGTGCCTGTTTATAGACAAACGGGGAGAAATTAGTATCTACCGCACCGTCGTTTTTTTTTTTTTTTTTGATTGCCCTTATCATAGCCTACAAAATTGTCTTCGTTCATAGTCTGCCTGACATATATTGAAAGCTATGTGTCTGTCATGGATTTGCACTGAATTGATTCTCAAAAATACGGAACAAAGTGCCTTCCGTATCAGTTCAATACAGAACAAGACTTTTATGTGTCAAATACGGGACGATTCCGTATTATACGGAATGGTGGGCAGCCCTAGCCATGATGGGTCCAGAGTGGGCTCTAAGTGGGGCCCATTTAGATGTTCATTATATAGCTTTACTTGGGGGTTAAATGGGTGCTAATAATGGGGCCAAGGTGGGCAAGACATAAAAACCTTATGGGGACACTATTGGTGATCATACTGGATCCACAAATGGCCCACTTATATATATTTTTTGTGGGAACACAGTGGTGAAAATTGGGCCCCATTTATTAATTTCTTTAAAGTGGGTCCAGTGGGTCAAATAATGAGCTACTATACAAAATTCACTTTTGTGGCCAAGTAGTGCACAACACTAGGAAATTTAAAAAGCAAACATAAGTTCACAACACAACGGAATCAAGCCACAATACAATGGAATTTAAAAAGCAAACATAAGTTCACAACAGAATCGCCGCAACACATTGGAAATGCTCCCGACTCATAGAACAGTAAAGTTAGTTTTATGTTTGATATTCGCTGCATATTCGCCTAGGCTGCTAAAGGGACCATCTGCAAATTCCACTCACAGTTCAAAAATCTAAACGTCCAAACATTCATTCAAATGAACGATATTTACAATATTATAATAAATGTTTAGTGGGCAGACTGACTTACTGTATATGAGCTTCTGGCAATATCTCGGTCACTTGCACTTGTACAGTACACAATTACTTTTTTTGGGGGGGAAAACGACTGTAAATAACTAAATGTTCTTTTTTCATGTTCCAAAGGTTGTATAAGTCCCTGGTTACCAGATTGACTTACTACAGGTAACATTTTCCAATATCTCCCTTCATGTATGTACAGTACAGAATTGTTTTTAGCAAAAAATACTGTAATTCACCTAAATGTTTTTTCTGTGGTTGTCCAATGGTTGTAGTACATTCCTAGACTGACCAGACTGACTTGCTACAGGTGAGGTTTTGCATTATTCACCTGTAGTAGGTCAGTCTGGTCCCTATGAGCATACTACAACCTTTGAAACATGAAAAAAAAAAAAAAAAAACGTTTTGATGAAATGCAGTAATCTTTTATTTAAAAAAAAATATTTGTCTACTGCACATACATTAAGGGAGGTATTGTCAATATTTCACCTGTAGTGAGTCAGTATGGTCACTGGGAACGTACTACAACTATTGGAACATGAAAAAACCCTTTAAGTCAAGTCAAGTCATCTTCATTTATATAGCGCTTTTAACAATATAGATTGTTTCAAAGCAGCTTTACAGTGATAATAGGAAATTTAAGTAACAGAGATTGTTTTGGCTTTACAGCAGCTCTAGAATAAAGTTATTGTCTAGCTAAAGTTAGTTTTGATTGATTCACTTCCGTCGCAACGATCATTAGTTATTACATTAGGGGCCACTAACAGAAAACCCTTAATGCGATCCGGCCGCTCATTTGCACAAAACAGTGCCTGGTGGCTCGAGAATGCAAACCATGAAATGGGTTCCAAGGTACAAGCCCTGAAACAATTTATAATACAGAATTTTGTATCGCTTCCGCGTAGCCACATGAACCGGAATTATCCTGACAACGTTTTATCTGTACAGAGGTAAAGGGAAGGGAAGGAGGCCTTCACAGTGGAGAGACTAGTTGAAACGTCGTGTCCAGGCACAGGTCCTTCATCGGATTCGGATACGGCCTGGATCCGGCGGACTGCGGAAAACCACAGATAAACAGAGAGACTAATACTAGCGTAGACGCCATCCTTCTTATGATGTAACAAGTACATCAGGATTTATGGGAAATGTTCCGACTGACCTAATCTATGCAGCCTAACATTGAATTATACTCATTATATAGTCTATAATGTGTATGTGTATGCTAGGTCAAAGAGATGTGTTTTTAGTCTAGATTTGAACCGACAGAGTGTGTCTGCTTCCTGGACAATGTTAGGAACATTGTTCCAAAGTGCTAGAGAGGAAAAGGATCTATCGCCAGCAGTCGATTTTGATATTCTAGGTATTATCAACCGGCCGGAATTTTGTATTCGCAATAGATGTGACGGACTATAATGCGTTTAGAGCTCGCTCAAGTACTGGGGAGCTAAACCATTTAGTGCTTTGTAAGTAATCAGCAATATTTAAAAATGTATACGATGTTTAATAGGGAGCCAATGCAGTGTTGACAGAACCAGGCTAATATGATCATACTTCCTGGTTCTATTAAGAACTCTAGCTCCTGCATTTTGGACCAACTGGACTTTGTTTATTATGCAGGCAATCACCCAGTAGAGCATTACAATAATCTAGCCTTTGGGTCATGAAAAAATAAATGAACTGTTCCGCATTTTTTATTGAAAGCATTTCATGAGTTCACATCTACATATAATTACTACGGTAAAGGTTATGAATACTTGGTGTGCTGTCCGGGTTGAGGGCTCCGAGCTCGGAACTTCTGCCCGAACCCAGAGTACTCCCCCCGTTGTTAAGAGTAGATGGAACTAGAGATGGAACTAAAAGTGAGGAGATGGGGTGGAGGTGGGATGCTGATAAACTGTCAAGGAACAAAGGTGGGTTCAGCTGTTATTTTACTAGTCCTGAGTTGATTACTGATTGATCTCCACTTGTGCTAATTGGGTTAAATATCTGCACCTGCTCCTCCTGGTTTATTAACCTTTTTAATATAACATCATTTCATGAGTTCACATCTACATATAATAACTACGGTAAAGGTTATGCGTACTTGCCGTGCTGTCCGGGTGGAGGGCTACGAGCTCGGAATTTCTGCCCAAACCCAGAGTGCTCCCGTCAAAAAGCAAAAGAGCAAAAGGACAGCCGCCAGACTATAGACCCCCAAAAGACGCAGCGAATTTGGCGGGCTGGCGTTTCAATAATCTTGATCGCTTGACCGGGATATCTCCATGCCATTAACGGGTGAGTCCTGCCGACCGATGGACGGGGAGCGGCGGGATTCTAAAAAACGGCTGACCGGGAGGGCCCATGTAGCTTCTGATGTGAGCGGCTCAACGGCGTCAGGATATTGGGCTTTACTGGCCGCCTGCGAGGTGGAAAGAATTTGAAAATGCTGGCTGGGCAGAAAAGATAGATACGTGTCGAGTCCGCTGAGAAACCAATGCTCGCTGGACAGAAATATGAAAAAGGTAGATACATGCTGTTCACTGAGAGACCAATGCTCGCTGGACAGAGGTAATGGAAAGATAGATACATGCTGTGTCCGCTGGGAGACCAATGCTCGCTGGATGTTAGAGAATATAGATAGGTACATAGTACACCTGCTGGGAGACCAGCGCTCGCTGGACGGGAGAGAGTAGAGATAAGTACATAGTACGTCCGCTGGGAGACCAATGCTTGCTGGACGGAAGAGAGTAGAGATAAGTACATGGTACGTCCGCTGGGAGACCAATGCTCGCTGGATGGGAGAGAGTAGAGATAAGTACTTAGTACGTCCGCTGGGAGACCAATGCTCGCTGGACAGGAGAGAGTAGAGATAGGTACCAAGTACGTCCGCTGGGAGACCAGTGCTCGCTGGATGGGAGAGAGTAGAGATAAGTACATAGTACGTCCGCGGGGAGACCAATGCTCGCTGGACGGAAGAGAGTAGAGATAGGTACATGGTACGTAGGCTGGGAGACCAATCCTCGCTGGATGGGAGAGAGTAGAGATAAGTACATAGTACGTCCGCTGGGAGACCAATGCTCGCTGGATGGGAGAGAGTAGAGATAAGTACATAGTACGTCCGCTGGGAGACCAATGCTCGCTGGACGGGAGAGAGTAGAGATAAGTACATAGTACGTCCGCTGGGAGACCAATGCTAGCTGGACGGGAGAGAGTAGAGATAAGTACATAGTACGTCCCCTGGGAGACCAATGCTGGCTGGACGGAAAAGAGTAGAGATAGATACATGCTAAGTCCGCTGGGAGATCAAGCTCGCTGAACGGAAAAACAGGGAAGAGATAGATGCATTCTGCGTCCGCTGGGAGACCAATCGTCACTGGACGGAAAGCGAAAAAGAGGAAAAGATAGACATGTGCTGCGCCCGCTGGGAGACTTAGGCTCGCTGGACAGAATATTTTTTTTGTTTTTTGTTTTTCTGAAAAACCTGACTTGGAGGCCCTTGACGCTATTAAGGTAGGAGATAAATTAAGTGATTGAAAGGAGAGAAAAATCTGGAAATGGTATCTGATTGGAGGATGATGTCGAGTGATGCGTCGAAGAGGGGTTTTAACGGGTGTATTATGGGAATATCAGTTCTGAATATGGAGGAACAGGAGTTGGGAATTGGTCCGCCTCTGGAGCCAGCGTCCTGAATTTCTGAAACAGAAAACTAGATAGGGAGTCAGCGATTTGGTTTCCTGACCCGGGAACGTGTTTAGCAATTTCAATGAATTGGTCGCACGCTGAGATCCAGGTGAGGCACCTTAAAAGAGGCATCATGGCTGGTGAATGAGAACTGCCTTTATTAATGCAATGCACTGTTGCGTTGTTGTCGCAATGCACTAATATGCTGCTAGCAGTCCATTCTTTCCCCCACAGAAAGGTTGCTACTAGTAAAGCTCTAAAAATGCTGAGGACTGGGGTATGTCCTTGTGACAAGGTTCAGTTCAGACAGGAAGGAAGAAGACAGGGGTCGGCTTGAGCTGTGACGTTTCACTTTTATTCACGTCACAAAAATAAACAAACAGGTGCGCACAGAGCGCGTTCACCGTGCGCAGGCACAGCCAAAATATAATAACTCAGAATTCGTTGCAATCTCTTTCCACAGCAGCACACGCGAGGTCCCAGCTCGTTTCTCTCTCCCCTCTCGCTCTCACACGCCGGCTTATATCCGGTCTCTCCACGCCAATTACTGAAATCAGACACAGGTGTTCATCATCTGCACTTGACCTACTTACGCTCCGCTCTGCTCCGTCCTCCCTCTCCCGCTACAGACTCCGCAAAACCACGCCCCCCTCGCCACATACCCCCACCGCCCGACTCAGGCCGGGGAGCCATCCGGACTGCAGCCTCCCCCCCCCTCCTCCTGGAGAGGAAATCGGCTACAGCCATCTGTACACCCGGCCTGTGGATCACCTGAAATTTAAATGGTTGTAAAGCCAGATACCAACGGGTGATCCGCGCGTTGGTATCTTTCATGCGGTGGAGCCACTGCAGGGGAGCGTGGTCCGAACAGAGGGTGAACTCCCGCCCCAGGAGGTAATAGCGGAGGGTGAGAACAGCCCATCGGATAGCCAAACACTCTTTTTCAATGGTGCTGTACTTCGTCTCTCTCTTAGAGAGCTTGCGACTGATGTATAGCACCGGCCGCTCTTCACCCTCCACCTCCTGGGACAGTACGGCGCCCAACCCCCTGTCCGACGCGTCTGTCTGCAGAATAAAGGGGAGAGAAAAGTCAGGAGCATGTAAGAGCGGACCGCCACACAGAGCAGCCTTTATGCGGGTGAAAGCCTGCTGACACCGCTCCGTCCACTGAACCATATCTGGTGCTTCCTTTTTAGTTAGATCAGTCAGCGGGCTGGCGGTGTCCGAAAAATTAGGTACAAACCTTCTGTAATAGCCCGCCAGCCCCAGGAACTGTCTAACCTCCTTTTTGGTCTTGGGTCTTGGACAAGTCGCAACTGCTGCCGTCTTGTCAATTTGTGGACGCACCTGTCCATGACCCAAGTGAAAGCCCAGATATTCCTGGGATATATATACATAGTACTTCCACCCGCCCAACTGCACACTTCTTCGGGTTGGCCGTGAGCCCCGCCCCTCTCAGCGTCTCTAGGACAGCTCGCAAATGCTGCATATGTCGCTGCCAATCGCCACTATAAATGATAATATCATCGAGATATGCAGCGGCATATGCAGCATGCGGCCGGAGAAGTCGGTCCATCAACCGCTGAAAGGTGGCTGGAGCCCCGAACAACCCGAACGGAAGAGTAACAAATTGGTGTAATCCAAACGGCGTTGTGAAAGCTGTTTTTTCTTTAGTCATGGGAGACAAGGGGATCTGCCAATAACCCTTGGTTAAGTCCAGTGTCGAATAAAAACGAGCGGTACCTAGTCGATCAAGCAATTCGTCAACTCTAGGCATTGGATATGCGTCGAATTTCGACACTGCATTCACCTTCCTGTAATCCACACAGAACCGAACTGAGCCGTCCGTTTTAGGGACTAAAACTATCGGGCTCGCCCAGTCACTGTTGGATTCTTCTATCACTCCCATTTCTAGCATTGCCTCTAATTCAGTTTGAACTACCTTTTTCTTGTGTTCCGGTAATCTATACGGCCGGCTGCGAACAACCACTCCCGGCTCAGTCTCAACATGGTGCTGAATGAGATTCGTTCGACCAGGCAGGGGTGAAAACACATCAGCAAAATCTGCTTGTATTGATTTGACATCAGTGAGCTGCGAGGGTGAGAGGTGCTCTCCACCAGGGGCCAGAGCGAGAGATTGAGATTTTGAATTCACTTCTGGCCCAAGATCCTCCTGCCCACTTATTACCGTCGCCAGCATCACTGATTCTGCCTCCGACCATTTTTTGAGCAGGTTGAGGTGGTATATTTGATGTGCTCCACCCCTGTCCGTTCGAGCTATCTCATAGTTGAGATCCCCAACTCGCCGTGTGACCTCAAAGGGCCCTTGCCACTTCGCGAGTAATTTTGAACTAGACGTAGGGAGTAACACAAGCACTTTATCTCCCGGTGTAAATTGACGTAGTCTAGCCCCCCTGTTGTACAACCGACTCTGACTGTCCTGGGCCTGCAACAAATTCTCCCTTGACAGCCGCCCCAAAGTGTGGAGTTTTGTTCTCAGGTCCATGACATATTGAATTTCGTTTTTACTATCAGAAGGTCCGTCCTCCCAAGCCTCCCTAAGGACATCCAGCACCCCACGGGGCTGAGGTCCATAGAGAAGCTCGAAGGGGGAAAACCCCGTGGAGGCTTGTGGGACCTCCCGTACAGCGAACAAGAGGGGTTCTAACCACCTATCCCAATTTTTGGCGTCTTCGTGTACGAACTTTCGAATCATGGATTTTAACGTGCGATTAAACCGTTCGACCAAGCCGTCTGTTTGTGGGTGATAGACGCTGGTTCGAACCGATTTAATGCCCAACAACTCGTAAAGCTCGCGAATAGTACGTGACGTAAACGCCGTGCCCTGATCGGTGAGAATTTCCTTCGGAATTTCCACCCGGGAGATTAGTTGAAACAGTGCACTCGCCACGCTCTTAGCGGAAATAGTGCGGAGCGGCACTGCTTCAGGATACCGCGTTGCATAGTCCACCAGGACCAATGCAAAGCGGTGTCCCCGTGCTGACCGTTCTAATGGCCAGATGAGGTCCATACCAATTCGTTCGAAGGGGGCCTGCATCAACGGTAGGGGGCACAATGGTGCTTTTGGGGTGGCCGGTGGATTTACCAACTGACATTCACGACATGCCGCGCACCATCTGCGCACATTTTCGTGAATGCCCGGCCAAAAGAACCGGGCCATGAGACGGTTTAGCGTAGCTGTCTGTCCTAAATGCCTGGCCATAGGATTATAATGAGCCGCCTGGAAAAGCATTTCCCGACGGCTTTTAGGTATCAATAACTGGGTTGTATCTTGTTTTGTCTGGGCATCTTGGGTCACCCGATACAACCTATCTTTTAAAATTGCAAAATAAGGATATGAGAGCGGTTGGCCAGGAGAAAGAAGCTGTCCGTCGATGGTACGAACCTGATCAAATGCATTTTTCAGCGTTTCATCCTGGGACTGTTCCAAGGGAAAATCATCACGCCCAGGGAGGATGGTTCGCTCCTGAGCACTCTGCTCCCCTGAAACAGACCCCAGCGGTTCCAGATCAGCCTCCCCCAGCTGTGCCACCGCGATCCTATCCTTAGGTTTTTTCCCCCAAGAAACATCCGAACACAAATACCCCAACAATTTATTAAACAACGGCCAATTAGTACCCAAAATTATCGGATGCCGGAGGTGCTGGTTAACTGCCACCTCTATTCTATGCTTTTCTCCCCTAAATTGAATATCCACAGGCAAAATAGGATACTTCACCACTTCCCCGTGCACACACCGAACCTTAACCATGCGGCTATTATCCAATGCCCTCGGTTGAATCAGGCTTGGATGAATGGAGGATTGGTTACATCCTGAATCCACCAAAGCCTGATATGTACCCCCCTTGATACTCACTGGTATTTGGTATAGGCCAGCCTGATCGGGGGCAGCTTGTGGCGCATCGGGGACCCGGATCAGTGTCCCCACCTCCATCACTGGACACCGGTCAATGAAGTGTCCCGGGTCCCCACAGAGCCAAAAGGCCGGCCCAGACTTTACCGCCGCCCTCGCGGCAGGAAGCGGGTCAAGCGATTGACGTGGAGAGAGCGGCATTGGATGTTGTGGAGAGACGAATCCAGGGGTCGAGGTCCCTCCCCTGGGAGGAGCCCTGGGCGTGGCTGTTGGCTCCGCCGGATAACCCGACCTCCAGCGGGGCACTGGCATCGGCGGGAGCCCTCCACGTGACCTGGGGAAAGGGACAGGTTTGGGAAGAGAGAGAGAAGAAGGACAGTGAGAGAGAGAGGCAGATGGTAAGGGGTCGCCGACCCCCGGGCACGCCACCATCTGATCCTCCGCCAACTGGATGGCCTGATCCAGCGATGCCGGGCGGTGGCACTGTACCCACTGCGCAGTTCCTTTCGGAAGCCTGGCCACGAACTGCTCCAGCACCACACGATCGATCACCTCCTCGACGTCGCTGTCGTCGACCATCAACCATTTGCGACAGGAGTCCCGGAGCTGCTGTGCCATCACGAAGGGTCGGCCGGCCTCGTCCAGGGTTAGGGTCCTGAACCGCTGTCGATGTTGCTCCGGGGTCCGACCGACCCGCTGAAGGATGGCACGCTTGAGGTCCTGGTAGACCAGGAGATTCAGGACTGGCAGTTGGTGTGCGGCTATCTGCGCTTCCCCAGACAGCAGAGGGATAAGCCGCATTGGCCAGTCCTCCATGGGCCATCCCCGGTCCTCTGCCGATTTCTCGAATAGGTCCAAGAACGCCTCTGGGTCGTCCTGAGATCCCATCTTGTTGAGAGGCAGAGGAGGTGAATGGTCTTTAGATGCGGGGATGGCCCGAACCTCCCGGTCCACCCAGCTCCGGAGTAGCTCGCGGTCTTCATGCTGAGCTCGGAGGAGCGCCTCGAACCGTTTGTCCTGCCCCTCCTTGATCGTCAGCAGTTGTTGGTGTTACTCTTGGTGAAGACCGGCGAGCGACTGGATTATGTCTGCGAATGGTGACGCTGGCGGGGTCTGCATGGCGGCGGCGATCTTCTTCCCTCCCGGGTTTCGGCACCAGTGTGACAAGGTTCAGTTCAGACAGGAAGGAAGAAGACAGGGGTCGGCTTGAGCTGTGACGTTTCATTTTTATTCACGTCACAAAAATAAACAAACAGGTGCGCACAGAGCGCGTTCACTGTGCACAGGCACAGCCAAAATATAATAACTCAGAATTCGTTGCAATCTCTTTCCACAGCAGCACACGCGAGGTCCCAGCTCGTTTCTCTCTCCCCTCTCGCTCTCACACGCCGGCTTATATCCGGTCTCTCCACGCCAATTACTGAAATCAGACACAGGTGTTCATCATCTGCACTTGACCTACTTACGCTCCGCTCTGCTCCGTCCTCCCTCTCCCGCTACAGACTCCGCAAAACCACGCCCCCCTCGCCACAGTCCTGTAACTGCGATGGCCAAGGACACGCGAACCAACAACCTTGGTAAAATCCTCTGAAATCGATTGAGGGGTGCGGCGTCTGTAAACAGTTGGATATCGACGGGGGACGAAACGAGAAGGCTATAGAAAAAAGATAGGCCGTTCCACTGGTTTAGGAATGTTAACCATAACCTGAGTTCTTCACGGCATGCTTGAGTTATGGAAATTAAGTCCTCTAGCACGTGGACGGAGGACGCGAGCGAGAGGAGGTGCGATATAAAGGAGCAGCCTTGCAGAATGATGCACATAGCAAAATTTAAGTGGCCAAGCAGGAATAGTAATTCGTGTTTGGAATGATTTGGGTTGTCAAGGAAGGTAGATGAGACTAGAATAATTCGGTCGATTTTCTCTTTGGGCAGAGATGCTTGGAATTTGGCTGAATCCAAGTTAATTCCGAGGAACTCGATGGATGTGGCTGGACCCATCGTTTTCTCTTGTGCAATAGGGATTCCGAGTTCTTAAAAAAATTTTGGACTGTGAGGATATGTGTGGCTGGGATAGCTTCGGGAGGCGAAATTATAAAAAAATCATGGACCAATCATGAAACCTGATTCGACTTCTTTTTTGATCAGATTGTCAACGACTTCAGGTTCTGTGAGGGCGGACTGGAGATTATTACAGATGGTGTTCTGTGAGAGCGGGCATTCTACACCGGGTTTAAAGCTGTTTTCGAGGCCTGACAGCAGGTATTTAGTTAATTCGGCGTCCGGATGGTGAGCTAGTTCAAAGTACATGTGTGAAATATTTACAGGAGTCTATAAGTAATTTTTTATTTTTTTATCCGCAGATTTATACACAGGGCACATGAGACAGACATGGGCGCCCCCGCAGAAATTACAAATGTGCAGGTACCGGCAGCGCGGTCTGACACATTTACCAGCATTTGATTGCAGGGCTGCCTGCTGTCTTCGAAGGAGGGGGCTCTTCTGAAATCTTGACTTGCTACAGCGGCTGCAGGAAGTGGCATGTAGCTGGTAGATCTAGCTGGGTTAGTTTCTGGGCAGGGTGGAATGGAAGGGTTAACTTGGGGACATGACATTGTCAAGTATGCCACTGACCAGCATACTGCACAGGAAATGTTTTTACAGCCCAGAAACACCCTGCTGTGGAGATCTTGATCGAGTGCACCCCAGTATGTGCACTGGTTCCACTGTGTGACTCACACTGCACTTTTGCCTGAGAAGAGTTTTTGATTTGTTATAGAAATGCCCGCCCCCATAGGACAGCGCGAGCTCTGCTATGATCGCCAGATAAGCATTCAGTTCACGCCGCCTATGGGGGAAAGCTGAACAAATGATTTCTGTAAAAAGAGCAAAAGCAATAGAAAATTCAGAAAAGGATACTAGACGGGATGAGTGAGTGTTTGAGTTTTTTAGGGTGACGGAGAAATCCCTGCAGTCTATTTGCCGGTCTGATTCAGCTGCGGGAAGCAGAGAAAGTAGAGAAGAGAGATCTACATCCGCACCTGAGAGGATCTGTGCAGGGATGTTTTGGGACACTGGAGACGGTTCCATGGTGGTGGCATTAGGCGGGATGGGCATCGGTGTTGTGTGAAAAGAGAATGTTGGGATTTAGTCTGGAGGAAAGAGCTGGGAAGGGTATGAGCTGGGGCTGCGGATGTCAGCGGCGGCCTCATGCTTGAATTCCCTTCTATAATTTGATGAGGAAAGTTTAGTGGAGAATAGGAAGGAGGGATGAAAGTGAGATGTGTGGGCTTGTGCTGCGAGCAGAGGCTGGCTTGTGCTTGTTTGCACTACTGGGGCTGCAGGCCACTGAAAAGGGGAGGGGTTATAAATTGTTGGGTAGACCTGTTGGAAGGCTTGGGCGTGTGCAGCTGGCGGAGGTAGCTTCGCGCTAGTGTCTGCGACAGGGTCTGGAGGCCACTGAAAAAGAAAAGGGTTAGAAACCATGGGAGAATATGGCTGAGGAGCTGAAGAGAAGCCGCTGGGCCCGGCTGCCGCCGTCGCTGCTACGGCTTAATCCGTGGTGATATGCTGAGCCGTGTTGGGAGGTGGTTGTGGTCTTGCCTCAGTGAACTCTGGGGCGTGGCCTAAGCTTGCTGAAGGACTGTTGCTGCGGTTTGATAGACGAAGAGAACCTTCTTGTGCGGATCTTGTGAGAGTGGTGTTGTCTGAGGCGGATTCTGGGCCCTGCGGGTTCTGCTTTGCCTGTTGCCCGTCTTTGAAGCTGATGAAGCCCTTGCAGAGAGGTTAATCGATTGAAGAGAAACGTAGAGATCGTACACTTCCGCTTTGTTCAATTTCCGCGAGAACTATACGTCAGAATTACACAGTGCTTGCTTCAATCCTACGACGGTCCATTTCCCGATAGGTAGAATCGTCGGAATGGCCGAACAGTACGAGGAAGCTGGGGAGGAAGTTGGAAGTCTCGCTGGGGGCGGGAAGACTGGCCTCGGTGTCTTGGAGAGCGTGCAGTTGTTCTGGCTGGCGTGCGGCCACGAGACGAAGCCCGGGGCTCGGGTGCAATGTCAGGCATAGGTGGAATTATCCCGGGTCCGGCAAACTGTGGCGGATCCATAGGGATGTTTGCTTCATCGTCGGAAGAAAGGCTTTGAGACATGGCAGCAAAAAGGCGAGCCAAGATGCTGATAAACTGTCAAGGAAAAAAGGTGGGTTCTGCTGTTATTTTACTTGTCCTGAGTTGATTACTGATTGATCTCCACTTGTGCTAATTGGGTTAATTATCTGCACCTGTTCCTCCTGAACCTTGTTAATAAAACGTCATATGTTATAATTTGGATATATTTTTAAGATGGAAGAATGCAGTCTTACAGATGCTAGAAATGTAGATTTCAAATGAAAGATTGATATCAAAGAGCACACCCAGGTTCCTGGCAGACTTGACAGAGCAGTCATCAATTGTTAGACAGTATTCTAGGTTAATACATGCAGAGATTTTTTTTGCCCAATAATTAGAAACTCTGTTTTTTTCAGAATTAAGTATTAGGAAATTACTTGTCATCCAAATTTTTATATCAGCTATGCATTCTGTTAATTTTGTGAATTGGTAAGTTTCGTCGTGGTGCAAAGAAATATAGAGCTGAAAATTAATCCCATGCTTCCTCATGATATCTCCCAAGGGTAGCTTGTACAGGTTGAAAAGCAATGGTCCTAGTACTGAGCCTTGCAGTACTCCATACTTGTGTAACTTGTGATCGATATGACATCTCTTCATTTACTGCTACAAACTGATAACGATCAGATAAGTATGATTTAAACCATGCTAATGCAATTCCACTAATGCCAGCATAATTTTCGAGTCTATTTAAAAGAATGTTGTGGTCGATGGTATCAAATGCAGCACTAAGATCCATTTACACTAATAGAGAGACACAACCAGGATCAGATGATAAAAGCAAATAATTTTTAACTATAATGAAAGCAGTCTCAGTACTATGATACAGTGTAAATCCTAACTGGAAATCCTTGCAGACACCATTTCTTTCTGTAAAAAAAAACATAGTTGTGAAGATACTGCCTTTTTATTATTTTTTTTCAAAAAGGGTAGATTTGAGATCGGCCTGTAATTGACTAATTCTCTAGGATCAAGTGTTTTTAATAAGAGGGTTAATAATAGCCAGCTTCAAAGTTTTTGGTGCATGTTGTTGATGTAGATGATTTAAAGAGTTTAGACAATTCTTTCCTCCTATTGCAACGAATGAATGGAATTCTTTTTGCAGTTATATATTTTTTCCCTAATATTATCAATCTTGCAAGTAAAGAAGTTGATAAAGACATTACTGCTATACTGTTTGGAAACTTCAGAAGTAGAAGTTTTATTACCTGTTAATTTAACCACTCACTTCGTGAAAAGAGCTGTAATCGGGCATGTAAAACTCCTGAGTACTCCTGTGTACTCCACAAATAAACGTGTGTGTACGGGAGTTTACTGTCCCGTCACACAATCCCGAATACTCATGGATATTTACCAAGTTTGGGGCACAGCAGGGAGCCACTAAGGGCCATCAGTTACCATGGTGAATAATCCCCCGGTCGGGGTCAATGCAAGGGAATATTAGCATTTCACACCTTTGGGACACAAGGCAGTGGCCTCCTTCAATTGGTCAGAGGTCTTACATAGGATTGGCTGCTCAATGCTTTGTCCCTCCTCTAAACCCCCACACTATTGGTCCAGTTTATGGCATCATTTGGGTTTATTATTACTCATTATTAATATTTATTATCATTGGTGTTCATGGTTATAATGTCAAGACAATCGGATATACAAAGTTGAGTTTGTTATTTTTATTATTTGTAAATGACACTGGGCACATGACATATATATACACACATTCAAAATTCTATAAATAAAAATACATTAGCACAGAATACACTTTACTATTAGTCATACAATATATAACCCCATATAATATATAAGGCCTGTGTATAATATATAGAAAACAATATAATATACAAATACTTTAGAATATATAAATAGTACAATATATAAATACAATTTATAAATAGATAACAATATGGAATTGAATAGAATATATAAATGCAGTATATATATAGAAAACTACATAGAATTATATATAATACAATCTATAAATAATACTTTATAATATAAATAATACTATATATAAAAAAACAACAGAATATTCAAATTATACTATAGAATAATATTTAGATGCGTAATACTAAAATAATTCACAGGCCAGCTTCTGTGGTCTCAACCGCGACTCGATCTGCACCAACTCGTGCATGGTGAGTTTCCAAGTACTTCTGGTCTGCTTCCAGTCTTTTTTGTAGCACCCCACACAGCGCAGCCAAAACTGTACTGCGGGTTGGAGGCCGAACAACCCACACTGACTTTCCATCCAAGATAGCATCCTCCTCTTCAGACATGTGGTCAACTGTTGTTGTCTTCCAGATAGCTGCCTCTTCCTCTTGTCTGAAGAACGCCAGTCCTGCTGCTCAGCAGCTGCAAAATAGGAGGGAAAAAAGTAATTAAACCACTGAAAATATCAAATTGGTTGGGATGGGAGCCTCTCCCAGGCTGAGTCTTTTACTGAGATTTATATTTATTTACACTTACTCTTCTTTTTCTTTGTCTCATGCGCACAATGATCCTGCTGTCCTCCATCTTGTCTTTGTTCTCATCTTGGGCCATCCTGTAACCCCTTCTAACAGTTTCAAAATATGTCTTGCAGGATGCTAGAGAGAGGAAGATAGTGAGGGGGGAGAATGTGTTTATTTATAACTAACTAATCTATACAGTTGAATAGTTGTAGCCTTGGGACATTCTCTTGTGACTTACCTTTAAAAACAGCAGGATCTACGTCCAGTACAGCCATGGAGACGCCATTATAAAGATAGGTTGTGACCTCGAGGTTGTGGGGGGAGGATAGACTGTGGAGCAGTAATTAAAGAAGGTTGATTAAAAATATAATTTAGAAGAAAGGACTGTTATGAAACACTAGTTTTAAAGATATACCTTGTATGTGGGTCATATTTGTGTATGTTGTTTTCCCCATTGTGCAATCTCCATTCAGCTTTCTGTAAACATCCAACATAGTATGAGGGTTCAATTCAAATACATTAATAAATAAAGCACACAAAGTTAAGCGGACACCGCCAAATGTTTGTGACGGACAGAAAATAACTTACCGCAACAGAATTATTCCCAGCTCTCTTTAATTTCTTTGGAGCAGGCTCCTCTTTTGCCTCTTTGAGCTCATTGATGTCATCCTCTATCTTATCCAACCTCTTGTCCATCGTCTCCAGCTTTTCAAATATCCTCTTCAAACTTGCATTTACCATATACACCAGTCTGTTTTCGTTCGGACTCGGAGTTTGAAAAGCCACATTGTCCCGACGTAAAGGAGTAACATCTCTACCCTGCTCTCCGTAAAACTCCAGCGATCTTTTGCAAGCCATCTTGAAGAGCAGAGGACACCCAGATACAAACTGCTTTTCAGAGTCTACAGTCTTTGTTGTAGATTGACACAATGTAAAGCACTTATCAGCCCACCTTTCCTGAATACTAATGAGGGGGGCAGGGGAATAGGGGCAATCTTGAGCTGCCAGTCCCAAAACAAATTAGCATTTACAAAGCAAGCCATCAACTAACAGCATGTGGTCAGACAAGTTCCTGTTTTCGGGCCTTTGCGGGCATTTACAGGTACGCGTAACAAAGTTCCAAAGATCCCTGCCAAACAGCACATTTAGCGGGTGTATTCATTGTCTGAATTCTCCCGTATACACCCCTTTTGACGCAGTGACTATCAAATAAATACCTAGGGATGTGTTTGTTTTCTTCTAAGAGAGATGAAAAATAAATAGATCTAGCAGTTTTTAAGGCCTTTCTGCACCTAATTGTGGTCTCTTTCCATGAAATGCGAAAAACGTCTCATTTTGTTTTCCACCTGCTACGCTCCATTTTTCTTGCTGCTCTCGTGAGGGCCCGAGTGTCCTCAATGTATCACTGCATTGGACTGTTTTCTTTAATCTTCTTTAAGCTCAAAAGGTTAAAAACACACCAACTGTGTCTACAGTGCTGAGTCAATAGTTTCTGTTGCAATATAGAGTTCTTCAAAGCTATCTGGGAGGCTGAGGAGGTGAAACTAATCAGGAAGTTTATTTATAAAGTAATCTTTAGTGGCAGAAATGATAGTTCTACCATATTTGTAACAGAGTCGGCTTTGCAACCTTGGCCAAAACGGAGTATAGACCCTGTAAGACACAAATATAGAAAGAAAGAAAAAAAGTTTGACCTGTCAGATGTTGTTGTAGGAGGCCTCTGATGCAAATAATGAAGGATTTTTTAAAAAAATTATGTTTTTTTTAGTTAGTTTTAAGGAAATTAAAGTCACGACGGAAGAAGCACGCGGTTGATGTGCACGCAGATATCTCTCTTTAAGTCACAAGAGAGCTATCACGCCCTCCCATTCTGCATGTCACGCAGAGCCCTCACTGTGACTAAGACACAACACATGCGTTTTCATGCCCGGAATCAAACCACGCTGAAACTGCTCTCTCTCACCACAGCTGTTCACTGCGAAAACAAGCCGCCATTCTCTCGGCGCTCGCGGCTAGCTTCCTGTACGTCAGTGAGCTACTCTGCCCTCGCACTCGGTTGCGCGTGCCCCTCCTTTGCACACGCCCTTCGTCTCGTGCGTCCTCAGCATGATTCAGACGAACAATGATCGTCAGAAACAAGTGAGCCCACGACCACCCCCGCCTCCTGACTCACTCTCTCTAGAGAAAGTATTTTCTCCGGTGTTATTCAGCAACTTCAAAGAGAGCTTGCTCATCCCTCACAGTTCCCTCTTAGTTAAGGTATCTGTGATGATTCCCTCTTAGTTCATGATGCTTTGACTGCAGCAAGTGCCCGTTATAAGCATGCACCCCCTGAAGAATAACACTGCTTTATCAGAGAACTGATAAACACAAACAAACAGAGCGAACCATAGCTGCAGTCAATGGGCCTGCTGTTAAGTGGTGGGCCTGCTGTCAAACGCTGTTCTCACAGCAGCTCAAACAGAGACAAGAAATAAATGTTTCCCTTACAAGCCCCCACTCACGGGTGGCTAGGAATGTTCTCAAACCAGTTACCAAGCCCGTTATAAAGCACGCGCCACTCATACCGCACACTATCACTGTGTGCTGGGCCCGCTGTGAAGCGTGTGCCACGACAGATAGTCATTGCTTCAACAGCAGCTGTGATAGAGTGGGACATGAGTGTTCACAAACCAGTCCAAGCCCGTCATAAGACACGCTCCTCTGAAAGAGAATATGTGCACAAATTAGCTAGGCGGCCATCCCAAGTTGTCATTCAAACCCTAGCCACAAGGGGCGAGGCCTGGCAAGCCATCCCCGAAGTGTCAGTCTGGGTTATGAACACTATAAAGGGAGGATATTCGCTCCAATTTGCTCGTAGACCCCCACAGTTTCTTGTGGTCGTCGAGACATCGGTGAGAAGCAACATGGCTCACGTACTTCGCACCGCAGTACAAAATCTGCTGGCAAAAGGGGCGATAGAATTAGTCCCCCCCATACTGAGTCGGTCAGGGTTTTACAACCGTTACTTCCTAGTACCAAAGAAGGACGGTGGCACCCGCCCCATTTTAGATCTGAGACATCTGAACAAAGCTCTCATGAGACGGCTGTTCAGAATGATAACTACCAAAAAAATCCTTGCGCAGGTTCGCCCGGGGGATTGTTTTTTTACGGTGGATCTGAAAGATGCTTACGTTCACATTCAAATAACGCCCAATAAACCTTTTTCAAAGTTCAGGAACTTTCGGGGGTGGGACTTGGGCGCTGAACATGCTGATTAGTTATGTTTACGCAGAATTTTGATTTGACTCCACACAGCATTTTATTTCAACCCCCATTTTTAAAAGTCTATTGCGATGCAGTAAGAGTTGTTATTCGAAATACAAAATATATTAATAATAATATATTATTAAAAATATAATTTTTTAATAATACTATTGAGCAAACTCTGAATCAACATGCACCAATGCTACATTTTTCTAAATGTCATAATCATTTGTTAACAAACAAGTATTCATTACTTCAATGAGCTCATTGTTTCTGCCTTAAATTATTACATTGTTTAAATTAATAAAATTTTTGCTAACTGTGATTTTGTATATGTACATTTTTGAAATACATAACTTAGTTATCACTGATAACAGATCACTCTAAATTGTAATGTGGACTCATGCATTTTCTGTAAAGCTGCTTTGAAATTATGTACATTGTGAAAAGCACTATACAAATAAATGTGAATTGAATTGAATGTAGTGGCCTGATTCACTTATATCACTTAAAGTCAAAACTCTGAGTATATTAGCTGTTCATTTCACATGATTTATTATGACAATCTGGTATTCTGAATTGTTTTAAGTCATAAAGAAAATGTTTTGAGCTGTGTTTTTTTTTTTAGATGCACATAGACATGATACAGCGTATGCAACTCAACAATGGTGACAATCAACAATGCTTTTTTGACTTGAGTAGCTTGTTTAGTGACGTTCAGAGCTGGGGCCCGTTCTTCTTACGTCGCTAACTCACTTAGCTGGATTTGATTGTTGGCAATTTTGCACGATCTTGGATTGTTTGGTTCTTCGACGCATATCCAGGACTTGCTGTCATAGCAACAGGTGCGTAAACTTAAACCTGCTCGCTCGCAGGCTTATTTCATGTTAACAGGATTAGATTGCGGCTTTATTATCGGAGGTGATACGGGAAGACTTTTAACGCAGCGCGATAGTGTACTTTTTGAGAGATATAATTTTTCTCATGACTCGTGAGGATGTCGTTTGCATCATTCATTTGTTGGAAATGTATAAATGTTCGACTCACGGAGTCGGGCTTTAATAACAACACAAACTGTGTGCATGCATTGCCCTGAGATTCTTTGCGAGTGGCTCTTTCCTTTACACTTGAGATGCGGAGAACTTTGTGATAAGTGCTGTCTGTCGTGCTAATTGGCAAAGTTTATCTGGTGCTCAAGCAGTTTTTTTTGGGGGGGGCATTTCCAAGCCACTTTAGACCCAAGGTTGTAGGCTATAGCAGTTTATTTTGCCAATGCAGGTACATTATACTTTTTAATGAAGATCATGCAATCATGACCATGCCGATTAATATGAATTTAGTATATGTCCCTCAAACTTACCTAATGTGATTTGTGCCATAGACTGCACACATGTTCCCATCAAAGCCTCAATGAAGGGGATTTTGTGAACCGAAAGGGGGATCACAATGTAAATGTGCAGGCAAGTTACTATTGCGATTCTTAATATTCCAGATTAGTAATATTATATCAAATTTTAAAAAAGGCAGTTGACAGATTAAAATCTCTTAGATGGTGTGTAACTATGTTCCATATCACAAATGTGGAAGTAAAATGGCCTGTGCAAGACTCAAGAATTTTCAGAGATTCACATTTATGCACATTATTTGAACGTGGTAAGGAGAAATATAAATATCAAGCTCACTGCACTCCCTCTCCTGAGTACTGATTACACACCTGCACATCACGCACCTGCACTTCATCAGTACTGCAATCACCTCCAGCATTTAAGTCACTCACCCACCCTCAGTCTTTGTCCGGTATCGTTTGCATCAAGACGCTAACTCTGTGCTTTCCAACTGGACTTCCAAAGCTATTACCAGTCTCCTGGGATTATCACCGAAGTCTTCTCCGTTGTTCCACTTCTCCAGTTGATTCTCCAGAGTCTCCACTATCCCATGGTTTCCATCTGCAAGTATACGAACTGTGTCATCCTAGTCTGTTCTTCTGGATCTCTACTCACCCACGTTCACCTGCACTGTTGATCTTTCACCTGGTAGTTATAATAAACATTTCATTACCTGCATCCTTGAGTCAGTCCCTTCTGTCTTGTAACAGAATACCGGACCATACTTAATGAAAATCGATGAACACCAGCATGAGCACCCCGGATCCCTTCCAGGGACTCGTGGACGAATTCCGCCAGGCACTACCTTCCGCTCCGCTAGCAGCGCCCACGGCTTCCACTTCCGCTGACACAGTCTTCACTGCTTCTCCTCCAGTGTTTGTTAGTCCTATGGCCTGACCAGCCCCCTTCTCCGGGAAGGCGGATGATTGCAATGGGTTCATCTTACAATGTTCTCTGGTCTTGGAGATGCAGCCACACCTGTATCCGAGCGACCTTGCTAAGGTAGCGTTTGTAATTTCTCAGTTGAATGGCAAAGCACTGCGCTGGGCCGAATCACTCTGGTCCCAGAAGAGTTCCATAACCCAATCTCTCTCCAGTTTTTTCCAACACTTTAAGGAAGTCTTCGGGACGCCCATCTGGGATTTGCCCATCTGGGATTCATCGATTGGCGAACAACTGTACCAGTTAAGACAAGGCTCCATGTCTGTGAGTGAATATGCCCAGCAATTTCGTACACTAGCCACCGCTAGTGGATGGAACGAACGAGCCCTGCTCACTACGTATCGTCAGGGTCTGAACCCTCGTGTGTGATTACATCTTGCAGCCTACGAAGATTCCATTGGGCTAGAACGATTCATCCAACTCTCCATCCGCTTCGCTTCTCGTATGCAGGCATGCCTCGAGGAGCACCAGGACCAATTATTCTCTCTTTCACCCCTTCGACGACCTGAGTCCATCAGCCCTCCAGAGCCCACCTACGAACCCATGCAGGTGGATGGCGCACGGTTGACTCGTGCTGAACGACAGAGATGGCAGACTCAGAATCTGTGTTTATATTGTGGTTCCTCCAAGCACTTCATCTCTAAATGCACCATTCGTCCTCCTCGTCCCATGGTGAGTGCTATTATTCCTACGTATGATAATTTAAACCACTCTCTACCATTGTGAATTTAACTGCTGCCGATATAACTATTCCAGTTATCGCACTCCTCGACTCGGGTTCAGCAGGCAACTTCATCTCAGGCGCCCTCTGCCGTCAGCTCAAGCTCAAATCTACAGCCACGCCGTCCACCTACCAAATTCACTCAATAACTGGCAGACCCCTCATCCGGAAGCAGGTACGTCTCTGCGCTGGTCCCATACAGCTTCAAATAGGAGCCCTACATGTAGAACAGCAACATTTACTGGTTTTAGAGGAATCCACCACAGATGTGATTCTAGGTTCCACCCATGGTTGGAACAGCACAATCCCATCATCTCCTGGAGGACTGGCGAAATACTGAAGTGGGGGGATTGCTGCTTCCCTGATTGTTTCTCTGCACTTCCGGTACCGACTACTCCTAGGGCTAGAGAGATACCCCTTTGCTCTACGTCCATAGAAAGTCCTGTGGAGAAACTTTCAATAGACGTCCCTCCATGTTATGCTCATTTCAGTGATGTTTTCTGTCCCCAGCGAGCCTCCAAGCTGCCTCCACACTGACCAAGGGATTGTGCCATAGATCTGCTTCCGGGTGAGTCAGTGCCCCTTGGGAAAATGTATCCCCTATCTCTCCCGGAGGAGAAGGCCATGGTGGAATACATCAAGGAGGCTCTGGATCAAGTTTACATCCGTCAGTCTACTTCCCCTGCTGCGTCCAGCTTCTTTTTTGTGGCCAAGAAGGATGGAGGCTTGAGGCCCTGTATAGACTACCGCGCAATCAACCGTATCACTGTCAAGTTTCGTTACCCCCTTCCTCTCATCCCCGCTGCTCTGGAACATCTCCGAGGTGGCACTATTTTCACCAAGTTGGACCTCCGCAGCCCCTACAACCTCATCCGGATATGTGAGGGGGACGAGTGGAAGGCGGCTTTCGTGACCCCTACTAGGCACTACGAGTACCTCGTTATACCACATGGATTGGCCAACGCCCCCTCCGTATTCCAGGATTTCATACATGAGGTACTCCGGGAGTTTCTCCACAAGTTTGTTTTGGTCTATATAGATGATATCCTGATTTACTCCCGGAGTATGGCCGAACATCGCCACCACGTTGCGGAGGTCCTAAAGCGCCTGATGGATTTTCAGTTGTTCCTGAAAGCAGAAAAGTGCTCTTTCCACCAACCTGCAGTGCAGTTCCTTGGCTATCACATCGATATCAGTGGCATTCGGATGGACGAGGGGAAGGTGGAGGCTATCCGCAACTGGCCCATACCGACAACCATCAAAGAACTCCAACGTTTCCTCGGATTCTCCAATTTCTACCGTCGCTTCATCCTGAACTACAGTACCATAGCCAGTCCTCTTACTCACCTCCTTGGACAAAAGCCCAAGTCTCTGTCCTGGACACCTACTGCCACCCAAGCCTTCGAATCCCTCAAGAAAGCTTTTACCACCGCTCCCCTCCTGGTTCATCCCGATCCAGAGAAACCGTTCATTGCTGAGGTCGACGCTTCAACTACAGGAGTGGGAGCGGTCCTTTCCCAACAGCAGGGGAACCCAGGTAGACTCCATCCATGCGCCTTCTCCCGCAAACTCAACCCGGCGGAGGTCAACTACGACATCGGCAATAGGGAGCTGTTAGCCGTCAAGCTGGCCCTTGAGGAGTGGAGACACTGGTTGGAGGGGGCACAACATCCATTCGTGGTGCTGACAGATCACAAAAATCTAGAGTACCTCAGAGACGCGAAACGACTGAACCCACGACAGGCTAGGTGGGCGTTGTTCTTTACCCGTTTTCGCTTCACCATTTCCTACCTCCCTGGTCCCAAGAATCTAAAGGCGGACGCTTTATCCCGTCTCCATAGTCCGGAGGAGAGAACAGAAGAACCAGAGCATATCCTACCTAAAAGCATTTTTGTAAGCCCCATTTCCTGGTCTGAAGAAACTATACCCTCCACCAGTGTCTCCACCAACACTATGTTGGGTTGTCCACCAGGGTTACTCTACATCACTCGCACACGGCGCACTCCTCTCATCCACACTTCCCACACGTCGCTGGGCACTGGCCACCCAGGGGTCAATGGAACCCTCTCGCTGCTAAAAGAATGCTGCTGGTGGCCTAACATGGCAGCGGACGTCAGAAGGTACGTGAGAGGTTGCAAGGAATGTGCCATTTCAAAGTGTCCAAGTCATCCACCCTCCGGTAAGCTTCATCCTCTGCCTGTTCCCAACAGACCCTGGTCACACCTAGGAGTCGATTTCATAACTGACTTACCCATCTCTGATCACTGTACATGCATTTTGGTAATCATCGACAGATTCTCCAAGTCATGTCGTTTAATTCCCCCGAAAGGACTTCCCACCGCCATGCAAACTGCCGAGCTGATGTTCAACCATATCTTCAGAGTTTATGGAATTCCCGAGGACATTGTGTCAGATAGAGGACCACAATTCATCTCCAAGGTATGGAGGGCGTTCTTCTCGCTCCTAGGTGTGACCGTCAGCCTCTCTTCTGGTTACAATCCGCAGTCGAACGGGCAGACGGAAAGGAAGATACAGGAGATTGGACGTTGGAACCAGTTCCTGGGTTGGGCCGAGTACGCACAGAACTCCCTGCGGCAACCTACCACGGGACTCACTCCCTTCCAGTGTGTGCTCGGTAACCTACCCCACACTATTCCCCTGGTCTGGGGAACCATTGGATGTTCCTGCCGTCGACTACTGGTTCCGAGAGAATGAGAGGGTCTGGGACTCGGCTCATCACCAGCTGCAACAGGCACTACGCAGATGCAGAATGACAGCCGATCTTCCCCGCTCCGACGCCCCAACCTTCCAGCCAGGTCAGAAGGTCTGGCTGTCCACCAGGGACATTAGGTTACGTTTGCCTTGCCGAAAGTTGAGTCCCAGGTTCATTGGCCCCTTCAACATCGTGAAGCAGATCAACCCTGTCACTTACCAACTCCAATTACCACCACAATAAAAGATTCATCCCACCTTTCATGTCTTCCTGCTGAAGCCTCATCATCCCTCTGTTTCTGTTTCCACAGTGCCTGACGCAGCGACTGAACCTCCCCCTCCGCTCATCCTGGATACCCTGGGGGGAGTAATGTCACAACCACGCCAGGCTCCACCCTTTCGCAATCACAACGCACTCCCTCTCCTGAGTACTGATTACACACCTGCACATCACGCACCTGCACTTCATCAGTACTGCAATCACCTCCAGCATTTAAGTCACTCACTCACTCTCAGTCTTTGTCCGGTATCGTTTGCATCAAGACGCTAACTCTGTGCTTTCCTCCTGGACTTCCAAAGCTATTACCAGTCTCCTAGGATTATCACCGAAGTCTTCTCCGTTGTTCCACTTCTCCAGTTGATTCTCCAGAGTCACCACTATCCCATGGTTTCCATCTGCAAGTATACAAAATGTGTCATCCTAGTCTGTTCTTCTGGATCTCTACTCACCCACGTTCTCCTGCACTGTTGATCTTTCACCTGGTAGTTATAATAAACATTTCATTACCTGCATCCTTAAGACAGTCCCTTCTGTCTTGTAACAATTACATACACTTATGCTGATCCTAACAGAACTGCATTTTTCCATTATACAGGTGATTACAACAGGATCCTTCTTGGAGACAGGTGTTTTATGACCCCATTCCCTGACCCAAACCCCAGACAAGTTACAATGCAGCTCTAGCCAGGACAAGGGCACACAATGAAGTGAACTTTGGCCAACTAAAGGGAAGATCTCAGTAATGTAATTTTTTGATCTCTTTGTCAACAACACACACTTGCACCCTCTGCTGGTGAGGAAGACTAATAGCAGATGGAGATTATGCTTGGTAATCTACTGCTTTTCTTGCAGTTCCTGGATGTCAACATTGAATTTACTGTTGAATTTGTGGAAGCAAATTTGCAAAGCGAAATAAAATGGACCGAAAATTGCCTGTTGAATATTATAGGTTGTATTTTTAATCTGTTTGAATATTTTGGAAGTGAAAAATGAAAGGTGAATATGGGTTATTGAATTTTGATTAATGAAAATGTGTTTGAAATGTTTTGAATTGAAATGATCAGAGTTTAAATATTCAACCATGTTGAATTTCAGCCCATAAATATGCAAGCCCTAAAAATACAATGCAAGCATGGTTTATGCAATGCATTTTTTTTCAAGTAGTGCAATTCAACAGGCCTTTTTGTTTCAAAAACTGTTGGCATTATTTTACTGGCAGCTGCGCTAACTCAAAAAGTTTAACTTACAGACACGAGTTAAATAATATCTACAAGCCAGATAAAACTCACAAGCACTCAACATTATGTATTACTTTTTAAGTTAATCTTCAAAAACTTATAAACTTGACTTCAATTTCTAAAATGTATCAATACAACTGGAGTTAAAAAACAATTTAATATAACTTAAATATTGTTATCAAAAAATAATCTGTTATAAGCTGAAAGACAAAACGTCTCGGTTACGTATGTAACCCTAGTTCCCTGATAGGGAACGAGACGCTGCGTCAAACGCTGCGGGAACGCCCCTGCGTTGTGCGTCATGAAGCACGTATGGAATCAGCCCAATGGAGAGATGAAACGTCATAGGCGGGTGACGTCATCGACCAGGAAACTATAAAGCACCCCAAAAACACAAGCGCATTAGCTTCTGATAGGCTTGAAGGAAGCGCTAACGGGAGTGCCGGGAGTATGGCGGAGCGACGCAGCGTCTCGTTCCCTATCAGGGAACTAGGGTTACATACGTAACCGAGACGTTCCCTTTCAAGGGAACTTCGAGCTGCGTCAAACGCTGCGGGAACGCGAATACCCACGTCGCCATAGGACCAAATGACCGTCATGTGAGACTAGCGCACAGAGGACGAGAGCACCTGTGCCCCAGGGGTAGAGCTTAAGTCTAGGTCATAGAACTTAATAAAAGTATGCGGTGAAGACCATCCAGCCGCATCACAAACATCACTCAGGGAAACCCCCGACAAAAGAGCTTTAGAAGCAGCCATACTCCTGGTAGAGTGAGCTCGGACAACCAAAGGTGAAGGCTGGCCAGCCGACTCATAAGCAAGTGAGATAGCCTCAACCACCCACTTGCTCATTCTCTGTTTAGACGCCGGACACCCTTTCCTGGGTGGCCCGAAACATACAAAAAGTTGTTCTGATTTCCTCCACAGGGCAGCTCTGTGGACATAAGCGTCTAATGCCCTAACAGGGCAGAGTGAATTAAGTTTCTCCTGGTCCGATGACATAAATGGAGGAGGACAGAAAGCCTGCAGAACCGTAGGTCTAACAATATTAGTAGGAACCTTAGGAACGTAACCTGGTCTAGGATGCAGAAAAGCTTTAACCATGCCAGGTGCAAATTCCAGGCACGAGGGTGAAACCGACAGAGCCTGCAAATCTCCGATTCTTTTTAGTGAAGAGATAGCAAGCAAAAAGATAGTCTTAAAAGTGAGAAACTTCTCGGGAACTTCTTCGATAGGTTCAAAAGGAGCTAGGGAAAGACCTTCTAATACAATGGCCAGATCCCAAGTCGGCACCCTCGTACGAACTGCTGGCCTCAGCCTCAAAGTGCCACGGAGGAAACGAGTTATAAGCGGGTGTCTCCCAAGAGAAACTCCACTGAAAGGGACGTGGTAAGCAGCTAGTGCCGCCACATACACCTTTAGTGTGGAGGGGGATAACCCTGTGGAGAAGCGCTCCTGCAGGAATTCCAGCACTGCACCCACTGGGCAGTTAACTGGGTCCTGCAGGTGTTCTCCACACCAAGAAGTGAAAAGTTTCCACTTCAAGGCATAAAGCTTCCTCGTGGATGGAGCTCTGGAGTTAAGAATGGTCTCAACAACCTCGGTTGAGAGACCGGAGTCTATGAGCTGGGCCCCCTCAGAGGCCAAGCCCACAGTTTCCACAATTCTGGGCGGGGGTGAAGTATCGTGCCCCCCGCCTGGGAGAGTAGATCCCTCCTGACCGGGAGCTCCAAAGGAGAACCGTCCAGGAGAGAAATCAGGTCCGCAAACCATACTCGGGCCGGCCAGAACGGGGCTACTAGTAGTAGACTGACCCCGTCCCGGCGGACCCTCTCCAGAACTCCTGGTAACAGAGCAATCGGGGGAAAGGCGTACAGACGTGACCTCGGCCACGGCTGCACCATAGCATCCAACCCCAGGGGGGCTGGAAGAGTGATGGAGAACCACCGATGACAATGAGTGGTCTCCTTGGAAGCGAATAGGTCCACCTCGGCGCGACCGAAACTCAACCAAAGGAGCTCCACCACCTCGGGGTGGAGTCTCCATTCCCCTGGCCTCGGCCCCTGCCTCGACAGGGAGTCTGCTACCACATTCAAATACCCAGGGAGATACATTGCTCTCAGAGATAGTAGCTTCCCTTGGGACCACAGGAGGATCTGACGGGCCAACTTGTAAAGCCGGCGAGACCGCAGGCCCCCCTGATGATTTATATAAGAGACCACCGACGTGTTGTCTGATTGAACTAACACATGATGGCCTCTCAGGTCTGTTAGGAAGTGTTTCAGAGCCTGAAACACAGCCAACATCTCTAGACAATTTATGTGCCACGAAAGATGATGATCCTGCCACAGACCTTGGGCTGGGCGACCACTCATGACCGCCCCCCACCCTGTGAGGGAAGCATCCGTCGTTAGCGTTATGCGACGACAAAGAGCCCCCAGCACAGGACCTTTGGATAGGAACCAAGTTTCTCTCCACATGACCAGAGCACGAAGGCAGCGCCGCGTGACTTTGAACGTGCGGAGCGGATTTCCCCTCGGGGAGAATCCCTTGGTCCTGAGCCACCACTGTAGCGGTCTCATGTACAACAGGCCGCAAGGTATAACGTTGGACGCTGCTGCCATCAGACCCAACAGTCTCTGAAACTGCTTGACAGTGAGTAGCTGGCCTAGCTTCACTTGTTTCACAGCTGAGAGTATCGAAGCGATGCGGGTCGGAGAGAGTCGCGCCCGCATCGATACCGAATCCCAAACGACACCCAGAAAAGTGGTCTTCTGGGAAGGAGATAATACACTTTTCTTTGCGTTCAGCCTCAACCCCAACTTTCTGATATGAGCGAGGACGACATCTCGATGCCGAACCGCCATCTGCTCGGTCTGAGCTAAAATCAACCAATCGTCGATGTAATTGAGAATACGAATGCCCTGAAGCCTCAGAGGCACTAGTGCTGCATCCATGCATTTCGTGAAAGTGCGGGGAGATAAAGCTAGGCCAAACGGAAGAACCCTATACTGGTACGCCTCGCCCCCGAAGGCGAACCTCAGGAACTTCCTGTGTTGTGGAAGGATGGACACATGGAAGTATCCGTCCTTCAGATCTATCGTGACAAACCAGTCCTCGGACCTGATTTGAGACACGATCTGCTTGATAGTGAGCATCTTGAATTTTAGCTTCCCTACCGAGCGATTCAATATGCGCAGGTCTAAAATTGGACGCAACCCCCCATCCTTCTTTGGAACGATGAAATATCGGCTGTAATAACCTGACTCCAAACTGGGAGGAGGAACCCGTTCTATAGCCTCTTTTTGAAGGAGCGTTTTCACCTCTTGTTCCAATACCAGAGCCTGCTCGGGGCCCACCACTGTAGGCAGAACCCCTCTGAATTTTGGTGGACGACACCTGAACTGGATAGCATAACCCTTTTCTACTGTCTGCAGGACCCAATGAGATATTTTTGGAAGGCTTTTCCACTCTGCCAGAAATTCTACTAAGGGTACCAGCCTCTCGAGACTGGCCTCTGGTGTAACTTGAGCAGCAGACGCAGCGCCCTGTAACGGCGCACCGGCAGGGAACAACTGGTCTGACCGCTCTGAGACCCTCCTCAGAGGGAGCGAGCGTCCCTCGGGAAAGCGCTCGCTGGGATCGTCTGTGCCCCGGCATAAAGGCGGGGTTGGCAGAACGAGCCCCTGAGGGCACCGAGGAGGAATGGGCACCGTAAAAAGAGGTGAACACCTTTCCGCCTCGGTGGGGACCACCCTCAGCATCCTGAACGGCTTGGCGTCAGGACTTCTTCTTAGCCGAAGCCTTCTTAGCCAATATAACTGTCCTCAGATCAGTTCTACTGGGAGAAGGCTTCGGCTGAGAGTGTCGCGGCTGAGCCCACTGTCCAGCAGGGGGAGCACGAGACGCGACACTCTGCCTCTGCTGCGCTCTATGTGATGAGCTCGAAGACGGCCGGGGCTGCTCCCGCCCAGCAGCCCCAGGGACATGAACTTTAAGGGGAAGAAACTTTTTAAAAGCTGCAGTTTGTTTCTTTTCTTCTTGGAATTTATCGATAACTGAATTCACAGCATCACCAAACAACCCCATGGGAGAAAGAGGAGCATCTAAAAGAAAAGCTTTTTCTCTCTCTTTAATATTAGTCTGATTTAACCACAAATGTCTTTCTGCGGCCACCAGAGCTGCCATAGAACGACCCATTAATTTGGCCGATTCTCTGGTGGCACGCAGGGATAAATCAGCAGCCTGACGCAGTTCGCGAACTACGTCAGTACTGACCTCCTCACTCTCACTCATGTCCCTTAGCAGATCAGCCTGGTATGCCTGCAAGATTGACATAGTATGCAGACATGACGCAGCCTGACCTGCTGCCGAATATGCTTTACCCACCAAAGCCGAAGTGTTTCTTAAAGGCTTGGTGGGTAATGCCGGTGCCTTAAAAGATGATGCTGCTTCGGGGGAGAGATGGCTCGCAAGCGTCTCTTCCACACGAGGCAAAGCACCATAACCATGAGCCTTGGCTCCCATAATATTAGCGTATGTTGAAGTCTGGGGACTAAACACTCTATATGACACCGGTTTTCTCCATGATTTCGACACCTCGGTGTGGAGATCATGGAAAAACGGCAGGCACCGGCGTGGAGGCTGCACACGTGACGGCAAAAATCTCTCATCCAACTTTGATTTAGAAACAGACTCCTGTCTAGTCACTGGCCATTCAATATTAAGTTTTTCAACAGCTCTTGTTAACACCTCCATAAGCTCATCACTCTCAGGAGTGTGGGGTGGCGAATCCTCCACATCCCCCTCAACACTAACAACATCAAGTTCCTCAGAACTGGATAGCTGCAGCATTGGTGCCTCAGCCCGAGCGGAAGAAACCGCAGCGCGTGCTTCCGAACCCGGGACTGAGGCACTGGATCTCACAGGTGAAGGGAGAGATAAGGCAGAGCCCGTCTCAAACCCCGCTGTGAGATCCATCTGCGATCCCCACGATAAGCGCCGCCGCCCTGCCTCGGCAGAAGCGGGACCCGAACCGCGGGGAGCGCGCACCGAACCGCTCTCCTCAAAGAGCGATCGGCGGGAGCGGAGCGTCCTTAACGGCAAACGCTCGCAATGCTCACAGTCTGCTCCCTCGAGAGCAAACTGGGCATGCTGAACTCCCAAACAAACAACACAAAGATCATGTGTATCCCCGCTCGTTAAATAACGCGAGCAGGGAGGAACACACTTTCTAAACTGCTGTTCGTCCGCCATAATCTCTCAATATATATATATATAGGGATAAATTGTTTGTGTGGTGCAGGGTATGTAAGACAGACAATATCACACAGGGACAGATTCACATGTAGCGCGACTGAAAGCACAGAAGCTAATGCGCTTGTGTTTTTGGGGTGCTTTATAGTTTCCTGGTCGATGACGTCACCCGCCTATGACGTTTCATCTCTCCATTGGGCTGATTCCATACGTGCTTCATGACGCACAACGCAGGGGCGTTCCCGCAGCGTTTGACGCAGCTCGAAGTTCCCTTGAAAGGGAACGTGATTTTTACAAAAAACATAATGGCGTATGTAACAATGAAATGTGTTTGACCTATTTTGACACCAATGTGAATCAGCAAAAATGGAAATGTCACTTTTTCAGAATATTCAATTTTAAAGATAATTGATCAAATCCACAGAAGCTTTAAGGGGTGTTTATTTTAAAGTGGTTAAACAATGTTTTTATGCTTGTTTTGCATGTTCAATTTTCTCAAATGCAGATTCTGGTTTCTCTGCATTGGGAAAACATTTTTTTGATAGGCAACTAGTCAATTTGATTGGTAAAAGCCATATATAGGCTAGTGACTTAAAATGTATAGAATTTGACATGAAAGATGACAGTGACAAAGATGACAAAAAAATGCACTGATAATCAATTTAAGATTATTGGTTCAGATTAAATGATTTTAAAATTACTGAAGTAGTTAGTTATTGCAACACCACAGTATTTTAAATTGGTAGAGATTTTATTATAATATTAGGTCAACGCAGCCTACATGAGTGATTCGGCAGCTGAGGAAAGTGGGTCGCCCACTTTGTGAGGAGAGTGAGTCGCTCGCTGAGGAAAGTGAGTCGCCCGCTGTGTGAGGAGAGTGAGTCGCTCACTGAGGAGAGTGAGTCGTTAGCTGAGGAGAGTGAGTCGCTGCCTGAGGAGAGTGAGTCGTTCGCTGTGTGAGGAGAGTGGGTGCTTCTCATTTCTTATTTGTGCATCCTCGTTTCCTTTCTTAGCTTCCTTTCCTAGCGCCTCAGCTCCTCCCCCTGTAGGTTGTGAGGGAATGACGCAAGGAAAGAAAATGAGGATGGAGGAATCGAATGAAAGCATTTTTTATACATTGGAATACTTGATCACTTGAGCGTCACTTCATAGCGTCATCAGCAGTGCTCAAAGGATATGCCCTTATGTTGTTGAAGTTTGTTTATTTAAAAAATTCATAATGAATGATAATAATGCAAGATACCCTGTTGAAATATGTGAGATGTGTAGTTTATATAAACAGCAAGGGTAAAGTATAAATTCAAATTATTGTGACCGATGTGAAGGGGGAGGAGAATTTATACGTGTGTCACGTTTAGTCAATAAAACACTTCCGCATAGGATACACCTGTGTATCCTCGCTCATGAATCCTCTGAAAGCCTCCTCACTCCTCCATCGTCGACTCCTCACGGTGCAATTAGAGAATTGAGATGTCCTTCAAGATGGCTGTGCTTGATTGGTTTCCGGGTCATAGGATGGAGGACAGAGGAGCGAGGAGACGAGGAGGGATATTGAGAAGCACCCAGTGAGTCGCTCGCTGAAGAAAGTGAGTCGCCCGCTGTGTGAGGCGAGTGAGTCGCTTTTGCACACTTTGAGGTGTTCCCTGGCGTTTTAATTAAGTTTTAAAATTCAGCATATCCTTCAAGCAATAACTCTTGCTCTGCTGCGGAGAAAAACTGAGCGCGCTCTTTGGCCATGGTGAGCAGCCAATAGAAGCGTTGCAGATCAATGTTTCTACTATCGATACATATCCCCTTTTAAACCAGGGCATGAACGCGCAATTATCTCAGATAACTCAATCCAGCTATACTAATCATAACCGGCAGGAGTGTTCAAATAACCTAATTAGCCGGATCATGATGAGCACGATGATATTATCTTGGATGTCTCGTTTGATCTCGGATGTTTTAAGCAACGTACGAAGAATGGGCCCCTGATCTGAATAGTTTTTGATTGTTATCATTGTTGAGATTCTTACACTGATTCTTGATGTCTGTGTGAGTCTACATGATCCTGTGAGAACATTTTCTGCATAATGACTTCATAAAATCTTTCAGAGGATCACATCACTGCAGGTATTTCTGCAGTAATATTGGCATGAGAAATTAACAACTAATATAAAACAATTTAGTTGCTGGGCAACTCGTTGTGCTGATGAGTTAATCAAGTCAACCACCTAGCAGTCATTATCTTTCTCTCTATATCTACCCTTGTGTTTGCAGTCATTCGTTGTCAGATTGTTGTTGGTTTATGTCTGCTGTTTCCTTTTTATGTCCGGTGTCTAGTTCCTGTTCTAGTTTGTTTTGCCTCGCCTTTCGTTCATGTTGGATTAACTGTTGTTATCACTCTTGGATTCTCTCTGGAATTACAGATTGTCAGTTTGCGCCACCAGCCCACTGCAGTCTGATCCTTGCTGCCAAAGCCTGTCATCCCTTACCTGTTGTTCTGCAACATCTGACTGTCTCTCTACTGTGTTTCTGAGTTTATTTATATTTTAATAAATTCTCTATTTATTGCATTCACTACTGGATCCCATTGTTATTTCCCTGACATAACAATCTGACCAAGATGGATCCAACGAGTGCTTCCGAGCTGAGGGACATTCTGGCTAACAACAACGCTCGTATGGAACACCAAGAGGAACAAATTAAAGTGAAGGGGCGAGCAGTTCTGCTTTTGGTAGCGCAGGTGTCCAAGTTATCTGCCCAGTTCCAGAGTCCGAGGCTGGGAATCTGACCACTGCACCTAGCCCACCATCCGTTCCCCCCATGGGAACTGCTCATCACAGTGAGCCAAGATTATTGCCTCTGACTGCCTATTCTAGTGAGCCACATTTGTGTCATTCATTTCTGGATAAGTGTTCCCTGTTTTTTTTTTTTTTTGCTCTCCAGCCATATGCTTTTCTGTCATTGCAGTCTAAATTGGCTTTGGTGATTACACTGCTGTCTGGTCGAGCGGCTCTATGGGGAACGGCAATGTGGGAACAGAAATATCAGTGCTGCTAGATTCCTTTATTTGTCATTTTCATGGTGTACATAAAAAGGAAATTGTGTTTCACACCTCCACCACTCAGTAATTCAGTGCAGTAGTAACCAACCAATATACTAAAATACACAATAAAAAAGAATAAAAGAATAAAATACATTATCAATTTCAAATTTCAAATCACGTTCTCTGGTTAAGCAGTCTAACAGCTGTGGGGGAAAAGCTATTTAATAGCCTACTAGTTCTTGCTCCTCGTTACAGTCCGTTTCTGATGAATTCAAGAAGGTGTTTGACCGTGCTGTCTCTGTACGGTAACTTGGGAGAACGAGTCGAAGGTCCGCACAGGCTTATAAGGGGTAAAGCCTCCGCCCGGTTGTCCACATGGTTGTGTGTTTGTGCCTGAAAGTTTATGGTCCAATGTCATCCGATGGGGTCATTGTTCTAAGGTAGCTTGTCATCCGGCGGTGGATCATACTATTTTTCTCATTAAACAGTGGTTCTCCAAGGCAACGCATTTCATCCCTCTGCCCAAATTACCCTCTGCCAGAGAGACGGCGGTTGCTGTCATTGACCATGTCTTTCCCATTCATGGCCTCCCGACGGACGTGGTCTCTGGCCCCAATTTGTTTTCAAATTTTGTAAGGAATTTTGTCCTCTGGTTTTCATCCTCAGAGCAAAGGTCAGACTGAGAGGGTAATGCTTATTGGGTAGGGTAGATTATTGTTTATTATGCTATTATGGGTGGTTGCCCTGCAAGCTTAATAAACAAACTACAGCTGGTCCAAAATGCAGCAGCTAGAGTTCTTATCAGAACCAGGAAGTATGACCATATTAGCCCAGTTCTGTGAACACTGCATTGGCTTCCTATTTAACCTCATATACATTTTAAAATATTGGTGATTACTTACAAAGCACTAAATGGTTTAGCTCCCCAGTACTTGAGCGAGCTCTTAAAGGAGAACTCCGGGCAATTTTTTAGTTAATCTTGATCGTTATACCTTTGTGAGTAATCTCTATAGAAAAAAAAAATGAACTGGATTGATGCTTCTAACACAGAGCTGTTCCCGCAAATACCCAGAGCTCCCACTCAGCTAAAATGGCAGTTATGGGGGCATATACATAAAGAGTGTCTTTGTGCCTCATAACAGACACAAAATGCAATTAAAATGTCTGTCCAACCTGAACAGGGCCCATACATGTGAACAAGATGCGCTTAGCAACTTAGCCATTGTTTAAAATCAACTAAATAGTGTTTTAGACGGCTAGCTGTAGTCTCGCGCTGAAGTCCCGTGGGAACTCAGTTGTAGCCGGAAAAAAGTAAACAGTGTGCACGTGGGAGGAGCGTAGTGTGTGAAGAGTGATGATCGGAGTTGCTCACAAGTGAAGAAGAAATGGTTCGCGTTTGTGCCGCTCCGAATCGTGGCAACAGAATGCGAAAATACAAGAACTTAAATTTTCATCGTCTTCCTTTCCATGACCTCGAGATTCTGCAGTTGTGCTAGTTGTACTTCAACTTGATGTGGAAACTCCCATACATGTACTACGCGTTAAAGATTACCGCATTTGCAGCGAACACTTTGACAAGGATGACTACACAGACACAACACAGCGGGAGCCATTCCGTGGACGAAGACGTGTGCAACCACTGTGGAGGTAATGTAAACTTTATTTATCCTTCCATTTGGGCACACACGGCTTGAGGAGAGTTGTGCAGTAATATGTTTTTGAAGTCTTATTTGCAAAACTTTAATTATTTCACTAGCTTCTGTGTCTTCAATTATATTTGAATATATAATATACTCCACCAATCCGATTCGGGTTTTTTTCTATAGACATTACTCACAAAGGTATAACGATCAAGATTAACTTAAAAATTGCGATCTCAAAATTCCTGCCAGTTGATAATACCTAGAATATCAAAATCGACTTCTGGCGGCAGATCCTTTTCCTATTTAGCACCAAAACTTTGGAACAATCTTCCTAACATTGTCTGGGAAGCAGACACACTCTGTCAGTTTAAATCTAGACTAAAAACACATCTCTTTGACCTAGCATACACATCTCTTTGACCTAGAATACACCTAACATATTATAAACTTCTATAATTCAATGTTAGGCTGCATAGATTAGGTCAGCCGGAACTGGGAACACTTCCCATAAATCCTGATGTACTCGTTACATCATAAGAAGAATGGCGTCTATGCTAATATTAGTCTCTCTGTTTATCCCGAGGTTAACCGGAGTCTGCCGGATCTAAGCCGTATCCAGATCTGATGAAGGACCTGCGCCTGGACACGACGACAATGCAGTCGTGAATTGTCAACTGGTCTATCCCCTGTGAAGGCCTCCTTCCCTTTACCTCTATACAGATAAAGCGTTGTCAAAATAATTCCAGTTCACACGGCTACACGGAAGTGATAAATAATTCTGTATTATAAATTTTTAAGGCCAGACAAGTAATTTGTTGAGGTCAATTTGTAAAGAAAGACTACACACCTGCGCACATATATATTAAAATGTGCATACCTATAGACTAAACTCGTAATAAGCATGTGCATGCAGTCAGCGTTTTTGAAGTGTGCGCAGAGATAACCTTTTTTTTTTCAAGGCTTGTACCTTTGAACCTATTTTAAGGTTTGTGCAGAGTTCTAAATTAACTTTTTTACTTGGTAGCACTGGTGCTCCCAACTTCAAAAAGTTAGGAGCACCAGCAAAAATGTATGAGCAACCACCAAATTTGACGTATAGCTCTGCCAGTAGAGTGGAACGACTGGCCGCATTCTGGTGATTAAAAGCCTTAATAATCGATCCTGATTTGTTTTCCACACACTTGTCCCTGCATTTTTTTTTGTGCTCTCCGTGCTTTATCAAGCTCTTGTGTTTAAAATGTATTGGTTGTCGGTGGTGGCCGATGGACACTGTCATCCTTTCTTGCCCTCGTTTTTTTTTTTTTTTTTAAAGCTGTGATTTTACCACTGGATTTCATAGCTTTGTAAGATAAAATCCTTCTTTGCTAAACCTAATAATTATATTGGTATATCATCATATCAATATCAAAAATTAGAATAAAAAAGTAGCATTAAAAAGTTTATTTTAACTAATAGTCTAATTTTCTACCATATGCAATCGAATACAATTAGCAGCTAGCTAACAACAACTTGATTAGCACCTTTTTTTATGGTTTCACCTCACTCCAGTTTTTTTTTGGTATTTTTCTTCACATTGTCATATAAAAAACCTGAAAATACTGTAGTTTATCCTAACCACTCTTACTAAAAATAAATTTGGTAAGCACACTTACGTTATCATTTTAAGAGGTGTTCTGAGTTAATGTGTTTTTATTTGTTAACATTAGTTAATGCATTAGGCTAACTAACACGAACCATGAACAATACATGTGTTACTGTATTTATTAATCTTTTTTAATCTTAGTTAATAAAAAAATACAGCTGTTAATTGTTTGTTCATGTTACTTCACAGTGCATTAGGCTAACTAATGTTAACAAATACATATTTTGATTTCAATAAGGCTACTATTGATGATTAAATGAACATTAACAAAGATTAATAAATGCTGTAGAAATGCAGTTTATTAATAGTTAATGTTAACTAATGTAGTTAACTAGAGTTTAATAAATTGAACTTTTGTTATGAAAAGGTAGAAAGAGGACCCAACAGCGAGATGCGGCAATCAACAGTCTTTAATTAACATTCAACTGTCCTTAGCAAAAGACAATAGTTCGGGGGAAAAACTGGAGAAATCAGGATCGGCCACTAGGCTCTTAACGAGAACAGAAATCCCCTCTTCTGGACAGCAAACAGTGCAGATGCGGTCGGCGACTGCTGAATCAGAGAACCCTCGAGCCTCCCGTGAAGAGAGTAGACGCCAGCTGTAGGTCTATGGCGAGGCAGAGGATCTCAGCGTCCAGAACTGAACAGAATTCTGAGAGCAGATAACACACTAGTACTTGCAGGTAAATGAGCATCAGCACACACCACGATAGGACAAGACAGGACACAGATGAATAGAGTGAGCGTATAGCATGAGCTTTTACATCGAATAATCTGACAAAGAGCACGGACAGGAAGAGCTAGAAGAAAGAGAAGCAATCAGGGGAAGATTAGGAAACAGCTGGTGAAAACCAGCGCAGAGAATGAGGAGAGTGGAATCAGCAGAGGAGATGAGATAATGAGGGCGTGAATGCGAGTAAAGGTGGGTAAATGTGTGTGTGAGTGTATGTGAACGACCACAAGAGGGAGACAGAGAAAGATAGAAGAACCAGGATCATAACAACTTTATTGTAAAGTGTTACCGATTTGTTATATGCTGATTCAGACAAGTAGGGGTAACTGCAGCCTGGAGCAATGGGCGTGCCATAAGGTCGGAAAGGAATGGGGCGTGCCAAAAGGAATGGGGCGTGCCATAAGGTCTTTACATTTGGACGCGAAACCTTCCTGATCCGCATAAAAGCGAGCCATAAACGTAATCACTATTGGCCAACAAATAATTATACAAGACCAAATACATTTCTTTCACTGAAAAAATAGCAATAATGATATTGAGAATACATTCAAATTACCTTACCTTCGAAACCTTCTTTATGGCGCGGGTTACATGACGTCATCACCACAGCAAATTTTTTTAGGGCTTATAGTGGATGTGGATCAATCATTAAAAAACGAATTAAATTATTATTTTAAAGATAAAAATGTCTCCTGACACTATTAAAGTCACACTAGTTTTGTACTTTAATTTAAAGTATATACGAACTAAAGTAATGTTATATTTATTATAATTTGACAGCAACTGTTTTTGCTGTTTAAAGGCAAATATATATATATGTTTGATAAAACACTCACCATATAATTATAAAATAGGAGTCAAAACTGTTTAATAACCTTATTTTAAGTGACATTAATCAATTAAGCAAAACAAATGTTTACGGTTATGTATGTAACCCTCGTTCCCTGAGTAGGGAACGGAGACGTTACGTCGGATGACGACGAATGGGGTTTCGCTTAGAAAGCCTATCAACTTCGAGTATTACAAAACGAGCCAATGGCAAAGAAATGCCATGGGTCTGCGGAATTTGCATGGCGTAACTCCGCCCCACCTCGTGGGTATAAAAGGAGGAAGCCGGCAGCAAGCAGATATGTTTCTTCGCTGAGGAGCCAAGACTGAGCTCAGGCGATCCCCGCGGTACAGCGGAAAGTGGCAGGCAGACGTAATGTCTCCGTTCCCTACTCAGGGAACGAGGGTTACATACGTAACCATAGACGTTCCCTTTCGTTGTCACTCCGAGTTACGTCGGATGACGACTAATGGGGTTACCAGTCTAATCACGCCACCTTCTCAGCTGTCTTCCAGTGCCCTGCGTAAATCGAGATCCCTGACGAGACTGGACGAAGGACTCCATTTAACACAGGAATACCAAGGTACACTGGGAAGCATATCCCAAGCTAGGGGAAGTATGCAATTAATGCCAACCCGGAGGGGGGGGGGACTTAGAGAATACACATATGACCCGAAGGAGCATATGGAGAACACTGGGGTATCCAGCCGCAGGTGGAATATTTCAACCCCAGGGGTGGCAAGGTGGCTTGCCAAGGGAAAGACACATGCTCCAAGAGGCTTACAGTGGAAATACACATGTGGGGGTCGCTCAGGGGAGGGACCATGCACACAGGAGGCACCTAGCCGACGCACAGGCAATAGACACTGGCGCCAACGTCAGGAGTGCTGGAGGAACTCAGGGCTTTCGGGGAAGCTCACCTGAGGAGAATATCGCACGTATCCAGTCCGTGGAGTGGAATGGCGAGCAAGCGAAGACACCTGAGCGGGTCCAGTACTAGCTGGTTGAAGCGAGTACATGAGAGGACACTGGCTCCACTCGGAGATTGTAGAATCTGGCGAATGTGTTAGGTGTCGCCCAGCCTGCAGCTCTGCAGATGTCTGTTAGCGAGGCGCCATGCGCTAGAGCCCAAGAGGATGCCACACTCCGGGTGGAGTGGGCAGTCACACCAAGGGGGCACGGTCGACCTTGCTGCTGGTATGCCAAAGCAATGGCGTCCACTATCCAGTGAGACAACCTTTGCTTGGAGAGAGCCTTTCCCTTCTGCTTCCCACCATAACAGACAAAGAGCTGGTCTGAGGTCCTGAAACACTACGTCCTGTCTACATAGGCGCGGAGAGCGCGTACTGGACAGAGCAGTGCCAAGGCTGGGTCTGCCTCCTCCGGGGGCAGCACTTGCAGGTTCACCACCTGGTCCCGGAAGGGAGTGGTAGGAACCTTGGGAACATATCCAGGCCGGGGTCTCAGGATCACGTGAGAGTAAGCCGGCCCGAATTCCAGGCACGCTTCGTCAACGGAGAATGCGTGCAGGTCCCCTACCCTCTTGATGGAGGCCAGAGAAACCAGGAGCGCTGTCTTCATAGACAGGAATTTAAGCTCGACTGATTGCAGTGGCTCAAACGGAGCACTCTTCAGGGCAGTTAGAACCACTGAGAGGTCCCAAGAGGGAACGAGAGGAGGGCGAGGCGGATTTAGTCTCCTCGATCCTCTCAGGAACCTGATGACCAGGTCGTGCTTCCCCACCGACTTACCTTCGATGAGGTCATGGTGTGCGGCAATAGCGGCAACATAGACCTTCAGGGTGGAGGGAGACAGCCTTCGCTCCAGCCCCTGTTGAAGGAAGGAAAGCACAACGCTGATCGAGCATCTCCGGGGGTCTTCTCGGTGAGAAGAGCACCAGCTGACAAAGAGGTTCCACTTCAACGCATAGACGTGTATCGTGGACGACGCCCTAGCGGAAGTGATGGTAGCCGCCACCGCTGGTGGTAGGGAACTCAAACCTGCCTCGTCCCGTCGAGGAGCCACACGTGGAGGTTCCAGAGATCGGGACGATAGCACCATAGGGTGCCCCGTCCCTGAGAAAGAAGGTTCTTCCTCAGAGGGATCGCCCAGGGAGGTGCTGTCGCGAGGAGTACTAGTTCGGGGAACCAGGTCCGGGCGGGCCAGTAAGGGGCAACCAGGATGACCTGCTCCTCGTCCTCCCTGACCTTGCATTTGCGCAAGAAGGCTCACTGGGGGAATCGCATACTTGCGGCCCTGCGGCCAGCTGTGCGCCAGAGCATCCGTGCCGAGTGTCCCCTCGGTCAGGAAATAAAACTGGGCGCAATGGGTCGAGTCGTGGGAGATCTATCTGTGCGTCCCCGAACTGGTCCCAAATCAGCTGGACCGACTGGGGATGGAGTCGCCATTCTCCAGGGAGTGGCTGAAGCCGCGAGAGCTCGTCGGCTGCACAGTTCAGCGCTCCGGGAATGAAAACGGCTTGAAGCGACCTCAGATGCTTCTGACTCCATAGGAGGAGGTGGCGGGCGAGTTGTGACATACGGCGCGAGCATAGACCACCTTGACGGTTGATGTACGCTACTGTGGCGGTATTGTCTGATCGGACTAGTACGTGTTGACCCCTGAGCAGCGCCCGGAAGCGGTGCAGGGCAAGGCGTACAGCCAACAACTCGAGGCAATTGACATGCCATAGCCGCTGGGGTCCTGTCCAGGAGCCAGCAGCAGCATGTCCATTGCACATGGCGCCCCAGCCCGTGGTTGAGGCATCTGTTGAGACAACAACATGCCGGGAAGCTCGTTCATGGGGGACACCTGCCCTGAGAAAACTGAGGTTCGACCACGGGGTGAAGAACTGACGGCAGATCGGAGTAACTGGTAGTCGGAGCGTGCCGTGTTGCCATGCCCACCTCGGGACTCGGTCGCGAAGCCAAAGCTGAAGCGGTCTCATATGAAGCAATCCGAGCGGCGTGACCGCGGCTGCAGATGCCATATGCCCCAGGAGCCTCTGAAAGAGTTTCAGTGGAACCGCAATCCTGCCCTTGAATTGTCTCAGGCAAGTCAGCAGTGACTGCGCGCGCTCGCTCGTAAGCTGCGCGGACATGGCGACCGAGTCGATGTCCATACTGAGAAAAGAGATCCTCTGCACGGGGCAAAGTTTGCTCTTCTCCCAGTTGACCCGAAGGCCTAGGCGAGCTAGGTGCCGAAGCACTAGGTCCCTGTGTTCGCAAACCTGATCTCGAGAGTGAGCTAGGATCAGCCAGTCGTCGATATAACTCAGGATGCGAACCCCGTGTTCCCGAAGGGGAACAAGGGCAGCCTCGACGACCTTCGTGAAGATGCGAGGAGACAGGGCTAGCCCGAAAGGGAGAACCGCATACTGGTATGCCTGCCCCTCGAAAGCAAACCGGAGGAACGGTCTGTGTCGAGGAAGAATGGAGACATGAGAGTAGGCGTCTTTCAGGTCGATCGCTGCAAACCAATCCTGGGGCCGTATGCATTCGAAAACGCGTTTGGCGGTGAGCATCTTGAACAGCATCCTGTGAAGGGTGCGGTTCAGCACGCGCAAGTCCAGAATTGGCCGTAACCCACCGGTTTTCTTGGGGACAATGAAGTAGGGGCTGTAGGAGCCGGACCTCATCTCGGCTGGAGGGACAGTCTCGATTGCACCCTTCGCCAGCAGGGTGGCAATCTCTGCTCTCATGATGCGGGCATTGCCACCGACCAAAGTGGAGCGGACTCCCCTGAAGCGGGGAGGAGACCGTGCGAACTGAATTGCATAGCCGAGCCTGATGGTCCGCGCGATCCAGCGGGACAGACGGGGAAGCTCTAACCAGGCTGCCAGGAACTGAACCAGCGGGATCATGCGAACCACAGGTGTCCCCCCGGAGGGGCAGCGAAGCGGAGTAACTGGCCCAGACGTGGACGGCATAGCGGCCCGGTGTGGGGGTACAGTTAGCAACCGCGCCCTGGCAGAGGGGGCCAGGGGAGGACCAGGCTGCTCGTCCCGCGGGGGCCTGCTCTGCCAGGGGTCTGGCGACAGAGGGGGACAAGGGCGAAGCGGTCCGTGGACGGCACGCCGTGTCAACCGCCTCTGGGACAGAGGGGGGCGAGGAGAGCACGGCTTGTGGGCGGCACTCTGTTTTGCCCGAGAACTCTGTGAGCTCAGGGAAGAGGGGATTGTTTCTGTCTTTAACCACATTAGGGTGCTGCCCACCCGTGGATGAGCAGCGGGGAGTGGAGAACAAAAGATTCTCCCCCGGCCCTCCACCGGGGGAAGGAGTGGTCCTGCTACCACCTCCTGAGAAACAACCATCATCCCTGAGCAGCCCGTCTCAGGAGCGCCGCTTGGCCCGGCGTTTAGCGGGGGGCGGGGCAGGAGAGGGCTGAGGCGCCTTCTTGCGGCTTTCTCCGCGACCGGCCCTGGGTTGAGGCTGCTGCGTGGTCCGGGCGGGAGGGGCGGGAGCCGCAGGAGGGCGCCCTCGGCGGGAAACAGGTCGAGGCGTCTGCCCGGCCGGCTGGGTGGAGGCAGCAGCGGGCCGGCGGGGCAGAATGTGTTTGATGGCCTCGGTCTGTTTCTGGGCAGTTGAAAACTGTTGCGCAAAATCTTCAACTGCACCGCCGAAGAGGCCGGCCTGGGACAAGGGGGCGTTAAGCAGACGGGTCCGCTCCGCGTCCAGATGTCTCTCCTGGACCACAGCTGTGGACATCACCAGACCCAGGGAGCGCGCGGTAACCTTCGTCGCCCGGAGAGCAAGGTCGGTAGCGGCGCGCAGCTCATCAAAGAGCCCTGGGTCTGTCCTGCCCTCGTGCATGTCTCTGAGCATCTGGGCCTGGTAGACCTGCAGAGTGGCCATAGCATGCAGTGAAGCAGACGCCTATCCCGCCGCTCTGTAAGACTTCGCCACCAGGGTCGACGAAAATCTACAGGCTTTGGATGGGTGCTTAGGCTCGCCCCGAGAAGAAGCACTCTGAGGACATAGTTGCATGGCAACAGAGCGTTCAACCGGGGGAAGCCCAGTGTACAGACGGGCAGCTGCCTCATCGAGGGGAGGAAAGGTGGATGAGACCAGCGAGCGGTCCCGAGAAGACAGGGGGGTCTTCCAGGACTTCGAGATCTCATCATGCACATCCGGGAAGAAAGGTATTGGGGTTTGCCGAGGACGAGGGTCGGCGGCCTTACCCAAAAACCAATCGTCCAGCCGCAAGCGCTCAGGACAGGGTGGAGGCCTCCACTCAAGTCCGATGCTCGCGGCTGCCCGGGAAAGCATGGCCGTCATCTCCGGATCAGACTCGAGCACAGCCGTATGCACACCGGAAGGTGGCAGCTGTGACGAGCCCTCACTTCCAGAAGACTCAAACCCGCCTAGTGATGCTGCAACAGACATGGCATCTTCCTCTGTAGCTTCAACTGAAACACGCGGGCCACCAGAGGGTAGACCCGCGGGAATCAGCAGTTCGCTAGTGGGCACCGTCATTGAAGAGGGGGGCTGGGGTCGCGGACACATAGTCGGCGCCTTGTTCCAGACCGTAACCCTCAGGTCACCCTGGCCACCAGCCGCAGGGCGGGGGGTGGATTAGGGGACTCTCACTCTTGCGAGTTCACGGAGTCTCGACCGTAATGACGCGATGGTCATGTTCCCACAGAGAGAACATGAGTCATCCACGACCGCTGCTCTAGCATGATCAATGCCCAAACATACTATGCAACGCTCGTGCCCATCAGAGTCCGATACCAATCTGCCGCAACCAGAAGTACACGGGCGAGACATCTTTAAAAAGACGTGCCACGTGTAAGCTCTTTTTGTGAGAGAAAACTCAAGTGTTGAAGCACCCGGTGAGAAACGCACCGACTGGCAGACCACTGCAACAGATCAGCAGGAAGCACGCTCTCGCCGTAGATCGCCGTCACACCAACACTCGAGGTACTCGTTTGTAAAGCTGACAATTCAGAGATGGCTTGTGGAGAGAAGAATACACTTGGCTCCGAAGCGAAAACATATCTGCTTGCTGCCGGCTTCCTCCTTTTATACCCACGAGGTGGGGCGGAGTTACGCCATGCAAATTCCGCAGACCCATGGCATTTCTTTGCCATTGGCTCGTTTTGTAATACTCGAAGTTGATAGGCTTTCTAAGCGAAACCCCATTCGTCGTCATCCGACGTAACTCGCAGTGACAACGAAAGGGAACACCGTTTTATGCACAAAACATTTATTCAGTTGTCATTTTTCAACAATTAATTTTTTGAAATGTCAATTGAATTTGTCATCAAAGGCTGTGTTCAAAGTCAAAACTCATTCCTTCACTCATTCATACTGCAGTAGCAGTCCATAGAACAGAAGCCATCAAACTCTTTATCTGAATAGATAGAACGCAGTAAAGACCCCCTTCTTTCCATTGCCGCAATACCCAGTGGTGTTTTTGTAGAGAAATCCACAGGTATCACATCTGGTGAGCTTAAACTCCACCCTGTATTCCTCAATCACATCCGGACTGACAGACTTCCAGTCAACGATACCTACAAGGAGAAATTAATTTTTAAAGCAAAAAAGGAGACAAAGACGCACAGTGGACCATCTTGGTGTCACTACTCTGAGGAGACAAAGGCACTGTCTGTTTGACTACTTTGCACATACTTATGTGCTTTATAAAATCAGACTTATTTATTATGGTTTTTGAGCAGTGGAAGCAGTGAAAGTGCTTGCTTTTTCTGCATTCCAAGTGGCAGTCAAAGAGGATCAAATCTATAAGAATCATAAACAACAAACAAAATTTAAAATAGGAAAATTCATATATATAGCAAAACATGTTTGACATAAGTTTCCAATTATGATACGTAACATCACCATTCACGTTATTATTTATAACCTAACAAGTTATCTGTAAGGTAACAGGCATGCATATCACAACTTGTAACAGGCATGCATATCACAACTGAACTTATATTTACGTTCATTACGAACCGCGCAAAGTCTGTGGCTTTGCAAATGACTGTATCTTGTGATATTCACAAGGTCTAAAAACACTGATTGAACAAAATGGACATCGATCTTCAGTCTTCAATGCAAATGTAGTCATTAATTAATCTCAATGTAACATGTGTCTGTCAACAACAATTAAATAATTACCAAAGCTGAAAGATGTAAAGCAAAGAGAACAACAAATTATGATATCGCATACATGTATTACCTCCACCATCTTCTTTCGGTCTAAAAATGACGATTTCTTTTAGCTAAAGGAAATGACGTATAACTATGGTTACTGCTGATTGGCCAACGCAGTTGCCAGGAGGAAACTCCTTTCACCAAGGAGAAACCTTTCGACACGCCCCCTTCCTTTTGCCATGCCCTACATTTTGCCACGCCCATTACTCCAAGCTGCAGCTACCCCTGAAACCGGCGTAAGACGCCTCGTGAGTTCAGTGTTGGACAGATCAGCCTCATTTATAACCACTGCGTACGCACAAAACAGGCCCTGAAAGAGCCATACGCCACTTACGATGCACAAGTTGTGATTTATAATAAACAATTTGCGCACTTGAATGCAAACTCTGACCCATGCGTACAAACATTTTGGAGATGGAGCAGTTTGGAGACACTGATGGTGTTGCAGGTCAGACCAATGCATCTCAGCCACTACCACCGCACGCTCCATCCCCCATAGACTGCCTCTCACCAAGCCACAGGCTGCTGAAGAAAATATCTGAGAAATGGCAGCTAACGGCATTATTGAGCCCTCGGACAGTCCCTGGGCTACACCCATGGTCATGGTGCGGAAGAAAAAGGTGGCATGGTGCCCTTGCGTGGACTTTCAGCAAACTAAATGCGGTCAACCGCAAGGACTCATACCCACTGCTGCGCATTGACAATGCATTGCATTATGTAGCTGCATCCTGTGTGGTTTACTTGGATGATCTGTTGGTCCATGCCAGAACTTACGGGAGGTCCTGACAGCCATCCGTAGCACTGGGTTGTGGTTGAACCTGGCCTTTCGACTGCTAAAGGCTGCTCTCATTGATGTGCCTTTCCTGGCCTACCCTATTCACTAGCCTCATTGGACGCTGAATTTCCACCAGCCAGAGGGTCAGGTGGCAAGGTGGCTGGAGATCCTTCAAGAGTACGACTTTGAGGTTCAGCTACGACCAGAATGGCAGCATGCTAACGCTGACACCCTCTCCAAACGTCCATGCTTCGCTTACGAATGTCGGTACTGTAGTCGCCAGGAAGAACTAGGTCTGTGGCCATCGTCGGCAGCATTAAGGTCGGGTGACAGCGGTGGAGATGGGGAGCCGTTCACCAGCGAGCAGCTGAGGCTACAGCAGACCGTCTGCAACTCCTGGTTCCCCACGTTCTGCGGCTGGTGGTCCTCCGTTGGGTTCATGAGGCAGCTGGAGGCACCTTCAAGACAATGCTGCGGCAGCGGTTCTACTGGCCGGGATGTTATATAATAATATAATAATAACCTTTATTTTATTAAGCGCCTTTAAAAGCAGCTTCTCCAAGCGCTGTACACACAATAGACAATTGTTAAAAGTAAACGCATCACATCAAAAAACAAAGACAAAAAAAAATACATCAACAGGTAAATGCAAGTTTAAAAAAGTATGTCTTAAGTTGACCTCTAAAAATGGCACAAGTCTGGGCTTCCCTAAGTGCAAGAGGCAGAGAATTCCAAAGGACAGGTGCATAGAAGGAAAAAGTCCTGTCACCCATAAACTTTAAGCGAGTTTTAGGTATAACCAGCATGCTCGACTGTGAGGAGTGCAATCTGCCAGACCGTGCAAAGATTTGTATGTAAGCATCATAATCCTAAAATCGACTCGGAACTTAACTGGGAGCCAATGCAAGGATTCCAAAACCGGAGTGATATGGTTGCATATTCTGGACCCAGTTAAGATCCAGAATCTTATTTTGTACATGTTGTTGAAGCTTGTGTAGTTTAGATTTAGAAACTCCGGCTAAAAGGGCGTTACAATAGTCAATCCGAGAGACGACGAAGGAATTTATCAGCTTTCCAGTTACAGGAAAAGTTAACATAATCTAAAATATGTTTTAACAGTGCTCTGAATGAAAGAATCAAATGAAAGATTAGCATGAAAAATAACTCCAAGGTTCCTCATTTTAATCTGGATACCCAAAACAGAGCCATCAAAAGTCAAAGACAGAGAACCAACTTTGGAAGTTTGATGACGATAACCAATGAGCATAACTTCAGTTTTATCACTGTTCAAATACAGGAAATTATTACGCATCCAGGTTTTTATTTCAGTAATACAGCCAGGAAAAAAAAAATCAACGTCGGAGCGCTCATATGGTTTTGAATATATATAAATCTGTGTATCGTCGGCATACCAATGATAACGGAGGCCGAGTGATCTCAAGAGATAGCCAAGTGGTGATAGATATATGTTAAAAAGTAAAGGGCCCAGAACTGTCCCCTGGGGAACACCAGTGAGAACAGAGCTAATCTCAGACCTATGATCATCCATTGAGATGAACTGGGAACGGTCAGCAAAGTAGGACCGAAACCACATCAAAACTGTCCCCCACACACCAGACACTCTCTCAAGAAGTGTAAGCATTAGACTGTGATAAACAGTGTAAAAAGCGGCTCTTAAATCTAAAAGAATGAGAATAGATGTTGCACCAGAGTCAGAAGCCATCAACAGATCATTGGTGACCTTAACCAGAGCCGTCTCAGTACTATGAAATTTACGGAATCCCGACTGAAGTGGTTCAAAGAGGTTATTAATTGTGAGATGGTTACACAAATGAGAAGCAACAATAGCTTGAGTATTTTTGCCAGAAACGGAAGGTTTGAAATAGGACGATAATTATTAAAATCATCCAGGGCAACATTCTCTTCTTTTGGTACTGGAGTTACCGCAGCAATCTTTAATGCTGCTTGAACAACCCCAGTCTGCAAAGAGTCGTTCATAATACTGAGAACAACCTCGCACAGGACATAAAAACAAGATTTAAATAAGCATGTGGGAAGAGGATCAAGCAAGCAAGTGGAAGCTTAACTGCTTGATACCTCCCTTTTAAGAGTCTCAGTATCAAGAAGAGGAAAGTTAGTTAGAAAAGTACCAGTGAACCCAGGTGGCCAATGGAATGAAAGAGTAGAAACAGATGAGACAGAGATTTGTTTAGGAACACTATAAATTTTTGAATGGAAGAAAATAAGAAAAGAGTTACACAGCGGCTGAGAAACAGGCATGGTAGTAGCAGCTTTAACTTGAAGAAGTCTGTTTATAGTTTTAAATAAATGCCTTGGGTTCTCTTGATTGTTTTCAATAAAGAAATACAAAGATCTTTCAATCTCAATGAATGCTCCGTAGTCACTTAGAAGATCCTTCTAGGCTAGATAATGAACATTCAAGCCAGTGCGATGCTATTTTCGCTCCATTTTCCGACAGGCAGCCTTCTTAGTGCGCAGATTGTCTTATACCATGGAGCAATGCAAGCAAAAGTAACCTCGCGTGACCTCAGGGGAGCAAAAGTGTCTAGATTAACAGCAAGAGCGTTATTCAGCTATGAGACTTTCTCCTCCAAAGATGTGAAGTGCAGATCACTGAAAGTGGAAACAACAAAATTCAGAAAAGTTACTGTTCGGATGGAAGGCACACAAGATTTGCGCAATACCAGATTAAAAAAGACAGCTGAATGATCAGATAATCCAATATCAACAGATGAAAACTGTGATACAAATGAGCTATTTGTAATCACAAGATCCAAACTATGGCCTTTACAATGAGTACAATGAGTTGGGTCCGTTTCCCATTACAGAGGCCGGCAACCGTTTTGTCCTGGTCAGTGTGGACTATTTTACGAAGTGGCCAGAGGCGTATGTGGTGCCGGATCAGACTACTCCCACTATGACGCAGCGACTAGTGGACGAGATGTTTGCCCGGCTTGGGGTGCCGGACGAACTGCATAGTGACCAGGGGCGGAACTTTGATAGCCGATTGTTCAGTGAGGTGTGCCAGCGATTGGGGGCGAAGAAGACAAGAACCACTCCCCTCCACCCGCAAAGCGATGGACTAGTTGAGCGGTTCAACCGCACCCTGGCCACCCAATTTGCAATCTTGAACAGTCAGCACCAGAGAGACTGGGACCAGCATCTGCCTCTTTGTCCTGTGGTCATATAGGACAGCGGTGCAAGAGTAGAGTAAACAACATAAAAACATCAAGCCAAAATGTATTTATTTAAAGCAAAACTGAAAACAAACAGCATTGGGCTCAGTGCTCATCACTCTCATCGGCAAGAATCCAAATATGTTTCCATATTTGACATGTAACATTTGGTTGATTTTATTATTATTCTATTGGCTATCTGTTATACTGTTGTGTTCACATAATACATACAGTATACATATATACAGTTCTAGTTCTGTTATTCAGGATGCCTGTTTTACATTGCACATTCTGACACTGTGAGGCCACAGTAGGTGTGCGCTCTGGTTGTGTGGGTTCCGGAAATAAACGAGTGAGCTGATGCATTGAAAGTGAAAACTAGTTGTTATTTTTTACCAGCATAACATATACAAACTATTATTCATTATGTAAACAAGGCTTTGTACTTCACGTGTTCCAATATCCACGTAAAACAGCATCCTTCACATGATGGATATAAAAATGTGTTTGGTTGGTTGCTGGGTACGCTTACAGTGGACCATTTAAATTGAGCACTGTAACTTTTATGTTTGGTTGACTGCATTTTAGTTTGAAGATGAATGTGTGCGGCACTATGTACATGTGAGGCGCCTGCAAGATCAGTTGAATTTAATAAAATAAAGATATATATAGAAAACGTCCTCGGGTAACGACTGTAACCGTTGTTCCCTGAGAAAGGGAACGAGGACTGCGTCGAACGACACTTTGGGGGAACGCCCCTCAGCGCAGCATCTCTGAAGCATGAATGAAACTAAGCCGATCTCTGATTGGTGTTGCGTCATGACGTAATAAGTGACGGCATACAAGCGGAAGCTATAAAGGACGCCGGGCACACATGAGATGTCATCTTCTGTGATGAAGCAAGCGCTCCCAGGCAGGGGAAGGCGTGGCGAGGGGACGCAGTCCTCGTTCCCTTTCTCAGGGAACAAGGGTTACAGTCGTAACCCGAGGACGTTCCCTCTCGAGGGAACTCGGACTGCGTCGAACGACACTTTGGGGGAACGAGTACCCACTATGCCACAACGCGCCCTGCCTGTCCTAGTGTGAAGCTGCTCACAGGCACACTTAGGACGAGAGCACGAGAGTGCCAGGCGTAGACGGGATGTCCAGACTGTAAAACCTAATAAAGGTGTGGGGGGTGGCCCATCCTGCTGCATCGCACACCTCTTGGATTGGGGCCCCCGAGAGGAGGGCTCTAGAGGACGCCATGCCTCTGGTTGAATGAACTCTCACGGCCAAAGGCGAAGGCAGATTGCGCACCTGGTAGGCCAAGGAAATAGCATGGACAATCCAGTTGCTGATGGTCTGTTTGGAGGCGGGAAGACCCTTCTTGGGCGACCCAAAACACACCAGCAACTGGTCTGACTTCCGCCATGAAGAGGACTTCTGAATGTAAATTTTTAGAGCTCTGACAGGGCAGAGCAGATGAAGTCTCTCCTCATCCGCCGTCACGTGAGGTGGAGGATGAAATGCCTGCAGAACCGTAGGCCGTGACGCATTAGATGGCACCTTAGGCAAATAGCCCGGCCTAGGATGTAGGATGGCTTTAATGTCCCCCATTAGATATGGAGAGCGCCTGGTGATCTCCTACCCTCCTCAGAGAGGTAATGGCCAACAGAAAAACCACCTTCAGGGAAAGGTTCTTGGCCTCAGCCGACTCCAATGGTTCGAAGGGGGCCTCGGCCAGCCCTTCGAGAACCACTGCCAGGTCCCATGTGGGAACCCTGGAACGAGCCGCAGGTCTCATCCTCCAAGCCCCACGGAGGAAACGTACGACCAACTGCTGTCTCCCCAAAGGCCCATCCCCCAGAGGAGCGTGGAAAGCCGCAATGGCAGCCACGTACACCTTGAGTGTGGACGGGGTAAGACCAGCTGAAAAGCGATCTTGGAGGAACTCCAGAACTGAAGCCACTGGGCAGTTAACTGGATCCACCTCACGCCCTCTACACCAATTGGTGAAGACATTCCACTTTAAGCCGTACAATTTCCTCGTGGAGGGAGCTCTAGAGCTGAGTATGGTCTCCACTACTCTAGCTGATAGGCCGGCCTCTAGGTACTGTGCCCCCTCAGGGGCCAGACCCACAGCTTCCATAGCTCGGGCCGAGGGTGAAATATTGAGCCCTCTGCCTGTGTCAGCAGGTCCCTCCTGACTCCTGAATGTCAGAGAACCATACTCGGGCCGGCCACAACGGGGCTACCAGCAGTAGACTGATCCCGTCGCGACGGACCCTCTCTAGAACTCCCGGGATCAGAGCGATCGGGGGAAATGCATACAGACGCAGCCTCGGCCACGTCTGCACCATGGCATCAATCCCCAACGGGGCTGGATGAGTGAGGGAAACCACAGTGGACAGTGGGTCGTCTCTAGAGACGCGAATAGGTCCACCTCCACTGGGCCGAACTTCTGAGATATTGACTCCACCACCTCGGGGTGGAGTCTCCATTCCCCGGTCCTCAGCCCCTGTCTCGACAGGATGTCTGCTCCCTGATTTTAACTCCCTGGGATGTATGTTGCTCTTAGAGATAACAGCTTCCCCTGGGACCACAGGAGGATCTGATGCGCCAGTCTGCATAGAGGGCGAGACCTCAGACCCCCCTGATGGTTTATATAGGCCACAACCGACATATTGTCTGACCTCACAAGGACATGATGACCTTTGAGGTCCGGCAGGAAGCTCCTCAGAGCTTGGAGCACCGCCAACATCTCCAGGCAGTTTATGTGCCAGGAGGAATGATGGTCCTGCCATAGGCCTGTCGTAAAGCGGCCATCCATGACCGCGCCCCAGCCCGTGAGGGAGGAGTCTGTCGAAACGGTTTTCCGGCGACATGACGCTCCCAACACTGGACCTTGGGACAGAAACCAAGCTTTTTTCCACATAGATAGGGAACGAAGGCATCTGCGCGTAACCCTGGAACGGGTTCCCCCTCGGGGAGAACCCCTTGGTTTTCAACCACCACTGGAGGGCCCTCATGTGCAGCAGGCCAAATGGAATAATGTTGGACGCTGCTGCCATGAGCCCCAACACTCTTTGCAAATGTTTCACAGTAATGGCTTGGCCTAGCTTTATTCTGGACACTGTGGCCAGAATGGACTCGATTCGTGCAGGAGACAATCGTGCCCGCATCGTGACCGAGTCCCACACCACTCCCAGGAACGTGGTTCTCTGGGCTGGTGTCAACACGCTCTTTTTCGTGTTGAGTCTCAACCCCAGGCTTTGAATGTGGGCGAGGACGACATCTCGATGCCTAACCGCCAGCTCTTGTGACTGGGCCAGAATCAGCCAGTCGTCGATATAATTGAGCACCCTGATGCCCTGGAGACTCAGCGGTGCTAGAGCTGCATCCATACATTTGATAAATGTGTGTGGGGAGAGAGCTAGGCTGAACGGAAGAACCCGATATTGGTACGCTTCGCTCCCGAAAGCGAACCTCAGGAACTTCCTGTGAGATGGAAGCATGAATATGTGGAAGTATGCGTCCTTTAGATCTATCGTGACAAACCAATCCTCGGATTGAATTTGACTCACGATGATGGGAATAGTGAGCATCTTGAACCTGAATCTCCTCAGAAAACGATTCAAGTCTCTGAGATCTATTATTGGACGCAACCCCCCATCCTTTTTGGGAACTATAAAGTAGCGGCTGTAAAACCCGGACTCCCTGTCCGGTGGAGGAATATGTTCTATAGCCTCCTTTACCAGCAGGGAGTTTACTTCCTGTTCCAATTCCCGACCCTGCACCTGAAGCGGATCTCCGGCAGGGTTTGACTGAAAACGATTCTCGATGGGCGGACGCGATTGCTGCCTGGCCGCAAGCCTGTGGGTCAGACAGAGCAGCGTGCGTTCGCTGGAAAGCGATGTGTCCCGAAGCGCACTTAACGGCGGGATACAGACATCGACTTCCTGAGGGCTCCCCTGAGGGGAGGCTCTTTCGGTTTCGTTCTCGACACCCTGAAGCGGAGGACCGGCAGGGAATAATCGAAAACCGTTTCCGATGGGCGAACATGAGCACTGCCTGGCCGCAAGCCATTGGGGCAGACACTGCAGCGCGCATTCGCTGAAAACCGATGTGTCCCGAAGCGCATTTGAAACTGGATACAAACATCGATTTTCTGAGGGCTCCGCAGAAGAGCAATTCTCGCTTGTCCCTCCACGGGGGGGATAGCCCTATTATTTTTGTCTCGTCTTCGATACCCTAAAGCGGAGGACCGGCAGGGAAGAATCGAAAAACGATTTTTGATGTGCAGAAGGAACACTGCATGCCCGCAAGCCTGCATTCGCTGCTCATCATTTTAATTCCTCAGAAATAAATGTAGCCATAAACACTATATAAGTGAAACACGATCTGAATGGTAGGCTGAATTAAATATCTAACTTCCGATATTCAAAAGGCAGAAATATTTCATCATTTTAATTTCTTAAAATTAAATGCAGCCATAATTACCAGACAATACTGTTTTGTGTTAGGCTATACGGTCTCGTAATCCACACGCTGCCTCGGCAATGCGAGATTCGAGTTGTTCACAATATATTTGGCTTCCAACCCAAGAAGAAAGTCAACAGGTGCGAGGCTGAAACATCCGAAAGCGCACGGATATACGCGTCGAGATATTTCTCAATGAACACAGCCAGCACCCTCAGGGGCTGACTGTTCATGCCTCGCACACACACAGAATCTTTATTGCAAAGTAGACCCGTAATCTACGCGTTGCCTCGGCAAACGCGAGATCCGAGCCACTAGATTCTGTATTGCAATGTAGACCTTTGTTCTACGCGCTGCCTCGACAAACGCGAGATCCAAGTCACAGAATCTTATTGTAGAGTAGACCCGTAATCAATGCGCTGCCTCGGCAAACGCGAGATCCGAGCCACTATAGATTCTATATTGCAACAGACCCATTCGCGAGCCCCATGAAGAGCGTTGCCGCGCCGCCTCAGCAGACGCGGGTCCCGCACCACGGGGCTCGCGAGCCTGACCATTTTTTTTTTTTTTTTTAAATGGCCAGGCGGGAGCGCAGCACACTGATTGGAAGTTTTTCACAATCCTCGCAAGCAGCCCCCTCGAGAGCTGCCAGCGCGTGCTCCACTCCCAAACAATGTGTACACAAACGATGTGTGTCCCCACCCGTGATATAACGAGGGCAGGGATGCACACACCGAGTGAAACTTGGGCTCGCCATAATATGTATATATATATAGTTGTAATGCTTTGTGACAGACAACACCAAATACGACAGACAAGTCAAACAGAGAGCGCTTTGCTGAAGAACAAAAAGCTGACATCTCATGTGTGCCGGCGTCCTTTATAGCTTCCACTTGTATGCCGTCACTCATGACGTCATGATGCAACACCAATCAGAGATTGGCTTAGTTTCATTCATGCTTCAGAGATGCTACGCTGAGGGGCGTTCCCCCAAAGTGTTGTTCGACGCAGTCCGAGTTCCCTGAAAGGGAACAAATAAACTGCATTAGAGTTTCACAGAATTTAGCTTAGCTTAGTTTTTTTCTTTTGTTTATCTGGTAATTATTTAAGTGAAATATATTTTGTGTAGTCCTGTTTATTTTATTCCTTTTATAGGCTATATTTGTTTTTCTCTGTTCATAGAAGCACTGCAGGTGTGTGATTTGATGATGTGTGAATCCTCATTTTCTGTTGTTTATGCTGCTATTTGCACGTTAAGCTAAACCCCTTGAAAAAATTGTTCTAGGCTATTTTTAATGGGTCAAAGACATCCATCTATTCAAATTAAATTTTAATTTGACATTAATTTTAATTTGACAATTCTACACCAGATTTACTATGCTGCACGCAAGTTCCCTTTCGAGGGAACTCAACACTGCGTCGAGAATCGACACTTTGGGGACGCTCCCTTAGCGTGCGCCTCTGAAGTAAGAATGAAACTAATCCAATCCTGATTGGTGTTGCGTCGTGATGTAACATGTGACGGCATAACCGGATGCATAAAAGTGACGCTGACACACACACACACATCAGCTTTAGCTCTTCAGCAAGCGCTCTCTGTGAAACTGTCTGTCTTATTTGGTGTTGTTTGTCTGTGCAAAGCTCTGTATTATGGCGAGTGAACAATACACTAAGTGTGTGCACCCCTGCCCAAGATAATATATATGCCACGGGTGGGGACACGCATCAGCTGTGTGTGTGTGTATTGTTTAGGGGCGCAGCACGCAGTGTCAGCTCTCGAGAGGGCTGCCTGTGCACACTGTGAAGCACTTCCTATTAGAGTGCTGCGCTCCCGCTTGGCTATATTATTTCCTGATGATGGCCAGGCTCACGATCCCCGCGGTTCGGGTCCCGCGTCCATTGAGGCGGCGCGACGGCTTAGATCGTGGAGATCGCAGAAGGATCTCGTGGGTGAGAACGAGACTGCTGAGGCACCTTTTTCTCTCATCATCCGCAGATTCTATGACACTCGTTCACGACGCAGAAGCCCGTGATGCGGCTTCTTCTGCCCGTGACGAGTGCCCAGTGCTCGAGCTATCTGTTTATAAGGAAGTAGATTTGCTCAGCATCGGGAACGAGCAACATGAGTCACACTCGCCGGCTTATGTTTCTGCTTATGTAGAGCTCGTGGAGGTTGTGATGCGTGCGGTGGCCAGACTAAATAAATATATAAATAAATATATTTATATATATAAAATATATGAGCTGGCCACAAAATAAGCAGGATGATCCCCGTCAAAATGAACTAGACGAGAGATTCCTGCAGCACCGTTCACAACCTCAGAGCCGGGGCTTACTGTTTTTCCCAGATCTTTATAAAAATATAAATATATATGTGTAGATCCTGGGAAAAACACCATTCTTTAGGTATCTCACCACATTCATTATATGTTTATTTGAATGTGGTGGGTGCGAGAGAGTCGGGTTATGGCAAGTTGCCGCAGATGGAGGAAGCTTTAGCGTGCTATCTTTCTCCTGATCCGGCATCTTCACTTTAAGCCCCGGCACTGCCCAACAAACAGGGACACCTCTGCACTGGTTGGCTGGGCTTATATGGTGCAGGAAATCGATGTTGCTCTTCCGCCGTTAAAAACCTTTCGGGACACATCGGTTTCCAGCGAACGCAGGCTGCACTGTCCGCCCCACATTTTTGCGGCCATGCAGCATTCGCGTTCGCCAATCGAGAATCTTTTTTGGTCCAGCCCTTCCGGAAACCCGCTTCAGGGGGTCGAGAACGAATCCCGATTAATACCCGGAGCCAGGCTCGAGAGCCTGGTTCCTTTGGTAAAATATTTAGAAAAGAAAAGGTCAGGCTGGTGCGTGCCTGCACTCTAGGACGATTTTGCAGACGATTTTGCACACCCCCCCCCCCCCCCCCCCCACCCCCCAGCAGGTGCCCTCTAGCAGCAGGTGCCCTCAGGGTAGAAGATGTTGTCACGCCGTCTTTGACGCTTAGGGCCACATCGATTTCCAGCGAACGCACTCCGTGGCGTTCGCCCCAAAAGCTTGCAACAGGGCACCGACTATGGTCACAAAATCTGTATCGACTTTTATCCTGCCGGTCCTCCGCTTCAGGAAGTCGAGAATAGTGCTCGGAAAACACCCGAGGCCAGTCTCGAGGGGCTGGTTCCCTTAGTAGATTTTGTAGAAGAATGGCAACGCCTTCCGAATATATCTCTATGGGTACAGATTGCAGTTCGGTGCCTTCAGATGCCTTCGTTCCCTATTAATATGGAAGAAACCTTGGTTCTTGTCCCAAGGGCTAGTGGTAGGGGCGTCATGTCTCCGGGAAACTGTTTCGACAGACGCTTCCCTCGCTGGCTGGGGCGCGGCCTCGGACGGCCGCTTTGCCAGGGGTCTGTGGCAGGACCATCATCATTCTTGGCATATAAATTGCCTAGAGATGTTGGCTGTGTTCAGGGCTCTGAGGAGCTTCCTCACAGACATCAAAGGTTACCACGTCTCAGTGGTAGCTTATCTAAACCGACAAAGAACACTCAGATCGCGCCCTCTATCCAGATTGGCGCATCAGATTATTTTATGGCCCCAAGGGAAAATATTATCTATAAGAGCAATATATGTCCAGGGGGATCTGAATCAGGGAGCGGACATCCTGTCGAGGCAGGGGCTGAGGCCCGGGGAATGGAGACTCCATCCAGAGGTGGTGGAGTTCATATGGCAGAGGTTTGGACCAGTGGAAGTGGATCTGTTTGCGTCTCGAGGGACGTCCATCCCACTGTCCACTTTGGTTCTCCCTCACTCATCCAGCCCCGCTGGGGTTGGATGCCATGGTACAGGCCTGGCCGAGGCTTCGCCTGTACGCTTTTCCCTCCGATCGCTCTGCTCCAGGGGGTCCTGGAGAGGGTCCGTCAGGAGGGCATCAGTCCTCTTCTGATAGCCCTGTTTTGGCCAGCCCGAGCATGGTTTTCAGACTTAATTTCACCCCTGATAGCTCCGCCATGGCAGATTCCTCTGAGGAGGGGTCTGTTGTCTCAGGCGGAGGGCACTATATTCCATCCTCATCCAGAGCTGTGGAAATTGTGGGTCTGGCCTCTGAGGGGGCTCAGTACCTAGATGCTGGTCTATCATCTGGGGTGGTCGAAACCATACTTATCTCTAGGGCTCCGTCTACTAGGAGATTATATGGCCTCAAGTGAAATATTTTTCTACTTGGTGTAAAGAACTTGAGTTAGACCCAGTTAACTGCCCAATGGCTTCAGTTCTGGAGTTTCTTCAAGATTGTTTCTCTGCGAATCTCTCCCCTTCCACACGTAGGGTGTACGTGGCTGCCATTGCGGCGTTCCATGCACCACTAAATGTTGGGCCTTTAGGGAGGCACCAACTGGTCATACTATTTCTCCATGGTATTGGAGGATGAGACCGACAGTCAGGTCCAGGGTTCCTTCCTGGGACCTGGCGGTGGTTCTCGAAGGGCTATCCCTGGCTCCCTTCGAATACCTCCAGTCGGCTTCGCCTAGGACCTCACGTTCAAGATAGCCTTTCTCTTAGCTATTTCTTTAAAGAGACTGGGAGATCTCCAAGCCCTGGCATTATCGCCAGTTTGCTTGGGGTGTGCCCCCGGCGGAGTTAAGGCCATCCTGCATCCGAGACCCAGCTATGTGCCTTAAGTGCAATTTATCATGGCTAGGTCCATGGTCCTGCAAGTATTTCATCCTCCACCTCATGTGTCGGCAGAAAAGGAGAGGTTCCTTGCTCTGCCAGTCAGAGTTCCGAGTATTACCTTGAGAGGTCCTCTTCTTGGAGGAGGTCGGACCTACTGTAGTGTGTTTTGGATCACCTATTAGGGGCTCCCGGCTATACAAACCATAAGTAGGCCTACAAGGTGCGGAATTTCCCTTCACCTTTGGCCGTTAGGGCTCATTCTACTAGAGGCATGGCGTCCTCTAGGGCCCTCCTTTCGGGAGTTCCCATCAAGGAGATCTGTGAGGCAGCCGGTTGGGCTACCCCACACACTTTTGTTAGGTTCTATAGTCTGCACCTCCCTAGTACGCTTGGCGCACACGTGCTCTCGTCCTAGCTGAGTGCCTGAATCAGTTTCACTCCGGGGCAGGCCTGTTTTCGGTGCGTGGCTTAGTGGGCATTCGTTCCCCAAAGTGTCGATTCTCGACGCAGTGTTGAGTTCCCTCGAAAGGGAACGTCTCGGGTTATGACTATAACCCTTGTTCCCTGAGAAGGGAACGAGACACTGCGTCGTCCTGCCACGCCCCTCGAGGCCTTAGAGCGTCTTGCTTCATCGCAGAGCTGATGTGTGTGTGTGTCAGCGTCACTTTTATGCATCCGGTTATGCCGTCACATGTTACATCACGACGCAACACCAATCAGGATTGGATTAGTTTCATTCTTACTTCAGAGGCGCACGCTAAGGGAGCGTCCCCAAAGTGTCGATTCTCGACGCAGTGTTTCGTTCCCTTCTCAGGGAACAAGGGTTATAGTCATAACCCGAGACGTTCATGCTATCTCAAAAACTTGCATAGACAAAATGAGACCTGACGTGAGATTTGATCGTAGCCACCACTCACGTCCATATTGATAAATGCCAAGTTTTGTATTGAAAAGGCCATACGACAGGTTTTCTGTCATACATTTGTTTTTATAAATGAATCCCACTGAATGAACCTCATATAGGGATGCTGTGATAGGCGTCATATTCCTATAGGTAGATGTGGATCAACTGAAAGTCAGCTGACGCAAGTTTGACTGACGTGACCTGCCAAAACTAATGCTATGCTTGATTTCTGAGAGCATTTACACCTGGTCTTTTCACAATTGGATAGCTATCGGATCAGAGAAAATGCATGAAGTGACCCATTAAGCCAGGCATACACTGGGCAATTTTCGTCTGATTTTGAGTCGAATTCTGACTAGTGCGAGTATTTTTAGAGTCGGGCTGAATTTCAGCTTTGTCGTGTATAGTTCGTCATGTAGTGCACATGGGGAAATGAGAGCCGATTAACCTCTCCCAACTGGTAATCAGATGGTCATATATATTTTGACATATTTTGACGCCTGCTCCAAATCTTGCACAGTTGAAGCAGAGTTTACGAATTGATTACCCTAAACTCAGTTTCCCTCACTGTGCCTGCACAAAAACAGAAGTTAAAACATTTAATCTTTAATGGAGGAAGAAAGAAAATGAAGTGGGAGATTTATGTCTAACCCCATCATCTTGATAGAGATGACATTCCTCAAGAGGGTAGCCACCACAGTGTGTTTCTTAGCAAATATAAAAAGGTTTTTTATTAAACAATATTCAAAAGTAGCTCAACAGGTATTAAGAAATGGCAAAGAAAAAAAACAAGCAAATAATTGTAACTACTACAGACAACAGTGTTCCTAAATCATATAAATTGGCAATTGCTCTGCAAATAAACACTCAATCAGAAATAAAACAATTTCACTACAAATTCCAAAGCAAAAATAATTACCTAATCAAACCACTACAACCCCCTACACACACCTTAACGGAGTAAACCATATATAAGAAAATGGAAACCCCACTGTCCAAAACAACACAAAAAAAAAACACAATCTCACAATGAATTAAATCACTTTGTCCCTTCAACATGCAAAACCCAAACCCATTAAAGGATTTGGGGGTTACATACGTAAGCGAGAGGGTTACATACGCAAGCGAGACCTTCCCTTTCAGTTCGGTACTGTACTGATTGGGATCCCCATTAAAACGCCACTAGTTCTGCCAACTTCCAGTGCCTAGACAAAAGCCTTCTGATCCCCCCGAGGCGGAGATGGGACAGGGCTTAGGCCAGGGAAGTCACTGCTGTTCCGCAAGACCCACTCAGTAAGACTTGGATAACACTGGGAAAGCATGCCGTTTCGGTGGAAAGGAAGATGTTGCGAAAGCCACATCCTGCCCAAAGGTAGGTGTAAATGTGGAGGTTACACATATGGATTGGGCGTTACCGGTAGGGATGGGTATCGTTAAGGTTTTAACGGTATTACTACTCTTATCGATACTGCTTATCGATCCGGTACTTTAACGGTATTCTTATCGGTTCTTTTTGGTGTTTTTTTCTTTTTTACATTCGGATAATAATTAATAGATAAATTAATGCTTATTAAAGTTCAGAATACTCATTCAAGAGCTGTGAGTGATTTTCTCTGCCTTTTGTTGTTTAATTCGCATTATTGGCTCAATCGCCAGCAGGTTTATTAGACTACTGCCCCTTTAAGACCGAGTGCAGATCTAATAGGTGACTGATGCACCATCATTTTCTCCCAACTATTTACGTCCTTTAAAGACATAAACTGTGTTTAAATGAATAAACTGTGTTTTAGTGAATCTCAGAGCTGGTCATTTTTATATTTTTATGTATATTAGATAGTTTAGATGCACACATGAAGCCCAAAGTTAAGTATACTTTTCTTGTCTCGTTGCAGTCCATTTCGGAGCGCGCGTCGCATTGTGAACAGCGTCTCTTGCGCAGATTTTTGTGCTTTTAATTGCTCTTTTAATTATTAAATGCATCCGCAATTTATCAACAGTAGAGACTGCATTTTACAACAATCACCGATCGTGCTGATTCTGACTGTACGTTTGGGTTTTAGGAAGAAATGACAGCGCATCGCTGTGAAGGGAAGGAAGTTGCGCTAGACAGTTGCGTCTAGTTTGTAATGGTTTCATCTCAAATATCTTCTTTTTCTAATCTTTGAAAGCCGAAATCTAAAATAAAATTAGAATAATTTTCCAGATCTAAAGTGTAACCACGTTTGAATGTTTAGTTCTGTCCTCATTGTTACTCATTAAGCAGGGCTGTCGTGTTGTGCTTGCTGTGGCTCCGTGTGAGAGATCGCTCTCTCTCTCTCTTCTGGAGTGCGAATAGCAAAATTGCATCACAGACAAATGGTTTAATATTATTAAATATAGAAATGGCTGGCGAGATAAACATGTTCAAGATTAGCCCCACGTCTTTATAACAATAATAAATAGGCCTACGTGTATTTTCTAAATTTCTCCAGTACCGACAGCACAACCAATAATGTCCGAGCTTATCGATACAGCGGTCTTTCAAAATTCAGCCCCGGGGCCCGTTTAATGCCGGGTCTCGGTACCCATCCCTAGTTACCGGGCAGTACAACATATCGAATGTCACTGAGGTGGCTCCAGCCTATAATACGGGGAGACTCACCGGTTAGCGACGACAGAGTGGGCTCTGCCAAGGGAAAGACACGGGCTCGCCTTACTGTGGAAGAATACACATATGGGTTCGCCGTAGGGATCACAACATACGGATCCAGCATAGCACAGGTTCCACCAGTGCATACGAGTGTTAGGTCTGGCATCAGACGCTCCGCCACTTCCGTTGCCGAAGGGTGTGGAGGAACGCGACAGGGTTTGGTTAAAGAGGAACACTACTGGAGCAAGGATGGCGCACGTATCCGGTCCATAGGAGGGGAATGGCACAGCAAACCGACACTTCGAACAGGGCTTACAGTGTAGACTGGCTTCTATTGAAGAGAGCACACGGGAAGCAACCGACTCGACACGTAAGCTATAGAATCTAGCAAACGTGTTTGGTGTCGCCCAGCCCACAGCTCTACAAACATCTGTCAGCGAGGCACCCTGTGCCAATGCCCAGGCTGAAGCTTCACTTTATGTAGAGTGGGCTCGCAACCCAGGGGGGCATGGTGCATCTTGGGATTGATACACCAAGATGATGGCATCCACTATCCAGTGGGCCAACCTCTGCTTGGAGACAGCCTTTCCCTTCTGCTGGCTTCCATAACAGACAAAGAGCTGGTCTGAGGTCCTGAGGCTTTGCATTCTGTCCACATATAACCGCAAGGAGCAGATGGGACAGAGAAAAGGCGTTTTGAGGCGTCTCAAAGCAAGATGTACTGCAAACAACTCGAGGCAATTGATGTGCCAATGCAGTTGGGGGCCAGTCCAGATCTTCGCTACTGCATGCCCGTTGTACGTGGCCCCCCAGCCGGTGTTGGAGGAATCTGTGGAGACCACAGCATGCCTGGACACCTGTTTTAGGGGCACTACGTCCCGGAGAAACAGTTGCGGGTCTGACCACCCTTCTGAAACAGAAGGGTCTGACCACTGGCTGAGGGTTTGGCGGCAGGCCGGGGTGATTATCACACGGAGTGTGTCACTCTGCCACGCCCACCTCAAGAGTCGGCCGTGAAGCCAGTGCTGAAACGGTCTCATATGGAGCAAGCCGGGTGGCGTTACTGTGGCTGCGGGTGTGGCTGCCATATGCCCCAGAAGCGAACCGCAACCAGCTCCCGGCTGGCGACACAAGAGGGGGCTGAGGGGTGCAAGGCTTTACAGTGTCACACACCACCAGTCTGGGCCGCTTGGGACCCAGGAACAGAGGAATTTGCTCTTTCTTTGATAATTCGGGTATCACTGGACTCCGGGGAGCCAGCGGTGGAACAGTAACCAGCTGAAGAGCTTGTTCCCCCATCCCTGGGTGGTCTGTCTCATGGACGCTTGCCAACTGGTTTGGCAGTGTCTGAGACTGGCTGGGCGGCCTGCCTGCGGGGGCGGCTCCACGCTGAGGCCTGGTTGGAGGCTGCTTCTGCGGTGGCCTAGGATCTGCCACCGGCGGAGGGGTGGAGGCAGCAGCGTGCCACCGGGGTAGGATGTGCCGGATGGCCTCCGTCTGCATCTCTGTGGCAGAGGGCGAGGTCAGTTGCAGTGCGGAGCTCACCTATGAGCGCACGGCCTGGGCTACCCTCGCGCATGTCCATGAGTGCCTTGGCCTGATGGACCTGTAGCAAGGCATGGCATGCAGGGAGGAAGTGGCTTGCCCACAGGATTTGTAAGCTCTGGCCGTAAAAACGGATGACAAATCACAGGCCTTTGAGGGGAGATGAGGATCCCCCTTCCACGAGGTAGCGGTCGCCGGACACAGGTGCATCATCGCGACAGACTGTTCCACTGGAGGGTTATCCTCGTAACCCTTCACCGCTCCTCCGTTAAAGGTAGTGAGGGGGAAGGAGCAACTCAGGCAGTTTCTGGCAGAGAATCTCAGCCTTCTGTGCCGTTCACGACCTGGTAAGCTCTTCATGCACTTCGGGAAAAAAGGGCATGAAGAAACGGCCCGAGAAACCAATCATCCAACAGAGACTGTTCGGGACATGGTGGAGGATTACACGCGAGCCTGAATGCCTCGGCGCCCAGTTTCATCATAGCCGACATCTCTGGATCTGGCTCAGGCAAAGTTACTCTGTCCGAAGGGGGTAACGCAACTGAGTCATCATCTCCAGAGCTCAGCTCACCCTCTGATGTTGCGATCAACATCCTGTCCTCTGTAGGGGCCCCGAATGAAACAGCTCCATTATAGAGGGACAAGCACTCCTCAACGGGGGGCTCCACCGGCTGTGGTGTGATAGAGGAGTGAGGGGCCCACAGGGATTGGTTACCGGGCGGGGAAGACGTCACTATAATCCTCAGACCACCCATCCCACACGGCGCCCTAGAGCGGTGCATGGTAATGGGGACTCCACCTTCATGCATGAAGGCGAGTCTCGATCTCAACACCACAACAGTTGTGGAAACATGAACTATCCACAAAAGCTGTTTCAGCGTGCTTTAAGCTCAAATACGTGATGCAACTATTGTGACTGCCAGCGGGGGACAGGGAATGACCGCATCCAGAAACGCACGCGTGGAATGACATCTTGAAAAAGACGCAAACGCACCCGTGGTGCTCTTTCAGGAAATTGGACTCTCACCAGTGCCGGAGCACACAGGGGAATGATCGCAGCAACACTGACAGGAATGGTGCAGCCTGTACTGTACCTTTCTGGCCAGTTGATAATACCTAGAATATCAAAATCAACTGCTGGCGGTAGATCCTTTTCCTACTTGGCACCAAAACTTTGGAACAATCTTCCTAACATTGTCCGGGAAGCAGACACACTCTGTCAGTTCAAATCTAGACTAAAAACACATCTCTTTGGCTTAGCATACACATAACACATTATAGATTGCTATAATTCAATGTTAGGCTGCATAGTTTAGATCAGCCGGAACCGGGAACACTTCCCATAAATCCTGATGTACTTTGTACATCTTAAGAAGGATGGCGTCTACGCTAATATTAGTCTCTCTGTTTATCCCGAGGTTTACCGCAAACCGCCGGAACAAGGCCATATCCAGATCTGATGAAGGACCATCACATGGACACGACGACAACGCATCCCTGAAGTGCCAGCCTCATCAACACTTTGAAGGCCTCATGGACACCTCAACAAACTCATCTCCATACTGGCGTGATGACTCCGACCCCTAACCAGATGAACTGGATAAATATTGAGAAAGTTCTGATCCAATCTGACTTCTGACCTATTATGGCGCCTAAATCATAATCATACACTGTTCGTTTTTTGGCCAAAGGAGGACTGGCCCCCCGACTGAGCCTGGGTTCTCCCAAGGTTTTTTTCTCCCACTAACTTTCTTCGCCCTCAACCGACCGTCAAACAAACAAACACAAAAAGGAATGTTGTTAAAACAGCAGTTGAGAGCTCAGAAGGCTCGCGACCACCACTGCACTCGCGCTGTAGAAACACCAGCACCGGGAGAGACTTCAAGAAGAAGCACCGACACACTTGCTCGTTGAAAATATCAACACTCTTCAGAGACATCGACGTGAAGACTGATCGACTCCGAAGCAAAAGTCAAATGGTGCGTGCATCCACTTCCGTATTTATACCTGCACCGCGGGGCGGAGTGTGAGATGCAAATTTCGCACGCCAATGTGCATTGGCCGTTTTATCAATACTGGAAGATGACAGGCTCCCTAAGCGTGATCCCAATCAGTACAGTACCTCCGACTACTTCGAACGTGACCGAACTGAAAGGGAACTGCAATCGTGCATCATCTGTAAAAAACAAAAACAAACAAAGAAAATACAATTCATGATTGCCCTATAAAATATCTACAATAACTAAAAACACTTAAAACCATCAAACATAAAACACACATATTACAATATAAAAGCTTAAAAACAAATCTCACATATTTCAATAATTCAATTATGATCAGTACCTGTATTCTTAAATCAATCGGCTTAATTCTTTGAGGCACCAATCAACATATTTAATAACATAATAAGTAATAATAATAATTGAATACATAAATTGGAAATGCCAAATTCTCTTGATATCACAGATAGCTGATGCTTTTGACGATATCTCTGGATACACAACATTATGGTCTAACGGCGCAACTTGGCATGGGGGGTTATTGCGCATATTTCACACGTATAGTGAGAGCAGTCGAGCCGCAGCTAGATGATCAGACCGTATAGTGTGAGAACATAAATCGTGAGCTTTGATTTTACTTCACATGCGATTTACTCGTACAGTGAGAGATGGTTTTTAACAAAAACATTGCTGAAATCGTACAGTGTATGCCCTGGTTTAATGAACTACAATACAGTGAACTGGCGACCTTGATGTAATTGCTGTGTGAATGGCGCAGTTAATTATCACTGTGCACAGAACACATACCAAGAGAAGGTAAATAAACATTGTATAGTTATATTTTTATATGACACTAATCTATGGCCATTCTTCTGTTTTTGTCTATCTAGGGAGTCTTGCACTCAGGGATCCATCCCAGGACTTATAGAGGTTTTAGAAAAACGAGGGTTCCACTGGGCCTGCACAGACAATGACTTGTATGTTTGATTTATTATTTTTTCAAAATATTTAATATAATTGTTAATAATTGTTGAGCCCAATAGCGGCTCCTGACCATACATTTAGGTGGGGTACATTCTGGGTCTCAGCGATTACTTATGAATAACAACCTGTACATTTTACATTCTAATTGCTTAACGCAGATGCACTTTTGGCAGAGGTTTAGGGCTACATTCAAACTGTCAGTCCAAATCCGTTTATTTGTGTATCTGACTGGAATCTGACTTTAGATTATTGACTGACCACATTGTGTATCACAACTCTTCAGATCTGATTTGTGTGTCTAATGCTGCTCTTTAATTTTCCGAAATATTGGAAAATATGTATTGGTTTCTATAACAATGACGTCACGTTGGTAGGTATACACCAAAAACAACAACAACCGCAACATGGAGGGGTTTGCAATAGCTGCATCTCATGAGGCAGCAGCAGAAATGTAGCAGGCTGGTATGTGTGGCTTTATTCCATGTTGTCTTCTCCGCAAGTATCAAAACAGAAAGTCTCTGTTATATTGTCATTTTCTGCTCAACACCTGCACTTTGCAATAGCACGCCATTGTTTCTGAAGCAACTTTCAGAATATTTCATATAATTGGATATTCACAAAAATCGGAATTGGATTGACAGTCTGAACGAGGCTTTTGGTCTAGGAAGTTCAGCCTGAATGTGGCACATCAATGTTGATTGACAGGCTCAAGTACACACGGATATAATGCAATATTTGAATACATACCTTAATGTGATATTTATTGTTTTCGAATGTTGATTGGGAATGTTGAGGGGAATTGAAAGTTGAAAGTTAAAAAAAGAAAGCCATGTTGATTTTCAGAACAAATAAAATACACAGAACAGAACTATTGTAGGCTATTTACAGCAGGGCTTTTCTACTTAGGTTTTGGAGGGCCTCTATCCTGTAGAGTTTAGTCCCAACCCCAATTAAACACCTGAACAGTTTATATGCTATTTACATGAGTCTGTTTAAACTTAAAAGGCGAAGGCCCTATTGTTTTCCTAAGTATTATTTATTAGGGCCCAAGCCCTGAAAGGGCGCAGAGCCCTATTGTGGTCTTTAGGATTATTTGTTATTATTACTTATTAGGGCCCAAGCCCTGAAAGGGCGCAGAGCCCTATTGTTTTTCTTAGAATTATTTGTTATTATTATTAGGGCCCAAGCCCTGAAATGGCGCAGGACCCTATTGTTTTCGTAAGAATTATTAGGGCCAAGCCCTGAAAGAGCGAAGGCCCTATTGTTCCCTTTCGTTGTCACGTGGACGAATGGGGTTTCGCTTAGAAAGCCTATCAACTTCGAGTATTACAAAATGAGCCAATGGCAAAGAAATGCCATGGGTCTGCGGAATTTGCATGGCGTAACTCCGCCCCACCTTGTGGGTATAAAACGAGGAAGCCGGCAGCAAGCAGATATGTTTTCGCTTCGGAGCCAAGTGTATTCTTCTCTCCACAAGCCATTTCTGAATTGTCAGCTTTACAAACGAGTACCTCGAGTGTTGGTGTGACGGCGATCTACGGCGAGAGCGTGCTTCCTGCTGATCTGTTGCAGTGGTCTGCCAGTCGGGGCGTTTCTCCCCGGGTTCTTCAACACTTGAGTTTTCTCTCACAAAAAGAGCTTATACGTGGCACGTCTTTTTAAAGATGTCTCGCCCGTGTACTTCTGGTTGCGGCAGATTGGTATCCGACTCTGATGGGCACGAGCGTTGCATAGTATGTTTGGGCATTGATCATGCTAGAGCAGCGCTCGTGGATGACTCATGTTCTCTCTGTGGGAACATGACCATCGCGTCATTATGGTCGAGACTCCGTGAACTCGCAAGAGTGAGAGTCCCCTCATCCACCCCCCGCCCTGCGGCTGGTGGCCAGGGTGACCTGAGGGTTACGGTCTGGAACAAGGCGCCGACTATGTGTCCGCGACCCCAGCCCCCCTCTTCAATGACGGTGCCCGCTAGCAAACTGCTGATTCCCGCGGGTCTACCCTCTGGTGGCCCGCGTGTTTCAGTTGAAGCTACAGAGAAAGATGCCATGTCTGTTGCAGCATCACTAGGGGGGTTTGAGTCTTCTGGAAGTGAGGGCTCGTCACAGCTGCCACCTTCCGGTGTGCATACGGCTGTGCTCGAGTCTGATCCAGAGATGACGGCCATGCTTTCCCGGGCAGCCGCGAGCATCGGACTTGAGTGGAGGCCTCCACCCTGTCCTGAGCGCTCGCGGCTGGACGATTGGTTTTTGGGTAAGGCCGCCGACCCTCGTCCTCGGCAAACCCCAATACCTTTCTTCCCGGATGTGCATGATGAGATCTCGAAGTCCTGGAAGACCCCCCTGTCTTCTCGGGACCGCTCGCTGGTCTCATTCGCCTTTCCTCCCCTCGATGAGGCAGCTGCCCGTGGGTACACTGGGCTTCCCCCGGTTGAACGCTCTGTTGCCATGCAACTATGTCCTCAGAGTGCTTCTTCTCGGGGCGAGCCTAAGCACCCATCCAAAGCCTGTAGATTTTCGTCGACCCTGGTGGCGAAGTCTTACAGAGCGGCGGGACAGGCGGCTGCTTCACTGCATGCTATGGCCACTCTGCAGGTCTACCAGGCCCAGATGCTCAGAGACATGCACGAGGGTAGGACAGACCCACGGCTCTTTGATGAGGTCTGGTGATGTCCACAGCTGTGGTCCAGGAGAGACATCTGTGGCTGAACCTGGCTGATATGCGGGACGCGGAGCGGACCCATCTGCTTAACGCCCCCTTGTCCCAGGCCGGCCTCTTCGGCGGTGCAGTTGAAGATTTTGCCCAACAATTTCGAACTGCCCAGAAACAGACCGAGGCCATCAAACACATTCTGCCCCGCCGGCCCGCTGCTGCCTCCACCCAGCCGGCCGGGCAGACCCCTCGACCTGTTTCCCGCCGAGGGCGCCCTCCTGCGGCTCCCGCCCGGACCACGCAGCAGCCTCCACCCAGGGCCGGTCGCGGAGGTAGCCGCAAGAAGGCGCCTCAGCCCTCTCATGCCCCGGCCCCGCTAAACGCCGGGCCAAGCGGCGCTCCTGAGACGGGCTGCTCAGTGATGATGGTTTTTTCTCAGGAGGTGGTAGCAGGACCAGTCCTTCCCCCGGTGGAGGGCCAGGGGAGAATTGTTCTCCACTCCCCGCTGCTCACCCACGGGTGGGCAGCACCCTAATGTGGTTAAAGACAGAAACAATCCCCTCTTCCCTGAGCTCACAGAGTTCTCGGGCGACACAGAGTGCCGCCCACAAGCCGTGCTCTCCTCGCCCCCCTCTGTCCCAGAGGCGGTTGACACGGCGTGCCGTCCACGGACCGCTTCGCCCTTGTCCCCCTCTGTCGCCAGACCCCTGGCAGAGCAGGCCCCCGCGGGACGAGCAGCCTGGTCCTCCCCTGGCCCCCTCTGCCAGGGCGCGGTTGCTAACTGTGCCCCCACACTGGGCCGCTACGCCGTCCACGTCTGGGCCAGTTACTCCGCTTCGCTGCCCCTCCGGGGGGACACCTGTGGTTCGCATGGTCCCGCTGGTTCAGTTCCTGGGAGCCTGGTTAGAGCTTCCCCGTCTGTCCCGCTGAATCGCGCGGACCATCAGGCTCGGCTATGCGATTCAGTTCGCACGGTCTCCTCCCCGCTTCAGGGGAGTCCGCTCCACTTTGGCCGGTGGCAATGCCCCCATCATGAGAGCAGAGATTGCCACCCTGCTGGCGAAGGGTGCAATCGAGACTGTCCCTCCAGCCGAGATGAGGTCCGGCTTCTACAGCCCCGACTTCATTGTCCCCAAGAAAACCGGTGGGTTACGGCCAATCCTGGACTTGCGCGTGCTGAACCGCTCCCTTCACAGGATGCCGTTCAAGATGCTCACCGCCAAACGCGTTTTCGATTGCATACGGCCCCAGGATTGGTTTGCATAGATCGACCTGAAGGACGCCTACTTTCATGTCTCCATTCTTCCTCGACACAGACCGTTCCTCCGGTTTGCTTTCGAAGGGCAGGCATACCAGTACGCAGTTCTCCCTTTCGGGCTAGCCCTGTCTCCTCGCATCTTCACGAAGGTCGTCGAGGCTGCCCTTGTTCCCCTTCGGGAACACGGGGTTCGCATCCTGAGTTATATCGACGACTGGCTGATCCTAGCTCACTCTCGAGATCAGGTTTGCGACCACAGGGACCTAGTGCTTCGGCACCTAGCTCGTCTGGGCCTTCGGGTCAACTGGGAGAAGAGCAAACTTTGCCCCGTGCAACAGGATCTCTTTTCTCGGTATGGACTTCGACTCGGTCGCCATGTGCGCGCAGCTTACGAGCGAGCGCGCGCAGTCACTGCTGACTTGCCTGAGACAATTCAAGGGGAGGAGTGCGGTTCCACTGAAACTCTTTCAGAGGCTCCTGGGGCATATGGCATCTGCAGCCGCGGTCACGCCGTTCGGATTGCTTCATATGAGACCGCTTCAGCTTTGGCTTCGCGACTGAGTCCCGAGGTGGGCATGGCAACACGGCACGCTCCGAGTACCAGTTACTCCGACCTGCCGTCAGTTCTTCACCCCGTGGTCGAACCTCAGTTTTCTCAGGGCAGGTGTCCCCCTGGAACGAGCTTCCCGGCATGTTGTTGTCTCAACAGATGCCTCCACCACGGGCTGGGGCGCCATGTGCAATGGACATGCTGCTGCGGGCTCCTGGACAGGGCCCCAGCGGCTATGGCATGTCAATTGCCTCGAGTTGTTGGCAGTACGCCTTGCCCTGCACCGCTTCCGGGCGCTGCTCAGGGGTCAACACGTACTAGTCTGATCAGACAATATCAATATATCAATATCAATACCACCAGGAAGAACCTTCTTTCTCAGGGACGGGGCACCCTATGGCACCCTCGTCCCGATCTCTGGAACCTCCACGTGTGGCTCCTCGACGGGACGAGGCAGGTTTGAGTTCCCTACCACCAGCGGTGGTGGCTACCATCACTTCCGCTAGGGCGTTTCCACGAGACACGTCTATGCGTTGAAGTAGAACCTCTTCGTCAGCTGGTACTCTTCTCACCAAGAAGACCCCCGGAGATGCTCGATCAGCGTTGTGCTTTCCTTCCTTCAACAGGGGCTGGAGCGAAGGCTGTCTCCCTCCACCCTGAAGGTCTATGTTGTCGCTATTGCCGCACACCATGACCTCATCGAAGGTAAGTCGGTGGGGAAGCACGACCTGGTCATAAGGTTCCTGAGAGGAGCGAGAAGACTAAATCCTCCTCGCCCTCCTCTCGTTCCCTCTTGGGACCTCTCAGTGGTTCTAACTGCCCTGAAGAGTGCTCCGTTTAAGCCACTGCAATCAGTCGAGCTTAAATTCCTGTCTATGAAGACAGCACTCCTGGTTGCTCTGGCCTCCATGAAGAGGGTAGGGGACCTGCACGCATTCTCCGTTGACGAAGCGTGCCTGGAATTCGGGCCGGCTTACTCTCACGTGATCCTGAGACCCCGGCCTGGATATGTGCCCAAGGTTCCTACCACTCCCTTCCGGGACCAGGTGGTGAACCTGCAAGCGCTGCCCCCGGAGGAGGCAGACCCAGCCTTGGCACTGCTCTGTCCAGTACGCACTCTCCGCGCCTATGTAGACAGGACGCAGTGTTTCAGGACCTCAGACCAGCTCTTTGTCTGTTATGGTGGGAAGCTGAAGGGAAAGGCTCTCTCCAAGCAAAGGTTGTCTCACTGGATAGTGGACGCCATTGCTTTGGCATACCAGCAGCAAGGTCGACCGTGCCCCCTAGGTGTGACTGCCCACTCCTCCCGGAGTGTGGCATCCTCTTGGGCTCTAGCGCATGGCGCCTCGCTAACAGACGTCTGCAGAGCTGCAGGCTGGGCGACACCTAACACATTCACCAGATTCTACAATCTCCGAGTGGAGCCAGTGTCCTCTCATGTACTCGCTTCAACCAGCTAGTACTGGACCCGCTCAGGTGTCTTCGCTTGCTCGCCATTCCACTCCATGGACTGGATACGTGCGATATTCTCCTCAGGTGAGCTTCCCCAAAAGCCCTGAGTTCCTCCAGCACTCCTGACATTGACGCCAGTGTCTATTGCCTGTGCGTCGGCTAGGTGCCTCCCGTGTGCATGGTCCCTCCCCTGAGCGCCCCCCACATGTGTATTTCCACTGTAAGCCTCTCGGAGCATGTTTCTTTCCCTTGGCAAGCCACCTTGCCACCCCTGGGGTTGAAGTATTTCACCTGCAGCTGGATACCCCAGTGTTCTCCATATGCTCCTTCGGGTCATATGTGTATTCTCTAAGTCCCCCCCCCCCCGGGTTGGCATTAATTGCATACTTCCCCTAGCTTGGGATATGCTTCCCAGTGTACCTTGGTATTCCTGTGTTAAATGGAGTCCTTCGTCCAGTCTCGACAGGGATCTCGATTTACGCAGGGCACTGGAAGACAGCTGAGAAGGTGGCGTGATTAGACTGTTAACCCCATTCGTCGTCATCCGACGTAACTCGGAGTGACAACGAAAGGGAACGTCTACGGTTACGTATGTAACCCTCGTTCCCTGAGTAGGGAACGGAGACGTTACGTCTGCCTGCCACTTTCCGCTGTACCTCGGGGATCGCCTGAGCTCAGTCTTGGCTCCTCAGCGAAGAAACATATCTGCTTGCTGCCGGCTTCCTCCTTTTATACCCACGAGGTGGGGCGGAGTTACGCCATGCAAATTCCGCAGACCCATGGCATTTGTTTGCCATTGGCTCGTTTTGTAATACTCGAAGTTGATAGGCTTTCTAAGCGACACCCCATTCGTTGTCATCCGACGTAACGTCTCCGTTCCCTACTCAGGGAACGAGGGTTACATACGTAACCGTAGACGTTTTCCTAAGGATTTTTATTTTATTTTATTTTTTTACGACTTCTCTGGGCTTTGATGGGGCCAAAATTTTAGGGGCTCTTAACCCTCTGGTGTCGGCAGTATCGCCGGGCGATACCAGCTCACTTTTTTTCTTATCAGTGCAAAAGAGACTCAAAATACTCTGTTGATTTTGATCTTACATATAAGTGTTCTGCCCTACTAAGGCAAAAGACCTTAACTCACCAGAGTGTGAAACTGAGAAAAATGACTTTAAAGTTATCTTAATGTCCTGACAATTGAGTTATAGGTATAATATTGTAATTTTCACATTTTGTAGTGTATACCTGTATTAACCTTTCTACATTTTTTTTTAACTCAAATTTGACCTTTGACCCTTTTTCGGAAGTTACTGTATTCTGCCTTAGCATTGCCCACAAAATGACAATCGGTCACACTAAGGCAAAAGACCTTAACTTCTATTTTATAGCACAATGTTAAAATAACACTTAACACTATGATAAAAATGGTTTCACATGTACAGTATAAACAAGAAATTGAAGTAGTCAGAATAGTTGGAAAAGTATAATAGGTTTTAATTAACATGAATTACATCAATCAAAGTTGATTAACACCACTAAAATGTAGAAGATGTGGAATATTTAAAGGTTTCTTGAAAAGCTGATTCTAAAACTGAAGTGTGTGTGTGTGTGTGTGTGTGTGTGTGTGTGTGTGTGTGTGTGTGTGTGTGTGTGTGTGTGTGTGTGTGTGTGTGTGTGTGTGTGTGTGTAAACATCAGAGCTGTGTGAGTCTGCAGAAGGGCATGAAGCCTGATTGTTCCCCTCCCTATTCTTCATCCTCACAGTCATTTCGCACAGTTAGTGACCTCCAGATAAAGCTCCTGGTAGCTGGCATCAGGGGAACAAGATTCTGCTAAATCCCCTTCTTCTTAACCTCCTCAACACCCAGGTCCTGAGATCTTAAGATAAAGGGTATGCAGGTGCTGAACTTCTTTTGTAGGAAGTCAACCTCCATGAACTCTTCTGCCGTATGTGATGTCTTGACCCACATGGACCTTGACCCACGTCGCAGTTGGATCACTTTCAGGTCCGCCAGTCTGGGCATTTTCTTCAGCTTTGCCAGGGAATGGCCATTCACCCAGTCCCTGATGGCCTCGTTTTTGAGTTCCATGACCTCCATCTTCTTAGAATTTGAGTTTTTGACAATTGACACAAAATCCTCAAAATCATACACCACTCCTCCTGGTCTGCATCTCATCTCTTGTTCCACGCCATGTTGCACACTGTCAGCACTCATGAAAGTGTGACCAGGCTCAAAGAATTTTAGGGTGACATCTTCAGTTTCTAGAATATTGGAGTTGACCAAGGACACAAGAGATGAAAGAAGGCACCAGCTCTTGTTTTGGGCACTGCAGTTGTCAACCCAGTAGATGATATGTTTGCAGTCCCTCTCTTTTTCTAGTGCCACCACATATGCAGATGTGATCTCCTTTGCACTCCGCCCTGCAATTCCTTCATGCCAGAGAACAGAGATGTTTTTCTTTTTGTTGGTTTTCCCTCCCACGGATGCAAATGTCTCGTGGTAAACACAGATGCGCCTGATGAAGAGCGCAGATTTCACACCAGGCATTCTAAGAAGCATTATCACTTTCTGCAGGTCAACACTTCTGACTGACGTACTCTCGGGCCAATCTCGATCTGCATCAGCACGGTAGTGTAGCCTGGTTTCAACAGCTTTGGCCTTATAGTTTTTCCACTTGTCACACTGCGGACAGTTTTCTGGGGCCTCCTTCTGGTGCTTTTCCTTTGTGTGCTGGTCTTGAAACAAACAGATTTCGCACTCCTCCTCTCCGAGTTTGGCAAAACTGATGTTCTTTGAGCTTACAGCTTTTCGATACGTGTCATAGCTGCACTGGTGGTCTTTCTCCAAGTAGTCAGCAAACATCAGCTTGATGCTGATGTCACTGGGGAGATACCGGCGGCAGGGTGCATGCTCCCTCCTGTAGTGGCTGATGGTTGGATTAAAAGACTATGAGCATATAAGGGTTCCAGGTCAAGCTTGTTTGCAGGCTCATGTCTCTCTCAGGTCAGCAGGTGGGGCTAGGGCTGATGTTAGTTCTTTGCCCATTACTGACAGGACTATGCTATCATTAGTTGGATGATAGCCTAGTGTAGAAAGGAAGAACAGTTTGCATACCTGCTGTGGTTTTTCGCCTGCATCTTTCAGCCTATAGATGAAAGACCTGCTTCGCCTACTTGGATTTGCACAGACCTTTGCCCTTGTGACCTGGCTGACACAATGAAATACAAAGGCTCTCTTTTCTTGGTATGTAAGGTCCCAGAAATCCCGCCATATCTTCTTTCAGTGGTCCTCTGAAAATTTAGCAGAGCATTGCCGCCGACACTTGATTCCACATGGGACCCTTAATGGTGGTCTACTGATGGGCTCTGGAAGAGGAGCTGGAGTTGATTTTGCTGTGGCCTCACAGCTTGGGACAAGCTCTTGGACAGACAAGGATTGTGCGGTTGTCATCTCTGGGGCTGAGGCTGGTGCAGCGGGTGTAAGTTGTGGGTCTGGTACATAGACATGGATAAGCTCAGGGAGTGACATGGAGGGCTCAGCAGTCAGAGAAATGAGGGCAGACAGTGCATTGAGGGAAGGCCCTGCTCCCATCAGTGAGAGTGGAAGGGAGTCTGCACAAACTGCTGTGGCATCTGGTGTGCTGGTCATGAAAAAGTCATCTGCTTCATATAATAGATCATCACTAAGATCTAGACAGCTATCCAAAATGGTCCACTTAAGTTTTGCAGGAGGCATGCATGAACTGTGACCCACTCCAGTTTTGCAGGGGACATGCTGCTGAATGTCTCCAGACGTAGGTGTTACAGAAACTGAAATGAATAAAAGAGCATTAATTAGAAACAAGCAGTTAATTAATATTACATACAGGAGGATGTATCCCCCTTTAAAAAGCACCCACTATGGCCAGTTGGACAAAAAAAATGTTTAAGTTTAATTATCTATATACTAGGGGTGGCACGGTACACAGAAGTCACGGTTCGGTTCAGACATCATGGTTTGGTACGTGTTTGGTACAATGGAGGGAAAAGCAAAACAAAAATGCAGAAGGCTTTTATTATTATTATTATTATTATTATTGTGCATCTCTCAGGCTGTACCACCAAAGGAAAATAAATGTCTTAAGCGTTGTATTTTTTAAGTAAGTTTGATCAATAAAGTAAAGGCATAGAAGCAGTTTATTTGTAGCCTAGTGCATTGACAACAGTTTTATATAATTAGTTTATTAATTAAATTAATAAAAAGACAAAAAGACCTTGAGATGTTTGGTAACTGTACCTGAATGAATTTAAAATTAATTTGCTATATTTCAGATCAATATATTTGTTTTCCTTAAAACTTTAATTAACACTAACTTTATTCTCATCTGAATTATAAATAATGTAGGCCTATTTCTGTATAAAATAATACTACCATTAGTATTAAACAGAAATAAAAACCAATGCACAATGTTGTGTTTTATTGCGAGTGTACACAAATAAGTAAACTCTTTGCAGTTTGAATGATGTCCTGTATCATGAACAAAATGACGGAGTATGTTTTTATATTTCCACTGTTCGATCGCGCGCACACACACACACACACACACACACACACACACACACACACACACACACACACACACACACACACACACACACACACACACACACTTCAGTTTTAGAATCAGCTTTTCAAGAAACCTTTAAATATTCCACATCTTCTACATTTTAGTGGTGTTAATCAACTTTGATTGATGTAATGTAGTGTTTCCATGTTTTATGGGGACTTTCCATAAACATAATGATTTTTATACTGTACAAACTGTATATTCTATTCCCTTACACTAACCCTACCCCTAAACCTACCCATCACAGAAAACTTTATGCATTTTTACATTTTCAAAAAACATCACTTAGTATGATTTATAAGGTGTTTTCCTCATGGGGACCAAAAAATGTCCCCACACGAACAAGGATTTCAGATATTGCCATCCTTATGGGGACATTTTGTCCCCATAATGTAGGGTTTACCAGGCCACACACACACACACACACACACACACACACACACACACACAAAATAATCCAGCATTGCAATCTTGACATCCGCAGCCTGTTCATAATAGCCAAAGAGCTTCAGAGCTAAGGCGGGGCTACAGATTAGGTGTCCCTAACTGTATCTAACTACGTTCCGCATTGTAATGGATTTGTTTTCTTGTCGGATGTTTGACATGGATTTTAACCATAGACTGTAAAAAAATATGGACGTAGTGACCGATTTTAACCAGGGTTCAAGTAGGCTCTAAATTACTACATTCCTGCTGCTGGTGTATAATGGGTGTGTCGTTGCGGCTCTAACCAACCATCTTGTGTAGTTTTCAGCCAGTGGACTGTCCTTGGCAGGCGAGAGCTAGCCTATGAGAAGCACATTTTATTTCAGTACATGTAGCCTTGTATGTATTACGGGCTGTGAATTAAGATACCCGCTACGCTTGTAACTGGATAAATTGTTGATTATGGCTTGAAACGTGTTTGTGTCTAGTTTGTGTAGTAGTATCGCTAGCTAAAGGCTGCCGCTATTACTGGATTTTAAAGATTATCTTTTTTTTATGCACCTGTGTTGTGTGTCATTCTTACCTTGATCTTGGTGCTAACGTTTCAAAGCCATCTCCACCATCATTTTCCCCCGAGAGTATGCCATTCTTCAACAATCCAACAAAAGCAATCACTGTGAAACATGTACGTGTGTGTCTGAGGTGATTTAATTGTTACATCATAACCTCGTAACTTCAGCGCGGCAATACTTTGATGGTCGGTCAGAACAAGGCAAAGTGCCGTAACTGCAGGGCAGCGCGCCCGTAACTTCATTCGAGTGTTCAGGAGCAGCGAGAAACGAAGGCATAACATTGTAACTGACGTTACGGGCTTCTACCACAGTTTCACCTTGGCTTTTTGAAGTTACGCCAAAAACATCATATTTTTTCCCCCAAAAAATAATCGAATTGAAACTTGATGTTGGTCTATATGATAAAACTTATGTTTATTGTCCTAAAAATGACAACAACTCATTTTCGGCAAAAATTGAAGTTACGACCTTTTGCCTTAGTGCGGCAGTGTTATAAATCATTAGATTCTGTTAAGTGTCTATTTTTTTGAGTATAGTCACAATAAAAACAATTTGTCAAATAAAGAAAAATAAACATGATGTGAGTTTTGCCTTCTCTCTGTCAGTGAATTCCATTCTGAAACGCCTCCGAAAATTAACTGTAATTCCGCGAATACTTGTCATACTTTTATTTCATTAAAATGAATTAACCGCAAGAAAAATAAGGTTTAATACTAAATTGGTTATCATAGATGTTACTGTATGTCGAAATCATTATTGTGATAACGCTGTGCAGTTTTACGTGTTCTAAACAATTGTTGTAAAAGTACATTCGAACATACCTACATCATTTGGCAAAATACTGATTAATCTTTATGTGTAACACATGCTATATTTATTTACATGGCCATAAACATCAGACGTGATAAACAATGTCAATAAACTAAACACAAATCTAAAGCAATAATACTTCCCTTACATAAACATAACTATTAACGAATGCTACATTTGGAAAATATAAAATTAAGAATGCTTTGTCGACAGAACCAGCTGCAATCGGTAAAGAATAACTGTGTTCCGTAACGACTGCACGAAACAAGCTAACGTTTGTAGCTTGATAGACGCTACAACTACAACTTCCGCATTTGTCAAGGACTCCACACAGTACGAGCGGAAACGATACTCGGTTACTTACTTAACCTCGGTTCTCTCTAGAGAGGGAACGAGTATTGCGTAAGTTTAGCTTACGCTACGGGAAAGAATCATCTTCTCGAGATACTGAAGCCAAAAAATTATCCTTAATTTTGTATTCCTTGTCAACGCAGTGCAGCAGCTAGCAGACCTAGAGCAGGCCATCTAGCGTGCTCATTGGCTGCCCTGCGGGCAACTGCTGCAGCCTACCAGTGAGCCCGGCGTGACGTCACGCCCAATGAAGGGCGCCCGCGCCTTCATAGCGTCACAGCTCGCCAGAATGGGCGTGGCTTAGCGTATAACACTAGGGGCTGTATGCTGACTTCCCTGGTTTTCGTCGACTGAAGCGAAGTCGCTCGTGGCGCGAGCACGGCTGATTACGCAATACTCGTTCCCTCTCTAGAGAGAACTGAGGTTACGTTAGTAACCGAGTATCGTTCTCTTACGAGAGGTTCTCTCGTATTGCGTAAGTTTAGCTAACGCTACGGGAACACTTTGTCAACGCCGTGCGCGCCAAGCATCCACATGAGACCGCGAGCTTTCAGGGGAACCCCATAAGTGGAAAAAATAAGGTGGCCAGCCACGCGGGCCATCACTTGTACATAAGCACACATAGGGAATACAGAGCAGCGCGCCGGTCTGTATAGGCACATGGCACATACCCTACTTAGTGTAGCTCAACCAGGAGAGCTGAGTCATGTGAGAGTGATCTGAGCAGGAGATCTGGGCAGAATACACCTCTCCTTCAGACTGACAACAGTTTAGCCTGCAAGGCAGGAACTTCTAGGTTATAAAACCTGACAAAGGTAGACGGGGAGCTCCAGCCCGCCGCTACACATATGTCATGGATAGAAATTCCACTGGACCATGCCCACGAAGAGGCCACGCCTCTCGTGGAATGAGCCCTGATGCCCAGAGGGCATTGCAGACCTTTTGACGCGTAAGCGGCTGCTATAGCGTCTACTATCCATCTGGACAGGCTCTGTTTCGAGAAGGCGAGACCCTTGGTGCGCCCACCAAACGAAACAAAAAGCTGTTCCGAACGCCTGAAGGAGGCAGAGCGCGTAATGTAAAACCTCAGCGCTCTGACAGGGCAGAGGAGATTCACATCACCTTCGCTGTCAGATGCTGGGAGAGCTGACAACGAAATAACTTGCGCTCTGAATGGAGTGCCCATCACTTTAGGGACATAGCCATGTCTAGGTCTGAGGATGACTTTAGAGTCATTCGGTCCGAACTCAAGACCCGACGCGCTGACAGACGGCACATGCAGGTCCCCTACACGTTTTACTGACGACAGTGCAGTCAGAAAGACGGTTTTCAGTGATAGATATTTCAACCCCACGGTGTCTAGTGGTTCAAATGGAAAAGCTTTCAGGGCCTCGCGGACCAATGAAAGATCCACATGGGAACCGACGGGGGGCGCGGCGGATTCATCCTTCTAGCTCCTCTAAGGAAGCGGATGGCCAACTCGTGTCTTCCCAATGACTGGCCGTGCGTCGATTCTGCGAATGCTGCCACGGCCGCCACGTATACATTGAGCGTGGATGGGGACCTTCCCTTATCCAACAGCTCTAGTAGGAAGGTGAGCAGATGCGCCACCCCGCATGTCCGCGGGTCCAGACCTCTGTCGGTGCACCATCCAGAGAAAACCGACCATTTAGACGCGTAGAGCCTTCTCGTGGAAGGGGCTCTAGACTGCGTGATCGTGTTCATCACTCCTTCTGGCAGGGCAACGAGTACCCATTGATCAACCATGCATGCAGAGACCAGCGCTCTGGATTGGGATGCCAGATCGTGCCGCGAGCCTGAGAGAGGAGATCTGCCCTCACCGGATTCGGCCACGGAGCTGTATGTGACAGCCCTGCTAGTTCCGGGAACCAAATCTGATTCTCCCAACGCGGGGCTATGAGGAGCACCGAGTGGCGCGTTTCCCTGATTCTCTTGATCACCTGTGGCAACAGAGAGACCGGAGGGAAAGCATATAGCGGGAGGCTGGGCCAAACCTGGGCCAGCGCGTCCTCGTCCTTCGAACAGACCGTCGGGCATTGAGCGTTGTCTTTTGACGCAAATAGGTCGACTTCCGCTCTGCCGAATAGGCGCCACAGTTTCTGGACCGTTTGGGGTGCAGGGACCATTCCCCTGGGGAACATTGTCCCTGGACAGTTTGTCCGGGCGTCGTTCAAATGGCCAGGCACATGCGCCGCCCTCAGCGAGCGCAGGTGCATCTGAGACCAAATAAGGAGGTGTTCCGTCAGATTGCAGAGATTTCTGGATCTGACACCGCCCTGACGGTTTACATAGGATACCACAGACATGTTGTCCGAGCGGACAAGAACATGCTGGTCCTGTATGAACGGGAGGAAGCACTTCAGCGCGTTCTCGACCGCTATCATTTCCAGACAGTTTATGTGAAAACCCTTCTCCTGGTCTGACCACTGGCCAAAGGCCGGTCTGCCCTCGAACAGCGCGGCCCAACCCGAGTTGGACGCGTCTGTCGAGATGACTTTACGATAAGAGATGGTTCCCATCATTACTCCCTGCTGGTACCAGTCGGCCACTAACCAGAGCTGCAGAGCCGCTATGCAGGCCTGAGTCACTCTGATTTTCTGGCCGCCAGACATCCGGCGGGACACGCAAGCATTCAACCAGCGTTGGAGCGGGCGCACGCACAGTAGGCCCAGCTGGAGAACCGCTGCAGCTGATGCCATACAGCCCAACATCCTTTGAAATGTTTTCAAAGGGAGAAAGCTGCCCTTCTGGAAAGATGCGGCTAGGTGGCGAACACGGCGCGCGCGCTGTGTCGATAAACGAGCTGTCATGGTCACCGAGTCCAGTGCTATTCCTAAAAAGGAAATTGACTGGCTGGGCAGTAATGAGCTCTTGGTCCAGTTGACCGTGAGACCCAAGCTTTCCAGATGACTGAGAAGCACTGTTCTGTGAGATAGCAGTTCTGTCTCTGACTGTGCCAATATCAGCCAATCGTCCAGATAGTTCATTATTCGCAGCCCCTGACTTCTCAGGGGGGCGAGCGCCGCGTCCATGCACTTTGTAAATGTACAGGGTGCCAGGGACAGGCCGAACGGCAGGACGGTGTAATGATATACCTGACCGTCGAAGGCGAATCTCAAAAATTGCCTGTGACAGGGTACTATCTGAATCTGAAAATAGGCATCCTTCAGATCTAGAAAAATAAACCAGTCCCTCGGGCGAACGTGCGCGAGGATTTTCCTGGTCGTAAGCATTTTGAACGGTCTTTTCGCAAGCACTTAGTTCAAATGTCTCAGATCTAGGATAGGTCTGAAGGCTCCGTCCTTCTTGGGTACGAGAAAATATCGGCTGTAAAAGCCTGACTCGCTCAGAGAAGGCGGTACCTTTTCTATAGCCCCTTTGCACAGCAGCTTTGCTATTTCTGCGTGAAGTAGGTGTGCTACTTCCGCATTCACTATCGTCACGGTCCGGGCTTGAAAGCGCGGGGGACGGCGAATGAATTGAAGTGTATAGCCCTGCTTTATTGTGCTCAACACCAATTCTGAAATCCCTGGGATAGTTTCCCACGCAGCTATGTGAGCCGCTAGGGGGCGAATGGCCTCCGGGTTCAGACCGCCACCATTTGCGGGCTTGTGAAACTGACCCGGAGCCCAAAGCGCGGCGCGCGCGCTCTCGGTTCTGGGCAATGGCTGCTCGCTGAAAACCGAGACCGGCTGATTTATGTGAGATGTCCCAATCATAAGGGATGGGGAACATTCTCTTTTTTTTTTTTTTTTTCACTTTTTGACGCGCGAGCAGCGCTCCGGGCTGAAAAGCTTCCTGTAAGCGTGAGTGCGTGTGCGCGGGCACGAGACTTACAAGTGTATTTGACGCCCCGATCATAATGGATGTGGAGCGTTTTATTAATGCCCTGCGTTTTGTGAGAACACTTAAAAACGCGCAGGCGGAGCCCGGGGGGAGGTTTGTGTTAGCAAGCGTGAACGCACTCTGGCGGGCACGAGACTTACATCCATAACCTGCTTTCTTTTGTGAAACTGACCCGGAGCCGAAAGCGCGGCGCGCGCGCTCTCGGTTCTGGGCAATGGCTGCTCGCTGAAAGCCGAGACCGGCTGATTTATGTGAGATGTCCCAATCATAAGGGATGGGGAACATTCTTTTTTTCACTCTTTGACGCGCGAGCAGCGCTCCGGGCGGAAAAGCTTCCTGTAAGCGTGAGCGCGGGCACTTGACTTACAAGTGTATTTGACGCCCCGATCATAATGGATGGGGAGCGTTTTATTAATGCCTTGCGTTTTGTGATAACACTTAAACACGCGGGCGGAGCCCGGGGGGAGGTTTGTGTTAGCAAGCGTGAACGCACTCTGGCGGGCACGAGACTTACATTCATAACCTGCTTTCTTGATCGTGTAACAGAGCGGGCAGATAGTGGGCACAGACTTGTGGACACATTTCTTACATTCAACACTCGAGCGGCTTTTCTGCGCTTCATGAGAGTGTGCTCTGCGAGGTTCGGAGTGCTTACGTGTAGTGGTGAACACTGGGGCGTGGGCACTTTCATTACACTTACAACACCGACGGCATGAGCCGGACCAGACATTAAATACTCTTTTTGAGATTTTTCTGGGTCGCCGTGAAAACGGCGTTTGTGTGCAGGCGAGAGGGTCAACAAACCGGCTCGTTGGCTGCTAATTGAACCACTGCAGTAGCCTGTTTGAAGGGGATTGACAGGGAATAAACTTAAACACGCACGTCTTTTCGGAGGCGATGTGTCTGTTAGTAAGCGTGAGCGCTCGTGAGCGGGCACGTAACTTACATTCTTAATCTGACATTATACTCACTTGAGATTTCTCTGGGTCGCCCCGAGAACGGCGGATGTGTGCAGGCGAGCGGGTTGCATTACCGGCTCGTTGGCTGCCAAATACACCACTGCAGTAGCCTTATCTAAGGGGACTGACATGGCGAGACATTTCGACGGCGGCGCGCAAGCCTGTCCGGGTCATGCAGAGAGCTCGGGAGGGCTCTGCATGACGCGCGAACGGGGACGCGATGGGCGGGGTAGCTCTCTTGTAACGTAAAGAGAGCTAGCCGCGTGCTCGGTGGTCGAGCAGAACTGGAACAGTGTTTGTACAAGGGCGCGCGCACGAGTAGTGGGCACGGGACCTACATGTAACACAGATGATGCCCGTCCGGGTCATGCAGAGAGCTCGAGAGGGCTCTGCATGACGCGCGAACGGGGACACGAGGGCGGGGTAGCTCTCTTGTAACGTAAAGAGAGCTAGCCGCGTGCTCGTACGTGTCCCTCGGCCTCATTCTCAGATGCGACGGCAGTGAGGCTCGTGAGCGGCAGCTGCGCGTCGGTGAGGAGAGGCGGGGGGTGTTGAAGGCTTTGAGTCGAGCCCGCAGGGTCGACAGCGGAAGCGCTTCACAGCCGGAAGTGCGAGGCGTCTTAAAAAAGACACTCGCTGCTCTTTTAGAATAGGTTTTAGAATAGGTTTTAGCAAGGTAAAGGACACGCCGCCGGATAGCGTAGCTCGCACGGATGGCTGAAGGTGGCGAAGACGGCCGGCTTCCTCAGCGCTCTCCTAAGCTGGCTGTCCGCTGTTCGACGGCGGCGGTGGCTTCTCTCAGATCCAGCGATGCGAAGAGCTCGCTGAAGAGACGAAAATCAGGGAAGTCAGGGAAGCCTACAGCCCCTAGTGTTATACGCTAAGCCACGCCCATTCTGGCGGGCTGTGACGCTATGAAGGCGCGGGCGCCCTTCATTGGGCGTGACGTCACGCCGGGCTCACTGGTAGGCTGCAGCAGTTGCCCGCAGGGCAGCCAATGAGCACGCTAGATGGCCTGCTCTAGGTCTGCTAGCTGCTGCACTGCGTTGACAAGGAATACAAAATTAAAGATAATTTTTTGGCTTCAGTATTTCGAGAAGATGAATCTTTCCCGTAGCGTTAGCTAAACTTACGCAATACGAGAGAACCTCTCGTAAGAGAACCGAGGGTGACTCGGATATGACGCAATTGACTGGCGACTCCCAGCTCCCCCCTGCTGTAACGCCCCGTTTCCTTGGTTAATATCGCAATTTTCTCATGATTTAAAAATAGTTGGAAACATTTGGGATATTGTAAGTAATCAACTTAACAAAATATATAACACTGGCCTTGAGATTATGTGATATTGTAATGCAAAATTCTTACATATTGTAGCTTTAAATGAATTAATTTATATAAAAAATATTTAATATTTAGAATATAATATTCTAAGTTTATGTAATCTGTATAAAAATAGAGAGATGTTAGTCTTGTTCTTTTCAGCTCATAATACCTCATTAAGTGTTAATGTGACACGCCCACGGAGAGCGCATGCTATTCAAATGCAAATGATCTGTGGCAAGCCATGCAAACATGCCAACGCCCACATCAGCTGGATAAAACACATCAAGTTTAATAAGAATCATGTACTTTACCTTGTCTTGCTGCGCTTGAACTTCAAAAAGTTCAAGATGGCGCCGAGTATGGCTGCTGCGTTGCGAGCTCCGTCACAACATGGTAGTTTTTTGTTTGTTCTGTTTACAGTTCTTTTGTTTTTTGTCTCGGATGTTGTCTGTCTTATTCAGTACGACATACAAACACTTTTGGACATTGGTTCCGCAATCGAACACCGAAAACCGGACTTTCATTTCTTCAGTGATGCCCCGCTGTTTACAAACACGGCAGCGGAGCCCTTTGTCTGGGCAGCTTGGCCGCGGAAACGCAGCCGGAGAAGGGGAAGAAGAGCCGGCGTTCTCGTCAGAGTAAGACGGCGTGCAAATCGACCCCCGCTTCCCAGTATTCTGCTAGCAAACGTTCAGTCTCTAGACAACAAGCTCTGTGAGTTGAGAGCGCGGATCTCTTTCCAACGGGAGACGAGGGACTGCTGCATTATCTGCCTTACAGAAACTTGGATGTCTGCTGAGATTCCAGACTCGGCCATCGAAACCGCGGGGTTCTCAGTGCACCGAGCGGATAGAGTTAAAGACCTCTCAGGTAAAAGCAGAGGTGGGGGTGTATGTTTTATGATCAACAAATCCTGGTGTGATCAGAGGCACGTACATTCTATCAAGTCTTTCTGCTCTCCTGATCTGGAATTTCTCATGCTTCTGTGTCGACCATTCTGGCTACCGAGGGAATTCACAGCGGTCATTATCACGGCTGTGTACATTCCCCCACAAGCCGACACAGACCGGGCACTAAAGGAACTGTATGGGGAAATAAGCGAGCAGGAAACCGCGCACCCTGAGGCCGCGTTCATTGTGTCCGGGGACTTTAACAAAGCCAACTTTAAGAAAATAGCACCTAAATACCACCAACACATAAACTTTAACACACGAGGGGACCGGGTTTTGGATCATTGCTACTCCCCTTTCCGGGATGGCTACAAATCCCTCCCCCGCCCACCTTTTGGCAAATCGGATCACTCTTCCGTTCTCCTTCTGCCCGCTTACAGGCAGAAACTGAAACAGGAAACACCCGCCCTCAAAACGATCCAGTGCTGGTCGGACCAATCAGACTCTATGCTTCAGGACTGTTTTGATCACGCGGACTGGGAGATGTTCCGGTCGGCCTCTGATGACGACATCGAGGCTTATGCTGATAGCGTAACCTGTTTCATCAGGAAGTGCGTAGAAGACGTTGTTCCGATCAAAACAATACGGATTTACCCGAACCAGAAACCATGGATTAATGGCGATGTTCGTGCAGCACTCAACGCGCGGACCTCCGCTTTTAACTCCGGGAGTGCGGAGGAGCAAAAACAAGCAAGTTATGCCCTCCGAAAAACTATCAGAGCAGCAAAACGCCAATTCAGGGACAAGATTGAAGGACAGTTCAACACCACCGACTCTAGAAGCATGTGGAAGGGAATTAATAGCATTACGGACTATAAAGGAAACATAAACTCCACAGTGAACAACACTGCCTCTCTCCCAGATGAGCTGAACACTTTTTATGCTCGATTTGAGGGAACTAACATCCCCCTCGCGGAGAGAGTTCTCGCGGCTGAAGCTACAGAGGTTAGTACACTCTCCGTCTCTGTAGCGGATGTAACCCGATCTTTCCGTCGGGTGAACATCCGTAAAGCCGCGGGTCCAGACGGTATTCCGGGCCGCGTCATCAGAAAGTGCGCGAACCAACTAGCTGGTGTTTTTACGGACATTTTCAATTGGTCCCTCTCCTTGTCTGTAGTCCCCACATGCTTCAAAACGTCCATCATCGTACCTGTACCGAAGCAAACCAACATCACCTGCTTAAATGACTGGCGCCCTGTTGCTCTGACCCCCATCATCAGTAAATGCTTTGAGAGACTAGTCAGAGATTACATCTGCTCTGTTCTACCTTCCTCACTGGACCCACTGCAGTTTGCATACCGCAATAACCGCTCCACTGATGATGCTATTGCATCTACAATACACACTGCTCTCTCCCACCTGGAAAAGAGGAACACTTATGTGAGAATGCTATTTGTAGACTACAGCTCAGCATTCAATACCATAGTGCCCTCCTTGCTTGATGTGAAACTCCGGGCTCTGGGCTTAAACAGCTTGCTGTGCAGCTGGATCCTGGACTTCCTGTCAAACAGACGCCAGGTGGTTAGAATAGGCAGCAACATCTCCTCATCACTGACCCTCAACACTGGAGCCCCACAGGGCTGTGTTCTCAGCCCACTCTTGTACTCCTTGTACACATATGACTGCGTGGCAACTCACAGCTCTAATTCCATCATCAAGTTTGCTGATGATACTACGGTCGTAGGTCTGATCACCGACAACGATGAAACGGCCTACAGAGAGGAGGTGCTCACTCTGACGCACTGGTGTCAGAGGAACAACCTCTCCCTCAACATCAGCAAAACCAAGGAGCTAGTGGTCGACTTCAGGAAGAACGACAGAGAACACAGCCCCATCACCATCAATGGAGCACCGGTGGAGAGAGTCAGCAGCTTCAAGTTCCTCGGTGTCCACATCACAGAGGAACTCACATGGTCCGTCCACACTGAGGCCGTCGTGAAGAAGGCTCATCAGCGCCTCTTCTTCCTGAGACGGCTGAGGAAGTTTGGAATGAACCGCCACATCCTCACACAGTTCTACACCAGCACCGTCGAGAGCATCCTGACTGGCTGCATCACTGCCTGGTACGGCAACACCACCAGCCGTAACCGCAAAGCCTTGCGAAGGGTGGTGCGCACTGCCAGCCGTATCATCGGAGGTGAGCTTCCCTCCCTCCAGAATATATATGCCAGGCGGTGTGTGAAGAAAGCTCGGAGGATCATCAGAGACTCTAGCCACCCGAGCCATGGGCTGCTCTCACTGCTACCCTCAGGCCGGCGGTACCGCAGCATCAGGACACACACCAGCCGACTCCATGACAGCTTCTTCCCACAAGCAATTAGATTTCTAAACTCTTGATCCCTCATGATCAATAACCATAAACATTCTAACTGTCAACACAGCACAACATAACCTACTGCATTTACATAATATATATATATATATATATATATATATTTGCACCTTACGAGTATCTATTCTATGTATAACTACCTCTTTTTGTATTTTTGTATACTGTTGTATATTGTAAATTGTTGTATATTGTAAACTGTTGTATATTGTACATTGTATATTATTTATTGTTCTGTTAGTGTATACGGTACTGTGAGTAACTGTGCGCACATTAGATGTGTAATCTATGTAAATCTGATGTTTGCTGTAATTGTTTTCGTCACATCGTGTCATACTGCTATGTTGCTCGGAACTGCACCTAAGAATTTCACCCACTGTTGCACTTGTGTATATGGTTGTGTGACAATAAAAGGATTTGATTTGATTTGTGAGTAATAATACTATCATAATAATCCTGGAACATTTACCTCGGAAGTGCTGGTAGTTTCATTTCGAGCAGCAACGGATCCAGCTGATGTAAAAAAAAAAGACTACTGCCACATCAAATAAGCTTTTGTTCGCCAATTTCTGCTCATATGTTAAATATAGCTAGGCTATAGTATGGGGTGTTTTGTCAAAAATAAAGTTGGTATATTGAACTATCAACTAAGATGTTATTATAGTGTTTGTTCCAATATTCAAACTAATGAATCCTTACCTTTGAAATATTTATGATAAAATGTATACTTTTTACAAAGAAAGATTACACTTGAAATATTGTTAAAATTAAAATTTTATTTTGTACTCGCATTCTTTGGTACCCAGTAACAGACCTGTGTGAAAGGCTCATTATGCCCCTCATTATGCGGCTCATTATGCGGTCATTGTCTTCTCAGGTGTGAATCAAAAACTCTAGGCGACAACATCCATTAGTCAAAAGTCTTGTGGACACATATTTAGTATGTGTTTTGTGGCCTTATTTCAGAAACTTTAAGTTTTAGTTGTTTTTTTTTTCAATAACCATACATAAACAATATTCTCTCAAAAATACAAAAATGTACACACATGTTGCTCACATATTACGGTAGCCCTGTTTGTGCTAAATAGAGTGTAATGACAACTTTGCCATTAATATGTTTATAAGCAACTGAAAAAAGCACACAAGTTAACATGCTTGAAAACTCTTGAAACTTTGCGCACAGGTCAGAACCCGCAGCCAATAGGGAAAGCTGGACAGAAGCTGGTACCCGGGCATGGCAGGGGGGCTCAATTTCGAACGGGGTCCGAAAACTTGGTCCATAAATCAAACATGATTGCCTGTAATAATATGAAACTCGGTACACATATAGATATCATCGTGCCAAACAACTTTCGTACTCTTACTTTTTACGCAAGGCAAACAGGAAGTCGGCTACATAGGGTTGTTTGGAAACGCATGCTATGGAATTTTAAATACTCCTCCTAGGGATATCATCCAATCGCCACCAAACTCGGTCAGCATGAAGTCAAGACATTGAGGATGATAAATTGCCAACGGATTTCTGATAACTCGAACGGTTCGCCTGTGGCGAGGAAACAAATTTATGGTGAGAAACGAGAAACAGGAAGTGTGTTATAACTTCAGCATATATTAACTAATCTTGATGAAACTTTAGCAGTGTGTTCGTTGTAAGAGGCCAATCACATGGATGTGACTATTGTGAGTCAACGTTATAGCGCCACCAACTAGCAGCAGGAAGTGTGTCACTTTCAAAATGCTTTGAAATCACCCTCTTAGTTTTACACGATTTGCTTCAAACTTCACTACTATAATGTAAATACAAGTCAGATTAAGTCCTGTGAATGGATTCTTGATATCTTAGATACTGGTGCCATGGCAACGCATCAAACTTTAATATTCTTTTTGGATGCTTTTGAGACTCTTAGCATGCTTGAAATTGCATGAAATCCGACAGACACATCAAATGTATTAGCTAGTAGACGTGCAAAGTTTCAGAAACGGGCGTGGTGGAGGGCCTCAGTAGCGCCACCTTTTGACAAAAGAGGGGGGTTAGTTTTATCTACAGTCACAAAACTCGGTATGTATATTGTGCTCATCAAGCCGGACAACTTTCTAATTTACTGTCATTAGCTCCGACCAACAGAAAGTCAGATAATTTGGTTTGAATGTGGATTTTTCAAGCATTTTCTCTCTCTCTCTCTCTCTCTCTCTCTCTCTCTCTCTCTCTCTCTCTCTCTCTCTCTCTCTCTCTCTCTCTCTCTACCTCTGCATCTCTGTGTGTGTGTGGGGGTGAGATTTGCTTTTAATTATTGTTTTTCAAGGTTTCAGGTAGCCTGGCTAACGTCAGACCTAGTCTCATTGAGACGTGGGTCTGGGAACCACATGTTCATTTTCTCGTATTTGAGGCGTGGTTTATGAATGCCCAGAGCTGTTTATTGGGTGCTACGAATATCTACAAAATGCGCCTGTACGTAGCTCATAGCCAATCGTTTCAATTATAATTATATATAATTATATCGTTTTTAATAATACCAGATGACGTATATAGAGCGACAGAAATTAGACGAGGAAGAAGACGATGGGTCAGAAATTTAACTAAACTACTTAGAACAATATCTAAGGCTGCACCGAAAGGTAACTTTGCGTCTGCTGCCATGTTGGATCCATAGGTATAAACAAACTGCTTCGGTGTGTCGCATAGACGTCGTCATCGTCTTGCTGCTCCCTCCCCGTTCTGTGATTGGTCCCCTCGCTGAGGCGAAAACCTGGTCCATGGAATCCAGGCTGCCTAGCAGCGTGAATAAAATCGTGCTGCGCGCAAGGCAGCATGGGGAAACCCAGGCTAGGTTTCAGGTGCTTTTGGGGCCCTTAACGTGCTTGAAAACGTCTCGGTTACGTATGTAACCTTAGTTCCCTGATAGGGAACGAGACGCTGCGTCAAGCTGTGGGAACGCCTCTGCGTGTGTGCGTCATGAAGCACGTATGGAATCAGTCCAATGGAGAGACGGAACGTCATAGGCGGGTGATGTCATCGACCAGGAAACTATAAAGCACCCCCAAAACACAAGCGCGACAGCTTCTGATAGGCCTGAAGGAAGCGCTAACGGGCATGCTGGGAGTATGGCAGAACGACGCAGCGTCTCGTTCCCTATCAGGGAACTAGGGTTACATACGTAACCGAGACGTTCCCTTTCAAGGGAACTCGAGCTGCGTCAAGCTGTTGGAACGCCAATACCCACGTCGCCATAGGAGCAAATGACCGTCATGTGGGAACTAGCGCACAGAGGACGAGAGCACCTGCGCCCCAGGAGTGGAACTTAAGTCCAATTCATAGAACTTAACAAATGTATGCGGTGAGGACCACCCAGCCGCATCACAAACATCACTTAGCGATACTCCTGACAACAATGCTTTAGAAGGAGCCATACTCTTAGTAGAGTGGGCTCGTACAGCCAAAGGTGAAGGCTGACCAGCCGACTCATAAGCAAGTGAGATGGCCTCAACCACCCACTTGCTCATTCTCTGTTTAGACGCGGAACACCCTTTCCTGGGTGGCCCAAAGCACACAAATAACTGTTCTGATTTCCTCCACAGGGCAGCGCTGTGGACGTAAGCGTCTAACGCCCTAACCGGGCAGAGAAGGTTAAGTTTCTCCTGATCTGATGACACAAATGGAAGAGGATAGAAAATCAGAACCTCAGTTGAGAGACCAGATTCTATGAGCTGGGCCCCCTCAGAGGCCAAACCCACAGTTTCCACAACTCTGGGCGGGGGTGAAATATCGTACCTCCCTCCTGAGAGAGTTGATCCCGCCTGATCGGAATCTCAAAGGGAGAGCCGTCCAGAAGAGATATTAGGTCCGCGAACCACACTCGGGCCGGCCAGAACGGGGCTACTAGAAGTAGGCTGACCCCGTCCCGGCGAACCCTCTCCAGAACTCCTGGTAGCAGAGCAACCGGGGGAAAAAGCATACAGACGTGACCTCGGCCACGGCTGTACCAGAGCGTCCAACACCAGAGGGGCTGGCTGACTGAAGGAGAACCACAGATGACAGTGCGTTGTCTCCTTGGAAGCGAATAGGTCCACCTCGGCGCGACCGAAACTCAACCAAAGGAGCTCCACCACCTCGGGGTGGAGCCTCCATTCCCCCGGCCTCGGCCCCTGCCTCGTCAGGGAGTCTGCTACCACATTCAAATAACCAGGAAGATACATAGCTCTCAGAGACCGTAACTTCCCCTGGGACCACAGGAGGATCTGACGGGCCAACTTGTAAAGTGGACGCGAAGGCAGGCCCCCCTGATGATTTATATACGAGACCACCGACATGTTGTCTGACTGAACTAACACATGATGACCTCTGAGGTCTGCTAGGAAGTTTTTCAAAGCTTGGAACACCGCCAACATCTCTAGACAATTTATATGCCATGATAGATGATGGTCCTGCCACAGACCTTGGGCTGGACGACCACTCATGACCGCCCCCACCCTGTGAGGGAAGCATCCGTCGTTAGCGTTACGCGACGACAAAGAGCCCCCAACACAGGCCCTTTGTATAGGAACCAGGTTTCTTTCCACATGACCAGAGCACGAAGGCAGCGCCGAGTGACTTTGATTGTGCGGAGGGGATTTCCCCTCGGGGAGAATCCCTTGGTCCGGAGCCACGACTGCAGTGGTCTCATGTACAACAGGCCGCAAGGTATAACGTTGGACGCGCCTGCCATCAGACCCAACAGTCTCTGAAACTGTTTTACAGTGAGTAGCTGGCCTAGCTTTACTTGTTTCATAGCTGAAAGAATCGAAGCGATGCGGGTCGGAGAAAGTCGCGCCCACATCGAGATCGAATCCCAAACGACACCCAGAAAAGTGGTCTTCTGAGAAGGAGATAATACACTTTTCTTTGCGTTCAGCCTCCACCCCAACTTTCTTATATGAGCGAGAACAACATCTCGATGCTGAACCGCCATCTGCTCTGTCTGAGCTAAAATCAACCAATCGTCGATGTAAGTGAGGATACCAATGCCCTGAAACCTCAGGGGCGCTAAAGCTGCATCCATGCATTTCGTGAAAGTGTCACGGAGATAAAGAACAGACGTAGATTCAATTGCAAGTGAACAGGTGTTTATTTATACACAGAGAGAGAGAGCAGTAGTCTCGGACGAATATGCCGGCAGGATGATGAAAACCAGACTCGATAACGCAGGTCTCCGTGGGCAGACAGATCAGGACCAGAAGATAACCACTGTGCTGGAACGAATCCGAGGAACAGGTACAGACGGTAGTCAGGCCGCGAAAACTCAGAACAGGACGGTATCCACCGTTGGTCAGGGACAGTCAAAAGGCAGAAGAACTCCAAACCGAATAATATCCAAAGCACAGGAACAAACACTAGATCGAGGAGAAACACAGGTGAACTCCGAGAACCTCAACAACCATCTGACAAAGACAGGACGATATGACACACAATATATAGGACATTCTCATTCAACACAGCTGGCGCTAAATCAGCTCATCAGCGAGGATAACGAGCAATGCTGACGAGCCGCGCCCATTCGTACTACACACACACACACATAGCGAGGGCGAGTCACTGAATCCATGAACCGTGACAGTACCCCCCCTCCTAAGAACGCCGCCTGGCGTTCTCAGACCCCCTTACCTGCCGATTGTAATCATCGATAAGGGAGTGATCCAAGATGTCCCTAGCCGGAACCCAACTTCTCTCCTCCGGACCGTAACCTTCCCAGTCCACCAAATACTGGAATCCGCGTCCCCTCCGTCTAGAATCCAGTATACGATTAACCGAATAAGTTGGTTCCCCATTTACGAGTCGCGGCGGGGGAGGAACCGGGGCAGGCGGATTAATGGTAGAACGAAACATGGGTTTAATTTTAGATACATGGAAGGCGGGGTGAATCCTCCTGTACGCTGGAGGCAGGTTGAGGCGGACTGTCACCGGACTAATCATTTTGGCGACAGTGAACGGGCCAATAAATTTAGGAGCAAGTTTGTTAGAGACGGAGCGGAGCGGAATGTTCTTGGTAGAAAGCCACACTTTTTGACCCACGACGTATACGGGAGGCTTAGACCGGTGGCGATCGGCTTTAGCCTTGGTGCGAGCACGCACCTGGAGCAGAGTCTCACGGGCTCTGGTCCATGTGCGCTGACACCTCTGGATAAAGGCGTAAGTGGAGGGAACCGCGACCTCGGATTCCAGACTGGGAAAAATTGGTGGCTGGTATCCTACACTACATTCAAACGGAGAAAGACCCGTGGACGACACTGGCAACGTGTTGTGTGCGTACTCCACCATAGAAAGTTGTTGACTCCAGGACGAAGGATTCTAAGAGACTAAACATCGTAACGTCCTTTCCAGATCTTGGTTGGCTCTCTCGGTTTGACCATTGCTCTGGGGGTGAAACCCTGAGGACAGACTAACAGTCGCTCCCAGTAATTTACAAAACTCTCTCCAAAATTTGGACACAAACTGGGGACCTCTGTCGGAAACCACGTCTGTCGGGAGGCCATGTAAACGAAAGACGTGATCTACGACGGCCAACGCTGTCTCCTTGGCTGAGGGTAATTTGGGCAAGGAAATGAAATGGGCCGCCTTCGAGAACCGGTCCACCACAGTCAAAACGACCGTGTTACCTTCGGTGATAAAATCTAGCGCTATGTGTGACCAGGGTCTCGAAGGGACAGGCAGCGGTTGGAGTAACCCATCTGGGGGTTGGTTGGAAGTCTTACCAATGGCACAAACCGAGCAAGCCAAAACAAAACTGTGGACGTCACGAGCCATGCGAGGCCACCAGAATCGTTGCTTGACTAAGAAACTAGTGCGATTGACTCCTGGATGACAAGCCACGTTGGAACAATGCCCCCACTGAATGACGTCAGACCGTAATCCCTCCGGCACAAATAATCGGTTCGGTGGACACCCGGGCGGAGGCGTTACCCCTTCTAAGGCCGACTTGACCTTCGATTCGACCTCCCATGTGAGTGTGGAGACAATTAGGGTCTCGGGAAAAATGCACTCGGGAGTAGACGGGCGTTCGGAGCGGTCAAAAATACGAGATAAAGAGTCGGGTTTGATGTTTTTGGAACCCGGGCGGTACGAGAGAACAAAATCAAAACGTCCGAAAAAAAGTGCCCACCGAGCCTGCCTGGAGTTCAATCTTTTGGCAGTTCTAATGTATTCTAAGTTCTTGTGATCGGTCCAGACGATAAAAGGTACCCCCGACCCCTCTAACCAATGACGCCATTCCTCCAACGCTAACTTGACCGCCAACAACTCTCGGTTACCAATGTCATAGTTACACTCGGCGGGAGATAAACGATGGGAAAAAAACGCGCAGGGATGCATCTTGTCGTCTGTGGGAGAACGTTGCGACAGCACTGCTCCTACCCCACCTCTGACGCGTCGACCTCCACCACAAACTGGCGTGATGAATCAGGGGCTATAAGGATAGGGGCTGAAACAAAGCGGCCCTTCAGTTTGGCAAACACAGCCTCAGCTGTGTTTGACCACCTGAACGCCGTTCTGGGGGAGGTCAAGGCAGTCAGAGGCGCGGCTAGTTGGCTGAAGTTGCGAATGAAACGCCGGTAGAAGTTGGCGAACCCCAGAAACCTCTGTAGGGCCTTACGGGAATCTGGGCTTGGCCACTCCACCACAGCCTTCACCTTCTCAGGGTCCATCCGCACTCCCTCAGACGAAATGATGTACCCTAAAAAAGGAACAGACTGTGCATGAAACGCGCATTTCTCCGCCTTGACAAAAAGCCCATTCTCTAGCAGCCTCTGAAGCACTCGCCTGACGTGTTGACCGTGTTCCTGGAGAGACGAAGAAAAGATCAATATGTCATCCAGGTAAACATATATGAACTGGTCTACCATGTCTCTCAACACGTCATTGACGAGTGCCTGGAAGACGGCTGGGGAGTTGGAAAGCCTGAACGGCATAACCAAATATTCAAAGTGCCCCCTGGGGGTGTTAAACGCGGTCTTCCATTCATCCCCTTTCCTGATGCGAACCAAATGATAAGCATTACGTAAATCCAATTTCGTGAAGATGGATGCTCCTTGCAACCTCTCGAAGGCTGAAGCCATCAACGGTAAAGGATAAGTATTCTTTACCGTAATGTTGTTCAACCCCCGGTAATCAATACAAGGTCGCAACGACCCATCCTTTTTCCCCACGAAAAAGAATCCCGACCCCGCTGGAGAAGAGGAAGGACGAATGAACCCCGCTGCCAGAGAATCAGAAATATATTTCTCCATAGCCTCCCTTTCTGGAACAGAAAGTGAATATAACTTGCCCTTAGGCGGAGACATACCTGGTAATAAATCTATAGCACAGTCATAGGGACGATGCGGAGGAAGAGAAGCAGCCCGGGACTTACTGAACACTTCCTTCAGGTCGAGATACTCCGGTGGCACGTTAGACAGATTCACCGGCTCCTCCTGCAACATAGAACGAGAAACAGACGGAACAGCAGACGAAAGACACGAGGCATAACATTGTTCACACCAACTGGACACTGAGTTCTGTCCCCACTCTATCCGGGGCCCGTGTTTCACCAACCACGGATGACCCAGGACAATTGGGGCGTGAGGTGACTGGGTGAGATAGAGTGAGATCCTCTCCGTGTGGTTACCCGAAGTGACGAGTGTGATAACCCCAGTGGTGTGAGTGATTCCCGGGAGCTCCTGTCCGTTGAGTGCGTGGATGTGGATGGGGTGGTTCAGGGTCGTGATGGGGAGGTGAAGTCTTCTGGCCAGTGAAGAGTCAATCAGGTTCCCCTCCGCTCCAGAATCCACCAGTGCCTCGCCGTTGAAGGATCCGTCTGCCCACTGGAGTCTCACCGGGAGAAGGGTGGCGCTCGAGGGTCTGGTCCGGAATAATCCGCCCGGCAGTAGCCCCCATCCTACCGCCGGGCTTGGCCTTTTAAAGGACAGGTGGAAACAAAGTGGCCGGCCTCCCCGCAGTAGAGACACAGACCTCTCGAGCGACGGTGTTCTCTCTCCTCCCGGGAGAGTCGAGCTCGACCTACCTGCATGGGCTCAGGATCGTTCAAGGGGCTGACCGTGCTCGTGCCTCTGAGACCGGAAAAGTCTCCTCCGTCGACCAAAGGAACTTGGAACTGACGCTTCGTTCCTTGTTGTAAACGAGCATCGACACGTAGTGCCAGTTCAATCAGTCCATCAAGAGTCTTCGGTAGTTCCACAGTGTAGATTTCACGTTGAACACGGTCAGCCAGCCCATGCAGGAATAGGTCCCACTGTGCCTCCTCGTTCCATTTGCACTCGGCGGCCAATGTTCGAAACTGGATGGAATAATCGGACACGGAACTGTTGTTCTGACGAAGATCGGCCAATTGACGAGCCGCCTCACGTCCGGCCACCGCGCGGTCGAACACGCGCTTCATCTCCTGCTCGAGTGCTTGGAACGAGGAGCAGCACTCGTGTTGGTTTTGCCACACCGCTGTTCCCCACTGAGCCGCGCGTCCAGATAGCAATGTCATTACAAGTGCCACTTTACTCTCCTCCGAAAAAAATGTCACAGGCTGGAGAGAGAAGAAGATTGAGCATTTAGTTAAGAAAGCTCTGCACAAATTAGGTTCACCCGAATACCTCTCTGGCGTGGGAATGCGCGGCTCAGGACGATTGACGTTGGGAGGTGCAAGGGGAACAGGCGGGGGCGGTGCTGGCACAGCGGGACCCCTCAGACGTTGTATTTGAGAGGTGAGCTCAGACACCTGCGCTACCAGAGCCTGGATTGCCCGACCCGAAGCTCCGATCTGTTCGTCTTGGCGATCCATGCGGGCGTTGTTGTCGACCACCATCTGCCCGACGTTCTCCGCACTCGCTGAATCCATGAATGGTCAGATGGTTCTGTCACGGAGATAAAGAACAGACGTAGATTCAATTGCAAGTGAACAGGTGTTTATTTAAACACAGAGAGAGAGAGCAGTAGTCTCGGACGAATATGCCGGCAGGATGATGAAAACCAGACTCGATAACGCAGGTCTCCGTGGGCAGACAGATCAGGAACAGAAGATAACCACTGTGCTGGAACGAATCCGAGGAACAGGTACAGACGGTAGTCAGGCCGCGAAAACTCAGAACAGGACGGTATCCACCGTTGGTCAGGGACAGTCAAAAGGCAGAAGAACTCCAAACCGAATAATATCCAAAGCACAGGAACAAACACTAGATCGAGGAGAAACACAGGTGAACTCCGAGAACCTCAACAACCATCTGACAAAGACAGGACGATATGACACACAATATATAGGACATTCTCATTCAACACAGCTGGCGCTAAATCAGCTCATCAGCGAGGATAACGAGCAATGCTGACGAGCCGCGCCCATTCGTACTACACACACACACACATAGCGAGGGCGAGTCACTGAATCCATGAACCGTGACAGAAGTGCAGGGAGATAAAGCTAGGCCAAATGGAAGAACCTTGTACTGGTACGCCTCGCCCCCGAAGGCGAACCTCAGGAACTTCCTGTGTTGTGGAAGGATGGAAATATGGAAGTACGCGTCCTTCAGATCTATTGTGACAAACCAGTCCTCGGACATGATTTGTGACACGATCTGCTTGATAGTGAGCGTCTTGAATTTTAGCTTCCCTACCGAGCGATTCAACAGTCGCAGATCTAAAATTGGACGCAACCCCCCATCCTTCTTTGGAACGATGAAATATCGGCTGTAAAAACCTGACTCCAACCCGGGAGGAGGAACCCGTTCTATAGCCCCCTTTTGAAGGAGCGCTTTCACCTCTTGTTCCATTACCAGAGCCTGCTCGGGGCCCACCACTGTGGGCAGAACCCCTCTGAATTTTGGTGGACGACACCTGAATTGGATAGCATAACCCTTTTTTACTGTGTGCAGATCCCACTGAGATATTTTTGGAAGGCTTTTCCACTCTGCCAGAAATACTACTTAGGGTACCAGTCTCTCGAGACTGGCCTCTGGTGTAACTTGAGCAGCAAACACAGCGCCCTGTAACGGCGCACCGGCAGGGAACGACTGGCTTAACTGCTCTGAGACCCTCCTCAGAGGGGGCGAGCGTCCCTCGGGAAAGCGCTCGCTGGGACCGTCTGTGCCCCGGCATGAAGGCGGGGTTGGCAGAACGGGCCCCTGAGGGCACCGAAGAAGAGCGGGCACCGTGTAATGCGGTGAACACCTCTCTCCCACGGCAGGGACCACCCTCAGCATCCTGACGCCAGTGGCGTCAGGACTTCCTCTTTGCCGAAGCCTTCTTAGCCATAATAACTGTCCTCAGATCAGTTTTGCCAGAAGACTTTGGCTGAGAGTGCCGCAACTGGTCCCACTGTTTGGAAGGGGGAGCGCGAGACGCGACACTCTGCTTCTGTTGCGCCCTATGTGAGGAAATGACTGACGGCCTGCCACCAAAAAGACCATGAGGAGAGAGCGGAGCGTCCAAAAGAAAAGCTTTGTCTTTTTCTTTCATGCCAGAGAGATTTAACCATAGATGCCTCTCTGCGGCCACCAGGGCTGCCATAGTACGGCCCATTAGCTTGGCCGACTCCCTGGGTTGCGCGCAGAGATAAATCTGCAGCCTGACGCAGTTCGCGAACTACGTCAGTGCTGACCTCTTGAGTGTCACTCATATCCTTTAATAAGTCAGCCTGGTATGCGTGCAGGATGGACATCGTGTGCAGGCACGCCGAGGCTTGACCGGCCACCGAATACGCCTTACCCACTAAAGCTGACGTACTTCTAAGAGGCTTAGAGGGTAAAAGTGGTGCTTTAAAAGAAGATGCAGCTTCAGCAGAAAGATGACTAGCAAGCGCCTCTTCTGCTTTGGGCATCGCCCCATAACCATGAGATTTAGCCCCCACAATGTTTGAATAAGTGGAAGTTTGAGGGCTAAAAACACGATAAGAGACCGGCTTTTTCCACGATCTCGAAACCTCTGTGTGCAGATCAGGGAAGAAGGGCAAGCACCGGCGTGGAGGTTGAGAACGGGAAGGCAAAAATCTTTCATATAATTTAGATTTTTCTCTAGACTCCTGCCTAACAGCTGGCCACTCGATGCTTAATTTAGAAACAGCACGAGTGAGCAACTCCATAAGCTCCTCACTTTCGGGAGAGCGAGATGGCGAATCATCGACATCTCCCGCATCCAGACTAACAACATCCAGATCCTCAGAACTGGATAGTTGCAGTACTGGGGCCTCAGTTCGGGGGGAAGAAACCGCAGAGCGTGCTTCCGCCGTGCTCCCCGATCGGCGGGAGCGGAGCGTTCTAAGAGGCAAACGCTCGCAAATGCTCACAATCAGCCCCCTCGAGAGCTGACTGGGCATGCTGCACTCCCAAACAAACAACACATAAGCTGTGTGTATCCCCGCTCGTTAAATAGCGCGAGCAGGGAGGAACACACTTCTTAAATTGTTGTTCGCTCGCCATTGTCTCTCAATATAATATATATATATATATATATATATATATATATATATAGTTTTTTGAAATAGTGAAACTCCTGCTTAGTGACAGACAAAAACACTTGAGACAGATCCACATATAGCGCATACTGAAGGCAAAGAAGCTGTCGCGCTTGTGTTTTGGGGGTGCTTTATAGTTTCCTGGTCGATGACGTCACCCGCCTATGACGTTCCGTCTCTCCATTGGACTGATTCCATACGTGCTTCATGACGCACACACGCAGAGGCGTTCCCACAGCTTGTCGCAGCTCGAGTTCCCTTGAAAGGGAACTCTTGAAACTTTGCACAGAGGTCAGAACCCGCGGCCATCAGGGCCGGGCTGAAGCTGGTACCCGGGTGTGGCAAGGGGGCTCAACGGGGTCCGAAAACTTGGTCCATGGATCAAACACGCTTGCATATAATAATATGGAACTCGGTACACATATAGATCTCATCGGGCCGAAAAACTTTCGTACTCTTAAGTTTTACGTCAGCCCAACAGGAAGTTGGCTATTATGGGTTGTTTGGAAAATTCCTTGTTCTGGAATTTGATATACTCCTCCTAGTGAATTCATCCAATCGCCACCAATCTCAGTGTGCATTAAGTCAAGACCTTCACGATGCTAAATTGCGGACCGATTCTTGATATCTTAAACGGTTTGGCCGTAGCGAGGAAATTAATTTATGGGGAGAAAAGAGAAACACAAAGTGTTACAACTTCTGCATACAATAACTGATCTTGATGAAACTTCAGCTGTGTGTTCGTGGTAAGAGGCCGATCAGATGGATGTAACTATTGTGAGTCAAAGTTATAGCGCCACCAACTGGCAGCAGGAAGTGTGTCACTTTCAAAATGCTTTGAAATCACCCTCTTATTTTTACCTGATTTGATTAAAACTTTATCTGTATAATGTAACCACCCGGCAGATGTAGACCTGTGAAAGGATTATTGATATCTTAGATACTGTTGCCATGGCAACACATCAAACTTTATTATTCTTTTTGGATGCATTTGAGACTCTTAGCATGCTTGAAATTGCATGAAACTCGACAGACACGTCACATTTATTAGCCAGTAGACACGTGCCACAATAAAATATAATAATAAAATAGTCAACCTAACATATAAAAATTACACTGCTCTGTTTAAATAGTCAATAGTACAATTTGTATCATTCACCGTAAGCAGCTCTCCACTGTGATGTTTCCAAGCACATTTTTTCGCATGTGAAGAGGATTATTTTTTCCGTCGATATTGGAACGTGAGTGAAGTACAAAAACAATAATAAAGAATAGTTTACCATCCAAATACATCGAGATTGTTGAAACATTTTGATTATAAAAAGAGAGTTACGTGAGCCCAACGCTGCTTACTTTCACTTTCGCTTAAAATTATTTTGTTAAGAATAGGCCTATGGGTTGTGTTAATAAAAAAAAAAGGGTCGCTCTTGAAAAAGTTTGAAAACCACTGTATGACTGAAAAAACTTTGGAAAGAATGATACTTTTAAACATAACACTAAACCGCCAGCAGGTGGCGGCAGGGGACTGTCTTAATGAGTGAGTCATTGATTCATTCGTTCAAACGATTCGTTGGTTCGATGGTTCTGCTGTGATCTTTCTTTAACTATTTTCGCTGCTGAAACAGAACAAATACAGTCAACATTGTATCTAAAATGTGAGTGACGTAATTGTAACTGTTTATTAAACTGTTGTATGAAATCAATGTCACAGTTTCAATCTTAATGATATTCAAGAAAACAGCACTCGTCATGTGAGGTTGCTTAAGTGTATCATATGTTAAAAAATATAAAAACTCAATTTTATAGGCAGTATGTTGTTAACCCTCTGGGGACAGATTGGGCGGTACCGCCCAAAATGGCATACTTTTACAAATGTGTAATTATCTTAAAAACTATTAATGATAGAGAGGTGCGGTATTTTTTGCCGTCTTCCTTAGATTCCGCTGAAAACAGTGATAACAAACTTACCCGGCTTGTATACACACTTCCTTGTTGCGCAATACCAATACGTCAAAGGCCAATGAAATTGATGTTGTTTGGCAGATTCACGAGCAACAACCAATGGAAAAATTGCCGATGGAGGAATATTTTTCTTACCCAATCAGAGGAAGGTTACCATGATGTATTCTAGCAAATAAGAGGACTCTGTAGCCTTGCAAGGGGTGGTACTATATACTATTACGCAAACAGCGTTGAGTGGCAGAGATAACAGAAAGCGAATGGACACGTCTAGTATAAACAAGGCTTTACGGAGCGAGAGCGCACAGAGATATGAGAGAGAGACAGAACAATTATAATACATAAATACACACATTCAATTATAGCATTATTTATTGTTTTAGCACTTTTATGATGGCAGGCAGTAAACGATTTACGGTGGAACAAGCTCTGGAAGAATTACTGGAGAGTGACGAGGAGAAAGCTTTGCTTAGAAAATTCTAAGCATTCCTAAGAAAAACGGCTGGGACTATTTGTAAATAAAGTAAAATGTTTCATTGTTCTTTACACATTTTATATAACAATTACACATGTCTGTCAAGCAAAGGCTTTGACAAATATATTTTTTGTTCAAAAACTGTTCACTATTGTTGTGTGATTTGTGATTTTCAGAAATAAATGCCAAAAATCGAATTTCCGTTTTTGAAAATCTTTAGGTTTATTGTACATTTTCACTCATACTTCCTTTATAAACATATTACATGCGTGCTTATGTTAGCATAGGGTCTTCTGAATCCATAGATAGCAAACACATAGTGTTCCATCTCCATTACACATAGTTTATAAGCCCAAATGTAAAAATAGAGAAAACGGACCAAAATGAGCTTAGTCCCCAGAGGGTTAAGATGCATTTTTGGAGATCCAATCACAAGTGGTCAGCCAAGACACATTACTGTTTAAATCTGGTGTAAAATTTGGCGCACAAATACAAACCCGAGTTAAGTGGTTCATGCAAAATTAATATAATATTATTCTATTATTGTACTTTAAAATTATCCCAAACAATACTTAAACGCTGTACACAAACACTGTGACGTGCCATGTTTGTATTTTTTTTCTAGACGTGTTACTTACACAACAATATAAACAAACCCATTTTGGCATTTTCCATTGGAAATACGAGGCTGGTGCCCTGAAAATCTGGCCTACCTCACAAATTTGCATTGTTTTAGGATTAGGGGTAGGGCTGTGGGTTAGTCTTGCCTCACAAAATGGTGGCAGCAAATCCTGATGGTATTTCCTGAGAATATGTGCTACATACAGTATGGGCCGGGGTATATGGAAAAGGGGCTTACTTGGCTGGCTTATGAAGCGCATTCAAACCAAGTTCTTAACTCTGCATTCTCATTTACTGCATGAAATGTATACATTATATCAATGGTAATGCAATTATACACAATTAGCAATGGCTAACTTTTTTTTTTCCTTGTATCTTTTCTAAACAGGACACTGACAATTCTGCAGTGTATGAAGAATCCCAGATGGGCAACCAGTCAAAGATGTTTCAACAACCTCTTCTAATGTATACACATACACTTAAAAAAATATCAGTATGCATTACAGCAGATAGAATTTTGGGGAAAATGTATTTTATCATTCATCAATTAGATTATAGATAGTTCTGTCCCTGGATACCGATTGGCCAAAACTGTGTAGTAAATTTAAGTGCTATGATGTAAAATAAAATGTAATAAAATGAAGTGTTATGAGTCTCAATATGGCAGAATGTAGTCAGGCAGGTGCTCCCTTGCTGCCACTTAATCATCGAAATTTCAACTTAAATCAGTATAAATTGAGATATCCAAATTTTGGTTGTATATCCACAGTCCAGTTCCAGTTTCTTTGAGTGACGACTGCGAGCTAGTGAAGAGAGATGGAGATTTCCTTTCCATTATCCTTTTCATTGGAAATACATCACAATACTGAAGTAATGTTGTGGAAACGTCCGGTTCACACAGAATGTGTGGGGTCTACCAGTCGTCAATATCGACCGTCAGTTTTGTGTAACGAGTTACAGTTTAAAATATATGTTTATATATATATATATAATTTTAACAAATTATAATTAATTATAAATATTTGAATGTTTTAGAATTAGCTGTAGCAGAATTAATAGTACAATTATTTGATCAGTTCATCTAATGAACAGCAAGCATAATCAATTATAAATTCTAGGAAACGTGTTATTTTCCTGGCCAAGAAAGAATAATCTTTTCCAGCTAAAGTAAATCAAGTACTAGCAGGGTAATAGCATAGGTAGCTAGATCAAGATGTTTAAGTGACTTTGATATTTTTGTGAGTGGCAAACACAGAGACAATGAAGTGTGAATATAATGGTTTAATAAACGAAACTACGGTAGGCTACACACACAACTAAACTAAGCAAAGATTGAATACAGAATCAAGAAAGTAAAGAAGAAAAGAGAATGGCAAGATTACAATCAGTTAACCACGATCTACAAGAAACATTAGAGAATCAGGGTCACCTTAAAGGGGCACAATAACTTAGAAACGCATCTAAAGGCTGCAAACGGGTACTTGCATTGGTTTTGGTTGCTGAACAAGTCCAGATGCAGGAGATTCTTGAGTTTCTTGATGATTTTGCAAGTAGTGCGCTGAAACGTTCGTTTGGGTTCTTGGGGTGGTCCACGTTGAATCCAAAGTAGTTAAAGGCGGGGTAGGTAAGTCTGAGAAATTAGCAGAAAACTGCTGGATTTTGAAAGTATCCAACAGAGAAACTCCCATCCCCTTCCTTCTGAGCTCATTCCAAAGCCACGCCGCCAAAACACTTGAACGCGCAATGCCAACCGCTCAGCTGGAGGATGCGTTTACCAGTGCGGAGCGGAGAGGAGCACAGTCCGATGGAGTAACATCATGTAAAATATTTTATTTAATAAAATACCTTTTTGACTGCTCTTTCTCTGCCACAATTGTGAGACTTCGTGGCTTGCGGTCGGTACGCGCCTCTCCTCTTCCGAAATGAGCGAGTCCACCGAGTGCGTGCATGTGGGCAGCTCCTGTTGCAGAAGGGCTGGTAGCCATAGCAACGAGGGAGAGTGACAGTCTGTCACCCAGTCAATCAGAGCACTCGGTCCGAATGGGATAATGAGCTGTGTTTACTGCAGCCCTGAGAGGACTACAGACACTCTATTTTTATAAACTCCTTTTCAGAGTATTTACATTTTAGATATATATTGGTATTTAAAGACAGTTTAAACAAATTTGGCAAAAAGTGTTTTAGAAACACATTGCCTACCCTACCTTTAACTTGAAGATGAAGTTGCCGGAAGAAGACAGGAGGATGGTGTCTCAAAGAGATTGTGCAAAGATCTGAACTAATCAGACACTCTTAAAGGTCCTATCAGTTCACACCTGAGGTGAGATGACCAATCAAAGATGACCGGGAGAAAGTCTTTGTTCCATCTTATCTCAATTTGCATGTTAATTCTGGCATGGAGAATTTGTGCTGTCTTTACACAAAAGTATGGTAAAAAAAATATCATGATGCAATTTATCATAACATATTGTACACCATTGATTATAAAATCAAAAGAGGATTATTTTGATACCAAGAAAGAGGGGATTCGAAGACATTAAAGCAGTGATACATACATCATCTTTGGATATCAACATTGGAAGTTACTCTAACATAACTAAAGAATCATAACTAGTCATAACTAATAAAACATAGGAGCTTGCATAAAACACAGGAGAAATACAAGAAACATTTGGGAAAGTTTGTGTGTATGAATGGAGTAAGTGTCTTTGTGTATTGGAAGTTTATCTCTATAGTCTTTGACCAAATTGGTAGTGCTGTCTGGTCTCCTATGCTGTCTTTTCAGGGTTACAGACACAGTCTCTTGGTGAGATCGTTCAGTGGAGACGAGATGATAACGGCCTTTGAAGAGAACTGGTTTTAGGGCCGATGACAACGGGAGAGGGGGAAGGTTTTCTGATGACTAGGGCATTTGATTAAGGCCATTCGTTACATTCGAGTCGATCGCTTTTCCTTCTCCCTTTTTGCTAAGGCAACGTCTGTAAGTATTTCTCATCGTGTAACATTAGGTTACTGCTTATTTTAATTTTGTAATATTATTGAGACGGCTAAGTTAGCTTTATGTTTATTGCTTCTGGTTGTTTTACTAGCTTGATTGTGTTTATCATATAGGCTAATCGGTGGTTTTTACATTGTTACTGTGTATTTGGGTTTGATTAATAATATAGACATCTCATTGTACTGCATTGCAGTTTCACAAAATTCCCAGTAAACTTCATGGAAATGAATCAACTGTGTCCTGGAGATTCTTGGGAGTGTTTAAGCTGAATGAAACATAGTCCATGACAGTGAAAAGACGGCAACACAGCTAATGAGGGACACAAGGATTGCCATCCTGCGCAGCAACTCAATACCAAGAGATAAGTGGCTAACGCTACAGCTCCCTGTCTGCTACACACTAGCTTTCTTCTATATTGAAAACGCGGTGGGTCACAATGTCACAATTGTAAACAGTAACAACAGTAAAAAAGGAAATGGAGATAACAAGCCCGAGACTGTGCGCTCAAGAATTAGTCGCTCATCTGGTGCATCGTCCAGCTCGAAGATTATCATGGCCGTCGCCATGGCAAAGGCAAAGCCTGAAGCAGCGCAAGCTAGAGTGGCACAAGCGGAAAAGGAAACTGAACTTAACCCTCTGGGGTCTGAGGTGTTTTCTGGGTCCTGGAGGTGTGCTGACATGCTCTGACATTTGTGCTTATTTCTGTTACTTGTGACATTTTCATGGCCAAAGTCTGATTACACTGTATTCAGCACATACTCTGCTACAATAATATGTCAGCAGCATGTATGTAAAAGTTTGTAGTTTTGAGATAATGACTGTGGCGAGGGGGAGGTGGTTTGTAGTTTGAAGTCTGTAGCGGGAGAGAGAGGAGGGAGCCGAGCGGTGAGTAAGTAGGTTAAGTGCAGATGATGAACACCTTAATCTGATTGCAGTAATTGGCATGAAGAGACCACAAAAAAGCCGGCGGGAACGAGAGAGTGTGAGAGAGAGTTGGACTGGGTACTCAGCGCTTCGAGACGCTCCTCCGAGCCCAGCAGGAAGGCCGCGAGCTGTTCCGGAGCTGGTTAGACCGGGAGATTCGGGCTGTCCCCTCTCCAGCTAATAAATAAATAAACATAAAATGTAAATAAATAAAATGGGCCCCCAGGATGACCTGGAGGCCTTCCTGGATCTTTTTGAGAGGTCTGCCCCGTGGACTGGCCAATACGGCTCATCCCTCTGCTGTCCGGAGAGGCACAGGTGGCCGCACACCAACTGCCATTCCAGAATATCCTGGTCTATGAAGACCTGAAGTGTGGCATTCTTCAGCGGGTCGGCCGGACCCCAGAACATCATCGCCAGAGGATCAGGACACTGGGCCTCGAAGAGTCCGTCCGGCCCTTCGTCATGGCACAGCAGCTCCGGGACTCCTGCCGCAAATGGCTGATGGCCGACGGAAGCGAAGTCGAGGCCATCATCGACAAAGTGGTACTGAAGCAGTTCGTGGTCCAGCTTCTGAGGAAGACCGCGCAATGGGTCCAGTGCCACCGCCCGACGCCGCTGAACCAGGCCATTCAACTGGCGGAGGACCAGATGGTGGTGTGCCCAGGGGTCGGCGAACCCCTTCCAGCTGCTTCTCTCTCTCTCTCTCTCTCTCTCTATCTTCCCCCTCTCTCTCCAGTCCCCTCTCTAAGCCTGTCCCCCTTCCCAGGTCTCGCGGGGGGCTTTCGCCCCAGCCAGCGCCACGGTGGAGAACAAGGACCCTGGCGGAGCCTGCTCCAGCACCCAGGGCCCCACCCCAGGGGGCGAGCTTGAACATCGGCCACTCCACCTCACCAGCCGTGCCTCCGCTCTCTCCACGCCTATCCCTTGACCAGCTTCCTGCCACTGGGGTGGCCTGCTGGCGCTGAAGGGACCCAGGACACTTTATTAATTGGTGTCCGGTGATGGAGACTGATCCGAGTCCCTGACGCACCACAGGCTGCCCCCGATCAAGCTGGCCAGTACCAGATACTAGTGAGTATCAAGGGGGGTACGTATCAGGCTTTGGTGGGTTCAGGATGTAACCAAACCTCCATTCATCAAAGCCTGATTCAACCTAGAGCATTGAATAATGGCCGCATGGTTAAGGTATGGTGTGTGCAAGGGGAGGTGGTCAACTATCTGGTCTTGCCCGTGGATATTCCATTTAGGGGACAAAAGCATAGGGTAGAGGTAGCAGTTAACCCGCACCTCCGGAATCCGCTAATTTTGGGGACCAATTGGCCAGCCTTTAATAAATTATTAGGGTATTTGTGTGTGGATGCCTTTTGGGCAAAAAGAGACCAGAGGAAGGCAGCGGTCGCTCAGGTTGGGGAAGCAGAGCCAGGACCTCTGGGAGCTGATCCAGGGGAACAGAGCACTCTGGAGAGGACCATTGTCACAGAACACGATGATTTTCCCCTGGAGGAGTCCCAGGATGAAACGCTGAAATATGCCTTTGATCAGGTCCGCTCTATCGACAGCCAGCTGCTCCACCCAGACCGACCGCTCTCCTATCCCTATTTTGCAATCTTAAAAGATAAGTTGTATCGGGTGACCCAAGACACCCACTCAAAGCAGGAAACAACTCAGTTGTTGGTACCAAAATGCCGCCTGGGAATGCTTTTCCAGGCTGCTCACTGTAATCCAATGGGCAGACATTTAGGACAAACGGCTACACTATACTGCCTCATGGCCCGGTTTTTCTGGCCGGGCATTCACGAGAATGTGCACAAGGGGTGCGCGTCTTGTCGTGAATGTCAGTTGGTGAATCCACCGGCCAACCCAAATGCACATTTGTGCCCACTTCCCTTAATGCAGGTCCCCTTCGAGCGAATTGGCATGGACCTCATCGGGCCATTAAGAATGGTCTGCAAGGGGCACCGCTTTGCTTTAGACCTGGTGGATTATACAACGCAGTACCCCGAAGCATTACCGCGCCGCAGTATCTGCGCCAAAAGCGTCGCGGGCGCGCTGTTTCAATTAATCTCCCGGGTGGGAATTCTGAAAGAGATTCTCACCAATCACGAACCATCCGCGAACTTTAGGAATTGTTGGGAATTAAATCGATTCGCATCAGCGTCTACCACACACAAACAGACGGCCTGGTGGAACGATTTAATCGCACATTGAAAACCATGATTCGAAAGTTCGTACGGGAAGACGCCAAAAATTGGGATAAGTGGCTAGAGCCCCTCTGGTTCGTTGTACATGAGGTCCCCCAAGCCTCCATGGGGTTTTTCCCCTTCGGGCTTCTCAATGGACGTCAGCACCGCGGGGTGTTGGACGTCCTTATGGAGACTTGGGAGGACAGACCTTTCGACTAGCAAAAACGAAATTCAGTATGTCCTGGACCTGAGAACAAAACTCCACACTTTGGGGTGGCTTTCAATGGAGAATTTGTTACAGGCCCAGGACAGAGTTGACTGTACAACAGGGGGACTAGACTTCGTCAATTTTATCTGGGAGATAAAGTGCTTGTATTAAAAGTGCTTGTATTATCAAAAGCCGTACTGTCACTTTCTCTAGGTCCGCACCCTGGTTCGCAGGAGAACTTAGAGAGATGAAGCAGTCTGGTCGTGTCCTGGAGCGGACCTATAAAAAATCTGGTTTGATGGTGCATAAATTGGCCTATCGAGAGCATCGTAGGGCCTATGCTAGAGCTCTTTCAAAGGCTAGGTCACAGCATTATTCCATGCTGATTAACAACAATGCAGGTGACTCCAAAAAATTGTTCTCCACAATTCACCACATTCTCAAACCACAGACTCCATCATTTTTCAGTCATACCGACTCAAATTGTGATAAATTTATGAACTTTTTCACTTCCAAAATAGACTGTATCCGCTCAGCTCTCTCTCCCCTCACATGTTCCACTCCTGACACCCCTACAGTATTGATCATGCAAAAACTTACACATTTTTCGTCTACAAAGCAGCAGGAGGTCGAGAATATTATCCATAAATCTAAATCATCCACTTGTTCTCTTGATCCCCTTCCCACCGCTCTGCTCAAAACCCACCATTTGTCCATTAGTCCTCTTATAACTAAACTGATAAATCTTTCACTGCAAACAGGAAATGTTCCAATAGCTCTAAAACCAGCTATTATTAAACCTCTTCTTAAAAAAACAACCCTAGATCCTGAACCTCTGTCAAATTACAGACCCATCTCTAACCTCTCATTCATCTCAAAAGTGTTAGAAAAAGTGGTTTCCTCCCAGCTTTATACCCATCTCAGTTCCAAAGGTTTGTACGATAAATATCAATCTGGTTTTCAATCTCAATACAGCACAGAGACAGCCCTCCTCAAAGTGACTAGTGACCTCCTTTTGGCCTCTGACTCTGGTTCCACTTCTCTGCTTATTCTCCTCGACGTCTCTGCTGCGTTTGATACTGTTGATCATCGTATCCTTCTTCACAGACTTCAGCACTATATTGGTCTCTCCGACACTTCCCTAAAATGGTTTCGCTCCTATCTTACAGATAGGACTGAGTGTGTAGCCTTGGGGGAGGGCAAAATCCTCACCTCACATTGTTACCTGTGGGGTACCCCAGGGCTCCGTACTCGGTCCAACCCTTGGTCGTGTCGTCAGCAGGCATGGAATTCACTACCACTGCTATGCTGGCGACACACAACTTTATCTTCATATCAATCCCTCTGGTTCCCCCTCTGCCATCATTTCCTGCCTTACCTCCTGCCTGGAGGAGATCGGGGCATGGATGAATCAAAATTTTCTGCAGCTGAATGGCTCTAAAACAGAAGCCATCCAAATCGCAAAGCCTCACCAATTACGTTCGTCTCCTTTCACACTTGTTTCTTTTCTTGGCAATACTATTTCTCTCTCTCCCTCCGTTACTAACCTTGGGGTCAAGTTTGACCCATACCTTTCTTTTGACAATCATGTCACCTCAATCTGTAAAACCTCGTTTTTTCACCTCCGTAATATTTCCAAACTGCGTTCCTCTCTTTCCTTCTCAGCTGCAGAGAAGCTCGTCCATGCCTTTGTCTCCTCCAGGCTGGATTACTGCAACGCACTGCTGTGGGGAATCCCTGGTAGGAGTCTCCAAAAGCTCCAGTTTGTGCAGAATAGTGCTGCCAGGGTCCTAATGAGGGTGCGGAAACATGAGCACATTACTCCTATCCTAAAATCCCTTCACTGGCTCCCTGTTCACTTCCGCATAGAATATAAGATCCTCTTGCACACTCACCACTGTCTGCATGGTGCGGCCCCCACATACCTCACTGATCTCCTTTCCCGAAACACCTCCACCCGGACCAGAGCAGGCAAACGGCATCTCCTGGTTATACCTAGGACACAGCTCAAGACTATGGGCGACAGGGCCCTTCCAGAACAACTCAGAGCTCCCAAGACTACGGATGTTTTTAAAAAAGAACTGAAAACTTATCTTTTTAGAAAAGCGTATTTTTAAGTATTTTTAAGTATTTTTAAGTGTCTGCGTATTTGTTTTTTGATTTTGTAAGCACTTTGAGGTTTGATGTCAAATGTATAGTGCATTATAAATAAAATTCATCATCATCATCATTATTACTCCCTACTTATAGTTTGAAATTACTCGCGAAGTGGCAAGGACACTTCAAGATCACACGGCGAATTAGAGATCTCAACTATGAGGTAGTCCGAACAGATAGGGATAGGGCACATCAAATTTACCAACTCAACCTACTCAAAAAATGGTCTGAGGCAGAATCAGTGATGCTGGCGAGGGTGGTGAGTGGAGAGGAGGATCTCAAGAAAAGCCACTGTAAAAACTCAATCTCTCGCCCTGGCACCTGGTGGAGACCACCTCTCACCCTCCCAGCTCACTGATGTAAATAATTTACAAGCTGAGTTTGCTGATGTGTTCTCGCCCCTGCCTGGTCGGACGGACCTCGTTCAGCACCACGTTGAGACAGACCCGGCCGTGGTCGTACGCACTCGGCCGTATCGCTTTGTCTGAACACAAAAAAGGATATTGGCAGATCCCCTTGTCTCCCATGTCCAAAGAAAAGACAGCTTTCACAATGCCGTTTGGATTACACCAATTTGTCACTCTTCCTTTTGGCTTCTGGGCTCTTGCGACCTTTCAGCGTCTGATGGACAGAATTCTCTGGCCGCATGCTGCATATGCCTCTGCCTACTTGGATGATATCATCATCTAGAGTAACAACTGGCAGCGACATATGCAGCATTTGCTGGCTGTCCTGAAGATGCTGAGAAGGGCCGGGCTCACGGCCAACCCGAAAAAGTGTGCGATGGGGCGTGTGGACGTTAGATATCTGGGCTTCCACTTGGGTCATGGATAGGTGCGTTCCCAAATGGACAAGACAGCAGCGGTTGCGACCTATCTGAGACCCAAGACCAAAAAGGAGGTTAGACAGTTCCTGGGGCTGTCAGGATATTACAGGAGGTTTGTGCCTAACTATTCGGACCTCGCCAGCCCGCTCCGAAGTACCAAAGGAAGTACCAGATATGGTCCAGTGGACGGAGCAGTGCCAGCGTGCTTTTACTCAGATAAAGGCTGCTCTATGTGGCGGACCGCTCTTGCATGCTCCTAACTTTTCTCTCCTCTTTATCCTGCAGACAGACGTGTCGGACAGAGGGCTGGGCACAGTCCTGTCCCAGGAGGTAGAGGGTGAACAGCGGCCGGTGCTGTACATCAGTCGCAAGCTCTCTAAGAGAGAGACGATGTACAGCACCATAGAGAAAGAGTGTTTAGCCATCAGGTGGGCCTTTCTCACCCTCCGCTATAATCTCTTGGGACGGGGGTTCAAACTCTGTTCGGTCCACGCTCACCTGCAGTGGCTCCACCGCATGAAGGATACCAACGCGCGGATCACCCGTTGGTATCTAGCCTTTACTACCTTTTAAGTTCCAGGTGATCAACAGGGCCGGGTGCACAGATGGCTGTGGCTGACATCCTCTCCAGGAGGTGGGGGCTTGCAGGCTGAATGGCTCCCCGGCCTGAGTCGGGCGGCGGGGTATGTGGTGAGGGGGGCGTGTTTTAGTGAAGTCTGTAGCAGGAGAGAGAGGAGGGAGCCGAGCGATGAGTAAGTAGGTCAAGTGCAGATGACACGTCTCAACACCTGTGTCTGATTGCAGTAATTGGCATGGAGAGACTGCATAAAAGCCGGCAGGAACGAGAGAGCGAGAGAGAGAGTTGGACTGGGTACTCACGCGTTGCTGCCAACGGAGACTTCATCCTGCAAGCTACTGTTCGTCACGTCTATGTTTCCTGTTCTGCTGTGTCATCCAGATGACACGGTGAATGCGCTAGTGTGCGCCTTTCTTTTGTTTTTTGTTCTTTTTGTGCTTAAATAAAACCGCGAGTCCCAGTCACGCCGACCCCTGTCTTCTTCCTTACTCACACACATTGAACCTCATCACAATGACGTTTATGCGTGGTTTGTGGAAAAAAAAAATATTTTACTGAAAAAATGTCATGAAACCCATACTGATCATTTCTTCACAAGACTTTTGAATCACGTAGCCTAGAATATTTGCTTCAAAACTATGTGAAAATCATCCTGTGTACTCATTCAGATAAAACAATATATTGATTTAAATGAATATTTATGTGTTTCACACCTAAGAAAGACAAAGACCCTCCCATAATGGCCCTATCAGGTGCTATCAGGCACTATCATTATGAGGAGCCTTGCACAAAGAATGAGGAGAGATTTAAAAAAGAATGGCTTTTTGATTGTTTGGATTCATTTACAACACAACATGATCCAAAGATACACTACAAAGGACAAAAAAACACATTATTGAACATATTGATCTAAAGACAGAATCTTGAACAGTCACATAACTTTGTGCCAATCCTGAAACATAGAACATAGTACCTGTCATTTCCAAGGTGTTTGATTTTTCATTTTATGTATAATGTCAGCAGGACTCAGTGGTATCTGGTCCCTGTAAAAAAAAAAGGAAACAACTGTTAACATGCTGATATCAAGATAAACTATAGGCTGCACGAATTTAGGAATACATTTTAGATTTTTCTGGTTAAAATTGCGATTTAAAACTTACAAAATACACACACACACAAACAGACACATACATATCATATATATATATATATATATATATATATATATATATATATATATATATATATATATATATATATATATATATATATATATATATATATATATATAAAATGAACACTGGTTTGGTTGTGCCCTGTAAGCATATACGTGTAAGCTACACATATATGCCTACAAGGCACAACCAACTTGGTGTTCATTTTAAATGTATAGGGCTGCATAAAATAACAATAACAAAAGCCTATAGCAGGCGGCCTATAAAAATCGTTAAAAATGAACACTTCAGAAACACTACACTAGAGAAAAATATATGGATCATATTTTACTTCAAATGTTTCCATTCGTTATGACGTTATGAAATGAGATTGGAGTGAAAACATGAAGCCTAATGTTTGGCGTGTTTTGCTTTAAAAACCCACAGCGCGACTGACTCAAACTCACAGCACGTGCAGAGAACATTCACTGAAGCGACCGAGCCGATCCAAACTATGAAACATTATTGTTACCACATTATACATATCTACGTTTGAGCAGATATCCACAAACACAGTATTTAACAGTAAACACTCGTCTAAACATTATAATATTCACAATATTAGAGTAAACACTCATACTAGCCTACTTTTATATCATGCTGTGTTTTATTATCCTTGAGTCGTGTACGTGTATATAAATTTCATACAGATTACTTAAACAGAGAATTTATTTTTAATAATTTACATCATTTAAAAATAGAGATTCCAAGCTTTGCAAGTTACAGATAATTTTCTGTCGCATTTCAGAATTAACTTCACATTGAGAGAGACGGCAGAATGCGCGTCAAGTTTATTTTCTTTATTTTACTGAAAACACTTTCACATTTATGAATGATGTATAACACTTATATGTAAGATCAAAATCAACAGAGTATTTTGAGTCTCTTTTGCACTGATAAAAAAAAAAGTGAGCTGGTCACGCCACCATGCCAAGTTCCTCAGGCCCCTCGGACCAGTGGGGCACCGCCACAACAAAGCTTCAATCAGCCTCTCAACTCCAGCTCCTCTGTCCGCAACAGAACTTCAAACCGGATTCCTCATCTACTGCGCACCCGCCTGCTCACAGGACGCTTTATGGAGCTAGCAATGACCATTCTACGTCCACAGGAGACCTCATCAAGTACCTTGCTTGCAGCCGCCTGGTGACTTCAGGCCTCACCGCATATGATGACCAGCCAATGAACTACTGGGCCTGGAAAACATTGTTCCTGAATGCTATCGCCGACCTCCTCACCAAGTATCTGGGAAAACAGTCATCAGAACAAGTAAGAAGAATAAAAACAGTCAACATTAAGAAACCAGCAACTGGATTGCACATGGCATGGAGGCACCTCAACGAAATATATTGAACAAGCTCTGTTCAACAAACCTGGAAAACTTTCCAAAGGTCAAAATAAGGGATCCACAAAGACTCTGAACTACAAGCCGCCAAGGAAGATGGCTACCTTGCAGGCTTGTCGTACTTGGATAACTCCAGAGTAATTAAGCCTATCATTGGGAAACTCCCATACAACATACAAGAAAAGTGAATTTACTTTGGTACAAGATACAAACAGGAAGATTTCGTTAGCTTCCCACCTTTCTCCGTGTTGGTAAACTTCATCGCCACGGAGGTAAGGGCTTGCTGACACAAGCTTTAGCCTCTTCATGGAAGCTCCAGCAGAGAGAAAGAGTTAGTGGGAGAGACCTACAAAGACATATGTATATGTTCACAAGACGCAGGTCTCAGGAACTGCTAAGGCTGAATGTAGAGAAAGTACGGAACAAATCGATCCAAATAAACATTGCCCTCTGCATAAATAGCCCCACCCTCTCAGGAAATGCAGTGAGAAGACCATAAACGATCGCAATCAGCTTTTGAAAGAGCATTACATCTGCTTTCGCTGTTGCTCCTCCACAGAGCATCTTGCAAAGAACTGCACTGCTGAGATAAAATGTACAGAGTGTGAAAGCACTGCTCATATGACACCGCTTCACCCCTGCCCAGACCAGGAGGACAGAGCAGACATCCAGGAGGTCAAGTCGACGTGCACTCAAGTATGTGGTGAAGGATTGAGTGCCAGAGCATGTGCTAAGATCTGCCTCGTCAGCGTGTTCCCAAACGGATGCAGGGAGGAGTCCAAGAGAATGTACGCCATACTGGACGAGCAGAGCAATCGCTCCCAGGCGTGGTTGGAGTTCTTCAAGGTTTTTAAGACCTCCAGAAGTTCCTACTCATATACACTCAAGACCTGTGCGGGGTGTTCAGAGACAGTGGGGAGGAGAGCCAGCGGTTACACTGTGGAGCCGGTGGACAAGAAAGTAAGTATTTCAACAAAACGTTCCAACAAAAGTTGGGTTGCTCTTTCACCTTCACCTTCTATAATTCAATATTAGGCTGCTTAGATTAGGTCAGCCGGAACTGGGAACACTTCCCTTAAATCCTGATGTACTCGTTACATCATAAGAAGAATGGCATCTACGCTAATTTTAGTGTCTTTGTTTATCCCGAGTTTTTCCCACAGCCTGCTGGATCCAGGCCGTTTCCAGATCTGACGAAGGACTTTCGCCTGGACCTGATGACAATGCAGTGCTGAAGTGCCAACTAGCCTCTCCCTATGGAGGATCCCTATACAACTCTACAGATAAAGCGTTGTGGAATTTTTCGGTTCGTGTACATATCCAAAGTGATAAGATAACATAAAATTCTGCATAAAAATTTATAGACAAGACAAGTAGTTTGTTTAGGCATGGTTTGTAAGGAATTACAAACCTGCGCACATATATTCAAACGCACATAACTATAGAATCAATTCTAAATGCGCAATGTGAACGCCATCAGCGTCTATCACAGGTTCATGTTTAAAGTCTGTTTAGAGAGAACGGTGTCGTCTTAGCGGCCCCTAATTTAATAACAAATGATCATTTAGACGGTAGTGAATCAATCAAAACTAACTTTAGCTGGAAAAAACATTTTTCAAGAACCACTATCAAACCAAACCAATCTCTGTTACCTTAAATTATATGTTTATCTCTGTAAAGCTGCTTTGAAACAATCTACATTGTTAAAAGCGGTATATAAATGAGGATGACTTGACTTGACTTTACCCTTTCAGTCACTGAGGCGGCGGCTGCCTAACAACAGGAAACAGGCTTTCGACCGTCTTGTCTCACTCCAGCGCTCATTGGAAAAATGACCACAGATGAAAGCCATATTCCTAGAGTTCATGGAGAAGATGCTCAAGAAGGCACACGCAGAAGTCACCCCGCCAGTGCAGCCTGGACAAGAGTGTTGGTACCTGCCCCTGTTTGGTGTGTATCATCCTAGGAAGCCTGATAAGATCCGTGTGGTCTTCGACAGCAGCGCGTCATGGGAAGGAGTGTCGCTTAACGATGTCTTTCTCACTGGCCCTGACCTGAATAATAGCCTGCTAGGCATTCTTATGAGGTTCAGGAAGGAACAGGTGGTGATCACCGCCGACATCGAGCACATGTTCCACTGCTTTGTCGTTAAGGAGGACCATCGTGATTTTCCTACCTCTGACATCGTGGACTACAGAATGCGGGTTCACCTTTTTGGGAATAGTCCCTCACCTGCCGTTGCAGTGTATGGTCTGCGACGGGCAGCTAAGGAAGCAGAAGCCGACTATGGTTGTAATGCAAGAAGATTCATCGACCACAAGGTCTATGTTGACGACACTTTAAAGTCCTTCAGCACCGAGGATGAGGCTATCAGCGTCCTTGGGCGAGCACAGAATATGCTTGCAGAATCATTCTCTCGTTTTAGTGATTCCCTAGTTTTTTTTGTTTTGTTTTTGTAGTTGTTGTCATTTACGTTCTTATCAGGTCGGGAAGTAAAATTATCTCTGTCTTGTCCCTTCTTAAATTCAGAAAGTCTATACATACACACACTAGGGATGGGTGATATGGCCTAAAAAATGTGTCACGATAATTTCAGGTATTTATTGCGATAACGATACAAATTGCTATAAATTATTTTCTTCTGTAAAATATCAAAATATGTTATGTTTAAGTTGTTCCAGTGACTGTGCTGAAAAACATCACACAACAACAATTACACAATAATAATTCAAATCAATTACAAGTTTAAAATGTAAACACAGATTCTTATTTATTTATACTCTCATGGTGCCAAAATCGTCCAAACAGCAAAAGTAACAATCACCAACCATGTCTTCAGTTGTGTTTCAAAATTACAACAGAGCAGAGCTGCAAATAAATCCTGATAAAGTAACAAACATGTTAAAGTAAACAGATAAAGTAAAGAAGTTCAGTGTGAAACAGTCAATGACACACTCTTAGAATGTAAACATAACATGTAAGTGGAACATGCTGCCACCAATTAGGTGGTTACATTTTCAACACTCTTGTCCCATGGAACAAATTGTAAAAATAGTGCAAACACTGTATCAAAAAGTAACGATCCCAACTATGTCTTCAGATAGTTTACCAAAATAGTGCAAAACAAGATGATAAATTAAAAAACAAATCAATAAATTACATTTAAATAAAAGTTTAATTAAACTGTAAACACTGATATACTATGGCAAAAGGTAGAAATGAGGCTGACATGAATATGTCTGGTAGTGCAAGTTGTATAACACACTTACTAGTGTGATTCAGTAGCTTTCAAAAAGAGAACGGCTTACACCTTAAGATTTTTAGTCAAGAAGACCAACATATTCACTGTAGCTGGTTTCAGAAGAGACCTTTGGCATGTCACTACATTTCCAGCAGCGCTGAACACCCTCTCTGAGGGTGTACTAGTGGCGGGGATGCACAAGTACTTTTTCACCAAACGACTGATGTTAGGGAAATTCACCTCATGTACCTTCCACCACGTAAGGGGATTGCTTTCACCATCTGCAAGTGGCCCATGCAGGTAGTGTCACGGTTCCTCTGGTTTTCTGGTCCTGTCCCGCACTACATTTCCCAGCATTCCCCTGGATCCTCACCTGCACTCGATTCCCTCATCACCACACCTGATCTCTATCACGTCATAATCATCTCATCACCAGCCTTTATATTCTGTTTGCTCTCACTCCCTCACGGCTGGGTATTATATGTTACACATTATTCTGTTCCCTTGTGCCTTTTAAAGTTCTTGTGCAGGGCTAGTGTCTGTTGTGTTGCTAGCGAGGTGGATCCTTGTGTTATCAATAAGACATTATGAGGATCGTCCGAGAGAGGACTTCACTCTTCTTCTGTGAGTTATATGATGAGTATCGTCCGAGAGAGGACTTCACTCTTCTTCTGTGAGTTATATGATGAGGATCGTCCGAGAGAGGACTTCACTCTTCTTCTGTGAGTTATATGATGAGGATCGTCCGAGAGAGGACATCACTCTTCATCTGTGAGTTATATTCAGTGGATCGTTTGAGAGAGGACTTCACTCTTCTTCTGTGAGTTATATGATGAGGATCGTCCGAGAGAGGACTTCACTCTTCTTCTGTGAGTTATATGATGAGGATCGTCCGAGAGAGGACATCACTCTTCTTCTGTGAGTTATATTCAGTGGATCGTTTGAGAGAGGACTTCACTCTTCTTCTGTGAGTTATATGATGAGTATCGTCCGAGAGAGGACTTCACTCTTCTTCTGTGGGTTATATGATGAGGATCGTCCGAGAGAGGACTTCACTCTTCTTCTGTGGGTTATATGATGAGGATCGTCCGAGAGAGGACTTCACTCTACTTCTGTGAGTTATATTCAGTGGATCGTTTGAGAGGACTTCACTCTACTGTGAATCAATTATCTTCAGTGAGTTATGTTCTGTTGACTGTCCGAGAAAGAGGACCTCTTGTATCTTCTGTGAGTTATCCTTAAGAGACATTTCAAGAATGGACTTCCTGCGTTCTATTATAGTTTAAGGTGATATTTCTGTCTGAAGACTTTTCCTAAGTTCCTGAACTTCTATTAGTCTGTGGAATTGCCTTAAATAAACTCTGTGAATTGTATCCTGGTCTTCAGCCTGGTTATATTGTGACAGAATACCCAGCCACCTCAAGGCAAGCTCCACCCACTTCCTCTACTTGCGCTACCAACGCTTTTCAGTCAATTATGGATACTGCTGCTTCCACCGTGGCACCTCAGTTGATGCAAGACATCGTCACTAGTGTTCTTCCTTCTGCTTACATCAGTCCCATGGCATTACCGGCTACATATTCGGGGGAAGATGATAGCAGGGACTTCCTCTTCTATTGTGAACTTTACTTTGTGGTAAACTCAACTCATTTCACTTCTGACACAAGTAAGATTGCCTTCATTCTCTCCCTTCTTACTGGCCACGCCCAGAGGTGGGCACAAAATCTGTTGGTTTCAGATGCTTCTATTTTCCAGAATTTGAGTTACTCTACCAAAAGTTTCCATGCCGAGTTTGCTCAGTCGCTTAAAGCACAGCCCTTTGAGCAAGAACCCCTAATTCGTCCTGGACTCAGTGCATGGCCCCGAGCACGTAATCTCGTTTCAAATAGTGCCAACATGATGTCCAAGTTATCTGACCCCGCTTTGATGTCCGTCCGTGGAGCTCTCCGGCCTGCACTTCTTGCCAGTCCAGAGCCAGAGACCGTCCATGCTTCTCTGGAAGATACTGTGCTCATTGTGGGGTCCATGGCTGTTTTGTGTGTATGGGCAGCACACACATCCGATACAGCCCATGAACCCAGCTCAAAGCCCACTTCCATGCTGGTTCCGCCCAGTCCAGCCGAGCCTGCCCTGCTGGTTACGTCCAGCCACGTCAGCCACGTCCAGCCAGAGCCTCACGTCAGCCACGTCCAGCCAGAGCCTCACGTCAGCCACGTCCAGCCAGAGCCTCACGTCAGCCACGTCCAGCCAGAGCCTCACGTCAGCCACGTCCAGCCAGAGCCTCACGTCAGCCACGTCCAGCCAGAGCCTCACGTCAGCCACGTCCAGCCAGAGCCTCACGTCAGCCACGTCCAGCCAGAGCTTCACGTCAACCACGTCCAGCCAGAGCTTCACGTCAGCCACGTCCAGCCAGAGCTTCACGTCAGCCACGTCCAGCCAGAGCTTCACGTCAGCCACGTCCAGCCAGAGCTTCACGTCAGCCACGTCCAGCCAGAGCTTCACGTCAGCCACGTCCAGCCAGAGACCGTCCAGCCAAAGACCTGTTCACCGCTGGTTCCGTCCAGCCCAGCCGAGCCCTCTTCACCGCTGGTTCCGTCCAGCCCAGCCGAGCCCTCTTCACCGCTGGTCCCGCCCATCTCGGAACTCTCTTCGCCGCTGGTCCCGCCAAGCTCGGAGCTCTCTTCGCCGTTGGTTCCGCCCACCTCAGGTCCCTCTTCGCCGCTGCTCTCGTCCAGTCCTGAGCCGCCTTCGCCGCTAGTCCAGTACAGAGCCCGTCTCCGAGCAATAGCCAGAGCCCGTCTTCGAACCAGAGCTATTCGTATGCTCAGTCAGTCAAGGTCCAAGCCTAGTCCACATTAAAGTCATCGTCTGCTCCGATGAACCAGCTCAATGTATTAGCCCCGTCGTATCAGTTCAATTCTTTTGCACAGAAGAGCCAGTTCAATTAATTTGCCCAGTCAAGTTGAGTCGTTTGTCTACCCAGTCGAATACGAGTCAAGTCCGACCGAATGCTAAGAGTTGCCCAGACGAGTCTGTGACGACGGTCTACCAAGGCAAACTCGTGCCAACTGTCAGTCCAGTCGAAATCAAACTCAAGACTGTCCTCTGCACAGTTAAACTATTACCTCTCGTCGGCCCAGCCAAGTCGGAGCAAATCTTCTGCCCAGCCAAGTCGGAGCAAATCATCGACCCTGACCAACCCTATTTAGAACCTGCTCCTCCGTGGGCGGTCACTCGGCCTACTCCACCATGGCTGACCACTCGACTCTCTCCGCCCTGGCCTTCCGAAATAGGGTCTCCACCCGAGAGAAAGCCTCCACCCCGGTCACCTGAAAGTCACGTCAGCCCTGGTCGACCACACAATCTACTCCTCTCTGGCTTCTCCCCGGCTCCATCCTGGTTCCACCCTAGTTTTCACTATGACCTCTCCCTGACTCTCCCTGACTCTCTCCTCCCTTCTGTTGTTTAGGCGCGAGGACGCGCCTCCGGGGAGGGGGGAGTTCTGTCACGGTTCCTCTGGTTTTCTGGTCCTGTCCCGCACTACATTTCCCAGCATTCCCCTGGATCCTCACCTGCACTCGATTCCCTCATCACCACACCTGATCTCTATCACGTCATAATCATCTCATCACCAGCCTTTATATTCTGTTTGCTCTCACTCCCTCACGGCTGGGTATTATATGTTACACATTATTCTGTTCCCTTGTGCCTTTTAAAGTTCTTGTGCAGGGCTAGTGTCTGTTGTGTTGCTAGCGAGGTGGATCCTTGTGTTATCAATAAGACATTATGAGGATCGTCCGAGAGAGGACTTCACTCTTCTTCTGTGAGTTATATGATGAGTATCGTCCGAGAGAGGACTTCACTCTTCTTCTGTGAGTTATATGATGAGGATCGTCCGAGAGAGGACTTCACTCTTCTTCTGTGAGTTATATGATGAGGATCGTCCGAGAGAGGACATCACTCTTCATCTGTGAGTTATATTCAGTGGATCGTTTGAGAGAGGACTTCACTCTTCTTCTGTGAGTTATATGATGAGGATCGTCCGAGAGAGGACTTCACTCTTCTTCTGTGAGTTATATGATGAGGATCGTCCGAGAGAGGACATCACTCTTCTTCTGTGAGTTATATTCAGTGGATCGTTTGAGAGAGGACTTCACTCTTCTTCTGTGAGTTATATGATGAGTATCGTCCGAGAGAGGACTTCACTCTTCTTCTGTGGGTTATATGATGAGGATCGTCCGAGAGAGGACTTCACTCTTCTTCTGTGGGTTATATGATGAGGATCGTCCGAGAGAGGACTTCACTCTTCTTCTGTGAGTTATATGATGAGGATCGTCCGAGAGAGGACTTCACTCTTCTTCTGTGAGTTATATGATGAGGATCGTCCGAGAGAGGACTTCACTCTACTTCTGTGAGTTATATTCAGTGGATCGTTTGAGAGGACTTCACTCTTCTTCTGTGAATCAATTATCTTCAGTGAGTTATGTTCTGTTGACTGTCCGAGAAAGAGGACCTCTTGTATCTTCTGTGAGTTATCCTTAAGAGACATTTCAAGAATGGACTTCCTGCGTTCTATTATAGTTTAAGGTGATATTTCTGTCTGAAGACTTTTCCTAAGTTCCTGAACTTCTATTAGTCTGTGGAATTGCCTTAAATAAACTCTGTGAATTGTATCCTGGTCTTCAGCCTGGTTATATTGTGACAGGTAGTTGTTTAATTCAGCCTCAATTTTCTCTGTTTCAGAAAGGGTGGTCATCTCAGCAGCAGCTGGTTTCTTGAAAAAACTTCCAAGACTCTTCTTCTGCCTTTTAGATGCACTCTGAGCTTCTTTTGTTTATTCAGATGACGTTTCAGGGGTAGAAGAGCCAGCGTCTCTTGGCATGACAGAAAGGGATTCCACCTCTCTTACTACTCTGGCTTTGATGACCAGGATCTCTTCTTGACTCATATACTGAGTGCGGAAGCGTGGATCAAGAATTGTTGCCATGTTGATCAGTTCCTGAACGTCTTGGTCACCATATTTGGTGTTCATGTAGTCCAATATTACATTTTTTATTGTCCTGGTGAGATCGGTGTCTTCATCTTTCCCCTGCAGCAGCTCACTGTTGAATAGGTGAAGAGCAGGCTTCAAGCATGACACTGTGACATAGTTTTCAGAAGAGAGGGCATCTGTAAAATCAAGAAAAGGCCCAAGTGCTTTACTGACAGAGTCTAGGACATCAATATCCTGACAAGTAGGCACCAGATGCCTGGTTGACCTGTCAGCAGCCAGGACTTGCGTAATGGCCTTCTCTGGCTCAAGTATGTGCTCAATCATCTTCTGCCTTGATCCCCATCGTGTTGCCGATTCAGTCACAAGTTTGTGTGGCGGAAGGCCAAGTTCTACTTGAGCATCTTTGAGTGTTTGCTGCTTTTTCCAGCTGTGCGAAAAAAACACTAACAATCTTCTTACAGACTCTCACAGTTCTGTCAATCCTGGTATCCCTCATGCTTCTCTCTGCAAAACAACAACAAAACTATTTGTTTATTTTTATGTATTTATTTATGCTTATTTTGCACAAGAATAAAATACAATATAAACCAAACAAAAACAAAAAAGTTAAAAGAAAAAAGTTAAAGTTCAGTTAAAATTAAAATGGATGAAACAAAATAAAATTTAAATGAACATTTACTATTAAAGGCACATAATATAAACATATGCTAATGTAATGAATTACTGTTCAAAATACTGCATAGTCACATTACTATTGCAGAAACAAATACAGTTAATATTAAAGGAGCTGTATGTAAGAAATGTATTTAAATTAATCATAAAATGGCCCTGATATGTCACTAGACATTAAGAAATCATGTTCATTTCAAATACTTATATCAATGACAACAGTAGTCCGGCCAGAATATTGTCATTTAAAAAGTGAAGTTGCAGCCCTCAACTGATGTTGATGTTGTCATGTTGTGTTTTGGTCTGATGCGTCACCCTCCACCTATCTACCAATCACGAAGTCAGTAGTGTTGCGGCATTCGGGTTGCCAGCTCTGCTCTAGTTACCACATAGCTGCAGCTACAAAAGTGTCGGAATCGGATAAAAAAAAAAAAGTCTAACGTTGCGAATCATATAAACTGATAAACTCTTTATGAATCCGAAATACTTCGTGACAAAGTCCGAAATAATACAAGGATCTGTATAGGAGATCCCTTTGAAAGATGGAGATGGCTGAAAACGGAGAAGAATTTCTGGACAGGTAAGATTCATCTATGTTTGGCTGACTTGTACTTGATGTAAATGGACATTTCAAATATTCATGACAGTCGAACAAAGTTATGCATGTTCGTGCAAAGTAACGTTACGTTAGCTCATATGGAGGAGGTGGGTCATCGAATTGGAAGCACGATAGGCGGAATTCCACGGTAAAATAACTTTTTCTAACGTCCATAACACATGAAAAGCACATTGTAGCCTATGATGTGAATAATGTGTCCCACTTGGAACGTTTTGTAGCCTACTTGTTTATCATGCAAGTTCTACAGCCAAAAATAATAGAATGACATGTAATCTTTCACATCACATATTTTAGCGTTATGGACGTGTACTGCAGAGTAAGTTAAAAAATACAGCTGGTCGCTTTCACTTATAGTCTCAGCTAAATGAATAGCTGTATCTTTGATATCGATTACACACAGTGACCGAGGCTAGTGCTTGTACTTACGTTAATGACAGATACCTACCGTTAGTATACTAACAGCTACTGTTCTAACAATGTACTGTCATATTCGAGCGTACATCTTTACTATTATATTTGGCTAATCGCCATTAGGAAATTTTTGCGATATATAATTACTTTGCAAAACATCTCTCATTTTGAAGCATAAACATAATTAGCAGAAAAAAAAACTTAGCCTACTGTGTAGGACTCGTCACTTGCCATTGGAAGCTTCTGTAGCAGCCCACGTTCCTGCTGGATCCTGCAGCCTATCTGGCAACCTTGAGTCAGGGAGGAGGGAGAGGGGATACACCGCTCTACAGTAATTTGAAAGTGATTGCAGTACCAGTTTTGGCCACAATCCTACATACTGCTCCTTTAAGCTCATGTTTGCTCAGTGTGCATGCATTAAATATACTGACACTAAGAGAGAAAGAGTAAACTTACCAATAGCAATGTGTAGACATTGGCCAAAGCAAGACAGTCTTGTCCACATGTTTAGTGAGACTGCTTTTACTATATTGGCCCCGCTGTCCGTTGTTAGGCACACCTGTTTCTCCTCATCTAAATTCCATTCTTGAAGAAACTGCTTCAAGCCACTCGCGATGTTTTCACCGTGTGGTCATCAGGGAAAAAACTTGTCTGGATGCAACAGCTGTTCAAACTCCAGTCACTCGTTATGTAGTGGACCGTAAGGCTAATGTACGGCTCAGTCGTTCTGCTACTCCACATGTCTGCAGTTGAAGCATAAAAATCCGCCGTAGACAGGGATGTTTGTACCCTACCGCGGCACTCTTCATATATCGCTGGCAGGGCTGTTTTGGAAAAGTACTTCCTTGAGGGCATGTTATATCTTGGGTCCAGTTTATGGATCATTCGCTTGAATCCTTTTTTTTTCAACAGTTTTGTAATGGCAACATGTCTTTTGTCGAACAAAACGCCACTTCTTCCGTCAATTCGTTCCATCGTTTACTTTGCTTACCATAAGGGACGCAATTAGCAAATGCGCTGGCAATTTTCATCTGGGTGGGAATTTTCTTACTCCTAGGTCCACTTGTAGTTTTCGCCTCCGTTGCCTTGCGTATCTTCAGACATTCTTCATATTCTGTTTTGTGTTTGTGTTTCAGATGGTGGAACAAATTAGACGTGTTTCCACTCTTTGTAACCACCGTGTTTCTGCAAACTTTGCATATTAGGGTAGTTTGCTCCTCATCTGATTTTCTGTAACCAAACCAGTTCCAAATTGTGGAGGTAGCTCCTCGCTTAACTCGCTTAATTTGCACTGTATTTTATTTTATGTTTTAATTATTCTGATTTCATTTGATTATTTCTGTATTTTATCTTTTATTCTAAACTGTTTTGTTTATTCTGATTTCTTTTGATTATTTTAATTTCTTCTATGTAAGCACTTTGAATTACCATTGTGTATGAAATGTGCTATATAAATAAACTTGCCTTGCCTTGCCTTAACAACAAGCACCTCCTCAGCCTCATGTCCGCCTTCCGCCATGCTTGTTTTCACTCCGCACGTGAACAATGAATCGGGCGCGCAGCCGTGCACAAAACTACATCATCAACTAGACTTATCGTTATTATCGTGAGGAGACAAATTTTTATCGTGAGGAGAATTTTCAACGATATATCGCAAACGATAAGATATCGCCCATCCCTAACACACACATACATAAATATATATATATATATATTAGTGGTGGGCCGTTATCGGCGTTAACGTGCTGCGTTAACGTGAGACTCTTATCGGGCGATAAAAATCAATATCGCCGTTAATCTATTCTCAAAGTTGGGTTGGGATCATAAAATAGCTTTTTCGAATATCGTTATATTTTCGCGCAATTCCAATGTATAGCCTAGTATATTTGACATAATTGATGCCGAGCCTACTGACACAGATCGCGCAGCAGGGTATTTTCCTGTCAGGGACACAAGGTGTATACTTTTACATGTTACGTTGGGCGACGTTGCTCTCATTACTTTATTTTAATGCAATTATATGTTGTTAAATAAGTTTATTCCAAGCGCGCTGTATCATTTTATGGGCATGAGCGATGCTCAATTTACAAATGAATCACTCTTTTGAGTCGATTCTGTTCAAAGACTTCATCAAACAAGTTGGCAGATCTGTCTAAATCGGTTCGCGAATCAGTCTGAATGATATGTTCAGTTCCTCACGCACTGAATCGTCTGAACGCGTTCAATCACACTCGACTCGGATTCGTAACAGGAAGATTTAGGAACATCAAGAGCGTTGGATGAAGTGGGCGTGGATCTACAGTTTAGTCTAGTGAAAGCAAATCTGCAAATGCGTCATATTTTTGCCAGCGATGAAGATCTTTATTAGTTGAACATCTTCGTAAGCTGTCTGTGAATGAATGATTCCACAGGATGATACATTCGATTTCATTTCATTCAGGTTATACATTTTACAACCAAACAGATTATTACGCCACTATAGCACTACTAAAAAGAATGCATTATCCGTTTTTTGGACATATACATTAATTTCTAGGCTACAAAAAAACGCTTCAGAGCGTCGGCGCACTGGCAAAGGTTAACGGGTTAAATAAACTACCATTGTGTACAGTTTATGAAATGAACACCCGTCATCCCGCGGTAATGTGTGCGTATTGCACAGGGGCATAGTCACACGAATAGTTTACATTGATTGAAACTAATTTGTTTAAAAAGGAGGAGACTATTGACGGTAAAGGCAGGTTCACATAAAATCTTTATGACATATGACATTATTTTTTGATCTAACGAGCATCTGGTTTGGCGATGCAAAAACGGACTGTAGCTACGTCGTGTTAATTTTTTTTTTTATTATTCTAAGCCTAGTAACGTTATGTTAAAAAAAGGACGAAAACATGTTACTTGTTCAATTAATAAACAGTTTGTTTGATGACGAATCGCTAAAGATGAAATTGGCCTCCCTTTCTGTCATTGTGAGTGTGCGTTTTTTTTTTTCCAAACGATATTCGACTTTTGCTCCTCTATTGTCGAATGGCATTTTTGGCAGAAATTCACATCCCTACACGAGGCGAACAATTCTCAAAGACTTACTTTTAGTCATTATTTGGGTAGTACACATATTACGAATGCCTTCGGCAGAATTCAAATGAGCCATTTTAATCTAGATTAATCTAGATTAATTCCAAGATTACAGTGAGATTAATCTAGATTAAAAAAATTAATCAATGACCACCTCTAATATATATATATATATATATATATATATATATATATATATATATATATATATATATATATATATGTGTATATATATATATATATATGTGTTTGTGCTTTTTCTTCTTCTTTTGACATTATCAAAAACAACTTTTTGTCACAAATTAGATTTTTTTGTTTACATTTTTTAATCTAAAACTACCTAAACAGGCTAAGAATTTGATCTCTCTCTCTCTCTCTCTCTCTCTCTCTCTCTCTCTCTCTCTCTCTCTCTCTCTCTCTCTCTCTCTTTGTAGTGCACTGACAACATATTTTTATATAATTAGTTTAATAATTACATTAATAAAAATATTTTTTTTAAAAACTTGAAATAAATAGTGTACTTATGGACAAAATAATTTTGAGCTGCAAAAGATAACTGCACTAATTCAAAAGTGACCTATAACATTTCATTCCATTCCGTTACCCTAAAGGCACCGCTGGGGCGGTGCCACCGGCTTGGGCCCGTCATCACTCCTCGCAGCTATATTTATAATTATTCTCCAAAGTTAATTGCATTTTTGAGGGCCAAAACATGCTCGAAACCTCACGAACCTTTGCACATGCGTCAGAACTAGCGAATATTTACATCTGATATGGGTTTTAGAATTGGGCGGAACAAAATGGCTCGATGGCGCCACCTATAAAGGTTCAACGGAGTGTGCCTCCCGCTTAGTTTCACGTACGTGTATGAAAATTGGTTGATATATGTACTGACCCAATACCTACAAAAAAGTCTATTGGAGCATAGCCCTAAACACAACAGGAAGTCAGACATTTTGAACTTCCTCTCAGATTTTTGTGTAGTTTTTGCCATTTTCAGGCCTCATACTTTAATGAACTCCTCTTAGTTTTAATCTGATCTTCTTCAAATTTAGTGAGTTTAATCTTAAGGCCTTTGTGACATTAAATTGCAAAGATCTTGAGTTTTCTACGAAGGGGCGTGTCCTTGGTGGTCTGACAAATTTCGATATTTCGCCATGAAACAGGAAGTTGCTGTAACTCAGACAAACAATGTCCAATCTGCCCCAAACTTCACACATTCTGTCCTGAACACATGTCCATGCTCATATTCAGTTATGGTCATAGCACCATCGGCTGGCAACAAGAAGTGACGTGTTTAACACTGTTGTGGACTCCTAATAACATATAAAAAAGTGCCAGCAAGTGCTAAACATGCTAGCAACATACTAGAAACATGCTAAAAACATGCTAGCAACCACTTAGCTAAGTGCTAAAGCATGCTATTAATGCAATGCAACAGGAAGTTGTTGCAACTCAGGCATGGAATGTCCAATCTGCCCCAAACTTCACACGTTTGATAAAAGTCCTGGCCTGAACACATCTACATGACAAAAACTCAGTTATAGTAATAGTGCCACCTACTGGCAACAGGAAGTGTTCAACACTATGATGCAGTTCTAGCAACACATTAAATATGCCATTGAGTTCTAAACATGCTAGAAACATGTTAAAACATTTGAGCAATACTAAGCTACGTGCTAAAGCATGCTAATGCAATGAAACAAGAAGTTGTTGTTACTCAAGAAGGCAATGTCCAATCTGCCCCAAACTTCACACAATTGATAAGAGTCCTTTAAACTTTAATTCACTCCCAGAAACATATTTAAATATGCCATGATGTACCAAACATCCTAGAAACATGTTAAATCATGCAACACTTGGCTAAATGCTAATGTATGCGATTAATGCCACAAAACAAGAAGTTGTTTTAACTCAGCCATACAATGTCTGATCTGCCCCAAACTTCACATATTTGATAAGAGTCCTGCTCTGAAGACATTCAGTTATAGTCATAGCGCCACCTACTGGCAATAGGAAGGGACTTGTTTAACACTGTAATGCAGTACTAGCCACGTACTAAAATATGCCATTGTGTGCTAAACATGCTAGAAACATACTAAACATGCTAGCAACACTTAGCTAAGTGCTAATGCATGCTATTATCACCATAATAAAGGACATTTTTGTAACTGACTGACATTTGCCTACTTAAATGCATATTGCCCACCGTGCTCTGTCTTCCTAAAGCCACCGAGCGGCGGTGGCACGGGTGCGAGGGCCCTTTCATTGCTGCTTGCAGCTTCAATTGAATGTTGAGGTTACCATTGTGCTGAGGAGTAGCACTGTCATATTGTGATTTTCACTTTGATGCAACATACCGGTAATGTGAATAGCAAGCAGTCAATGAAACTATGTTAAATCAACATTCCGTTGTCAACATTAAGTTATTAAATCAACATCGAACTCTGATGTTGATTCTACATCATTTTGCACCCTGTTTTAATATTGAAACAACATTTAAATCTTGTCCATAGATCAACGGAATTTCAATGGTATTTCAATTATCAGGAATATTGAAACAATGTTGAAATTTCAACTGAACTAAGGATCAACGTGATTTCAATGGAATTTCAATCGTTTTTAAATGTTAATTTTAAATGTAATGCCCTAAATTAAATAGCCTGCTTTATCTACAGCCCTCCCAAGTCCCCCCTTGACGCCAGGCCTGGTTGTCAGGCGCTTTAACAGTGCGCGCAAAAATCGTGATATCGCATAAGCACTATTACATTCATATTTTGGATTTGTATTACGACGAGTTGGTCTAATCGGCATTCCCAGTTACAACTCGAGACAGTTCTGCATTGAATAAAGTAAAGTAGGTCATGTCTTCCGCGGTCACTTCTGTAGCACTAAGCGGTCAGAAGAAATAGCGGTGCTGTGTTAATAGATTTCACGACACAAGCAATGGGTAGGCTACAGACATGTATTTTGAGCTAAATATCACAAAAATAGGCTGGACTCGGAGGTTTTGCTCACTTTATAACCTAGAAGAAAACTACAAAGTAGGCCTAGGCTACTTTTGGCAGATTTCGACACAGTGGTAAAACAAAAATCTATTTCCTGCAGCACTGCGTCGGTTACTAACCATCATGTTAACGATCAGCCTAACAGTATTTGATTTGGTACAATTCATTCATATCAAACATTAAGCAAGCTTACCTTTACGCTTGTGCCAAGGGTCCAGAAATGAGCTGTGTCCGGTGAAGTACGTTGGTATAACAGCCGGTGATCTCCCGGTCAACCAAAAATCTATTGATTTTCAATCATATTCCCCGGTCAACTATATATCTATGCATTTTCAATCATATTTCCCGGTCAACTATATGTCGATGACTTTTCAACACAGCGTCGTTTCCCGGTCAACTATAAATCAATGACTTTTCAACACATTCAGCGATCGCCCTGTAAACCAAATATCAATGCCTAATCAATCATGAAGATAACTATAGATCAATGTTGTTCCAATATCGTTGCCATCAACATTAATAACATCAGGTTTTCATCGACAGGGTAATGGTGGTTCAACATTAATTTTGCATTGAAATTTCAATATCAACCATAATGATGATTCAGATGGAAAAACAATGTTTATTCAATGTTGGCTTGCTGTCTCACAATTTCTCCTTGAAGCTCATTTTTAATGTTTAGCTAATTTTAGCAAAGAGCTGGAGTGCATGCGTCACATGTGTCCATCCTGAGCTTTACTGGAAATTGTTTGTTGGGTCAGTGCAACTCAATTAAGTTATAACTGCATTCCCTTGTTTTATGTTACGTAAAACTGATTGAAGTAGGTTACAACAACAAAATTTGAATTTGTAGAATCAGATAGAAATACCATGTTCACGGTTTACAGTGTGGTTGCATGCCCAGGGGGTGGATCAGGAATGGTTTGGGCTGCAATATAATTTCATTCTCTCCTGTGCCAAGAACTACCGAACCATTCTGGATTACCATGTGTGCCTAATGGTTCAAATATTGTACCCTGAAGGGGGTGACGTGTATCAGCATGATAATGCACCAATACACACAGCAAGACGTGTGACTGAATGGTTTGATGAACATGAAAGTGAAGTTGAACATCTCCGATGAGTAGAAAGTTCAAATGAACAGCATTTATCTGAAATAGAAAGCTTTTGTAACATTATACACTAGGCCTACTGTTGAAAAGTTTGGGGTCAGTAAGATTTTTTTTGGAAAGAAATGAAAGAAAGTAGACATAATTCAGCAAGGATGCATTAAATTGATCAAAAATTACAGTTAAGATATCTATAATGAGAGTCTTCCTTTAAAAACATGTAAAAATCTTACTGCTCTAAAACTTTAAGGTTAAAGGTTTAAAGGTTAAAACGGAGTCTTTTTAATGGAATGTCGTAATATTATGACTGACCACTGGATGGCACTCTTCAAGCGCGCACAGAATCTGATGAATTGAATGTCCGCTCAGATGCATAGATATCATATAGAGATTAGATGCCCTATTGGCCGCTGTGGCGCAAGAAATGCGGCCGCCATATTAAGCAGGTCATACTCCTATTTGCGTTGCATAGCAGCAGTAGATTTCAGAGCACTGTGCAGTATATTCCTGCTCAATTCGGCGGACCATCACTCGGGGATTACTTTACACAAGTAAGATTTAACATTTAACATGACCATACTATTAGTTGTATTTTGTGAACAAAATATTCAATGTGTCCTGTATCGTAGCTACGTGTATGACCTTTGCAGCAAAAAAACCCGCGTGAAAATCAGTTCGGTATTCAGTGAGATATGATTATTTAAATGCGCTGGCAGCTCATTGCACCTGCCAAACAGATTACACTGAGCGGAGCGGGTGACCGGTTTAAGATGGCGGCCCCACGGCTCGTCCGCGCCAATAGGCAGTAGCGGTCGATAGGGCGTCTATCTATATGATGTCTATGCTCAGATGTTCATCACACGCACACAGCTGTGACGTTTGTCTGTTTAGCAAAACTGGTCTTGCAACATTGCCAGTTACCCTGAGAGGATTTAAAAACATCGTGATCTGCAATAGGCTATGCTGATGCATTTTTCATCAAGATATACAGCGACTTTATGAGAAAACATTGTAATGATTCTTCCGTTTCGATGTTGTTTTTTTCATGTAAAAATTACATGTTGTTGAGAATGAAGCTGAGGAGGAGCATATTGCTTTGAGCACGCTAGAGGCGATTTTTCATTTGCGTACAGATTTAACATGTTTCGTGCACTATTGCAGTAATAAAACGGGTTCGTATAATGATCTCGATGTTTGGATCGAGTGGTAGATTAGCTGTGTCTCTGATTTTTGCTTTTGTCAGCGTGTTTGTATTGTGTGAATATGTGATCTATTATCCTGTAATTCTGCGTTGCTCATGGCCGCATATTGAAGCTGAAGATTCACATTCACCTTTGCGGGCGTTATTTCTCTCTGATACTCACTTATTAGGGGCCATCAGAGGACACTGGCTCGACAAACTCAGAAGGTATTTATCTGGTGTCATAATCTTACGATCTGCTTATCTAAACCCGCTAGAAAAAAGTTTTATTTTAATAGTCCTGCCATATGTTTTTGAGACATTTTGTTACAGTACATTGGAGTAGGCTACTGTGTAAATGCCATAGTAACGTTACATGAATATGATTCCATCACAAATCATCACTGTACCATGGTGCTGCTGTAGGACATGTTTAGAGCAGGACTCTAATCACCTAAACATTTAGCAGTATACTTCATCTAATTATAAACGGATCAAATAGAGGAGTTCAAAATCCATCTGAAAGTCTTGATTTACTAAGACAAAAAATGTCTGTGAACATTACAAAAGAATATATATATATATTTATTACATTGGGCAAAGTAATTTAAAAAATAAATATTTTTTAATTTTAGAAAGCTCTGCACATTTTAATTATGAGTATTATGATATTTTCACAGAGAATGGCAGATGGAAAGAGCGTTCCAGACATCTCTGTGGCTTCTAAATCCAGAAGTTGTCTTCATATTAGGAGACGTGTTTGATGAGGGCAAGTGGAGCTCCAGTCAGGTACAGTTGATGGTACAACATAAACACAAAGCAGGAGACTGTCTTTACTGGTTGAAAAATATGACAATTAGCTGTGGCTGTGTCTAAAATAATTGCATGCATACTGCATTAGGCCTCTGCTTTAGTGTTTGTTTGTTTGATATCTCATTTCTAATGAAATTTGGCTAACACTTTGCAATAAGGTCTAATTTATTAACATTAATTAATGCATTAACAATGAGCAATACATTTGTTACAGTATTTATTAATATTAGTTAATGTTAGTTAAAGCTGCAGTCCGTAGTTTTTCCTCTTTGTCGCTCTCTGTTCCAAATCTGCAGTTATTCGCGTAATTATCAACTTTAGGTGGGTTGTGCCTCGGCATGGCACAGGGTGGATGAATCTAATGTTTTGAGGAGAATGTGCGGCTGTCAGTCACCGCGCCGGTGTGGATACTGTCATTCGGAATCACAGATTCTACTTTTTGGGAATTTTCACTGAAAAATGTCATCTGAAGTACGTAACATCAACTTTTGTTCCGACCAACTATGGGAAAAAAAGAATTGCAGTAAATTGCACTGATTAAATCTAACGATCGCTTATCATATCACGTCAATCCATGCAAATTATACTTTGTTCTCAAAACGTTAACTACATGACTACATTTAATGCCCTTCCGATATTTATCCTTGTTTTCGCATGGGCCGGTTGCTGTCTCTTTTTTTCTGTAGCAAGTCTGAAGTCTTTTGCATCTTATTACGGGTGAATCTCCAGGTGTCACTTGTGATTGTCGTTTGAACCTTTCTGGATCAGCCATCAAATTGATAGTTTAATTATATAAAGTGCTGTGAGAGAAGGCTTTAAATCTCGACCTCAAACATCCTCACACGCAATATAGCCTACTACCCGAGACACCTTCTTTATGTGTACAGATGTGACGTAATGATTCAAAGACGTGCCTGCAAAGACTTACCGTTTTGAATCGAGCTAAGACAAGCAGATCGTTTTGAATACTGGCTGGTTATGTACTTGCTCAAAAAAATATTTTGGAAAAAAAGTTACGGACTGCAGTGGACACTGGGGTCTATATGACCACAATCGACGTTTCCTTAGTAAAAAAAAATGGTTCCCTTCATCTCAGTGGAATAAGATTTGGTAACTTTTCCTACATTATCTATCTATACACACACAAAAACTGGGCTTGATTCGGTTGTTCTATAGGTACGTAAACATTTTTTTTACACTTCTGGTCTTCGGGGTCAATATGACCCCACATTGAAATGAATGGGAAAATCGAAAAAATGTGTTTTTTATTTTTCATTTGTCAAAAAAAAATCAATAAATCCAGAATAAATCTGAAAATTTCCATACCGCGATGAAGTCCTGGTACTAGAGCACAAATGCAATGTGGAACGAACATGATCACTTGCACACACACGTGTACGCGCACACAAACACACATAAACGTATGACTCCAATAGAAAGCATTTTTATTGAAATTGGCAAACAAAATCAATAATTCCTGTATAAATTTGAAAATTCTCACACATAAATGAAGGCCTGGTACGAGATCACTAATACAATGTGGAATGAACATTATCACACACACACATGTGTGCCCACACAGACATAAATACACACACAGATAGAGAGAGGTGTGACTGCAGTAGAGAGCATTTTTATAGAAATTGGGAAATAAAATCAATAATTTCTGCATAAATCTAAAAATTTTCACACACAAATGAAGGTATGATATGTGAGCACAAATGTAATATGGAAAGAACATGACTACACACACATAACATACACACAGAGAAACACACAAACAAACAAACAAACAAACAGGTGTGACAGCAAAAGAGAGCCTTTTTATAGAAATTGGGAAATAAAATCAATAATTCCAGCATGAATCTAAAAATGTTCACACATAGATGAAGGCCAGGCATTAGAGAAAAAAACTATGTGGAATGAGCATGATTACACACACACACACACACACACACACACACACACACACACACACACACACACGCACGTGTGCACACACAAACACACACAGACACACACAGACACAGGTGTTTATTCTTCACTCCTGTTCATATCCGCCTATAGCTGTTTGTTTTTATTTCCTTTTGAAAATTAATTTCTGATTCTAAAGTCAATCATTTTATACATTTCGATAATTGAAATAATATGAAATTGCAATCAAGTATTTTCTTTTAGTGGTAACTTGTGGCATTATTGCAAATTTACTTGGCATTACTGCAAAATTTATATAGCATTATTGCAATAACAAGATACTTCAAAAGACCTCAAACAGGAACAAAAATAACTCTAAACTTTGACAAAATACTGATTTCATGTATTTTAAGCGTTTAAATATATATATATTCATAACAAAAGCTGTTATAAGAGCAGTAAGTCACATCCAGAAAAATGAATGGATCTCTATGGGGCCTCTGCTGGAAGTGTATGGTAATTACACTTTAAGGCTAAAAACATATTATCTACAAAAAAAACATCTAGCCAGCAGATTGCAGAATTATGCATCTAACACCTAGACCAGGGGTCGGCAACCTTTACCACGCAATGAGCCATTCGGACCCGTTTCCCACAGTAACGAAAACGCTGGGAGCCACAAAACCCAATGAAATAACACTGCATATAAGTTTATTTATTTATGTATTGTCTTTATTATGTATAAACAAACTATAATGTGTTGCATTTATTAAATCAATGAATGACTGCAGAGAAAACGAAATTACATTTCTGCATGCAACAAAAACATTTTGAACTCCGAAAAAAAGACGTTGGCTTGAAGGTTACTTTCAAGTAAAATAAATTAAAATACTCAATGACTAAATTTATGAAAAAACGCCGAACTTAAATTATCCACCGGCAGCAAACCAAAAATGCCGTCCTCTCTCTGTGTGCCATGGTGACGCGTCATTGCTTGTCACGTGCGCAACCACATTGTCATTTTTCCTTTATTCAAAATATTCACTAATGTATTAGCTATAACAAGAAACACCTATATTCCGACTGTCAAATATGTGACAGTTCTCTGAAAGCGGCACTAAAACTTCCACAAAGACCTCAAACAGAAAGCACAAAGCCTTTCTTTAAAGTGAATTTCGTTTTGTATTAATTGTATCTTAATTTTAATAAATGTTTCATCGACCAATTACCTGTAGGTTTTTAATTACCTATTTAACAAATAAGAAGTAGGCCTAAATATAGCAGACAATAGATAATCACGACACGGATTATCACTAACCCGTCCAGATGCAATGCTACCACATCTTTAAAAAAATTGTTTTTCGTGTTCGCATTTATGAGGAAAAAACAATGTATTATAACGTGCGCGTTAGTTGAGCTGTATGTGCGTCTTGTGCGATATGGGCTGCGCGATGCTATTTTACAACACGTCAATTCCTCAACTTCTCACGAAATACGTGAAAGTGGCCGGTGAACTGGGAGAGGAATAGGGTAAAATATAAAGCTACTTACACAATGTGTATCTGATATGAATAAAACGTGTTGTCTTTTTATAATGGAAAGGACCATTATTGCCGCTTCCATAGACATCAGTGTGTATTTTACAAACTCAAAATATATATTTTTTGCTAGTACTTATGTGTATTTAAATGTCTGAAACCTAAAATAAACATTATGTGGTTGAAAACACTGAATAGTTGTGATATATGACAGCACTGAGCGCGTCTGTCTCTGGCTCAGCGCCAGCCAACTCGCAACAGCACGGTTGAATTTAGCAGTTGATCACGTGATGCACTGACCGTTCTAGCGTACGCTCCAGGGACCAGCCAAGACTGATCACACCGGTGTGTGATCATACGTGCGAAAATGTTAAAAACGAACGAATTAAAATTAAATAAATTTTAATCAATTAATTACTCATTCATTATTTTCAAAAGCCACAGGGAGCCGCATCAGAGAGATGAAAGAGCCGCATGCGGCTCCGGAGCCGCGGGTTGCCGACCCCTGACCTAGACCAATATCCAGAAACAATTCCTATTTAAATTTGATCATCATTAATGTGTTTTTTCATAAAAAATTAATATTTCATACGTATGCTAATGGTGTAGTGGAGGAATTCTGCAGTAAATAGGTAAAAAAAGTACTTCATATCTCCCAAAACACAGCATTAATGAATAGATTAGAAGTAAACAAAAAAAATGATATATAATTTGTATGAATAAAAATGTATATTTTTGTACAATTACTCTATCAATTGTTGGGGTCGTATAGACCCCAAAGCCCTGAAGTGTAAACAGGAAATGAAGACCTTTTGAGGGTTAAGAAAAATACAGCTGATAATAATAAAACCATAATAAAATAAAAAATTGCATTTACATGATATCAAATAAAACAATGTAATAATACTGGAGATTAATAGAGATTACTACCAGCGTAATCTAATCTCGACATGGCTCCAGGTTCCCATGTTTTGTCTGCTTGATCCAGTCATGTAAGTTATCTGGTTGTTGTACTAGTTACGGCAGGGCTTAGCTTGGCAGGTTTGGTATTTCGTTCCCACTGCGTCTTAGCTACACAGCGTTGAGTGAACCTATGAAAGAGAACGTCTCTGGTTACTGGTGTAACCTATGTTCTCTGAATAGGGAACGAGACGCTGCGTTCACCGCCAAGCTCGAGGCCCCGTGCTGCCGACAAGCTTCCTTTTTTGGCAAAAAGTCTCTTGCATATTGATATGCTCCCTGATGGCCGCAAATTAGTTAAAATCTCCCGGAATCTAGAGCGAGCGAGCAAGAGCGCGCATGCGAAAAAAAGAGAAGCGTGTAGCGCGAGCACGGAAGAGAGGGAGAAAGCGAGAGACCTTGCGTATGTGTGCGTGTGTGCCTCATGAAGCGCATGTAAGACAGAGAGTCAGGCACCGAAATCAGGCACCAAAATTTTCGTTCTTATTCGGTCTCGTTACTACCGTTTATGTCGGAGCCGGTTCCCAATTGGCACCGCGTTTCGGTACCCAACCCTATCCGTAATTTAGATATATTTTTAAGATGGAATTACATTTTTAAGATGTTATTAGGGTCCAAGTACCAAAAATGCGTTGGCACCTATTGTAATCGCTGGTCGTCTTATTCTTTTTCTTATTCTTATTAGGGGCCAAGCACCGAAGGGGCATAGGCACCTATCGTAATCGTTGGTGTTCTTATTGTTCTTCCGTTTCTTCTTCTTCTGCTCTGGGAGTTTATGGCAGCCCATAGAACCGTTTGGTACAAAGTTGCGAAATTTGGTACACAGACAGAAGACAGTCTGAAATGTCACTATAGCAAATTCAAAGTCTGTAACTCAATCCCTCTAGTTACACTCATGTTTATGCTGATAACTCTTGATAACTCTTAGTCTTGCTAAGAGACCAATGCAAACCAACAACACAACTCGAACGGAGCAGCGTTCAGGCCGTGCTGAAAGCATGCATTGAGTATTCAGCGCAGTCAGTCATGACGTCACATGCAACTCTTTCACAAATCAAAACAGCACATTCCCTTCGCAGACAATGGCGAATTACTAGATAACTAGGCTAGAATTTACACCATTATTTAGACGCGATTATTTCATATGAGAAAAAACGTATAGTTTAACCGTTCAGCGGTTTAAAATAAATACAATGACGTAACGAATAACAAGGCCTTAACCCTCTGGGGTCTAAGGGGTTATTGGGGTCCTTGAGATGTTCTGCCATGCCCTGACATTTGTGCTTTTTCAGTTGCTTATAAACATATTAATGGCAAAGGTGTAATTACACTCTATTTAGCACAAACAGGGCTACCATAATATGTGAACAACATGTATGTACATGTTTGTATTTTTTAGAGAATGTTTATGCGTGGTTATTGAAAAAACTAAAACTTAAAGTGTCTGAAATAAGGCCACAAAACACATACTAAATATGTGTCCACAAGACTTTTGACTAATGAGTGTTGTTGCCTAGAATTTTTGCTTCAAAATGATCTGAAAATCATCCTGCCTAATCATTTAAAAAAATCAATACATTGATTTAAATTTAAAAGACACCTTTTGTTTGGAAAGGCAATATGCGTGGAGGCGTGTTCACACCTGAGAAGACAAAGGCCGGATAATGTGCCACATACATAATGAGCTGCATATTAATTAGCCTTTCACACAGGTGTGTCACAGGGTCCCAAAGAATGCAAGGACAAAAGAAATTATCTATATATATACATATTTCACAATTAGAAATTGTAACCAATTACAAATAGGTTACAATTACAACAACAATGACAATTTTAACAATATTTCAAGTGTATTTCTTTGTAAAAAGTATACATTTTATCATACGTATTAAAAAAGGTAAGGATTCATTAGTTTGAATATTGGAACAAACACTATAATAACATCTTAGTTGATAATTCAATATACCTACTTTATTTTTGACAAAACATCATACTATAGTATATTTAACTATGAGCAGAAATTGGTGAACAAAAGCGTACCTATTTAATGTGACCGTAGTCTTTTTTTACAATCAAAACTTTATAATCTATCCAAAACTAATCACAAAATCTTGTCTAAACATTCATATTTAGTCTGTAACATATTGTGTATGATATATTAGCATATACATGTGAATTTGCACTCCGTGCTTATACAGACATTTTATTTCAACATATTTCAGTCTATTTTTACTCATCTTAGTAGGCTATTGCAATATAGTTTGGATGTGTTAATGTAAACATAACGTTTACTAATGTAAGTGCGAGAGTGAATGAACGGCCCAATATCGCGATTAGAACAAAGCACTTAAGAATAAATGATAACTACATCAGCTGGATCCGTTGCTCCTCGAAATGAAACTACCAGCACTTCTGGTACATTTTCCAGGATTATTAGATAGTATTATTCCTCACAGCGTAGGGATACGCTGTGTACACAGCTGTAGTAAGATACTTACTAAACACGATGTGTTTTATAATCCAGCTGGTGGGCGTTGGCATGTTCGCATTGCTTGCCTTAGATCATTTGCGTTTGAATACCACGCGCTCTCCGTGGGCGTGGCACATTAACGCGAAATCAGGTATAATGAGCTGGAATGAAAAAGAATGACATCTCTCTCTTTTCATACAGATTACATAAACTGAGAATATTTGTTTTTTTATATAAATTAATTCATTTAAAAGAAGAGAGTTCAAGCTTCATTATGGAAAAACACTCTGTATGACAAGTATTCGCGGAATTACAGTTCATTTTCGGTCGCGTTTCAGAATGGACTTAACTGACAGACAGAAGGCAGAACGCGCATCATGTTTGTTTTTCTTTATTTGGCGAAAAGCACAACACTTTGTTTTTATTGTGAGTATCCACAAAAAAATATATACTTAACAGGAGCTAATGATGTACAACAGATAATATGTAAGATCAAAATCAACAGAGTATTTTGAGTTTCTTTTGCACTGATAAAAAAAAACAGAGACTATCGCGCCCGCGCGATAGGCCCTGTCCCAAATGGCACCCTCCGGACTTGTGGACTTCCTCAGAGTCCACACTTCGGTGACGTCATGTAGTGCAGACCTATAGGGCCCTTAGCGCGAGTCCGCGAGGGCACATTGAGAGGTATTTTTGGGACAGACTCGATCGTCACGCCGGAAACAGGAAGAAGGTCTCAGCTCAGACGTCGGAGCTGAATAAACTTAAAGGTCATCTCATCAGTCCCTTTATTAGAAAAATATCACAAATATCATTAAAAAAAATTACTGTCTTTAGCATCGAGAAGAGGATTTATTTTATTTTCACAAATCTTATGTCCATGTGAACTACACAGCCTGCTTTTACAGTTCTATAATTGTATATGCCACCTGGGCATTAGAATAAATGTCATGGTTATGTAAATGATCAATACAGTTGTACATAATAATACATAATGTTCAATTTTAACCCAAAATTAAAATGTTAATGAGTTTATGAAAAATGTATAGGTTTCAATATTCATACTACGTTTATATGACTCAGTAAAGCCATGACATTCGGTTCTATTTATGTAATGAATCATAATGCGATCGTATTATTTAACACGCTATTATTATGTTTGAGATATCAACCACTGGTCGATAATGTTTGTATAAACTGTAAGTAACAACTGGTAAAATGTACGCCTATATCGTAAAGCCATGTTAACAGTCCGTGAGCAATCTCCTCCCATCCATTTTCTGATTGGCATTTCGCAAGGATCCCTGGGTAGTTAAAGTGCGTGGAGCCTGCATCTATGCGGGCTTCGCGGAAGACCGCTTCAAGGGTACAAAGGGGGCGCTGCTGAGCACACTTCAGAGCGTTAAAATGCTAAATGGGACGGCCTACGGACTCGTAGACTCGGCGAGCACGCGCAATTTAAGTCCACGAGACCGAAAGTCCGCATGTGCGCCATTTGGGACAGGGCCATAGTCGACCTCAGAGGGTTAACGAGAAAATACTTAGCAATGGTGTTGACTTATGCATTTGTACATGGTTTGTCGTAAATCATATTAAAAACACCATAGACATTTAAACAACATTAAAAGCTTAAAGCATATTAAAAACACAATAGACATATAAACAACATTAAAGTCCCCCTGTGGTGAAAATCAAGCTTTTAAAGTATGAAGTCAGTTAGAAATTTTACAGTCAAGCACAAAAGATAAACTTCTTATTTATAACTTTTTATATGGTTTTTAAATAATGCATGGCAGTTATCAGATCCTTTTTCAGGACTGAGAGATACTTCATTTCAGAGGTCAAATACATAAAAATGGAGGAAAAAAGCATTAAAAAAATCACGTCAAAAGAGAATCAGCTACCAATTTGTTGGTTCATATTTTAAACAGAGACGTGTCATAAATAAGCATAGTTTCAAATTAAAATTGTCCACTGCCATCAGCTATTATGACTGTGCTGTGCTCTCCACTCAGGACTGGGATGATGATGTCAGACGTTTTAAATGGATCTTCCGTCATCCTAGTGACACAAAGCTTGTGGTTCTTATTGGAAATCATGACATCGGCTTCCATAACGAGTGAGTTTAAGGGTTTTCACTTACCCATATTGTCTATTAGAGCTTCTGAGTCAGAGTAAAATGTTTTCACTGTATAATATTTCAGTAAGGATTGCAGTACATTGAAAAATATAAAAAAAAAAGTTTTGAAACATCTTTGACAAATTTTACAATTATTACAATTTACCCCTATTTGGGGAAACATTATCTTTATGATAATCTTAACGATGAAGAATTTTTATTTTATCTTATCACTTTGGGTAGGTACGCGAACCGAAAAATTCCACAACGCTTTATCTGTAGAGTGGTATAGGGATCCTCCATAGGGAGAGGCTAGTTGGCACTTCAGCACTGCATTGTCATCAGGTCCAGGCGAAAGTCCTTCGTCAGATCTGGAAACGGCCTGGATCCGGCAGGCTGCGGGAAAACCTTGGGATAAACAAAGACACTAAAATTAGCGTAGATGCCATTCTTCTTATGATGTAACGAGTACATCAGGATTTGAGGGAAGTGTTCCCAGTTCCGGCTGACCTAATCTAAGCAGCCTAATATTGAATTATAGAAGTCTATAGAGTGTTATGTGAATGCTAGGTCAAAGAGATGTGTTTTTAGTCTAGCTTTGAACTGACAGACTGTGTCTGCTTCCCGGACAATGTTAGGAAGATTTTTCCAAAGTTTTGGTGCTAAATAGGAAAAGGATCTACCGCCAGCAGTCGATTTAGATAATCTAAGTATTATCAACTGGCCGGAGTTTTGAGATCGCAATAGACGTGAAGGACTATAATGCGTTAAGAGCTCGCTCAAGTACTGGGGAGCTAAACCATTTAGTGCTTTGTAAGTAATCAGCAATATTTTAAAATCAATACGATGTTTAATAGGGAGCCAATGCAGTGTTGACAGAACCGGGCTAATATGGTCGTACTTCCTGGTTCTGGTAAGAACAATATGTATGTGCAATATATGTAGGCAACACAATAAAAGATAAAAATTTGTGAATATTACGTTTAATGCTATTTTGTCTTCATTTATAAATATTTTAGTATTCATTAATATATAGCCATACCTGGTCAAATCATATATTGCAGTATATTGAAAAATATAACCACTAGTTTCCCATATATGGAAATGTATTTATTTTGCATTTGTATATATTTTGCAGTATATTCCCATATATTTTTGTTCCGTAAGGGATCTACGGACATTTAATGTTACGAACATATTTGATCATGGTACAGTTCAGCCTATTATTGATTTTTATTTCCACTTCCCTTTTATCCAAAGAGACGGATCTATTTGCACTGTATTTATCAATGGGAAATACATCATGCTAAAATGTCATATGTAGGCCTACTGTGGCTCACATTACTGGGGTCGCTTGCAAATCGAAACAGCACGCGTTACGTGACTAGCAACATATTTCTGCTTCAAATATTGTGCGTAGTTAACAGTGAGTGGTGGTTTCAGATATTGTTTTATTAAAGTGAATTTGTCAGTGCCACACTCGTGACTCTTATTCTGCCTGAAAGAAAGAAAAGCTCGTACTGAAGGCGGTGCAGTTTGACCAATCAGATGAAATGGGCGTTTCAGCACCGCCCATGTGTGCAAATGAAATATCGAACCCATAAACCGATTTGTAAACCACAAACGAAAAATGAAAAATCGAGCCAAAATCTAATTTTTAGTTTTTAAACTAAACAAAAAAACGAATAAACGAGCTGGTTTTCATTTCTCGTTATTCCATTCCAAACAGGAAATCAAATGACCAAAAGATACACAGACCTACACGGATTTACACAGATCTTATATTATTAAATATTTCAAATAATGTATTTGTAGAAAATCCGTGTATCATTCCATCAGTTGTTTTTTGATTTAATATTGAAAGTAGAAAAATTAGAAAACAGTTCCTTTTTCGTTTTTTCATTTTTTCCAAAAAAACGAAAAACAAGAATTCAGCTTGATTTTTTTGTTTTTCGGTCTGAGGTAGAAAAATGAATAAAAAGCTTGAATATTCATATGTATAATAAAAATATACATAGAAGCCTATAAAAATAGCCTATTGTACCCTTAATTACAAACAACATTCAGCATAATTTTGAACGCCAAGCCTAATCAAATTTATTTGAATCGAAACTGATTCTGTACCAACGTTGGGTTCGTTCTTCTCTCATTCGGTCCAACGTTTCCATATTTGCTATGTAACATGTGGATGCTAACTATTAATGTAAAAAAGGGTTCGTACTTCAGTCGAGACCTAATATAGACAAAGGCTAAATCAGCATCTTCAAGGGAAATGAGTTTGGAATAACAGCAACTTATGACTGACCAGCACAGCCTTTATATTTTTCAAAAGACTAATTAAATTAAGCAGAATAACTTGTTATATGTTTGGTTGACTGTTTTAATTTAATTATGAACAGGCTGCGATGTCAATTCAGCAATGCCAGAACCAGAAGTGAACTGATAATATGTTGTGTAAGCACGATGCGCCGGCGCCATCACTTCAATTTGTTCCTCGGCTAGGGAAATAACTTAATACTCTGTCGTTTAAAACTCTGTCATTCGAAACAGTAAAATGTATATTTTTATTTGTGTACATTCAAAATGACTAGGCTACAAAATGTCATGCATTTTAAAAAATAAAGAAAACAACATGATGCGCTGCTTTAGCACTCTGTCTCCTTGAACAAATTTCTGACGTAGCCTACACCAAAAGACAGCCTACACCAAAACCGACGCCACTGTTTTTTTTTTTTCCACAGGTGACTTCCCGTGCTCCGTAGATTTTTGATAGAAGCTGAACAAAATTATTTATTTTCTGTGTAACCATGCACTACGTCATGATATTAATGTACCATTGTTTTGACATATCTATAGTATAATTGCTGTTGTTTTGTAGTTGTTTCTGTTTGTTTTTTTCTGTTTCATTTTGTTGTGTTTTATTGTTAATGTTTCTAAAATCAAAAAAAGAGTGTGTTGAAAATAAAGACTGACAGGATGTAGAAGGTCATTTTATATTCAAGCCATTTTCAGAAGGTGTGTGTACAGGTGCCTGATTTGACTAAGGTGTGGCTCCATTATTGTCTTTCTCTTACTTTGGCAGAATGACTAAGCAGAAGTTGGAGCGGTTTGAGCAAGTATTTAATGTGACATCAGCAAGGATCCTCACCATTAAAGGAGTCAAGTAAGTTTCTAAGCATTTCCATCAATTCCTCCACCAAGATTTATAATAGTTTGTCTCTGTATTACTTGTTTATTTTCACAGTTTCTTGCTGGTGAATAGTGTTGCACTACATGGTGATCACTGCCCCATCTGCCAACGTGTAGAGGAGGAGTTATACAAACTCTCACATGCTCTTAACTGCTCTTTTCAGGTAATAAAGATTCTAGATATAATAGTATCATCATTAACTGTAATTATTGAATTTCTCTTCCTTACTATAACCAGCTGTTTTTTCTTTTTTTTCTTTTTGATGTATTGATGCTAATGCTGCATTCTGTGATTGGTTACATTTCTTTTCTAGGATGCACACTTACCACAAGCGGTATTGTTTGTTTTAAACCCAGGGGGTTGCATACCCCTTGGGGGTAGGCCTGTTGCGGTAATTAAATTACCGTCTGACCGTGATTATTTGATCTAACCGCGATTGTTTTATTTTTTTATAAGTCTATTTTTGCTGCACTGCTCACGCTCAATTAAAGTGAAAGCACAATTTTGATGGACAAAATAAATATGATTTCACGAGCGAGTGAGGTCGGCGTGTGCGTTAGTGTTGGCTACAGTGGTTCTTGCGTTCCGATTATAAGTTCAGAAACGGAGCCTCCCTTGTCTTGTCCTTCAAGGGTTACAGTAGTCCCTTGTCAGATGTTACAATAGTTTGAATGTTTGAAAAAAACATTAGATCATAAATTTCCTATTCACCACGGAAAAAACGGGGGCAAAAAAAGCATTATACTCACCAAAACTACTGATTATGTTTTACACAAAATCCATCCTAATTTCTTTCCTCAAAAAGACTTCAATTACTCTGGTGTACAGGTTATCTGTGCGTTTCAGTCCCAACAACCTCCGTGACTCTGCGTTAAGCTGGATAAGGCTGAATAAAGGATTCAGAAACGGAGCCTCTCTTGTCTTGTCCTTCAAGGGTTACAGTAGTACCTTGTCAGACATTACAATAGTTTGAATGTTTGAAAAAAAACATTAGATCATAAATTTACAAGAAAAATGTAGAAAATCCTATTCACCACGGAAAAAACGGGGGCAAAAAAAGCATTATACTCACCAAAACTACTGATCATGTTTTACACAAAATCCATCCTAATTTCTTTCCTCAAAAAGTAGTGATCGACCGATATTGATTTTTTATAACCGATACCGATACAGATTATTTGCATGTGTATGTGCCCGATAACCGATATGCAGAACCGATATTTATTTACTGTTATACTTCTGTTTTTGGCACAATTATTACAACACAAATGAACTGAACAAACCATTTTATTTATAACAATCACTCCCTCCTTGCATACAAAAAAAAAACCTTTATATTTATACACAAATAAATAGAGGGGTCTGAGTCCACAAAATAAAGTGCACTGTTACTAAGTGTCTTTGTTTAAAAATAAAAGCTTTGATGAGGTAAAAAATAAAGCACAAAAACTATTCTAACATATTTGGATATGTTTATTTGTTTTCATAAATGGTAAACTAATCAAATTACAATAAAAACATTTATATTATTACATTATATAATTTATATCTAAATTATACATATCATTTATAAGCATCAGCAGCAACAATGTTAACAATAGGCAAAATAAATGTTAAAAGTCTAATGTTTTCATATGGAAAAAATAATTGACAGGGGTGTCATATCACCTTTGCAGAAATGTAATTCATTTTAAACAGTTTTAGAAGGTTTATGTGCCGTTTAATAGGTTTAAACTAAGAGTGAGGAATACACTGGGTAATATTAGCTGGAATAGCCTATAACATCAGGAAAGTAACAAACAAAACAGCATATACATCATTGCATTTTCCAACTAGTATGTTATTAATTATTATTAATATTTTTGTCGGTCTAGATCATGAAATGCTTTATGACAAAGTGCTGTTTATCTATGCATTTACACATAACTATAACATTAGGCTATACGTTACTCAACCGCGATCGCGCGTGCAGATAATAAATAATTAATTTCCACAAAGCGGTATATTTAGATGTGTATTAGCGAAATAATTGCTATGTAGTAAATGATAATATAATCTAGGGTGTTTAAACAAGATAATCTTGTCAAAAGTTTCATTCAGTGGCCGTGCTTGAGCATTCCTGATCATCAACCCAGTGAGTGCTCAGCAATATGAACGAACTTTTTTTTCGAGACTAATGGTGAGCAAATACAACAGATAGAGAATTAAATTCAGCGCTTTTATTTTCAACATGCACTCATTCATGTCTGTTTTATTTAATTCATGTAAAGTTACATCTTTATTGGGGAAGGACATGACGGATTACGCTACGTGGCTCAATGAGTTCGTCTCAATTTTTTAGAACCAAGCTGCATAAATAAACTATATCAGGCATTTATGTCTCAAATCTCATTTCTGCATGCATGTCTGTTATGTTAAATAAAGTTGAATAATTAAAGCAAAGCAAGTAGAACATATACTTTACCTGTGCACAGAGTTGTTATTGACTGATCTCCTCAGACGCGGGCTGCAATGGCGGAATTCTCAAAACGGCCACAAGATGGCGCCGTTTATCGAAAATCCGATATTACAAAACCGATTCCCGATTATGGGAAAATGCTTAAATAAAGGGAAAAATATCGGTAAACCGATACATCGGTCGATCACTATCAAAAAGACTTCAATTACTCTGGTGTACAGGTTATCTGTGCGTTTCAGTCCCAACAACCTCTGTGACTCTGCGTTAAGCTGGATAAGGCTGAATAAAGGATTTTTCCGGTAGTATTGACCCTGCTGGGGGTCGAGGAGGGAAACAAACATTAATTTGTTGGTTGAAAAACTATTAAATCTACAGGAATTTATTTAAGTTTCTGCAGTTCGCTACAGATGCGGTTAGCTACCTCAGCCTCTGACTACCAGTAGTAGTACACGCCCTGACCACCCAATCAAAGGACGTGAAAATGCCGACGTTATTGTACGCCTGCTAGATGGCCCCAGTGCAGTCAAATCGAAATCTGATTGGCTGATTAAATCTGACTGATTATCTGATTGGTTAAAGCAACGGTTTCATTTCCATTCATTTTAAACTACAGACGCCCGCACTGTCTATTACGAAGGCCTCAAGGCAGATTTATTTTACCCTGGCAACACATGATGTCTGAAATATAATTGGTTAAAAACGTTAAAATAAATATGCAATACTGGAAGCAGCGCAACCAAGAGAAAAGCTGTGAGATTGACTATTGGGAATAATTTAATACTCATTCATGGAAAAAATATATTAAAGTGCATGTCTGTGATTCTGATAGTGTTTAGGCCAACAGAGAAGGCCTTGCTGGCCCTGACGGCCCACCACTGGTTATTGTTATACAACACAAAAGGCACAAAAACATTATAAAGCACCATAATGTTTTTGTGTACTATATTACAAGTTTTCTGGAGCCATTACATATAGTTTAATGTGAGGTACAGATTTAAGTCGTTAAATTAATCTTCACCTAAGTGCTTCCCTCCGCTGCAGCTCTCAGTCATTCTCCATTCAGCATTCAAACAGCGCGTCGTGCTCGGTTACGACAGTCAACACGATGAAACTCTCTCCAAGATGATTCAATGTTACTATTATTATACTGTAGATTAGGGATGCACGATATATCGACCATATATCGATATCGGCCGATAAATGGTCTTTTTTGATGTTATCGTTATCGATCCGATAAGAAAATTTGGCCGATATATCAAAGCCGATAGATAATAAATTATTTACTTCAGTTGAGAGATGCGCGCTGTTCGCCATGATGGTTCTGAATGATTGGATTCACTTCGAAAAGGAAGATACAGTTCAGTGCAACATGTACAGCACAAATCTGTCACATAGGCTTCATAACATTATAATAAAAACGCCTGTAAAAGAATGTTGTGAATTCTTGTTCGCCAGTGTTTCAGCGCGACGAGCGCGTTGTTGTGGAAAGAGCGCATCTATGGAGTTAAGCCTTCATGACAAGCATAGTCAAGTTCTCTTGAGCATTCGCAGCATTCTGTGCCATTGTAAGTTGTAATATGTTTATTTTGTGTATATATATCTGTATTATTATATATATATATTATCCTATATTATTAATCTAATATAGGAAGCGTTTGGTTGAGTTAATGAACGATGCAGTAGCGCTTCATTGTACCGGTGATCATCTTTATAGCCTATATAGCGTGCGCGCAGCTCAAACAGCAATGCACATTCCTAACTATAATTGGGACTGTCATATACATGCCATTATAATGAGAACACTATTGTAATAAAACATTGTGAATTCTCTGGGTTTAGTTGCCGTGTTTCAGCGCGTTGTTGTGGGAATAGCGCGTCCAGAACAGGGATTACTACAACATTGTGACCAGCACAAGTTCGATTGTGCATTCACGTCATTTTGTGCAGATAAGTCGTAATATAAAGTTGATGTAAAATAAATATCTGATTAATCTCACATATGATGCGTTTCGTGGATTTAAACAGCCTGCTAGAAAAGTTCTTCAGTTTCCCGGTGCTCGTTCTCTTCAGCTTAAGCACGCGCAGATTGAACAACAATGCAAAACATTAAAAGCTATGATTGGGACTGTCATATAATTATAATTGTATTCACTATTGTAATAAATTTGTAAATTCTTTGGGTTTGCATTCTTCAGCAACCGTTGAGTTGATTAACATTCTAGCAAAGCGATTTGGTTTAACGTTCGTTCTCTTCAGCTTCAGCGCGCGCAGCTCACACAGCAATGTCATTTGAAACAGTAACTAAACTATTAAAGATTTTTACTATCACTGTAATATTAAAAATGTTTAATTTTTTTCAAAAATATTGTGTTATAATTAATAACTACCATTATTTTGTTCTCGTATTATTTTCATCAACGATATGGTTTGATAAAAATAATTTCCTTATTGTCCGTGCAGAGGCGATTCCATTTTATTGATCCATTTTGTTTCTTTATATGCAGCCCAATGTTATCCAATGACTTGTTTGCATTATTTAGGTATTTTATTTTTTGTTAGGCAATAGATTTTTTGATAACACTTTACAATAAGGTCTCACTTGTTAATGCATTAACTAACAGAGAGCAATAGCCTTTGTTATAGTAGTTAATAAAATATGTGTGTTCATGTTAGTTCACAGTGCATTGACTAATGTTAACAGATACAACTTTCTTAAAAATGTCTTATAAAATTGTTGGTTCATGCTAACTAATGCTAACAAAATTAAACCGTATTATAAAGTGTTACCATTTTTTTAATAAAGAAAGTTGCCCATAGGAGTGTAAAATTTATTTTAAAAGTTAAGGAATCTTACACTGGTTCAAACTAGGCTGTACTGTATTGTATATGTTTGATTTATGTTAAAAGTGTTTGAGACCAGGCTTTTAATGGTGAGCCTTTTGTTTATGTATACAGGCTATCAAATTATATACATTTTTTTAATTTAGATTTATCGGCCAATATATCGGTTATCGGCTTTCAAATGTAAAGAATTATCGGTTATCGGTATCGGCCAAAATGTTCATATCGGTGCATCCCTACTGTAGATCTGTAGATAAAGGTCTATGGTTTGCATAAAAGGACTTTAACTTGCTGGAGTTTCACATGTTACTTTCTCCCGGGTGTCTGTTAGATCACAACACTGGAGTAGAGCGATATAATTGTTCTTCACGCGCACATTAACTGAAATTTAAAACTGTTAAAAGGCTCAATCTAATGAATAAATAAATAAATATACGTATTTCTTCTCTTTGTGCTTTGAACTTTTCAATGCGAAGCACTGCGCGCCGTGACTCCCATGTTGCTTCAAACACATCATTCTTCACATCAAGTGTTTCGTGCTGCTCTGAATTGGAGCCTTTCATATTACAATACTTTTGCGCAATGGCAGTTAATTGACAGCCTGAGTTGTTCTGTCCAATCCATCATATGTTGCTGCTTCATTTAAAAGTTGCACTTAAAATTTTAAAAGAATTATCTTTTAATTATATAGTGTATATTTTGTCTGTATATTGTTTTACAAAGTAAGGAAAATAATGTTTAAGTCAAACTTGATGCCTTTAACAAAAGAATAATCACAGTCTCTTCCCCACAGTGAGGCATACAGATACAGTTTATAAGGTAATTCAGCACTGTTTTTTTAATTATTATTTTAGTATTGGATCAGTACTCGGTATCGGCCAATACTGAATCCCAGGCAAAAAAGGCAGATCGTGCCACCCCTAAACTGGAGTAGGCTATGTCAGAAAAGAAAATGAATTTTCTTTTTGAAATGAACACATTTTTTTTAGTTGGATATTGGATGTGAAAAGGAAATGGTTCTTCCATAACACTGCACTTTAAATGTGTGTAAATGTCCCACACCAGGAGTAATTTATATAGTTCTATTTTATAGCGATTACTGTTCAAAAAATGATCTATGGAAAATGTAAAATGTTCTACTAAAGAAAAGAGAGAAAATTAATATTTGTGTGTTGTAAAGTGGTTAGAGTAAATGAAATCGGAATCGGCTAAAATCGGTATCGGCAGGTCTAACTCAATGAATAATCGGAATCAGCCTAGAAAATTGTAATCGGTGCATCTCCAACTTTTATCCAAAGCAACTTTCAAATGACCATATATATATATATATATATATATATATATATATATATATATATATATATATATATATATTAGGGGTGACCCCGAAAAGTCGAAGATTCGATGCATCGATAGGAGGAGTCTGATTCGATCGAATATTCGCAGGGGTTATATGAGGGTGCTCAATGCCGAGGCAGCTCTAACTTGGTTTGCTTGTTGATCAGGACGGCGGTGGCCGTGGTGCTCTATTTCACATAGAACTACAGGTTTTCTGTCAATACGTTTGGAGCCTACTATAATAATGCTGTAAATACAAATGTGCAAAGGAAGAAGCTTTTAATAAATATTTGTAACGTGCGTGAATAAATCCAAACACCCCTTGACAGATTTAAGTTTCACTTTCGATCCGTGACCGAAAGAGGAGTGTTTTGGCGGCAGGGATTTAAGTCTTTAAAAATGTCTTGGATAAGAAAATCTAAAGTTTGGATGCACACCATCAGAAAGGATATTCTCCAAGGCTGGATTTAGCATCAGGAAAACCATGATCGCACTTCTGCAGGCCAACGTTAACAAGTTGGTTTTTTCTATGGACATTCTAAAACGCTTAACGTGGAAAAAGCTTTTAAAGCGCTTAAAGGGCACTTTTACATGGCTTAATGTATAGTACATACCTCATTAAGAAACCATACTATGTGCAGATAAGCAGATGAACCCAGAATATGAACGCAACGTGTTCCTCCTATAGAAAGTCACGTAAAGCGTTTTCTTTATAATAACGGTTTTCAATGGGAGGAAAATTAGCGTTTAATTAAACTCGTTGCGTTCATATTCTGGGCTCATCTACTTTTCTGTAGGCTACATAAGGTGTGTACATAATTTGATCTATTAATATAACTGTCTTTAAACGTTTTTCATGTTAAGAGTTTTAGAATGCATTTTATCCACACACACAATTTGAAAAGACTCAAACGGACACAGAGACAAAGACAGAGTGAAAGACTAGATTTTTTCTCTCTCGATCAGGTAGGGTACAAGTGATTTCAAAAATTTCAGCCGCTTCTAATTTGATTTTTGGATGGTGTGAACATGTTTAGAAACTGTCACTCGAGTTTAGCGTTTATTGTTTTTTCTGTAGTTAAAAAGACAAAGTTGACAATTCTGGCTATACTTTCGATATTTTAATAATTTATTTATTTTTATTTAATTTATTGATCACTCAGGGTTATCTAATTTAACTATTTGTGGCTTTTGTTTTGAATATATGTTCCCCTTCACTTTAGGCACTTTGCACACATTTGTTCTGCATCTCGTGACTTGATTCGTTTTGTATTTTTATTTATTAGAAAGGTATATTCTGTTCTAATTTAATTCTGTAAATTAGTTGTTGATTATTTTTCGGTGCATGATGCTGCGCTCTGTTGGCTACTAAGAGCTTGCTTCTATCTTTGTGTGATGTTCTGTACATCGCGCTTTAAAATGTTAAAGCCCCGCCCCCTCACCAACCCCACACACAATTCGACTATTAGTCGACTATAGGGAGGACTTGACGATTCTGATTCAACTATGAAAATCCTTAGTCGGGGACACCCCTAATATATATATATATATATATATATACCGGTGCATAGTATATTTGGGAGTGGAAATGGCAGCCACCTACTGGTAACAATGGTAATTTAAGGTATTTTTTATTTTTAAATAAGTGTGAGTTTTCCTACATCTAAAAACTTTTAGTTTTGTAAATGGGGTAATCTTTGAAAGATGAACAAATAATGTTTTGGTCATCACATTAAAAATAATATTTAAATATGATAATATTTGAGTTTTAAGGGCCGTACACACCGGGACGAATATCGGCGCGCCTTATTCGCCAGCGTTTTTCAACGTGTTTTTTGTGTTCACACCCAAGCGATTTTCGCTGACGATGAGCCGATCGAACATGCAAATTCATTCCCTGACATTAGATGGCGTTACAAGAATTAAAAGTTACAAGCCTATGTACGTGAAAGACAATTAAGTGAAAAGAAACTCACCATCAAGCCCCATTTGCTCTGCAATACCACTCCATAACAGTTCTCTATTATCAATTTTTTTGTAGTCGCTGTCGTGTTTGTCATACAGTTCCTTATGTTCCGACACCAACAGCTTTACATTTATATTGGCTTGCATCTTCCTCCTCTTCTTCCCGGCCGTGTGTAGATGCTACTACTTCTTCGCCGTTACGTATGTGTGCTCGGTGTCTGAGCGCCCTCAAGTTGTGTTTTACTGTAACTTCAGAAGCTCCAGACACGTGAGCAAAAGCGCCAATCTCATTGGTCGGATAGTTTTTGACGCGGCGCGTCAAACCAAAAAAATGAACCCGAGGCATTTTTTTAAAAATGACGCTTTAACGCGTGGTGAATGTTGCTGATTTGTGGACTTAAAGCCTATAACTAGTTCATTCATGGCACAATGTTTCTCCTGGAAATTTGATGTTAGACAACATGTGACTGCTAACAAAATTTTGGTCGCACCGGTATGGTCCAACGAATCATTCAGTTTGTAATGCATACCGAACCGAAAGCCTCGTACCGAATGGTTCAATACGAATACTTGTATCGTTACACCCCTTATAAAGTGGTATAAATAAACGTGACATGACTTGACTTAATTTCAATTTCAACTGAAAGTTGACGGCTATAATTCTTATGAACTAAGAAATCCTTTAATATCAGTTTTCAACAGTCTAAATGATAAATAGAACCAGTTAATTAGTAGAGTGAACTAGTAGAATGTTTCACGTCAATATAGTTTAATATAATTATTTTACAAAGAAATCTGAGAAATGCGTATAGATCATTAAGGGTTATTTTAACTTTTTATATATCCCATATATTCCAGTAATATAGTAAGATATACAGTATGTCACAAAAGTGAGTACACCCCATATTTCAGCAATATATATAATACAGTCGGCCAAACTTCTCGTCATTAGTTTGATGCCCGGGGGCTGTATTTTTAACCAGGAAGATCCCAGACACAACATACCGTTTGAGCTTGTCAGACCATCTAATCTGTGGATTACGCGCAATATCTCCTGCTGTGGAAAAGACACGCTCACTGGGCACTGATGTAGCAGGAATACAAAGGTATGCTTTGGCAAGGGGGGCAAGTATGGGGTAAGCATATGCATTAACTTTCCACCACTCAAGTGGACTACTGTTGAGTGGGATAGGAATCCCATATCTGTAGGAGAGTATCTCCATGTCAATCCCTCTGCTGGACTGCACTGTCTCAACAACAGTAGTGTAGGAGCTCCCAAGGAGATCTTCTAACGCTGTCTTTTTTGGTGGGGGAGGCTGTGTCACGTCCTGCATCTGCCTTTCTCCTTCCACTGGCTCTTCCTGGCTCTGCTCTGCTCCCTGTGCTGCCTCAACCATGACCCTGGCCTGGTCTGCTGCTGCCCCTGATGTTGAAGCACTGGCCCTAGTGGTTCTTTCATCTATATCACTGGTCTGAAAAAATAAAAGTAGCTCAAACATTTCTGTCTTTCAATCCTTCACTCCCTCCCTCTCTCACAGACACACGCACACAGAGTCTGTCTCTCTCTCTCTCTCTCTCTCTCTCTCTCTCTCTCTCTCTCTCTCTCTCTCTCTCTCTCTCTCTCTCTCTCTCTCATCGACTAATAAAAAAACAATATGAGAAATAAGTTTTCGGGCTCTGGCCTACACATACAGAATTACAAACGCGCAGCGCACCATTTTTTTTTCAATAAAAGTTAGCCTACCTGGTTGCGCTGCTCATGAAGTGCTGAAGCTTTTTCACGTATTCGGGCATAGACGGACTCGCGTTGTTCATCATTCAGGTGGGACAGGCTTCGGAATCGTGGGTCAAGCGCAGTGCACTCCTGCAGCATGTCATTACAGTCCCCAGAGTACCGGTCCGAGATGTCGAGTAGAATAGCGCTTTTCATGTTGGCGATGGTCTGTGTGTCATTTTCGTCTGGTGACATGCTTTGCTCGATCATGAACTTCAGTGGCATTATCAGTGAAACAGTGGGCTCTTTTTCATCACAGACAACTGTTGTGGCGTCTTCAGTGGCTTAAGCAGTTTCACTATGTCCTCGACATCTGATATATCAGTGTTATCCAGAGTGTCAATTTCTCTCGCATTCCTTCGGATTCCTGGGCAGCTCAGCGCTGCTGAGACAGCTGCTTGTTGCCCCAGGTAGCGCGCCAGCATGTCGTATGTGCTATTCCACCTGGTCTGGACATCGGTGATGAGTTTATGCCGAGGCAGCTCTAACTGGGTTTGCTTGTTGGTCAGGACGGCGGTGGCCGTGGTGCTCCTGTGAAAGAATGTAGTTATTCTTCGCACACGACCACATGCGCTAAGCACTTGATGTGAGGGTGCAGACCGCTCTCTCTCACAGCAATGTCCATGTTGCTTGCGTTGTCTGTGACACAAGCAATGGTTGTTTGTGGCCTCGTTAGCTCCCACTCACTCAGTGCATTTCTCAACACGTGAGCTATGTTAACACCAATATGACTTTCACTCAGCTCACGAGTTTGCAACACAAAGCTTTTTCTCTCCCACAGGTTACATAACTCTGTGTTGCACGCGAGGTCCAGCTGTCAGTGGTCAGGGCGACACAGTCAACATTTTTTAGATACTCTTTCACGCTTTGTTTGGTTTCATTGTAAATTTCCGGGATTACCTTCTCTGAAAAATGTCCTCGACATGGCATCTTAAACTTAGGCTCCAGCACATTGAACATTTGGAAGAATTTTCTGTTCTCTACCATGTTAAATGGAGCCATATAGTCCGCTATGAATTCGCCAATGAGCCTGGTTATCTGTTTTGCACGCGGACTTGACGGAGGTAGAGTTGGTGTCAGCGCTTGTTTCATGGTCAGCTGTCCCTTCGGTAGGCTCGTTTTCTCCGGGGCCGTCTTCACATTTTTATGGTGACGTTGAATGTGGTGGTTCATGTTGGATGTGTTGGATATGGTGTACGGAATGACAGCATGGCATAGCTTACACACAGTCTTAGTCTTGTCAGTTACTCTATTGCCGTCTTTGTCTTTTTTAATGAGAAAGCCAAAATACTGCCAGACATATGACTTGTATCCAGGCGGAGGGTCCTCAATTTCGACCTCATTTGACTCCATGGTCGGCTGTTTGGGGGCAAGGCAGTTAATGCTAATATTTGTTAGCTCGCTGTAGACTGCAGTGTTGTTGTTGCAACATGCGCTGTCTTGACGTGATGACGTACCGCACCGTTCCCCGGATATCATTTTTTTTTTCATTTAGTTTTACCCTGCTTGATCAGCAGATGGTGCTGCCAGCCTGCCACCATAGACTGTATGTCTGCCCCATATACATACACACACACACACACATATAATACATTAAATTATTTATATACTACGCAAATCATGCAGCAGTGCCATCTATCTTTATTTCGCGATCCATTTTTTTCGACCTCGATGCGTTTCGTCATGTTTTGTATCGCGATATTTTGTCAAACGATATTTCGTCCCATCCCTACTCGACCATGGCTATAGCAACATCAAGCATGGATATAAGGCATCGCTTCTTTCTTCCCCATCTAGGACTGTCTGACCCCATTTCATTGTTTCTGACTCCAGCATATAGACCACTTATCAACAGGATCAAACCAACTGCTAGAACAATACAAATATGGCCAGAAGGAGCGTCTGAGCAGCTGCAGGACTGCTTCAGTCGCACTGACTGGACCATATTTGTGGACGATAAAATTGACATCTATACATTCTCTGTGCTATTTTATATAAAATGCTGCATCGAAAATGTCACCACCACGAACTGGTTTGCATTTTTCCTAACAACAAGCCGTGGATGACCAAGAACGTAAAACACCTGCTGTCCGGTGATATGCAGCATTACAGCACAGCCAGGATGAATCTGAAGAAGGCCATCAGGGATGCTAATGCAGCCTATAAGCAGAGGGCAGGGGATTCGGCACATCACTGGGCAGAATAACACCAGTAGCCTGTCCAACAGCAGAGCTTCAATGGTAGAGCAGCTTAGCCTGTTCTTCAACCACATTGAGGTGGAAAGAACTGGGCCTACCACCAGTCCAGTTCCAGACATGAATAGCCAGGCACTCATCTTTCAGCCTGCCTGATGTGATACGCACTCTCCATAAAATCAACACATGGAAAGCATCTGGTCCAGATGGCATTCCAGGGCGCGCTCTCAGAGACTGTGCAGCAGAGTTGGGTGAGGTACTCACAAAAATCTTTAACCTCTCTCTGCCGCAGTGCACTGTTCCAAACTGCCTGAAGAGTCCAACATAGGGCCAATGCCAAAGAAGGCTGCTATAACATCCCTCAATGATTATAGGCCCATTGCACTAACACCGGTAATTATTAAATGCATGGAGAGGCTGGTTTTGTATCACATCAAGTCTGCTCTGCCATACACCATGGACCCTCACCACTATGCATACAGGGCCAATAGTTCGACAGACAATGACATCACTACTGCCCTCAACACTGTACTGCGCCATCTCGAACATCAAGGGACGTATGCACGGCTGCTGTTTGTTGACTACAGTTCTGCATTTAATACCATTTTACCAAACATACTGTTCTACAAGATGTCTGACCTAGGCATACAGCATAACATCTGCCTGTGGATTAAGGACTTCTAAACGAAACGGCCACAGTCAGTGAGGATGGGCCCGCATAATTTCCCCACTATGATAATCAGTACGGGAACCCCACAAGGCTGTGTGCTGAGCCCGTTTCTTTACTCTTTGTATACTCATGACTGTATACCATCTCATGACACTAACATCATCATTAAGTTTGCTGATGACACGACTGTGCCTGGGCTGATCACCAGAGGAGAGGAGTATGCCTAGAGAGAGGAGGTACATAGGCTGACGATGTGGTGCACAGAGAATAATCTTACTCTAAACATTAAGAAAACAAATTGATTATTGATTTCAGGAAGAAACATTGTTCATACACCACTGCATATCAACGGGGAGATAGTGGAGAGAGTGTCTAGTTTTAAATTTCTGGGCACACACATTTCAGAGGACCTTTCATGGACGACAAACATCACAGCGTTAGTCAAGGCACAACAGCGGCTGTACTTCCTAAGAATGCTCTGGAAAATAAACCTGTCACAGCGGCTCTTGGTGTTATTCTACCGCTGTTCTATTGACAGTGTCCTCACATATGGTTTGCTGGTGTGGTATGGAGGGAGCTCGGCAGGTGATAAAAAGGCTTTGCAGAGAGTACTAAAGACCGCACAGAACATTACGAATCAACTGCTACCTGCTCTGGATGACATTTTTACCTCTCGCTGCCTGCAGAAAACACAACATTCTGACGGACCCATATCACCCAGCCCATCGTTTATTTGAACTGCTGCAATCATAAAACGTTACAGGTCTATCAAAACACACACTACGAAATTCATGGACAGCTTCTATCCCAAAGCTATGACAATAACGAACTATGAACTGAAAACACTCCCCCAAATCATCACCACAACACACTCTTGACATACAAGACAATTTAAGTGAAATAACACTATGATAATTTTTTTTTAATAATGGGCAACATGGCCTTTGATTGCAATATGAACTTAACTATTCTTAACTGTATACGTTGGAAAGTCTAAAGATTTTGTTTTATGTAATGTACAATGACAGTAAAGATATCTATCTATCTATCTATCTATCTATCTATCTATCTATCTATCTATCTATCTATCTATCTATCTATCTATCTATCTATCTATCTATCTATCTATCTATCTATCTATCTATCTATCTATCTATCTATCTATCTATCTATCTATCTATCTATCTATCTATCTATCTATCTATCTATCTATCTATCTATCTATCTATCTATCTATCTATCTATCTATCTATCTATCTATCTATCTATCTATCTATCTATCTATCTATCTATCTATCTATCTATCTATCTATCTATCTATCTATCTATCTATCTATCTATCTATCTATCTATCTATCTATCTATCTATCTATCTATCTATCTATCTATCTATCTATCTATCTATCTATCTATCTATCTATCTATCTAATCTATGCATGCTCGGATCCTCTTCCACTCCACCATAATGACATCACGGAGCTGCTGGATGTTAGACACATGGTGCTTCTCCACCTTCCGCTTAAGTATGCCCCACAGGTGCTCGCCACTCCATCACCTTTACCTTCCTCAGCAAGGCAGTTGTCATCTTGGCGGTGTGTTTGTGGTCGTTATCATGCCGTTCGTCCCAGTTTTTGAAGGCAGGGCATCATGTTTTGCTTCAGGATGTCACAGTACATGTTGAAATACATGTTTCCCTCAATGAAGCGCAGCTCCCCAGTACCAGCAGACCATGACACCGTGTCCTTACTACACGTGACGTTCGATAAAAGGTATCTTTTCCATGTTAATCAGAGTTTTTGTCCTAACCAGCCGTGACGGCGACACACGACGATTCTATTTTAGAAACGGTTTCTATTTTTCTGCGACGTCATGGCTGGAACAACAAATACAAAGTGTGGCAATGATAATCTCAGGTACTGTTTATGTGCTTTAATATTAAAAGCATGCAATGTGACTTTGAATATCATTTAGTGCTCCCAGCTTTGTAGCTGTAAAAGCAACAATGGCTCTTGTCCTCCCTGCCAATCTGTCTCTACAGCACGACTTCACTATCCAGCTAGAGTCATCCTCAATCACCCCATCAAGGTCGGTCAGAAATCTTGGAGTAATATTTGATGACCAGCTGACCTTCACAGACCACATTGCAAAGACAGCTCGATCATGCAGGTTTGCAATGCATAACATCAGGAAGATCAGGCCTTTCCTTACTGAGCATGCAACACAACTTCTCGTCCATGCCCTGGTTATTTCTAGGCTTGATTACTGCAGTGCTCTTCTGGCTGGACTTCCATCATGTGTAACTAAACCTCTGCAAATGATCCAGAATGCTGCAGCCCGCCTTGTCTTCAACGAGCCCAAAAGGGCCCACGTCACTCCTCTGTTCATCTCACTGCACTGACTACCACTCGCTGCTCGCATCAAATTCAAGGCTTTGACGCTTGCTTACAGATCGACCACATACTCAGCTCCGTCCTATTTTCACTCCCTACTACAAGTCTACATCCCTACCAGAAGCCTACGATCGGTCAATGAGCGACGGCTCGTGGTACCATCACAGCGAGGCACTAAATCACTCTCCAGAACATTCTCATTCACGGTTCCATGCTGGTGGAATGATCTCCCCACCCTCATCCGGAATACAGAATCCCTGACAGCATTCAAAAGACAACTGAAAACTCATCTCTTCCGTGAGTACTTAACATAAAAAAAATTAAAAAAAACATTTCCTTCTCCTTTAAATCTTCCCTTGTCTGGCTTTTGTTACTCTGAGCAATGCCTGAATTTTGTATTTTGAGCACTTCTTGTGTTGTTCTTGTCTCTTTACAATGACTCGCTTGCTTTAGTCCTCAGTTGTTAGTCGCTTTGGATAAAAGCGTCTGCTAACTTGACTAAATAAAAAACAATAAAAAAAACAATGGATAATTCACCTCAGATCTTGAAATTAAACAAATGGATCAAGAAATTTGAACAAGAACGTTCAAACTGTGAACAAACAAGTGTGTTCTTTGACAAAGATGTTTTTAGTAACTCGGTAGCTTATGTATTTTTAATAATGTTTAAATGGTGCAATATTTGTGAATTTGATTATATAGCCAACTTATCCATTTTCTTGCGATTGCCGTCAAGATGACTCTCTGGTGCTGTGCACTTGCCGCGAGACTCCCCCCATATTCTGTTCTAATTGGTTGTGGGTTGTTTATTGTTTTTCGACGCATCTCGCAGTCGCGTCTAGTGTGGACAGGCAAATTATTTGTCGCCGGAATCTTATCACATCGCATCTGGTTAGGACACTGTGATGCTACTACCAACATGTTTGGTAAGAGACCATTTTCTTGGTACTCCTCGCCAGGGCGTCGCTACACATGCTGGACACCATCTGAGCCAAACAAGTTTATCTTCGTCTCATCAGACCACAGGACATGGTTCCAGTAATTCATGCTCTTGGACAGGTTGCTTTCAGCAAACTGTTTGCTGGCCTTCTTGTGAGCCAGCTTCAGAATAGGCTTCCTTCTGGAACTATTGCCGTGCAAACTGACTTGTTGCAGTGTGTGGCGTATGGTCTCTGAGCACTGACGAGCTGACCTTCCGCTTCTGCAACCTCTGAAGCAATGCTGACATCACTCATGTGTCCATTTTTTAAAGCCAGCTTCTGCACCTAACGCACAGCATGAGGAATCAACTTCTTTGATTGAGCCTTGTGAGGCCTGTTCCGAGTGGAACCCGTCTTGGAAAACCTCTGTATGACCATGGCCACTGTACTGTAACTCTGTTTCAGGGTGTTACCGATCTTCTTATAGCCTAGGCCATCTTTGTGGAGAGCAACAATTCTAATTCTCAAATCCTTATAGAGTTCTCTGCCATGAGGTGCCATGTTGAACATTTAATGATCAGTATGAGAGAATTGTACTCAAAGCACAAATTTTAACTGCTCTAATACAAGATACACAAATTTGTATGGACCTGTCAAGCTGACAAAAACATGAACATGATGAATAGGTCATGCGGCTTTGCATGGCTAAAAGACGTACAGCTATTATGACTTAGGGTGTACTCACTTTTGTTGCCAGTAGTGATGCGTGGGTCGGCTTTTTTTCAAACTTGCGGGTCCCGCTTTTATAAAATTATTTTGCCCGCCCCAGCCCTCCCCGCACCACTGTATCTATTTTTACAACCCGCCACGCACCCGCGACCATTAAATAGACATACTAGGCATTGTAATGTACATAAAAACAGCTTTTATTTAAGCCTGAAAGTGCTTGGTAACATCGCCCTGTAAACTGGAAACAACAGACGATTATGAATATGAACCATAAATCAGGTCATATTAATAAAATAATGATAAACATTTTCAACATTTACAAAGCAGTGTTTGTATTCATATAATAGTATATTTTTTCACACGAGGTGCACTTAACGTAGCCAATACTGCTGTTGTCTTCTGCTGCAACTATTTCTGAGAACTGGTCCCAAACATTAGATTTAGCAGCCTGACCTTTTTTTCTTTTAGTTATGTAAATTCCCAACCTCAATTTCTCCCGCACCTCGTCTTCCATCTTCACTTTTATTTCTCAGTTTTTGTTGTGGCTGGCGGCGGGAGCTGCAGTGCTTGGCGCGCAGCTTTCGTGTCACGTGACGCCAAAGGTTTGGGGACATCGCGCAAGTTACAGTGCTACGGCCTTCGTATTGTAACCTTATCAAAGAACCTAATAAAATATGAAAATAGATATTCCCAAATATTTAATATAGGCTGGAAATTGCACGCGACATACATGGATTTAAAAAATAAGTATATATATATTTAATGACCCGCCCCAACCCGCCCTGCAAATAAAGTGACAATTTCTTTCCCCGCCCCAACCCGACCCGCGAGTTACCCGCGGGGTCCGCGTGTTATTAGACAACCCGCGCATCACTAGTTGCCAGCTATTTTGACAATAATGGCTGTATGTTTATTTTCAGAGGACAGTAAATCTATACTGCTATACAAGGAGCACATTGACTACTCTAAAATATATTCAAGCTTCTTTTCTATAGTATTGTCCCTTGAGAAGATATACTAAAATGTTTGCTGAAATGTGATTTTGGCATACAGCTCATGGCTACAGGTGCCGCATTCCCCAGGTCAAGCCACTTTTGAACCAGAAACAGCGGCAGAAGCGCCTGACCTGGGCTACAGAGAAGCAGCACTGGACTGGACTTCAGGCATTTTGGCATTTCCTTCTCCCCAGTCTTCCTCCAGACTCTGGCACCTTGATTTCCGAATGACATGCAAAATTTGCTTTCATCCGAAAATAGTACTTTGGACCACTGAGCAACAGTCCAGTGCTGCTTCTCTGTAGCCCAGGTCAGGCGCTTCTGCCGCTGTTTCTGGTTCAAAAGTGGCTTGACCTGGGGAATGCGGCACCTGTAGCCCATTTCCTGCACACGCCTGTGCACGGTGACTCTGGATGTTTCTACTCGACTCAGTCCACTGCATCCGCAGGTCTCCCAAGGTCTGGAATCGGTCCTTCTCCACAATCTTCCTCAGGGTCCGGTCACCTCTTCTCGTTGTGCAGTGTTTTTTGACACACTTTTTCCTTCCCACTGACTTTCCACTGAGGTGCCTTGATACAGCACTCTGGGAACAGCCTATTTGTTCAGAAATTTCTTTCTGTGTCTTACCCTCTTGCTTGAGGGTGTCAATGATGGCCTTCTGGACAGCAGTAAGGTCGACAGTCTTACCCATGATTGCAGTTTTGAGTAATGAAACAGGCTGGGAGTTTTTAAAAGCCTCAGGAATCTTTTGCAGGTGTTTAGAGTTAATTAGTTGATTCAGATGATTAGGTTTATAGCTCGTTTAGAGACCCTTTTCATGATATGCTAATTTTTTGAGATAGGAATTTTGGGTTTTCATGAGCTGTATGCCAAAATCATCAGTATTAAAACAATAAAAGACCTGAAATATTTCAGTTGGTGTGCAATGAATCTAAAATATATGAAAGTTTAATTTTTATCATTACATTATGGAAAATAATGAACTTTATCACAATATGCTAATTTTTTGAGAAGGACCATATATATATATATATATATATATATATATATATATATATACACACACACACAAACAAACAACACTTACATATACAGTATCTCACAAAAGTGAGTACACTCCTCACATTTCAGCTAACATTTTAATATATCTTCTCAAGGGACAATAATATAGAAAAGAAGCTTCAATATATTTTATAGTCAATGTGCTCCTTGTATAGCAGTATAGATTTACTGTCCTATGAAAATAAACATACAGCCATTATTGTCAAAATAGCTGGCAACTAGTGATGCGTGGGTTGTCTAATAACACACGGACCCCGCGGGTAACACGCAGACTTCTCACTGAGGTGCCTTGATACAGCACTCTGGGAACAGCCTATTTGTTCAAAAATTTCTTTCTGTGTCTTACCCTCTTGCTTGAGGGTGTCAATGATGGCCTTCTGGACAGCAGTCAGGTCGGCAGTCTTACCCATGATTGCGGTTTTGAGTAATGAAACAGTATGGCAGTTTTTAAAAGCCTCAGGAATCTTTTGCAGGTGTTTAGAGTTAATTAGTTGATTCAGGTGATTAGGTTAATAGCTCGTTTAGAGACCCTTTTCATGATATGCAAATTTTTTGAGATAGGAATTTTGGGTTTTCATGAGCTGTATGCCAAAATCATCAGTATTAAAACAATAAAAGACCTGAAATATTTCAGTTGGTGTGCAATGAATCTAAAATATATGAAAGTAAAATTTGTATCATTACATTATGGAAAATAATGAACTTTATCACAATGTGCTCATTTTTTTAGAAGGACCTGTATATATGTATATATATATATATATATATATATATATATATATATATATATAATATCTATATGTGTGTGTCGTCAAGTCACCTTTATTCATATAGCGCTTTTTACAATAAAGATTGTTTCAAAGCAGCTTTACAGAGATAACAGGAAAATAATGTTGAAATTAAATGTCCCCAACTAAGCAAGCCAAAAGCCAATGGCGACAAAGATGAAGAAAGGCGAAAAGGCAACAGTGGCAAGGAACCAAAACTCCATCAGTGAAAGAATGGAGAAAAAAAAAACCTTGGGAGAACCCAGGCTCAGTCGGGGGGCCAGTCCTCCTTTGGCCAATGAACGAACAGTGTATGATTATGATTCAGGTAGCATTATAGGTCAGAAGTCAGATGGGATTAGTACTTTTACAATATTTATCCAGTTCCATCTGGTTGGGGTCGGAGTCATCACGCCCGTGTGGAGACGAGTTTGTTGAGATGTCCTTGAGGCCGTCACAGGGTTGATGAGGCTGGTACTTCAGGGATGCGTTGTCGTCGTGTCCATGCGATGGTCCTTAATCAGATCTGGATATGGCCTGGATCCAGCGGTTTGCGGTAAACCTCGGGATAAACGAGAGACTAATATTAGTGAATACTGAATTTTGAGATCGCAATAGACGTGAAGGACTATAATGTCTTAAGAGCCCGCTCAAGTACAGGGGAGCTAAACCATTTAGTGCTTTGTAAGTAATCAGCAATATTTAAAAATTTATACGATGTTTAATAGGGAGCCAATGCAGTGTTGACAAAACCGGGCTAATATGGACATACTTCCTGGTTCTGGTAAGAACTCTAGCAGCTGCATTTTGGACCAACTGTAGTTTATGTATTAAAGTGCAGGGCAACGAACCATAAGAGCATTACAATAATCTAGCCTTGATGTCATAAACGCATGAACCAATTGTTCTGCATTTTTCATTGAGAGCATATGACGTAATTTAGATATATTTTTAAGATGAAAAAATTCAGTTTTACAGATACTAGACACGTGACTTTCAAATTAAACATTGGTATCAAAGAGCACACCCAGGTTCCTAGCCGACGACAAAGACTTGACCGAGCAGCCATCAAGTGTTAGACAGTATTCTAGGTTATTACGTGAGGAAGTTTTTTGTCCAATAATTAGAATCTCTGTTTTTTCAGAATTAAGTAGTACGAAATTAATAGTCATCCAGTTTTTTATATCAACTATGCATTCCATTAATTTTGTGGATTGGTAAGTTTCGTCAGGGCGTGAAGAAATATAGACCTGAGTATCGTCAGCATAACAGTGAAAACTAATGCCATGCTTCCTAATGATATCTCCTAAGGGTAGCATGTCCAGAGTGAACAGCAACGGTCCTAGTACTGAGCCTTGTGGTACACCATACCGAACTTTTGACCGATAAGACATCTCTTCATTTACTACTACAAACTGATAACGGTCAGATAAGTATGATTAGTAACCATGCTAGTGCAATTCCACTAATGCAAACATCATTTTCGTGTCTATTTAAAAGAATGTGGTCGATAGTGTCAAATGCTGCACTAAGATCGAGTAGCACTAATAGAGAGATACAACCATGATCGGATAATAAGAGCAAATAATTTGTGACTCTAATGAGAGCTGTCTCAGTACTATGATATGGTCTAAATCCTGATTGAAAATTCTCACAGATACAATTTCTTTCTAAAAAGGAAAATAGTTGTTGTGATACTGCCTTTTCTAGTATCTTTGACAGAAAAGGTAGATTCGAGATCGGCCTGTAATTGACTAATTGTGTAGGATCAAGTTGCGGTTTTTTAACAAGCGGTTTAATCCTAGCCAGCTTAAAAGTTTTTGGTACATATCCTAATGACAAAGATGAATTAATGCTATTAAGAAGAGGATCTGTGACCTCTGTAAGCATCTCTTTCAATAGATTAGTCGGTATTGGGTCTAACATACATGTTGTCGATTTAGATGATTTAACGAGTTTAGAAAATTCTTCCTCTCCTATAGCAATGAGTGAATCAAATTTTTCGTCAGTGAGACTACACTGCACTGTCTGATGCGATACTGTAGTAGACGGTTGCATAGTTATAATTTTCTCCCTGATATTATCAATGTTATAAGTGAAGAAGGTCATAAAGTCATTACTGTTGTGCTGCTTGCAAACTTCTGGGCTTGAAACTTAATTTTTTGTCAGTTTAGCAACTGTTTCGAACAAGTACCTTGGGTTTTGTCTATTTTCTTCTAATAGGGTTGAATAATAAGCATATCTTGCTGTTTTCAAGGCCTCTCTTTATGCAATCGAGCTCTCCTTCCATGAAATGTGAAAAACCTCTAGTTTTGTTTTCTTCCAGTTGCGCTCCATTTTTCTGGCTGCTCTCTTTAGGGCTGAGTGTGCTCGTTGTACCACAGCGTTGGAATATTTTCTTTGATCTTCTTTAAGCGCAACGGAGCAATTGTGTCTAAAGTGCTGGAAAAGAGAGAGTTAAAAGTTTCTGTCGCAATATCGAGTTCTTCTAAGCTATCTGGGATGCTGAGAGGATAAAATAGATCAGGAAGATTATTAATAAAGCATTCTATAGTGGCAGAAGTGATAGGTCTAACATATTTATCACACCGAGTCGGCGTTGCAGCCTTGGCTAAATGAAGTTTACACAAGACTAGATAATGATCTGAGATGTCACCGCTCTGCTGCAGAATTTCAACGGCATCAACATTGATTCCATGTGATAATATTAGATCTAGAGTATGATTACGACAATGAGTAGGTCCTGACAAACTCCAATAGAGTTAAGAATGTCTTTAAATGCCAATCCCAATGCATCTTTTTCATTATCTACATGTATATTAAAATCACCAACAATTAGGACTTTATATGCAGCCAGTACTAACTCTTTGATAAAGTCTGTATGGTGCCCTGGTGGCCTGTATACAGTAGCCAGCACTAATCTTAAACATGATTTATCATTTGCACTATATATTGTTACATTAAGCACCAACACTTCAAAATAATTATATTTGAAACTAAACTTCTTAGTAATTTTGAAAATATTACTATAAATTACAGCAACACCTTCCCCTTTGCCTTTCAGACTTTGCCTTTCAGACGAGGTTCATGTTTATAACAGTAATCTTGCGGGGTGCACTCATTTAAAATATTGTAATTGTTTGGCTTTAGCCAGGTTTCTGTCATACACAGCACATCTAGGTTATAGTCTGTAATCATATCATTAACAATAAGTGCTTTTGAAGTAAGGGATCGAATATAGCTTTATCATTTGTTCATTTGTATTATTTCTGTTTTTTTATTTGTAGAACATCAATTACATTTTTAACATTAGATGGGATTGGAAGTTTTTTGTATTTCCTAATTCGGGGAACAAACACAGTCTCTATATGATGATATATAGGTGAAAGAGCCTCTATGTGATGGGATTTATCTGACCTTGGTGACGTGAGACAGCTGGCAGACGGTCGGTTCAGCCAGTTTGTTTGCTTCCTGACCTGAGCCCCAGATTGTCATGTTTGAGCTCTAAGACTATGTGCCATATTACTAGAGAGAAAAGCAGCACCATCCCAGGAGGGATGAATACCATATCTTTTCAAAAGGTGAAGGTCTTTTCAGACCTGCCCTAAAAATGTTTCCAATTGTCTATGAATTCCATATTATTTTGCGGACACCACTTAGACAACCAGCCATTGAGTGAGGACAGTCTACTAACTATCTCATCACTTCTGCGAACAGGAAGGGGGCCAGAGCAAATTACAGTGCCTCACATCGTACTTGCGAGTTCACACATCTCTTTAACATTAATTTTAATGATCTCCGACTGGCGAAGTTGAACATCATTAGTGCCGGCGTGAATAATAATCTTAGAGAATTTACGATTAGCATTAGCCAGTACTTTTAAATTTTCTTTGATGTCAGGCGCTCTGGCCCGGCAAACATGTGACTATGGTGGCTGGTCTCTCTATTTTCACGTTCTGTGTAATAGAATCGCCAATAACTAGGGCACATTCAACAGGATTCTCTGTGGGTGTTTTACTAAGAGGGGAGAATCTGTTTGATGTTGCAATCGGAACTGATTATATATATATATATATATATATATATATTAGGGGTGGAGCCGAACCCGAATACGGTATTCGGAAAGGCACAAATAACGTGTTTTTTATGAATACTTATTTCGAACAAATACTTTAGAAAATATTTGTATTCGGGAACAAGAAAAACTTTATATCTAAAAGCTGCGTTTCCTCACAAGACCGCAGTGGGCGAGTGAGTGAGTGACGTTCAGGAAGAGGTGACTGACACAGGCTGCTCCACACAGCAACAGAGAGGGCTCGGCTGAGCGAAAAAACACTTAACTGCATTACTATTTTTGTTGAATAGATTTTTGTACCTCAACTGGGTTCCGGAGGCAGTTTATAACTTTCGGGACGTGGAGTTTGATCGGGAGATTATTTCATTACGCTGCATTATTGATGTCTGCAGCCGGGTGCTCTCATGTTCGCTCTGTTTAAGTAGCTCTGTTAGCTCCGTAATTATTTGTTTTTATTACATGGCTTGGTTGAATTCTAATGTAGAATGCGGTCTGTTATTTCCATGGTTATTTCTTAATAACAGACCGCTGCTAAGTATAACACACCGTTGCCACGAAAAACAGAGCGTTGCCATGGATTCGAAACGTAGAGACGGAACGGACTATTTTTTTTAGCGGAAGCAATACACTAGTTTTTAAATCAATAAACTCCTTTTTAAATCAATATTTTGAGTCAAATTATTGATTTATTTGGTAGGTAGCCATGTAGTAAGCGGGATAATGTAAAGCGAGGTGGTTGTTATAGCGAATACAAACCCTTCAGGCTGATTCAAGACCCCTCCGCTTCGCGTCAGGCTCATAATCAACCGCCTCGCTATACATTATCCCTTACTTATTCTGTCTGTTCAGCGTCCTCCAACAAGGACGGGTGGTGGTGGGATTCATAATGTTCACAATGGTATTTTATTAGTTGTTGGTTTAACCATGGATGAGGTAATGGCTGTTATGTTATTTTCTTTTCAATGACGTTCCTTGGTAGGCTACATGTTCATTGCTGGATTTATATAATTAAAGAATACTTACACTATAACGTAAATTAGAAGTGTAACGCAAAAAAACTAGATTTTTACGCCTATTTTGGATTTTACTCGAATACAAATACAAATACTTTTTCCCCCTCAACAAATACAAATACAGATACAAATACCGGCTGCTTTGCACACCCCTAATATATATATATCAGTGTTGGGGTAGTTACTCAAAAAAGTAATTAGTTACTAGTTACTTCTGTAAATTGTAATGAGATTACTTTACTAGTTACTGCGTTTGAAAAGTACCTTCACTACTTATTACTTTACTTTCCCGTTTCTTAATTTAACGTGTAGATACATGGACAAACATCGTAGCCCTATCATCACTTAACCTGTCTACATAGTGTTTATTATATAAATCTATACAAAATGCCATGTAAAACCATATGAAAGAACAATGTCCCTGTCTGCACAAAGAAATATGCCTAACTGTAAAATCCACAAACAACAGGATAAAGGAAGCTATGGTAGGGTCATTTTAAAATGGGGTCAACACACAAGTGTTAAAACACAGGCTTTGAGAAACATGACAATGAAACTCTTCTCCTGAGAACAAAACCAGCTTTTTATTCGACTCATGGCAAAAAAAAAGAAAAGAAAAAAAAAGTGGTCAATGAAAAATATAAAAATAAAGGTCACTTTATCACATAAAATTAAATCTTAAAGGCCATGTTGCAGGTTAACCACCACTGTTGATTAATGGGTACATAAATCACTCAAGATGTGTGTATCATTTTTAAAATGTCTCAAAAATGGTCTTAAAGACCATTTTTTTACGTTTCTGGTATAATTTTTTTTTTTTACGCAACTCTGTGATGACGTCACGTTGGGGAGAAGCGGAGGAAAGGGCGCCTCAGCCTAGTATTAGAACTATGGCGACTGACTGGGATGAGGAAGAGTTGGCAAGAAGAACTAACATGTATTATGGCCCGCAGCCGTATCATTTTGAACCTGCTAGACGTGAGAGGGCAAATGAAGAATTGCCAAGAACTGATAGCCGTCAAAGCCAATTGAATGCATGGTCCGAGGAGAATGAGTGGAGAGTTGGTGAAGTGTCCTGGTGAGTTGCTATCATTTAGCAACGCAGAAATGAACACTGGAGCTGGCAAGCCGTTTTAACTTACGAGCAGCAGTGCACAATAACGACACATATATTTTTTCACGGTCATTGAATAGCACCGAGTGAAAAAACAACGTTTTCTTTATATCTAGTGGCAGTATATGATCATGACGTTAGTTCAGATAAGTACCGGTAACCTTTGTCATAGTGTCGTAGTACTGGTAAAGTTTGTCTTTGTAATCTAGAAATAGAAATAGCTATTAGGGGTGGAATTATACATGTGTGTGTGTGTGTGTGTGTGTGTGTGTGTGTGTGTGTGAGTGTGAGAGAGAGAGGCGCGGGCGCTATCGAGACAGTGGAAACATAAAAACATCGTCATTTTGTTCATACAGGATATCGTTCAAACTGCAAAGTGTTTACTTATATTTGTGTACACTCGCAATAAAACACAACATTGTGCTTGCACCCAGCACAAACACAGTAGTTCACCATTGTCAATCTACAATCTACTATATATTTCTATCTAGCTGCTAACGTTAGCTATATCTGCTAACGTTATGCTGTCTGCCTATCTCTCTCTATACTTGACTATCTATATATCTAGTCTGTCTATATATCTAGTCTATCTATATATCTCGTCTATCTATCTCTCTATATCTATGTATTTATCTATAATCTGCGCTATCTGAATACTCTCGTCTACTACTCGTAGCTCTCAACAACGCGGGCAGCGGGCTTTGGTAAATTCTCTCCCCAAGGTGACGTAATGCAATGCATTGTGGGGGAAAGGAGAATCGTTGCAAACCGCTGTAAAATACCTACTTTTTTCGTATTATATTCCGTTTTGTGATACCCAACAACATAAAATACAATGGATAACAGTTTAAATGTTTATTACCAACAAGCAAATTGCACAAATTCATTGAAAAATTAAACCTGCAACATGGCCTTTAATTTAAAATGCACTTAAGCCTATAAAAAGGAAACAGAAAATCTAATTAATTAAATAAACAAAATATCCCAAAACATTATTTTTCCCTTAGCTCGCTCTCTTCTGCCTCCTGGAGATGTGGCTTCCAGAGGCGGTAACATACCAAGTCACAAACTCTTGAACCTATTAATGAATTATTGTGTGTTGCAATTGTCACAATGCACAAAACGGAAAGTGCACCAAAAGTGCAACAGTGAAAACTGAAAGTGCAACAAAAAGTTGATCTCATAAACTTTATCCCATTCAAGTCATTTTTCTCTCTATTCTTCGAAATAACGATTGTATCGCATAAGTAAAAGTCTTTCAAATCTTTTATCTGACAGTCTGTTTATTCAGTCCCCTCCTTGGGGTCAGAACAATACTGCCCGGGCTGAAAAGCCTTTCAACCGGTCCACTTGATGGTATTGGAGTGTTGTAGTGCTTTGCAATTTCCTTAATCCTGGGGAACCTGGAGAGAACATCCCAGTCAGATCCAGGCAATTTTAAGTACTCCATGACTTCACTCTCTGCTGTATAGGAAAACTCCTCTTCAAATTCAAAAAAGTCATTGTGACTGGAGGTGGCAGGGCTCTCAACTGCTCGACTCATCAGTGGCTCTTCAGGAATCTGGCCACGACACTCAGAGATTAGCATGGTTTTAACAGCATCTCTTCTCTTCTCATCTTTGAGCCAGCGGACCTTGAATTTGGGCATTGTGGCAGCAGCCATCAGAGCATCCTTGCTGTCCAAGACAGATGCAGATCTGTCTTTGATCGCCTGTGATATGAAATAGTAGGCTACATTAGACAAACATATACAGTTCAATTAACAGCTTTTACAGCCTAATAAATTTGGGCTACATAAGCTATATTAAACTGTAGGCCTATAGCCTACACTGCAAGCTATTATTTAAGGCGCACTGATAAAAATGGTTTTGTGGTGAAGTAAATACTACAGAAAATAAATCAAATAATTAATAAATTATTAATTCAATGTTATATTGTTTGAGTTAAATGTATTAAAAAAGGATACTTCAACTAAATAGATTTTCAACCTTTTCCTAGCCAAGTTAAAATTTCTTATTTTCTTTTTTACTTTCATTTAACAGTTAAGTAGAGTTTACTTAATTCCATATGTGAAATATCCGTGCAAAAACTTGCCAAAGAAAAATTAAGTAAATTTAACTTATTGTTTTTTTTTCCGTGTAGGGCCAATTCATTTTAATATTCAATATGTGTTTACCTGTACCACCAGGCATGCCAGCTGTCATCTGGGAAAGGTCATCCTTCATCGCAAGCAACTTTGACATGAGAATCTCCAAGGTTGGCAGGAGGGTGCCGTAGTAGCAATCATCTTCTCCTTGTAGTATATCTAATGCGGCAGCAAGAGGTCTTGACACTGCACAATACTCCTTCAGGAACTGATACTCTTGCTCATTGATGCCCTTTACACTCAGTCTAGAGAAAATGGTGTTTAAATCTCTGATTTGGATTTCTGTGTTAAGAGAAATGGCGTCATGAGTCGAGTTCCAGCGTGTAGCAGTGGGTATGATGAGCTTTCTTTTTAGCACATCCTCAACCTGGTCTGAAGCCACAGTAGAGCGACTAGTTTTTGTCCAGAAAGCTGCACACTTGGCGAGAGCACTTCTGTAAACTGCTTTACAGTTACTGGTCAGCCATTTCTCCATGTCATTTTTTGAGATTAGGTTTAGTGTATGGGATGCACAGCGCAGATGAGGTGGCAGTGAAAATGTCTCATCTGATTCTGTGGAGAGTGCTTCGGCAACATCAGTAAAAGTGACCTCCTCATCAGATGGCTCGTCAGAGTCAGACCCATCATCAGGATGGGATTCAAACATTCTAAAGGCTTTTACAAAATTGCTGCCATTATCGGTGACACATGCTGTTATTTTATTTGAAAGTCCAAAAGCTGAATGAACCTGTTCTGTTTCGCTAGCTATGACATCGTAAGTGTGTCTTCTTCTCACCCTCTTGCAGGCAAGAGCAGCCTTCTCGCGTTTAAAACTGTTTTAAACAGTAGCTGTTTATCCAGTGCACCGTCATTCCTAAGTAACTTATGTTATTGGCTGACCAAATGTCCGCGGTGGTGGACACATGATCCAGGGACTCGAAAGTTCTTTTGAGCTTCGATTCCATGTTTGAATAACACTTGTCCAGGTAATGGGAAATGCTTTCCTGTCGGACGTTGGCTTGCGAGTCGTGGGTATTTTATCGAGTATTTTTTTAAAACCTGGGCGAGTCAATGGTCGACAGGGGAAGCATGTCTTCTACAATAAACCCTGCAATAAGCCTGTTCATTTCATTTTGGGTTACCTGCTGCGATCCAAGACTTGAGAAAAGCTTAGCCTGTTTAGGCGGGGTCGGCTGATCAGTGACTTCAAATGACCGGCGAGCAGGATCTTTCGCCACAAGTTTGGTATTGCCATGCTAGGCTGACAAATGCTTCGACAGGTTGCTCATTGAGTTGGCTGCAGTTGAAAGACACTTGTCGCCTGGGCATAGAGTGCATTTCACACGAATATTTTTATCCTTTCGAGCAATAAATTTAAAGTAATGTGCATATCGCCACTGGCCGAAACCCCCTATCTCCGACTCCTTTTCCCTCTCTCCTTCGCACCAGCAGCTACGCCACTCAAATCGATCTCTATGGCAACGGTGCCCAGGCAAGCGCACACACAGTACGCACGTAGTGTAGTTACCAATATTTTTACTGTAATGCGTTACTTTACTTCGTAACCCAAAAAATTATAAAATATATATATATATATATATATATATATACATATACGGGGACAGCTAGCTGTGGATTATCTCACTTGTACCATGGTCATTTGCCAGCATTGACAAGTTAAAGGTGCTATTGATGTTTACAGAACTAAATTTGTCTGGATGGGTTAAAATTATTATTTTTATTATTATCTAAGACTTGAATATTATCAGATAAATTTTATCCTATTTCTTTGTTCCTTATTAACATATTCAGAATAAGAGATTATCTGTCCTCTTAAAAAGGCCTTCAAAGTTTGCTAAAGTAAAGAATAAGAGATTGAATCGTCCGATTAGTTAGAATGAGAAAATCATCTATTGAAGTAGAAATATACTGAAAATAAATGCTGAATCGAATCAGATAGAAGTAGAGAATTGAGCCTCCATGGTGGTCGAGAAGTGTGATTAAAAAATAGAAGAATGTCAACTCATAAGTAAATAATTAGACACGAAATATTGATCTGTGGCAAGTACCCTTGCAATAAGCGGGATAATGTACATCCAGCCGGTTGTTATCTCAGAATAAACCCCCGATGTGATGAGGTCTTGCATTAAGCCTGAAGGGGGTTTATTCTGAGATAACAACCGGCTGGATGTACATTATCCCTTACTTGGGGCATATCCATTTACCAATACTACTGGCGTTTGTGAAATTTTTCCTTTTACAATTGCATAGCTACCATTAACATAAGATATTACATTATCAATAGAAAAAGGCACAGTCTTAATCAAAATAGATTCCACTGCACACACCAGCTTTAGGTGGAGAGGAGAGAAAGAGTGATTGAGGCAATTCAGTTGATGGGAATTAGGTGGCCATGATTGAGAAGGCCCAATGGAGGGAATGTGGCCAGGACACCGTGGTTACACCCCTACTCTTTACGAGAAGTGTCATGTGATTTTTAATGACCAAAGAGAGTCAAGACCTCAGTTTTAACGTTTAATCCAGAGGAAGGTGCTTGTTACAGTATAGTGTCCCTGTCACTATACTGGGGCATTAGGACCCACACAGACCACAGGTTGAGCACTCCCTGCTGGGCTCAACACCTCTTCTAACAGCAACCTAGTTTTCCCAGGAGGTCTCCAATTCTCTTACTGACCAGGCTCAACCCTGCTTAGCGTCAGTGGGCAACCAGTTTTGGGCTACAGGCTGATAATCCAATCCAAGGTTGTTAATCGATAGTCTATGCGTTTGTTAAATTCATCAATTTGCATTATTCAAACTTGCTTATATTTACTTATAATAAATATAATTTTATTTATTGTACTTATTTATTATAATTATATTTTAATTATATTTTACTTTTTTTTTTTTTTTTTATAATTGATTACTAATATGTATTTTTTAATTCTTAATTTAAAAAATACTTCCAGCATACATTTAAATTGTGCCCTAAGCATTCTAAGCCAATGAAGGTGAAGTATTTTGCCGCTCCTCCCTCAACTCAAACATCACTAATTCAGCTCATACGGTTGCAGGTGAAGGCATGTCTCAACAGGTAAATGTAGGCTACTTTCAATAAAAAAAGTCCAACATGTTAGGAATACTTTAAGCTATTTTGCTATTTGAGCTGATGATACATTTATTAAAGTGATTACTTGGTTGTAGTTTGAGTTCTACAAAACTTTGCTCATTAGAGTTTACACACAACAGTCCACAAAAATACACAGGTTAAAAGGTTAGAAGGCCACACATTTATTATAGAAATAAATACAAATGAAAAAGGGCATTAAGATATATACTTGTGGACTTATAACGTTTTGAGCTGCTAACAATAACTTTACACTTATTTGAATTGACCTGTGACATCCTATGGCATGCAGTAAATCTAAATTGAAATGTTTATCATAAACCACATCTTATGATCACATATAAAATAAAAATAATAATAATAATTTTTGGACTTCTCTGTGAGTCTAACAGTAAGAGGGAGTTTCCTTTTGAAAGCTAGTTCCTTTTGGCACGATTATGCACTGCTGTAACCTGTTTCATAATACTGTAGCTATCAGTGAAGATTTAAAATGGACTTTGCTATTAAAACCACATATGGGGCTGTATTTAAAAAGAATGTTATCTTGCCACTATCTTAGCTAGGAGTTTTAGCTTATTTGCCTATTCACTTATTATTTAGCCTATTCACAAACTCATAAGAGCAAGTGTTACTAAGCAACTCTTAATATAAGAGTAAGTAAAAGTAAGGCAGGGTTGACCTTGTTACTATGGAGAATGCCACTTTTTCTGAGCACGCTCCTATGGCTAATTCTATTCAGTTTCCCTCACTCAATTAAACTAGCATATAGCGATGAATAATACTACAGAACCGCCAAAGATAAGACAAAGAAAGCCAAACTGGAGTAACTGCACTTAAAATAGCCTTGCGATACAGGTGATACCTTTTTAAAAGGTCAATGCCATTGTAATATTTCACTATATTTATTTGGTTGTGACATCGTTTCTGAGATTCTCTTAGGGATTTAGAAGTCCTCATGAGGACTTAATCTGTCTTAGTTTTAGGAGCTACTTTTAACGTTAAAATGCCTTGTGAATTTCTATTAAAAGACAAATGTACAAGTCCTAATAAATTAAGAGCGACACACCTCTAATTATTAAGGCTTGCTCCTAATGATCCTAATGATTTCCACATTAGGATCAACTTTTAGCCTTAAAATCTTTTAAAAAAGATTTTTTTGTGAATATGTTATGAATATGTGAAAATGTTCTGATGCAGATGTTGACTAATTCTATTGCGGTTGTTCTTGTGTATTTTTAACTCTGTTAGGTTGCACAGCATGATGGCCAGTGCAGGGACACAGAGAATTTTGCCCCAACAGCGCCTGTTCTACTACAGGTGAGATAGTGTGCATTTTTCTGTATATATCACGATAACTAAAATTAATTTTTATTATTCACATTTAGTTGTAGTAAGGTGTAGTATTTTAAAGGGGGGGTGAAATACTCAGTTTTAGTTAATCTCATGTTAATCTTGAGTACCTATAGAGTAGTATTGCATCCTTTATATCTCCAAAAAGTTTTTAGTTTTATTATATTTATAAAAGATAGGCTGTACCGAGTCTTTCCGTAAAAAACGAGCGGGTATGGGCGGAGCTAAATAATCACGAGCGCACAAAGCTTTTGCGTTGAGAGCGTCGGGAAGCTGTGACATGCCAAAACAAACCATGGCTAACAATCAGATTCAGCCATACATTTTTGATCCCGATCAGATCCCGTGAGATGGGCAGTGAAATGGGGGAAAAAACACATGGTCTCGAGAGTTTTTTAAAAGTAAAAATGATTTGAACTTGAGCGCAATGTTTTTATAACACTATGTCATGCGCGAGTTTACAACATTTGTGTGTGTTTACTCGTAGTATATGAGGACATGATTTGGTTTTACAATAAACAAACAGACACCTACAGTGGCCAGCTAAACAAATGTATTTAAACACACACACAATACATCGCATGCTCCATAGATACATTAACTATACGTGATCATGTTGTTTACTTGCTGTGCTTACACGCCGATAGTTAACAACACACAGACATTTGAAGCAGTTTTACCGCCTGCGGTTCCAACGCACAACGCTGAACCTTTATTGTTGGGACTGCTCCATCCTTAAGCATTAAACGATCTGCAAAAGCCGAGCACATCGCTTTGATGGGCATACTGCTTTCGCTCTCTCGCTCTAGGCTACAGGTGCTCACGCGCCCTTCCGGGAGAAGTGCCGTTAGGACCCGTATAAGGAAATTCCGGCGCATCTGACGTCACACACGCCCATAATCGAAAAAAACTTTCCGAAACTTGTGACAAACCGGAATGAGTATTTGTGTCACAGAAATACTCCATCAAATGTACAACTTAATTTTTTAAACTTTGTCCATGATTAGCATGGGAATCCAACTCTTTAACAGTGTAAAAAACTCACTATGCATGAAATAGCATTTCACTCCCCTTTAATATATTTCTAATAAGTGCATTTAGAACTACTTTAGAAATTGCAGTATTATTTTCTTCACTGTAATAATGGCATTGATGTTTCCTAGCATTACCCTCTGTATAGAGTGAGTGATGCCATGTGTACAGGTGTAGACGCAGCCTCTCTGGATGAACGGTACCAGCTGTTTCGGGAACGTTATGATGTTATATCTAAGAATGCCTCAAAAAAGGTAAAAACATTTACATTTACATCTATTCATTTAGCTGACGCTTTTATCCAAAGCGACTTACAATTGCTATATATGTCAGAGGTCGCACGCCTCTGGAGCAACTAGGGGTTAAGTGTCTTGCTCAGGAACACATTGGTGTCTCACAGTGGATTCGAACCCGGGTCTCTCACACCAAAGACATGTGTCTTATCCACTGCGCCATCACCACCCCAAAAACAAGATGCTCAGTAAACAAAAACCCAAGCAGTGTTGGAAGTGTTTCTTTTAAAAGTGATGCGTTACAATATGGTGTTACTCCCAAAAAACACCTTAGCTAGCTGTGGCTCTCACTTATCTCATTTAGACCAATATAGTGTTATGCTGAGCTTGCTTGTTGAAGACACAACTTTTTATGAAATTGTGAATGGAATATGTACAGCAAAAAATGCTTGGGTGTCAATTGCAAAAATATTAATAATCAAAGAAACACTTTGTTCATCATAATTACAACATTTGTGAGTGTGTAGAACTTGGTCAGTGAGCTGGATATGGTGACACGTGACGTTAACCAGATTAGCTACTTTTAAAGGGGTAGTTCACCCAAAAATGAAAATTCTGTCAGTAATTACTCACCCTCATGTTGTTCCAACCCCGTAAGACCTTCGTTCATCTTCGGAACACAAATTAAGATAATTTTGATTAACCCTCTTAGTCTCGCTTTTTTTCTTATCAGTGCAAAAGAAACTCAAAATACTCTGTTGATTTTGATCTTACATATTAAGTGTTGTACATCATTAGATCCTGATAAGTGTCTATTTTTTTTGTGGATACTCACAATAAAAACAAAATGTTGTGCTTTTCGCCAAATAAAGAAAAACAAACATGATGCGCATTCTGCCTTCTCTCTGTCAGTTAAGTCCATTCTGAAACGCGTCCGAAAATGAACTGTAATTCCGCAAATACTTGTCATACAGGCACGAGTGTTTTTCCATAATGAAGCTTGAACTCTCTTCTTTTAAATTAATTAATTTATATAAAAAAACAAATATTCTCAGTTTATGTAATCTGTATGAAAAGAGAGAGATGCCAGTCTTTTTCTTTCCAGCTCATTATACCTGATTACGCGTTAATGTGCCACGCCCACGGAGAGCGCGCGGTATTCAAACGCAAATGATCTAAGGCAAGCCATGCGAACATGCCAACGCCCACCAGCTGGATTATAAAACACATTGTGTTTAGTAAGTATCTTACTACAGCTGTGTACACAGCGTATCCCTACGCTGTGAGGAATAATACTATCTAATAACCCTGGAAAATGTACCAGAAGTGCTGGTAGTTTCATTTCGAGGAGCAACGGATCCAGCTGATGTAGTAAGTCATTTTTCTTAAGTGCTTTGTTCTAATCGCGATATTTAATAGTGTCTGACTGTAAACCGCAAAAAGACTGTTTAAATATGAATTGCGTGTCTGTGTGTAGGCTAAATGATGAATGAACGGCACAGGCGCACGCACTTTGTTTACTACAGTTATACAGCGCAGCGCGTGTCTGTGCCGTTCATTCACTCTCGCACCTACATTAGTAAACGTTATGTTTACATGAACACATCCAAACTATATTGCTATAGCCTACTAAGATGAGTAAAAATAGACTGAAATATGTTGAAATAAAATGTCTGTATAAGCAACAAAGTGCAAATTCACATGTATATGCTAATATATCATACACAATATGTTACAGACTAAATATGAATGTTTAGACAAGATTTTGCGATTAGTTTTGGATAGATTATAAAGTTTTGACTGTAAAAAAAGACTACTGTCACATTAAATAGGTACGCTTTTGTTCACCAATTTCTGCTCATAGTTAAATATACTATAGTATGATGTTTTGTCAAAAATAAAGTAGGTATATTGAATTATCAACTAAGATGTTATTATAGTGTTTGTTCCAATATTCAAACTAATGAATCCTTACCTTTTTTAATACGTATGATAAAATGTATACTTTTTACAAAAAAAATACACTTGAAATATTGTTAAAATTGTTGTTGTAATTGTAACCTATTTGTAATTGGTTACAATTTTCTAATTGTAAAATATGTATATATAGATAATTTCTTTTGTCCTTGCATTCTTTGGGATCCTGTGACACCTGTGTGAAAGGCTAATTAATATGCAGCTCATTATTATGTATGTGGCACATTATCCGGCCTTTGTCTTCTCAGGTGTGAACACGCCTCCACGCATATTGCCTTTCCAAACAAAAGGTGTCTTGTAAAATTTAAATCAATCTATTGTTTTGTTTAAATGATTAGGCAGGATGATTTTCAGATCATTTTGAAGCAAAAATTCTATGCAACAACACTCATTAGTCAAAAGTCTTGTGGACACATATTTAGTATGTGTTTTGTGGCCTTATTTCAGAAACTTTATGTTTTAGTTTTTTCAATAACCATGCATAAACATTATTCTCTAAAAAATACAAACATGTACATGTTGTTCATATATTACGGTAGCCCCGTTTGTGCTATATAGAGTGAATTTACACCTTTGCCATTAACATGTTTATAAATAACTGAAAAAAGCACAAATGTCAGAGCATGTCAGAACACCTCAAGGACCCCAAAAACCCCTTAGACCCCAGAGGGTTAAACCTGAGAGCTGGATCACTCCTCCATAGGCTTCTTAGGGATTGAAACTTGCCAGCCCTGAAAAGTTATCAAAGACATCGTTAAAATAGTCCAAGTGACTACCGTGGCTCAATCTTAAGTTTATCAAGCGACAAGAATACTTTTTGTGCGTCTGTGTTGTAAGTCATACGTAGGCTCACTATTGGCCGACACTCGTCATGTGTGTGATGCGTGTGACGTACAACACAGAAGCACTACGCTATTACACTACGTGAACTGACTCGAGGCCCACAGAGAAGGAAATTAATAGTTGATAGAAAGTCATTATTTTGGGGGTTTTTGCGCACAAAGAAGGTATTCTCGTCGCTTGATAAACTTATGGTTGAACCACTGTAGTCACTTGGACTATTTTAACGATGTCTTCAATAACTTTTCGGGGCTGAAAAGTTTCAATCCCTTAGATGCCTATGGAGGAGTGATCCAGCTCTCAGATTTAATCAAAAATATCTTAATTTGTGTTCCGAAAATGAACAAAGGTCTTACGGGTTGGAACAACATGAGGGTGAGTAATTACTGACAGAATTTTCATTTTTGGGTGATCTATCCCTTTAATCGAGGGGTGCCGTACTCCCGTCCTCAGTCTTTACCCTCTGACAAGCTTTCCAAAATCATATGTTTTATCTGATTGTTTGACATCTATACAATTTCTGGGAGTCAGCGTGCACGTTTATATAAAACCATGTGGAAACGAATGATTGCTTCTGAGGAAGAGCTGCATTTGAGAAAGTCTGTGAGGTTCATGGCATCAGCTCTTTCACAGATATTCAGATGTCTGCTGATTTTAGGGACTTCAAGTGCACTCTATATCAAGTTCTTGACAAGAATAAGCCAAAAATATTATATGCAATATATGAATAATAAAAGCAGACAATCTTCTTCAATAACAGCTCTTGTGGTGGTTCAAGCCCCGCCTCATTCTGAGTGGCCACACTCACAATGGCTGTGAGGTACTGCATGAGAAACTCTACTCTGAGATCAGTGTCCCGTCCTTCAGTTGGAGGAACCGCAACAACCCCAGCTTCATCCTGGTAATTAAAGCATGAGTTTTAATTTTGTTCATCCTCATGTCGCTTCAAAGCTGTAGGTCTTATTTTCTTCCATGGAACACAAACAGAGATGACCACATTGCACTGATCACATAATGGTAATTTTGAAGTAAACCCCAGTATGGTAGCAGCCAATAAAAAAAAATGAATAATTAATCAGTCATTTCATTTCATCTGTCAGAGCAGGACCATATCAACACCCATTGACATAGTGCAAAGTTAAACCCTGCTAGACCAGATAGATGAGAAAAAAAAAATCATCAAATCAGGCAATATGGCTCTATATCAGCATGGCGTTGATTAACTACATTCTCAACAGAGGACTGAATCTCAGGGTGCTTTCACACTTGGTTTGATTGCCTGGTCTGACCCCAAATTCGATTGCTCTCCCTCCCCCTGCTGGATTGTGTCACACTGTATTGTTTGATTAGCAGCCGCTGTTTACCCCTGTTGCTTGATGGTAACAATAAAGGCAAAGCCGCCAAAATACTTAGCGTTTTTCGCTTTGTTTACAACGCGTAGATTAGCACATAATGACACTTGTTTATCTGTCGCAAATGTACTGCAAATATTCTAAAGAATGCAGGATACCATTTCTGCTGAGGGTGAGCAGAACTTTGGGTAACACTTTATTTTAAGGTTACGTAGTAAGTACATGTAGTATGTCAGGGAACATGTATGTAAGGGTACATGTAAGGGAACACTTAATTAATATTACTTAGAACTTATTTCAGTAATTGCAATATAACTACGTCACCTTAAAATAAAGTGTAACCAAATGTAGAAATAGGTAGTCAACCAAAATGCCTATTACTGCTGCATTTACCACCACCACAGTGTTAAATACAACCCAGTCACATGTGACACTCGTTCGTGAGTTCACACCAAGGGGGATATCTATGAATAGATCAAAGATAACGATAAAGATATAGCTCTACACCACAACTATGCTGGATATCATTGTAATCGCTTTCAGAACAATTTATCCAGCTGATGAACTATAAAAAACATTGATAGCCAATCATAATCAACCCTGGTGTAATGAGCTTGAGCATTTAAAGTGACAGACAAGCACACCTTTAGAATAAACAGAACCATATCGTCCGCTGATGTGGATGCTAATATACTTATTTTTATAGTTATCGTTCTTGGTGTGAACAGGCCTTAAAGGGTAAGTTCGGCGTTTTACAAGTAAAGCCCTGTTTTAAGATCTGGAAATGCGTCCAAATTTCAATCTTAACCGTTCGATTTCATCAGAAACGATCTTAAAACAGGGCTTTACTTGTAAAACGCCGAAATTACCCTTTAAGGCTGTAATTGTGAAGTTTTTAATTGTAAATGAATATAACAGTATAATATATATTCTGAGTTTTTGTTTAAGATTTATAGGCTTTTGAGTGTATTTTGCCATGCCCATTTTGTAAATGACCCTGTTATAGCCATTCATATGCAAAATCTCAACTTTATTTTGATAATTATTGATCTAGAGAGTCCAAAGAATTGTCCTAGACTGGTTTGGTTCCGATCGAGCGAAAAACCTAGGACTAGTTCGCAAAAGTAGGTTTTTAACATATTCGCGAATATTTAATGAATGATTTAATTGACAGCAGTGGTTCTAGAGGCAAAGTTGTTCAGTATGAGGAGATCTATCAAATGATATGCATATTTTGTGGGTATGTGACACACCACGTGATGTGTAAATCTAGTTAGCGCCAACTAGTGGCCAATTTCTTTCAAAATTCTTACAGACCTCTAGGGCCCTGAGTCGAACATGCCCACCGAGTTTCTTTCTGATCGGCCTCTGTTAACCTTGTCTAATAGGTGCTTAAACTTCATTGGCTTATGGAGGCCATGTTTTTTGAGATACGCCAATGTCCTCATTGACATACATGGCACCTTGGACCAAGACACTGCATACCAATTTTCAAGTCAATCCGACTAACGGTTAGGTGGTCATAGCCCTTTTTAGCTTTTTTAATGTTATAGCGCCCCCTAGTGCTCAATTGTCACGATTTTGTTTAATGTGACCTCAGACTGAACTCATACACATTAGTACTGAGTTTGGTGAAGCTATCTCATTTACTTCTTGAGTTATAGCAATTTTAGTAAAATAGGCTCCTCCCACAACGATCATTTTGCGCCCCCTAACGACCGTGAATCGAAATTTCAACTTTTTTTTCGATAATTATTGATATTCAGACTCCAGAGAACATTTCTGCACTGGTTTGGTTCTGATCGGGCAAAAAAACTTAGGAGTAGTTCGCAAAAGTAGGTTTCATTTTACTGTACAGTACTAGCTAGTATTTTAGATTATGACACGAGGTGTGCATTATGCCATAAAATAAAAAATAAAAAACGGTAGAAAAGGTAGATTTTTAGGTGGTTCTAAATGGGAACAGTGATAAAGCCTAGTCTTCTAATTAATATTGTGAATATGAAGCTAATACGAGGCTTAGACGGAGCTTACAGTCTTGAAGCAAACAAACTCACAGCAGGCAGCGAGGCAGACAGGAGAAATCGATCAGGATCCAACATTGACAGCAATAGTCGAAGATATGCCACTGCTGACAATGGCACGGATCTCACACACGTCCTATACTAACTCATTTAAGGCTGCTCTTATGAGGAAACTCGACACATTTTGACATTTTGACATAATTGTGTTTGTTATTGTTTGTCTGTGTGCACGTTACTGGCATGCGTCTTTCTGTGGGTTGTGTGTGTGTCTGTTAATGAAATAAACTCAGTGTATTGCTTAAAACAACAGTCAGGACTGCTACTCTGCACTTAACTACAATGTAAATATATTTTCTCTGCACTGTCCAGTGTGTCGCAAAGTTTTGGCACTGATTTTGAGAGATTTATGTGTAGGCAGAAGAAAGCTCTGTCTAGGCTCTGCCCCAGTATGGTTTTGTCGAGCCATTTATTAGTTTAGCAGTTTGATGAGAAAGAGAATAAATGTATTGATTATTTCAGAGATTATTGCAACTACAGCTGTATCAGATGAATATTATTCTGTGGCACAGAGCTGGAACTGATGAAAGCACGACTTGATCTTTTGAACAATCAGTGGATAGGGGTGATTTATTTCCGCCCATGTAGAGATTGAATATTCAAGCTGTTTATTCATTTTGGTTTTATTTTGTTTCCATTTGGCGGATTAGAAAAAAGTGTGATGAAAAGAAACGTAAAAATATGAAAAAACGACGCAAGATTTCCTTATTTATGTTCATTCAGAAGGGTCGAATATGTGATAAATGAACGGTTTCTTCATTTTTCCATTTAGAAGACAAAAACGAGAAAACAAATTATCCAAAGGTACACGGACAAAAACAGTATCAACACTATAGCACGTGTTTTGTCCATATAAAACCATAATTTACTGACAGAGCATTATGGAATCATTTACTTATGGTTTGTGATTTGAATCCGTGTATCATTCATTCAGTAGTTTTTTTTAGAAAAGTTGAAAAATTAGAAAACTACGGAGCCCCCCTAGTCCCACTTTGTCAAAAAAAAATAAATATTATAACTATCTCGGGGCCTCAAGATACTAACTCTAGCCTCAAGATACTAACTCTAGCCTCAAGATACTAACTCTAGCCTCAAGATACTAACTCTAGCCTCAAGATAGTAACTCGTGGCCTCAAGATAGTAACTCGTGGCCTCAAGATAGTAACTCGTGGCCTTAAGATATACTAACTCGTGGCCTCAAGATAGTAACTCGTGGCCTCAGGATAGTATCTCGTGGCCTCAAGATATATATAAAGTATATAAAAGGAGAATGCACAATGGAGCAGCTTTTCTCCCCAAAGCAGAAAGTGCAGCTTAAGCTGCCATCCGCTTAAGGCACTTCTTGGTAGGCTAATAGCTATGAATAGAGAGCATTTGATAAAGTTGTATTTTAATTTTGGGATGCGTTACCAGGATATACTGAAAACACTTGCTTTGCAGAGGTTTATTGTCAGTAAAAGGCAGTTAAAGGAACACTCCACCGCTTTTTGAAATTGGGGTTATTCACTGTCTCCCCTACATTTAGATAGGTGGGCAAATGCATTTTTGTCTCAGTCCAAGCATTGTCTTAGTCTGGCAGCGCCGCCGAAGTAGCAGGCGAAGCACTGATACTTGGGCGCAGAGATATCACGCAACACCTGAAATAAAGCTTGCCACAAAGAACCGGCAAAAGTAATGATTATGCATGAAACATTTTAATTGTTTATTAATAAACTAGTGTTTTCTATGTTAGTGGCTGCAAAGATAATGTTGACGATGCAGACTCGCCATCTTCGCAGTAGCTAGTGAACGCACCTATAGAGAGAAATGCACACTTCATATGAATTAGCCCATTTCTTTTAGTTTTTAATTGTTTTGTTTAAAAGTAGACATTTCGAGCTTTCTATAGATATACTTCTCAGGTCTGAGTTTTGGTTCATTTATGAGACGCGCTCCAGTTCACGCATCGGCGCCTTCGTGTCCTGATTATATTGTCTACTATATTTGCTTCTTATTTATTAATCCAGGCAAATTTGTTGATGAAACATTGCTTAAAATGAAGATACAATTTATACAAAACGAAATTTTCAAGCAAAAATAATATTCGAAGATTGCTGAGAATTATTCGATTATTATTCGAAAATCGCAGCCCTCCACCACATGCACGCACACATGCATGTATAGGCTACACAACAGAGCATTTAAGCAAAGCGTAGCGGTGTGACGCTTAATTATAAGTTAAAATCTTAAACATACGTTTCATATTTATGTTTAAATAATATAATGTTTTTTTTTATTTCATCTATGTTGATTATATGAAAAGGGATGAGATGAGTTGAGATGAGTAAGATGGGATCATAAGATGACCAATATATCTGAAAACATTTGGAATGGGTCAGACATGATTTTGACCACTTATTAAGTTTTGTTTTCTAGAAAGCCTTTCTTTAAAGTGAATTTCGTTTTGTATAAATTGTATTTTCATTTTAATCAATGTTTCATCAACAAAGTTGCCTGGATTAATAAATAAGAAGCAAATATAGTAGACAATATAATCAGGAAACAGAGGCGCCGGCGCGTGAACTGGAGCGCGTCTCATAAATGAACCAAAACTCAGACCTGAGAAGTATATCTATAGAAAGCTTGAAATGTCTACTTTTAAACAAAACATTTAAAACTAAAAGAAATTGGCTACTCTCTGCTTATGTAGGCTAATTCATATGAAGTGTGCATTTCTCTCTATAGGCGCGTTCACCAGCTACTGCGAAGATGGCGAGTTTGCATCGTCCGTAGAAAATGGCTCATTGTTCGATTTTCTTTTTTAAACGAATTAAGCTCTTTTTTTAAATTTTTTTATTCAGGGGTAGAAAAATGAATAAATAGTTTTATTATTCTATCTCTGCACATGGGTGGAAAAGAAATGCCCCTGTCCTCTGATTGGTCAGCCATTCCATCATCAGTTGTTCAGAAGCAGAATTGCTGTACGGATTCTTAATGCAGTTATTGCAACTACAACTCATCTTTTTCTCATCAAACAACCAGACTAACGAACCCTTCAGGAGCAGGCTTTCTTCTGTGTAGACATAAATGAACCTATGGCTAACTAAATGTGTCAGAGGAAAAGGCTAAGCTATTATAAGCTATTAGTAATCAGACCTGTCAGCACTGAAGCCCTGCTGCTGCCATCTTGTTTCAGTTGTGAATGTGTGTCTTTTTCGGTATTTTGATGTAATTATTGCATATTTTTATGACCTTCTTAATAATGTTAACACTTATCTTAATCTGCATCTAACAAATGTTTTAACCTACTTTACAACATTCTAAGTAGCATGCACTGTCAGTAAAGGCGTAAAAGCAGCAATCTTGGTTGTTGCTATTGAGCGTATAACTATGCTGTTTTTCAGAACAAATTTTTACTGAGTTTTAACACTTCCATATTGTTCCTCTGCTGCAGCTACTCTGCACTGGACAAACACAGCTGTACTACTACAGTTGTACTTTTATAGTTGTCCATTGTTTATAAGGTTTTTGCTTTCCCTAACAGGACTACAGATGAAAACTAGCCCTTGGCTAATTCTGGCATGTTACAGGTGTACTGTTGTTAATATGCATGTCCTGATAAATAAAATAAAAATAAAAAATAAAAAAAATAGGTGTTTATTTCAGAAATATGAATGAACCTTGTATCCTCTCTCGTACATTGCACATTAGTCATTTTTTTAGGATGTTTTGTTTAGCTGACCAACTCTCAAAATCTGTGTGGGAAATCTGCAAGACACACTGGACAGCATGGAGAGAATGCACAATGATTCTGTGACTTTGCTTTGGAAGTTTAGTTGGCAGAGAAAATACAACTGTTTTGTTTGACATCAGGTAATATTCAATATTAATGAAATAAACTCAGCAAAACCAAAGTTATGACTGCTGCATATGTAATGGAGGCCAGCTGGTTTACATTTCTGTAGCCTACTGGTCTACACTTGACTGTAGGCACATTTATCTGATTAGAGTTTATTTAACCCATCGCAACTTATTTGAACTGTGTGAAATAGGATAACTATTCACCTTGATGTTGTTTTAAAGGCGTATTATCTGTTTTTTTCAGAAAACTAAAAAAAAATTAAAAAAAATGTCCTGCAAGAGCTTGCCCATTTGTGACTTTCACTTTTTTTAATCAGATTTGAATGTGTCATAATATAATCTTATGCAACTCTAGCTGTATATTCCAAGAGTTCTGAAGGTATATTGTAGGGTTTGGTGGATAGCAAAACGAAATGGCAAGTTATTACATTAATGAAAATCTTGTGCTGCAGACCTGTGTGCGAGTGTGCAGCAGCGTGCGCTTCACACAAGGCAGTGCATTCTTTTGAGATATCAATTATAATCAATTTTAATAAAACACAAGATCTACATTATGAACCTCAGAAGAGTAATGTATGTATTTGAATATCTTTTTTGTGCTCCGGGTGTCAGACAGTCAGAATGACAGTTCTTGTGTGAACGTTAATGTAGGCCTAAAATATTTAATTTACAACTAATTTAATAATTTTTATCAAAAAAAAAAATATTTTTTTTTACTTCCTGGGCGACCAAGGTTGGCTATGACAGCCATCATACCCTGCCATACCCAATGCAAAGCGTAGAAAAATTTATGTCTACACAGAAGAAAGCCGTATCTAGGCTGTGTTTGATGTAAAAAATATTAATTAAGCATTAAGAATCGGTACAGGTATTCTGCTGAGGAACAACTAATGATGATATGGTTTGAACTTCGGCTGATCAATCAGAAGACGGGTGTTTCAATCCCGCCCACGTGCAGAGATCGAATATTCAAACTGTTCATTCAAAATTGTTTTCATGACAAACGAAAAATCAAGCTTAATTTTTATTTAATTTTTTTAACGAAATAGGAGCCGTTTTCTAAATGTTCTACTTTTGTTAACTCGTTTTTTTCATTTAATAAAAAACAAACTCTTCATCATTCAACAAAAGTTTCTATGCAAACTCTCCATTTCACTGTGCCTCGTTTACAAAACAAAATGCTCTGAAGAAAATATAATACTCCGACGCAATCCGGGACACCATTAAAATAAACCTTCCACTTTTTTCTGATGCTGAGATCCTTCTGAAGTCTGTACAGAGACGCAAAAGAGCTGTTAAAACTGGACACATCAAAGTGAATGCTATTTCACTCTTCCTTTGTCTTTTCAACTTTTCAAAGTACATCACAAACTGAATGGGCATCTGTATACACTGTATCCAGTGTCAACGGCGTCAGTGATTCTAATGGGTTCTATTTGCATTTTACACAATGCTTACATCCGGTGTAGACAAATGTCAGCCGTTAAGCGACTGAATGGCAGTGGGTGGGGCATATTCTGTGCTGATGTATCAGTATCTGTGCTGATTCGTCAGTGTCTTGCTCTGAAGGCAGTCATATGCAAATGTATTTGCCCATGTGACGTCACAAATCCCGCAATATCCAAATGATCTCTTTGCAGAGCTTGATTAAATAAAAGCTTTGTTTATAATGAGGAGAATTTTTTAAGCTATGAAATTTAAAAGATGACTTGATGGTACAAAGACCAAATATATTTCATGTCAAAATATCAAGGCAAATTTGATGGCTTATGTCATGACTAACTATTTTAATCTAGTGTAAACAAAACGTCCTCTTGTTTAACTGGTTTAAGATCCACACTGACCCCACTGCAGTTAGGCAGATATACAGAAAGTATGATTGTATGAAATGTACTGAATATTTTTCAATAGTGTTCTATTTTAAAAAAAGAAGAAAAAAAGGAACTTAACAATGGTTAACTTAACAAATAGGTCAATAATCCTGTGTTTTAGTTTAAATTTATGGTACCACTTTACAGTTAGGTTCATTAGTTAACATTAGTTAATGCATTAATATGAACTAACAATAATCAATACATTTGTTACTGTATAAGTATTAACATCTTTGTTAACGTTAGTTAATACAAATACAGCTGTTCATTGTTTATTCACAGTGCATTAACTAATGTTAACAAATACAACCTTTGATTTTAATAATGTATTAGTAAATTTTGAAATTAATATTAACTAAGATTAATAAATGCTGTAGAAATAATGTTAATTCTTAGTTCATTTTAACTAAGGTAGTTAACTAATGTTAACTAATGAACCTTATTGTAAAGTGTTACCAAATTTATTTTGTACTGTTTTTTTTGTTGTTGTTGCAGGAAATTTACACAGTATGTCATACGTCGACACAATGTAAATAAGTGTATATAATAGCACGTTTGAACTACTGTCAGTGTTTTACTGATGTATGCAAGGTCGTCAGCTTTCACACAACCTGAAAAGTAATGTAATATAATTTGTTTACTATAAGTTGCTAGAGAAAAATACTTATATGTTTGGGCTATAATTCCTGAAACTCTCTAAGGAACTTTAATATTTAACTAAATGTTGTTGTATATTCTGTCACTTCCTGTAGGGAATATTCTCCAGGTCCAACTTCAGGTTGTCAAAGTGTTTTTTGCCAGAGGAGAGGAGCGTGTTAGCGCTTTACTGCATCAGCTGTCTCATCATTGCACTGATAACACTCATCCATCTAAAGATGTCCAGAAGGTCACTGCACTTGACAAATAGCTTTCTAGCAAAGTACAAGACTTTGTAACCTGCACAAGACAGTTTTGTGGCACTGAATTGTATCAGAAGAACAGTTCATGTTCACAGATGTTGCAGTGTTGAGTATCAATGAGTTTCCTGGTTTGGATGTGCTCAGTGTCTTTTCTTTCTAATTTAAAATGTGAAATTATTTTTTTGATGCACAATTAAAACTGTGAAGTTGTTGTTGTTGTTTTTGTTTATACTTTGCATTGGTCCAAACTGAAGTCACACTGTCTAAACTGTTCATAGTCAGCGAAACAGAAGTCTATGTGGACAACTCTCTGGTCAATTTTTCATGTTCACACAAAAAATGCATCCAATGACCACATCCCCAAAAATCCATGATTTTTGTCCATTTACTCCACCACCTGTAAAATACTTTACATTTGCACCACATTTTTCAAATGCTAATAGACTGCTTTCCAAACTATTAAAAACACATTAAAGAATTCTGTATAAAAAAAATAAAAAAAACATTTGTGCATTTCTACAGTAATTATATTGAAATGTATAGCAGAGCATTTACAATATTCCAAGGTCGGCTAATTGTAATTTCAGCTAAGACTACACAGGTGTCAGATTTTCAGTGTTTTATTTATTTATTTTTTACAGCAAGAGAGTGGACCAGAATCCTGAATCTTTATACAACACTGTAAACCCAGATTTTGTTTCTAATTAAACTTACGAGTGATCATTACTTATTCTTTTATGTAGCATATTGTACTTGGTATGTTTAGTTTCATAAGGAAGGGGAGGGGTTCAAACACCACATCACAAATCAAAAGGCAGAAACCACTGGTATTCAAATATCTGACTGGTCACGTGAAAAGACCCGCGTCTAACGTGCTTCCAATGAGCTCTACACCTGTCTGGACGAGCACAGGCCTCGGCAACAGACGGTATTGAGAATTAACAGAGGTTTAGATGTTGATGAATTATTGTTTAATTTAATTTAAAAAAATCACAATAATGGTGATACGTGTTGGCTTTAGTTGGGCTCATGCCCTTGGCAATTGAAAATTAGTTATCTGGCTGCTTTACCTGTGTGTCCAAAAAGATCACTAAAAAGTGTTCCAGTGATGACTGCACATTGATGTTGTCATCAATAGAGATTAAAAGTCATGAAAAATGAAAAGCTTCATGTTGCAATGCATGCTGGGTACCTAATAGTACCCCTAAACTCAAAAAGTTTTCGAATGTGAACTAATGATTTTCAGTAAAGACTACTAATGTAAACTTGTTTTGTCTACTGCACCTACATAAGATTATATTTTAATACAACTCATGTTTAGTTTCAGCTTGTGTAAAAAGTTAGGGTGCCATGCTAATACAACTCAACATGTTTAGTTTCAGCTTGTGTAAAAACTAAAGTGGTATAGGGCAATGGGTTTCCACGCGATTTGCGAGTAAAGTCAACTAATTCGGGTTAAGAGAGTATACATTTTGATTAAAAAATAATATATATATATATATATATATATATATATATATATATATATATATATATATATATATATATATATATATATATATTCAGCCCTGGTTTCAGGTATTTTTGTTGTTTGTAATGCAAAAAACAAATTTCAGAATTTCTGTTACATATTCTTTATTAAAAATGTGTTATTCATATTCTAATATGGCACGAATGTATTTGAAAAATCATTTAATAAACTTTAAAAGTTCATGTAATGCTCATGTTAGTGGTGCTGTTTTTTTATGTCAGTGTTATTTGTCCAACAAGCTGTGTTTTGAGCAAGTTTTGGGAGTAAGATTAAATGCAGACTATGAAGAGCTTTGAAACAATGGCTTCAGTATTAGATGATTATCAACTGGAAAATAAAATAAAGATTTTAGAATTTTTGCTGCAGCCAACTTTTCAAGTGGTGATTATCACACATTACTCAATTCAAAGGCAAACGCGGATTTCTTTTAGAGGTATTTTATTTGCAAAATTACATTTCTTCCCACATCTCCATTTTAAACAAAGACCAAGCTCTTCTAATGTGCCTCGTTATTAAAATAATTGTTAAGAAATGAAAAAGAATAGTTTTTATTATTATTTTGAATTTTTATTTATTGTCACTCATAATTTAAATTTCTGAAATAAGTTTGAATATGTAAAAGCTGCAGAGTAGAGTAAAGAGAATAAAGCATATCTACCAGTGTTACAGCCATTCACAGCCTAAAGTTACGCCACACACTGTCCCTGCACTTCACCAGTTGAGAAGTGAACCGCAAGAGTACAGTCAAGGATCCAAATGAACAATTTATAGGGCATTTTGCATGGACTCAAGTGCTTATAGTGTTTTAAATATGAGTAATCTAGGCAGTCACTCTTGTTTAATATATTAATAATATTTCTCTTAAAAATTAAAATTGAATCTGCATGCTGTTTATTTATCTTTTGAATACGCAAATTATATTTCTGGTCATTTGTCATGCAGTTATTTCTGTACATTTGATATACAAATGATGGAAAAATATAAACATTTTGGGGTGCACTATTACTTTGACTTATGATAACTGCCCCACTGGTGAGTGAGAGAGACCGTATGGGCCCACTCAAGCTGTGAGGTTTACACTATCAGTGCTCACATTCACAATGCGCAGTCAGCATGCGCTCAGGACGGCCAGTAAGGAATCGCTAGTCTTACTTCCTCATTCCTTCTATATATTATGTTTGTATATGCATAGCTATGCATACAACCTCGCTAAACATTCATAAATATGTATACATATAGGCACACATATTATGAATAAATTGTACATATATATTTATAGAATATATTTTTTCACGTTTTTATAAATGTATATGTACACATAGGGAGCAGATGTACAGTACAATGTGGTATAGTATCTGCATGTGTATGTGCACACGCATGCAATCACACATATCTACACGCTTTCACCGGCACGACCCTGTCTACAGTCTGCAATATGCGGCTTCTAAAAATGTGCCCTTTCTGAAACATCTGGACAAAATTTTGGAAATTTTGAAAATATTTCCAATGTTTTAAAGCTGAGTCCGTTTGACGAAAACAGAAATTCATAGAAAGAATTTTAAGACAATGTATTTGCAGTTTCTGAACAAAGTGGTTAATTTTGCATATTGTATACAATATTTTTTGCCTAATTTTTCTTCATTTTATAGTAAAAGACATTAAGTAGCTTTATAAACCAGAAAAAAAAAAACTCAGTCTACAGAGAGATTTCCCATCAGCACGCTGTGCTGCATGTAATATTTGACATCAAGCTGTACAGCGCTGTCCAATCACACATACTTCATACTCATTTGCAGGTACAGCCATACTCAAAGGCACAAAGAGTTTCTACAAGTCAAAGTTGTCTTTCTTGTTGAAGTTATACAAAATAACATTTTGAAGTCCTGTACAAGATTGAGTGACCTTGCACATTTTTTAGGATTAACAAAAAAACCCCCCTGAAAATATATTGTTTTTCTGTTCATCTATATTTAGGACTACCTCCAAAATGGGGGCTGCCCATAGTAAAGGAGGCATCAGTTGGCCAGTGGCGGTTCTCCCAAGATGGATGCTTGCTGCCGCAAAAAATGCAAATCCCACAGGCCCCTGCTCCTACACTACGCTCTGTGCTCTGTAATTGGTTACAAACTCCTATCTATTCCTGAAGTCCTTTCTGCATGCTTTGCAGAAAAAAAAGCAACAAAAAAGGCAATTCAAAATTAAACTAAACTAAAACAAAGGTAAAAAAGGATAAATAGAGGTGCTACATTGTGAATTTTGTCTCCTGCAAAATTAAACCCTTCATGTACCCCTTCACTCCTATGTCAAGTACTCCAATATCCCCTTCATTAGGTGAAGGGGAAAGGTCAAAGGTCAAACCATCATGACACAGGTCACAGGTTAACACAGGTTTTCATTGCATCAGCTGGTTTAATCACATCTAACCTAACCTCATCTAAAGCCAGCCAATGCTGAAAAACAAAACAAAATATACGAAAAGGAATGACCTGGGAGTGACACAAACACAAAATAGTACTAATTTCATCTTATACACACACATTCATATCATTCTTCCCCCTCTCACTTTAGATCTCATATATAGACTAAAATAAATTAAAAAAAGGAAAGCAAACAAGTGAAAAGCAGAAAAAGGAAAAAACATTACAACATTGTCACTCTTCAGTAGTTCATCCCATGTAATGTGGGACTGGAGAAGTGTTGATTGGAGGAACAACCGATCCAGGCAGCCAATCACAAGAGTTCATACTGGCGGAGATGCATCCTCTGAATAATGTCACGACAGTCATTGAATACACGACGGATGTTTTCCGTGTCCACTGCACAGGTGAAGTGAGGATAGCAGTAGTGTTTGTCTGTGCCGCTCGCTGTGCTGATTTTCTGTGGGTTCATGCAAACACACGTCAGGCAACAACTGATGTGTAATAGCTGTAGTACACTTTTTAACTTTATTGTTTAAAAGTTTACTACAGCTCAAACATATCTGTTATACCAACATTGATAGTGACTTAACATTATAGACAGTGAAAATAAGGAAAATAAAGAGACTAAAAACATAATTATTCATACCAAAAATTCATCTCGGATAAAAAACTTTGCCCTGGACACTTTTGGATCTTCTCCTGGGTCAGGTGTCGCTGTGCATATAAAGAAAACAGATTATTGTTTAATGCATACAAGTCCATCGGAACAAATTGAAAAATCAAAGGGTTCATACACTTTTTCCAAAGTCAAATTAAAGCACTTTTCAACCATTTTCAATTTGAAAAATGTCAATTTTCAACCATTCAACCAAAATTTCAATTTTCAACCATTTTAAAATTTCAACCATTTTCAATTCATTTCAAAAATCAAAGGGTTACTTTTTCCAAAGTCAAATTAAAGCACTTTTCAACCATTGGCATTTTCAAGGTGCATTTTCAAGCTTGTAAATTGCAAATTTACATAGACAAGTCACAAGTCAGTTTTACAAAGATTAAGTCACTTTCATTTATATAGCGCTTTTTACAATACAGATTGTTTCAAAGAAGCTTTACAGTGATAATAGGAAACTAATGGAACAAAGATTGTTTTAGCTATACAGCAGCTCTAGAAGAAAGTCATATTCCAGTTTAAGTAAGTTTTTGATTGATTAATTTCTGTTGTAAAAATCATTAGTTATTAACTAAGGGGCCGCTTACAAGACACCGCCCTCAAACGAAAACAGAAAACTTTTTATGTGTTCTGGCCATTAATTTACACGACAACGGTGTAAATTGCCTAAGAATGGAAACTTTGAAATAGGTTTTGAAAACGACACTGTTATCATCTCCGTGCAAACCTCAAAACGTGAATCCACGAAAACTGAAGTTTTCGTCCATCCATGTGAATGGGAATCACCCTGAAAATATTTTTTATCTGTACAAAGGGAAAGTGGAGGGGGGAGGCCGAGGAGGCCTTCAGAGGGGATAGGCCTAGTCTAGTTGATACAGTCTCTGCTGACACTTCAGGGCTGTGTTGTGGTCGTGTCTAGGCGCAGGTCCTTCATCTGATCTGGATACGGCCCGGATCCGTCAGACTACGGTAAACCTCGCAATAAACAGAGAGACTAATATTAGCGTAGATGCCATTCTTCTAATGATGTAACCCATACATCAGGTGTTATGGGAAGTGTTCTCGGTTCCGACCAAATTTATGCAGCCTAACAATCATTTAAAATGATTTGAATTATAGAAATTATGGTTGTGACGAGATTTTAAATGTGATGAGTTTCTCATCGTGGAAAAAAGGTGTCTCGCGATATCGCATGATAGAGCATGAGGGTGAAATTAGTATAGAATATGCCACAGCTACGATTACATTGGTTGGCACCGCCTCCACTATCGTTTTACTTTCTTTACAGAAATAAAAACCATTTAATTTAGTTAGATAATGGTAACTTCAATTAAACGTCTGGTCTGCTCATCCACACAGTGCAGCAGGAATCACAGAAATCACTGCTATCGTAGATACACAGAGTATGCGCATCACGAATATGAAAGTGAAAGTAAAAGTAAAACACATCCCTGATGCACGCAAATAGGCTACATAAATAGCCTGTCTCCGAATATAAAACCCATATTAGGCTTGGCTGTGTAGTTGTGACCACATCTTAGTTTTGGTCTCTGTTTGCACTTTGAATATTGAGAAAGTACTTTGGTTATGTTTTTTTTTTTTTTTTCATTTATACTTTTTATTTCTATGTTCAATTTGTTGGAACAAGTTCAATTAGGAGGTCACGCACAGCCTCAATCAGAAGTTCTGGAAGCTTAAACATGTACAGTATTAATTCATGTACAGTAAGGTCTGAAGAGACTCATATGAAATCATACAGGAGAGAGGCTAGTCAGTTGAGTTTGTCGCAAAACCTTTTACAGTGCTTGTACATTGTTGTCTTTCAGTGTATATGATATTTCATACTGAAACTGAAATAAAATGACATTCATTACAAGATGTTAAAACATTTCAAAATGCACCAGTAAACTATTTTTCCAGTCATGAATTTTGTCTGAGGATTTTCTTAAAAAATCTTGTGAACCCAATCTCGTGTCTCGTCTCGTGAGCTAAGTGTCTTGTCACACCACTAATAGAAATAGATAATGTGTTACGTATATGCCAGGATAAAAAGATGTGTTTTAAGTCTAGATTTAAACTGACAGAGTGTGTCTGCTTCCCAGACTGCTTCTAGGACAGGGGTCGGCAACAGGCGGCCAGCGAGCCAAAACTGGCCCGCCAGCAATAATATCTGGCCAGATTATTTTGATAGTGGCTGGTTCTGAAACAGATCTGTCGTGACAGCAACAGTTACTTATAATCACGTCGTCTTTAATGATTTTGCCTTCAAAATAAAAGTACGAGAAGGTTTATGCAGCAATGTTTTATTTTGAGATGAATTGATAGCTTTTAATTTGAAAAGTTCTGAAAGACATTCAAAAGAGTCTGTGGATCGCCAGACACACTTCTGAAATAGCCGTCATGAAATGACAACTTCGTTGCAGATAAGACACACCGGCTCTGCATTTACAAAACTAGGTAGGATGAACGCAAAGTTGTCTTTTCATTCTTCTTTGTATGGCTACATTCGCTGTCAACTTTCCTCTTTAGACTCTTTGATAATGCCATTTTTCTCTCACCAGCTAACTTAAATGTTAAAGGGTTGGTAAAACACGATTTCACTTTTCTAACTTTAGCTGGTGTGTAATGTTGCTGTTTGATGCATAAACAACATCTGCAAAGTTACAGCGCTCAAAGTTCAAAGCAAAGAAAGATTTTTGCTTTTAAAGAAATCAATTTCTAAGGACTACAGCAAACGGCCAGTAGGGACTACACGACATTCCTCCAGGGTTGCTGACATCACTAACCCCACTAAACCCCTCCTCCAAGAATACTAAATAAGGGGGGCAAGGCCCTTTTATATTGCTTTGGAGAAGAGTTGTTGTGGTATAGTAGGCTATTGTTGCCGCAATGTCGTAGAAACGCTGTTATTTTCATCCGGATTGCAGGTCCACTTTGTTCAGCCTTCCTAGGGTAATTGTACGTTGTAGCAAGGAAGTAAACAAATGACAACGCTGTTTGGCTCTGCAAACCATTTTGTTAAATGCTCATTCATACTTAACGTTATCCGACAAGCACCTAACGTTACAAACTTTTTTTTTATCTCAAACGCGAACTGGAATTAGTGTAAATAATTTTTTGATTAGAGCTTTTATGTATTGTTTATCTACAGGCATGCTGTAGTAAAGCCAATGTTTATTGTTCGTTTTGGGTTAATAGTAGATATTTGGCTACAATCGTTCTAAAAATACAAAAGTAACGGTGCCATACAGTCTGTAACGATCACTATAACGTTAGATCCGCAGTCTTTACTCAAAAAAAAATCCCTTTGAGGACTGTTGTATAATTTGTTAGACCGATTATATGAAATTAATGTTTATGAAGCTTATTTTTTGTAATACTATAATAATTAGTACCATTAAATAACAGCGTATCTAAAAAGTAATGAGACAACAACAACAACAAAACAAACCTTTCTGAAACGTCGTTAAACAGCCGTTCTTGAACAGGTTCTGCTGGACCATCTTCACTAACATTCTCTGGGTCCGATTCGGGCTCAAATTGGTATGGTTTTATTGACGCCATCGTTTATAATACACCAAAGCACAAACTACCGGTAAAGGTACGGGGCGTGACGTTTCCGGAAAATGTGCACTAGGCCGTTAGCGAATCACAACACACTGGGCCAGCTAACCAATCTGAGCCCATTGCGTAGTTTTGAGGGACTGGCTTAATAGAACCCGGAAACTTACATTTACATGTAAGTTACCATACATTTGCTATAACCGTTGTACATATAAGTAGAGTTTAACGTTTAAAAGCCAGTACAAATTACTACCGTATTGATAGTAATATTGCCCCATTATTGCTCCGACTCCGCTAACGTCTGACATTTTTATTTTTTGAACAAGATAGCAAAGCTGGCGCATAGATTGTGGGTGATTTGAGAGCTCGAAGGCTACACATATGCATCCTTTCCTGTGTATGGGATATTTTTTTCGAACGAAGGACTAAGTCCTTGGTTGAAATTCTGAGGATCCTCGACATTGGAACAGTCCTTTGACGGATGCCGATGACGTAGCATCCTCGAAATAACAGCTTCCGAGGATCCTTCCTTGACATTGAGAAACACCTCCTGTGTGTGCAGACAGAGCCTGTGGTCACGTGACGGCCGTAAAGCGATACGTTCTCCAGGCATTCTCCAAGTTACATGACCTAGCCAAAGACGGTCCGTCTTCTCCAAACTTACATAGGCGGTATTTCAAGAGGGCAGCCCCGCTCGGAGCATTTATACTGTCAAGCGTTGTATATTGGCCTGAGGATTCATTTAAAGGGCTGGTTTACTGCTTTTTTTCTTTGCATGATTGTGTTTATGGGATGCAATATAACACGTCTAAGTGTGTGTTTTTTTTAAAAAGCCTTATTTTTCATAAATTTCACCTTTATTGTAAGCCGCTTTCTCCTCTGTCATTTGAACGACCGGTTGGCTTCCTGATTCTATGAAACCACTCCCTCAGAAACAGGCAATGGGCTCAGATTGGTTAGTTGGGCCGTTGTGTTAAACTGCATATTGGCTAAACTGCATAGTGCACGTAGTCCGGAAACTTCACGCCCATTGCCTTTACGGGCGAAAGCTGCGTGTGCTCCGGTCAAATGTAAATAGTGTCAATAGCCTACTGCCGTATCAGTTTGAGCCAGAATCAGACCCAGAAAGAGGCAATGAAGAGAGTCAAGCAGAACCTCCCCATGGCTCTTACAAAACGTTTCTGAATGGTACATATTATTATTATTATTCTATTCTTTTCTATTCTACTATTATTATATAAGAGTTTCGATACGCTGCTACTTGAGAATGCTACTGCTGCTTGTTAGCTTTTGAGATACGGTTTTCTCCTGATTAAACATTTAATATAACTGAATAAATGACAGAGTAATACCGTTTTTTAAAGTTATTGTTTTATCGATATAATGAACAACCGTTTATTAGTGGGAGTGTTGACGTGCGGGCCGGGCGACAACGTGTGGTGCCTGTGTGTGTGTGTGTGTGTGTGTGTGTGTGTGTGTGTGTGTGTGTGTGTGTATACGTGCAGGCAGGCGAGCCTGAGAAATGATTCTGGGTCGAGAAAGAAACGCTAGGTTGTGTGTTTGGACGAACGACTGAAAACTCTGAAATTATTGTACATTATGGGATTATTTCATTATCGATCGTACAGAGGTCAAAATTATCGTACAAATACAATAATTATCGTACATCTGGCAACACTGCTCCCGGGTTTTATAGGTAACTAACCCATAATCAACCCTCCCTCTGGAATATGCAGAAAAGGGGGCATGGCCATATTTCTGCTGCTTTGTCGAAGAGGAAGAGTTATAGTGGAGAGCAGTAGCCATGCCGTCGAAAGTGTGTTATTTTCACCCAGCTGTCAGGTCTTCTGTGTTCGGGCTTCCTACGGACGCTGTAGTTCGTCAACGATGGCTACAATTTATGTTTGATTATGTTCCTGAAAATTACTATCGTAATTTAGCTCTGTGTGCTGCGCATTTTACGGAAGACAGCTTCCAGAATCTCCCCGAATTCAATGCCGGATTCAACTGTTACTAAAACATGAAGCAGTTCCAACTTTAAAACCAGAGGCAGCAGTTGTTGGGCCACAACCAGTAAGTAAGACTTAATAATTTTAAATGTATTTGCATGTATAATTTCAGACGTAAAAATGCCAGCGCTGGCTTTAGTAGCCAGTTAGTTCGATGCTATTTTGTGTGTGTAAGACAAATGTGTAAACCTAAAGAAAACGATACACTGAGTAAACTAAGTTTTGTGAATAGATAAACGGTTGTTCATTCCATCGATAAAACAATAACTTTAAAAAACGGTATTACTCTGTCATTTATTCAGTTATATTAAATGTTTAATTAGGAGAAAACCGTATCTCAAAAGCTATAAGCAGCAGTAGTATTTTCAAGTAACAGCGTATCGAAATTCTTATATAATAATAGTAGAATAGAAAAGAATAGAATAGAATAATAATAATAATAATAAAATGTACCATTCAGAAACGTTTTGTAAGAGCCGTGGGGAGGTTACGTTCCTGTGTGTGTTTATCGTGACAGAAGGACTCCGTCATGCAAAGATCCAGCGGTATGGGTTTTCGTGTCTCTTCCCCAGCCCCCGAGAGGGAGAGGAGGCAGCAGAGGGGGAACTCTCGGTCTGAAGAGCCAGAGCTGCGCATGACTCTATTTGAGTGTTTTGCCTTGTGGGCTCGTCAGACGGAGGAGAACATGGCGGTCAACTCCCCTAAGCCCCCTTCCAGCACCCCAGCTGATGCCTGGTCAGCCATCACCCCCATCCATAGACGATCTTTTGAGGGAACTCGATTGGCTAAGTTTTCTGGGACCCGCGGAGGTCGCAGGAGATGAGGTGATAGAGGTGAGTCCCGGCATCACTCTCCACTTTGGTCCCTCCTCAACCCTGAGTTCCATCCACCGCTGGTTCCGCCCAGCATAAGGACATCACCGCCGGTTCCGTCCAGCCCTGAGTCTGCACATCGCCATCGGAAACGGCGGAGGAGGGGGAGGACCACCAACCTCCTCAAGAACCCGGAGGCCATGCCTGAGCAGCCCGCTGTTTTCCGGGAGGTTGTGCCCGAGCAGCCTGCTGTCTTCCCGGAGGCCGTGCCTGAGCAGCCTGCTGTCTTCCCGGAGGCCGTGCCTGAGCAGCCTGCTGTCTTCCCGGCGGACATGCCCGTGCAGCCCGCTGCCGTTCCGGAGGCCGTCCCCAAGCAGCCTGCTGTCTTCCCGGAGGCCGTGGCCGAGCATGCCGCTGTCGTTCCGGAGGCCGTCCCCAAGCAGCCTGCTGTCTTCCCGGAGGCCGTGCCCGTGCAGCCCGCTGTCGTTCTTGTGGTTGTCCCCGTGCAGCCCCATGTCATCCCAGAGATCGTTCCGGAGATACCGACCATCAGTCCGGTCACGGCAAGGAGGGCTGTCTTCCTCTTTTATGCTGTGGCAGTACTGCATGCTTGGAGGAGACAAAGTAGGTCTGCCGACCCAGAAACTGTTCAGGTCACGTCTGCCGATCCAGTGTCTGTTCCTGAGCCTGAGTCTGTTCCTGAGCCTGAGCCGGGTCTGTTCCTGAGCCTGAGCCGGGTCTGTTCCTGAGCCTGAGCCGGTGTCTGTTCCTGAGCCGGTGTCTGTTCCTGAGCCGGTGTCTGTTCCTGAGCCGGTGATTGTTCCTGTTCCATCGCCCAGGCCGCCCGAGGGGTCCTCACCGCCCTGGCCGCACGAATGGTCTTCACCGCCGTGGCCGCCCGATGGACTGTCGTCTGCTTCGCTCTGGCCACCTGATGAACTGTCTGCTTCGCCCCGGCCGCCCGATGGACTCTCTTTTGCCCTGGCCGCCGGCCAAACCGTCACCCCTTGTTCTTGTTCCCCTCCATGGACCTGACCCCCATCCCTCCCCCTGATCCTCCACCATTCCACCTCCCTCCTAGACTGTTTTGTAGTAGTGTCTTGGAGTGTCTGGTAGCCGCTCCGTAGAGGGGGGGGGGGGGGGGTGGGGGGAGATATGTCACAGTGTCTGGTTTGTGTTTTCCTTGTTCACCACTAGAGGTCCTCTTCCCCCACGGTGTCGGTCACATTAGAAACTGCATTTCCCACAATCCTGTTTTGTCACCCATTGTTTATTGCAAACAGCTGTTTCCCGTCACCTTGTTAGTGTCTGTGTATATATACCCTGTCTGTTTCCGTGTTTGTCAGTCCTTGTATTATGTCCCCACATATCTGTTATTTGTATCTGACTGGTTCTTGTTTGTATTTTATGTTTTGTATTGCCTTATTGGACTTTTGACCCTTGCCTGGACTGGTGTTGTGAGTATGGATTACCCTATAATTAAATACTGCTATTGGATCTTACGTTTCCTGTGTGTATCGTGACAGGGAAGTTGAGAGTGTTTGGGGGGAGGGGTGGCGGCGAAACCATTGCTACTTTCTAGAGCAATAAATACTCTTGTTCCGCCTTTGTTATATACATCCGTAAAAAGTGCCTAATAATATTTCTATACTGAAATAATATCGGCATTATAATTATTATGACTAGGTTTGATTTTTCATTAGGCTATTTTTGGTGCCCCCTCAGCACTTGGTGCCCGACGCACAGCGCGTGATGCGCGTGGTGGGAGTGGCGCCGCTGCTTGTTAATCACGGACATGATTAGAAGGTTAGATTAGAATTAAAAGGAATTAGAATAGAGAAGTGTCTGTGACCCATTAAAATACCTAAAACATGTAGATTTACATGTCTTTATCTTTCTGCTATCTCTTTTGTGTTTAGTTTGTGATTGTGAAGCACTTTGGGCAAAGTGAGTTGTATTAAACTGTGCTATATAAATAAATAAACAAACGAACCCTCACATCAAGCACCTGCAGTGCTTCTGTGAACACAGTAAACCAGAATAAAACTGTATAAGAGGAATAAAATAAATTGGCCTACTCAAATGAACAATTAACAAAACTAAAGTGCGATAAATAGTAAGCTACGCGCTTTAGGGTCTGTTTACACGACATCATTTCAACTGAAAACGGAAAACTTTTCATGTGCTTTGGTCTTTCATTTACAAAGTGTAAGGATTTGAAAACGATGCCTTTACCATCTGCATGTAAACAACAAAAACGTGAATTTGTGAAAATGGTACGTCATGCACATGTGTATAACCTGTTCACGCATACATATTATGTGTCGGCGGGGTGGTTCTTGACAAAGCGACATCAACTACTGGCCTAGCTTGCATAATACAGCCTTTTTAGTGTTTATAGGGTTTGTTTGAGTATTACTTTAGTTTGAAAATTACTTAAATTATCTTTTTAACTGTTTACTGATAGTAATAATATATCAAAATTCTTACTGTCAGTTAACAGGTTAGCCCCTCTACTGTCACGATCCCGTATACGGGATATCTAACTTTACTTCGCTATATTACGATTAAATCCTAATCTAATTATGACAAACTATATATCGTTGGAAAGGTCGAAGACTCCTAAATAGATATTTTAGCGCTGTTTTTTTTCTTACCAATTAAGTATGAACAGTAATATATGAATTTATGACAAGAGTGCGCCTCAAAAAATTGACGTCATTACAGGAGTTTCTGACCTATCACAAAAAGTCGACCCACACACTTTTAATAATTGAAACTTTGGTTTTTAATGCTAAAAGTTCATAATAAAACATAATCTAGTATTTGTCAATAAAAAAAGATAACATTTTATTTTAAAAAGTAAAGTCTTCTAAAAAGTACAATATGCATTCTATATATATATATATAATTTTTTTTATTATTATTATACTACATATTTTAGAAGTTATCATAAATTAAGTTCATTTGAAAGCTTACGAACTCAGAATTCATCCTGTGAAAACCGTTTTGAAATTGGACGTTGGGTTACCATAGAAACGGTATTTTTGTATTAGGCCCCTCCCCTTTTGGGCATCATCTTTCGTGATTTATTATCAAAACCTTTTCTAATCTTGACAAAACACATATTGTAAGAAAGGTCTGAGTCTCAAGGTTCCATATTTAGCGACAGAAGTGATATTTGGATAGAAATTTATTAATTTGTTATGGCAGAATGCATGCAATTAAATTCAATGGAATTCAATGGCACCTGGTGGCTTTTTTTGGTACTACACCTAAACAAACATTTTTGTGATATCAACTTTAAATTTGGAACACAACTTGGTTAGATTTATAGCTTTCATTTTATAGTAAAAAATATTTTGTAAAATATTTATTTTATATTAAAAAAATATATATTAATAAAGTATATTTGATTTACTTTAAATTATAACTTCCATAACTTTTTCATACTTTAATTTTTTGAAGTGCTTTCACTTCAGTAATAATCCCCTGATTGTTTTCTTTAAAACAAGACCAAACTTACTCTTAGTCTATATTCCAAAGCATTCTTGAATTACAACCATTTAAGTTTGTATAGTGCATTTTAATGTCAATTATCAAAAGGGGGGGTGACTTTATACAGAGAATAGTGATTCTATTAAATAAAATTACCTTTTGTTTCCCCTGTTAGGTCCTCTGTTAGATGGTAAATTGTAACACATATGTGGTTGCTTTGCCATTTCTTCATTTTCATTCTTTTGACTTCCAAATTCTTTATGGCAAGAACGGGTGTTTTAGTGTTATTATGAACATTGCTATTACATAAAGAGATAGTCAGAATACGAAATACTGCTAAATGTAAAAGCAATCCAACATGTCATTCTTTAACATTAAACAGGGTACCCGTATCCTTCTGTGTAGTGAAATGACCAAAACATGCTCATGCTGCTTCTGCTGCTTAAATTTAGCATGTGCACTTTAACTTGTGTGGAAATGGGCATGGAATGACGAATAAAAATGGTAAAATCTAAATTAACTTATTTTGTTAGTGAAAAATATTATTATTATTATTATTATTATTATATATTTTTGTTGAACTTTTAAATGCAATAATCAACATAAAACTTTGAGTTTTGACCTTCAAACAACAGCATTTTAAGTATATTGTCTGGTTTTTTGACAATTTAGATATTCATATCACTGAGGACATGAGGACATTATCATTGATAAAATTAGTTTTCACTGTTATGCTGATGATACTTAGCTCTATATTTCCTCAAAACCTAACGAAACTTACCAATTCACAAAATTAACGGAATGCATAGCTGATATAAAAAAATTGGATGACTATTAATTTCCTACTACTAAATTCTGAAAAAACAGAGATTCTAATTATTGGACAAAAAACTTCCACACGCAATAACCTAGAATACTGTTTAACACTTGATGGCTGCTCTGTCAAGTCTTCGTCGTCAGTTAGGAACCTGGGTGTGCTCTTTGATACCAATCTCTCATTTGAAAGTCATGTGTCTAGTATCTGTAAAAGCGCATTTTTCCATCTTAAAAATATATCTAAATTACGTCATATGCTCTCATTGACAAATGCGGAACAATTAGTTAATGCGTTCATGACCTCAAGGCTAGATTATTGAAAAGCTCTACTGGGTGGTTGCCCTGCACGCTTAATAAACAAACTACAGCTGGTCCAAAACGCAGCCGCCAGAGTTCTTACCAGAACCAGGAAGTATGGCCATATTAGCCCGGTTCTGTCAACACTGCATTGGCTCCCTATTAAACATCGTATACATTTTTAAATATTGCTGATTACTTACAAAGCACTAAATGGTTTAGCTCCGCAGTACTTAAGCGAGCTCTTAACCCATTATAGTCCTTCACGTGTATTGCGATCTCAAAATTCTGGCCAGTTGATAATACCTAGAATATCAAAATCAACTGCTGGCGGTAGATCCTTTTCCTACTTGGCACCAAAACTTTGGAACAATCTTCCTAAAATTGTCCGGGAAGCAGACACAGTCTTTCAGTTCAAATCTAGACTAAAAACATATCTCTTTGGCTTAGCATACACATAACACATTATAGATTGCTATAATTCAATGTTAGGCTGCATAGTTTAGATCAGCCGGAACCGGGAACACTACCCATAAATCCTGATGTACTTTGTACATCATAAGAAGCATGACGTCTACAGCTAATATTAGTCTCTCTGTTTATCCAGAGGTTTACCGCAAACCGCCGGATCCAGGCCATATCCAGATCTGATGAAGGACCATCACATGGACACGACGACAACGCATCCCTGAAGTGCCAGCCTCATCAACACTGTGAAGGCCTCATGGACACCTCAACAAACTCATCTCCATACCGGCGTGATGACTCCGACCCCTAAGCAGATGAACTGGATAAATATTGTGAAAGTTCCGATCCAATCCGACTTCTGACCTATTATGCCGCCTAAATCATAATCATACACTGTTCGTTTGTTGGCCAAAGGAGGACTGGCCCCCCGACTGAGCCTGGGTTCTCCCAAGGTTTTTTTCTCCATTCTGTCACCTGATGGAGTTTTGGTTCCTTGCCACTGTCGCCTTTTTTCGCATTCATTCGCCTTCATTCGCCATTGGCTTTTGGCTTGCTTGGTTGGGGACATTTAACATTACATTTTGAATTTAACAATACTATTACAACTTTACTTTCCTGTTATCTCTGTAAAGCTGCTTTGAAACAATTTGTATTGTAAAAGTGCTATATAAATAAAGGTGACTTGACTTGATCTAATTGTTTTGATAGTATATATTTTTTTTTAGATTCAGAAAATATATAAATGTAATACTACTTTAGAAATGTAGCAAATTGATGCCTTTTTCAATGTTGCATTATGTTGTATGTTTTTTTGTATTTAAGTTGAACAGTTTTGAAAAGAGCATGTAAAATTGGCCTTTATGTATAGACAGGGCCTAAAATTAACACTTGCCAAGCGCCAAATAAATATATGCGAATAAAACAAACTGTGGTGTTACAGTGCTGCAAAAATGGCTGGAAGTTTTCTTTATAAAATAGCAAACACAATAGCAGACATGTATATTAGATATTCTTGCTAAAACTACAAATCAACTTCAAGGTTCGGCTGCAGTGAGAAAGTCACAGAGACAGAACTAAAAACTTAAGTCGAACACACCTTTTGTTTAAGATATAATTTAAGACTGTGGTATGAATTATTAAATGATTTGGCCATAACTCATTACTATATTACTATCCTTGATATTCTAACATGGGTAATTTTGTGTGTATTTAGACTCTAGAGTGTGGATTGAGTTTGCTGCACAACCCTCACAGGAAATGTACATTTCAATACAGGAAGGCTTGTAAGGCCAGTTTGTCACAGGTGAGGAACAGGCCTAAAGAGCTCACAAACTACAATACTGTTATTAATACTGTGACTATATTTATTTATTTATTTCAACCAGATAAAGCATAAATCAGTATAACATGTTTTTTTTTTAACTTTTAATTTGTATTATTTTATATAGAATTAAAAGGTGTATAATTTATTATTTATAAGATATGAGACTATTCCAGTTTACCTTTTCCCTTCATTACTTTATTCCCTCGCCATTGCTACACCGTTCAAGATATGCAATACCTGTTCGCTATTTAGCATCCTTAATATATATGACTGTACGAGCTAATGACTGTAAAAAAGTTGTATAAATAGGGTTCCCTTTCGTAATCACTACGAGTTCCTTCGTGACGACGAATGGGGTTTCGCTTAGAAAGCCTATCAACTTCGAGAAATATAAAACGAGCCAATGGCAAGGAAATGCCATGGGTCTGCGGAATTTGCATAGCGTAACCCTGCCCCACCTCGTGGGTATAAAAGGAAGGACGCTGGCAACATGCAGATATGTTTTCGCTTCAGAGCCAAGTGTATTCTTCACTCCACAAGCCATTCTGAGTTTTCACTCTTAGAGACGAGCTACTCTCCAGATGTTGGTGTGATGTCAAATTCCAGCGAGATTCACAATGCCTGTTGATCTATGCAGTGATTGCCAGACGTGTGTTTTCTCCCTGGTCGCTTCAGCATTTGCAGAGTCTATTTCCTCTCATTTTAGAGTTGATACATCCAAAACAACAGTGAAAGATGTCTCGTCCGTGCACTTCTGGTTGCGGTCGGATGGTTTCTGAATCTGATGGGCACAATAGCCGCTTTGTGTGTTTGCCGTTTAGCGGGACCGCTCCCTTTCGGTTCCCACCACTCCCTTTCGAGATCAGGTGGTGAACCTGCAAGCGCTGCCCCTGGAGGAGGTAGACCCACCCTTGGCACTGCTCTGTCCAGTACGTGCCAACCTAGACAGAATACAGTGTTTCAGGCCCTCAGACAAGCTCGTTGTCTGTTATGGGGGGAAGCTGAAGGGAAAGGCTCTATCCAAGCAAAGTTTGTCTCACTGGATAGTTGATATACCAGCAGCAAGGTCGACCATGCCCCCTTGGTGTGAAGGATCTTTCCACCCGGAGTGTGGTTTCCTCTTGGGCTCTAGCGCATGGCGCCTCGCTAAGAGACATCTGCAGAGCTGGAGGCTGGGCGACACCAAAGTCCTTTTAGGCAAGTCATGCCACTCGGCCGCCATCTTGGCAACGCCTCAGGGCAGCTATTTCGGACTAACAAGACCAGGCTCCTATCTAAATGAATGGGCAGAGAGTCAGAACTGCACATTCACTGGTCACCGGGACATAAAAAACTGCATGTATAGAAACAGCAGTAAAATATGATAAAAATCGCTGAAAAAGTTTGATGACTTTGCCCCAAAATAAGGTTTAAAACACCTTTTTCCCTCACAGGTTATACTTTACTACGCATGCGCAAGGGTTCTCTCCCTCTCTGACGTGCGCGCGCTGCACGGTTTGAAGCACAGTATGTGTGAGCTCTCGCTCGCTCGCTCTAGATTCTGGGAGATTTTAACTAATTTGCGGGCATCAGGGAGCCGCTATAAATATGCGGTAGACACTTGGGATGTCTGATATTTACACAACGCACACACACTGCATATCAAATCTGCCGCCTTTTCAAACAGTAACGTATTTTCCACTGTCGCAAACCTCAACTGTGCGCATGCGTCAGTGGAACCAGACGATAGGCTTAAATGTTTCCCGGCTTGACTGTTAAAGGCAGACGATTGGCTTTCCAGAGGGAGGGGCGGGACATGTTCATACAACCGCCATCTTTGGCGTTACGGGTTTTCCCTATATAGTTGTATTGAGGATTGAGTAAGTGGCATGTCTCTATAAATAGTCTCTGGCGACACCCAACACATTTGCCAGATTCTACAATCTCCGAGTGGAGCCAGTATCCTCTCGTGTACTTGCTTCAACTAGCCGGTGGATCTGCTCAGGTGTCTTCGCTTGCTCACCATTCCACTTCCTCGCACTGGATACGTGCGATATTTCCTCAGGTGAGTTTCCCCGAGAAGCCCAGAGTTCCTCCATACTATTGCAGTCAACGCCAGAGTCTATGCCTGCGGCAGCTTTCGCATTGACTAGGTGCCTCCATGTGCATGGTTCCCCACTGGTGACCCCCACATGTGTATGTAAGCCTCTCTGAGCATGTGTCTTTCCCTTGGCAAGCCACCTTGCCGCCCCTGGGGTTGAAACATTCCACCCTGTTGGCTGGACACCCCAGTGTTCTTCCATATGTTTCCCGCCCAGGTCATATGTGTATTTTTAAGTCCCCCTCCCTTCGGGCTGGCATTGATTGCATATTTCCACTGAAATATACTTCCCAGTGTACCTTGGTATTCCTGTGTTAAGTAGGAGTCCTTCGTTCGTGCTAGTCTCACGTCAGGGAGCTCAGACTTACGCAGGGTACTGGAAGACAGCGAGTGGCGAGATTAGACTGGGAACCCCATTCGTCTTCACGACGGAACTCATAGTGACTACGAAAGGAAACGTCTCGGTTACGGGTGTAACCCTCGTTCCCTGAGTAGGGAACGGAGAGGTTACGTCTCCCTGCCACTTCCGCTGTGCCGTGGGAATTGCCTGAGTTCAGTCTCGGCTCCTCAGCGAAGAAACATATCTGCATGTTGCCAGCGTCCTTCCTTTTATACCCACGAGGTGGGGCGAAGTTAAGCTATGCAAATTCCGCAGACCCATGGCATTTTCTTGCCATTGGCTCGTTTTATATTTCTCGAAGTTGATAGGCTTTCTAAGCGAAACCCATTTGTCGTCACGACATAACATCTCCGTTCCCTACTCAGGGAAATAGGGTTACATCCGTAACGGAGACGTTTTCACTATAGTTTGAATATTGATGTACGCTACAGAGTTGATAATTATGGCCCGTTCAATTGAGCGTTGGACCACTCATTTGTTTGGCTGTAAAATAAGTGAATATTTAAAAATTCCCTATAAATAAATTAATCATTCCCTTTGAGCTAAATTGACCTGTTTCCCTTATAGATCCAATATATTGGCACACCAGCATATATACATATATAATGGTTTGAAAAACTCACAATAAATACTTTATTAACATTATAATGAGAACACTACTGTAATAGAATGTTGTGAATTCATCATGCTTTAGTTGCCATGGGACAAAAGTGGGTCACAAGACCGTTCTGAGAGAGTGTGCTGTCAAAGAAACAACATCAACAACGCAATTCAAAATGTTTTTTTGATGCGAGACTTTTAGTTTGAAAGACAAACATGAACATTCATCTGTCAGATTGAGTTTAAGTAAAGAGTGCATGAGAAAAATGCGTTGTCCCGATTCAGTAACTTGCGGTCAGATGAGATTACACTGTCAGCTATTACACTGTGTTGACTCAAAAGGGGCGCCACATGCTGTATCACTAACGCAAAATAAACTACGAGCATACAACGTTGTAGTTACGTTGTCAATTAGTAAGTTATTAAATAAAAGTAAAGTACCAATAAATGATGTAACTAGTGTGTTAGCTGGGAAATATTTGTATGCAGGTATGACATTTATTCTATTCATAGGCTTCCATGTTTCATTAACAGTTCATGTTAGTATTGTGTATATTCACCATGGTAACTGTTGTTCCCTATCGGTCAGTCACTACAACGTAGGTCATGACTGACCAATAGGAATCTCGCTAGAGAGGCCAATCTACTTCGAGTGAAACTAAAACAAGCCAATACACATTGGCGTGCAATCATTTGCATCAGCTGCGCGCCCTCGTTAGCGCGGGTATAAACGAGCAGCTGGTGCGATTGCACACTAGCTTTTTGCTTCGGAGCCAAGCACTTCGTATGCTGAACAGAGTGAATTTGAAAGCAAGCCTCTTCTGGATCTCTCCACTTTGGTGCGGGCGTGACGGCACAACAGCGCGAGCGGTCTTTTTCTCTTCTCTCTCTCTCTTCTTTGTTTGTTGTTTTAAAACTGAGCAAACAAAAAAGCTGTTTTCACGGCTGGTAAGGTGCGCGGTTAAAACGCTCAACGGCCGTTTTTACGGCTGGTAAGGTGCGCGATTAAAGCGCTCAACGGCCGTTTTTACGGCTGGTAAGACCAGCGAGAGAGAATCGCGCACAGACAGGTGCACATTCCTGTCTGTGTTCGCTGTGACCGTTCCCCTGCGTGCTTCAGCACCAAGAAGAGCAGTCTCTAAAAGAGCTTACACAGATAGTTTGCGTCTTTTTCAAGATGACATTCTATCTGTGTGTTTCTGGATGCGGTCGTTACCTGGGGTCGCGGGATGGTCACGATCGCTGCCTTGTGTGTCTGGGCCTCGAACACGCACAGGCAGCGTTCGTGGATGAGTCATGTACCCATTGTGGGAAGATGACCATCTCGGAGCTGAGGTCGAGACTCACGTTCCTGCAAAGGGGCGGAGTCCCCGTGCCTGCACCTCGTTCCAACCCCCCTTCGCGGGTTGCTTCGGGCAGTGACACGGGTGACCTGAGGATTACAGTGAGCGCGCTTCCTTCGGGGAACCAACCCCCTAGGAACCCTCACTCCTCTCATGCTCCGCAACCAGTTGAGCTGCCAACGGAACGGTTTGGACCGTCCTCGAGATGTGTACCGGTCGTTTCATTCGGCGCTCCCTGCGACGACCAGATGTCGATCGCTGCATCGGAGGGTGGGTCAGACCTCTCCGCGGACGACGGCTCGGAGCCGCTGCCTCCTTCAGGTGTGCCAGCGGTGCCAGAGTCGGACCCGGAGATGATGGCCATGCTTTCCCGGGCCGCCAACAGGATCGGGCTCGTGTGGAACCCTCCACCGTGTCCCGAGCCCTCGAGGTTGGACGATTGGTATCTCGGGGTGGCGCGCGCTGGTTCTCAGCAACCCACCCCAGTGCCTTTCTTCCCGGAGGTGCATGAGGAGCTCACAGGGACGTGGACGGCACCTTTTACTGCCAGAAACCGTCTCGGTGGATCCTCCTCCCTCACCACACTTGATGGCGTGGCAGCTAAGGGATACACGCGTATCCCGCCAGTGGAACGGGCCGTTGCTATGCAACTGTGCCCTAACTCCACTTGGCGTGGAGAACCGTGTCTTCCTTCCCGGGCTTGTAAGTACTCGTCGGACCTGACCGGCAAGGCTTACAAGGCCTGTGGGGAAGCTGCCTCTGCCATGCACGCCATGGCGTTGTTGCAGGTTCATCAGGCCAAGGCACTGAAGGACCTGCACGAGGGTGGTCATGATCCACAAGTTCTCCAAGAACTTCATGCCGCAACTGACCTCGCGCTCCGTGCGACGAAGGTCACTGCGCGGTCAGTGGGTCGTGCGATGTCCACACTGGTGGTCCAGGAACGCCACCTCTGGCTGTGTCTGGCTGACATGCGGGAGACCGACAAGATCAGGTTCATTAACTCCCCCGTGTCCCAGACCGGCCTCTTCGGCGACGCGGTCGAGAACTTCGCCCAGCAGTTCTCGGCTGTACAGAAGCAGACTGAGGCCATTAGACACATCTTGCCGCGGCGGTCAGCTGCTGCCTCCACCCCACTGCCCGCGGCTCCTCGGTCTGCTCGTCGCCGTGGGCGTCCGCCTGCGTCTGCCCCTGCTCCCGCGCTGCAGCAGCAGCCTCCATCCAAGCGGCACCGTGGAGCCAGTCGCAGGCAGGGCGCCCCGCCCGTCCAGGCCCCCGCCAAGAGGGGCGGCAAAGCCAAAGGTAAGCGGCCCTAGGACGGGCGACCCAGAGGTGGAAGGGACTGCTCTCCAGGAGACGATGACTGCATCGCTCCCTCCCCCGGAAGAGGGCCGGGTGGAAAATCCTTTGTTTCGTTTTGTTTGTGTTCCGCCGCTGGCCTTAAAACCAGCGGTACCCAAATTTTCAATAAAAGAGCAGTTTCTATCATCTCTGGGTCCGAAGAGGGCCCGGAGAGTAGTGGGGGGTCAGAATCCTCACCACTCTCATCCGCCTCTTCTATCGCCAGCCGGCAGCTGCGTACGGTCCGAGAACGCCATCGAGCCGCCTCCCGCACCTCCTGCCCCGTGGAACCAGGTAAGTGCTGCACAGCACACTCAGACCCCGCTACGGGCCGCCTCCCAGAGAGAGCCTCCCGAGCTGCGTCCCTGTGTTCCACCTCGCTGCCCCACTCCGGGTACGCCTACGGTCCCTTTGGTCCCGCTTGTACGGTCTCTGCGAGCCTGGTTAGCGCTCCCCAGGCCGTCTCGCTGGCTCATTCGAACCATCAGGCTCGGCTATGCGATTCAGTTCGCCCGGCGTCCCCCCAAGTTTCGGGCCATCCACTCCACTACAGTGAGAGCAGCCGATGACCATGTCTTGCGTGCGGAGATCGCAGTCCTACTGGCGAAGGATGCGATAGAGCCGGTCCCTCCAGCCGATATGAGGTCAGGGCACTACAGTCCCTACTTCATTGTACCCAAGAAAGGTGGTGGGTTACGACCGATCTTGGATCTGCGAGTTTTGAATCGGAGCCTCCACAAGCTACCGTTCAAAATGCTCACGCAGAGACGCATTTTCGAATGTATCCGTCCCCAAGATTGGTTTGCAGCGATCGACCTGAAGGACGCGTACTTTCATGTCTCGATTCTTCCTCGACACAGGCCATTTCTGCGCTTTGCGTTCGAGGGTCGAGCATATCAGTACAAAGTCCTACCCTTCGGGCTGTCCCTGTCCCCCCGTGTCTTCACGAAAGTCACGGAGGGGGCCCTTGTTCCCATGAGAGAACAGGGCGTTCGCATCCTCAACTATCTCGACGACTGGCTCATACTAGCACACTCTCGAGATCAGCTATGCGAACACAGGGACCTAGTGCTCAGGCACCTCAGCCAGTTGGGTCTTCAGGTCAACTGGGAAAAGAGCAAACTCTCCCCTGTGCAGAGGATCTCTTTTCTCGGTATGGAGTTGGATTCGGTCGCCCAGACAGCGCGCCTCACAGAGCAGCGTGCTCAGTCGGTGCTGAACTGCTTGAACACGTTCAAGGGCAGGACAGCGGTCCCACTGAAACTCTTTCAGAGGCTCCTGGGGCATATGGCAGCAGCATCAGCGGTAACCCCGCTCGGCCTGCTACATATGAGACCGCTTCAGCACTGGCTTCACGGCCGAGTCCCGAGATGGGCGTGGCGTCATGGCACTCACCGGGTGGCAATCACACCGGCGTGCCACCAGACCTTTAGCCCGTGGTCAGAGCCCTCGTTCCTGCGGGCAGGAGTCCCCTTGGAACAGGTGTCCAGGCATGCTGTGGTATTCACAGATGCCTCTGCCACCGGCTGGGGTGCCACGTACAACGGGCATGCAGTGTCAGGGGTGTGGACGGACCCTCAACTGCGTTGGCACATCAACTGCCTCGAGTTGCTAGCAGTACATCTCGCCCTGACCCGCTTGAAAAGACGGCTACAGGGCAGGGACGTGCTGGTCCGTACGGACAACACTGCGACCGTTGCGTACATCAACCGACAAGGTGGTCTACGCTCCCGTCGCATGTCGCAACTCGCCCGCCATCTCCTCCTCTGGAGTCAGAAGCATCTGAGGTCGCTTCGAGCCATGTATGTCCCCGGCTTGCTCAACCGTGTGGCCGACGAGCTATCACGAGCTGTGCTCCCGGGAGAATGGCGACTCCACCCCCAGGCGGTTCAGCTGATCTGGAGAGAGTTCGGGGAGGCTCAGGTAGACCTGTTTGCCTCCTCAGAGACCTCCCACTGCCAGCTGTTTTACTCCCTGACCGAGGGAACACTCGGCACGGACGCACTGGCACACAGCTGGCCCCGGGGCCTTCGCAAATATGCGTTTCCCCCAGTGAGCCTACTTGCGCAGACACTGTGCAAAGTCAGGGAGGACGAGGAGCAGGTCCTTCTGGTGGCTCCCTATTGGCCCACCCGGACTTGGTTCCCAGAACTCATGCTCCTTGTGACAGTCCCTCCCTGGCCCATTCCTCTGAGGAAGGACCTTCTGACTCAGAGACGGGGCACCCTATGGCACCCGCGTCCAGACCTCTGGAAACTCCATGTCTGGTCCCTGGACGGGACGCGGAGGTTTTAGGTGACTTACCCCCTGAGGTACTTAACACCATCACTTCAGCACGGGCGCCGTCCACGAGACGTGTTTACGCCCTGAAGTGGAACCTGTTCGTCAAGTGGTGTTCTTCTCGCCGAGAAGACCCCCGAAGATGTCCGATAGGGTCTGTGCTTTCCTTCTTGCAGCAGGGGTTGGAGCGTAGACTGTCTCCCTCCACCCTCAAAGTACATGCTGCCGCTATTTCAGCTTATCACGACCACATAGATGGCAAAGCAGTGGGAAAGCACGACCTGGTCGTCAGGTTTCTTAGGGGGGCGAGACGATTAAATCCTCCTCGACCCCCCTCCATACCCTCTTGGGATCTTTCCCTGGTGCTTCGAGCACTTCAGGATGTTCCCTTTGAGCCTCTGCAGTCAGTAGACTTAAAGCTTCTTTCCATGAAGACTTTGCTGCTGGTTGCACTGGCCTCTGTCAAGAGGGTAGGAGACCTGCACGCATTTTCGGTCGACGAATCGTGCCTAGAGTTCGGGCCGGGTGGCAGCCACGTGGTACTAAGACCCCGGCCTGGCTATGTGCCCAAGGTTCCTACCACTCCCTTCAAAGACCAGGTAGTGAACCTGCAAGCGCTGCCTTTGGAGGAGGCAGACCCAGCCCTGGCTTTGCTCTGTCCCGTTCGCGCTCTGCGTATGTACGTGGACAGAACTCAAAGCGTCAGGACCTCAGACCAGCTCTTTGTCTGTTACGGAGGCCAGCAGAAGGGAAAGGCTGTCTCCAAGCAGAGGATGGCCCACTGGATAGTGGATGCCATCGCCTTGGCTTACCAAGCACAAGGCGTGCCCTGCCCGCTCAGGCTGCATGCACACTCCACGAGAGGCGTTGCATCCTCCTGGGCGCTGGCACGTGGCTCCTCGCTAACAGATATCTGTAGAGCTGCGGGCTGGGCGACACCTAACACGTTCGCTAGATACTATAGCCTACGTGTAGAGCCGGTGTCCTCCCGTGTTCTCACCCTAGACGGGTAGAAGCACTGAGAGGTCTGGCTCTGTCGGCTTGCTGCACCCTACTGTGCACCCTTATTGATCCAGAGTAAAACCTGTTGAGTCCTCCAAAACCCCTCGGCCCGGACTTGGCGGAGCGTCCGGCGCCAGGCCCTTATCCGCTGAATCCTTGAGAACCGGATCTGGGCTGGGTTCCATTTGTGTGACCCTACGGGGATCCCATATGTGTATATTCCACGGCTGCTCCTATCGGAAGCCCGTGTCTTTCCCTTGGGCTAAGTCACCCTTTATTTCATATGCAGTACAGCCTTCGGCTAGTCCATATGCATTTCCACATAACTCTTTGAAGAAGTGGCTTCCGCAGCGTTCCTTCCTAAACAGAAAGGGCACGCTTTCCCAGTGTTATCCAATATCTCACTGTATGGGTTATTACGGAACAACAGTGTCAGACTCACTCTGTGTAAGCCTCCGCCTATCGTCCTTCCAGGCAAGAAGGTGTAGAGGCTTGCACGGGGGCGCTGGATGGGGTGCAGCGGCTGTGGCGCTTTGGTAGGGATTCCTATTGGTCAGTCATGACCTACGTTGTAGTGACTGACCGATAGGGAACGTCTCGGTTACATATGGTAACCCTCGTTCCCTGAGGGAGGGAACGGAGACGTAGGTCCCGTCGCCACATCCGCTGCCGCCCGCCGGGGCGGCCAGCTTCTCAGGCTTGGCTCCTCAGCAAAAAACTAGTGTGCAATCGCACCAGCTGCTCGTTTATACCCGCGCTAACGAGGGCGCGCAGCTGATGCAAATGATTGCACGCCAATGTGTATTGGCTTGTTTTAGTTTCACTCGAAGTAGATTGGCCTCTCTAGCGAGATTCCTATTGGTCAGTCATGACCTACGTCTCCGTTCCCTCCCTCAGGGAACGAGGGTTACCATATGTAACCGAGACGTTTCCATAACCGCAAAATGCCATTTTATTTTCACTTTATGTTATTTTTTATATTTTTAAATGAGTTTAGTTTGGCACTGCTAATTAATATGACTGTGGTGGATCATACCAACTTAACTATATTAACAAAAACTAGTTTTTAGTTTTAAAAACTAGCTATATAAATTCCTCATTCATTCATAGTTTGGGACTGTTATTTAATAACCTTACCTAATAGGCCTACTATTTATTCATCAGTAGCCTATTATTCTTACAATTTATGTGTATGTTAAGTAAAGGGTACGTGTGTCAACAATATTTTGTGAAATAAATTTGCATTGTTTTTTTTCTTCAAACAAATTTACTATACTATATAGCTTTATTATAATATAGCTTATATATATATATATATATATATATATTCTAAAAAAGTGGGTCGTGGCTTGATGACAATGGGACAATGTGGGTCCCATGGCCAAACCAGTTGAGAACCACTGATATAGGGTGTGTTTGGTTCAGTTAATTTACTTGCTTCCAAAGTGTTTCAGTTTACCAGTGTTCATTCACTCATCAGCTTCAGCTCAAGCAGCTCAAAAATTATTATTGGATTATTTGAAACAATCATATTCCTTTTAAATGTTTTCTTTTTACATGATTCTTTAGGGGTCTTAACGGTACACAAACAGGATGGGTCGGTGGTACCTAAAACGGAGGTGAAAACTAAACACAAAATTGCTTCTTTCATCTGTTTTTATTTTATTAAACTGTGTTTTTTAACAAACGTGCCTGTGTTTAAACAAATTAAACTATAATTACAATTGTTTTAAGTAAAAATCTAATCTATCTTGGCTAATGCTATGAAGTATATAGGGAGCCCTTAATGACACATCACTATAATATTAAATGTTACAATTAACAACAGAGCCCAAATTATTAAATTCAGTTGCTATTTTTAGATATAAAAATCAATGCTAAAAAAAACCCCAAAAAAAGTAAGTCGCACATAAGGCAGGTTTTGCATTAACTTCTAAATTTAATTATAAAGTTCGTTTTATACTCCAATTCATTTAAAAAAAAAATCATTTACACAGTGGTTGTCATGATTTGTTTTCATGACAAATTTATTTAAATATGCATTAAATAATCAAGACATTACTAACAGGTTAAGTAAATATAATATTTATACTACAGAGCTGTTGAATGCTTGATTCTGATTGGTTGAGAACGTTCTAAGGTGTGCAATTATTTTCATGGAAACGCACGGCTAAAGTACTTTCAGGCAGGTTTGACCGCATTACAGTTCCATATCACTGTGCGTAGTTAACTGTAATAACGGAAAATAGGATCCAATTCATAACAAGAAAAAACATGCAGCCCCATGCACTTGATCTGCAATTTTCGATGTCTAACTTCACAATCAAAGGACACATGCAGTTTAAGTTTAATAAATAAAGTATATAGTCATATAAATAGAAAATTAAACTGAATATATAAAATATATTGTTAGTCCTGCTGCACGGGTTTTCGTAATTATTCCAGATAATATAACAAATAAATAATTATTGATAGGCCTACTTATTAAAGGGCTTTGTGTGTTTAATTTATTAGGTTATCTACTGTCAATTATAGAAAACAAGAACGAATTAATAAAAAATAATTTAATAATTTAATTAATAGATAGCCTTTAATAATATTGACGCGCATGCTTTTCTGTCTCATTATTGCAACCTCTCTCTCATAACTGCATTAATAACTGTATAAAGCCGGGACACACTTACTAAGGCTAGTTATGAATGTAATTTGATACTTATGTTATGACTGATCATGCCCAAACGCGTGCTCAGCGCGTTCAGTCTGTGTTCACAGTCGGTGTTTAAGACCTGCTACAGTCGATGGAAACAGAGTCTTCGAATGTTTCATTGAGTCGTAAGTGTGTCCCCATCATTAGTCTGCTATCAGTGGCTCAACCCTCCGTTACTAACTCTAAAATGACGTTTTGGAATTAGCAACAGAGGCATGGGATTAGATGCGTAAGTAATTAGTCCTACATACAAGAGCGTTTTAATGGCAAAAGCTTGACAAACGTCTTGAAATGCATCATCTGAACAATGTTTTGAGGTGTGGTAACTGTAGTATAAGCGAAATAATTAACTTCAGGCCGTTGAATTACTAGAAAAATAATGTTAAAAATAACTCCGCTTCGCGTCGTGACCGCATTACCACATCGGGTGTGCATTATTTTTCCAATAATTCAATGGCCTGTCGTCAATTATTCCTTACATAATGTATAGGCATATATGCTGCATATACAAAATGCTCCTGTCTAGAGATAATTTCTCTAGCAAACTAACCTGCTGTCGACACAAAATGCCTGTGGTAAATGTAATGCTACGTTAGATATTATTCTCCTTATGACCTATACTGGGACCAACCACCTGGGGGTGATCGAGACGTTTTGGCTCCACTTTTCAGGACTTGTGCGGCATGCTTGTTCAGGACAAATACATGTACCATTACACCCCTAATATTAATAATCTAGCAGTGTTCATTTTCCGTCATACTTTTGGTAAACAGAATGCTTTAAAATGTCAAGTGCACTTCAAGTGCATTTATGTCATTTTTTGCAAATGTAAATTTTAATATTACATCTATCTTGTGTATCTTGTGTAAATTTAACATTTAATTTAATTTTCAACAACAATATTGATCTGCCTGCATTGAAACCTTTATATGGGAACTTAACTGAGCTGGACGATGACCTCACGGTTTTCTCCCGAGCGGCTATATATATATGAACTAAATTAATAACTTTTTTACAACAAAAATGAAACATCACTGAACTTACTTAAGCTGGACTGTGACGCTATTTTCTTCTGGAAACAAACTGTTGAATTGTTTTCCTGTTAACTCTGTAAAGCTGCTTTGAAACAATCTGTATTGTAAAAAGCACTATATAAATTAAATGTGACTTGATATAGCTCAAACAGCAATGCCAAAAAACATATTCCTTTTAGATGTTTTTTTTGAAAAATAGATGAATTACTAATAACAACTCTTTGTCAACAAATTGCCATGACGCACCTTAGTTGTTGACTGTGTTGCATAGCATGTACATGAATTTGGGGGCTGAGGCATCAAGACAGGGGTGTGATACTTTTGGGTAGGGGCGTGTTTGTTTTGTTTTGTTTTACCAGGAATGGCTTACTGTACCTTTAGGGCTGTTTATTAAAGCCTGCACTAGGGAAACTTTTACCTGTTATGGCCACATGGTGCCCATCTTTAATGTTACTGTTATATTTTTTTATGTTAATGCAGACAAAAACTAGATAATTTTATTTGTTGGTTTAATATAATTTTTCTTAAAATGATTTGAATGTGTTTATAACACTTTTTGAATATTTCCAGCACATTTTAACATATTTTCATACCACTTTATCTCTAGTTAGATATGCGATCATATACAGGCTATTACCTTCAGGAGGAAGTGTGTAGCGAGCATACTCTGGAAAATAATCTTCAAGTTTGGATTTTCCTGCCAGGATCTTTTCTGCCAGCATGTCCTGTTTGTTGAGGAACAAGATCACTGAAATGGTCCTTAAAAACCTGTTTGAAAACACACAGAGTGAGACAGTTTGAGCATGTCTTTATATGTATATATCTGATGACAATTCTAGACGTTCAGCCGCAGCTTTCAGCCACAATTTTACACGATAAGCCTTTGTATTTAAAGTTGCCATCTGTCTTCTCTCTTTGACTTAAAAAATAAAATGTTAGGCATGGGTGCAATGAGCAAAAAGATCCCTGTAGGAATTTTTACATCACAATAACTGTATATAACTGTATAGTTATTTTTGCTGGAAAAATATTATATGTATGGTATATGTGGAATATATATGTGGTAATCAAAGATTTGCATAAATATATATATATATATATATATATATATATATATATATATATATATATATATATATATATGTGTGTGTGTGTGTGTGTGTGTGTGTGTGTGTATATATATATATATATATATATATATATATATATATACCTAGTTCTGGCATGAAACTCTTGATGGGGCAGCATGATTAGGTCCTTAAATCATTTGGTGGCAATCACATTATTATCTACATAGTGCAGCTAATTGATTGCTGTTGCATCAGCCAGTATTCAAATACTGGTAGCAATGCTGTTAGCAGTCTGCAACGTGCTTATAGAAAGCATCTGAAATAAACAACTAAGAAAATTAAACACTCTCTTGTCACAGTTGTATTTTGTTAAGTTTGTTTTCATTGGACTTGTCTGCCTGTCAACACGTCAAGTGTCATCTTCATTGTCATCTTCAGTTAATCTCATCTGTATCACCTGTGTTCAGTTAATCATCGTCATCTGTGTCACCTGTTCAGTTAATCATCGTCATCTGTGTTTGCATTTAAGTTCCGTCTGTTCAGTCAATCTTTGTCCGATCTATGATGTGTATAGCGTGTGTTGCTGCCTGTCTGCTCTCCTTTATATTATTATCATTAAACCTTCGTGTTGGAAATTTATCTTCATCTTTGTCTGCCTTCATGGAACCACACGTGACACTTTTACTCCATATCCCTGTGCTGACAGTGTGGTTTGCTTATTAAATGAGCAATCATAACAGTTTAATCTAGTGTTATGTTTAACAGTCTGTGGAGTAATTTACTAAGCATATTAGCTGCTGCATTTATGCAATTGACCTATCGGTAAGCCCCACCCCCTGACTTACTATTGCTAACTCGGACAAACAAACAGAGTTGCTAACTAAACAATGACAACAATTACAATGACAGCTGTCAGTATGAAAACCTTGTCCCACAAAATTTTTGATAAATTTTGGGCACAGAAGGACCACCTCTCGTCGAGGAACATTCAAGTGGGACCTAAATATGCTATGGAGGGATATATAAAAGATTTTAAAATAAATATGGTGGGTAACAAGATTAATTTGGAAGCGAGAGTTTGCGGATCAAAATGCAAGAGGGAGACGCCTCATGTAACTGTCATCACAATTGCAGGTGACAACATCCAGGAACAACATCATTATCTACATAGCGCAGCTGATAAGCCAATGAGCTGCGGCCAATAAGCTGCGGCTCAACATTCAAATATTGGTAGTGATGCTGTTAAGGCAGGTGTACACAGTGTGAGTTTGGACAGTCGGGAGATTGTGAGATATTGCACACGATACGTCAGCACACGTCAGTTAATTTGATAATCGCGTCAAAGCAGCTGGTACAAGGCACGACTGTCCTGCATGAATTTTATCCCGAGCCGGTGGCAATCACATGAGCTTTCACGCTAAACACAGAGACCGGAGTTTCAATGTTGCAAGCAACTATAGCTTCAGATAGAAAAATGACAGCAATGTGTGTGCAAATGATTTATTGAAAAGCAGAGAACAGTAGCCATTCCTTTCAGCATAAACAACATAAATAGAGAGAGAGAGAGAGAAGTGTGTGTGTGTGTGTGTGTGTGTGTGTGTGTGACAGTGTATGCGCACATTGTATGGTTGCTGCCACTGAGCTATAGTCCCATCGATCTAGCCTGTGACGTGGTTGTGTATGATTTGGCATTAGGGGACAGCCTATACGTTGGTGAAAATCGGGCCGACTCCCCGAATTTTTTAAACACGTTTAAAAATGATCGGGAGGTCAGGAGGTACTCGTAACGGGCTCGGCTCGGCTCGTAATTCCTCTCACACTCTACGAGCCGCGACCATTGCAAGCATCACCGGTTTCCACGCAATCATCTGCGAGCTCCGTGTACGCCCGCAAGGGCTGTCGCGATAACCGCAACATTGCAGTACTGCGCTACTGACAGGCCAACCGCAGAAGTAACCGTAGCAACCGCGAACCACGTTTTCTTTTTTCATACCACCCTTCGTAGTTCGTACCATGTGTATTAAATGTTAAATAAGTTAATAATGATAACAAGACTGTTTATCATGGTGATTTGTACAGAGGATTCATGGATTTGGACTTAAGCCTAAACAGACAGTGAATGTGATCGACTGAGCGTGTGCGACTACCTGCGTGTGTCTTTGAAGTCAAGACATGTATATTCGTGAAAAGGTTGCCGTTTCCAAGGAAAGCGAAATATTTGTCGTAGGCTATCATCCTTTTAACGTGTAAGGGTATTTACCACGAATGGCGTCAGCACTGGTCAGCATTACACAGCGCGAGGAAGCCGTGGGGGGAAAGCAGCGAGTCACGCATTGAATCAATGCCATTGGTCTCTATTAAGTGAAGCATTGCTTCAGCTTTGCCCAAAAGTGAAGCATTGCTGGCCAGCTGAGCCTTGAAAAGTGGAGCTCAAAGTTAAAAAATAATTAACACCTTGTTTCATTACATCTCTCATTTTAGGAATCAGCTTTTTTGAACGTTTTCGTTGAATTAACGGTTTAATGACTCACTCAAAGACAGTCCGTTGGCGTAATACACCCTCCACCTGTATAGATCTCCTACGGGGGATTAATTCATGTGTGTTACATGTGCAGCAGCAGCAGAATTGTCACGTTCACCAGCTGGAGTGCCCTTGAGAGCCACCAAGGGGGCACTCCATCACGGACTAGTGTTCATTGCCATTCCATAAAAGACTACATACCCCATAATTCTATGCTCCTTTTCATCCTCATTGATTGTCTACAGCTGTTACTTATTAGCTCTGTCTACAAACGCCTGGTTCATTCTGTCATTTATTACAAGGTTTTGGCTAGTGTTACACTGCATCTCTGAGAGTTAGGCTATTCCTGAGTTCATGTACCTTGGTTTTTGGATTCTATTGCCTGTCTATTGGATTACCCTTTTTGCCTGTGTTTCCTGACTTGCTGTTTATTTGGATTGTTTGCTTGTGTTTTGATTACAATTCTGGACTGTACTAATAAATGCTGCATATGGATCTTCACTAAAGTCTCAGAGCAGTTTGTAACAGAAAACCTCGCCATGTACAGATACATTATGGACCCGGTCAACTATTTATTGCAGCTTCATCAAGGAAGTTGAGCAATATGTGCATTGATTCTGTGAGTTGTCTTATCTTGTACCTTTTGATGAAGTTGAACTTAAGGACATTTTTCGTTACGTACTCAATGAGCCTATTAAATCTAGGCTTCCTGGAGGGTAAATTATTTATGGTTTACGTGACTATTTGGACTATAATGCTAAGCTGCTCCCCTTTTACTGTTGGGGAAGTAGAGAAGGACGTTTCCCCTAAACAACTTTTGGGGATGGCCACGCAGCTTGACCCACCACGGTCACCAGCACGATCAATAATGATGATCGCTAGTCCTGTACTTTCAGTACCTTCCAGTCCGACTGTTTCCACACCACAGCCTGTCCACAACAAGGCTGCCACACCAGAGTCTTCAGCCAACAAGGCTGCCACACCAGAGTCTTCTGCCAACAAGGCCAACACGCCAGAGTCTTCAGCCATGATGGCCGCCACGCCAGAGCCTCCAGCCATCATGACCGCAACTGCAGAGCCTCCAACCATCATGGATGCCACGCCAGAGCCTCCTGCCATCATGAACGCCACGCCAGAGTATTCAGCTGTCATGGATGCCACATCATTGTTTCTGGTTGTCATGAACGTCACATCTGAAGCTGTCAAGGCGATTCCTGGGGATTTGAGACTTGCTTCCAGCTTGGAGAACACTCCATTAACGCCGGTGCGAGCAGCTGGTATCTCTGCGGTGGAATCAAGTCTGGGGGTCCCACTGTCGACTGCACTCCACATTACAGCAATGGCTATTTTGAGTGTGAGTTCGCTCCAGAGCCTGCTCCAGCCCATGAGTCAACTCCAGAGCCCTCTCCAGCCTCAGAGCTCAGTCCTGTGTTGGTTCCAGCCCGTGAACTTCCTGTCTGCCTTGATGCGACCACGGAGGTCGTCCCAGAGTTTCCTGTCTGCCCTGATACAACCACGGAGGTCGTCCCTGAAATTTCAGTCTGCCTCCACACGACCATTGAGGTTGTTCCTGAACTACCTGTCTGCCACAATACGACCACAGAGGTCGTTCCCAAACTGTCTGTCTGCCCAGAAATGACCACAAAGGCCAACCTGGAACACCCTGCTGGTTCCTCTATGATAATTGAGGACAACCTTGAACTCCCAGCCTATTTTGACATGTGCCCTGAGGCCAACACTAACCTCTCTGTGCTCTGTGTTTCAGTTTTGTCTGATCAGCCGCGGTGGGCTCCAGTTCCACCAGATCTACTCTGGGGGTCTTCTGCTCCAACCTGGTTGTCATCTGCCCAGGCTGTTCCCACCCTGGCCACTTGTCCGGTCTGTGCCGCCCTAGCCACTTACTCTGCCTTCGTCTCCTGTTCCTCTTCCATTCCATGGACTTGGCCCTACACCCCGCACCCTGGTCCGCCTCGCTCATGGATTTCTCTGACCATGTTAGGAGCGTCTGAAAGCCGTTCCTTAGGTGGGGGGATAAGTCCTGATCACGAGCTGGAGTGCCCTTGAGAGCCACCAGTGGGCACTCCATCATGGACTAGTGTTCATTGCCATTCCATATAAGACTGATATGGATAATCCTCTACCCCGTTTCATCATCAGTGATTGTCTACAGCTGTTACTCATTAACTCTGTCTATAAAAGCCTGTTTCACTCTGTCCTTTATTGCAAGGTTGTGCCTAGTGTTACACTGCATCTCTGAGCGTTATTCATGATTTCATGTACCTTGGTTTTGGGGTTCTTTGCCTGTCTATTGGATTAGCCTTTTTGCCTGTGTTTCTTGCCTTGCTGTTTATTTGGATTGTTTGCCTGTGTTTTGACCCATTGCCTGCTGTTATGAGTATGTTTCTGGAGTGTACCAATAAATGCTGCATTTGGATCTTCACTCAAGTCTCGGAGCAGTTTGTAAAAAGCAGCATGTCTTACAAATCCATTACTATGCCAATCTCTATTACCATGCCAATCTCTCCGAAAGTTGTCATAACAGGTGTATATATATATATATATATATATATATATATACAGGTCCTTCTCAAAAAATTAGCATATTGTGATAAAGTTCATTATGTAATGTAATGATAAAAGTTAAACTTTCATATATCTTAGATTCATTGCACACCAACTGAAATATTTCAGGTCTTTTATTGTTTTAATACTGATGATTTTGGCATACAGCTCATGAAAACCCAAAATTCCTATCTCAAAAAATTAGCATATCATGAAAAGGGTCTCTAAACGAGCTATTAACCTAATCATCTGAATCAACTAATTAACTCTAAACACCTGCAAAAGATTCCTGAGGCTTTTAAAAACTCCCACCCTGTTTCATTACTCAAAACCGCAATCATGGGTAAGACTGCCGACCTGACTGCTGTCCAGAAGGCCATCATTGACACCCTCAAGCAAGAGGGTAAGACACAGAAAGAAATTTCTGAACAAATAGGCTGTTCCCAGAGTGCTGTATCAAGGCACCTCAGTGGGAAGTCTGTGGGAAGGAAAAAGTGTGGCAAAAAACGCTGCACAACGAGAAGAGGTGACCGGACCCTGAGGAAGATTGTGGAGAAGGACCGATTCCAGACTTTGGGGGACCTGCGGAAGCAGTGGACTGAGTCTGGAGTAGAAACATCCAGAGCCACCGTGCACAGGCGTGTGCAGGAAATGGGCTACAGGTGCTGCATTCCCCAGGTCAAGCCACTTTTGAACCAGAAACAGCGGCAGAAGCGCCTGACCTGGGCTACAGAGAAGCAGCACTGGACTGTTGCTCAGTGGTCCAAAGTACTTTTTTCGGATGAAAGCAAATTTTGCATGTCATTCAGATATCAAGGTGCCAGAGTCTGGAGGAAGACTGGGGAGAAGGAAATGCCAGAATGCCTGAAGTCCAGTGTCAAGTACCCACAGTCAGTGATGGTCTGGGGTGCCATGTCAGCTGCTGGTGTTGGTCCACGTTGTTTTATCAAGGGCAGGGTCAATGCAGCTAGCTATAAGGAGATTTTGGAAATCAGAAGATTTTGGAAATCTTTGGAAATCCATCTGCTGAAAAGCTTTATGGAGATGAAGATTTCATTTTCAGCACGACCTGGCACCTGCTCACAGTGCCAAAACCACTGGTAAATGGTTTACTGACCATGGTATTACTTTGCTCAATTGGCCTGCCAACTCTCCTGACCTGAACCCCATAGAGAATCTGTGGGATATTGTGAAGAGAAAGTTGAGAGACGCAAGACCCAACACTCTGGATGAGCTTAAGGCCGCTATCGAAGCATCCTGGGCCTCCATAACACCTCAGCAGTGCCACAGGCTGATTGCCTCCATGCCGCATTGAGCAGTAATTTCTGCAAAAGGATTCCCGACCAAGTATTGAGTGCATAACTGAACATAATTATTTGAAGGTTGACTGTTTTTGTATTAAAAACACTTATTTTATTGGTCGGATGAAACATGCTAATTCTTTGAGATAGGAATTTTGGGTTTTCATGAGCTGTATGCCAAAATCATCAGTATTAAAACAATAAAAGACCTGAAATATTTCAGTTGGTGTGCAATGAATCTAAAATATATGAAAGTTTAATTTTATCATTACATTATGGAAAATAATGAACTTTTTCACAATATGCTAATTTTTTGAGAAGGACCTGTATATATACACACATACACACTGTGAATATTCAACACATCGTCCAGGCCTAATGCTGACCTCTAATAAAAATAATCGGTAACTGTTACAAACATATAGATGCATTTCAGGATAACTTCTGCAGCACTTGGGACAGGAACTGAGAACTCCCAAGAAACAGCAGAACTGTGAAACCTGTTAGTCCAGATGCTGCGGAACAGATCAAGAGACTCGCGCAACCGGTTGGTGCTGTTGTCTTCCCTTATGACCATGTTATAACTGCTACTGGCTGCCACGAAGATGATGGCGGTCACATCTGTGAATACAGACAGGAAGAAATATATAATAGCCAAGCACACACTTAAAGAGACAATTCACTCAAAAATGTAACTTCTGTCATCATTTACTCTCCCTCATATCGTTCAAAACCCATAAGACTTTGGTTAACCTTCGAAACATAAAATTTTTATATTTTTAATGAAATGGTTTCTGTCCCTCTATTGAAAGTCCAGGTAACCAAATTTTAAAAGATCCAAAAATGTTTTTAAGATGTTGTCAAAGGTATCCATATGAGTTGAGCAGTTTAATCTTCAAATATTGTGAAGAGATACGATAACTTTATATGCTAAACATCATTTAGACATGCATACATATATATGGTAAACACGGAAGCGCTAGAACAAACCTCATTGGTTCTTGTGTGTGCATGATGCAAAAAAAACAATAAGGTTTGCTTAACTGCATGATGCATGCACAACTCACGCACAAGCTTATGTGTGTGAATGTGTCAATCATTGTTTCGATGTAAATAACTAATCTGTCATCACATAAAACTATTTCATTTCTTCACAAGAGAGAACGGGTATCGTCTTATCGGCCCCTAATTTAATAACAAATGATCTTTTAGACGGAAGTGAATCAATCAAAACTAACTTTAGCTGGAAAAAACATTTTTCAAGAACCACTATAAAACCAAACCAATCTCTGTTACCTTAAATTATATGTTTATCTCTGTAAAGCTGCTTTGAAACAATCTAAATTGTTAAAAGCGCTATATAAATGAGGATGAGGATGACAAGACAATGATTAAACCACTGAATTCATATAGATTTGTTTTACAATACCTTAAAGACCTTTTTTTGATCTTCTAAGTTTCGCTTACCTGAACTTCAATAAAAATATTTTAATGTGTGTTTAATTAAAGGTTTGGTAAGACATGAGGGTGAGTAAAGATGACAGAAATGTAAATATTTGGGGAACTATCCTTTTAACGTAAATACCATTAGTAACTTTTAGATATATTAACTATAAAAACAGGTTTCAGGAATTTATTTACGGAAAAAAAAAATTAAAAAATGTTTTACCACAAAGCTTGAGGAACATACAAGCTCACCATTAAAGCACTGAATCCATTTCCTCCTTTCATCTCTCTGACCACCCACATCAAACATACTGACACACAAGGAGAAAGAAATAAGATATGTTTCTGTATATCATCTGAAAAAAAATGTAGTAATTAAAATGGTGTGATTGCATGCAGTTCTGAAACATTAGATTTGAAAATGGCAAAAACAAGATTGGTGGTTAAAAAGGTTTTGAACACAAGTTTTAATACAATCTTAGTAAAATAGTGGGGTCCAAAGGTCTGTGATCACTAGTTTAAATGCTTCGGTTCCTCTCTAATGGACATTCACTTCTGAAATGTGTCTTTGCCAGTTCAGTCACATTCAGCACTGTCAGGGTTCTGTCAATTCAGCCTGGTTTACTCTTGGTTTGGTGACAGAGCTCTGACACTCCATCGTCTTGTCTTTGTGTGAGCGGGCTGTTTTGAGTTCGCTCGGGCCGTACACTCATCTACATGAAATGTTGAATGTGTGGAACCTGGTGTTTCAGATACTGCCACTTCAGTCTAGTCTGGTTTAGGTTCAGTGTCAGAGTTCCGACATTCATTCCCCATGGCTGTTTTCAAAATCACATACTTACCCCTACTATATAGTAGGCAAAAAACAGAATGCGACAAAAGTATGTCAAAAATTCACAGTACTCAAAAAGAGCAGGCAAAGAGTAACCGGATGGCATACTTCTTCCGGAGAGATTCTGAAGTGGGCATACGCTGGATGCTTTACTAATGAGGCCACGGGAAAAGATTTGTTAATGGCAGTGACGTGACGCAACTGACACTGGTAAGTCATGTGATAAAGCCAACATGGCGAATGTACAATGTTCAAAATACATTCATACTACACACATTCATACTATATAGAACATACTTTTTCAGCAGTCGTGAAGTAATTACTTATTCAAAATAGTACAAAAAAGTACAGAGGTTCAGCGTACATTCACTCACCGTGCACTCTTGTCTTGCATGTTTTGTTGAGCACCTGGTTTCTGTTTTCATTGTGTTCTGTGTACCATTCGGTTCATGTTTGTCATCAGCCTCGTGCTTTCATTTTGTCAACTTTTGTGTAGCATGCAGCTCATGCTCAACATTGGCAGAATGCTTATGTGTTCTTTTGTTTGGTATAGCATACGGCTCCTGTTTTTCATCAGCCACATGCTTTCATTTAGTCAACTTTTGTGTAGCATGCAGCTCATGCTCAACATTTGCAGCATGCTTTTGTGTTGTTTTGTTCGGTGTAGCATACGACTCGTGTTTTTCATCAGCCACATGCTTTCATGTTGTTATGTATTGTATGGACTAGTGACAGATTTTTGACTACATTCAGACTGTCAGTCCAAATCCGATTATGTGTCGATTGAAATCAGATATAACATTAGTGACTGTCCACATTGTGTATCACAACTGTTCAGATCCGATTTGTGTACATGCGGCTCTTTCATTTTCTGGAAAACTGCATTGGTTTCTATGGCAATGACATTGCGTTGGTAGGTATACGCCAAAAACAGCAACCGCAACAGAGGGGTTTGCATAACATCTGTATTGCAAATCCCTCTAGCCTTGCACTGGACAACTGTGTCTTAAGGCAGACACAGAAACGCAGGAGGTTGGTATGCGGGGCTTTATTATATGCTGACATCTCCGCCGGTTTCAAAACATGTCTCCATTATATTGTCATTTTCTGCTCGTCCAGCATTTTGCAACAACACAACCTTGTTTCTTCCATGCCGACTTTCACCATGTTTCATGTAACAACGTCTGAAGTTTATATTTTACGTGGCGTGAATAAGTCATATAAACCTTGCGAAATCCAATCAGAGCAGTCAGATTTCCAGAAATGCAATTTGAATAGGATTTCAAACCATATATTAGGCTTGGCCGGTATCCAAATTTTGATCCCGTCAAACCTCCTCCCTATTTTCCCGGGGTATACGGTATTACCGTGACTAATTAAAAATTATGACATAAGGCTCAGACAGCGTCACCAAACTGTTGGCTTGTGCCTACACCGTTCCGAAACTGAATACCAGATCGGGCAAAAAAAACAAAAAAAAAACAAATCAAGGCCAACCCGTGCACGTTGTGTCTGATCCCGGCTGACGGCATTAAATGTAATATGAGCCGGAGCCCTATTTAGACTCTACTATTTTTAATACGTGGGCCGTTATAATATGGTGGCGGCAAATAATTTTTTAACCCAGGTGCTGAGGGGGTGGTAGATATAAATACTATTTATAAATGAGCAAAAATGGGACACTTAATAATATTAATTATAATTATGTCTTAATTATTTTAATTATGACAATTAAAGTATTCATTTTATTAATTAATTTAAATTAAATTAACAAGCAACAAGCAAGAAGTGCATTTGTAAATCCGGTGACATGCGTCCATTTATTTTTATTAATACAACTTTTCTGTCAGTGCTGCAAAGATTAAGCTGACAATCGCCATCTCCTAGTGAACGCGCATATATAGAGGGAAATGCAAATCATGGATTACATAATCAGAAGGTATAGGCTAGCCTTTTTCTTTTTGTTTTGAATTGTTTCGTTTAAAGAAATTGACGATTGATATCATAGTGAACGCGCCTATAGAGAGAAATCATGGATTAATCAGAGTATGCTGCCTATATTTCTTTTCCTTTTGAATTGTTTCGTTTAAAGAAATTGACGATTGATATCTCCGTAGTGAACGCGCCTATAGAGAGAAATGCACATCATGGATTAATCAGAGAGTATGCTGCCTATATTTATTTTCCTTTTGAATTGTTTCGTTTAGAGAAATTGACGAATCGCCATCTCCATAGTGAACGATAGAGAGAAATGCACATCATGGATTACATAATCAGAGAGTAGGCTAGCCTATTTCTTTTCGTTTTGAATAGTTTCGTTTAATGAATTTGATGATCGCCATTTCCGTATGAACGCGCATAGAGAGAAATGCACATCATGGATTAAATAATCAGCGAGTGGCCTATTTCTTTTCGTTTTGAATTGTTTCGTTTAATGAAATTTCAAGCTCTATTTAGATATTGTCAGGATACAGGCACAGAGGCGGAGGTAAGTGAATTCAAACGTGAGTTTATTTACAATGATTCAAGTGACAAGGTGAATAGGCAAGGTTCAGGTGAAGGTGCGGTGACGATCACTACGTGCAGAGCGGATTCCAGGTGAGCAGATCCTCCTTTAGTTAGCTTGGCGTGAGCAGACACTGTTCATTGATACGTCTCCTTTTCTATTTCAGATACAGTAGCGGACACGGAGATCTCGGCGGGAACGTGGGACACTCAGACGAATCTCCAGGACTCGGGGAACATGGGACCAGGCAGGACTTCTGGGAACAGCGGGACAAGGATACAAAGGTGAGTATTTCAAAGGTGAGTATACGTTACGTGGTGGTTTTCAGGTTGACTTGGAGACTTCAGGAGACAGAGGGTAATGGTCTATTCCTGTTGGAGGCTTGACAAAGACTGAAGTGTGCATGGGTGTTTTGTAGAGCTGGGTGATGAGGTAATTGATGGTGCACAGGTGTGAGTGGTTAGTATTCCGGGGAGAGTGATCTTTGAGTGGTGGATGGGAATGAATCTGATTGATTCCCGACACTACCCCCTCCTCCAGCGTCCGCGCCAGCGGACCCAGGACCCTGACGTCGCGGGGGTCTACCTTGAGGCCGAGGAGCAGGTTTTTCAGGATGTTGTTCATGGAAGTCAGTGAGTAGCATGGGATCGAGGACGTCCTTACGAGGTACCCAACACCTCTCCTCTGGTCCATAATTCTCCCAGTCAACCAGGTACTCGAGTTGCCCACCCAGACGTCGGGAGTCCAGGATCCTTCTTACAGCGAAGATGGATTCTGCTTCAATGGGGAGTACCGGAGGATTCTCATCTTGCGCCAGATCAGTAGAGGGAACTGGAACAGGTGAGTGATGGGGCTTCAGAAGGGAGACATGGAATGAGGGGTGGATGCGATACTGGTTTGGCAGACGGAGCTGGTAGGTAACTGGATTAATTTGCCTCGTTATGGGAAATGGACCGATGTATCTTGGACTAAGTTTGCGACAAGGTAGTCTCAGCCGGATATCCTTGGTCGAAAGCCAAACCAGTTGGCCAGGTTGGTATTCGGGGGCGTTGCGACGATGAGTGTCTGCGAAGTGACTGTGGCGGTTTATGGCTTGTTGGAGGTGATGGTGAGCTTGGTTCCATACCCTCTCACTGTTCCGGAACCAGGCGTTGACTGCAGGGACTTCTGAGGACTCCCCGGACCACGGGAACAGTGGGGGTTGGTAACCCAGAATGCATTGGAACGGGGTTAAGTTGGTGGAGGTTTGTCGAAGGGAATTTTGAGCATACTCTGCCCATACGAGATAGCGGCTCCAGAGATACTGGTTGGCATGGCAGAAGGTACGGAGGAAACGGCTGACATCCTGGATTTTACGTTCCGCCTGCCCATTCGCCTGTGGGTGATACCCTGAAGTTAGACTTACGGTTACGTTCATTAATGCAAAGAAGGCTCGCCACACCTTTGAGATGAATTGTGGCCCCCTGTCTGACACAATGTCCTCTGGAAGGCCGAAATTCCGAAGACATGTTCCATTAACAGTTCTGCGGTTACAAATGCTGTGGGTAAGTTCTTCAGGGGAATCAATTTGCACGCTTTAGAAAAGCGATCAATGGCCACTAGAATACAGGTGTTTTCCTCTGAGGGTGGAAGGTCAGTCACAAAATCAACCCCAATGTGTGACCAGGGTCTTTGTGGAACAGGTAGGGGCATGAGCTTTCCAGCGGGTAAGTGACGGGGATTCTTATTCATAGCGCACAGGATGCATCCTTGGATGAAGGTCTTGACATCGCGGAGCATGTTGGGCCACCAGTAGCGGGTCTGGAGGGTGGAGCAGGTCTTGGTTATTCCAGGGTGACCCATCCCAACGGATGAGTGTGCTGAGGAGATTAGTGACATGCGAAATTCATCGGGTACGTAAATCTTTCCGGTTGGGCACTCTGGAGGACTGGGCTGGTGTCGGGACAACTCCATCAGTTGGTCGTTTAAATCCCACTGAATGGGATTGACAAACATCCTTTCTGGCAAGATATTCTCGGGTTCTTCGTGGTGAGTTTCGGGGGCATGTAGACGAGATAGAGCATCCGCTCGGACGTTCTTTGAACCAGGGCGATAGGAGATCTGGAAATGGAATCGAGTAAAGAAGAGTGCCCATCTGGCCTGGCGTGGATTGGGTCGCTTTGCTTCCTTTAAGTACTGGAGATTCTTGTGGTCAGTGAGAACCAGGAATGGGTGTTTGGCGCCCTCTAACCAATGTCGCCATTCTTCAAGAGCAAGCTTTACCGCCAGGAGTTCCCGATTGCCGATATCATAGTTTACCTCAGCAGGCGATAACTTGTGAGAGAAGAACGCACATGGCATAGGTTTGGGGAACGAGTTGGAGTACTGGGATAACACAGCTCCTACCCCAGTAGTGGAGGCATCAACTTCAACAATGAACATTTCCTCAGGATTAGGATGTCGGAGTAGAGGAGCTGTGGTGAACGCTGTCTTTAGAGACTGGAATGCGTGATCGGCCTCACCGGTCCAGAGCAGTGTCTTGGGCTTTCCTTTGAGGAGAGATGTTAGAGGGGCAGTTACCAGGCTGTACTGGTGAATGAACCTCCGGTAAAAATTGGCAAATCCAAGGAACCTTTGCAATTCTTTAACAGTCTGTGGGGTTGGCCAGGAAGCTATCGCCTTGGTCTTGCGATCGTCCATCTCTACTCCTTTTTCACTGAGTTGATAACCGAGGAACTCGACTGAGGTTTGGTGGAAGGAACATTTCTCTGCCTTAAGGAACAGGGAGAATTCACGTAGCCATTGGAGTACTAGGGAGACATGTCGTTGATGTTCCACTGGATCCTTGGAATAGATTAGAATGTCGTCAATGTAGATTATTACGAACCGATTCAGGTAATCTCGGAAGACTTCATCCATGAAGCTTTGGAAGATGGAAGGAGCGTTTACCAGACCATATGGCATAACCAAATATTCGTAATGGCCTGCTGGGGTGATGAACGCGGTCTTCCATTCGTCGCCTTCTCGAATTCGGATGAGATTATATGTGACCCGTCACAGAAACCAGGGACACAAGTCGGCAGCACAACTTTCGAGCAAAATGAGAAAGAAGAGTTTTTTTTCAAAATTGGTGATTTTCAATTTTTTGGAGAATCTGTTAATTGAAATCACGAAGAAGCCTCTCCATGTTTGAGATAGCAGTATTGGTATATTTAAAAGCTTACATTTTGAGGTTGAAATCGGCTTGTTTTCGGAGATTCTAGCATGCAGTAGGGGCGTGGCGTGTCATTGTCTGTGTGTATTTCCATACTGAATAACCCGGCGCTTTTGCCCCCGCCCTCCAAGTCAACCACATGGCTACTTATTATGCTGTGCTCTGGCCAGCTCTCTCTGATATCAAAATTCAATGAAGATGGATGCCGCAAAGATTGTCGCAGACGAGATGAACCGTCTGGCAGTTACACCGAAAATGTTTTCGCCGCACTTCGTGGGCTCGGGAAACTGAACCGGAGGTATGGGCGCAGCGCGCTCGCCCTCAGTGCTTCAATACGGCGGCTCGGCTCGCTGACAGCGGTGGCTGGCTGTTTCATATGTGACGGAGAATCGAAATAGAGGATGCAGTTAAGACCTTTGCTGCTGCGATGAAGGCCTGCCGTGCGTGTTTCTGAAATGTAAGTTAAGCTTCATTTGCTCTTTAGTCGTTATTTAAGATGCTGAACCTGCTGATGATATAATGTGCTTGCGGACATTTCATTTGTGTGTGTATACGCACATAAGAAAGTGGTGTAAAGAGATTTGCAACAGTAATTTGAGGAGGTGAAATGTGATTATTTGGAAAATTGCAGAAATGACTGCTTAAAGAAAAATGCCAGCAGGCATTTGCCTCCTACATAAACTTTAATATTGTTGACATTTTGGGCACACGAGCGTTGCGTACTATTTGCGCTATATGTAGGCCTATGGCTTATTGGTCTTTGTTTGTTGTTGTTGGTTTTGCGTTATATGTATATGGCATATTGGTCTTTGTGTGTTGTTGCTGGTTTTGCGTTATACTGTATGTATATGGCATATTGGCCTTTGTGTGTTGTTGCTGGTTTTGCGTTATATGCAGGCTATATGGCATATTGGTCTTTGTGTGTTGTTGCTGGTTTTGCGTTATATGTATATGGCATATTGGTCTTTATGTGTTGTTGCTGGTTTCGCGTTATATGCAGGCTATATGGCATTATTGGTCTTTGTGTGTTGTTGCTGGTACGTTGCAAATAGAGGGGCAGCACAATTGTTTTTCGCCTAGTGCGGCAGAAGTGCACTCATTCGAAGTGTAAAAAAAGCTGTAAAGCACATGGAGGAGCTTTACAGGGGGTATGGCTTATCTAAATGAGATGTAAATGAGCCCTATTGTCACCCCCAGCAGCAGAGACAGGTGAGAACTGCACAATCTTTAGCTCGTTTTCTCCTCTTTGAGCTTTTTTAAGTGCCTACTTTAAAATGGCCACAACTTCTCCAAATATTATCAGATTTCCACATGTTACACATCGTTGGAAAGCTTGGATATTACACTCTCAGAATCTATGAATAACTCAAAATGCCCCAGAACCGACTTGTGTCCCTAGTTTCCGTGACTGGTCACATATGCGCTTCTCAAATCCAGTTTGGTGAATACCTTAGCCTCTCGAGGTTGTTCCAGAGAGGAAGGAACCAGCGGGAGTTGATAGCTGAACTTCACGGTTATCCGATTCAGGGTTCTATAGTCGATACACGGACGTAGTCCGCCATCCTTCTTAGGGACAAAGAAAAAACTGGCAGCAGCAGGTGATGTGGAGGAGCGGATATAACCCTGTTTCAAGGCTTCTTCAATGTACTGTTGCATGGCTCTTTGTTCGGGGATAGACAGGGAGTAGATTCGTCCCTTAGGGATGGACTCTCCTGGAACGAGATCGATGGCACAATCCCAGGCTCGGTGAGGTGGTAATTTGGCAGCCTCGACAGGATTGAAAACATCTGCAAACAGAGAGTAACAGGTAGGGATGGACACTGACAGGCTTTCTGTGGGGCTTTCAACGGAGGTTGAGTTGACTGGAACGTTGCCGGGTATGTTAACGATGGGCGTGATCGCGAGTTCGGCGGTCCTAGACGCACATTTACAACCCCAAGTCAGTATTTTACCAGATTTCCAGTTGATATTCGGTTGATGTCGTATAAGCCATGGGCGGCCAAGGATTATATCAGTCTGACTGTTCTCTAATATGAAAGGTTCAAATAATTCATGGTGTGTGTCTTCGACACCGAGGATGACAGGTTTGATCTGAGATGTGACATACCCCTAATTTTTGGTTTCACCCGTCACTGCATGGATGGAGTACGGTCTGGTGGTGGCTGACTTCTCGAGCTGGAGTTTTTGACAGAGCTGTCCGGAAATGAAGTTTCCTGCCGACCCGGAGTCCACAATGGCTGTGGCAGAAACATGGAAAGTCGTGGATTTTAGGATCACTGATATCGTTAATGGGGCTGACACCGAATCGGTCATAAAGACAGAACTCACAAGCATTCTGGGGGGTCGAGTTGGACATGACTGACAAAAAAGTCCTCCCATTCCGCAATACAGACATAATCTTAGCTCTCGACGTCGAGCACGTTCCGCTGGAGACAGTCGGTGAGTATCCACTTGCATCCTTTCTCCACCTGCTTCGGATGGACCTTCCGCGGGGTACTGAGAGGTACTAGTGGGTCGTTGAGTTTCGAGATAGCAGCCCTGAGATCGTTGGTGTACGCGGAGAGCTTGCTGGATAAACTTTTCCACACCCAGGCTGTCATCATATATTGCCATTTGAAGACGGAGAGCAGGATTCAAACCACGTCGGTAGACAGAGATGAGCGCCTTCTCGTTCCACCCACTTGCGGAGGCTAGAGTGCGAAACTCCAATGAATTCTCAGAAACCGATTTTCTGCCCTGATGCAGTTGCAGTAGTTTGTCGCTGGTGGAGGAATCATCAACTGGTCGCCCGAAAACTTCTTTAAAATGGTCTACGAATTCCTGTACCGACGAGGTAACAGTGGATTCCTGTAACCACAATGTTTCAGCCCATCTTAAAGCAGCCTCGGATAACTGTTGGATTATAAAAGCAATCTTCGATCTTTCTGTGGGGTACAACTGGGTCTGCTGTTCCAAAGCGAGCGAACACTGAAGCAGGAACCCGTTGCAATCCTCCGCCCGACCGGAGAATGGCGCTGGACGTGATGCTGGGTTCGCGAAGCAAACCATAGAAGAAGTGGGGTCTGTGGAGGTACTGAGCGTCGGCTGACTGGAATTCACAACAGCGGTTGTAGGTTGTACAGGATTATCACCATGGCGGGTAGACTCCATCGCGCTGTTTCTTTTCCTTTGTAGGTCAAGCCTTCTGTCAGGATACAGGCACAGAGGCGGAGGTAAGTGAATTCAAACGTGAGTTTATTTACAATGATTCAAGTGACAAGGTGAATAGGCAAGGTTCAGGTGAAGGTGCGGTGACGATCACTACGTGCAGAGCGGATTCCAGGTGAGCAGATCCTCCTTTAGTTAGCTTGGCGTGAGCAGACACTGTTCATTGATACGTCTCCTTTTCTATTTCAGATACAGTAGCGGACACGGAGATCTCGGCGGGAACGTGGGACACTCAGACGAATCTCCAGGAATCGGGGAACATGGGACCAGGCAGGACTTCTGGGAACAGCGGGACAAGGATACAAAGGTGAGTATTTCAAAGGTGAGTATACGTTACGTGGTGGTTTTCAGGTTGACTTGGAGACTTCAGGAGACAGAGGGTAATGGTCTATTCCTGTTGGAGGCTTGACAAAGACTGAAGTGTGCATGGGTGTTTTGTAGAGCTGGGTGATGAGGTAATTGATGGTGCACAGGTGTGAGTGGTTAGTATTCCGGGGAGAGTGATCTTTGAGTGGTGGATGGGAATGAATCTGATTGATTCCTGACAGATATAGGCCTATCTGTCATGTCTGTGAGACATACACTGAGTTTCGGTTAATTTATGATGAGATTTCAATGCAAGTGACCGCGGCTCGCCAGCGCACGATCATGTCATGATTATGTTGTCTGCTATATTTAATTCTTATTTATTAAATCCAGGCACTGGGTTGATAAAAAAAATATTAAAATTAAGATACAATTTATACAAAACGAAATTCACTTTAAAGAAAGGCCTTTTACAAAATGAAACTTAATTAAGTTTCATATGTCTGACTCCCGATGCATCCCATCTTACTCGTGCTGTTCAGTTTTCATTATCAACGTAAAAAAAAAAAAAACATTATAATATTTTAACAAATATAAACTAATGCGCTTATTTAATGAACTCGGGGCAAAATGCATCCTCGCAGCAGTGAGTGGGTGGTTGTTTAGGAGATGCGACATTAGGTTAGAGGTGTTTCCATCTCTCGCGGTCACCTTTTTTATTGCAACATTTACAAATTGCCTCGTCAGTAATTACCGCCTCTCCCTTCTCTCTCTCTCTCTTTCTCCTCCACACTATCACTTGATGACAACTACATAAACATTTTTAGGCATAGAATAAATAATATTTATATAGTATATATAAGTGCCGGTAATGACGGTATTGAAGCTGATACTGTTGCTATTTTAAGACCCCGCGGTATACGATATTACCATAATACCGCCCAACCCTACCACATATGATTGTAAAGTCAAGTCAAGTGACCGTTTATATAGCGCTTTTAACAGTATAGATTGTTTCAAAGCAGCTTTACAGTGAAAATAGGAAATTAAAGTAACAGAGATTGTTTTGGCTTTAAAGCAGCTCTAGAATAAAGTTATTGTCTAGCTAAAGTTTTGATTGATTCACTTCCGTCGCAACGACCATTAGTTATTAACTTGGGGGCCGCTAACAGAAAACCCTTAATGCGATTTGGCCGCTCATTAGCACAAAACAGTGCCTGGTGGCTCAAGAACGCAAACCATGAAATAGGTTCCAAAGTACAAGCTTTGAAAAATCTATAATACAGATTTTTTTATCGCTTCAGCATAGCCATGTAAACTGGAATTATCCCGACAACTTGTTATCTGTACAGAGGTAAAGGGAAGGGAGGGAGGCCTTCACAGTGGATAGACACTTCAGGACTGCGTTGTCATCGCGTCCAGGTGTAGGTCCTTCATCAGATCCGGATACGACCTGGATCTGACGGACTGTGGTAAAGCTCGGGATAAACAGAGAGACTAATATTAGCGTTGCGCCATCCTTCTTATGATGTAACAAGTACATCAGGATTTATGGGAAGTGTTCCTGGTTCCTGCTGACCTAATCTATGCAGCCTAACATTGAATTATAGAGGTCTATAATGTATTATTTGTATGCTAGGTCAAAGAGATGTGTTTTTAGTCTAGATTTGAACTGACAGAGTGTGTCTGCTTCCCGGACAATGTTAGGAAGACTCTGTTACTTTAATTTCCTATTATCACTGGAAAGCTGCTTTGAAACAATCTATATTGTTAAAAGCGCTATATAAATGAAGGTTACTTGACTACTAGCGATATAACACCAAATATAGAACATTTATTCACAAGACCAACGCGTTAATAATCAAAAAGAAACTGATTAACGTAAGCTTTAAACTGCCTGCCTTCAGGTGAAGGCCTCTTTGCCTTCAATGAATCATTAAATTTTACTAACAATGGTCACCAGGCGTAGCCTGTCATCACAAGTGCTTGACAGACACTACTTAATCACTGATTATTTAATCAATTAGACAAGATTTAAATTTATTCAAATGTATAATTTTCTTCCAATTTTAACAAATCCACCATCACCGTCTAGAATAACAAAAGATAAATTAGCAATAGTTAACAAGAAATCACCAAAGATTATTGGTAACCCTTCATTTTACAGTACGTGCACTTTCAATGTACTTACAGTGTTCTTACCAAAAAATAATGAGTAGTGTAAGGTAACTATATGGGTTAAGTTAAGGTTTAGGGGTAGGTTCAGGGTTAGTACCTAGTTAGTGTCATGATTCTGCCCTCTTGCCCTCAATTTTCCCTAGTCGTGAGGCAGGATCATGACAGAATCATGTTTTGTGTGCAAGCACATGGCTTAGTGTTCGGTCATGTGCTTGTGTTGTCTTGTAACGTAACCCCGCCCCCTTGTTATCCTTGTCGGTTTCACCTGTCCTCGTCATTAGTGTTCCCCTATTTCCACGGTTGTCAAACTGGGGTACGCGTACCCCCAGGGGTACGTGGACTGATTTCAGGGGGTACGCGAAAAAAAAATGTCCAGAGAAGCTAGACCCAGGAAGGGGGGCTCTAGCTTCTAGCTTGTTTTTGGAGGAAAACTTCAGTCAGCTGCCATCTACACATGATCAACTAAAGAATTGACATCTGCTGTTACTTTATCATGCGGGCGACAAGTCTCCAGCCCAAACTGTGAAAGCTATCCAAGAAATGCTCCACTGTACACTCAATCCCCATCACATAAGACATTTGGCAAAGAGAGTGCAGAAATATGAGCACCACCTCACTCGTTCAGTCAGACATGGACAGCTACACAAAGGTAAGCATGACCCCATATACTGTTTTTTTCTTCAATAACTGTAGCTGTATATGTAACTGTTAATTGCCTGAAGTCTCTAATAATATTAATCATATAAATTGAGTACTATATTAAATCATACTTGCTGATGATTCTGGAATATGAGTGTTATCAGCAATGCATAATAATAAAAATAATTGCCTCCATTTGATTTTTTACAGATATGCCTTGAAGATTTTGTAAAATTCACTGCAGTCCCTGACATGCCTGATGTTCAAGCTGATGTAGTGATGTCTGAGGATCCCAGTCCTAGTACGCCTTCCTTCCATCACTGATGTTGTTCCCAGCCCAGCCCTTTGATCTGAACAATGGTCAGCCTCCCCATGGTGTTGAAATGCATGAAGACCCAAGTCTGCCTTCCACTGGAGATGTTGGACCCACTGATTCGGATTACACATTACACACACCAGATGTTCAATCAACATCGAGTGAAAGTCCAACAACACTGATGAAAACAACGAAGTCCCAGGCACCCCTGACACACCACTATCTATTCGTTTCTTACAGTGAAAGGGTTTGTTGACACCAAGGAAACTTAAGATGCAACAGACATTAGCTTTTGTTGCAAGACAAAGAGCTGAGATGAAGCAAAATCACTTGAACAAAGTGAAAAAATTAAGAGCTAAATTGAAGGCACCAGCACTACAGGTTGTACAAGTAAAACATCTCAGACAACTTCTGAAACTGAAAGATGCATCATTAGCAAAAAAAAAGACTTAAAAATTGCTGAAATTCATTCCAGATACTCCAAACTAGCCAAAGTGAAGGAACTTTGTGATGTTAAAGGACAACTAACAAAATTACAAAAAATGCACAAACGTTTAAAACATCGCAATAAAACCTGAAGGAGGACAGTTCGGGCACAAGGATTAAATGACGGACAAGATGCTACCATTGCTCAGTTTGCAAAGCGTACTGGTGTTGATATCGGAGATGTCCCATATAGGAGCACAGTGGAAATGATGTGCCGTGAACTTGGCACAATTTCAGATTTTCAAGTGGCTGAGCACATGCTAGAGAACAAGGATATGACATTAGGTTTTGATGCAACAACTCAGGAGGGTGTACACGTCAATTCAATAAATGTAACTTCATCTGACAAGTGCCACATTATTGCAGTTGATCCTTTGGCTGGGGGAACTGCAGAGGACTATGAAGTGCACATTAATCAGTCTGTAGACAATTTGGTTGAGGTACATAGTGCTTGTTTACAAAGCTGAGAAAATAAAGGACAACACGGTAGACTTTCCAAAGGTAAGGTCAGAAATAGCAGCATCTGTTTCATTCTATGACAGACAGGGCAGCTTTTAACCATGCCACCATTGAACGATTAGAGAATTCCTGGGGCAAAAAATGAATGAATTAAATTGCCACCTACATCCACTAGGAACTATTGCTACTGAATGTCGCAAAGCATTGAAGCAGAAGGAACCATCTAACATTGTGAAGAAGGTTTTGGGTTCAGATTGCATGACCAATGATTTAGAGCTGGGCTTGAATAAATTCAGGTACAAAGATGCAGCTGGGGACCCAAAAGGATTTGTGCTTGCATTGTCTAATGCCAAACTGCCTCGAGGTTTGCTGCCAAGATACAGAGGAAACAGGCACCATGTTATGTTCCTGATCTGTGAACGGCTTCATGAACACAGAGAATTCTTTGTGAAGTTTCTTAACGGACAAACCTTTTCATGCAACAGGCTCAGAGGTGCCCTCCAACATGATTTTCAAAGTCCTGTTGCAATGGTGGAGATTCAGGTGCTTGGTCTTTTGGGGAAAGTGCTGACTGGGCCTTGGGTTCGAGATTTTACAAGGGCGCAGCCTCTGAAATCAGTCACATTGAAGGTTTATTCATGGTAAAGGAGGTTCTAGACAGGTTAGAAGTATTTTCACAAGATCCTCAAAAAATTCTCTCTGTGACACATATGTTTGGTGCTGAGCTGTCCAGAAGTCCAGAACTTGAGGCTCTTCTGGTGGAACCTGTGGACAGAGATGTCTTTGTCAATGATGGAAGGATGTATAAATGCAGTCCACAATGTCCTCACAAGGCAGTACCAGAGGTACTTTAACATGGATGTAAACGATCAGCTGAAAAAGGAAACAGAAAGTGCTCGTTTACATAACATTGATGCAGAGCAAGTGATGGCCATGTTTTCTGCTCTGAAGGACAATGCCTCGAATGCCACCTTGTGCTGCTTCTCCTGTAAGATTTGTGCTCAGAAAAATAAAGTACTGGATTACCTGGATGGATTAACATCTGAAAAAAGTGAAAAACTGATTAAAGTTGCCATAACAAATGCAAAGAAACAGAGGCAACGGAGAAGAAAGAACTGAAATTCAAGAGGAAGTAATGAAGAGACTTGCAGCTAAACAGCAGCAAAGACTGGAAAGTGACAGGAAGAAGCTGGAAGCAAAACTGAAGAAGCCAAACTTTGATTTGAGCATTGAGTTCCCTGAGATGGATGAAGACTGCAGATTCAGTGTTGATGAAATTGTAGGGGGCAAGGATGTGGGCAGAAGGATATGCCACATCTGGTTTGACAAGGACACAAAAAGTGAAACCATGTATTGAATTGATAAATATCTGAAGAAACAAGGAGGCACATATGCCATTGGCTATTGGCTTGAAGGACAAAATTATGAGGATGATGCCACTGATTATGAAATTTCAAAATACCAACTTGCATCTGATTTGATTCTGAAAGATTTGACCCTATCTTAATGTGGGTGAAATGTAATGTGAATGTAATACATAAAATAGTTTTTATTTACTTACATGAAATAGTTTTGTATTGAATGTTTTTAATCTAAAACTTGTAAAGGAGTTTAGATACGAAACCCTTTGGTAAAAACAAATGAGAATAATAATGAGTGCGATAATCTTTGGCCAATTTTGGGGTTATTAGCGATCGTTTGTCAGTATTGCAGCAATTAGTTTGTTCTGTTTCACACCAAAAGCTCTAAAACAGTCATTACACAAGGTGGTACAAGTACACTGTTGTATTTACAAATAGTTTTAAATCTTTATAATTTTGTTTTTATAAGTGCTGTCTGAATAAAGAGTATTATTTGGTGTAATTAGTGTATTTCACTTTTCAGAAGTAGAATATGTAGAGGATATGGCAAACAGCTAATCCTAAAAGATTCAGGTCAATATCTCAAAAATTAAAGTTATAGCAAAAAACATTATAATTTGTATGATTCGGTCACACCTTTTGTTTAATTTTAATGGAAAACAAGGGACAAAATAAAGTGATGACTTTCGAGTTTCAAATGGCCAGTATGTTGTTATTCTTGACCCCATAAACATGATTTTGGTGTCATTTTAAATGATTTTTCAAGCTCTTTCTATCTGAACAACTAATTTTAGCATTTAAACATGTTGAAAATTTTACTCACATACCTACTTGAAGGGGTATTTTCTATTTTTTTTATTATTATTATTTTTATTATTCATCAATGGGACTTGGACATTATCCTAAACATTGACTTTTATTGACTTTAATTTTCATTGTAATAATTCCATACTTGCCCAAAGAATCACTCATCTATAACCTTGAACTAATTAGTTTTTTATTTTATTTTTATTGTCATTCGTTTTCTATTGATTAAGCCTTACTTTTCAGACCATCTGTGTGTATACAGCTTTCATTCGCTGGACTGGTTTTATTTCAATTCATTGTTTGAATAAATGCATTGTTCTGTTTATTTCTTATGGTTTTCCTAAAACCTTAATTTACATAAAGGTATAAAAGTTCATTCTTGTCTTTATTGTTTGTGGCTACACACTGGGAAACATATTAAGATATATTATTTAGCAGCTTAAATTAGTAGTTGGTGAGCCCCTAAATAGGACTGGGAGAAAAATTGAGAATCGATATTAATTCAGTTGCTTTATTTTTGTCCTTGCTTGTAAATGAGTTTGACAGAAGTTAGCCACTTTCGTTCCAACAGAGGATGAAAAGTGTCGTTATCTATGAGTGTTGAGTGATGTAATATCACAGGTTCGGGTTTGAAGTCTGTTTAGAGAGAACGGTGCCGTCTTAGCAGCCCCTAATTTAATAACAAATGACCATTTCGACAGAAGTGAATCAATCAAAACTAACTTTAACTGAATATATCACATTATTCAAGAACCACTATAAAACCAAACCCAACTTGAATTTCTTTAGATTCTCATGAAATTCATCCAGTTCATGTTGAATTTTCTTTTGCCACTCTTCCAGCTTACTCAGATCATTAGTGGCTTAAATTTCTTTTTCACATTCGCTGAGAGTGTTCTCAATAACGGTCAGTTCTTTAGTTGAAAACTCAATGATCAAAAGCATCAAATCCAAAGATCAATGGCTGAGAATCTCACTCCATCTCTTAAACTCATCTTGGCCAATTGTAGGAGCTTTTACTATATGCAACTCTCTTGATATTCTTCCCTTGCAGTAATATTTAACCAATTAAAACCAAACCACTATAAAACCACTATAAAACCAGACCAATCTGTTACCTTAAATTATATGTTTATCTCTGTAAAAAGCTGCTTTGAAACAATCTACATTGTTAAAAGCGCAATATAAATGAGGATGACTTGACTTGACTAATATCCCAAGTTGACACATGGAAGAGACGTGAGACTGAGGCCCCGTTTACACGTACATGGTTATTTTGAAAAATGGAGACATTTCCCTTTGTTTGTGCCCTTTGTTTAAACGCAAACGGAGAATTTGCCTCTAAAAACAATTCTTTCTAAAAACTCCGGCCAGACTGGAGATTTTGGAAAACTATTTTCGGGATTCTGATTGGCTAACGTCGGCTTGAGCTTCTCGTTACACTGCCACCTACAGGTTTAGCATGCTCTTGATGGCATATATACACGGGTTTGTGTAAACGAACACTTTTCTGAAAACTGACAGGTGTGCACAATGTTATTTTTGAAAATGTATAGGGTGAAATGTTCGTTTATGAAAATAGCGTATATAATAAACGTAGCCTGAAAGCACTGAAAAGCCCTCGCGCTACTCATATGCTGAGAAAAATATAAGACAATAGAGCGATCTTTCAATTTGTCTGTCTATTAACCACCTGGGGTCGGCTATCGCGCCGGCATTTTTTCTTGTCAGTGCAAAAGAGACTAAAATAACTCTGGCGAGCTGTTCTCATGCAAATGATCCACGTGAGGGAACGTCCTGGTTGCGAAAACTGAAGTCGCTGATTCTTTGTTTAGAGGTGATGAGAGCGTTTACGGCACTGCGTTCCCTTTCAGTCGATAACGTCAGATGTAGTCGAAGATCGACTGAATCGGGATCTCGCTAGAGAGCCTAACCTCTTCGAGAACTATTGAACGAGCCAATGTAATTGGCGTGCGTGATTCGCATCACACACTCCGCTCCCGCGGCGCGGGGTATAAATACGGAAGTGGATGCACGCACTAGTTGCTTTTCGCTGAGGAGCCGAGAGTAACCCGGGGTCAGCGGTGGTCCAGCGGTAGTGGCAAGGGGACTACGTCCTCCGTTCCCTCCTTCAGGGAACGGTGGGTTGCATACGCAACCAGGACGTTCCCTTTCAGTCAATAACATCAGACGTAGTCGACGGTCGACTGAATTGGGATAACCTTTGAAAACGCCACTAACGCTGCCACCTTCCAGTGCCTAAACCAAAGCCTCCTGATGCCCCCGCAAATTTAAGGCGGGGAAGGACAGGGCTTAGGCCAGGGAAGTCACTGCTGTTCCTACAGGACCACTAGGAAAGCGTTCCACGTACATTGGAAGGAAGGGACGCTGCGGAAGCCACATCCAACCCAGAGGGAGGTAACGTGGAGAATACACATATGAACTGGGCGGAAACCGGGCAGTCTAACATATGGAATGTCACTGGGTGGCTCCAGCCCAAGACGGGGGGAGACACACCGGACAGTGACGGCAGAGAGGCTCTGCCGAGGGAAGACACGGGCTCGCCGCAGGGAGCCGTATCGTGGAAGAATACACATATGGGGTCGCCGTAGGGACCGCAACATATGGACCCAGCCTAACACAGGTTCCACACTGCTTACGAGTGGTAGGCCTAACACCAGACGTTCCACACGTCCGACGTCGGAGGGGTGTGGAGGAACTCAACAGGGTTCAATTTTAAGGGAACTCAACTGGAGTAGAAAGGCGCACGTATCCAGTCCATAGGAGGGGAACGGCGCAGCAAGCCGACACTTGAACCGGGCTCACGGTGAAACTGGCTTCATGAGAAGGGAGCCCACGGGAAGCAGCGGTTCAACTAGGTGTCGTCCAGCCCCCAACTCTAGAATCTGTTTAGCAAAGCATATCGTCAACGCCCAGGCGGAGCACTTTACACTCATCATAGAGGAGCTCAACACCTAAGTGGACATGTTGCATCTCGGATTTTTACCGAAATGAAGGCAAGCACTAAGTGCAACTTTGCATGGAAACAGCCTTCCCTCTCTGCGGAGTTCCAACAGATATTTGTAGAGCTGGTCTGAGGTCTATGGCTTGCATTCTGTACACGTCCAAGCGAACGGACAGAGAAGCCAGGGCTGGATCTGCCTCCTCCAGGGCAGCGCTTGCAGGCTCACCACCTGCTCCTATTACGGGAGAGGTAGGAACCTTGGGCACAATCCGAGCCGGGGTCTCAGCTTGTGAGAGTTAGCCGGCCCAGACTCCAGGCACAATACGTTGACCAAAAGCGAGCAAGTCCCTACCCTCTAGTAGAGACCACGTGAGCAGGAGAACTGATATAAAAGAATTTTTAACTCACTGCCTGCAGTGGCTCAGGGGCGGTCTCTGCAGTGCAGTCGCACCAGGGACAAGGCCCAAGAGGATAAAGAGGGACGCAAGGATTTACAAGACCTTGCTCCTCAGGAACCTGACGATCAGAACACGATGAGCGTCGTTTCAACACCGAGACAACATCATTTTGAGGGTAAAGGAAAACAGCCTACTCCAACCCATTTTGCAGGAAAGAGAGCACTGAAGTGATCGAAAGCTTTCAGGATCTCCTCTGGAGAGAAGACGCACTCAACGACTAGGTTCCACTTCTAAAGGCGTAAGCACGCTACCCATTTCTAGGGGGTGCTCGCAGAAGTGATGGTAACTATCACATGTCCCTGTGATAGCCACCTGAACCTCCGCGTTCAGATGTAAGACCGCCCGGAATCTCCAGGGGAAGAACGCGGGTGCCATCGTGCACCGTCCCTGAGTTTTCAGGGGAAGTCAGGAAGACTGTCGATGGGAACCAGGTCTAGTTGGGCCAATAAGGGGCAACTATGAAGACCTGTTCCTCCTGACTTGGCACGTAGATGCAAGCGACGGGCGCAAAAAGACAGGAGCATTGCTCAAAACAACATGTGAAGATCACTGCCGGAGCATTTTCTGCTCAGCACTGCGTGTGATGAATTCACTGAGCTAAAGGAGCATTTATGCTAAACACCTGAGTGTGATGAACTCACTGAGCTACACGAGCATTGCTGCTCAACACCTGAGTGCGATGAACTTCACTGAGTTTCAGGAGCATTTCTGCTCAGCATGAAATGTGATGAATTCACTGACTTGAGCAGGCGCAAGTGTAGTGTTACTGAAATGTTCCTTTTTAATGATTTAAAGGCTGCTATCTATCTGTTATTATTTTATGCTGCCCTACACATATATGCCTACATTGCACAATAAACTTAGTGTTCATTTATATATTTAATAATAATTTTAACCAGAAAAATCTAAAATGTATTCCCAAAATCGTGCAGCCCTATAGTTTACCTTGATATCAGCATGATCGCAGGTGTTTCTTTTTTATTTTTAAAAGGGACCAGATGCCACTGGATGAGTCCTGCTGACCTCAACATTCACATGAGTCTCTGTAAACCTTGGATATGACAGGTGTGTAGGCCTACAATGTTTCATGAATGGCACAAAGGTGTGTGACTGTTCAAGTCTCTGCCTTTAGATCAGTGTGTTTACTTAAAGGTATTGTAGGTAGAAATCCACAAAATTACTTTTTGTCAAAATTTGTTTAAACTGTCTTTATATATCAATACATAATTAAAATGTAAGTACTCTGGAAAAGAAATTATAAAAATCGAGTGTCTGTAGTCCTTTTAGGACTACAATAAACACAGCTCATTATTCCATTAACTCCCACTCCCTCCCTACTCGGCTCCTTCCAAAGCCACGCCCCCAAAACAAATGAACGCGCGATCCCGGCCATTCGCTCAGCTGGAAGAGTCGGACGTGTTTACCAGCTTTACCAGATGTAGTGACGACATCATGTCAGAATCACAAGTAATAAAATAACTAACTTTATCAGTATGAATATAAACAATTAACATGGCTGTTAGTACTCACTATCCAGCTCGCATAACGATACTTGTAAAGTTTAAAATATTTTACTAGCTCGTAACGGAATCAAACTCAATATAAGGCAAAGCTATAAATAGCTTCATTGATACACGTTTGCCGTTACTATCAGTTACACTGTGATGAAGGTGAATTTGTAAGATTCATAACATAAGATTGTTTACAGATAAACTGAATTACATACACTCAAACACCTTCTCACAACTGCATTGCAGACCCAAGATAATATAACACACACACACACAACATAGATTGTATAGCACATACAGATACAACATAAAGACATATGTAAACATATGTAGAGCATATAACAACAAACCAAACGTGAAAAAACGGAGTAGGTAGAGTTCACGGTGAAAATAGGAACACAGTTTAGGCAGAGGGTAAAGCTAGGTATAAAAATAGATCCCCTAAACTTTTTAACCTAAAGTTAGATTCGGCGAAATTAAATAAAACAGCTTTCGACTGCAGATAGGCCTATTGCTTATTTATCGTCTCAACCCTGGCTCACTAACAGTAACGTTATACTAGTCGACACCAAAGTTACACTGTCATAGCTAAGCCAGTACCGTTAGTTATGCTACGTAACGTTAGGTAGCTAATATTAGGTAGTTAGGTGTGCTAGTGATACATGCTTCATGAAAAAATAAATGCCATCAAAATGAAAACAGCAAGATTACCTGTCCAGCAGAAATAAAGCCATCATGGAGTCACTTTTCAGCCCCTTGAGATTACTCAGTTGTAGCCGACGCTGGAAAGCCACACCGACTCTCTTATGATTTCTTTATTTATCCAAAGACTTTTTGTTCATAGCCTTTTCAAATACTGTCTTCCTTTTTTAACTCGTTTGACTTCGCTGCCTCTATATGCAGGTAACGTTACTGAGAATTGTGACTGTTCTTTCTCTGCCATAATTGTTTGTTATTACTAGCTTCCGTTCCTTTTCAAACGGGTGCGCGCATTTGGGCTCCTCCTGTATCAGCAGAGGTGGTATCCATGGTAGCGAGGGAGAGTGACAGTCGCCCCAGCCAATCATTTCTTTCGTCCCGAATGGAATAATGAGCTGTGTTTATTACAGTCCTGAGAGAACTACAGACACTCGATTTTTATAATTTATTTTCCAGAGTACTTACATTTTAATTATGCATTGATATATAAAGACAGTTTGAAAAAAATTGGAAAAAAGTATTTTTGGGGATTTCTACCTACAATACCTTTAAGTGCTTTTTTGTCCTTTGTTGTGTATCTTTGGATTATGTTGTGTTGTAAATAAATTCAGACAATCTAAAAGCCATTATTTTTAAAATTTCTCCTCATTCTTTGTGCAAGGCTCCTCATAATGATCGGGCCTGATAGCACCTGATAGAGCCATTAGGGGAGGGTCTTTGTCTTCCTCAGGTGTGAAATACATTAATATTTATGAGAGATTCACGCCTCCTCGCATAAAGCTTTCTCACAGAAAACATGTCTTACAAATTTTAAAACAATATATTGTCTTATCTGAATGAGTATGCAGGATGATTTTCACATAGTTTTGGAGCAAATATTCTAGGCTACGTGATACAATTTTAAAAAGTCTTTTGAAGAAATAATCAGTATGGGTTTTATGACCTTATTTCAGTGACAATTATTTTTTGTTTTTTAACAAACCACGCATAAACGTAACGTCCTGGTTGCGTATGCAACCCACCGTTCCCTGAAGGAGGGAACGGAGGACGTAGTCGACGCGACTGAAATGGGATCACGCTAGGGAGCCTATCATCTTCGAGTACTATTGAACGAGCCAATGTAATTGGCGTGCGTGATTCGCATCACACACTCCGCCCCCGCGGCGCGGGTATAAATACGGAAGTGGATGCACGCACTAGTTGCTTTTCGCTGAGGAGCCGAGAGTAACCCGGGGTCAGCGGTGGTCCAGCGGTAGTGGCAAGGGGACTACGTCCTCCGTTCCCTCCTTCAGGGAACGGTGGGTTGCATACGCAACCAGGACGTTCCCTTTCAGTCGATAACGTCGGACGTAGTCGACGCGACTGAAATGGGATCAACCATTGAACACGCCACTAACGCTGCCACCTTCCAGTGCCTAAACCAAAGCCTCCTGATGCCCCCGCAAACTTAAGGCGGGGAAGGACAGGGCTTAGGCCAGGGAAGTCACTGCTGTTCCTACAGGACCACTGGGAAAGCGTTCCCCGTACGTTGGAAGGAAGGGACGCTGCGGAAGCCACATCCAACCCGAGGGAGGAAATGTGGAGAATACACATATGAACTGGGCGGAAACCGGGCAGTCTAACATATGGAATGTCACTGGGGTGGCTCCAGCCTAAGACGGGGGGAGACACACCGGACAGTGACGGCAGAGAGACTCTGCCGAGGGAAGACACGGGCTCACCGCAGGGAGCCGTATCGTGGAAGAATACACATATGGGGTCACCGAAGGGACCGCAACATATGGACCCAGCCTAACACAGGTTCCACACTGCTTACGAGTGGTAGGCCTAACACCAGACGTTCCGCACGTCCGACGTCGGAGGGGTGTGGAGGAACTCAACAGGGTTCAATTTTAAGGGAACTCAACTGGAGTAGAAAGGCGCACGTATCCAGTCCATAGGAGGGGAATGGCGCCGCAAGCCGACACTTGAACCGGGCTCACGGTGAAACTGGCTTCATGAGAAGGGAGCCCACGGGAAGCAGCGGTTCAACTAGGTGTCGTCCAGCCCCCAACTCTAGAATCTGTTTAGCAAAGTATATCGTCAACGCCCAGGCGGAGCACTTTACACTCATCATAGAGGAGCTCAACACCTAAGTGGACATGTTGCATCTAGGATCTTTGCCGAAATGAAGGCAAGCACTAAGTGCAACTTTGCATGGAAACAGCCTTCCCTCTCTGCTGAATTCCAACAGATATTTGAAGAGCTGGTCTGAGGTCTATGACTTGCATTCTGTACACGTCCAAGCGAATCGGACAGAGAAGCCAGGGCTGGATCTGCCTCCTCCAGGGCAGCGCTTGCAGGCTCACCACCTGCTCCTATTACGGGAGAGGTAGGAACCTTGGGCACAATCCGAGCCGGGGTCTCAGCTTGTGAGAGTTAGCCGGCCCAGACTCCAGGCACAATACGTTGACCGAAAGCGAGCAAGTCCCTACCCTCTAGTAGAGACCACGCGAGCAGGAGAACTGATATAACAGAATTTTTAACTCACTACCTGCAGTGGCTCAGGGGCGGTCTCTGCAGTGCAGTCGCACCAGGGACAAGGCCCAAGAGGATAAAGAGGGACACAAGGATTTACAAGACCTTGCTCCTCAGGAACCTGACGATCAGAACGTTCTTCTGCATACTTCTGCAACACGATGAGCGTCGTTTAAACACCGAGGCAACATCATTTTGAGGGTGATTTAGGAAAACAGCCTACTGCAACCCATTTTGCAGGAAAGAGAGCACTGAAGTGATCGAAAGCTTTCAGGATCTCCTCAGGGGAGAAGACGCACTCAACGACTAGGTTCCACTTCTAAAGGCGTAAGCACGCTACCCAATTCTAGGGGGTGCTCGCAGAAGTGATGGTAACTAACACATGTTCTTGTGATAGCCACCTGAACCTCCGCGTTCAGATGTAAGACCGCCCGGAATCTCCGGGGGAAGAACGCGTGTGCCATCGTGCCCCGTCCCCGAAAGAGTTTCCAGGGGAAGTCAGGAAGGCTGTTGAAGGGAACCAGGTCTAGTTGGGCCAATGAGGGGCAACTATGAAGACCTGTTCCTCTCCTGACATGGCACGTAGGTGCAAGTGACGGGCGCAAAAGACAGGAGCATTGCTCAACACAACATGTGAAGATCACTGGGCTTCAGGAGCATTTTCTGCTCAGCACTTGGGTGTGACAAGTTCACTGAGCTTCAGGAGCATTCCTGCTCAACACCTGAGTGTGACAAACTCACCGAGCTTCAGGAGCATTTCTGCCCAACACTTGAGTACGAAGAACCTCACTGAGCGACAGGAGCATTTCTGCTCAGCACTTGAGTGTGACAAGTTCACTGAGCTTCAGGAGCATTACTGCTCAACACCTGAGTGTGATAAACTCACTGAGCTTCAGGAGCATTTCTGCTCAACACTTGAGTGCGAGGAACTTCACTGAGCACCAGGAGCATTTCTGCTCAGCACTGCGTGTGATGAATTCACTGAGCTACCTGTGATGGACTCACTGAGCTACAGGAGCAGGAGCAAATCTGCTCAACATGAAGAGTGATGATTTCACTGACTTGCAGGCGCAAGGCGACCATGAGTCGCAGTCACTTTTAGAAGGCTCACTGGGGTTAAACGCATTTCTGCGGGCCCCTGGGGCCGCTGAGTCCCAGTGTTTGTCCAAGGGTAGTCCGCTCGGTTTACCCAAACACTGGCGGAAAAATAAAACCGGGGGGGCAACTGAGCGGCCCCGGAATGGTCATGACCCAGCCGGACCCAGGGGATGGAGTCTCCACTTGCCCTGGCTATAACTGTCGTGAGGCTCGATGGCGGCACGATTGAGTAAGCGGGAGGAGTGGAATAAGGCGCCCTCAGAAGCGTCTGACTCCAAGGAGGAGGTGACGGGTGAGTTTGTGACATGCAGGGGAAGCTTGCGCAACGGTCGCAATGTCTAACAACTCAAGGCACGAATGCCCGTGTAGTCGGGGGTCGCCCAGGCCCCCGTTAAAACACGCCCTTTGTACATGGCCGCTCTGTTGAAGAGGGTTTGGCAGCAGACCGGGATGAACTATAGTCACACAGGGTGAGCTGCTCTGCCACGGTCACCTCGGGACTCGATCGTGAAGCTAGCGCTGAAGCGGTCACATCTGGAGGGAGCCAAAGGCTGCGACTACCATATACCCCAGGAGCCTCTGAAAGTTCTTTCAGTGGGACCCTTTCTCACTTCAACACCAGCTGAACACATTCTCATTGGAGAGACATGTTGGACCGAGTACCTCTCCAAAACTAGAAAAGAGATACCCAGCCCGTGGGCGAGATTACTCTCTTCCAGTTGACCTGAAGACCCAACGGGCTCTGGAGCACTCGAGGGGAAGGACACTGTACTGACACTCCACCCTTAGACGCAACACACAGGATGGCCTGCGGTGCGGGAGGTAGAGATCTGAAGCACATGTCTTTCAGGTCAAAGCTGCAGACCAATCTTGGGCCAAGATGGTCACGACCCACCACCTAGTAGCACGAAGAACGAGTTTACAACTGGCCTTCGTACCGGCTGGAGGAGCGGCTATATCAAATCCTTCGCCAGCAGGATAAGATAAGCACGCACAAGTCAGGAGCACTGCTCAACACTCGGTGTGATGAATATCACTGAATTTTCAGGAGCACGTCTGCTCAACACCTAATGTGATGACTATCACTGACTTGAGCGGGGTAGCCGAGCCTGAGGTGGGGCAGCAAAGTAGAGAGAGTGGTGTTAGTGTGCTGTGCAACACTTACCTGTCTCCACAAGCGGCAGGGGGCGCGTGAGAAGGCGGATGACCGGGTCCTCGAACGCACCAAGCTGCCTGCTGGCGACCAAGGGGGAGCTGAGGGGTGTAAGGCTATACAGGGTCACACCCGCCAGACTGGCCCTCTTGGGACCCAGGAACAGATGAAATTGCTCTCTCTTTGAAGTGTGGGTACCGCTTGCTCCGCTTTTTTTTTTTTTTTTTTTTTTTTTAGGGAGCCAGCGGCGGAACAGACACACACACAAACAAAGGCTCCACCCGGCCCTCACCCGGGGTGAGGGAGTGATCGTGCCACTCCAAGAGCATCTCATCCATTCCTGGGCGGCCCGCTCCGGAATGCTTTCGCTGTCGCTTGCCACCTGGCTTGGCAGCGCCTGGAGCGGGCTGGGCGTCTCTACTGCGGCCGGCTCCCTGCTGAGGCCTGGGTGGAGGCTGCTGCGGAGGGCCAGCAGGAGCGGCGGCCGGAGAACGCCCACGGCGACGAGCAGGCGGAGGAGCTGCCACCGGCGGCGGGTGGAGGCAGCAGCTGGCCACCGGGGCAGGATGTGCCGGATGACCTCCGTCTGCGCTTGAGCGGCAGAGAACTGTTTGATGCAGTTCTCCACCGCGTCGCCGACCAGCCCAACCTGGGAAATTGGGGAGACCAGGAACCGAACCTTGTCCGCATCCGCCATACCAACCAGGCTGAGCCAACGAAGGCGCTACTGGACCACCAAGGTGGACATCGCCAGACCGATCACGCACGCTACGACACCCGTACCCCGGAGGGTGAGGTCGGATGCAGTGCGGTGCTCACCTATGAGCGCACGGTCTGGATTACCCTCGTGCATGCCATGGGTGCCCTAGCCTGCAGCAACGCCATGGCACGCAAGAGGAAGGGGCTTGCCCACAGGCTTTGTAAGCTCTGCCCGTCGGAACGGACGAAACTCACAGGCCCTAGGGGGGAGACGAGGATCCCCCCAAAAGGCAGCGGCCGCCGGACACAGGTGCACCTGTGTCGACAGACCGCTCCAATGGAGGGACACCTCGCAACCCTTCACCGTTCCTCCATCAAGGGTAATGAGGGGGAAAAGCTATTCAGGCAGTTTCTGGCAGAGAAAGATGCTGTTCACCACCTGATAAGCTCTCCATGCATTTCGGGAAAGAAAGGCACTGGGGCGGCGAGCTGAGAACCAGCGCGGCCCGCCCAAAGATACCAAACTCCAGATTCCAACCGAGACTGAACGGGACACGGTGGAGGTTCCACTCGAGCCCGGCAGCCTCGGCGGCCCGTTTCAGCATAGCTGATAATTCTGGATCCGGCTCGGGCAACATTGAACTCCCGGAGGGAGACAATGCAGCCGAGTCATCATCTCCAGAAGTCAGCTCACCCTCTGATGCTGCAATCGGCGTCCTGTCCTCCAGGGGAGCCCCGAGTGAAACCGCTGGCCCACCCATTACAGATGGACCAGCAGACAACACAGGAGGCTCCAGTGGTTGCAGTGGAAGGGAGGAGTGAGGAGCCCACAGGGAATGGTTACCGGGCGGGACATCCAACACTATCCTCCGGTCACCCATCCCACACAGCACCCGAGGGTGGGGCATGGTAATGGGGACTCGCTCTCCGCGAACGAAGGCGAGTCTCGCCCTCAACACTGCGACAGTCATGTTCCCACAGTGAAAACATGAGCTGTCCACAAAAGCTGTCTCAGCGTGCTGTAAGCCAAACACGTGACACAACAGTTGTGACCATCAGAGAGAGACAGGGAACGACCGCACCCAGAAACGCACGGGCGGAATGACATCTTGAAAAAGACGCAAACGCACCCGTGTTGCTCTTTCAGAAAATAGGACCGTCACCAGTGCCGGAGCACACAGGGAAATGACCGCGGCAACACTGAACAGAGAACTGAAACAGTGAAGCACTCACTTTTCCGCCCTCTAACCAGCCATCAACACACACAAACATTTAGAAATTTGTTGCTGTTAAAACAGCAGTTGAGAGCTCAAAGCTCGCGATCACCGCTGCACTCGCGCTGTAGAACACCAGCACTGGGAGAGTCTTCCTGAAGAACACCGACACACTCGCTCGTTGTAGACAACAGCACTCTCAGAGACATCAAACGATCGGCTCCGAAGCGAAAGGCAACTAGTGCGTGCATCCACTTCCGTATTTATACCCGCGCCGCGGGGGCGGAGTGTGTGATGCGAATCACGCACGCCAATTACATTGGCTCGTTCAATAGTACTCGAAGATGATAGGCTCCCTAGCGTGATCCCATTTCAGTCGCGTCGACTACGTCCGACGTTATCGACTGAAAGGGAACTATCTCAAAACTGCAAACATACATTACATACATGCTGCTGACATATTATTGTAGCAGAGTTGGTAAAATGTAACAAGACTTTAGCCATGAAAATGTCACAAGTAACAGAAATAAGCACAAATGTCAGAGCATGTCAGAACACCTCCAGGACCCAGAAAACTCCTCAGACCCCAGAGGGTTAATCTTTCACAAAATCATTTTGCAACATTCAAAGCTGTGTTGGCACTGCCGCTGACCTGGAGAGAGTTGTCATGAAACAGCTTCACAAACAGTCTTTTCAACCTCATAGTATCATTATTTCTGTATAATAAATATTATAGAAGTATAATAATAAAATTATCATAGAAGTACTTGGATAAAAGTTTAAAGTTCAAATATAAACACTAATGTCTATAGCTTTCTCAATAGTTTACGAAGCTGTCTCGGCTTTGGATAGAAACTTGGTGCTTAAAATAATGCATCTATCGATTACACTGTTTTGCCACTAAGTGTAGACAAATGACTGTTAAATGTATTTTGTTATTGAATCATTTATTCAGGAGAATGTAGTATTGTATGATGCTTCTGAAATAAAAGTCAGAAGGATGTGGTGATTTTTGTAAATATGACAGATCATGTACAGTCTGTATAAGAACCCCCCCCCCCCCCCCTTATTTCTTTAGATTCTCATGAAATTCATCCAGTTCATGTTGAATTTTCTTTTGCCACTCTTCCAGCTTACTCAGATCATTAGTGCCTTAAATTTCTTTTTCACATTCGCTGAGAGTGTTCTCAATAACGGTCAGTTCTTTAGTTGAAAACTCAATGATCAAAAGCATCAAATCCAAAGATCAATGGCTGAGAATCTCACTCCATCCCTTAAACTCATCTTGGCCAATTGTAGGAGATTTTACTATATGCAACTCTCTTGGTATTCTTCCCTTGCAGTAATATTTACTCAATGTTTTATCATGAGATCATAACAAATATATTTTTGATTTCTGAGTTATCTTCCAACTGGTTCACTGACTTTTTTTCTGAGATAGCTTGATCAAATAAGTCACCAAGAATTAAGAATCTAGACTTGTCTCCAATGCTTTAAGTAAATGTTTTCGCTCGTGTAACTGTAGTTTCATTAACTTTCTCAAAAGACATCTTTGGTGGCAGTTTATGATTTAAAAAGTCTAACTCCGATCAATGAACTGTGGATTGCGGATCTCATATATGAATACGATTTTCAAAAAATATGCATTTTTGTACTATACGGAGTTTACAAGGTCATTGTTACAAATTTACTTCGATTTGACCTAGGAATGGCAGAATCATCCTACATATATTTATTTTTAAAGTCCTAAAACTGAATTACTTAATAAATATTTAAATTTTAGAGCCCACTGTACATTAAAATGCTTTATTGTAAATGTATTTAAACATATAATATCAAAATGTTGACTTACTGAAAGTTGACTTTGTCTACTTGAAATCGAGTTTCAAAAATCCCTGAAGTCAAAACACGGCACCGTAGCAAATCCTGAAAAAAATGCACAAACTCTGTTCACTGAACTAAACATTAATAATAAAAAATCCAGTGTGACAGTGCCCTCACCTGGTCTGTCGGTGTGTAGTCACTCTGTCGTACAGACTCAATTCTGTCTAGGAAGCTGAAAATGGGTACAAGACAAATTAAAATTATACACCATACAATGGTTTATAATAATAAACACAATTATAATAATCTACTATATTAAATGATTGATTTTTTTTTTGGATGGGGTGTGTGTGTGTGTGTGTGTGTGTGTGTGTGTGTGTGTGTGTGTGTGTGTGTGTGTGTGTGTGTGTGTGTGTGTGTGTGTGTGTGTGTGTGTGAGTGTGTGTGACCCTATGTAGTGAGGACCAAATGTCAACACAAGGTTAGTAATACCACAATTTTCTGACCGTGAGGACATTTTATTTTACATGAGAAAACTCATACTATATCATACTAAATTATTCATCTTTTTTTCTTTCTTTTTTAAAATGTAAAAATACAGAGTTTTTTGTAATTGGTAGATTTAGGGTTAGGGGATAGAAAACACATTGTCATTAATTCAGTATAAAAAACATTAACGCCTATGGAATGTCCTGATAATGATAGTAATACATGTGTGTTTAAGTGTGTACATGTTTGTCTATACCTGTGTGGGCCAAATATCATAATTTAAATGTCATTGGTAAAATCATTTTAATTTAAATCTTGTGTTTTGCACATGTTTCTGTAATGGGTAGGGCTTGGGTTTGGCGATAGATTAAATATCATTAACCTGAAATAAAATCAATATATAATCAATCATATATTGCTTTATACAATACAGTTTGTTTCAAAAACAGAATACGATTCTGCTGAAAAGCAGCTCTAAAAAGACAGTAGTAAACAGTCATTATTTAGCTGAAATCAGTCTAGTGTTTGATTATTGTTTGATTCAACTGTGAGTTCATCAATTATGAAATGAGTTAAATTCATCTATAAGCAGCTCTGGAGGCAAAAAGTGATGTCATCAGCTCAGTTCAGTTCTAATCCAATAGTGTCAGTGCATTCAAGTTAATAATATTGCTGAAAATTAAGTGTCCCCAACTAAGCAAGCCAAAAGGCAACCATGGCAAGTAACCCGAACTCCATCATTGACAGAAATCGAAAAAATAAATTAAAAATGTAATTTTTTAATGTGTTTTTAATGTGTTACATGTGTTTGTGTGTGTGGTTATCGTATTACTTATGTATTTGAGTAAGTGGGTGGGTGTGAGATACAGATATATATATATATATATATATATATATATATATATATATATATATATATATGGAAAAAATTAAGAGACCACTGCAAAATTCAGTTTCTCTGGTTTTACTATTTATAGATATGTTTGGGTAAAATTAACATCTTTGTTTTATTCTATAAACTACTGACATTTCTCCCAAATAAAAATATTGTCATTTAGAGCATTTATATTCAGAAAACGACAACTGGTCAATATAACAAAAAAGATGCAGTGTTGTCAGACCTTGAATAATGGAAAGAAAATAAGTTCATATTCTTTTTTAAAAAAGCAATACTAATGTTTTAACTTAGGAAGAGTTCAGAAATCAATATTTGGTGGAATAACCCTGATTTTCAATCACAGCTTTCATGCGTCTTGGCATGCTCTCCACCAGTCTTTCACTTTGATGTTGGGCGACTTTATGACACTCCTGGTGCAAAAAGTCAAGCAGCTCGACTTTGTTTGATGGCTTGTGACCATCCATCTTCCTCTTGATTGCATTCCAGAGGTTTTCAATGGGGTGCAGGTCTGGAGATTCGGTCTTGACAGGGTCTTGATCTGGTGGTCCTCCATCCACACCTTGATTGACCTGGCTGTGTGGCATGGAGCATTGTCCTGCTGGAAAAATCAATCCTCAGAGTTGGGGAACATTGCCAGAGCAGAAGGTGCTTGACTTTTTGCACCAGGAGTGGCATAAAGTCACCCAACATCAATGTGAAAGACTGGTGGAGAGCATGCCATGAAAGCGGTAATTGAAAATCAGGGTTATTCCACTAAATATTGATTTCTGAACTCTACCAATGTTTTAACTTAGGAATTGTTTAAAAAATGAATATGAACTTTTTCTTTCCATTATTCGAGGTCTGATAACTCTGCATCTTTTTTGTTATTTTGACCAGTTGTCGTTTTCTGCAAATAAATGCTCTAAATGACAATATTTTTATTTGGGAGAAATGTTGTCAGTAGTTTATAGAATAAAACAAAAATGTTAATTTTAACCAAACACATATATCTATAAACCAGAGAAACGGATAATTTTGCAGTGGTCTCAATTTTTTCCAGAGATATATATATTTTAATACAAACAATTAGTCACAAATGCTACACTTTCTGCACTGTTAACCACCTAAAACATGAATTTAAAAATTAATTATTTTTCCATTTTCTAAAGTTTTATTGACTTGTGCTGTGTCAGTGTTGGCCTCCAGACGGAGCTCTAGCCCTGCTTCCGTGCCTTGAATTTTTGCCCTGACAACTACATATATTTACATATATTTTGCCGACTGTAAAGGTTATGAGGTGAGCACTGCAAGTTGTTAGATACTGTATATCGCTACAAAATAACCTGCTTTTGAAATGCTCATCTTGCTGTATCTGTATGGGGGTCAAAGAATAGTCATTTTGGGCTAACATTATCCGCCAGGCAGCCACCCTTGCTCAATACATATATGAATGCATGAACAATTTAAAGCATATTATCAATGTCTTTTAGTTGACCTGATTCACTACAGCAGCACAGTGGAGTTGAGCTGACCTTTAATAAAAGGGTGGCCCCTTTATGCTGAAGGGGAAGTGTCAATCGATATTTCCACCTTTTGAATGGCCACTTTAAATGGAGCGGCCTACATGCAAAATGACGTACAAAATACACGCAGATAAAGACAAAAATAAGGTATCCACAGATATATTGGGACATATAAATTGTGGTTTCCAGGGCTGGAAAAGTTAGATGGACATATAATCAGATCACAAAAATCATTCAAAGCGACTTTGGCAGCATGACTGAATTCAGATTTTTTTTTTTTTTTCACACCAGTCTATTACTGTGACATTACTGATGTCAAATTCATCTGCCCCTTCACATCATGTACAAAAAGATAAATGCACAAATAAAAAACAAAAAAACTGTTATGGTCTATCCTTGTGTGTAGCAGTGGTATATGCAGATAAACATGAAAGTACTGATAGTCTGTACCAGCATGCTGGTCTGTTGTTGTACCTGCCCCTAAACAAAACAAAACTGTGATTGTCATTTTACATGGCAGTCAGATGGCCTCTTCCTGACTAAGTGGGCTGTCTTGGCCAACTGCAGTGGATATAGAGCCTAGACCTTAAATTGTTAGACTATGCAAGATTAGGTGAACCCTAAACTGCATATTTGCATTTGACCAATAGAGGAAATTAACATGTCAATTCACTGCACAGCACCCATCGCAGATTAAACAATAAAAACATGCATGTATGATATCACTGCAATATTTGCCTGTTTAATTGTGATTTGGTAATTTTTCATACATTTATTTAAACACTAAATTTAACACTGCAATGACACAGCACTCTTTGTTGATTCTCAAGTACAGCAGATAACAAACTTTAAGTGTTACAACTCTTTTGCTGCCATTCATGCACTGTTATCTTCAGTAAAAACAGTTTACACACTGCCCTGTTCCAGCTGCCATCTGAACTGATCGCTAGACACAGATTCACAGCAGTAATGCAGCTGGTGATCACACATCAATATGCACAGAGACTGACAGCATCAGTCACACCGACATCTTGTGTGTCTATCCTCTTTTTCCCGTCTCACCCTCTCTCTCTCTGTGTGTCTCACTCTTTCCTGGCAGACCACAGAGTTTATGTGAGGACAAGACCATTTCAAATCCTGACAGCTCCACTAAACACATGAAGACATGCACCTCTGCATCTCACTCTCTCTCACACACACACACACACACACACACACACACACACACACACACACACACACACACACACACACACACACACACACACACACACACACACACACACACACACACACTAAAAATAGCTGCAGGACTGGTTGTTTAACAGCAGTCCGTGGCAGATGAACAGTCATGCTCTAAAGAGGTACCTGCCTGAAATGTCCACTGAAGTGTCTGAAATAACTTTGGTTATTAGTGTCTGCTTCAGTAGTCAGCAGATTATTTTATTTTGGAGTGTTTGAGTAGATCCAGTATTTCTGTTCAGCTTTGTGTAGATAGGCTAAAAATGGTTCCCTTTCAAAAGGGAACTCTCGCTGCTTTCCCTAGGGGTCGTTATGGGGTATGCCTTGGGCATGACCGGTGTCTGAAGTGGAAATCTAAAAACAATGAACTTGACATCGGCAGGCGGCAGCCCATGACGTCACTACAGGTGAGACTGAGAGTATAAAAGGGCACCTGTGCAATACGTCATCCTCTAATTGTCTTCAGGAGACTGTGTGTTTGAACGTGCGATCTAAACAGGCAAGTTTATAATATGGCCAGCAATAGCACTGTGAATTTTAGAATGTGTGACTGAAGCTGAAACTGAAACTGAAGACGTCGGGCTCGCAGATGGAGCTCGTTGATGAGCTTGAGAGTGGTTTGAGTGACTCGCTCAGCGGCGGCTTATGAGAGCGAGCTGCGGGATGATGACACTGTCTCTCTTGTGGCATCTGATTTAGCAGCGAGTGCGTTACTTGCCTCACGCCAAGCTGTGCAAGATGAGGCTAAGGAGGACAAAGATGTTTCCAAGCACTCTCAGCCCGCCTGCCCCGGATATGAGGGGTTGTTGGATGTTATGTCTTGTGCCGGTGATAGGTTAGATCTGCCGTGGAAATGTGAAAAAACCATATTCCGCACGCATCCACCATTCACAGGCATAATATGCTGATGTAGGAATATGGATATGCGTCGATGGGCCAGGGGCTCCCCCTGAGGCGGCAGAGGAGCTGCGCAGCACTGCAAAGTTGGCTCTCAAAAAACCCTGACCAAACAGTCTGCTGTGTCGATCGGTCGATCTATGGCAGCCATGGTGGCAACGGAGAGACATCTCTGGGTGAACCTGGCAGATAGCTTTCAGATAGAAATCCTTTCTCCTGGCTGTGCCATTTCCCCTTCCCAGCTTTTTTGCACATCCGTTGACATGGTTGTCGGGAACTTTCAGGAGGCGAAGGCGCGCTTCGAGGCACTAAAGGCACTAATGCTGCACCGGTCCAGGGCCAGTTGTAATGTAAAGCTGAACCCATGATGTGTTGTGTTGCAGAGCATTAATCATCTGCCCTACTGACAATTCGGCACAGAGGCTGGTTAGAACATGGCATCATACTCAACTTGAGGCCTCCCCTCACCTGAGCTCCGCCTAACAGCATAATGAGTCGTAGGCTCTCTGTGAGCCTCCTTGAGGCTATCTTAGTGTGAATTGGGGTAAGCCTCCCCTCGCTTCGGGAGCTGTTGAGGTTTCCGTTTTTAGAGCTCGGAAGGCAGCGGTATTGAGTAGCAGACCCTAGAATAGAAGCGTCGTTAGGTCTTCACTATTCTTTGAGCTTTCTGTTGAGCCTCCGCTCCCCTGAGCTCCACCTACAACTGCGAGCTCAGCCAGGGATTTAGTTGTAGGCCCCTGTGAGCTTCCTTAGTTTCTGCACACAAACGGAGCGTCGTAGGGCCTCCTCTAGCTTTAGAGAGTTGCTTTATAGAGGCTTCCACTCCCTAGAGCTCCGCCCGGATAGTGATATCAAGTATTTGGGCTCTCTGTGAGCCTTCTTGACAGCTGTCCTGGGTGTAGGATGTAGTAGGCCTTTCAGATGAAGCATTGTCAGGGTTCCTCTTACTATAGAGAATTCAGTTATAAAGACCTCTGCTCCTCAGAGTTCCGCCTAGATGACGATATCAAGTAGTTGGGCTCTCTTTGACCCTCCATTTTAGCTGTCCAGGGTGTAGGACATAATTAGGCCTCTACTCACTTCAGAGAGTCGTTTTGCTGAAGCCATCATCCTCAGAGCTTGATCAGACAGCAGCGCTGAGTCGTTAGGCTCCCTCTGAGCCTCCTTGGCTACCTCTTATGGAGTGTTGCCAGGCCTCCTCTCGCTTTGTTCCTTTTATAGAGGCCTCCGCTCTGCCTGGATAGCGATGTCAAGTAGTTAGGATCTCTGTGAGCCTCCTTGATAGCTGTCCTAGGTGTAGGACATAGTAGGCACTTTTAGAGAGTCGTCATGGTGAGGCCTCCATCCACATAGCTCGGCCTATGCATGCCAAGTTGTTAGGCTTTCTGTGAGCCTCCTTGGTTGCCGCGAGCGTCATTAGGCCTCCCTTCACTCAGAGTTATTTACTTGGGCCTCCGCTCCTAGAGCGTGGCTTGGCAGTAAGGTAGTATGTTAGGTTGTTAGGCTCACTGGGAGCCTCCTTAGCTACTGACCTTAGTGAGTGTTGCTAGGCCTCCTCTCGTTATGAGTCATCCTATACACTCTGCGGAGCTTCACGGGCCAGCCAGACTGAGTTTAGCTCCTTTCTGAGCTTTCTCGGTATTGCCCTGGAGTCAGTGTCGTAGGTCTCTTGTTGAGGCCTCCACTCTTCAGGGCTGCCAATTGAGGTTCTGAGTGTTAGGCTTAGGTACATGCGTAACCTGAGATTTGAGAAGTTAAAAATGATGCAGACTTGGATAGAAAGAGAAACAAACAAACATCTGTTATGTACCTTGTGGAGACCAGTGGTTATATTGTTTCATTCAGTTTTTATTATTTCTACTACTAAGAAAACACGCTAAAAGGTACAATATTTTAAACAGGTAAAGATAACATCTCGCGCTAGCAGCGTCTGGGCCAAAAAGCTGCAATCGAACAGACCGCAAAGACTATAGCCAACGACCAAGTAGCAAATGCAGAACGCGTGCAGGTCGTGCTTGCGTGCAAGGAAATAATTGTCTATATTAGCAGGTATCAATAGATATCAATTTGTCATTCAAAAAGAGAAACCAAAACTAGGACAGCAGATATACAAATCATAAACAAAGCAGCACTTTCTTCATTTGGTGGCTCATGCGGGTAATGAAAATATTCACGTATTGGAATGCTCAGGTAATAATAATAATAATACATTTTATTTAACAGCGCCTTTTTAAGCACTCAAGGTCACTTTACAAATAATAAAAACAGGTACAGGAAACAGCAAAGTATAAACAAACAATTATGAAAAAGGACAAGAACAGTGCATTTACAAATAAGCAAGCTGGAACAGGTGGGTTTTGAGTCTGGTTTTGAACAGAGGGAGAGAGTCGATACTGCGGAGGTCAGGTGGAAGTGAGTTCCAGAGCTGGGGAGCAGAGCGGCTAAAGGCTCTGCTCCCCATAGTGACAAGTCGAGCAGGGGGTACAGTTAGGTGAATAGAGGAGGAGGATCTAAGGAAGCGGGAGGAGGTGGGGATGTGAAGGAGGGCAGATAGATATGGAGGAGCAAGGTTATGGATAGTTTTGAAAGTATGCAGAAGGATTTTAAATTGTACTCTGAATTGAAACGGGAGCCAATGGAGCTGCTGAAGGACAGGGGTTATGTGATGGAAAGAGGGGGTTCTGGTAATGACACGAGCTGCTGAATTCTGAAGAAGTTGGAGTTTACGGAGAGATTTCTGTGGGAGGCCAAAAAGAAGGGAGTTGCAATAATCAAGGCGGGAGGTGATGAGGCTGTTAATAAGGATGGAGGCAGTGTGAGTGGTAAGGGAGGGTCGGAGGCGGTTATTGTTGCGTAGGTGGAAGTATGTAGACCGGGTAACATTATTTATGTGTGACTGAAAGGATAGTGAGGAATCGAGGATTACGCCCAGACTCTTGACCTGAGGGGAGGGGGAGACCAAGGAATTATCAATGGGTAGTGTAAAACTATTGATTTTGGAAAGGGTGGATTTGGTGGCTACGAGGATCAGCTCAGATTTATCACTGTTAAGTTTAGGGAAGTTTGAGGTGAACCAGTCTTTAATTTCAAATAAGCAGTTGGTCAGGGACAGAGGGGGGAGCGAGTAAGTGGGTTTGCTAGACAAATAGAGCTGGGTGTCATCAGCGTAACAATGAAAATGAATATTGAATTTGCGGAAAATATTGCCAAGGGGCAATAGGTAGGTGATGAAAAGGAGGGGGCCAAGAACTGAACCTTGAGGGACACCACTAGTGGGTTAAAAATTTTATGCATTACTGAGAAGAGAGAGCTGGAGTTTCCTTCGTTGGAGCAGATGAGATCAGAGTAGTAGTTTGACTTAGTTACGGCTATTGAGTTCGAGTAGTGAAGAAGATGAGTTTTGTGCATTTCTTTATGAATGGAAAGACCAGTTTTTTTATGGAGGCGTTCAAGCTGGCGACCTTTGGCTTTTATGAGGCGAAGCTCTGGTGAGTACCATGGTGCAGAACGTGAAAAAGACACAGATCGGGTTTTGAGAGGGGCAAGGGAGTTGAGAATATTGCAAAGTCCAGAGTTATAATGGGCGACAAGGTGATCCGGAGAAGAAAGGTCAGGGAAAGGCAAATGGTAAGATGACGTACAATTAGAACAGCTTTCTGTCTGTGCCGTCTTGATTTCGTTGTTCTCTTTCATTAATTTCACTTTCATTCTCATGCACTGACTCGTTTGCTAAACTGAATAGCCAAATCGGTCAATTTAGCTCAAAGGGAATTAATAAATTTATAGGGAATCTTGAAATAATCACTTACATGGCCGAGCAAATGACTCCTACAGCGTTCATTTGAACGGGCCTCTGCAGCGGATATAAATATCCAAACTAGTAAAAACATTTATTCGCAAGCTAACTTGCTGTATTTATTGGAATGATTAACCCCTTGAGATGTATCTCGTTTTCGAGGGGGTACTTACATACCATGTAACACAATTAAAAAATAACAAGATTACAATTAACAGTACATCAACAAGCAAAAAAACAACAACAACAAATCTTTAAACCACCAAGATTCCAGAATAAACAATATACAACATTAAATAAATATTGATCAGAAAATACAAATTTTAACCAACAACAATCACAAATATAAATAAATATAAACCTAAACAACAGTAAACATAACAACAACACTTACAACAGTGACAATTTCAATGATAACATGTGCAGTCCACCTTAAAATAAAAAAATAATAAAGATTGTTTAAACAACCGAAATGATGTAATGGATCTAATGTCTGCAGGTAAATTATTCCAGTCTATTTGTTTTTGCACGAAGAAACAGAAAATATGTCCGGACAGAATGCCTAACTCAGTGGTTTGAAGAAAAGGATACAAAATATTGTTGTAGATAACTAGGATAATTAAAATAAATAAATTTACATAAATTGAAGCCAATGAGTGTGCCTTCTCACACACAAGGATGACCAAAGGAGTGGCTTGCACATTGCACAGTGATGTGTGTAAAAAGAATCTCCTAAAACAAATCTGCAAATTCTATTATATGCTATATTAAAAGAGGCAAGATCAGATTTTGATGCCGTTTGATAAACTACATCACAATAATCAAAAGACGGAAGTATTAATTGAGAAACAAGTTTCTTACGAACACTATAAGAAAAACAATTTCGAGAATGATGCAAAATACTCATTCCAACATTGATTTTACGTAAAACATGATTAATATGTGGTTTAAAAGAAAGTTTAGAGTCAAGCCATACACCCAGATATTTAATAGTATCAACTCAATGCCAAGGAGTATCGTCTTTACATGATACAACACAAGAACAGGTTTTGGAATTAAGTTTCTGTCTAGAACCACAAATCATAGTATATGACTTGGATTTATTAAGCACTAATTTGTTAGCCAAAAGCCAATCTTGTAAAGTATTAAAATCCAAACAAATATAAAACATTTGTAAAGAATCAAAGTTAGATACATATATGACAGTATCATCCGCATAATTTTGAACCTGACAGTAGGAATGCACTGATCCGATACTCAGTATCGGTATCGGCTCCGATTCTGGCATTTTTGCCAGATCGGGTATCGGTCAGACGAGGCCGATCCAAATCCGATATTGTGCGCATACTATTCTGTGTTATTGTTAAGCCCCACAAAAACCTTATAAAGCACCATAAAGTTGTCGTGCACTATATTACAGGTGTTCTGAAGCCATTATAGCATAGGTTCTCAAAGTGCGGCCCGCGGGCCAATGGCGGCCCGTGGAAACATTTCTGGCGGCCCGCGATAACATCTGAAAAACATCTGTAAAACTGTTAAAACTGTACATTGCTTTGAAAAAATTAATCTATCTGTTTAGTGGTGTTTAGCGGCCGAAAACAGCACCGCAAATCCCATTGCAATTTAAAAGGGTATGTTGACCAAGTAATCAATATTCAGTGTGACTTAATGACAGGCTTATTAATAGCCGCGCTTCCATTAACTTTCAAATTTTTCGTTGGCGCGAACACTTGCATTTTCCTATCAACAGTGGAAACAACTTAAAATACTCTATCATTTCTGGTCATACAGAAAATATGTGTATGTGTGTCGAGTGTCGTAGCGTGCGTGATCGGTCTGGCGGTGTCCACCTTAGTGGTCCAGTAGCGCCTTCGTTGGCTCAGCCTGGTTGGTATGGCGGATGCGGACAAGGTTCGGTTCCTGGTCTCCCCAATTTCCCAGGTTGGGCTGGTCGGCGACGCGGTGGAGAACTGCATCCAACAGTTCTCTGCCGCTCAAGCGCAGACGGAGGTCATCCGGCACATCCTGCCCCGGTGGCCAGCTGCTGCCTCCACCCGTCGCCTGCTCGTCGCCGTGGGCGTTCCCCGGCCGCCGCTCCTGCTGGCCCTCCACAGCAGCCTCCACCCAGGCCTCAGCATGGAGCCGGCCGCAGTAGAGACGCCCAGCCCGCTCCAGGCGCTGCCAAGCCAGGTGGCAAGCGACAGCGAAAGCATTCCGGAGCGGGCCGCCCAGGAATGGATGAGATGCTCTTGGATTGGCACGATTTCTTCCTTCCCCCCGGGTATGGGCCGGGAGGAGCCTTTGTTTGTGTGTGTGTCTGTTCCGCCGCTGGCTCCCTAAAAAATTTTTTTTTAAAAAGCGGGGCAAGAGGTACCCACACTTCGAAGAGAGAGCAATTTCATCTGTTCCTGGGTCCCAAGAGGGCCAGTCTGGCGGGTGTGACCCTGTATAGCCTTACACCCCTCAGCTCCCCCTTGGTAGCCAGCAGGCAGCTTGGTGCGTTCAAGGACCCGGTCATCCGCCTTCTCACGCGCCCCCTGCCGCTAGTGGAGAAAGGTAAGTGTTGCACAGCACACTAACACCACTCTCTCTACTTTGCTGCCCTACCTCAGGCTCGGCTACCCTGCTCAAGTCAGTGATGATCATCACATTAGGTGTTGAGCAGACGTGCTCCTGAAAATTCAGTGATATTCATCACACCGAGTGTTGAGCAGTGCTCCTGACTTGTGCGTGCTTATCTTATCCTGCTGGCGAAGGATTTGATATAGCCGCTCCTCCAGCCGGTACGAAGGCCAGTTGTAAACTCGTTCTTCGTGCTACTAGGTGGTGGGTCGTGAACCATCTTGGCCCAAGATTGGTCTGCAGCTCCAACCTGAAAGACATGTGCTTAAAAACAGATCTCTACCTTCCGCAACGCAGACCATCCTGTGTGTTGCGTGTAAGGGTGGAGTATCACTACCTTCCCTTCGAGTGCTCCAGAGGCCGTTGAGTCTTCAGGTCAACTGGAAGAGAGTAATCTCGCCCACGGGCTGAGTATCTCTTTTTCAGTTTTGGAGATGGACTCGGTCTAACACGTCTCTCCAATGAGAATGTGTTCAGCTGGTGTTTGACGTGAGAAAGGGTCCCACTGAAAGAACTTTCAGAGGCTCCGCGGGTATATGGTAGTTGCAGCCATTGGCTTCCTCCATATGTGATCGCTTCAGCGCTAGCTTCATGATCGAGTCCCGAGGTGACCGTGGCAGAGCGGCTCACCCTGTGTGACTATAGTTCATCCCGGTCTGCTGCCAAACCCTCTTCAACAGAGGGGCCATGTTTTAACGGGGGCCTGGGCGACCCTCGACTACACGGGCATTCGTGCCTCGAGTTGTTAGACATTGCGACCGTTGCGCAAGCTTCCCTTGCATGACACAACTCAACCGTCACCTCCTCCTTGGAGTCAGAAGCTTCTGATGACGCTTTGTTCCACTCTTCCCGCTCTACTCAATCGTGCCGCCATCGAGCCTCACGACAGTTATAGCCAGGGCAAGTGGAGACTCCATCCCCTGGGTACAGCTGGGTCATGACCATTCCGGGGCCGCTCAGTTGCCCCTCCGGTTTTGTCTTGCTGCCAGTGTTTGTATAAACCGAGCGGACTACCCTTGGACAAACACTGGCTCTCAGCTGCCCCAGGGGCCCGCAGAAATGCGTTTAACCCCAGTGAGCCTTCTAAAAGCGACTGCGACTCATGGTCGCCTTGCGCCTGCTCAAGTCAGTGAATTCATCACACTTCATGTTGAGCAGAAATGCTCCTGAAACTCAGTGAAGTTCATCGCACTCAGGTGTTGAGCAGCAATGCTCCTGTAGCTCAGTGAGTTCATCACACTCAGGTGTTGAGCAGAAATGCTCCTGTAGCTCAGTGAATTCATCACACGCAGTGCTGAGCAGAAATGCTCCTGGTGCTCAGTGAAGTTCTTCGCACTCAAGTGTTGAGCAGAAATGCTCCTGAAGCTCAGTGAGTTTATCACATTCAGGTGTTGAGCAGGAATGCTCCTGAAGCTCAGTGAACTTATCACACTCAAGTGCTGAGCAGAAATGCTCCTGGTGTTCAGTGAAGTTCTTCGCACTCAAGTGTTGAGCAGAAATGCTCCTGTAGCTCAGTGAGTTTATCACACTCAGGTGTTGAGCAGGAATGCTCCTGAGGCTCAGTGAACTTATCACACTCAAGTGCTGAGCAGAAAATGCTCCTGAAGCCCAGTGATCTTCACATGTTGTGTTGAGCAATGCTCCTGTTTTTTGCGCCCGTCGCTTGCACCTGCGTGCCAAGTCAGGAGAGGAACAGGTCTTCATAGTTGCTCCTTATTGGCCCAACTAGACCTGGTACCCATCGACAGCCTTCCTGACTTCCCCTGAAAACTCTTTCAGGGACGGGGCACGATGGCACCCGCGTTCTTCCCCCGGAGATTCCGGGCGGTCTTACATCTGAACGCGGAGGTTCAGGTGGCTATCACAGGGACATGTGATAGTTACCATCACTTCTGCGAGCACCCCCTAGAAATGGGTAGCGTGCTTACGCCTTTAGAAGTGGAACCTAGTCGTTGAGTGCGTCTTCTCTCCAGACGAGATCCTGAAAGCTTTCGATCACTTCAGTGCTCTCTTTCCTGCAAAATGGGTTGGAGTAGGCTGTTTTCCTTCACCCTCGAAATGATGTTGCCTCGGTGTTGAAACGACGCTCATCGTGTTGCAGAAGTGTGCAGAAGCACGTTCTGATCGTCAGGTTCCTGAGGAGCAAGGTCTTGTAAATCCTTGCGTCCCTCTTTATCCTCTTGGGCCTTGTCCCTTGTGCGACTGCACTGCAGAGACCGCCCCTGAGCCACTGCAGGCAGTGCAGGCAGTAAAAATTCTGTTATATAAGTTTTCCTGCTCGCGTGGTCTCTACTAGAGGGTAGGGACTTGCTCGCTTTCGGTCAACGTATTGTGCCTGGAGTCTGGGCCGGCTCCTCTATGATGAGTGTAAAGTGCTCCGCCTGGGCGTTGACGATATGCTTTGCTAAACAGATTCTAGAGTTGGGGGCTGGACGACACTTAGTTGAACCGATGCTTCCCGTGGGCTCCCTTCTCATGAAGCCAGTTTCACCGTGAGCCCGGTTCAATTGTCGGCTTGCTGCGCCATTCCCCTCCTAAGGACTGTATACGTGCGCCTTTCTACTCCAGTTGAGTTCCCTTAAAATTGAACCCTGTGAGTTCCTCCACACCCCTCCGGCGTCGGACGTGCGGGACGTCTGGTGTTAGGCCTACCACTCGTAAGCAGTGTGGAACCTGTGTTAGGCTGGGTCCATATGTTGCGGTCCCTACGGCGACCCCATATGTGTATTCTTCCACGATACGGCTCCCTGCGGCGAGCCCGTGTCTTCCCTCGGCAGAGTCTCTCTGCCATCACTGCCCGGTGTGTCTCCCCCCGTCTTAGGCTGGAGCCACCCCAGTGACATTCCATATGTTAGACTGCCCGGTTTCCGCCCAGTTCATATGTGTATTCTCCACGTTACCTCCCTCTGGGTTGGATGTTGCTTCCGCAGCGTCCCTTCCTTCCAATGTACGGGGAACGCTTTCCCAGTGGTCCTGTAGGAACAGCAGTGACTACCCTGGCCTAAGCCCTGTCCTACCCCGCCTTAAATCTGCAGGGGCATCAGGAGGCTTTTGTTTAGGCACTGGAAGGTGGCAGCTTTAGTGGTGTTTTCAAAGGTTATCCCAATTCAGTCGACGTCGACTACGTCTGACGTTATCGACTGAAAGGGAACGTCCTGGTTGCGTATGCAACCCACCATTCCCTGAAGGAGGGAACGGAGGACGTAGTCCCCTTGCCACTACCGCTGGACCACCGCTGACCCCAGGTTACTCTCGGCTCCTCAGCGAAAAAGCAACTAGTGCGTGCATCCACTTCTGTATTTATACCCGCGCCGCGGGGGCGGAGTGTGTGATGCGAATCGTGCACGCCAATTACATTGGCTCGTTCAATAGTACTCGAAGAGGATAGGCTCTCTAGCGAGATCCCAATTCAGTCGACGTCAACTACGTCCTCCGTTCCCTCCTTCAGGGAACGGTGGGTTGCATACGCAACCAGGACGTTTTCTGTAATGCAGATTTCAATTAAACCACAAAACTGTATTTTCAGAAAAAAACAATAGCATGAAGTTTATCTGAAAGCAAATAACGATCAACCAAATCAAAATCTTTAGTTAAATCAAGAAAAATCATAAAAAGAACATATAATAGATATTGGTCTATAATTATTGAGATCAAGTATATCACCTCCCTTATGAAGTGGAGTAATGCATGCACATTTCCAGATCAAAGGCAACTCACATGTAGACAAATTTGAAAAGTCGCACATAACACAAGAACACTTCTCTTTAAAATACAAACGCAAACACGTGCACACACACATTCTTTCCTCACTTTCTTTCCTTCTGCAACTCATATGAATAAGTTTTAAGAGTGAGAAGATGAAATCCCAAGTTTCTAGCAATATAGAATTACCTGCCTATCTCTGCCGAACCCCATGCTTTCTCAGGAGGAAGAAGCGGTTCAGACACTGTGGCAAATAAGGTGGTCTATTAGTAAAAATAAAACGTTCCCGAATGCTGATCCTCGCTGGATTTTTGGAGATCTTGGCGTGGATTGCCGTCGGTACGCGCTTCGACGGTCTGGGGATCCCGCGTACAGGTGGTTGGTACCTGCGACTGATGTGGATGTGGATAACTCTCCACGGCTCACGGGACGAGGAGTCGGAGTAGCAACTATTTTTAAAGAACATTTAAACTGTAGGCGTCTGTCATCTTCCTCCTACTCTAGTTATTTACTGAGTGTTTTTTGAATTAAGTTATCCAGTGTTATACACTGTTGTTTATCGTCCACCCAAATATAACAAGGACTTTATTGATGATTTTTCGGATTTTTTTGCCGGAATCATGACTAAATACGACCGAGTTTTAATTGTGGGGGACTTTAATATCCATGTGTCCTGTCCCGCCAGGCCTTTGGCCAAAGCTTTTTTAAATCTTGTTTAGTCCTTTAACTTAACCCAGTTTGTCGTTAGTCCCACACATACATGTGGTCACACACTAGATTTGGTTTTGACATATGGATTGCCTATTAGTAACATCGAAGTCTGTGATGCCACTTTTTCTGATAATTTGCCTGTTTTATTTGAGATATGTATTTCTCATGATTCCAAAGTGACTGTTCCACAACGTTGCTTTCGGGCGATAAACCCTTCAACTGCTCAATTATTTCCTGAAGCTTTTAGTGCAAATTAAGTTGACTATTCAATGCCCTCATGTGGGCTTAATACCCGAAGAACTAACTACATCGTTCTTTTTAACTTGTCAAAATATTTTGGATACAGTTGCCCCTTTCAGGACGATTCGTGAAAAAATTAGAGTTCAACCGTGGCTGAATGCTACTACTCGAGCTATAAGGCTGGAATGCAGAAGGGCGGAACGCCGCTGGAAGAAGGATAAATTACAGATCTCATTTGATATTTTACAGTATAATTTGTCTAAATATCAAAAAACTGTTAGATTAGAGAAATCAAAGTATCTCTAATGCTATCTGTAACAATTCCCATAAGCCAGCTGTGCTGTTCAGTACTATTAATGCTATTCTGAACACTCCCCAAGCTACTTGTTTAGAGCCTTCTGCCGAGTTGTGTGAACATTTTTTACACTTTTTTATTGATAAGATTGAGGCTATTAAATCTAATATATCCCCCCCTTTGACTTTTTTATTCATTTCCTCTGAGTGCCCTGCTGTTTTTGATCAGTTTGTGCAGGTGTCTCTTGTCTCTCTGAGGGAGTTTTTTTTGTTGAAATGAAATTATCCTCATGTTGCATGGATATTGTTCCTCCACGTCTTCTAAAAGACCCATTTGATGCTATTGGTCCTACTGTTCTTGCGATTATTAATAGCAGTCTGGCCTCGGCAGTTGTACCAAAGTCTTTTAAACATGCATCAGTGGAACCAGTAATCAAGAAATCTAACCTGGATCCCACAGCCTTTGCTAATTTTAGATCTATCTCGAAACTTTCGTTTCGGTCTAAATTACTGGAGAAGGTTGTATTTGGACAATTGAATGCATTCCTAGATCTACATGGTATCCATGAAGTGTTTCAGTCTGGTTTTAAGTCCCAGCACAGTACAGAAACTGCACTGTTGAAGGTTTCTAATGATTTGTTACTTACTACTGACTACTGATTTTAATTCTACTGGATCTGTCCGCTGCATTTGATACCATAGACCATAAGATCTTGGTTACACGCTTAGAAAAATGTGTTGGTATTGAGGGTACTGCGTTGGCATGGTTTAAATCATATTTGTCTGAAATAACTATATCAGTTCGCCTTGGAGAATTTGCCTCCTCAACGGCTTCTTTTACGTGTGGGGTCCCCCGGGGCTCCATTTTGGGGGCTATTTTGTTCGCCTTGTATTTGCTCCCTCTAGGACATATTTTCAGGAAGTTTGGTATCTCTTTTCATTGTTATGCAGATGACACGCAACTCTATCTGCCTTTGAAAAGGAGAGACATTCCTACATTAGCGCCTCTATTACAGTGTCTTGAGGAAATTAAGGCCTGGATGGCACTGAATTTCCTAAGTTTTAATGAAAGAGGAGATAGAACTAATTAGTGAAATCAGCTGGCTGAGTTAATGGGTGGAATAAACATATGGCAGGACTTTTACTTTCTGACCCCTGGAATTGACACCTCTGCAAATATCTAATAGTTATAACAATTGCATGACTTGTATGTGATCTAAGCATAAGTCACATATATAGGTTGTAGATATGATATAGTATTTTGTGGTTGAAAGATGTTTGATCATAAGTCTGTCAAGAATTGTTTTGGGATGATTTTGATAAGTAAAGTCTCTGTGGTTTTAAGATATTTCAACCCTGAAGAGGTCCTTAAGAAGAAGATGGTCTGTTTTAAATCGTTGTATTTGAATCAAACAACCTCTGCAGGTATCTTGATGGTTCCCGAGCCTTGCCATCTCTGAACCAATCAGTCTTTTCCAAACGATCTAACGTTGACAACATTCTTCCTTTAGCTGGGCTCATCTCTTTGAAGTTTGCATGGCCTTAAAGTTCTTAGCTGGGGGTTTTTGTTGGTTAGCTCAGACTGGCTGAAGCCCACTCCATTTATGGCCCTAGATTAGACTGTTGATTTGGGGTCTGGAGTGTGGAGTTCTGTATGGAATTATGTTTGAACGAATCATCTGGAAGATTAATTTGTTTTTGGTTCACCCTCAAATCCTACATGTGAGCCCGACTGGACCTGACAGAAGCTCACCGACAGCCTGACTTTTACATCTTGGTGTGTCACAGCCCTAAGAAAACTAACTCACAATACTCAAAAACAACTTGTTTACACCTTCCCTCAGCAGCTCAGTGAATGAGGTCTGACAGGCTGCTAGGTTCTTTTAAAACAATAAAATAATCCAGTTTATGACCCCTTTAGGTTTCAGCCCTTATAATTTTAGAATGTTTTTTTACATCAAAAATTGTAATTTAGAAATAAAAGGCATTTTCCAAGCCTGATTTTAATCTTTTTTAAATGCTCTGTTTGAAGGGGGCGTGTCTGCTGTGAGACTTCAGTGTAAACGCCCACTGCTGTGATTGGCTGACATATGTTTGCATATGAAATGGCTAGTATTACATGTGGAACTCTCTCAATCTTTTTCTACGTTCTTACTATTACAGCTATCGAGATTAACAAATCATGAAAACTTAGATCTATTCCCATCACATGAAATGTTGCAGTGATGAGCATTGGGCTGATGACAGACAGTCTGTTGATACTGTAGCATCAAATTAAGTGATCTCATCATTGCAACCCAAATTCTACACTCTCACGAATGCTTTCTCCAGATAACAATGCAAACACGATGTAAATACAGTAAGAGCTTCGTTGTGCAGTGCAACAGCGTCATTATTTCATAACGAGTTTTGGAAGTGTCCAGATAAACTTGCGCTCTGTGATTTGACAATTTGGAAAAAAAATTCTTTGATCGCTTTCTGTATATAATTTAATCACAGTTTAAATAAGATTATTTTCATCCTACTAAGAGAATCGATGTGAAGTTGTTTGTTTAGTCACAGGCTTGATTTACTGATGAATAAACAGTATTTAATGATTTTAAGACACAAGATAATCTGTCTGAACTTAAATAATTACACAACAGAAATCACAGATCAGGCATTTAAACAAACATGTTTGTGACATTGCTGGCTGATCTATATTGTAAAAGTCTGTTTGTAAAGCCAGCGTCGAAATTGCGACTGGTTTACAAAATAATCCACAGTAAAATCCACTGAATACAAACAAATAAGGCACTGCTGAGACATTCACAATGTTCAATAAAAAGAAACGCTGACACCGCTGTTGGTGTATGAGTGAGTGAGTGAATGGGTGAATGTGAAGCAATATGTAAAGAGCTTTGGTGGCCATTGGGTCTGTGAAAGCGCTATATAAATGCAGTCCATTTACCAAAAGATCAAGGAAAATCATGACCACTTTAATGATAAATCCTGTTGACTGTTCGCCTAAACTGATTTGGAGAAATCAAAACATGGCCCGTAATAGGTGAGCACAAGCATATGCAATTGTTGGATCTGCATTAGTTCCACCCATTTCCAATTTCACAACAGATGACTTCACATTATAGACTAACTTATTATCACTGGACTATGAAGGACCAGGGCTCAAATCCAGAGCAAAAGCATGTTTTTTTGTTTTTGTTTAGATAGATGTAGAGAATTGTGTATTCTGCAGTTCTACAACACATTAGTCAAGTCAAATTCATTTATATAGTGCTTTTAACAATATAGATTGTTTCAAAGCAGTTTTACAGTGATAATAGGAAATCATAGATTGATTTGGCTTTACAGCAGCTCTTGAATAAAGTTTATTGTCCAGCTAAAGTGTTTTTTTATTTTATTTTTTATTTTGTTACACCATAATTGTCTTTCTTAGATATAATTACCATGAATGTTCATTTTACACAGTTAAGCAACAAATATTGTGTAAAAGAATTAGCATTTATATTTGTATTAAATATCAACAAACAACAGTTCCGAAATAACACTCTATAGGGTTCATTATCCAGAAAGAGTTTTTAAGAATTTCCTAGAGAAATTAGCAGATTCCTCTGAAAGAGCTACACAGCTGATCTTTTTAAAAATGATGTTCCATCTGTGTCCTTCTGTGTTTGTGCATTCTGCGCTCACTGTGAGAGCTTGGCTATGGGAACGTTGCGGTCATGACTTCAAGAAGCTGAGTCTCCTAAGCCCCTTACAGTCCTGGTCCTTCTACCTCTGTTTACAAGGCCTCAGCGGCGAGCACTGGGGGATCTGGGGGTTACAATGGCAGAGCTTCTACCGGTGAATCCCTGTGGGCCTTCCATTGCTCGGCACGCTCGTATCCCCCGGACAGGTTTCTGGATGAGTTAGGCTCGCCCACAGGTGGGCTTAATTTCTCATTTGGGGCTTAAGAGGAAGATGAGCTGTCAATCTCAGAATCAGAGGGTGGGCTTATGACTCGCCAAGACTTGCACCTCCGGGTGTGATATTTCAGTCTGAGGCGGACGCAGAGTTGGCAGCCGTGCTTGCCCGTCTACGAAGGTCACCGCGCAGGATCTGGGTCGGGCGATGTCTACACTTGTGGTTCAAGCTCACAGCTGACCCCAGGACCTGCACAAATATGCATTTCCCGCAGTAAGCCTCATTGCACAAACACTGTGCAAAGTCAGGGAGGAAGAACAAGTTCTAATGATTGTACCATATTGGCCACAACCAGGTTTGGTTCTCAGAGCTCATGATGATGGCATCAGCCCCTCACTGGCAAATTACCCTGAGGGACCTTCTTTCTTTAAAAATTAAAATGATCACGGTTATTTAATCTAACCGATTATTGCGCTCTTTTATAGGCCTACGGCACAAGAGGGAGTCATGGACCAAAATAAATAGACAAGCACTAATTAAGTTTTCCTGCAATATATTCAGTCATCTGAAGCCATTCCATAGCTTCATGTGAGGGACACCTGTTGGTTAACCCGTATTTCCTGTATATTGTTATTCACGTAAAGTGCACGGGAACTCGTCTTCCCTTATCTGCAGCTGTCAATCATTCTCCGTTCAGCATTCAAACAGCGCGCCTCGTCCGGTTACGACAGGATGCGCGGTGAAACTCTTCCAATATGATATATTCACGCTATAATGCTTGATCTGTACTGTATATAGGGATGTGGATTTGCATAATTATTTTATTTTGCTGGAGTTTGTTGATGTTTTTAAACAAATTGCTACCCCATGTCTTTTAATTCACACAGCACAAGAACTATGAATTGGCATCAACGCACAATAACTGGAATTTAAAACTGTGAAGAAATAAATAATAAATAAACTGTTGGACAGACTAGGATTTGTGTGCTTGGCATTTCTTTGCTTTGTGCCGTGAACTTTTAAATGCGCACTTGCGCAGCGCTGCACACTGTGACTCCATGTTGCTTTAAGTACATCCTTCTGTATCGCTCTGTTTTGAAGCGTTTCATATTATCATGGTTTTGCCCAATGAAATATTATTAAAAGGCTATCTTGTTCTGTCGTATATCTATCATATCTTATTCTGGAGAATCTAAAATATATGAAAGTTTAATTTTTATCAATACATTATGGAAAATAATTAACTATCACAATATGCTAATTTTTTGAGAAGGACCTGTATTTTAGATTCATTGCACACCAACTGAAATATTTCAGGTCTTTTATTGTTTTAATACTGATGATTTTGGCATACAGCTCATGAAACCCAAAATTCCTATCTAAAAAAATTTGCATATCATGAAAAGGGTCTCTAAACGAGCTATTAACCTAATCATCTGAATCAACTAATTAACTCTAAATACCTGCAAAAGATTCCTGAGGCTTTTAAAAACACCCAGCCTGTTTCATTACTCAAAACCGCAATCATGGGTAAGACTGCTGACCTGACTGTTGTCCAGAAGGCCATCATTGACACCCTCAAGCAAGAGGGTAAGACATAGAAATAAATTTCTGAACAAATAGGCTGTTCCCAGAGTGCTGTATCAAGGCACCTCAGTGGGAAGTCTGTGGGAAGGAAAAAGTGTGGCAATGAAACGCTGCACAACGAGAAGAGGTGACCGGACCCTGACGAAGATTGTGGAGAAGGACCGATTCCAGACCTTGGGGGACCTGCGGAAGCAGTGGACTGAGTCTGGAGTAGAAACATCCAGAGCCACCGTGCACAGGCGTGTGCAGGAAATGGGCTACAGGTGCCGCATTCGCCAGGTCAAGCCACTTTTGAACCAGAAACAGCGGCAGAAGCGCCTGACCTGGGCTACAGAGAAGCAGCACTGGACTGTTGCTCAGTGGTCCAAAGTACTTTTTTCGGATGAAAGCACATTTTGCATGTCATTCGGAAATCAAGGTGCCAGAGTCTGGAGGAAGACTGGGGAGAAGGAAATTCCAAAATGCCTGAAGTCCCTTGTCAGGTACCCACAGTCAGTAATGGTCTAGGGAGCCATGTCAGCTGCTGGTGTTGGTCCACTGTGTTTTATCAAGCGCAGGGTCAATGCAGCTAGCTATCAGGAGATTTTGGAGCACTTCATGCTTCCATCTGCTGAAAAGCTTTAAGGAGATGAAGATTTAATTTTTCAGCACGACCTGGCACCTGCTCACAGTGCCAAAACCACTGGTAAATGGTTTACTGACCATGGTATTACTGTGCTCAATTGGCCTGCCAACTCTCCTGACCTGAACCCCATAGAGAATCTGAGGGATATTGTGAAGAGAAAGTTGAGAGACGCAAGACCAAACACTCTGGATGAGCTTAAAGCCGCTATCGAAGCATCCTGGGCCTCCATAACACCTCAGCAGTGCCACAGGCTGATTGCCTCCATGCCACGCCGCATTGAAGCAGTAATTTCTGCAAAAGGATTCCCGACCAAGTATTGAGTGCATAACTGAACATAATTATTTGAAGGTTGACTTTTTTTGTATTAAAAACACATGACGACCTCATGGTCGGATGAAATATGCTAATTTTTTGAGATAGGAATTTTGGGTTTTCATGAGCTGTATGCCAAAATCATCAGTATTAAAACAATAAAAGACCTGAAATATTTCAGTTGGTGTGCAATGAATCTAAAATATATGAAAGTTTAATTTTTATCATTACATTATGGAAAATAATGAACTTTAATCACAATATGCTAATTTTTTTTAGAAAGACCTGTACACCAAGCTGCTTTCCAGCTGTTTAGAGCAGCTGGTTAACTATAGAAAAAATGACTGCTGGGTCAATAGTCAGAACTCCTTGGACACACACACACACACACACTCACTCTCTGAGTCATTCATTTGTACAACAGTCTGTACGTAAAATTTGACGTAAAATCTAAGCATGTAGGGGGTTTCTGACTGTGGTAAAATGTTGCCTGCTCTACAAACCAGGCAACATGCTTATTGACAAATTTATTGCACACGCATGTATGTACACTACACACACTTGCACTCTTATTCAGCACTGAGAAACACACTAAAACATTTCACAATCAGCCTTGTGTGTGCTTGTGTTTATCAGTGACATTCATGTACAACACCTGTCAGATTATACAACAACACACAAACAGCTTTTAGAAAAAACATCAGTTGTCTGCCAGGGTGAAGTTCCTCTGATACATGCATGTAAGTGTGTGTTGTGTGATGGAGTCTAAAATACCTACTCTTTCCATCTCCAGCCGACCCTTCCTGTGTTTACTGAACTCCTAGGATCTTCGCTTTCATCAAACCCACACCACGTGACCAAGGCCTGATTAGAGCTCCACGGCTTAATGTTTTTAGGTGAGACACATGTAGGTAGTTAACACAGTAATGGTCATCTCAAAGCACACGCAAAAGCAAAGCCCAGATAATATTATTAGATTAAGACGTATACAATGTCATTGAAATTCATACACACACAGCTGTCTATAAAACAGATGAAATCTCCTCTAAAGCTACATACAAATTACACACTGGTAGACTGAGAAAAAATAAACAAACCAATACATGAAATCACACACTTTAGCATGTTCAATTACTATATTTTCTGCCAACTGTGATGAAATAAGCTGCCACCTCAAGTCCAAAGTAAACATTTGATTACACGCTTTGCATCTCTGGGTTCTAGCTGTGTCATGTTTAGTTGTAGTAAAGATTTTGACCCGTGAATGCAGCAGCAGAAATTACAGTGAGCTCTTTGTCATTCTGCCTGTTACACACTAGAGGAAGTTGAGCATGCAGATGGCTCAGGTTGACTGAGCCATCTGCATGCTCAACTTCCTCCTGCAAATGACAACGCACACACACGCGCTCTGGCAGTCACTATCATACTTTCAGCATAAAGGTGGAGTATTTGAAGCAGCTGACATTTGCAATAGCAACCCTTTAGTCAAAAAACACCACTTCCACATTGATCTTGCAGGAAATTAACTTTATTTTTGTAGATAGACGAATGATGAAAGTCATTGTTACCAGTCTGATCAAACATTGACTCACAGCTGTGGGTCAGCCCTTTTTTTTCATTTTTTTTTCAGAGGTGATGATGCGGGTCTTTACCGTGAGAGGTGGAGTTGCAGTGTAATGTAAATCTGAGAGGTAAATCCATGAGGGACAGATATTGCCCCTGGTCACTCATTCTCTGAGTTCATATGCCACTCTGTTTCTATATGGCACATTTGACTTTGCACTCAGCATGTTCCAGTGGCCTGAATGTGCAGCCGAATATAGATGCAATCAATTAAAACACAGACACATATCTGCTCTAAGAGAGAAAGAGACATTAAGGGTGGAAAAAAAGGTCAAAATACACGAGAGGAATAGATTCAGAAACAAAGTGAGATATATGAAGAGTTGAAAAGATTGCCACAGATGTTCGTGTTTGGTCTGTACTAGTGGTAATATATCTCCTGTTCCAGTGTTTATTGTCAGATTTCAAAGTCTAAACCCATTTTCTACAATTTTTTTTCCAGTGGTTAACCAACAGGGTTTTTTTTTCTGCAGCTAATACCAAAATCTAGGAAATAGTGTAGCCAGAAGTAGCCAGTGAATGCAAAAGTATTAATAGGATATAATATAAATAAAAGATCCATATGCCCCAGTGGCGAACTTTTTTCTGAATTGTTTTCAGTGAAACACAAAAGCTTTTCATTGAGAATTTTGTTTTCTTTTTATTAAAATATTCTCTTTTGCATATATTCTCCGACATATTGTCAGTTTCAGAAATACAATTAATTTTCTCTACAATAAACTGTAATACACTGTAAAATTAATTTTAAGTTTTTAATAAAACAAAGGTTATTGGAGTGTGTTGGAGTATCTGTTACTTGATGTTTCTTTAATTATTTACGGCTCTGAGGAAAACTTGATTCTGATTGGTCAATTGTGCCATCCAGCGGTATGTTATTCCTCTAACAACCCCTGAAAACAGATAACACTGGCTCATCCGGGTAACTGAAGTCAGCAGCGCTATACGCTTGCTAGGAAAGTTTTTTTTTTTTTTGTTCTTCATGGAAGTTTTGCGTTTGGTGAGCTGAAAATATTATGTGTACAGTTATTTAATTATGCCATTCAGTATCGTGGACTGGCTCTCTCGTTTCATACAACCGATGCTGCTGCCATTTTGGGACTAATGTTTTGTACACTGTTGGATTGAAAGATACAAACAGGTATGATTTTAAAACAGTTTTATGGCAAATCAATATATCTTATCCCCACAATTATTTATGGCGAAATGCTCTGTAATAAGTGCTATGACTGTACCGTATCCCTTAAAGGGGTGGTAAAACACAATTTCACTTTTCTAACTTTAGCTAGTGTGTAATGTTGCTGTTTGAGCATAAACAACATCTGTAAAGTTACAACGGTCAAAGTTCAAAGCAAAGGGAGATATTTGCTTTTAAAGAAATCAATTTCTAAGGACTACAGGAAACAGCCGGTAGGGACTACATGACATTCCTCCAGGGTTGCTGACATCACTAACCCCAATATTTACATAAACCCCTCCTCCGAGAATACTAAATAAGGGGGACGAGGCCATTTTATATTGCTTTGGAGAAGAATTGTTGTGGTATAGTAGGCTGGAGTGTTGTTGCCGCAATGCCGTCGAAACGCTGTTATTTTCATCCGGATTGCAGGTCCACTTTGTTCAGCCTTCCTAGGGTCGGGGGAGTTAGGGATCAATGGTTAAAATTTATTTTTAACTTGGTCTCTCATAATTATTACCCAAATCTCGCTCTCTGTGCAGCACATTTTACGGAGGAAAGCTTCCACAATCTTCGCGAGTTCAATGCAGGATTCGCACTACGGCTTTCCTGAAAGAAGGAGCAGTTCCAACTTTAAGAACAGACGGTGTTGTTTACGGGCCACAACCTGTAAGTATGATTTATTTTTCGTTGATGTGTTTTCCTGTAATAGTCTGTATTGTTAATTGTATGTTAGCAAGGAGGAAGTAAACAAATGACAACGCTGTTTGGCTCTGCAAACCAGTTTGTTAAATGCTCATTCATACTTAACGTTATCTGACAAACACCTAAAGTTAAAACAAATTTTTTTATCTCAGCAGCGAACTTGGAATTAGTGTAAATTATTTTTTCATTAGAGCTTTTATGTATTGTTTATCTATATGCTTGTTTATCTACAGGCATGCTAAACATGGTTCTGTGTTTGATTTGGCTACTGCAATAAAGCCAATGTTTAGTGTTCGTTTTGGGTTAATAGTACTGGTGACAGATATTTGGCTACAATCGTTCTAAAAATACAAAAGTAACGGTCCCATACAGTCAGTAACGATTACTATAGATCCGCAGATGTTTTCCACTTCAGTTGGAATTTTTGCACAGTACACCTAATAAAATAATATATTTTTTTAATGCACCTCGTGCACCTGAGACCCGCAGTGACGGATTAATTGACAGCTGCTGTCAGACTCGCTAAAATGGAGAGCGACTGGAGTGACGCAAGTAGCTTTGCAAAAGAGCGGTCATTTGAAGTCGAGGACTTTTCTCCCCCACCTTCACCTGAAGTGGAGGATGTTGAATTGTCTGTGTGGACACAGGGCCAGAGCCATATCAATTCGAGCCGCTGGCTCAAACTGCGGTCTTAACTCCCGCAACCAAGCAAGTTGACTCATGAAACCATTTGTTTATTAAATCGCAATCGGAATATTGACCTCAATAATTGCAATATGATATTTTCCCCAAATCGTGCAGCCCTACCATGCATGCACTCTTCTGACATTGGTCTCTGAGCGCCAATTCTAATGACAGGCTTCTTCACCTGAAGTTCCCTTTCAAGGGAACTCGAGCTGCGTTCAGACGCAGTGGGAACGCCCTGCGTGATTGCGTGAAGCATGTGTACAATCAGGCCAATGGAAAGACGAGACGTCATAGATGACGTCATAGACCAGGAAGCGATAAAGCACCCCTGAAAACAGACCGCGTCAGCTTCTGTGCCTTCAGCAAGCGCTCTGTGTGATCTGTCTCTGTCTATTTATTGTTGTTTGTCCACAAGCATATATATATTATATTAGACAGGAGTATAATAGCAAACAGCTTTGGATTGTGTGTTCGTCCCTGCCCTCGCTTCATAACGAGTGGGGACACACGCGATTCATGTGTTGTTTGTTTGGGAGTGGAGCATGCACGGTCAGCTCTAATAAAATGGGGCTGACAGTGTTCATTCATAAATTCCCGACGTGTAGCATATGCACTATCGAGAGTTTTAGCTCTGCTCTAGTTGGCTTTCTTCTCGAGGGAAGAAAGTAGATAAAGACAGGTCTGCAATTAAGATTCTGTGACTCGATCTCGGATCTCGCGTGTACGTAACCCGGGACGTTCCCCTTCAGGGACTACCGCTGCGTGTAATCGCATTGGGAACGCAATACCCACATCCCCATTCGACCAAATCTCCGTCGTGTGTCATTAGGAGACACAAACCGACGAGAGAACCTGAGCCCCGGGAGTGGAGCTAAGATCAAGGGAATAAAATCTAACGAAAGTGTGTGGTGAGGACCAGCCTGCCGCATCACAAACGTCCTGAAGAGAAGCACTTGAAAGAAGAGCTGTAGAGGCAGCCATACTCCTGGTGGAATGAGCCCTTACAGCCGAAGGTGAAGGCTGATGGGCCGAACCGTAAGCAAGCGAGATGGCCTCGACCACCCAGTTGCTCATCCTTTGCTTAGATGCCGCACACCCTTTCTTAGGTGACCCAAAACAGACAAACAGTTGTTCCGATCTCCTCCACAGGGCAGCTCTGTGGACATAAGCATCTAAAGCCCTAACGGGGCACAGCAAAATAAGTCTCTTCTGGTCTGACGTCAGAAAAGGCGGAGGACAGAAAGCCTGCAGAACTATAGGTCTAACAAAAGTAGTTTGCACCTTAGGAACATAACCTGGTCTCGAACAGAGAAAGGCCTTAACCATACCAGGAGCAAATTCCAGGCACGAGGGAGCCACGGAAAGTGCTTGAATATCTCCAAATCTTTTTAGAGATGAGATAGCGAGAAGAAGGATAGTCTTTAGCGTAAGAAACTTTTCCGAAACTTCCTCGATGGGCTCGAAAGGAGCTAGGGAGAGTCTCTCCAAGCTGGTACCCTCGTGCGAACTGCAGGCCTCAGCCTCAAGGCGCCACGAAGGAAGCGAGATATAAGTGGGTGTCTCCCTAGAGAACCTCCGCTCGAAGGGGCGTGGTAAGCAGCTAAGGCTGCCACATACACCTTCAGTGTGGAGTGGGATAACCCTGTGGAGAGACGGTCCTGCAGGAAATCCAGCACTGTACCAACCGGGCAGTTAACTGGGTCCTGCTGGCGCTCTCCACACCAAGAGGTGAAAAGTTTCCACCTTGCGGCATATAACTTCCTCGTGGCGGGAGCTCTGGATTGGAGGATGGTCTCAACGACCTCAGTCGAGAGACCAGAATCTATGAGCTGGGCCCCCTCAGAGGCCAGGATCGACCCACTCGCCTGAGAGAGTAGATCTCTCCTGATCGGTATCTCCAGGGGAGAGCCGTCGAGGAGAGACACTAGGTCTGCAAACCATACTCGGGCCGGCCAGAACGGGGCTATTAGCAGAAGACTGAGCCCGTCCCGGCGACCCCTCTCCAGAACTCCCGGGAGCAGAGCGATCGGGGGAAAAGCGTACAAACGTGACCTCGGCCACAGATGTACCATCGCGTCCAACCCCAGTGGGGCTGGCAGGCTGAGAGAGAACCACAGTGGACAGTGTGATGTCTCTCGGGAAGCAAATAGGTCTACCTTGGCACAAATAGGTCTACCTTGGCACGAAATGTTCCCATAGGAGCTCCACCACGTCGGGGTGAGGACTCCATTCCCCGGGCCTCGGCCCCTGCCTCGACAGGATGTCTGCCCCCTGATTTAAATACCCCGGGAGATAAATAGCTCTCAGAGAAAGAATTTTCCCCTGGGACCATAGAAGGATCTGACGTGCCAGTTTGTAAAGTGGGCGAGAACGCAGACCCCCCTGATGGTTGATATAAGAGACCACCGATGTGTTGTCTGACCGGACAAGAACATGGTGGCCCCTTAGGTCTGGGAGGAAATGTTTCAGTGCCTGAAACACTGCCAACATCTCTAGACAATTTATGTGCCATAGACGGTGATGGTCCTCCCACAGACCCTGAGCTGGGCGACCACTCATGATCGCCCCCCACCCCGTGAGAGAGGCATCTGTCGTTAGCATAACGCGTCGACAAGGAGCTCCCAACACAGGGCCTTGGGACAGAAACTGAGGATCTTTCCACATAACCAGGGCGCGATGACACCGTCGCGAACTCATGATCATGCGAAGCGGATTTCCCCTCGGGGAGAATCCCCTGGTTCTGAGCCACCACTGTAACGGTCTCATGTGCAGGAGGCCAAAAGGTATCACGTTGGACGCAGCTGCCATGAGACCTAACAGTCTCTGGAACTGTTTTACAGTGGATGACTGGCCTAGCTTGACCTGATATACTGCGGCGAGAATCGAAGCAACACGAGCAGGTGACAACTGTGCCTGCATCGTCGTCGAATCCCACACTACACCGAGAAAAGTGGTTCTCTGTAATGGAGAAAGAACACTCTTCTTGGCGTTGCGCCTCAACCCCAACCTCTTGATGTGAGAAAGAACGACATCTCGATGCCGAACCGCCTGTTGTTCTGATTGAGCTAGAATTAACCAATCGTCTATATAGTTCAGAATACGGATGCCCTGCAGCCTCAGCGGGGCTATAGCCGCATCCATACACTTCGTGAACGTGCGGGGTGACAGTGCTAGGCCGAACGGAAGAACCTGTTATTGGTAAGCTTCGCCCCCGAAAGCGAACCTCAGGAACTTCCTGTGTTGAGGGAGGATAGATACGTGGAAGTAAGTGTCCTTCAGATCTATCGTGACGAACCAGTCCTCGGATCTGATTTGACACGATCTGCTTGAGAGTGAGCATCTTGAATTTGAGCTTCCCTACAGCGCGATTTAAGAGACGCAGATCTAGAAAGGGACGCAGCCCTCCATCTTTTTTCGGAAAGATGAAGTACCGGCTGTAGTATCCTAACTCCCTGCTGGGTGGAGGAACCCGCTCTATAGCTCCTTTCGCCAGGAACTCTACTAAGGGAACCAGCCTCTCGAGGCTGGCCTCTGGATGAACATCCCGAGTGACAGACACAGCGCCCTGTAACGTACTGGCAGGGAACAGCTGGTCTGGGCACTCCACAATCCTCCTCGGAGGGGGCGAGCGTCCCTCGGGAAATCGCTCGCCGAGTCTCTCTACGTCATGTATAGGCAGGGTTAGTAGAGGAGACCCCTGGGGGCATCGGGAAAGACAGGGCACCGTGTTTTTGTGCAGTGAACTCAAGTCTTCCACGATGGGGACCACCCTCAGAGTCCTGACGTCCAGCACGTCAGGATTTTTTCGACGCGGCCTTCTTGGCGATAATGACTGTCCTCAGATCAGCCCTACCCCGAGAACGTCGCGCCGGCGAGCGCCCCGCCTCGTCCCTCCAGTTCTGCTGCGCTCTTTTTGAAGTACTCGGCGGCTGGGACTGCCCTCGCTCAGCAGCCCCAGCGACACGCACTTTAAGGGGCATAAATTTCTGAAAAGCAGCCACCTGTTTCTTCTCTTCCTGGAACCTCTCCGTGACAGAGTGAAGAGAGTCACCGAAGAGGCCCGCAGGCGAAACTGGAGCATTTAAAAGGAGAGTCTTATCTTGCTCCTTCATAGAGGTCTGACCCACAAGTGTCTCTCTGTGGCCACCATGGCTGCCATAGACCTGCCGATAGATTTAGCTGTCTCCTTGGTGGCCCGGAGAGTGAGATCAGCAGTCTGCAATCATATCCACAGAAATTTCACCCCCCTCACAAGCATCTTTAAGCAGGTCAGCCTGATATGCCTGCATAATGGCCATAGTGTGTAGACATGCAGCCGCCGAGTAAGCCTTCCCGACTAACACAGAAGTATTTTTTATTTTTTTTAGTGGCTTAGAGGGCAGAGCCGGTGCTTTAAGTGAAGATGACGAAGCAGGAGAGAGATAGCTAGCGAGCGTCTCCTCCGCCTTCAGCATGGTCACGTACCCTGAAGCTTTTGCACCAAAAATGTTTCCATAAGCATTAGACTGGTTAGTATAAATTCTATTTGAAACAGGTCTAACCCAGGTCTTTGAAACCTCAGAGTGAAGATCTGGGAAGAATGGTAAGCACCGGCGAGAAGGCTGAGGACGTGCAGAAGTCTATCATCTAATTTGCTTTTATTTCTAGACTCCTGCCTATCAGTTGGCCACTCGATGCTGAGCTTTTCAACAGCCCGAGACAACACATCTATCAGCCCCTCTTCAGCAGTATGCTGGAGTGACGAGTCAGTTTCTTCTGATGCAAAACTTTCGACATCGAGCTCCTCAGAACTGGATAATCTAAGTTTGACATCATGTGCCTCGACCTGGGCAGAAGTAACCGCCGCAGCGCGTTTTTCCAGAGCCGGGTGACAGGCACTAGATCTCGCTGGAGATAGCTAAGATAGGGCGGAGCCCGTCTCAACGTCGCCAGTGAGATCCATCTGCGAGCCCCAAGACAAGCGCCGCCGCTCTGCCTCAACAGAAGCGGGACCCGAGCCTCGGGGAGCTCGCAACAAACCACTCTCCTCGAAGAGCGATCGCTGCAAGCGCAGAGTTCTCAAGGGAAAACGCTCGCAATGCTCACAATCGACCCCCTCGAGAGCCGACTGGGCATGCTGCAATCCCAAACAAGCAACACACAGCTTATGTGTATCCCCACCCGTGATGTACCGTGTACAGTGGGAAACAATATATATATATATATATATATATATATATATATATATATATATAGTGAGAAACTCCTTTCTAAACAGACAAACACAATCGCTAGATTTCAGACACACACAGAGCTTGCTGAAGTAACAAAAAGCTGGCATATTGTGTGCTCAGGGGATATTTATAGCTTCCTGGTCGATGACGTCACTCGCTATGGCGCTCCATCTCTCCATTGACTGATTTCATTCATGCTTCAGACGCGTTACGCTGGAGGGCGTTCCCACTGCGATTACACGCAGCGGTAGTCCCTGAAGGGGAACTGCAATGTATACTATGCGAAGGGATCTGAGCAGACGGGATTTTCCCTTTCTCTCGTTCTCTTACGATTGTATGGAAATTAACTTGTATTCTTTTTTTTTGTTTGAGATTATAATATGAGGTCTGTATTAATACACTATATTCAGCCTTTCAACTAGACCGTTTCTACTTGTCTGGTTATTTGGCTGCATTTAATTTTTGAGAAAATTAAATTTATACTCATCTAATCTTTGAGGAGTTAAATGTCTGTATTAATATACTAATCAGCTCCTCAGACTCCAGGGCATTCATGTATTAAATTATATCGACGTTTGGTTGATTTTAGCTCAGTCCAAGCTTTTGGCAGTTCAACATTGAGATGTCGTTCTGTCCCACATAAAGAGGTTGGGGTTGCGGCTCAACACCAAAAAGAGTATACTCCTCCCAGCACAGAGGACCACTTTTCTAGGTGCAATATGGGATTCAACAACAATGCAAGCACGTCTCTCTCCTGCACGTATTTCTGCGATTCTCCATCCTTAAATAATGTAAAACTTGGCCAGTCACTCACTGTGAAGCAGTTTCAGAGACTGTTGGGACTCATGGAAGCTGCGTCCAACGTAGTTACTTTTGGCCTTCTGTACATGAGACCCCTGCAGTGGTGGCTCAGGACCAAGGGGTTTTCTCCGAGGGGAAATCCGTTTTGCCTTGGTCATGTGGAAGAAATCGGCAATGCCAACGTGCCTTGGTCATGTGGAAGAAACCTTGGTTCCTCGCCCAGGGCCCAGTGCTGGGGGCTTCTTGTCGACGCGTCACGCTATCGACGGATGCTTCCCTCACGGGATGGGGGGGGGTCATGAGTGGCCGCTCGGCGAAAGGTCTTTGGCAGGACCATCAATGTCCCTGGCACATAAATCGTCTGGAAATGATGGCGGTATTTCGAGCTCTCAAATATTTCCTGCCAGACCTGAGAGGCCACCATGTGCTTGTCCGGTCGGAAAACACATCGGTGGTCTCCTATATCAACCATCAGGGGGGTCTGAGGTCATGTCACCTTAGCAAGTAGGCCCATCAGATCCTCATATGGGCCCAAGGGAAATAGCTGTCACTCAGGGCAGTATATATTCCGGGGCATCTGAATTTAGGAGTTAATATCCTGTCGAGACAGGGGCTGAGGCCCAGGGATTGGAGACTTCACCCAGAGGTGGTGGAGCTCCTTTGGGAGAAATTTGGTCAAGCTCAAGTCGACTTTTTCGCATCATCGGATAAAACCCATTGTCCCATGTGGTTCTCCCTTACGCACCCAGCTCCTCTCGGACTGGATGCGATGGTGCAGGTGTGGCCGAGGCTGCACCTGTACGCATTCCCCCCGATATCCATGCTTCCGGGTGTTCCGGAGAGGGTTCGCCGGGAAGGGGCCCGTCTATTATTAGTAGGCCCTTACTGGCCGGCCCGAGTATGGTTCTCGGATCTAGTGTCCCTTCTCCTCTGGAGACTCCGGTCAGGAGGGACCTGTTGTCCCAAGCAAGGGGCACGATATTTCACCCTCATCCGGAGCTGTGGAAAACTGTGAGCCTGGCCTCTGAGGAGGCCCGGCTCATAGAATCCGGTCTCTCGACTGAGGTCGTTGAGACCATTCTCCAATCCAGAGCGTCTTCCACGAGAAAATTATATGCATTGAAAAGAAAATTATTCTCCACCCGGTGTGGTGGACATCACTTAGATCCTGTTAACTGCCCTGTTGGTACAGTTCTAGATTTCTTGCAAGACCGTTTCTCTGCAGGATTATCTTCTTCTACTTTAAAGGTATATGTGGCGGCTATATCGGCCTACCACACCCCTCTGAGGGGTACTTCTCTTGGGAGAGATCCTCTTATTATTCGTTTTCTCTGTGGTACATTGAGGTTGAGACCTGCACTGCACTCTAGGCAGCGGCTTGGGATTTGGCCATTGTACTTGAGGGTCTGGCCTTGGCTCCCTTCGAGCCTATATAAGAGGTTTCAGAAAAGTTCATCACTCTAAAAACTTTATTTCTTCTTGCTATTTCTTCTATCAAGAGAATTGGAGATTTGCAAGCCCTGTCGGTTGCTCCTTCATGCTTGGAATTTGCACCTGGTATGGTGAAGGCATTTCTTTACCCTAGGCCGGGTTACATCCCTAAGGTCCCTGCTAATGTTGCGGGCCCAATAGTGTTGCAGGCCTTATATCCTCCACCTTTTAATACCCCAGATCAGGAAAAACTTAATCTGTTATGTCCCGTTCGGGCATTGGATGCTGCCCTGTGGCGTAAATCTTAGCAGTTATTTGTCTGCTTCGGGTCACCTAAGAAAGGTTGCCCTGCATCTAAACAGGTAATGAGCAAGTGGGTAGTTGAGGCTATCTCACTTGCTTATGAAGCGGTCGAACAGCCTTCACCCATGGCTGTTCGGGCCCATTCTACAAGGAGTATGGCTGCCTCTAAGGCTTTAATTTCGGGTGTTTCCCTTCAGGATATTAGTAATGCGGCAGGCTGGTCATCACCACAAACATTTGTCAGATTTTATGACTTAGACCTCTCCACTCCTGGGGCTAGGTTGCTTGCTTCTTAGTATGCGCAAGGACTTCACACAAAATGGGCATTTTTCATTATGGCGTAGTGGGTATGGGGTTCCCACCTCGTCTCAAAGCAGCTCGAGAACCCTTGAAACGGAACGTCTCAGGTTACGTATGTAACCCTGGTTCCCTGAGAGGGAACGAGACGCTGCGTTCTCCTGCCATACTACCTGCATGCCCTGATCGACTTGCTTCATGCTTTCCAGAAGCTGAGGTGGTCCGTTTTCAGGGGTGCTTTATAGCTTCCTGGTCTATGACGTCATCTATGACGTCTCGTCTTTCCATTGGACTGATAATACACGTGCTTCACGACGCAATCACGCAGGGCATTCCCACCGCATCTCAACGCAGCATCTCGTTCCTTCTCAGGGAACCAGGATTACATGCGTAACCTGAGACGTTTCTCCTCTCTAATTAAGAAATTTCACTTAAGGAAGGACAGTAAGTGGTACAATATTAAAATATTAAGTAATTTAATAATGTTTGCAGGCTTATTCATATTTCTGAAATTGTGAAACTCACAAACCCATTTAAGGGTAAAAATTTAATTGATGTTCAACAAATAAAAAGTAGATATAATACGGATGAACAAATGATAAAGCTCAGGTTGCTGAATATTCGATCCCTTACTTCAAAAGCACTTATTGTTAATTATATGATTACAGATTATAACCTAGATGTGCTGTGTTTGACAGAAACCTGGCTAAAACCAGACAATTGCATAACTTTCAATGAGTCCACCCCGCAAAATTACTGTTATAAACAAGAGCCTCGTCTGAAAGGCAAAGGGGGAGGTGTTGCTGTAATGTATAGTAATATCTTCAGAATTACTGAGAAGTCTAGTTTTAAATATAAATAAATGCATTGGTGCTTAATGTAACACTATCTAGTATAAATGATAAATCACATTTGAGATTTGTGCTGGCTACTGTATACAGGCCACCAGGGTACCACACAGACATTATCAAAGAATTTTGCTGATTTTTTATCAGAGTTAGTACTGACAGCAGATAAAGTCCTAATTGTTAGTGATTTTAATATACATGTAGATGATGAAAAAGATTAATTGGGATTGGCATTTAAAGACATTCTGAACTCTATTGGAGTTAGACAACACGTCTCAGGACCTACTCATTGGCGTAATCATACTCTAGCTCTAATATTATCATATGGAATCAATGTTGATGCCGTTGAAATTCTACAGCAGAGGGATGACATCTCAGATCGTTATCTAGTCTCTTGTCTACTTTATTTAGCCAAGGCTGCAAAGTCGACTCCGTGTTACAAATATGTTAGACCTATCACTTCTGCTACTAAAGATTTATTAATTTATATTCCTGATCAGTTTCATCTCCTCAGCATCCCAGGTAGCTTAAAACCCAATATTGCAACAAACGTTTGACTCTCTCTTTTCCAGCACTTTAGACTGGTTGCTCCTTTGTGCTTAAAGAAGATTAAAGAAAATAGTCCAACGCCGTGGTATAACAAGCACACTCTGGCCCTTAAGAGAGCAGCCAGAAAAATGCACCACAACTTAGAGCTGGGCGATTTTTTTCCCTAAAATATTTGCGATTTTTTAAAAATAAAAAACTCGATTTACGATTCAATCCCCCAACCCGCCCCCTTCCATTTAAAACAAAATAACTGCGAATTGTAAATATATAAAAAAAAAGAAAATAATTTAAAAAAAAAAAATATATATATATATATATATATATATATATATATATATTTAATTAAAGTACATCAACATAAACAAAATTGCAAAGGCAAACACTTTCTCTAACTGGAAAAGTCACTGTGCAGTGTGCAACAAAGATTTTTAAACATCCAAATTATTTATACTGTATTTGGATTGAGCTAATAAAACAACAACAAAAATCCTGAGGTAACTCTTAGTTAAATTGAACATAATTACGAGGTAATTGCCTCCGTTATCGCTTTCCACCTTGCCCCGCTCTTTTTTTTTATACGGTACACTGTTTGAAAAGCTTTGTTGAAGAGTTGTTTGCTTTGCAAACGGGGTGCTAGCACTAAAGCCACTAGAGTGGTTTTCTTTTCGAAGAAGGCAACACTTCTCCCACTCAGCCGCATGTCTTCGCTTTAAATGCTGAAACATATTTGTCGTACTGCTACCAGCAACAACAACAGCCTTAAGACATAGTTTGCATCAAGGTATTTTCTGTTCCTTATCAGATGCCGTAAATCCAAACCAACTCTACACGACTGAAGTCGAAGAGCATTTCTTTGGAAGGAGCTGCTCTCTTTCGCCGGCTGTTTTTGCCATGTTGTTTGTGTATGCATGCGCTGCCCTCGGAATGCACGCCCGTAGCATGCTACGGAAATTAAAAAAATATATTTTTTTGAAAATATGAATCGATTTGACCTACCAACTCGATTTTTAACAAATCGATTTTTTTCCCAACCCTACCGCAACTGGAAGAAAACAAAACTATTTTTTTCGCATTTCATGGAAAGAGCACAATTGTTTAAAGAGAGGCCTTAAAAGCTGCTAGATCTGCTTATTTTTCAACCCTGTTAGAAGAAAATAAACAAAACCCTAGGTATTTCTTTGAAACAGTGGCTAAATTAACGAAAAATAAAGCTTCAACCCCAGAGATTTCCAAACAGCACACCAGTAATGATTTTATGAACTTCTTTACTTACAAGATTGATAATATCAGGAAAAAAATTATAACTATGCAACAGTCTACTACAGTATCGCACCAGGCAGTGCATTGTAGTCTCCCTGAGGAAAAATTTGATTTATTCATTGCTATAAGAGAGGAAGAATTTTCTAAACTCGTTAAATCTAAATCGGCAACATGTATGTTAGACCCTATACAGACTAAGCTATTGAAAGAGATGCTTCCAGAGGTCATAGGTCTTCTTAATATCATTAATTCACCGTTGTCATTAGGATACGTACCAAAAACTTTTAAGCTTGCTATTATTAAACCTCTTATTAAAAAAACGCAACTTGATCCTAGAGAATTAGTCAATTACAGGCCGATCTTAAATCTACCCTTTTTGTCAAAGATACTAGAAAAGGCAGTATCCTCCCAACTATGTTCCTTTTTAGAAAGAAATGGAATCTGCAAGGATTTCCAGTCAGGATTTATAACGTACTACAGTACTGAGACTGCTCTCATTAGAGTTACAAATGATTTGCTCTTATCCGATCGTGGTTGTATCTCTCTATTAGTGTTACTTGATCTTAGTGCTGCATTTGATACCATTGACCACAACATTCTTTTAAATAGATTTGAAAATTATGTTGGCATTAGTGGAATAGCATTAGCATGGTTTAAATCATACTTATCTGATCATTATCAGTTTGTAGCAGTAAATGAAGAGATGTCTTATCGATCACAAGTTCAGTATGGAGTACCACAAACAAGGCTCAGTACTAGGACCATTGCCATTCACTCTGTACATGCTACCCTTGGGAGAAATCATTAGGAAGTATGGGATTAGTTTTCACTTATGCCAATTAGGGGTGGGCAGTATGACCAGATTTCTAACGATATATTTCACGGTATAGTTATTTATGTAGTTATTCTCGAAAAATCGACAAAAAGGGCTTTGTATAATAAATAAACACAAATACTTTTCACTTTGTTTGATCTTTCTTTTATTTGGTAAACTATTTTGATAGCTAAATATAGTAAACCAAACACACTCATCAACTTGTAGATGAACTGCCCTAAACTGATTGATATTAAATACAACTAATAGGTGCAATTCAACGTTAAATAAAGTGTTGCTGAATAATTTTTCAATTTCATGTTATTGCTTTACTTCATCAATTAGTTTATAATATATGAACATTTTATATTGAACTATTCTATATTCATAATAATTGAGTTACTTCCTTTAAATTTTGTAGGATATTATAGTAATACTAGTTATGTTCACATGTGTTCCCCGGTACATTTTTGCCATGTCTGCTTATTTTACTGCGTTTTTAAGGGGCTTGTTTTGCTCTTTTTGTGATATCTGGCAACCCGTCACCAGGAGCTTTAATCAAGAGAAGTACAGAAGTGTAATGTTCATCAAGTTCAGAAGTGACTAGAAGGAGCAGTATGAAAACCGAACAGCACTGTTAGTGTTGACTAAGTAGTTTAAATTATACACACCTTGTAACTGCATCATTATTTTACCATAGCCCGGTGAACACTGACATACTGGGCTACCATGCACATACAGTCCCTCTCAGTGCATGTGCATGTGCACGCACGTGTCTTTTGCATCAGTAAAATGCGATCGGTTCATTTGAGTGTCAAGTTGTAATCACGTATCGAATCAAAGGAAGGTTTTATCAGCTGGTTCAGTTGCCAATTGTTTGGAGTTAGAAATACATAACTCACACTGCATATTTAGTAATTTTGCCTCAGATACAGGATCATACATTCGCTTTAACAAGCAGGTTGTTCAACACTAACAGTGCTGATCGGTTTTCATACTGCTCCTCTAGTCACTTCTGAACTTGATGAACATGACACTTCTGAACTTCTCTTGATTAAAGCTCCTGGTGACGGGTGGCGTCCCAACCCAGATAGAAAATATGTGGAAATGATCAAAAGTGTACCTATGTACTAGACTCGATGCCAGAAGCACGCGATGCAATATTTTCGACTAGATAATTGCTGCCATAACTGGCAACCCGGCAAATCTGATAAGGCACTTAAAAGCGCACAGAATACACTTGAGAGTAGAGAGTTTATCCGTCTTCGACTGCAAGAGCTGGAGCGCGTCACAAATGAACCGAAACTCAGCGTATAGGATACTTGCCTCACAGACATGAGCAATAGTCCTATATACGGTCAAAATATGTCTACTTTTAAATGAAACAATTAGAAATAAATAGTTTGATTACCTAATCCATATAGGTGCGCGCACACGTTCACTACTGCAGGAATGACGAGTCAGCATCGCAATAATCATCTTTGCAGCCAACAACCTTAGTAAACACTTGTTCATTAGTAGACAATTAAAATATCTCCTTGCTATCGTTTCCTGACACATCCATAATCATTAGGCTACTTTTGCCAGTGCTTTAGGCTACTTTTGCCAGTGCTTGTGCTCAAGCTTCATGTGTGCTGAGCGCGAGGCATATATCCCGCACCCCAGTAGCCTATATTTAATTCAATTCACATTTATTTGTATAGCATTTTTCACAATACATATCGTTTCAAAGCAGCTTTACAGAAAATGCATGTGTCTAAATTACAACTTAGAGTGATCTGTTATCAAAGGTGACTGTGTGTAATGCATTTCAATAAATTTTCATTCAGTTTCATTGTTAAACAATGCATTAAGTTAAGGCAGAAACAATGAGCTCATTGAAGTAAAGAATACATGATGTTAAATTATTAGGAAACAGGCTCAAAATATGAGTGTAAAAAAGTCAACAAACTGAAAAAATAAGTTTTTTTTTTAGGTAATGTTATATTGTTAAAACTGGTTTCATAAAATTGGTATCGAAAAAAGTATCGTTCAGGAACCGGTATCGAAGTCAAGGTATCGGAATCGAAAATTTTGTTACGATACCCAGCCCTACTTATGAGAAACCTATGAGAAACCTAACACCATAATACATAATATACACTAATGAATCTTAATTGGTGAAAGTATATTATGTTACCTCATAACCAATGTTCCCTCTATGCTGCGCACGTGTGCGGCCGCGCACTTCTGAAGCCGCGGCTGCGCAGAAAATAATAAAATGCCACGCAGAGGACTGAAGCGAAATGTGTGGGGAAATCCATTTGATTGTAGTTTAAGTGAGAAATAATTTTAGTGCTCTGGTCAACCGCTATAGAGTGAAAACTGGTGAATGCAGTTTAAAGGTTTCATAGTAAGAGAATGATGTGAGCACGTGTGATTGGCAGTGAGTCTTTTGTGCGAACCAAATAGCTCAATACGAGAGGCAACGAGAAACGCAAAGACGTGTGAAATAAAATCACATCATAATATTTTAAAGAAGAGTGGTTTGATTAAAGTGGTGGAAATAACGGTTGATGGACACAGAACGGTAACAATTACACACCCAACCGCGTGCAAATTCAAAATACATCATTAGTTTAAATAGATGTTTTTGTGTGTGGGGGAGTTTCAGGCATGGTTAGAGTACTATAAAAGAGTTCACATATTCACTTTTCTTGAAAATATTTAGCTATTAGATCTATTTAAATGCTTCAGTTTGTTTTCATATTATAATTATATAATATGTTAACAAATTGAAGCATTTCAACTGATATATTATATCACTTCAAATACTTCAATTCTTTTTTTATATTATATTAGGCCTATATTTTATTATATTATAAGCCTTAATAAAGAATCTCACAAGGCTATTGTTTAGGTTATATTAGGCCTATATGTTATTATATTATAAGCCTAAATAAAGAATATCACAAGGGTATGGTTTAGGGCTCATTGCCATTAAAAAGTTTGAAACCCTCTGCTAAAGAAAATATTGGAAATTCATAAGCAATAAACAATCATTTAACTTTGATGGTTTAATGCTTCCTGTACACAATTAATTGACTACAAAAACACTTTATGGTTTTCCCAAACCATCTCAGTGTAACAGCTTACTTTTCTTTCATACTATATTCTATTATTGTAAAGAATTGAACTGTCCTGCAGAATTATTTTTCATAGGATTTCTTGGTAAAGACTGTACAATTAACAGCACTGTAAAAAAATATCAGGTAACCTAAAATGTGCTTCATTTAGTGACTTCTTAATGAACTGCTTGTTTTTCAAAAATATGATTTAATACCAATAAGTTACATCAAGGGTCAAATAAAATAGAAATGGCACATTCAAGTTGAAAGTTACAACTGAATGTTGAAACCATTGTGTTTCTACATATGCTGTACAGGTCAGGTATAAAGAATATTTTTGCTCAGGTGGCGAAAAATGTCCGCCCAATAGAAAAAAGTTTTGCTCAGCAAGAAAAAAAATTTGAGGGAACATTGTTCATAGCCATATTCAAGTAGACCATAAATGTTATACAATTGCTGAAATCACTCCCAACATTGAATTGAAAACAAACTGTTGTATAGGAGGCATAGCCCATGGAAACATCTTCCACCTGAAAATTTTTTCAGAAATAAAAGTAAACTGAGTACATTCTTCAAAACCCGCAGTTATCAAAATCAGTTTGCTAAAAACAAACAACAAAAAAAGATTCAAATTTTCCATGCATAGTGTTTAAACATTTGCATTGTTTAACTTGTTAAAGGTTGCAGATTTGGCTTTAAGTAGTGCGTCAGTGGAAGTCATTGTAACAAGTGCTGCCTTTGGAGGCAATCATGACTTTTCTTGTCACCAGAGAACTAAGGATCTCTGTGCTCAGGATAGCACGTCATTGTGAAAGGATTTTCAGCTTGGTCACTAAAAACAAAACACTGTCTGCCTTGTTGTAAAAAATCACACACACCCCAAGCATAACTGTGGAGAGGTTTGCAAAAAGTTTCTTCCCTCCTGATTCCATCACACCTAATTATCCCCAAGCTTCATCAACCCATTTGGTAAGAATACCATCATTCAAGGTGGTGGACTGAAAGAGCCGAAACTCCTCCACTTCATCCACTGTAACACCATTTCCCAACAACCAGGGGAACCTGTCTATGAAGTATGTCAGTGAGGAGAATTTGGCTGTTTGTCGTCTCCTTATATCAGCTACGGCAGCATGACACAGTAGGGGTGTACCATATCATACCGTCCACGATAATACCGGTACACATTTTTACATGATAAAAAAGTGTCATATCGCGATATCAATGATATAGCGACGCGATGACGTATGGCGCATGTACGTTCCCTAGCACGCACAACTACAACACCTGTATGAGCGCGAGAGCAGCCTGTCAGCCTCCGATGACGATTTAGCAATTTCACAAACAGCTTGAGAGTTCAGCGGGGCTGCCGACTCGCGTCTTCTCTCGCGTACGATTAGGAGTCGGGACATGACTGAATGGTCTCTTGCACAATCGGGCCATCAGTGCATCGTAACTAAAGTTTATAATTTTCAAGTCTTCTTAATTCTTATCAGTTTAAACATTCAAGCGGTTTTAAACTATCCAGTAAGCTACTCGCGCACTCTCTGAGAGAGTTGCACTGCGTGCATACATAGAGTAGCCTACAGCTCGCGAGAAACTAAAGTTATTTTCCGCGGATGATATCGCTTTAATGGGGGGGAAAAACGCAAAATTGTGTAAAACTTCCGGTCTTGGTAAGTATACTCATAAACACAGTCGGTTATGTATAAAACGCATGTGACAGTGTGACAGACAGTATAATGAAAACAGAAATGGATCCGTGCACTAGCTGTAAAAGTGACAGCAGCCATAGGCTATGCGTCTGTCATTAATGTTGTCGTCAAAACAACAAAAGATAGCTTTAATTGTAATGAATGAGAATTATTAGCCTATGTATTTAATTTAATCAGGAAACAGAACTAAAAGACTATGTGTTATTTTACATTTGATTACTTTATTATGTTTCTGTAGTATTTCTGAATACTGGTGTTAGACCTACACACATTTAACATTTAATTCAAAGATTGAAATCAAGCTTCCTTGTGTTGTGTAAACTCTTAACAACAAAATTACCACATTGTAAAAACGCAATGAGTGAGCAAACATTTAGGCGAGATAAACATAATAAGAAAATTTTCAACAACAACAAAAAAAATGTCTATATCGTCATAAATATCACTATCGCAAATATTCTTGAAATATCGTGATAGAATTTTGAGGCTATATCGCCCACCCCTATGACACAGCAATTTGTCCCCATAGGGGAATTTAGAGAGCATGTACTCAACAGCTGATGTGAAATAATTCCTTACATCCCCGAAGAAAGCTCCAATAGGTAAGTTAGCTTGACTTTTGATAAATGTCTGTGTGTCATGTCCAATCGACAGCTCATCATCAGGAAGCTGGCGTTCACTGGATTTGTACAGAGTGGGTTGGCATCCTCTCTTTACTACTTCCATCATTTCCACAACACAATTAGGTTTGCAGAAGGCCAAAAGCATGTTTTTGCAACTGTACCTCCAATATCTGCAGCAATATGGGCACACATGGCTCTCCTTTCTGCAGGTTCTGATTTGTTCTCTTTAAAAAAAAAAAAAAAGAGCATAAAGCTTGGACTGTGGGTCAGTCATGAAAGCATACACCCTCTGTGGTTTTGTTACCTCTGTTTTTTCTATATTCTTTTCCTTTTCTGTTTTCTTTTTGGACAGAGCCCTCTGTTTTTACCCCCTATTTCTTTTTGTTGAAAAACAAATTGGTTTAGGTCAAACCCTTTGGGTGGTTGAGCTGACACTGTGTAGTGCTTGGTCCTCCCTGTAGCTGTTTGAGTGTGGGCCCTGTCTGCTGCTGTGGAGTGCTTGGCCTTGCCTGCAGCTAGGTGGATGTAGACCCTGCCTCGAGCCGCTTGAGTGTAGACCCTGCCTGCAGGTGTTTTGGTGTAGGCCACACCTGCAACTGTTTTGGTGTAGGCCCTGCCTGTTGCTGTGTGGAGCTTGGTCCGGTCTTGGACTTTCTCTGGTGGACTTTGGTCTTCAAAAAGATGGAGGACAAAGTCTTTGAGACAGCAAGCTTACCCGAGGTAGGTGTGAGAGTTGAGGGCTTAGGGGCAGCTGGGCTCTTCAGAGAGGGATGAGTTGAGGATGTGAGAGGTTTAGCTGCCTTCCCTGCTGCCTCTTGTGGGGATCTGTGACTTAATGAATGCTGCGACACCTTTTCTTAACCCCTCCATGACAAAGACGTTGTCAGCAGAAAAGCTTACATAATTGCCCCATGGTATTTTCCTTTTGTTTCGTTCCTGGTCATTGAGATTGTATGTCCCTTCGCCAGTAGACTCTCTACACTCAATTTTCAGGAGTACAACAATTTTTCCAACACTGGGATCATAGACACGGACAACCAAAGGATAAAGCTTGACATCATCCATGTCAGTGCTACCATCAATTGCAATGCTGAATGGGGAACGGTACATGAGGTCACTTTTCACCTGTTCATCATTCGAGCAAAGTGTGTTCAATATAGCTGCTGTCTTGGTTCGGGCACAGCCGTACTGCTGGGCAATTTTACTATCTGGAAACAACATCTTAAATAATGGTCCAGCATGGTCAGCTATAGACACTGGCAAATTGTGCACAGCTATAAAGTTTGAGAAAAGTGTTTCTGCCCTGATGGTCCGTAGATCTTAATCTCCAAAAAACTTTGTGGTGATCTTAGAGACCGAGGCCATGGCATTTTCCAGTTTCTTATGCTTTGTTCCTTCCACATGGCATCTGCAATCTGAAAATGTAGGTGGAGAGGGGGGATATTATGATAGGCTACTATGAGTAGGTCATATTCCTGCATGTTACAAATATTATGAATTACGTTACACACACACACCAACATGCACAATTCATTCAAAGGAAAACTAGATGCATGTAATTTACATTGAAATACATTTTTTGGCTCATCACTACCTCCTAAATTATAATAAATTATTACTGTGTAGAGGAATGGAGTGGATGAATGGCTGTTGTGAAACTACACAAATGTTGTCTTATATCCTGTCCAATATTTTGTGCACATATTTTTGTCTAACCAATAGGAGGCAGAGTGAGCTAATAAATAGGCCTAAGTACTTGTGTGTTAAAGATGAGAGTCCGAACACAGACTACTTAATTTCCCTTCAGTAATCAAAAGAAGGCTAAGTAATGATTTACTCATAAAGCAACTTTAAATAGGCCTAAAGCAACTACTACAAAAGCACAAGATTTAAGTCTGGCAGAGTCAAGATTATACGCTATTATCACCCGGAGAGAAGAAATACTCTTTTCTGATTGGCTGGTGGGGTGGCTATTAATTCTGAATAACGGGACACCTATGAAGTAGATCTGGTAAAAAAAAAAGTTTAATCACCGTTCCATATATCAATGCTCATGAATGGTAACAATAACAACCATAGTAGGACAATAGTAGTGGGAAGTTCGGATCATTTTACTGACTTGGATCTTTGTATCTCGTTCAGCAAAATCTTTTTTTTGAGTCATTTCGTTCATTTCAGCAGAATATAATTAAAATGTCATGTTAAATGGCCCAACACATCTAGTACTTACGAAAATGTTGATTACATTTTAAAAAGTAAAAATAAACTATAGAGTAATGCAGCCAAAGCCAAATTATAAGAAACCGAAAAGTTTAATTAATTGATTAGTTGGGCCTTAAGTGCAGGCTATTGCAGTCTGTTAGTTCACCTCACCTCCTGATCCGAGACTTTCTTTCTTTTGCAACTTCAAATTTATCACGTCTGTTCCCCGCCTCTCATGTCTGTCTTCGGGTTCGAACTTCGAGACGTTACGTTAGTTCAGTCGACTCGTCAGTGTCTGATCTGGGCCATGTGACACAGCCCCATATATGCATTTGAATGCACTGCAGTACTGGTCCGGAAAGAGAAATGATTAGTTCATCTCTCTCAAATCTGGTTCGGGTTCGGCTGGGTCCGAGACTTTCGTTCTTCCTGTCTGTCCCATAGAGACTATGCTGTCAGTATCGGAAAGAGAAATTAGCTCATCTCGAGTCTTCGGGTTCGAGTCGTTCGTTCAAGTCACAAACCCGTGAATGCTTAATGAAAAAACATTTTTTTATGTTTTTCATTTCATTTTTTTTCATTTTTTCATTTTTTATTTTTAATATCATGTTTCGGGAGGTGGGGAGTATTTGTGTGTGGGACTGTGTTCGTTACCTGTTGCGCCTTGGTGACTGATGTCGATGTCTGTCTTGCACACGGTGCAGAACGCGTGATGAAGTACCCTGGACATCTGGAGGCAAGGCCATCTCTCCCGATAGCTGTCTAGAAAATGTTGTCGTTTCCAAACCTTTTTTTGAGGCGGTTCAGCCATGGCATGCAAGCCTACAGTTATCCGGCAGCCTGGCTTGCTTGAGGCACTGAATTGATTTGAAAGCGTGAAGCATTTGGCTAGGAGGGGCAGGTGGGCGGAGGGTTAAAATGCAGCGCTCTGATTGGCCGAAAGCTTTTCACTCCACTTACACGCTGTGGCTCAGCGGCCGAATCAATGTCATAGATTGTATAGAAACTGCAACCGGCGAAATGTGAGTTGCAATAAAATGCGTACCTAGAGGGCATCCAAGTGTACTTAAGGCTCAAAATGCGTGCCGAGTTGGGAGGTCTGCTACATTGCTGAAGAAGCGCGGATGATGTTGCCTTGGCTTTTGGCTTGCTTAGTTGTAGACATTTAATATTCAACAATATAATTGATCTGCCTTAAGGTGAATGATGACGCAATATTCTTTTAGAAACAAACTTTGTTGTATTTTCATGTTATCACTGTGAAGCTGCTTTGATACAATCTGTATAGTAAAAAGCGCTGTCTAAATAAAGGTGACTTGACTTGATCTGAAAACACAGACAAGCTTGAGTTCAGCGATCTTCATTTGAGATTTTGTACTTAAATTAAAGTGTCATTTCAGTCGGTCTGTGTTCTGTCACGAGCCGCTTGCACTGTTAGTGCGTCTAAATCTGTGATCAAAATGCAGGCTGATACCCAGCAGTGTTTTCAATGTTGATCATATTATATGACCAAGAATTCAATGTTTCCTGAATATCCACACGATTTCAAATGTGACATTGATTTTATACAACAGTTCAAAAAATCAAAAGGGTAACATTAAGTGATGTACTACATTTAAAACGGTATTGTCAGCCTTATTGCTCTATTTTGTAATGCAATCTGTGGCTTTGAACGAATCGTGAGATTCAATGATCCATTCATAAATACAGCAGCTGTGTCCGAAATCGCACACATCCCTACTATATAGTAGACGAAAAACAGTATGTGACAACAACTAGTATGTCCAAATTCACAGTACTGATAAAAGAGTAGGCAAAAAAGTACCTGGATGACCTTCTACTTCCAGTGAGATTCTGGTGTGCATGATACTATATAGAACATACCTTTTTAGCAGCCCTTAAGTAATTACTCAAAATCAAAATAAGTACGTACTCAAGAGAGTATGCGATTTCAGAAGTAGCCAGCCACTTGCTTCATTAGACCGTGAGTTACCGCCACCTATTGGTGATTTTAATATAATATTTGTATTAATATTAAATGTTTTTTAATGAACATTGTTTTATTTAAAGCATTATTTATTTTTTAAAGGCATTTATAAAGGTAAAAAATGTTATGGAAAAATCGATTAAAGGGGGCAAATATTGTCCCTTAATGGAAAAGGTGTGACTGCAAATATAGTCCCCTTAAAGAAAAAGGTGTTGTACGGCACTCTAAAAAAATGGAAAACCACAGAACTAGAGAAAAAGGATATGTAGAATCGCACAAGTGCTAAAGAGTGCTATATCTAAAGAGTGCAATGTCAATACAACCTGTTACCTTGATTCAACTTTCTCATTAACGTTAAATGAATTGGCCTAGAGAGAATAATTATGACATTTTCTGTCTAAAGACTACACATAAAATAGCTAACAAAATTAAAGTCGGTAACTGCAGTTTGACTAAAAGTAATGTGCATTAAAAGTAATGCTCATTAGCCCATGGTGAACTGAAGTGATCGACAGCTTCAGTGATTATAGAGAAAAAGAAGAAAAAGTTTGGACACACTGCAATAGTGGGTCACACAAATAAACATATCCATTCTGCATATTCCAATGGATTGTGCTGCGCACAAGAAGAAATCTCCACACAGCAAACATCACAAAAAATCAGCAGAGACACGCTATGACAGTTGACAACACTACTGTAGGAGTAAAGCTGACAAACTTCGACAGATACTCACTACTGTGCGCAGTCGATGAGCTGATACTCGTTTGAGCGCTCGAAACAGGCCTTCACCCCCTCATCATCCCACAGATGCTTTGCATGCTCAAAAAACTCCTGTAAAAAATAGAAACAACACACAATATTGAGTTAGCATCTATTTATGTTACAGTAATTAACAAAAAATAAAAGGGAAAAAACGTTGACTGCTTAAATAGGACATATCATGCTAAATCCACTTTTTTAGCCCGTAAATGCATTTTGTTGTATATTTGGAGTGTTTATAAGTACAGAAAAGTTGAAATTAGTCTCTTCAGGTGCTTTGTTGATATCTTTATAATCTGTTTTGGTCATATTTTGCAACCAGTTCCGATTTTTCTATTCTCTATGACGTTTTTTGAACAATTACGTCACAGTATTTGCAGCGTAACTGCCAAATAAGGAAATCGACTCCCGGCCCGACACTTCGAGCAATCCGCCATTTTTATTTCTCGCTGCAATTTTGTAGTACAAGCTCAAGGATGCAGAAGTTATGAGAGGGTAAGTCAAAATGTTCGGTTGTTGGATGTAGTAACCCACACGCATCATTACACCGTCTCCCACCATCAGAACCACTTCGAAGTGCCTGGTTGATTTTTATTTTTACATTTTTGAGTATTTTTTTTACATGGAAATGTACCCACATTTGTGGGTAAAGTCATTTTTGTGTGCACGAACGAAGCACTTTAAGGATAACTATGTTACTTCAGCAACCTCCGCCAGTATAAAGAAGGATTTGCCGATAGACTTCGTCTAATTGAGGGGTCAATTCCTTCTATCTTTGGAGACGATGAACAGAGCACTTCGGTAAGCTGTAAATAACGTTTTTACGTGCAATAATAACGTGCTTTTCTTTAATTGTTTATAATATAACATATTTTGTTTTGAGAGTGTTAAATAGTCGTTGTAAAACATGCAGTATTGTAGTAGTGGGCATGGATGGAGAAGTTACTGTAAATACAGTAACATACCATTGCGATACATCCATATGAAGACGTTGTTCTGCAGGTTCGTCGTCTTCATTTTCATCTCGCTCCGGGTCCGACTCTGGCTCGAACATGTAAGGCTTGATGGACAAGTCTTCCGTTGCTGCCATTTTGTTAATAACGTGTGAATAAAAAGTTTATGTGCCGCTAGATAATCATATCTCTGCTATTAAACTACAAAAATGGCCGAACGGGGTGGAGTTTAAACGAGTTTCACCTCTGCAACCTGGAGAGGGGGCGGGGTATGAAGTGTCTCATTTGCATTATAAGAGACCGCACCAAAACGAGTTGCTGTCAGACGCACATCAGAAAAGGGGTAGAAAAGGGGCCTTTGGAGCTATAATAATGAGGAATTCAGACCCAAGCATTGCAGTTCCGCTTTATATAGACCACAAATGTATGATTTATATGTAAAAAGGAACGATTTAAAAGCATGATATGTCCCCTTTAAACTAAAAAATATACAACTTTTGACAGTAACAAACAAATAAACATTATACAAAAACATTTCAGCACAAAATGCAGTGATCAACAAGCCACAATTAAGTAAAATAGTTGCTGTAAAACTGTACAATTGGAAGATGTCGGGGCAAAAGACCACTTTACTGTACATTATCATTCTAATTCACCACTCCTGTTGTTGATCTGTAAAACTAGGGCATATTCTCATGAACTATGATGCTGATGTCTTTGCTAATATGTTTAACACAAGCATCGAAATATCGCAAATGTACATATCTCGATTACTATATCGCAACAGCTTGCGATAACTGCATGATTTTAAAGTAGCACTATGTAGTTTTTCAACCTTCATAATATATTTCCAAGACCCTTGAGATGGTACATCGACTTACAATAGGTTAAATGACACGTCTGCCATAGCCTGACAGTGTCTGTATCGCTTTTACTGGCACTATGTAACTTCAGGTTTCGGGTAGGAACCCCGAGCACAAAAAAAAAATACAAAATTCGACCGCTTTACGGCATACGTCACTTCCCCCACTTCCTCAGATTCTGACGTGAGAGCCCAACTAGCGTTTGATACCCGTCTGTATGTTGTTGTCATGGCCGAAGCAACAACTAAAAGGAAGAGGGCAAAGGTTTTGTCAGATGAGACTAAAAAAAGAAAAAGGGAGAGAGACAAATTAAAAGACCGGACGAGGAGGGAGAGCAAGACAATTTGAAGACGGCGAGAGTGTGCGTTCGCACGACCGTCTCTCTCTCTCTCTATGCCCGTTCTTTCAGTAACATGCACGCTGTCACAAGCGCAGCAGTCAGTCATCTATAAAGTGTTTATACATTTATAAATAAATCAGGGAGTCAGGGAGCTGACTACCGCGCGAACTGTAAAGGGCTGAATAACATGGCCTGGCCATGTTACGGAATCTATCTGGTCCTCCATTTATCTTCATGAATCAAGTAATGCTAATAGAGTAGCGAATTATCAATCTGGTAGCTAGTAACATTAAACACTAACATGCACGTTTACGATGGTTATAATAAATAATCTTTCAGGATAACTATCCTAATGTCTGCAGGCTGATAGTCATGTTTGTTTATTTATTTTTCTGGTGAAAGTGTCTTGCCTCAGTCTATAATGCAAATCGATTTTCGAATTTGCAGATTCATCTATGATATTATAATATTGACGATAAAGCCCTGCATTTCAGCCCGACCCCGACGGGCCCCGACTTATTTACGCCCCTAGGGCCGGGCTTCGGGCCAATTTTCACGTCATAGTTCACATGCGGGCCGGGCCTCGGGGCTTTTTTGGGTTATGCTTTTTATATTTTTAGAGATTAATTAAAAGAAAATATGAGAAGTTGACGTCGACAATTGAAAAAAAAAAACATAAAAAGACATTTCTTAACAAGTTTTTAACCTATCTTATAATTACACTGACATATGACTGAGATGACAGTCTCACGCACGCACGCACACTTCTCGTCAGCGCGAGCTGCGCGACCTGCAATTCACCTCATGTGAAATGGAGAATATTAAGAGAAAACAGTGAGAGACTGTTCTACCTTTTGATTTGATTGGCCTTTATTTTCGTTTAACTGTTGGAAACTACTCATGTTTTTCGTTTGATTGGACTTTATTTTCGTTTAACTGTTGGAAACTACTGGAAAAAAGAATGGCCATGTTCTGTGGTGCATTTTTGAGGTAAGATAACCTGCAAGTTGGTTTTTAATTTATTTATATTTTATTTGTTTAGATTGTAGGCTATTGCTCATTTCGTTTGCGAGCGCTGCGAGCAGCCTGAGCCTACCTCAGTAGTATTTTAAAAAATGTTGTTTTACTCACTGTGGTTTAATAAATAAACATTTATTAAACTAACTGTCTGTGTTTAAGTGTTTTATATCTATGGATTTTATTGTAGCCAAGTAAAGTATTAGCGTTGATTTGAGAGGTTAAATTGATCAAACATGTTTTACTCGATGTCAGCTCGCCTGCTTGGTCGTCATTTTAAAAAAAATGCTCCAAACATTTGTCTTAATTAACTTAAATAAATGAAAAGAAACATAACTAACAAACGGACCTATGTTAATGGCTGCAAATAGGGCAGGCTGTCGCTGTGTAATGAGAAAAAAAAGAAAAAAAGAAAACGGGCTCGGACTCGGGTCGGGCTGATCATTTTGATGAGCTGTCGGACACGGGTCGGGCTAGGGCCTGAGCGGCTCGAGCCAGGGCAGGGCTCGGGCCTAGATTTGAGGCCCGTGCAGGGCTCTAATTGACGATATATGGCTATTAGCTACCACACAAACATTGAATTGAATTAACATATCCATTATGTAAAACAGTAGCCAATTATATTCATATGCCATGCTGAAATATATGCCAATGTACCGGGGATGAAGATATTTCACACGCAATGCTGTCAGTCTGCCCAAGACGTGAGAACTCGCGAGAACTCAAGACGGTATCGGCTTTTCAACATATGCACATGTATCCCCTGGTGTAACCATGACAGATTTTACGACCGTAGTAGAAGACAATACTGTTTCCCAACTGTAGGGGGACCCGAGAGCAAAAACCGCAAAAACGACATAGTGTTGCTTTAATACTCCAAAAGATTACAAAAAGTCCAAGTTTTAGGTCGGCACTGACAGCAGAGATTAGACTGGACATACATTGTTACATAATAATTAATAAATACACTTAATTCTGAAAAAAACAGATTCTAATTATTGGACAAAAAACTTCCTCACGTAACAACCTAGAATACTAACACTTGATGGCTGCTCTGTCAAGTCCTCGTCGTCGGTTAGGAACCTGGGTGTGCTCTTTCATACCAATCTTTCATTTGAAAGTCTAGTATCTGTAAAACTGCATTTTTTTCATCTTAAAAATATATCTAAATTACGTCATATGCTCTCAATGAAAAATGCAGAACAATTGGTTCATGTGTTCATGACATCAAGGCTAGATTATTGTTATGCTCTACTGGGTGGTTGCCCTCCACGCTTAATAAACAAGCTACAGCTGGTCCATAATGCACCCGCTAGAGTTCTTACCAGAACCAGGAAGTACGACCATATTAGCCTGGTCCTGTCAACACTGCATTGGCTCCCGATTAAACATTGTATAATTTTAAAATATTGCTGATTACTTACAAAGCACTAAATGGTTTAGCTCCCCTGTACTTGAGCGAGCTCTTAAGGCATTATAGTTCTTCACGTCTATTGCGATCTCAAAATTCTGGCCAATTGATAATACCTAGAATATCGAAATCGACTGCAGGTGGTAGATCCTTCACCTATTTAGCACCAAAACTTTGGAACAATCTTCCTAACATTGTCCGGGAAGCAGACACAGTCTGTCAGTTCAAATCTAGACTAAAAACGCATCTATTTGGCTTAGCATACACATAACACATTATAGACTTCTATAATTCAATGTTAGGCTGCATAGTTTAGATCAGCCGGAACCGGGAACACTTCCCATAAATCCTGATGTACTTAGTTTGTACATCATCAGAAGGATGGCGTCTATGCTAATATTAGTCTCTCTGTTTATCCCGAGGTTTACCCAGACCGCTGGATCCAGGCCATATCCAGATTTGATGAAGGACCATTGCATAGAGACGATGACAACGTATCCCTGAAGTGCCAGCCTCATCAACACTGTGAAGGCCTCATGGACACCTCAACAAACTCGTCTCCATACCGGCGTGATGACTCCGACCTCAACCAGATGAAACTGGATAAATATTGTGAAAGTTCTGATCCCATCTGACATGCTGCCTAAATCATAATCATACACTGTTCGTTTGTTGGCCAAAGGAGGACTGGCCCCCCGACTGAGCCTGGTTCTCTCAAGTTTTTTTCCTCCATCCTGTCACTGATGGAGTTTTGGTTCCTTGCCACTGTCGCCTTTTTCGCCTTTCTTGGCCTTTGTCGCCATTGGCTTTTGGTTTGCTTAGTTGGGGACAATTAATTTTAGATTTAACAATATTATTACAACATTATTTTCCTGTTATCTCTGTAAAGCTGTTTTGAAACAATCTGTATTGTAAAAAGCGCTATATAAAAGTGACTTGACTTGACATGCGTGCGATACCGATAATTCTTTACATTTAAAAGCAGACAACCGATAAATTGGCCAATAAATCTAAATTCAAATTTGGATATACTTTGATAGCCTGCTTACAAAAACAAAAGGCTCACCATTAAAAGCCATGTCCCAAACACTTCAACATAAATCAAACATACAATAGCGTAGTTTGAACTAGTGTAAGATTCCTTAACTTTTAAAATTAATTTTACACTCCTATGGCCAACTTTTGTTTATTAAAAAATGGTACCACTATAAGGTTTAATTTTGTTAGCATTAGTTAACATGAACCAACAATGAATGCACAATACTTCTACAGCATTAATTCATTTTAGTTAATGTCAATCAACATTTTCTAAGACATTTTTAAGATAAAATGTTGTATCTGTTAACATTTAATGCAATGTGAACTAACGTGAACATTTTATTAACTAACACTTACAAAGGTTATTGCTCTCTGTTAGTTCATGTTAGTTAAAGGTGCTCAAAGCGATGTCACGCGTTTTTTAGGCCAAAACATTTTTTGTCACATACAACAAACATCTCCTCCCTATCCGCTAGCTGCCTGTCCCCTGAACACACTGTAAAAAAACACGGTCTCTGCAGACACCCCAGGCTCCACTAACGGCAAAAAAAAAAAAAAAACTGGGCTTACCCGCACCACGAAACATAACAAACTGTTCCAGCCAATAACCGATAAGAAGGGTTTGGGGGGTTAGTGCACGATGAGGAGGAGGGAGGGTCTAGCTAGCCTTCGTTTTGTTTGACAATACTTTAAACGTCAACAAGAAGTGATGTCACCCGACATCGCTTAGAGCACCTTTAAAGGGATAGTTCATCCAAAAATGAAAATTCTGTCAGTATTTGCTCACCCTCATGTGGTCGAGGGGCAATTTTTGCATATTTGGTTCTTTATTAGGTATATTTGTACATTCTTATTTGGGGTCAACAGCTGCTCCCTTTATGTTAGGGTGGTCCTGGATCCCTGCCTATGTTCTGATCCTACCCCCTTTTTTTCTCTACATATGTTAAATTGTACAACTTTGTTATGGAATGTTTTGAATTTTGTAATATGTGGAGAAACCTATAAATAAAGTGAGGGAAAAAAAAGACCTTCGTTCATCTTCGGAACACGAATGAAGATATTTTGATTAAATCTGAGAGCTGGATCACTCCTCCATAGGCTTCTTACGGGATTGACACTTGTTCCCCAAAAAGTTATTAAAGACATCGTTAAAATAGTCCAAGTGACTACAGTGGCTCAATCTTAAGTTTATCAAACGACGAGAATACTTTTTGTGCGCAAAAAAAATAAATAACGACTTTATTTCAACTATTCATTTCCTTCTCTGTGGGCCTCTAGTCAGTTCACTAGTGTAATAGCGTAAGCTTCTGTTGTTATACATCACACGCATCACACACATGACCAGAGTCGGCCAATAGTGAGCCTACGTGTGACGTAGCTCTACGCAATCACACTACATTAACTGACTTGAGGCCCACAGAGAAGGAAATGAATAGTTGAAATAAAGTCGTTATTTTTGTTTGTTTTTGTGCACAAAAAGTGTTCTCGTTGCTTGATAAACTTAAGATTGAGCCACTGTAGTCACTTGGACTATTTTAACGATTTTTTTAATAACTTTTCGGGGCTGGCAAGTGTCAATCCCTTAGAAGCCTATGGAGGAGCATTGACGTGCGGTGATGTCTCAAAGAGGCTAGGCACTGAGTTATGAAAGCCAGATTACCTGATTTATTGTTTAGGCTAATAATACGTAATAATAGTAAACATTACGTACAAGCGCGGCATATCAAGAAATGTACAAATCAGGATGTATATCGTCTACTCTCTACTCTCTCTCTCTCGCTCTCTCGCACGCACGCACGCACACACATACACGCACGCACACACAAGCGCGGCACAGGCTCACACCGGTAGTTAATGTCCACTCCAGCATCAGAATTCAACCATTCTTAATCCTTAATTGTTACACAGCGGCCAATTATGTTTGTCAGTCAGCAAAAGTAAAATCACACACTGCTCAATTGAATATGAAGGCATATGATGGCTTGCATTAATTCAACTACATTTATCAATTCAATATTAAGCCCAAAATAGTTTTTGACTCACCAGCCACATAGCCAATCTTTTGTTCCATCTTTTGGCCCTTTTACTGCACAAGTCAATCTAAGGCTGGCATAGACCTCCCTCTTGCTATTAACTCAGATTTTGAATTAAAATCAAGCTTGGAAAAATTTCTTAACTCCTTGATCACGGCCGGTGCTGTCATTTTGACTTTGAATTTGGCGGGGATTAGGCATGTAGGCTAGCTGTGGTGTAATGACGTTTGCTGCGCAAATGTCCAGTAATATCTCGATTTTAATTGGTCCATGTCTGATATGTAACGTAGATGATTACTGGTATAACATATTTACGTCCAAAGGCACAGCAGATCTGTGCTTTTTGCCGTACACGTTGAAGAATACAGGATCGAAGTGCGCATGCGCAACATGGGTTTGTCTTCTGCAATGAATGGACAGTAAAAGCACTGCTTATTCTACCATTTGTTTTTTATTTGATTATGCGTAACTGCTACATTTGTCATCATAACATCTAAACAATTGGAATAACACACATATTGCATATATAAATCACAAGAATAAACAGTAAAAATACAAATACAAGTTTATTATTTAATAAACATTTTATTTTATTTTATTTTGGCAGCGTAGGCAGTGCCTAATTTGCCTACCCAGTCCGTACGTCACTGTGGAGGAGTGATCCAGCTCTCAGATTTAATCAAAAATATCTTAATTCGTGTTCCAAAGATGAACGAAGGTCTTACGGGGTTGGAACAACATGAGGGTGAGTAAATACTGACAGAATTTTCATTTATGGGTGAACTATCCCTTTAATGCATTAACAAATGAGACCTTATTGTAAAGTGTTCCCAAAAAATCTATTATCTAACAATAAATAAAAATTCAATAAATTACCTAGATAATGCAAACAAGTCATTGGATAACATTGGGCTGCATAAAGAAACAAAATGCAAGTGCCATGGACAAATAAAATGAAATAGCCTCCGCACAGACAAAAGGGAAATTATTTTAATCAAACCGTATTGTTGATGAAAATAATACGAGAAGTTATTGTTATTTATAATAATGTATCAATGTTTTTTGGGGAAAAAAAGAAACCTTTAATATTACAGTAATGGTAAACTGCCTGAATCATAATCATACACTGTTTGTTCGTTGGCCAGATGAGAACTGGCCCCCCGGCTTTTGGCTTGCTTAGTTGGGGACATTAAATTTAACATTTCATTTAATATTCAACAATAATATTGATCTGCCTGCATTGACACCATTATATGAGAACTGCATTGACACCATTATATGAGAACTGAACTGGACAATGACATCACAGTTTTCTCCAGAGTGGCTATATATATACACACATATACATATATATATATATATATATATAAACTAAATTAATAACTTTTTTACAACAAAATGAAACATCACTGAACTTAAGCTGGACTGTGACTTATTTTCCTCTAGAAACAAACTTTGTTTCATTATTTTCCTGTTCTCTGTATCTCTGTAAAGCTGCTTTGAAAAAATCTGTAAAAACCGCTATATAAATAAATGTGACTTGACTTAAACATCAGTAATATTAGCATGGGCGTCGGAAGCAAAAAAAATGTGGGTGGGCCATCCTCCCAATTTTTTTAATGGAGTAGATTAGAGGTGTTCCCGAAGCCAAATACCTTTTTGGGTGAAGTGAATGAGTGAGAGTAAAAATGAAACGAGCGCAAATCTGTCTATGCATGTATTTCTCAGAATTCAGAGCTTGGCAAGAGTAGGCTAATATCAACTCAAATAGGCTACTGTGTTCTACGATATGATATCGTATATTATTGTATGTATATTTAAATGATTTAAGCCTTGTGCAATATGATAGGCTACTCGAATGAATGGAATAAGCAGAGCACAGTACAGCACGATCACAAATCAAACAGCGCGTTACTTGCCATCTCTGCGCGTCTCCGTCTCAACAACCAACCCAGCTAATAGCCAATAATCAACTAAGATTCATATACATTAATTAATTACTACTTGATATGTCTATTTAAACGTTTTAAACTTTATATGATCTGTATTCTAACTGTTAGAAGCTCCGGTTCCCATAGGAACCTGAGACTCGCGCTTAGGAACAGCACACGCGCAATTGCGCATTGGCTCGTCTGGCCTGAAAAGTAAGTGTTTGGTGGGACTCTGAATGAACCAGGTGGAATGGATTTGAGCAGCAGCGTGGAAATTAACGCTGTAGCTAAAACGCGGAATGGAGTTAAAGGGTCGGTAAAACGCATTTTTTCGAAGGCTTGATTTTGTTTGTGGGGTGCACTGTAACATGTGTTCATGCTTCGTTTTTTTAAAAAATTGCATTCTTTTTCATATATTATACCTTTATTCTACACTGCTCTTCCCCTCCTTGTAAAACGGTCTGATGGTTTCCTGGTTCTGTGAAGCCAGTCCCTCAAAACTACGCAATGGGCTCAGATTGGTTAGCCGGCCCAGTGTGTTGTGATTCGCTAACCGTCTAGTGCACGTTCTCCGGAAACGTCGCGCCCCGTACCTTAACCGGTAGTTTGCCCTTTGGTGTATTATAAACAATGGCGCCAATAAAACCAATCGGACCCGTTTGTTTTTTGTTGTTCTCTCATTACTTTTTAGATATGCTGTTATTTAATTGTACTAATTATTATAGAATTTAAGAGAGTCATAATTATGAGGGACCGAGTTAAAAATTAATTTTAACCATTGATCCTTAACTCCCTCGTCCCTAGGAAGGCTGAACAAAGCGGACCTGCAATCCGGATGAAAATAACAGCAGCGTTTCGACAGCATTGCAACAACTCCTCTCCAAAACAGCAATATAAAATGGCCTCGCCCTGCTTATTAAGTATTCTCGGAGGGAGGGGTTTATGTAAATAATGGGATATGCTGACGTCAGCATATACCATGGAATGTCGTGTAGTCCAAAACCGTCTGCTGTAGTCCTTAGAAATTTAATTTTTTAAAAGCATATATCTTCCTTTGCTTTGAACTTTGAGCGCTGTAACTTTGCAGATGTTGTTTATGCTCAAACAGCAACATTACACACTAGCTAAAGTTAGAAAAGTGAAATTGTGTTTTACCACCCCTTTAAATTTATTAGGGCTTTTCTCAAGTGGAATGGATTTGACTGACGGCGCTTTGAAAAGTGAACAGACATATTCGCTGAATTAGAGACGGTAGAACTGAGTGGGTCCAATATCATACTCACAACCGGCGCAACGTCATAGAATGTCTCTGAACAGATTCACGCCTACTTTTAGGGGAAAATAAACTAGACTTCTCATAGACTTCAATACAATATAGCGTCACAAAACAACGTCCGTACACAGCCGACAGCCGTGAATAACTTAAGGAATCACTAAGATTAAACATGTCAAGTAATTATATGTCCACACTGCCTGCAATAGAGTGTGAAAGATGCATCAACAAACTTAATTTGGTCAATTTAAAAACATGTCTCTACATTCTCCCAGCGTCAAATTGGTGTAACAACCCCACCCAGTGGCCGGGTGTCTTACCCGGACATTTACTTGTAGTCGTACCTCATTGAGTAACCAAGGTAACCCAGTGAATGATTTTACTTCGTTTTTGAAAGTAAACATCTTTATATTTATTATGTCTTATAAAATACATTATAATATATCTTATAATATATATAACCCCACTGGGTGGGAACAATTTGACGCTGGGAGAATGAAGGGACATGTTTTTAAGTTGAAACAATGAAACAATCTACATTGTTAAAAGCGCTATATAAATGAGGATGACTTGACTTGACTTGACTAAGTTGACCAAATTAAGTTTGTTGATGTATCTTTCACGCTCGATGGCAGGCAGGGTGGACTTATAATTACTTGACATGTTTAATCTTAGTGATTTCTTAAGTTATTCACGACTGCCGGCTGTGTACGGACGTTGTTTTGTGACACTATTTTGTATTGAAGTCTAGAGAAGTCTAGTTTTTTTTCCCCTAAAAAGGGGTGATGACGAAATCGACAGTTAAGTTCCCGTATGTGCCGGTACGTATTGGTCTTAAAAGGTGGGTGGGGTCTTGTCCCACCCATATACAATGGTTCCAACGCCCATGAATATTAGGCCTACTGTTTCAAATGACATCTTTGCTGTTTGAGCTGCGTGCGCTAAACCTGAAGAGAACAAATACCCGTAAACTGAAGTGCTTTGCTGGAAGGTTTATCAACTCAACGGTTGCTGAAGAATGCAACTAACCCCAAAATGTATTACAATAATGTATACAATTATGATATGTACTGTATATGACAGTCCCAATCATAGCTTTTAATGTTTTGCATTGCTGTTTGAGCGCGCGCACTGAAGCTGAAGAGAATGAGCACGGGGAAACTGAATAACTTTTCTAGCGGGTTATTTAACTCAACGAAACGCATTCTATATGAGATTAATCAGATATTTATATAACATAAACTTAATATTACGACTTATATAGGCACAAAATGACGCGAATGCACAAGCGAACTTGACTGTGCTGGTCAGAGTGGTCTTCCCTCTTTCTGGTCAGTCACAATCAAAGTTATAAATGTGCATAGCTGTTTGAGCTGTGCACGCTAAAGCTAAAGATGATCACCGGTACAAGTGCTTTACTGTCTGCATCGTCCATTAACTCAACCAAACGCGTCCTATATAAGATTAATCACACAAAACAAACATATTACAATTTACAATGGCACAAAATGTTACGAAAGCTCAAGCAAACTTGACTGTGCTTGTCATGAAGGCTTGACTCCGTAGACGCGCTCTTTTCGCCACAACGAGTTTAGCGCTGAAACACTGGCGAATAATTCACAACATTCTTTTATAATCGTGTTCTCATTATAATGTTATGAAGCCTATATGACAGATTTGTGCTGCACATGTTGCAATTAATTGTATCTCTTCCTTTTCAAAGTGATTCCAAGCAAACTTGACTGTGCTTGTCATGAAGGCTCGACTCCGCAGACGCGCTCTTTTCGCCACAACGAGTTTAGCGCTGAAACACTGGCGAATAATTCACAACATTCTTTTATAATCGTGTTCTCATTATAATGTTATGAAGCCTATATGACAGATTTGTGCTGCACATGTTGCAATTAATTGTATCTCTTCCTTTTCAAAGTGATTCCAAGCATATCAAGCAATTCAAAACCATAATGGCGAACAGCGTGCAAGTGTCTTAGCTGGAGTAAATAATCCATCTATCGGCTTTAATAAATCGGTCTAATTTTCTCATCGGAACGATAACATTAAAAATGACCATTTATCGAACAATAAATGTTATCGGTCGATATATCATGCATCCCTATATTAAATGCCATAAGAGAAGTACTCACGGGCACAGAATATGCCTCTCGGACAGCGTGTGATCCTGAAATCAGTTCTCTTCCGCAGATTTATGTCAAAATGTCTGTCTTGGTGAGTATTCAAGTAAAAACAGTCAAGAAGCAATCGTGTAACAATATAATGGATCCTTGCAGCAGCCTAATAAACCTGCTTCCGTCTGTGTGCTTAATGTTAATCAAACAAAGAGAGAAAATCACTCAATGCTCTTGACGGAATACTTTTTTAGCTTTAACCCTCTGGGGTCCTATGTGTTTTTGGGGTCCTGGAGCATTCTGACATGCTCTAACATTTGTGCTTTTTTCAGTTATTTATAAACATGTTAATGGCAAAGGTGTAAATTCACTCTATATAGCACAAACAGGGCTACCATAATATGTTAGCAAGATGTATGTACATGTTTGTATTTTTGAGAGAATATTGTTTATGCATGGTTATTGAAAAAACTAAAACTTAAAGTCTCTGAAATAAGGCCACAAAACACATACTAAATATGTGTCCACAAGACCTTTGACTAATGGATGTTCTCGCCTAGGATTTTTGCTTCAAAATGATCTGAAAATCATCCTTCCAAATCATTCACATAAAACAATACATTGATTTAAATTTAGTAAAACACTTTTTGTTTGGAAAGGCAATATGCGAAATGGGCGTGACTCATGTATAATGGTCTGATTCACACCTGTGAAGACAAAAGACCTGTTTAATGAGCCTGCATAATGAGCTTTTCACAGGTGTGTCACTGAGCCACAAGAAAGAATACAAGGACACAAGAAAAGAAATGTGTATATATACTACAAAATTGGTTCACAGTTGGAAACATCTATAAAAAAATAGTATTTTTCCACTTGTATTTTTGCTTGCAAATTGTATAATATCCAAGGTGAACATTTCTAGTAATTGTGTAGTTAATTCTCATACTGTATTTTCAGAAAGTTTTGGATATGTATCCTCTCCCCAAATTTGTCACTAATAAAACGCAATACAAATAATTTGAAGAGAAGGCTTATATTGACATTTTAAGATTTTGTTTACATCTACCTTGTAAATATATTATTTGCTATTTTATTAAAAAGGTTACAATTACAGCAACAATTAAAATAACAATATTTCAAGTGTAGCCTAATATTTCTTTGTAAAAACTAAAGTATAAATTTTATCATACATATTTCAAAGTTAAGGATTCATTAGTTTGAATAAAGCCTACATTGGAACAAACACTATACTAGCATCCTAGTTGATGACTTTATTTTTGACAAAACAAACATAGCCTAATATATTTAACATTTGAGCAGAAATTGGTGAACAAAAGCTTATTCAATGTGGCAGTAGTCTATAGTTTAGGCTACAGTAAACAGTTAATAATCTATCCAAAAACTAGTCAACGAAATGTTGTCTTTCATATTTCTTCTGTAACATAGGCATATCGTTTGTTGTTTTTATGATAGCCTGTATTAGGGCATATAAATATTAATATGCAGTTTAATACGTTGCTAATACAAAGACATTTTAACGTTATTTCAACATATTTCAGTCGATTTTCACTCATCTCAGTATAGCAATAGGGTTTGGTAAAAACTGTTCAGTTCATTCATTCACACACAGACGCGATTCATATTTAAACAGTCTTTTTGGTTTACATACACTATGATATCGCAATTAGAACACTAATAAAAAAACTTACTTCTCAGATGGATATTTCATATTTCTTTGTAAAAACTAAAGTATACATTTTATCATACATATTTCAAAGTTAAGGATTCATTAGTTTGAATAAAGCCTACATTGGAACAAACACTATAATAGCATCCTACTTGATGACTCTATTTTTGACAAAACAAACATAGCCTAATATATAACATTTGAGCAGAAATTGGTGAACAAAAGCTTATTCGATGTGGCAGTAGCATATTTTACATTAAACAGTTAATAATCTATCCAAAACTAGTCAACAAAATGTTGTCTTTCATATTTCGTCTGTAACATAGGCATATCGTTTGTTGTTTTTATGAGCCTATATTAGGGCATAAATATTAATTTGCAGTTTAATACGTTGCTAAGACATTATAACGTTATTTCTACATATTTCGGTCGATTTTCACTCATCTCAGTATAGTAATAGGGTTTGGTAAAAACTGTTCAGTTCATTCATTCACACACAGACGCGATTCATATTTAAACAGTCTTTTTGCGGTTTACATACACTATGATATCGCGATTAGAACAATAATAATAAAGAACTTACTTATCAGATGGATCCGTTGCTCCTCGTAATGAAAAAAAACAGCACATGTTCTGAGGTAAATGTCCCAGGATTACTCCTCACACAGCCTCGCAAGAAGAAATAGTAGGCTACATTAATCTGATGATTACATTTGTTGTGTTTATGTTGCGTTTATGAGGGGCGTTGACACTTTGCATGTGTTGCTTCAGATCATTTGCGTTTGAATAGCGCGCGCTCTCCCTGGGCGTGTCACATTAGCAGAATAATGAGCTGAGAGAACGATAATGAGATCGGCTGACACCTCTCTCTTTTTTAATAGATAACATAAACAGAGAATATTTATTTTAGTTTTGAATTAGATATTTTAAAAGTACAAACTTAAATGATTATAAAGATATTTTGCTCATGCTTGTGTGAATAGTATTCGCTGAGCTTTGTTTAAGTTTAGAGACGTGCACCAGAAAAAAATTTAACGGAGACAGAGAGGCAGAAAGCACACCCTGTTTATTTTCTTCATTTTACAAAAGCACACGGTTTTGATGTTAATGTGAGTGTACACAAAAAAAAGAAGACCCTCTATAGTTTATAATCATGTATTGATTTTATTTATATGACCAAAAATGACGGAGTATTTTAAGTCTATGTTGCTGCTATGTGGAAAAAAAACAGCAAAACGCGCCGGCGCGTTTCTCGACCCCAGAGAGTTAATAACAATACATATTTAATTTATACAGTGTAGACTAAGCGGTGTTTTATTTTTACATTTGATTATTCAATTTCTGTTGTTAAACCTAATGTATAGGCCTACTTGAAACCCTAAACCCTGTGGTTTTCACTGATTTTAAAATGACACTTTTTATGTAACGCTACAGTAAAACTGCTGTTCACTTTCACAAGTTGTAGGGGTGGTTTCTTCTCAAAAAAAGAATGTGAAATTTGTATGTTGGATATATCATTTTCAGTTTTTAAATATATTTAAATATAATTACATTTTATCGTATCGCACATCGAATATTGCATTATTTAACAAGTTTTCGCGTATTGCATTTTTCTTCAATATCGTACAGCCCTGTTCACTACTTCTACACTACTTATATTTTCTCATTTAAACTGCACTGGAATAAAATCAATGAATAAGACTTGCTTTAGAATAATAATAATACATTTGTATTATTGAAAATGTAAAATTGACGGACAAATGATGGACAAATAATGAATATTTATTTAGGCATATTACAAAACATTTAACAAGTTTCTCTGCAGCAAGTGATGAGTGATGAGGGAGGGGGTTTCTGGGGAGCATACTTGTTTTTTGTGCCTTTTCCTCAGAGGATACAGACAGCTATACAATAATTAGGTCCCTGGTGAGGGCCCATCATATAATCATCACAATATAGCAAAACAAATGGATACAGAGAAGCAAAACAAACGCATCATGGCTCATGAACAACGCTACACACTCTCTAAGACATCTCACAAACGTCTGGTTGATGTGCCATCAACACCCGAGAAAGAAAATCTCCTCAAATTGCAAAATAGAACTCAAATCGAGGGGCCAAATTTTTTTTTTTATAAAATAATTTATAAGAAAAAATATTTTATTCTCTTTTTTTGCAGCATTATAATTTCAGTAACACTTTACAATAAGGTTGCATTAGTTAACATTAGTTAATGCATTCCTGTTCGCAGGAGTGATGAGATACTTAGTAGACTGTGCTCACTTAATGGCTGGCTGTCTAAGTGGTGTCCGCAAAATAATATAGAATTCATAGACAATTGAAAAGTTTCTGGGGCAGACCTGACCTGTTGAAAAGAGATTGCATTCATCCCTCCTGGGATGGTGCTGCTCTTCTCTCTAGTAATATGGCACATAGTCTTAAAGCTCAAACATGACAATCTGGGGATCAGGTCAGGAGGTCAGGTCACATAGTCTCTATATGATGATATCTAGTTGAAAGAGTCTCTGTGTCTGTTCTCTGTATTAGGACATACAAAAAATACTAAACCCATTTAAGGGTAAAAATGTAATTGATGTTCAACAAATAAAAAGCAGATATAATACGGATGAACAAATCATAAAGCTCGGGTTGCTGAATATTCAATCCCTTACTTCAAAAGCACTTATTGTTTATCATATGATTACAGATTATATTCCTAGATGTGCCGTGTTTGACAGAAACCTGGCTAAAACCAGACGATTACATTACTATAAATGAGTCCACCCTGCAAGATTACTGTTATAAACATGAGTCTCGTCTGAAAGGCAAAAGGGGAGTAATCTTCAGAATTACTGAGAGGTCAAGTTTTAAATATAATTATGTTGGTGCTTAATGTAAGACTATCTAGTGTAAATGATAAATCAAGTTTGATATTTGTGCTGGCTACTGTATACAGGCCACCAGGGTCCCATACAGACTTTATCAAAGAATTTGCTGATCTTCTATCCGAGTTAGTACTGGCTTCAGATAAAGTCCTAATTGTTGGTGATTTTAATATACATGTAGATAACGAAAAAGATGCATTGGGATTGGCATTTAAAGACATTATGAACTCTATTGGAGTTAGACAACACATGTCAGGACCTACTCCTTTTTGTCGTAATCATACTCAAGATCTATTATTATCGCATGGAATCAAGGTTGATGCCATTGAAATTCTACAGCAAAGCGATGACATCTCAGATCATTATCTAGTCTCATGTATATTTAATTTAGTCAAGACTTCAAAGTTGACTCCATGTTCCAAATATCTTAGACCTATCACTTCTGCCACTAAAGATCGCTTTATTAATAATATTCCTGATCAGTTTCATCTCCTCAGCATCCCAGAAGCCTTAGAAGAACTCGATATTGTGACATAAACTCTTGACTCTCTTTCCAGCACTTTAATCTTATTTAAGCACAAAGGAGCAACTGTGTCTAAGGAAAATAGTCCAACGCCGTGGTACAACGAGCACACTCAGGCCCTAAAGAGAGAGCAGCCAGAAAAATGGAGCGCAACTGGAAGAAAACAAAAGTAGAGTTCCCTTTCAAGGGAACTCGAGCTGCGTCAAACGCTGTGGGAACGCCCCTGCGTTGTGCGTCATGAAGCACGTATGGAATCAGCCCAATGGAGAGATGGAACGTCATAGGCGGGTGACTTCATCGACCAGGAAACTATAAAGCACCCCATAAACACAAGCGCAACAGCTTTCTGTGCCTTCAGTCGCGCTATATGTGAATCTGTCCCTGTGTGAATATTGCGAGCGTCTGCCATTAAGGACGCTCCGCTCCCGCCGGGCGCTCTTCGAGGAGAGCGGTTCGGTGCGCCCTCCCCGCGGTTCGGGTCCCGCTCTTGCCGAGGCAGAGCGACGACGCGTATCGTGGGGATCGCAGATGGATCTCTCAGCGGGGTTAGAGACGGGCTCTGCCTTATCTCTCCCTTCACCTGTGAGATCCAGTGCCTCAGTCCCGTGTTCGGAAGCACGCGTTGCGGTTTCTTCCGCTCGGGCTGAGGCACCAGTTATAAATAAGGGAGATGTGGAGGATTCGCCACCTTACACTCCCGAAAGTGATGAGCTAGTGGAGGTATTAACAAGAGCTGTAGAAAAACTCAGCATTGTATGGCCAGTGACTAGACAGGAGTCTGTTTCTAAATCAAAATTAGATGAGAGATTTTTGCCGTCACGAGTGCAAACCTCCACGCCGGTGTTTGCTGTTTTTTCCCGATCTCCACACTGAGGTGTCGAAATCGTGGAAAAAAACGGTGTCATATAGAGTGTTTAGTCCCCAGACTTCAACATATTCTAATATTGTGGGGGCAAAATCATATGGTTATTCGGCTATGCCTCGCGTGGAAGAGACCCTTGCACGTTTTCTCTCCCTCGAGGCTGCGTCATCTGTTAAGGCACCGGCATTACCCACCAAGCCTCTTAGAAATATTTCGGTTTTTGTGGGTAAAGCGTATTCGGCGGCGGGTCAGGCTGCGTCATGTCTGCATACTATGTCTATTATGCAGGCATACCAGGCTGACCTGCTGAGGGACGTGAATGAGAGTGAGGAGGTCAGTGCTGACGTGGTTCGCGAACTGCGTCAGGCTGCTGATTTATCCCTGCGCGCAACCAGAGAGTCGGCCAAGCTAGTGGGTCGATCTATGGCAGCTCTGGTGGCCGCAGAAAGACATCTGTGGTTAAATCAGACAAATATAAAAGAAAAAGAAAAAGCTTTCCTTTCAGACACTCCTCTCTCCCTTCTGGGTTTATTTGGCGATGCTGTAAATTCTGTCATCGATATATTCCAGGAGAAGGAAAAGCAAACAACAGCTTTTAAGAAATTTCTCCCTTTAAAAATTCATGTCCCTGGGGCTGCTGAGCGGGAGCAGCCCCGGCCGTCTGCGAGCTCATCATATAGGGCGCTGAAGCAGAGTGTCGCGTCTCGTGCTCCCCCTGCTGGACAGTGGGCTCAGCCGCGGCACTCTCAGCCGAAATCTCCCAGTAATAGAACTGATCTGAGGACAGTTATATTAGCTAAGAAGGCTTCAGCTAAGAAGAAGTCCTGGCGCCACGGCGCGCAGGACACTGAGGGTGGTCCCTACCGAGGCGGAAAGGTGTTCACCTCTTTCTACGGTGCCCATTCTTCCTCGGTGCCCTCAGGGGCCCGTTCTGCCAACCCCGCCTTCATGCCGGGGCGCAGACGGTCCCAGCGAGCGATTTCCCGAGGGACGCTCGCTCCCTCTGAGGAGGGTTTCAGAGCGGTTAGACCAGTTGTTCCCTGCCGGTGTGCCGTTACAGGGCGCTGCGTTTGCTGCTCAAGTTACACCAGAGGCCAGTCTCGAGAGACTGGTACCCTTAGTAGAATTTCTGGCAGAGTGGAAAAGCCTTCCAAAAATATCTCATTGGGTCCTGCAGACAATAGAAAGGGATTATGCTATCCAATTCAGGTGTCGTCCACCAAGATTCAGAGGGGGTTCTGCCTACAGTGGTGGGCCCCGAGCAGGCTCTGGTTATGGAACAAGAGGTGAAAGCACTCCTTCAAAAGCTGGCTATAGAACGGGTTCCTCCTCCCAATGTGGAGTCAGGCTATTACAGCCGATATTTCATCGTTCCAAAATAGGATGGGGGGTTGCGTCCAATTTTAGACCTGCGCCTATTGAATCGCTCGGTAGGGAAGCCAAAATTCAAGATGCTCTTTATCAAGCAGATCGTGTCACAAATCAGATCCGAGGACTGGTCTGTCACGATAGATCTAAGGGACGCGTACTTCCACATTTCCATCCTTCCACAACACAGGAAGCTCCTGAGATTCGCCTTCGGGGGCGAGGTGTACCAGCACAGGGTTCTTCCGTTTGGCCTAGCTTTATCTCCCCGCACTTTCACGAAATGCATGGACGCAGCACTAGTGCCCCTGAGGCTTCAGGGTGTTCATGTCCTCAATTACAACAACGATTGGTTGATTTTAGCTCAGACAGAGCAGATGGCGGTTCGACATTGAGATGTCGTTTTCGTTCATATCAGGAAGTTGGGGTTGAGGCTGAACGCAAAGAAAAGTGTATTATCTCCTCAGAAGACCACTTTTCTGGGTGTCGTTTGGGTTTCGGTTTCGATGCAGGCGCGACTCGCTCCGACCCACATCGTTTCGATTCTCTCAGCTGTGAAACAAGTAAAGCTAGGCCAGCTACTTACTGTAAAACAGTTTTAGAGACTGTCGGGTCTGATGGCAGCAGCGTCCAACGTTATACCTTGCGGCCTGTTGTACATGAGATCGCTACAGTGGTGGCTCAGGACCAAGGGATTCTCCCCGAGGGGAAATCCGCTCCGCACGGTCAAAGTCACGCGGCGCTGCCTTCGTGCTCTGGTCATGTGGAAAGAAACTTGGTTCCTATTCAAAGGGCCTGTGTTGGGGGCTCTTTGTCGTCGCATAATGCTAACGACGGATGCTTCCCTCACAGGGTGGGGGGCGGTCACGAGTGGTCATCCAGCCCAAGGGCTGTCGCAGGACCATCATCTACCACGGCTTATAAATTGTCTAGAGATGTTGGCGGTGTTCCAGGCTCTGAAACACTTCCTAGCAGACCTGAGAGGTCATCATGTGTTAGTTCTGTCAGACAAAACGTCGGTGGTCTCTTATATAAATCTTCAGGGGGGCCTGCGGTTTCGCCGGCTTTACAAGTTGGCCCGTCAGATCCTCCTGTGGTCCCAAGGGAGGTTACTATTTCTGAGAGCAATGTATCTTCCTGGGTATTTGAATGTGGTAGCAGACTCCCTGTCAAGACAGGGGCCGAGGCCGGGGGATTGGAGACTCCATCCCGAGGTGGTGGACCTCCTTTGGTTGAGTTTCGGTCGCGCCGAGGTGGACCTATTCGCTTCCAAGGAGACCACGCATTGTCATCTGTGGTTTTCCATCAGCCATCCAGCCCCTCTGGGGTTGGACGCTATGGTGCAGCCGTGGCCGAGGTCACGTCTGTTCGCCTTTCCCCCGATTGCTCTGCTACCTGGAGTTCTTGAGAGGGTTCGCCGGGACGGGGTCAGCCTACTATTAGTAGCCCCGTTCTGGCCGGCCCGAGTATGGTTTGCGGACCTGATTTCTCTCCTGGACGGCTCTCCCTTGGAGCTCCCGGTCAGGAGGGATCTACTCTATCAGGCGGGCAGCATGATATTTCACCCCCGCCCAGTATTGTGGGCTTGGCCTCTGAGGGGGCCCAGCTCATGAACTCTGGTCTCTCAACCGAGGTTGTTGAGACCATTCTTCACTCCAGAGCTTCATCCACGAGGAAGCTTTATGCCTTGAAGTGGAAACTCTTCACTTCTTGGTGTGGAGAGCACCTGCAGGACCCAGTTAACTGCCCAGTGGGTGCAGTGCTGGAATTCCTGCAGGAGCGCTTCTCCACAGGGCTATGTGCTGTATGTGGGCTGTATGTGGCGGCACTGGCTGCTTACCACGTCCCTTTCAGTGGAGTTTCTCTTGGGAGACACCCGCTTATAACTCGTTTCCTTCGTGGCACACTGAGGCTGAGGCCAGCAGTTCGTACGAGGGTGCCGGCCTGGGATCTGGCCATCGTATTAGAAGGTCTTTCCCTAGCTCCTCTTGAACCTATCAAAGAAGTTCCTGAGAAGTTTCTCACGCTTAAGACTATCTTTCTTCTTGCTATCTCCTCACTAAAGAGAATCAGAGATTTTCAGGCTCTGTCGGTTTCACCCTCGTGCCTGGAATTTTCGCCTGGCATGGTTAAGGCTTTTCTGCATCCTAGACCAGGTTACGTTCCCAAGGTCCCTACTAATGTTGTTAGACCTACAGTTCTGCAGGCCTTTTATCCTCCTCCATTTCTGTCGTCTGACCAGGAGAAACTTAATTTACTCTGCCCTGTTAGGGCGTTAGACGCCTATGTCCACAGAACTGCCCTGTGGAGGAAGTCAGAACAACTATTTGTGTGCTTTGGGCCACCCAAGAAGGGGTGTCCCGCGTCTAAACAGAGAATGAGCAAGTGGGTGGTCGAGGCTATCTCACTTGCCTATGAGTCGGCTGGTCAGCCTTCACCTTTGGCTGTACGAGCCCACTCTACCAGGAGTATGGCGGCTTCTAAAGCCTTACTGTCAGGAGTTTCCCTCAGTGACGTTTGTGATGCGGCTGGATGGTCTTCACCGCATACTTTCATTAAGTTCTACGACCTAGACTTAAGTTCTACCCCTGGGGCACAGGTGCTCTCGTCCTCTGTGCGCTAGTTCTCACATGGCGGTCACTTGGTCCTATGGCGACGTGGGTATTAGCATTCCCACAGCGTTTAACGCAGCTCAAGTTCCCTTGAAAGGGAACGTCTCGGTTACGTATGTAACCCTAGTTCCCTGATAGGGAACGAGACGCTGCGTCATTCCACCATACTCCCAGCATTCCCGCTAGCGCTTCCTTCAGGCCTATAAGAAGCTGTTGCGCTTGTGTTTATGGGGTGCTTTATAGTTTCCTGGTCGATGACGTCACCCGCCTATGACGTTCCATCTCTCCATTGGGCTGATTCCATACGTGCTTCATGACGCACAACGCAGGGGCGTTCCCACAGCGTTTGACGCAGCTCGAGTTCCCTATCAGGTAACTAGGGTTACATACGTAACAGAGACGTTTTTTTCGCATTTCATGGAAAGAGAGCACGATAGCGTAAAGAGAGGCCTTAAAAGCTGCTAGATCTGCTTATTTTTCAACCCTATTAGAAGAAAATAAACCAAACTCAAGGTATTTATTTGAAACAGAGGCTAAATACCTTTTCAACCCCAGACGTTTCCAAGCAGCACAGCAGTAATGACTTTATGAACTTCTTTTCTTATAATTTTCTTCATATTATCAATCTTGTAAATATGCAACCGTCTACTACAGTATCGCATCAGGCAGTGCATTGTAGTCTCCATGAGGGAAAAATTTGATTCACTCATTGCTATAGGAGAGGAAGAATTTTCTAAACTCGTTAAATCATCCAAATCGACAACATGTATGTTAGACCCTATACCGACTATTGAAGCTATTGAAAGAGATGCTTCCAGAGGTCATAGATCCTCTTCTTAATATCATTAATTCATCTTTGTCATTAGGATACGAACCAAAAACTTTTAAGCTGACTTTGATAAAACCGCTCGTTAAAAAAACACAACTTGATCCTACAGAATTAGTCAATTACAGGCCGATCTCGAATCTACCTTTTCTGTCAAAGATACTAAAAAAGGCAGTATCCTCACAACTATGTTCCTTTTTAGAAAAGAAATGGAAACCAGGGGGGTGCAGATGGAAGCATGAAGTGCTCCAAAATCTCCTGATAGCTAGCTGCATTGACCCTGCCCTTGATAAAACACAGTGGACCAACAACAGCAGCTGACATGGCACCCCAGACCATCACTGACTGTGGGTACTTGACACTGGACTTCAGCCATTTTGGCATTTCCTTCTCCCCAGCCTTCCTCCAGACTCTGGCAGCTTGATTTCCGAATGACATGCAAAATTTGCTTTCATCCGAAAAAAGTACTTTGGACCACTGAGCAACAGTCCAGTGCTGCTTCTCTGTAGCCCAGGTCAGGCGCTTCTGCCGCTGTTTCTGGTTCAAAAGTGGCTTGACCTGGGGAATGTGGCACCTGTAGCCCATTTCCTGCACACGCCTGTGCACGGTGGCTCTGGATGTTTCTACTCCAGACTCACTCCACTGCTTCCGCAGGTCCCCCAAGGTCTGGAATCGGTCCTTCTCCACAATCTTCCTCAGGGTCCGGTCACCTCTTCTCGTTGTGCAGCGTTTTTTACCACACTTTTTCCTTCCCACAGACTTCCCACTGAGGTGCCTTGATACAGCAGTCTGGGAACAGCCTATTAGTTCAGAAATTTCTTTCTGTGTCTTACCCTCTTGCTTGAGGGTGTCAATGATGGCCTTCTGGACAGCAGTCAGGTCGGCAGTCTTACCCATGATTGCGGTTTTGAGTAATGAAACAGGGTGGGAGTTTTTAAAAGCCTCAGGAATCTGTTGCAGGTGTTTAGAGTTAATTAGTTGATTCAGATGATTAGGTTAATAGCTCGTTTAGAGACTCTTTTCAAGATATGCTAATTTTTTGAGATAGGAATTTTGAGACCTGAAATATTTCAGTTGGTGTGCAATGAATCTAAAATATATGAAAGTTTAATTTTTATCATTACATTATGGAAAATAATGAACTTTATCACAATACGCTATTTTTTTGAGAACGACCTGTATATATATGTGTGTGTGTGTGTGTGTGTGTGAGTGAAAAATCTAAAATGTATTCTCAGAATTGTGCAGCCCTATAGTTTGTCTTGATATCAACATGTTTACAGGTGTTAATTTATTTATTTTTTAGAAAGGGACCAGATGCCACTGGATGAGTCCTGCTGACTTCAACATTCACATGAGTCTCTGTACATGAACATGGTAAAATGAAAAGTCAAACACCTTGGACATGACAGGTATGTAGGCTACTATGTTTCAGGAATGGCACAAAGGTGTGTGACTGTTTAAGTCTTTTTCTTTAGATCAGTGTGTTTACTAATGTGCTTTCTGTCCTTTGTTGTGTATCTTTGGATTATGTTGTGTTGTAAATAAATCCAGACAATCTAAAAGCCATTCTTTTTTCAATTTCTCCTCATTCTTTGTGCAAGGCTCCTCATAATGATCGGGCCTGATAGCACCTGATAGGGCCATTAGGGGAGGGTCTTTGTCCTTCTCAGGTGTAAAATGCATTCATATTAATGAGAGAAAAAAGCATAAAGCTTTCTCACACAAAAAAGTCATACAAATTTTAAATCAATATATTGTCTTATCTAAATGAGTATGCAGGATGATTTTCACATAGTTTTGGAGCAAATATTCTTGGCTACGTGATACAATTTTCAAAAGTCTTGTGAAGAAATAATCACTATGGGTTTTATGACCTTATTTCAGTGACATGTGATTTTTGTTTTTTCACAAACCACGCATAAACATTATTATCTTAAAACTCCAAACTTTTACATACATGCTGCTGACATATTACTGTAGCAGAGATTGTGCTGAATACAATGTAATAAGACTTTAGCCATGAAAATGTCACAAGTAACAGAAATAAGCACAAATGTCAGAGCATGTCAGAACTAGGGGTGCGCCGATCCGATACTCAGTATCGGTATTGCTCCGATACTAGCAATATTTGCCGGATCGGGTATCGCCAGACGAGACCATCCAAATCCGATCCGATATTGTATAGCCTACGTATGTTATTGTTATACAACACAAAAGGCACAAAAACATTATAAAGCACTATAATGTTTTCGTGTACTGTATTCCAAGATTTCTGAAGCCATTACATATAGTTTTATGTAAGGTACAGATTTAAATCGTTAAATTAATCTTCACCTAAGTGCTTCCCTCCGCTGCGGCTGTCAGTCATTCTCAGCACTCAAACAGCGCGTCGCGCTCGGGTAAAACAGTCAACTAGATGAATCTCTCTACAAGATGAGTCAATGTTCCTATTATTATACTGTAGATATGTAGATAAAGGTCTATGGTTTGCATAAAAGGACTTTAACGTAATGGAGTTTCACATGTTACTTTCAACCGGGTGTCTGTTAGATCACAACACAACTCCTCAGTGATCACAACACTGGAGTAGAGAGCGATATAATTGCTCTTCACATGCACATTAACTGAAATTTAAAACTGTTAAAAGGCTCAAACTAATGCATAAATAAAGAAATATATGTATATCTTACTTTTGTGCTTTGAACTTTTCAATGCGACGCGCTGCGCGCCGTGACTGTTGCTTCGAGCGCATCATTCTGCGCACGGGATGCGCATAAGGTTTCGTGCCGCTCTGAATTGGAGCCTTTCATATTACAATACTTTTGCCCAATGGCAGTTTATTGATAGCCTTAGTTGTTCTGTCCAATCTATGTATCATATGTTGCTGATTCATTAAAAAGTTGCGCTTAAAATTTTAAAATAAATGTATTTTAATTATATAGTATATATTTTGTCTGTATTGCTTTACAAAGTAAAGAAAATAATGTTTAAGTCAAGCTTTGATGCCTTTAACAAAAGAATAATCCCAGTCTCTTCCCCACAGTGAGGCATACAGATACAGTTTATTAGGTAATTTGGCACTGTTTTTTTAATTATTATTTTAGTATTGGATCGGATCGGAATTGGCCAATACTGAGTCCCAGGTATCGGAATCGGTATCGGAGGCAAAAAAAGCGGATCGTGCCACCCCTAGTCAGAACACCTCCAGGGCCCAGAAAACACCTTAGACCTCAGAGGGTTAAAAAAAGTGAATGTCATTTCAATAAACATGCAATGCTTGATTTGGTTTATATTTGCTTACTGCGCTCGCTTGCGCCCTCTTGTGGGCATAGGAGACAATACAGTACTTTTTTTCCCTGTAACATTAAGTATTGCATTTAGAATTTGAATATAATTAGTATTTAGCCAATATTTAAGAAAGAAATTAGAATTTAGCTTTTCAGCCATTTTGACAGCCCTAATGTGGGGCAACCTTTGTGAGGCAGGAAAGCCATTTTCTCAGTTTTCTTTCTCTGTAACGAAAAGAAAAATCTAGAGAGAGAATCATGTCGAGAGAGTCAAAGAAATGCGTGCCGCCCTGCTCACAGCCCGTTTCAAATGAAAATCCGCTAGCCTGGCAAGCCAGACCTATCAAGATGTTAGGTCTGGGAACTCACAATTGGCATACCTCAATCCGAGGGGGGGGATAAACGGCTGTCTTTCAAATTCCTTCTGCATGCAATAGGACAGCGCTACAACCAACCAGAGCAACGAACGGCTGTGGCTGGGTGAGTCCCATGCGTTTTTTCCACCAGCGGAGCTAACGTTAGTTGATAGGCCTATATTAAACTTTTGCCGTATCCGGTCGTCAAAACTCTGAACACATCTTCCTTTTTTTAAGAATGACTTAAGTGACGTTCTCTAAACTCCAAGTCATCCAGAGTCGCGGCCGAAGCCGATTCGAAAGACCGCTGTTCGCCAGCAGCATCTTCTTTGTTTTCAAGTAGCAGTGAATTCAAATCACCTATGGAAATCACGCGGAACCGTCACAACTCTGCCGTCATTATGTTAAGCCCGCCCACCAACTCTGTACACGATGTGATTGGCCTGACCAGAGTTTGGTTTTTCCAGCTCGAATGCCAACGGAGAGTTGCTAGACCACACTTTGCTGCAAAATATTTTTTCCTGCCGCTAGGGTGCGTCTAGATTTCTAGGCTAACAATCCGCATGACTTCTGTATAGAATGTCTGGGGAATCACACGATTTATCAGCCCTCGAGGATGCAGAGTGTGAGCACTGTGAGACACTTCCTATCAAAGTGCTCTGGTCCAGGCTCTCACATGTCAGGCAGGAGTGAGCTTGCACGTCCTCTGACGCATTCATGGGGCTCTGTGTGAAGAGCAGGAGATGGGTCCTTCCCTTTCTCGCTCTTTCACCAGATCGTGAGGTCCTTCTAGCCCGGTTCTGAAATGCACCCTGCCACCAATGGCGGACTGTGTACAGCTCACTCAGGGCGGGTCTACACTAAAACTGCCGTGTCAGTCAACAGTCTTAGGAGGGGCCTCTGCAAAAAAGTATGTCACAATGCCCCTAATCTGAGAACGACTTGTTCTGAGACAGTGCTTATGATTTATGGAGATTTTAAAAAAAGCACTGGGAGGATTTTTATATCATTATAGGGTGGTTGTGTACACACATTGCCAACACGCATTTATGTTAAAACGCCATGTAAAAATGAATTTTGTATAATAGGCGCCCTTTAAGTGGCACTGTCTTTGAAAGGTGATGCACTATCCATAATGTAGAGCCAGTCCACTGCCAGATTGTTTCAGTGCTGGAGGTTCTGCAGGAAAAGCTGTCAGCAGGCACATCTCCTGCTACTCTCAGAGTATCTGTGGCTTGCCACGCTCTGGTAGACGGGGTCTCACCCTGACTATTTTCCCAAAGTTCCATTCTCGACCATACATCTGGTCATTCTTGAAGCCTTCTGTCCTCCGCCGGAGCAGAAGAAACTCCACTTACTGTGTCCAGTTTGTGCTGTTCAGATTTATGTCCACCGTGCTAGCCAGTGCCGTAAGTCAGAGCAGCTGTTCATTTGTTATGGGGGGCGTAACCAGGGGGCGGCCACCACAAAACAGACGCATTGGGTGAGGGATGCTATTGCCCTAGCCTATGAGGCACGTGGTCAAGCTTCGCCTCTAAGTATTAGGGCTCATTCAACCAGGGAGTTGTATCCTCCAGGGCTTTAGCTTTATGTGATGCGGCAGGCTGGTCCTCTCAGCACACATTTATCAGATTTTATGGTTTGAATGTTCACGTTACTCTAGGCTCTCACATCCTTGAGTCGACATCCCAAGCTCATGTTTGAGGCCCTTCTCGTGTTTGTGCGATACACAACCTTGAGGGGTCCAGACACTTCCAGTGCGGCGGAATTGGTTTTCTCGTTCCCCATAGCGCTTTCGCGCAGCATTGAGTGTTGCTTTTGAAAGGGAATGTCTCTGGTTACTTGACTACAACCCTGTTTCCTGAAAAAGCGGGAATGAGATGCTGCACTTGCACACTACCATATCAAAATGCCCATTGTGTGCAGTATTCACATACATGTCTGGAAAGAATGTAAAGAGTTGGGGGAAAAAAAAGATTCATATCAGTATATTTGGTCTGTGCATTCGGTTTTAAAGTGACAGCAGCCTAATAAACCTGCTGATGTCTCTGTCATTAATCAAACAACAATAGACAGAGAAAAATCACAAACTACACTTGATTCAAAATATTTTATATCTTTAATACAAATCGTACTCGGTTACATACGTAACCTCGGTTCTCTCTAGAAGAGGGAACGAGTATTGCGTAAGCTAGCTTACGCTACGGGTAAAGTCATCTTTTCTCGAGATATTGAAGCCAAAAATTATCCTTAATTTTGCATTTATTGTCAACGCAGTGCAGCAGCCAGCAGACCTAGAGCAGGCAATCTTGCGTGCTCATTGGCTGCCGTGCGGCAACTACTGCATCCTACCACTGAGCCTCGCGCGTGACGTTGCGCCCTCTACGCGTCACAGACCGCCAAAATGGGGGTGGCTTAGCGTATAAAAGCCAGGCTCAGAAAAGCTGGCCAGCACATGTTATAAGCACATACAGGGTATACAGAGCGGCATCGCCGGTCCATATAACTATTCACCATATAGTGCAGCTCAGCCAGGAGAGCCAACGTCGCGTGAGAGTAGCCTGCGCATTATAATTTGGGCAGGACAAACACACCGCTCACACTGACAGAAATCTAGCCTCTAAGGCGGGAACTTCCAGGTTATAAAACCTAACAAATGTGGATGGAGAGGCCCAGCCTGCCGCCTCACTAATGTCTTGAATGGAAATTCCGCTGGACCGAGCCAACGACGAGGCCACGCCTCTGGTGGAATGCGCCCTGATGCCCCTTGGTGCACCCACCGAACGAGACAAAGAGCTGTTCCGAACGCCTGAAAGAGGTGGAGCGCGTAATGTAAGCCCTCAGTGCCCCCTGACGGGGCAGAGGAGATTAACATCACCCTCACTATTGGATGCTGGCAGAGCCGAAAGAGAAATGGCCTGCGCTCTGATGCCCAACACTTTAGGGACATAACCATGTCTAGGCTTAAGGATGACTTTAGAGTCATTTGGCCCGAACTCAAGACACGCAGCGCTAACAGATAGCGCGTGTAAATCCCCCACACATTTAACTGATGACAGAGATGTCAGAAAAACGGTTTTGAGCGAGAGGTACTTTAGGTCCACGGAGTCTAACGGTTCAAAGGGGAAAGTTTTCAGGGCCTCTAGGACTAATTAACCATATGTCCAGAGACCAGCGCTCTGGATGGGGATGCCAGATTGAGCCACGGGCTTGAGAGAGGAGATCTCTCCTCACCGGAATCGGCCAAGGGGCTGTGTGAGACAGCCGCATCAGCTCCGGGAACCAGGTTTGATTCTCCCAGCGCGGGGCTATAAGGAGCACCGAGTGGCACGTTTCCTTGATCCTCTTGATTACCTGTGGTAACAGAGAGACCGGAGGGAAAGCATAAAGTTTGAGGCTGGCGGGTTACGATCCAGCGAGCGCTTCACTGTGGCCACAGGCTCCGGCATCCTCTGAGAGCGCAAATCACATGGCGGTCTCTTGCGCTGAGCGGGGCTCTGCGAGAGCTGCAGGAAAGGCGAGGCATTTTGAAGAAAACGCTCACGCTCTTTTAGTGAGAGAGAGTGAGAAGCTAGCTTACGCAATACGAGAGAACCTCTCGTAAGAGAACCATTAATACTTTAATTTAGATAGAACATGTGGTGTTTTATGTTTAGATATATTAAGTTTCTGTAGGGTATTACCTGAAAGTTCATTTAATCTGTATCTTTGTTCTATTGTATTTATCATTTGCTTCATTGTTCTTATTTTTAATGAATAAAATAACAAAAAGAACAGTATTGTGTAATATATATGTATATATATATATATAAAATCAATATTGTGAAATAAAATGTCCCTAGCAGACACACAGAAATCAGTTTCTACGAAAGCTTTCTTCACAAAGAAACACAAGGACACAAAACAGAAGTGTTTTGTTTGTAACAACGGTGTTCTCCTCCTGTTACACAAACTTCTTCACAGTCAGAGAGAATGAGATCCCTTTGGAAAAGTCAGTGTGACGAGCTGGTCCACTCAGGGAGAGCGAACAAGAGAAAAACATAAAAAAACAAACCTTAACGACTATTAGTGGCCTTTCATTTAGCACAGATGTTCTCTACCTGCACCTTCATTAGTCAGAGAGGAAGCCAAAATAGTCATTAGAAGGGAGTCAAGCGGGGTGCTCGCGACCCTCGAGAGAGCATGCTAATGACAGCCTGAGCTCACTAGAGCCTCCCAGACACCCAGCGCTACTGTCACCACTGAGCACAAAATACACACCCTGGGACTCACACACACACACACCTGTACAGTGTGAAACACAGGCTTGCCTGGTTGCACACAAATGCTGTGCACAATATCATAGACGACAAACACACAAGCAGGTGAATATGATACAACAAATGACAATGACAATCTCACAGCACAACTATATATATATATATATATATATATATATATATATATATATCAGGGGTGGCGAACCCGCGGCTCGCGAGCCGCGTGCGGCTCTTTGACTGCTTTTTTGCGGCTCGGTTCAGTCATGTTATAGCTATCGCTTTTCATTCACCTTTTTTAGAATTTCTAAATTTTATTTAAAAATAAATAGGAATGAATTTAAATGTATTTTCTGAATGTAATTTTACTTTTTAAAATAATACATTATTCATATTTTTTTTTTTTTTAACAGAACCTCAACTCTCGCGTAATTTAACGTGGCTAGCCTATTGTTTACTGACAGGAGCTGCCGCTGTCAGGTTAACGTGAAGTAGGCCTACGTTAGTAGGAATTATCATGGCAGAATCAAAGAAGCATACAGCTAAGCGCAAATATGAAGATGAGCACAGAACATTTTTATCTGAATGGGAGGATTTATATTTTTTTGTTGAACGAAATGGAAAACCATTCTGCTTGATATGCCAGACGTCGTTGTCGCATTTTAAGGCTTCAAATCTTGAGCGCCATTTCACATCACTCCATTCTACGGTGGCCCGGGAATTTCCCAAAGGCAGTGAACTTCGCAAGCACAAGGTAAACACTTTGAAACGTCAGACAGAGAAGCAAAGTCAGCTTTTTCGGAAATTTACCAAGCATTCAGAGAGAGTGACATTAGCGTCATATCAACTGGCATGGAACATTGCTCGTGCAAAAAAACCATATCGTGAAGGGGAATTTCTTAAAAAGTGCCTTAGTGATGTTGTTGCTATTCTTTGTCCCGAAAATGAAAATTTGAAACGTTCAGTAAAGGACCTTCAGCTGTCACGGCACACAGTTGAAGAGAGAATATCGGACATTAACGACTCAGTTGAAAGACATTTATATTCAGATCTTCAGAAGAGCCGGTATTTCAGCATTGCTTTGGATGAGTCTTGCGATGTTCAAGATAAGCCACAGTTGGCGATATTTGTACGATTTGTGTCAGAAGACTGCACAATTAAGGAAGAGCTGCTTGACATTGTGCCCCTTAAAGACAGAACCCGTGGCATCGACCTAAAAGAGACACTGATGGCTGTTGTTGAGAAAGCAGATCTGCAGTTATCAAAGCTAACAGCAATATCCACTGACGGAGCACCAGCCATGTTGGGATCTGGGAAAGGCCTTGTAGGGCTGTGTAAAGCTGATGACCCGTTTCCTGAATTTTGGACATTTTACTGTATTATCCACCAAGAGCACTTGGTGTCTAAAAAGCTGAACTTTGATCACATCATGAAACCTGTGCTGGAAATTGTCAATTTTATATGCACACATGCTCTCAATCACAGGCAGTTCAAAAATCTAATTGCTGAGCTTGATGAAGATCTTCCATCTGATCTGCTTCTTCACTGTGCTGTAAGATGGCTTTCAAGAGGAAATGTGCTTTCTCGTTTTTTTTAGCTTTTAAATCCAGTGAAGCTGTTCCTCGCAGAGAAACATAAGGACTATCCTGAGCTACGTGATCCCCAGTGGATTTCGGATTTGGCTTTTTTGGTCAACATGCTGCATTATCTGAATGGCCTCAATGTGGATCTGCAAGGGAAGTTAAAGATGGTGTCTGACCTGGTGCAGAGTATTTTCACATTTGTCAACAAACTCAAGCTGTTCAAGACTCTCCTTGTTGAAGGCAAGTGGACAAGCAGCAGAGGTTGTAAACGGGAGTACTGCACGCTATGCAACACTGCTTGAAAATCTCGAACAGAGTTTTGAGGACAGATTCTCCAGCCTACGCCAAAAAAGACCACAAATTTCATTTCTTATCAACCCATTCACTGCTGAATCAGACTGTTTAAAAGCCCCTTTAGTGGAAGATGAAGCAGCAACTCAGCTTGAAATGATTGAACTTTCTGAGGATGACAGACTTAAAAGTGTTCTGAGGGAAGGAACCGTGGAGTTTTGGAAGATTGTGCCGAATGAGAGATATCCCAATGTCAAACAGGCTGCAGTCAAACTACTGTCAATGTTTGGGTCAACTTACATGTGTGAATCACTTTTTTCAACACTGAAACAAGTGAAATCAAAGCATCGCTCTGTCCTGACTGACACGCATGTGAAAGAATTACTACGAGTAGCCACAACTGAATACAAGCCAGACTTAACAAAGATTGTGGAAACCAAGGAGTGCCAGGTGTCCCACTGAGTCATGTAACCTTTTAGGTAGGCTGATACTATGACAAACATTGACAAACATTAAAATCCATGAACTATTGTGTGATATGTAATTAGTAATTGTAATAAGTAATACATTTTAATGTTATTGTTAGACACATCTGTTGTGTGGCTCTTTGCAGTGATGAGGGATTTTTTTTTGGCTCATCATGCTGAACAGGTTCGCCAGCCCTGATATATATACACAGTGGTGCTTGAAAGTTTGTTAACCCCTTGCGGAATTTGTGAAAATTTGAATAATTTTAACAAAATAAGAGGTATTATACACAATGCATGTTTTTTTAGTACTGTCCTGAATAAGGTATTTTTCATAAAAGATGTTTACATATAGTCCACAAGACAAAAAAAATAGCTGAATTTATAAAAAAATATCCCGTTAATACTGAATAATACTTAATACTGTGTGTCAGTACCTGGATGATCCACGGCTGTTTTTAGTTTTGTTTTGTGATGGTTGTTCTTGAGTCCCTTGTTTGTCCTGAGCAGTTAAACTCAAACACAACTATAAAAAAAGGTTCAAACATTCACTGATGCTGCAGAAAGAGAAACGATGCATTCTAGGGGGGTGAAAACTTTTTTGAATTTGAAGATCAAGGTTAATTGTACTAAATTTGTCTTCCGGGAAACATGTAATAATCTTCCGAAGGGCAGTACTAAATGAAGAAAAAATTATATTTAAACAAAATCTTCATCCTGTTCCAAAGTTAAAGGCTCGTAATGCTTTGTGTTTCCTTCTGGAGCATAAGTGAATGTTTGAACCTTTTTTAATAGTTGTGTTTGAGTCCCTCAATTGTCCTCAGTTTGAAAAGTAGGCCTGCTACAACGAATCGATGAAATCGATTATTAAAATAGTTGGCAACGAATTTCATTATCGTTTCGTTGTGTCGCACGATTATTACGCCAGTCAATAATTCGCAGAGATGTTTAAGTATAAATAAAAAAAAGTTGAGTGCGGAGAGGAGCAGATCTATGAGGTGCCGGACCAGACAAAAACAAACTCAGCGAGCGCGAGAGAGACCGAGTGTGTTCGAGATCGCGCAAGAGAGACTGAGTGTGCGCAAGGGACAGTGCACGAAAGAGACCGAGTGTGTCTGCGCGCGAGAGAGACTGAGAGTGTCTGAGCATTAGTAAATTAGTACATACTACATAGTAATATATAATTATTATATAAAGGTGGTCGCACACCGGACGAGAAGCGCAGCGCCACGCCACAACGCGTCTAGGACAACTCAAGGTATCACACACCGGACTCGCACTTTCTCAGTTTATGGCGAGCAATATTGTTATGTTTAAAGCTCCAGTAGGTAGCTTTTGTAAACAAATATTTGTTAAAACTGTCATTATGTCGTGAAAGTAGAATATGAGACAGATAATCTGTGAAAAAAATCAAGCTCCTCTGGCTCCTCCCAGTGGTCCTATTGCCATTTGCAGAAATACACCGCTCCCGGTCAGAAACAACCAATCAGAGTCAGGAGGAATGTCTTAGCAGTGTCAATCACGCTCGTGTACGTGCTGATCACCCCTCTCTTGCACAGCGCGAGCGCGTACCGTCGTTTGTGACTCTCCAGTTCGAATTCGTTCATCCAAATGAACAAATCTTTTTTCGAGTCATTTCGTTCGTTGAATGAACGAAATGACTCGAAAAAAGATTTGTTCATTTGGATGAACGAATTCGAACAGGATCACGAACGTGCATCACCAAACAGAGCAAGGCGAGCATTTGTGCTAAAGTTTTTTATTTATTTTTGAAATGACCGATCGTTTCGCTAGATAAGACCCTTATTCATCGTCTGGTATCGTTTAAAGCCCTTTGAAGCTGCGCTGGAACTGTCATTTGGTCCTTGAAACGTTTGTGTCCTATTGAAGTCCATTATATGGAGAAAAGGCCTGGAATGTTTTCATCAAAAACCTTAATTTCTTTTCGACTGAAGAAAGAAAGACATGGACATCTTGGATGACATGGGGGTGAGTAAATTATCAGCAAAAGTTTTTTTTTAAAAGTGAACTAATCCTTTAACGTTATCTTAGTAGCTATTTATAACTTATAGAAAGAGTGCAACCTTATAAAGTTACATGTATTGCAAAATACATAATGATTTGAGGACCAAGTTTGTAGACAAAGTATGGGCAGGCCATAGTCAATGTAAAGCATATTGTTGATGTTTCGTCCCTATTAATGAATGTTCCATAACTGTTTATAATCCGCCGTCATCGGTGGTCCTGCTTACTAGCCTGCGCGTTCACGGCAGGCTCCGCTGTGGAGGCCGGAGCTGTGGAGGGAGGGCTGTAGTGCAGCAGAGAGCAAGGGGGTTGGACCTGTAAGTTGTGCTTCTTCAAATTTTCAGGCTAAGTCAACATTTTCTCAAAACTCCCTACTGCAGCTTTAAGGATATTGTGGAATTAAGATCATGTCTGTATTGTGTTATGATTGTACTATAGAATTAAAATACAATCGTTGCTAAGTCTGCCGTCTGAACACACTTTACCTCAGAGTGTCGATTAATTAAATGAATTGAGAATCTCTTCTGAAAATCCGATAACATCAGCAATTTTCATTCAAGAGGCTGATTTCTGTTAATGAATGTAAAACTAAATGTATATTGCAGCACAGGGTGAAGTCAGTATACGTCAATGACGATTTGAGACAAATAAATGTAAATGTAATATAAAACTAACAGACTGTGATTTGAATCAGATAGACAGAAGATGAAAACACTTTCTTGTCTGTCCCAAGTACCACTACATTTTTTCCACAATTTGCAGCACTGAATTTTTCAATCTTTACTCTAAATGACTTCACTATATGCTCGGAAAGTATGAGCTGCAAAATACCTTACACACCATAGGAGATGGTCAATCCATTGTATTTTTAAAAAAAATATTATTAGGGGCCAAGCACCGAAGGTGCGGAGGCACCTATTGTATCTGTTGGCGTTCCTATTATTATTATTCCGCCATTGGAGTCTATGGAAGTCCATAGAACTGCTTGCGGAAAAGTTGTGAAATTTGGCACACTGATAGAGGACAGTCTGAAAAGTCACTAAAGCAAATTTGGCGTCTCAAAATCAATCCCTCTAGCGTCACCACCTGTCCAAATTTTCATTCATATTTAGTCTAATAACTTTTGAACCATAATGGGTAGAAACAAAATTATTTTTTCCTCTGATTCCTGAGCTCATGTCGATTCAATTGCATTCCATGACGTCATTTTACGTCATACAAATATGTCCGCCATTTTGAATTGCACAACAAACCTTCTTTTGCGAACTCGTCCTAGACAGTTTGTCCGATTTGTGCCAAAATTGAACCAGATCATCTTCAGGCAGTGCTGACAAAAAGTTATAGAATTCAAGTTGATTCGTTAAACCCTTCTCGAAAACCTTGCAAACTAATTTGACGTAGCGCTTGCGAAAACTGACGTAAGGCTGTATTCTCCGCAACGCTTTATCGTATCCAGACCAAACTTGGTACATGTCATCACAAGCATAACCTGAGGTGACATGCAGCGTTTCGGCGCAGCACCACCTATTGGTCCGGACTCGAAGATGTGAAAAATGGCTATTTTGCTTATAACTTCTAAACAGTTTGTCCAAAAATCATAAAAGTGGTATCTTTAGATTCTGGAGGTCATTCCGAGTCGACTGAGTCAGCCATTTTGAATTTTGTACCAAAATGCTGTATTTTCTGAACTTTGAACATATCGTTACGAAACTCAGTATGGGTCATCAGTACGATGCCCTGAAGGAGCCTGAGAAGTTTCGAATCAGCGCCACCTAGTGGTCAAATTAAGCGTTCAAATGCTTATAACTCTGTGTGTAGTTGACTGATTTTCACGGGAGTCATCTCCTTGGATCCCTGAATCCTTGCCGAGTCCAACGATACCACCATGCTAGGTTTCGCCTTACGGTTTGTGTAGCATTGCGATTTAGCGCTTAAAAAACATTTGCTAATATCTTCGAAACTGCTTGCCCGATCGAGACGAAACCACCGTCAGAAGTTTGAAAACATAGGTCGTTGGCTACATCTAATGCCCAAATGTCAAAATATTGATAGAAAGGGGTAGTAAAATCCATTCAAAGTCAAGTGTCAGTCATTTTTTACGTGATTTTTCATATAAATCTTTATAACTCCAAAACAAAATTAGATATTTCACCAAATTTGACACACACATGTATTGGGTCGCTCTGAGGTCACATAAAAAAATGGTGGTATTCAGCCTTTTTTCCCATTGCAATATTGTGATATAAAATGCTGTACTTAACAAATGCATTGGTGTAACATTACAAAACTCAGAATGTGCCATCAGCACCATCCCCTGAAGGTACTCAAAAGATTTCAAGACAGCGCCACCTTTTGGTCAAAAGTTATAACAAATTTTCCAAAAATGCTAATACATTTTGAACAAATCTGCCTATTGTAATGCCACTGGTCTTAAGGTTTGTCATTATCACCAGACTCTGACCACATCACATCAATTTTGTAACTACGCCACCTATTGGTCAAAATTGATAATCCCTTAAATCAAATATTTAGTTAATGTATATGATTTTTCAACCATAATGCCAAAATTCATCTTTAAATGTCTTTAATTGCTCCTTGCTGCAGTTGGTCTGACACTCCCAGCCATGTTGGCATGTCTTGTCTTCTTTGCGCTTGGTCCCGGTAATGACTGCTTGCAGATATATTTTTATATTGTATTTATATTTTATATACATTGTATTTATGATTAATATTAGGATAGACTAGAGATATTATCTTTGGTTATAATTATTATTATTGCTATTATTATTACCCATTATCCATGCAAAAGTCCAAAAAAGACTTGTCTTTTTTTGTGCATTTGCTTGTCAAATAATGTCAAACATTTTGTTAAAGATTATAAAATTTTTGACAAAAAAACAAAACAAAACACAAGTTTGTGCGAGGGTAGTGTAGAGAACAAGTTCTGACGTTCAAACAAATCCTGTTAAGTTTTCTGATTTGTATTTTTCTTTATTTTTTATAAATGATTTATTGTTCTGACAGCTCAGGTCCCTTTAAACTAAAATATAAATCTTTTTGTGCACTTTATTTTTAAAAAGCCTATATATTTTGCAAATGTAAAGCATACATGTGTATGTTTTTTGTGTTAGTAAATTTTTTTTATTATTACTTTAACAGCTCAGGGATGTTCAAGGAGTAACCTGTTTGCACTTTCGGAAGATTTTTTGCACTATAAATTCGCACTGTCTGTTCTGTTTTTGTATAAAGGGCTGGAAATTCATGTTTTTTTGTATCCGATTCATTGATTATTCGAAAAAATAATCGACAGATTAATCGATTATTAAAATAATCGTTAGTTGCAGCCCTAGTGAAAAGATGGATCTGAAAATCAGCTGGAAAGGGTTCAAATATGCAAAAGATGCTGGAAAATAGAAGAATTTTCGGGACCTTGAGGATTTTTCTGAAGAACGTTGGCTAGTTTAACAAAGAAAAAAGAAAAATCACAAAGCAAAAAAACTGTCGTAGATCATCCAGGTAACGACACAGTGTTAAGAATCATGGGTTCATTAGTATTAAAAAAGTGTGAAATAAAACGGTTTGTTCAGTGCTGTTGTTATAGTTGTAAAAGACAAAAATAAAACCTTCCTTTGTGTCTATTCCTTTGTCTGTATGTACTAAGAACTTTTTAATGCCACCTTGTATGAAATTTAGACCAAACTTGTAATGGAAATGCACATTATATTACATATGCATATGTAATATTTAGTGTTTAATGTAAAAAGAAAAAAGCTATTGTCATAAATGCTATTTATTCTGATGATATACAGTGAACTTTTCATATCAGCAGATAATATCCTAAACAAAAATACCACAAAAGCACAGCATCACAGATATTTTTGGTTGTATAAACACAGTTTATTCTGAAGAAATATTTTCATCAGTGTTCTATAAGCTTTTACATACTTAAATCTGCATATTTTAGATTTTTACCCCAGGACGTTCTTTACCTTCTTTACCCCAGGACGGCCCATTTTTTTTAACCTTATTAAATGTATGTAATCTTTCATGTCAAATTCTTACATTTGATAAATGAATTCAATATCCACTATAAGGCTGTTACCAATTCAATTAAATATTGTACATTACAAAATTACAACAGCAACTAGAATGTACATTTCCTGAAGAAAATGTGAGTGGGTGGTTGCAGTGGCAAAACTCGCCACTCGGTTGCTAGGGTCTTCTACATGATTGCATAAGAGCCAACAACCATGTCTGTACGATGTTGTGGAGCTGAAATATGTCTTCTATATGTTGCAGTAAGGTTTCTAGGTGGCTCTAAACGGTTGCTAGGGTGTGAATACACAGTTACCATGGTGATATTTACAGACTGTTTCCCAACCGAAACAAACAAGCAAGCCAATTCCCAATCTCTATATGATGTTCTGATGCAGAGATGTAGGTCTTGCTAAACGGTTGCTAGGGTACTCTGTTTGGTTGCTAGGGAGTGGCTTTGGAGCTGCCAATGCTTAAACTCCAAAGGTTGCTTGTCCATATGAATGATATAAAACCAACTCCCATGCCTCTGACATTCAGAATGGAAGATATCCCGCTTTGGAATTTGTTTCCCAAGGTGCTCGACAAATGGTTGCTAGGGCGGGGATAGTAAGTGTTGAGGTGATTTATGATTGGCTGTTTGCTGCTCCGAGTCAAACGAGACCACCCTCATGTGTCTATGACACTTCTATCCAATGATATCCTTTTGATCTCTTTCAATGGAAGTATATGGAACTTGCTGCTATGGTGCTCTAAATGGTTGCTAGGGCGTGGCTTGATAGCTTCACAATGATCCTGAGAGACTGATTGGTCGTTTGAGTAAAATTTTTTGGTAGCTCCTGCCCCCCAGGGGTGCAACTTTTACCCCATTGTGAGGTATGTTCTCACAGAGCCTTTCAGCCTCTTCAAATGTGGCAAATCACACGTTTTTGCGAAATCCTCGCTCTGAGCTATGACTAGTCCATGGGGCAAACATCGTACCCCAAATCGCTTATAAAAGTCATAGCACACCATTTCTCAATAATCCGCACGATTTGATGGCTCATTCTTGTGTCTGAGACAAAAGCTGCGAGAGGAGTAGCATGTCAAACTTTTGGCGGAATAAATAAGAAAATAATAAGTATGAGCAATAACAATTATCCTTTGGCAAGCACCAACTAATAAATAATGATATTTTGAATATACATATAAGAAATGTTGGGGGAAAAAGCATACTTTTAAACAAGACACTAAGACGCAGCTACTGCTTTGAGATACACAATAGTTCTGCTCTGTTCTTTGATTGGAACTATTTTTGTATGTAAAGCAACAAAATCAGTCAATATTGTGTCTAAAATGTAAGTAATCTAAAATTAACTATTTGTTTATTAAACTAAAATCAATGTAACATTTGCAATCGTAAGAATATACTGCAAAAAATAGCTCCCTTGCCGTTATGTTACTTCAATATATCATGTTATAAATAAAAAAAACCAGTACATTTCTTCTTTGAGTTTCTTTGTGTGCTCTTATGCTCATTTGTTTTGATTTCTCCACTTAAGTCTCTCACAGGCAGCGCGAGCCTCAACAGCGTTACCAGAAATACACTATCCATTATCAATATCAATCGCTGTTTATGTAATAAAATCAGAATCATTCTTGCATTTCAATGCTTCACTGGTTATCTGTAAAGGCATTGGGTCAGTCAGAATTGAGAAATTTAAGCGGTAATGTGACCAAAAATATTTAAGACCCATCGAATCTGAATTTAAGACATTTCAAGACTTTTTAAGGACCCGTGGCCACCCTGTAATTTTATATCTTGTTTATCTTGCCTATTGTTCTCCAAAAAATTCCAACACATGTAGCTGAGCAGCTGAACGCTTCGCTTAAGTGTATTTCAGGCAGACCACGTAGTGACAGCCAGCCATCAGCAGACACTCAGTTGATCCATAATTCCTCCCACTACCAATTAAGCAAGTTCGACCTAATGCAGCACTACAGAGACCGAACGGCGGCTGACTTGAAGCAGTGCATGCCAGTTGAGACTAGGGCTGGTGCCGGATATTCGAATATTCGTTCGGTGTGTTGGTATTTGATTTGAAAATGTGATCTTCGAATATTATTTTTCTTTTTTTTTTGCACACCTGGAAACCCCCTCGAAACGGTTCTCATTCGCGCTTGACTATGTTTTACACTATAAAATCTGGTGAAATATAATACTTAACATATAATTTCGTTATATCTACTTAAATATATTTGATTCTTCTTGGACTACTAAATGTGTTCCCGCAACGGGAGTATTCTCTGACTAGAGCGCAGAACAGCGGAGTTTGTATGGACAGAAGTGCATGCATGAGCTTGTATTTTGGGTTAAGCTGCGTTGCATTGACATTGTGGAACATAGAATAATAGAAACAAAATGTATTATCCTTTTTACCCTTATCAATCTAAATTAATCTACAGCTAAATATAGGAGACTTTGAGATTTTACTGGGACGTCATGTTTATTTTTCGTTTTTCTTTATTTAAATTTCGTTTTTCTTTATTTAAATTTCGTTTTTCTATATTTAAATTTCGTTTTTATTTATTTAAATTTCGTTTTTATTTATTTAAATTTCTTTTTAATTTATTTAAATCTACCCTACTTTGTCAGTGAGAAAAATATTATAAGACTTCCTTTCTAAAAATATTGCTTAAGTTAAAAGACGTGTGTGTGTGTGTGTGTTTTATATCACAAGTGCAGTGTTCGTTCTCGGAGCATATATGCCCTGCATGCGTGAGGCGCGCCACTTCTTTATTTAAATCTACCCTACTTTGTCAGTAATTTGTTAGTGAGAAAAATATTAGACTACCTTATTAAAAATATTGCTTAAGTTAGAAGACCTGTGTGTGTGTGTGTGTGTGTGTGTGTGTGTGTGTGTGTGTGTGTGTGTGTGTGTGTGTGTGTGTGTGTGTGTGTGTGTGTGTGTGTGTGTGTGTGTGTGTGTGTGTGTGTGTGTGTGTGTGTGTGTGTGTGTTATATCACTATAACCGTTCTCGGAGCATATAAGCCCTGCATGCGTGAGGCGCGCCGCTTCTTTATTTAAATCCGGCTCGCGCTGTTCTGTAGTTTATTAAAAGTTTATTAATTCTGAACGTGTCGCGTCTCGCCTGTCTATCTATATTGCACCAAATACGACACTGCACTCCCTTGTGAAGTCGTTTGGATGAACGGTTCTCGAAATAATCAAAATGCAACGGACAGACAGACATAGGCTATAGAGATTCCGAAGCTTCGAATATTCGATGTTCATTACTACCGAAGCTTAGAAGGCTCAAAAAATGGTATTCGAACCAGCGCTAGTTGAGACATGACAACACGACTTGAGACAGCGCCAACGCCAAAAGAGACTCAAAATACTCTGTTGACTTTGATCTTACATATAAGTTTTATACATCATTAGATCCTGTTGAGTGTCTACTCACAATAAAAACAAAGTGTTGTGCTTTTTGCCAAATAAAGAAAAATGAACATGATGCGAGTTTTGCCTTGTATCTGCCGGTGAAGTCTATTCTGAAACGCGTCCGAAAATGAATATTGATAATGTGACCACGCCCACGACGCTATTCAAACGCAAATTATCTGAGGCAAGCCATGCAAACATGCCAACGCCCACATCAGCTGGATAAAACACATCAAGTTTAATAAGAATCATGTACTTTACGTCGTCTTGCTTCGCTGTGAGGAATAATACTATCGTAATAATCCTGGAAATTTTATCTCAGAAGAGGTCATTTCATTTCGAGGAGCAACGGATCCAGCTGATGTGAATAGTAAGTTTATTCGTAACTGCTTTGTTCTAATCGCGATATGGAATAGTGTCTGTAAACTGCAATAAGACTGTTTAAATATGAATTATACATGAACACATCCAAACTATATTGCTATAGCCTACTGAGATGAGTAAAAATAGACTGAAATATGTTGAAATAAAATTTATTTGTATAAGTAACAAACTGCAAATTAATATTTATATACTAATATATCATAAACACGATAGGTTACAGACTAAATATGAATGTTTATACAAGATTTCGTTGATTAGTTTTGGATAGATTATAAAGATTTTACTGTCTAAAGACTACTGTCACCTCAAATAAGCTTTTGTTTGCCAATGTCTGCTCATATGTTAAATATATAGTATGGTATGTTTTGTCAAAAATAAAGTAGGTATATTGAATTATCATTATCAATTAATGAATCCTTACCTTTGAAATCCGTATGATAAAATTTATACTTTTTACAAAGAAAGATTACACTTGAAATATTTTTAAAATTGTAATTGTTGTTGTAATTGTAACTTTTATTATTGTGTTTTATTTGTGACAAATTTGGGGAGAGGATACTGTATCATGCTGTATCATGTTTTCTGAAAATACAGTATGATAATTAACTGCACAATTACAATAAATGTTTACCTAGGATATTAAATAATTTTCATGCATACAAAATTTGTGGAAAAAGACAATTTTTTTCAAGATGTTTCCAAATCTAACTTTGAACAAATTCTGTAGAATATATACATTTTAGGACTTGAACAGACTAGTCGATTACTCGACTAGTCCACCTTAATACAATGCTGTGACGCTTTAAGCTTGACGTCGACTAGTCGCGTTGATCATGTGACACTATGATTGCGCTAATTTTGATACTAACAACATGGCCCTGTTGCAGACGACAATAGATGAAGAGCCCAGAGGGTCATTGCAGCAAGAAAGTAGCATTGGTACATCAAGTGTGTGGAAATACTTTACTAACTTAACACTAGATATTGTTGAAAACGAAAGTGAAAGCATGACGCATGCTCACTGTTTTCCCGGGAAATGAGAGTTCAGTCTCTTTATTAAAATCATTAAAACATAATTTTTTAAATATTTATTTAAACATATTAATGATTTATCTCTAATTCACCTGCAATTAATTGGAACATTATTTTTTATTACTTGGCTATGCGCATCACTAACGTGCATATGTGAATTTATAGCTTTTTTTCCCTTTTCATTTTCCTTTTCATCCTAAATGATGATGTAAACAGCGGGCTGTTTACACCTGGCCACTTCATGTGTTTCTGGGATCTGATAGCTATCCGATCGTGAAATGACCAGGTGTAAATGCTATCCGAAACGCATTCGAGACGGATTTGAATCCGATCGCTCAAACCACTTCAGGAGGTCTGGGCCGCATTCCAGACGAAACTGGACAAGTGTAAATGCATCTGGATGTTGAAACCACATATGTAAATTAGACTCCTCCCAACAATGCTAAAAATAAACATGTGAGAGGCGAGCGTGTTATAGGCTATATGTCATGTTATATTCATTATTTGACGAAGCTATGGATACAGGCAACACGCATCACCGGAGATGAGCAGCTGAGCATCTATTCTTCAAGCCAATGTGCAAACTATCGCAAATCAAAGTGAAAGTAAGTCGCAGACGCTTAACACAATAATCTCCGTTAACAGTAAAGAAACAAAATGATCTTAGGCTACCAGGGCTGTTGCCACGCTCTCTTATTGCGGTCTTTGATTTTGAAATTAACGGATGATCAAAAAACTGCAGCTCTTTAGGTTACTGTTGCTTTTGGTGACGTGAACTCCGTTAAATCTGCATTTAACGCGTTGTTTGAAGATCGGATTTATATCCATTTTGCGAAAACACATTTTTGTGACCAGGTGTAAATGGAATCGTTTTGATAAATCAGATAGCTATCCGATCTGAGAAAACGCATGAAGTGTCCAGGTGTAGGCTAAACAGCCCCGTTATGAGCTGTCTGTCAACATCTGTATAATTTTCTGCTAATAAATTGCAAATTGTGGCAAAGCAGTTTTTGCAAAGCAGTCCCATCCCTTGTGTTTTTGTGAATGACGTAAACGACTAGTCGACGTCAGCGGCTCGACTTTGATGTCATAACAGACGACTTAAAAAAATCTGAAGTCGTTCAACCCCTAATAAATTTGTCTTTTTCCACTGGGTACCACAAGAAGGAATGCGAGGACAAAAGAAATATATAATTTATTTTGTCCTTGTATTATTTGGTACCCAGTGACACACCTGTGTGAAAGGCTCCTTATGCAGGTCATTGTCTTCTCAGGTGTGAATCAGAGCATTATTCCTGCCCCCACTCATATTGCATTTCCAAACAAAAAGTGTCTTACAAAACTTAAATCAATGTATTGTTTTGTGTAAATGATCAGGCAGGATGATTTTCAGATCCTTTTGGAGCAAAAACTCAAGGCGACAACATCCATTAGTCAAAAGCCTTGTGGACACATATTTAGTATGTGTTTTGTGGCCTTAGTTCAGAAACTTTACGTTTTGATTTTTCAATAACCATGCATAAACAATATTCTCTCAAAAATACAAACGTGTACATACATCTTGCTCACATATTATGGTAGCCCTGTTTGTGCTTAATAGAGTGTAATGACACCTTTGCCATTAATGTTTATAAGCAACTGAAAAAAGCACAAATGTCAGGGCATGTCAAAACATCTCAAGGACCCCAAAAAACACCTTAGACCCCAGAGGGTTAAGCAGTACATAAAGTATTAAATGAAAATGTATTGCACATTTTGCATTTATTTCACTTCAGCTGTGATAAAGTATGCAAACGCAGTGCGGGAGTCACTACGGGAAGCTGAAAATGTCCGACTTCACATCTCCGTTTGTGGCTCCTGCACGTAGCAACTCTCGCCGATCGGTTACATCTAGCCACAGCCAATGTCGAACACACAGCATTGCCTGCCAATTGTTTAGTATAGCCTTCTCTGTTAGTGCTGAGGGCTACACATGTGATAAATGCAGGGAGATAGTCAGGCTGAAGGAGATTTCAGAACTAGAGACACGCATCCAAACTTTAATCGAGGATAGTAAGAATGCAAGGGCTTTAGATACTGCGTTGGATGCGACTAGCTTAGTGGACTCTGTACATTATTCGTGACTGCGAGACGGCATAGTCGAGGGACAAAACACAGCTGTTCCGTTCCGATTAGAACATCAAACAGGTTCTCCCCGCTCAGTGACATACCCACTGAGAATCCCGTGTGAAAAGTGCCCAAGTGATTGCCGATTCCATTACATGGAACATGAAAATAGAGACACCAGCCACCCTAGTCACAGGAACAAGAGCGCCTGCATCAAAGCAAATTTAAAAGCGCTGGCTAATGCTAATCGTAAATTCTATAAGATTATTCACGTCGGCAATAATGATGTTCGACTTCACCAGTCGGAAATCACTAAAAAGGTGTGTGAACTCGCAAGTACGATGTCAGACACTGTAATATGCTCTAGCCCCCTTCCTGTTCGCCAGGGTGACGAGATACTAACAGACTGTCCTCACTCAATGGCTGGCTGTCTAAGTGGTATCCGCAGAATAAAATAGGGGTTTATAGACAAGTTTAGACAAGTTTTTGGGGCAGACCTGAACTGTTAAAAAGAGATGTTATTCATCCCTCCTGGGATGGTGCCACTCTTCTCTCTAGTAATATGGCACTTAGTCTTAGAGTTGATCCTTGACTATCTGGGGCCCAGGTCAGGAAGCAGACAGACTGGCTTAACCGACCGTCTGCTGGCTGTCTCACATCACAGAGGTCAGATAAATCTCATCACATAGATACTCTTTCACCTAGATATTATTGTCACGGTTTATGAATTCTCTGCTTTCTTCTTGTCTCATGTTTATGTGTGTGTATGTGCAGCGAGCGTGTGTTTATGGGCGTGTCCTCCGATTACCGCTGATCAGCAGCACCAGCTCCATTCACTTCCCTCTGGCTATATATTCTCTGTGACTGGTATCTCTTGTTGTCAGATCGTTTGGTATGTTCCTGTGTTGGTTCCTGTCTCTCGTCATGGTCTTCTTCGTGGTCTTCGTTCCCTGGATGTATTCACCTTGTATTCACGCACTGCCGAATTCTTCTCACCTCATCCCCGGATACTGGACTGTCACCACGGAACATTCACCACCCGGTTGTCTGTCGAGTTCCCTGCGTCACTCGTCCTGTTTCATCCATCTCTGTGTCTTGTGTCTGACCAGTGCTCTGTTTATTATTTAATAAACGTGTTTCACTGCATCTTGCTTCCAGTCGTTCCTGACAATTATCATATAGAGACTGTGTCTGTTCCCCAAACTAGGAAATACAAAAAACTCCAAAACCCGTTTAGGGGTAAAAATTTAATTGGTGTTCAACAAATAATACATAATACATAATATATAATACAGATGAACAAAAGATAAAGCTTGGGTTGCTGAATATTCAATCTGTTTCTTCAAAAGCACTTATTGTTAATATGATTACAGATCATAACCTAGATGTACTGTTAAATATATGTTTATTTATTATAAGATTATTGTTATGAACACGAGCCTCCTCTGAAAGGGAAAAGGGGAGGTGTTGCTGTAATTTATAGTAATAACTTCATTATACTAATACTACTGAGATGTCTAGTTCCAAATTTAATTATTTTGAAGTGTTGGTGCTTAACCCTCTGGGGTCGGTGGTATCGCCGGCGATACCAGCTCACTTTTTTTCTTGTCAGTGCAAAAGAGACTCAAAATACTCTGTTGATTTTGATCTTACATATAAGTGTTATACATAATTCGATCCTGTTATGTGTCTATTTTTTTGTGTATACTTACAATAAAAACAAAATGTTGTGCTTTTTGTCAAATAAAGAAAAATAAACATGATGCGAGTTTTGCCATCTCTCTGTCAGTGAAGTACATTCTGAAACAATTCCGAAAATGAACTGTAACTCCACGAATACTTGTCATACAGGCACAAGAGATTTTTCTTTATGAAATGAGTTTTTGCTTCAAAATGATCTGAAAATCATCCTGCCTAACCATTTACACAAAACAATACATTGATTTAAATTTTATAAGACACTTTTTGTTTGGAAAGGCAATATGCGTGGAGGCGTGTTCACACCTGAGAAGAGAATGACCGGATAATGAGTCGCATAATGAGCTGCATAATGATTCAATTACAAATAGGTTACAATTACAACAACAATTACAATTTTAACAATATTTCAAGTGTATTCTTTCTTTGTAAAAAGTATACATTTTATCATACGTATTTCAAAGGTAAGGATTCATTAGTTTGAATATTGGAACAAACACTATAATAAAATTTTTTGTCACAGAACGCACACAAACAGGTGATAGTCCAAGTGCAGTTTATTGGGTAATCCGTAATCATAAATCCAGGAACAGGCAAAAGGTCAAGGTCCATGTAAGCAGTCCAAAAACAAGAAATAAACACTTAATCAAACCAAGACAAACTCTGGGAAGCGGGTGACAAAATACAAGGATTACAGAACAAGTGATAAAACAGACAGGGTATAAATAGACAGACACTAACAAGGTGAGTGGGAACAGCTGAGTGTGATAATGAATAATGAGTCCGACAAGGGTGATGGGGATTGTAGTTCAATAGTGACTGAGACTTGTGAGGGAAGATGACCTCTAGTGGCTACCCAGGGGACATCACCCAGACATTGTGACAATTTTAGTTGATAATTCAATATACCTACTTTATTTTTCACAAAACATCCCATACTATAGTATATTTAACATATGAGCAGAAATTGGCGAACAAAAGCTTACCTATTTAATGTGGCAGTAGTCTTTTTTTACAGTAAAAACTTTATAATCTATCCAAAACTAATCAACTAAATCTTGTCTAAACATTCATATTTAGTCTGTAACATATCATGTTTATGATATATTAGCATAAACATATTAATTTGCAGTTTGTTGCTTATACAGACATTTTATTTCAACATATTTCAGTCTATTTTTACTCATCTCAGTAGGCTATAGCAATATAGTTTGGATGTGTTCATGTAAAAATAACATGTTTACTAATGTAGGTGCGAGAGTGAATGAACGGCACAGACACGCGCTGTATAACTGTAGTAAACAACAGCGCGCATGCGCCTGTGTCGTTCATTCACACACAGACACGCAATTCATATTTAATAAGTATTTTTGCAGTTTACAGACACTATTGAATAGCGCGATTAGAACAAAGCATTTAAGAATAAATAACTTACTACATCAGCTGGATCCGTTGCTCCTCGAAATGAAACTACCAGCACTTCTGAGGTAATGTTTCCAGGATTATTAGATAGTATTATTCCTCACAGCGCAGCAAGAAGAGGTAAACTACATGATTCTAATTAAACTTGATGTGTTTTATAATCCAGCTGATGTGGGCATTGGCATGTTTGCATTGTTTGCCTCAGAGCATTTGCGTTTGAATAGCGCGTGCTCTCCATGGGCGTGTCAAATTAACGCATAATGAGGTATAATGAGCTGAAAAGAAAAAGACTGACACCCTCTCTTTTCATACATATTACATAAACTGAGAATATTTGTTTTTTTACATAAATTACTTAATTTACAAGAAGATAGTTCAAGCTTCATAAAGAAAAATCTCTCGTGCCTGTATGACAAGTATTCACTATAAACATGAGTTACAGTTCATTTTCGGACGCGTTTCAGAATGGACTTCACTGACAGAGAGAAGGCAAAATTCGCATGGGTGGTGATGGCGCAGTGGATACGACACATGCCTTTGGTGTGAGAGACCCGGGTTCGAATCCACTGTGAGACGCCAATGTGTCCCTGAGCAAGACACTTAACCGCTAGTTGCTCCAGAGGCGTGCGACCTCTGAAATATAGCAATTGTACGTCGCTTTGGATAAAAGCGTCAGCTAAATGAATAAATGTAAATGTAAATGCATCATGTTTATTTTTCTTTATTTGACAAAAAGCACAACACTTTTAGGGCGCGGCACTACAGCGTGCGGGAGGCAGACTCAGAGAAAAAATGGCAGGCGAGTCCTCAGAGTCACAATGGCAATAGCTCGCAATGATGGCAGCCGCCATCAGCGAGCTCGAGAGCTGTATGATCCTTACCCAGGCGGGAAACGCAGATGAAATGGCGGTCCCCGTCGCTGAGTGCGGCTCGGCACGACCCACAGAAACAAAGCATCTTTAAAAAGACGCTGCTCTTTTAGATAAAGTGAGAGAGTGTGAGTCGCGACGGCGAACACACACTCTCAGCAGAGTAAACGGATATTGACGCCGGAAAGCGTAGCAGGTACGGCGACTGAAGGCGGCGAGGTGAAGGCCAGCGACTTCAGGTTCAAGGCTCGTCCCGCAGAAGACTTGTTCTCGACGGCGCGGCTTCTCATTCTGGATCCAGCGATGCGTGAGCTTCGCTGAAGAGATGAAAATCAGTTTGTATCAGCCTATCGAGCTATATTTATAGGCCAAGGCCACGCCTATCCTGGCGGGATGTGACGTAATGGGCGTGAAGCGCCCCCATTGGATATGGCGTCATGCAGGGCCTCTCTCGATAGGCTGCTGCTGTTGCCGCAGGTCAGCCAATAGGCACGCGAGCCGTCTTGCCTATGTCTGCATGCTGCCGCAACGCGTTTTACATTGATTCAAAATTAAGGATAATTTTTGGCTTCAATGTCTCGTGGAAAAGAGGTTTTCCCCATAGCGTAAGATATTACGCAGTACGAGAGATACTCTTGTAAGAGAACCCCTGATATAGCTCTTAATACAATACAGATCGTTTCAAGGCAGCTTTAAAGTGATAAACAGGAAAATAATAATTCAATGATGAAAAAAGCTGTAAAGCAGCTCTAAAAAGACAAAAGTAAATCTTCAGTATTCAGGTGAAATCAGTTAAGTGTTGATTCATTTTGGTTCAATAACTGTGTAAAGTTAATTACTTAATTATAGAGTTCATCTATAAAGCAGCTCTGTAGAAAACAGTGATGTTATCATCCAGGTCCGTTATCATCCAATAGTCTCAGTTCAGTCAAGTCAATAATATTGCTGAATATTAAGTCTCCCCAACTAAATAAGCCAAAAGGTGACAGTGGCAAGGAACCCAAACTCCATTGGAGACAGAACGGAGAAAAAACCTTAGGAGAAACCAGGCTCAGTTAAGTAGACTTAGTAGTTCTCTTCTGGCCAGACACAAGAACATGGTGTGGTTTAATCCCTGTGGTATGCAGATAGCCTGGGTGTAGTTATCTTAAAGGTAGGGTATGGGATTTGCAAAATAGCCGGCAGATTTTGAAAATACACAACTCAAAAGGTCCTACCTTCTTTCCTCCAACACTGGCCCTGACTCCACCCATTCGAAGAACATGGATGCGCAACTTGCACTTACTCTCTCCCTCTCAGTACCAGGGCGACTTGCATTTACTGTGACTGGGTCAGGAGCTTTGAGTATGCGCACGAAGGGGACACGCGCGTGAGGGGGTTGGGGGAGGGGGGTATGGTACGACCGTTTGATTGACGCACTAACTGTCCAATGATTCTAGGTGGTCTTGGAAATGATTGGCTGGAGTTTTTCGAGTCCTGCCCGTTCCACAGATGATTAAATTGCTTAAAGGACAAGATTGGTATTTTACACTTAAAGCCCTGTTTTAAGATCGTTTCTGATGAAATCGAACGGTTAAGATTGAAATTTGGACAAATGCTGCTGTCCCGAGAATTTTCGGTTTCTGTATTAGCAAGTCCCCACCTACACAATGGTTTCATAGGGGCACTGGAACAATCATTCATAAAACGCATTAAACTTTAGTTTACAAAGACGTGAAACTCACCGAGTGGTCTGGGGTGTTCACTGATATGCTCACACAAAAATCGCTGCAAAAGATGCTTTCCAACAGGTTTTATCGTAGTTTTTGTCCAACTCCATTGACTTAAGTCAGGACAAAAACTACGATAAAGTCTGTTGGAAAGCATCTTTTGCAAAAATTGACAGACACAAAAGCAAAATTGACAGACACAACCACTTAAAGGAGTCATGGTGTTCATTTGTTTCTTTTAACGGATGCAGTGAATATATTAAAGGGTTAGTTCACCCAAAAATGAAAATTAAGTCATTAATTACTCACCCCCATGCTGTACCAACCCCGTAAGACCTTCGTTCATCTTCGGAACACAAATGAAGATATTTTTGATTAAATATGAGAGGTGGATCACTGCTACATAGGCTGCCAGAGGGAATGAAACTTGACGGCCCAGAAAGTCATTAAAGAACATGTTTAAATATTCCATGTGCCTACAGTGGCTCAACTATAAGTCTATCAAGCGACGAGACTACTTTTTTCCCGAAAAAACAAACATAATAACGACTTTATTCGACTATTCCTTTTCATTCCTTGTGGGCCTGAGACGAGAGTTCAAGAGATTTCCACGACGCATGCGCGAGAACTGAACAAGAAGTATTAGAAGAAGAACGTCCTCTTCTCAGTTCTCGCGCATGCGTCGTGGAAATCTCTTGAACTCTCGTCTCAGGCCCACAAGGAAGAAAAGGAATAGTCGAATAAAGTCGTTATTATGTTTTTTTTTTCGGGAAAAAAGTATTCTCGTCGCTTGATAAACTTATAGTTGAGCCACTGTAGGCACATGGAATATTTAAACATTTTCTTTAATGACTTTCTGGGCCGTCAAGTTTCATTCCCTCTGGCAGCCTATGTAGCAGTGATCCACCTCTCAGATTTAATCAAAAATATCTTCATTTGTGTTCCGAAGATGAACGAAGGTCTTACGGGGTTGGTACAGCATGGGGGTGAGTAATTAATGACTTAATTTTCATTTTTGGGTGAACTAACCCTTTAACTGCATTTTATAAATTATTTAAAATTATAATTAAAAAAATAAATAAATATAAATAAAAAATGTAAAAGCTCCCTTTATAAAAAAGTGCGCTCCCTTAATAATTCCTAAAACGCTGACATCAGTTCATCGCAATCTCACATCTCTGTTATTATCAATGAAGCTGACTGCACAATGAATCTTTCATAATATATACACTTTGTTTGTTATAATTAGAGGATTTGCCAGCATACAGAATTCAGCACTGAACAAAAAGTCCGTTTTGAGTGGTGAGGGGAGTCTATCTTAAATGCTTGTGATTGGCCATTGCGTTCAAGAAATCAACACATATGTCTGTGATTGGCTACATCGCTCAACGCTGCAAACATGTTATAAAAAGAAGCTCTGGCCTGTAAATCGTTTCTATTTTGTTTTAGTTGTTTTTGTTACTTTTCTGCAACAGATGAATAAAAATGTATTTGTTTTTATATGTTTTATTCATAGATATTTCTAGTTTGCGGGAGTCCCGAAAATCGTTTTATTCTCCCGCAACTGCGCACACACAGAGTGAGTGCATTACCGCCCGTGCCCGCACAAGTGTTTGTTTGTGTGTGAGTGTGCGCGTGTGCGCACTCAATGGGATAATTGTAAACGCGCAAAAGAAAAGAAAAGACATGCCATCGTGGAAAGAAGATAAATAACATATTACTTAAGGGCTATTTAGTTTGTTTAATAAAATAACAAATTGTAATCTGGCACTATAAAGAAAATCAAATCAAATTTAATTGACCTTCCAGGGGGGCGGGGCGAGCCGTTAGGAGGGCGGGGCGCCCCCCTTATATAATGGTAGGGGAAACACTGATATATATATATATATATATATATATATATATATATCATTATTGTGAAATAAAATTATTCATAAAATTAATCATTTTCACATAGAATTTGGTTATATTGCCAACATCAATTTTAACATGTCTTGTTAACTATCTTTCAATTATATCCTCCCTGATAAACAGTGATGCATTTGAAACAAGCATAATCTTTTTGGCCAGGTGGACTAAAGGCAATACCAGGGTAAACACATCATTAACAACAATACCTTTCACTACTGTTCATCCTAGCTGACGACAAAATGCTAGTGTCCAACACTGAGGCAACTGCAATAGTAGCTACATTTCTCAACACAACAGCATTTCATAGGAATGAAATTAATGCCAAGCCAAAGTGCTGAATCGTCCAAACTTTGAGATGTTGCCATATCGACAAGGTCCGCTAATCAACAGCACTCTTACTGAACACTTCCAGTTGTTTTACAAACTGTTTGCTCAACAAAACCTTCTCTCAACAGCAGCAAAAGCTACAGAATATATTGAAACACTCCCTAATTTCATTCTGCTGAACACAAAAGAATACAATTTGAAGAATATGGGTCAACCATCAACTGTGTGGTTAAACATAATCTTCAAAATATCTTCTTTGATTTCCAAAATAAGTCAATGGGGCTCATCAACTGTTTGGTTCATCAAAAAAAAAAAAATTCTTCAAATTATCATCTTTTGTGTTCAGCAAAAGAAAGAAATTCATACAGGTTTGGAACAACTTGAGGGTGTCAATGATGAAATAATTTTCATTTATGGGTGAAATATCCCTTTAAGTTCTTTGCAAACACACAACATGCAGATAACCAGACTTACAATACTCCTCTAGATTTACAGGATTTTTTTTTTAGAACCTGTTATTTATATTCTACAATACAAATAAAAGTCAATATTAAGTAATTCATCTATGTCCAGTTTTACTGTTCCAGAATGTTTGGCAGTATGAAAGTGTCACATACACAATGCACTGCCTATCTTTTAGCTTAAGATTATCTATGATGTTAAAGTTCTTTCCCTATATTTCATCCCGCCCTCACTAAGGACTTTCTCTTCTGGCCGACACATGATTTGGTTCAGGAAGGATTTGGACAACCCCCCACTGCTCTTTTCTGCCCAGCGCTTGACCAGCATGTTTACTAACAAAAATCAATATAACATTACATAAAGAGCCTAATTAATGGAGACAGCACTGCGGCCCAAACACATGCACAAACCTCATCATATCAACTCATAAACACACCTCAAAAAAAACTTTAATTTGCAGCTCGAACAAGTTTTAGACATTTTAGACCAGAACTGTCTTTCTCTTTAATAACACACAATAGGCCTCATCCATGAATCACAAGCAGAATGATTTTTAATGTAAATTGTTCATAAAGCCGTTCTGTTCCGTTCCGTAAAGCCGGATTCATGAAAGTGTTTGCATTTTCAAAATGTTGTGTATTTTTGTGTAATGTATTTTGTGTTCTTCGTTTTCTATTTTTGTGTTCTATAAGGCAAAATGATGACAGTGATATTTCACGAGTTTGTTTGCCAATTTAGCAAGGTAATTTGGAGATTGCTGACCGGCATTTATTTGGGATTTTTTTTCATATCGGCATCGCCAAAGCGTTTTTTTCTGTTTGGCCGATGGTTCGTATGGCACTGAGAACACCAGTGCCAGAGCCCACAGCGCTCCCATCCTCAGTCTTCATTAGTTTGTAAAATTAGTGTTACCTTGTCTTTATTTGAAATAAATCTGATTCCCAAAATGCACAAACTGCCCTGTTTGTTACCGTGTTTACTTCCTTTTATTCATATATTTTTTTAACAATTTCTATATTTGTGAAAAATACTATAATAGGATTTCAGAATCAAAAAGCTGAATCAATAAACTACAAGTCTGTTTTTTTACAGCTTTGTTTTTGTATTCATTTTCAAAATATTCTATTTCCAAATTATGAAATATTAAAACAAATATAAATTATAAATATATCAGTTTTTTGTCAGCCATCAGCCACAATCAATGTCGGTAATCATAACAACCAAAGCTTTAGCTGGAAAAATGCTGTGCCTCCAGTACTCTCAAGTGCCCCCAGCTGGCCGCTTTCAGCTGGCTAAAAACGCTTAGGTAGACACACTTTAATTGAATATTTTTTGTAAAGCAAATGGCCAATTAGTCTATTTTGCATTCATGCTATATACTAGAGCCAAACCTGAGAAGGGAGACAAGAAGTTTTCACAGCGTTCCTGGACATATAATTTACGTATTTGTAATCCATAGACGGGGATCATGCTAATTATGAATGTGCGTGCAAATATATATATTCACACGTTTAACTATCAAATCTGGTGTTTACGAAGCATTTGTAAATCCGGAAGAGAGTTCTTGAGAATTACTCAGAATTTACTCATATATTTACTAAAGTTTCATGAATGAGGCCCAATGTTTACAGCCCTTATGAACTCACTGCTGTTTAACATCTGTACTAATGACATAATCAGCATCATCTTGCACGAAACAGCCAAGAAAAAGAGTCCAATAATGTTAAAGAGAGCTCTGTGTGTGTGTGTGTGTGTGTGTGTGTGTGTGTGTGTGTGTGTGTGTGTGTGTGTGTGTGTGTGTGTGTGTGTGTGTGTGTGTGTGTGTGTGTGTGTGTGTGTGTGTGTGTGTGTGTGTGTGTGTGTGTGTGTTCTGTCAGCTGGCTGCCACTTTGAACTCTGATCAAATCAGCCTTATAAAACTCATGACAGCCCGACCGCTCTCTGCGACCCAATAGAAAGAGATTTTAATTAGGTAACAGCAGCAAACACACACACACACACACACGTGGCTGAGCACACTAATGTCATCTCCCCTGTAGCACTAGTTACTAAATACAAACTATTTTGGCTCTGAAAGAAGCATCTATTTAAAATTAAACATCCATAACTTCTCACAAGTGATTGTGAAAACTCTTGCCTTCTGCATTAAATAGTGCTCTTTCACAACTAAAATCTTTCAATATCTTTTACTATTAAAATCTTTGACTCTGTACATCTGTTCTTACGTGCAAAATATTCTCCATTCCATAATAAATTATTTTAGCCATGAAACGGGTTTTAGCATATGATTGGGCCATACAGTATACTTTTGTAATTTGCTTGTATCATTAAATCATTCAGAAATGAACTAAAATGTTGATCTCAACCGCCATCGGTAGCAGGAAGATAAAAAACATTCAAACATGAACTTGTACAGAACATCCAGTTAAATTATTTTTGCATATTTTTCTGCAGTTTTTTCACTAATGGACACAAAACTGACAATTAAAGAATGATAATCATTTTTCACTTCATCAATTAGTTCTGGTCCTCTAATTTGATTGACCAAGCAGCAGTACAATATGTATATGATAAATTAGAGTATAACAGCACTGTTTCATGTTTGACTTCGATTGCTTATGTTTTAGATTTTTAGATTTGCTAAGTGGAGCACACAGCAGATTTGCCTGAAGTGACGAGGTTTTTTTTTAAGTCAGAACATCTATGTTTTCTCTTGCTACATGATCGCTCAGAATTGATTCCCCTCACTACTGATTGAATGGATTACAAGTGATTACAGAACGTTTTGACATGTGAAAGGGAATTCTCAGTCACTCCCTTAAATTTAACATACAACCAAACCTATCCCTAACCTTACCTGTACCCCACCTCAATAGCTTCAAGTGTTTTGTAATACAACATAGTAACAAAGTAAGCACCAAATTTTGTTTTTTGGGTTTTTTTTGTTTATGCAAGTACTTAGTAGATAAAGACACCTAATATAAAGTGTGACCAACTATTCTAATGATATGATCTTTAGGAAGGGTAATTGTCAAATAAAAAGACATATATTCAAAAATAATGTAATGTAATTTCACTGGCAATATCATAGTGAATAGGCCTATAGTCTATTGTGAATACTTGATATATTGCCTAGACCTAATGCTGGAAAGTTGTTGTTTTTTACTCATGATGTCTGCCATTCTTGTGTGGATAACTGTAAGAGAAAGACACTAAAATAATGCTTAAGTTTCTGTAAATGTTTGCATAAATATCAGCATTTAAACAAGATCTGTTTATGAATAATTTAATCATTATAACATGTTTTCATGAGTGTTTATTTGTACATCACATCACTGAGTCCACAACCATTTGAATGAACACATTTGCAACATTTAGAGGACATATTTGCTTAGGGTTTCATGAAACAAATATGAAAACTGTTGCATTTGACCATAGGCAAACAGGAGTGAGGTCATGGAGACAGTTAGACTCTATAACCAGGCCTCCAATCCTGAACAAACCACAAACAAAATATAAGGTTTTTGCCACATGGTTTGATACTGACAAAAACATGTCCCTGTAGATAATACATTTTAAGGGAAATGTGGTAATGTTAGGGCCATTCTTCCAAGATTTGTATTCATTTTTAATGCATTAAGGTTCTCTAAATGAAAATACAATATTATAAAATAGATAGTTCTCATGCTCTATGGCGTCAGGTAAAAATGTGTCCTAATATATTTACTATATAATAACCCTTTTATAAAAATAGTAGACATTCAAGGGTGTACTATATTGTAAATTAAGCTACTTCAGAGTCATATAACTATGTACATTAACTATGTCCATCCATTAAAAGTTCACAATCAAAATGTTCATGCATCAAAAAGTACAAAAATACATTGTAAAAGTAATCCATATTAATCAAGCAGTTTAAGAAAAGTTTTCTGGAGACTCAACCATGCTGGCTTGAAGAGCGAAAACAAACCTCATTGAATAAAACAGCTTGATTCATGTGAATGTCTTTTTGTACTTTTAATGTGTGAAAGCTTGGCCTGTGTGGACTTTCAATGGATTAACAAAAAATGTGAGATTGTTAAAAATATCTTCTTTTGTGTTACAAAGATGAATGACAGTCTTATGGTCTTGGAACGACATGACAAAGTAAATTATTTCATTCAGATTTTTCATTTTTAGGTGAACTAACCCTTTATTACCGGTGTTAAATTAAATACTTTATTCCATCATATAATATCTACTATAGCTGATCATTAATTTATATGGTATTTCAATTAAAAATGTTGTTGTATGTAAAATTGCACAATGACAATAAAGAAATCTATCTAATTGGACAGTTGTTGAAAGTCAAACTATTGATAAAAATGCTTTTGGAGTTAGGAGGAGACTTTACAAGTATTAAAAAATGTCTTGGCCATCACACACTTCTGTGTTATTGTTAAGTTCACACTTACATATAATTAAGTAGAGTAAGGGTTTTGCGTATTTGGGGTGCTGTTCGAGGGGAGGGCTCCAAGTTTGGAATTTTGGCCCAAACCGAAAGTATTCCCCCCGGTTGTGATAAGAATAGTTAGGACTTGAATGAAGAGATGGGGCGGTGAAGGGATGCTGATAAACTGTCAACGAACACAGGTGAGTCTGCTGTATATATACCTCTTATCGTTAATTGAGTTGATTAACTAAATGCGCTTCTATCGTGTTAATCAGGTTAATTATCTGAACGGGCTCCTCCCAAAGTTTGTTAATAAAACATAATTAAATGAATGACAATGAAGTGTACATGGTCAATGACTACAAAAAAATTTACTTTATGGATTTCATTATAATCAAGCCATTAAGAAAGCTTTTCTTTATTGTTTATTAACAAGAGTGTGTTTGTGTGCACATTGTGACTCGTGTTAAAAAGTCAAATAGCACAAAATGAAACCATTATATTTTTAATTCATGTAACTGGAAAAAAAAAAGTAACATAATGTGATCTTCCCTATAATACCAAAACAATGGACCCACAAAGTTATGACATTGAGTGACAACATCTATGCCAGCTCTCATGAGCAGACATTGACAAAGGACGTATAAGAATCTATGGCAGAAAGTTCTCTGCTACTAGAGTAGCGGAGTAGCAGAGTATGTCCATCATGCAGTATGTGCCTGAACCATTGACTGGATTTAAAAGGGAATATGTGCACCATTTCAATTATGAGGAAACACTAACAAAGAACTACCGTCTAAACAACAAAAGAACCAACATTTCAATAATAACTTGGCCCAATATCAGCCTGGTTATAAGGTCATTAGACTAGAACACACCCCTTCAGTGTAATCAATCATTACAGGTTTCTGTCAAACGATGTGACATCAATTTCCCATTTAAAAAAAAATATATACTTTTTATGTCTTCCGCTTGGTGCTGTAACAGATTTGGATACAGTGTCTTACCTCGGTGTAGTCAAAGTCTGAGAGTGGAGCTATACTTTTGATGTACTCAGCTCTAGGCTGATTGGACGGGTTGGCAATTGACACAGGGGGTGTTAAGGTGCTCATAGCAGATATTATCGTCTGGAAAATAGAAACATAGATGTAAAAGCAGGATGAATAAAACCAGACTAATCAGCTAGACAAAACTGTTGGAGACAAAACAAAAACAGTAAATTGGGCGCAATTTGTATTCACAAAAATGACTTACCACTATGGCGTCCTTAACATTTTTCCGGATATCCAATATTTTTTGCTGCTTTTCTCTGAGCAGAAGAGGAGGAAAATAGGAGGAAACTGACATTAAAGAATGAATGACATAATTTCAAAATTAGGAGTGTCATAATAATTGTCCATAAATTAGGAATGTGATTGTTATTACTCAAAGGTGGTCCTTATCAAAGGTCAAACTGTGATTAAAGTCACAACAGAGCACATTCTACACACAATGACCTCATCCTGATAGTGAACATTGAAATAACGGCACATAACTCTTATGTATAATCAATCCAGTTATTATCTAACTATTTTATTTGCCTAGAGATAAGGCCCAAAGATACTGTGTCTAGGTAAACAGCCCAAAAATAAGATCCAAAAATGCTGCATGCCAAAAACGCTGTCTATACGCAGTCCAAAAAAATTATGCTGAAAAAAATGCTGCACACATATATCAAAATATGCTGTATAGGTGGGCGCTCAAATTTGAGACTCTGAAATGCTGCATGCGTGCATGATGACCAAAAATTAGGCCCAAAAATATTGCGCACGCCTATGATGCCCAAAATGCTGTCTAACTAGCCAGCTCACTAGGTTTAGTGACAGCCATAAAAACGCACCGGACGCAGAGGCGTACATCTGAAGCCTGTCAACATTCTAACATCCTCAACAGACATGGATGCCGCATCCGTTATAATAAACACAGAAAAGGCCCAGAGGCAGTAATAACGCTAAATAATCAAACACTCACTCTGCGTTAAAGCCGTTGACGTGCAGGATCCGCATCTGTTTGACTATAGTGCTCTTCCCGGATTCCCCAGCGCCTTAAAATCATAGAAAAAAAAGTCATGAGATGATACATAGCCTAAGTATTACTATTTCCAGGGCCATGAAGAAATTATCCATCCATGATGATGATGATGAAAATATAGCCTATACCTCTGATCAGATGATAAATTGTTATTAATGTTTTAGTTTAAGATTCCTATCTTACCTAATAAGAGCAGGCGGTGTGTGGCTTTATACGCCTGTCTCTCTTTCTGTAACTGTTTCTCGATCTTTTTATTCGCCTCTCGTTGCGCCTTCTCGTCGATGCGCTGATCTTCTGTCTTGCTGTTCCCCAAACATCCCATGTTCAAAAGCCTCTTACTCCTCAGACACAATAAATAATAATAATATCTCAAATGTCTCCTATAATGATGATTTAAAATGTATTAGGCTGATAAATAGAGCAAGAAATCCCTGGGCCACGGGGAAAAAAAGGTTTCGCTTTGACCTCTTCACACACCCGAGCGACAGATTCAGTCGGATCTCCTCGATATATTCATGATCAATGTTTGAAAATCAGACATGAAGCGACTGAAGCTCAGGTCAGATCATCTCTCTCTCTCTCTCTCTCTCTCTCTCTCTCTCTCTCTCTCTCTCTCTCTCTCTCTCTCTCTCCTCTCGCTATTTTGTTGTAATGTGTGTTTGTGTCTTTAACTCAGCACTGCCTCCCTCTGCACTTACAGGAAGTGACACTCCACACTCAACCTGCTGATCCCAGGTCAGTCTCTCATATCCCCACTACATCACTGCATTTTAAGCTTATGCAATCATTCATCATTAAAGGCGTCATTCATAAGTGAGTTTGTTACAGAATCCTCTACCCCAGCTGCTACACGACATAAATTGTTACAAAAATACAAAATATAACCTTTCCATTTTTATTCTATTGATTTATCTGTCTACTGATGTTTCCACAAAAAAATTAACATGTTGTTTTCATTCTTTTCTTAACAGGATTAAAAAACTGTGCACACTTATATGTGCAAACAAAGTTGATTGTAATACTTCTACACTAGTGCACATTTCTCAGGGCAGATGTCAATTTCTGTTTGAAAAAAAAGGTATCAAACCATTGTTTTCCACTGTTATTGCCCAGGAAGAAGATACAGTAGCCACTGTAGCCTACATCTAAAACATAGTGATAGCAGGATGGAAAAACGGAAAAGGTAACACACAAAACAAATATGCTAACATACTAAAAAAATATCAAAAGAAATTGTAATAAAATAATAATATGCATTATATTTTATTAAAACATATTAATCATGTGATTTATATAATCTTTAAATCTACTTGCCCCAACCTGTTATTCATGAAAATAACCTATAACCTACACACACACAAAAATTAACAGCCATATCACCCTGTAGCCCAAGACACCTCTGAAGCTAAGCAGGGTTGAGCCTGGTCAGTATACTGGATGGGAGACCTCCTGGGAAAACCAGGTTGCTGCTGGAAGAGGTGTTAGTGAGGCCAGTAGGGGGCGCTCACCCTGTGGTCTGTGAGTCCTAATGCCCCAGTGTAGTGTAGTGCTTCAGATGAGAGGTTAAACCGAGTTCCTGACTCTCTGTGGTCATTAAAAAATCCCATTATGTCTTTTGAAAAAGAGTATGTAACCCTGGCATCCTGATCAAATGTGCCCATTGGCCTCTGTCCAGCATGGGCTCCTAATCATCCCCATATACTGATTGGCTATATCAATCTGTCTCCTCTCCACCAATAAGCTGGAGTGTGGTAGGCGTTCTGGCGCAATAAGGCTGCTGTCGCATCATCCAGGATTCCAGGTAGATGCTGCACATTGGTGGTGATTGAGGAGATTCCCCCTTCCATGTGAAAAGCGCTTTGAGTACCCAGAAAAACAGCTATATAAATATAACAAATTAAATGAATTATCATTGCACATTTTTCTGAAATTAATCATGATTAATCGCACAGCATTAAAGTTTTATATATATACATTTATAGTTTTATACATTAAAGCAATATATTTGTATATTGTAATAATTTCACATTTAATCTGCAAATGAAATGTACAAACAACATATAGACAGCATATTTTAAATATCTGAACTAACAGGTAGGACATATGCAGAAATTTAATAAAGTTATCAAACACATAATTAGATTAATCCTTATTAAAGTTACAAAAGTTCAGTCAAGAGCAGTTAGTGATTTTCTCTTTGACTGACATCACAATGGCAGGTTTATTGGGCTGCTGTCACTTTAAGATCTCACGCAAATAACATGATCTGACACACCTCTTTATGGTAATTTAAGATTTTATTTAACTCATTTAAGACTGTGCAAGGAGGATACTCATAGTGGACATTTTGGCATACCTTTGTGTGTTTTTGTCTGTTCAAGCACGGAAGCAGAAGTTAAAACTAAATGAAAATAAATAATAACAAAAGCACTGAATTTTAAGTGGTAAGAGGAACCCACATCAACTCATCTCATCTGAGCTTAGTAATCAGGCCTATATTAGCCTACATTTGATTTACCCCATTACAATTGTCCCTTTTCAGTTAATGCTATCATAAAAATACACTTGTAGGTTTAAAATTCTAAAGAAAGCACATTTAATGTTCAACAATGTTCAAATAGTATATTTTAGTCGTTTTGCGAGAATGTGTGCATCAGCGAGAATGTGCGCAAATTAGTAGGATTGTGTGAACATAGATGGTCTTTTATGGAACCGCTTTAACCCGACTGATTTGTAGGTTAATTTAAGTCAGATTTAATCCACAATGTTTTAAACACACTTTATGGAACAGGTCTCAGAAAATAGTCTGTGTTGATGATAACAAACTAAAGTTTCAACATTCCAAAATGAACGTCAGTTATGTCTTGGGGGAAAATGCCATGTTGCAAATATGATGGATGTCATGCAAACTACGTTTTTACTTTGCATAACATTGTCTACAACACTGTGTAGGCTATAGCTAAAATAGAGACATACCGCATATTGGTCAAACGGTGAGGTCACAATAAAAAGGAGTTGAGGAAGAAAGTGAAATTGAATAAACTTTCTAATGACAATATTATCCACCTCCGGTCCCTACTGCAGCATTAGTCAAATGTAAGAGTGATGAAGCACATGGACATAATGAAACATTTAAGTGGCAAAGTACCTTTTTAATCATCCAAACTGATTCAAGTTTACTGTTTGTTAATGCCTTCAAATGCAACCATATACATTGTGATATGTGTTCTGAATGTTTGGAGGATAATTCTTATCACACCAGGATACACAGAAGTGAACACTAGCTAGAACAATGGGAAGATTCTTATATGTAAAACATTTGAAAATTAGATGCAAAATTCATCTTAAAGAGTTCCGAGGCCACGAATAGTGGCCAATTAATGCAAATGATGGGTACTACTGACACTACTGAATATGATTCGAGACTAGTGTGCAGAATGGAAACTTTACTGATAAAGTCTCCCCCTGGTGGACATTAGGCATGGCAGAATTTGCAATTAATGGATCTCTTTCTTTATTATAGTGCATTATTCCCAGTGGTTTTTGTTGTTTTTATTATATATATTGAGTAATTCTAGGTTTATGGATGTTTTGTTTGAAAACATTCATGTATATAAATTATTACTTACACTTTTGTGGGTGGTCATGTACTCTAGAAGGTAGGATTGGAGGCTTTTTTCTTGGTCTGGGTAATTATGAGGTTAAAATTTATTCAAAATTTCCGTTCTTTTATTCTAAACAATAATTATGATTCATAAATAAATGTAAAGAGATTCACAAAAAATAAACAAATTTACAAATAAATAGAATGAGATCCAAAAGTATATGTAAGGAGTTTCACAAAAATGAATTAATTTCACAAATAAATAAAATGGAATTTGGAAATAAAAAAAATTACAAACATGTTTCATGCCATAAACACAACCCTGCCTGTCATTTGTGAATCGCTTACTGTGCATTTGTGGATGGCTGCACGCATTTGTGGATCGCTTCATTATGGAATGCCAAACCTGACATAATAAATAAATAAATAAATAAATAAAAGTAAAGTAAAGAAATATATTTTAGTTTTGTTTTACATTTCTTTGTATATTTTCACATTTATTTATTTATTTATTTATTTATTTATTTATGTATTTATTTCCACATTTATTTATTTCTAGATTTCTACGGGCGGCGTGTTTTACCTCAGACATAGCAATCGAGCTCAGAGTTAGTGCTGCAGCTTCGAGGCCACAGTGACACCTTGTGGTACCAAACGTAAGAGGTTTACGCAGGCAATGAATGACTTAGTCTTAGAGATCGGCAACATGGGCAAAATTTATATCACGGTTTATGTCCTTTAATGTCGCCCTAACTGTATTTATATAGGTTTACCATACATAGGCCTACTCTTTTATTCCGGACATGGCCGTAAAATATCAGCCGGTCAGGATTTCTAAAATGCTTTTTAGATTCATTCACACATGAACAGAAGCCGCTGATAACAGACATTTTGACACGGAAATGCATGAAATTATCCACTATTAATCACATTTCATGTAAATGTGCTGGATGAGGCTGTTAAGAGCTTGTGTTTATAGTCGATGAGACTCGCACACCAGCTCTGTCACGTTTAGGGCCCTATTTTAACGATCTGAGATGCAAGTATCAAACGCAAAACGCATGTAACTTTGTGGTTAATGCATGTAATCTCGGGCGCTGTTCCTTTTATACCGGCAGGATAAATGAACCTTGCGCCCGACGCAAATCTAAAATGGGTTGGTCTGAAGTAGCTACATTACTCATAGGTGTGGTTTGGGCATAACGTGCAATAAACCAATCAGTGCGTCATCTCACATTTCCTTTAAAAGCAGGCACGCTTGTTCTATGGCGGATTGCTATTATAATGGCAGATTTGCCAGGCGCACGCCAGGAGCAGTTCACAGCCGAGGAGACCGCGTTCTCGTCAGGGCCGTAAAAGACTGAGAAGCGACACTGTATGGTTCGTTTAAATAAATTAGCTTCGATTAAACAGGTGTATACTAATTTGGGTAAATGTGTAAGCTAGATTTATGCCTATTTTTTCACAACTTCATGGAAACCCCAATGATTTCCCTCGTGTGGTAATATGATTAATAAAAATGAAATATGAAATAAAAATGATTTCCCTCGTTTTCCTTTTAATTATGTATGTATTGCAAAAATGGGAACTGCTGCGTCTGTGTAAATGAGAGAAGCAAAGTGTATGCGTGTTGTGCAAACGCTAAATTATGGCCAAGCATGCGCCCTTAAAATAGCATCTGAATAACTTTAGTCTGTGGTGGAATTGTTTTCTGAAACTGCAAAATAGCACCAGGGAACCATGCGCCGGAACACGCCTCCTCTTTTCGCTGAACTGCCCCCGGGAGCGCAAATTCATTTCCTAATTTACCGACGTGCTTCTGTGGAGGGAAAAGTCCGCTGTGCGTTGGGTGCAAAATAGGAATGATACATGCGTCGGTGTACAAAGTCAATTGCGCTTGGGTGCAAGATAACCCAACGCAATTGACCCTGGCCCCCTGGGAGGCCACTCCTTCCGGGAGGAGGGTAATCTGTCACGTGTAGTGTCTGTGTTCATTTTTGTTTGCCTGTGGCACACCCAGTTTGTCCATGTGCTTCATTGATGTTATCCCTGTCACCTGTTGTCTTGTTAATTAGTCATTATACGTTCATTTGTCCCAGCTGTGTCTCATTTCCCTGATCTGTTCTGTGTATTTAAGCCCTGTGTTTCAGTCTGTTCCTTGTCTGTCGTTGTTGTGTTATGTTCAGTTGTTCTGTTCTTGTGTCTTGTTATCCAGTTTATGAGTGTTAGAGTTTGTTTAAATAAAAGCTGCTGCAATTAGATTTTGCATCCTTCCCTGCTTCAGCCTGCATTGTGAGAAGCTCAAAACGAGGAGAGAAACCAGAGCACATTTCACTGAAGTCTACGCAAGCATATTGATCAATGCGTTTAAAACGCGACTGCAAATTCAGTTCCCATTTCCTAATTTTACATGCGAAACGTGACAATTCAAATGCTTAAAAATATATGGCATATTCAAAAGATGCTGCTCTTAGATACTGATTAAACACACATCTTAGGCTAAATCATCAATTGGAATTATTCTGGATTAAATCAAACAAGAGGAGCATCATGTAAGCGCAGCTAGTGAGACACAGATCTCATCCCATGCATTGTAGATACGTACACAGAAGCTAACTGCATTTTTAATGTATCTTCCAAAAACAATGTTGACAGCAATAAGAACGTCTCTGGTTACTGATGACGTAACATCATTCCTGTTCTCTGAATAGGGAACGAGACGCTGCGTAGCTTAGACGCAGTGGGAACACCCTCCGGGTGTGCCGATTGTCTGAAGCCCTTATAGAATCACGCCAATTCATTGGCTGATGGCGCGGGCGCCGCCATGATGCTCCTGCATCATCATATTATACTAGCGCGCGCGCCATCTGCTCCTCAGATTTCTCTGCCGAAAAAGGATGCTTGTCGGCAGCGCAAGGAGCTTGGCAGCGAACGCAGCGTCTCGTTCCCTATTCAGAGAACATAGGTTACATCAGTAACCAGAGACGTTCTCTTTCATAGGTTCACTCAACGCTGCGTAGCTTAGACGCAGTGGGAACGAAATACCAAACTCGCGAAGCTAAGCGCTGCCGCAACTAGTACAAGACCAGATAACTCACACGACTGGTTCAGGCAGACAAAACCTGGGAACCTGGAGTCGTGTCAAGATCCAAACTGTAGAATCGGACAAAAGTGTGCGGAGAGGACCATCCTGCCGCCACACAAATGTCCTCCAGGAGGGCACCTCTAAAAAGGGCTTGAGAGGAAGCCACGCCCCTGGTGGAATGTGCTCTGATGCTAAGAGGTGAAGGTAGACCGCGCACCTCATAAGCCAGTGAAATAGCTTCTGTAACCCAGTGGGAAATTCTCTGCTTTGATGCGGCAGGCCCACGGCGGCCAGCACCAAAACATACCAAGAGCTGGTTGGATTTTCTCCAACCACTAGAGCGATCCACATATAACTTCAATGCCCGGACCGGGCAGAGCAAGTTAAGCTTTCTGTCCTCCTCAGAGACAAAAGGAGGAGGATGGAAAGAGCGAAGGCTAACAACCTGAGACCGGAAAGCCGTGGACAAAACTTTGGGCACATAACCTGGTTTCGGTCTCAAAGTCACTCTGACCAAGCCAGGAGCGAAATCAATACATGACTCGCTAACAGAAAGAGCTTGCAAATCCCCCACCCGCTTCAGAGAGGCCAAGGCTAACAAAAGAGTAATCTTGAGAGTCAAAATCCGCTCTGGAGCTGATTCTAAGGGCTCAAAGGGGGCCTCCGTTAAGCCCTCCAGGACGACCGACAGGTCCCAGGAGGGGATTCCAGGGGAGCGTACTGGCCTCAGGCGCCTAACCCCACGCATAAAAGCTAAGACTAACCTCAACTTGCCCAGGGGGATCTCATCCGATTCTCTATGAGCAGCAATAGCGGCAACATACACTCTCAAAGTAGTAGCGGCCGCTCCAGAAGCAAACTTCTCCTGCAGGAACTCCAGAACTGAACCGACTGGGCAGTTGACTGGGTCTATGGCCTGTGCCGAACACCACGATTCAAAAACCCCCCACTTAGAAGAATACAACTTTCTTGTGGAGGGGGCTCTCGCATTCGCAATGGTCTCCTGGACGTCAGCGGGAAGACCAAAGTTTAAAGCTAACGGCCCCTGATGGGCCACACGCATAACTTCAAAATTTCGGGGTGAGGATGCCATATCCTGCCCTGAAGCTGGGACAGCAGATCCTCCCTGACCGGAATCTCCCAAGGGGGGAGTTCCAGGAGAGGAACCAGCTCTGAGAACCACGGCTGGGACGGCCAGAAAGGGGCTACAAGTAGGAGACGAGCTCCGCTCTCCCTTACTCTGGACAGAACTGCCTGTGTCAATTTGACAGGCGGGAATGCATAAAGCCTCCGCATCGGCCATGGGTGGGCGAATGCATCTATCCCCAGTGGCGCTGGGGGGCTCAGGGAGAACCAAAGTGGGCATTGGGATGAGTCCTTTGATGCAAAAAGGTCCACTTCTGCCTTTCCGAACACTTCCCAGATCAGGGCTACTGTTCGGCGGTTCAACATCCATTCCCCCGACTCGAGTTTCTGCCTCGACAGAAAATCTGCTGCGAGGTTCAGGACCCCCGGAACATGGACTGCCCTCAGTGACAGGAATTTGTCTTGAGACCATAGGAGAAGGCAGCGCGCATGCCTGTCCAGGGTGCGTGACCGTGAACCCCCCTGTCGGTTTACATGAGACACGGCCGCCATATTTTCTGTTCTGACAATGACATGATGCCCTTTGAGAAAGGGGAGAAAATGAAGGAGGGCCAGGGAAACAGCTCTCAGCTCTAAGCTGTTTATGTGCCAATCGAGAGTCTCCCCAGTCCAGACTCCGTATGCTGGCCTGCCCTCGAAAACCGCACCCCATCCGGTTAGAGAGGCATCCGTCGTAATCATTTGGCGACGGAAAACCGCACCCATGCTGACCCCTTTCTGAAGGAAAAGAGGGTCCCGCCAAATTGAAAGCGCGCGGAAACAACTGCGCGACACCTTCAACAGGCGAAAAGCCGATCCTGTGGACCGGGCACCTGAGAGTTTCATCCACCACAGAAACAGTCTCATGTGGAGCAACCCTAAGGGGAGCACGGGGGATGCTGCGGCCATGAGACCCAGCAGCCTGCGACAATTGCCCACAGAAACATGATGGCCGAGCGTGAAGCGGGCCAAACATGTCAGAAGACTGGAAATCCGGGCAGGAGCCAAACGGGCCTGCATCAGAACGGAATCCAGGCGCACCCCTAAGAAGACTGTGCATAGAGCTGGGGCAAGAACAATCTTCTCTGTGTTCAACCTCAGGCCGAGAGACTGGATATGACGAAGGACAATGTCCCTGTGGTGAGTCACTAATTCCCTGGAGTTGGCCAAGAGGAGCCAATCTCCCAGGTAATTGAGTATACGGATGCCCTGGAGCCGCAACGGGGCCAGAGCAGCATCCATACACTTTGTAAACGTTCTCGGTGCTAGAGCGAGACCAAAGGGGAGGACCCTGTATTGGTATGCTTTTTCTCCAAAGGCGAACCCGAGGAACCTCCTGTGTCGCCGTACGACCTGAATATGAAAATATGCATCCTTCAGGTCTACTGTCACGAACCAGTCCCCTGCCCGAATCTGAGATATGATAGCTTTTAGCGTCAACATCTTGAATTTCCCTTTGTAAAGAGAGAAATTCAGCCGGCACAGGTCTAGTATCGGTCGCAGACCTCCGCCCTTTTTCGGGACCAAGAAGTAGCGGCTGAAGAAGCCTTGCTCGACTTCCTTCGGAGGAACCTCTTCTATAGCTCCCTTGAGGAGAAGGGACGAAATCTCCCGCTGTAGAACAGAAGCCTCTGAGGCGCTGTTGACTACAGTAGGACAGACCCCGTTGAAGCAAGGGGGCGGGCGACAGAACTGAAGTGTGTAGCCGAGCCGAAACGTGCGGAGGATCCAGGGCGATACCCCTGGCAGACGCCTCAATTCTGGAAAGAAGTGAGATAGAGGAGGTGGAGTGATGCAATGCGGCGGACATACCTGAGTTCGCTGTCTCCCGTGGTGTAGTGCGGTCCAGCGTGAAGGAAAGCACATGACGTCCAGACACGTAGTGGGAGGCACCACTGCCTGTTTGACCAAGGCCAAACGGTCTGCCTGCTCCTGAGAGAAAACGAAAGTGTCTCCGATTCGAGCGGCTGGTATCAAACGCGTCGGGTGCAAGGGGAGAAAGCTGAATGCGTATCCTTCCTCCTGTGCCAGACGGCTTGAACAAAGTTGAGGGGTAACTGCACTTCGAAACACGCTGGGTGGCGAAGGTGACAGGTTTAGAGAAGGAGAGCAAGTGAGAGGTGGGCAGAAACGCTTGCGCGGTCTGTCCCAACCTCGTAGATCGAGGGAGGCTCTCCTTTTTCTGACCTGCGGGTCAGGAACGATTCGAGGAGGCTGGGGTGAAGGGTTTGTTAGACCGCTTCAGCTCCAAACGCTTATGGGGCCGCTGGCGGGGGAACAGGCGACCACGGGCCGAGTCACTTCTCCTAGTGGCAAAATCCGGCCTATGAGAAGGACGTTCTCTGGGCTGGGATTGGGAGGAGTTGGAGGATTCCCTAGCTCTCCTGGGCATAAATTGCCTGAGGGCAGCTGGCTGGGATTTTGCGGCCCGAAATTTTTCAACCACAGTGTTGACCGCCTCCCCAAACAGACCAAATTGAGACACTGGTGCATCTAAGAGGAAAACCTTCTCTTTATCACGGATTTCCGTGAGATTGAGCCATAGGTGGCGCTCTGCAGCGATCGCCCCCGCCATAGAACGCCCTATAGCGCGCGCAGTGTGCTTGGTGGCCCTTAAGGCCAGATCCGTGGGCTTGCGAAGCTCCTTGATAGCTTCCGGTGTGATCCCCGTTCCCTCATCCATTTCTTTTAAAACATCCGCCTGGTAGGCTTGGAGGATGGCCATAGTGTGTAGGGCCATGCCTGCCTGACCAGCTGCCATGTAGGACTTTCCGATAAGGGCGGAAGTAGTCCTGCACGGTTTAGAGGGAAGGAGGGACCGAGATTTCCACGACGGAGCAGACTACGGGGAAAGGTGTGTAGCTGGCGTGTCCTCGACTGCTGGAATAGAGGAATAGCCCTGCTCCACAAAACCAACGAGGTTGGTGAAACCGACTCGCGTGCTCTCGGGCTGGGGCATAAATAATCATGAGAAAACTCGACTGGCCTACCACCGCGTGCGTGCTCGGGAGAGGGAGGGAGAGAAAGGGCCTGGCCCGTCTGCTCGTACTCTATATCCTCGAGCTCTACATCCGAGCCCCAGGTCGCGGAATCCAACGAGGCCTCGGCAGCCTCCGGAGCGCGACGGGGGGAACGAATGACTCCTTCTCAAAAACCGCAAGCCGAGAGCGGAGGGTTTTGAGAAGGAGGTTGTCACAGAATTTACATTTAGACGAGCCTAAAACAGCCTCTCGTGCATGCGAAAAACCCAAACACTTGATACACTTACTGTGTGGGTCGTCGTTCGCAATAAAGCGAACGCATGGCGGCGGGCAACGACGAAACTCCATGGCACTTCACCGCAAGGAGAACAGAGTTCCACTAATCGCAGTCGCTGAAGTGCAGATGAAGAAGCAGATGAAGAAGCTGGTGATAATCCGAATATACGGGCTCAGAAAAACCGAAATCGAAGGGCTAAGATGGCCGCTTCGTGAAGGCAGAGAAATCTGAGGAGCAGATGGTGCGCGCGCTAGTATAATATGATGACGCAGGAGCGTCATGGCGGCGCCCGTGCCATCAGCCAATGAATTGGCGTGATTCTATAAGGGCTTCAGACAATCGGCACACCCGGAGGGCGTTCCCACTGCGTCTAAGCTACGCAGCGTTGAGTGAACCTATGAAAGAGAACAAACTTTTCCATAAAGAGGTGATATTTCCACTAAAAATTGATTTCCAGGTGTATTTTTTAAAAACCCTATTAAATGACATACATGATGATGCATATACTAAGTTCTTAATTTTAATCGACCAATTCAGTTAGAATAATAAGGCACTACTATATGACTATTATTACCAGTAAAATAAAATCAGTTTCAGCAAAATCCATCTTCGCACTGCAGATGCGGGATGAGCAGAAGCGGACTCTGAATGGCATTATATATTACACAGACTAATGCAGAGGAGCCATGGATGCATTTACACTCTAATTACAATTGCATAAATAATGTTATAAGATTATTGTTTTAAATATAACATTTTGAATATAGAAGTATAATTTAATTGTTTCCATAATCTCATATGTTTAAATATAAACTAAAACAGCCAGTAGGTGGCGGCAAGTCACTGACTGAATCCGAAAATCGCCCCCTAAACCCTCAATCACTCTTCCATGTTAGTCCACTAATACTGTTCACTTGAAGAGGTGAATGAAAACGAGTGCGTGAATTCGGACAGCCGTTGAGTTCAGCCGACATCGGCTGTAGCCTACACCCGTCATTGCGGTGCAATGTGGGATTGAATGAGTGCACTTGATAATGTTCACTGGATTCGGACACCACTACAAATGGCTGTCCCTGTTCGTGGTTTACAATGGATAAACCATCCTGAACTACCTCGATGATTGGCTCGTCCTAGCCCAATCGGAGAGCGAGTTGCTAACACACAGATCCTGGCTCCTCAGCCATCTAGAATGCCTGCGTCTCAGGATGAATCTTGCAAAGAGCACGCTGTTTCCCAGCCAGCATACAATCTTCCTGGGAACAGTTATAGACTCGAGACAAATGAAAGCCCGGCTCTTGCCAGACCGCACCCTTACTGTTCAGCAGCTAGCGACGTCGTTCAAAACGGGCTCTCACAGGCCACTCAGAACGTTTCAGACGGTTTTGGGCCTTATGGCCTTCGTGTCGTCAGTACTCCCCCACAGCGATGGCTGAAATGCTAAATGCCAGCTCATGCGAGGCGCTCTGGTCACTTACGCATCAGGGTGGATCACGGCTGTGTCAAAGCCCTGACCCCTTGGAAGCGCACTGACTGGTACCAGTCAGGTGTAGACATGGGATTGGTCTTGAGAAGGAAAGTGGTTTCAACAGATGCCTTCAACCTGGGTTGGGGGGCGCTGTGCGAGGGCAGGCCAATCTCCACCCTCCGGTCGAGCCCTGAGAAGTGCCTACATATCAACTGCCTCGAAATGAGAGCAGTTCATTTAGCCCTGAAAACCTTCCTCCCAGATCTGGCTGGACACCATGTCCTGGTCCGCACGGAAAACATCTCAGATCGGCCAGTCTGGATGTTATGACCAGACTCCTCCTCCTTTGGGCACATGCCAACTTGCGCTCGCTAAGAGCGGTGCACGTACCGGGCATTCTGAATCAGGGCGCGGCTGGATATGTTATCCAGAGACAATGTTCCCCCAGGGGAATGGTCTCTCCACCCTCAAACAGTTCATATGATCTGGAGCACTTTCGGCAAGGCAGAGGTCAACCTCTTCGCCTCATAAGACAATGCTCACTGCCCAGTATTCTTCTCAAAGAAAAGGGACGCGCTGGCCCACAACTGGCCCAGTCGCCCCCTTTATGCGTTCCCTCCGGTCTCGAGCGAATCAGGGAGAGTAAGTGCTCAGTCCTCCTCATAGCTCACACACCCAGATCTGTGGTCCCTAGATGTATGACACCTCATTGGGTACCCAGGGACCTCCCAGAAGGAATCCAAATTACCATGATTGAAGCAAGAGCACCGTCTACCAGACACCTTTATGCTCTCAAGTGGTTAGCATTCGCAAGCTGTTGTGCAGCACCCACATGTTTGTTAAGTACCTCTAGTACTTTCCATAATTCAGGAGCTGATGGACGTGGGCAGGACCCCCTCCAAGCTCAAAGTATATGTGGTGGCCATAGCGGTGTAAGGAACCTAGCTATATGAAATATTAATAATCAATAATAACTTGTTATGATTAATTATGAATATTTGGGTCAGTTAATTGGATTAACTTGACATGGCTAAATTAATATTACAATCAATTAATCAGTTCGTCCAACAAACTCTTTTGATTATTAATTTATTCTAAGAAAAGGGTATCTTCCCTGGCCACAGAAGAATAATTATTTCTTAGTATGTACAGTGTTTTGAGCATGTAGCAAGAACAAAAACCGTAAAGGGACTTCGTATTGCAAGCAAATCAGAACCAAATACATAAAGTGCATAAGTTTTATTAACTAAATCATAAACATGAATAAACTAAACACACATATATACAGAAATACAGAAATAGGTTGGTGATAGGATTAAATTGGAAACCGTAAAAGGGGACTATGAGAAGAACCGTCAGAATTTCATTTTCACATTTCATTGAATTGAATTGAATACTTGCATTTGTAGTGGGAACAATTCTTGAAGTTGTTGAAAATTGAAGTCGTTGATGGTTCCGGCAATGTCAAGTGGAAGTTGGTTGAGAGTTCTCTTTCTCCAGGAACGCATGGCTAGTTTGGTAAAGGCCTTTGGCCCTGTTGAGACCACGCCGAGCACCCAGGAGAAGTGAGGAAGTCGGAAGAGTGGGTGATTGGAGTCGTTGTTGGTTGGAGTCTTTGTTCTAAAACTCCTGAGATTGTCCTTGGTTCTTTGTGAGAGAGTCTTCTCCCACCTGCCTGAGCCCATATCTGGTTGGATCGAGGCCTGCTGGGCCCTGGGGCCCCCATGGAGGGGGAGGGGGTTCCCCAGTATCACCAGAACAGTGTTGCGCCTGGATGAAAGAAGTAAGAGAGGCAGGTCACATGTGGACTGTCTCTTATAAAACCTGGAAAAGATCCTCCCCTAAGGGTTGAACTCGACCAATCAAAAAGGTGACATGTCTGAGAGGTAAAGTGGCTCTTAGTTGATTTATGGGTCTTTGTCCCTAGCGTGGTTATACCTTCATTAATGCACAGATAGCTATAACACATCCACACTGCATTCTAGAAGAAGGTGATGTACATCAAAGTATGAGTCATTAAATGAGGATTAATTAGGTAGGAGGCATTATACAGGTGAGGTTACATTGATCGTTAGTTGGTTGTATACCAGGATACATACCATAATATATACCTAATAGTACACGAGACAGTAAACCATTTACACTGTTTCTTCCACAGTTTTATGCATGTTCATTTATAGATCAGTTAGTCTATGATTAATGCAGCAAAGTCTGTTTTAAAGAGGGTTTCTGTCTTCCATAGTCTTTCTCTTGTGCATGTGGCCACATTCCTCGGAGGTCATAAAACCTCCTTATCATGCACTGTAACATGACACTGTTTCTGCCCTTGTGTTCGTTCATTTGGGCTGTTAGTTTTGGAGTTTCATAAACCTTTGTAATCTAATGAATAATTAGTGTGTGTCTGATTGGTCCATACCCTACAGCGGCTTTTCACGCGTCTGTGTCCGGCCATTCCATGAGGAAAAGTGACTTGGTCATTCGTTTCCTCAAGGGGGCCAGGAGACTCAACCCGCCTCGGACCCCCTCTGTTCCCTCCTGGGACCTATCCATGGTCCTTAGGGCCCTTAGGGGACCCCCGTTTGAGCCACTCCAGACGGCTGACCTTAAACCGGTTTCATTCAAAACCGCACTACTGCTAACACTGGCGTCAGTCATAGGAGCTGCATGCCTTGAGTTTGGGCCTGGCGACTCCAGTGGTGCTCAGACCAAGAAACGGCTATGTTCCTAAGGGGCTCTCAACACCGTTCAGAGCCGCCCAGGTGATATCGCTATCAGCTCTTCCCCCGTTGGAAGATCATAATAATTTGAATTTGGTCAGAAATTATCTAGAGTGCTCCGCCACATTCAAACAGTCGGAACAGCTCTTTGTGTGTTTTGGTGGCCGCACTAAAGGTCTGCCGATCACAAAACATAGACTTTCTAGATGGATAGTGGATGCTATCTCAGGCTGGTCCTCATCGTCCACATTTGTAAGATTTTATAACCTAGAAGTCCCTGCTCTGCATGCACGGGTACTTTCTATCTAAGGCCTCGGCCCCGAGGGCCCAGAGCCTCTGCAACATTATACTTAATAAAGGGCCCGACCTTTGTCTGGTCTTAGGGTGAATTGTGACTTTCAAACTTTACTGTTGACCTCGGGCTACATAGCCTGAGGTAATGGTTCAGGGAGAAGTCGCTAGCTAATAGCAGAGCGTTTTTCCCACTGCGTATAGCTACGCAATACTCGTTCCCTACTCTCAGGGAACCGAGGTTACGTTAATAACTGAGTGCTTTCCCTCAACATATGAAGTCATGGCCACGAGAAAAATATGTCGTTCAACATAGGATCTCATAAGGATGTCGTTACCTCGCCAAAATGATCTCGTGGCCATGGCTAATTATCACATTCCCACGAATTATTATCTCTTGGCTATGACAAAACTAAGTGAACCGAACATGAATCACGAATCAGCTGAATGAACGATTGATTAAACTCACTCATTAAGACAGTGGCTTGCTGGCACCTACTGGCTGTTTTAGTTTAATATTTAAACATATTATTTCATTGTTTCCATCATTTCATATTTCTATATTCAAAATGTTATATTTAAAATAATAATCTCATAACATTATTTATGCAATTGCAATTGCAGTGTAGATGCATCCATGGCTCCTCTGCATTAACAGTCTGTGTAATTAATATCTAATGCCATTCAGAGTCCGCTTCAGGACGTCCCACATCTGCAGAGCAAAGATGGATTTTGTTGAAACTGATTTTATTTTACTGGTAACAGCCATAGTAGTGCTCTTTTAATCGCTCAATTCAGTTTGAATAATATTAAGAACTTGACATACATGATGATGCATTTACTATTTAACAATTTTTTTTTGTTTCTTTTTAAAAGCCCCTGGAAATCAGTTTATAGCGGAAACATCACCTCATTATAGAAAAGTATGTTTCTTTTGCTGTCAACATAGTTTTTAGAAGATACATTAAAAATGCAGTTAGCTTCTGTGTACGTATCTACAATGCATGCCCAGGGCTGGACTGGTAATCTCACATACCGGGCAAATGCCCGTTGGGCCGACGTGCTTTTTGGGCCGATACATCTCATATTTTTATTTTTATTTTTAAAAAAATTTACGGCCCATAAAACTCGTACATCGGCAGCCCATTCGTTTTGTTTTGTTTAATTGACGGCGCTGGGTTAGTGCCGATGTAATGCATTGGTCAAAAAAAAAATTTCATATTTTTTTCCAATGACAGACCGGCCCATGAAACACGTAGATCAGCGGCCCATTGGTTGTTTTCTTGATTGACACTGGGCTGGCCCAATCACATCTTGAAACACCTCCCCCTTTGTGCTTTGAGTGAGCCTGCAGTGTCAATCTGTCTATAGTCTGAGAGATGGAGAAGAAACGCAAGGAATGTGCAGAGAAATAGCGTGAAAAATAGATATAGGCCCTTCAAGCAGACGCTGTAAAATGTGTCAAAGTATATGTGTTTTCTGCAGTAGCAGGACCTTCATCAGCTCCAGTGGCTGATGAGGAGGATAGTGAGGAGGATCAGGAGAGAGATGAGAAAGTGTAGAGTCTGTGGTAAGCAGAACTACTTTTTAAAACACTTTGTCTATGAGTGTAGGAACCCATTACCTAGTTACGCATTATTTCCACATCTGCATTGTTGACGATTACAGCAATTTACTAGAAGTTTAATGAGACACGTTTGTATCCATGTTTTCCGCCAAAATAAAAGCTTGTTGCAGTTTCAGTCAAAATAAAAGATCATGTGCTTATCTCTTTCAAGTTTATAAATTAGTACAAAACTAATTATGAAAGTTTTCTTTATTTTTCAGTGCATTTGTTTTACAATATATGGCTATTAGGCTACTATCTTGAGATTAATTATAACTATTATTATGTAGTAGTGTAATATAGTAAATATAGTTTTATGCTAAAAGAGTTTTTTTTTCTGTGTTTAATTTGCACACTAAAAATGGGTTGGAGCTTTTAATTTTTAACCCTCAAAGTGCACCAGATTGATGAATTTAACATTAAAATGCAAAAAAAATTCTTAGGGGGGGCATGCCTCCAAACCCCCCTAGAGGGACAGAGGTCCACCCACCACAGTTTTACCAAAGATCCTGTGGGAAACACTGGTATTGCTATGCCAGTGCAGCTTATAGCTTGTTTTTTGATGCATCACTGCGGAGTATAGTTCAATTGTATTAATAAATTACAATTTTGTACTTATTTCATCTGTTAACTCTCACTCGTTCCTACTCACTCATTACATGCCATTGGTGGTTTTAATGAATAGGAGTTGAACATATTCAAGGGCGTGCAAAGATGGGTGGTGTTTATGATCATATGTAGTTGGCCAGTGGGATTTTCTGTCCCAGTCCAGCCCTGTGCATGCCATGAGATGTGTGTCTCACTAGCTGCGCTAACATGATGCTCCTTTTGTTTGATTTAATCCAGAATAATTCCAAATGATGATTTAGCCTAAGACGTGTGATAATCAGTATCTAAGAGCATCATCTTTTGAGTATGCGTTATATTTTTAAGCATTTGATTTGTCACATGTTGTGCATGTAAAATTAGGAAATGTGAACTGAATTTGCAATCGCGTTTCAAACGCATTGATCAATATGCTTGCTTAGACCAAATGTGCGCAGGTTTCTCTCCTCGTTCTGAGCTGGTGTGCAAGTCTCATCGACAATAAACACAAGCTCTTATCAGGCTCATCCAGCACATTTACATGAAATGTGATTAATAGCGGATAATTTCATGCACTTCCTTGTCAAAATGTCTGTTATCATTGGCTTCTGTTCATGTGTGCCAAGACATTTTAGAAATCCTGACCGGATGATGTTTTATGGCCACGTCCAGAATAGGCTAAAGAGTAGCCCTATGTATGATAAACCTATATACATACAGATAGGGTGATATTAAAGGACATAAACCTTGATATACAATTTTGCGCATATTGCGAATCTCCAAGTCATTCATTCCCTGCGTAAAACTCTTATATTTGGTACAACAAGGTGTCACGATGGCCTCAAAGCTTCAGCACTTCCATTCTGAGCTCGATTGATAAAACACCTCAGAGCCCCCCTGTTATGTCCCTCGTTAGAGATTATACTTGTCTAGGAATAATATTGGACAGAACACATATTTTGCATTTACGTGTGTGTCAGTACAGCAGCGGGTAACCGTATGGGAAGAGAAAACAGACAACCCAAACTTCAGTTGAAAAAAAAGGTTTAATTCCTCAACTGCAATTAAGTGAATTAATAGTGAAATAATTAAATAGTAATGTAATGAAGTAATGAGGCAATACAATGTAGCAAAAATCATCAAGGTCAACAGTCAATCTGGTGGAGAGGAAGGAGCAAGAGAGTGGTGCTTAACTCAAAGAACTAAATATAACCAAAAAGAACAATCCTCTAACTAAAGTTTAAAGAGCTAAACTAACTATCAACAAAAGATGTAGAAAGAAACGTCTTCAGCGTCGAGGAGTCGCCATAACTAAAACTACCCTAACTAACCAAACAAAACATACATAAATAGCACCACTCCTAAACTAGTGCGTCTAATACATCTCAATGACAACTGCGTGTGCAAAATGTAGGTCGCGACCTGCTTACCTGACACAACCTCTCCCGCCAGTCTACAAAGAGTTGGACGGGGACTGAGATGAGAATGTCATAAGAGCAACAAACATTTCATCGTGCACCACAAGCGCATAACAAGAACGCACATCTCAAAAACACAAAATAAAACAAAACAAACAGAGAACTGATCCCACTGCCAGATCGTAAGAGCAGCGAACCCCAGACACTGATCAGTCTCTCAGACTGGTCTCTCAAACGAGAGCTCCGTCTTCAACGAGCGTGCAGGCTCTCTCTCAAACCCCAGAGTCTGTGTCGACTGTCGCCATTGTAGTCAGAGCCATTCATAAACCGCACGGCGACAGGCGATTGGTGGCGCAGTTCCTGACGTCAGCAGATTTGACAGGCGGAACCTCCAATCAAATTCCACACCTGAAACAGAGTACACAGACATACACGCATACGCAGCAACGTATACAAAAACATAACTACGTAGCACGGCGTACGTAACACTCACCCCCTTAAAACTCAACCCAAACCAGTTTTTTTTTTTTAAGCTCTAGATAAGGTGTCAGCAATGACACTCTCTGATCCCTTTTTATGCTTTATGATTAATTTATAACTTTGCACAATCAAGGACCAACGCATAAGACGTTGATTGTGGTTGTACATTCTGGACAAGAAAACTAACGGATTGTGATCCGTGTACACAGTAACAGGTAGAACGGAAGAACCCACATAAACCTCAAAGAATTGCAACGCCAGGATTAGACCCAAAGCTTCCTTCTCGATGGTAGAATAATTTCTCTGATGTCGGTTAAATTTTCGAGAAAAGTAACAAATTGGGTGCTCAAGACCATCATCATCTTCCTGAACAAGGACAGCTCCCATGCCTAAAGCACTAGCATCAACTTCCAATTTAAAACAACGTGTAAAGTCCGGAGCAGCTAGAACAGGTGCACTGGTCAACAACAGTTTTGCTCCATCAAAAGCTTGTTGACATGCGTCAGTCCAAATAAAAGCATTCGCCGGACTTAACAAACAAGTCAGAGGGTGTACTACAGTGGAGAAATTTCGGCAGAAACTTCTGTAGTAACCAGCCATACCTAAAAACCGACGTAACTCCCGTCTTGTCGTTGGACTAGGAAAGTCAGCGATAGCAGATACTTTGGCACTAACAGGGCGGACTTGACCTTGACCTACTTCTTTGCCCAAATAAGTGATCGTTGCTTTACCGAATTCGCACTTGGCCAGATTAATTGTTAGAGAAGCGTCAGCCAACCTTTCAAAAACTACCCGAAGAACAGCCAAATGCTCAGACCAATCCAAAGAATAGATCACTAGATCATCAAGGTATGCATTACAATTTTTAACTCCTGACAATACAATGTTTACAAGACGCTGGAAAGTTGCTGGGGCGTTTCGCAGCCCGAACGCCATAACCCGGTACTGCAGGAAGTTATCCGGAGTAACAAAAGCTGAAATTTCCGCAGCTCGAGCTGTCAATGGCACTTGCCAATACCCTTTCAGCAAATCTAATTTCGTTACAAACTTAGCAGAACCCACGTTATCGATGCAATCTTCCATTCTAGGAAGAGGATAGCTATCCGGTACAGTCACAGAATTTACTTTCCGGTAATCTGTGCAAAACCGAAATGTACCGTCAGACTTCGGAACAAGAAGGCAAGGAGAGCTCCATGGACTATAGCTAGGTTCAGCTAGGTCATTCCTCAATAAATAATCAACCTCAGCCTTCATCGCAGAACGTTTGAAGCTATTCACTCGGTAAAAGTGTTGTTTAATGGAAGAAGTACACGTCACTTGGATGTCATGCTGTAATACATGTGTTTGAGTTGGCACATCACTGAACAGAATGGAAAATTCTTGAATTAGTTGCATAACGTCCTGTTTCTGTGATTCAAGCAAATTTTCAAGGTTTTCGGATAAGTTTTTCAGAACTTCAGAATTCGAAAGTCTACCACACGTTGATAAATCATTACGAAATGTAACACCGTCATCAGGATCACACTGACCAGAAGAAGGCAACATCACCTCGACATTCACTTCAGTAAAATCAGACACAGCAACAGCAGCAGCAGCTAAAACATCAGTAGGAACAACAAGCTTTTCTTCCGCAAATTTCTCAGACACTTTCCGAGAACAATATAATTTCAACATGTTAATGTGGCATGTTCGAAATTTCCGCTTGCGGTCAGGGGTGTGTATTACAAAATCAGTCTCACTCAATCTCTTTGATACCTTATATGGACCAGAGAAACGAGCAGTCAGAACCGAACCTGGTACTGGTAACAATACCAACACTTCATCGCCAGGATTAATTTCACGCACAGCAGCTTTCTTATCATACCATTTCTTCATACCCTCCTGAGCAGTAGACAACGATTTCCGTGCAAATGAACTTGCCTTATGGAGACGTTCTCGAAATTGACTAACATAATCAAGCACATTTCATTCAGATGACTTGGTCTCATTCAACATCCTGTCTTTCAACACCTTCAGCGGACCTCGTACAGTGTGCCCAAATACTAAGTCTGCTGGACTAAACCCTAGAGATTCTTGAGTCACTTCACGAATTGCAAACAACACTAACGGCACTCCGTCGTCCCATTCTTTACCAGAGCTGAGACAGTACTTCTTCAACATTGACTTCAGGGTCTGGTGAAATCGTTCGATAGCACCCTGGCTCTCAGGATGATAAGCGCTTGAGATTCGATGTGAAATACCCAGAGTTTTCAACACTTGTCTGAAAACAGTGGAAAGAAAATTCGTCCCCTGATCGGTTTGCACGATTTTTGGCAATCCGAACGTGGAGAAGAACTTTAGCAAGGCTTTAATAATGACAGGTGCCGTTATTTTCCTCAAGGGAACAGCCTCCGGATAACGTGTCGCAGAACACATTATAGTTAACAAAAATTGATTACCTGTCTTTGATTTCGGCAGGGGACCAACGCAATCTAAAATTATATGTTCAAACGGTTCGCAAATGACAGGAATCGGAATTAATGGGGCTGGTGGAATTTTTTGATTCGGTTTACCCATCACTTGACACTCATGACATGTGCGGCAATAATGAGACACGTCGCTCTTCAAGCCAGGCCAGAAAAAATGTCTGAGAATGCGGTTGTAAGTCTTTGTCACTCCCAAATGACCTGCTAACTCATGATCATGTGCCAAACTCAACACTTGTTCTCGATAGACAGTAGGCAGAACAATCTGGCACACAACATCCCACTCGTTCTCCCAATCTCTGCGCGAATGCCATTTCCTTAACAACAACCCATCTTCGATCACGTAATCAGCTGTGCCAACTTTATCAGATTTAGGATTTTTGGCAGCCGAAAAACACTTAATTAGCGACACATCTTTCCTTTGTGCAACCTTAATCCCTTCATGAGATATAGGTGCAACCAACAATTCAAAATCGGCCACTGCCGTAACCGGATGTCCATCATGTCTACCATCTTCAGCATCTTTTGGATCTGTCCCAAAATTATCCTCTGTAAACACAGGTGACATAAAAGAGTCGGCCAAAACAATGTCATCTCCAATTCTGCGTTTTTGAGCACGCGTGACTACGTTAGCAGCAAAAACATCCGGAAAATTATCAGAAATGTCATCAGCAGGAATAAAACAATCAGGTCGATCAACGACTTCGAGCATAGGTGACACTTTACCCCCTGCCAAATCATTTCCTAGAATAAATGCAACCCCTTTCACAGGAAAAGAAGAACGTATTCCCACTTTAACAAAACCTGAGACCAGATCACAGTGTAAGTGTATCCGGTGCAGCGGTACCTTTACAACCCCCATCTCAATCCCTTGAACTAACACACTTGACCCACAAAACGTCTGTTCTGACAAAGGAAGTGCATCAGAGACTACAAATGATTGCATCGATCCTGTATCCCTCAAAATGTTTACCTCTTTCTGCTCTCTAGGTTTGCCATTTACGGAGATTAACCCCTTCAACAAGAATGGTTTAAACCCCGAGTCAAGCACATCCTTCTCTAAAACAGTGTTAGACACCATCTTCACAAAGGTAACAGGCTTTAACTGTCCTTGCTGAGTCTTACGTTTCAGCACTAAGCAATCAGAAATGAGGTGTCCCATTTTGTGGCAATAAAAACATTCTCGTGTTTCTTTATTCTGTGGTGAACTCAGTTTAGTACGGGTATTCGAATTTTGAGTTGAAGACGAACTCCATATTTTCTCCGGTCGGGGTAAAACAAAAACACTCTTGTGCGTTAACACGTACTCATCCGCAAGAATTGCAGCTTGTGATAACGTCGTGACCTTCTGCTCATTCAGATAGGTGACTACTCGCTCTGACAAACAATTCTTAAAATCTTCTAAAAGCATTAGCTCTCTCAACGAACTCAAATCTTGCACGTTATTAGAAGACAGCCATTTATCAAAAAGAATTCCCTTCTCCCGAGCGAATTCCACAAACGTCTGAGCTACCTTCTTATGGTTCCTGAAACGTTGCCGATATGCCTCAGGTACCAATTCATATGCGCGAAGAACAGCGTTCTTTACTACATCATATTGCAAGCTTACCTCTAAAGTTAACGCAGAACAAACTTCCTGTGCTTTTCCAACTAATCGACATTGTAGTAAAAGACACCAAACCTCTTTTGGCCAACGAAGTGCAGCAGCCACACGTTCAAAAGCAGCGAAATACGCATCCACTTCGGATTCTCTAAAGTGAGGCACTAAAGCGATCTGCTTACTAACATCAAATGTAGTGGTCGAAACATCACTCACAGAATTTGCCGAATTTACTGAAATAACAGGATTAGGCTGCGCAGCACGGTCCGAGACAACCTTCGCTGACTCCAACTCAAGCTGTCGCAGTTTCACCTGTGTCTCAGCTTCAATTTCCAGTTTACGGACTTCTAGGCGTAACGTCATTTCGGCTTGGCGCGTCTCAGCTCGTTCCTGCGCTTCCATCTGGATTCGGGCTAAGCGGACCCTCAGTCGCGCATCACCCCCAGACTCAATGGAAGGCGGAGAAAGTGGGTAGAAGGGCGGTAAACCAGCCTTGGGCTCAGCCTCGACCTCCACCTCGGCAGTCTCACCTTTTGCCTCCTCCATACTCCCCACGCTAGTCAGACGCCTTTCCACAACCGACATGTCAGCCCTCTCACTATCCGTATCTGGAAATGAAAGTATTTTTAATTCAATCAAGCGTTTCAAAATGTCATTTTTAATAATATGCTTTAGCGATTGCCTCACCACAGGAATGCGATAGTGTCCAGCTATCTGCAACAAATCGTCTTTTCTACAGAGCTCAAAAATGTCCAAAGTTGGATTAGCAATAAATCCTTGCAAATCAAAAGTACTCATATCAATATTTCATTATCCTCACGTCAACATGCACAAATAATTCCTTTCCCACACCCTACAAAACACACACAAGCAAATATTTTTTTTTTTTTTTTTTTTTTTGGACGAGCCCCCAAATACCTCTCCCGCCAGTCTACAAAGAGTTGTACGGGGACTGAGATGAGAATGTCATAAGAGCAACAAACATTTCATCGTGCACCACAAGCGCATAACAAGAACGCACATCTCAAAAACACAAAATAAAACAAAACAAACAGAGAACTGATCTCACTGCCAGATCGTAAGAGCAGCGAACCCCAGACACTGATCAGTCTCTCAGACTGGTCTCTCAAACGAGAGCTCCGTCTTCAACGAGCGTGCAGGCTCTCTCTCAAACCCCAGAGTCTGTGTCGACTGTCGCCATTGTAGTCAGAGCCATTCATAAACCGCACGGCGACAGGCGATTGGTGGCGCAGTTCCTGACGTCAGCAGATTTGACAGGCGGAACCTCCAATCAAATTCCACACCTGAAACAGAGTACACAGACATACACGCATACGCAGCAACGTATACAAAAACATAACTACGTAGCACGGCGTACGTAACACCCCCTCATTAGCATACAGAGGAAGAAATGTGGAAATAAATAAATGTAGAAATAAATAAATGCATAAAAAAGTGGAAAAAAATACAATTATACCTAAATAAGGAAATCAAAGTAAAAAAAACACATTTATTTATTTGTACATTTATTTTTATATCTACTTATGTATGTATGTATGTATGTAGGTATGTATTTATTTATTTATTTATTATTAAGTCAGGTTTGGCATTCTTGTTCATTTGTGAATAATTGCAAGCATTTGTGGATTTTGAAACATTTGAGTGTCAAGACGTTCACACAAATAGGTGGACTCCACCCACCGTCTACTAATAGAATGGAATAGAATCCTTGCCATAATATATAATCAAAGTCAATGAATTTAGTCTGCCGTTAATGCATACACTCAATGTAAAAAATGATATGATCAATTCATGACAACATCAAGTCACCTTCATATATAAAGCGCTTCTAACAGTATGGATTGTTTCAAAGCAGCTTTACAGTGACAATAGAAATTACCATAACAGATTGTTTAGGCTTTACCACAGCTCTAGGATAAAGTTATTGTTCAGGTAAAGTTAGATTTGATTGATTCACTTCCGTTGCGAAGATCATTAGTTATTAACTTAGGGGCCGCTAACACGACACAGTTCTAACAGAAAATCCCCTAACGCGCTCCGGCCGGCGGCCGCCCATCCGCATAAAACAGTGCTGGTGTCTCGAGAACGCACTCCCTGAAATAGGTTCGAAGGTGCAAACGATTATCCGTTATCTCTGCGCAAACCTCAAAAATGCAAACCCGCAAAAATTAAAACGTACATGCGCATCACGTGTTCAGTCGATAGTTATGCGGGTTTGAATATATATGTGCGCAGGCGTGTAGTCCTTCACAAATCAGCCCTCAACAAACGACATGTCTGGCTTAAAAATTTATAATACAGAATTTGTTGCGTCTGCATAGCCATGCGAACCGGAATTATCCCGACAACATTTAATCTGTACAGAGGTAAAGGGAAGGAGGCATTCACAGGGGAGAGACTAGTTGACACTTTAGGACTGCGTTGTCGTCGTGTCCAGGCGCTGATCCTTCATCAGATCTGGATATGACCTGGATCCGACGGATTGCGGTAAACCTCTGGATAAACAGAGAGACTAATATTAGCGTTGACGCCATCCTTCTTATGATGCACAAAGTACATCAGGATTTATGGAAAGTGTTCCCGGTTCTGGCTGATCTAAACTATGCAGCCTAACATTGAATTATAGAAGTCTATAATGTGTTATGTGTATGCTAGGCCAAAGAGTTGTGTTTTTAGTCTAGATTTGAACTGACAGAGTGTGTCTGCTTCCCGAACAATTTTAGGAAGATTGTTCCAAAGTTTTGGTGCTAAATAGGAAAAGGATCTACCAAAAGCAGTTAATTTTGATATTCTAGAGAATTTTTGAAATTTGAGATCGCAATAGACGTGATGCAGGGAACTACACTAACATTTTCCACTGGTGGCACTTGCGCTACTAACTTTTTCAGTTACTAGCGCAAAACATGATTTGGTCGCACAAATTATTTATATAGTAAGCCGCTCTGGATAATAATGACCAATAGTGAAACTGCATTGCATACAGATGTGCTTTTTATTTTACTCTCCATCTTTTAAAACACATGCCTTTTTGTTTTCTTTAAAAATGGTTGGGATAGATTTACTGCAATAGAAAATACAGTAGCCTACACAATAAAGTGCTAAATTAATTTCTTTTGGATTTCACCATGCTATGGTTGGCACAGATGGGCAGACTTCTGAACTCTTAAGGAAAAGTAAAATAAATATAATATGTCATTGTGAAGCTTCAATGATTCGTGTTTGAATTGTTTTGACGCAGTTACAAATTTGGACAGTCCTGCAATTGAAGGCCCACAGAATTTACAGTAGGGCTGCACGATATTGGTAAAAAAATGACATTGCGATATTTGATTTTTCTGCGATATATATTGCGATATAAAAACAATTTCACCAGATGACTTGAATAGCTCTACTTGGAAAGAATGAATCATTCTAGAATGACTCTTGAGTTCAGTGTTGGACAGATCAGTTGTTATTTTAACCATTCATTAAAGTGAATCGGTTCAAAGGAGTCAGTTCGCGAATCGGACGTGTCATTAACGGACCACGGCACACGTTGTGTGATTATCCAGGCAGTTTAGGACATCGCACAAGATTTGTCTCAACACAGAAAACATTTCATCACCAGATAGATTTTTTGTTTTGTTTATTGAAAGAGTGGTTTATGCCATCTGAATGTGTGGAAAGCTTTTCAGAGAAGATGAGGCAACGTTATTTTAGCACAATTCACAACCAGTGGTAGTTCAGAAAAAAAAAAACTTCGGTCTTCCGACCTTTTACCATCGTGTATTCTCAAAGATATTCAGTCAACTCAATTCATTATTATGAGCGAGGGAGGGAGAGAGAGCGCGCGCGCGACTGGGGCTTTCACTCTCTCTGCTCGTTCTCTCAGTTAAACAAGCGCGAATCCGCGAAGCCAACTTGATGTGTTGAATGCTCAGAGCGCGTTATAAAACGTATTCTTAAAATACACATTTCTGTTTTAATAAATGCTCATAGTAAATCATAGCATATTGCCTAAAACATTAGGTAGGTACAAAAATAATCAAACGGTGATACATTTGCGACCAATTAAAAATTAGGGTCGCAATGGCATTTCAAAAGGTCGCATATGCGACCATTTTGGTCGCAGTGTAGTTCCCTGTGATGGACTATAATGCGTTAAGATCTCGTTCAAGTACTGGGGAGCTAAACCATTTAGTGCTTTGTAAGTAATCAGCAATATTTTTAAAAGTATACGATGTTTAATAGGGAGCCAATAAAGTGTTGAAAGAACTGGGCTAATATGGTCATACTTCCTGGTTCTGGTAAGAACTCTAGCTGCTGCGTTTTGGACCAGCTGTAGTTTGTTTATTAAGCGTGCAGGGCAACCACCCATAATAGCATTACAATAATCTAGCCTTGATGTCATGAACTAATTGTTCTGCATTTTTCATTGAGAGCATATGACGTAATTTAGATATATTTTTATATCTAAACATACTCGGTTACTAACGTAACCTCGGTTCTCTCTAGAGAGGGAACGAGTACTGCGTAATATCTTACGCTATGGGGAAAACCTCTTTTCCACGAGATATTGAAGCCAAAAATTATCCTTAATTTTTAATTAATGTATAACGCTGTGCGGCAGCATGCAGACATAGGCAAGACGGCTCGCGCGCCTATTGGCTGCCCTGCGGCAACAGCAGCAGCCTATCGAGAGAGGCCCTGCGTGACGTGATACCCAATGGGGGCGCTTTGCGCCCATTTCGTAACGTCCCGCCAGAATAGGCGTGGCCTTGGCCTATAAATACGCTCGACAGGCTGATACAAACTGGTTTTCATCACTGAAGCGAACCAGCGCTGTTGTATGCACGGCAAGATACGCAGTACTCATTCCCTCTCTAGAGAGAACCGAGGTTACGTTAGTAACCGAGTAAGTTCTCTTACGAAAGTATCTCTCGTACTACGTAATATCTTACGCTATGGGGAACACAATGCAACAAGCCGTGCGTACTGGGATCCGACACCAAAGTCCCAAGGGCAGTAGCCCGGGGCTCATATAGTGCATTATCACCGTAGACTCACAGAGAGTCGGGAGAAGAGAGGCTACAAGCATCATTCCCCATGAAATAGCATCCCACAGGAGCTAGTTATGTTAACAGTGTTTCACGCAGACAGGGTGAACGTGTTCAGCCTGATCTGGGTATAAGTACGGGTTATTCAACACCCATGGAGCTGTTCTATCGATCAGTGAGCGATGCACAAACAAAACTCAGCATTCTGCACCGGCGCAGCGGGGCAGATAGTACTGAATTCTAGACCGACAGCAGCTTGGCCTGTAAGGCGGGAACCTCTAGGTTATAAAACCTTATAAATGTAAACGGCGAGGCCCAGCCTGCCGCCATACAGATATCTTGCAAGGAAATCCCACTAGACCACGCCCACAACGAGGCCATGCCCCTCGTGGAGGGCGCTCTGACACCCAAAGGACACTGCAGGCCCTTAGAAGTGTAAGCCAGCGCTATGGCATCGACTATCCATCTGGATAGGCTCTGTTTTGATGCGGCCAGTCCCTTGGAGCGTCCGCCAAACAAAACGAAGAGCTGCTCAGTCTGTCTGAAGACAGACGAGCGGGACACATAAGCTCTCAGTGCCCTGACAGGGCAGAGGAGACTCACATCCTCCTCCTCATCATGAACCGGGAGGGCGCACAGGGAAATAACCTGGGCCCTGAACGGTGTTTTGAGGGATTTGGGCACGTACCCATGCCTTGGTTTGAGAATGACTTTTGAGTCATTAGGCCCAAACTCCATGCTTACTGAAAACGCTTGCAAGTCCCCTACGCGCTTCACTGGAGCGAGAGCCATAAGGAATAACGTTTTGAGAGACAGATGTTTCATGTCTGACAAATGGATTGGCTCGAATGGGGCACCTTTCATGGCTTCAAAAACCGTAGAAAGGTCCCACACAGGGACTGAGAGGGTCTGGGAGGATTCAGCCTCCGAGCTCCCCTGAGGAATCGTACGACCAGGTCATTTTTCCCCAGTGACTTGCCAGACGTCGGTTTTGCAAACGCCGCTATGGCCGCCACGTATACTTTAAGCATGGATGGGGTTCTGCCCTTATCCAGCAGCTCCTGAAGGAAGGAGAGCACTTCCGTAACCCCGCAGTCTGTGGGTGAAAAGCCCTGAGCTTGACACCAGGCAGAAAACAAAGAGCACTTTGAGGAATAGAGCCGTCTAGTAGACGGGGTTGTGTTTAACACTCCCTCTGGGAGGTTAGCGGGTGCCCGGTTATGGCCCTTGCATGTAGGGACCATAAATCCGGGCGAGGATGCCAAATCGAGCCCTTTGCCTGAGAGAGGAGGTCTCTATTCACCTGTATCAGCCACGGGGCAGTGCTGGTCAGCCACATCAGGACTGGGAACCAATTCTGGTTCGTCCAGAGCGGAGCTACGAGCAGCACTGGGCATCCGTTTTCCTTGATTCGTTACAGCACTTGAGGCAGGAGCGAGACGGGGGGAAAAGCATAGAGGGCAGTGGGGCCATAGGTGGGCCAGCGCATCCCTGTTATTGGAGAAAAAGTTCGGACAGTGAGCGTTTTATTGCGTCGCGAACAAGTCCACTTGCGCTCTGCCGAATGTCTCCCACAGCAGTTGGATCGTCTGCGGGTGCAGCGACCATTCCCCTGCTGGGACATTGTTTCTGGACAGACAGTCTGGTCCCAGAATCAGGCGACCAGGCACATGCGCTTCTTTCAGTGAAAACAGGTTGTCCTGAGCCCAGACCAGGAGGCGTTCCGTCAGCCTGTAAAGGTTTCGGGACCTGACGCCACCCTGGCGATTTATGTATGCCACCACTGACATGTTGTCCGACCGGACTAAGACGTGGCAGCCTTTTATCTGGGGACAAATGCGCCAGCATTTCCAGGCAGTTTATGTGTAGGAGCTTTTCCCGTTCTGACCACTGGCCAAAGAACGGTCTGCCCTCAAGCAGCGCTCCCCATCCCGAGGTGGAGGTGTCCTAGACAATGGCGACAGACGTGCTGTCATAGACAGCGAGTCCTGCACTGTTCCCAGAAAAGAGATTTTCTGGCTGGGAAACAGCGAACTCTTCGCCCAATTGACTGTGAGACCCAGATTCTCGAGATGCTCGAGTAATGTGGTTCTGTGTTCTATGAGCTCTGAATGTGATCGAGCTAGAATCAGCCAATCGTTCATGTAGTTCAAAACTCGCATGCCCTGAAGTTTCAGGGGTGCGAGGGCCACGTCCATGCACTTCGTAAATGTACGGGGTGCTAGGGATAGGCCGAACGGTAGGACTGTGTATTGATATGCCTGGCCCTCGAAGGCGAATTTCAAGTATCGCCTGTGACGTGACGCTATTTGTTTTTGGAAAAAGGCGTCTTTCAGATCTATTGACTTAAACCAGTCTCCCTGGCGCACTTGCGCAAGGATTTTTATAATTGTCAGCATTCTGAACTGGCGCTTCATAAGCACTCTGTTCAGCTGTCGCAGACCTAGAATGGGTCTGAGACCCCCGTCTTTTTTCTGTACCAGAAAATATCTGCTGTATAGCCCCCCTTCACTTTGAGATAAAGTTTCTATGGCCCCTTTGCTCAGCAGTTTCACTATTTCGGCTCGAAGTAGATGAGATACTTCATTGTTTACCGTGGTTTCGACTCGCGCCGTCTAACGGCGGGGATGTCGAGCGAACTGTAGCGAATAGCTTCTTTTTATAGTGTTCAACACCCATTCTGATCCCCCAGGAAGCTTTGCCCACGCCTCTGCGTGAATAGCTAGAGGTAGAATGAAATCCGGGCTCTGGCCGAGGCATAGCGGCGGCCGCAGAGCTTCGGTCTGCTGAGACATAAACACTGTGTTTACAGTGTGCGAGGCGGGAGGCGCACCGACCACTGCAGGCAGCCTGGTCCCGCTCGAATTCTCTATGACAGATTGTGGAGAGAGAGTTAGTGCAGGACAAACCCCATGGGGTTGAGCGCGTCTGTGAGGGAATGTGGGAGCGGGACAGCGGGCACACTCACTGCACTGAAAACCGTCGGCTTGTGCTGACTGAATGTGTGTCGGTTTCGTTTTTACAGAAATTGAGGGACACGTATCGTGTAGTGTTTGTGGGCACTGTGTCGTGGGCACATTCACTACATTTTTTTTTTCGATTTTATTTGTGCTAGCCCTGAACTGTGGCGGGCTGTGTCTGTGTGTGGGAATGGGCACTTACACGTGGGCATTCTTACAACACTCATAACACCATCAGCCGTGGCCGGAATACCAGAAAATACACTCTTTTTGGGGTTTATCTGGGTCGCCGTAAAAATGGCGTTTGTGTGCAGGCAAGCGGGCTGTGGTACCGGCTTGTTTACTGCGAAATACACTGGAACAGTCACATTGTTTGGAACTGAACGAGCGAGAAGTTTCGGTGGAGTCTGGCCGCGGCGAGACTTAAACACCGTGGGTCTTAGCTGACTGTATGTGTGTTGGTTTTGTTTTACAGAAACCGTGGTACATGCAGTGTGTAGTGTTTGTGGGCACTGGGTTGTGGGCACATTCACTACATTTAATGCACAATTGACATGAGTCGACCTCATTTGTGCGAGCCCTGCAGTGTGGCGGGCCAGACTGATCTCATGAAATGGCGTATGTATGACACGCCAATTCGTATTTCCATTTTTGGCGTGCTATCAACACGCATAATCGCTTTTCAGCGTGTTTATCAACGCCTTTGACTTAACGTTATATTACTGTATTATGTATATATAGATATATGACCTACCCCAACCCCGTCCCTAAACCTACCCGTCACTGGTGTTAATACCATTTATGAGTGTTCTCCTACCATCCTAGGAAAAAAAGATCGCTCCACAGATGTAGATATAGATTTTGCTTCGTTTCGCTCGGACATTTAACGACGTACACATACACGCGGAATCACTCGGACATTTAAGTGGCGTAGACATACACGCAAAAGATTTCGCCGTGGACATACACGCGGATAGCTCAAAATGCGTATAGATAACACGCCACTTGACTTGAAAGTGGCGTGTATGTTTACGCAAAGTCATGATGTCATGTTGGGCGGGCTGTGTTTGTGTGTAGAAATGAACACTGGGCTGTGGGCATTTTTATTACACTCATAACACCATCGGCTGTGGCCGGAATACCAGAAAATACACTGCTTATATGATTTCTCTGGGTCACCGTGGAAACGACATTTGTGTGCAGGCAAGCGGGCCATGGTACCGCCTTGTTTACTGCAAAATACACTGGAACAGTCACATTTTCTGGAACTGAACGAGCGAAAGTTCGGTGGAAGTCTGGCCGCGGCGAGACTTTGTTATTTTTTTATTTTTTTATTTTTTTTATCTGCTGCGAGAGCTGGGGTCGAACACGGGTCTCTCGTGCAGATAAGAGAGCGTCATCACAGTTTTGTGTGTGAGTTGGCGTTTGTTTGCAGGCGTGCGTGTTATACAACAGGCTCATTGCTGCAATATTGACATTTTCAGCCGCTCAGACAACGAGGAGCTGAGAAATGTTTGAGAAATGGAGATTGGTCCGGCCTCGGCGGGACAAAAACACACTCTTTCCTCATTTCGCCGGTGACGCGCGCCCACGGGTTGAGAGCGTCATCGCAGTTTTGTGTGTTTCGGCGTTTGTTTGCAGGCGTGCATGTTATACAACAGGCTCATTGCCGCAATATTGAAATTTTCAGCCGCTCCGACTACGAGGAGCTGAGAAATGTTTGAGAAATGGAGATTGGTCCGGCCTCGGCGGGACCAAAACACACTCTTTCCTCATTTCGCCGGTGACGCATGTCCACGGAGGGCGGGGTAGCTTTCTTGTAACGTAAAGAAAGCTAGCCGCGCCACGCTTTTGATGCTGGCCCGTTTCCCTGACGACTCGCGGGCAGAGGGGGGGAGGTCCACAGAGCTCGCCCAATCCTCACTGTCCGACGCCAGGATAGAGGAGCTGGCCTTCTTTACAGATGCAGCTATCTCGTCGTCATTAACGGCGGAAGCGGCGGCGCGCGGCAGCCGTTGTCCGTCAGCGAGCGACTCGAGTGAAGCTGGTGAAGCTGGCGGGCGAACTGGCGAGCTTTCACGGGTTGGAGAAGGCTCGGGGACCTGCTGAGTACGGCGCTTTTACGGCGCTGCACTACTTCGGGGTGGAAGAGCAGGCTCTGGGAAGGATGCCAGGCGAGTCCTCAGATTTACCATGGGCATCAGCTCGTAATGAGGGCAATTCGCCGCAGTGAGCGCGTGAGCCTTGTTAACCTCACCCAGGCAGGAAGCGCAGATGACGGTCCCCGTCGCTGAGTGTGGCTCGGCACGAGCCGCAGGATCTTTGCATCTTTAAAAAGACGCAGCTCTTTTAGGAGAGAGAGAGATATACAGTGAGAGTGTGAGTCGCAGCGGCGAACACACACTCTTAGAAGTGAAAGGATATAGACGCTCGAAGCGTAGCAGGTACGGCGGCTGAAGGCGGCGAGGTGAAGGCCAGCGGCTTCAGGCTCGAAGGCTCGTTCCGCAGAAGGCTTTCTGTCAACGGCGCGGCTTCTCACTCCGGATCCAGCGATGCAGTAGTGCTTCGCTGAAGAGATGAAAATCAGTTTGTATCAGCCTGTCGAGCGTATTTATAGGCCAAAGCCACGCCTATTCTGGCGGGACGTGACGAAATGGGCGCAAAGTGCCCCCATTGGGTATCACGTCACAAAGGGCCTCTCTCGATAGGCTGCTGCTGTTGCCGCAGGGCAGCCAATAGGCGCGCGAGCCGTCTTGCCTATGTCTGCATGCTGCCACACAGCGTTTTACATTAATTCAAAATTAAGGATATTTTTGGCTTCAATATCTCATGGAAAAGAGGTTTTCCCTATAGCGTAAGATATTACGCAGTACGAGAGGTACTCTCGTAAGAGAACTAGTGCCATGCTTCCTAATGATATATCCTAAAGGTAACATGTACAGAGTGAAAAGCAACAGTCCTAGTACTGAGCCTTGTGGTACACCATACTGAACTTTTGATCGATAAGACATCTCTTCATTTACTGCTACAAACTGATAAAAGTAACTTTTTTATAAACTATACAAGATTCAACTAATTTAAGTCATTTTAATATAATTAAAGTTGAAATTACTTATACAGCCAAATTAATTGTACTTAAAATTTAAGGCAGCAACTCATCTCAAATCAAAATATATATTTTTACAGTGTTGCCTGTATTAGGTAGACAGAATATATAGTCATCTAGTGGTGCCCATCCTCATATATTTGACTTATTTCAGTTATTTCATATCCTGCTTCTGGAGGGCAACTGTCCTGGAGTTTAGCTCCAACCCAACACACCTGAATCAGCTAATCGAGGTCTATAGGCTTACTAGACACTTTCAGGTGTGTTGAGGCAAGTTGGAGCTAAATTCTTTAGGATAGTGGCCCTCCAGGAACAGTTTGGACACCCATGACTTAAGTAGAGAAAAGATTACATCTCACTTGAAAGCCAGGTGGAGCAGAGCCAAATGGGTGGATGTCGACCAGTCCAGCTCCATCTCTGTGGATCTAAGATGTGGAGCTTAACTTAAATAAGTTTAGGGATAGGGTTATGGATAGGGTTATAGTGTGGCCATTGTACCCAGAGAGGGGTAGCTGGACATCCAGCTTCACCCATTGGCTCTGCAGTGAGCAGCCTCTTTCTAGCTCCACCAATTAAAATCTGCTCACACAAAGCGACATGATGCCATTAATTTCAATAGAGAGCTGGCAATTTCCAGCGACGGTGACCTTCGGTCACAGGATGCAGAAATGTCCATTTATACAAAATGAAGAGTTACTTTCAGGAGCAACAACCAATAGGAATGAATTTAGTGGAGCACACATGATCCATCACTACATCCTGTAGTGGGGTTATGGCAAGCAGGGCGAGGTCGAGTGTCATGAGAAATGGAGCGAAACCTCCTATTGTGTGTTCTTGACGTAAATGGACCTGACAGAACGTGAAATTTCTTACATTGGTGCGTGTTGATCTTGTCTTGTCTGTTTTTACCCCCATGACATCCCACCCCCCTTCCTGTTCGGGTGAGGTGAGGGGAATAAGGCCTGTGAAGGGTGAGAGGGGTAGGGGAGCGCGGGGCACAACCTAACGCGGGGTTAAATGTAACACTGACCTTTTACATATTTAGTCAGAGTCAAGCAGGTTGTGTTTCCGCTCTTTTTCTCTCGCTGCCAGAAGACGGTCTCCCGTGGATTTGTGGAAAGTTTTGATAAGATTTCAGAATAATGCCGAGCTCAGACTGCACGATTTTCAAAATAATCGTGTCACTGTTGTTTTCACACTGCGTGACTATCTGGGGTAACATTCAGTTGCTGGTGTGTTCACACTGCACGATGGATCGGCGACAGGAGGTTTCACACTGCATGACTTTACAAAAGAAAGAATCGCCGACAACTTCTCCCTGGTCCCGCAAACTACGTTTCACAACCAAACAAACGCGAGAAGTGATAAGGAAATAACGGAAGGTCAGCGTGCGTGAGACCGGAGTTCTCGCGCGACACTGAATTTGTAATTAAAAATGATAGCCTACAAGAAGATTGCGATCCAAATTGTCTGTGCGCTGATTTGCAGCGAAAAATAAACAGTTTATGCAGGAGGAAATGGTTGGGAAAACGAGGGGAGCAAGGACTGTGTTTTGCAAAGAGAGTTGGGGGTAAATAAATAATTTTACAAATGTCCTGCTGTTCATGCAAATGTTTGTGCTTTGTTTCTGTTTGATATAATTGTAAATATAGGCCTATCTATTAAAATACTGATATTCTGGTCTATAACTCCTCCCTGAACATCCTGCTGTCCTGTATCTTGCTCTCTCATTGGCTGTCGGTCATCGCCGATGTAGTTTTCAGTCAGAACACTTTTCACACAGCAGGATTGTGAATCGCCGACAGGTCCAGATATTTAGCATGCCAAATATCTCACAGGCGTCGGTGACTCGTCGGCGATTCTCTCAGATCGTGTCTTTGCTCATTCACACTGCGTGATTGTCACTCACGTGAACGAGCACTGATTTGCCTGTGATTTCGGGCATTTGTCTGCGATTTCTCAAAACCTGTCGGCGAGCCAAAATCGGGGCTAAAATCGTGCAGTCTGATCTCGGCATAAGAGTGTTTTGACACCATGCAAGTTTTTTCGGTTTCTGAGTTGGGTGTGTACGTCACCAAATCTAACTTTATATTACTATTTATATTATTGTTGGCTAAAACATAGCACCATTTTGAAACATACCAGCAACTCCTAGCAACTGTTAGCTAGGCTTAAATTATTTTTTACACAGCGGGGGTTAGTTGTAGCACAGTGTTACAACTAAGCCGCCAACTGTACCACGATAATGAAATGAAAACAGGGAGCCACACAACTTTTCAGGTTTGAGTATTTATTTATATATGTATTTTACCACATTTAACAATGTTGGAATTTAAATGTCAAAATCTGATTTCTTTCACATTTGTTTACTATGCATTGACCACTTGTTTATTATTACTATATATATTTACTATATATATACTTGTTTATATATTACTATATGCTATACTACACATAGCTTGTTTTTATTATTAATAATAATACTTTTGCATGCAGCTGCCACACACAAATAGAATTCAATTGCATTTACAATTTTTGATTATTTTATTTATTGTAAAACTGTGCAGCCCTTTCCTATATCTCTATCCAGGATATTGATCTGTAAAAGGATGATTGGATGAGGGATGGATGTATGGATATCCATCTATACAGATGTACAAACAATTTCAAACTATACAGATAAAATAGTACTGAATTATGTGTGTTACAACTAACCCCTCTGTCTGTTACAATTAACCCCACATATGGGGTAAGTTGTAACATTTGCACTTCTGTCACTTTCAGTGCAACTGTACAACAATGGTAGGTCCTAGAATAAAACTAAGTGTTCATTTGTAGGAGAGATGTGATTGTTGCTTGTTTAAATATATATATATATATATATATATATATATATATATATATATATATATATATATAAATCTAACTTCATTATTTTAATGATTGAGCCAAAACCAAAATGTGTTAGGTTGTGCCCCACTCTCCCCTATGTAGCAAGCAGGGCGGGGCCATCGGAACGGAGAGAGCCCTTTGGTGCGGGTGTTAAGAACAGAATAGAAAGTTATAATGCTGTGGTGCATTTTCAACACCACACATCGTTGGTACTATGTAAGTGCACAAGTATAAGAAAATTATTTTCTTTTATTTAATTATTAAATCTTATTGCTGTTACCACCATTTAAAAAAAAAACAACAACACTGTGATCCACATTGTGCATAACACACCCTTTACCCACAGTAAGATTATGGTCCTTTCATGAAATACTTATTTAATATATGAATAATGGGACAATGTTGTTCATTTCTTGCATGTATTTGAATTAAGTGAGCACGTAAAAATGCTACCAATAACATTTATTAAAAAGTGAACTTTTCCCTAAAAACAAATGAACTTTTCCCTAAAAACAAATGGTGTACCCGTCACCTTCAGTTGTGATCGTGTTCCATTCCACACTTACTTTAGTTCTTTCCAAAACATTCCTTCTGTATCCTTCCTTGTCTCTCATGAGATAAAAATATAAATGTGACCACACATTTGTACTCACAACACTTATCAACAGATGTATCCGTGAATAGAAATTATTACCATATTATTTTTAGGCCTTTATAGTTAACATGACTCAGCAAGTTTCTGTTAAGACCTTTAACGGCATGCAGAGAGTGCTTCTCTAATTTACCATGAATGAAAATCATTAGTGTTCTTTTTTACCTAAGATTGACTAAAGTAATTAATGTGTAATCTGTTATGCAGCTTCTGGTTCCAAAACATGAGAGAATGCAAACACAGTGATTGGCAGAATTGTTTTAAATAACTTTGAGGCTTTGCTCTTTGCTGACCACTTCTCAAAAAATAAACTCTGAGATTACAAGCACTTACTCTCCCATAATTCCTCCTGGCTCACACCTGCACACACTTCACAATCATCCACACCTGCCATCATTCATCCTCATCAGCTCCACTCCATCTAAGCAGTCACCATCCACATCACAGGGTCTGGTCTCGGTGTTTGACACTTGATAGTTCGAGGCACAAGTAGTCAAATACAAGTTCAATCTTCTCAGTCACCAGTCTTTAGCCCACCAGCCACTTTTCTTCACTACCTACTACAAGATAAGAGTTATCTACATGTCAGTATCATGATCACGATCTGCAATCCAGAGACTCACCTGCTAATTTCATGCGTGTTGTTCAATAAACTCTGTTCAGACATTACATGTGTTTGCACTCTTCTGTTCTATGACTGCGTGGGAGAAAGCTTTGACGCAAATTGACTTGTTCAAATCTGCCTTTTGCCGAACTCGCTCTACTCCCTTTTCCAATCGGATATCTTTATTTACCCAATGAGGCGGCATCCATTAAATAAATATAATCATTTACACTGTTATTAAAGAAGAATAAAGAAAATGAGAGGCTTTCCTGTAGCTCAAGCAGCAGAGAGTTGGCGCTTACAATCCCAAGGTGATGGGTTCAATTCCCAGGGAAAGCAAGAACTGATAAGAATGTAAATGTGTACCTTGAAATGCAATGCAAGTCGCTTTGGATAAAAGCGTCTGCCAAATGCATGAATGAAAATAGTCCAACGCCATGGTACAATGAACACACTCAAACCCTCAAGAGAGCAGCCAGAAAAATGGAGTGACACTGGAAGAAAACAAAACTAGACTTTTTTGGCATTTCATAAGAAAGAGCACGATTTCGTACAGAGAGGCCTTAAAAGCTGTCAGATCTGTTTATTTTTCAACCCTATTAGAAGAAAATATTTGAAACAGTGGCTAAATAAACAAAAAATAAAGCTTCAACCCCATACATTTCCAAGCAGCACAGCAGTAATGACTTCATAAATTTCCCCTGAATCTTATGAGTAAAGTTTCTAAACTTTACTCAAGATTTCATGGAGAAAATTATAACTATGCAACCGTCTACTACAGTATCGCATCAGACAGTGCATTGACGTTCATTGCACCTTTTTTCCCCATACGTCACTGGAGTCTGAGGCTGGCCCTAACATTTCCCTTTGATTATATGCGCCTTAAAATGTTTCATTACAGCACTAACTTCCGCATTCGACCAGCACACCTTTTGTCCTTTCCATGGGTTTTCAATTTCTGCCTCGCTCTCATTCTCTGTACAGCATAATTGATACGTTAGTAAGCTCTATCTATATGAGAGCTCATGTACTTACACTCAAAAAAATGGTTTTGTGGCACTGTTCTTTTTACCCAAATATGTTTTGTTAAAGTAACACACATATATTTCTTTTACCACCAAAACACTATTGTATTGCGTTTAATTAACTTAACCTGTATAGTTTTCCACTTTACTTAATTATCAATCGTTAAACTAATGTAAAGGGTTTCATTTCTCGATAAACAAAAACTTAATTTGATTGTGTTCAATCTGCTTAAATATGTCAAATTAAAGTTTACTTAATCCGTTTGTGTTGGATTACATGAATGATTTGTGTTGCATTAACTGAAACTGGGCGGTGCTTGTTAGTTCCCAGCATGCTTTGCATATAGCTGAATTAAGACAGAATAAATGTTGAAATGAAGTGTTATTTTATGTGTTTTTTTGGAAATGAGGAAAGGGGAAGACTTTAAAGTGTGTAATTGTGTTTAATGTCCAATTACATTGCAATTATTAGAACCATTTAAATTACAGTGGGTTACCATTGTGGAGAAGAGTAGAGCATTTGATTAGGATGTGGACTGATTCAAATAGGTTTCTTCTTGTTGCTGAAAGAGCATATAAATCTTAGCATTTAGTATGTTAATAAGTGCTATTATTAGCTAATAGCTAGCTGTAGTCTAGTAATACATTTAACAAATCATGTAAATCCTACATACATTTATTTTTCAGTGCAGTTTTAAATAAACTAAGGCATTTTCACTAAACTTAACCGGTTTAAGTTACAGGGAAGCAACTCCATTGATTTGTTTGGACTCATTCAGTTGAGTTGTCACAGCACAAGGAGCTTACATAGATTCAAAAAATGTCATTAACATTAATACAAAATAATTTGCTTGTGTGGAACCACTGTACATAATTTAATTAAGTTAGTTTAAAGAGTAATTTTTTTGAGTGTACAATGATTGTCGTGTTCTAATTTAAACCTCAGGTATCTTGCGAAACTTCAGTAATTCTCAACGGGCATCCTATGAACATCTTATGAACATGAACATCTGCAAGAAATCTCTTATATATTGATCAGGTAACTCAGATGTAGCTTAAATTTACAGAACTCAAGATTAACCGGTTATAAACCTGATATATTAACGACATTTCAAACAACATATACAAAACATTATTCTAGAGATGAAATTTTATCAGCCTGTTAAACAGCTGCTTTTTATTTTAATTTTTTGTTCATCTGTCATTTATCAGTTTTTGGCAAACATGAAAATCAACTTATTGGTAACGGACATTATTACAATGTTGGTGCATCCCTAATTTCAATAATATTCTGTTAGAAAAGTTGCACTATATGCACAATATAAGTACAATTGGATCTATGCATTTTATTTATGCCAATAATCTAATTAAAATTATGGGTTAAAATAATAATAAACAAACATGTTCATAAACGCCTGCAGCTCCAGCAGGAGCATCATCCTCAGACTCGCTTTCATCAGGATCACTGGCATCAGAATCCATCATACTGATCTCATCTTAAAGAAAAAAGTTTAATTTAAAACATCTACATGTTTAACCTGTATTCAGAAGTCATTTGTGAAAAATAACAATTAGACTACACCCTTCAGTGTCCTCAATGGACACATCAAATAATTCAGAGTTCACTTAAACCTCCCTATGAGTGTAAAAGATTCACTGTACTGCCTACACTAGGATTGACATACCTTCAATCTCAATGTCATCGAGCGATTTGCCTTGAAGTTTAGGAAGATGGCCCTTTCCATAGCTAGCAGTAACTTGGATATTTTAGCCAACTGAGTAGGGGCTTCTGGCAGCCTGTAATAGTGACAATGGACGCGGATATCATGTCCTAAGAAATCTGCGACCTGATCCAATTAATTGTTTTTCAGGTTTAGGATTTTGGAGAGAGTAGCTATGTGTTTGCGCAGATGAGTTGATCTTTGAATGTGGAGCTCAAAATCCAGAGTTTCTCTTGCATAGGACCTAAGAGAGTCTGGGCCTCTGTAGTGACTCTGGCAAACAAGAATTCATTAGTGTCCAGCACTCCACATTCACTTCTCTTGCTGACCTGCAGTGTCAGGGCATCAACCATATCAGGTGAGAGAAGAACCACAACCTTTCTTCCCCTTTTCCCCCTGATCTCAACTCGACTAAAATGGCTGCAGAGTTTCTTCAAACTTGCTTAGGCCCATGGCAACATCATCATGGAAAGAAGTGCTGTCCCTTTCTTTGAAGCCTTTGAGTGGCATATTAGAGACCTCTCCTGCACATCGACGATTGAAAACAATGATTTTGGCGAGCGTTGCTTTGGCTAGTTCTGCATAGCTTTGAGGTGACCCAGTCTCTGTGACGGTTCATAAATCCTATGTATGTCTCCTTTTTGTCTCGTGTTTCTGTTGTTGTGTGTGTGTGTGTGTGTGTACTGATTAGGTGGGCGTGCCCACTCATTAACATAATCAGCGATCACTCATCACTCCCGTCAACAGCTGCAGCTCATCTCATCATGTGTATATATACTCATCACCTTCTCATCTACTTTGTCAGATCGTTGTTTGTGGTTTCCCGGTGTTGTGTTCCAGTCTACGTCTCGAGTCCTGTACCTTCCTTGTTCCTGTTCATGTTCCTGTGGATTTCGTTTGGATTATTTCTCGTCACTGGATTCTCTCACCGCACCGCTGCACTGTCTTCACCAGTTTCATCTGACCATCGGGGTCCCTGCGCCACTAACCTGTCATCTCTGGACTTACTACCATCTACTTCATTTATAATAAACTGTTTCACTTGCATCTTGCTTCCTGTGCTTATTACCCTGACAGTCTCTTTTAGTTTCTGAAATGCCACATGTGCAGTCTTCTCAAGGAACTGATGAAGGCACTGTTCGTCCTGAGTGAAAGGCAATGTTGATGGCTTATTCAATTTCGCCTCATTCGGTTTGACTAAAGCACTATGCGAGATCATCTCGGACCACTTTGATTGCGTCGACAGAGACCTTTTAAAAAGCTCTACTCCTCAGTTCCTTGTTCTCGGACATCAGTGCTCTGCAGTGAATGACTTCACAAATCATATTCAAAGAATGCCCCAGTTTCAGTGCAAGGCTTGGACATTGGTAGCAGTGACTCTCGTCGTCATAGCCAGACACCCTCTGGACCGCTCCAATAAGTCTGAAAAGTGGCAGGTTTCACAGCTTCTTCAAGACTATTGACACACATGCTGCTTCCCTGGCCTTTAAGATTGGTTTCCCTTTGTCCTTAGATAAATTCAGGGGGGTTACATCGGATCTCAGAGGTTCACTAAACTTGTGCAGCTCCCTTATGCAGCTCCCTGTATATGTGAGGATTTTAGCTTGATCATTTCTCGCTGGACTGATTATCTGACTCAGACTGTGGTATGTATTCCTCATCTGACAGCTCGTCTTCCTCTGAACTTACTTCCTATTGTCAATATATTTGATTAATTTACAGCAGTAATAAAAAGTTTTAAGTCATGAAACTGAGCAAACATATAGAATCAAACATTCTCTTACCAGTGATGACCAGTGATTTTTCAGTCCATTCGTGAAACTTTGAATAACAGGACTTGTGCCAAAAACTGGAGCACACTATGAGATAAATCATGTATCAGGACATGTTCAACAGTTAACATTTGTATTGCTTTTAGGTATAGAATCACATGTTAAATTACTATTACCCACTTACTCTTATTAATGTGTTCTAGTGGTGTAACAAATCATATATGGTATTTGGTAACGGATAGGATCCCTTTTCCAGATCAAAAAAAAAAAAAAAAGTGGTGTGTGTGCAAACTTAAATTTGATTTCCATTATTACTTAAAGCACATTTTAAGTACTTCTACACCACAGCAAAAACTACTAACCTAACAAATAATCTGATAATCACCTGCTTCAACAGTTATACAATTTTAATCTTAAATCCTAAATGAATGATACTAAAATGAATGATTAAGATATGTCATGCTGCAAAATAGACATCATACTAACATTTACATCTCAGGCCAATCTCAGCACATCTGTCCATACTCGATAGTGCTGAAGTGACCACATCATGCTTAAAGACCTGTGAAGAAGAAAAAAATAGTGAATGTAAAATAGTAGAAAAGGAATAAAAATCAGTTAATGTAAATCATAGTGGAAAAGGAATATTCTAAAACAGTGGTTCTCAATCCTGGTCCTGGGGACCCACAGCTCTGCACAGTTTGTATGTCTCCCTTATTTAACACACCTGATTCAGATCATCAGCTCATTAGGAAAGAGCTCTATGAACTGAACTGGCTGTGTCAGATAAAGGAGACATAAAATGTGCAGAGCAGTGGGTCCCCAGGACCAGGATTGAGAACCACTGGTCTAAAACATACATGTAAAACTACATTATGAGCTACATTATCATTCAATAATTGTTTCATATATTGGTTTGGTGAAAGGGGAGCTGTGGTCATATCATTAAAAAAAAAAAGAGACCACTTACAATCATTAAAGAACATTTACATCACAGAGCTTAAATGCTATTGGTTGATTACTATTATAACCCATAATGATATTGTGCAAACACATCTTTAATCATGCACCCTGGAATAAGTTTTTGTACATTTTAAAGTTAAATTCATCAATCTGGTCCACTTTGAGAGCAAAATTAAGAGCTCCAACCCATTTTGTGTCCAAATTGAAGACAAACAACAGGAATAACAATAATACTTTTAGATTGTTATTAGAACTATCCCTCAGACAGTAATATAATGAAATATAAATTTTTAATTTACAATAGTAGTATAAGTATATTATTTTGCAAAAGGACATTACAATACTTTTGTTTTAATATCCTCAGTTGCAAGACCATTAAGCTGTTTGGCATATATATTGACGTAAACCTGCATTTTCAGTGAAAACAGGTTTACAAACGCATCTCATTACAAATTTGGTGAAATACTGTAATCATCTGTCCACAAAAATGTAGGATATAATGCAAATGTGAAAATAGAGCGTAACTGGTGCCCGTTTCATTCCCTAATGCACATTAAACTTAAGGCACGTGGAGAAATCGAGTCCACTGCATTCATCCCCTGTGAACTGAGACATGGAAAACACCGGAACACAAGCTGATCACACAAGCAAAGTGTGCTCTTCACTTTGAAACAGGGAGCGCAATAGACAATATACTTAATTACATTTCAATCTTTCACGATTTGATATGGGCACTAAGCCATATCGTGCTTCGATTTTAGTTCATTAAAATCGAATGAACTAAATGACAGATTCTTTGCAACAAACAAATATTTTGTACAAATATTTTTGGTTCATTCAGTTCAAACTTGGGCAGGACAGATTAGACTGTTGTGGGCCAGCAGAGTTAAAGGGGCTATGTGTAGCTTTTTACCTTAAAAAAAAATCTTTAAGATAGAGTTTTCATTTGTACATTTATGAGCCAACCACAATGTAATAGAAAGAATGACACCTTAATGTCCACCACGGTTGCCTCTATCAGCCTGTAGGCTCAATTGTGTGGGGAGGATTCGGGTTCGAATTGGCGCGAAAAATCACAAAATGTGACATCATGCGAGTTCTTGTCTAATTGGGCTTACATCCGTACGGCAGCCATTAGTAAACAGTGGCAATCGCTAGCAGTAACGTTAGTGTTTCAAATGGACTCTGCGGACAGACAGAAGCGACCAGCCTCCAGCACAATCCAGACACCCACGGATGACAATGACAAGTGTTTTTAGTGCAAAAGTTCATGTGGTACTCTGAATGAAAATAAAGTATGACAAGTTCATACATCACGGTCAGAGTTCCTTTACCTTACCATAATGTTATTGCTATTCTACAAATAGTATAGTAGTACAACTACAATAGTAATTGTACTGTATCTAAAAATAAGCATAACGTCTTCAACTCAGTCATATAATTTAGCGTTATTCTACAATAGTCAAAATAAGAGGTCTGTGAGTGTCAGGAGTGTGTGTTACAGTGTAGTGTTACAAAACGTTTAGAAGTAGACTTCAGTTTATAATATAAAGTAGCACTGCAACATTTTACTAAAATATGGTCTGTCAAACAATAACCTTAGAGTACTGTAACTTTTCTTACCTCTGTAAACATGCTGGTGAATCTTGATGAGCCGTCTGTGGTTGCTGCGGTAACTCTTTGGTTGCTGTGGTCGTGCTCGTACGAGCGTGCGCACCGAGAACGAGCATGAGACTGGCTGCAGTTTCTCTAACGGCAACTGGTGTCAGTAACGGTTAGAAATTTCAGAACTTACCCAATGCCACTTTAAGGCAATTAATTGGAAGCAACACTGTGTAAATAATTTAACTAAAACATGTAAATACCTCCTTGACTTCTTCAGTAGGTGCACAAAAGCTCTGCTCCTCATTTAACAAGTACTCTTTGATAGGTGGCATCTGAAAACATAATGAAAAAAGCAAGGCTAATGTGGAGGAGATACACTACAACAAACTAGCATTTTCTAAAATTATGCAATGCTCTTTTTATTATCTCAACATCCTTCTTAACACAGTCTTGACCCTCCAATGATAATCTGTCCTTCTCAGGAGTCACCTGGAAGTAAGGAAAAGAAAAAAAAGATACTAAACACTACTAAAGACAGGATTTGGAGATTATCTAAATAAAGCAGCATCACAGACATACCTTTTCCAGTCCATCAGTGAATGCACAGACCCTTGATTCCATTAACACCGATCACTGTCAACTGAAAACATGAAATTAAAACAAGCTCACATTATGAACGAAGTACTCAAGCAAAATATGGCTAATGATGCCAGAAATTCAGGGTAAATTCAAAGAAATTCATAGGTTACAGCAGTGACTTGCACAACTAAAAGAGGGTGAAATATTAACAAGGTAATCATGGATTTAGCAAAAACTCTAAATATATGGCCATAACCATTTGATTTCCAGAAAGAAAAAAAACAATACCTTCTGTATGTCTCTGGCTTCTGACTGGTACTGAGTGTTTACTTTTATAGTGGAGGGTTTAACCTCATTGAGAATCTACAAAACATAAAATTAGACATTTGAAACAATGGTCTAAATATGTTAACAGCCAGATCTCACAAAAGTCTTTGATACATTTGCTCATTCTTAGAGTTGGGAATCAAAAATGATTCCAATTCTAAAATAGGATACTTAAGGTCAGGAATCAGATAGTTGTAAAATTAAAATTAAAATTCCTCTTATCCATTCCTTTGTGTGCATTTTAATATGAATTTTCAACTATTCAAGTGATAGCCCCATGTGTTGCTCTAATGTTAATTTAAACCATAGACCAAGCATTGCTCTCTGTGCTGCGCGCACATCCAAAATGACATGCTCAAAGAAATCCACCTCTCATACTGCGTGATACTGAAGCGAGTATTTTTCGAGTATTGCTCCGCATCTGTCCTAAGGGCACACAAGGACTCAAGCTCTCTGCCCCGCGCTGCACAGTTTGGAGCACATACAGTATATTCTGTCTTGCATGCGCGGCTCTAGATTCCAGGAGATTTGAACTAATTTACAGGCACCAGGGAGCCGCTATCAATATGCAGGATTTTTATAGGTTAATTTGTTTTAAACAATTCAGCGCAACTCCAAAAAGGAGGACAAAAGAGTGTCTGGCTTGAGGCTACGACGGACACCGGACAGGGAGCTTAAAATCTGGACTGTCAGGCCAAAATCCGGAAGTATGGCCACCCTATTTGCAGGTGTTCTTTAGCCTGTGGATTTTTGTTTATGGGATTCACTTACAATGAAATGTTTTACAATCAGACTTAGAATAAATGTGAAAGATTAGGGATGGGTACCGAAAACCAGTATTAAACGGGGCCCCGGGCTGAATTTTGAAAGACCGCTGTGTCACGGGGGTGACGAGTGGCTAAGCGGAACCTTTGTTTCGAGAACGTGTTTCCCTTGTGGAAGACGTCCACTGTAACACTAGGACGGTTCCGGTTTTTCCGTGTGAGTAATGGCAGCTAAGGAGGTGTGATGAGAAACTCACGGCAGGTGTAAGAGAAGAGGATGTAGAACGGCGATTGTGACACGCATGGGTTAGGAGGAGAATAAAAAGCTATTCTGGCGGCAAGGCAAGAGAGAGGTTGTGCAGCGTGTATGAGCGCTGGACTGCGGGAAACATTGAGTGCTCGCTGGATGGAGATTCGGGCCCGACGCTGGTACTGGTTTTGTGATTGTTCGTGGTGATCTACTCCTTATACAGCCCCCGTCCTACGGTCCCATCGAGGAAGAGATTCTCAGCCGGGATTTTGGGTGTGAGCCCTGTTTTACCGTGAGTCTTGTGATTTGCAGTGTCTATTGTGGAGTGAGCACGTGTGAAATATTGAAGTGCTGAGTACAAATGCACGAGTGTTGGATTGGTGTTGATGCTTTCCACTCGTAGCCTCAGTAGCACTAGATGGATTCTCTGTCTCCGGGGTGCTGAACTTTGAAATAACTCAAACTAAAGTGTCTGTGTGAGAGGAATACCTGCCAGTACCCGAAGTCTGCGCCGCCCGCCGAAGAGGAACCATTGTGGAATCATTCATCATTCATTTAAAGTAAGCCTTAGTGTGATTATTCACTGTACATTGCCTGAGTTCGCTTTGAAGAAGAGTTGCTGTGTGTATTCACTCATTGTCTGAGTTCTCAATGAAGAGGAGTTGCAGTGCGTTCATTCACTGTCCGAGTTTTCACTGGAGAGGAGCTGCTGTGTAATTACCCAATTCTCACCATCTGAAGTAAGCCCTTGCGGGATTATTTACTGTACATTGCCTGAGTTCTCTTTGAAGGGGAGCTGCTGTGTGTTCATTCAGTGTCTGAGCTCTCATTGAAGAGGAGTTGCTGTGTGTGTTCCCTCATTGTCTGAGTTCTCATTGAAGAGGAATTGCTGTGTGGTCATTCACTGTCCGAGTTCTCACTGGAGAGGAGCTGCTGTGTAACTACCCAACTCTCACCATCCGAAGTAAGCCCTTGTGTGATTATTTGCTGTACAGTGCCTGAGTACTCTTTAAAGAGGAGCTGCTGTGTTCATTCATTGTCTGAGTTCTCATTGAAGAGGAGTTGCTGTGTGTTCATTCACTGTCCGAGTTTTCACTGAAGAGGAGCTGCTGTGTAACTACCCACTCTCACCATTCGAAAGGAGGAGTTGCTGTGCGCTCATTCACTGTCTGAGTTTTCACTGGAGTGGAGCTGCGGTGTACTCTTACCCTCTGAAGTAAGCCCTTGTGTGATTATCCACTGTACATCGTTTGAGTTCTCATTGAAGAGGAGTTGCTGTGTGGGTTGGCTCACTCTTTAAAGAGGAGCTGCTGTGTTCATTTATTGTCTGAGTTCTAATTGAAGAGGAGTTGCTGTGTGTTCATTCACTGTCCGAGGTCTCATTGAAGAGGAGCGCTGAGGGATTATTCCCGGGTCGCTGTCTGAGTTCCAAGTGTAGGGGGACCGTTGTGCGAGTGCTGGTCTCATCTCTGGAGCCCTTCTCTCCCTCCGAGGTGAAGCTCCTGTATGAATGCTCGCCCTTTACTGTCTGTATTCCCGCTGAAGAGGAACTGCTGTGTACCTACGCAACTCCCACTCTCTGAAGATTCATTGAAGAGGAGCTGCTGTGGGAGTAATCGACTCGTCTGAAGCACGTTCCTGGGTGATCATCCCCTGCACCTTGCCCCCATCGGAGAGGAGTTCCTGGGTACTTGCTTACCTTTCCACCTTCTGAGCCCTCTCCAAGCTAAGAGCTGGTGTGATCCTCCATTCACCCACCGGCAAGGCCGCCAGCGAAGAAGCGATACACCTGTTTTATTGAGATCCTTTTCTTTAACTTAATAAAGAAACTTGTACATTTTATTCTTGTCCAGCTTGGTTGTGTTCTGTGGTGTACTCCTCGAGGGGACGCGTGCAGCTACGGGGTGGCACCCCCCTCCTGCCTGTGACCGCTGTATCGATAAGCTCAGACGTTGTCAGTTCTGATGTCGGTACTGGAGAAATTAAGAAAATACACATACTATTTATTGCTTTAAAGACGTTATTTAAAAAAAATATATACAATTCTCACGAGCAATTTCTATGTATAATAATATTGAGTGTGAGTGGACCCACAGCGCCCAAAACACAAAAGCCCTGCTTAAAGGTGCTCTAAGCGATGTCAGTTCCTCTGCTCTGTTAAGTCTTCGATCGTCAGTTAGGAACCTGGGTGTGCTCTTTGATACCAATCTTTCATTTGAAAGTCACGTGTCTAGTGTCTGTAAAACCGCATTTTTCCATCTTAAAAATATATCTAAATTACGTCATATGCTCTCATTGACAAATGGGGAACAACTAGTTCATGCGTTCATGACATCAAGGCTAGATTATTGTAATGCTCTACTGGGTGGTTGCCCTGCACGCTTAATAAACAAACTACAGCTAGTTGAAAACGCAGCCGCTAGAGTTCTTACCAGAACCAGGAAGTACGACCATATTAGCCCGGTTCTGTCAACACTGCATTGGCTCCCTATTAAACATCGTATAAATTTTAAAATATTGCTGATTACTTACAAAGCACTAAATGGTTTAGCTCCCCAGTACTTGAGCGAGCTCTTAACGCATTATAGTCCTTCACGTCTATTGCGATCTCAAAGTTCTGGCCAGTTGATAATACCTAGAATATCTAAATCGACTGCTGGCGGTAGATCCTTTTCCTATTTAGCACCAAAACTTTGGAACAATCTTCCTAACATTGTCCGGGAAGCAGACAGTCTGTCAGTTCAAAGCTAGACTAAAAACATCTCTTTGACCTAGCATTCACATAACACTCTATAGACTTCTATAATTCAATATTAGGCTGCTTAGATTAGGTCAGTCGGAACTGGGAACACTTCCCTGAAATCCTGATATACTCGTTACATCATAAGAAGAATGGCATCTACGCTAATTTTAGTGTCTTTGTTTATCCCGAGGTTTTCCCGCAGCCTGCCGGATCCAGACCATTTCCAGATCTGACGAAGGACTTTCGCCTGGACCTGATGACAATGCAGTGCTGAAGTGCCAACTAGCCTCTCCCTATGGAGGATCCCTATACCACTCTACAGATAAAGCGTTGTGGAATTTTTCGGTTCGCGTACCTACCCAAAGTGATAAGATAAAATAAAATTCTGCATCAAAATTTATAGACAAGACAAGTAGTTTGTTTAGGCATGGTTTGTAAGGAATTACAAACCTGCGCACATATATTCAAACGCACATAACTATAGAATCAATTCTTAATGCATATGTGAACGCCATCAGCGTCTATCACAGGTTCACGTTTAAAGTCTGTTTAGAGAGAACGGTGTCGTCTTAGCGGCCCCTAATTTAATAACAAATGATCATTTAGACGGAACTGAATCAATCAAAACTAACTTTAGCTGGAAAAAACATTTTTCAAGAACCACTATAAAACCAAACATATCTCTGTTACCTTAAATTATATGTCTATCTCTGTAAAGCTGCTTTGAAACAATCTACATTGTTAAAAGCGCTATATAAATGAGGATTACTTGACTTGGGTATGAAGGTAAAGTGACAAAGAATTGCATGCGCAGGGTAAGTTTTGTGAAAGAGTACATACGATTACAAATCTTCTTTTTGGCACGGTTTTCGCGCACAAATGTGGCCAAAAGCATTCATTGTCTGTGAACAGCAATTTACAAGCGAAAACAACAGAGCCAGGAACTGCAAAACAGACGAATTGCGTAGAATCAAACTTTGTGTAAAAAAATTAACTGTTGCAAATGTCTTAATGACTTGTGCGCATGGGGCAAAAAAGTTCCCGAAATAACCCAATTTGTACAGTTGCGTCTTTTTTTTACCTGCGCCTCCAGTTTTGGCATGATTCTCTCACTCACTGGGTGCCTATCAATATCCCTCCTCGTCTCCTCGCTCCTCCATCCTATGACCCGGAAACCGATCAAGCTCAGCCATCTTGAAGGACATCTCAATTCTCTAATTGCACCACGAGGAGGCGAGGATCGAGGAGTGAGGATGCTTCCTGAGGAGTTATGAGCGAGGATACACAGGTGTATCCTATGCGGAAGTGTTTTATCGACTAAACGTGACGCACATATCAATTCTCCTCCCTCTTCACATCGATCACAATCGTTTTCATTTATACTTTACCTTTGCAGTTGAAATAAACCACCCATCACATATATTTCAACAGGGTATCTTGCATTATTATTATTTATTATGAATTTCTTAAATAACCAAACTTCAACAACATAAGGGCAGATCCTTTGAGCGCTGCTGATGTTTGGTGACTCGAGCGTCACTTAACAGCGTGTTAAGTAACGCTCGAGTGATCAAGTATTCCAATGTATAAAAAAGCTTTCATTCGATGCCTCCATCCTCATTTTCTTTATTCACAGCCTTCCCTCCCATCCTACAGGGGGAGGAGCTAAGACGCGAGAAAAGGAAGCGAGGAAAGGAAACGAGGATGCACAAATAAGAAATGAGAAGCACCCACTGAGTTTTGCAAGCGCGAAGAGGGGGGCGGATCCACCATCATGTAGCAAATCAAATGAGCTTCTGGCTGACACTCGATTTACTCTGATCTGATTGGTTCAATAAACACGCCAGTCACCAGAACACATCTTTATCTTTATTTGGCTCAGAAATGTTCTCATTGCCGAAATGGTACTTTTAATGCACACATAAATGTTAAATAAATAAATAAATAAATAAATAAATGATTGCTAAATAGGCTGTGCACCATTAGGCTGACTATATGAGCCAAAACTGAATTTCGAGCTGGTGTGTTAAAGGGACAATGTGTAGGAATTTCTCCCATCTAGCGGTGAAATTGTATTTTGCATTCAAATGAATTGTGCTCTCCAGCGCCTTGCTTTTTCAAATGTGTGTTGCATCCACGGTAACTGTTATGTGCCAAAAATCTATGACAGGATGTCTTCTATTAGCACTTCGTCGAAACGAACGAAAACACGTTGTGGAAACGCGTTGGCCTAGTACTTTTTGACCCTCTTTTCGAAATGGCGGAACGACATGGAAGCCTCCGTGGACATACCCGTCACATGTATATAAATATAATAAATTCTGCGTTTACGAGGATAAGTCAGACCATTGGCAGAGGTATTTGTACACCATTGAGGACATATTTATGAACAAATATATTGATTTTAGATAATAAAATACCTAAAAACTACATATTGTCCCTTTAAGAAATAAAATTTCTGTCTATTTAGTGCATGTATCCTGCTCATCAGGCCATATTAGTTTGTAGACTTGATGCCGCTGAATGTAGGCCTAGTATCTGTACTACTGCATGCATAATTTCACCATCTACTGATCAGGGGGGATTTCAGAATTATTATTTTACTAAAATTAGTTATATTAAATAATAATAATAATATTTTTTCCCTTTAACATGCATTTTAAGAGCAACTCTAAATTATGCACCATTTATTCCCTGCAATTCCATCGTGTAACCACTAGATGGCTGTATAGCCCTATATATAAACATATATATGCTGTGTATTCCCTGGATGCTGGGTTTTTATTCAGACTTAATTAGTTACTTTTTGTCAAAGTTGAGTTCATGTTGATTTAGTATCAGTTTTTCATTACAGTCAAATCTGGACACAGAGAAAGCATTTTGTTAGACATACTAGCTACATATAATAGCTTGATCAGTCACAGGGAAGTAATCAGAATCAATATTAACAGTGGAAGACAATATTTCAAAATATATAATTGAGTGTTAAATACCATGAACAGAGACATGATGTGAAAAACACTGCATCAGAATGGTATTATTACATAAAGAATGGGTATTAAATGTTTCGATTGTAAAGTTTAACATCAGCTCAGTGGTGTAACAGATTATTTAATGTATAAAATTTCAATCCAATAACATTAACACCAGCTCGAAATTCAATATGAATGTCAGTCAGCCTGATGCACAGGTTATTAAGAAATCATGATTTATTTATTTAATTAATTATTTGTTTGTTTATTTATTATTTAACATGCATTTGTGCATTAAAAGTACCATTTCGGCAATGAGAACATTTCTGAGCCAAATAAGATAAAGATGTGTTCTGGTGACTGGCGTGTTTATTGACCCAATCAGATCAGAGTAAATCGAGTGTCAGCGAGAAGCTCATTTGATTGGCTAGGACAACTATTCATGTCCTTCTTTGTGGGCCTTGAGTCAGTTCACTAGTGTAAAAGCGTAGAGCTTCTGTTGTTGTACGTCACACGCATCACCAAAATGACCAGCGCCAGCCAATAGTGAGCCTACGTGTGACGTAGCTCTACGCTATTACACTAAGTTAACTGACTAGAGGCCAACAAAGAAAGAAATGTATAGTTGAAATAAAGTCGTTATTTTTGTTTGTTTTTGCGCACAAAAAGTATTCTCGTCGCTTGATAAACTTAAGATTGAGCCACTGTAGTCACATATATATATGTAGTCATATATATATATATATATATATATTTTTTTTTTTTTTAAACAAAAGATAAACAATTAAATATATATATTTATTTTTTTAAACAAAAAGAACCAGTAAGAATACCGAGAATAAGAATACCATTAAGATTAGTAATACTGTTAAAATCTTAACGATACCCATCCCTAAGAATAATATACAAGTTTTTTTTTTACCTTATTGGAATCAAAACTAGGAATCAATAAGAATTGGAATATATACGCAGAATCAGAATTAATAATTAAACCCGATTACCAACCCTACTCAATACTCATTCTCTTACAGCACAACTCACACTTACCTTGTCTAGTCCCACATTAAGAGCAGCGCAATCATCACTGCCTGATGAAAACTGGGTCTTATGGCTTATCTGAAAATATGAAATAAAGCGTTACATGATACAGACAAGAGGGTTACACTTTATTTCGAGTCACTTTAGACATTCTACTAACTATAAGTAACTTTTCAACTACATGTCAACTTACTGTCATTAGAGTATTAGTAGAGGGTAGTAGACTGTCAGTAGACTGTTAGGTTAGGGTTTGGTGTTCGGGTTAGGAGAACAAGTTGACTTGTAGTTGCTAAGTTACTTATAGTCAGTAGAATGTCTGTTGGGAGACCAACAAAATTATGTGTTAGCAGATATTAAGCAGACAGTCTACTAAGACTCTAATGAGAGGTAGTTGACATGTAGCTGCAAATTTACTTATAGTTAGTAGAATGTCTAAAGTGGACTATCGAAATAAAGTGTTACCGATAAGAGTTCTAAAGCATTCCTAATATATGAAATATATCAAAGGGCAGGGCTGGACTGGGACAGAAAATCGGCCCTGGCATTTTGGCCCAGACTGGCCCACTACATATGATCATAAACACCACCCATCTTTGCACGCCCTTGAATATGTTCAACTCCTATTCATTAAAACCACTAATGGCATGTAATGAGTGAGTAGGAACGAGTGAGAGTTAACAGATGAAATAAGTACAAAATTGTAATTTATTAATACAATTGAACTATACTCCGCAGTGATGCATCAAAAAACAAGCTATAAGCTGCACTGGCATAGCAATACCAGTGTTTCCCACAGGATCTTTGGTAAAACTGTAGTGGGTGGACCTCTGTCCCTCTAGGGGGGTTTGGAGGCATGCCCCCCCTAAGAAAATGTTGTGCATTTTAATGTTAAATTCATCAATCTGTTGCACTTTGAGAGTTAAAAATTAAAAGCTCCAACCCATTTTTAGTGTGCAAATTAAACACAGAAAAAAAAACTCTTTTAGTATAAAACTATATTTACTATATTACACTACTACATAATAATAGTTATAATTAATCTCAAGATAGTAGCCTAATAGCCATATATTGTAAAACAAATGCACTGAAAAATAAAGAAAACTTTCATAATTAGTTTTGTACTAATTTATAAACTTGAAAGAGATAAGCACATGATCTTTTATTTTGACGGAAACTGCATCAAGCTTTTATTTTGGCGGAAAACATGGATACAAACGTGTCTCATTAAACTTCTAGTAAATTGCTGTAATCGTCAACAATGCAGATGTGGAAATAGTGCGTAACTAGGTAATGGGTTCCTACACTCATAGACAAAGTGTTTTAAAAAGTAGTTCTGCTTACCACAGACTCTACACTTTCTCATCTCTCTCCTGATCCTCCTCACTATCCTCCTCATCAGCCACTGGAGCTGATGAAGGTCCTGCTACTGCAGAAAACACATATACTTTGACACATTTTACAGCGTCTGCTTGAAGGGGCTATATCTATTTTTCACGCTATTTCTCTGCACATTCCTTGCGTTTCTTCTCCATCTCTCAGACTATAGACAGATTGACACTGCACGCTGACTCAAAGCACAAAGGGGGAGGTGTTTCAAGATGTGATTGGGCCAGCCCAGTGTCAATCAAGAAAACAACCAATGGGCCGCTGATCTACGTGTTTCATGGGCCGGTCTGTCATTGGAAAAAAATATGCATTTTTTTTTTTGACCAATGCATTACATCGGCACTAACCCAGCGCCGTCAATTAAACAAAACAAAACGAATGGGCTGCCGATGTACGAGTTTTATGGGCCGTAAAAAAATTTTTTAATAAAAATATGAGATGTATCGGCCCAAAAAGCACGTCGGCCCAACGGGCATTTGCCAGGTATGTCAGATTACCAGTCCAGCCCTGTCAAAGGGGTAATGTACAGTCAGCCAGTAATTAATGCAAAATAAACATGACCTGGATTGGGTCATAACTGTTACGTAACTGCAACGTAATCTGGTGACCAAACTTTCGTCGTGGCGACGTAATTAGTTACGTCGTGGCAACCGGAAAAGTGAAATTCCCAGATACGTTGCTACAACGTAACTTTGTGACGTTACCAGTTAGTAAGCACGACGTTGTGACAACGTAACTTTGTGACGTTACCAGTTAGTAAGCACGACGTTGTGACAACGTCCTGTGCTGGTACTAAAAAATATAAAATATGTAAAATATGTCATTTTCAAGGCGGACAGTTTGTGGTTCTGATAACTGTCACACTCCAGTCTGTGGTAGTAAAGGTAGAGGATGGGGTTTATTGAAAGTGCCAAAGTCATTACAGTTCAGTGGGCCTGATGTACAGAGTGATGCTCATGTAGTCGTAGATAGTCACAGCCCCAATTCAGATCCATTAGGTTTTGAGGGCCCATCTACGAGTTATGATTCAGATGCTTCAAGACAGCAACAGGGTGTGTTTTCGTCTACTCCATACCCTAATGCACAGCCGCCAAATGTAGTCACTGCAATGACTGACATAATCAGCCAGGTTGGTCAGCAAATTGCTGATAGCATAGTCAACAGACTAAGCCCAACACATAAAGTTGACTCACATTCAGTTGATGATTCCACCCGGAATGTAACTGCAGATGGTGCAGCTTCACAAATGATGTACCTGATGCGAAGCCAGCTGTCCTTTTCCAAAAATGTGAGAGAACCTCCTAGCTTCAGGGGAGAAGTTTCTGATGCTGTTGACTTAAATGAGTGGATAGATATCATGAGAGACTATATTAAACGCAATAATTTGAGAAAAGAGCATCAAGCGGAGGAGATTATGGTTCACCTAAGGGGCAAAGCAAGGGATGTGGTCAAGTTTGGCATAAGAAACTGTGACATTGACATTGTGCATAACCCTGATGCAATCTTTAGTATTCTCAGGAAACACTTTGAAGCTGCTCCTTGCTCTCCTCTCCCACTGGCTGACTTTTATACCACCTTACCCAGACCAGATGAGGATGCCTTCGAGTACTGGATCAGGCTAAACCGTGCAGTTGACATCGTCAATCCAGGGTAAAGTACTGGATTGTCCAGGAACAGAGGTAACCCGCATGTTCATCAGACACTGCCCATGTAAAGAGCTTGCCATCACCTTTCGATCTAAAACAATTGGCGCATGGTCTGTACGAGAAGTTCAAGATATTTTGAATGAATATCACTCAGATTCCAGTCTTGTGTCTGCAGTAAGAAAAGCAGCACCCACTGAAATTCCTGTGAACAGAACTGAAGTGGAACTGTCATCTGCAGCACTTCCAGCTTCTTCTGATGTCCAGCAGTCCAGGTCTCTGGAAGCGTCTGCATTGGAGCGAGTCATGAGCTTATTGGAGAAAGTCCTGTTAAAAGAATCTGCCAGCAAAGAGCCAGGTGCACGTTTGAAGCCCAAAGTGAGTCTACCTAGAGTAAAAGGCCTCAATGAACTCCCATGCACTGTCTGTTCGAGCCCTGATCATTCTGGCCTCACACATTGTCTTGAGAAAAAGCTGTGCTTCCAGTGTCACTCTCCTGACCATTCCCGCTTTGTCTGTCCTGAGAGAACGAAATCTCCGTCTTCTCAGGGGCTGGGAAACTAGAAGCTCTGCACTCAAGGGAGGACAGTGTGGATTGTGAGTTAATTCCTCCAAACCAGTGTTGTATGAATGACCCAACCTCAGTTTTAGTCTTACTAGTTCTGTTGAGCCTGCAGGGAAAACTATAATTTTTCAGAACACGCACAGAGTACAGCGAATTGATAGTCTGTTTTACACTCCAGCAACAGTATGGGGCGACCTTCAACTGAAAGCTATGGTTGACAGTGGCTACATGGCATGCACGATGAGTGAAGCTGCTGAACGTCCCTTGTTACAGCACAAGCCAAATTTACAAAAGTTCCCTGCCAGTGATGTTGTCATAATTGGGTGTGGCGGACAGCGTGTTACCCCAAAATTGATGTATGAACATGAGCTTTCAGTTTATGCCTGCAAGATGGTAGTCCATGTTTTAGTAGTTCCAGGCCAAACCGACGATTTGATCCTGGGCAGCAATGCTATCAAGTGGCTGATTCAGAAAATGAAAGAGACAGACGGATACTGGAGACTTGTGTCCGGGCCAGTTAACTCTGATGACGTTGAATGTCACCAATTCCTCTCTCTACTTTCAAATGTCGTACGATGGAAAGGTGAAGACATGCCTGATAGAGTGGGGACAGCTAAGTTAAAAGAGAAAATGACCCTAGAACCGCACCATGAGCATCTCGCTTGGGCTCAGCTCCCGGAGTCTACAGCTGTTTCTGTGGGGAGCACAGTCATTGTTGAGCCAACCCTATGTAAATGCCGTCCAAGGAATGTGATCATAGGGAGAGTCATCACACCTATGTGGGGCAGCAGATAGGTGCCATTCAAAATAATGAACCCTACAGACAAAGTAATCATTCTTAAAAAAAACACGAAGATCGTAGATGTCTTCACTTGTATTGCTGTTGAAGAATTGTCTGCACCTGAGTCCCTGCAGAGTAACGTTCAGTGTGCTGCAAGTTCTATAAGTCATGTGCGGACCACTGATGAGAGAAGAAACGTGCTGGATAAATTAGGACTGCAGGATCTGAATCTGGATGCTTGTGAAGTGTCAGAGGAATGGAAGGATCGGCTTTTGAATCTCATTGAGAAGTATGAGTCAACCTTTTCACGTGGAAAAATGGATTGCGGAGAAGCCACTGACTTTGTTCACAAAATTCACTTAGTGGACGAGAAGCCGTTTCGACTCCCTTATCGTCGTGTAGCTCCCAGTCAGTATGACAAGCTACGCACTGCCTTGAATGAGATGGAAGTTAAGGGCATTATAAGAAAGTCTCAGAGTGAATATGCATCTCCGCTAGTTTTAGTGTGGAAAAAGAATGGTGACCTTCGTATTTGTACAGATTTCAGATGGCTGAATGCGAAGACAGTGAAGGACGCGCACCCACTCCCACATCAAGCGGATGCACTCGCAGCTTTGGGAGGCAACGTTTTCTTTTCGACCATGGACTTGACTTCTGGCTTTTATAATGTACCTTTGTTTGAAGAGCATAAGAAGTACACAGCCTTTTCCTCTCCGTTCGGCCTTCATGACTACAATCGTCTACCTCAGGGTTTGACCAACAGTCCAGCAACCTTTATGAGGATGATGATGTCCATTTTCGGGGATGAAAATTTCACTAGCCTTCTCTGCTACTTGGACGATCTGATGGTTTTTGCTCCAAGTGAGCAAGTAGCTCTTGAACGACTGGGACTGGTTTTCTCACGCCTGTCTAAGCACAACTTAAAACTAGCACCGAAGAAGTGTAAGTTCCTCAGGAGATCTGTCAGGTTCTTGGGACACATTGTCACTAAGAGTGATGTCCAGACCGACCCTGAGAAGGTGAAGGTGATCAGTGACATCCAGACTACCGACCTCATGGAAGCGGATGGCGTTACCCCTTCTCAAAAGAAGATCAGATCTTTCCTGGGTATGATTTTATACTATCAGCATTTCATTATAGACTGTTCTGCTAAGGCAAAACCTCTTTTCAGTCTTCTATCAGATCGGTCACAGAAAAGAACTCAGAGGAAGTGTGGTCGGATGAGGAAGCCACTCAGTGTCGTGAAGCTTTCACCCGAGGATTGGACTAGTGAGTGTTGTACTGCTCTTGAGACTCTAAAGCAAGACCTACTGCACAGTGTAACTCTAGCACACCCAGATTTCAGTCATCCTTTTATTCTCTCTGTTGATGCTTCATTTGATGGCATAGGAGCCGTGTTATCTCAGGTGCCCCCTGGTGAGAAAATTGCACGTCCAGTTGCTTTTGCCAGCAAAACACTCTCCAAGTCTCAGATAAACTACCCAGCACATCGACTCGAATTCCTGGCTTTAAAGTGGGCTGTTTGTGAGAAGTTTAGCCACTGGCTAAAGGGGAGACATTTCACTGCATGGTCTGATAATAATCCTTTGACCTATATTCTAACCAAACCCAGACTGGATGCGTGTGAACAGCGATGGATGGCGAAGCTCGCCGCATACGACTTTGACCTGAAGTATGTGCCAGGCACAAAGAACATTGTTGCAGATGCCTTGAGCAGAGAACCCTTTGTCAAGTCTTGTGTTAGCCATCGTCTGTTGAAAGAACCATACATTTCTCTTTTGGATGAGGTAAATGGTGTTGTTACTGGAACCGTGCAGGATGCCTTTCGTGTCACTAACAACTGTCAGAATGTGCAGTCTAGCAGTGATGACGAAACTGAGAACGAGATACAGGATGACGTGAATGACTCATGTCCAGGATCTATTAATGCTGCTGAAGTTTCTGCTTTTCTTGGTGCCCACTGCGATTGTGGAGTTAGTCCGTTGCCCGTGTCAAGTCCAAAGTCACTCCAGCTCCCTGATGAAGATCCATCTGTTGCAATCCCGGTTTCCAGACTTGCAAATCTCCAAGAGCAGGACAACATAGTCAGTAGAGTCATCAACTATGTTCTGAGACATAAACGTCCTTCAAAGAGTGAGAAAGCAAAGGAGCCTAGCCCTGTGAAAAACCTTTTGAAGCACTGGAAGAAGCTAAAGATCCGTAATCGTGTGCTGTACAGAGTAAAGAAAGATCCACTGATGAATAAGAAACTCTTCCAATACGTTGTACCAGATTCTCTAAAGCGTGACGTTCTCTGTCGTGTTCATGACTCAGTTGGACATCAGGGTAGTGCAAGAACTCTCTCCCTTGCAGTTGAAAGGTTCTTTTGGCCAGGCATGAATAAAGACATCAAGCTCTATGTGAAAACCTGCCAGAGGTGTGTTGTTGGAAAAACTTTAGAGCCGAATGCTCGTGCGCCCCTTGAGCATATTCGCACCTTTGAACCTATGGAACTACTATGCATAGATTTCTGGAGTGCTGAACAGACTTCAGGAAAGGTCGTTGATGTCCTAGTAGTGACAGATCATTTTTCTAAGATGGCACACGCCTTCCCCTGTCACAACCAGTCAGCTAAACAAGTTGCCCATCGCCTTTGGAATGACCTCTTCTGCATTTATGGATTTCCAAAGAGAATACATACGGACCAGGGTGCAAATTTTGAAAGTAAAATCATTAAGAACTTGCTTGAGATGGCTGGTGTAAAAAAATCGCACACCACACCGTACCACCCTATGGGTAACGGTCAGGCAGAACGTTTCAATAGGACCTTGGGTAACATGATAAGAGCTCTCCCAGTGAAATCCAAGGCGAGGTGGCCACAGCTTCTGAGAACATTAACCTTCAGTTACAATTGTACTGTGCATGAAATGACCGGGTTCGCCCCTTTTTATCTTATGTTTGGGCGTATCCCGAGGCTGCCTATCGACATCATGTTTCAACATGTCCTTTGCGATGAGAAGTTGGTCAGCCACCATGAGTTTGTCACTGCACTGAGAAGAGATCTGAGCGCAGCTGGAGAAATTGCCCGGAAACACAGTCTCAAAGAGCAGAACCGTCATGCCATTCTTTACAATCGGAAGGTCAGAGGTTTACCCTTAGCAGTGGGAGATAGAGTTTTACTGGCTAACCGTGGAGAGAAAGGCAAGAGGAAAGTCGCGGACAAGTGGGACTCTGTTTTGTATGAGGTTCAATCAGTGAGACCAGAGATTAATGTGTACAGTATTAAGGATGTTCAGAGTGGCAAAGAAAAAGTGGTGCACAGAAATCTGTTGCTTCCAGTTAATTTCTTATCCTGGGATGATGGTGAAGAATCAGTTCGATCAGATTCAACTGATGCTACCCGTGGAAGCGCTCTTGACTCCGCTCTGATGGATGATCCTGATCCCGTTTCAAAGACATCAGAATGGTTATTGCAGATGGATGGAACGCATGCCAGTGACGATATGCAGGATGCCAGTTGTGGTGGAGTTTCAGACATTTCTGATGAGATAACTCCTGAGTGCCCTGGCAATGATCAGTACAGTCCAGAACCGCAGCATGTTCCTCAACCTGCTGAAAGTGCAGAAAGTTTGCCTGCGACCATACCAAATGAGTACCCCAGTTGTTTGTCTGAACCTGATAATAGACTTGACCCTGTCATTTGCAGTCAACCTACAAGTACACATAGAGGCAACATCACTACACGATTAGGGAGATCAGTTAAGCCCCCTAACAGACTTATTTGTGAAATTGACCGTCAGAAAATTGTGGAAAGTGATTCACACAGTGATGCACAAGTTATTTTTCAAGGAACTAACTTTGTAGTGGAGTTGTTAAGGAACATTTTTGTTTAATGTAAGATGTCTGAATAAGGATTCATATCTAAGAGTTAGCTGTTTAGAGTATGACTTTGAAGTGAGTTTTTCTTCTCTAAAAAAAGAGTCTGAGTTTGTTGTTTGCATCAAAAGATATTTGAAGAGCAGAGATGCATTTGAAATCACTAGGAGCGTGTAGACTGCACCTCCTATAGTCTGTGTTAAGTGTGGAACCTGGTACCATTCCATTCTTTCACACTTCCTGGGGAAGAGATAAATTCTGACATACTGTATTGTAAAGCTCTTTTACTCACACCTGTTTTTTTGTGTGCAATCTCTACTGTATATTTAGTTTGTTACATATGCTGGTTCTAGCCCAATTTAGCAGAATTTAGGGGGGTGTATGTAACGGAGTTTAAAATAATGTTTATAAATTCATGCTTTAAATGGGCAAACTTGCAATTGGCTGTTGCGTCACTCGCATTTGTGTGCGTGATATTGCGGGCGGAGTTACGTCACCACCAGCAGAGTTTCACATCTCTCCTGCTGGTAAGTCGCATCAAAAAGCGCTGCGTCATTAAAAACGGAGTTTATGTTTTAAAGTGCAAGGATGGACTTTAATACTGCACACCAGTTTACTTCATGTATCTGTCTGTCCCTAGCTCTGTCAGTCGAGTCAAATGTGTTATTTGCAATGGTGAAATGTGATGACTGTGTATGTTAATCTGCTTGTGAACTCCGATTCTCTGTTGATTCCATTTAAGATCTATGAGCAACATTGATGCGTGAATGCACTGCCCACTAACCAGCTTTTGGTCGTGTTTGTCCCAGGTATGTTTTATTCCGATTTGTCATGTTCTGTGTAAAAATATGTTAGCTAAATTGAGTGTTAGCATTAACACACGTGCTATGTGCACACACGTGCTATGTGCCCGCACGTGCTGAACTGTGTAACTGCGCCATTTTAGGTCTGCGTTCTTCACTTTCAGTATTTCATTTATACAAAAATATGTAAAATGATGGTTACTTAAGTTTATAGTTTCTCTGTGTTTATGTGAAGTGATAAGAGAAATGAGAACAGAGACAGTGATTTATATTTTCTTTAATGTATGTTTTATTTTGAGTTTTATTCCACTATATGTTCACGATCACTTTGTAAAAATGTATATCGAGCAGAGTTTCACATCTCTCCTGCTGATCTATGAGCAACATTGATGCGTGAATGCACTGCCCACTAACCAGCTTTTGGTCGTGTTTGTCCCAGTTCTGTCTGTCCCAGGCTCAGTAAAGAATATTCTTGAGTGACCATCCACCTGCTCTCAGTGTGATTCCATCCACACAAACACACACAGTCACATATATATATATATTATATTATATATATTATACCCCTGCAGCAGTTCCGTCAACTGTCCCGAGCGTCGGGCCATCGGGCAGTACTTATTGTGAAGCCCTGATTATTATTTACTTGACTCCATGTCCTTAAAACAATTTTTTTCTTTCTTTCTGATACACTAAAGATAAATGATGCTCATATTTTTAACACAAAAAAGTGCACAGTGATTTTATACTTTTAAATGGCTCAACATTCTGCAAAGCATCCCTTGTTATATGCAAGAAAGAAATACAGTTTTGAATGACATGAGGCCAAGTAAATGTTTCCAGAGATGAAAAGAAATGTTCATTTTTTAGAATGTTATATATTTTTTTTTATACTCACATTTGATGACTTTACACAGAGTTGTGTCAATCAGAGGCAATTTCTCCCTTTTCCCCTTCAAACTGAAGTGGCTCCACACGATGTTTGTCGCTACTGCCCGTATCACTCTCCTCACACAATCCCCTGGATTTGCCCCACCAATAAGGCTGAGATGGTGAATCTGTGAAACATCATGGTTTGGCATGCAGGCAGGGCTGGACTGGTAATCTGACATACCGGGCAAATGCCCGGTGGGCCGACGTGCTTTTTGGGCCGATACATCTCATATTTTTATTTTTATTTTTATTTTTTTTAAAAATTACGGCCCATAAAACTCGTACATCGGTAGCCCATTCGTTTTGTTTTGTTTAATTGACGGCGCTGGGTTAGTGTCGATGTAATGCATTGGTCAAAAAAAAAATTTCATATTTTTTTCCAATGACAGACCGGCCCATGAAACACGTAGATCAGCATTGGTTGTTTTCTTGATTGACACTGGGCTGGCCCAATCACATCTTGAAACACCTCCCCCTTTGTGCTTTGAGTGAGCGTGCAGTGTCAATCTGAGAGATGGAGAAGAAACGCAAGGAATGTGCAGAGAAATAGCGTGAAAAATAGATATAGGCCCTTCAAGCAGACGCTGTAAAATGTGTCAAAGTATATGTGTTTTCTGCAGTAGCAGGACCTTCATCAGCTCCAGTGGCTGATGAAGAGGATAGTGAGGAGGATCAGGAGAGAGATGAGAAAGTGTAGAGTCTGTGGTAAGCAGAACTACTTTTTAAAACACTTTGTCTATGAGTGTAGGAACCCATTACCTAGTTACGCACTATTTCCACATCTGCATTGTTGACGATTACAGCAATTTACTAGAAGTTTAATGAGACACGTTTGTATCCATGTTTTCCGCCAAAATAAAAGTTTGATGCAGTTTCCGTCAAAATAAAAGATCATGTGCTTATCTCTTTCAAGTTTATAAATTAGTACAAAACTAATTATGAAAGTTTTCTTTATTTTTCAGTGCATTTGTTTTACAATATATGGCTATTAGGCTACTATCTTGAGATTAATTATAACTATTATTATGTAGTAGTGTAATATAGTAAATATAGTTTTATACTAAAAGAGTTTTTTTTTCTGTGTTTAATTTGCACACTAAAAATGGGTTGGAGCTTTTAATTTTTAACTCTCAAAGTGCACCAGATTGATGAATTTAACATTAAAATGCACAAAATGTTCTTAGCCTCCAAACCCCCCTAGAGGGACAGAGGTCCACCCACCACAGTTTTACCAAAGATCCTGTGGGAAACACTGGTATTGCTATGCCAGTGCAGCTTATAGCTTGTTTTTTGATGCATCACTGCGGAGTATAGTTCAATTGTATTAATAAATTACAATTTTGTACTTATTTCATCTGTTAACTCTCACTCGTTCCTACTCACTCATTACATGCCATTAGTGGTTTTAATGAATAGGAGTTGAACATATTCAAGGGCGTGCAAAGATGGGTGGTGTTTATGATCATATGTAGTGGGCCAGTCTAGGCCAAAATGCCAGGGCCGATTTTCTGTCCCAGTCCAGCCCTGCATGCAGGTTAGTACAGTCAACAAACTCATAGTCATTGTTCATTTCTCACTGTCACAATTCAGTTGGTGAATATGTAAAAGTAGAAACTTACATAATTGTATATATTAATAAAGAAATTGTGCATATTTGCTACAGAAATACATACTATAGAATTGTATCACTGATTTATAGATTTTATTTATTAGGAATGAGGAATTCATTAAATATTTTTTAAATAAATATGACTAATAAAAATAATTGAAATAATATTAATGCCACTTTCCATTGCTTGTAAATTAGTGCTAAAAAAACAATAATGACATAACCGATGAATTTGTTTTTGTAATTGTTAAATCATATTTAAATACATATATTAGACACAGTTTTTAAAAAATATCAAGGTAATTTCATGCGCCCCGGAAATAACCAAAATACTCACCACTCTCTTTCTGAAATCAGAGTCTTTAAGACGGTGGTCAAGGGCCTCAAGCTCCTCTTTGCTCTGAGCAATATTGAGCTCCAGGATGTCTTCCGCTCTCTGATGACCCTGGCGTTTCCTCAGTAGGATGAGTATTTCTCTCTGGGTGGCTGCCAGGCTGTCTACTTTTCGTAGCAGAACCTCCAGTGTTTCTACAATTAGAGAGCACCAGTTACACACTTGGTGAACCAAAAAGTACCGTAATATAGTTTATTATATAATTAACTACAGTACAAACATCATAAACTTGTCCAATTAGAGGAAAAATGAACTTTACACCATAATTCACTTAAAACGCTATCTAAAGGAAGAACTCAGTATCAATATGTACTCTTTTTTCTTTTTATAATTTACATTCGATGCATTTGTTTCTTAGGCCCTTTAAAATGTACCTTTAAGCTCACTCTTTGTTGGGTCGTTGGGTCTTTGTGTGGTCAGCCCTTGCAGATGTTTGTCTCTCCTCTAAAAAATGATGTAATGTTATACAACAAGCACTCACTTTGAATTATCCTGTGTGGGAAAACGTATCTTGTATGGACAATTTGATTCCTCATGATATGACCTATTTAACAATGTTAATTTGTTGCATACACAATGTTATTATCATTGCCTCATCTAACTTCTAACATCAGTTACTTTCAATTCAATCTAAAATCTATTCAAATAAAGTTTACAGATGTTCAATACAAATTAAATTTTACCTTCAGTAATATATTCTGCCACAGACAACCAATTAAATATTGGTGATTCATCAAGATCTGCAAGCATTATAAAAACGAAGTTGTCAACTTGAACCTTGAAAAACATCATATTAAGACGAATCCACTAAATGGATGTGCCACTTTTGCCTGTGATATTTTACTACAAAAACCTGTCTTAGTAGGCACCAGTAGAATGTTTTAAGCAGTTGCAATCTGAGTATTTAAATCAAGTCATTGTCATTCTTTTCTGTACAACAAGTATAACATTTATATATCTGACAAATTATTCTTAAAAAATTTAAAATAATACATTTATTGTGAAAATTATTAAAAGGAAGTTTTTGTATAGATCATGGCAGCAGTAATTTATCCGATAATAATTTCCATTGCCCGATTTGCATAGTTCTTTTGTCAATTTGGCTATTAACCAGCACAGACAGTGTACACAAAAATATCAGTGGGCGCAATTAATTCTTACTGAATTCACCCCATAGAGTTAAATAATTTATTCAATTCTACCTTTAGATAAATCATGTGATGGACTGGGATCTGAATGGTCATAGGTTGCATTCTGGGAAGACTCTTTGACTTTTTCTATTTTGAGTATACAAAGACAAAAAAGAAGTACATTTAATTGCAGAAAATATATTTTATGTACTCATGGTACTATACTGTTTGATGTGTTTGTACTAATGTACTTGGTTTATGTTGGGGTGGGATGGGAAGTGTAGCCTCTGTTGCTGTATCAAAGAAATGTAAAATAACAAATATGTTTCAGGGGGGGAAATTTTCATTGTAAACATTAATTTTAAATAATTTATTTAGTTGTTTAAAAAGAGCATACAAATATACTTATACCTTTGTCTGGCCTTTTCTCAACAATTGATGGGTTTTTTTTAGGAAATGGTCCATCTAAATAGCATGCAAAATGTTAATTTACTTTAACCTGAATTTAAATTGCCATTTGTTGATTGGTATTTACAATGGTACCTTGATGCTTTCTTTTTCTTGGTGTCGCCCTCAGTGGTGTCTCATCTAAATAGATCACACATTATTAATGTGCAGTTAGCAATGTATTCTTTGGAAGTTGATAATGACCTGTTTTTTCCTGTTTCACTATCAGAAGATCTTAATGGACTATACAATACTCAAAGACTGGAAGTAATGCATACCATCGCTGCTGTCATCATACCGGGCAGGTTTTTTTTTGTGGCCTTTTTGTTTACGTGTCAACATCACTCTCCACAGCAGAATGGTATTCTGCTGCTTTGCACCACTTGAGGGCCTTTGCAAAATTGTCTGAAAATATAAAGCCAATGGTAAAACAATTAAAATATAATCATAATGTACAATCAGATAATTAAAGTTGAGTATCCTCAAATAAAATAAACATTACCAGTATTTGCCAATACGCGGATTTTCCTGGAAATCCAATTTTGTTTATCAGGAATGTCTTCTTTTTTTTGCCCTTTTAGTGGGGTTTGTAGGTGGCCAGTAGCTGTATTGTTGCTAGCATGCATCCAGTGAAGTCAGAGACATTGTTAAAATATTTATACATTTCTTAATTTTATATTGTTTATTTATTTTATATTGTTGATGTGGAAGGTTATGAATTTTTCTTGTACCCCATTTTCCCTGTGTGTCCAGCACTGGGCTACAATGCCAACCGTCGACTCCTCCGTGAATTCAACGATGACATACATACTAAGGAAGGGATGAGGAAGGTCAGTAATTTGCCAAAACATTTTGCTTATCAAATCTCAAAGACTATGCATTAAAGTTCTCCTACATTGTTATAAAAGATTCACTGCTGGTGTAAGATGGCCATGAATGTCACTGTGTCTCCATTTTCGATCTTGATTGCTCTCTGTTCAATTAGATTTTTGGAGATCCACCTCATTGTCGTTTGTTTTTTACTGAAGTTGTACACCCCCAGAAGAAATGAGTGGCAGGGCTCAATGAACAATGGTGCAGGACTTTGATAAATTCTGCAAAGAACATGTCCATCTTTCTCCTCATCGTTGGTGATCTCGCAGCCATTGTCATTTTCTAGGATGAATGCTCTATCCTTGCTCTTTTTTGTTTGTCTGTCTTTGTTGTTTTTAATTGTGGAGTCACGTCTTTCCTCAATCCTGTTGGCAATTTGGCTAAGAGGGTGTGTTCCACTTCGTACCATCTTCTTGATTGTATGCAGGTACGTTTCGAATTTAAATGCACTGCAGTTGTCCAGACCTTTAAATTGCACAGCATCATCAGTGATGTGGAGCATTGAGTGGATGTTGTACACAATGAACTCATTTCCATAGAGCTCTCGTCCTCTGCTGACAAAGTAGCTGAGCAAGCTTCTTGCATATTCTGAGTGCTTTTTGACCAGTGTTGGGGAAACTAAAATGCACATTGCCACACTGAATGCTAAGAAATGTAGGTACATGTCATGCCCAAGAATTCCTTTCAACACAAGCTTGCCTGTGTACAGCATGAATTGACGGAATTCTGTTGCCTTCCATCTCTCCAGCTCATCCAGGCCTCGAGGGGTGCGAGCAAAAATAGAAGGAATTTGACTCCTAAGCTGAAGCAACCTAGAGCTGACTTCTTGTTTTTGGGTGGTGGAGAGCCTGACTCTTCTTTCTCCACGTTTCCAACTGACAAGAAGCCTCTTCATCACCCCCAAGCATGCCTGATGCATGTAGTCGATTGGGAAGCTTTTGACCATATCAATGGGCAGCTGGATGAGTGGAGTATTGGCATTGTGATGCTCAGGCTGAACTTGGCTCCTAAATGAATCATCTGTGCGCAAAGTGAGGTTTTCTGTGGCTGGAAATGTTACCTTATTAAACCATTCACCTTTCTGGTCACATTTATCACATCCATAGTACCCAGAGCACAGCTTTGTTCCTCGTGTAAAGGCTTTTGCTGGAGCATCACACACAATGCAGAGAACATTAATATTGAAATTTCTCTCCTTATACTGAAGGCCATGAGACATCAGATCATTGAGGTCTGCAATAACATCATCTAGGAAAGTCAGATCGGTGGGTTTCTTGTTTCCGCAGGTTAAAGCTGCTGGAAAAACGATGATGGGCTTGAGGTGGACAGCACAGAGCACAGGCCACAGAATTTTACTTGAGCTCTTGAACAATGGCAGGCCGTCAACGTTGAATGACAGATTAATTGTGTCATGGTCCAGGATCTCTTCAACAGGGTACTTATCCAGTTTGTCCAGCAACTGTTGACGCAGTGGGTAATGCAAATACTCCATGCCACATTTCTGCATTGTGGTTATTTTCCTTGGTGTTTTGAGCAGAGTACGAGCAGAGGATGGAAGATTAGTGTGGCCATGTTTCTGAAGAATTTTCAACAGATGGTCAACAGCATTGTTCTTTACTTCGTACTGAGAAGCCCAGGATGCCAGTTCTGTTGTCAGGGATAAGCTTGCCATGCTGTCTTCCTGGTCAGATGTACCATCTTTTTTTCTGCAATGTCCATGACTTCCTCTAAGTCATCCTCCCAGTCAGTTTCTTCTGAAGGCCAGGATGCTTCAGAGGACATTGGAGATGAAAGGTTCATTGTGTTCTCCGTGGAGCGTAAGGTATCACCTGCATCACATTGACCTTCTGTGACTGTTTCGGACTCTTCCAGACTGTCCAATTCAGTGTTATTTTGTGTAGATATCTTTTGAAGAACACGTTTAGTTGCTCTCCAGGATCTTAGATATTGCCTTGAACGTTCTATTTTGTCCTCAATCATTGTTAAGCCTGTAAATATTTTAGTGTAATGTCTGAATGTGCCTCTGTTTTTCTAACAACAAATCTCACTTATTTTTGATTGAATTATTTTGATTACTGTTTAAAATTCACTGTGCAAATGGTAACGCATCATTAAAAACACATGAAGTTACTTAAAAGTCTTAGATGACTACATAAAAAATAAAAATAATAAACGAAGCTTGAAGTGAAGCTAAAGAATATTACTTACCTTGAAATAAAAGATGTCAAGAAAATAAACTCAATGGAGGAGGCACTTGAAAACGTTGTAAAAATCTAATAAATTAAAAAAAGATAATCATTGGGTTGGTTTAGGTAAATGCATTGGTATCATGAATCGAAAAAAAAATTCAGAAACTGCAGGAGCTTGTGAATCAAATTGAATCATGAAATCTATATGAGTCTGCAGGCCAACATCTGACTTATAACTTTTAAATACTAAGAATGTATCTGGTAGGCATTCAAAACGTATACTTACAAAGACAAAGTCACTCTGTGCTAGGGCTCTTAAAAGAGCCTTTGGGCTGCTGTTGACACACAAGGAAAGGGGAGAGAAAGTAGAAACATGTCTAAATATGAGAGATATATCTGTACGAATTAAAATGCATTCAATTTCGGCAATGATTTTTGACTAATCAGGATGACTGCTAGATTTATCACTTACAATAATCAGACTGCAATATATACTGAAAAAAAGAGAAGAGAATAATTATTTTAATGGTATAAATTCCAAAAGTTAATAAAGGCTCTTGATCTGATGATACTTTACAACCCACTAACAAATAAGAATCCATATTAAGTCAGTAAAATACATTTTCTTTCTTGAAAATACTACTATTAATTAGTATTATTATTTTTAATACTGTTAACAGTAATAATAAAATATTATTATTATAATTATGAATAGTATTAATAATACTAATAATAACTTATTTTATTATTTGAGTTTATTATTAATAGTAGAAGTAGTAGTAATACTAATAGGCTAACACTGTTAACAGTTAATGATTGAAATAAAATATAATAATTATTGTTATTAATAAAACAATATTTGTAAATATTATTAAATGTAGTGGTATTAATAATATGACAGACAGACGGATGGCCAATTTCATTGTTAGATCTGATCTCATCTTTACAAGGTCTCTCGCTCACCACCAGCTCATGCGCTCGCAGCCAAGCCTGTGAGACAACGCGCTTTCCATACAAAGTAAAGATACCGTAGTATTATTAATAATTGTATATTTTATTTATTTTAAAGTAACAATAACATCATAGACATGAATGATGAAACGAAAAAGTTCATTTCAATGTGAGCGGATTTTCTCTATTATCCCAAATGACGTCACACAGACTTAACGGCATTTAACGGTATTTAATTATAGCGACTATAGTGGACAGTGGGGGTAAAACCGGAAAACTACTGTTTATGTGAAAAGTAGTGGTACATTTACTGGAAAACACAGTTAATCAATTTTTTGACAATTAAAAATGTTCATTATAGGTGAAATCGGCAGTTATTTATCTTATTTATCTTACTCTGAGTTAGCCTGCTCGAATTCGATTTTATTATTTACTTTCTTCAAAGTTTTAAGTGTTATTTACCTTTGTATGGAGTTCGTATGTTTTAAAAGTAATGTACCTAACTCAGTTAAGAAAAAAGTACTTTACCTAAGAAATGCTGGTAGAATAGGATGTCCACTTACAATGAAAACCGGGTTCTGAGCGCGGTGGTCACAACTTCTGCTTATATATTGCCGCTCGCGGACACGCGCACAAATGTATATTGATATTATTTTATTTTTATTTTTTAAATGTACATTTATATAATGATACCTTGCGTTACCTTGTCAAAAAGCGATATACCACAATAATTTACTAAATGTGTTATATAAACTTTAGAATATAAATTAACTAAATTGGCTAGATTTACGAAATTAATTAACAATTAAAATTAATCGGTTGTGGAGTCAGTGTTGGGTACCTGGAAGGGATGGGAAATATACATAACACAATACATATTCAACAACCCATAGGTGGCGATATATTGGAGTCGCCAATAAGCATGCATGCAAGCGAAGAACCAGCCCACAGACCCGAGTTTCTATCTATCAACGCGTGGCAGCCTATGGTGAAGCAAAAGGTTGAGAAGTAAGTAGTATGATATAGAATAATATGTGGAAATGTATGTTTTTTGTGATAATTTGTGGGATTGTGAGCTTTTTCCTAGAGCAGTCTAACGCGTTTTGCACGCGGCCCTGTTAAAGGAGCTTTATACATTTTTTTAAATGCAGTGATGCAATCTATCTTATAGAATTTAAAGTAAATCAAACATGTAAGAGAAGTGCAAGGTGCATCCATATGTTAATTAGTTTTGAAAAACAGTTTTGCATACAAAAATAACCTACAGGAATCCTGCATTTTTTTTTTTTTTTGCAGGATATTGTTTTATTTATACAATATGTGCAGGAAATGTCTACAGGTTTTAGAATGAACCCTTCAGTACAGCAGGGACAGGCAAGGCAAGTTTATTAATATAGCACATTGCATACACAATGGTAATTCAAAGTGCTTTACATAGAAGACAATAAAAATAATCAAAATAAATAAGAATAATTAAAGTATCCACAATGGCACAGTGCTCGTTCAGTAAATGCACAGCTAAACAGATGTGTTTTGAGTCTGGATTTGAATGTGACTACTGTAATAGCACATCTGGGCCCGTATTCATAAAAATTATTAATGCAAAGAGTAGCTCCTAGTTACAAAATCCTAAGAAAGTTCTTAGAAATGTGGGTGTGACTGTTTAACCTTAAAATTAAATAAACATCCTAGTAAAGTAATTCAGAAAGCATCATAACCCTTAAAAGAGGTCTTAAGGTCAATATTGTTAGGAGTAAGGACGAGGACTTTTAAGAGGCTTAATAGTTTTTTTTTAGCAGAGGAGAAAATGACAAAGACGAAGAGGGCGAAGAAATGTTTTGCATACAATGGATGATAGTGATGACAGTGAGTTGATGCTATAAATTAGATCTAAATGTAACTGGAAGCCAGTGTAAAGATCTGAGGACTGGTGTGATATGTTCATATTTTCTGGTTCCTCAATCTTGCAGCAGTGTTCTGTATGAGCAATTGTTTTATGGTCTTTTTGGGAAGTGTTGTATTTCTATTCCACTGTAATACCTAGATCCTTCTAAAACATTTTCATAATCCACTGTAATCAAATATTTCCTTACCTTTAGATTAAAGATGCAAGACGTCAATCCAGGGTCATCAGCGGAGCATCTAACCAGTTCAGTTCTAGGTTCGGTTGCTAGGGGCGTTTGCTACTATTGCTATTTTATTACTAAAATTCATTTAGTATTAATAGAGAAAAAATACTCATAATCTTGTTTAAAAAGGTTTATGAATCATCACAACATGATTTTGTTTTCTTTGGAAATTTTTGTCTTTGTTTTATTCTAAATAGTTTTAAAGGCAAAAAATACAAACATGTAAAAGTCTTTACCTGAATTGCGGCTCTTTTTGCGTTGTCCTTCCGGAGGTGTTCAACTATAAGATCGTCCATAAAAATATCAACTTTGTCTGTGACAAGTAATTTCTTGTACTATTTTCATCTGAGATGAAGCCAAAAAATGACTTTTGTGAAAGTGAAGGCCAAATATTTGGCCTCTGCACTTAGCCCATCCAAGTTAGTTTACACATTAGGAGTAATGAACACACACAGCAAACCTTGGACAGTGGGCAGCGCCAGGGGAAAGATCGGGGGTAAAGAGCAAGGGAACCTCAGTTGTTTCCTGTCTGTGTTGAGACCTTTGAGTTACAGCATAGTTATTTTATTTTTACACAGAGATTTGTAGATCTATTAGTAAAATATGTTGACTTTCGTAATTTTTGTTGCATTGTATTCCAAGAAATATTAAAGAATCTTAATATCATTTTTAAATTCTGGTTCTTAACAAAATTTTATTTTGGTATCATCATTTTCAAGGCCCTATACTGTTTAATTCTAAGCATGAATTGTTCAATTTTAAATTTTAATTAATGGTCTGAAAAATACATATCATATGCTAAATTTAGTTTTTTCATTACACCCAGGCAGGTTTGGAAACTGCTCTCAAGAAGGGAGACATTTGGATGTCCTCAGTCTCCTGACGTCTGGTCACTTCAACACAATGTGTCATTGGTGCGTATAGTGAGGTTGTCCACCTCTGGGTAATTTTCTCGCCCAGAAACCCATGTGCCCTTCTGTGTGCATTTGTATTGATGTATTATTACTCTAAAGTTTATACCATGATCAGCAATGCAACGATTGGCTGGCATCAAGACAGCAACATAATCTCATCTAATTAAAAAAGGAAACGGCCAAGCAGGCAAAATTAAATGAAATGTCTAATAGATAAATAAAATGATTGTTACACGATTCCTAATTATTAAAAATGTTCACTAATTTGTTTATTTGAACAGGCTTTACTTTTTTTCAGTTCCAAGAGTATGGCCTATTGTAATGAGCAATTCACATTTCTTTAGGGCCAGGAAAAAAAAAAACATTTTTACAGTATTTAATGTGTAAGGCTCCAATAAAATTAAAGGTGCGTTCACACCGCCGCCGACTTGAGCTTCCAAAGCGGCCGGAAGTCATTCATTTTCAATGGAAGCTGGCTTCTCTCAGCTGCAAGGAGCGTCAAATCCCTCGGCGTCGCGTTTTGGGCGTTTTGAGCGTTTTGAGCGTCAATCAGAAAGTTGAAAGAAGCTCAACTTTGTGGTAATGAGCTATGACGCGGTTCAGCGGCAAGCAGCGGCAAAACGCCAGAAACCAATCAGAATAAAGACGTCCTTCACTCTGGCTGATTCCGGAGAAACATACGATGTGAACTTTCGTTCCTACCAAAACATTAGTTCCGAGAAAATGGAGGAGAATCTGATAATCGCTGTTGCTGGGTTTCCTATCATATATGATATGACGTTGTTTGCTTACAGGGACCAGTTACAAAAGAACGAGGCATGGGAATGCAATTCATTTGCTCAAGGTGACAACGATTTGACCAATTGCACTAATGCAAATAATAGCCTAATGCAAATAATAATAATAATAATAGGTAATTATTATTTTTTTCCCAGACCAAATGTGACCAAAACAGTTATAAAAATGCTGTCATTATAAAAGGTTTTTTCAATGTATTGCTTGTTTTTTTCTGTTTATTACATTTCATGTTGTGACACTTCTCTTCTCCCTGCTACGTCAGAGCGTCCAAAGCGTCAACGAGCTTCCCCGTGCTTTTTGACAAGCGTCCTTGACAGAGCGGCCAGAGCTTCTTTGACGCTCAAGTCGGCGGCGGTGTGAACGTACAGTAAGATAATTATTCCCTCACAAATAAATCTCTCAATGAGTAAAATCAGCTCTATTATTATGGACTACTAAGAACAAGTACATTTATACTTTTAATGATTAATTTCCCTGGTTCTGTAGGGTGCCATGATCCTTCTGCATGACACGGTCCTGTGTAGACTTCCTCATTCTGACGTCTGTGATAACAAAGCTAAAGGCACATCTCTTCACCTGAAACAATAAGCTAAATGCTAGATAAATAATATATGATGATGATAATGATTATTATAATAATTATTATTATTAATTTAATATCCTATCATTATTTTACAGGTCTTCATCTGTTTAAAGATTTCCTCATTTGGCTGGTTTGGAAGGACTGAGTGTCAGCATTACAAGAAAGGCACAGATGGGTGAAAGCTGGTGAATGACACAAGTGTTTCCTCTATATGCATTAATCAGTGGCGTAGTTTAATAGGGCATATACAGGTCCTTCTCAAAAAATTAGCATATTGTGATAAAGTTCATTATTTTCCATAATTTAATGATAAAAATTAAACTTTCATATATTTTAGATTCATTGCACACAAACTGAAATATTTCAGGTGTTTTATTGTTTTAATACTGATGATTTTGGCATACAGCTCATGAAAACCCAAAATTCTTGTCTCAAAAAATTAGCATATTTCATCCGACCAATAAAAGAAGTGTTTTTAATACAAAAAAAAAAAGTCAACCTTCAAATAATTATGTTCAGTTATGCACACAATAGTCAATACTTGGTCGGGAATCCTTTTGCAGAAATGACTGCTTCAATGCGGCGTGGCATGGAGGTAATCAGCCTGTGGCACTGCTGAGGTGTTATGGAGGCCCAGGATGCTTCGATAGCGGCCTTAAGCTCATCCAGAGTGTTGGGTCTTGCGTCTCTCAACTTTCTCTTCACAATATCCCACAGATTCTCTATGGGGTTCAGGTCAGGAGAGTTGGCAGGCCAATTGAGCACAGTAATACCATGGTCAGTAAACCATTTACCAGTGGTTTTGGCACTGTGAGCAGGTGCCAGGTCGTGCTGAAAAATGAAATCTTCATCTCCATAAAGCTTTTCAGCAGATGGAAGCATGAAGTGCTCCAAAATCTCCTGATAGCTAGCTGCATTGGCCCTGCCCTTGATAAAACACAGTGCACTAACACCAGCGGCTGACATGGCACCCCAGACCATCACTGACTGTGGGTACTTGACACTGGACTTCAGGCATTTTGGCATTTCCTTCTCCCCAGTCTTCCTCCAGACTTTTGGCACCTTGATTTCCGAATGACATGCAAAACTGAGCAACAGTCCAGTGCTGCTTCTCTGTAGCCCAGGTCAGGCGCTTCTGCCGCTGTTTCTGGCTCAAAAGTGGCTTGACCTGGGGAATGTGGCACCTATAGCCCATTTCCTGCACACGCCTGTGCACGGTGGCTCTGGATGTTTCTACTCCAGACTCAGTCCACTGCTTCCGCAGGTCCCCCAAGGTCTGTAATCGGTCCTTCTCCACAATCTTCCTCAGGGTCCGGTCACCTCTTCTCGTTGTGCAGCGTTTTTTGCCACACTTTTTCCTTCCCACAGACTTCCCACTGAGGTGCCTTGATACAGCACTCTGGGAACAGCCTATTTGTTCAGAAATTTCTTTCTGTGTCTTACCCTCTTGCTTGAGGGTGTCAATGAAGGCCTTCTGGACAGCAGTCAGGTCGGCAGTCTTACCCATGATTGCGGTTTTGAGTAATGAAACAGGCTGGGAGTTTTTAAAAGCCTCAGGAATCTTTTGCAGGTGTTTATAATTAATTAGTTGATTCAGATGATTAGGTTAATAGCTTGTTTAGAGACCCTTTTCATGATATGCAAATTTTTTGAGACAGGAATTTTGGGTTTTCATGAGCTGTATGCCAAAATCATCAGTATTAAAACAATAAAACACCTGAAATATTTCAGTTGGTGTGCAATGAATCTAAAATATATGAAAGTTTAATTTTTATCATTACATTATGGAAAATAATTAACTTTATCACAATATGCTAATTTTTTGAGAAGGACCTGTACATACTCAGTCCAACACATACATACACACACACACACACACACACACACACACACACACACACACACACACACACACACACACACACACACACACACACACACACACACACACACACACACACACACACACACACGTGTCAGCACAACAGATAAACAGGATATCTGACAAGGAAGAGCAGAAGGGGTTTTAATTAATTTCTTTACCAGTGGCAGATGAAATACAACACAAGTACCAGAGTTTAGTTAAACATTAAGTTTTCTGAGTGTCCATGGAAAAGTGCAAAACCAAACTAACTGGCTACTAGTTAATCCTGTTTGACTATGTAGGTCTATGTAGGACACGTGCTGAACAAATTCTTGAAACTGCAAATAAATTCTTGAAACTGCAAATAATAAGTAAGGGATAAGAGCAAGGCGGTTGTTATAGCGAATACAACCCCGACAGGCTGATCAGGAGGAAGCGGAGGGGTCTTGAATCAGCCTGAAGGGGTTGTATTCGCTATAACAACTGCCTCGCTCTACACCTACCAAATAAATAAATAATTTGACAAAAAATATTGATTTTAAAAGGAGTTTATTGATTTAAAAACTATTGTAAAGCTTCTGCTAAAGAAAATAGTCTGTTCCGTCTCTACGGTTAGAATCCTCTGTGTCCATGGCAACGCTCTGCTTTGCATGGCAACGGTGTTTAATATGTAAACCATGTAATAAACCTATATAAAATTTACCCTTTATTATAAGTGACAAAAAAATGTTTATAGGAATAGTGCAACCAAAATGGAAATTCGTATGACTCTGTTTCATGGAACACAACACTGTGAGAAGATCGACAAAGCCCTTAAGACCACCAGTAAAAAGTTGTAATTTATCAGTTAATTATGTTTTAGGTTTTTTTCACCTTAATTACTTTTAATATCTAAATAATTGCCAAGTGAAATCAACATTACAGTGTTTCCAATATGCTTCTAATTTATATACCCCTTTACTGTTAAAGCTGTTCACCAAGGCTCTCTCAATATTAAATGGAATCTATCCCTGACTGCCCATCACGGAGACCGGGGTTTACAGCAATCTTCTTTGTTGAATGTTTTTTCTCACTCTTGTGTGCATGAAGCTGGAACTATTTGGCTCCAAAATGCAGAGCGCCTCTGCAGATATTTTCCCCCTTTTATTGGTCCTGCTTTAAACTATTTGCCCAGTTATTTCTTTTTTGTAATGCTGTAACAAAACTTTGTTCTGTTGTTCCATTTGTTCTAATAAAACTTTTAAAGCCTGTTGTGTAGTTGTATATTGTCGTTTTGTTTAGTCTTTCCCTAAAGACTTTGACACAAAAAATGTGTATGGTAAAAATCACGAAAAATCTTTCATATTTAAGTAGTGTACCTGACAGTTACCTTGATGGTAATAAAATTACAGACTTGTGACGTCGAGACTACGTTGTCAGATGGTAAGTCATGAAATTACCAAAACGTCACGGGACCTATGTTGGCTATTTTGTTACCTTAGGAGACCGTACTGATGACGTTGTCAGTTGGTTATTTTATGGTAATAAAATTACTGACATGTGACGTCGAGACTACGTTGTCAGATGGTAAGTCATGAAATTACCAAAACGTCACGTAACTGGGACCTAGGTGGTTATTTTATAACCTTAAGAGACCGTAACGACGTTGTCAGTTGGTTATTTTATGGTAATCAAATTACTGACATGTGACGTCGAGACTACGTTGTCAGATGGTAAGTCATGAAATTACCAAAACGTCACGTAACTGGGACTTAGTTGGTTATTTTGTTACCTTAGGAGACCGTACTGACGACGTTGTCAGTTGGTAATTTGATGGTAATAAAATTACAGACATGCGACGTCGAGATTACGTTGTCAGTTGGTAAGTCATGAAATTACCAAAAAGTACGAATAAACTACGTAACTGCGACGTCGTGTGTTAGCTGGATGACCAATAAATACTGTATGTGCACATGAAATATTGATTTGAGATAATATTGTAATGACCCGGCAGTCAGCACTAGCAGCTGGGTGCATTATGGGTAATCGTTTGTTGGGAGTTGATTTATGTGTTATTATAGCAAGATCGTTGAGTTTTTGTGATAGTAAAGTTATGTGTGTTTATGTTCAAGTTAGGTTAGGGGTTCTTGGTTCATTTACTGCTTTGTTGTGTAATAATGTGTCTCTCACCGTCATGGAGAGAGATGTGTAAAGGAGCCACTTGGCGATAGGGCATTATCTGTGTTTTCTATCTATGTCTAAAATAAAAAGAGGAGAAAGACAACAGTTCTGCCTCCTGCTGGTTTATTTTACCAATGCTTCACCTGTTGAAAACACTCCTGATCGTGCGGTGTATGGGACACGAGTGTTAAAATCTCGTGTTAGTAATTAGCATAGTAAAAGTGAAATAGCGTAGCTTAGTTCTGGTCAGTCCCACGCTATATTGAATAACTACAAGTTATTATATACAAGTAAGATTACAAAATAGTTTCATTTCAAATCAATATTTCAATATTAGATAAATGTTTAAATGTTACCCAAGGTAATGTTCATGGCTTTTTATATGCATTATATTATGTGCGTGTTCATTACAGTATGTCAGGTTGTGTGTAGCTTCACACCTGTTTTATAAGGAGACCGTTTTATGAGGACACCATATGCACATGTTGCTGATGTTTGCCTTGACAGAATAATCTCATTGTGTTGTGTTAGTTTGACAGAATTCTGGTCTATGACGACAGTAGTTTTACCGGGACACTGGCAACTAGATAAATTTGGACGGCATCCCGAGTTCAGATATGTTTATGTATGAGAGTGATACGAGACACCGTGCGTGTGCCGGTATTACAGTAAGTGATCATGATTCACTTTTTACACACACAATCATAATTCAATGACTTATAACTGTGGTGAACAATCTGTGTCTGGGTCAAAGACGAAAAGGATAAAAGCATAAAAAATAAAAGTGTAAAACTTCTTTAAGTTCAGTCTTTTTCACATACATTAGAATATGTCCTGTTTAAATTTATATTTTTCTGAGGAAAAAAAAATACTACCATACATTTTTACTGTGATTTTACAGAAGACACCCACTAAAACATCATTCAGTGTAACAATATTTTTATGCAAAAAAATCTTATCAGACATTTTTAGAAAAACTATAATTTGATAACATATTATAGGACTCTATTTAAAGATCACAGTGCAGCCCCCAAATACTAATTATATGTCATTTTAAATCTTTATCCTTCGCCAATATCCTTTAAACCATTAGGTGTTACCCATTTGTCAGCAAGAAGTTTTTGTAAGGAATTGAAAATCAATTAAAATCTAATAAAATTTAGTTGGAGCACATATTTTTTTACATATTTTAAAAAGTACAGCTCAGAATAGTTATTTTGTTTAATTTTTACATAAATATATCTGTTACACCGAATGACTATGGTTTGTTACTCTGAATGACATTTTGACAAAAATGGAGAAAATTTTAAAAACATTGCAATAATGGGAACAATTACAATATTATTCTGTATAATTAAATTCCTGGGCAAATCACAGAAGCAGATGCTGAGAAGAATAACCATTTTATTCCACAATGCATATCATATTCATGTAAAAATGAACTCAACTGGTGTTAATACTGTATAATCAGTATCTCACTTCATTGAGAACTTGGAACTTGGACACACACCTTAAAGGGATAGTTCACCCAAAACTGAAAATTAGCCCATGATTTACTCTCCTCAAGTCATCCTAGGTGTGTATGACACTCTACTTTCAGACGAACACAATCAGAGTTATATAAAAAAATGTCCTGGCTCTTCCAAGTTTTATAATGGCAGTGAATGGCTGTTTATGATTTGAAGTCCATAAAAAAGCATTCATCCAACATAAAAGTGCATCTATTCATGATTAAAGTGCTTCACATGACTCTCCGGGGGTTAATAAAGGCCTTCTGAAGCAAAGCGATGTGTTTGTGTAAGAAAAATATCCATATTTAAAACTTTATCGACTGCTTCCAACAGACTTACTTTCGACTTACATTAAAAAGATTAACCCTTGACGATGTATGACGTAGATCTAGGAGTAGTGTAAGCTTTGACGGATCTCGTGGTTCAAACAAACAGGGCTGGGAAACAACCTCAAGCTCCTCCCACATTTCTCTTTAAAAATTCTAGTATTAGACTCTTATTCTTGACTAGCGTTTTGTTTTGCTCTATCCTCTGCACTGCCCCGTTCGTCATTACGATGTGCATCATGTCAAGTGTTACTCTTCCGCCGTAAATCGATGCGTACGGCCATCTGTCGGAAGCTAGTTATTTTAGTCGGTAAAGTTGATATGGATATTTTTCTTACACGAACGCATCACTTCACTTTAGAATGCCTTTATCAAGAGCCATGTGGAGCACTTTTATGATGGATAGATGTACTTTTAAACATAAACGGCCATTATAAAGCTTGGAAGAGCCAGGACATTTTTTAATATAACTCAGAGTGTATACATCTGAAAGAAGAAAGTTACATACACCTAGGATTGCATGAGGGTGAGGAAATCATGGGGTAATTTTCAGTTTTGGGTGAACTATCCCTTTAACAATTGTGAAACAAACTGGTGGACACACACACACACACACACACACACACACACACACACACACACACACACACACACACACACACACACACACACACACACACACACACACACACACACCTGCCTAGTCGATAACTTTCTCCCAGTCTGCTGTGGTGAGTTTTGACTGCTTCAGGGTTAATGGCTCAGGTTCAGACAGTATTGCCTTCACACTTTAGGCCTAGGCTTTGACAAATTTCACGATTTGATTGGATTTCAAATCAATTTGATATTGATTAAAATCAACTTGAAACAGCATAGACAGAAAGATCAATAAAAAATCAGTACTGGTTCTTCAAAATGAGAATCGATTAAAATCGAGAAATCGTACTCGGTTACTAACGTAACCTCGGTTCTCTCTAGAGAGGGAACGAGTACTGTGTAATATCTTACGCTATGGGGGGAAAACCTCTTTTCCACGAGATATTGAAGCCAAAAATTATCCTTTAATTTTGATTAATGTAAAACGCTGTGCGGCAGCGTGCAGACATAGGCAAGACGGCTCGCGCGCCTATTGGCTGCCCTGCGGCCACAGCAGCAAGCCTATCGAGAGAGGCCCTGCGTGACGTGACATCCAATGGGGGTGCTTCGCGCCCATTTCGTCGCGTCCCGCCAGAATAGGCGTGGCCTTGGCCTATAAATACGCTCGACAGGCTGATACAAACTGGTTTTCAACGCTGAAGCGAACCAGCGCTGTTGTATGCACGGCAAGATACGCAGTACTCGTTCCCTCTCTAGAGAGAACCGAGGTTACGTTAGTAACCGAGTACGTTCTCTTACGAGAGTATCTCTCGTACTGCGTAATATCTTACGCTATGGGGAACACAATGTAAGACGCCGTGCGTACTGGGATCCGACACCAAAGTCCCAAGGGCAGTAGCCCGGGGCTCATATAGTACATAATCACCGTAGACTCACAGAGAGTCGGAGAAGAGAGGCTACCAGCATCATTCCCCACGTAATAGCATCCCATAGGAGCTAGTTATGTCAACAGTATATCCCGCAGACAGGGTGAACGCGTTCAGCCTGAACTGGGCAAAAATACGGGCTATTCAACACCCATGGAGCTGTTCCATCGATCAGTGAGCGATACTCAATCAAAACTCAGCATTCTGCGCCGGCGCAGCGGGACAGATAGTACTGAATTCTAGACCGACAGCAGCTTGGCCTGTAAGGCGGGAACTTCTAGGTTATAGAACCTTATAAATGTAGACGGCGTGGCCCAGCCTGCCGCCATACAGATATCATGCAAGGAAATCCCACTAGACCACGCCCACGAAGAGGCCACGACTCTCGTGGAGTGCGCTCTGACACCCAAAGGACACTGCAGGCCCTTAGAAGTGTAAGCCAGTGCTATGGCATCGACTATCCATCTGGATAGGCTCTGTTTTGATGCGGCCAGTCCCTTGGAGCGTCCGCCAAACAAAACAAAGAGCTGCTCGGTCTGCCTGAAGACAGACGAGCGGGACACATAAGCTCTCAGCACCCTGACGGGGCAAAGGAGATTAGCATCCGCTTCCTCATTGTTCACCGGGAGGGCGCACAGGGAAATAACCTGGGCCCTGAACGGTGTGTTGAGGGATTTTGGCACGTACCCGTGCCTTGGTTTGAGTATGACTTTTGAGTCATTAGGCCCAAACTCAATACAGGACGCGCTTACTGAAAGCGCTTGCAAGTCCCCCACGCGCTTCATTGAAGCAAGAGCCACAAGAAATACCGTTTTGAAAGACAGGTGCTTCATGTCTGACAAATGGATTGGCTCGAATGGGGCACCTTTCAGGGCTTCCAGAACCGTAGAAAGGTCCCACATAGGGACTGAGGGAGGTCTGGAAGGATTCAGCCTCCGAGCTCCCCTGAGGAATCGCACGACGAGGTCGTTCTTCCCCAGTGACTGGCCAGACGTCGGTTTTGCAAACGCCGCTATGGCCGCCACGTATACTTTGAGCGTGGACGGGGTTCTACCCTTATCCAGCAGCTCCTGAAGGAAGGAGAGCACTTCCGTAACCCCGCAGTCTACGGGTGAAAAGCCCTGAGCTTGACACCAGGTAGAGAACACTGACCATTTCGAGGAGTAGAGCCGTCTAGTAGACGGGGCCCTAGCCTGCGTGATCGTGTTTAACACTCCCTCCGGGAGGTTAGCGGGTACCCGTTGATGGCCCACACATGTAGGGACCATAACTCCGGGCGAGGATGCCAAATCGAGCCCTTTGCCTGAGAGAGGAGGTCTCTCCTCACCGGTATCGGCCACGGGGCAGTGTTGGCCAGCTGCATCAGGACTCGGAACCAGCAGGAGCGTCGCGTGAGCAGCAGTGAAGCGGGGGTTTCGGCTTCGAGTCTATTTTTGCTGAGCTGCTCACGCAAAATTACGGCCGTTTCACACCGCAAGCATGAACGGCGCGTGAGCAGCACATCAGCGCAACTACATCGTCACTGAAGCTGCAGACGCGCGCGAGTAGGCTATTCACACTGGAAGCAGGGGCATGGTCATGCAAGCCAAAATTCTGGGGGGCACAATCTGAGACGTTGCAATTGTTTTCTGACGGGTGATATGGATCATGTTAGGAGGGGTCAGGGGGTTTCTCCCCCTGAAAATTTTTAAATTCTGGCTGCTAAACATATGCATTTCAATGCAGTTTGGGAGGGACAGAAATACCTTAACGGAGCCAGCAGCAACCCTCCTCTATCTGAGGACTAAGTTAAAGTATCTATTTTGTAAGTTTATGCAAAAGACAGGTTGATGAAAGAACTGTGAGCTCAAATTCAAAAGCTTTTGAAGTCTACTTCATTAAAGCATGTTTACACACACACTTACTGTACACTTAGGCCTACTACACCTTATTTTAAAAACAGTACCATTGCAGTTTTTATGTTATGATTTCAAAGTGGTATGTGACCTAAACGATCATACATTAAAGGTACATAAAGGTGCTGAGGTCTGACTTTGTGGTGCTCTGAAATTAAGTTATTTTAATATTAATATGATGAAGGACTTTGAAAGAAGTTTGACAGATTTCAGTACTGAATAAGGTTAACACTACCCTGTTTATTTGAAAATGGTTAATATTTGACAGAAATGTAAAAAAGTAATCCAATCAAATGTAAAATGTAACATTACTTTAGTAAAATCATACAATACTGTAGTTACACTGCTCATTATTATATTTTAATAAAGTTGTGACAAAAAATTATCAGGGAGGAAAAATCTGAGGGGGCACGTGCCCCCTCACTTTGAATGAGCATGACGCCACTGACTGGAAGTGTTTGTACAGCGTCACAACAGCGGCTCCCAGGCTACATAAGGCTACATATAAGCAAGCATTTCTTTACAAGGACTTTTGAAAATTTTGTTTTTAGAAGTTGGTGGTCATAAACAAATTTGAAGTTTGTTCAAAGCCCAAACTGAATAATTAAAAACAAGTTTGATGGGTACATTTTCTATTAAATGTTATTTTCTTTATGTTAGTCTTCATTTCCTTTTCTGACATACTGCAATCCTTGTTAAAACACACTAGACATGCAAATTCTATGCGTTTTGGGCACTTTTTGTGTGAAATCATATTAATTGTGTCCATCAAAAGTGTGCTTTCACTTTAATTGAGCGTGAGCAGCGCAGCAAAAATAGACTCGAAGCCGAAACCCCCGCTTCACTGCTGCTCACGCGACGCTCCTGCTTGACGCTCACGCGCTGCTCCTGCTCGCAGTGTGAACACACTCATTGATTAACATGCACGCCGAAAAAAATACGCGCTACTCACGCGCCGCTGACGCTTGCGGTGTGAAACGGCCGTTAAAGTGAAAGCACACTTTTGATGGACACAATATGATTTCACACAAAAAGTGCCCAAAACGCATAGAATTTGCATGTCTAGTGTGTTTTAACAAGAATTGCAGTATGTCAGAAAAGGAAATGAAGACTAACTTAAATAAAATAACATTTTATAGAAAATGTACCCATCAAACTTGTTTTTAATTATTCAGTTTGGGCTTTGAACAAACTTCAAATGTGTTTATGACCACCAAAATCTAAAAACAAAAATTTCAAAAGTCCTTGTAAAGAAATGCTTTCTTATATGTAGCCTTATGTAGCCTGGGAGCCGCTGTTGTGACGCTGTACAAACGCTTCCAGTGTGAATACTCGCGCGCGTCTGCAGCTTCAGTGACGATGTAGTTGCGCTGACGTGCTGCTCACGCGCCGCTCATGCTTGCGGTGTGAAACGGCCGTTAGCATCATTTTTCTCAAAAACTGCACGGTTGTGTGCGGAGAACATTTTCCTAAGGAATCTCTATATATTTCTGATGTTAAATATAAAAAAAGTAGGTAGTGCCCCACTTCGTGGAACGAAACCTAAAAGGCCTCTTTTAGGCTACCGACAGCGGCCTAAGACAAACAGGGACATTTAAGCATGATGTGTATTGTGATGGTCAGAACATTTGGTAACTAAACAAAATTTTGTTAAGTTTAGTTAGTTATTATTATTAAAGGTTAAAAATAACAACTCAAATTAAATATAACGCTATAGAGATTGCTAATGTGACGTCATCGTGACATATTACCAGTGGTGAACGCAAAGCATTTGGGGAATCCGCGGCATAAACAGAAGGCGCCAGACTTGATTGCATGGAGGGAAGAACGCAGTGTTCAAGATTCCGTCTACCTGCTGTGTTATAAACTGCAATAGTCCTTCTTGCACAGTTTTGAAAACGAACGTTAAGGGTTGTTTTAAGGATATGTTTGTGTATGCTCGTAGACAGCCACTCTGAAGCGGTCAGAGGCGATTCTAAAAGATTCAAAAAGTCAAAACAGGACCTATCGTCAAAATTCTACCCACCAATCTAACTTAGTTCATCCAAAACGAACTAGAAAATAGACTCAAAGTGCTAAATCCCTGAATTATCCTTTAAGAACGGATCAATATATTTGTTTTCCTTAATTTTAATAAACCCTAACTTTATTCTCATCTGAATGGTAAATAATTGATTTTCGTATAAAATAATACTACCATTAAAACACATTTGATTTTCTTTTTTAATCAATGTAGAATATGTAACTGCTCTGAAGACAATAAATGAAAACCAATGTGATATGATTAATGTCCAAAAGATGTAACCCACAGACTGTTTTGAAATGGGGTTGGATGAATATGTTGCTTTTAAAACTGTGTGTGTTTGGTTGGGTGACAGTGGTAGGTTACAGTTTGATAAGAGTTTAGAGTGTGACAAAAGCACAATGTTGTGTTTTATTGCGAGTGTAAGTTACAAAAATATAAGTAAACACTTTGCAGTTTGACTGATAACCTCTATGAACAAAATGACGGAGTATGTTTTTTTATGTTTCCAAATTCCACTGTTCGATCGCGCCCGCGTCTGTCTCTCTCTCTTTGTCTCTCTCTCTCTCTGTCTGTCTCTCTCTGTCTCTGTCTCTCTCTCTGTCTGTCTCTCTCTGTCTCTCTCTCTCTCTCTCTGTCTCTCTCTCTCTCTCTCTCTCTCTCTCTCTCTCTCTCTCTCTCTCTCTCTCTCTCACACACACACACACACACACACAGTTCGATCGCGTCTCTCTTGACATGAATTCTGACTGCATGCAGATAGATGAGAGAGAGCGAGGAGTGTGGTGCTTAAAACATTACTTTTGAACGGACAACAGTTTTCTGGTAGCCTATGGTCTGACAATGTTTTCTTTAGCCCGCTGCATTTTGTAGGATTAGATTCTGTTTTTCACACTATTTTTATTTTTTTCATGCCAGAACACTAGCCTGCTATGGCAGCCCATGTAAACGGGCCAAACATACCCATAATTCTTCGCGTTCTGATGACGTTGCCGCCCAGTTGGTCAAATGTCTTAGCGATCTGTATTGTTTGAATTTCGTAATAAAATTTACAGAATCTGAGAGCTGATAATTTGTTTCATATCAAAAATAACCTGCTCTGTCCAGTCTGTTGGTGACTGAGAAAATGGATGTGTGGCGTGAGAGCCTGTGAAAAGTGTCTATTGCGCGAGTCTCACGCTGAATCAGTGAGAGTTGGCAGCCCTGCTCTCTCTGTTATCTTATAGCCCAAATATCGCTTTATAACCGAGGTAGATTTTTTTTCTGGCCACCAGTTCAGTGTCCGTGTGCTTGGCGTCCATCTTCACCTGTTCTCCGTGCTGCCGGAAAAAGTCATGACCATACACGCCACATATGCCACTTCCTAAACTGAAACTGACTGGTTTTTTATTAGCGGTGTAGAAAACGGGCAAACAGCTCTCAGAGAGAATGAGTTGTCATGTCCACACATGCATTTATTTATTTCATAAAATTGCAGCATTTTGTGTGATATAATCGCATAGGCTTGACATTGTGATTGCAATTTGATTAATCATGGAGCACTAGTGTCTAGGCACAGGTCCACCATCTGATCTGGATATGGCCTGGATCCAGATGATTACAGTAAACCTCGGAATAAGCAGAAAGACTAATATTAGCGTAGATGCCATTCTTCTTATGATGTAACGAGTACATCGGGTGTTATAGGAAGTAATGTTGTCACGGTACCAAAATTTCAGTATTCTGTACCAATACCAGTAAAAATCTACGGTTCTCGGTACCAATTTTGGTACCAAAGCTTAATTTAGATAAAATTTGCATATATTTAGGTGTATATCACGGTTACAAAGATGGAAACTGTACATCTGTATTAAAAACACTTTACAATAAGATTAGATAAAATCACCTAACAATAAACAATAGTTATATACTGTAGCAATTATTCTCCTTGGGGTTCATTTAAAAATGTACTAATACATCTGTTAACATTATTTAATGCACAATGATTGAAGTGAACAAACATGAACAATCAAGTATTTGTATTAAATAACATTCACAAACATTAATTAATGTTGTAAAAATATATTGTTCACTCAATGTGTTGATGTTAGATAACGCATTAAGTAATGTTAATGAATGGTATCTTATTGTAGTGTTACCAAACTATACAGGAGATAAAATATGTTTTATTGGACTTGACTGTACTTTTATTTAATCCAAAACTGCATTCATATTAATTTTAAAAGGGCTTTTTAAACCTGCTAAGAGTTATCCAGGCAAGAATAAGCCTAGAACTGCTTTTCTGACGGACTGATATTAATGACATAAATAGGCATGCACTGATACTGATACCAGTACTCAGGTGTCGGTCCGATACTGTGCTCATGCACTCATACTCGTGAAACTACTCCGATACAACCGCACCCGATACCACTTTAGAGACCATTCACGTTTTTTGTGCGTGCAAATTGTTTCCACAAGCGCTTGCCCTCCCGCGGCGTCTGTTGCTGCTATGCAATCATGAACAGAGGCCTACATTTGAAATTGCGAATTTGCATGTGAATGGCCCCTTATGGCAACGTGACATTAGCCTAATCCAAAATATTTCCATATGTGGCTCTTTCCTCTTTTCGTGTCAACAAGTGGATTCAGAGCCACCATATTAGCAGTGCCGCCGGTCGCCATGTCTCAGAGTGTTTTTATGAAGAGGACGCAACTGTGCACCTTTCGGACAGCGCATCAAGAACCGGATTAACCCGGTACTTCGAAGGAAGACTTTCATGAACAAAAACACATTGGAACTAGGAAAAACGTAGGAAAAAAAAACAACCAAACGTTAACGAAAACTGACAGAGACTGAGTACTGCGTAATATCTTACGCTATGGGGAAAACCTCTTTTCCACGAGATATTGAAGCCAAAAATTATCCTTAATTTTGAATTAATGTAAAACGCTGTGCGGCAGCATGCAGACATAGGCAAGACGGCTCGCGCGCCTATTGGCTGCCCTGCGGCAACAGCAGCAGTCTATCGAGAGAGGCCCTGCGTGACGTGATACCCAATGGGGGCGCTTCGCGCCCATTTCGTCACGTCCCGCCAGAATAGGCGTGGCCTTGGCCTATAAATACGCTCGACAGGCTGATACAAATTGGTTTTCATCACTGAAGCGAACCAGCGCTGTTGTATGCACGGCAAGATACGCAGTACTCGTTCCCTCTCTAGAGAGAACCGAGGTTACGTTAGTAACCGAGTACGTTCTCTTACGAGAGTATCTCTCGTACTGCGTAATATCTTACGCTATGTGGAACACAATGCAACACGCCGTGCATACTGGGATCCGACACCAAAGTCCCAAGGGCAGTAGCCCGGGGCTCATATAGTGCATAATCACTTTAGACTCACAGAGAGTCGGAGAAGAGAGGCTACAAGCATCATTCCCCATGAAATAGCATCCCACGGGAGCTAGTTATGTTAACAGTGTTTCACGCAGACAAGGTGAACGTGTTCAGCCTGAATTGGGTATAAGTACGGGTTATTAAACACCCATGGAGCTGTTCTATCGATCAGTGAGCGATGCACAAGCAAAACTCAGCATTCTGCGCCGGCGCAGCGGTGCAGATAGTACTGAATTCTAGACCAACAGCAGCTTGGCGGGAACCTCTAGGTTATAAAACCTTATAAATGTAGACGGCGAGGCCCAGCCTGCCGCCATAGAGATATATTGCAAGGAAATCCCTCTAGACCACGCCCACGACTAGGCCCCGCCCCTCGTGGAGTGCGCTCTGACACCCAAAGGACACTGCAGGCCCTTAGAAGTGTAAGCCAGCGCTATGGCATCGACTATCCATCTGGACAGGCACTGTTTTGATGCGGCTAGTCCCTTGGAGCGTCCGCCAAACAAAACGAAGAGCTGCTCAGTCTGTCTGAAGAAAGACGAGCGGGACACATAAGCTCTCAGTGCCCTGACAGGGCAGAGGAGACTTGCATCCTCCTCCTCATCATGAACCGGGAGGGCGCACAGGGAAATAACCTGGGCCCTGAACGGTGTGTTGAGGGATTTGGGCATGTACCCATGCCTTGGTTTGAGTAGGGCTTTTGAGTCATTAGGCCCAAACTCCATGCATGACGCGTTTACTGAAAACGCTTGCAAGTCCCCTACGCGCTTCACTGAAACGAGAGCCATAAGGAATACCGTTTTGAGAGACAGATGTTTCATGTCTGACAAATGGATTGGCTCGAATGGGGCACCTTTCATGGCTTCAAAAACCGTAGAAAGGTCCCACACAGGGACTGAGGGGGGTCTGGGAGGATTCAGCCTCCGAGCTCCCATGAGGAATCGCACGACCAGGTCGTTTTTCCCCAGTGACTGGCCAGACGTCGGTTTTGCAAATGCCGCTATGGCCGCCACGTATACTTTGAGCGTGGATGGGGTTCTGCCCTTATTCAATTCAATTCAATTCAAATGTATTTGTATAGCGCTTTTCACAATACACATTGTCTCAAAGCAGCTTTACAGAAAGTGCATTTCGGAAATGTACATAGAAAAATACGGTTAGTTGATCAAGTAGTAATTTATGGCATAACATATCGCCGGCTTTGAGTCGTCTCTTCACAGGCGTCGAGTCGTCTCTTCACAGGCGTTGGGGCATCTGAAGTCTCCGTGAGAGGCTGGATACAAACTTGAGCTGACGAACGCTATTTACCTCGGGACTAGCGTCCCGAGATAACAGCAGAAAGGCAGATGGGAAATAATTAGCATAGCTGATGTTCATAATGTTAATGCATTCGAACTGATTCAGCAGTAGTATTAAAGGTTAAGCATTACGTGAATGCTTGGTTAAAGAGATGCGTCTTTAATCTAGTTTTAAACTGGGACAGCGAGTCTGAGTCTCGAACAATATCAGGAAGGCTATTCCAGAGTTTAGGAGCTAAATGTGAGAACGCCCTCCCTCCTTTAGTGGACTTAGATATCCTAGGAATGACCAGAAGCCTCGAATTTAGTGATCTTAAAGAGCGCGATGGATTGTATGGCGATAGAAGGTCTGTTAAATACACAGGCGCTAAACCATTTAGGGCTTTATAGGTCAGTAGGAATACTTTGTAATTGATACGTAACTTAATAGGTAACCAGTGTAGAGATGATAAAATAGGTGTTATATGATCATATTTTCTTGATCTAGTAAGAACTCTAGCGGCTGCATTTTGCACTAACTGTAGCTTGTTTATTGAGGATGCAGGACAACCAGTTAATAAAGCATTACAGTAATCTAGTCTCGAGGTCATGAATGCATGAACTAACTTTTCTGCATCAGAAACAGACAGCATGTTACGTAGCTTAGCAATGTTTCTAAGGTGGAAAAAGGCTGTTCTTGTAATATATGAAATATGATTTTCGAAAGTCAAGTTGCGGTCTAGTATAACACCCAGGTCTTTTACTGTAGTGGATAAAGTAACAGGACATCCTTCTAAATTAAAGTTTTATTGTAAGGGATTTTGTGGGTAGTTTTTTGGACCAATAAGTAGTACCTCCGTTTTATCTGAATTTAATAGCAGGAAATTACACGTCATCCAGCATTTTATATCATTTAGACACCGTCAATTTAGATAAGTTAGTATTTACATCTGGTCGTGATGAGATATATAATTGAGTGTCATCAGCATAACAGTGGAAATTAATTCCATGTTTTCTTATAATATTACCAAGTGGCAGCATGTATATTGAGAATAGCAGAGGGCCTAACACCGATCCTTGCGGCACTCCATAGTCTACTGACGTTATCTTTGATTTTTCCCCATTTATACAGACAAAATGGTATCGGTCTGATAAGTACGATCTAAACCAGCTTAATGCCTGTCCCTGAACACCAGTGTAGTTTTGTAGTCGATCCAAGAGTATTTTATGATCTATAGTGTCGAACGCAGCACTAAGATCGAGTAGAACTAGTATTGAGATACAGCCTTGGTTAGAAGCTAAAAGTAAATCATTTGTAATTTTAACTAGCGCAGTTTCTGTGCTATGATGCGGTCTGAAACCCGACTGGAATTTTTCATAGATATCATTTTCTTGCAAGAAAGAGCACAATTGAGCGGACACAACTTTTTCTAGTATTTTAGACATAAATGGAAGATTTGAGATGGGTCTGTAATTTGCTAAGTTATTTGGATCTAATTGCGGTTTCTTAATGAGAGGTTTTATTACTGCCAGCTTGAATATTTTTGGAACATGACCTAAAAATAAAGATGAGTTAATAATATTAAGAAGAGGCTCTTCCACTACAGGTAACACTTCTTTCAGTAGTTTAGTGGGTATTGGATCTAATAAACATGTTGTTGGTTTAGATGCAATGATAAGTTTATTTAGCTCTTCCTGTCCTATAGTTGTAAAGCGGTGTAGTTGTTCTAGAGGGGCGATATTTGAGGCTGAATCATAAGACATCATAGAGGATTGTATATTTACAATTGTGTTTCGGATGCTTTCTATTTTCTCATTGAAGTAATTCATAAAATCATTACTACTATATTGTAACGGAATATTTTGCTCTGGTGATGTTTGTTTATTTGTTAGTCTAGCCACGGTGTTGAATAAAAACCTTGGATTATTTTTGTTTATTTTCTATTAGTTTGCGGAGATGCTCAGCCCTGGCTGCTTTTAGAGCCTTTTTATAACGTGACATCCTGCCTTTCCACGCGATTCTAAAGACCTCTAAATTAGTTTGTTTCCATTTACGCTCTAAGTTACGAGTTTCTCTCTTGATTGCATGCGTAGCACTGTTGTACCATGGTGCTTTAGTTTTCTCTCTAACCTTTTTTAATCTAATTGGTGCAACAATATCTAGTGTACTAGAGAACATGGTGCTCAAACTCCTAGTCATTTCCTCTAGTTCAACATGACAAATTTCAGCAGTACGTATTACGCAAGATACCATGTAATGATCAGTGAGATCGTCACTTTGCGGTATAATATTTATATCAGTTGGATTGGTTCCATATGATATAATTAAATCTAGTGTATGATTTAGACGATGAGTGGGACCACTGACGTTTTGCGTGACCCCAAAGGAGTTTAATAAATCTGTAAACGCAGCCCCTAAAGCATCATTTGTATTATCTACGTGTATGTTAAAGTCTCCAACAATTATTGCTTTATCGACATTGACCAATAGATCTGAGAGAAAGTATGCAAACTCTTTTAGGAAGTCAGCATAGGGCCCTGGAGGTCTATATAGGGTAGCCAAGGCTAGAGATAATATGGATTTGTTTCTTACATCTAAGAGCGTAACATTTAGCACAAGTACTTCAAACGAATTAAACCTGTGACCTGTTTTCTGAGTAACATTAAGAATATCTCTATAGATTGTTGCAACACCGCCGCCACGACCGATCAGACGGGGCTCATGCTTATAACAGTATCCTGGTTGAGTAGACTCATTTAGACCGAAATAATCATTTGGTTTAAGCCAGGTTTCAGTAAGGCAAAGTACATCGAAACTATTATCTGTGACCATTTCATTTACAATGACCGCCTTAGGTGTGAGTGATCTAATGTTTAGAAGACCTAGCTTTAGAAATTGTTTTTGTTCACTGATATTTAGATTTTCTGGTTTAATTACAATAAGATTTTTGCTAGATCCTACACTAGGTTTATTGTTTGTCCTCACTAAGCGATGAATAGACACAGTTTCTATATAATGTTCTACACTACTTATATCAATTAAGTTGGGACAGCAAAGACTGTGATTTGGACTTTGACTTACTAGTCATATGGTGTGTAACGTCTTGGAGATGTTGTCCTTATCCAGCAGCTCCTGAAGGAAGGAGAGCACTTCCGTAACCCCGCAGTCTGCGGGTGAAAAGCCCTGAGCTTGACACCAGGCAGAGAACATCGACCACTTTGAGGAATAGAGTCGTCTAGTAGACGGGTCTCTAGCCTGTGTGATTGTGTTTAACACTCCCTCTGGGAGGTTAGCGGGTACCCGTTGATGGCCCATGCATGTAGGGATCATAAATCCGGGCGAGGATGCCAAATCGAGCCCTTTGCCTGAGAGAGGAGGTCTCTCCTCACCTGTATCGGCCACGGGGCAGTGCTGGTCAGCCGCATCAGGACTCAGGACTCGGAACCAATTCTGGTTCGTCCAGAGCGGAGCCATTAGCAGCACTGGGCATCCGTTTTCCCTGATTCGTTCCAGTACTTGAGGCAGGAGCGAGACGGGGGGAAAAGCATAGAGGGGGCAGCGGGGCCATTCGTGGGCCAGCGCATCCCTGCTCTTGGAGAAAAGTTCGGACAGTGAGCATTTTCTGGCGACGCGAATAAGTCCACCTGCGCTCTGCTGAATGTCTCCCACAGCAGTTAGATCGTCTGCGGGTGCAGCGACCATTCCCCTGCTGGGACATTGTTTCTGGACAGTCTGTCTGGTCCCAGATTCAGGTGACCAGGCACATGCGCTGCTTTCAGTGAAAGCAGGTTGTGCTGAGCCCAGGCCAGGAGGCGTTTCGTCAGCCTGTAAAGGCTTCGGGACCTGGTGCCGCCCTGGTGATTTATGTACGCCACGACTGACATGTTGTCCGACCGGACTAAGACGTGGCGGCCTTTTATCTGGGGACAAAAACGCCTTAGCGCGTTGTCTACTGCCAGCATTTCTAGACAGTTTATGTGTAGGAGCTTCTCCCGTTCTGACCACTGGCCAAAGAACGGTCTGCCCTCGAGCAGCGCTCCCCACCCCGAGGTGGAGGCGTCCGTGGACACCACCATCACACTCGAGGGAGTCCCCAGACTCACGCCTGACTGGTACCAGTCGGCTTTTTTCCAAGGTTTCAGAGCCGAAACGCATTTCCTGTCGACCCTGAGGCGAAACAGACCAGCGGCCCAAGCCCCGGGCGGAACTCGTACTTTCAGCCATAACTGCAGTGGGCGGATGCGAAGCAGGCCCAGCTGAAGTACTGAAGATGCTGAGGCCATGAGGCCCAGCATTTTCTGAAACCATTTGAGCTGGACTATAGAGCCGCGGTGGAAGGATTTCACGGCGCGCTGAATGTTCAGTCCTCGCTCCGGCGACAGACGTGCTGTCATAGACAGGGAGTCCATCACTGTTCCCAGGAAGGAGATTTTCTGGCTGGGAGACAGCGAACTCTTCGCCCAATTGACTGTGAGACCCAAATTCTCGAGATGCTCGAGTAATGCGGTCTTGTGTTCTATGAGCTCTGATCGTGATCGAGCTAGAATCAACCAGTCGTCCAAGTAGTTCAAAATTTGCATGCCCTGAAGTCTCAGGGGTGCGAGAGCCGCGTCCATGCACTTCGTGAATATACGGGGTGCTGGAGACAGGCCGAACGGTAGGACTGTGTATTGATATGCCTGGCCCTCGAAGGCGAATCTCAAGAATCGCCTGTGACGTGACGCAATCTGTATTTGGAAATAGGCGTCTTTCAGATCTATTGACATGAACCAGTCTCCCTGGCGCACGTGCGCGAGGATTTTGCTGGTTGTCAGCATTTTGAACTTGCGTTTCAGAAGCGCTTTGTTCAATTGTCGCAGATCTAGAATGGGTCTGAGACCCCCGTCTTTTTTCGGTACAAGAAAATATCTGCTGTATACACCCCCTTCGCTCTGAGCCTGAGATAAAGGTTCTATGGCCCCTTTGCTCAGTAGTTTCGCTATTTCGGTTCGAAGTAGATGAGATACTTCGTTGTCCACCGTGGTTTCGACACGCGCCGTGCAACGGTGGGGACGTCGAGCGAACTGTAGCGAATAGCCTCTCTTTATAGTGTTCAACACCCATTCTGACACCCCGGGAAGCATTGCCCATGCATTCGCGTGGATAGCTAGAGGCAGAATGATATCCGGGCTCTGGCCGCGGCACAGCGGCGGCTGCAGAGCTTCGGTGTGCTGAGACATGAACACTGTGTTTAAAGTGCGCGAGGCGGGGGGCGCGCCGATCACGGCGGGCAGGCTGTTCGCACTCGCTTTCTCTATGACAAATTGTGGAGAGAGAACGAGCGGGACAAACCCCGTAGGGTTCAGCGTGTCTGTGAGTGAATGTGGGCGCGGGACAGCGGGCACATTTACTGCACTGAAAACACCGTCGGCTTGCGCTGACTGAATATGTGTTGGTTTTGTTTTTACAGAAACCGTGGGACACGCGCTGTGTAGTGTTTGTGGGCACTGTGTCGTGGGCACATTCACTACGTTTGCACAATCGACATGAGTCGATTTTATCTGTGCTAGCCCTGAACTGTGGCTGGCTGTGTCTGTGTGTGGGAATGGGCACTGTGACGTGGGCATTCTTACAACACTCATAACACCATCGGCTATGGCCGGTACAGCAGAAAATACACTCTTTATTGGCTTTATCTGGGTAGCCGTAAAAACGGCTGTTGTGTGCAGGCAAGCGGGCAAATGAACCGACTTGTTGACTGCTAAATACACTGGAACAGTCACATCGCATGGAACTGGACGAGCGAAATGTTTCGGTGAAAATCCGGCCGCAGCGAGATTTGAACACCGTCGCTTTCCTAGGATGGCTAGGAAGGCTTTGAGACCTCGGGCTTGATCTCAATCCTCGGCCGGGGCCCGCGCTGAGGGGGGCGGCGTCCAGCAGAGCAAGAGCGCGGTCTCTGTTCTCGGGCCTGGCGGCGCTGAGAAGCGGCGGCGGGTGGTGCAGGCTGTGGCTGTGAGCTACGGGCAGACGGCTGTTTCGAGCGACCTGCTGCGGAGCTAGAGCGCTTCGGGAGGAAGTGCTTCATAGCCTGCGATGTCTTCTGAACCTCCTGGAATCTGTCCGCGAAATCTTTGACGGCAGATCCGAAGAGGCCCACTGGCGAAATGGGCGCGTCGAGAAACACAGAGCGCTCCGAATCCGTCATTTCAGACAGCGTTAGCCATAGGTGTCTCTCAGCCACGGTGAGAGAGGCCATGTTCCGCCCAACGGCCTGTGCAGCAGATTTAGCGGCGCAAAGAGCCAGGTCTGTAGCGCTCCTTAAATCCGCAACGCTGATCGATCCCACGCCTTCCTCGTCCATTTTTCGGAGAAGGTCGGCCTGGAAGATCTGCAGGATGGCCATTGTGTGTAGCGCCGACACAGCTTGCCCGGCGGCGGTGTAAGCGCGACCGTTGTTGGCTGACGTCACTCGGCAGGCTTTAGATGGCAACACCGTCTGTGCTCGCCGTCCAGCAGAGGGCGGACAGAGATGTGATGCTACCGCTGCTTCCACAGGAGGAAGAGAAAGGTACCCTCTGTCTTTCGCACCGTCCACAGTGGAGAATGCAGCAGAGACAGATGTACGCATTCTGGCCGAGAAGGGGGCGTTCCAAGACCTCGCGACTTCTTCGTGAAGCTCAGGAAGAAAAGGCGCGGGTCTGGACTGTGATGGGGCGTGGTCCTTCTTGAGGAAACATCCATCCAGTCGGTTGCGCGGGTGTTGCGCGGGCGCCTCCCAGTCGAGGCCGAGGTTGTCGACGGCTTGAGAGAGCAGACGCATCAACTCAGACTCAATGCCCGCTCTTTTCCCGGAAGGCTCACGAACAGCGGAGGGGAGGTCCACAGAGCTCGCCCAATCTTCGCTGTCCGACGCCAGGATAGAACAAGCCTCGGCTGTTTCGTCGATCTCAATGGCGGAAGCGGTGGCAGACGGCGGCCGCTGTCCATCGGTGAGTGACTCGAGCGATGCCGGCGAAGCTAGCGGGCGAACCGGCGAGCTTAGGCGGGCAGGAGAGGGCTCGGGAACGCGCTGAGCGCGGCGCTTTTTACGGCGCGGCGTCGCAGCGGGGTGCAGGCTCTGAGAAGGATGCCAGGCGAGTCCATAGGCACCATAGGCATTAGCTCGCAATGAGGGCATCCGCCTTCGACGAGAGCGAGAGCCGCATGATCCTCACCCAGGCAGGAAGCGCAGATGACATGACGGTCCCCGTCGCTGAGTGTGGCTCGGCACGAGCCGCAGGATCTTTGCATCTTTAAAAAGACGCTTGCTCTTTTAGAACAGATAGAAAACAGAGATAGAGTGTGAGTCGCAGCGGCGAACACACACTCAGCAGTGAAAAGGATATGAACGCCGGAAAGCGTAGCAGGTACGGCGGCTGAAGGCGGCGAGGTGCAGGCCAGCGACTTCAGGCTCGAAGGCTCGTCCCGCAGAAGGCTTACAATCAGACGGCGCGGCTTCTCACTCCGGATCCAGCGATGCAGTAGTGCTTCGCTGAAGAGTTGAAAATCAGTTTGTATCAGCCTGTCGAGCGTATTTATAGGCCAAGGCCACGCCTATTCTGGCGGGACGCGACGAAATGGGCGCGAAGCACCCCCATTGGATGTCACGTCACGCAGGGCCTCTCTCGATAGGCTTGCTGCTGTGGCCGCAGGGCAGCCAATAGGCGCGCGAGCCGTCTTGCCTATGTCTGCACGCTGCCGCACAGCGTTTTACATTAATCAAAATTAAAGGATTATTTTTGGCTTCAATATCTTGTGGAAAAGAGGTTTTCCCCATAGCGTAAGATATTACGCAGTACGAGAGATACTCTCGTAAGAGAACTATCATTTTAACACAGCCCTATTATTTTGACATTGCAATACTCAATACCTTTCTTGTCTCCTTGCTAAAAGCGCTGCCCTAGCTAATGGTTCTGAATAGACTATTTGCCGGTGCCTACTAACTCTCTCTTTGTTTGTGGGCATCTAAAATAAATCAGTAACACAAAAAAAAGACAAAAAGACATTAAAACATTAATATTTATAAAGATCTTTCTTTTAGTGTTAAACATCCCTCATTTATCTGAAATATAAATAAAATGCTAAAAATGTTATCTAAACAGTGACACTGTCATTCAGTGTAATGGATGACACTGTGGTGTAACAGACAATTTGCATTACACTGAATGACAAAACATTACCCTGAATGACGAAACTTCTACTTAAGCTAATATTGCAGGCTAACAACTAGCCACCTATATCAAACAGTGAACTTGACCAGAAAGGTTAATCATAATTATTTACAACATCTACTTATTTTTCAAAAACTCTAAGAATAAAAGTGTTTTTTTGGCATTTCACTGAATGACAAGTGTTTTTGTTACTCAAGTTACAACTATGAAAAGGTGAAATTATCACATATTTAAGAGCAATAAACTTAACTTGCTGCAGCACCACAAGATCTTCAGGATGCCCTTTGATGATGTCACTGACTGCTTGATGACTATTGGTTGTTTATTTAATTTTAAAATTGCTTCCTGATCCTGTTACACTGAATGACCTCTGACAAACTGCATATTTGGGACAAAAGTCCCCTAGTTATTTCAATACTTAAGGAAAAAAATACATAGTCCTTTTAATATAATACAGCCAACACTTATGTGAACATGCCAAGGAAGCAAATATTTTTTTTTAACATGGTATTTTATGTGTTTATATAAAAATGTAATCGTAAAATCAAAGTCCGGACCATTACGCTGAATGACAATTTTACACTTTGGAGCATTATTTTACTCATATTTTGTTTTGAAACATGAAAGTAGACTCTTTATTGCATTTACTATGTTTTTTTTATTTTTTATGTAAAATCCCTTTTGTAAATTTAATTTGATGCGGACACCAAAATGGTGATGTCTCGTCTTTGACCCTTCTGAGAAACACTGAAATCTATTCTATTCTTTAAGGAATAACTCAATTAACTTTAACTTCTTGGATACCTTTAGAGTTGCTGTATCTTGTTTGGGTCTCAACTGATTCTTTTCAGTTGTTATCTGAAAAAGTTTTAAAAAACAAATAAAAAACAAAATATTATTTGACAATTAATTCCTCATTATTGTAGAATCACTTATTGAAAGTCTATTTTAACTGAGGCTACTTTTTTACCAACTTCTATTATGATTATATTTAAAGCTGCAGTCTGCAAGTCCGGCAGATTGAGTGGACTTAGGCAAAATTTTTAATGTTTACAACTCTAATGCCCCTCCCCACTATCAACGAAATACCCTCCCACCAAGTTCGTGCTCGCCAGTGCGTGTGCACCAGATTTTCTGTGAACTCGCCCGTCTCATCCGCATCCATCAACACCATGGCGTATTTGGAGTATTGCTTATTTAAAAGAGCTAGTCAGATAGCACATACAATAAAAGTAGCTTTACTACTGTTCTTACTCTCGTAAGAAAGAGAGTAGCATTGATTCTTCCAAAAAGCCAAACTTTATCCCTTCATCTGGACATGTTTATCCACCTAACGTTACGTTCACATGGATTTCAGTGCAAACAAAGCTAACGAACCTGCCCAACAAGTGCTAACGTTAACTATCCATACCAACACATTTGGGCAAACATACTTAGATTACTAACATAACACTAAGAAATAAAGTAACTGGTTGATAAAGCACAATTACCTGTCGAGAAGAAATGTTGCAAGCTCTGAATCCAGCTTGAACCCAATTAAATCACGTAAATCTCTCCACCTTTCAAATGCCGATCCGATGTTGATCCTGGTTTTATTACGGGCACGGTCGCTTTCTTTCTTTACTTCTTTCTTTTCTGCAGTTGTTCTCCTTTCCTGTTGTTTTTGACCTCCTAGCTCTTGAGATTAACTGAGGAATTGGAATCTTTTCCATCATCACTCTTCCTTACTGCGCGAAACTTCAGGCGTGTGCATGTGATTGTAACGTGCACGAAGAGTGGCGTGTGCTCGACCTGTGATTGACAGTCAGATCTCACAACCCCCTGCGCTGATTGGACCCGATGATCCGGGAGCGGTGGATTTTTGCAAAACAAATAACACGCTCCGTGGAGTTAGAAGCTCGGTTTTTTTTCTAAAACCACTTTATTTATGTTGTTCTGACGGATTATAGTGTCGATTTAACTTTAATCTAACAAGTACAATTATGAGTTTTCAATATTGGCATGAGCTGTTCTTGTGATGTGCTCATAAAACGATATCCTCATAAAACAGGTGTAAAGCTACACAAACTGACATACTCATAAAACAGGTGTAAAGCTACACACAAACTGACATACTGTAATCAACACAAATGTAATGTAATCCATATCAAAATCCATTACATTTAACCTTTTATATTTTTAACCTTTGAAGTAATCCAATAAATAAAAGTTGTTAAGGTAAATGTTCACATACCGTGCATCGCCATGGCCACTCAAAATCACTGTAATTATATGTGATCTCTTCACCAGCACAGATGCTCCTTATAGCAAATAAGCATAGGTGAGGTTTTCCATCCACACGGACAGTCATCGTCTTCATCTTGCTTTTTGGATTAACATTGGCATCATTTAAAAGTCTACCAAGAGAACCGTCAACAAATGAGAGTTCAACTATCAGTAATGGAGTCTTATTCCTGTTAAAATGTTTTTGACATTAAAAACAGAATATCAGTACTGAAAACCTAGAACCATCAAATATTATTAGTGTTTAATCATTTAATGCTCATTTCCCAGATTTGATAATACATAACTGATAATTATACCAAAATGTGCACTAAATTACGCATTAAATAATCATTGACATTTTGATTATAATTATAAATATACGCTACTGCGCAAAAGTCTTAGGCACGTTAGTATTTTCACCCCCCTCCCCCCCAAAAAAAGTTAAGCCAGTTATTTAAATATCTTTTGCTGTAGTAGGAAATAGCAGTTTACATTTACACACATTTATTTTGCCATTAACTATAATAATCCAGTGAGATTTTTGTATGCAGAACAAGTCTTATAACTGGTATGATTTGATCTCACCTTCATTGAGCCTGTCTGGGATTACATGAAGAAACAGAAAAAACTGAGACAGACTAAATCCAGAAGAACCGCAGCAATGTCTCCAAGATGCTTGAAGAAACCTTCCTGCAAAGCTACAGTACTAAGAAAAGTATTTGGCACATGTGCAAAAGGGCTGTAAAGTCAGGATGCTTTCAAAAATGTCAAGAATAGATTGTATCTATCAATTAACCTCTATTAACTAAATCAAATCAATATTTGGTGTGATCACCCTTTGTGTTGTTGAAAACGGCTTTTGTCCAGATACACTTGCACAGTTTTTCAGTTAGATTTACAGGAAGGTTTCTTCAAGCATCTTAAGCCTGGAACACACCAAGCCGACGGTCGGGCAGTTTTCTCAGTGTGTTCCATACGGTTGTAGCCTGGCTCTGGCCTCCTATGCATTTCTGCTCTATTTTCATTTTCCTTCAGTACTATGTCTGGGATTGTGCTGTAGTCTTTGGTTTTCTCCGGTCAGTTTTTTACCGGGCCAGTCAGCGAACAGAGAGTGGCTGAGAACGATGACATTGATGATGTGCGTTATTTTGAGTTGTAGTTCAGTAATGGCTGCGGAGAAAGATGCGAGAGAAGCCATTCGGTCCGTTGTGGCAACGCTGCCGAATATCAAGTTAAAGCCAGAGCAAGAACAATCTTTGCTTAGTTTTGTTGGTGGCCATGATGTTGTGGCACTCCTCCCCACGGGGTTCGACATGACATACGTCACGACCAAACGTTAGCGATTGATTATGGCAGATCCAGAGTGACACTGGGCAGATCCAATAGTTTTAGATTTCAATAGAGTACCCGCCTACAAGGAAGTTAACACTTGTCAATGGAGCGGTGCCAGACTCAATGTACAAATGAAATGTACGAGAGTCTGGTGGGACCAGGCTAGCACGGTTCCGCTCCGTCGGCTGAAATTGGTCCTCGTCGGCTTTTTTTCAGCTGATTCGACATGTTGAATCGGCGTTTGGCCATTGGTGGGAGAGATAACTCTGATTGGCTGCTGAAAATAGCAAAACAGCGAGCAAAGAAGTCAAAACTGTACAGATAGAAGGCTGTTCTAATGTTACGTCATCTTACCTGAGTTTTCCTTGGCGAATATTTCAATATTAACATGAGGGGAGTGGAATAAAGAAAGTGTTTAGCAGGATTTATATTCAAAACGGTAAGCACGCACTGCTTTGTTTATGGTTTGTCTGCATCCGTCAGCGTCGGTTTCCCTTTTGAATGATGAATATATCTGCAGAAATAGACAGTTGTCACATTTACTCGCAGGCACAGAACACACATGATAGCTGACAGTCAGCTGTAGTTCTCTCGCTGTTTAAGTGCAGCTTTTTTCCCACTGGATCATTACAATTAATGGCAAAATTAATGTGTGGAAATGTAAAATGATATTTTCTAATGACACATTAGCCTACAGCAAAATATATAAATAACTGGCTTAAAATCTTTTTATGGGATGAAAATAATACAAGTGCCTAACACTTCTGCACAGTTGGCTACTGTACATACATCCCATACATGTACATACCAGAGGAGTTTTCCATCGTAACGAAACTCAAACAAGAGAGTAGAAAAACTTTGGGACATACTATCATGTCAAACAATTGCGTCTTTAACGGTTGCTCTCGGTCGCATCCTGTCACAGTAAACTGGCCTGTCAATCATCTTGTCACAGTTAAAATCCTCCACATTTAAAGGAGAACTCCGGGCAATTTTTAAGTTAATCTTGATCGTTATACCTTTGCGAGTACTGTCTATAGAAAAAAAACCGAACCGGATTGGTGATTGCAACACGGAGCTTTTCCCGCAAATGCCCAGAGCTCCCCCTCAACTAAAACGGCAGTTATGGGGGCATATACATAAAGAGTGTATTTGTGCCTCTTAACAGACACAAAATGCAATTAAAATGTCTGTCCAACATTAACAGGGCCCTTATATGTGAACAAGATGCGTTTAGCAACTTAACCATTGTTTAAATTCACCTAAATAGTGTTTTAGACGGCTAGTTGTAGTCTCGCGCTGAAGTCCTGTGGGAACTCCGTTGTAGCTAAAGGTAAATAGCAGTGTGTAGGTGAAGAAGAAAAGGTTTGCGTTTGTTCCGTACAAGGATGACTACACAGACACAACACAGCGCCCAAATGGAAGGATAAATAGTTTACATTACCTCCACAGTGGTTGCACGTGTCTTCTTCCATGGAATCGCTTTTTTCTTCAACCAGCCCCGCTGTGTTGTGTCTGTGTGTAGTCATCCTTGTCAAAGTGTTTGCTGCAAATGCAGTAATCTTTAGCGCGTAGTACTTGTATGGCAGTTTGCGGATCAAGTTGAAGTACAACTAGCCACAACTGCTGAATCTCGAGGTCATGGAAAGGAAGACGATGAAAATAAGTTATTTTAGTTTCGCATTATGTTGCCATAATTCGGAACGGCACAAACGCAAACTATTTCTTGAACCGGTTCATTGAAACGAACTGTCTGAAAGAACCGGTTCGCGGAAAAGAACCGGACTTCCCATCACTACTATTTACCTTTGGCTACAACTGAGTTCCCATGGGACTTCAGCGCGAGACTACAGCTAGCCGTCTAAAACACTATTTAGGTGAATTTAAACAATGGTTAAGTTGCTAAACGCATCTTGTTCACATGTAAGGGCCCTGTTCTTGTTGGACAGACATTTTAATTGCATTTTGTGTCTGTTAAAAGGCACAAAGACACTCTTTATGTATATGCCCCCATAACTGCAGTTTTAGCTGAGGGGGAGCTCTGGGCATTTGCGGGAACAGCTCCGTGTTGCAATCACCAATCCGGTTCGTTTTTTTTTTCTATAGACAGTACTCACAAAGGTATAACGATCAAGATCAACTTAAAAATTGCCCGGAGTTCTCCTTTAATATAATTTCCTACCTTATCGGAGAGAAATGCAGTAACACACTTATCTGCAGTCGTGGGTCTTTCATGCCGAGATTCTCCTCATATTAATGCAATGATGCATTTAAAAGTTAATGGCCAAACGGAGCTTGTTAAAAGTCCACATTGTAATTGCAGATGAAATATAACACGGATAACATTAAACATTTTTTAATCAGGGTAAACTTTGATTAGTCACTCAAACCTTTATCTAAACCTCTCACTGTCGGTTGCGCATATCCGCCATGTTTCGTAGTTTAACACTTTTTACTTGTGTTTGAAGTTCCTCCTCCAACACGCAATGGGTTGTGGGCAATATTTGCCTTTTGAGTGTGCACTGATCCACACTTCGAAAATCTACTGGAAATAGTAGACCATCCGGGGACTTTCGACATACTCAATCTTTTCGACATACTCTGCTTTGGGACACACTTATTATAATCAAACATACTATTTAGGATGGATAGTATGGGCAATGGGATGCTTCTCTATTATAACCTGAAATACTATTGATTGAAAAATAATTTGAGTATCTTTAGGGTATACAATGTTTGTATAATTTTCAATGGGCACGAATGGATAATTTATTGCATAAATATTAATTAGTAAAATACAAAAGAAAAAATCTTATTGTACAAAAATAAATTACATTGATTCTACTGGGGGGAAAATAGTTACATTTCAGGCGTTCAGTTCCTTTTGACCACGACGACCACAAGTGCGACTCCTAAATGAAGAGCACCTTAAAACAAACAAACAAACAAACAAACAAACAAAGTCAAGTCACCTTCATTCATAAAGCACTTTTAACGGTATGGATTGTTTCAAAGCAGCTTTACAGTGATAATATAAATTACCGTAACAGATTGTTTAGGCTTTACCACAGCTCTAGGATAAAGTTATTGTCCAGCTAAAGTTAGTTTTGATTGATTCACTTCCGTTGCGAAGATCATTAGTTATTAACTTGGGGGCCGCTAACACGACACCGTTCTAACAGAAAAACCCTAGACGCGCTCCAGCCGCCCATCTGCATAAAACAGTGCCTGGTGTCTCGAGAAAGCACTCCCTGAAATGGGTTCGAAAACGATTATCCGTTGTCTCTGCGCAAAACTCAAAAACGCAAACCCGCGAAAACACAGATGGCACGCACATGCGCATCACGTGTTCAGTCGATAGGTATGCGCGTTTGAATATATATGTGCGCAGGCATATAGTCCTTCACAAATCAACCCTCAACAAACTACTTGTCTGACTTAAAATTGTATAATACAGAATTTGTCGGGTCTGCGTAGCCACGGCGAACCGGAATTATCCCGACAACGTTTTATCTGTAAAGAGGTAAATGGAAGGAGGCCTTCACAGGGGAGAGACTAGTTGACACTTCAGGACTGCGTTGTCATCGTGTCCAGGCGCTGGTCCATCATCAAATCTGGATACAGCCTGGATCTTGCTGACTGCGGTAAACCTCTGGATAAACAGAGACTAATATTAGCGTAGACACCATCCTTCTTATGATGTACCAAGTACATCAGAATTTATGGGAAGTGTTCCCGGTTCAAACAAACAAACAAACAAACAAACATCTAAACCTTGACAAAAAGTAGTCTTTGAGAAAATCTAAATATATATTCAAATATCCACATCCTAAAAAAAAGCAGCAGCAAATATGTCTAAAAACAACTAGAGAATTCACAAGCTTCTCAATAAAGAGATATACAGGCATCTAGCGGTTACACTATGGTATTACATGTTTTTCTTTATTTCCTCACCAGATGGCGCTAATCTGCTTTAAGTTGGATTTTAAATGCCTAGTCTCCATTTTAACCAGGAAATACTGCATTCATTGAAAAATAATAAATCAAATGAAATATGTGGGGAAATTTTTGTATTTTTTCACTGGGAATTTTTTTTTATCATAATTATTGCATAAATAGTTGCATAGCATCACTATTATTAAATACATGGATTCTGGTATTATATGAAGCTGGTCAAACTTAATCATGCAAGATGGAAGTACAATTAACTATGGAGGGTAACAACACTTCAAAAAGGAAATCCATACAACAAATGAATACATACAATAAACTCCAAAAGAAATTACAAATTTCCTACGCAACACACTAAATCCTCGAATACACACCAAAACTCTTTCCACACCACACTGGTGTATGAATCAAAGTGAATTATATTATTATTATTATTATTATTATTATTATGAAAACTAGCACCACATCATAACATTAGTTCCAACTAGAACCACCGTCCACATATTTATTACAATCAACAACGTTAAAATATGCAAGCTGTTTCAGCATTACATTAATAAAAATCAATAGCTTAGTTGCCTTTTGGCTGATTTCAGAAGCCACAGGAAGTACAACAGCCGTTAGTATAAATCACTCATCCAGCTCAACATAGCCAACGTGAGGGCCTTTAAAACGACTTCTCTACAAAAGAGTCATTTGTCTTAATACATACAAAAGGGGGTGTCAAAGTGGGTTGTTTTATTGTATAAAATGATCATAGTGTAAACACTCATGTGCAGTATGCTGCAATGATAGTTCAGTGTCCACCACTCATCCAGCCAAACCTTATCAGCATTAGGGCATTTAGACCACACGTCTAAAACAAAACAACTACTTAAAGAGACAACGAATTGATTATGCACAACTGGCCAATTTGAATCATCATTGTTGCTAAAAATCGCTAGATCTTGGCCAACACATCAAAATAATCACAACACATTATAAATGAGCATTAAAAACACTTCTCATAACCATAACACCTATTAAAATAAACCGTCTCGGTTATGTATGTAACCCTAGTTCCCTGATAGGGAACGAGACGCTGCGTCAAACGCTGTTGGAATGCCCCTGCGTTGTGTGTCATGAAGCACGTATGGAATCAGCCCAATGGAGAGATGGAACGTCATAGGCGGGTGACGTCATCGACCAGGAAGACCAGAGTTCATGAAGCTGGGCCCCCTCAGAGGCCAAGTTCACAATAGTGGGCGGGGGTGAAATATCATGCTGCCCGCCTGAGAGAGTAGATCCCCCCTGACCGGGAGCTCCAAGGGAGAGCCGTCGAGGAGAGAAATCAGGTCCGCAAACCATACTCGGGCCGGCCAGAACGGGGCTACTAATAGTAGGCTGACCCCGTCCCGGCGAACCCTCTCCAGAACTCCAGGTAGCAGAGCAATCGGGGGAAAGGGGAACAGACGTGACCTCGGCCACGGCTGCACCATAGCGTCCAACCCCAGAGGGGCTGGATGGCTGATGGAAAACCACAGATGACAATGCGTGGTCTCCTTGGAAGCCAATAGGTCCACCTCGGCGCGACCGAAACTCAACCAAAGGAGCTCCACCACCTCGGGATGGAGTCTCCAATCCCCCGGCCTCGGCCCCTGTCTCGACAGGGAGTCTGCTACCACATTCAAATACCCAGGAAGATACATTGCTCTCAGAAATAGTAACCTCCCTTGGGACCACAGGAGGATCTGACCGGCCAACTTGTAAAGCCGGCGAAACCGCAGGCCCCCCTGATGATTTATATAAGAGACCACCGACGTGTTGTCTGACTGAACTAACACATGATAACCTCTCAGGTCTGCTAGGAAGTGTTTCAGAGCCTGGAACACCGCCAACATCTCTAGACAATTTATAAGCCGTGATAGATGATGGTCCTGCGACAGCCCTTGGGCTGGACGACCACTCGTGACCGCCCCCCACCCTGTGAGGGAAGCATCCGTCGTTAGCGTTACGCGACGACAAAGAGCCCCCAACACAGGCCCTTTGAATAGGAACCAAGTTTCTTTCCACATGACCAGAGCACGATGTAGCGATCTCATGTACAACAGGCCACAAGGTATAACGTCGGACGCTGCTGGCATCAGACCCAACAGTCTCTAAAACTGTTTTACAGTAAGTAGCTGGCCTAGCTTTACTTGTTTCACAGCTGAGAGAATCGAAACGATGCGGGTCGGAGCGAGTCGCGCCTGCATTGAAACCGAAACCCAAACGACACCCAGAAAAGTGGTCTTCAGAGGAGATAATACACTTTTCTTTGCGTTCAGCCTCAACCCCAACTTCCTGATATGAACGAGAACGACATCTCAATGTCGAACCGCCATCTGCTCTGTCTGAGCTAAAATCAACCAATCGTTGATGTAATTGAGGACACGAACACCCTGAAGCCTCAGGGGCACTAGTACTGCGTCCATGCATTTCGTGAAAGTGCGGGGAGATAAAGCTAGGCCAAACGGAAGAACCCTGTGCTGGTACACCTTCCTGTGTTGTGGAAGGATGGAAATGTGGAAGTACGCGTCCCTTAGATCTATCGTGACAGACCAGTCCTCGGATCTGATTTGTGACACGATCTGCTTGATAGAGAGCATCTTGAATTTTGGCTTCCCTACCGAGCGATTCAATAGGCGCAGGTCTAAAATTGGACGCAACCCCCCATACTATTTTGGAACGATGAAATATCGGCTGTAATAGCCTGACTCCACACTGGGAGGAGGAACCCGTTCTATAGCCTCATTTTGAAGGAGTGCTTTCACCTCTTGTTCCATAATCAGAGCCTGCTCGGGGCCCACCACTGTAGGCAGAACCCCTCTGAATTTTGTTGGACGACACCTGAATTGGATAGCATAATCCCTTTCTATTGTCTGCAGGACCCAATGAGATATTTTTGGAAGGCTTTTCCACTCTGCCAGAAATTCTACTAAGGGTACCAGTCTCTCGAGACTGGCCTCTGGTTTAACTTGAGCAGCAAACGCAGCGCCCTGTAACGGCACACCGGCAGGGAACAACTGGTCTAACCGCTCTGAAACCCTCCTCAGAGGGAGCGAGCGTCCCTCTGGAAAAAAGGCGGGGTTGGCAGAACGGGCCCCTGAGGGCACCGAGGAAGAATGGGCACCGTAGAAAGAGGTGAACACCTTTCCGCCTCGGTGGGGACCACCCTCAATGTCCTGCGCGCCGTGGCGCCAGGACTTCTTCTTAGCCGAAGCCTTCTTTGCTAATATAACTGTCCTCAGATCAGTTCTATTACTGGGAGATTTCGGCTGAGAGTGCCGCGGCTGAGCCCACTGTCCAGCAGGGGGAGCACGAGACGCGACACTCTGCTTCAGCGCCCTATATGACGAGCTCGCAGACGGCCGGGGCTGCTCCCGCTCAGCAGCCCCAGGGACATGAATTTTTAAAGGGAGAAATTTCTTTAAAGCTGTTGTTTGCTTTTCCTTCTCCTGGAATTTATCGATGACAGAATTTACAGCATCGCCAAATAAACCCAGGGGGGAGAGAGAGGAGTGTCTAAAAGGAAAGCTTTTTCTTTTTCTTTTATATTTGTATGATTTAACCACAGATGTCTTTCTGCGGCCACCAGAGCTGCCATAGATCGACCCACTAGCTTGGCCGACTCTCTGGTTGCGCGCAGGGATAAATCAGCAGCCTGACGCAGTTCGCGAACCACGTCAGCACTGACCTCCTCACTCTCACTCACGTCCCTCAGCAGGTCAGCCTGGTATGCCTGCATAATAGACATAGTATGCAGACATGACGCAGCCTGACCCGCCGCCGAATACGCTTGTTACGACTCCTCCAATCTAATTTAAGGGCAAGAGGAGTAACATTAAATAAAACTTTGCAAAACTGTGGAAATGATAGTGTGTGTCAAGAAACGATGAGCGAAACCAAACTGCCAATGAAAATAATTATATTTATTATACAAAAAGAAAAATATAAGGAACAGCGAATGAATCATAAATTAAAATAAGAACAATAAGGAAGCCAACAGCTCCCTGCAATGTAAACAATTATATAAACAAAAACAACAAGAATAAGTAATAAATAAAATCAAAGAAAATAAGCAACAAGTTACCCTTAAGGAAAAGGGGACTATGGTGACGCCAAAATAAAGAAAGAAACAAAAAGAAAACAATTCTAAATAAATTCAACCCTCTTACCTAGCTAAAGAAAAGGAAAGAAAAGAATTGTTTCTTCAGCGCCGAGCGCCGTGTTCTTCCCTACTCTAGCTCACAAAAACAAAAACATACAAAAGGTGGCGTTCACCTCTTACCTGATGTTTCTATACAAAGGTTAGTCTACATGTTTGTACAATGGAAGTCGTACGACATCTTCCCTATCCCCCAGTCCTTGGAGCAACGGGTAACAAAAGAGCACCAGCTCTACACAAGTCGAGATCAAAACGTCATCCCAAAGTAATCAAACAAAGTAACAAAACAACTTGAGAAACACAACTAACGTAAACAAATTAACAAAGCAAACGAGTCCCAAACGAAAACTAAAACAAATCACAATGGCACCAAAAGAACCAGAAACCAAAACGGGACTTTCGTCAGTCTGTTTCCAGCGTCTTTTTAAACTGGTAGTGAGGACGTCTCAGACAGCGAATAGGTCCACGTCACATCCCTTGACGATGATTGACAGTTTCCTGGACCAATCAGCAAGCAGAGAAGGATGACCTAAGAAACTGATAGCGCGAGAGAGAGAGAGAGAGAGAGAGAGAGAGAGAGAGAGAGAGAGAGAGAGAGAGAGAGAGAACGCAAGCAAAACAAAAAAGAAATCTCTACGAACGTAACACTCCCACACTTAAAAACAAACTTGCTTTTGTGAACAAATCTCTATCTACAAAATTAAACTCTCGACAGAGCGTCAGCCAACACATTCTCTGATCCCTTCTTGTGTCGGATCTCTAAGTTGTAGTTCTGGACAACAAGAGCCCAACGCATCAATCGTTGGTTATGATTACACATTCGGGTTAGGAACACTAGTGGATTGTGATCGGTATACACTATAATCGGCAGATTGCTAGAACCGAGATACACTTCGAAGTGCTGTAGCGAAAGCAGCAAAGCAAGAGCTTCTTTCTCGATAGTAGCATAGTTAACTTGATGTTTGTTAAACTTGCGAGAATAGTAACTGATAGGATGATCAATACCATTTACATCTTCTTGAATAAGAACACCCCCAGCACCCACATTACTTGCATCAACCTCTAATTTAAACGGCTGGTCACAGTTAGGTGCCATTAATACAGGAGCATGGCAAATCAAATTTTTAACTGAATCGAAAGCATGTTGACACTCAATTGACCACTCATAAGCATTAGCTGGACTAAGCAGTGAAGTAAGAGGACTCACCACAGTCGAGAAATTCTTACAGAACCCACGATAGTAACCTGCCATGCCTAGGAACCTCCGCAACTCTCTACGAGTAGTAGGAATTGGAAATTCAACGATGGCAGTAACTTTAGCTTCTATGGGTCTCACTTGACCTTGACCAACCTCCTTACCTAGGTAAGTAATGGTGGCTTTGCCAAGCGCACATTTTGCTAAGTTAAGTGTCAAATTTGCCTTAGCGAGTCGCTCGAACACTGTTCTTAACAGACTGATGTGTTCTGACCAACTTCGGGAATACAAAACCAAATCGTCAAGATAGGCATTACAGTCTGGCACACCATGTAAAACTATATTAACAAGGCGTTGAAAAGTTGCGGGAGCATTTCGAAGACCGAAAGCCATCGACGTATACTGAAGGAAATTGTCTGGAGTCACGAATGCTGAAATTTCTGAAGCTCTTGAGGTAAGCGGCACTTGCCAATAACCTTTCAGCATATCAAGCTTAGTTACAAAACGTGCAGAACCGATGTTATCGACACAATCCTCCATTCTAGGTAACGGGTAACTATCTGGTACAGTCACTGAATTCACTTTACGATAGTCAGTGCAAAATCTAACTGACCCATCAGGTTTTGGAACAAGTAAACATGGAGAACTCCACGGACTGTAACTGGACTTGGCTAGTCCATGATCCAACAGATACTCTACCTCTTTACTCATTACAGACCTTTTTATGGCATTCACACGGTAAGCATGTTGCTTAATTGGACGAGCTCCGTTCACATCAATATCATGTTTCAGAACGTTTGTTTGTGTAGGATCATCACCAAACAGGCACTTAAAATCAGCAAGTGCTTTCACAATATCTATTCTCTGGTCCACAGTCAAATGACTAACATGCGAATGAAGATCTTGTAAAATCTCAGAATTTCCCAACCTTACACCCTGCTGAAAAGCATGTCGAAGTACCACACCATCCGAGTCTACCTCCGAGCCATCAGGTTCTGATTTCCGATCCACGGCCATCGCAACAGAAGAAACAGCGGGCCCTGCCGTCTTTCCTGCGACGCTCGCCGTTGACGACTCCCTAGTATGGTAAGCTTTCAACATGTTTAGATGACATACACGGGTCTTTCGTTTCCGATCAGGTGTACGCAACATATAATCAGTCTCGCTCATTCTCTTTTCTACAACATAAGGACCATAGAAACGAGCAGATAACGATGATCCTGGAACAGGTAACAACACAAGTACTTTTTCTCGAGATTGAAAAGATCGCGCTACTGAGTTTTTATCGTATGTACTCTTCACACCTTTCTGAGCATCTGCAAGACATTCTCGGGCTAGCAACCAAGCAGCATGAAGTCGATCACGAAACTTACTTACATAATCTAATATGTTGAGATTTGTATTCGAATCAGGTGCTAAAACTCGTTCTTTAAGAACTCTCAATGGACCTCTAACTTTGTGTCCGAACACAAGTTCGGCTGGACTAAAACCGAGAGATTCTTGAATGGTCTCTCGAACAGCAAATAAAACCAAAGGAACTCCCTCATCCCATTCTTTAGCAGTATCATGACAATATTTCTTCAGCATTGACTTCAGAGTTTGGTGGAAACGTTCCAATGCGCCCTGGCTTTGCGGATGATATGCACTCGAAACTCTATGAGAAATTGCTAATGACTCAAGCACTTGTGTGAACAGTTTCGATAGAAAATTCGTACCTTGATCCGTTTGCACTACCTTCGGTAAGCCGAATGTGGAAAAGAATTTCACCAACGCTTTGCTGACCACAGGTGCCGTGATTTTCCTCAAAGGAATCGCCTCTGGAAACCTGGTATTCACACACATGATAGTTAACAGAAACTGATTACCATTCTTAGTCTTAGGTAATGGGCCAACACAGTCAACAAGCACATGTTCAAATGGTTCTCCAATCGCCGGTATTGGAGTCAAAGGAGCAAGTGGTATACTCTGGTTTGGTTTTCCCACCATCTGACAAGTGTGACAGGTACGGCAGTATTGGACAACATCTTTCTTTAATCCTGGCCAGAAGAAATGACTCAAAATTCTGTTATAGGTCTTAGTAACTCCTAAATGACCAGAAAGCTGGTGATCATGAGCCAGAAACAAGACATGTTGACGATAAGGAGACGGAACCACAATTTGATAAACAACATTCCAATCTAAGTTTTCATCAACATGGGAACACCATTTCCTCATCAGTAGTTCATTCTCAATGAAGTAAGCACTTTTTTTGTCTTTGACACCATCCAAAGATACAGCACCCCTAAAGATGTTAACAAGTGTTTTATCCTCCTCTTGTGCAGTGATAATTTTCTCACGAGATACAGGTAACTTTAGTAACTCTGCATCAAACTCAACCACACCTTTATCTTCTGTCTCTGAACTATTTTCTTCTTTCTGATTCACACCCGATAACGTGTCTCCAGTCAAAAGTGGAAACATGAATGAGCTGGACAGATCTACTATATCACCTACTCTGCGTGACTGAGCGCGTGTGACAGCGCAAGCTGGAAAAGCTTCAGGGTAAGTTTCAGCTAATCTTTCTAACTCACAGGACACATTTGGTTCTTCGATGACTTCGATCACAGACATTACCTTACCACCTGCTAAATCATTTCCTAGAATGAAGTCAACTCCCTTCACAGGAAGTGACGGACAAACAGCAACTCTTACAACACCAGTGCACAAATCACTCTGCAAGTGCACTTGATGCAGTGGGAATTTCACAGCACCCATCTCAATACCCTGGACAAGTACACTAGACCCACAGGAAGTACCATCAGACATCTGTATTTTATCTGCCAAAATAAATGACTGCATCGCACCAGTGTCTCTCAGTATTCTTATTTCTTTCTGATCTTCTGTTCTCCCAGTCAAAGATATTAACCCTTTCGACACGAAAGGTCGATAACTCTCATCAACTCTATCATCAGTATTCACATCAACTGCAGTGTTAACAGTGTGTACAAATCCCATACCCTTCGGTTTAGACTGCAGCTTGCGTTTCAATAGCAAACAATCAGCAATTAAATGTCCTTTCTTGTGACAGTAGAAACATTCACGCTCCTCTTTATCACGAGATGGACTAAATCGTGCACGTGAATTCTTAGACTGTGAATTATCGAACTCTAACTTCTCAAATCGTGTGGAAGAAAACACATTCTTGTGAGTTAACACAAACTCATCTGCAAGGACAGCAGCATGTGACAGAGTAGTTACCTTTTGTTCATTAAGATATACTACAACACGGTCAGGTAAGCATCCTTTAAACTCCTCAAGTAACAGCAACTCTCTTAAAGCATCAAAATCACGCACGTTACTGGCAGTACACCACTTATCAAACAACACTCCTTTCTCCCTAGCAAACTCCATGAAAGTTTGTGTAGGATTTTTTTTGTGTTTTCTAAAACGTTGTCTATACGCTTCTGGAACTAACTCATAAGCTCTCAAGATAGCGGTTTTCACAGACTCATATTTCATACTCTCTTCTAGTGACAATGTAGCACAAATTTCTTGAGCTTTTCCCACTAATCTACATTGCAAGAGCACAGACCAAACCTCTTTAGGCCAATGAAAAGAAGTTGCGATGCGTTCGAACGCACTGAAGTAAGAGTCAACTTCTGTCTCTCTAAATTGAGGAACGAGTGCAATGTGTTTACTCACGTCAAAGGTGTCTGGGCTTGAAACAACGTGCGGCGGAGGAGACAAAACTGAAGCGATGTACAGCGGTACAGCTGAGTGAGCAGTCGCTCTAGACGCCTCCAACTCAAGCTTCCTCAGTTTCAGCTGCGTCTCTGCTTCGATTTCCAGCCGGCGTACCTCCAGCTGCAAATTCAGGTTAGCTTGACGCGCCTGGGCTTTCTCTTGCGCTTCATAACGCAAACGGGCAAGACGGACTTTCAGTCGCGGACTTTCCCGTGACCCCACAGAACTGGGTGAGAACGCCCCAAATGGCGACAAGCCAGCCTTAGCTTCGGCTTCCGCGTCTGCGTCAGCAACAGCTCCACCCCTCTGCGTGGCTTCCTCCCCATGACAGATTTGCACCGGAACATTCCCCACGTTCGACATAGGCAACACCTGCAACTCATTCAATTTGCGAATCAGAACTTCTTTTATTTCTTTCTTAAGAGACTGTTTACTTACCACAATTTGAAAATGGTCTGCGATCTGCAACAAATCCTGCTTCCTGCACAGATCAAACTGCTCTACCGACGGACTACCTACAAAATCTTTCAAGTTAAACATTTCCAAAATGAATAACAATCCGAGAAGCACCCCACTAATACCCTGCATAAGCAATTACTATCCGGTCCCAACACTACAAACCGCGCAACATCAATCTCATGCCAACATCACACATCCACAGAATTACCGTCTTCATTTATTTTCCTCCAGGCACTTTCCAATACCAACAACAATTTGCATTGCTATTAGTATCCCGGTCGAGCCCCCATTTAATGTTACGACTCCTCCAATCTAATCTAAGGGCAAGAGGAGTAACATTAAATAAAACTTTGCAAAACTGTGGAAATGATAGTGTGTGTCAAGAAACGATGAGCGAAACCAAACTGCCAATGAAAATAATTATATTTATTATACAAAAAGAAAAATATAAGGAACAGCGAATGAATCATAAATTAAAATAAGAACAATAAGGAAGCCAACAGCTCCCTGCAATGTAAACAATTATATAAACAAAAACAACAAGAATAAGTAATAAATAAAATCAAAGAAAATAAGCAACAAGTTACCCTTAAGGAAAAGGGGACTATGGTGACGCCAAAATAAAGAAAGAAACAAAAAGAAAACAATTCTAAATAAATTCAACCCTCTTACCTAGCTAAAGAAAAGGAAAGAAAAGAATTGTTTCTTCAGCGCCGAGCGCCGTGTTCTTCCCTACTCTAGCTCACAAAAACAAAAACATACAAAAGGTGGCGTTCACCTCTTACCTGATGTTTCTATACAAAGGTTAGTCTACATGTTTGTACAATGGAAGTCGTACGACATCTTCCCTATCCCCCAGTCCTTGGAGCAACGGGTAACAAAAGAGCACCAGCTCTACACAAGTCGAAATCAAAACGTCATCCCAAAGTAATCAAACAAAGTAACAAAACAACTTGAGAAACACAACTAACGTAAACAAATTAACAAAGCAAACGAGTCCCAAACGAAAACTAAAACAAATCACAATGGCACCAAAAGAACCAGAAACCAAAACGGGACTTTCGTCAGTCTGTTTCCAGCGTCTTTTTAAACTGGTAGTGAGGACGTCTCAGACAGCGAATAGGTCCACGTCACATCCCTTGACGATGATTGACAGTTTCCTGGACCAATCAGCAAGCAGAGAAGGATGACCTAAGAAACTGATAGCGCGAGAGAGAGAGAGAGAGAGAGAGAGAGAGAGAGAGAGAGAGAGAGAGAGAGAGAGAACGCAAGCAAAACAAAAAAGAAATCTCTACGAACGTAACAACGCTTTACCCACAAAAACCGAAATATTTCTAAGAGGCTTGGTGGGTAATGCCGGTGCCTTAACAGATGACGCAGCCTCGAGGGAGAGAAAACTCGCAAGCGTCTCTTCCACGCGAGGCATAGCCGAATAACCATATGATTTTGCCCCCACAATATTAGAATATGTTGAAGTCTGGGGACTAAACACTCTATATGACACCGGTTTTTTCCACGATTTCGACACCTCAGTGTGGAGATCGGGAAAAAACGGCAAGCACCGGCGTGGAGGTTGCACTCGTGACGGCAAAAATCTCTCATCTAATTTTGATTTAGAAACAGACTCCTGTCTAGTCACTGGCCATACAATGCTGAGTTTTTCTACAGCTCTTGTTAATACCTCCACTAGCTCATCACTTTCGGGAGTTTAAGGTGGCGAATCCTCCACATCTCCCTCATTTATAACTGGTGCCTCAGCCCGAGCGGAAGAAACCACAGCGCGTGCTTCCGAACACGGGACAGAGGCACTGGATCTCACAGGTGAAGGGAGAGATAAGGCAGAGCCCGTCTCTAACCCCGCTGAGAGATCCATCTGCGATCCCCACGATACGCGTCGTCGCTCTGCCTCGGCAAGAGCGGGACCCGAACCGCGGGGAGCCCGCACCGAACCGCTCTCCTCGAAGAGCGCCCGGCGGGAGCGGAGCGTCCTTAGCGGCAGACGCTCGCAATGCTCACAATCAGCTCCCTCGAGAGCTGACTGGCCATGCTGCACTCCCAAACAAACAACACAAAGAACGTGTGTATCCCCACTCGTAAAATAACGCGAGCAGGGAGGGACACACTTCCTAAACTGCTGTTCGTTCGCCATATCTCTCTTAATATATATATATATATATATATATATATATATTATATATATATATATATATATATAAATTGTTTGTGTGGTGCAGAGTATGTAAAGACAGACAATATTCACACAGGGACAGATTCACATATAGCGCGACTGAAGGCACAGAAAGCTGTTGCGCTTGTGTTTATGGGGTGCTTTATAGTTTCCTGGTCGATGAGGTCACCCGCTTATGATGTTCCATCTCTCCATTGGGCTGATTCCATACGTGCTTCATGACGCACAACGCAGGGGCGTTCCCACAGCGTTTGACGCAGCTCGAGTTCCCATGAAAGGGAACTACCAGAGCTTGTTCTTCCAGCGACCATGCCAAACAATTCAGGCACTGCAACCATCCCACTCATAGGAAGTGGCATATTTAAAGGGAAATTACACCCCCCACGGATACCCTCAGCAGCGCCCCCTATTGCCTTGGCATATTTAAAGGGAAATGACACCTCAACAGATACCCTCAGCAGCGCTCCCTATTGACTTCGCTACATACACCTCTGTCTTAATGGTCACCGTCCCGGTGAACAACCAGAGGGGAATCTATACTGCCAAGGCCTAAAGAGGGTAGTGAGGGAGCTAACCTCTGCTATACCAATGGACCCATTCTGTGCTACAGACTGATGGAGATGAAAATGATTTGGGTGTTGGCCTGCTGTCCTATGAGTGGAACGTCTAAGCAAGGGACTAGTCTCTTCCGGCTGACCGACTGACTGGTCTACAGGGCACTACAGGAATATCTACATTAATTACTAGATCAGACTCCTGCTCTGGTGTGATTGCATGAAACTGCACTCCCGTGGGTTCTCTTATACTTCTACTGGAGGAACGGTCTCTTGTTGGTCTTGCTAAACTAACACAATGGTCTAATAACTGAGGGCTAGAATCAACTTGAGCACCCACTCTAGTATGGACCACAGCTAATTGTGGCTGACTTTCCACTTCTGGTTCCTTAGGACTCGCTTCACTACCAAGACTAAAAGAGGAAGATGAAACACGTCTAGTGGGTTGAAAAGGCCTATCAGTGCCATGGGGAACCAACTTAAGTTCTGAACGATGCATGACCTTAATAGGGCCATCTTTTTCCTGTGGTCTTATTTTATACAAAGCCCCCACTTCACCAGTGCAAGTTACGATTTCAAACACAATAGAACTCCAGACATCCTGGATCTTTTGGCGGCCATGAAAGTGATTTCTACAGTATACTAAAGGGTTAGGAGGCAGTATGGATATGGACTCAGGGAAGGCAGGCCTTCGGCGCTCAGCTATAAACAATGTCTACGTGCACTGGTATAAACAGAAGACAAATACTCTTGATGCTGAGCAACCCAACCTGAGGGGATAAGCTCTTAACTCGCCTTAGGGAACATGCATCCGTCTTGTAACTTACTAGGCTGTCCGTGGCAGGCAGTTCGTGGATGCTGCGCACTGCCCCCAGGATGATTTTTGGGGGGCCCAGGGCCCTTTTTTGGGGGGCCCAGGGACTTTGTCCCCCGCTCCTAGCCCCCCCCAGGGGCCCTGCTAGGGGGCCCTAAATTACCCCCTGGTGAAGTTACAAAATGCTGCAGTTCGGGTAATCGCCACAAGGCAGCAGCACACCATCCCACGGGCAATCTGTTTTACGGGCGTCAAATAGGTTGTGGTATGGCGTCCACGAAGCGCCTATTTGTCCCCTAGCAGCCTAAATGAACAGAACCTTCCCCGCCCCCATGAAGATCCGTCCAATGACGGTGGAGGGGGTCGGGGACGTCCAACGAACCGCCTAAAGTGCCACCTAAGTGACTACTCTACATCGTGGTCTTCCTCTCGCCCCACGTACAGCCTATTCATCCACCTAGACGCCTATTTTTCATTAATTCGTCCACAGAGCGCCTAAAGTGCCACCTAAGTGACTACTCTTCACAGTAGTCTTCCTCTTGTCCCACGAACAGCCTATTCGTCCACCTAGGCGCCTATTTTTCATTAATTCGTCCACAGAGCGCCTAAAGGGCCACCTAAGTGACTACTCTTCACCGTAGTCTTCCTCTCATCCCACGAACAGCCTATTCGTCCTCCTAAGTGCCTATTCTTCACCGTAGTCTTCCTCTCATCCCATGAACAGCCTATTCAACCACCTAAGTGCCTATTCTTCATCATTATGTCCATGAAGCGCCTAAAGTGCCACCTAAGTGACTACTCTTCGTCCTAGTCTTCCTTTCGTCCCAGGAACAGCCTATTCGTCCACCTAAGTGCCTATCCTTCACCATTATGTCCACGAAGTGCCTAAAGTGCCACCTAACTGCCTATTCTTCACCGTAGTCTTCCTCTCGTCCCACGAACAGCCTATTAATCCACCTAAGTGCCTATTCTTCATCATTATGTCCACGAAGTACCTAAAGTGGCATCTAACTGCCTATTCTTCACCGTAGTCTTCCTTTCATCCCACGAACAGCCTATTCATCCACCTAATTGCCTATTCTTCATCATTATGTCCACGAAGCGCCTAAAGTGCCACCTAAGTGACTACTCTTCATCTTAGTCTTCCTCTCGTCCCAGGAACAGCCTATTCGTCCACCTAAGTGCCTATCCTTCACCATTATGTCCACGAAGTGCCTAAAGTGCCACCTAACTGCCTATTCTTCACCGTAGTCTTCCTCTCGTCCCACGAACAGCCTATTGATCAACCTAAGTGCCTATTCTTCATCATTATGTCCACGTAGCGCCTAAAGTGCCACCTAACTGCCTATTCTTCACCATAGTCTTCCTCTCATCCCATGAACAGCCTATTCATCCACCCAAGTGCCTATTCTTCATCATTATGTCCACGAAGCGCCTAAAGTGCCACCTAAGTGACTACTCTTCATCCTAGTCTTCCTCTCGTCCCAGGAACAGCCTATTTGTCCACCTAAGTGCCTATCCTTCACCATTATGTCCACAAAATGCCTAAAGTGCCACCTAACTGCCTATTTTTCACCGTAGTCTTCCTCTCGTCCCACGAACAGCCTATTACTCCACCTAAGTGCCTATTCTTCATCATTATGTCCACGAAGCGCCTAAAGTGCCACCTAACTGCCTATTTTCACCGTAGTCTTCCTCTCATCCCACGAACAGCCTAGTCTTCCTCTCGTCCCACAAACAGCCTATTCGTCCACCTAAGTGCCTATTCTTCATCATTATGTCCACGAAGCGCCTAAAGAGCCACCTAACTGCCTATTCTTCACCGTAGTCTTCCTCTTGTCCCACGAACAGCCTATTTGTCCACCTAGGCGCCTATTTTTCATTAATACGTCCACAGAGCGCCTAAAGTGCCACCTAACTGCCTATTCTTCACCGTAGTCTTCCTCTCGTCCCACAAACAGCCTATTCGTCCACCTAAGTGCCTATTCTTCATCATGTCCACGAAGCGCCTAAAGTGCCACCTAACTGCCTATTCTTCACCGTAGTCTTCCTCTTGTCCCACGAACAGCTTATTCGTCCACCTAGGCGCCTATTTTTCATTAATTCGTCCACAGAGCGCCTAAAGTGCCACCTAAGTGACTACTCTTCACCGTAGTCTTCCTCTCGTCCCACGAACAGCCTATTCATCCACCTAAGTGCCTATTCTTCATCATTATGTCCACGAAGCACCTAAAGTGCCACTTAACTGCCTATTCTTCACCGTAGTCTTCCTCTCATCCCATGAACAACTGGAAGCCATGAAAGGTGCCCCAATGGAGCCAAACCATTTGTCAGACATGAAACATTGTCTTTCAAAACAGTGTTTCTTGTGGCTCTCGCTTCGGTGAAGCGCATTGGGGATTTACAAGTGCTCTCGGTGAGTGCGACATGTATGGAATTCGGTCCTAATGACTCGAAGGTCATACTCAAACCAAGGCACGGGTACGTGCCCAAATCCCTCAACACCCTGTTCAGGGCCCAGGTGATTTCCCTGTCCGCCCTTCCGGTTCATGATGAGGAGGAGGATACGAGTCTCCTATGCCCTGTCAGGGCGCTGAGAACTTATGTGTCCCGCTCGTCTGCTTTCAGACAGACTGAGCAGCTCTTGTTTTGTTTGGCGGACGTTTTAAGGGACTAGTCGCATCAAAACAGAGCCTATCCAGGTGGATAGTCGAGCCCATAGCGCTGGCTTACACTTCTAAGGGCCTGCAGTTTCCTTTGGGTGTCAGAGCGTATTCCACGAGAGGTGTGGCCTCTTCGTGGCCGTGGTCTTGCGGGATTACCTTGCAGGATATCTGTACAGCGGCAGGCTGGGCCTCGCCATCTAAATTTATAAGGTTTTATAACCTAGAGGTTCCTGCCTTACAGGCTAAGCTTCTGTCGGTCTAGTAATCAGCTCTGTCTGCCCCGTTGCTCCGGCTCAGAAGGCTGAATTTGTCCTGTGCATCGTTCACTGATCGATAGAACAGCCCCATGGGTGTTGAATGACCCGTACTGCTACCCAGTTCAGGCTGAACGCTGTTCACCCTGTCTGCGTGGAACACTGTTAACATAATTAGCTCCTGTAGGATGCTATTTTATGGGGAATGATGCTTACAGTCTCTCTTCTCCGACTCTCTGTGAGTCTATGGTGATTATGCACTATATGAGCCCCAGGCTACTGCCCTTGGGACTTTGGTGTCGGATCCCAGTACGCATGGTGTTTTACACTGTGTTCCTCATAGCGTAAGATATTACGCAGTATGAGAGGAACTCTTGTAAGAGAACGTACTCGGTTACTAACGTAACCTCGGTTCTCTCTAGAGAGGGAACGAGTACTGCGTATTTTGCCGTGCTTACAACATGCTCTGGTGCACTTCGGCGATGAAAACCAGTTTGTATCAGCCTGTCGAGGTATATTTATAGGTCAAGGCCACGCCTATTTTGGCGGGACATGATGTATTGGCGCGAAGCGCCCCCATTGGATATGGCGTCACGAGGGGCCTCTCTCGATAGGTTGCTGCTGTTGTCGCAGGTCAGCCAATAGGCACGCAAGCCGCTTTGCCTATGTCTACATGCTGCCGCAAAACCTTTTACATTAATTAAAATTTAAGGATAATTTTTGGCTTCAATATCTCATGGAAAAGAGGTTTTCCCCCATAGCGTAAGATATTACACAGTACTCGTTCCATTCTCTAGAGAGAACCGAGGTTACGTCAGTAACCGAGTACGTTTTATTACCTATGGAATGCATACTCTTTCTCCCGCTCTTTATTCCATACAAAAACGCACAGACATTGTTCTGACAAGCATTCGTGTAAGAACATACATGGACACCTCAATAAAATAGTTTCGCAATTAAAAAGTTTTGTGACATTCCTCAGTTGCGATGTAGAAATATCGCTGTTTCTTGAAGCACTTACAGCTTCGTTACTAGCTCTAAAATGACATTTTGAATTAGCAAATGAAATTAGGCTTAGGATGAGATATGTAAGGGATAATGTACATTCAGACGGTTGTTCTCTGAGAATAACCTCCGACAGGGTGATGATCAAGGGGCTTAATCAGCCTGAAAGGGGTTATTCTAAGAACAACCTGCTGGATGTACGTTATCCCACTTATTACATGGCTACTTGCCACATAAGTAAATAATTAGACACGAAATATTGGTCTGAGTCGAAATATTTTATTAGGTCTTTAAACGCAAAGCTTTGCAGAGAAAGCAGTTGCTAGCGCGGCAAGTTCAAACTAGACTTTTAAGAGTCTTTAAGAGATACGGTAACGTATACAGTCATACCACTTATTACACAGCATTTCGCCACATAAATAATTATGGGGATAAGATATATTTATTTCAGATTAAACTGTTTTAAAATTGTACCTGTTTGTATCTCATAATCCAACAGTGTACAAAACAATAGACACAAAATGGCAGCAGCTGTGTCTGTATGAAACAAGAGAGAGCGAGTCTACGACACTGGATGGCATAATTAAATAACTGTACACAAAATATTGATTTGACTGAGTTTTAATACTTTATTAGCTCACCAAACGCAAAACTTCCATTAAGAAAAAACGTTCCTAGTGCTGCGGACTTCAGTAACCCGGATGAGCCAGCGTTATCTGTTGTTATCTGGGAAAAGCATACCGCTGGATGGTACTATTGACCAATCAGAATCAAGTATTCCAAAGAGACGTGTAATAAGTTAGAAATAATTACAAAAATGTCTTGAAATACAATGTCTTGAGTGTAGTGACCGAGGAGGAATACCTGACGACAGGCCGTTGAATTGCGCTTCGAGTCGTGGCTGCATTACAACATCGGATGTGCATTATTTGTCTAATAATTTAACAGCCTGTGGTCAATTGTTTCTAAACCTAGCAAACCTAGCATGCAAATCTAAGTTTGTAGAACACTGACTAATGAAATACATCACCCATTGAAATCTTTCTGTCTGCAGAAAGTGATTCGCACTAGGGCTGGACGATTTGGGGAAAATGTCATATTGCGATTATTGAGGTCAATATTGCGATTGCGATATAATAAACAAATGGTTTCATGAGCCAACCTGCTTGGTTCTCAAGGAAAATGCACACACAGATTAGTGATAATACTGAAATGTGTATTTCTCAACTCAAACTAACAACATAAACTAAATGATTGATAACACCTGTAATGATCAATAAGCCATTGATGTCTGGATAAAAATGCCCCCCCCCCCCCACACACACACAATTTTGAACATTAATTATAGCCATCCAACATTACAGTGATTCCGTCATTACAATTGAAAGCTATCATTTTTTAACACATTTATTAGGCTTCAAAAAATATAACAACTTCCTGTCTAAAAGGTAGGACATATACAGAAATTGAATAAAGTTATCAAACAGTCTGTGCTGCATACATTTTAAATTATATATAGACTATCCTTATTAAAGTTACAAAAGTTCTTTAGTCAAGAACAGAGAGTGTTTTCTCTGTTCCCTTTGTTCTTTGATTAACTTTAACGACAGAGATAATTAGTGGCTACTGTGTACTGTCCCTTTAAGACCAGCTGCTGCTGCTGACAGAGACGCGGATCTCACACGCCTCATTCTCTCACGAGTCACAACTCTTTACGCTCATCATAAGACTACTCTTATGTTGTGAAGATACTCGACAAAAAGACATTTTGACATAACTCTGTGTGTTATTGTTCATTCAAGCGCGAAAGAGTACTGTATTCTGGTGCGCTGTCTTGTGCTCTATACTCTTTTTTGTCTTGTCACGCATGAATGGTTTCAGCATTTGCATGGCAAGCATTTGCATGAATAAGAGCGGGATCATGTAACACTAGCCAAATTATGACAAAAATTAGCTGATGCTGCGTTAATTGCGATAATAGCCCTAATTTGTTTAGGCCATTTCATATAAAATCGAAGAAATTCCGTTGACCGCTTGCAGGAAAACGAGGGCTCATGTTGAAGATGTGTGTGTGGATGAGAATCCAAAACAAGAACTGTTGGGACGTTGTCCTGCTCTACTTCACAGATGCTGAGGAGTGAAAGGAGAATTTTAGAATGATGGGACACTCATTTATCTGAAACTTTATTCAACAGGAAGAACAGCTCGTTCCGTATGTCATACATCTTTACGCTATTTCTACGTCATTGCACATGCACAGTCCTTTCAGTTTCGGTTTCTCAATTAGAAAAAGAATAAATCACCCCTTCACCTTTTTTCATAAAAGGGAAATTTTATTCAGATCGAGATCAATCGGATCGATTAAGGTGTTTATTTGGATTATTTGGTTGCATGTAACTGGCACGTGCCAGTGTACCATGAGGCCTGTGTCGTGCCAACAGTGAAGAATCCTGAGACCATCCATGTGTGGGGTAGCTTTTTTTGAGTGGCAAAGCACTGCGGATTAAAGTGCGTTTATTCACAGTTTATTCAGAGACTGCAGGTGGTGTGAAGTCATGCCCTACATGGTTCATACAATCTGTGTTCTCTAGTAGAACTGATAAGAAATGCAGTCTTGCTACATTACTGTTATGTAATAATCATAAATGACTAAAGGAATTCAGAGTATCCTATAAAAACAAGAACAAGGCAATTAAATTAAAAGCCCTAAAGAAGGACTAATAATAGACCAGGGGTGTCAAACTCAGTTTCTAGAGAGCCACAGTCCTATAGAGCAGTGGTTCTGAAACCTAACCTGTCCTGGAGTACCACCAGCCCTACACATTTTGTATGTCTCCCTCATCTATCACACCTGATTCAACTCATGAGCTCATTAGTAGAGACTGCAAGACCTGAAAAGGGTGTGTCAGGTGTAGGGAGACATACAAAATGTGCAGGGGTGGTGGTACTCCAGGACAGGTTTGAGAACCACTGCTATAGAGTGTAGTTCCAACCCTGCACCAACACACATTTACATTTATTCATTTAGCTGACGCTTTTATCCAAAGCGACTTACAATTGCTATATATGTCAGAGGTCGCACGCCTCTGGAGCAATTAGGGGTTAAGTGTCTTGCTCAGGGACACATTGGTGTCTCACAGTGGATTCGAACCCGGGTCTCTCACACCAAAGGCATTTGTCTTATCCATTGCGCCATCACCACCCCACCCCACATAGGCACATAGACACATAGACACATAGACACTCCCAGTAGTTTTAAAATAAGCCTGAAGGACTTTATTAGCTGGATCAGGTGCTGGGTTGTGTCTGTCAAACTCTAATATATTCTAATTATTCTAATATATATTCTAATATAGGGTTTACGTTTGAATTACTTACATAGGCCTAACTGAGTGATAGCTCTAAATATGAAGTCCTTATTATGCATAATGTTAGTGATAACATGAATGAACCAATCATCTGAAAAATATAAGTCACAGTAATGGTTAACATTTACTAGATGTAGCCTAATATCTAGGTAACAAGTCACCTTCGTTTATATAACGCTTTTAAAGGGGTGGTTGATTGCGATTTCACTCTTTTCATTTTAAATAGTGTTTAATGTTGCTGTTGGGGCATGAACAGTATCTGCAAAGTTGCTGCGCTGAAAGTTCAACGTAAGCAAGGCAAGGCAAGGCAAGTTTATTTATATAGCACATTTCATAAACATTGGTAATTCAAAGTGCTTTACATAGAAGAAATTAAAAAAGAAATCAAAATAATTAAAACAGTTTAGAATAAAAGATAAAATACCGAAATAATCAAATGAAATCAGAATAATTAAAACACAAAATAAAATACAGTACAAACAGTCGGACGAACAGTGGCACAGTGCTCATTCAGTAAATGCACAGCTAAACAGATGTGTTTTGAGTCTGGATTTGAATGTGACTACTGTAGGAGCACATCTGATCTCTTCTGGAAGCTGGTTCCAGCTGCGGCTAGCATAGTTGCTAAATGCGGAATCGCCATTCTTAGAGTGAACCCTTGGTATTTCTAGCTGATGTGATCCTAGTGACCTGAGTGATCTGTTGGGTTTATATTCACTGAGCATATCTGCAATGTATTGAGGTCCTGGGCCATTGAGTGATTTATATACCAGTAGTAATACTTTAAAATCAATTCTATATGTAACTGGCAGCCAGTGTAAAGACCTGAGGACTGGTGTTATATGTTCATATTTTCTGGTTCTGCTCAGAATCCTGGCAGCAGCGTTCTGTATGAGCTGCAACTGTCTTATGGTCTTTTTGGGAAGGCCAGTGAGCAGTCCATTACAATAATCCACCCTGCTGGTGATGAAAGCATGCACAAGTTTCTCTAAGTCTTGACTGGAAACAAAGCATCTAATTCTTGCAATATTTTTCAGGTGATAGTATGCTGATTTTTTTATTGCTTTGACATGACTACTGAAACTAATGTCTGACTCTAGAGACACACCCAGATTCCTGACTTGATTTTTAGTTGTTTGACCCCTAGACTGAAGGTATGCGTTCACATTGAGAACTTCATCTTTGTTTCCAAACGCAATGACTTCAGTTTTGTCTTTGTTTAACTGAAGAAAGTTTTGGCACATCCAATTGTTTATTTCATCAATGCATTGGCAAAGGGAGTCAATGGGGCTGTAATCATTAGGCGATAGGGCTAAGTAGAGCTGTGTGTCGTCTGCATAGCTGTGGTAAGCGATTTGGTTCTTTCTCATTATTTGGCTCATTGGGAGCATCTACAGGTTGAATAGGAGTGGTGCAAGAATTGAGCCTTGAGGGACTCCGCATGTCATGGGTGTCCATTCAGACTTATGATCTCCAATACTCACATAATAACCTCTCCCTACTAAGTATGACTTGAACCATTTTAGGACCATCCCAGAAAGTCCGACCCAGTTTTCCAGCCTGTCAAGAAGTATGTTGTGATCGACAGTGTCAAATGCAGCACTGAGGTCGAGTATTACCAGCACTGATAATTTGCTTGTATAAGTATTTAAGCGAATATCGTTTATTATCTTTATGAGCGCTGTCTCTGTGCTGTGATGCGGTCGGAAACCAGATTGAAAATTGTCAAAGTATCCATTCGAGCTTAAGAATTTGTTCAGCTGATTGAAAACAACTTTTTCAATGATCTTGCTTATGAAAGGAAGATTTTAGATCGGTCTATAGTTGTTTAATATGGTCTGATCCAGATTGCTCTTTTTCAGGAGGGGCTTAACAACTGCAGTTTTCAGGGAGTTCGGAAAACTCCCAGAGAGAAGTGATGCATTTACCACTTCTAGGAGATCTGCTTCTAAGCTGTGTAACACATTTTTGAGAAAAGATGTGGGAAGTGCGTCAAGGGCGCAGGTTGATGTTTTAAGGTGCTGTACGGTTTCTTCCAAAATGTTGACATCAATTTCTTCGAAATCAGACATAGTGACTACTTTCTCAGGCTGTTGTCTGATCTGTCTGACCCCACCGCAACTCAAGGATGAGCTGATCACCTTTCTGATATTATTGATTTTCTCAGAGAAGAAGGAAGCAAATTCACTGCACTTGCTCTCTGAGAGCATTTCACTGGGAATCTGGCTTGGAGGGTTTGTCAGTCTCTCTACAGTAGCAAAAAGAGTGCGCGTGTTGTTTATATTGCTGTTTACAATATTTGAGAAGAAAGTCTGTCTAGCTTTGCATAGTTCCTTATTGAAAGCATGGATGCTGTCTTTGTAGATGTTATAATGGAAGACAATATTCCTCCGCCCAGGCGAGCAACCACCAAGAAAAGGTGCTAACACCAATTCTCGCCCAGGACAACTGGAAGCTGCTAGGGACTGGAAGATGCTGGCTGATCTTGATCAACGGCTTATTTTTCCACCTGAGATTGCCACCACTAACCTACGACCAGATATTGTTTTGTGGTCTGGATCAGCACGCATTGTTCAACTGATAGATTTAACAGTGCCATGGGAGGATGCGGTAGATGAGGCATATGAGAGGAAGAAATTGCGGTAAGCTCATCTGGCCACTGAAGCAGAACAGCGAGGATGGAGAGTCCAGGTTTATCCAGTGGAAGTGGGTTGTCGAGGTTTTGTGGCACACTCTACAACCCGGTTCCTCAGAGACGTCGGATTCAGTGGTCAAGAGTTGCATCGCACAGTATAGAACTTATCTGAAGCAGCAGAAAGGAGCAGCAACTGGCTGTGGTTGAGACGGAAAGATTCTAGCTGGCTGAGTACAGGCCGCCATGCTACAGTTTCGTAGAATTCTTGAAAACTTGAAGAGTCTGTTGGTTTATTTTTATAGGTTGTATAGTATTTACAGTCATTACGTTCCTGTGTATATTGCGTGAATGACGGGTGGTTGGGCAGATATTGTGTTTTGCGGTAGGTGGTATGCCATACGGAACCGTTGCCACTGAAACTGCATATTAACGCACCAGTGGGGCTCGACAGCCTTAGTCAAACGGGTTGGCGCGTATGGTTGGGTTGCGGAGAGATTGTGACATTGTGGTTAGGTCTCAGCAGCACTGTTGGTTTATTTGTAGAGGTTGTATAGTATTTACAGTCATTACGTTCCTGTGTATATTGCGTGAATGACGGGTGGTTGGGCAGATATTGTGTTTTGCGGTAGGTGGTATGCCATACGGAACCGTTGCCACTGAAACTGCATATTAACGCACCAGTGGGGCTCGACAGCCTTAGTCAAACGGGTTGGCGCGTATGTTTGGGTTGCGGAGAGATTGTGACATTGTGGTTAGGTCTCAGCAGCACTGTTGGTTTATTTGTAGAGGTTGTATAGTATTTACAGTCATTACGTTCCTGTGTATATTGCGTGAATGACGGGTGGTTGGGCAGATATTGTGTTTTGCGGTAGGTGGTATGCCATACGGAACCGTTGCCACTGAAACTGCATATTAATGCACCAGTGGGGCTCGACAGCCTTAGTCAAACGGGTTGGCGCGTATGTTTGGGTTGCGGAGAGATTGTGACATTGTGGTTAGGTCTCAGCAGCACTGTTGGTTTATTTGTAGAGGTTGTATAGTATTTACAGTCATTACGTTCCTGTGTATATTGCGTGAATGACGGGTGGTTGGGCAGATATTGTGTTTTGCGGTAGGTGGTATGCCATACGGAACAGTTGCCACTGAAACTGCATATTAATGCACCAGTGGGGCTCGACAGCCTCAGTCAAACGGGTTGGCGCGTATGGTTGGGTTGCGGAGAGATTGTGAGATTGTGGTTAGGTCTCAGCAGCAAGAGGGAAGTAGAGGTCAGTAAGCTGGGCTGAGTTGAGTGGGGGACGGAGGGGGGTGACTCTGGGACGCCAGAGTCACTGTCGAGCCCTCTTGAGGTGTCGTGGGCTAGTCGACGAAACACTGAGGACAGAAGGTGCCCACTTGAAGACCCTAGAGATGTTCCCTACTCCGCTCAATCCAGAGGGTTGTTATGGGGGGACCGCACTGTGGTTGCAGCCGTTGTGTGTGCTGACGCGCAAATACACTGCAGCTATTAACACCAGACAGAAGGAGATTCACGTCACCAGATGGAAAGAAGCGTAAACGGATGGAGAAGCATAGGTTACTGTAAAGCTACGTCTTAGTTGGTGCTTATCTTGGCGAAAGCCGAGTACAAATCAGCATGAAGTTTTAACATCTACTCTCGTGTAATGGAAATCATGGACTACAAGTTTTGTCTTCCGCCACATGCGCTCTGCTTTTCTGCATTGTCTTTTCATATTTTGCACTGCTGTTGAGTTTCTCAAAGGTGCTTTTTGGCTGCCATTCTTCTTCCTGACTTTCACAGGAGCAATATCATCAATTACACTCTTAACTTTTGAGTTAAAAGAATCAAGGAGAAAATCAACAGAGTCAGCAGATATGCTTGGTGTTAAAGATATAGCCTTCATAAATAGTACACTAGTGTTCTCATTTAAGCATCTCTTCTTGACAGACACAGATCTAGCTTCAATGGCAGGAGAGATCAATATATCAAAGAAAATACAAAACTGATCAGACATTGCTACGTCCTTAATAACAATCGATGAAATGTTTAGACCCTAACTGATAAGTAAATCTAGAGTGTGTCCACGATTATCTGTGGGTCCATGTACATGCTGAGTCAGATCAAAAGTTTTTAAAACAGTTTTGGTTTCTTTTGCTATATTGGTTTCTGCATTATCTATGTGAATGTTAAAATCTCCAGCAATGGCAAAGCAGTCAAACTCTGAGGAAATTGTTGATAACAGTTCTGTAAAGTCATCAGCAAAGGCTGGAGAGTATTTTGGAGGCCTGTAAACAATGATAAGCAAAATGCGTGGAGCACCTTTTAACACAATACCCAGATATTCGAAAGACGGGTAATTCCCAAATGATATTTGCTTACATTGATAGACATCTTTAAAAAGAGCAGCTAAACGCCCACCTCTTCTAACAGCTCTGCAGACACTCATAAAAGTAAAGTTAGGAGGGGCTGTTTCATTGTGGACTGTTGCATTGCAGCTTTCTTCTAGCCAAGTTTCATTTAGCAACATAAAATCCAGGTTGTATGTGGTTATTAAGTCGTTGACTAGAAGTGATTTATTTTTAAGTGAGCGGATGTTTAAAAGTGCTAACTTAACAGTCTTACTTTTTGTCACCACAGCAATCTTAGTTTGGCGTGTAATAGGCACCAGATTAGATGGGTTTGCTGTACGGCTTTTTAAGGCCTTAGACTTTCTATCATGTAATCGTACAGCAATAGAGAAAGATACAGGCACACTGGGTTCCCGCTTGTTCTGTAAACATTTGAGAAAGTTATTGTTATCATAGCGGGGACCCGACACATATCACTGAGAGCTGGTATCAGTTGTTTTTGGTTCACCTCGAGCCGCTGGGGGAGGGTGTGGGCCCTGGCGCTGTGGCAGAGGCAGAGATATCGTCTTTTAAAAATCAGGAAGTTTAATGCCTACAAAAACGACTCGAATGGGACTACAACAAGATACTTCCCGGGTTTTATACGTAACTAACCCATAATCAACCCTCCCTCCGGAATATGCAAAAAAGGAGCATGGCCATATTTCTGCGGCTTTGTCCAAGAGGAAGAGTTATTGTGGAGAGCAGTAGCCATGCCGTCGAAAGTGTGTTATTTTTACCCATCGGTCATGTCTTCTGTGTTCGGGCTTCCTACGGACGCTGTAGTTCGTCAACAATGGCTACAATTTATGTTTGATTATGTTCCAGAAAATTACAATCGTAATTTAGCTCTCTGTGCTGCGCATTTTACGGAAGACAGCTTCCAGAATCTCCACGAACTCAATGCCGGAATCAACAACAAACTGTTACTAAAGCATGAAGCAGTTCCAACAAGCACCGAAGCAGCGTAGGTGTCACGGGGTGACTAAAAGCGGAACCTTAGCTGCAGAAATTGGGCCCGGGAAACGTTTCCGGTGTAACACGGGACCGGTTCCGGGAAAACACGGAAGTAGGGAGAAACAGGGAAGTAGAGATGACGAACGCGATTGTTGTCAGCTGTGCAGCGGGGAAAGATCCTGAAGGGCGATTGGACCATGAGGAACATAAAAGAGGTTGATACGGAGAGGAAGGGAAGCGGTGGAGCGGGAAAGCGAATCGCAGAGACGCAACGGAGGTCGGGTGAAGAGACAGCGAGGAAGTGGCCAGCGGTGGAAAGCACGAGGCTTAAAAAGAGATAAGTGATGGTCTCTTCTCACCAAACATAGTATTTGGATCTGTCATGGTATTATTGGGTGGGAGATTTACTTCACTTTGTTTCTTGAAGAGGTTGTAACGGGACTGCGTCTGCAGACATTAATTTGGGGGAGAAGAAGAGGAGCGCTTCAGATGTGTGACATTGCAGTGCAGAGTTTGTTTACACCTGTCATAGAGATTCTGTTCGCCGAGGCTGCCGTCAGGGGCCCGCATGCTGATTTCGGTGGGTGAGGTTTAGCGAGTGCAGTGCAGGTCATTCTAATCACGTGTGCAGTTGATCGTGTCGTAGTGGAAGCACGAGTGGGGAGAGAAAGCTGTGGCCTGTGCAGCATCCGAACGAACAGAACTACGACGGAAGCGCATTCCTCATTGTTGTCAACTGAGCTACATCCTCGCTGTTGCATCCGGCCCTGTATCTGAGAAGAAAGAGTGAGCATATTGAATCCATACTAACACACTCTGTTTAACAGTCTATGCTGAAGTCCCGCTGAGCCAGAGAACTGAGCCACATCCTCGCTGCTGCATCCAGCCCTGTATCTGAGAAGAAAGAGTGAGCATATTGAATCCATACTAACACACTTGTTTACCAGTCTATGCTGAAGTCCCGCTGAGCCAGAGAATTGAGCCACATCCTCGCTGCTGCATCCAGCCCTGTATCTGAGAAGAAAGAGTGAGCATATTGAATCCATACTAACACACTCTGTTTAACAGTCTATGCTGAAGTCCCGCTGAGCCAGTGATCCGAGCCATATCCTCGCTGTTGCATCCAGCCCTGTATTGGAGAAAGAGTGAGCACATTGCATCCATACTAATCTGCTTGTTTACCAGTCTATGCTGAAGTCCCGCTGAGCCAGAGAACTGAGCCACATCCTCCCTGCTGCATCCAGCCCTGTATCTGAGAAGAAAGAGTGAGCATATTGAACCCATACTAACACACTCTGTTTAACAGTCTATGCTGAAGTCCCGCTGAGCCAGTGAACCGAGCCATATCCTCGCTGTTGCATCCAGCCCTGTATCGGAGAAAGAGTGAGCATATTGCATCCATACTAATCTGCTTGTTTACCAGTCTATGCTGAAGTCCCGCTGAGCCAGAGAACTGAGCCACATCCTCGCTGCTGCATCCAGCCCTGTATCTGAGAAGAAAGAGTGAGCATATTGAACCCATACTAACACACTCTGTTTAACAGTCTATGCTGAAGTCCCGCTGAGCCAGTGAACCGAGCCACATCCTCGCTGTTGCATCCAGCCCTGTATCTGAGAAAGAGTGAGCACATTGCATCCATCCTAATCTGCTTGTTTACCAGTCTATGCTGAAGTCCAGCTGAGCCAGAGAACTGAGCCACATCCTTGCTGCTGCATCCAGCCCTGTATTTGAGAAGAAAGAGTGAGCATATTGAATCCATACTAACACACTCTGTTTAACTGCCTATGCTGAAGCCCCGCTGAGCCAGTGAACCGAGCCATATCCTCGCTGTTGCATCCATCCCTGTATCTGAGAAAGAGTGAGCATATTGCATCCATACTAATCTGCTTGTTTACCAGTCTATGCTGAAGTCCCGCTGAGCCAGAGAACTGAGCCACATCCTCGCTGCTGCATCCAGCCCTGTATCTGAGAAGAAAGAGTGAGCATATTGAATCCATACTAACACACTCTGTTTAACAGTCTATGCTGAAGTCCCGCTGAGCCAGTGAGCCGAGCCATATCCTCGCTTTTGCATCCAGCCCTGTATCGGAGAAGAAAGAGTGAGCATATTGAACCCATACTAACACACTCTGTTTAACAGTCTATGCTGAAGTCCCGCTGAGCCAGTGAACCGAGCCACATCCTCGCTGTTGCATCCAGCCCTGTATCTGAGAAAGAGTGAGCATATTGCATCCATCCTAATCTGCTTGTTTACCAGTCTGTGCTGAAGTCCCGCTGAGCCAGAGAACTGAGCCACATCGTCGCTGCTGCATCCAGCCCTGTATCTGAGAAGAAAGAGTGAGGATATTGAATCCATACTAACACACTCTGTTTAAAAGTCTATGCTGAAGTCCCGCTGAGCCAGTGAACCGAGCCATATCCTCGCTGTTGCATCCAGCCCTTTATCGGAGAAAGAGTGAGCATATTGCATCCATACTAATCTGCTTGTTTACCAGTCTATGCTGAAGTCCCGCTGAGCCAGAGAACTGAGCCACATCCTCGCTGCTGCATCCAACCCTGTATCTGAGAAGAAAGAGTGAGCATATTGAACCCATACTAACACACTCTGTTTAACAGTCTATGCTGAAGTCCCGCTGAGCCAGTGAACCGAGCCACATCCTCGCTGTTGCATCCAGCCCTGTATCTGAGAAAGAGTGAGCATATTGCATCCATCCTAATCTGCTTGTTTACCAGTCTATGCTGAAGTCCAGCTGAACCAGAGAACTGAGCCACATCCTTTCTGCTGCATCCAGCCCTGTATCTGAGAAGAAAGAGTGAGCATATTGAATCCATACTAACACACTCTGTTTAACAGTCTATGCTGAAGTCCCGCTGAGCCAGTGAACCGAGCCATATCCTCGCTGTTGCATCCAGCCCTGTATCTTAGAAAGAGTGAGCATATTGCATCCATACTAATCTGCTTGTTTACCAGTCTATGCTGAAGTCCCGCTGAGCCAGAGAACTGACCCACGTCTTCGCTGCTGCATCCAACCCTGTATCTGAGAAAGAGTGAGCATATCGAATCTATACTAACACACTCTGGTTACCAGTCCATGTTGAAGTCCCGCTGAGCCAGTGAACCGAGCCACGTCCTCGCTGCTGCATCGAGCCCTGTATCGGAGGAAGAGTGAGCATATTGCATCCATACTAATCGGCTTGCTTACCAGTCTATGCTGAAGTCCCACTGAGCCAGTGAACCGAGCCACATCCTCGCTGCTGCAGCCAGCCCAGTATCTGAGAAGGAGTGAGCATATTGAATCCATACTAACACACTCTGTTTAACAGTCTATGCTGAAGTCTCGCTGAGCCAGTGAACCGAGCCACATCTTCGCTGTTGTATCCAGTCCTGCTTCCGAGCATAAAGAGGGAGCATACTGAATCCATACCAATCCACTCGGTCTGCAGTCTCGTTGGCCTAGCGACTCGAGCTCAATCCCCACTGCTGTCATCCAGGTCGGACTTGTCGACACAGGAGGAACGGTTGGCCTGTTCTCTCCCCTTGAGATTGCCTTTTAATTAAATAAATAAACTTGAGATTACTTTTACTCTGTTGTCCGTCGTCCTTGAGCTGCGGGGTAGCTCCCCAGGGGGGGAAGGTACAGTAGAAGGAGGGAGGGGCGGTCGACAAGCAGAGCCCCCACATACACCTCCCTCCGGCCTGTGACATAGGCACCTATTGTTATCGTTGGCATTCTTCTTCTTCTTCTTCCGTTTTTTCCGTCTAAGTCTATGGCAGCCCATAGAAAGTTGCAGGAAAGTTATGAACTTTGGCACACAGATAGAGGACAGTGTGAACTGTCACCATAGCAAACATGGGCACCTCTAACTCAATTCCTCTAGAGTGCCCAACTGTCCAAAGTTGCACTCATGTTTATGCTAATAACTTTTAAACCGTAAGGACTAGGAACAAAATAATTTTCCCTCTGATTCCTTGGCACCTCATTTTCCATCATGAAAAATGTTCCTCCATTTTGAATTTTCCGAAAAACCTACTTTTTCAAACTCCTCCTAGGCTGTGACTCGGATTCTCATGAAAATTGAACCAGATCATCTTCAGACTATGCTGACAAAAAGTTATGGAATTTTTAAAGTCAATTAAACCGTTTTTCGACCATCGTGCAAACAAATTTTACGAACCCGAACAATATAAATATCAGAAATTACCAATCACTTGCACAACACATACTAATAAGGAATAAAAGTATATATGCACTTACATGTATTGCATGAACGCATTTACACAGAACATAACCAACAACATAAACAAGTATTGACAGAGGCTGTGTTCAGAATCGCATACTTCCCTACTATATAGTAGGGGAAAAAGAGTAGGCGAGCGAAAAGTATGTACGAATCATAAAATAGTAGGCGAGAATTACCTGGGTGACGTGCTAATTATCGCAAGATTCGGACGATAGTGCATTCGAATATGCCTACTTTCCTACTATATAGTAGGCGAAAACAGTACGTGAAAGAAGCAGTACGTTCGAAACATCAGTATTCATAAAAGAGTAGGCGAGAAGTTCCCGGATGGCTTACTGCTTTCGCACAGAGTTTTGAGTGCTCAACCGATGGATACTCTTCTATCCCAGGAGACCACGCGAGAGGATACGTCATCAAACATCAGGGAGATCAGCGACGCGGGGGTTTTCAAATGTGAGTAAACACGGTTTCTTGTGTTTAAATCGTATGTGTTAAACTACTATAGAGTAAACGTTTTAACTGTTGAAGGTGTAAAGGAGTTAGACAGTATAGTATAGTTGTGATTTTGCTGTAAAAACATGTTTTATTATGTATAGCTAGCTAACAGGGGAGCTCCAGTAAGCACACGTAACGTTAACGTTACGTCTCTAAAGTGGATTTACATAACCATATACATCTTAAACACGCTTATTTAAAATGTCTATTTACATCTGAAAGGAAAATATTGTATAAGTTTTGCAGATGAGCACATCACAACATGAAAAATCTGAGTGATTTATGCATGCTATTATGTTGGATAATTCACTGTTGTCAACACTGTTTACATTAGACAAATGTGCTGTAAATAAGGTAAATAAATAAATCTATAAAGTAACTAAACATGTTATATATTTTATTTGTTCCTTATTACTGTTGATGACTGCTTTTGTATAATGTTTGTGCATTTTTGTAGGATCTGAAATGTCTGTAGACTGGTGTGAGCACTGAGGATGAGGAGATCGGAGCTGAATCCTGGAAACGGTGCCATGGATGAGACGCTCCATCACTCCACCGGCCCTTATGTGTCCCTCCATCACTCCACCGGCCCTTATGTGTCCCTCCATCACTCCACCGGCCCTTATGTGTCCCTCCATCACTCCACCAGCCCTTATGTGTCCCTCCATCACTCCACCGGCCCTTGAGTGTCTCACTTGCTTAAGAAGCGGCCGGACAGCCTTCAACTATGGCTGTTCAGGCCCATTCTACAAGGAGTATGGCTGCCTTTAGGCTTTAATTTCGGGTGTTTCCCTTCAGGATATTTGTAATGCGGCAGGCTGGTCCTCACCACATACATTTGTCAGATTTTATGACCTAGACCTCTCCACTCCTGGGGCTAGGTTGCTTGCTTCTTAGTGTGCGCAAAGACTTCACACAGAACGGGCATTTGTCTTTATGGCGTAGTGGGTATGGGGTTCCCACCGCGTCTCAACGCAGCTCGAGTTCCCTTGAAAGGGAACGTCTCAGGTTACGTATGTAACCCTGGTTCCCTGAGAAGGAATGAGACGCTGCGTTCTCCTGCCATACTTCCTGCATGCCCTGATCGACTTGCTTCAGGCTTATCAGAAGCTGTTGCGGTCTGTTTTCAGGTGTGCTTTATAGCTTCCTGGTCTATGACGTCACCCGCCTATGACACCTCGCTCTTCCATTGGACTGATTATACACGTGCTTCACGACGCAATCTCGCAGAGCATTCCCACCGCGTCTCAATGCAGCGTCTCGTTCCCTCTCAGGGAACCAGGGTTACATACGTAACCTGAGACGTTTTCTGTGATGGTCGTGTTTAGGTGTACGGGGTAGAATATGCTGTTACAGTACAAAAATCATTATGGCTATATTAATAACAATTATACTTTGATCACCGTTAAACAAAAATTATTACAGTAATCTTCTAAAAGATATGAATGTATTAAAACTGTAAAAATTTAATTTAAACAATCTTTTCATTTTTAAAAGATCATATTTAAACTTTTATGATTATGCTTTGAAATAAATTTAGTACGAACAAAACTTTGGCTCTGGAAAGGCGTTAGCAGACTAACATTACATGATGCACAGAGGCTCATCTGCTCTGTCACCCTATATCCTGAAGCTAACATTATTGTAAAGTAACGTATTTCTCTGAAGATGTGCTGGTGATCGGAAGGAGCTTATAAGCAGGTTATCAATGGGCCTGAGGCAACACAGATTCTAAAAGTTTTCATTGTTGCTCTCTCACTACAGATAGGCCTATGTGGGGATTTTCTCACAGATACTACTTGAGGAATTATTAAACATTTCACACAATGTGTGAGATAACTTGTGAGAGCCGCAAATTTCAAAGTTCTTTACATGCACCCTGATAAATAAAAAAATATAGTCAAGTTTTCCCCAGAGACCATCGATATAGCATATTTGTTTTTTATGAATTCATTGAATTTAATTAAAATCTCTATTTTAATTTAAAATATATATTTCAAACTTTTAATGCTTATACACTATGAAATAAATTTAGCAAAACATTCACAGTCTCATTCTGATCACTGAACACACCCCTTTGACTGTCAAACGCTGGTGTGAGAGAGAGAGAAAGAGAGAAATACTCTGGGGTTCTTTTCAACTTTAAATGGTCAATATGGAGATTTTATTTTTATCTAAATCTAACATAACTGGTACAGTACATTTGTAAAATATTTATTTTTAATGAACAGAATGCTTTTCAACTTCAGTAATTTAGTAAGATTTTTTAATGAACGGCATGATTTTCAACTTCAGTAATTTAGTAAGATTTTAAATGAACAACATGCTTTTCAACTTTAGTTAAATTAGTAAACTATTTATTTTATATATGATATATTTTAATTTATACACTTTTAAAGTGTATAAAAAGCTCCAGTTTGTATCCAGCCTTTCACAGAGACTTCAGATACGCCAATCACAAAGCCTGTGAAGAGACGACTCAACACCGGCGATATGGACCCTCTATGGTGGACGGCACTGATCCTCAACAACTCGTCTCAACACCGGCGTGATTACTTGGACTTCCAAAAGATGGAAATGGATAAATATTCTAAATGTTCCGATCCAATCTGACTTGTAATGCTGCCCGAATCATAAATCATGCACTGTTCCTTCGTTGGCCAGAGGAGAACTGGCCCTCCGACTGAGTCTGGTTTCTCCCAAGGTTTTTTTCTCCATTCTGTCACCTGATGGAGTTTTGGTTCCTTGCCACTGTTGCCTTGGCTTTTGGCTTGCTTAGTTGGGGACATTTAATATTCAATAATATTATTGATCTGCCTTGCTTAAGGTGGACGTTGACTCAATTTTCTTTTAGAAACAAACTCTGTTATATTATTTTCATGTTATCACTGTGAAGCTGCTTTGATACAATCTGTATTGTAAAAAGCGCTATATAAATAAAGGTGACTTGACTTGACTTGACTTAAAGGAACACAATGATTTTCAACTGTTGTGTAAGATATTTCTGAATGGGCTCAGGAACGTGTCACAAAAACAGATACCAGACCAGCCACACGCTGGTGAGGACAGAGAGAAACGACTTCAGGGGAAACACTTGTGGGTTTTTTTCAGCCATGGTGAAACAGTAAGATGATTTTATTTTTGTTTAATTTATATACTTTTAATTGAACAGCATGGTTTTTCAACTTGAGTCAGTGTCAAATATTTGTGAATGACTAAATGTAAATTTTATAAACATTTCATTTAAATTAACATAATAATTTTTCAACTTCTGTGTGAGATAAACTTCCAACGTCCTCAGCAATGTGGAGGGAGGGGAATTCCTGCTTGACACACACACACACACACACACACACACACACACACACACACACACACACACACACACACACACACACACACACACACACACACACACACACACACACACATATATACATAGACGCGCGCTCCCTATGTTTTGAGTCAGTGTGAGATCATTCATACATTGCATTGTTTGTTTTTCTCTTCAACTCTCTAATAAATTTTTAACTGTTTGGAATATTTTTGTGGCTCCATTTTATTTAAACTGAAATGCTTGGTTCAGTGAATAGTTCTACATTTATTTAAACTTTTTGTGTGAGGTTTTATTTTATATTCTTTTTACAGAACAGATAAACTTCAACATTTTTTTTCTTATCACTTTCACAGCTGACCGTGATAAGCTCAGGGATATGTAGGGGATGCGGTGACAAAACACCGACTTCAAACTAACTGTCATCATCAAAGCCAATTCATCTCAAACTAACTGTCATCATCAAAGCCAATTCATCTCAAACTATCTGTCACACATCCTATACCCCTTTTTTCTTGATCAAACTAACTTCAAACGATCAAACTAACTGTCACACATCCTATACCCCCTTTTTCTTGATCAAACTAACTTCAAACGATCAAACTAACTGTCACACATCCTATACGCCCCTTTTTCTTGATCAAACTAACTTCAAACGATCAAACTAACTGTCACCATCCGTCATTTTGACAGAAAGTTTAACAGGAAGGGGAAATAGGTCAAAGGTAACAGGAAGGGGCGGAACCGGAAGGACCAGGACCGGAAGGGGCGGGACACGATCAAAGGATAGCCACACCCACCTGTCAATCAATCATTTTTGACAGAAGGTGCATGTTATTACTACTCCCAATAGGTTCAAATCGCTGTTGTTTTAGTCCATTTCACGCTGCTCTCAGGGCAGGAGTAATCAATAGATTCAAATAGCAGTTATTTTAGTGTATTACGCGCTGCTCTCAGGGCAGGAGTACTCAATAGATTCAAATCGCTGTTATTTTAGTGTATTACACGCTGCTCTCAGGGCAGAAGTACTTAGGTTCAAATCGCTGTTATTTGAGTGTATTACGCGCTGCTCTCAGGGCAGGAGTACTCAATAGGTTCAAATCGCTGTTAATTAAATCTAGTACGCTGCTCTCAGGGCAGGAGTACTCAATAGATTCAACTAGCTGTTATTTTAGTGTATTACATGCTGTTCTCAGGGCAGTGGTACTCAATAAATTCAATCGCTTTTATTTTGGTGTATTACACGCTGCTCTCAGGGCAGGAGTACTCAATAGATTCAAATCGCTATTATTTTTAGTGTATTACGCGCTGCTCTCAGGGCAGGAGTACTCAACAGATTCAAATCGCTGTTATTTTTAGTGTATTACGTACTGCTCTCAGGGCAGGATTGCTCAATGGATTCAAATCGCGGTTATTTTAGTGTATTACGCGCTGCTCTCAGGGCGGGAGTACTGAATGGATTTAAATCGCTGTTATTTTAGTGTATTACGCGCTGCTCTCAGGGCAGGAGTACTCAATAGGTTCAAATCACTGTTATTTTAGTGTGTTACATGCTGCTCTCAGGGCAGGAGTACTCAATAGGTTCAAATCACTGTTATTTTAGTGTGTTACATGCTGCTCTCAGGGCAGGAGTACTCAATAGATTCAAATCGCTGTTATTTTAGTGTATTACATGCTGCTCTCAGGGCAGGAGTACTCAATAGATTAAAATTTCTGTTATTTTAGTGTATTACGCGCTGCTCTCAGGTCAGGAGTACTCAGATTTAAATCTCTGTTATTTTTAGTGTATTACACGCTGCTCTCAGGGTATGAGTACTCAATAGATTCAAATCGCTGTTATTTTTAGTGTGTTACGCACTGCTCTCAGGGCAGGATTGCTCAATGGATTTAAATCGCTGTTATTTTAGTGTATTACGCGCTGCTCTCAGGGCAGGAGTACTCAATGGATTTAAATCGTTGTTATTTTAGTGTATTACGCCCTAGTAACTGCTCTCAGGGCAGGAGTACTTAATAGATTCAAATCACTGTTATTTTTTTTTGTATTATAGCTGTCCAGGCGCACCAAACTTACGTGTGAAGCATGTTACAATATAACTGTGACCTTGGTGCTATTTTGTTCTATGACTTGTCAAATAAATTGTCTGTTTTGAGGGCGTTATAGATGTATTTTAGCCTAAAGATCTTAAGGTTTCTACTAGTAATTCTATTTGTTTACATTGCTACATTGGTAGCACTTTTCAATAAGGTTTCATTAATGTTCCTGGCACCAAGTTTACTCCACAAAAGAAAGTAGTCCAGGAAATATTTATGGCAGAATATTTTATCATGAGGATGTTTATTGTTTAATATCCAAAACTGAAGTCTGCAGTTGAAATACATTTTACATTGTTGTTTTTTAATGACTGTCAATGTACATTGAAACCAAAATCTTTATGTATTTCAATTGCAGGAAGACGTACGCTTCTGGCATTTAAGGAGGAACTGGCAGAGATTTGGCAAGGCGACCCATGGCCTTGGGCCTGGTTTAATGGGAAGCACATTCAAGTTCAACGACATTTTACATGGGATAGTTTTATAAACTTTCGTCTGAGACAAGTGGGATTCACTGATAATCCGCTGTTACTGGTGAATGGGGCTGAAAGACTATCTCCCGCCTCGGCATTCATCCTCCCTTCGCGCAGATAACTGGTGCCATCATCGGCAGTGCGTGCCCACCAATGAGTGTGCTTATGTTATAATTATAGTAGGTAGTCCACAGTAACTCTACTAAATTCATCCATTCCAGCTGTAGCGGTGACAGTTGAGTGTGGCGAAGGCAGTTCCCTTTCGTTGTCACTCCGAGTTACGTCGGATGACGACGAATGGGGTTTCGCTTAGAAAGCCTATCAACTTCGAGTATTACAAAACGAGCCAATGGCAAAGAAATGCCATGGGTCTGCGGAATTTGCATGGCGTAACTCCGCCCCACCTCGTGGGTATAAAAGGAGGAAGCCGGCAGCAAGCAGATATGTTTTCGCTTCGGAGCCAAGTGTATTCTTCTCTCCACAAGCCATCTCTGAATTGTCAGCTTTACAAACGAGTACCTCGAGTGTTGGTGTGACGGCGATCTACGGCGAGAGCGTGCTTCCTGCTTATCTGTTGCAGTGGTCTGCCAGTCGGTGCGTTTCTCCCCGGGTGCTTCAACACTTGAGTTTTCTCTCACTAAAAGAGCTTACACGTGGCACGTCTTTTTAAAGATGTCTCGCCCGTGTACTTCTGGTTGCGGCAGATTGGTATCGGACTCTGATTGGCACGAGCGTTGCATAGTATGTTTGGGCATTGATCATGCTAGAGCAGCGCTCGTGGATGACTCATGTTCTCTCTGTGGGAACATGACCATCGCGTCATTACGGTCGAGACTCGGTGAACTCGCAAGAGTGAGAGCCCCCTCATCCACCACCCGTCCTGCGGCTGGTGGCCAGGGTGATCTGAGGGTTACGGTCTGGAACAAGGCGCCGACTATGTGTCCGCGACCCCAGCCCCCCTCTTCAATGACGGTGCCCGCTAGTGAACTGCTGATTCCCGCGGGTCTACCCTCTGGTGGCCCGCGTGCTTCAGTTGAAGCTACAGAGGAAGATGCCATGTCTGTTGCAGCATCACTTGGCGGGTTTGACTCTTCTGGAAGTGAGGGCTCGTCACAGCTGCCACCTTCCGGTGTGCATACGGCTGTGCTCGAGTCTGATCCGGAGATGACGGCCATGCTTTCCCGGGCAGCCGCGAGCATCGGACTTGAGTGGAGGCCTCCACCCTGTCCTGAGCGCTCGCGGCTGGACGATTGGTTTTTGGGTAAGGCCGCCGACCCTCGTCCTCGGCAAACCCCAATACCTTTCTTCCCGGATGTGCATGATGAGATCTCGAAGTCCTGGAAGACCCCCCTGTCTTCTCGGGACAGCTCGCTGGTCTCATCCGCCTTTCCTCCCCTCGATGAGGCAGCTGCCCGTGGGTACACTGGGCTTCCCCCGGTTGAACGCTCTGTTGCCATGCAACTATGTCCTCAGAGTGCTTCTTCTCGGGGCGAGCCTAAGCACCCATCCAAAGCCTGTAGATTTTCGTCGACCCTGGTGGCGAAGTCTTACAGAGCGGCGGGACAGGCGGCTGCTTCACTGCATGCTATGGCCACTCTGCAGGTCTACCAGGCCCAGATGCTCAGAGACATGCACGAGGGTAGGACAAACCTAGGGCTCTTTGATGAGCTGCGCGCCGCGACCGACCTTGCTCTCCGGGCGACGAAGGTTACCGCGCGCTCCCTGGGTTTGGTGATGTCCACAGCTGTGGTCCAGGAGCGACATCTGTGGCTGAACCTGGCTGACATGCGGGACGCTGAGCGGACCCGTCTGCTTAACGCCCCCTTGTCCCAGGCCGGCCTCTTCGGCGGTGCAGTTGAAGACTTTGCCCAACAGTTTTCAACTGCCCAGAAACAGACCGAGGCCATCAAACACATTCTGCCCCGCCGGCCCGCTGCTGCCTCCACCTTGCCGGCCGGGCAGACGCCTCGACCTGTTTCCCGCCGAGGGCGCCCTCCTGCGGCTCCCGCCCCTCCCGCCCGGACCACGCAGCAGCCTCCACCCAGGGCCGGTCGCGGAGGAAGCCGTAAGAAGGCGCCACAGCCCTCTCCTGCCCCACCCCCCGCTAAACGCCGGGCCAAGCGGCGCTCCTGAGACGGGCTGCTCAGGGATGATGATTGTTTCTCAGGAGGTGGTAGCAGGACCACTCCTTCCCCCGGTGGAGGGCCGGGGGAGAATCTTTTGTTCTCCACTCCCCGCTGCTCACCCACGGGTGGGCAGCACCCTAATGTGGTTAAAGACAGAAACAATCCCCTCTTCCCTGAGCTCACAGAGTTCTCGGGCGACACAGAGCGCCGCCCACAAGCCGTGCTCTCCTCGCCCCCCTCTGTCCCAGAGGCGGTTGACACGCCGTGCCGTCCACGGACCGCTTCGCCCCTGTCCCCCTCTGTCGCCAGACCCCTGGCAGAGCAGGCCCCCGCGGGACGACCAGCCTGGTCCTCCCCTGGCCCCCTCTGCCAGGGTGCGGTTGCTAACTGTGCCCCCTCTCCGGGCCGCTATGCCGTCCACATCTGGGCCAATTACTCCGCTTCGCTGCCCCTCCGGGGGGACGCCTGTGGCTCGCATGATCCCGTTGGTTCAGTTCCTGGGAGCCTGGCTAGAGCTTCCCCGTCTGTCCCACTGGATCGCGCGTACCGTCAGGCTCGGCTATGCGATTCAGTTCGCACGGTCTCCTCCCCGCTTCAGGGGAGTCCGCTCCACTTTGGTCGGTGGCAATGCCCCTATCATGAGAGCAGAGATTGCTACCCTGCTGGCGAAGGGTGCAATCGAGACTGTCCCTCCAGCCGAAATGAGGTCCGGCTTCTACAGCCCCTACTTCATTGTCCCCAAGAAAACCGGTGGGTTACGGCCAATCCTGGACTTGCGCGTGCTGAACCGCTCCCTTCACCGGATGCCGTTCAAGATGCTCACCGCCAAACGCGTTTTCGAATGCATACGGCCCCAGGATTGGTTTGCAGCGATCGACCTGAAGGACGCCTACTTTCATGTCTCCATTCTTCCTCGACACAGACCGTTCCTCCGGTTTGCTTTCGAGGGGCAGGCATACCAGTACGCGGTTCTCCCTTTCGGGCTAGCCCTGTCTCCTCGCATCTTCACGAAGGTCGTCGAGGCGGCCCTTGTTCCCCTTCGAGAGCAAGGGGTTCGCATCCTGAGTTATATCGACGACTGGCTGATCCTAGCTCACTCTCGAGATCAGGTTTGCGAACACAGGGACCTAGTGCTCCGGCACCTAGCCCGTCTGGGCCTTCGGGTCAACTGGGAGAAGAGCAAACTTTGCCCCGTGCAGAGGATCTCTTTTCTCGGTATGGACATCGACTCGGTCGCCATGTCCGCGCAGCTTACGAGCGAGCGCGCGCAGTCACTGCTGACTTGCCTAAGACAATTCGAGGGCAAGAGTGCGGTTCCACTGAAACTTTTTCAGAGGCTCCTGGGGCATATGGCATCTGCAGCCGCGGTCACGCCGCTCGGATTGCTTCATATGAGACCGCTTCAGCTTTGGCTTCGCGACCGAGTCCCGAGGTGGGCATGGCAACACGGCACGTTCCGAGTACCAGTTACTCCGACCTGCCGTCAGTTCTTCACCCCGTGGACGAACCTCGATTTTCTCAGGGCCGGTGTCCCCCTGGCTCGAGCTTCCCGGCATGTTGTTGTCTCAACAGATGCCTCCACCACGGGCTGGGGCGCCATGTGCAATGGACATGCTGCTGCGGGCTCCTGGACAGGACCCCAGCGGCTATGGCATGTCAATTGCCTCGAGTTGTTGGCAGTACGCCTTGCCCTGCACCGCTTCCGAGCGTTGCTCAGGGGTCAACACGTACTAGTCCGCTCAGACAATACCGCCACTGTAGCGTACATCAACCATCAGGGTGGTCTACGCTCCCGCCGTATGTCACAACTCGCTCGCCACCTCCTCCTGTGGAGTCAGAAGCATCTGAGGTCGCTTCGAGCCATCTTCATTCCCGGAGCGCTGAACTGTGCAGCCGACGAGCTCTCACGGCTTCAGCCCCTCCCTGGAGAATGGCGACTCCATCCCCAGTCGGTTCAGCTGATTTGGGACCAGTTCGGGGACGCACAGATAGATCTGTTTGCCTCTCACGACTCGACCCACTGCGCCCAGTTCTATTCCCTGACCGAGGGCACGCTCGGCACGGATGCTCTGGCGCACAGCTGGCCGCAGGGCCGCAAATATGCGTTTCCCCCAGTGAGCCTTCTTGCGCACATTTTGCGCAAGGTCAGGGAGGACGAGGAGCAGGTCATTCTGGTTGCCCCTTACTGGCCCAACCGGACCTGGTTCCCCGAACTAGTACTCCTCGCGACAGCACCTCCCTGGCCGATCCCTCTGAGGAAGAACCTTCTTTCTCAGGGACGGGGCACCCTATGGCACCCTCGTCCCGATCTTTGGAACCTCCACGTGTGGCTCCTGGATGGGACGAGGCAGGTTTGAGTACCCTACCACCAGCGGTGGTGGCTACCATCACTTCCGCTAGAGCGTCGTCCACGAGACACGTCTATGCGTTGAAGTGGAACCTCTTCGTCAACTGGTGCTCTTCTCACCGAGAAGACCCCCGGAGATGCTTGATCAGTGTTTTGCTTTCCTTCCTTCAACAGGGGCTGGAGCGAAGGCTGTCTCCCTCCACCCTGAAGGTCTATGTTGCCGCCATTGCCGCACATCATGACCTCATCGAAGGTAAGTCGGTGGGGAAGCACGACCTGATCATCAGGTTCCTGAGAGGAGCGAGGAGACTGAATCCTCCTCGTCCTCCTCTCGTTCCCTCTTGGGACCTCTCAGTGGTTCTAACTGCCCTGAAGAGTGCTCCCTTTGAGCCCCTGCAATCAGTCGAGCTTAAGTTCCTGTCTATGAAGACAGCGCTCCTGGTTGCACTGGCCTCCATCAAGAGGGTTGGGGACCTGCACGCATTCTCCGTTGACGAAGCGTGCCTGGAATTTGGGCCGGCTTACTCTCACGTGTTCCTGAGACCCCGGCCTGGATATGTGCCCAAGGTTCCTACCACTCCCTTCCGGGACCAGGTGGTGAACCTGCAAGCGCTGCCCTCGGAGGAGGCAGACCCAGCCTTGGCACTGCTCTGTCCAGTACGCGCTCTCCGCGCCTATGTAGACAGAACGCAGTGTTTCAGGACCTCAGACCAGCTCTTTGTCTGTTATGGTGGGAAGCTGAAGGGAAAGGCTCTCTCCAAGCAAAGGTTGTCTCACTGGATAGTGGACACCATTGCTTTGGCTTACCAGCAGCAAGGTCGACCGTGCCCCCTTGGTGTGACTGCCCACTCCACCCGGAGTGTGGCGTCCTCTTGGGCTCTAGCGCATGGCGCCTCGCTAACAGACATCTGCAGATTTGCAGGCTGGGCGACACCTAACACATTCGCCAGATTCTATAATCTCCGAGTGGAGCCTGTGTCCTCTCGTGTACTCGCTTCAACCAGCTAGTACCGGACCCGCTCAGGTGTCTTCGCTTGCTCGCCATTCCACTCCACGGACTGGATACGTGCGATATTTTCCTCAGGTGAGCTTCTCCGAAAGCCCTGAGCTCCTCCAGCACTCCTGACGTCGGCGCCAGTGTCTATTGCCTGTGCGTCGGCTAGGTGCCTCCCGTGTGCATGGTCCCTCCTCTGAGCGACCCCCACATGTGTATTTCCACTGTAAGCCTCTCTGAGCGTGTGTCTTTCCCTTGGCAAGCCACCTTGCCACCCCTGGGGTTGAAATATTCCACCTGCGGCTGGACACCCCAGTGTTTTCCATATGCTTCCTTCGGGTCATATGTGTATTCTCTAAGTCCCCCCCCTCCGGGCTGGCATTAATTGCATACTTCCCCTAAGCTTGGGATATGCTTCCCAGTGTACCTTGGTATTCCTGTGTTATATGGAGTCCTTTGTCCAGGCTGACAGGGATCTCGATTTACGCAGGGCACTGGAAGACAGCTGAGAAGGTGGCGTGATTAGACTGGTAACCCCATTCGTCGTCATCCGACGTAACTCGGAGTGACAACGAAAGGGAACGTCTACGGTTACGTATGTAACCCTCGTTCCCTGAGTAGGGAACGGAGACGTTACGTCTGCCTGCCACTTTCCGCTGTACCGCGGGGATCGCCTGAGCTCAGTCTTGGCTCCTCAGCGAAGAAACATATCTGCTTGCTGCCGGCTTCCTCCTTTTATACCCACGAGGTGGGGCGGAGTTACGCCATGCAAATTCCGCAGACCCATGGCATTTCTTTGCCATTGGCTCGTTTTGTAATACTCGAAGTTGATAGGCTTTCTAAGCGAAACCCCATTCGTCGTCATCCGACGTAACGTCTCCGTTCCCTACTCAGGGAACGAGGGTTACATACGTAACCGTAGACGCTTTCCCGCGAGTGGGCGGGTTTTCAGCACAGCCAGCGGACACGTCCCCAGCGTTTGAGAGCTGACTACTGCTCATTTTTTCAAGATTTTGATAGCTTATTTTATGTACTTGCCGGCTTTTTTATCATTCAAATTTGGCTGGGTGGCTAATAACACATTTGTGACCCTGGATCACAAAACCAGTCTTAAGTAGCACTGGTATATTTGTGGGAATAACCAACAATACATTGTATGGTTCAAAATGATCAATTTTTCTTTTATGCCAAAAATCATTAGGATATTAAGTAAAGATCATGTTCCATGAAGATATTTTGTAAATTTCCTACCGTAAATGTATTAAACATTTCTTTTTGTGACTGGATGCAGCACAATCGCGAACATAAATGGACAACTTTAAAGGAGATTTTCTCAATGATTACTCAATGATTACCCTCAGATTCCATGTTTTAAAATAGTTGTATCTCGGCCAAATATTGTCCTATCCTAAAAAAAAAAAAACATCAATGGAAAGCTTATTTATTCAGCTTTCATATTTTCACCTCAATTTCAAAAAATGACCCATAAGACTGGTTTTGTCATCCAGGGTCACATTTTTCTGTGGTGTGACAAACTCAGAACACATACTTAATTTTGACTTTACAGGGACTTTAATGATACATCTTTGCTCTGCATTTTTTGTGATATGTTGCTGTATTATACATTTAATTCACTGGAAATGTTTTGTAATAGTATAAAAAAGGAAAGTCATAATTAAATGTGAATTGATTATTTTATTGTAATATTGGACTAATATTAAAAGACCATTCAATAAAAAATATAATTAGTGAAATTATTATTTACAATCAACATTTGTTCTTTCATTTTGTTCTTAAACAAAGAATCTCCACAACAGTCATTAAATGAAAAGGCAGTAAAAGCAAGGTAAAACAGGGTTCCTACGCGTTTTCCATTTCAAAATTCCATACTTTTCTAAGGATGGATTAGGGTTCAGGCTGCAGGATTGCCAAATGACTAAAGGAATGTTTCTGTCAGGACAACTGACGCTACGCTTGATTATCAGTAACGTAATAGAAAACGTCTCGGTTACGTATGTAATCCTCGTTCCCTGAGTACAGGGAACGGAAACGTGTCGTCGGGGGAGTTCCCAGACGAATTGGGATCACGCTAGGGAGCCAATTGCCTTCGAGAGAATTAAAAACGAAGATTTGCATTCCTTATACCCGCCTACCGGCGCGGGTATAAAAGGCGGAAGTAAAAATTGCGGAATGCTTTTCGCTGAGGAGCCGAACAGTGTCCAGTCCTCCGCGAAGGTACAGCAACATGGCGAAGGGACGACACGTCTCCGTTCCCTGTACTCAGGGAACGAGGGTTACATACGTAACCGAGACGTTCCCTTTCGTCCAGGGAAATTCCCTGACGAATTGGGATCCCTAATAAAACGCCATGGTGCTGGCCCCTTCCAGCGCCCGGCTAAGCTACCCTGCAGCAGTTTCTTGCAATAAGTTGCAGGAGCATAGCACGGGAATCACACTGGTGTTCTGCAAGACCCGCACAGTGTAAATTGGATAACACTGGGAAAGTGTTCGCCCAAGAGAGGGGGGGAACGCTGCGGAAGCCCCAGCCTGACTGAGGAAGGCCAGGAATACACATAAGTACTAGCCCAGTGGGATAGTGAAACATATGGCAGTCACTGAGGTGGTCCCAATCCAAGCCCCAGTTACCTAGCTGGTAACTGGAGGCTGCAGCTGACGTGTGTGCGGTGTCACAGGGGGAATTGCTGTCTGCAGCCGCATATGGCATTGTATAATGGCCACAGTGTTGCTGTGGTAGGCAGCTGTGACACAGACAGCTTGCTTGTACTCATGGGGTGTGCAGCAGTGGACATGACTGGGTCCTGAGTGAGGTTGGGGTACCATATTCGATGTCAACAACACAGTACGAGCTGGTGCAGTTATTGGGGTAGTACAGGTGATGAACCTGCTTGTGGTAACATGTGGAGCGCTGCATGTTGTAGACTCCCGGATTCGGATGTCAACTGCAGTGGTCTAATTGATGGCTGAGACACCCTAGAGTCATCAGGAATGATCTGTTTAGCTGGACAAGTTTGTATGGTTGAGGTCATAGCTGGTGACAAAGTAGTAGGCCACTCAAGAGAGGATGATGGATGAGGTGGACTGATTGCTGAAAGCAAGAGGGAGAGTCAGCGATTCGATTTTCTTACACCGGGAACGTGTTTCCCCTCTCCCTTCCCTTTACCTCTGTACAGATACAACGTTGTCAAAAGATGCTAACTTTTTTTTCAAAATTATTCAATGCTTGCACCTTGGAACCTATTTCAAGGTTTGCGTTCTCGAGCCACCAGGCACTGTTGTCGTGCAAATGAGCAGGTCAGAGCGCAATAAGGGTTTTCTGATAGAACAGTGTTGTGTAAGTGTCCCCTAAGTTAATAACTAATGATCTTTGCAACGGAAGTGGATCAATCAAAAATAAATTTAGCTGGAAAATAACATTATTCTAGAGCTGCTGTAAAGCTAAAATAATCTCTATCACTTTAATTTGTTATTATCACTGTAAAGCTGCTTTGAAACAATCTATATTGTTAAAAGCGCTATACAAATGAAGGTGACTTGACTTGACTATCGATTTTTTCCTTGGGCAGGAGAGTCTGGAATTTCACTGAATCTAAATTAATACAGAGGAACTCGATGGATGTGGCAGGACCTATGTTTTTTTTCCTGGGGGATGGGGATTCCAAGCTCGGAGAAAACATTTTGGACTATGAGGATATGTGCGCCTGGGATGGCGTCCAGAGGCGAAATGATTAGAAAATCATCCAGCAGGTGAATGTTGTGAGGAATTGCATAGTTGTTTGACAAAATCCAACAAACGGCTTCTGATAACATGTCGAAAATCTTGGGGCTACTTTTGCATCCAAAAGGTAAGCATACAGAGAAATAAAATTTCCCGTTCCAGCGTACACCGAATAAGTGGCATGAACCTGGATGGATGGGCATCACCTTGAAAGCAGAAGTGATGTCAATTTTGGCAAGCCAAGCGCCCTGACCCACGATTTTTGGATCGCCTGATCTTTGTCGTGGTATTTGAGGTAAAATTAATCGAGTAGGATCAAGGTGTTTATGCTTGGGAACATTGAATTATGCAGAGCTGACAGATCGATTATAAGCCGTTTTTAACCTGAAAATGTTCTCGTAGCCACTCCCATGGGGCTAATACGAAAAACTTCATAGGGGGGATTGTCAAAAAGGCCGATTATGAAGCCTGACTCAACTTATTTTTTAATCATGTTGTCTGCAGCGTCGGCTCTGCGAGAGCAGATTTGAGATTATTACAGATTATGTTTTGGGACAGCAGCAGAGATATGCGGTCAGGGTAGGTAGGGTAGGCAGTGCCTCACCAAAGGAAATGTTGACATTACATTTATTAATTCCAAGAGCTTTATTAATTCACCACATTATTAATTGCATTTATTTTATTCCAAATATAAATTTTTGTAACAAAAATTTTCAGGAATACACATATAATATACTCCTTTTGCCATTGTTTGCTCCTAAAAATCATTGTTTCATGCAGAAAATTCAAGGCCATGGCCATTTAGGCAGAGGTTAGCAGTGCCTCTTTGGTCCATAGAATGTAGTTTACGTAGATTTGCGCATGCGCAGTGAGTTCTCATGCTGTCTTGAATTATCAACATTGAGGCAGAGACCGACCTTGCTTCATGTCACGTGATCCACTCGCTATCACTCACTCCGCGCTTCCCGCTACTAAGCATCTAGCGGCGCCTAGCGTTGGAAGCTTCCTATGAAGAAAAAAGAGCTGTGGTCCCTAACGGGAAACCGAAACCGTTGTAGACGAAGTCCATGTGTCTATCCCTCTGGACAAAGATGTCAGTTACTTTGTTGTAAAAGTCCTCTTTGTTGGGTGTATTTCTCAATTTCATGAGTCTATCCTTTTCAATGGAAATAAGAGCCAAGGAGGAAAGTCTGTTCTGCTCCATTCACGTCAGAGGGCACCCGCGCCATTGGATGTGCAGTTGCCGCAGCACAGCCTATGAGCGAGCCATACGCTCACTGAGCTAACGTTAGCTGTGCAGCTGCAAATGCGTTTTACATATAAGCTTCAGTAAATCGAGGAAAAGGAGTTTCGTCTACAAATAAAAGTAAGCACCCCCTTTAAAACGTAAATTATTCATTTATTTATTATTTTTAAAACCCTTATGTGTGTTGTCTGATGGTGGGCTATAGGCCTGCTGTGCACTGACACCAAAATGTTCTCTCTTCCATACTCTGGTGCGCCATCACCTCCGCAACATTTGTACTATAGGTCTATCTGCGTGATTATGGTGCATTTCGTAAGGGTTAAAATGCTGTTTTGTAGTTCTCTTTTTTAATCCTGGTGCGCCGTCGCCAGACGCTCATTGCGTGTCGGTGTGTGCGCCTAGCGCAGTTTGTAGGAGCAAATAAGCTGTTTTGTACTTTAAAGCTGTACTGCTGACACAATGTTTTCTGACTGTAGCCTATTCAAATCCGGGTGCGCCGTCACAGACCAATAGTGTGCGTGGCTGTCTGTGCGCGTTTGAACATTTTGAAGGAGTGACTAGGCTGCTTGTCGGTTCGCTGACAACGCGCCGACTCCCTCTCTTACTGTGTCCCACACAAAACATTTGTTTGTTGTATAAGTCATAAGATAGATGTGTCCATTAATTTGATTATTAGATTTGATTGTGCATTAGCCTCACATGACTGACTTTGCTGTATGCAGGCAGCGATGTGATGATGCCTGATATGAACTTTCTGTTGCTAGATTAACTGAATGAATGAACATATATGCCACATTGATAGGTCACAGCCTACCCATGACAAGATTTCACCGCACGTTACTGTAGAGCAGGCATACCACACTGGGTTCAAACCTGTGTTCGAGGCCGGACAGTAGATAATTAGTGAAGTCGGTAACCGGGTGATGGTCTAGTTCGATAGATAGGCACTGTAAATTATTCACAGGAGTCGATAAGTAATTATTTGTTTTTTTTATTGACAGCTTTAAACACTGTGCAAACAGGTCTGGCATGAGTGCTGCTGCAGAAGTTGCATATGTGGAGGTACCGTCAACCTCCTTGTGCATTTGCCAATATTGAAATGGTTGCAGGGCTGTCTGCTGTCAGCAAAAGAAGATGCTCTTCCTCTGAAGTCGTTATTGTGAGGATTTGTGTCTGTGGTTGCAGGTCTTGGTACGTAGCTGGTGGGTTTAACTGGGGCTGTGCCCGGGCAGGGGGGAACAGGTAGGCCCAGCTGCGTATGGTGCTGTAGCAGAAAGAGCCGGGTTGAAAGCCTGAGCTGAAGTGAGGGCTTGGAGCATGGAGACAGTGAATATGCAGACTCTCAGACTCTGAGACAGTGAATATGCCGATATCTGGCAGCTACAGAGCACTACAATGTTTGCTAAGGCATTCAAGCTAGAGATGTCCCAAGCTGAACTCAAGGATCGGTATCAGGGGCTAATTAATCATAATTTAACTGATCGGTATTAGCTATCCTAAGCCCGATCCTTTATTTTATGTCAGCTGTCACGCAGGTGTTGTGCAGTAGGTGGCAGAAAATGCACCTGAAAGTGGGTTTGCCAATTGGCACCTTACCAGACAGCCCCAATTTTGGCAAATTGGGCATACATGACATACTTAAAATAAAAAGGTTGCTGCTCATAAGTCATTCGGAATAGACACATAATCAACATTGTATATTTAGAAAGCTAACCCTTGAGAGTTTATAGCTCAAGACTCAGAATTAATCAGTGACTATGAATATAATTGGGAATATATAATATATACATATTAAAGCCACAACTAGATAGGCCTACAATAGAATGTTATTAAATAAATTTAATGTTAAATAAAGTAATTAAATACTAAATAAAATGTAATAAAAGAAAATCAAAGGATATTCATTTTCAGGAAATTCACTTTCTTTGGTAATTTCATCCTTCATTTATGACCCTGGGTCAAAGGTACAAATTCAGCATGACTTGACAGACCAGCTCATAGCTCTGAATGACTTATCACTGGATGCATTAAACCAATAAAATCTTCACAACACTGCAGAAGATCACCTCAACAAAGAGTCTAATCAATAATGTGCAATAACTGTGGGCAACAAAAACTGATAGCTGAAGATTGTGCTTTAACTTTATTTAAAGGATCCACTGATAAGAAAATGTCTGCTCAGTGAGTTTTACATGCTGTTGTGTAACATCATGTGAATGCACCTGTTCCAACATCAAGGCAGACATAAAGGTTAATTTTCTTTGACTTCCACCAGAGGATATTAGCTGAGTGGAGCGCCAACCATTTACCCTCCACACTCAGTTTCATACATACACCGTGTGCAGTGCGGCGCAGGAACAGCACGCACTATTGTGCTTTATATGTTGCGTTTGCAGTGCGCAAATGATCTACGGCTGTACCACAAACACAAAATTTATTCAAATCACTATTTTTATTATCAGCGTATTTTATAAAATAATATTAAAAAGTGTCAACATTGCCTTTCTATTTGTACACAGTAGCCTAGTTGTAGGGTCTACAATCTTTCACAGACGAATTCAGTTTAAACTCAATACACTTAAAAACATATTATTCAATACATTACTTCTATATAGATTTATATATTAAGATGCACAAGCGAGTGGCAAAACATTTAAACATGTAGGCCTTATCTTATGTTAGGCCTTATGTTAACATCGGAAACGTTTTAAATTAAAACACTATTGACAAAAACAGCTCTTTCATACCTTTTCATTTGCATTAAATCTTTTGTACAAGAAATATTGTGGGTCACAAAGAACTTGTTTTTCCACCTCAACGAAGAGACGAGTAGGTAGTTGTCCTTGCTTTAATTACCCCAGGCTTAAAAGTTAAAAAGATGACAGTGAAAAATAGCAGTATAATTTAATTAAATGCATTCATGGTGAGATCACTATATTTTAATGTCAACCCGTGTTCATTTTGACTACGAACCATGCGCTGTCACTTTAATTCAGCGCGAGCAGCGCAGCAAAAATCTGCGTGACTCGACTTCCAAGTGTGACGTCAGAAGCCATGCCCAATTGGCTCGATTTGTTGTACGCATGTGCAAAATGGCGCTGCTTCCTGTCGGAAATATGTTTACGGTTGTTATCTTTCGTTTTACTAATACACGTTTTCTTATTTTTGTAAAGGATGTCTAGACTAAAATGGCACAAATTAAATCTAGAGAGTGTCTTATATACGGAGCTTATTTAATTTTAAAAACAGCCGGTAAGACCTTTGCACTGTTGATTGAAGTTAGGCTAATTGTTAATAAAAACCTTTATACCTTACCTTATTAAGTTGGCTTGTGAAAGCCAACTTACTGAAATCCTATTTAAACTTATTAAGTTGGCTTGTGAAAGCCAACTTACTGAAATCCTATTTAAACTTATTATTAAGTTGGCTTGTGAAAGCCAACTTACTGAAATCCTATTTAAACTTATTATTATTCTTTTTCTTCTTCGTTTTCTTAACCAAAATTTTCTGACTGCTACTCCTCCTAGAGCTTTAACTCTACAAACTCCAAACTCGGGTCAGACCTTCAGACTGTTCTGACTTAGTGTGCTATATCTTTTCAGACTGATTTGACTTTCAGATTTCTTAAAAATTAATATTAAAAATCATAAAAATCCCATTGACTTTCATTGCAACAGTTCAAATTGAGCCAAGGCTACGGTGGCCCAGCAGTGTACAACACAAAAACTCAAATCTAAACTCCCTGAAGCCCAAGACTCAATTAAACTACCATTCTATATGTACTAATGAACTTATCTATCTATCTATCTATCTATCTATCTATCTATCTATCTATCTATCTATCTATCTATCTATCTATCTATCTATCTATCTATCTATCTATCTATCTATCTATCTATCTATCTATCTATCTATCCATCTATCCATCTATCTATCTATCCATCTATCTATCTATCCATCTATCTATCTATCTATCTATCTATCTATCTATCTATCTCTTTCTATCTATCTATCTATCTATCTATCTATCTATCTATCTATCTATCTATCTATCCATCTATCTATCTATCTATCTATCTATCTATCTATCTCTTTCTATCTATCTATCTATCTATCTATCTATCTATCTATCTATCTATCTATCTATCTATCTATCTATCTATATCTATCTATCTATCTATCTATCTATCTATCTATCTATCTATCTATCTAATCTATCTTTCTTTCTTACTAACTAATCTATCTTTCTTTCTTTCTTTCTAACTAATCTTTCTTCTTTCTTTCTTTATTTCTTTCTTTCTTTCTAACTAATCTTTCTTCTTTCTTTCTTTCTTTCTAACTAATCTTTCTTCTTTCTTTCTAACTAATCTTTCTTCTTTCTTTCTGTCTTTCTTTCTTTCTAACTAATATTTCTTTTTTCTTTTTTTCTTACTAACTAATCTATCTTTCTTTCTTTCTAACTAATCTTTCTTCTTTCTTTCTTTCTTTCTAACTAATCTTTCTTCTTTCTTTCTTTCTTTCTTTCTTTCTTTCTTTCTTTCTAACTAATATTTCTTCTTTCTTTCTTTCTAACTAATATTTCTTCTTTCTAACTAATCTTTCTTCTTTCTTTCTAACTAATCTTTCTTTCTTTCTAACTAATCTTTCTTCCTTTCTAACTAATCTTTCTTCTTTCTTTCTTTCTTTCTTTCTTTCTTTCTAACTAATCTTTCTTCTTTCTTTCTTTCTTTCTAACTAATCTTTCTTCTTTCTTTCTTTCTTTCTTTCTTTCTTTCTTTCTTTCTTTCTTTCTTTCTTTCTTTTTCTTTCTTTCTTTCTAACTAATCTTTCTTCTTTCTTTCTTTCTTTCTAACTAATCTTTCTTCTTTCTTTCTTTCTTTCTTTCTAACTAATCTTTCTTTCTTTCTATCTATCTAATCTTTCTTTCTTTCTTTCTTTCTTTCTAACTAATCTTTCTTCTTTCTTTCTAACTAATCTTTCTTCTTTCTTTCTTTCTTTCTTTCTTTCTTTCTTTCTTTCTTTCTTTCTTTCTTTCTTTCTAACTAATCTTTCTTCTTTCTTTCTTTCTTTCTTTCTTTCTTTCTTACTAATCTTTCTTCTTTCTTTCTTTCTTTCTAACTAATCTTTCTTCTTTCTTTCTTTCTTTCTAACTAATCTTTCTTCTTTCTTTCTTTCTTTCTTTCTAACTAATCTTTCTTTCTTTCTTTCTAACTAATCTTTCTTTCTTTCTTTCTTTCTTTCTTTCTTTCTTTCTTTCTTTCTTTCTAACTAATCTTTCTTCTTTCTTTCTAACTAATCTTTCTTCTTTCTTTCTTTCTTTCTTTCTTTCTTTCTTTCTTTCTTTCTTTCTTTCTAACTAATCTTTCTTCTTTCTTTCTTTCTTTCTTTCTTTCTTTCTTACTAATCTTTCTTCTTTCTTTCTTTCTTTCTAACTAATCTTTCTTCTTTCTTTCTTTCTTTCTAACTAATCTTTCTTTTTTCTTTCTTTCTTTCTTTCTTTCTTTCTTTCTTTCTTTCTTTCTTTCTTTCTTTCTTTCTTTCTTTCTTTCTTTCTTTCTTTCTTTCTTTCTTTCTTTCTAACTAATATTTCTTCTTTCTTTCTTTCTAACTAATATTTCTTCTTTCTAACTAATCTTTCTTCTTTCTTTCTAACTAATCTTTCTTTCTTTCTAACTAATCTTTCTTTCTTTCTAACTAATCTTTCTTCTTTCTTTCTTTCTTTCTTTCTTTCTAACTAATCTTTCTTTCTAACTAATTCTTTCTTTCTTTCTTTCCAACTAATCTTTCTTCTTTCTTTCTTTCTTTCTTTCTTTCTAACTAATCTTTCTTTCTTATTTAATTCTTTCTTTCTTTCTAACTAATCTTTCTTCTTTCTTTCTTTCTAGCTAATCTTTCTTCTTTCTTTCTAACTAATCTTTCTTCTTTTTTTCTTTCTTTCTAACTAATCTTTCTTCTTTCTTTCTTTCTTTCTTTCTTTCTAACTCATCTTTCTTTCTTTCTTTTTCTTTCTTTCTTTCTAACTAATCTTTCTTCTTTCTTTCTTTCTTTCTTTCTTTCTAACTAATCTTTCTTCTTTCTTTCTTTCTTTCTAACTAATCTTTCTTTCTAACTAATTCTTTCTTTCTTTCTAACTAATCTTTCTTCTTTCTTCTTTCTTTCTTTCTTTCTTTCTAACTAATCTTTCTTTCTTTCTTTCTAACTAATCTTTCTTATTTCTTTCTTTCTTTCTAGCTAATCTTTCTTCTTTCTTTCTAACTAATCTTTCTTCTTTCTTTCTTCTTTCTTTCTTTCTAACTAATCTTTCTTTCTAACTAATTCTTTCTTTCTTTCTTTCTAACTAATCTTTCTTCTTTCTTTCTTTCTTTCTTTCTTTCTTTCTTTCTTTCTTTCTTTCTTTCTTTCTTTCTTTCTTTCTTTCTTTCTTTCTTTCTTTCTTTCTAACTAATCTTTCTTTCTTTCTTTCTAACTAATCTTTCTTCTTTCTTTCTTTCTTTCTAGCTAATCTTTCTTTTTTCTTTCTAACTAATCTTTCTTCTTTCTTTCTTTCTTTCTTTCTAACTAATCTTTCTTATTTCTTTCTTTCTTTCTTTCTTTCTTTCTAACTAATCTTTCTTCTTTCTTTCTTTCTTTCTTTCTTTCTAACTAATCTTTCTTCTTTCTTTCTTTCTTTCTTTCTTTCTTTCTTTTTCTTTCTTTCTAACTAATCTTTCTTCTTTCTTTCTTTCTTTCTAACTAATCTTTCTTCTTTCTTTCTTTCTTTCTTTCTTTCTTTCTTTCTTTCTTTCTTTCTTTCTTTCTTTCTTTCTTTCTTTCTTTCTAACTAATCTTTCTTCTTTCTTTCTTTCTTTCTTTCTTTCTTTCTAACTAATCTTTCTTTCTAACTAATTCTTTCTTTCTTTCTTTCTAACTAATCTTTCTTCTTTCTTTCTTTCTTTCTAGCTAATCTTTCTTCTTTCTTTCTAACTAATCTTTCTTTCTTTCTTTCTTTCTTTCTTTCTTTCTAACTAATCTTTCTTCTTTCTTTCTAACTAATCTTTCTTCTTTCTTTCTAACTAATCTTTCTTCTTTCTTTCTTTCTTTCTTTCTTTCTTTCTTTCTTTCTTTCTTTCTTTCTAACTAATATTTCTTCTTTCTTTCTAACTAATATTTCTTCTTTCTTTCTTTCTAACTAATCTTTCTTTCTTTCTAACTAATCTTTCTTTCTTTCTTTCTTTCTTTCTAACTAATCTTTCTTCTTTCTTTCTTTCTTTCTTTCTTTCTAACTAATCTTTCTTCTTTCTTTCTTACTTTCTTTCTAACTAATCTTTCTTCTTTCTTTCTTTCTTTCTTTCTTTCTTTCTAACTAATCTTTCTAACTAATTATTTCTTTCTTTCTTTCTAACTAATCTTTCTTCTTTCTTTCTTTCTTTCTTTCTTTCTTTCTTTCTTTCTTTCTTTCTTTCTTTCTTTCTTTCTTTCTTTCTTTCTTTCTAACTAATCTTTCTTTCTAACTAATTCTTTCTTTCTTTCTTTCTAACTAATCTTTCTTTCTTTCTTTCTTTCTTTCTTTCTTTCTTTCTAACTAATATTTCTTCTTTCTTTCTTTCTTTCTTTCTTTCTTTCTAACTAATATTTCTTTCTTTCTTTCTTTCTAACTGATATTTCTTCTTTCTTTCTTTCTAACTAATCTTTCTTTCTTTCTTTCTTTCTAACTAATCTTTCTTCTTTCTTTCTAACTAATCCTTCTTCTTTCTTTCTTTCTTTCTTTCTTTTTTACTTTTTCTTTCTTTCTAACTAATCTTTCTTCTTTCTTTCTTTCTTTCTAACTAATCTTTCTTCTTTCTTTCTTTCTAACTAATCTTTCTTCTTTCTTTCTTTCTTTCTTTCTTTCTTTCTTTCTTTCTTTCTAACTAATCTTTGTTTCTAACTAATTCTTTCTTTCTTTCTTTCTAACTAATCTTTCTTCTTTCTTTCTTTCTTTCTAACTAATATTTCTTCTTTCTTTCTTTCTTTCTAACTAATCTTTCTTTCTAACTAATTCTTTCTTTCTTTCTTTCTAACTAATCTTTCTTCTTTCTTTCTTTCTTTCTAACTAATATTTCTTCTTTCTTTCTTTCTTTCTTTCTAACTAATCTTTCTTCTTTCTTTCTTTCTTTCTTTCTTTCTTTCTTTCTTTCTTTCTTTCTTTCTTTCTTTCTTTCTTTCTTTCTTTCTTTCTTTCTTTCTTTCTTTCTTTCTAACTAATATTTCTTCTTTCTTTCTTTCTTTCTAACTAATATTTCTTCTTTCTTTATTTCTTTCTTTCTTTCTAACTAATCTTTCTTCTTTCTTTCTTTCTTTCTTTCTTTCTTTCTTTCTTTCTTTCTTTCTTTCTTTCTTTCTTTCTTTCTTTCTTTCTAACTAATCTTTCTTTCTAACTAATTCTTTCTTTCTTTCTTTCTAACTAATCTTTCTTCTTTCTTTCTTTCTTTCTTTCTTTCTTTCTTTCTTTCTTTCTAACTAATCTTTCTTCTTTCTTTCTTTCTAACTAATCTTTCTTTCTTTCTTTCTAACTAATCTTTCTTCTTTCTTTCTTTCTTTCTTTCTAACTAATCTTTCTTTCTTATTTAATTCTATCTTTCTTTCTTTCTAACTAATCTTTCTTCTTTCTTTCTTTCTAGCTAATCTTTCTTCTTTCTTTCTAACTAATCTTTCTTCTTTCTTTCTTTCTTTCTAACTAATCTTTCTTCTTTCTTTCTTTCTTTCTTTCTAACTCATCTTTCTTTCTTTCTTTCTTTTTCTTTCTTTCTTTCTAACTAATCTTTCTTCTTTCTTTCTTTCTTTCTTTCTTTCTTTCTTTCTAACTAATCTTTCTTCTTTCTTTCTTTCTTTCTAACTAATCTTTCTTTCTAACAAATTCTTTCTTTCTTTCTAACTAATCTTTCTTCTTTCTTCTTTCTTTCTTTCTTTCTTTCTTTCTTTCTAACTAATCTTTCTTTCTTTCTTTCTAACTAATCTTTCTTATTTCTTTCTTTCTTTCTAGCTAATCTTTCTTCTTTCTTTCTAACTAATCTTTCTTCTTTCTTTCTTCTTTCTTTCTTTCTAACTAATCTTTCTTTCTAACTAATTCTTTCTTTCTTTCTTTCTAACTAATCTTTCTTCTTTCTTTCTTTCTTTCTTTCTTTCTTTCTTTCTTTCTTTCTTTCTTTCTTTCTAACTAATCTTTCTTTCTTTCTTTCTTTCTAACTAATCTGTCTTCTTTCTTTCTTTCTTTCTAGCTAATCTTTCTTCTTTCTTTCTAACTAATCTTTCTTCTTTCTTTCTTTCTTTCTAACTAATCTTTCTTATTTCTTTCTTTCTTTCTTTCTTTCACTTCTACTTCCTGCTCAGCTACTGTTCGGACGCTCTCGCTTACTGCTCCGCGCTTTGCTCTATCGCTTTTATATTTCTATATTTTATCTCCTTTTATCACCTAATTTTAACTTCAGCAAATCAGCACAGTGCTCAAACGTTTGGATTACTACAAAAAAAAGCAGAATTATTTTATTCAACCAGCCTCCCACTGAAAGCTTACATTCCGGGGAAGAGAAAACAAAACTGCCTACATTCATAAGGATAAGAAAATGCCTCCTCTGGAATCTACTTGCTGCTCCAACTGCCACAGACTTTTACAAAGGATTGCAATTCTTGAAACAAAGTTAATTGCGGGACCACCAAACCAGACGGAACACACAACAGAGCTTCGTCATGGACGTCCTCAGCATACAGCCGGTGAGTCCCATGAATCTAGTGCTTCTCGACAGGCCATACTGAGTGTAGAGAAACAAGCCGATCGTTTTACTAATCGATGGCACAAACAGGGTGCGAGACCCAAAGGCACTCGAGACATCAGATTGTCACGAGCATCACATATTACTGCAGTAGCATCCTCTACCCCAGATACGGCTCTGACAAGGACTGCAAACACTGGTCTCCTACCACCGCCTATACATCTTGAGAACAGATTTGAAGTATTAATGAATGAGGAATCCCCAAATTTGATGAATGTGATTGAACACAGACTGAATCAACCAGTAGCTAACACTGATGCTAACTGGGGCTCAAGGTCGAGCAGACAGCGGCACTCAGCTCACAGTGCAGCCGAGCCCAGGACTCTGATAGTGGGCGACTCCGTAATCAGAAACATTAATAGCAGGGATACAACAACGTGCTGCCTTCCACAAGCAACAACATCTGATGTAAACAGGGAACTTCAGAACATTCTGATGAAACATAAGACTGCAAATCGACTGATCATTCATGTGGGGAAGAATGATATTCATAAAGAGCAGTCGGAACTTCTTAAAAAGGATTTCAATGAACTTTTTGAAACACTTAAAAGACTGAAAGTTCAAACATTCATCAGTGGACCACTCCCAGCAAGAGGAACAAACAGGTTTTCACGGTTGCTTGGGCTTAATACATGGCTGCAAAAAACCTGCAATATAAAAGGAGTGAACTTTATTGACAACTTCAATCTTTTCTGGAGTCAGAGGCAACTGTTTCAACAGGATGGCCACCACCCAAACAAACTTGGTTCAAGAGTGCTAAAGGACAATATCTACTTCTCCCTCCGTCATCCTTCTGCAATGTGTGCCAATCCACTCAACCTGAATGGCACACACACACCTGGATACAGTATGAATGACCACAGGATTTCACTTCAGCCCCTGAATGGACATGCGGTTGACACATCACACAAGGACAGTGATAACACCACTCAGCCACAACAACCTCTGCTCACGGACACAATCTCAGCTGAGCCCTGCCCACAGAGCTCACCACAGACAGACTGTGACATACCAGCACTGCTCCAATATACAGCACCCAAGGACGACTTTCTGGAAAACAGCCAGGGAAACCAGGACAGCATATTACAGCCTCCAATAACACCAGAGCAAAAATCACTCTCACTGGAAACATTATCACTCTCTCCAGCATCTCCACTTCTGTGCTTCTCAGAGAAAATGGAACAACTGGTGCACGCTGGAACTAGACTATCCCACTCTTTTGCTGCGAGCCCCCAGATACCAACCAAAAAACGCCAGGCCCCACAACCACCAAAGCCTACGGGCCCAGCTCGCCCTCCCCCTCCCCCTGTGAGAGCTCTTCGGCCTCTGCCACAGCGCCAGGGCCCACACCCTCCTCCGGCGGCTCGAGGTGAACCAAAAACAACTGATACCAGCTCTCAGTGATATGTGTCGGGTCCCCGCTATGATAACAATAACTTTCTCAAATGTTTACAGAACAAGCGGGAACCCAGTGTGCCTGTATGTTTTTCTATTGCTGTTCAATTACATGATAGAAAGTCTAAGGCCTTCAAAAGCCGTACAGCAAACCCATCTAATCTGGTGCCTATTACACGACATACCAAGATTGCTGTGGGGACAAAAAGTAAGACTGTTAAGTTAGCACTTTTAAACATCCGCTCACTTAAAAATAAATCACTTTTAGTCAATGACTTAATAACCACATACAACCTGGATTTTATGTTGCTAAATGAAACTTGGCTAGAAGAAAGTTGCAGTGCAACAGTCCTCAATGAAACAGCCCCTCCTAACTTTACTTTTATGAGTGTCTGCAGAGCTGTCAGAAGAGGCGGAGGTTTAGCTGCTCTTTATAAAGATGTCTATCAATGTAAGCAAATATCATTTGGGAATTACCCGTCTTTCGAATATCTGGGTATTGTGTTAAAAGGTGCTCCACGCATTTTACTTATCATTGTTTACAGGCCTCCAAAATACTCTCCAGCTTTTGCTGAGAACTTAACAGAACTGTTAAGTTCTATTTCCTCAGAGTTTGACTGCTTTGCCATTGCTGGAGATTTTAACATTCACATAGATAATGCAGAAAACAATATGGCAAAAGAAATCAAAACTGTTTTAAAAACTTTTGATCTGACTCAGCATGTACATGGAGCCACACATAATCGTGGACACACTCTAGATTTACTTATCAGTAAGGGTCTAAACATTTCATCAATTGTTATTAAGGATGTAGCACTGTCTGATCATTTTTGTATTTTCTTTGATATATTGATCTCTCCTGCCATTGAAGCTAGATCTGTGTCTGTCAAGAAGAGATGCTTAAATGAGAATACTAGTGTACTATTTATGAAGGCTATATCTTTAACACCAAGCATATCTGCTGACTCTGTTGATTTTCTCCTTGATTCTTTTAACTCAAAAGTTAAGAGTGTAATTGATGATATTGCTCCTGTGAAAGTCAGGAAGAAGAGTGGCAGACAAAAAGCACCTTGGAGAAATTCAACAGCAGTGCAAAATATGAAAAGACAATGCAGAAAAGCAGAGCGCATGTGGCGGAAGACAAAACTTGTAGTCCATTATAACATCTACAAAGACAGCATCCATGCTTTCAATAAGGAACTAAGCAAAGCTAGACAGACTTTTTTCTCGAATATTATAAACAGCAATATAAACAACACGCGCACTCTTTTTGCTACTGTAGAGAGACTGACAAACCCCCCAAGCCAGATTCCCAGTGAAATGCTCTCAGTGAGAAAGTGCAGTGAGTTTGCTTCTTTCTTCTCTGAGAAAATCAATAATATTAGAAAGGTGATCAGCTCATCCTTGAGTTGCGCTGGGGTCAGGCAGATCAAACAACAGCACGAGAAAGTAGCAACTATGTCTGATTTCGAAGAAATTGATGGCAAAATTTTGGAAGAAACCGTACAGCAACTAAAAACATCAACCTGCGCCCTTGATGCACTTCCCACATCTTTTTTCAAAAATGTGTTACACAGCTTAGAAGCAGATCTCCTAGAAGTGGTAAATGCCTCACTTCTCTCTGGGAGTTTTCCGACCTCCCTGAAAACTGCTGTTGTCAAGCCCCTCCTGAAAAAGAGCAATCTGGATAAGACCATATTAAACAACTATAGACCGATCTCAAATCTTCCTTTCATAGGCAAGATCATTGAAAAAGTTGTCTTCAATCAGCTGAACAAATTCTTAAGCTCGAATGGATACTTTGACCATTTTCAATCTGGTTTCCGACCGCACCACAGTACAGAGACCGCGCTCATAAAGATAATAAATGATATTCGCTTAAATACTGATACAGGCAAATTATCAGTGCTGGTACTACTCGACCTCAGTGCTGCATTTGACACTGTCGATCACAAAATACTTCTTGACAGGCTGGAAAACTGGGTCGGGCTTTCTGGGATAGTCCTAAAATGGTTCAGGTCATACTTAGGAGGCAGAGGTTATTATGTGAGTATAGGAGACCATAAGTCTGAGTGGACATCCATGACATGCGGAGTCCCTCAAGGCTCAATTCTTGCGCCACTCCTATTCAACCTGTACATGCTCCCAATGAGCCAAATAATGAGAAAGAACCAAATCGCTTACCATAGCTATGCAGACGACACACAGCTCTACTTAGCCCTATCGCCTAACGATTACAGCCCCATTGACTCCCTTTGCCAATGCATTGATGAAGTAAACAATTGGATGTGCCAAAACTTTCTTCAGTTAAACAAAGACAAAACTGAAGTCATTGCGTTTGGAAACAAAGATGAAGTTCTCAAGGTGAACGCATACCTTCAGTCTAGGGGTCAAACAACTAAAAATCAAGTCAGGAATCTGGGTGTGTCTCTAGAGTCAGACCTTAGTTTCAGTAGTCATGTCAAAGCAATAACTAAATCAGCATATTATCACCTGAAAAATATTGCAAGAATTAGATGCTTTGTTTCCAGTCAAGACTTAGAAAAACTTGTGCATGCTTTCATCACCAGTAGGGTGGATTATTGTAATGGACTTCTCACTGGCCTTCCCAAAAAGACCATAAGACAGTTGCAGCTCATACAGAACGCTGCTGCTAGGATTCTGAGCAGAACCAGAAAATATGAACACATCACACCAGTCCTCAGGTCTTTACACTGGCTGCCAGTTACATTTAGGATTGATTTTAAAGTATTATTACTGGTATATAAATCATTCAATGGCCTAGGACCTCAATACATTGCAGATATGCTCACTGAATATAAACCCAACAGATCACTCAGATCATTAGGATCACATCGGCTAGAAATACCAAGGGTTCACTCTAAGCATGGCGAGTCTGCTTTTAGCTACTATGCCAGCCGCAGCTGGAACCAGCTTCCAGAAGAGATCAGATGTGCTCCTACAGTAGTCACATTCAAATCCAGACTCAAAACACATCTGTTTAGCTGTGCATTTACTGAATGAGCACTGTGCCACTGTTCGTCCGACTGTTTGCACTGTATTTTATTTTATGTTTTAATTATTCTGATTTCTGTATTTTATCTTTTATTCTAAACTGTTTTAATTATTCTGATTTCTTTTGATTATTTTAATTTCTTCTATGTAAAGCACTTTGAATTACCATTGTGTATGAAATGTGCTATATAAATAAACTTGCCTTGCCTTGCCTTGCCTTGCCTTTCTAACTAATCTTTCTTCTTTCTTTCTTTCTTTCTTTCTTTCTAACTAATCTTTCTTCTTTCTTTCTTTCTTTCTTTCTTTCTTTCTTTCTTTTTCTTTCTTTCTTTCTAACTAATCTTTCTTCTTTCTTTCTTTCTTTCTTTCTAACTAATCTTTCTTCTTTCTTTCTTTCTTTCTAACTAATCTTTCTTCTTTCTTTCTTTCTTTCTTTCTTTCTTTCTTTCTTTCTTTCTTTCTTTCTTTCTTTCTTTCTTTCTAACTAATCTTTCTTCTTTCTTTCTTTCTTTCTTTCTTTCTTTCTTTCTAACTAATCTTTCTTTCTAACTAATTCTTTCTTTCTTTCTTTCTAACTAATCTTTCTTCTTTCTTTCTTTCTTTCTAGCTAATCTTTCTTCTTTCTTTCTAACTAATCTTTCTTCTTTCTTTCTTTCTTTCTAACTAATATTTCTTTCTTTCTTTCTTTCTTTCTAACTGATATTTCTTCTTTCTTTCTTTCTAACTAATCTTTCTTTCTTTCTTTCTTTCTTTCTAACTAATCTTTCTTCTTTCTTTCTAACTAATCTTTCTTCTTTCTTTCTTTCTTTCTTTCTTTCTTTTTTACTTTTTCTTTCTTTCTTTCTAACTAATCTTTCTTCTTTCTTTCTTTCTTTCTTTCTAACTAATCTTTCTTCTTTCTTTCTTTCTTTCTTTCTTTCTTTCTTTCTTTCTAATCTTTCTTCTTTCTTTCTTTCTTTCTTTCTTTCTTTCTTTCTTTCTTTCTTTCTAACTAATCTTTCTTTCTTTCTAACTAATCTATCTTTCTTTCTAACTAATCTTTCTTTCTAATCTATATTTCTTTCTAACTAATCTTTCTTTGTTTCTAACTAATCTTTCTTTCTTTCTAACTAATCCATCTTTCTTTCTAACTAATCCATCTTTCTTTCTCTTTCTAACTAATCTTTCTTTCTTTCTTTCTAACTAATCTTTTTTTCTATCTTTCTTTCTAACTAGTCTTTCTTTCTTTCTAGCTAATCTATCTTTCTTTCTAACTAATCTTTCTTTCTTTCTATTTAATCTTTCTTTCTTTCTCAAGTATATTTTCTAACTAATCATTCTTTCTTTCTAACTAATCATTGTTTCTTTCTTTCTTTCTTTCTTTCTAACTAATCTATCCATCTTTCTATCTATCTTTCTTTCTAACAAATCCATCTTTCTTTTTTTCTGACTAATCCTTCTATCTTTCATTCTAACTAATCTTTCTTCTTTCTTCTTTCTTTCTTTCTTTCTTTCTAACTAATCTTTCTTTCTTTCTTTCTAACTAATCTTTCTTATTTCTTTCTTTCTTTCTAGCTAATCTTTCTTCTTTCTTTCTAACTAATCTTTCTTCTTTCTTTCTTCTTTCTTTCTTTCTAACTAATCTTTCTTTCTAACTAATTCTTTCTTTCTTTCTTTCTAACTAATCTTTCTTCTTTCTTTCTTTCTTTCTTTCTTTCTTTCTTTCTTTCTTTCTTTCTTTCTTTCTTTCTTTCTTTCTTTCTAACTAATCTTTCTTTCTTTCTTTCTTTCTAACTAATCTTTCTTCTTTCTTTCTTTCTTTCTAGCTAATCTTTCTTCTTTCTTTCTAACTAATCTTTCTTTCTTTCTTTCTTTCTTTCTAACTAATCTTTCTTATTTCTTTCTTTCTTTCTTTCTAACTAATCTTTCTTCTTTCTTTCTTTTTCTTTCTTTCTTTCTAACTAATCTTTCTTCTTTCTTTCTTTCTTTCTTTCTAACTAATCTTTCTTCTTTCTTTCTTTCTTTCTTTCTAACTAATCTTTCTTTCTAACTAATTCTTTCTTTCTTTCTAACTAATCTTTCTTCTTTCTTTCTTTCTTTCTTTCTTTCTTTCTTTCTTTCTTTCTTTCTTTCTTTCTTTTTCTTTCTTTCTTTCTTTCTAACTAATCTTTCTTCTTTCTTTCTTTCTTTCTAACTAATCTTTCTTCTTTCTTTCTTTCTAACTATTCTTTCTTCTTTCTTTCTTTCTTTCTTTCTTTCTTTCTTTCTAACTAATCTTTCTTCTTTCTTTCTTTCTTTCTAACTAATCTTTCTTCTTTCTTTCTTTCTAACTATTCTTTCTTCTTTCTTTCTTTCTTTCTTTCTTTCTTTCTTTCTTTCTTTCTTTCTTTCTAACTAATCTTTCTTTCTAACTAATTCTTTCTTTCTTTCTTTCTAACTAATCTTTCTTCTTTCTTTCTTTCTTTCTTTCTAACTAATTCTTTCTTTCTTTCTTTCTAACTAATCTTTCTTCTTTCTTTCTTTCTTTCTTTCTTTCTTTTTCTTTCTTTCTTTCTTTCTTTCTTTCTTTCTTTCTTTCTTTCTTTCTTTCTTTCTTTCTTTCTAACTAATATTTCTTCTTTCTTTCTTTCTTTCTTTCTTTCTTTCTTTCTAACTAATATTTCTTCTTTCTTTCTTTCTTTCTTTCTTTCTTTCTTTCTTTCTTTCTTTCTTTCTTTCTTTCTTTCTTTCTTTCTTTCTTTCTTTCTTTCTTTCTAACTAATATTTCTTCTTTCTTTCTAACTAATATTTCTTCTTTCTTTCTTTCTAACTAATCTTTCTTTCTTTCTAACTAATCTTTCTTTCTTTCTTTCTTTCTTTCTTTCTTACTAATCTTTCTTCTTTCTTTCTTTCTTTCTTTCTTTCTTTCTAACTAATCTTTCTTCTTTCTTTCTTTCTTTCTTTCTTTCTTTCTTTCTTTCTTTCTAACTAATCTTTCTTCTTTCTTTCTTTCTTTCTTTCTTTCTAACTAATCTTTCTTCTTTCTTTCTTTCTTTCTTTCTTTCTTTCTTTCTTTCTTTCTAACTAATCTTTCTTCTTTCTTTCTTTCTTTCTTTCTTTCTAACTAATCTTTCTTCTTTCTTTCTTTCTTTCTTTCTTTCTAACTAATCTTTCTAACTAATTATTTCTTTCTTTCTTTCTAACTAATCTTTCTTTCTTTCTTTCTTTCTTTCTTTCTTTCTTTCTTTCTTTCTTTCTTTCTTTCTTTCTTTCTTTCTTTCTTTCTAACTAATCTTTCTTTCTAACTAATTCTTTCTTTCTTTCTAACTAATCTTTCTTCTTTCTTTCTTTCTTTCTTTCTTTCTTTCTTTCTTTCTTTCTTTCTTTCTTTCTTTCTAACTAATATTTCTTCTTTCTTTCTTTCTTTCTTTCCTTCTTTCTTTCTTTCTTTCTTTCTTTCTTTCTTTCTTTCTTTCTTCCTTTCTTTCTTTCTTTCTTTCTAACTGATATTTCTTCTTTCTTTCTTTCTAACTAATCTTTCTTTCTTTCTTTCTTTCTTTCTAACTAATCTTTCTTCTTTCTTTCTAACTAATCTTTCTTCTTTCTTTCTTTCTTTCTTTCTTTCTTTTTTACTTTTTCTTTCTTTCTTTCTAACTAATCTTTCTTCTTTCTTTCTTTCTTTCTTTCTAACTAATCTTTCTTCTTTCTTTCTTTCTAACTAATCTTTCTTCTTTCTTTCTTTCTTTCTTTCTTTCTTTCTTTCTTTCTTTCTTTCTTTCTTTCTTTCTTTCTTTCTTTCTTTCTTTCTAACTAATCTTTCTTTCTAACTAATTCTTTCTTTCTTTCTTTCTAACTAATCTTTCTTCTTTCTTTCTTTCTTTCTAACTAATATTTCTTCTTTCTTTCTTTCTTTCTTTCTAACTAATCTTTCTTTCTAACTAATTCTTTCTTTCTTTCTTTCTAACTAATCTTTCTTCTTTCTTTCTTTCTTTCTAACTAATATTTCTTCTTTCTTTCTTTCTTTCTTTCTAACTAATCTTTCTTCTTTCTTTCTTTCTTTCTTTCTTTCTTTCTTTCTTTCTTTCTTTCTTTCTTTCTTTCTTTCTTTCTTTCTTTCTTTCTTTCTAACTAATATTTCTTCTTTCTTTCTTTCTTTCTTTCTAAGTAATATTTCTTCTTTCTTTATTTCTTTCTTTCTTTCTAACTAATCTTTCTTTCTTTCTTTCTTTCTTTCTTTCTTTCTTTCTTTCTTTCTTTCTAACTAATCTTTCTAACTAATTATTTCTTTCTTTCTTTCTAACTAATCTTCTTTCTTTCTTTCTTTCTTTCTTTCTTTCTTTCTTTCTTTCTTTCTTTCTTTCTTTCTAACTAATCTTTCTTTCTAACTAATTCTTTCTTTCTTTCTTTCTAACTAATCTTTCTTCTTTCTTTCTTTCTTTCTTTCTAACTAATCTTTCTTCTTTCTTTCTTTCTTTCTAACTAATATTTCTTCTTTCTTTCTTTCTTTCTTTCTAACTAATCTTTCTTTCTAACTAATTCTTTCTTTCTTTCTTTCTAACTAATCTTTCTTCTTTCTTTCTTTCTTTCTAACTAATATTTCTTCTTTCTTTCTTTCTTTCTTTCTAACTAATCTTTCTTCTTTCTTTCTTTCTTTCTAACTAATCTTTCTTTCTTTCTTTCTAACTAATCTTTCTTCTTTCTTTCTTTCTTTCTTTCTTTCTTTCTTTCTTTCTTTCTTTCTTTCTTTCTTTCTAACTAATCTTTCTTTCTTATTTAATTCTTTCTTTCTTTCTTTCTAACTAATATTTCTTCTTTCTTTCTTTCTAGCTAATCTTTCTTCTTTCTTTCTAACTAATCTTTCTTCTTTCTTTCTTTCTTTCTAACTAATCTTTCTTCTTTCTTTCTTTCTTTCTTTCTTTCTTTCTTTCTTTCTAACTCATCTTTCTTTCTTTCTTTCTTTTTCTTTCTTTCTTTCTAACTAATCTTTCTTCTTTCTTTCTTTCTTTCTTTCTTTCTAACTAATCTTTCTTCTTTCTTTCTTTCTTTCTTTCTAACTAATCTTTCTTTCTAACTAATTCTTTCTTTCTTTCTAACTAATCTTTCTTCTTTCTTCTTTCTTTCTTTCTTTCTTTCTAACTAATCTTTCTTTCTTTCTTTCTAACTAATCTTTCTTATTTCTTTCTTTCTTTCTAGCTAATCTTTCTTCTTTCTTTCTAACTAATCTTTCTTCTTTCTTTCTTCTTTCTTTCTTTCTAACTAATCTTTCTTTCTAACTAATTCTTTCTTTCTTTCTTTCTAACTAATCTTTCTTCTTTCTTTCTTTCTTTCTTTCTTTCTTTCTTTCTTTCTTTCTTTCTTTCTTTCTTTCTTTCTTTCTTTCTAACTAATCTTTCTTTCTTTCTTTCTTTCTAACTAATCTTTCTTCTTTCTTTCTTTCTTTCTAGCTAATCTTTCTTCTTTCTTTCTAACTAATCTTTCTTCTTTCTTTCTTTCTTTCTTTCTAACTAATCTTTCTTATTTCTTTCTTTCTTTCTTTCTAACTAATCTTTCTTCTTTCTTTCTTTTTCTTTCTTTCTTTCTAACTAATCTTTCTTCTTTCTTTCTTTCTTTCTTTCTAACTAATCTTTCTTCTTTCTTTCTTTCTTTCTTTCTAACTAATCTTTCTTTCTAACTAATTCTTTCTTTCTTTCTAACTAATCTTTCTTCTTTCTTCTTTCTTTCTTTCTTTCTTTCTTTCTTTCTTTCTTTCTTTCTTTCTTTCTTTCTTTCTTTCTTTCTAACTAATCTTTCTTCTTTCTTTCTTTCTAACTATTCTTTCTTCTTTCTTTCTTTCTTTCTTTCTTTCTTTCTTTCTTTCTTTCTTTCTTTCTTTCTTTCTTTCTTTCTTTCTAACTAATCTTTCTTTCTAACTAATTCTTTCTTTCTTTCTTTCTAACTAATCTTTCTTCTTTCTTTCTTTCTTTCTTTCTAACTAATTCTAATTCTTTCTTTCTTTCTTTCTTTCTTTCTTTCTTTCTTTCTTTCTTTCTTTCTTTCTTTCTTTCTTTCTTTCTTTCTTCCTTTCTTTCTTTCTTTCTAACTGATATTTCTTCTTTCTTTCTTTCTAACTAATCTTTCTTTCTTTCTTTCTTTCTAACTAATCTTTCTTCTTTCTTTCTAACTAATCTTTCTTCTTTCTTTCTTTCTTTCTTTCTTTCTTTCTTTTTTACTTTTTCTTTCTTTCTTTCTAACTAATCTTTCTTCTTTCTTTCTTTCTTTCTTTCTAACTAATCTTTCTTCTTTCTTTCTTTCTAACTAATCTTTCTTCTTTCTTTCTTTCTTTCTTTCTTTCTTTCTTTCTTTCTTTCTTTCTTTCTTTCTTTCTTTCTTTCTTTCTTTCTTTCTTTCTTTCTAACTAATCTTTCTTTCTAACTAATTCTTTCTTTCTTTCTTTCTAACTAATCTTTCTTCTTTCTTTCTTTCTTTCTAACTAATATTTCTTCTTTCTTTCTTTCTTTCTTTCTAACTAATCTTTCTTTCTAACTAATTCTTTCTTTCTTTCTAACTAATCTTTCTTCTTTCTTTCTTTCTTTCTAACTAATATTTCTTCTTTCTTTCTTTCTTTCTTTCTTTCTAACTAATCTTTCTTCTTTCTTTCTTTCTTTCTTTCTTTCTTTCTTTCTTTCTTTCTTTCTTTCTAACTAATATTTCTTCTTTCTTTCTTTCTTTCTTTCTAAGTAATATTTCTTCTTTCTTTATTTCTTTCTTTCTTTCTAACTAATCTTTCTTTCTTTCTTTCTTTCTTTCTTTCTTTCTAACTAATCTTTCTAACTAATTATTTCTTTCTTTCTTTCTAACTAATCTTCTTTCTTTCTTTCTTTCTTTCTTTCTTTCTTTCTTTCTTTCTTTCTTTCTTTCTTTCTTTCTAACTAATCTTTCTTTCTAACTAATTCTTTCTTTCTTTCTTTCTAACTAATCTTTCTTCTTTCTTTCTTTCTTTCTTTCTAACTAATCTTTCTTCTTTCTTTCTTTCTTTCTAACTAATATTTCTTCTTTCTTTCTTTCTTTCTTTCTAACTAATCTTTCTTTCTAACTAATTCTTTCTTTCTTTCTTTCTAACTAATCTTTCTTCTTTCTTTCTTTCTTTCTAACTAATATTTCTTCTTTCTTTCTTTCTTTCTTTCTAACTAATCTTTCTTCTTTCTTTCTTTCTTTCTAACTAATCTTTCTTTCTTTCTTTCTAACTAATCTTTCTTCTTTCTTTCTTTCTTTCTTTCTTTCTTTCTTTCTTTCTTTCTTTCTTTCTTTCTTTCTAACTAATCTTTCTTTCTTATTTAATTCTTTCTTTCTTTCTTTCTAACTAATATTTCTTCTTTCTTTCTTTCTAGCTAATCTTTCTTCTTTCTTTCTAACTAATCTTTCTTCTTTCTTTCTTTCTTTCTAACTAATCTTTCTTCTTTCTTTCTTTCTTTCTTTCTTTCTAACTCATCTTTCTTTCTTTCTTTCTTTCTTTTTCTTTCTTTCTTTCTAACTAATCTTTCTTCTTTCTTTCTTTCTTTCTTTCTAACTAATCTTTCTTCTTTCTTTCTTTCTTTCTTTCTAACTAATCTTTCTTTCTAACTAATTCTTTCTTTCTTTCTAACTAATCTTTCTTCTTTCTTCTTTCTTTCTTTCTTTCTTTCTAACTAATCTTTCTTTCTTTCTTTCTAACTAATCTTTCTTATTTCTTTCTTTCTTTCTAGCTAATCTTTCTTCTTTCTTTCTAACTAATCTTTCTTCTTTCTTTCTTCTTTCTTTCTTTCTAACTAATCTTTCTTTCTAACTAATTCTTTCTTTCTTTCTTTCTAACTAATCTTTCTTTCTTTCTTTCTTTCTTTCTTTCTTTCTTTCTTTCTTTCTTTCTTTCTTTCTTTCTTTCTTTCTTTCTTTCTTTCTTTCTAACTAATCTTTCTTTCTTTCTTTCTTTCTTTCTAACTAATCTTTCTTCTTTCTTTCTTTCTAGCTAATCTTTCTTCTTTCTTTCTAACTAATCTTTCTTCTTTCTTTCTTTCTTTCTTTCTAACTAATCTTTCTTATTTCTTTCTTTCTTTCTTTCTAACTAATCTTTCTTCTTTCTTTCTTTTTCTTTCTTTCTTTCTAACTAATCTTTCTTCTTTCTTTCTTTCTTTCTTTCTAACTAATCTTTCTTCTTTCTTTCTTTCTTTCTTTCTAACTAATCTTTCTTTCTAACTAATTCTTTCTTTCTTTCTAACTAATCTTTCTTCTTTCTTCTTTCTTTCTTTCTTTCTTTCTTTCTTTCTTTCTTTCTTTCTTTCTTTCTTTCTTTCTTTCTTTCTAACTAATCTTTCTTCTTTCTTTCTAACTAATCTTTCTTCTTTCTTTCTAACTAATCTTTCTTCTTTCTTTCTTTCTTTCTTTCTTTCTTTCTTTCTTTCTTTCTTTCTTTCTTTCTTTCTTTCTTTCTTTCTTTCTTTCTTTCTAACTAATCTTTCTTCTTTCTTTCTTTCTTTCTTTCTTTCTTTCTTTCTTTCTTTTTCTTTCTTTCTTTCTAACTAATCTTTCTTCTTTCTTTCTTTCTTTCTTTCTAACTAATCTTTCTTCTTTCTTTCTTTCTAACTATTCTTTCTTCTTTCTTTCTTTCTTTCTTTCTTTCTTTCTTTCTTTCTTTCTTTCTTTCTTTCTTTCTTTCTTTCTAACTAATCTTTCTTTCTAACTAATTCTTTCTTTCTTTCTTTCTAACTAATCTTTCTTCTTTCTTTCTTTCTTTCTTTCTAACTAATTCTTTCTTTCTTTCTTTCTAACTAATCTTTCTTCTTTCTTTCTTTCTTTCTTTCTTTCTTTTTCTTTCTTTCTTTCTTTCTTTCTTTCTTTCTAACTAATATTTCTTCTTTCTTTCTTTCTTTCTTTCTTTCTTTCTTTCTTTCTTTCTTTCTTTCTTTCTTTCTTTCTTTCTTTCTTTCTAACTAATATTTCTTCTTTCTTTCTTTCTTTCTTTCTTTCTTTCTTTCTTTCTTTCTTTCTTTCTAACTAATATTTCTTCTTTCTTTCTAACTAATATTTCTTCTTTCTTTCTTTCTAACTAATCTTTCTTTCTTTCTAACTAATCTTTCTTTCTTTCTTTCTTTCTTACTAATCTTTCTTCTTTCTTTCTTTCTTTCTTTCTTTCTTTCTTTCTTTCTAACTAATCTTTCTTCTTTCTTTCTTTCTTTCTTTCTAACTAATCTTTCTTCTTTCTTTCTTTCTTTCTTTCTTTCTTTCTAACTAATCTTTCTTCTTTCTTTCTTTCTTTCTTTCTTTCTTTCTAACTAATCTTTCTTCTTTCTTTCTTTCTTTCTTTCTTTCTAACTAATCTTTCTTCTTTCTTTCTTTCTTTCTTTCTTTCTTTCTAACTAATCTTTCTAACTAATTATTTCTTTCTTTCTTTCTAACTAATCTTTCTTCTTTCTTTCTTTCTTTCTTTCTTTCTTTCTTTCTTTCTTTCTTTCTTTCTTTCTTTCTTTCTTTCTTTCTTTCTTTCTAACTAATCTTTCTTTCTAACTAATTCTTTCTTTCTTTCTAACTAATCTTTCTTCTTTCTTTCTTTCTTTCTTTCTTTCTTTCTTTCTTTCTTTCTTTCTTTCTAACTAATATTTCTTCTTTCTTTCTTTCTTTCTTTCTTTCTTTCTTTCTTTCTTTCTTTCTAACTGATATTTCTTCTTTCTTTCTTTCTAACTAATCTTTCTTTCTTTCTTTCTTTCTAACTAATCTTTCTTCTTTCTTTCTAACTAATCTTTCTTCTTTCTTTCTTTCTTTCTTTCTTTCTTTTTTACTTTTTCTTTCTTTCTTTCTAACTAATCTTTCTTCTTTCTTTCTTTCTTTCTTTCTAACTAATCTTTCTTCTTTCTTTCTTTCTAACTAATCTTTCTTCTTTCTTTCTTTCTTTCTTTCTTTCTTTCTTTCTTTCTTTCTTTCTTTCTTTCTTTCTTTCTAACTAATCTTTCTTTCTAACTAATTCTTTCTTTCTTTCTTTCTAACTAATCTTTCTTCTTTCTTTCTTTCTTTCTAACTAATATTTCTTCTTTCTTTCTTTCTTTCTTTCTTTCTAACTAATCTTTCTTTCTAACTAATTCTTTCTTTCTTTCTTTCTAACTAATCTTTCTTCTTTCTTTCTTTCTTTCTTTCTAACTAATATTTCTTCTTTCTTTCTTTCTTTCTTTCTAACTAATCTTTCTTCTTTCTTTCTTTCTTTCTTTCTTTCTTTCTTTCTTTCTTTCTTTCTTTCTTTCTTTCTTTCTTTCTTTCTTTCTTTCTAACTAATATTTCTTCTTTCTTTCTTTCTTTCTTTCTTTCTTTCTAACTAATATTTCTTCTTTCTTTATTTCTTTCTTTCTTTCTAACTAATATTTCTTTCTTTCTTTCTTTCTTTCTTTCTTTCTTTCTAACTAATCTTTCTAACTAATATTTCTTCTTTCTTTCTTTCTTTCTTTCTTTCTTTCTAACTAATATTTCTTCTTTCTTTCTTTCTTTCTTTCTTTCTTTCTTTCTTTCTTTCTTTCTTTCTTTCTTTCTAACTAATATTTCTTCTTTCTTTCTAACTAATATTTCTTCTTTCTTTCTTTCTAACTAATCTTTCTTTCTTTCTAACTAATCTTTCTTTCTTTCTTTCTTTCTTTCTTACTAATCTTTCTTCTTTCTTTCTTTCTTTCTTTCTTTCTTTCTTTCTAACTAATCTTTCTTCTTTCTTTCTTTCTTTCTTTCTTTCTAACTAATCTTTCTTCTTTCTTTCTTTCTTTCTTTCTTTCTAACTAATCTTTCTTCTTTCTTTCTTTCTTTCTTTCTTTCTTTCTTTCTAACTAATCTTTCTTCTTTCTTTCTTTCTTTCTTTCTTTCTAACTAATCTTTCTTCTTTCTTTCTTTCTTTCTTTCTTTCTAACTAATCTTTCTAACTAATTATTTCTTTCTTTCTTTCTAACTAATCTTTCTTCTTTCTTTCTTTCTTTCTTTCTTTCTTTCTTTCTTTCTTTCTTTCTTTCTTTCTTTCTTTCTTTCTAACTAATCTTTCTTTCTAACTAATTCTTTCTTTCTTTCTAACTAATCTTTCTTCTTTCTTTCTTTCTTTCTTTCTTTCTTTCTTTCTAACTAATATTTCTTCTTTCTTTCTTTCTTTCTTTCTTTCTTTCTTTCTTTCTTTCTTTCTTTCTTTCTTTCTTTCTTTCTAACTGATATTTCTTCTTTCTTTCTTTCTAACTAATCTTTCTTTCTTTCTTTCTTTCTTTCTAACTAATCTTTCTTCTTTCTTTCTAACTAATCTTTCTTCTTTCTTTCTTTCTTTCTTTCTTTCTTTTTTACTTTTTCTTTCTTTCTTTCTAACTAATCTTTCTTCTTTCTTTCTTTCTTTCTTTCTAACTAATCTTTCTTCTTTCTTTCTTTCTAACTAATCTTTCTTCTTTCTTTCTTTCTTTCTTTCTTTCTTTCTTTCTTTCTTTCTTTCTTTCTTTCTTTCTTTCTTTCTTTCTTTCTTTCTAACTAATCTTTCTTTCTAACTAATTCTTTCTTTCTTTCTTTCTAACTAATCTTTCTTCTTTCTTTCTTTCTTTCTAACTAATATTTCTTCTTTCTTTCTTTCTTTCTTTCTAACTAATCTTTCTTTCTAACTAATTCTTTCTTTCTTTCTTTCTAACTAATCTTTCTTCTTTCTTTCTTTCTTTCTAACTAATATTTCTTCTTTCTTTCTTTCTTTCTTTCTAACTAATCTTTCTTCTTTCTTTCTTTCTTTCTTTCTTTCTTTCTTTCTTTCTTTCTTTCTTTCTTTCTTTCTTTCTTTCTTTCTTTCTTTCTAACTAATATTTCTTCTTTCTTTCTTTCTTTCTTTCTTTCTAAGTAATATTTCTTCTTTCTTTATTTCTTTCTTTCTTTCTAACTAATCTTTCTTTCTTTCTTTCTTTCTTTCTTTCTTTCTTTCTTTCTTTCTTTCTTTCTTTCTAACTAATCTTTCTAACTAATTATTTTTTTCTTTCTTTCTAACTAATCTTCTTTCTTTCTTTCTTTCTTTCTTTCTTTCTTTCTTTCTTTCTTTCTTTCTTTCTTTCTTTCTAACTAATCTTTCTTTCTAACTAATTCTTTCTTTCTTTCTTTCTAACTAATCTTTCTTCTTTCTTTCTTTCTTTCTTTCTTTCTAACTAATCTTTCTTCTTTCTTTCTTTCTTTCTAACTAATATTTCTTCTTTCATTCTTTCTTTCTTTCTAACTAATCTTTCTTTCTAACTAATTCTTTCTTTCTTTCTTTCTAACTAATCTTTCTTCTTTCTTTCTTTCTTTCTAACTAATATTTCTTCTTTCTTTCTTTCTTTCTTTCTAACTAATCTTTCTTCTTTCTTTCTTTCTTTCTAACTAATCTTTCTTTCTTTCTAACTAATCTTTCTTCTTTCTTTCTTTCTTTCTTTCTTTCTTTCTTTCTTTCTAACTAATCTTTCTTTCTTATTTAATTCTTTCTTTCTTTCTAACTAATATTTCTTCTTTCTTTCTTTCTAGCTAATCTTTCTTCTTTCTTTCTAACTAATCTTTCTTCTTTCTTTCTTTCTTTCTAACTAATCTTTCTTCTTTCTTTCTTTCTTTCTTTCTTTCTTTCTTTCTTTCTTTCTTTCTTTCTTTCTTTCTTTCTAACTCATCTTTCTTTCTTTCTTTCTTTTTCTTTCTTTCTTTCTAACTAATCTTTCTTCTTTCTTTCTTTCTTTCTTTCTAACTAATCTTTCTTCTTTCTTTCTTTCTTTCTTTCTAACTAATCTTTCTTTCTAACTAATTCTTTCTTTCTTTCTAACTAATCTTTCTTCTTTCTTCTTTCTTTCTTTCTTTCTTTCTAACTAATCTTTCTTTCTTTCTTTCTTTCTAACTAATCTTTCTTATTTCTTTCTTTCTTTCTAGCTAATCTTTCTTCTTTCTTTCTAACTAATCTTTCTTCTTTCTTTCTTCTTTCTTTCTTTCTAACTAATCTTTCTTTCTAACTAATTCTTTCTTTCTTTCTTTCTAACTAATCTTTCTTCTTTCTTTCTTTCTTTCTTTCTTTCTTTCTTTCTTTCTTTCTTTCTTTCTTTCTTTCTTTCTTTCTTTCTTTCTAACTAATCTTTCTTTCTTTCTTTCTTTCTAACTAATCTTTCTTCTTTCTTTCTTTCTTTCTAGCTAATCTTTCTTCTTTCTTTCTAACTAATCTTTCTTCTTTCTTTCTTTCTTTCTAACTAATCTTTCTTATTTCTTTCTTTCTTTCTTTCTAACTAATCTTTCTTCTTTCTTTCTTTTTCTTTCTTTCTTTCTAACTAATCTTTCTTCTTTCTTTCTTTCTTTCTTTCTAACTAATCTTTCTTCTTTCTTTCTTTCTTTCTTTCTTTCTAACTAATCTTTCTTTCTAACTAATTCTTTCTTTCTTTCTAACTAATCTTTCTTCTTTCTTCTTTCTTTCTTTCTTTCTTTCTTTCTTTCTTTCTTTCTTTCTAACTAATCTTTCTTCTTTCTTTCTTTCTAACTATTCTTTCTTCTTTCTTTCTTTCTTTCTTTCTTTCTTTCTTTCTTTCTTTCTTTCTTTCTAACTAATCTTTCTTTCTAACTAATTCTTTCTTTCTTTCTTTCTAACTAATCTTTCTTCTTTCTTTCTTTCTTTCTTTCTAACTAATTCTAATTCTTTCTTTCTTTCTTTCTTTCTTTCTTTCTTTCTTTCTTTCTTTCTTTCTTTCTTTCTTTCTTTCTTTCTTTCTTTCTTTCTTTCTTTCTTTCTTTCTAACTAATCTTTCTTTCTAACTAATTCTTTCTTTCTTTCTTTCTAACTAATCTTTCTTTCTTTCTTTCTTTCTAACTAATCTTTCTTCTTTCTTTCTAACTAATCTTTCTTCTTTCTTTCTTTCTTTCTTTCTTTCTTTTTTACTTTTTCTTTCTTTCTTTCTAACTAATCTTTCTTCTTTCTTTCTTTCTTTCTTTCTTTCTAACTAATCTTTCTTCTTTCTTTCTTTCTTTCTTTCTTTCTTTCTTTCTTTCTTTCTTTCTTTCTTTCTTTCTTTCTTTCTTTCTTTCTAACTAATCTTTCTTTCTAACTAATTCTTTCTTTCTTTCTTTCTAACTAATCTTTCTTCTTTCTTTCTTTCTTTCTAACTAATATTTCTTCTTTCTTTCTTTCTTTCTTTCTAACTAATCTTTCTTTCTAACTAATTCTTTCTTTCTTTCTTTCTAACTAATCTTTCTTCTTTCTTTCTTTCTTTCTAACTAATATTTCTTCTTTCTTTCTTTCTTTCTTTCTTTCTTTCTAACTAATCTTTCTTTCTAACTAATTCTTTCTTTCTTTCTTTCTAACTAATCTTTCTTCTTTCTTTCTTTCTTTCTAACTAATATTTCTTCTTTCTTTCTTTCTTTCTTTCTAACTAATCTTTCTTCTTTCTTTCTTTCTTTCTAACTAATCTTTCTTTCTTTCTAACTAATCTTTCTTCTTTCTTTCTTTCTTTCTTTCTTTCTTTCTAACTAATCTTTCTTTCTTATTTAATTCTTTCTTTCTTTCTAACTAATATTTCTTCTTTCTTTCTTTCTAGCTAATCTTTCTTCTTTCTTTCTAACTAATCTTTCTTCTTTCTTTCTTTCTTTCTAACTAATCTTTCTTCTTTCTTTCTTTCTTTCTTTCTTTCTTTCTTTCTTTCTTTCTTTCTTTCTAACTCATCTTTCTTTCTTTCTTTCTTTTTCTTTCTTTCTTTCTAACTAATCTTTCTTCTTTCTTTCTTTCTTTCTTTCTAACTAATCTTTCTTCTTTCTTTCTTTCTTTCTTTCTTTCTAACTAATCTTTCTTTCTAACTAATTCTTTCTTTCTTTCTAACTAATCTTTCTTCTTTCTTCTTTCTTTCTTTCTTTCTTTCTAACTAATCTTTCTTTCTTTCTTTCTTTCTAACTAATCTTTCTTATTTCTTTCTTTCTTTCTAGCTAATCTTTCTTCTTTCTTTCTAACTAATCTTTCTTCTTTCTTTCTTCTTTCTTTCTTTCTAACTAATCTTTCTTTCTAACTAATTCTTTCTTTCTTTCTTTCTAACTAATCTTTCTTCTTTCTTTCTTTCTTTCTTTCTTTCTTTCTTTCTTTCTTTCTTTCTTTCTTTCTTTCTTTCTTTCTTTCTAACTAATCTTTCTTTCTTTCTTTCTTTCTAACTAATCTTTCTTCTTTCTTTCTTTCTTTCTAGCTAATCTTTCTTCTTTCTTTCTAACTAATCTTTCTTCTTTCTTTCTTTCTTTCTTTCTAACTAATCTTTCTTATTTCTTTCTTTCTTTCTTTCTAACTAATCTTTCTTCTTTCTTTCTTTTTCTTTCTTTCTTTCTAACTAATCTTTCTTCTTTCTTTCTTTCTTTCTTTCTAACTAATCTTTCTTCTTTCTTTCTTTCTTTCTTTCTTTCTAACTAATCTTTCTTTCTAACTAATTCTTTCTTTCTTTCTAACTAATCTTTCTTCTTTCTTCTTTCTTTCTTTCTTTCTTTCTTTCTTTCTTTCTTTCTTTCTTTCTAACTAATCTTTCTTCTTTCTTTCTTTCTAACTATTCTTTCTTCTTTCTTTCTTTCTTTCTTTCTTTCTTTCTTTCTTTCTTTCTTTCTAACTAATCTTTCTTTCTAACTAATTCTTTCTTTCTTTCTTTCTAACTAATCTTTCTTCTTTCTTTCTTTCTTTCTTTCTAACTAATTCTAATTCTTTCTTTCTTTCTTTCTTTCTTTCTTTCTTTCTTTCTTTCTTTCTTTCTTTCTTTCTTTCTTTCTTTCTTTCTTTCTAACTAATCTTTCTTTCTAACTAATTCTTTCTTTCTTTCTTTCTAACTAATCTTTCTTTCTTTCTTTCTTTCTAACTAATCTTTCTTCTTTCTTTCTAACTAATCTTTCTTCTTTCTTTCTTTCTTTCTTTCTTTCTTTTTTACTTTTTCTTTCTTTCTTTCTAACTAATCTTTCTTCTTTCTTTCTTTCTTTCTTTCTTTCTAACTAATCTTTCTTCTTTCTTTCTTTCTTTCTTTCTTTCTTTCTTTCTTTCTTTCTTTCTTTCTTTCTTTCTAACTAATCTTTCTTTCTAACTAATTCTTTCTTTCTTTCTTTCTAACTAATCTTTCTTCTTTCTTTCTTTCTTTCTAACTAATATTTCTTCTTTCTTTCTTTCTTTCTTTCTAACTAATCTTTCTTTCTAACTAATTCTTTCTTTCTTTCTTTCTAACTAATCTTTCTTTCTAACTAATTCTTTCTTTCTTTCTTTCTAACTAATCTTTCTTCTTTCTTTCTTTCTTTCTAACTAATCTTTCTTCTTTCTTTCTTTCTTTCTTTCTAACTAATCTTTCTTTCTAACTAATTCTTTCTTTCTTTCTAACTAATCTTTCTTCTTTCTTCTTTCTTTCTTTCTTTCTTTCTTTCTTTCTTTCTTTCTTTCTTTCTTTCTTTCTTTCTTTCTTTCTAACTAATCTTTCTTCTTTCTTTCTAACTAATCTTTCTTCTTTCTTTCTAACTAATCTTTCTTCTTTCTTTCTTTCTTTCTTTCTTTCTTTCTTTCTTTCTTTCTTTCTTTCTTTCTTTCTTTCTTTCTTTCTAACTAATCTTTCTTCTTTCTTTCTTTCTTTCTTTCTTTCTTTCTTTCTTTCTTTTTCTTTCTTTCTTTCTAACTAATCTTTCTTCTTTCTTTCTTTCTTTCTTTCTAACTAATCTTTCTTCTTTCTTTCTTTCTAACTATTCTTTCTTCTTTCTTTCTTTCTTTCTTTCTTTCTTTCTTTCTTTCTTTCTTTCTTTCTTTCTTTCTTTCTAACTAATCTTTCTTTCTAACTAATTCTTTCTTTCTTTCTTTCTAACTAATCTTTCTTCTTTCTTTCTTTCTAACTAATTCTTTCTTTCTTTCTTTCTAACTAATCTTTCTTCTTTCTTTCTTTCTTTCTTTCTTTCTTTCTTTTTCTTTCTTTCTTTCTTTCTTTCTTTCTTTCTTTCTTTCTTTCTTTCTTTCTTTCTTTCTTTCTAACTAATATTTCTTCTTTCTTTCTTTCTTTCTTTCTTTCTTTCTTTCTTTCTTTCTAACTAATATTTCTTCTTTCTTTCTTTCTTTCTTTCTTTCTTTCTTTCTTTCTTTCTTTCTTTCTTTCTAACTAATATTTCTTCTTTCTTTCTAACTAATATTTCTTCTTTCTTTCTTTCTAACTAATCTTTCTTTCTTTCTAACTAATCTTTCTTTCTTTCTTTCTTTCTTTCTTACTAATCTTTCTTCTTTCTTTCTTTCTTTCTTTCTTTCTAACTAATCTTTCTTCTTTCTTTCTTTCTTTCTTTCTTTCTAACTAATCTTTCTTCTTTCTTTCTTTCTTTCTTTCTTTCTAACTAATCTTTCTTCTTTCTTTCTTTCTTTCTTTCTTTCTTTCTAACTAATCTTTCTTCTTTCTTTCTTTCTTTCTTTCTAACTAATCTTTCTTCTTTCTTTCTTTCTTTCTTTCTTTCTAACTAATCTTTCTAACTAATTATTTCTTTCTTTCTTTCTAACTAATCTTTCTTCTTTCTTTCTTTCTTTCTTTCTTTCTTTCTTTCTTTCTTTCTTTCTTTCTTTCTTTCTTTCTAACTAATCTTTCTTTCTAACTAATTCTTTCTTTCTTTCTAACTAATCTTTCTTCTTTCTTTCTTTCTTTCTTTCTTTCTTTCTTTCTAACTAATATTTCTTCTTTCTTTCTTTCTTTCTTTCTTTCTTTCTTTCTTTCTTTCTTTCTTTCTTTCTTTCTTTCTTTCTTTCTTTCTTTCTTTCTTTCTTTCTTTCTTTCTTTCTAACTGATATTTCTTCTTTCTTTCTTTCTAACTAATCTTTCTTTCTTTCTTTCTTTCTAACTAATCTTTCTTCTTTCTTTCTAACTAATCTTTCTTCTTTCTTTCTTTCTTTCTTTCTTTCTTTTTTACTTTTTCTTTCTTTCTTTCTAACTAATCTTTCTTCTTTCTTTCTTTCTTTCTTTCTAACTAATCTTTCTTCTTTCTTTCTTTCTAACTAATCTTTCTTCTTTCTTTCTTTCTTTCTTTCTTTCTTTCTTTCTTTCTTTCTTTCTTTCTTTCTTTCTTTCTTTCTTTCTTTCTTTCTTTCTTTCTTTCTTTCTAACTAATCTTTCTTTCTAACTAATTCTTTCTTTCTTTCTTTCTAACTAATCTTTCTTCTTTCTTTCTTTCTTTCTTTCTAACTAATATTTCTTCTTTCTTTCTTTCTTTCTTTCTAACTAATCTTTCTTCTTTCTTTCTTTCTTTCTTTCTTTCTTTCTTTCTTTCTTTCTTTCTTTCTTTCTTTCTTTCTTTCTAACTAATATTTCTTCTTTCTTTCTTTCTTTCTTTCTTTCTTTCTAACTAATATTTCTTCTTTCTTTATTTCTTTCTTTCTTTCTAACTAATATTTCTTTCTTTCTTTCTTTCTTTCTTTCTTTCTTTCTTTCTTTCTTTCTTTCTAACTAATCTTTCTAACTAATTATTTCTTTCTTTCTTTCTAACTAATCTTTCTTCTTTCTTTCTTTCTTTCTTTCTAACTAATTCTAATTCTTTCTTTCTTTCTTTCTTTCTTTCTTTCTTTCTTTCTTTCTTTCTTTCTTTCTTTCTTTCTTTCTTTCTTTCTTTCTAACTAATCTTTCTTTCTAACTAATTCTTTCTTTCTTTCTTTCTAACTAATCTTTCTTTCTTTCTTTCTTTCTAACTAATCTTTCTTCTTTCTTTCTAACTAATCTTTCTTCTTTCTTTCTTTCTTTCTTTCTTTCTTTTTTACTTTTTCTTTCTTTCTTTCTAACTAATCTTTCTTCTTTCTTTCTTTCTTTCTTTCTTTCTAACTAATCTTTCTTCTTTCTTTCTTTCTTTCTTTCTTTCTTTCTTTCTTTCTTTCTTTCTTTCTTTCTTTCTAACTAATCTTTCTTTCTAACTAATTCTTTCTTTCTTTCTTTCTAACTAATCTTTCTTCTTTCTTTCTTTCTTTCTAACTAATATTTCTTCTTTCTTTCTTTCTTTCTTTCTAACTAATCTTTCTTTCTAACTAATTCTTTCTTTCTTTCTTTCTAACTAATCTTTCTTCTTTCTTTCTTTCTTTCTAACTAATATTTCTTCTTTCTTTCTTTCTTTCTTTCTTTCTAACTAATCTTTCTTCTTTCTTTCTTTCTTTCTTTCTTTCTTTCTTTCTTTCTTTCTTTCTTTCTAACTAATATTTCTTCTTTCTTTCTTTCTTTCTTTCTAAGTAATATTTCTTCTTTCTTTATTTCTTTCTTTCTTTCTAACTAATCTTTCTTTCTAACTAATTCTTTCTTTCTTTCTAACTAATCTTTCTTCTTTCTTCTTTCTTTCTTTCTTTCTTTCTTTCTTTCTTTCTTTCTTTCTTTCTTTCTTTCTAACTAATCTTTCTTCTTTCTTTCTTTCTAACTATTCTTTCTTCTTTCTTTCTTTCTTTCTTTCTTTCTTTCTTTCTTTCTTTCTTTCTTTCTTTCTAACTAATCTTTCTTTCTAACTAATTCTTTCTTTCTTTCTTTCTAACTAATCTTTCTTCTTTCTTTCTTTCTTTCTTTCTAACTAATTCTAATTCTTTCTTTCTTTCTTTCTTTCTTTCTTTCTTTCTTTCTTTCTTTCTTTCTTTCTTTCTTTCTTTCTTTCTTTCTTTCTAACTAATCTTTCTTTCTAACTAATTCTTTCTTTCTTTCTTTCTAACTAATCTTTCTTTCTTTCTTTCTTTCTAACTAATCTTTCTTCTTTCTTTCTAACTAATCTTTCTTCTTTCTTTCTTTCTTTCTTTCTTTCTTTCTTTCTTTCTTTCTTTCTTTCTTTTTTACTTTTTCTTTCTTTCTTTCTAACTAATCTTTCTTCTTTCTTTCTTTCTTTCTTTCTTTCTAACTAATCTTTCTTCTTTCTTTCTTTCTTTCTTTCTTTCTTTCTTTCTTTCTTTCTTTCTTTCTTTCTTTCTTTCTTTCTTTCTTTCTTTCTTTCTTTCTTTCTTTCTAACTAATCTTTCTTTCTAACTAATTCTTTCTTTCTTTCTTTCTAACTAATCTTTCTTCTTTCTTTCTTTCTTTCTAACTAATATTTCTTCTTTCTTTCTTTCTTTCTTTCTAACTAATCTTTCTTTCTAACTAATTCTTTCTTTCTTTCTTTCTAACTAATCTTTCTTCTTTCTTTCTTTCTTTCTAACTAATATTTCTTCTTTCTTTCTTTCTTTCTTTCTTTCTAACTAATCTTTCTTCTTTCTTTCTTTCTTTCTTTCTTTCTTTCTTTCTAACTAATATTTCTTCTTTCTTTCTTTCTTTCTTTCTAAGTAATATTTCTTCTTTCTTTATTTCTTTCTTTCTTTCTAACTAATCTTTCTTTCTTTCTTTCTTTCTTTCTAACTAATCTTTCTAACTAATTATTTCTTTCTTTCTTTCTAACTAATCTTCTTTCTTTCTTTCTTTCTTTCTTTCTTTCTTTCTTTCTTTCTTTCTAACTAATCTTTCTTTCTAACTAATTCTTTCTTTCTTTCTTTCTAACTAATCTTTCTTCTTTCTTTCTTTCTTTCTTTCTTTCTAACTAATCTTTCTTCTTTCTTTCTTTCTTTCTAACTAATATTTCTTCTTTCTTTCTTTCTTTCTTTCTAACTAATCTTTCTTTCTAACTAATTCTTTCTTTCTTTCTTTCTAACTAATCTTTCTTCTTTCTTTCTTTCTTTCTAACTAATATTTCTTCTTTCTTTCTTTCTTTCTTTCTAACTAATCTTTCTTCTTTCTTTCTTTCTTTCTAACTAATCTTTCTTTCTTTCTTTCTAACTAATCTTTCTTCTTTCTTTCTTTCTTTCTTTCTTTCTTTCTTTCTTTCTAACTAATCTTTCTTTCTTATTTAATTCTTTCTTTCTTTCTTTCTAACTAATATTTCTTCTTTCTTTCTTTCTAGCTAATCTTTCTTCTTTCTTTCTAACTAATCTTTCTTCTTTCTTTCTTTCTTTCTAACTAATCTTTCTTCTTTCTTTCTTTCTTTCTTTCTTTCTTTCTTTCTAACTCATCTTTCTTTCTTTCTTTCTTTCTTTTTCTTTCTTTCTTTCTAACTAATCTTTCTTCTTTCTTTCTTTCTTTCTTTCTAACTAATCTTTCTTCTTTCTTTCTTTCTTTCTTTCTAACTAATCTTTCTTTCTAACTAATTCTTTCTTTCTTTCTAACTAATCTTTCTTCTTTCTTCTTTCTTTCTTTCTTTCTTTCTAACTAATCTTTCTTTCTTTCTTTCTAACTAATCTTTCTTATTTCTTTCTTTCTTTCTAGCTAATCTTTCTTCTTTCTTTCTAACTAATCTTTCTTCTTTCTTTCTTCTTTCTTTCTTTCTAACTAATCTTTCTTTCTAACTAATTCTTTCTTTCTTTCTTTCTAACTAATCTTTCTTCTTTCTTTCTTTCTTTCTTTCTTTCTTTCTTTCTTTCTTTCTTTCTTTCTTTCTTTCTTTCTAACTAATCTTTCTTTCTTTCTTTCTTTCTAACTAATCTTTCTTCTTTCTTTCTTTCTTTCTAGCTAATCTTTCTTCTTTCTTTCTAACTAATCTTTCTTCTTTCTTTCTTTCTTTCTTTCTAACTAATCTTTCTTATTTCTTTCTTTCTTTCTTTCTAACTAATCTTTCTTCTTTCTTTCTTTTTCTTTCTTTCTTTCTAACTAATCTTTCTTCTTTCTTTCTTTCTTTCTTTCTAACTAATCTTTCTTCTTTCTTTCTTTCTTTCTTTCTAACTAATCTTTCTTTCTAACTAATTCTTTCTTTCTTTCTAACTAATCTTTCTTCTTTCTTCTTTCTTTCTTTCTTTCTTTCTTTCTTTCTTTCTTTCTTTCTTTCTTTCTTTCTTTCTAACTAATCTTTCTTCTTTCTTTCTAACTAATCTTTCTTCTTTCTTTCTAACTAATCTTTCTTCTTTCTTTCTTTCTTTCTTTCTTTCTTTCTTTCTTTCTTTCTTTCTTTCTTTCTTTCTTTCTTTCTTTCTAACTAATCTTTCTTCTTTCTTTCTTTCTTTCTTTCTTTCTTTCTTTCTTTCTTTTTCTTTCTTTCTTTCTAACTAATCTTTCTTCTTTCTTTCTTTCTTTCTTTCTTTCTAACTAATCTTTCTTCTTTCTTTCTTTCTAACTATTCTTTCTTCTTTCTTTCTTTCTTTCTTTCTTTCTTTCTTTCTTTCTTTCTTTCTTTCTTTCTTTCTTTCTTTCTAACTAATCTTTCTTTCTAACTAATTCTTTCTTTCTTTCTTTCTAACTAATCTTTCTTCTTTCTTTCTTTCTAACTAATTCTTTCTTTCTTTCTTTCTAACTAATCTTTCTTCTTTCTTTCTTTCTTTCTTTCTTTCTTTCTTTCTTTTTCTTTCTTTCTTTCTTTCTTTCTTTCTTTCTTTCTTTCTTTCTTTCTTTCTTTCTTTCTAACTAATATTTCTTCTTTCTTTCTTTCTTTCTTTCTTTCTTTCTTTCTTTCTTTCTTTCTTTCTTTCTTTCTTTCTTTCTTTCTAACTAATATTTCTTCTTTCTTTCTTTCTTTCTTTCTTTCTTTCTTTCTTTCTTTCTTTCTTTCTAACTAATATTTCTTCTTTCTTTCTAACTAATATTTCTTCTTTCTTTCTTTCTAACTAATCTTTCTTTCTTTCTAACTAATCTTTCTTTCTTTCTTTCTTTCTTTCTTACTAATCTTTCTTCTTTCTTTCTTTCTTTCTTTCTTTCTTTCTAACTAATCTTTCTTCTTTCTTTCTTTCTTTCTTTCTTTCTAACTAATCTTTCTTCTTTCTTTCTTTCTTTCTTTCTTTCTAACTAATCTTTCTTCTTTCTTTCTTTCTTTCTTTCTTTCTTTCTAACTAATCTTTCTTCTTTCTTTCTTTCTTTCTTTCTAACTAATCTTTCTTCTTTCTTTCTTTCTTTCTTTCTTTCTAACTAATCTTTCTAACTAATTATTTCTTTCTTTCTTTCTAACTAATCTTTCTTCTTTCTTTCTTTCTTTCTTTCTTTCTTTCTTTCTTTCTTTCTTTCTTTCTTTCTTTCTAACTAATCTTTCTTTCTAACTAATTCTTTCTTTCTTTCTAACTAATCTTTCTTCTTTCTTTCTTTCTTTCTTTCTTTCTTTCTTTCTAACTAATATTTCTTCTTTCTTTCTTTCTTTCTTTCTTTCTTTCTTTCTTTCTTTCTTTCTTTCTTTCTTTCTTTCTTTCTTTCTTTCTTTCTTTCTTTCTTTCTTTCTTTCTTTCTTTCTTCCTTTCTTTCTTTCTTTCTTTCTTTCTAACTGATATTTCTTCTTTCTTTCTTTCTAACTAATCTTTCTTTCTTTCTTTCTTTCTAACTAATCTTTCTTCTTTCTTTCTAACTAATCTTTCTTCTTTCTTTCTTTCTTTCTTTCTTTTTTACTTTTTCTTTCTTTCTTTCTAACTAATCTTTCTTCTTTCTTTCTTTCTTTCTTTCTAACTAATCTTTCTTCTTTCTTTCTTTCTAACTAATCTTTCTTCTTTCTTTCTTTCTTTCTTTCTTTCTTTCTTTCTTTCTTTCTTTCTTTCTTTCTTTCTTTCTTTCTTTCTTTCTTTCTTTCTAACTAATCTTTCTTTCTAACTAATTCTTTCTTTCTTTCTTTCTAACTAATCTTTCTTCTTTCTTTCTTTCTTTCTTTCTAACTAATATTTCTTCTTTCTTTCTTTCTTTCTTTCTAACTAATCTTTCTTCTTTCTTTCTTTCTTTCTTTCTTTCTTTCTTTCTTTCTTTCTTTCTTTCTTTCTTTCTTTCTTTCTTTCTTTCTTTCTTTCTTTCTAACTAATATTTCTTCTTTCTTTCTTTCTTTCTTTCTTTCTAACTAATATTTCTTCTTTCTTTATTTCTTTCTTTCTTTCTAACTAATATTTCTTTCTTTCTTTCTTTCTTTCTTTCTTTCTTTCTAACTAATCTTTCTTCTTTCTTTCTTTCTTTCTTTCTTTCTTTCTTTCTAACTAATATTTCTTTCTTTCTTTCTTTCTTTCTTTCTTTCTTTCTAACTAATCTTTCTTTCTTTCTTTCTTTCTTTCTTTCTTTCTTTCTTTCTTTCTTTCTTTCTTTCTAACTAATATTTCTTCTTTCTTTCTTTCTTTCTTTCTTTCTTTCTAACTAATCTTTCTTTCTTTCTTTCTTTCTTTCTTTCTTTCTTTCTTTCTTTCTTTCTTTCTTTCTAACTAATATTTCTTCTTTCTTTCTTTCTTTCTTTCTTTCTAACTAATATTTCTTCTTTCTTTATTTCTTTCTTTCTTTCTAACTAATATTTCTTTCTTTCTTTCTTTCTTTTTCTTTCTTTCTTTCTAACTAATCTTTCTTCTTTCTTTCTTTCTTTCTTTCTAACTAATCTTTCTTCTTTCTTTCTTTCTTTCTTTCTAACTAATCTTTCTTTCTAACTAATTCTTTCTTTCTTTCTAACTAATCTTTCTTCTTTCTTCTTTCTTTCTTTCTTTCTTTCTTTCTTTCTTTCTTTCTTTCTTTCTTTCTTTCTTTCTTTCTAACTAATCTTTCTTCTTTCTTCTTTCTTTCTTTCTTTCTTTCTTTCTTTCTTTCTTTCTTTCTTTCTTTCTTTCTTTCTTTCTTTCTAACTAATATTTCTTTCTTTCTTTCTTTCTTTCTTTCTTTCTAACTAATCTTTCTTTCTTTCTTTCTTTCTTTCTTTCTTTCTTTCTTTCTTTCTTTCTTTCTTTCTAACTAATATTTCTTTCTTTCTTTCTTTCTTTCTTTCTTTCTTTCTAACTAATCTTTCTTTCTTTCTTTCTTTCTTTCTTTCTTTCTTTCTTTCTTTCTTTCTTTCTTTCTTTCTAACTAATATTTCTTCTTTCTTTCTTTCTTTCTTTCTTTCTAACTAATATTTCTTCTTTCTTTATTTCTTTCTTTCTTTCTAACTAATATTTCTTTCTTTCTTTCTTTCTTTTTCTTTCTTTCTTCTAACTAATCTTTCTTCTTTCTTTCTTTCTTTCTTTCTAACTAATCTTTCTTCTTTCTTTCTTTCTTTCTTTCTAACTAATCTTTCTTTCTAACTAATTCTTTCTTTCTTTCTAACTAATCTTTCTTCTTTCTTCTTTCTTTCTTTCTTTCTTTCTTTCTTTCTTTCTTTCTTTCTTTCTTTCTTTCTTTCTAACTAATCTTTCTTCTTTCTTTCTAACTAATCTTTCTTCTTTCTTTCTAACTAATCTTTCTTCTTTCTTTCTTTCTTTCTTTCTTTCTTTCTTTCTTTCTTTCTTTCTTTCTTTCTTTCTTTCTTTCTTTCTAACTAATCTTTCTTCTTTCTTTCTTTCTTTCTTTCTTTCTTTCTTTCTTTCTTTTTCTTTCTTTCTTTCTAACTAATCTTTCTTCTTTCTTTCTTTCTTTCTTTCTTTCTAACTAATCTTTCTTCTTTCTTTCTTTCTAACTATTCTTTCTTCTTTCTTTCTTTCTTTCTTTCTTTCTTTCTTTCTTTCTTTCTTTCTTTCTTTCTTTCTTTCTTTCTAACTAATCTTTCTTTCTAACTAATTCTTTCTTTCTTTCTTTCTAACTAATCTTTCTTCTTTCTTTCTTTCTAACTAATTCTTTCTTTCTTTCTTTCTAACTAATCTTTCTTCTTTCTTTCTTTCTTTCTTTCTTTCTTTCTTTCTTTTTCTTTCTTTCTTTCTTTCTTTCTTTCTTTCTTTCTTTCTTTCTTTCTTTCTTTCTAACTAATATTTCTTCTTTCTTTCTTTCTTTCTTTCTTTCTTTCTTTCTTTCTTTCTTTCTTTCTTTCTTTCTTTCTTTCTTTCTAACTAATATTTCTTCTTTCTTTCTTTCTTTCTTTCTTTCTTTCTTTCTTTCTTTCTTTCTTTCTAACTAATATTTCTTCTTTCTTTCTAACTAATATTTCTTCTTTCTTTCTTTCTAACTAATCTTTCTTTCTTTCTAACTAATCTTTCTTTCTTTCTTTCTTTCTTTCTTACTAATCTTTCTTCTTTCTTTCTTTCTTTCTTTCTTTCTTTCTAACTAATCTTTCTTCTTTCTTTCTTTCTTTCTTTCTTTCTAACTAATCTTTCTTCTTTCTTTCTTTCTTTCTTTCTTTCTAACTAATCTTTCTTCTTTCTTTCTTTCTTTCTTTCTTTCTTTCTAACTAATCTTTCTTCTTTCTTTCTTTCTTTCTTTCTAACTAATCTTTCTTCTTTCTTTCTTTCTTTCTTTCTTTCTAACTAATCTTTCTAACTAATTATTTCTTTCTTTCTTTCTAACTAATCTTTCTTCTTTCTTTCTTTCTTTCTTTCTTTCTTTCTTTCTTTCTTTCTTTCTTTCTTTCTTTCTTTCTAACTAATCTTTCTTTCTAACTAATTCTTTCTTTCTTTCTAACTAATCTTTCTTCTTTCTTTCTTTCTTTCTTTCTTTCTTTCTTTCTAACTAATATTTCTTCTTTCTTTCTTTCTTTCTTTCTTTCTTTCTTTCTTTCTTTCTTTCTTTCTTTCTTTCTTTCTTTCTTTCTTTCTTTCTTTCTTTCTTTCTTTCTTCCTTTCTTTCTTTCTTTCTTTCTTTCTAACTGATATTTCTTCTTTCTTTCTTTCTAACTAATCTTTCTTTCTTTCTTTCTTTCTAACTAATCTTTCTTCTTTCTTTCTAACTAATCTTTCTTCTTTCTTTCTTTCTTTCTTTCTTTTTTACTTTTTCTTTCTTTCTTTCTAACTAATCTTTCTTCTTTCTTTCTTTCTTTCTTTCTAACTAATCTTTCTTCTTTCTTTCTTTCTAACTAATCTTTCTTCTTTCTTTCTTTCTTTCTTTCTTTCTTTCTTTCTTTCTTTCTTTCTTTCTTTCTTTCTTTCTTTCTTTCTTTCTTTCTAACTAATCTTTCTTTCTAACTAATTCTTTCTTTCTTTCTTTCTAACTAATCTTTCTTCTTTCTTTCTTTCTTTCTTTCTAACTAATATTTCTTCTTTCTTTCTTTCTTTCTTTCTAACTAATCTTTCTTCTTTCTTTCTTTCTTTCTTTCTTTCTTTCTTTCTTTCTTTCTTTCTTTCTTTCTTTCTTTCTTTCTTTCTTTCTTTCTTTCTTTCTAACTAATATTTCTTCTTTCTTTCTTTCTTTCTTTCTTTCTAACTAATATTTCTTCTTTCTTTATTTCTTTCTTTCTTTCTAACTAATATTTCTTTCTTTCTTTCTTTCTTTCTTTCTTTCTTTCTTTCTTTCTTTCTAACTAATCTTTCTAACTAATTATTTCTTTCTTTCTTTCTAACTAATCTTCTTTCTTTCTTTCTTTCTTTCTTTCTTTCTTTCTTTCTTTCTTTCTTTCTTTCTTTCTTTCTTTCTTTCTAACTAATCTTTCTTTCTAACTAATTCTTTCTTTCTTTCTTTCTAACTAATCTTTCTTCTTTCTTTCTTTCTTTCTTTCTAACTAATCTTTCTTCTTTCTTTCTTTCTTTCTAACTAATATTTCTTCTTTCTTTCTTTCTTTCTAACTAATCTTTCTTTCTAACTAATTCTTTCTTTCTTTCTTTCTAACTAATCTTTCTTCTTTCTTTCTTTCTTTCTAACTAATATTTCTTCTTTCTTTCTTTCTTTCTTTCTTTCTAACTAATCTTTCTTCTTTCTTTCTTTCTTTCTAACTAATCTTTCTTTCTTTCTTTCTAACTAATCTTTCTTCTTTCTTTCTTTCTTTCTTTCTTTCTTTCTTTCTTTCTTTCTTTCTTTCTTTCTTTCTTTCTAACTAATCTTTCTTTCTTATTTAATTCTTTCTTTCTTTCTTTCTAACTAATATTTCTTCTTTCTTTCTTTCTAGCTAATCTTTCTTCTTTCTTTCTAACTAATCTTTCTTCTTTCTTTCTTTCTTTCTAACTAATCTTTCTTCTTTCTTTCTTTCTTTCTTTCTTTCTTTCTTTCTAACTCATCTTTCTTTCTTTCTTTCTTTTTCTTTCTTTCTTTCTAACTAATCTTTCTTCTTTCTTTCTTTCTTTCTTTCTAACTAATCTTTCTTCTTTCTTTCTTTCTTTCTTCTAACTAATCTTTCTTTCTAACTAATTCTTTCTTTCTTTCTAACTAATCTTTCTTCTTTCTTCTTTCTTTCTTTCTTTCTTTCTAACTAATCTTTCTTTCTTTCTTTCTAACTAATCTTTCTTATTTCTTTCTTTCTTTCTAGCTAATCTTTCTTCTTTCTTTCTAACTAATCTTTCTTCTTTCTTTCTTCTTTCTTTCTTTCTAACAAATCTTTCTTTCTAACTAATTCTTTCTTTCTTTCTTTCTAACTAATCTTTCTTCTTTCTTTCTTTCTTTCTTTCTTTCTTTCTTTCTTTCTTTCTTTCTTTCTTTCTTTCTTTCTTTCTTTCTAACTAATCTTTCTTTCTTTCTTTCTAACTAATCTTTCTTCTTTCTTTCTTTCTTTCTAGCTAATCTTTCTTCTTTCTTTCTAACTAATCTTTCTTCTTTCTTTCTTTCTTTCTTTCTTTCTAACTAATCTTTCTTATTTCTTTCTTTCTTTCTTTCTAACTAATCTTTCTTCTTTCTTTCTTTCTTTCTTTCTAACTAATCTTTCTTCTTTCTTTCTTTCTTTCTTTCTTTCTTTTTCTTTCTTTCTTTCTAACTAATCTTTCTTCTTTCTTTCTTTCTTTCTTTCTAACTAATCTTTCTTCTTTCTTTCTTTCTTTCTTTCTAAGTAATCTTTCTTCTTTCTTTCTTTCTTTCTTTCTTCTTTCTTTCTTTCTTTCTTTCTTTCTTTCTAACTAATATTTCTTCTTTCTTTCTTTCTTTCTTTCTTTCTTTCTTTCTTTCTTTCTTTCTTTCTTTCTTTCTTTCTTTCTTTCTAACTAATATTTCTTCTTTCTTTCTAACTAATATTTCTTCTTTCTTTCTTTCTAACTAATCTTTCTTTCTTTCTAACTAATCTTTCTTTCTTTCTTTCTTTCTTTCTTACTAATCTTTCTTCTTTCTTTCTTTCTTTCTTTCTTTCTTTCTAACTAATCTTTCTTCTTTCTTTCTTTCTTTCTTTCTTTCTTTCTTTCTAACTAATCTTTCTTCTTTCTTTCTTTCTTTCTTTCTTTCTAACTAATCTTTCTTCTTTCTTTCTTTCTTTCTTTCTTTCTTTCTTTCTTTCTTTCTAACTAATCTTTCTTCTTTCTTTCTTTCTTTCTTTCTTTCTAACTAATCTTTCTTCTTTCTTTCTTTCTTTCTTTCTTTCTTTCTTTCTAACTAATATTTCTTCTTTCTTTCTTTCTTTCTTTCTTTCTTTCTTTCTTTCTTTCTTTCTTTCTTTCTTTCTTTCTTTCTTTCTAACTGATATTTCTTCTTTCTTTCTTTCTAACTAATCTTTCTTTCTTTCTTTCTTTCTAACTAATCTTTCTTCTTTCTTTCTAACTAATCTTTCTTCTTTCTTTCTTTCTTTCTTTCTTTCTTTTTTACTTTTTCTTTCTTTCTTTCTAACTAATCTTTCTTCTTTCTTTCTTTCTTTCTTTCTAACTAATCTTTCTTCTTTCTTTCTTTCTAACTAATCTTTCTTCTTTCTTTCTTTCTTTCTTTCTTTCTTTCTTTCTTTCTTTCTTTCTTTCTAACTAATCTTTCTTTCTAACTAATTCTTTCTTTCTTTCTTTCTAACTAATCTTTCTTCTTTCTTTCTTTCTTTCTAACTAATATTTCTTCTTTCTTTCTTTCTTTCTTTCTAACTAATCTTTCTTTCTAACTAATTCTTTCTTTCTTTCTAACTAATCTTTCTTCTTTCTTTCTTTCTTTCTAACTAATATTTCTTCTTTCTTTCTTTCTTTCTTTCTAACTAATCTTTCTTCTTTCTTTCTTTCTTTCTTTCTTTCTTTCTTTCTTTCTTTCTTTCTTTCTTTCTTTCTTTCTTTCTTTCTTTCTTTCTTTCTTTCTTTCTTTCTAACTAATATTTCTTCTTTCTTTCTTTCTTTCTTTCTTTCTTTCTAACTAATATTTCTTCTTTCTTTATTTCTTTCTTTCTTTCTAACTAATCTTTCTTTCTTTCTTTCTTTCTTTCTTTCTTTCTTTCTAACTAATCTTTCTAACTAATTATTTCTTTCTTTCTTTCTAACTAATCTTCTTTCTTTCTTCTTTCTTTCTTTCTTTCTTTCTTTCTTTCTTTCTTTCTTTCTTTCTAACTAATCTTTCTTTCTAACTAATTCTTTCTTTCTTTCTTTCTTTCTAACTAATCTTTCTTCTTTCTTTCTTTCTTTCTTTCTAACTAATCTTTCTTCTTTCTTTCTTTCTTTCTAACTAATATTTCTTCTTTCTTTCTTTCTTTCTTTCTAACTAATCTTTCTTTCTAACTAATTCTTTCTTTCTTTCTTTCTAACTAATCTTTCTTCTTTCTTTCTTTCTTTCTAACTAATATTTCTTCTTTCTTTCTTTCTTTCTTTCTAACTAATCTTTCTTCTTTCTTTCTTTCTAACTAATCTTTCTTTCTTTCTTTCTAACTAATCTTTCTTCTTTCTTTCTTTCTTTCTTTCTTTCTTTCTTTCTTTCTTTCTTTCTTTCTTTCTTTCTTTCTTTCTAACTAATCTTTCTTCTTTCTTTCTTTCTTTCTAGCTAATCTTTCTTCTTTCTTTCTAACTAATCTTTCTTCTTTCTTTCTTTCTTTCTTTCTAACTAATCTTTCTTATTTCTTTCTTTCTTTCTTTCTAACTAATCTTTCTTCTTTCTTTCTTTTTCTTTCTTTCTTTCTAACTAATCTTTCTTCTTTCTTTCTTTCTTTCTTTCTAACTAATCTTTCTTCTTTCTTTCTTTCTTTCTTTCTAACTAATCTTTCTTTCTAACTAATTCTTTCTTTCTTTCTAACTAATCTTTCTTCTTTCTTCTTTCTTTCTTTCTTTCTTTCTTTCTTTCTTTCTTCTTTCTTTCTTTCTTTCTTTCTTTCTTTCTAACTAATCTTTCTTCTTTCTTTCTAACTAATCTTTCTTCTTTCTTTCTAACTAATCTTTCTTCTTTCTTTCTTTCTTTCTTTCTTTCTTTCTTTCTTTCTTTCTTTCTTTCTTTCTTTCTTTCTAACTAATCTTTCTTCTTTCTTTCTTTCTTTCTTTCTTTCTTTCTTTCTTTCTTTTTCTTTCTTTCTTTCTAACTAATCTTTCTTCTTTCTTTCTTTCTTTCTTTCTAACTAATCTTTCTTCTTTCTTTCTTTCTAACTATTCTTTCTTCTTTCTTTCTTTCTTTCTTTCTTTCTTTCTTTCTTTCTTTCTTTCTTTCTTTCTTTCTTTCTAACTAATCTTTCTTTCTAACTAATTCTTTCTTTCTTTCTTTCTAACTAATCTTTCTTCTTTCTTTCTTTCTAACTAATTCTTTCTTTCTTTCTTTCTAACTAATCTTTCTTCTTTCTTTCTTTCTTTCTTTCTTTCTTTCTTTTTCTTTCTTTCTTTCTTTCTTTCTTTCTTTCTTTCTTTCTTTCTTTCTTTCTTTCTTTCTTTCTTTCTAACTAATATTTCTTCTTTCTTTCTTTCTTTCTTTCTTTCTTTCTTTCTTTCTTTCTTTCTAACTAATATTTCTTCTTTCTTTCTTTCTTTCTTTCTTTCTTTCTTTCTTTCTTTCTTTCTAACTAATATTTCTTCTTTCTTTCTAACTAATATTTCTTCTTTCTTTCTTTCTAACTATCTTTCTTTCTTTCTAACTAATCTTTCTTTCTTTCTTTCTTTCTTTCTTACTAATCTTTCTTCTTTCTTTCTTTCTTTCTTTCTTTCTAACTAATCTTTCTTCTTTCTTTCTTTCTTTCTTTCTTTCTAACTAATCTTTCTTCTTTCTTTCTTTCTTTCTTTCTTTCTAACTAATCTTTCTTCTTTCTTTCTTTCTTTCTTTCTTTCTTTCTAACTAATCTTTCTTCTTTCTTTCTTTCTTTCTTTCTAACTAATTTTTCTTCTTTCTTTCTTTCTTTCTTTCTTTCTAACTAATCTTTCTAACTAATTATTTCTTTCTTTCTTTCTAACTAATCTTTCTTCTTTCTTTCTTTCTTTCTTTCTTTCTTTCTTTCTTTCTTTCTTTCTTTCTTTCTTTCTAACTAATCTTTCTTTCTAACTAATTCTTTCTTTCTTTCTAACTAATCTTTCTTCTTTCTTTCTTTCTTTCTTTCTTTCTTTCTTTCTAACTAATATTTCTTCTTTCTTTCTTTCTTTCTTTCTTTCTTTCTTTCTTTCTTTCTTTCTTTCTTTCTTTCTTTCTTTCTTTCTTTCTTTCTAACTGATATTTCTTCTTTCTTTCTTTCTAACTAATCTTTCTTTCTTTCTTTCTTTCTAACTAATCTTTCTTCTTTCTTTCTAACTAATCTTTCTTCTTTCTTTCTTTCTTTCTTTCTTTCTTTTTTACTTTTTCTTTCTTTCTTTCTAACTAATCTTTCTTCTTTCTTTCTTTCTTTCTTTCTAACTAATCTTTCTTCTTTCTTTCTTTCTAACTAATCTTTCTTCTTTCTTTCTTTCTTTCTTTCTTTCTTTTCTTTCTTTCTTTCTTTCTTTCTTTCTTTCTTTCTTTCTTTCTTTCTTTCTTTCTAACTAATCTTTCTTTCTAACTAATTCTTTCTTTCTTTCTTTCTAACTAATCTTTCTTCTTTCTTTCTTTCTTTCTTTCTAACTAATATTTCTTCTTTCTTTCTTTCTTTCTTTCTAACTAATCTTTCTTCTTTCTTTCTTTCTTTCTTTCTTTCTTTCTTTCTTTCTTTCTTTCTTTCTTTCTTTCTTTCTTTCTTTCTAACTAATATTTCTTCTTTCTTTCTTTCTTTCTTTCTTTCTTCTAACTAATATTTCTTCTTTCTTTATTTCTTTCTTTCTTTCTAACTAATATTTCTTTCTTTCTTTCTTTCTTTCTTTCTTTCTTTCTTTCTTTCTTTCTAACTAATCTTTCTAACTAATTATTTCTTTCTTTCTTTCTAACTAATCTTCTTTCTTTCTTTCTTTCTTTCTTTCTTTCTTTCTTTCTTTCTTTCTTTCTTTCTTTCTTTCTAACTAATCTTTCTTTCTAACTAATTCTTTCTTTCTTTCTTTCTAACTAATCTTTCTTCTTTCTTTCTTTCTTTCTTTCTAACTAATCTTTCTTCTTTCTTTCTTTCTTTCTAACTAATATTTCTTCTTTCTTTCTTTCTTTCTAACTAATCTTTCTTTCTAACTAATTCTTTCTTTCTTTCTTTCTAACTAATCTTTCTTCTTTCTTTCTTTCTTTCTAACTAATATTTCTTCTTTCTTTCTTTTCTTTCTTTCTAACTAATCTTTCTTCTTTCTTTCTTTCTTTCTAACTAATCTTTCTTTCTTTCTTTCTAACTAATCTTTCTTCTTTCTTTCTTTCTTTCTTTCTTTCTTTCTTTCTTTCTTCTTTCTTTCTTTCTTTCTTTCTTTCTAACTAATCTTTCTTTCTTATTTAATTCTTTCTTTCTTTCTTTCTAACTAATATTTCTTCTTTCTTTCTTTCTAGCTAATCTTTCTTCTTTCTTTCTAACTAATCTTTCTCTTTCTTTCTTTCTTTCTAACTAATCTTTCTTCTTTCTTTCTTTCTTTCTTTCTTTCTTTCTTTCTAACTCATCTTTCTTTCTTTCTTTTCTTTCTTTCTTCTTTCTAACTAATCTTTCTTCTTTCTTTCTTTCTTTCTTTCTAACTAATCTTTCTTCTTTCTTTCTTTCTTTCTTTCTAACTAATCTTTCTTTCTAACTAATTCTTTCTTTCTTTCTAACTAATCTTTCTTCTTCTTCTTTCTTTCTTTCTTCTTTCTTTCTAACTAATCTTTCTTTCTTTCTTTCTAACTAATCTTTCTTATTTCTTTCTTTCTTTCTAGCTAATCTTTCTTCTTTCTTTCTAACTAATCTTTCTTCTTTCTTTCTTCTTTCTTTCTTTCTAACAAATCTTTCTTTCTAACTAATTCTTTCTTTCTTTCTTTCTAACTAATCTTTCTTCTTTCTTTCTTTCTTTCTTTCTTTCTTTCTTCTTTCTTTCTTTCTTTCTTTCTTACTAATCTTTCTTTCTTTCTTTCTAACTAATCTTTCTTCTTTCTTTCTTTCTTTCTAGCTAATCTTTCTTCTTTCTTTCTAACTAATCTTTCTTCTTTCTTTCTTTCTTTCTTTCTAACTAATCTTTCTTATTTCTTTCTTTCTTTCTTTCTAACTAATCTTTCTTCTTTCTTTCTTTCTTTCTTTCTAACTAATCTTTCTTCTTTCTTTCTTTCTTTCTTTCTTTCTTTTTCTTTCTTTCTTTCTAACTAATCTTTCTTCTTTCTTTCTTTCTTTCTTTCTAACTAATCTTTCTTCTTTCTTTCTTTCTTTCTTTCTAAGTAATCTTTCTTCTTTCTTTCTTTCTTTCTTTCTTTCTTTCTTTCTTTCTTTCTTTCTTTCTTTCTTTCTTTCTTTCTAACTAATATTTCTTCTTTCTTTCTTTCTTTCTTTCTTTCTTTCTTTCTTTCTTTCTTTCTTTCTTTCTTTCTTTCTTTCTTTCTTTCTAACTAATATTTCTTCTTTCTTTCTAACTAATATTTCTTCTTTCTTTCTTTCTAACTAATCTTTCTTTCTTTCTAACTAATCTTTCTTTCTTTCTTTCTTTCTTTCTTACTAATCTTTCTTCTTTCTTTCTTTCTTTCTTTCTTTCTTTCTAACTAATCTTTCTTCTTTCTTTCTTTCTTTCTTTCTTTCTTTCTTTCTTTCTAACTAATCTTTCTTCTTTCTTTCTTTCTTTCTTTCTTTCTAACTAATCTTTCTTCTTTCTTTCTTTCTTTCTTTCTTTCTTTCTTTCTTTCTTTCTAACTAATCTTTCTTCTTTCTTTCTTTCTTTCTTTCTTTCTAACTAATCTTTCTTCTTTCTTTCTTTCTTTCTTTCTTTCTTTCTAACTAATATTTCTTCTTTCTCTTCTTTCTTTCTTTCTTTCTTCTTTCTTTCTTTCTTTCTTTCTTTCTTTCTTTCTTTCTTTCTAACTGATATTTCTTCTTTCTTTCTTTCTAACTAATCTTTCTTTCTTTCTTTCTTTCTAACTAATCTTTCTTCTTTCTTTCTAACTAATCTTTCTTCTTTCTTTCTTTCTTTCTTTCTTTCTTTTTTACTTTTTCTTTCTTTCTTTCTAACTAATCTTTCTTCTTTCTTTCTTTCTTTCTTTCTAACTAATCTTTCTTCTTTCTTTCTTTCTAACTAATCTTTCTTCTTTCTTTCTTTCTTTCTTTCTTTCTTTCTTTCTTTCTTTCTAACTAATCTTTCTTTCTAACTAATTCTTTCTTTCTTTCTTTCTAACTAATCTTTCTTCTTTCTTTCTTTCTTTCTAACTAATATTTCTTCTTTCTTTCTTTCTTTCTTTCTAACTAATCTTTCTTTCTAACTAATTCTTTCTTTCTTTCTTTCTAACTAATCTTTCTTCTTTCTTTCTTTCTTTCTAACTAATATTTCTTCTTTCTTTCTTTCTTTCTTTCTAACTAATCTTTCTTCTTTCTTTCTTTCTTTCTTTCTTTCTTTCTTTCTTTCTTTCTTTCTTTCTTTCTTTCTTTCTTTCTTTCTTTCTTTCTTTCTTTCTTTCTTTCTTTCTTTCTTTCTTTCTAACTAATATTTCTTCTTTCTTTCTTTCTTTCTTTCTTTCTAACTAATATTTCTTCTTTCTTTATTTCTTTCTTTCTTTCTAACTAATCTTTCTTTCTTTCTTTCTTTCTTTCTTTCTTTCTTTCTTTCTAACTAATCTTTCTAACTAATTATTTCTTTCTTTCTTTCTAACTAATCTTCTTTCTTTCTTTCTTTCTTTCTTTCTTTCTTTCTTTCTTTCTTTCTTTCTTTCTAACTAATCTTTCTTTCTAACTAATTCTTTCTTTCTTTCTTTCTTTCTAACTAATCTTTCTTCTTTCTTTCTTTCTTTCTTTCTAACTAATCTTTCTTCTTTCTTTCTTTCTTTCTAACTAATATTTCTTCTTTCTTTCTTTCTTTCTAACTAATATTTCTTCTTTCTTTATTTCTTTCTTTCTTTCTAACTAATCTTTCTTTCTTTCTTTCTTTCTTTCTTTCTTTCTTTCTTTCTTTCTTTCTTTCTAACTAATCTTTCTAACTAATTATTTCTTTCTTTCTTTCTAACTAATCTTCTTTCTTTCTTTCTTTCTTTCTTTCTTTCTTTCTTTCTTTCTTTCTTTCTTTCTTTCTTTCTTTCTTTCTAACTAATCTTTCTTTCTAACTAATTCTTTCTTTCTTTCTTTCTAACTAATCTTTCTTCTTTCTTTCTTTCTTTCTTTCTAACTAATCTTTCTTCTTTCTTTCTTTCTTTCTTTCTTTCTTTCTTTCTAACTAATATTTCTTCTTTCTTTCTTTCTTTCTTTCTTTCTTTCTAACTAATATTTCTTCTTTCTTTATTTCTTTCTTTCTTTCTAACTAATCTTTCTTTCTTTCTTTCTTTCTTTCTTTCTTTCTTTCTAACTAATCTTTCTAACTAATTATTTCTTTCTTTCTTTCTAACTAATCTTCTTTCTTTCTTTCTTTCTTTCTTTCTTTCTTTCTTTCTTTCTTTCTTTCTAACTAATCTTTCTTTCTAACTAATTCTTTCTTTCTTTCTTTCTAACTAATCTTTCTTCTTTCTTTCTTTCTTTCTTTCTAACTAATCTTTCTTCTTTCTTTCTTTCTTTCTAACTAATATTTCTTCTTTCTTTCTTTCTTTCTTTCTAACTAATCTTTCTTTCTAACTAATTCTTTCTTTCTTTCTTTCTAACTAATCTTTCTTCTTTCTTTCTTTCTTTCTAACTAATATTTCTTCTTTCTTTCTTTCTTTCTTTCTAACTAATCTTTCTTCTTTCTTTCTTTCTTTCTAACTAATCTTTCTTTCTTTCTAACTAATCTTTCTTCTTTCTTTCTTTCTTTCGTTCTTTCTTTCTTTCTTTCTTTCTTTCTAACTAATCTTTCTTTCTTATTTAATTCTTTCTTTCTTTCTTTCTAACTAATATTTCTTCTTTCTTTCTTTCTTTCTTTCTTTCTTTCTTTCTTTCTTTCTTTCTTTCTTTCTAACTCATCTTTCTTTCTTTCTTTCTTTTTCTTTCTTTCTTTCTAACTAATCTTTCTTCTTTCTTTCTTTCTTTCTTTCTAACTAATCTTTCTTCTTTCTTTCTTTCTTTCTTTCTAACTAATCTTTCTTCTTTCTTTCTTCTTTCTTTCTTTCTAACAAATCTTTCTTTCTAACTAATTCCTTCTTTCTTTCTTTCTAACTAATCTTTCTTCTTTCTTTCTTTCTTTCTTTCTTTCTTTCTTTCTTTCTTTCTTTCTTTCTTTCTTTCTTTCTTTCTTTCTTTCTTTCTAACTAATCTTTCTTTCTTTCTTTCTAACTAATCTTTCTTCTTTCTTTCTTTCTTTCTAGCTAATCTTTCTTCTTTCTTTCTAACTAATCTTTCTTCTTTCTTTCTTTCTTTCTTTCTTTCTAACTAATCTTTCTTATTTCTTTCTTTCTTTCTTTCTAACTAATCTTTCTTCTTTCTTTCTTTCTTTCTAACTAATCTTTCTTCTTTCTTTCTTTCTTTCTTTCTTTCTTTTTCTTTCTTTCTTTCTAACTAATCTTTCTTCTTTCTTTCTTTCTTTCTAACTAATCTTTCTTCTTTCTTTCTTTCTTTCTTTCTAAGTAATCTTTCTTCTTTCTTTCTTTCTTTCTTTCTTTCTTTCTTTCTTTCTTTCTTTCTAACTAATATTTCTTCTTTCTTTCTTTCTTTCTTTCTTCTTTCTTTCTTTCTTTCTTTCTTTCTTTCTTTCTTTCTTTCTTTCTTTCTTTCTTTCTAACTAATATTTCTTCTTTCTTTCTAACTAATATTTCTTCTTTCTTTCTTTCTAACTAATCTTTCTTTCTTTCTAACTAATCTTTCTTTCTTTCTTTCTTTCTTTCTTACTAATCTTTCTTCTTTCTTTCTTTCTTTCTTTCTTTCTAACTAATCTTTCTTCTTTCTTTCTTTCTTTCTTTCTTTCTAACTAATCTTTCTTCTTTCTTTCTTTCTTTCTTTCTTTCTAACTAATCTTTCTTCTTTCTTTCTTTCTTTCTTTCTTTCTTTCTAACTAATCTTTCTTCTTTCTTTCTTTCTTTCTTTCTTTCTAACTAATCTTTCTTCTTTCTTTCTTTCTTTCTTTCTTTCTTTCTTTCTAACTAATCTTTCTAACTAATTATTTCTTTCTTTCTTTCTAACTAATCTTTCTTCTTTCTTTCTTTCTTTCTTTCTTTCTTTCTTTCTTTCTTTCTTTCTTTCTTTCTTTCTTTCTTTCTTTCTTTCTTTCTTTCTTTCTTTCTAACTAATCTTTCTTTCTAACTAATTCTTTCTTTCTTTCTAACTAATCTTTCTTCTTTCTTTCTTTCTTTCTTTCTTTCTTTCTTTCTTTCTTTCTAACTAATATTTCTTCTTTCTTTCTTTCTTTCTTTCTTTCTTTCTTTCTTTCTTTCTTTCCTTTCTTTCTTTCTTTCTTTCTTTCTAACTGATATTTCTTCTTTCTTTCTTTCTTTCTAACTAATCTTTCTTTCTTTCTTTCTAACTAATCTTTCTTCTTTCTTTCTAACTAATCTTCTTCTTTCTTTCTTTCTTTCTTTCTTTCTTTTTTACTTTTTCTTTCTTTCTTTCTAACTAATCTTTCTTCTTTCTTTCTTTCTTTCTTTCTAACTAATCTTTCTTCTTTCTTTCTTTCTAACTAATCTTTCTTCTTTCTTTCTTTCTTTCTTTCTTTCTTTCTTTCTTTCTTTCTTTCTTTCTTTCTTTCTTTCTTTCTTTCTTTCTTTCTAACTAATCTTTCTTTTCTTTCTTTCTTTCTTTCTTTCTTTCTTTCTAACTAATCTTTCTTCTTTCTTTCTTTCTTTCTAACTAATATTTCTTCTTTCTTTCTTTCTTTCTTTCTAACTAATCTTTCTTTCTAACTAATTCTTTCTTTCTTTCTTTCTAACTAAGCTTTCTTCTTTCTTTCTTTCTTTCTTTCTAACTAATATTTCTTCTTTCTTTCTTTCTTTCTAACTAATCTTTCTTCTTTCTTTCTTTCTTTCTTTCTAACTAATCTTTCTTCTTTCTTTCTTTCTTTCTAACTAATATTTCTTCTTTCTTTCTTTCTTTCTTTCTAACTAATCTTTCTTTCTAACTAATTCTTTCTTTCTTTCTTTCTAACTAATCTTTCTTTCTTTCTTTCTTTCTTTCTAACTAATATTTCTTCTTTCTTTCTTTCTTTCTTTCTAACTAATCTTTCTTCTTTCTTTCTTTCTTTCTAACTAATCTTTCTTTCTTTCTAACTAATCTTTCTTCTTTCTTTCTTTCTTTCGTTCTTTCTTTCTTTCTTTCTTTCTTTCTAACTAATCTTTCTTTCTTATTTAATTCTTTCTTTCTTTCTTTCTAACTAATATTTCTTCTTTCTTTCTTTCTTTCTTTCTTTCTTTCTTTCTTTCTTTCTTTCTTTCTTTCTAACTCATCTTTCTTTCTTTCTTTCTTTTCTTTCTTTCTTTCTAACTAATCTTTCTTCTTTCTTTCTTTCTTTCTTTCTAACTAATCTTTCTTCTTTCTTTCTTTCTTTCTTTCTAACTAATCTTTCTTCTTTCTTTCTTCTTTCTTTCTTTCTAACAAATCTTTCTTTCTAACTAATTCCTTCTTTCTTTCTTTCTAACTAATCTTTCTTCTTTCTTTCTTTCTTTCTTTCTTTCTTTCTTTCTTTCTTTCTTTCTTTCTTTCTTTCTTTCTTTCTTTCTAACTAATCTTTCTTTCTTTCTTTCTAACTAATCTTTCTTCTTTCTTTCTTTCTTTCTAGCTAATCTTTCTTCTTTCTTTCTAACTAATCTTTCTTCTTTCTTTCTTTCTTTCTTTCTTTCTAACTAATCTTTCTTATTTCTTTCTTTCTTTCTTTCTAACTAATCTTTCTTCTTTCTTTCTTTCTTTCTAACTAATCTTTCTTCTTTCTTTCTTTCTTTCTTTCTTTCTTTTTCTTTCTTTCTTTCTAACTAATCTTTCTTCTTTCTTTCTTTCTTTCTAACTAATCTTTCTTCTTTCTTTCTTTCTTTCTTTCTAAGTAATCTTTCTTCTTTCTTTCTTTCTTTCTTTCTTTCTTTCTTTCTTTCTTTCTTTCTAACTAATATTTCTTCTTTCTTTCTTTCTTTCTTTCTTTCTTTCTTTCTTTCTTTCTTTCTTTCTTTCTTTCTTTCTTTCTTTCTTTCTTTCTTTCTAACTAATATTTCTTCTTTCTTTCTAACTAATATTTCTTCTTTCTTTCTTTCTAACTAATCTTTCTTTCTTTCTAACTAATCTTTCTTTCTTTCTTTCTTTCTTTCTTACTAATCTTTCTTCTTTCTTTCTTTCTTTCTTTCTTTCTAACTAATCTTTCTTCTTTCTTTCTTTCTTTCTTTCTTTCTAACTAATCTTTCTTCTTTCTTTCTTTCTTTCTTTCTTTCTAACTAATCTTTCTTCTTTCTTTCTTTCTTTCTTTCTTTCTTTCTAACTAATCTTTCTTCTTTCTTTCTTTCTTTCTTTCTTTCTAACTAATCTTTCTTCTTTCTTTCTTTCTTTCTTTCTTTCTTTCTTTCTAACTAATCTTTCTAACTAATTATTTCTTTCTTTCTTTCTAACTAATCTTTCTTCTTTCTTTCTTTCTTTCTTTCTTTCTTTCTTTCTTTCTTTCTTTCTTTCTTTCTTTCTTTCTTTCTTTCTTTCTTTCTTTCTTTCTTTCTAACTAATCTTTCTTTCTAACTAATTCTTTCTTTCTTTCTAACTAATCTTTCTTCTTTCTTTCTTTCTTTCTTTCTTTCTTTCTTTCTTTCTTTCTAACTAATATTTCTTCTTTCTTTCTTTCTTTCTTTCTTTCTTTCTTTCTTTCTTTCTTTCTTTCTTTCTTTCTTTCTTTCTTTCTAACTGATATTTCTTCTTTCTTTCTTTCTTTCTAACTAATCTTTCTTTCTTTCTTTCTAACTAATCTTTCTTCTTTCTTTCTAACTAATCTTTCTTCTTTCTTTCTTTCTTTCTTTCTTTCTTTTTTACTTTTTCTTTCTTTCTTTCTAACTAATCTTTCTTCTTTCTTTCTTTCTTTCTTTCTAACTAATCTTTCTTCTTTCTTTCTTTCTAACTAATCTTTCTTCTTTCTTTCTTTCTTTCTTTCTTTCTTTCTTTCTTTCTTTCTTTCTTTCTTTCTTTCTTTCTTTCTTTCTTTCTTTCTTTCTAACTAATCTTTCTTTCTTTCTTTCTTTCTTTCTTTCTTTCTTTCTAACTAATCTTTCTTCTTTCTTTCTTTCTTTCTAACTAATATTTCTTCTTTCTTTCTTTCTTTCTTTCTAACTAATCTTTCTTTCTAACTAATTCTTTCTTTCTTTCTTTCTAACTAAGCTTTCTTCTTTCTTTCTTTCTTTCTTTCTAACTAATATTTCTTCTTTCTTTCTTTCTTTCTAACTAATCTTTCTTCTTTCTTTCTTTCTTTCTTTCTTTCTTTCTTTCTTTCTTTCTTTCTTTCTTTCTTTCTTTCTTTCTAACTAATATTTCTTCTTTCTTTCTTTCTTTCTTTCTTTCTAACTAATATTTCTTCTTTCTTTATTTCTTTCTTTCTTTCTAACTAATCTTTCTTTCTTTCTTTCTTTCTTTCTTTCTAACTAATCTTTCTAACTAATTATTTCTTTCTTTCTTTCTAACTAATCTTCTTTCTTTCTTTCTTTCTTTCTTTCTTTCTTTCTTTCTTTCTTTCTTTCTTTCTTTCTTTCTTTCTTTCTTTCTAACTAATCTTTCTTTCTAACTAATTCTTTCTTTCTTTCTTTCTAACTAATCTTTCTTCTTTCTTTCTTTCTTTCTTTCTAACTAATCTTTCTTCTTTCTTTCTTTCTTTCTAACTAATATTTCTTCTTTCTTTCTTTCTTTCTTTCTAACTAATCTTTCTTTCTAACTAATTCTTTCTTTCTTTCTTTCTAACTAATCTTTCTTCTTTCTTTCTTTCTTTCTAACTAATATTTCTTCTTTCTTTCTTTCTTTCTTTCTAACTAATCTTTCTTCTTTCTTTCTTTCTTTCTAACTAATCTTTCTTTCTTTCTTTCTAACTAATCTTTCTTCTTTCTTTCTTTCTTTCTTTCTTTCTTTCTTTCTTTCTTTCTAACTAATCTTTCTTTCTTATTTAATTCTTTCTTTCTTTCTTTCTAACTAATATTTCTTCTTTCTTTCTTTCTAGCTAATCTTTCTTCTTTCTTTCTAACTAATCTTTCTTCTTTCTTTCTTTCTTTCTAACTAATCTTTCTTCTTTCTTTCTTTCTTTCTTTCTTTCTTTCTTTCTTTCTAACTCATCTTTCTTTCTTTCTTTCTTTTTCTTTCTTTCTTTCTAACTAATCTTTCTTCTTTCTTTCTTTCTTTCTTTCTTTCTAACTAATCTTTCTTCTTTCTTTCTTTCTTTCTTTCTAACTAATCTTTCTTTCTAACTAATTCTTTCTTTCTTTCTAACTAATCTTTCTTCTTTCTTCTTTCTTTCTTTCTTTCTTTCTTTCTTTCTAACTAATCTTTCTTTCTTTCTTTCTAACTAATCTTTCTTATTTCTTTCTTTCTTTCTAGCTAATCTTTCTTCTTTCTTTCTAACTAATCTTTCTTCTTTCTTTCTTCTTTCTTTCTTTCTAACAAATCTTTCTTTCTAACTAATTCTTTCTTTCTTTCTTTCTAACTAATCTTTCTTCTTTCTTTCTTTCTTTCTTTCTTTCTTTCTTTCTTTCTTTCTTTCTTTCTTTCTTTCTTTCTAACTAATCTTTCTTTCTTTCTTTCTTTCTAACTAATCTTTCTTCTTTCTTTCTTTCTTTCTAGCTAATCTTTCTTCTTTCTTTCTAACTAATCTTTCTTCTTTCTTTCTTTCTTTCTTTCTAACTAATCTTTCTTATTTCTTTCTTTCTTTCTTTCTAACTAATCTTTCTTCTTTCTTTCTTTCTTTCTTTCTAACTAATCTTTCTTCTTTCTTTCTTTCTTTCTTTCTTTCTTTTTCTTTCTTTCTTTCTAACTAATCTTTCTTCTTTCTTTCTTTCTTTCTAACTAATCTTTCTTCTTTCTTTCTTCTTTCTTTCTTTCTTCTTTCTTTCTTTCTTTCTTTCTTTCTTTCTTTCTTTCTTTCTTTCTTTCTTTCTTTCTTTCTTTCTTTCTAACTAATCTTTCTTCTTTCTTTCTTTCTTTCTTTCTAACTAATCTTTCTTTCTAACTAATTCTTTCTTTCTTTCTTTCTAACTAATCTTTCTTCTTTCTTTCTTTCTTTCTTTCTAGCTAATCTTTCTTCTTTCTTTCTAACTAATCTTTCTTCTTTCTTTCTTTCTTTCTTTCTTTCTTTCTTTCTTTCTTTCTTTCTTTCTTTCTTTCTTTCTTTCTTTCTTTCTAACTAATCTTTCTTCTTTCTTTCTAACTAATCTTTCTTCTTTCTTTCTAACTAATCTTTCTTCTTTCTTTCTAACTAATCTTTCTTCTTTCTTTCTTTCTTTCTTTCTTTCTAACTAATATTTCTTCTTTCTTTCTAACTAATATTTCTTCTTTCTTTCTTTCTAACTAATCTTTCTTTCTTTCTTTCTAACTAATCTTTCTTTCTTTCTTTCTTTCTTTCTAACTAATCTTTCTTCTTTCTTTCTTTCTTTCTTTCTTTCTTTCTTTCTTTCTTTCTTTCTTTCTAACTAATCTTTCTTCTTTCTTTCTTTCTTTCTAACTAATCTTTCTTCTTTCTTTCTTTCTTTCTTTCTTTCTTTCTTTCTTTCTTTCTTTCTTTCTTTCTTTCTTTCTTTCTTTCTTTCTAACTAATCTTTCTAACTAATTATTTCTTTCTTTCTTTCTAACTAATCTTTCTTTCTTTCTTTCTTTCTTTCTTTCTTTCTTTCTTTCTTTCTAACTAATCTTTCTTTCTAACTAATTCTTTCTTTCTTTCTTTCTAACTAATCTTTCTTCTTTCTTTCTTTCTTTCTTTCTTTCTTTCTAACTAATATTTCTTCTTTCTTTCTTTCTTTCTTTCTTTCTAACTAATATTTCTTTCTTTCTTTCTTTCTTTCTTTCTAACTGATATTTCTTCTTTCTTTCTTTCTAACTAATCTTTCTTTCTTTCTTTCTTTCTAACTAATCTTTCTTCTTTCTTTCTAACTAATCTTTCTTCTTTCTTTCTTTCTTTCTTTCTTTCTTTCTTTCTTTCTTTCTTTCTTTCTTTCTTTCTTTCTTTTTTACTTTTTCTTTCTTTCTTTCTAACTAATCTTTCTTCTTTCTTTCTTTCTTTCTTTCTTTCTTTCTTTCTTTCTTTCTTTCTTTCTTTCTTTCTAACTAATCTTTCTTCTTTCTTTCTTTCTAACTAATCTTTCTTCTTTCTTTCTTTCTTTCTTTCTTTCTAACTAATCTTTCTTCTTTCTTTCTTTCTTTCTTTCTTTCTTTCTTTCTTTCTTTCTAACTAATCTTTCTTTCTAACTAATTCTTTCTTTCTTTCTTTCTAACTAATCTTTCTTCTTTCTTTCTTTCTTTCTAACTAATATTTCTTCTTTCTTTCTTTCTTTCTTTCTTTCTAACTAATCTGTCTTTCTAACTAATTCTTTCTTTCTTTCTTTCTAACTAATCTTTCTTCTTTCTTTCTAACTAATATTTCTTCTTTCTTTCTTTCTTTCTTTCTTTCTAACTAATCTTCTTCTTTCTTTCTTTCTTTCTTTCTTTCTTTCTTTCTTTCTTTCTTTCTTTCTTTCTTTCTTTCTTTCTTTCTTTCTAACTAATATTTCTTCTTTCTTTCTTTCTTTCTAACTAATATTTCTTCTTTCTTTATTTCTTTCTTTCTTTCTTTCTTTCTAACTAATCTTTCTTTCTTTCTTTCTTTCTTTCTTTCTTTCTTTCTTTCTAACTAATCTTTCTAACTAATTATTTCTTCTTTCTTTCTAACTAATCTTCTTTCTTTCTTTCTTTCTTTCTTCTTTCTTTCTTTCTTTCTTTCTTTCTTTCTTTCTTTCTTCTTTCTTTCTTTCTTTCTTTCTAACTAATCTTTCTTTCTAACTAATTCTTTCTTTCTTTCTTTCTAACTAATCTTTCTTTCTTTCTTTCTTTCTTTCTTTCTAACTAATCTTTCTTTCTAACTAATTCTTTCTTTCTTTCTTTCTAACTAATCTTTCTTCTTTCTTTCTTTCTTTCTTTCTTTCTAACTAATATTTCTTCTTTCTTTCTTTCTTTCTTTCTTTCTTTCTTTCTAACTAATATTTCTTTCTTTCTTTCTTTCTTTCTTTCTTTCTTTCTTTCTTTCTTTCTTTCTTTCTAACTAATATTTCTTCTTTCTTTCTTTCTTTCTAACTAATATTTCTTCTTTCTTTATTTCTTTCTTTCTTTCTTTCTTTCTAACTAATCTTTCTTTCTTTCTTTCTTTCTTTCTTTCTTTTTTTCTTTCTAACTAGTCTTTCTAACTAATTATTTCTTTCTTTCTTTCTAACTAATCTTCTTTCTTTCTTTCTTTCTTTCTTTCTTTCTTTCTTTCTTCTTTCTTTCTTTCTTTCTAACTAATCTTTCTTTCTAACTAATTCTTTCTTTCTTTCTTTCTAACTAATCTTTCTTTCTTTCTTTCTTTCTTTCTTTCTAACTAATCTTTCTTTCTAACTAATTCTTTCTTTCTTTCTTTCTAACTAATCTTTCTTCTTTCTTTCTTTCTTTCTTTCTTTCTAACTAATATTTCTTCTTTCTTTCTTTCTTTCTTTCTTTCTTTCTAACTAATATTTCTTTCTTTCTTTCTTTCTTTCTAACTGATATTTCTTCTTTCTTTCTTTCTAACTAATCTTTCTTTCTTTCTTTCTTTCTAACTAATCTTTCTTCTTTCTTTCTAACTAATCTTTCTTCTTTCTTTCTTTCTTTCTTTCTTTCTTTCTTTCTTTATTTCTTTTTTACTTTTTCTTTCTTTCTTTCTAACTAATCTTTCTTCTTTCTTTCTTTCTTTCTTTCTTTCTTTCTTTCTAACTAATCTTTCTTCTTTCTTTCTTTCTAACTAATCTTTCTTCTTTCTTTCTTTCTTTCTTTCTTTCTTTCTTTCTTTCTTTCTTTCTTTCTTTCTTTCTTTCTTTCTTTCTTTCTAACTAATCTTTCTTCTTTCTTTCTTTCTTTCTTTCTAACTAATCTTTCTTTCTAACTAATTCTTTCTTTCTTTCTTTCTAACTAATCTTTCTTCTTTCTTTCTTTCTTTCTAACTAATATTTCTTCTTTCTTTCTTTCTTTCTTTCTTTCTTTCTTTCTTTCTTTCTTTCTTTCTTTCTAACTAATCTGTCTTTCTAACTAATTCTTTCTTTCTTTCTTTCTAACTAATCTTTCTTCTTTCTTTCTTTCTTTCTAACTAATATTTCTTCTTTCTTTCTTTCTTTCTTTCTAACTAATCTTTCTTCTTTCTTTCTTTCTTTCTTCTTTCTTTCTTTCTTTCTTTCTTTCTAACTAATATTTCTTCTTTCTTTCTTTCTTTCTAACTAATATTTCTTCTTTCTTTATTTCTTTCTTTCTTTCTAACTAATCTTTCTTTCTTTCTTTCTTTCTTTCTTTCTTTCTTTCTTTCTTTCTAACTAATCTTTCTAACTAATTATTTCTTTCTTTCTTTCTAACTAATCTTCTTTCTTTCTTTCTTTCTTTCTTTCTTTCTTTCTTTCTTTCTTTCTTTCTTTCTAACTAATCTTTCTTTCTAACTAATTCTTTCTTTCTTTCTTTCTAACTAATCTTTCTTCTTTCTTTCTTTCTTTCTTTCTAACTAATCTTTCTTCTTTCTTTCTTTCTTTCTTTCTTTCTTTCTTTCTTTCTTTCTTTCTTTCTAACTAATATTTCTTCTTTCTTTCTTTCTTTCTTTCTTTCTAACTAATATTTCTTCTTTCTTTATTTCTTTCTTTCTTTCTAACTAATCTTTCTTTCTTTCTTTCTTTCTTTCTTTCTTTCTAACTAATCTTTCTAACTAATTATTTCTTTCTTTCTTTCTAACTAATCTTCTTTCTTTCTTTCTTTCTTTCTTTCTTTCTTTCTTTCTTTCTTTCTTTCTTTCTTTCTTTCTTTCTAACTAATCTTTCTTTCTAACTAATTCTTTCTTTCTTTCTTTCTAACTAATCTTTCTTCTTTCTTTCTTTCTTTCTTTCTAACTAATCTTTCTTCTTTCTTTCTTTCTTTCTAACTAATATTTCTTCTTTCTTTCTTTCTTTCTTTCTAACTAATCTTTCTTTCTAACTAATTCTTTCTTTCTTTCTTTCTAACTAATCTTTCTTCTTTCTTTCTTTCTTTCTAACTAATATTTCTTCTTTCTTTCTTTCTTTCTTTCTAACTAATCTTTCTTCTTTCTTTCTTTCTTTCTAACTAATCTTTCTTTCTTTCTTTCTAACTAATCTTTCTTCTTTCTTTCTTTCTTTCGTTCTTTCTTTCTTTCTTTCTTTCTTTCTTTCTTTCTTTCTTTCTTTCTTTCTTTCTTTCTTTCTTTCTTTCTAACTAATCTTTCTTTCTTATTTAATTCTTTCTTTCTTTCTTTCTAACTAATATTTCTTCTTTCTTTCTTTCTAGCTAATCTTTCTTCTTTCTTTCTAACTAATCTTTCTTCTTTCTTTCTTTCTTTCTAACTAATCTTTCTTCTTTCTTTCTTTCTTTCTTTCTTTCTTTCTTTCTTTCTAACTCATCTTTCTTTCTTTCTTTCTTTTTCTTTCTTTCTTTCTAACTAATCTTTCTTCTTTCTTTCTTTCTTTCTTTCTAACTAATCTTTCTTCTTTCTTTCTTTCTTTCTTTCTAACTAATCTTTCTTTCTAACTAATTCTTTCTTTCTTTCTAACTAATCTTTCTTCTTTCTTCTTTCTTTCTTTCTTTCTTTCTTTCTAACTAATCTTTCTTTCTTACTTTCTAACTAATCTTTCTTATTTCTTTCTTTCTTTCTAGCTAATCTTTCTTCTTTCTTTCTAACTAATCTTTCTTCTTTCTTTCTTCTTTCTTTCTTTCTAACAAATCTTTCTTTCTAACTAATTCTTTCTTTCTTTCTTTCTAACTAATCTTTCTTCTTTCTTTCTTTCTTTCTTTCTTTCTTTCTTTCTTTCTTTCTTTCTAACTAATCTTTCTTTCTTTCTTTCTTTCTAACTAATCTTTCTTCTTTCTTTCTTTCTTTCTAGCTAATCTTTCTTCTTTCTTTCTAACTAATCTTTCTTCTTTCTTTCTTTCTTTCTTTCTAACTAATCTTTCTTATTTCTTTCTTTCTTTCTTTCTAACTAATCTTTCTTCTTTCTTTCTTTCTTTCTTTCTAACTAATCTTTCTTCTTTCTTTCTTTCTTTCTTTCTTTCTTTCTTTTTCTTTCTTTCTTTCTAACTAATCTTTCTTCTTTCTTTCTTTCTTTCTAACTAATCTTTCTTCTTTCTTTCTTTCTTTCTAAGTAATCTTTCTTCTTTCTTTCTTTCTTTCTTTCTTTCTTTCTTTCTTTCTTTCTTTCTTTCTTTCTTTCTTTCTTTCTTTCTTTCTTTCTTTCTTTCTAACTAATCTTTCTTCTTTCTTTCTTTCTTTCTTTCTAACTAATCTTTCTTTCTAACTAATTCTTTCTTTCTTTCTTTCTAACTAATCTTTCTTCTTTCTTTCTTTCTTTCTAGCTAATCTTTCTTCTTTCTTTCTAACTAATCTTTCTTCTTTCTTTCTTTCTTTCTTTCTTTCTTTCTTTCTTTCTTTCTTTCTAACTAATCTTTCTTCTTTCTTTCTAACTAATCTTTCTTCTTTCTTTCTAACTAATCTTTCTTCTTTCTTTCTAACTAATCTTTCTTCTTTCTTTCTTTCTTTCTTTCTTTCTAACTAATATTTCTTCTTTCTTTCTAACTAATATTTCTTCTTTCTTTCTTTCTAACTAATCTTTCTTTCTTTCTTTCTAACTAATCTTTCTTTCTTTCTTTCTTTCTTTCTTTCTAACTAATCTTTCTTCTTTCTTTCTTTCTTTCTTTCTTTCTTTCTTTCTTTCTTTCTTTCTTTCTAACTAATCTTTCTTCTTTCTTTCTTTCTTTCTAACTAATCTTTCTTCTTTCTTTCTTTCTTTCTTTCTTTCTTTCTTTCTTTCTTTCTTTCTTTCTAACTAATCTTTCTAACTAATTATTTCTTTCTTTCTTTCTAACTAATCTTTCTTTCTTTCTTTCTTTCTTTCTTTCTTTCTTTCTTTCTTTCTTTCTTTCTTTCTTTCTAACTAATCTTTCTTTCTAACTAATTCTTTCTTTCTTTCTTTCTAACTAATCTTTCTTCTTTCTTTCTTTCTTTCTTTCTTTCTTTCTTTCTTTCTTTCTTTCTTTCTTTCTAACTAATATTTCTTCTTTCTTTCTTTCTTTCTTTCTTTCTAACTAATATTTCTTCTTTCTTTATTTCTTTCTTTCTTTCTAACTAATCTTTCTTTCTTTCTTTCTTTCTTTCTTTCTTTCTTTCTAACTAATCTTTCTAACTAATTATTTCTTTCTTTCTTTCTAACTAATCTTCTTTCTTTCTTTCTTTCTTTCTTTCTTTCTTTCTTTCTTTCTTTCTTTCTTTCTTTCTTTCTTTCTAACTAATCTTTCTTTCTAACTAATTCTTTCTTTCTTTCTTTCTAACTAATCTTTCTTCTTTCTTTCTTTCTTTCTTTCTAACTAATCTTTCTTCTTTCTTTCTTTCTTTCTAACTAATATTTCTTCTTTCTTTCTTTCTTTCTTTCTAACTAATCTTTCTTTCTAACTAATTCTTTCTTTCTTTCTTTCTAACTAATCTTTCTTCTTTCTTTCTTTCTTTCTAACTAATATTTCTTCTTTCTTTCTTTCTTTCTTTCTAACTAATCTTTCTTCTTTCTTTCTTTCTAACTAATCTTTCTTTCTTTCTTTCTAACTAATCTTTCTTCTTTCTTTCTTTCTTTCTTTCTTTCTTTCTTTCTTTCTTTCTTTCTTTCTTTCTTTCTTTCTTTCTAACTAATCTTTCTTTCTTATTTAATTCTTTCTTTCTTTCTTTCTAACTAATATTTCTTCTTTCTTTCTTTCTAGCTAATCTTTCTTCTTTCTTTCTAACTAATCTTTCTTCTTTCTTTCTTTCTTTCTAACTAATCTTTCTTCTTTCTTTCTTTCTTTCTTTCTTTCTTTCTTTCTTTCTAACTCATCTTTCTTTCTTTCTTTCTTTTTCTTTCTTTCTTTCTAACTAATCTTTCTTCTTTCTTTCTTTCTTTCTTTCTTTCTAACTAATCTTTCTTCTTTCTTTCTTTCTTTCTTTCTTTCTAACTAATCTTTCTTCTTTCTTTCTTTCTTTCTTTCTAACTAATCTTTCTTTCTAACTAATTCTTTCTTTCTTTCTAACTAATCTTTCTTCTTTCTTCTTTCTTTCTTTCTTTCTTTCTTTCTTTCTAACTAATCTTTCTTTCTTTCTTTCTAACTAATCTTTCTTATTTCTTTCTTTCTTTCTAGCTAATCTTTCTTCTTTCTTTCTAACTAATCTTTCTTCTTTCTTTCTTCTTTCTTTCTTTCTAACAAATCTTTCTTTCTAACTAATTCTTTCTTTCTTTCTTTCTAACTAATCTTTCTTCTTTCTTTCTTTTTTTCTTTCTTTCTTTCTTTCTTTCTTTCTTTCTTTCTTTCTTTCTAACTAATCTTTCTTTCTTTCTTTCTTTCTAACTAATCTTTCTTCTTTCTTTCTTTCTTTCTAGCTAATCTTTCTTCTTTCTTTCTAACTAATCTTTCTTCTTTCTTTCTTTCTTTCTTTCTAACTAATCTTTCTTATTTCTTTCTTTCTTTCTTTCTAACTAATCTTTCTTCTTTCTTTCTTTCTTTCTTTCTAACTAATCTTTCTTCTTTCTTTCTTTCTTTCTTTCTTTCTTTCTTTTTCTTTCTTTCTTTCTAACTAATCTTTCTTCTTTCTTTCTTTCTTTCTAACTAATCTTTCTTCTTTCTTTCTTTCTTTCTAAGTAATCTTTCTTCTTTCTTTCTTTCTTTCTTTCTTTCTTTCTTTCTTTCTTTCTTTCTTTCTTTCTTTCTTTCTTTCTTTCTAACTAATCTTTCTTCTTTCTTTTCTTTCTTTCTTTCTAACTAATCTTTCTTTCTAACTAATTCTTTCTTTCTTTCTTTCTAACTAATCTTTCTTCTTTCTTTCTTTCTTTCTTTCTAGCTAATCTTTCTTCTTTCTTTCTAACTAATCTTTCTTCTTTCTTTCTTTCTTTCTTTCTTTCTTTCTTTCTTTCTTTCTTTCTTTCTTTCTTTCTTTCTTTCTTTCTTTCTTTCTTTCTTTCTTTCTTTCTTTCTAACTAATCTTTCTCTTTCTTTCTAACTAATCTTTCTTCTTTCTTTCTAACTAATCTTTCTTCTTTCTTTCTAACTAATCTTTCTTCTTTCTTTCTTTCTTTCTTTCTTTCTAACTAATATTTCTTCTTTCTTTCTAACTAATATTTCTTCTTTCTTTCTTCTAACTAATCTTCTTTCTTTCTTTCTAACTAATCTTTCTTTCTTTCTTTCTTTCTTTCTAACTAATCTTTCTTTCTTTCTTTCTTTCTTTCTTTCTTTCTTTCTTTCTTTCTTTCTTTCTTTCTTTCTTTCTTTCTAACTAATCTTTCTTCTTTCTTTCTTTCTTTCTAACTAATCTTTCTTCTTTCTTTCTTTCTTTCTTTCTTCTTTCTTTCTTTCTTTCTTTCTTTCTTTCTTTCTTTCTTTCTTTCTTTCTTTCTAACTAATCTTTCTAACTAATTATTTCTTTCTTTCTTTCTAACTAATCTTTCTTTCTTTCTTTCTTTCTTTCTTTCTTTCTTTCTTTCTTTCTTTCTTTCTTTCTTTCTTTCTTTCTAACTAATCTTTCTTTCTAACTAATTCTTTCTTTCTTTCTTTCTAACTAATCTTTCTTCTTTCTTTCTTTCTTTCTTTCTTTCTTTCTTTCTAACTAATATTTCTTCTTTCTTTCTTTCTTTCTTTCTTTCTAACTAATATTTCTTTCTTTCTTTCTTTCTTTCTTTCTAACTGATATTTCTTCTTTCTTTCTTTCTAACTAATCTTTCTTTCTTTCTTTCTTTCTAACTAATCTTTCTTCTTTCTTTCTAACTAATCTTTCTTCTTTCTTTCTTTCTTTCTTTCTTTCTTTCTTTCTTTCTTTCTTTCTTTCTTTCTTTCTTTTTTACTTTTTCTTTCTTTCTTTCTAACTAATCTTTCTTCTTTCTTTCTTTCTTTCTTTCTTTTTCTTTCTTTCTTTCTTTCTTTCTTTCTTTCTTTCTTTCTTTCTAACTAATCTTTCTTCTTTCTTTCTTTCTAACTAATCTTTCTTCTTTCTTTCTTTCTTTCTTTCTTTCTTTCTAACTAATCTTTCTTCTTTCTTTCTTTCTTTCTTTCTTTCTTTCTTTCTAACTAATCTTTCTTTCTAACTAATTCTTTCTTTCTTTCTTTCTAACTAATCTTTCTTCTTTCTTTCTTTCTTTTCTAACTAATATTTCTTCTTTCTTTCTTTCTTTCTTTCTTTCTAACTAATCTGTCTTCTAACTAATTCTTTCTTTCTTTCTTTCTAACTAATCTTTCTTCTTTCTTTCTAACTATATTTCTTCTTTCTTTCTTTCTTTCTTTCTTTCTAACTAATCTTTCTTCTTTCTTTCTTTCTTTCTTTCTTTCTTTCTTTCTTTCTTTCTTTCTTTCTTTCTTTCTTTCTTTCTAACTAATATTTCTTCTTTCTTTCTTTCTTTCTAACTAATATTTCTTCTTTCTTTATTTCTTTCTTTCTTTCTTTCTTTCTAACTAATCTTTCTTTCTTTCTTTCTTTCTTTCTTTCTTTCTTTCTTTCTTTCTAACTAATCTTTCTAACTAATTATTTCTTTCTTTCTTTCTAACTAATCTTCTTTCTTTCTTTCTTTCTTTCTTTCTTTCTTTCTTTCTTTCTTTCTTTCTTTCTTTCTTTCTTTCTTTCTTTCTTTCTTTCTTTCTTTCTAACTAATCTTTCTTTCTAACTAATTCTTTCTTTCTTTCTTTCTAACTAATCTTTCTTTCTTTCTTTCTTTCTTTCTTTCTAACTAATCTTTCTTTCTAACTAATTCTTTCTTTCTTTCTTTCTAACTAATCTTTCTTCTTTCTTTCTTTCTTTCTTTCTTTCTAACTAATATTTCTTCTTTCTTTCTTTCTTTCTTTCTTTCTTTCTAACTAATATTTCTTTCTTTCTTCTTTCTTTCTTTCTTTCTTTCTTTCTTTCTTTCTTTCTTTCTTTCTTTCTTTCTTTCTTTCTTTCTAACTAATATTTCTTCTTTCTTTCTTTCTTTCTAACTAATATTTCTTCTTTCTTTATTTCTTTCTTTCTTTCTTTCTTTCTAACTAATCTTTCTTTCTTTCTTTCTTTCTTTCTTTCTTTCTTTCTTTCTTTCTAACTAATCTTTCTAACTAATTATTTCTTTCTTTCTTTCTAACTAATCTTCTTTCTTCTTCTTTCTTTCTTTCTTTCTTTCTTTCTTTCTTTCTTTCTTTCTTTCTTTCTTTCTTTCTTTCTTTCTTTCTTTCTTTCTAACTAATCTTTCTTTCTAACTAATTCTTTCTTTCTTTCTTTCTAACTAATCTTTCTTTCTTTCTTTCTTTCTTTCTAACTAATCTTTCTTTCTAACTAATTCTTTCTTTCTTTCTTTCTAACTAATCTTTCTTCTTTCTTTCTTTCTTTCTTTCTTTCTAACTAATATTTCTTCTTTCTTTCTTTCTTTCTTTCTTTCTTTCTAACTAATATTTCTTTCTTTCTTTCTTTCTTTCTTTCTTTCTTTCTTTCTTTCTTTCTTTCTTTCTTTCTTTCTTTCTAACTAATATTTCTTCTTTCTTTCTTTCTTTCTAACTAATATTTCTTCTTTCTTTCTTTCTTTCTTTCTTTCTTTCTTTCTAACTAATCTTTCTTTCTTTCTTTCTTTCTTTCTTTCTTTCTTTCTAACTAATCTTTCTAACTAATTATTTCTTTCTTTCTTTCTAACTAATCTTCTTTCTTTCTTTCTTTCTTTCTTTCTTTCTTTCTTTCTTTCTTTCTTTCTTTCTTTCTTTCTTTCTAACTAATCTTTCTTTCTAACTAATTCTTTCTTTCTTTCTTTCTAACTAATCTTTCTTTCTTTCTTTCTTTCTTTCTTTCTAACTAATCTTTCTTTCTAACTAATTCTTTCTTTCTTTCTTTCTAACTAATCTTTCTTCTTTCTTTCTTTCTTTCTTTTCTTTCTAACTAATATTTCTTCTTTCTTTCTTTCTTTCTTTCTTTCTTTCTAACTAATATTTCTTTCTTTCTTTCTTTCTTTCTAACTGATATTTCTTCTTTCTTTCTTTCTAACTAATCTTTCTTTCTTTCTTTCTTTCTAACTAATCTTTCTTCTTTCTTTCTAACTAATCTTTCTTCTTTCTTTCTTTCTTTCTTTCTTTCTTTCTTTCTTTATTTCTTTTTTACTTTTTCTTTCTTTCTTTCTAACTACTCTTTCTTCTTTCTTTCTTTCTTTCTTTCTTTCTTTCTTTCTAACTAATCTTTCTTCTTTCTTTCTTTCTAACTAATCTTTCTTCTTTCTTTCTTTCTTTCTTTCTTTCTTTCTTTCTTTCTTTCTTTCTTTCTTTCTTTCTAACTAATCTTTCTTCTTTCTTTCTTTCTTTCTTTCTTTCTAACTAATCTTTCTTTCTAACTAATTCTTTCTTTCTTTCTTTCTAACTAATCTTTCTTCTTTCTTTCTTTCTTTCTAACTAATATTTCTTCTTTCTTTCTTTCTTTCTTTCTTTCTTTCTTTCTTTCTTTCTTTCTTTCTTTCTTTCTAACTAATCTGTCTTTCTAACTAATTTCTTTCTTTCTTTCTTTCTAACTAATCTTTCTTCTTTCTTTCTTTCTTTCTAACTAATATTTCTTCTTTCTTTCTTTCTTTCTTTCTAACTAATCTTTCTTCTTTCTTTCTTTCTTTCTTTCTTTCTTTCTTTCTTTCTTTCTTTCTAACTAATATTTCTTCTTTCTTTCTTTCTTTCTAACTAATATTTCTTCTTTCTTTATTTCTTTCTTTCTTTCTAACTAATCTTTCTTTCTTTCTTTCTTTCTTTCTTTCTTTCTTTCTAACTAATCTTTCTAACTAATTATTTCTTTCTTTCTTTCTAACTAATCTTCTTTCTTTCTTTCTTTCTTTCTTTCTTTCTAACTAATCTTTCTTTCTAACTAATTCTTTCTTTCTTTCTTTCTAACTAATCTTTCTTCTTTCTTTCTTTCTTTCTTTCTAACTAATCTTTCTTCTTTCTTTCTTTCTTTCTTTCTTTCTTTCTTTCTTTCTTTCTTTCTAACTAATATTTCTTCTTTCTTTCTTTCTTTCTTTCTTTCTAACTAATATTTCTTCTTTCTTTATTTCTTTCTTTCTTTCTAACTAATCTTTCTTTCTTTCTTTCTTTCTTTCTTTCTTTCTTTCTTTCTAACTAATCTTTCTAACTAATTATTTCTTTCTTTCTTTCTAACTAATCTTCTTTCTTTCTTTCTTTCTTTCTTTCTTTCTTTCTTTCTTTCTTTCTTTCTTTCTTTCTTTCTAACTAATCTTTCTTTCTAACTAATTCTTTCTTTCTTTCTTTCTAACTAATCTTTCTTCTTTCTTTCTTTCTTTCTTTCTAACTAATCTTTCTTCTTTCTTTCTTTCTTTCTAACTAATATTTCTTCTTTCTTTCTTTCTTTCTTTCTAACTAATCTTTCTTTCTAACTAATTCTTTCTTTCTTTCTTTCTAACTAATCTTTCTTCTTTCTTTCTTTCTTTCTAACTAATATTTCTTCTTTCTTTCTTTCTTTCTTTCTAACTAATCTTTCTTCTTTCTTTCTTTCTTTCTAACTAATCTTTCTTTCTTTCTAACTAATCTTTCTTCTTTCTTTCTTTCTTTCGTTCTTTCTTTCTTTCTTTCTTTCTTTCTTTCTTTCTTTCTTTCTTTCTTTCTTTCTTTCTTTCTAACTAATCTTTCTTTCTTATTTAATTCTTTCTTTCTTTCTTTCTAACTAATATTTCTTCTTTCTTTCTTTCTAGCTAATCTTTCTTCTTTCTTTCTAACTAATCTTTCTTTCTTTCTTTCTTTCTTTCTAACTAATCTTTCTTCTTTCTTTCTTTCTTTCTTTCTTTCTTTCTTTCTTTCTTTCTAACTCATCTTTCTTTCTTTCTTTCTTTTTTCTTTCTTTCTTTCTAACTAATCTTTCTTCTTTCTTTCTTTCTTTCTTTCTAACTAATCTTTCTTCTTTCTTTCTTTCTTTCTAACTAATCTTTCTTTCTAACTAATTCTTTCTTTCTTTCTAACTAATCTTTCTTCTTTCTTCTTTCTTTCTTTCTTTCTTTCTTTCTTTCTTTCTAACTAATCTTTCTTTCTTACTTTCTAACTAATCTTTCTTATTTCTTTCTTTCTTTCTAGCTAATCTTTCTTCTTTCTTTCTAACTAATCTTTCTTCTTTCTTTCTTCTTTCTTTCTTTCTAACAAATCTTTCTTTCTAACTAATTCTTTCTTTCTTTCTTTCTAACTAATCTTTCTTTCTTTCTTTCTTTCTTTCTTTCTTTCTTTCTTTCTTCTTTCTAACTAATCTTTCTTTCTTTCTTTCTTTCTAACTAATCTTTCTTCTTTCTTTCTTTCTTTCTAGCTAATCTTTCTTCTTTCTTTCTAACTAATCTTTCTTCTTTCTTTCTTTCTTTCTTTCTTTCTAACTAATCTTTCTTATTTCTTTCTTTCTTTCTTTCTAACTAATCTTTCTTCTTTCTTTCTTTCTTTCTTTCTAACTAATCTTTCTTCTTTCTTTCTTTCTTTCTTTCTTTCTTTTTCTTTCTTTCTTTCTAACTAATCTTTCTTCTTTCTTTCTTTCTTTCTAACTAATCTTTCTTCTTTCTTTCTTTCTTTCTAAGTAATCTTTCTTCTTTCTTTCTTTCTTTCTTTCTTTCTTTCTTTCTTTCTTTCTTTCTTTCTTTCTTTCTTTCTTTCTTTCTAACTAATCTTTCTTCTTTCTTCTTTCTTTCTTTCTTTCTTTCTTTCTAACTAATCTTTCTTTCTTTCTTTCTAACTAATCTTTCTTATTTCTTTCTTTCTTTCTAGCTAATCTTTCTTCTTTCTTTCTAACTAATCTTTCTTCTTTCTTTCTTCTTTCTTTCTTTCTAACAAATCTTTCTTTCTAACTAATTCTTTCTTTCTTTCTTTCTAACTAATCTTTCTTCTTTCTTTCTTTCTTTCTTTCTTTCTTTCTTTCTTTCTTTCTTTCTTTCTAACTAATCTTTCTTTCTTTCTTTCTTTCTAACTAATCTTTCTTCTTTCTTTCTTTCTTTCTAGCTAATCTTTCTTCTTTCTTTCTAACTAATCTTTCTTCTTTCTTTCTTTCTTTCTTTCTAACTAATCTTTCTTATTTCTTTCTTTCTTTCTTTCTAACTAATCTTTCTTCTTTCTTTCTTTCTTTCTTTCTTTCTAACTAATCTTTCTTCTTTCTTTCTTTCTTTCTTTCTTTCTTTTTCTTTCTTTCTTTCTAACTAATCTTTCTTCTTTCTTTCTTTCTTTCTAACTAATCTTTCTTCTTTCTTTCTTTCTTTCTAAGTAATCTTTCTTCTTTCTTTCTTTCTTTCTTTCTTTCTTTCTTTCTTTCTTTCTTTCTTTCTTTCTTTCTTTCTTTCTAACTAATCTTTCTTCTTTCTTTCTTTCTTTCTTTCTAACTAATCTTTCTTTCTAACTAATTCTTTCTTTCTTTCTTTCTAACTAATCTTTCTTCTTTCTTTCTTTCTTTCTAGCTAATCTTTCTTCTTTCTTTCTAACTAATCTTTCTTCTTTCTTTCTTTCTTTCTTTCTTTCTTTCTTTCTTTCTTTCTTTCTTTCTTTCTTTCTAACTAATCTTTCTTCTTTCTTTCTAACTAATCTTTCTTCTTTCTTTCTAACTAATCTTTCTTCTTTCTTTCTAACTAATCTTTCTTCTTTCTTTCTTTCTTCTTTCTTTCTAACTAATATTTCTTCTTTCTTTCTAACTAATATTTCTTCTTTCTTTCTTTCTAACTAATCTTTCTTTCTTTCTTTCTAACTAATCTTTCTTTCTTTCTTTCTTTCTTTCTTTCTTTCTAACTAATCTTTCTTCTTTCTTTCTTTCTTTCTTTCTTTCTTTCTTTCTTTCTTTCTTTCTAACTAATCTTCTTCTTTCTTTCTTTCTTTCTAACTAATCTTTCTTCTTTCTTTCTTTCTTTCTTTCTTTCTTTCTTTCTTTCTTTCTTTCTTTCTTTCTTTCTTTCTTTCTAACTAATCTTTCTAACTAATTATTTCTTTCTTTCTTTCTAACTAATCTTTCTTTCTTTCTTTCTTTCTTTCTTTCTTTCTTTCTTTCTTTCTTTCTTTCTTTCTTTCTTTCTTTCTAACTAATCTTTCTTTCTAACTAATTCTTTCTTTCTTTCTTTCTAACTAATCTTTCTTCTTTCTTTCTTTCTTTCTTTCTTTCTAACTAATATTTCTTCTTTCTTTCTTTCTTTCTTTCTTTCTAACTAATATTTCTTTCTTTCTTTCTTTCTTTCTTTCTAACTGATATTTCTTCTTTCTTTCTTTCTAACTAATCTTTCTTTCTTTCTTTCTTTCTAACTAATCTTTCTTCTTTCTTTCTAACTAATCTTTCTTTCTTTCTTTCTTTCTTTCTTTCTTTCTTTCTTTCTTTCTTTCTTTCTTTTTTACTTTTTCTTTTCTTTCTTTCTAACTAATCTTTCTTCTTTCTTTCTTTCTTTCTTTCTTTCTTTCTTTCTTTCTAACTAATCTTTCTTCTTTCTTTCTTTCTAACTAATCTTTCTTCTTTCTTTCTTTCTTTCTTTCTTTCTTTCTTTCTTTCTTTCTTTCTTTCTAACTAATCTTTCTTCTTTCTTTCTTTCTTTCTTTCTTTCTAACTAATCTTTCTTTCTAACTAATTCTTTCTTTCTTTCTTTCTAACTAATCTTTCTTCTTTCTTTCTTTCTTTCTTTCTTTCTTTCTTTCTTTCTTTCTTTCTTTCTTTCTAACTAATCTTTCTTTCTTTCTTTCTTTCTAACTAATCTTTCTTCTTTCTTTCTTTCTTTCTAGCTAATCTTTCTTCTTTCTTTCTAACTAATCTTTCTTCTTTCTTTCTTTCTTTCTTTCTAACTAATCTTTCTTATTTCTTTCTTTCTTTCTTTCTAACTAATCTTTCTTCTTTCTTTCTTTCTTTCTTTCTTTCTAACTAATCTTTCTTCTTTCTTTCTTTCTTTCTTTCTTTCTTTTTCTTTCTTTCTTTCTAACTAATCTTTCTTCTTTCTTTCTTTCTTTCTAACTAATCTTTCTTCTTTCTTTCTTTCTTTCTAAGTAATCTTTCTTCTTTCTTTCTTTCTTTCTTTCTTTCTTTCTTTCTTTCTTTCTTTCTTTCTTTCTTTCTTTCTTTCTAACTAATCTTTCTTCTTTCTTTCTTTCTTTCTTTCTAACTAATCTTTCTTTCTAACTAATTCTTTCTTTCTTTCTTTCTAACTAATCTTTCTTCTTTCTTTCTTTCTTTCTAGCTAATCTTTCTTCTTTCTTTCTAACTAATCTTTCTTCTTTCTTTCTTTCTTTCTTTCTTTCTTTCTTTCTTTCTTTCTTTCTTTCTTTCTTTCTAACTAATCTTTCTTCTTTCTTTCTAACTAATCTTTCTTCTTTCTTTCTAACTAATCTTTCTTCTTTCTTTCTAACTAATCTTTCTTCTTTCTTTCTTTCTTTCTTTCTTTCTAACTAATATTTCTTCTTTCTTTCTAACTAATATTTCTTCTTTCTTTCTTTCTAACTAATCTTTCTTTCTTTCTTTCTAACTAATCTTTCTTTCTTTCTTTCTTTCTTTCTTTCTTTCTAACTAATCTTTCTTCTTTCTTTCTTTCTTTCTTTCTTTCTTTCTTTCTTTCTTTCTTTCTAACTAATCTTTCTTCTTTCTTTCTTTCTTTCTAACTAATCTTTCTTCTTTCTTTCTTTCTTTCTTTCTTTCTTTCTTTCTTTCTTTCTTCTTTCTTTCTTTCTTTCTTTCTAACTAATCTTTCTAACTAATTATTTCTTTCTTTCTTTCTAACTAATCTTTCTTTCTTTCTTTCTTTCTTTCTTTCTTTCTTTCTTTCTTTCTTTCTTTCTTTCTTTCTTTCTTTCTAACTAATCTTTCTTTCTAACTAATTCTTTCTTTCTTTCTTTCTAACTAATCTTTCTTCTTTCTTTCTTTCTTTCTTTCTTTCTAACTAATATTTCTTCTTTCTTTCTTTCTTTCTTTCTTTCTAACTAATATTTCTTTCTTTCTTTCTTTCTTTCTTTCTAACTGATATTTCTTCTTTCTTTCTTTCTAACTAATCTTTCTTTCTTTCTTTCTTTCTAACTAATCTTTCTTCTTTCTTTCTAACTAATCTTTCTTTCTTTCTTTCTTTCTTTCTTTCTTTCTTTCTTTCTTTCTTTCTTTCTTTTTTACTTTTTCTTTCTTTCTTTCTAACTAATCTTTCTTCTTTCTTTCTTTCTTTCTTTCTTTCTTTCTTTCTTTCTAACTAATCTTTCTTCTTTCTTTCTTTCTAACTAATCTTTCTTCTTTCTTTCTTTCTTTCTTTCTTTCTTTCTTTCTTTCTTTCTTTCTAACTAATCTTTCTTCTTTCTTTCTTTCTTTCTTTCTTTCTAACTAATCTTTCTTTCTAACTAATTCTTTCTTTCTTTCTTTCTAACTAATCTTTCTTCTTTCTTTCTTTCTTTCTAACTAATATTTCTTCTTTCTTTCTTTCTTTCTTTCTTTCTAACTAATCTGTCTTTCTAACTAATTCTTTCTTTCTTTCTTTCTAACTAATCTTTCTTCTTTCTTTCTAACTAATATTTCTTCTTTCTTTCTTTCTTTCTTTCTAACTAATCTTTCTTCTTTCTTTCTTTCTTTCTTTCTTTCTTTCTTTCTTTCTTTCTTTCTTTCTTTCTTTCTTTCTTTCTTTCTTTCTTTCTAACTAATATTTCTTCTTTCTTTCTTTCTTTCTAACTAATATTTCTTCTTTCTTTATTTCTTTCTTTCTTTCTAACTAATCTTTCTTTCTTTCTTTCTTTCTTTCTTTCTTTCTTTCTAACTAATCTTTCTAACTAATTATTTCTTTCTTTCTTTCTAACTAATCTTCTTTCTTTCTTTCTTTCTTTCTTTCTTTCTTTCTTTCTTTCTTTCTTTCTTTCTTTCTAACTAATCTTTCTTTCTAACTAATTCTTTCTTTCTTTCTTTCTAACTAATCTTTCTTTCTTTCTTTCTTTCTTTCTTTCTTTCTTTCTTTCTAACTAATCTTTCTTTCTAACTAATTCTTTCTTTCTTTCTTTCTAACTAATCTTTCTTCTTTCTTTCTTTCTTTCTTTCTTTCTTTCTAACTAATATTTCTTCTTTCTTTCTTTCTTTCTTTCTTTCTTTCTAACTAATATTTCTTTCTTTCTTTCTTTCTTTCTTTCTTTCTAACTGATATTTCTTCTTTCTTTCTTTCTAACTAATCTTTCTTTCTTTCTTTCTTTCTAACTAATCTTTCTTCTTTCTTTCTAACTAATCTTTCTTCTTTCTTTCTTTCTTTCTTTCTTTCTTTCTTTCTTTCTTTCTTTCTTTCTTTCTTTCTTTCTTTCTTTTTTACTTTTTCTTTCTTTCTTTCTAACTAATCTTTCTTCTTTCTTTCTTTCTTTCTTTCTTTCTAACTAATCTTTCTTCTTTCTTTCTTTCTAACTAATCTTTCTTCTTTCTTTCTTTCTTTCTTTCTTTCTTTCTTTCTTTCTTTCTTTCTTTCTTTCTAACTAATCTTTCTTCTTTCTTTCTTTCTTTCTTTCTTTCTAACTAATCTTTCTTTCTAACTAATTCTTTCTTTCTTTCTTTCTAACTAATCTTTCTTCTTTCTTTCTTTCTTTCTAACTAATATTTCTTCTTTCTTTCTTTCTTTCTTTCTTTCTTTCTTTCTTTCTTTCTTTCTTTCTTTCTTTCTTTCTTTCTTTCTAACTAATCTGTCTTTCTAACTAATTCTTTCTTTCTTTCTTTCTAACTAATCTTTCTTCTTTCTTTCTTTCTTTCTAACTAATATTTCTTCTTTCTTTCTTTCTTTCTTTCTAACTAATCTTTCTTCTTTCTTTCTTTCTTTCTTTCTTTCTTTCTTTCTTTCTTTCTTTCTTTCTTTCTTTCTTTCTTTCTTTCTTTCTTTCTAACTAATATTTCTTCTTTCTTTCTTTCTTTCTAACTAATATTTCTTCTTTCTTTATTTCTTTCTTTCTTTCTAACTAATCTTTCTTTCTTTCTTTCTTTCTTTCTTTCTTTCTTTCTTTCTAACTAATCTTTCTAACTAATTATTTCTTTCTTTCTTTCTAACTAATCTTCTTTCTTTCTTTCTTTCTTTCTTTCTTTCTTTCTTTCTTTCTTTCTAACTAATCTTTCTTTCTAACTAATTCTTTCTTTCTTTCTTTCTAACTAATCTTTCTTCTTTCTTTCTTTCTTTCTTTCTTTCTTTCTTTCTTTCTTTCTAACTAATATTTCTTCTTTCTTTCTTTCTTTCTTTCTTTCTTTCTTTCTTTCTTTCTTTCTTTCTTTCTTTCTAACTAATATTTCTTTCTTTCTTTCTTTCTTTCTTTCTAACTGATATTTCTTCTTTCTTTCTTTCTTTCTTTCTTTCTTTCTTTCTTTCTTTCTTTCTTTCTTTCTTTCTTATTTTCTTTCTAACTAATCTTTCTTCTTTCTTTCTTTCTTTCTTTCTTTCTTTCTTTCTAACTAATCTTTCTTTCTAACTAATTCTTTCTTTCTTTCTTTCTAACTAATCTTTCTTCTTTCTTTCTTTCTTTCTAACTAATATTTCTTCTTTCTTTCTTTCTTTCTTTCTTTCTTTCTTTCTTTCTTTCTTTCTTTCTTTCTTTCTTTCTTTCTAACTAATCTTTCTTCTTTCTTCTTTCTTTCTTTCTTTCTTTCTTTCTAACTAATCTTTCTTTCTTTCTTTCTAACTAATCTTTCTTATTTCTTTCTTTCTTTCTAGCTAATCTTTCTTCTTTCTTTCTAACTAATCTTTCTTCTTTCTTTCTTCTTTCTTTCTTTCTAACAAATCTTTCTTTCTAACTAATTCTTTCTTTCTTTCTTTCTAACTAATCTTTCTTCTTTCTTTCTTTCTTTCTTTCTTTCTTTCTTTCTTTCTTTCTTTCTAACTAATCTTTCTTTCTTTCTTTCTTTCTAACTAATCTTTCTTCTTTCTTTCTTTCTTTCTAGCTAATCTTTTTCTTCTTTCTTTCTTTCTTTCTTTCTAACTAATCTTTCTTATTTCTTTCTTTCTTTCTTTCTAACTAATCTTTCTTCTTTCTTTCTTTCTTTCTTTCTTTCTAACTAATCTTTCTTCTTTCTTTCTTTCTTTCTTTCTTTCTTTTTCTTTCTTTCTTTCTAACTAATCTTTCTTCTTTCTTTCTTTCTTTCTAACTAATCTTTCTTCTTTCTTTCTTTCTTTCTAAGTAATCTTTCTTCTTTCTTTCTTTCTTTCTTTCTTTCTTTCTTTCTTTCTTTCTTTCTTTCTTTCTTTCTTTCTTTCTAACTAATCTTTCTTCTTTCTTTCTTTCTTTCTTTCTAACTAATCTTTCTTTCTAACTAATTCTTTCTTTCTTTCTTTCTAACTAATCTTTCTTCTTTCTTTCTTTCTTTCTAGCTAATCTTTCTTCTTTCTTTCTAACTAATCTTTCTTCTTTCTTTCTTTCTTTCTTTCTTTCTTTCTTTCTTTCTTTCTTTCTTTCTTTCTAACTAATCTTTCTTCTTTCTTTCTAACTAATCTTTCTTCTTTCTTTCTAACTAATCTTTCTTCTTTCTTTCTAACTAATCTTTCTTCTTTCTTTCTTTCTTTCTTTCTTTCTAACTAATATTTCTTCTTTCTTTCTAACTAATATTTCTTCTTTCTTTCTTTCTAACTAATCTTTCTTTCTTTCTTTCTAACTAATCTTTCTTTCTTTCTTTCTTTCTTTCTTTCTTTCTTTCTTTCTAACTAATCTTTCTTCTTTCTTTCTTTCTTTCTTTCTTTCTTTCTTTCTTTCTTTCTTTCTTTCTTTCTAACTAATCTTTCTTCTTTCTTTCTTTCTTTCTAACTAATCTTTCTTCTTTCTTTCTTTCTTTCTTTCTTTCTTTCTTTCTTTCTTTCTTTCTTTCTTTCTTTCTTTCTAACTAATCTTTCTAACTAATTATTTCTTTCTTTCTTTCTAACTAATCTTTCTTTCTTTCTTTCTTTCTTTCTTTCTTTCTTTCTTTCTTTCTTTCTTTCTTTCTTTCTAACTAATCTTTCTTTCTAACTAATTCTTTCTTTCTTTCTTTCTAACTAATCTTTCTTCTTTCTTTCTTTCTTTCTTTCTTTCTAACTAATATTTCTTCTTTCTTTCTTTCTTTCTTTCTTTCTAACTAATATTTCTTTCTTTCTTTCTTTCTTTCTTTCTAACTGATATTTCTTCTTTCTTTCTTTCTAACTAATCTTTCTTTCTTTCTTTCTTTCTAACTAATCTTTCTTCTTTCTTTCTAACTAATCTTTCTTTCTTTCTTTCTTTCTTTCTTTCTTTCTTTCTTTCTTTCTTTCTTTCTTTCTCTCTTTCTTTTTTACTTTTTCTTTCTTTCTTTCTAACTAATCTTTCTTCTTTCTTTCTTTCTTTCTTTCTTTCTTTCTTTCTTTCTTTCTTTCTTTCTAACTAATCTTTCTTCTTTCTTTCTTTCTAACTAATCTTTCTTCTTTCTTTCTTTCTTTCTTTCTTTCTTTCTTTCTTTCTTTCTTTCTTTCTTTCTAACTAATCTTTCTTCTTTCTTTCTTTCTTTCTTTCTTTCTTTCTTTCTAACTAATCTTTCTTTCTAACTAATTCTTTCTTTCTTTCTTTCTAACTAATCTTTCTTCTTTCTTTCTTTCTTTCTAACTAATATTTCTTCTTTCTTTCTTTCTTTCTTTCTTTCTAACTAATCTGTCTTTCTAACTAATTCTTTCTTTCTTTCTTTCTAACTAATCTTTCTTCTTTCTTTCTAACTAATATTTCTTCTTTCTTTCTTTCTTTCTTTCTAACTAATCTTTCTTCTTTCTTTCTTTCTTTCTTTCTTTCTTTCTTTCTTTCTTTCTTTCTTTCTTTCTTTCTTTCTTTCTTTCTTTCTAACTAATATTTCTTCTTTCTTTCTTTCTTTCTAACTAATATTTCTTCTTTCTTTATTTCTTTCTTTCTTTCTAACTAATCTTTCTTTCTTTCTTTCTTTCTTTCTTTCTTTCTAACTAATCTTTCTAACTAATTATTTCTTTCTTTCTTTCTAACTAATCTTCTTTCTTTCTTTCTTTCTTTCTTTCTTTCTTTCTTTCTTTCTTTCTTTCTAACTAATCTTTCTTTCTAACTAATTCTTTCTTTCTTTCTTTCTAACTAATCTTTCTTTCTAACTAATTCTTTCTTTCTAACTAATCTTTCTTCTTTCTTTCTTTCTTTCTTTCTTTCTTTCTAACTAATATTTCTTTCTTTCTTTCTTTCTTTCTTTCTAATCTTTCTTCTTTCTAACTAATCTTTCTTCTTTCTTTCTTTCTTTCTTTCTTTCTTTCTTTCTTTCTTTCTTTCTTTCTTTCTTTCTTTCTTTCTTTCTAACTAATATTTCTTTCTTTCTTTCTTTCTTTCTTTCTAATCTTTCTTCTTTCTTTCTAACTAATCTTTCTTCTTTCTTTCTTTCTTTCTTTCTTTCTTTCTTTCTAACTAATATTTCTTTCTTTCTTTCTTTCTTTCTTTCTTTCTAATCTTTCTTCTTTCTTTCTAACTAATCTTTCTTCTTTCTTTCTTTCTTTCTTTCTTTCTTTCTTTCTTTCTAACTAATATTTCTTTCTTTCTTTCTTTCTAACTAATATTTCTTTCTTTCTTTCTTTCTTTCTTTCTTTCTTTCTTTCTTTCTTTCTAACTGATATTTCTTCTTTCTTTCTTTCTAATCTTTCTTCTTTCTTTCTTTCTTTCTTCTTTCTTTCTTTCTTCTTTCTTTCTAACTAATCTTTCTAACTAATCTTTCTTCTTTCTTTCTTTCTTCTTTCTTTCTAACTAATCTTTCTTTCTTTCTTTCTTCTTTCTTTCTTTCTTCTTTCTTTCTTTCTTCTTTCTTTCTAACTAATCTTTCTAACTAATCTTTCTTCTTTCTTTCTTTCTTCTTTCTTTCTAACTAATCTTTCTTCTTTCTTTCTTTCTTTCTTTCTTTCTTTCTTTCTTTCTTTCTAACTAATCTTTCTTTCTAACTAATTCTTTCTTTCTAACTAATCTTTCTTCTTTCTTTCTTTCTTTCTTTCTTTCTAACTAATATTTCTTTCTTTCTTTCTTTCTTTCTTTCTTTCTTTCTTTCTTTCTTTCTAACTGATATTTCTTCTTTCTTTCTTTCTAATCTTTCTTCTTTCTTTCTTTCTTTCTTCTTTCTTTCTTTCTTCTTTCTTTCTAACTAATCTTTCTAACTAATCTTTCTTCTTTCTTTCTTTCTTCTTTCTTTCTAACTAATCTTTCTTTCTTTCTTTCTTCTTTCTTTCTTTCTTCTTTCTTTCTTTCTTCTTTCTTTCTAACTAATCTTTCTAACTAATCTTTCTTCTTTCTTTCTTTCTTCTTTCTTTCTAACTAATCTTTCTTCTTTCTTTCTTTCTTTCTTTCTTTCTTTCTTTCTTTCTTTCTAACTAATCTTTCTTTCTAACTAATTCTTTCTTTCTAACTAATCTTTCTTCTTTCTTTCTTTCTTTCTTTCTTTCTAACTAATTATTTCTTTCTTTCTTTCTAACTAATCTTTCTTTCTTTCTTTCTTTCTTTCTTTCTTTCTTTCTTTCTTTCTTTCTTTCTTTCTTTCTAACTAATCTTTCTTTCTAACTAATTCTTTCTTTCTTTCTTTCTAACTAATCTTTCTTCTTTCTTTCTTTCTTTCTTTCTTTCTAACTAATATTTCTTCTTTCTTTCTTTCTTTCTTTCTTTCTAACTAATATTTCTTTCTTTCTTTCTTTCTTTCTTTCTAACTGATATTTCTTCTTTCTTTCTTTCTAACTAATCTTTCTTTCTTTCTTTCTTTCTAACTAATCTTTCTTCTTTCTTTCTAACTAATCTTTCTTTCTTTCTTTCTTTCTTTCTTTCTTTCTTTCTTTCTTTCTTTCTTTCTTTCTCTCTTTCTTTTTTACTTTTTCTTTCTTTCTTTCTAACTAATCTTTCTTCTTTCTTTCTTTCTTTCTTTCTTTCTTTCTTTCTTTCTTTCTTTCTAACTAATCTTTCTTCTTTCTTTCTTTCTAACTAATCTTTCTTCTTTCTTTCTTTCTTTCTTTCTTTCTTTCTTTCTTTCTTTCTTTCTTTCTTTCTAACTAATCTTTCTTCTTTCTTTCTTTCTTTCTTTCTTTCTTTCTTTCTAACTAATCTTTCTTTCTAACTAATTCTTTCTTTCTTTCTTTCTAACTAATCTTTCTTCTTTCTTTCTTTCTTTCTAACTAATATTTCTTCTTTCTTTCTTTCTTTCTTTCTTTCTAACTAATCTGTCTTTCTAACTAATTCTTTCTTTCTTTCTTTCTAACTAATCTTTCTTCTTTCTTTCTAACTAATATTTCTTCTTTCTTTCTTTCTTTCTTTCTAACTAATCTTTCTTCTTTCTTTCTTTCTTTCTTTCTTTCTTTCTTTCTTTCTTTCTTTCTTTCTTTCTTTCTTTCTTTCTTTCTTTCTAACTAATATTTCTTCTTTCTTTCTTTCTTTCTAACTAATATTTCTTCTTTCTTTATTTCTTTCTTTCTTTCTAACTAATCTTTCTTTCTTTCTTTCTTTCTTTCTTTCTTTCTAACTAATCTTTCTTTCTAACTAATTCTTTCTTTCTTTCTTTCTAACTAATCTTTCTTCTTTCTTTCTTTCTTTCTTTCTTTCTTTCTTTCTTTCTTTCTAACTAATCTTTCTTCTTTCTTTCTTTCTAACTAATCTTTCTTTCTTTCTTTCTAACTAATCTTTCTTCTTTCTTTCTTTCTTTCTTTCTAACTAATCTTTCTTTCTTATTTAATTCTATCTTTCTTTCTTTCTAACTAATCTTTCTTCTTTCTTTCTTTCTAGCTAATCTTTCTTCTTTCTTTCTAACTAATCTTTCTTCTTTCTTTCTTTCTTTCTAACTAATCTTTCTTCTTTCTTTCTTTCTTTCTTTCTAACTCATCTTTCTTTCTTTCTTTCTTTTTCTTTCTTTCTTTCTAACTAATCTTTCTTCTTTCTTTCTTTCTTTCTTTCTTTCTTTCTTTCTAACTAATCTTTCTTCTTTCTTTCTTTCTTTCTAACTAATCTTTCTTTCTAACAAATTCTTTCTTTCTTTCTAACTAATCTTTCTTCTTTCTTCTTTCTTTCTTTCTTTCTTTCTTTCTTTCTAACTAATCTTTCTTTCTTTCTTTCTAACTAATCTTTCTTATTTCTTTCTTTCTTTCTAGCTAATCTTTCTTCTTTCTTTCTAACTAATCTTTCTTCTTTCTTTCTTCTTTCTTTCTTTCTAACTAATCTTTCTTTCTAACTAATTCTTTCTTTCTTTCTTTCTAACTAATCTTTCTTCTTTCTTTCTTTCTTTCTTTCTTTCTTTCTTTCTTTCTTTCTTTCTTTCTTTCTTTCTAACTAATCTTTCTTTCTTTCTTTCTTTCTAACTAATCTGTCTTCTTTCTTTCTTTCTTTCTAGCTAATCTTTCTTCTTTCTTTCTAACTAATCTTTCTTCTTTCTTTCTTTCTTTCTAACTAATCTTTCTTATTTCTTTCTTTCTTTCTTTCTTTCACTTCTACTTCCTGCTCAGCTACTGTTCGGACGCTCTCGCTTACTGCTCCGCGCTTTGCTCTATCGCTTTTATATTTCTATATTTTATCTCCTTTTATCACCTAATTTTAACTTCAGCAAATCAGCACAGTGCTCAAACGTTTGGATTACTACAAAAAAAAGCAGAATTATTTTATTCAACCAGCCTCCCACTGAAAGCTTACATTCCGGGGAAGAGAAAACAAAACTGCCTACATTCATAAGGATAAGAAAATGCCTCCTCTGGAATCTACTTGCTGCTCCAACTGCCACAGACTTTTACAAAGGATTGCAATTCTTGAAACAAAGTTAATTGCGGGACCACCAAACCAGACGGAACACACAACAGAGCTTCGTCATGGACGTCCTCAGCATACAGCCGGTGAGTCCCATGAATCTAGTGCTTCTCGACAGGCCATACTGAGTGTAGAGAAACAAGCCGATCGTTTTACTAATCGATGGCACAAACAGGGTGCGAGACCCAAAGGCACTCGAGACATCAGATTGTCACGAGCATCACATATTACTGCAGTAGCATCCTCTACCCCAGATACGGCTCTGACAAGGACTGCAAACACTGGTCTCCTACCACCGCCTATACATCTTGAGAACAGATTTGAAGTATTAATGAATGAGGAATCCCCAAATTTGATGAATGTGATTGAACACAGACTGAATCAACCAGTAGCTAACACTGATGCTAACTGGGGCTCAAGGTCGAGCAGACAGCGGCACTCAGCTCACAGTGCAGCCGAGCCCAGGACTCTGATAGTGGGCGACTCCGTAATCAGAAACATTAATAGCAGGGATACAACAACGTGCTGCCTTCCACAAGCAACAACATCTGATGTAAACAGGGAACTTCAGAACATTCTGATGAAACATAAGACTGCAAATCGACTGATCATTCATGTGGGGAAGAATGATATTCATAAAGAGCAGTCGGAACTTCTTAAAAAGGATTTCAATGAACTTTTTGAAACACTTAAAAGACTGAAAGTTCAAACATTCATCAGTGGACCACTCCCAGCAAGAGGAACAAACAGGTTTTCACGGTTGCTTGGGCTTAATACATGGCTGCAAAAAACCTGCAATATAAAAGGAGTGAACTTTATTGACAACTTCAATCTTTTCTGGAGTCAGAGGCAACTGTTTCAACAGGATGGCCACCACCCAAACAAACTTGGTTCAAGAGTGCTAAAGGACAATATCTACTTCTCCCTCCGTCATCCTTCTGCAATGTGTGCCAATCCACTCAACCTGAATGGCACACACACACCTGGATACAGTATGAATGACCACAGGATTTCACTTCAGCCCCTGAATGGACATGCGGTTGACACATCACACAAGGACAGTGATAACACCACTCAGCCACAACAACCTCTGCTCACGGACACAATCTCAGCTGAGCCCTGCCCACAGAGCTCACCACAGACAGACTGTGACATACCAGCACTGCTCCAATATACAGCACCCAAGGACGACTTTCTGGAAAACAGCCAGGGAAACCAGGACAGCATATTACAGCCTCCAATAACACCAGAGCAAAAATCACTCTCACTGGAAACATTATCACTCTCTCCAGCATCTCCACTTCTGTGCTTCTCAGAGAAAATGGAACAACTGGTGCACGCTGGAACTAGACTATCCCACTCTTTTGCTGCGAGCCCCCAGATACCAACCAAAAAACGCCAGGCCCCACAACCACCAAAGCCTACGGGCCCAGCTCGCCCTCCCCCTCCCCCTGTGAGAGCTCTTCGGCCTCTGCCACAGCGCCAGGGCCCACACCCTCCTCCGGCGGCTCGAGGTGAACCAAAAACAACTGATACCAGCTCTCAGTGATATGTGTCGGGTCCCCGCTATGATAACAATAACTTTCTCAAATGTTTACAGAACAAGCGGGAACCCAGTGTGCCTGTATGTTTTTCTATTGCTGTTCAATTACATGATAGAAAGTCTAAGGCCTTCAAAAGCCGTACAGCAAACCCATCTAATCTGGTGCCTATTACACGACATACCAAGATTGCTGTGGGGACAAAAAGTAAGACTGTTAAGTTAGCACTTTTAAACATCCGCTCACTTAAAAATAAATCACTTTTAGTCAATGACTTAATAACCACATACAACCTGGATTTTATGTTGCTAAATGAAACTTGGCTAGAAGAAAGTTGCAGTGCAACAGTCCTCAATGAAACAGCCCCTCCTAACTTTACTTTTATGAGTGTCTGCAGAGCTGTCAGAAGAGGCGGAGGTTTAGCTGCTCTTTATAAAGATGTCTATCAATGTAAGCAAATATCATTTGGGAATTACCCGTCTTTCGAATATCTGGGTATTGTGTTAAAAGGTGCTCCACGCATTTTACTTATCATTGTTTACAGGCCTCCAAAATACTCTCCAGCTTTTGCTGAGAACTTAACAGAACTGTTAAGTTCTATTTCCTCAGAGTTTGACTGCTTTGCCATTGCTGGAGATTTTAACATTCACATAGATAATGCAGAAAACAATATGGCAAAAGAAATCAAAACTGTTTTAAAAACTTTTGATCTGACTCAGCATGTACATGGAGCCACACATAATCGTGGACACACTCTAGATTTACTTATCAGTAAGGGTCTAAACATTTCATCAATTGTTATTAAGGATGTAGCACTGTCTGATCATTTTTGTATTTTCTTTGATATATTGATCTCTCCTGCCATTGAAGCTAGATCTGTGTCTGTCAAGAAGAGATGCTTAAATGAGAATACTAGTGTACTATTTATGAAGGCTATATCTTTAACACCAAGCATATCTGCTGACTCTGTTGATTTTCTCCTTGATTCTTTTAACTCAAAAGTTAAGAGTGTAATTGATGATATTGCTCCTGTGAAAGTCAGGAAGAAGAGTGGCAGACAAAAAGCACCTTGGAGAAATTCAACAGCAGTGCAAAATATGAAAAGACAATGCAGAAAAGCAGAGCGCATGTGGCGGAAGACAAAACTTGTAGTCCATTATAACATCTACAAAGACAGCATCCATGCTTTCAATAAGGAACTAAGCAAAGCTAGACAGACTTTTTTCTCGAATATTATAAACAGCAATATAAACAACACGCGCACTCTTTTTGCTACTGTAGAGAGACTGACAAACCCCCCAAGCCAGATTCCCAGTGAAATGCTCTCAGTGAGAAAGTGCAGTGAGTTTGCTTCTTTCTTCTCTGAGAAAATCAATAATATTAGAAAGGTGATCAGCTCATCCTTGAGTTGCGCTGGGGTCAGGCAGATCAAACAACAGCACGAGAAAGTAGCAACTATGTCTGATTTCGAAGAAATTGATGGCAAAATTTTGGAAGAAACCGTACAGCAACTAAAAACATCAACCTGCGCCCTTGATGCACTTCCCACATCTTTTTTCAAAAATGTGTTACACAGCTTAGAAGCAGATCTCCTAGAAGTGGTAAATGCCTCACTTCTCTCTGGGAGTTTTCCGACCTCCCTGAAAACTGCTGTTGTCAAGCCCCTCCTGAAAAAGAGCAATCTGGATAAGACCATATTAAACAACTATAGACCGATCTCAAATCTTCCTTTCATAGGCAAGATCATTGAAAAAGTTGTCTTCAATCAGCTGAACAAATTCTTAAGCTCGAATGGATACTTTGACCATTTTCAATCTGGTTTCCGACCGCACCACAGTACAGAGACCGCGCTCATAAAGATAATAAATGATATTCGCTTAAATACTGATACAGGCAAATTATCAGTGCTGGTACTACTCGACCTCAGTGCTGCATTTGACACTGTCGATCACAAAATACTTCTTGACAGGCTGGAAAACTGGGTCGGGCTTTCTGGGATAGTCCTAAAATGGTTCAGGTCATACTTAGGAGGCAGAGGTTATTATGTGAGTATAGGAGACCATAAGTCTGAGTGGACATCCATGACATGCGGAGTCCCTCAAGGCTCAATTCTTGCGCCACTCCTATTCAACCTGTACATGCTCCCAATGAGCCAAATAATGAGAAAGAACCAAATCGCTTACCATAGCTATGCAGACGACACACAGCTCTACTTAGCCCTATCGCCTAACGATTACAGCCCCATTGACTCCCTTTGCCAATGCATTGATGAAGTAAACAATTGGATGTGCCAAAACTTTCTTCAGTTAAACAAAGACAAAACTGAAGTCATTGCGTTTGGAAACAAAGATGAAGTTCTCAAGGTGAACGCATACCTTCAGTCTAGGGGTCAAACAACTAAAAATCAAGTCAGGAATCTGGGTGTGTCTCTAGAGTCAGACCTTAGTTTCAGTAGTCATGTCAAAGCAATAACTAAATCAGCATATTATCACCTGAAAAATATTGCAAGAATTAGATGCTTTGTTTCCAGTCAAGACTTAGAAAAACTTGTGCATGCTTTCATCACCAGTAGGGTGGATTATTGTAATGGACTTCTCACTGGCCTTCCCAAAAAGACCATAAGACAGTTGCAGCTCATACAGAACGCTGCTGCTAGGATTCTGAGCAGAACCAGAAAATATGAACACATCACACCAGTCCTCAGGTCTTTACACTGGCTGCCAGTTACATTTAGGATTGATTTTAAAGTATTATTACTGGTATATAAATCATTCAATGGCCTAGGACCTCAATACATTGCAGATATGCTCACTGAATATAAACCCAACAGATCACTCAGATCATTAGGATCACATCGGCTAGAAATACCAAGGGTTCACTCTAAGCATGGCGAGTCTGCTTTTAGCTACTATGCCAGCCGCAGCTGGAACCAGCTTCCAGAAGAGATCAGATGTGCTCCTACAGTAGTCACATTCAAATCCAGACTCAAAACACATCTGTTTAGCTGTGCATTTACTGAATGAGCACTGTGCCACTGTTCGTCCGACTGTTTGCACTGTATTTTATTTTATGTTTTAATTATTCTGATTTCTGTATTTTATCTTTTATTCTAAACTGTTTTAATTATTCTGATTTCTTTTGATTATTTTAATTTCTTCTATGTAAAGCACTTTGAATTACCATTGTGTATGAAATGTGCTATATAAATAAACTTGCCTTGCCTTGCCTTGCCTTGCCTTTCTAACTAATCTTTCTTCTTTCTTTCTTTCTTTCTTTCTTTCTAACTAATCTTTCTTCTTTCTTTCTTTCTTTCTTTCTTTCTTTCTTTCTTTTTCTTTCTTTCTTTCTAACTAATCTTTCTTCTTTCTTTCTTTCTTTCTTTCTAACTAATCTTTCTTCTTTCTTTCTTTCTTTCTAACTAATCTTTCTTCTTTCTTTCTTTCTTTCTTTCTTTCTTTCTTTCTTTCTTTCTTTCTTTCTTTCTTTCTTTCTTTCTTTCTTTCTTTCTAACTAATCTTTCTTCTTTCTTTCTTTCTTTCTTTCTTTCTTTCTTTCTTTCTAACTAATCTTTCTTTCTAACTAATTCTTTCTTTCTTTCTTTCTAACTAATCTTTCTTCTTTCTTTCTTTCTTTCTAGCTAATCTTTCTTCTTTCTTTCTAACTAATCTTTCTTCTTTCTTTCTTTCTTTCTAACTAATATTTCTTTCTTTCTTTCTTTCTTTCTAACTGATATTTCTTCTTTCTTTCTTTCTAACTAATCTTTCTTTCTTTCTTTCTTTCTTTCTAACTAATCTTTCTTCTTTCTTTCTAACTAATCTTTCTTCTTTCTTTCTTTCTTTCTTTCTTTCTTTTTTACTTTTTCTTTCTTTCTTTCTAACTAATCTTTCTTCTTTCTTTCTTTCTTTCTTTCTAACTAATCTTTCTTCTTTCTTTCTTTCTTTCTTTCTTTCTTTCTTTCTTTCTAATCTTTCTTCTTTCTTTCTTTCTTTCTTTCTTTCTTTCTTTCTTTCTTTCTTTCTAACTAATCTTTCTTTCTTTCTAACTAATCTATCTTTCTTTCTAACTAATCTTTCTTTCTAATCTATATTTCTTTCTAACTAATCTTTCTTTGTTTCTAACTAATCTTTCTTTCTTTCTAACTAATCCATCTTTCTTTCTAACTAATCCATCTTTCTTTCTCTTTCTAACTAATCTTTCTTTCTTTCTTTCTAACTAATCTTTTTTTCTATCTTTCTTTCTAACTAGTCTTTCTTTCTTTCTAGCTAATCTATCTTTCTTTCTAACTAATCTTTCTTTCTTTCTATTTAATCTTTCTTTCTTTCTCAAGTATATTTTCTAACTAATCATTCTTTCTTTCTAACTAATCATTGTTTCTTTCTTTCTTTCTTTCTTTCTAACTAATCTATCCATCTTTCTATCTATCTTTCTTTCTAACAAATCCATCTTTCTTTTTTTCTGACTAATCCTTCTATCTTTCATTCTAACTAATCTTTCTTCTTTCTTCTTTCTTTCTTTCTTTCTTTCTAACTAATCTTTCTTTCTTTCTTTCTAACTAATCTTTCTTATTTCTTTCTTTCTTTCTAGCTAATCTTTCTTCTTTCTTTCTAACTAATCTTTCTTCTTTCTTTCTTCTTTCTTTCTTTCTAACTAATCTTTCTTTCTAACTAATTCTTTCTTTCTTTCTTTCTAACTAATCTTTCTTCTTTCTTTCTTTCTTTCTTTCTTTCTTTCTTTCTTTCTTTCTTTCTTTCTTTCTTTCTTTCTTTCTTTCTTTCTAACTAATCTTTCTTTCTTTCTTTCTTTCTAACTAATCTTTCTTCTTTCTTTCTTTCTTTCTAGCTAATCTTTCTTCTTTCTTTCTAACTAATCTTTCTTTCTTTCTTTCTTTCTAACTAATCTTTCTTATTTCTTTCTTTCTTTCTTTCTAACTAATCTTTCTTCTTTCTTTCTTTTTCTTTCTTTCTTTCTAACTAATCTTTCTTCTTTCTTTCTTTCTTTCTTTCTAACTAATCTTTCTTCTTTCTTTCTTTCTTTCTTTCTAACTAATCTTTCTTTCTAACTAATTCTTTCTTTCTTTCTAACTAATCTTTCTTCTTTCTTTCTTTCTTTCTTTCTTTCTTTCTTTCTTTCTTTCTTTCTTTCTTTCTTTTTCTTTCTTTCTTTCTTTCTAACTAATCTTTCTTCTTTCTTTCTTTCTTTCTAACTAATCTTTCTTCTTTCTTTCTTTCTAACTATTCTTTCTTCTTTCTTTCTTTCTTTCTTTCTTTCTTTCTTTCTAACTAATCTTTCTTCTTTCTTTCTTTCTTTCTAACTAATCTTTCTTCTTTCTTTCTTTCTAACTATTCTTTCTTCTTTCTTTCTTTCTTTCTTTCTTTCTTTCTTTCTTTCTTTCTTTCTTTCTTTCTAACTAATCTTTCTTTCTAACTAATTCTTTCTTTCTTTCTTTCTAACTAATCTTTCTTCTTTCTTTCTTTCTTTCTTTCTAACTAATTCTTTCTTTCTTTCTTTCTAACTAATCTTTCTTCTTTCTTTCTTTCTTTCTTTCTTTCTTTTTCTTTCTTTCTTTCTTTCTTTCTTTCTTTCTTTCTTTCTTTCTTTCTTTCTTTCTTTCTTTCTTTCTAACTAATATTTCTTCTTTCTTTCTTTCTTTCTTTCTTTCTTTCTTTCTAACTAATATTTCTTCTTTCTTTCTTTCTTTCTTTCTTTCTTTCTTTCTTTCTTTCTTTCTTTCTTTCTTTCTTTCTTTCTTTCTTTCTTTCTTTCTTTCTTTCTTTCTTTCTAACTAATATTTCTTCTTTCTTTCTAACTAATATTTCTTCTTTCTTTCTTTCTAACTAATCTTTCTTTCTTTCTAACTAATCTTTCTTTCTTTCTTTCTTTCTTTCTTACTAATCTTTCTTCTTTCTTTCTTTCTTTCTTTCTTTCTTTCTTTCTAACTAATCTTTCTTCTTTCTTTCTTTCTTTCTTTCTTTCTTTCTTTCTTTCTTTCTAACTAATCTTTCTTCTTTCTTTCTTTCTTTCTTTCTTTCTAACTAATCTTTCTTCTTTCTTTCTTTCTTTCTTTCTTTCTTTCTTTCTTTCTTTCTAACTAATCTTTCTTCTTTCTTTCTTTCTTTCTTTCTTTCTAACTAATCTTTCTTCTTTCTTTCTTTCTTTCTTTCTTTCTAACTAATCTTTCTAACTAATTATTTCTTTCTTTCTTTCTAACTAATCTTTCTTCTTTCTTTCTTTCTTTCTTTCTTTCTTTCTTTCTTTCTTTCTTTCTTTCTTTCTTTCTTTCTTTCTTTCTTTCTTTCTAACTAATCTTTCTTTCTAACTAATTCTTTCTTTCTTTCTAACTAATCTTTCTTCTTTCTTTCTTTCTTTCTTTCTTTCTTTCTTTCTTTCTTTCTTTCTTTCTAACTAATATTTCTTCTTTCTTTCTTTCTTTCTTTCCTTCTTTCTTTCTTTCTTTCTTTCTTTCTTTCTTTCTTTCTTTCTTTCTTCCTTTCTTTCTTTCTTTCTTTCTAACTGATATTTCTTCTTTCTTTCTTTCTAACTAATCTTTCTTTCTTTCTTTCTTTCTTTCTAACTAATCTTTCTTCTTTCTTTCTAACTAATCTTTCTTCTTTCTTTCTTTCTTTCTTTCTTTCTTTTTTACTTTTTCTTTCTTTCTTTCTAACTAATCTTTCTTCTTTCTTTCTTTCTTTCTTTCTAACTAATCTTTCTTCTTTCTTTCTTTCTAACTAATCTTTCTTCTTTCTTTCTTTCTTTCTTTCTTTCTTTCTTTCTTTCTTTCTTTCTTTCTTTCTTTCTTTCTTTCTTTCTTTCTTTCTAACTAATCTTTCTTTCTAACTAATTCTTTCTTTCTTTCTTTCTAACTAATCTTTCTTCTTTCTTTCTTTCTTTCTAACTAATATTTCTTCTTTCTTTCTTTCTTTCTTTCTAACTAATCTTTCTTTCTAACTAATTCTTTCTTTCTTTCTTTCTAACTAATCTTTCTTCTTTCTTTCTTTCTTTCTTTCTTTCTTTCTTTCTTTCTTTCTTTCTTTCTTTCTTTCTTTCTTTCTTTCTTTCTTTCTTTCTAACTAATATTTCTTCTTTCTTTCTTTCTTTCTTTCTAAGTAATATTTCTTCTTTCTTTATTTCTTTCTTTCTTTCTAACTAATCTTTCTTTCTTTCTTTCTTTCTTTCTTTCTTTCTTTCTTTCTTTCTTTCTAACTAATCTTTCTAACTAATTATTTCTTTCTTTCTTTCTAACTAATCTTCTTTCTTTCTTTCTTTCTTTCTTTCTTTCTTTCTTTCTTTCTTTCTTTCTTTCTTTCTAACTAATCTTTCTTTCTAACTAATTCTTTCTTTCTTTCTTTCTAACTAATCTTTCTTCTTTCTTTCTTTCTTTCTTTCTAACTAATCTTTCTTCTTTCTTTCTTTCTTTCTAACTAATATTTCTTCTTTCTTTCTTTCTTTCTTTCTAACTAATCTTTCTTTCTAACTAATTCTTTCTTTCTTTCTTTCTAACTAATCTTTCTTCTTTCTTTCTTTCTTTCTAACTAATATTTCTTCTTTCTTTCTTTCTTTCTTTCTAACTAATCTTTCTTCTTTCTTTCTTTCTTTCTAACTAATCTTTCTTTCTTTCTTTCTAACTAATCTTTCTTCTTTCTTTCTTTCTTTCTTTCTTTCTTTCTTTCTTTCTTTCTTTCTTTCTTTCTTTCTAACTAATCTTTCTTTCTTATTTAATTCTTTCTTTCTTTCTTTCTAACTAATATTTCTTCTTTCTTTCTTTCTAGCTAATCTTTCTTCTTTCTTTCTAACTAATCTTTCTTCTTTCTTTCTTTCTTTCTAACTAATCTTTCTTCTTTCTTTCTTTCTTTCTTTCTTTCTTTCTTTCTTTCTTTCTAACTCATCTTTCTTTCTTTCTTTCTTTTTCTTTCTTTCTTTCTAACTAATCTTTCTTCTTTCTTTCTTTCTTTCTTTCTTTCTAACTAATCTTTCTTCTTTCTTTCTTTCTTTCTTTCTAACTAATCTTTCTTTCTAACTAATTCTTTCTTTCTTTCTAACTAATCTTTCTTCTTTCTTCTTTCTTTCTTTCTTTCTTTCTAACTAATCTTTCTTTCTTTCTTTCTAACTAATCTTTCTTATTTCTTTCTTTCTTTCTAGCTAATCTTTCTTCTTTCTTTCTAACTAATCTTTCTTCTTTCTTTCTTCTTTCTTTCTTTCTAACTAATCTTTCTTTCTAACTAATTCTTTCTTTCTTTCTTTCTAACTAATCTTTCTTCTTTCTTTCTTTCTTTCTTTCTTTCTTTCTTTCTTTCTTTCTTTCTTTCTTTCTTTCTTTCTTTCTTTCTAACTAATCTTTCTTTCTTTCTTTCTTTCTAACTAATCTTTCTTCTTTCTTTCTTTCTTTCTAGCTAATCTTTCTTCTTTCTTTCTAACTAATCTTTCTTCTTTCTTTCTTTCTTTCTTTCTAACTAATCTTTCTTATTTCTTTCTTTCTTTCTTTCTAACTAATCTTTCTTCTTTCTTTCTTTTTCTTTCTTTCTTTCTAACTAATCTTTCTTCTTTCTTTCTTTCTTTCTTTCTAACTAATCTTTCTTCTTTCTTTCTTTCTTTCTTTCTAACTAATCTTTCTTTCTAACTAATTCTTTCTTTCTTTCTAACTAATCTTTCTTCTTTCTTCTTTCTTTCTTTCTTTCTTTCTTTCTTTCTTTCTTTCTTTCTTTCTTTCTTTCTTTCTTTCTTTCTAACTAATCTTTCTTCTTTCTTTCTTTCTAACTATTCTTTCTTCTTTCTTTCTTTCTTTCTTTCTTTCTTTCTTTCTTTCTTTCTTTCTTTCTTTCTTTCTTTCTTTCTTTCTTTCTAACTAATCTTTCTTTCTAACTAATTCTTTCTTTCTTTCTTTCTAACTAATCTTTCTTCTTTCTTTCTTTCTTTCTTTCTAACTAATTCTAATTCTTTCTTTCTTTCTTTCTTTCTTTCTTTCTTTCTTTCTTTCTTTCTTTCTTTCTTTCTTTCTTTCTTCCTTTCTTTCTTTCTTTCTAACTGATATTTCTTCTTTCTTTCTTTCTAACTAATCTTTCTTTCTTTCTTTCTTTCTAACTAATCTTTCTTCTTTCTTTCTAACTAATCTTTCTTCTTTCTTTCTTTCTTTCTTTCTTTCTTTCTTTTTTACTTTTTCTTTCTTTCTTTCTAACTAATCTTTCTTCTTTCTTTCTTTCTTTCTTTCTAACTAATCTTTCTTCTTTCTTTCTTTCTAACTAATCTTTCTTCTTTCTTTCTTTCTTTCTTTCTTTCTTTCTTTCTTTCTTTCTTTCTTTCTTTCTTTCTTTCTTTCTTTCTTTCTTTCTTTCTTTCTTTCTAACTAATCTTTCTTTCTAACTAATTCTTTCTTTCTTTCTTTCTAACTAATCTTTCTTCTTTCTTTCTTTCTTTCTAACTAATATTTCTTCTTTCTTTCTTTCTTTCTAACTAATCTTTCTTCTTTCTTTCTTTCTTTCTAACTAATCTTTCTTCTTTCTTTCTTTCTAACTAATCTTTCTTCTTTCTTTCTTTCTTTCTTTCTTTCTTTCTAACTAATCTTTCTTCTTTCTTTCTAACTAATCTTTCTTCTTTCTTTCTTTCTTTCTTTCTTTCTTTCTTTCTAACTAATCTTTCTTCTTTCTTTCTTTCTTTCTTTCTTTCTTTTTCTTTCTTTCTTACTAATCTTTCTTCTTTCTTTCTTTCTTTCTTTCTTTCTTTCTAACTAATCTTTCTTCTTTCTTTCTAACTAATCTTTCTTCTTTCTTTCTTTCTTTCTTTCTTTCTTTCTTTCTTTCTTTCTTTCTAACTAATCTTTCTTCTTTCTTTCTTTCTTTCTTTCTTTTTCTTTCTTTCTTACTAATCTTTCTTCTTTCTTTCTTTCTTTCTTTCTTTCTTTCTTTCTAACTAATCTTTCTTCTTTCTTTCTAACTAATCTTTCTTCTTTCTTTCTTTCTTTCTTTCTTTCTTTCTTTCTTTCTTTCTTTCTTTCTTTCTTTCTTTCTTTCTAACTAATCTTTCTTCTTTCTTTCTTTCTTTCTTTCTTTCTTTCTTTTTCTTTCTTTCTTACTAATCTTTCTTCTTTCTTTCTTTCTTTCTAAGTAATCTTTCTTCTTTCTTTCTTTCTAACTATTCTTTCTTTCTTTCTTTCTTTCTTTCTTTCTTTCTTCCTTTCTTTCTTTCTTTCTTTCTTTTTCTTTCTTTCTTTCTAACTAATCTTTCTTCTTTCTTTCTTTCTTTCTAACTAATCTTTCTTCTTTCTTTCTTTCTTTCTAACTAATCTTTCTTCTTTCTTTCTTTCTAACTAATCTTTCTTCTTTCTTTCTTTCTTTCTTTCTTTCTTTCTTTCTTTCTTTCTTTCTTTCTTTCTAACTAATCTTTCTTCTTTCTTTCTAACTAATCTTTCTTCTTTCTTTCTTTCTTTCTTTCTTTCTTTCTTTCTAACTAATCTTTCTTCTTTCTTTCTTTCTTTCTTTCTTTCTTTTTCTTTCTTTCTTACTAATCTTTCTTCTTTCTTTCTTTCTTTCTTTCTTTCTTTCTTTCTAACTAATCTTTCTTCTTTCTTTCTTTCTTTCTTTCTTTCTTTCTTTCTTTCTTTCTTTCTTTCTTTCTTTCTTTCTTTCTTTCTTTCTTTCTTTCTAACTAATCTTTCTTCTTTCTTTCTTTCTTTCTTTCTTTCTTTTTCTTTCTTCTTTCTTTCTTTCTTTCTAAGTAATCTTTCTTCTTTCTTTCTTTCTAACTATTCTTTCTTTCTTTCTTTCTTTCTTTCTTTCTTTCTTTCTTTCTAACTAATCTTTCTTTCTAACTAATTCTTTCTTTCTTTCTTTCTTTCTTTCTTTCTTTCTTTTTCTTTCTTTCTTTCTTTCTTTCATTCTTTCTTTCTTTCTTTCTTTCTAACTAATATTTCTTCTTTCTTTCTTTCTTTCTTTCTTTCTTTCTTTCTTTCTTTCTTTCTTTCTTTCTTTCTTTCTTTCTTTCTAACTAATATTTCTTCTTTCTTTCTTTCTAACTAATCTTTCTTTCTTTCTTTCTAACTGATCTTTCTTTCTTTCTTTCTTTCTTTCTAACTAATCTTTCTTCTTTCTTTCTTTCTTTCTTTCTTTCTTTCTTTCTTTCTTTCTTTCTTTCTTTCTTTCTTTCTTTCTTTCTTTCTTTCTTTCTTTTTAACTAATCTTTCTTCTTTCTTTCTTTCTTTCTTTCTAACTAATCTTTCTTCTTTCTTTCTTTCTTTCTTTCTTTCTTTCTTTCTTTCTTTCTTTCTTTCTTTCTAACTAATCTTTCTAACTAATTATTTCTTTCTTTCTTTCTAACTAATATTTCTTCTTTCTTTCTTTCTTTCTTTCTTTCTTTCTAACTAATATTTCTTCTTTCTTTCTTTCTTTCTAACTAATATTTCTTCTTTCTTTATTTCTTTCTTTCTTTCTAACTAATCTTTCTTCTTTCTTTCTTTCTTTCTTTCTAACTAATCTTTCTTCTTTCTTTCTTTCTTTCTTTCTTTCTTTCTTTCTTTCTTTCTTTCTTTCTTTCTTTCTAACTAATCTTTCTTCTTTCTTTCTTTCTTTCTTTCTTTCTTTCTTTCTTTCTTTCTTTCTAACTAATATTTCTTCTTTCTTTCTTTCTTTCTAACTAATATTTCTTCTTTCTTTATTTCTTTCTTTCTTTCTAACTAATCTTTCTTCTTTCTTTCTTTCTTTCTTTCTTTCTAACTAATCTTTCTTCTTTCTTTCTTTCTTTCTAACTAATCTTTCTTCTTTCTTTCTTTCTTTCTTTCTTTCTTTCTTTCTTTCTTTCTTTCTAACTAATCTTTCTTCTTTCTTTCTTTCTTTCTTTCTTTCTTTCTTTCTAACTAATCTTTCTTCTTTCTTTCTTTCTTTCTTTCTAACTAATCTTTCTTCTTTCTTTCTTTCTAACTAATCTTTCTTTCTAACTAATTCTTTCTTTCTTTCTAACTAATCTTTCTTCTTTCTTTCTTTCTTTCTTTCTTTCTAACTAATCTTTCTTTCTAACTAATTCTTTCTTTCTTTCTAACTAATCTTTCTTCTTTCTTTCTAGCTAATCTTTCTTCTTTCTTTCTAACTAATCTTTCTTCTTTCTTTCTTTCTAGCTAATCTTTCTTCTTTCTTTCTAACTAATCTTTCTTCTTTCTTTCTTTCTTTCTTTCTAACTAATCTTTCTTCTTTCTTTCTTTCTTTCTAACTCATCTTTCTTTATTTCTTTCTTTTTCTTTCTTTCTTTCTAACTAATCTTTCTTCTTTCTTTCTTTCTAACTAATCTTTCTTCTTTCTTTCTTTCTTTCTTTCTTTCTTTCTTTCTAACTAATCTTTCTTTCTAACTAATTCTTTCTTTCTTTCTAACTAATCTTTCTTCTTTCTTCTTTCTTTCTTTCTTTCTTTCTAACTAATCTTTCTTTCTTTCTTTCTAACTAATCTTTCTTATTTCTTTCTTTCTTTCTAGCTAATCTTTCTTCTTTCTTTCTTTCTTTCTTTCTTTCTTTCTAACTAATCTTTCTTCTTTCTTTCTTTCTTTCTTTCTAACTAATCTTTCTTTCTAACTAATTCTTTCTTTCTTTCTAACTAATCTTTCTTCTTTCTTCTTTCTTTCTTTCTTTCTTTCTAACTAATCTTTCTTTCTTTCTTTCTAACTAATCTTTCTTTTTTCTTTCTTTCTTTCTTTCTTTCTTTCTTTCTTTCTTTCTTTCTTTCTTTCTTTCTAACTAATATTTCTTCTTTCTTTCTTTCTAACTAATATTTCTTCTTTCTAACTAATCTTTCTTCTTTCTTTCTAACTAATCTTTCTTTCTTTCTAACTAATCTTTCTTTCTTTCTAACTAATCTTTCTTCTTTCTTTCTTTCTTTCTTTCTTTCTTTCTAACTAATCTTTCTTCTTTCTTTCTTTCTTTCTTTCTAACTAATCTTTCTTCTTTCTTTCTTTCTTTCTTTCTTTCTTTTTCTTTCTTTCTTTCTAACTAATCTTTCTTCTTTCTTTCTTTCTTTCTAACTAATCTTTCTTCTTTCTTTCTTTCTTTCTAACTAATCTTTCTTCTTTCTTTCTTTCTTTCTTTCTAATCTTTCTTTCTTTCTTTCTAACTAATCTTTCTTTCTTTCTTTCTTTCTTTCTTTCTAACTAATCTTTCTTCTTTCTTTCTAACTAATCTTTCTTCTTTCTTTCTAACTAATCTTTCTTCTTTCTTTCTTTCTTTCTTTCTTTCTTTCTTTCTTTCTTTCTAACTAATCTTTCTTCTTTCTTTCTTTCTTTCTTTCTTTCTTTCTTTCTTTCTTTCTTACTAATCTTTCTTCTTTCTTTCTTTCTTTCTAACTAATCTTTCTTCTTTCTTTCTTTCTTTCTAACTAATCTTTCTTTTTTTCTTTCTTTCTTTCTTTCTTTCTTTCTTTCTTTCTTTCTTTCTTTCTTTCTAACTAATATTTCTTCTTTCTTTCTTTCTTTCTAACTAATATTTCTTCTTTCTTTCTTTCTAACTAATATTTCTTCTTTCTAACTAATCTTTCTTCTTTCTTTCTAACTAATCTTTCTTTCTTTCTAACTAATCTTTCTTTCTTTCTAACTAATCTTTCTTCTTTCTTTCTTTCTTTCTAACTAATCTTTCTTTTTTCTTTCTTTCTTTCTTTCTTTCTTTCTTTCTTTCTTTCTTTCTTTCTTTCTTTCTTTCTTTCTTTCTAACTAATCTTTCTTCTTTCTTTCTTTCTTTCTTTCTTTCTAACTAATCTTTCTTCTTTCTTTCTTTCTTTCTTTCTAACTAATCTTTCTTCTTTCTTTCTAACTAATCTTTCTTTCTTTCTAACTAATCTTTCTTTCTTTCTTTCTAACTAATCTTTCTTCTTTCTTTCTTTCTTTCTTTCTTTCTAACTAATCTTTCTTTCTAACTAATTCTTTCTTTCTTTCTAACTAATCTTTCTTCTTTCTTTCTTTCTTTCTTTCTAACTAATCTTTCTTTCTTTCTAACTAATCTTTCTTCTTTCTTTCTTTCTTTCTTTCTAACTAATCTTTCTTTCTTATTTAATTCTTTCTTTCTTTCTTTCTAACTAATCTTTCTTCTTTCTTTCTTTCTAGCTAATCTTTCTTCTTTCTTTCTAACTAATCTTTCTTCTTTCTTTCTTTCTAGCTAATCTTTCTTCTTTCTTTCTAACTAATCTTTCTTCTTTCTTTCTTTCTTTCTAACTAATCTTTCTTCTTTCTTTCTTTCTAGCTAATCTTTCTTCTTTCTTTCTAACTAATCTTTCTTCTTTCTTTCTTTCTTTCTAACTAATCTTTCTTCTTTCTTTCTTTCTTTCTAACTCATCTTTCTTTATTTCTTTCTTTTTCTTTCTTTCTTTCTAACTAATCTTTCTTCTTTCTTTCTTTCTTTCTTTCTTTCTTTCTTTCTAACTAATCTTTCTTCTTTCTTTCTTTCTTTCTTTCTAACTAATCTTTCTTTCTAACTAATTCTTTCTTTCTTTCTAACTAATCTTTCTTCTTTCTTCTTTCTTTCTTTCTTTCTTTCTAACTAATCTTTCTTTCTTTCTTTCTAACTAATCTTTCTTATTTCTTTCTTTCTTTCTAGCTAATCTTTCTTCTTTCTTTCTAACTAATCTTTCTTCTTTCTTTCTTCTTTCTTTCTTTCTTTCTAACTAATCTTTCCTTCTAACTAATTCTTTCTTTCTTTCTAACTAATCTTTCTTCTTTCTTTCTTTCTTTCTTTCTTTCTTTCTTTCTTTCTTTCTTTCTTTCTTTCTTTCTTTCTTTCTAACTAATCTTTCTTTCTTTCTTTCTTTCTAACTAATCTTTCTTCTTTCTTTCTTTCTTTCTTTCTAGCTAATCTTTCTTCTTTCTTTCTAACTAATCTTTCTTCTTTCTTTCTTTCTTTCTTTCTAACTAATCTTTCTTATTTCTTTCTTTCTTTCTTTCTAACTAATCTTTCTTATTTCTTTCTTTCTTTCTTTCTAACTAATCTTTCTTCTTTCTTTCTTTCTTTCTTTTTCTTTCTTTCTTTCTAACTAATCTTTCTTCTTTCTTTCTTTCTTTCTAACTAATCTTTCTTCTTTCTTTCTTTCTTTCTTTCTTTCTTTCTTTCTTTCTTTCTTTCTAACTAATCTTTCTTCTTTCTTTCTTTCTTTCTTTCTTTCTTTCTTTCTTTCTTTCTTTCTTTCTTTCTTTCTTTCTTTCTTTCTTTCTTTCTTTCTTTCTAACTAATCTTTCTTTCTTTCTTTCTAACTAATCTTTCTTCTTTCTTTCTTTCTTTCTTTCTTTCTAGCTAATCTTTCTTCTTTCTTTCTAACTAATCTTTCTTCTTTCTTTCTTTCTTTCTTTCTTTCTTTCTTTCTAACTGATATTTCTTCTTTCTTTCTTTCTAACTAATCTTTCTTTCTTTCTTTCTAACTAATCTTTCTTCTTTCTTTCTAACTAATCTTTCTTCTTTCTTTCTTTCTTTCTTTTTTACTTTTTCTTTCTTTCTTTCTAACTAATCTTTCTTCTTTCTTTCTTTCTTTCTTTCTTTCTTTCTTTCTAACTAATCTTTCTTCTTTCTTTCTTTCTTTCTTTCTAACTAATCTTTTTTCTTTCTTTCTTTCTTTCTTTCTTTCTTTCTTTCTTTCTTTCTTTCTTTCTTTCTAACTAATCTTTCTTCTTTCTTTCTTTCTTTCTAACTAATCTTCTTTCTTTCTTTCTTTCTAACTAATCTTTCTTCTTTCTTTCTTTCTTTCTTTCTTTCTTTCTTTCTTTCTTTCTTTCTTTCTTTCTTTCTTTCTTTCTTTCTTTTTCTTTCTTTCTTTTTCTTTCTTTCTAACTAATCTTTCTTTCTTTCTTTCTTTCTTTCTTTCTAACTAATCTTTCTTCTTTCTTTCTTTCTTTCTTTCTAACTAATCTTTCTTCTTTCTTTCTTTCTTTCTAACTAATCTTTCTTCTTTCTTTCTTTCTTTCTTTCTAACTAATCTTTCTTCTTTCTTTCTTTCTTTCTAACTAATCTTTCTTTCTTTCTTTCTTTCTAACTAATCTTTCTTTCTTTCTTTCTTTCTTTCTTTCTTTCTTTCTTTCTTTCTTTCTTTCTTTCTTTCTTTCTTTCTTTCTTTCTTCTTTCTTTCTAACTAATCTTTCTTCTTTCTTTCTTTCTTTCTTTCTTTCTTTCTTTCTTTCTAACTAATCTTTCTTCTTTCTTTCTTTCTTTCTTTCTAACTAATCTTTCTTCTTTCTTTCTTTCTAACTAATCTTTCTTTCTTTCTTTCTTTCTTTCTTTCTTTCTTTCTTTCTTTCTTTCTTTCTTTCTTTCTTTCTTTCTTTCTTTCTTTCTTTCTTCCTTTCTTTCTTTCTTTCTTTTTCTTTCTTTCTTTCTAACTAATCTTTCTTCTTTCTTTCTTTCTTTCTAACTAATCTTTCTTCTTTCTTTCTTTCTTTCTAACTAATCTTTCTTCTTTCTTTCTTTCTAACTAATCTTTCTTCTTTCTTTCTTTCTTTCTTTCTTTCTTTCTTTCTAACTAATCTTTCTTCTTTCTTTCTAACTAATCTTTCTTCTTTCTTTCTTTCTTTCTTTCTTTCTTTCTTTCTTTCTAACTAATCTTTCTTCTTTCTTTCTTTCTTTCTTTCTTTCTTTTTCTTTCTTTCTTACTAATCTTTCTTCTTTCTTTCTTTCTTTCTTTCTTTCTTTCTAACTAATCTTTCTTCTTTCTTTCTAACTAATCTTTCTTCTTTCTTTCTTTCTTTCTTTCTTTCTTTCTTTCTTTCTTTCTTTCTTTCTTTCTTTCTAACTAATCTTTCTTCTTTCTTTCTTTCTTTCTTTCTTTTTCTTTCTTTCTTACTAATCTTTCTTCTTTCTTTCTTTCTTTCTTTCTTTCTTTCTTTCTTTCTTTCTTTCTAACTAATCTTTCTTCTTTCTTTCTAACTAATCTTTCTTCTTTCTTTCTTTCTTTCTTTCTTTCTTTCTTTCTTTCTTTCTTTCTTTCTTTCTTTCTTTCTTTCTTTCTAACTAATCTTTCTTCTTTCTTTCTTTCTTTCTTTCTTTCTTTCTTTCTTTCTTTTTCTTTCTTTCTTACTAATCTTTCTTCTTTCTTTCTTTCTTTCTAAGTAATCTTTCTTCTTTCTTTCTTTCTAACTATTCTTTCTTTCTTTCTTTCTTTCTTTCTTTCTTTCTTCCTTTCTTTCTTTCTTTCTTTCTTTTTCTTTCTTTCTTTCTAACTAATCTTTCTTCTTTCTTTCTTTCTTTCTAACTAATCTTTCTTCTTTCTTTCTTTCTTTCTAACTAATCTTTCTTCTTTCTTTCTTTCTAACTAATCTTTCTTCTTTCTTTCTTTCTTTCTTTCTTTCTTTCTTTCTTTCTTTCTTTCTTTCTTTCTTTCTTTCTTTCTAACTAATCTTTCTTCTTTCTTTCTAACTAATCTTTCTTCTTTCTTTCTTTCTTTCTTTCTTTCTAACTAATCTTTCTTCTTTCTTTCTTTCTTTCTTTCTTTCTTTCTTTTTCTTTCTTTCTTACTAATCTTTCTTCTTTCTTTCTTTCTTTCTTTCTTTCTTTCTTTCTAACTAATCTTTCTTCTTTCTTTCTTTCTTTCTTTCTTTCTTTCTTTCTAACTAATCTTTCTAACTAATTATTTCTTTCTTTCTTTCTAACTAATCTTTCTTTCTTTCTTTCTTTCTTTCTTTCTTTCTTTCTTTCTTTCTTTCTTTCTTTCTTTCTAACTAATATTTCTTCTTTCTTTCTTTCTTTCTTTCTTTCTTTCTAACTAATCTTTCTTTCTTTCTTTCTTTCTTTCTAACTAATATTTCTTCTTTCTTTCTTTCTTTCTTTATTTCTTTCTTTCTTTCTAACTAATCTTTCTTCTTTCTTTCTTTCTTCTTTCTTTCTAACTAATCTTTCTTCTTTCTTTCTTTCTTTCTTTCTTTCTTTCTTTCTTTCTTTCTTTCTTTCTAACTAATCTTTCTTCTTTCTTTCTTTCTTTCTTTCTTTCTTTCTTTCTTTCTAACTAATCTTTCTAACTAATTATTTCTTTCTTTCTTTCTAACTAATCTTTCTTTCTTTCTTTCTTTCTTTCTTTCTTTCTTTCTTTCTTTCTTTCTTTCTTTCTTTCTTTCTAACTAATCTTTCTTTCTAACTAATTCTTTCTTTCTTTCTTTCTAACTAATCTTTCTTCTTTCTTTCTTTCTTTCTTTCTAACTAATATTTCTTCTTTCTTTCTTTCTTTCTTTCTTTCTTTCTTTCTTTCTTTCTTTCTTTCTTTCTTTCTTTCTTTCTTTCTTTCTTTCTAACTAATATTTCTTTCTTTCTAACTAATATTTCTTTCTTTCTAACTGATATTTCTTCTTTCTTTCTTTCTAACTAATCTTTCTTCTTTCTTTCTAACTAATCTTTCTTCTTTCTTTCTTTCTTTCTTTCTTTCTTTCTTTCTTTCTTTCTTTTTTACTTTTTCTTTCTTTCTTTCTAACTAATCTTTCTTCTTTCTTTCTTTCTTTCTTTCTAACTAATCTTTCTTCTTTCTTTCTTTCTAACTAATCTTTCTTTTTTCTTTCTTTCTTTCTAACTAATCTTTCTTCTTTCTTTCTTTCTTTCTTTCTTTCTTTCTTTCTTTCTTTCTTTCTTTCTTTCTTTCTTTCTAACTAATTCTTTCTTCTTTCTTTCTTTCTTTCTAACTAATATTTCTTCTTTCTTTCTTTCTTTCTTTCTAACTAATCTTTCTTTCTAACTAATTCTTTCTTTCTTTCTTTCTAACTAATATTTCTTCTTTCTTTCTTTCTTTCTTTCTAACTAATCTTTCTTCTTTCTTTCTTTCTTTCTTTCTTTCTTTCTAACTAATCTATCTTTCTTTCTAACTAATCTATCTGTCTTTCTTTCTAACTAATATTTCTTTCTAACTAATCTTTCTTTTATTGAAACCAATCTTTCTATCTATCTAACTAATCTTTCTTTTCTTTCTAACGTATCGTTTTCTTTCTAACTATTCTTTCTTTCTAACTAATCCATCTATCAAACTTCAAACTATTTTAAACTTCTTCAAACTCTCTGGTCCGGCTTTCTCAAGCCAACTTAAAGTTTGTGTCATCAAACTTTTTTTCTAGTTATTCTTTTTCTTCTTCTTTTTCTTAACCAAAATTTTCTGACTGCTACTCCTCCTAGAGCTTTAACTCTACAAACTCCAAACTCGGGTCAGACCTTCAGACTGTTCTGACTTAGTGTGCTATATCTTTTCAGACTGATTTGACTTTCAGATTTCTTAAAAATTAATATTAAAAATCATAAAAATCCCATTGACTTTCATTGCAACAGTTCAAATTGAGCCAAGGCTACGGTGGCCCAGCAGTGTACAACACAAAAACTCAAATCTAAACTCCCTGAAGCCCAAGACTCAATTAAACTACCATTCTATATGTACTAATGAACTTATCTATCTATCTATCTATCTATCTATCTATCTATCTATCTATCTATCTATCTATCTATCTATCTATCTATCCATCTATCTATCTCTTTCTATCTATCTATCTATCTATCTATCTATCTATCTATCTATCTATCTATCTATCTATCTATCTATCTATCTATCTATCCATCTATCCATCTACTAATGAATTTATCTATCTATCTATCTATCTATCTATCCATCTATCCATCTCTTTCTATCCATCTATCCATCTATCCATCTATCCATCTATCCATCTATCTATCTCTATATCCATCTATCTAATCTATCTTTCTTTCTTACTAACTAATCTATCTTTCTTTCTTACTAACTAATCTATCTTTCTTTCTTACTAACTAATCTATCTTTCTTTCTTTCTTTCTTTATTTCTTTCTTTCTTTCTAACTAATCTTTCTTCTTTCTTTCTTTCTTTCTAACTAATCTTTCTTCTTTCTTTCTGTCTTTCTTTCTAACTAATATTTCTTTTTTCTTTTTTTCTTACTAACTAATCTATCTTTCTTTCTTTCTAACTAATCTTTCTTCTTTCTTTCTTTCTTTCTAACTAATCTTTCTTCTTTCTTTCTTTCTTTCTAACTAATCTTTCTTTCTTTCTTTCTTTCTTTCTTTCTAACTAATATTTCTTCTTTCTTTCTTTCTAACTAATCTTTCTTCTTTCTAACTAATCTTTCTTCTTTCTTTCTGTCTTTCTTTCTTTCTAACTAATATTTCTTTTTTCTTTTTTTCTTACTAACTAATCTATCTTTCTTTCTTTCTAACTAATCTTTCTTCTTTCTTTCTTTCTTTCTAACTAATCTTTCTTCTTTCTTTCTTTCTTTCTTTCTTTCTTTCTTTCTTTCTTTCTTTCTTTCTTTCTAACTAATATTTCTTCTTTCTAACTAATATTTCTTCTTTCTAACTAATCTTTCTTCTTTCTTTCTAACTAATCTTTCTTCTTTCTTTCTAACTAATCTTTCTTTCTTTCTAACTAATCTTTCTTTCTAACTAATCTTTCTTCTTTCTTTCTTTCTTTCTTTCTAACTAATCTTTCTTCTTTCTTTCTTTCTTTCTTTCTTTCTAACTAATCTTTCTTCTTTCTTTCTTTCTTTCTTTCTTTCTTTCTTTCTTTTTCTTTCTTTCTTTCTAACTAATCTTTCTTCTTTCTTTCTTTCTTTCTAACTAATCTTTCTTCTTTCTTTCTTTCTTTCTTTCTTTCTTTCTAACTAATCTTTCTTTCTTTCTTTCTTTCTAACTAATCTTTCTTTCTTTCTTTCTTTCTTTCTAACTAATCTTTCTTCTTTCTTTCTAACTAATCTTTCTTCTTTCTTTCTAACTAATCTTTCTTCTTTCTTTCTTTCTTTCTTTTTCTTTCTTTCTTTCTTTCTTTCTTTCTTTCTTTCTTTCTTTCTTTCTAACTAATCTTTCTTCTTTCTTTCTTTCTTTCTTTCTTTCTTTCTAACTAATCTTTCTTCTTTCTTTCTTTCTTTCTAACTAATCTTTCTTTTTTCTTTCTTTCTTTCTTTCTTTCTTTCTTTCTTTCTTTCTTTCTTTCTTTCTTTCTTTCTTTCTTTCTAACTAATCTTTCTTCTTTCTTTCTTTCTAACTAATCTTTCTTCTTTCTTTCTTTCTTTCTTTCTTTCTTTTTCTTTCTTTCTTTCTAACTAGTCTTTCTTCTTTCTTTCTTTCTTTCTTTCTTTCTTTCTTTCTTTCTAACTAATCTTTCTTTCTTTCTTTCTAACTAATCTTTCTTTCTTTCTTTCTAACTAATCTTTCTTTCTTTCTTTCTTTCTTTCTAACTAATCTTTCTTCTTTCTTTCTAACTAATCTTTCTTCTTTCTTTCTAACTAATCTTTCTTCTTTCTTTCTTTCTTTCTTTCTTTCTTTCTTTCTTTCTTTCTTTCTTTCTAACTAATCTTTCTTCTTTCTTTCTTTCTTTCTTTCTTTCTTTATAACTAATCTTTCTTCTTTCTTTCTTTCTTTCTAACTAATCTTTCTTCTTTCTTTCTTTCTTTCTAACTAATCTTTCTTTTTTCTTTCTTTCTTTCTTTCTTTCTTTCTTTCTTTCTTTCTTTCTTTCTTTCTTTCTTTCTTTCTAACTAATCTTTCTTCTTTCTTTCTTTCTTTCTTTCTTTCTAACTAATCTTTCTTCTTTCTTTCTTTCTTTCTTTCTAACTAATCTTCTTTCTTTCTTTCTTTCTTTCTTTCTTTCTTTCTTTCTTTCTTTCTTTCTTTCTTTCTTTCTTTCTTTCTTTCTTTCTTTCTTTCTAACTAATCTTTCTTTCTTTCTTTCTAACTAATCTTTCTTTCTTTCTTTCTTTCTTTCTAACTAATCTTTCTTCTTTCTTTCTAACTAATCTTTCTTCTTTCTTTCTAACTAATCTTTCTTCTTTCTTTCTTTCTTTCTTTCTTTCTTTCTTTCTTTCTTTCTTTCTTTCTTTCTAACTAATCTTTCTTTCTAACTAATTCTTTCTTTCTTTCTAACTAATCTTTCTTCTTTCTTCTTTCTTTCTTTCTAACTAATCTTTCTTTCTTTCTTTCTAACTAATCTTTCTTTTTTCTTTCTTTCTTTCTTTCTTTCTTTCTTTCTTTCTTTCTTTCTTTCTTTCTTTCTTTCTTTCTTTCTTTCTTTCTTTCTAACTAATATTTCTTCTTTCTTTCTTTCTAACTAATATTTCTTCTTTCTAACTAATCTTTCTTCTTTCTTTCTAACTAATCTTTCTTTCTTTCTAACTAATCTTTCTTTCTTTCTAACTAATCTTTCTTCTTTCTTTCTTTCTTTCTTTCTTTCTTTCTTTCTTTCTTTCTTTCTAACTAATCTTTCTTCTTTCTTTCTTTCTTTCTTTCTAACTAATCTTTCTTCTTTCTTTCTTTCTTTCTTTCTTTCTTTTTCTTTCTTTCTTTCTAACTAATCTTTCTTCTTTCTTTCTTTCTTTCTAACTAATCTTTCTTCTTTCTTTCTTTCTTTCTAACTAATCTTTCTTCTTTCTTTCTTTCTTTCTTTCTAATCTTTCTTTCTTTCTTTCTAACTAATCTTTCTTCTTTCTTTCTTTCTTTCTAACTCATCTTTCTTTATTTCTTTCTTTTTCTTTCTTTCTTTCTAACTAATCTTTCTTCTTTCTTTCTTTCTTTCTTTCTTTCTTTCTTTCTTTCTTTCTTTCTTTCTAACTAATCTTTCTTCTTTCTTTCTTTCTTTCTTTCTAACTAATCTTTCTTTCTAACTAATTCTTTCTTTCTTTCTAACTAATCTTTCTTCTTTCTTCTTTCTTTCTTTCTTTCTTTCTAACTAATCTTTCTTTCTTTCTTTCTAACTAATCTTTCTTTTTTCTTTCTTTCTTTCTTTCTTTCTTTCTTTCTTTCTTTCTTTCTTTCTTTCTTTCTAACTAATATTTCTTCTTTCTTTCTTTCTAACTAATATTTCTTCTTTCTAACTAATCTTTCTTCTTTCTTTCTAACTAATCTTTCTTTCTTTCTAACTAATCTTTCTTTCTTTCTAACTAATCTTTCTTCTTTCTTTCTTTCTTTCTTTCTTTCTTTCTAACTAATCTTTCTTCTTTCTTTCTTTCTTTCTTTCTAACTAATCTTTCTTCTTTCTTTCTTTCTTTCTTTCTTTCTTTTTCTTTCTTTCTTTCTAACTAATCTTTCTTCTTTCTTTCTTTCTTTCTAACTAATCTTTCTTCTTTCTTTCTTTCTTTCTAACTAATCTTTCTTCTTTCTTTCTTTCTTTCTTTCTAATCTTTCTTTCTTTCTTTCTAACTAATCTTTCTTTCTTTCTTTCTTTCTTTCTTTCTTTCTAACTAATCTTTCTTCTTTCTTTCTAACTAATCTTTCTTCTTTCTTTCTAACTAATCTTTCTTCTTTCTTTCTTTCTTTCTTTCTTTCTTTCTTTCTTTCTTTCTAACTAATCTTTCTTCTTTCTTTCTTTCTTTCTTTCTTTCTTTCTTTCTTTCTTACTAATCTTTCTTCTTTCTTTCTTTCTTTCTAACTAATCTTTCTTCTTTCTTTCTTTCTTTCTAACTAATCTTTCTTTTTTTCTTTCTTTCTTTCTTTCTTTCTTTCTTTCTTTCTTTCTTTCTTTCTAACTAATATTTCTTCTTTCTTTCTTTCTTTCTAACTAATATTTCTTCTTTCTTTCTTTCTAACTAATATTTCTTCTTTCTAACTAATCTTTCTTCTTTCTTTCTAACTAATCTTTCTTTCTTTCTAACTAATCTTTCTTTCTTTCTAACTAATCTTTCTTCTTTCTTTCTTTCTTTCTAACTAATCTTTCTTTTTTCTTTCTTTCTTTCTTTCTTTCTTTCTTTCTTTCTTTCTTTCTTTCTTTCTTTCTTTCTTTCTTTCTAACTAATCTTTCTTCTTTCTTTCTTTCTTTCTTTCTTTCTAACTAATCTTTCTTCTTTCTTTCTTTCTTTCTTTCTAACTAATCTTTCTTCTTTCTTTCTAACTAATCTTTCTTTCTTTCTAACTAATCTTTCTTTCTTTCTTTCTAACTAATCTTTCTTCTTTCTTTCTTTCTTTCTTTCTTTCTAACTAATCTTTCTTTCTAACTAATTCTTTCTTTCTTTCTAACTAATCTTTCTTCTTTCTTTCTTTCTTTCTTTCTAACTAATCTTTCTTTCTTTCTAACTAATCTTTCTTCTTTCTTTCTTTCTTTCTTTCTAACTAATCTTTCTTTCTTATTTAATTCTTTCTTTCTTTCTTTCTAACTAATCTTTCTTCTTTCTTTCTTTCTAGCTAATCTTTCTTCTTTCTTTCTAACTAATCTTTCTTCTTTCTTTCTTTCTAGCTAATCTTTCTTCTTTCTTTCTAACTAATCTTTCTTCTTTCTTTCTTTCTTTCTAACTAATCTTTCTTCTTTCTTTCTTTCTAGCTAATCTTTCTTCTTTCTTTCTAACTAATCTTTCTTCTTTCTTTCTTTCTTTCTAACTAATCTTTCTTCTTTCTTTCTTTCTTTCTAACTCATCTTTCTTTATTTCTTTCTTTTTCTTTCTTTCTTTCTAACTAATCTTTCTTCTTTCTTTCTTTCTTTCTTTCTTTCTTTCTTTCTAACTAATCTTTCTTCTTTCTTTCTTTCTTTCTTTCTAACTAATCTTTCTTTCTAACTAATTCTTTCTTTCTTTCTAACTAATCTTTCTTCTTTCTTCTTTCTTTCTTTCTTTCTTTCTAACTAATCTTTCTTTCTTTCTTTCTAACTAATCTTTCTTATTTCTTTCTTTCTTTCTAGCTAATCTTTCTTCTTTCTTTCTAACTAATCTTTCTTCTTTCTTTCTTCTTTCTTTCTTTCTTTCTAACTAATCTTTCCTTCTAACTAATTCTTTCTTTCTTTCTAACTAATCTTTCTTCTTTCTTTCTTTCTTTCTTTCTTTCTTTCTTTCTTTCTTTCTTTCTTTCTTTCTTTCTTTCTTTCTTTCTAACTAATCTTTCTTTCTTTCTTTCTTTCTAACTAATCTTTCTTCTTTCTTTCTTTCTTTCTTTCTAGCTAATCTTTCTTCTTTCTTTCTAACTAATCTTTCTTCTTTCTTTCTTTCTTTCTTTCTAACTAATCTTTCTTATTTCTTTCTTTCTTTCTTTCTAACTAATCTTTCTTATTTCTTTCTTTCTTTCTTTCTAACTAATCTTTCTTCTTTCTTTCTTTCTTTCTTTTTCTTTCTTTCTTTCTAACTAATCTTTCTTCTTTCTTTCTTTCTTTCTAACTAATCTTTCTTCTTTCTTTCTTTCTTTCTTTCTTTCTTTCTTTCTTTCTTTCTAACTAATCTTTCTTCTTTCTTTCTTTCTTTCTTTCTTTCTTTCTTTCTTTCTTTCTTTCTTTCTTTCTTTCTTTCTTTCTTTCTTTCTTTCTTTCTTTCTAACTAATCTTTCTTTCTTTCTTTCTAACTAATCTTTCTTCTTTCTTTCTTTCTTTCTTTCTTTCTAGCTAATCTTTCTTCTTTCTTTCTAACTAATCTTTCTTCTTTCTTTCTTTCTTTCTTTCTTTCTTTCTTTCTAACTGATATTTCTTCTTTCTTTCTTTCTAACTAATCTTTCTTTCTTTCTTTCTAACTAATCTTTCTTCTTTCTTTCTAACTAATCTTTCTTCTTTCTTTCTTTCTTTCTTTTTTACTTTTTCTTTCTTTCTTTCTAACTAATCTTTCTTCTTTCTTTCTTTCTTTCTTTCTTTCTTTCTTTCTAACTAATCTTTCTTCTTTCTTTCTTTCTTTCTTTCTAACTAATCTTTTTTCTTTCTTTCTTTCTTTCTTTCTTTCTTTCTTTCTTTCTTTCTTTCTAACTAATCTTTCTTCTTTCTTTCTTTCTTTCTAACTAATCTTCTTTCTTTCTTTCTTTCTAACTAATCTTTCTTCTTTCTTTCTTTCTTTCTTTCTTTCTTTCTTTCTTTCTTTCTTTCTTTCTTTTCTTTTCTTTCTTTCTTTTTCTTTCTTTCTAACTAATCTTTCTTTCTTTCTTTCTTTCTTTCTTTCTTTCTAACTAATCTTTCTTCTTTCTTTCTTTCTTTCTTTCTAACTAATCTTTCTTCTTTCTTTCTTTCTTTCTAACTAATCTTTCTTCTTTCTTTCTTTCTTTCTTTCTAACTAATCTTTCTTCTTTCTTTCTTTCTTTCTAACTAATCTTTCTTTCTTTCTTTCTTTCTAACTAATCTTTCTTTCTTTCTTTCTTTCTTTCTTTCTTTCTTTCTTTCTTTCTTTCTTTTCTTTCTTTCTTTCTAACTAATCTTTCTTCTTTCTTTCTAACTAATCTTTCTTCTTTCTTTCTTTCTTTCTTTCTTTCTTTCTTTCTTTCTTTCTAACTAATCTTTCTTCTTTCTTTCTTTCTTTCTTTCTAACTAATCTTTCTTCTTTCTTTCTTTTCTAACTAATCTTTCTTTCTTCTTTCTTTCTTTCTTTCTTTCTTTCTTTCTTTCTTTCTTTCTTTCTTTCTTTCTTTCTTTCTTTCTTTCTTTCTTTCTTCTTTCTTTCTTTTTCTTTCTTTCTTTCTACTATCTTTCTTCTTTCTTTCTTTCTTTCTAACTAATCTTTCTTCTTTCTTTCTTTCTTTCTAACTAATCTTTCTTCTTTCTTTCTTTCTAACTAATCTTTCTTCTTTCTTTCTTTCTTTCTTTCTTTCTTTCTTACTAATCTTTTCTTCTTTCTTTCTAACTAATCTTCTTCTTTCTTTCTTTCTTTCTTTCTTTCTTTCTTTCTTTCTTTCTTACTAATCTTTCTTCTTTCTTTCTTTCTTTCTTTCTTTCTTTCTTTCTTTCTACTAATCTTTCTTCTTTCTTTCTTTCTTTCTTTCTTTCTTTCTAACTAATCTTTTCTTCTTTCTTTCTAACTAATCTTTCTTCTTTCTTCTTTCTTTCTTTCTTTCTTTCTTTCTTTCTTTCTTTCTTTCTTTCTAACTAATCTTTCTTCTTTCTTTCTTTCTTTCTTTCTTTTTCTTTTTCTTACTAATCTTTCTTCTTTCTTTCTTCTTTCTTTCCTTTCTTTCTTTCTTTCTTTCTAACTAATCTTTCTTCTTTCTTTCTAACTAATCTTTTTCTTTCTTCTTTCTTTCTTTCTTTCTTTCTTTCTTTCTTTCTTTCTTTCTTTCTTTCTTCTTTCTTTCTTTCTAACTAATCTTTCTTCTTTCTTTCTTTCTTTCTTTCTTTCTTTCTTTTTCTTTCTTTCTTACTAATCTTTCTTCTTTCTTTCTTTCTTTCTAAGTAATCTTTCTTCTTTCTTTCTTTCTAACTATTCTTTCTTTCTTTCTTTCTTTCTTTCTTTCTTTCTTTCTTCCTTTCTTTCTTTCTTTCTTTCTTTTCTTTCTTTCTTTCTAACTAATCTTTCTTCTTTCTTTCTTTCTTTCTAACTAATCTTTCTTCTTTCTTTCTTTCTTTCTAACTAATCTTTCTTCTTTCTTTCTTTCTAACTAATCTTTCTTCTTTCTTTCTTTCTTTCTTTCTTTCTTTCTTTCTTTCTTTCTTTCTTTCTTTCTTTCTAACTAATCTTTCTTCTTTCTTTCTAACTAATCTTTCTTCTTCTTTCTTTCTTTCTTTCTTTCTTTCTTTCTAACTAATCTTTCTTCTTTCTTTCTTTCTTTCTTTCTTTCTTTCTTTTTCTTTCTTTCTTACTAATCTTTCTTCTTTCTTTCTTTCTTTCTTTCTTTCTTTCTTTCTAACTAATCTTTCTTCTTTCTTTCTTTCTTTCTTTCTTTCTTTCTTTCTTTCTTTCTTTCTTTCTTTCTTTCTAACTAATCTTTCTTCTTTCTTTCTTTCTTTCTTTCTTTCTTTTTCTTTCTTCTTTCTTTCTTTCTTTCTAAGTAATCTTTCTTCTTTCTTTCTTTCTAACTATTCTTTCTTTCTTTCTTTCTTTCTTTCTTTCTTTCTTTCTTTCTAACTAATCTTTCTTTCTAACTAATTCTTTCTTTCTTTCTTTCTTTCTTTCTTTCTTTCTTTTTCTTTCTTTCTTTCTTTCTTTCATTCTTTCTTTCTTTCTTTCTTTCTAACTAATATTTCTTCTTTCTTTCTTCTTTCTTTCTTTCTTTCTTTCTTTCTTTCTTTCTTTCTTTCTAACTAATATTTCTTCTTTCTTTCTTTCTAACTAATCTTTCTTTCTTTCTTTCTAACTGATCTTTCTTTCTTTCTTTCTTTCTTTCTAACTAATCTTTCTTCTTTCTTTCTTTCTTTCTTTCTTTCTTTCTTTCTTTCTTTCTTTCTTTCTTTCTTTCTTTCTTTCTTTCTTTCTTTCTTTCTAACTAATCTTTCTTCTTTCTTTCTTTCTTTCTTTCTAACTAATCTTTCTTCTTTCTTTCTTTCTTTCTTTCTTTCTTTCTTTCTTTCTTTCTTTCTTTCTTTCTTTCTTTCTAACTAATCTTTCTAACTAATTATTTCTTTCTTTCTTTCTAACTAATATTTCTTCTTTCTTTCTTTCTTTCTTTCTTTCTTTCTAACTAATATTTCTTCTTTCTTTCTTTCTTTCTAACTAATATTTCTTCTTTCTTTATTTCTTTCTTTCTTTCTAACTAATCTTTCTTCTTTCTTTCTTTCTTTCTTTCTAACTAATCTTTCTTCTTTCTTTCTTTCTTCTTTCTTTCTTTCTTTCTTTCTTTCTTTCTTTCTTTCTTTCTTTCTTTCTTTCTTTCTTTCTTTCTAACTAATCTTTCTTCTTTCTTTCTTTCTTTCTTTCTTTCTTTCTTTCTTTCTTTCTTTCTTTCTTTCTTTCTAACTAATATTTCTTCTTTCTTTCTTTCTTTCTAACTAATATTTCTTCTTTCTTTATTTCTTTCTTTCTTTCTAACTAATCTTTCTTCTTTCTTTATTTCTTTCTTTCTTTCTAACTAATCTTTCTTCTTTCTTTCTTTCTTTCTAACTAATCTTTCTCTTCTTTCTTTCTTTCTTTCTTTCTTTCTTTCTTTCTTTCTTTCTAACTAATCTTTCTTCTTTCTTTCTTTCTTTCTTTCTTTCTTTCTAACTAATCTTTCTTCTTTCTTTCTAACTAATCTTTCTTCTTTCTTTCTTTCTTTCTTTCTTTCTTTCTTTCTTTCTTTCTTTCTTTCTAACTAATCTTTCTTCTTTCTTTCTTTCTTTCTTTCTTTTTCTTTCTTTCTTACTAATCTTTCTTTCTTTCTTTCTTTCTTTCTTTCTTTCTTTCTTTCTTTCTAACTAATCTTTCTTCTTTCTTTTCTAACTAATCTTTCTTCTTTCTTTCTTTCTTTCTTTCTTTCTTTCTTTCTTTCTTTCTTTCTTTCTTTCTAACTAATCTTTCTTCTTTCTTTCTTTCTTTCTTTCTTTCTTTCTTTTTCTTTCTTTCTTACTAATCTTTCTTCTTTCTTTCTTTCTTTCTAAGTAATCTTTCTTCTTTCTTTCTTTCTAACTATTCTTTCTTTCTTTCTTTCTTTCTTTCTTTCTTTCTTTCTTCCTTTCTTTCTTTCTTTCTTTCTTTTTCTTTCTTTCTTTCTAACTAATCTTTCTTCTTTCTTTCTTTCTTTCTAACTAATCTTTCTTCTTTCTTTCTTTCTTTCTAACTAATCTTTCTTCTTTCTTTCTTTCTAACTAATCTTTCTTCTTTCTTTCTTTCTTTCTTTCTTTCTTTCTTTCTTTCTAACTAATCTTTCTTCTTTCTTTCTAACTAATCTTTCTTCTTTCTTTCTTTCTTTCTTTCTTTCTTTCTTTCTAACTAATCTTTCTTCTTTCTTTCTTTCTTTCTTTCTTTCTTTCTTTTTCTTTCTTTCTTACTAATCTTTCTTCTTTCTTTCTTTCTTTCTTTCTTTCTTTCTTTCTAACTAATCTTTCTTCTTTCTTCTTTCTTTCTTTCTTTCTTTCTTTCTTTCTTTCTTTCTTTCTTTCTTTCTTTCTAACTAATCTTTCTTCTTTCTTTCTTTCTTTCTTTCTTTCTTTTTCTTCTTCTTTCTTTCTTTCTTTCTAAGTAATCTTTCTTCTTTCTTTCTTTCTAACTATTCTTTCTTTCTTTCTTTCTTTCTTTCTTTCTTTCTTTCTTTCTAACTAATCTTTCTTTCTAACTAATTCTTTCTTTCTTTCTTTCTTTCTTTCTTTCTTTTCTTTCTTTCTTTCTTTCTTTCATTCTTTCTTTCTTTCTTTCTTTCTAACTAATATTTCTTCTTTCTTTCTTTCTTTCTTTCTTTCTTTCTTTCTTTCTTTCTTTCTTTCTTTCTTTCTTTCTTTCTTTCTAACTAATATTTCTTCTTTCTTTCTTTCTAACTAATCTTTCTTTCTTTCTTTCTAACTGATCTTTCTTTCTTTCTTTCTTTCTTTCTAACTAATCTTTCTTCTTTCTTTCTTTCTTTCTTTCTTTCTTTCTTTCTTTCTTTCTTTCTTTCTTTCTTTCTTTCTTTCTTTCTTTCTAACTAATCTTTCTTCTTTCTTTCTTTCTTTCTTTCTAACTAATCTTTCTTCCTTTCTTTCTTTCTTTCTTTCTTTCTTTCTTTCTTTCTTTCTTTCTAACTAATCTTTCTAACTAATTATTTCTTTCTTTCTTTCTAACTAATATTTCTTCTTTCTTTCTTTCTTTCTTTCTTTCTTTCTAACTAATATTTCTTCTTTCTTTCTTTCTTTCTAACTAATATTTCTTCTTTCTTTATTTCTTTCTTTCTTTCTAACTAATCTTTCTTCTTTCTTTCTTTCTTTCTTTCTAACTAATCTTTCTTCTTTCTTTCTTTCTTTCTTTCTTTCTTTCTTTCTTTCTTTCTTTCTTTCTTTCTTTCTTTCTTTCTAACTAATCTTTCTTCTTTCTTTCTTTCTTTCTTTCTTTCTTTCTTTCTTTCTTTCTTTCTTTCTTTCTAACTAATATTTCTTCTTTCTTTCTTTCTTTCTAACTAATATTTCTTCTTTCTTTATTTCTTTCTTTCTTTCTAACTAATCTTTCTTCTTTCTTTCTTTCTTTCTTTCTAACTAATCTTTCTTCTTTCTTTCTTTCTTTCTTTCTTTCTTTCTTTCTTTCTTTCTTTCTTTCTTTCTTTCTTTCTTTCTAACTAATCTTTCTTCTTTCTTTCTTTCTTTCTTTCTTTCTTTCTTTCTTTCTTTCTTTCTTTCTTTCTAACTAATATTTCTTCTTTCTTTCTTTCTTTCTAACTAATATTTCTTCTTTCTTTATTTCTTTCTTTCTTTCTAACTAATCTTTCTTCTTTCTTTATTTCTTTCTTTCTTTCTAACTAATCTTTCTTCTTTCTTTCTTTCTTTCTAACTAATCTTTCTTCTTTCTTTCTTTCTTTCTTTCTTTCTTTCTTTCTTTCTTTCTTTCTAACTAATCTTTCTTCTTTCTTTCTTTCTTTCTTTCTTTCTTTCTTTCTAACTAATCTTTCTTCTTTCTTTCTTTCTTTCTTTCTAACTAATCTTTCTTCTTTCTTTCTTTCTAACTAATCTTTCTTTCTAACTAATTCTTTCTTTCTTTCTAACTAATCTTCTTTCTTTCTTTCTTTCTTTCTTTCTTTCTAACTAATCTTTCTTTCTAACTAATTCTTTCTTTCTTTCTAACTAATCTTTCTTCTTTCTTTCTTTCTAGCTAATCTTTCTTCTTTCTTTCTAACTAATCTTTCTTCTTTCTTTCTTTCTAGCTAATCTTTCTTCTTTCTTTCTAACTAATCTTTCTTCTTTCTTTCTTTCTTTCTTTCTAACTAATCTTTCTTCTTTCTTTCTTTCTTTCTAACTCATCTTTCTTTATTTCTTTCTTTTTCTTTCTTTCTTTCTAACTAATCTTTCTTCTTTCTTTCTTTCTAACTAATCTTTCTTCTTTCTTTCTTTCTTTCTTTCTTTCTTTCTTTCTAACTAATCTTTCTTTCTAACTAATTCTTTCTTTCTTTCTAACTAATCTCTTTCTTTCTTTCTTCTTTCTTTCTTTCTTTCTTTCTAACTAATCTTTCTTTCTTTCTTTCTAACTAATCTTTCTTATTTCTTTCTTTCTTTCTAGCTAATCTTTCTTCTTTCTTTCTTCTTTCTTTCTTTCTTTCTAACTAATCTTTCTTCTTTCTTTCTTTCTTTTTCTTTCTTTCTTTCTAACTAATCTTTCTTCTTTCTTTCTTTCTTTCTAACTAATCTTTCTTCTTTCTTTCTTTCTTTCTTTCTTTCTTTCTTTCTTTCTTTCTTTCTTTCTTTCTTTCTTTCTTTCTTTCTTTCTTTCTTTCTTTCTAACTAATCTTTCTTTCTAACTAATTCTTTCTTTCTTTCTTTCTTTTTCTAACTAATCTTTCTTCTTTCTTTCTTTCTTTCTTTCTAGCTAATCTTTCTTCTTTCTTTCTTTCTTTCTTTTTTACTTTTTCTTTCTTTCTTTCTAACTAATCTTTCTTCTTTCTTTCTTTCTTTCTTTCTTTCTAACTAATCTTTCTTCTTTCTTTCTAACTAATCTTTCTTCTTTCTTTCTTTCTTTCTTTCTAACTAATCTTTCTTCTTTCTTTCTTTCTTTCTAACTAATCTTTCTTTTTTCTTTCTTTCTTTCTTTCTTTCTAACTAATCTTTCTTTTTTCTTTCTTTCTTTCTTTCTTTCTTTCTTTTTTTCTTTCTTTCTTTCTTTCTTTCTTTCTTTCTTTCTTTCTTTCTTTCTAACTAATCTTTCTTTTTTCTTTCTTTCTTTCTTTCTAACTAATCTTTCTTCTTTCTTTCTTTCTTTCTTTCTAACTATTCTTTCTTCTTTCTTTCTTTCTTTCTTTCTTTCTAACTATTCTTTCTTCTTTCTTTCTTTCTTTCTTTCTAACTATTCTTTCTTCTTTCTTTCTTTCTTTCTAACTAATCTTTCTTTCTTTCTTTCTAACTAATCTTTCTTCTTTCTTTCTTTCTAACTAATCTTTCTTCTTTCTTTCTTTCTTTCTTTCTTTCTTTCTTTCTAACTAATCTTTCTTCTTTCTTTCTTTCTTTCTTTCTAACTAATCTTTCTTCTTTCTTTCTTTCTTTCTTTCTAACTAATCTTTCTTCTTTCTTTCTTTCTTTCTAACTAATCTTTCTTTCTTTCTTTCTAACTAATCTTTCTTCTTTCTTTCTTTCTAACTAATCTTTCTTTCTTTCTTTCTTTCTTTCTTTCTTTCTTTCTAACTAATCTTTCTTCTTTCTTTCTAACTAATCTTTCTTCTTTCTTTCTTTCTTTCTTTCTTTCTTTCTTTCTTTCTTTCTAACTAATCTTTCTTCTTTCTTACTTTCTTTCTTTCTAACTAATCTTTCTTCTTTCTTTCTTTCTAATCTTTCTTTCTTTCTTTCTTCATTTCTTTCTTTCTTTCTTTTTCTTTCTTTTTTTTCTTTCTTTCTTTCTAACTAATCTTTCTTCTTTCTTTCTTTCTTTCTTTCTAACTAATCTTTCTTTCTTTCTTTCTTTCTTTCTTTCTAACTAATCTTTCTTCTTTCTTTCTTTCTTTCTTTCTTTCTAACTAATCTTTCTTTCTAACTAATTCTTTCTTTCTTTCTTTCTAACTAATCTTTCTTCTTTCTTTCTTTCTTTCTAACTAATATTTCTTCTTTCTTTCTTTCTTTCTTTCTTTCTTACTAATCTTTCTTCTTTCTTTCTTTCTTTCTAACTAATCTTTCTTCTTTCTTTCTTTCTTTCTTTCTAACTAATCTTTCTTTCTTTCTTTCTAACTAATCTTCTTTCTTTCTTTCTTTCTTTCTAACTAATCTTTCTTCTTTCTTTCTTTCTTTCTTTCTTTCTTTCTTTCTTTCTTTCTTTCTTTCTAACTAATCTTTCTTCTTTCTTTCTTTCTTTCTTTCTTTTTCTTTCTTTCCTTTTCTTTCTTTCTAACTAATCTTTCTTCTTTCTTTCTTTCTTTCTTTCTTTCTTTCTTTCTTTCTTTCTAACTAATCTTTCTTCTTTCTTTCTTTCTTTCTTTCTAACTAATCTTTCTTCTTTCTTTCTTTCTTTCTAACTAATCTTTCTTCTTTCTTTCTTTCTTTCTTTCTTTCTTTCTTTCTTTCTTTCTTTCTAACTAATCTTTCTTTCTTTCTTTCTTTCTAACTAATCTTTCTTCTTTCTTTCTTTCTTTCTTTCTTTCTAACTAATCTTTCTTTCTAACTAATTCTTTCTTTCTTTCTTTCTAACTAATCTTTCTTCTTTCTTTCTTTCTTTCTAACTAATATTTCTTCTTTCTTTCTTTCTTTCTTTCTTTCTTTCTAACTAATCTTTCTTCTTTCTTTCTTTCTTTCTAACTAATCTTTCTTCTTTCTTTCTTTCTTTCTAACTAATCTTTCTTCTTTCTTTCTTTCTTTCTTTCTTTCTTTCTTTCTTTCTTTCTAACTAATCTTTCTTCTTTCTTACTTTCTTTCTTTCTAACTAATCTTTCTTCTTTCTTTCTTTCTAATCTTTCTTTCTTTCTTTCTTCATTTCTTTCTTTCTTTCTTTTTCTTTCTTTTTTTTCTTTCTTTCTTTCTAACTAATCTTTCTTCTTTCTTTCTTTCTTTCTTTCTAACTAATCTTTCTTTCTTTCTTTCTTTCTTTCTTTCTAACTAATCTTTCTTCTTTCTTTCTTTCTTTCTTTCTTTCTAACTAATCTTTCTTTCTAACTAATTCTTTCTTTCTTTCTAACTAATCTTTCTTCTTTCTTTCTTTCTTTCTAACTAATATTTCTTCTTTCTTTCTTTCTTTCTTTCTTTCTTACTAATCTTTCTTCTTTCTTTCTTTCTTTCTAACTAATCTTTCTTCTTTCTTTCTTTCTTTCTTTCTAACTAATCTTTCTTTCTTTCTTTCTAACTAATCTTCTTTCTTTCTTTCTTTCTTTCTAACTAATCTTTCTTCTTTCTTTCTTTCTTTCTTTCTTTCTTTCTTTCTTTCTTTCTTTCTTTCTAACTAATCTTTCTTCTTTCTTTCTTTCTTTCTTTCTTTTTCTTTCTTTCCTTTTCTTTCTTTCTAACTAATCTTTCTTCTTTCTTTCTTTCTTTCTTTCTTTCTTTCTTTCTTTCTTTCTAACTAATCTTTCTTCTTTCTTTCTTTCTTTCTTTCTAACTAATCTTTCTTCTTTCTTTCTTTCTTTCTAACTAATCTTTCTTCTTTCTTTCTTTCTTTCTTTCTTTCTTTCTTTCTTTCTTTCTTTCTAACTAATCTTTCTTTCTTTCTTTCTTTCTAACTAATCTTTCTTCTTTCTTTCTTTCTTTCTTTCTTTCTAACTAATCTTTCTTTCTAACTAATTCTTTCTTTCTTTCTTTCTAACTAATCTTTCTTCTTTCTTTCTTTCTTTCTAACTAATATTTCTTCTTTCTTTCTTTCTTTCTTTCTTTCTTTCTTTCTTTCTTTCTAACTAATCTTTCTTCTTTCTTTCTTTCTTTCTAACTAATCTTTCTTTCTTTCTTTCTAACTAATCTTCTTTCTTTCTTTCTTTCTTTCTTTCTTCTAACTAATCTTTCTTCTTTCTTTCTTTCTTTCTTTCTTTCTTTCTAACTAATCTTTCTTCTTTCTTTCTTTCTTTCTTTCTTTCTTTCTTTCTTTTTCTTTCTTTCTTTTTCTTTCTTTCTAATTAATCTTTCTTCTTTCTTTCTTTCTTTCTTTCTTTCTTTCTTTCTAACTAATCTTTCTTCTTTCTTTCTTTCTTTCTAACTAATCTTTCTTTCTTTCTTTCTAACTAATCTTTCTTCTTTCTTTCTTTCTAACTAATCTTTCTTTCTTTCTTTCTTTCTTTCTTTCTTTCTAACTAATCTTTCTTCTTTCTTTCTAACTAATCTTTCTTCTTTCTTTCTAACTAATCTTTCTTCTTTCTTTCTTTCTTTCTTTCTTTCTTTCTTTCTTTCTTTCTTTCTTTCTTTCTTTCTTTCTTTCTTTCTTTCTTACTAATCTTTCTTCTTTCTTTCTTTCTTTCTTTCTTTCTTTCTTTCTTTCTTTCTTTCTTTCTAACTAATCTTTCTTCTTTCTTTCTTTCTTTCTTTCTTTCTTTCTTTCTTTCTTTCTTTCTTTCTTCCTTTCTTTCTTTCTTTCTTTTTCTTTCTTTCTTTCTAACTAATCTTTCTTCTTTCTTTCTTTCTTTCTTTCTAACTAATCTTTCTTCTTTCTTTCTTTCTTTCTAACTAATCTTTCTTCTTTCTTTCTTTCTTTCTAACTAATCTTTCTTCTTTCTTTCTTTCTAACTAATCTTTCTTCTTTCTTACTAATCTTTCTTCTTTCTTTCTTTCTTTCTTTCTTTTTTTTTCTTTCTTTCTTTCTTTCTTTCTTTCTTTCTTTCTTTCTTTCTTTCTTTCTAACTAATCTTTCTTCTTTCTTTCTTTCTTTCTAAGTAATCTTTCTTCTTTCTTTCTTTCTAACTATTCTTTCTTCTTTCTTTCTTTCTTTCTTTCTTTCTTTCTAACTAATCTTTCTTCTTTCTTTCTTTCTTTCTTTCTTTCTTTCTTTCTTTCTTTCTTTTTCTTTCTTTCTTTCTTTCTTTCTTTCTTTCTTTCTTTCTTTCTACCTAATATTTCTTCTTTCTTTCTTTCTTTCTTTCTAACTAATATTTCTTCTTTCTTTCTTTCTTTCTTTCTAACTAATATTTCTTCTTTCTAACTAATATTTATTCTTTCTTTCTAACTAATATTTCTTCTTTCTTTCTTTCTAACTAATCTTTCTTTCTTTCTTTCTAACTAATCTTTCTTTCTTTCTTTCTTTCTTTCTTTCTTTCTAACTAATCTTTCTTCTTTCTTTCTTTCTTTCTTTCTTTCTAACTAATCTTTCTTCTTTCTTTCTTTCTTTCTTTCTAACTAATCTTTCTTCTTTCTTTCTTTCTTTCTTTCTTTCTTTCTTTCTTTCTTTCTTTCTTTCTAACTAATCTTTCTAACTAATTATTTCTTTCTTTCTTTCTAACTAATCTTTCTTCTTTCTTTCTTTCTTTCTTTCTTTCTTTCTTTCTTTCTTTCTTTCTTTCTTTCTTTCTTTCTTTCTTTCTAACTAATCTTTCTAACTAATTATTTCTTTCTTTCTTTCTAACTAATCTTTCTTCTTTCTTTCTTTCTTTCTTTCTTTCTTTCTTTCTTTCTTTCTTTCTTTCTTTCTAACTAATCTTTCTAACTAATTATTTCTTTCTTTCTTTCTAACTAATCTTTCTTTCTAACTAAGATTTCTTTCTTTCTTTCTAACTAATCTTTCTTCTTTCTTTCTTTCTTTCTTTCTAACTAATATTTCTTCTTTCTTTCTTTCTTTCTTTCTTTCTTTCTAACTAATATTTCTTTCTTTCTTTCTTTCATTCTAACTGATATTTCTTCTTTCTAACTAATCTTTCTTTCTTTCTTTCTTTCTTTCTAACTAATCTTTCTTCTTTCTTTCTAACTAATCTTTCTTCTTTCTTTCTTTCTTTCTTTCTTTCTTTCTTTCTTTCTTTCTTTCTTTCTTTTTTACTTTTTCTTTCTTTCTTTCTAACTAATCTTTCTTCTTTCTTTCTTTCTTTCTTTCTAACTAATCTTTCTTCTTTCTTTCTTTCTAACTAATCTTTCTTTCTAACTAATTCTTTCTTTCTTTCTTTCTTTCTTTCTAACTAATCTTTCTTCTTTCTTTCTTTCTTTCTAACTAATCTTTCTTTCTAACTAATTCTTTCTTTCTTTCTTTCTTTCTAACTAATATTTCTTCTTTCTTTCTTTCTTTCTAACTAATCTTTCTTTCTAACTAATTCTTTCTTTCTTTCTTTCTTTCTAACTAATCTTTCTTCTTTCTTTCTTTCTTTCTAACTAATATTTCTTCTTTCTTTCTTTCTTTCTTTCTAACTAATCTTTCTTCTTTCTTTCTTTCTTTCTTTCTTTCTTTCTTTCTTTCTTTCTTTCTTTCTTTCTTTCTAACTAATATTTCTTCTTTCTTTCTTTCTTTCTTTCTAACTCATCTTTCTTTCTTTCTAACTAATCTTTCTTCTTTCTTTCTTTCTTTCTTTCTTTCTTTCTAACTAATCTTTCTTCTTTCTTTCTTTCTTTCTTTCTAACTAATCTTTCTTTCTAACTAATTCTTTCTTTCTTTCTAACTAATCTTTCTTCTTTCTTCTTTCTTTCTTTCTTTCTTTCTTTCTTTCTTTCTTTCTTTCTTTCTTTCTAACTAATCTTTCTTATTTCTTTCTTTCTTTCTAGCTAATCTTTCTTCTTTCTTTCTTCTTTCTTTCTTTCTAACTAATCTTTCTTTCTAACTAATTCTTTCTTTCTTTTGTTCTAACTAATCTTTCTTCTTTCTTTCTTTCTTTCTTTCTTTCTTTCTAACTAATCTTTCTTTCTTTCTTTCTTTCTAACTAATCTTTCTTCTTTCTTTCTTTCTTTCTAGCTAATCTTTCTTCTTTCTTTCTAACTAATCTTTCTTCTTTGTTTCTTTCTTTCTAACTAATCTTTCTTATTTCTTTCTTTCTTTCTTTCTTTCTTTCTTTCTTTCTAACTAATCTTTCTTCTTTCTTTCTTTCTTTCTTTCTTTCTTTCTAACTAATCTTTCTTCTTTCTTTCTTTCTTTCTTTCTTTTTCTTTCTTTCTTTCTAACTAATCTTTCTTCTTTCTTTCTTTCTTTCTAACTAATCTTTCTTCTTTCTTTCTTTCTTTCTAACTAATCTTTCTTCTTTCTTTCTTTCTTTCTTTCTTTCTTTCTTTCTTTCTAACTAATCTTTCTTCTTTCTTTCTTTCTTTCTTTCTTTCTTTCTAACTAATCTTTCTTCTTTCTTTCTTTCTTTCTTTCTTTTTCTTTCTTTCTTTCTAACTAATCTTTCTTCTTTCTTTCTTTCTTTCTAACTAATCTTTCTTCTTTCTTTCTTTCTTTCTAACTAATCTTTCTTCTTTCTTTCTTTCTTTCTTTCTTTCTTTCTTTCTTTCTAACTAATCTTTCTTCTTTCTTTCTTTCTTTCTTTCTAACTAATCTTTCTTCTTTCTTTCTTTCTTTCTAGCTAATCTTTCTTCTTTCTTTCTAACTAATCTTTCTTCTTTGTTTCTTTCTTTCTAACTAATCTTTCTTATTTCTTTCTTTCTTTCTTTCTTTCTTTCTTTCTAACTAATCTTTCTTCTTTCTTTCTTTCTTTCTTTCTTTCTTTCTTTCTAACTAATCTTTCTTCTTTCTTTCTTTCTTTCTTTCTTTTTCTTTCTTTCTTTCTAACTAATCTTTCTTCTTTCTTTCTTTCTTTCTAACTAATCTTTCTTCTTTCTTTCTTTCTTTCTAACTAATCTTTCTTCTTTCTTTCTTTCTTTCTTTCTTTCTTTCTTTCTTTCTAACTAATCTTTCTTCTTTCTTTCTTTCTTTCTTTCTAACTAATCCTTTCTTTCTAACTAATTCTTTCTTTCTTTCTTTCTAACTAATCTTTTTTCTTTCTTTCTTTCTTTCTTTCTAACTAATCTTTCTTTCTAACTAATTCTTTCTTTCTTTCTTTCTAACTAATCTTTCTTCTTTCTTTCTTTCTTTCTAGCTAATCTTTCTTCTTTCTTTCTAACTAATCTTTCTTCTTTCTTTCTTTCTTTCTAACTAATCTTTCTTATTTCTTTCTTTCTTTCTTTCTTTCTTTCTTTCTAACTAATCTTTCTTCTTTCTTTCTTTCTTTCTTTCTTTCTAACTAATCTTTCTTCTTTCTTTCTTTCTTTCTTTCTTTTTCTTTCTTTCTTTCTAACTAATCTTTCTTCTTTCTTTCTTTCTTTCTAACTAATCTTTCTTCTTTCTTTCTTTCTTTCTAACTAATCTTTCTTCTTTCTTTCTTTCTTTCTTTCTTTCTTTCTTTCTTTCTTTCTTTCTTTCTTTCTTTCTTTCTAACTAATCTTTCTTCTTTCTTTCTTTCTTTCTAACTAATCTTTCTTTCTAACTAATTCTTTCTTCTTTCTTTCTTTCTTTCTTTCTTTCTAACTAATCTTTCTTCTTTCTTTCTTTCTTTCTTTCTAACTCATCTTTCTTTCTTTCTAACTAATCTTTCTTCTTTCTTTCTTTCTTTCTTTCTTTCTAACTAATCTTTCTTCTTTCTTTCTTTCTTTCTTTCTAACTAATCTTTCTTTCTAACTAATTCTTTCTTTCTTTCTAACTAATCTTTCTTCTTTCTTCTTTCTTTCTTTCTTTCTTTCTTTCTTTCTTTCTTTCTTTCTTTCTTTCTAACTAATCTTTCTTATTTCTTTCTTTCTTTCTAGCTAATCTTTCTTCTTTCTTTCTTCTTTCTTTCTTTCTAACTAATCTTTCTTTCTAACTAATTCTTTCTTTCTTTTGTTCTAACTAATCTTTCTTCTTTCTTTCTTTCTTTCTTTCTTTCTAACTAATCTTTCTTTCTTTCTTTCTTTCTAACTAATCTTTCTTCTTTCTTTCTTTCTTTCTAGCTAATCTTTCTTCTTTCTTTCTAACTAATCTTTCTTCTTTGTTTCTTTCTTTCTAACTAATCTTTCTTATTTCTTTCTTTCTTTCTTTCTTTCTTTCTTTCTTTCTTTCTTTCTTTCTTTCTTTCTTTCTTTCTTTCTTTCTTTCTTTCTTTCTAACTAATCTTTCTTCTTTCTTTCTTTCTTTCTTTCTTTCTTTCTTTCTTTCTAACTAATCTTTCTTCTTTCTTTCTTTCTTTCTTTCTTTTTCTTTCTTTCTTTCTAACTAATCTTTCTTCTTTCTTTCTTTCTTTCTAACTAATCTTTCTTCTTTCTTTCTTTCTTTCTAACTAATCTTTCTTCTTTCTTTCTTTCTTTCTTTCTTTCTTTCTTTCTTTCTTTCTAACTAATCTTTCTTCTTTCTTTCTTTCTTTCTAACTAATCTTTCTTTCTAACTAATTCTTTCTTTCTTTCTTTCTAACTAATCTTTCTTCTTTCTTTCTTTCTTTCTTTCTAACTAATCTTTCTTTCTAACTAATTCTTTCTTTCTTTCTTTCTAACTAATCTTTCTTCTTTCTTTCTTTCTTTCTAGCTAATCTTTCTTCTTTCTTTCTAACTAATCTTTCTTCTTTCTTTCTTTCTTTCTAACTAATCTTTCTTATTTCTTTCTTTCTTTCTTTCTTTCTTTCTTTCTTTCTTTCTTTCTTTCTTTCTTTCTTTCTAACTAATCTTTCTTCTTTCTTTCTTTCTTTCTTTCTTTCTAACTAATCTTTCTTCTTTCTTTCTTTCTTTCTTTCTTTTTCTTTCTTTCTTTCTAACTAATCTTTCTTCTTTCTTTCTTTCTTTCTAACTAATCTTTCTTCTTTCTTTCTTTCTTTCTAACTAATCTTTCTTCTTTCTTTCTTTCTTTCTTTCTTTCTTTCTTTCTTTCTAACTAATCTTTCTTCTTTCTTTCTTTCTTTCTTTCTTTCTAACTAATCTTTCTTTCTAACTAATTCTTTCTTTCTTTCTTTCTAACTAATCTTTCTTCTTTCTTTCTTTCTTTCTTTCTAACTAATCTTTCTTTCTAACTAATTCTTTCTTTCTTTCTTTCTAACTAATCTTTCTTCTTTCTTTCTTTCTTTCTAGCTAATCTTTCTTCTTTCTTTCTAACTAATCTTTCTTCTTTCTTTCTTTCTTTCTTTCTTTCTAACTAATATTTCTTTCTTTCTTTCTTTCTTTCTAACTGATATTTCTTCTTTCTTTCTTTCTAACTAATCTTTCTTTCTTTCTTTCTTTCTAACTAATCTTTCTTCTTTCTTTCTAACTAATCTTTCTTCTTTCTTTCTTTCTTTCTTTCTTTCTAACTAATCTTTCTTTCTAACTAATTCTTTCTTTCTTTCTAACTAATCTTTCTTCTTTCTTTCTTTCTTTCTAGCTAATCTTTCTTCTTTCTTTCTAACTAATCTTTCTTCTTTCTTTCTTTCTTTCTTTCTTTCTTTCTTTCTTTCTTTCTTTCTTTCTTTCTTTCTTTCTAACTAATATTTCTTTCTTTCTTTCTTTCTTTCTAACTGATATTTCTTCTTTCTTTCTTTCTAACTAATCTTTCTTTCTTTCTTTCTTTCTTTCTAACTAATCTTTCTTCTTTCTTTCTAACTAATCTTTCTTCTTTCTTTCTTTCTTTCTTTCTTTTTTACTTTTTCTTTCTTTCTTTCTAACTAATCTTTCTTCTTTCTTTCTTTCTTTCTTTCTTTCTAACTAATCTTTCTTCTTTCTTTCTTTCTTTCTTTCTTTCTTTCTTTCTAACTAATCTTTCTTCTTTCTTTCTTTCTTTCTTTCTTTCTTTCTAATCTTTCTTCTTTCTTTCTTTCTTTCTTTCTTTCTTTCTTTCTAACTAATCTTTCTTTCTTTTTTTCTTTCTTTCTAACTAATCTTTCTTTCTTTCTAACTAATCTTTCTTTCTTTCTAACTAATCTATCTTTCTTTCTAACTAATCTTTCTTTCTAATCTATATTTCTTTCTAACTAATCTTTCTTTGTTTCTAACTAATCTTTCTTTCTTTCTAACTAATCCATCTTTCTTTCTAACTAATCCATCTTTCTTTCTCTTTCTAACTAATCTTTCTTTCTTTCTTTCTAACTAATCTTTTTTTCTATCTTTCTTTCTAACTAGTCTTTCTTTCTTTCTAGCTAATCTATCTTTCTTTCTAACTAATCTTTCTTTCTTTCTATTTAATCTTTCTTTCTTTCTCAAGTATATTTTCTAACTAATCATTCTTTCTTTCTTTCTAACTAATCATTGTTTCTTTCTTTCTTTCTTTCTTTCTTTCTAACTAATCTATCCATCTTTCTATCTATCTTTCTTTCTAACAAATCCATCTTTCTTTTTTTCTGACTAATCCTTCTATCTTTCATTCTAACTAATCTTTCTTTACTTCTTTCTATTATTTCTTTTGTTCTTTCTTTCTTTTCTTAACTAATCTTTCTTTCTTTCTCAAAAAGTAAGTAGCTTTTAAAACTACTTCAAACTTTCTGGCTAGGCTTTTTCAAGCCAACTTAAAGTTTGCCAACAAACTTTTTATCTAGTTCATTTATGTAATGAGATAAATTCACATTTATTATGATCGAGAGGCCAACCCAAAACACGTTTTAAATGTATTAAATTTAAGTGTACAATTAGATTGGTATTATAAAATCACGCTAAACATATTTTCATTATTTTATAATTGTCATTTAATATTCTAATGATATGTTCCACTTATCATAAAGTGTGAACATTTGAATGATACTTGGCTACATATACATAGATTGCTTACATTGATAGATTATATATATTAGTTAAGTAACATGGAATTGATGAATAAAAGACATCCCTTGCTTCATTGTGTATTTTTGTATTTATTTTTACAAAAAAAGTGTTACAAAACATATACAGTACACAAACACACAGGCTACATAGAGAGATTCTTTGCTCTGGCTAATCATGAAACATGGCATGGACCTTCAGGCCTTGTTCTTCAAGACAATTTGATATGAATGTGTCCATTTTGCTGATTGGCACTGTCCATCTGGAGAAAGGCAGGCTTTGTCACCTCCCCACGGAATAACTCATGGTGACTCTGTACCCAACACCATGCTGGACCAATGTCCTTACGAACATCCATTCACACACCTTTTCAACAACTCTTCACACACCTGTTAAAAATATTCTTGTAGTAATGTTGTGGGAAGAGATATGCGTGTCTACTAAAAACTATTTACCTCATCATTGTCCACTTCAACCAGACTCGAGCGAAACTTTGGCTCGACAGTTAACAGGACGCTAACTTTATTTTTACTTACCGACATGGCAAACTATGGAAGCCCGTTTCCGCCACAGTTGAGTAAAAAAATATAATTCTGTAAGTGATAATAATTAAAAACTTTCTCATAATAATGACTTAACATCTCGTAATAAACATTCTCAATGCTTCTTCTGATTTTTTTAATGGCGGTTGGCAAACAACTTTTTAATGTGCATTACCACCACCTTCTGAAATGGAGTGTGGATCAAAATAGCCTACTCCTGTATTTGGGCATGGGAGTTGCTTCTGACGTCACACTTGGATGTTGGCCGGGTTGGATGTCCACCGCAGGATGCAGCGAGACCCTTCTCGCAAAAATAGACTCGGTGCGGAAACGATCTCTTCACTGCGTGCAGTGGGAAAGCTCTGTTAACATGGGTACGGAACAAAATACGCACTGCAAACGGAGGTGGCTATGTGCGAAACAGGCGTATTCAATAGTCAATTCGCTCCGGGTTCACCATTTCCCGCTCCTCGCTCACTGATATCAGAAACACGCTCCGCTCCCTGAGGAAATTTGTGGCTTAAGTAGCCTAGCCTGAGTAAGAATATATTCTTTTTTATTTTAGTTTTTATGTTTGAGCTTATAGCCTATATCCATATTAATAACAGCCTGAGTAATTCCGAGTCTTGAACGGTAAACTGTCAAGTGTTGGCTTTCTAAACGCGTTTATGTAACTATTCAGAATGACTTATGAGCAGCAACCTTTTTATTTTTGGTATGCTATTTATGCCCCACTTACCTAAATGGGAGTGTCTAGTAAGGGGTTAACAAACTATAATAGGCTAGTTGCAGGTGGCCACCATGTTGGATTTCCGATCAGCGAGTGTGCGGTTGGTCACTTCCGGTCTCGCTTTACGCTGGTGCAGGGAGCCGGAGAAAACCGAAAATGATCTCTTATAGTTGTTTATAGAATCAATTATATCACTTAAAATACTACTAAGATATATATTACTATCACTCGAGCAAATGTCAATTAAATGCATGGACGCATATAGTCAGATTAATGAATGAAATACAACTGTTCACGAACAGAAGATTGTCTTGGACACATGCTGCACGCAATGAGAATTATGCCTACTGTCAAATATAGAGTTACAACTACGATTAGAGTTGTTTGCATAAAACACCGCATGAACATTCACACGTTTGCCCTGTGATAGGCTACAATTTATCTCCATAAATACTATTTTCTCAATTCTGTGCATAATTCTGTGCAATATTTTACATACATGCTTTCTTTACATCAATTATCTTTATAAACAACGGTGAAAAAAAAATCTTAATAATTGTGATTAATTTAAAATTTTAACTGTAGTTAACACAAACAATTTAATATAGCTAAGTTTGTGTATACTTTACATGTAGTAACATACTGTATTATAAACACTAGACAGATAAAGATTTATGAAACAGATGCTCTTTATCTCACTTGCACAAAATAAATGCAGTAATAGCATAGAAACGCATAGGTGAAATACACTGAAAATTATATGCATTTAAATGACATACTAAAACAGTTAGCAATAATAATGTTACCAAATAAAGTAATGCCGACTACAGACCCGGGTGTTTTGGGTCGGGTTGATTAAGTCATCCCTCCGGATCTTCTGCCCGTACTGCAGCGGCAATGGGGAATGCATGAAAGCTGACTTTGTTGTAACGTGACGAAACGTAACGACACATAACAATGAAGTGCTGAGGCTGTCAACCTCAGAAAGGCAAGTCACCTCTCTTGAATCCTAAAAATTGCGTGCAGCATGAGTCCAAGACAATCTTCTGTTTGTGAACAGTTGTATTTCATTCATTAATCTGACTATGCATCCGTGCATGTAATTGCCATTTGCTTGTGTGATAGAAATATATATCTTAGTAGTATTTTAAGTGATATAATTGATTCTTTAAACAACTATAAGAGATCACTTTTGGCTTTCTCCGGCTCCCTGCACCGGCGTAAAGCGAGACCGGAAGTGACCAACCGCACACTCTCTGATCGGAAATCCAACATAGCGGCCACGTGCAACTAGCCTATTCTTTTATTTTTGCTAATAAGGCCTACTTATTGTCAGTGTCAAGATTATGTTGTTTAGTTCCTGTCATGTATGTTATATGAGTTGTTGTTAGTTTTCATGGCTATAAATTAGTTAATCTTCGTCCAGCTGTTCCTGTTATCTCATTTGCTATGTGTAATTATACTCCCTGCTCTGTTCAGTCCTTTGTCGGTTTGTGCATGATATGAGGTGAAATAGTATTTACATGTTCAGAGACATTTGTACAATTTGCAAGGGGGGAGTGTAGGTGGGGGACCCTGGCCTTGTTAATTAGGCTAGCTGCAGACGGGAAGGAACTGTTTTTGTGGCGAGAGGTTTTGGTCCTGATGGACCCCAGCCTCCTGCCAGAGGGGAGAGTCTGAAACAGTTTTTGTCCGAGGTGGGAGGGGTCAGCTGCAATCTTTCCTGCTTGCCTCAGAGTCCTGGAGGCGTGCAGGTCCTGAAGTGATGGAAGATTGCAACCAATCACCTTCTCTGCAGAGTGAATGATACACTGCAGCCTGCCCTTGTCCCTGGCGGTGGCAGCAGAGTACCAGATGGTGATGGAGGAGGTGAGGATGGACTCAATGATGGCGGTGTAGAAGTGCACCATCATTGTCTTTGGCTGGCTGAACTTCTTCAGCTGCCGCAGGAAGTACATCCTCTGCTGGGCCTTTTTGGTGATGGAGGTGATGTTCAGCTCCAACTTGAGGTCCTGGGAGATGATCGTGCCCAGGAAATGGAAGGAGTCCACAGCGGTGACTTGGGAGTCAGCTCCAGACTGTGCTGGCTGCCCCATGGGCCGGTTGCACCAGCTGTGCATAAGATACAACTTACGCACTACTAAATATGTTTGTGTTGCACCATTAAACTTAGTTGAAGCGTAACTCTATGTATAAACTAAATATTTACGGAAGCCTCTATAAAATAGCAGACAGACTAAACTGCATCTATAAGCTCTTCTTTTACCTGACAGACTTAAATTCAAGAGAGAGAACATTATATGAATAGATTACTTTGTTAGCGGCTCATCAACACGAACCTGTCCTACAGCGCCACTGTGTGCATTGGTCCCATCGGTCCATGTTGTGCATGTCAAATAAAATCAGTCATAATCAATAATGTTATTTCTTATGGACTTTTTTTGTATCAGTACTTATTTATTTATCCTTAATAATAATACTACTAATAATAATAATTTCATTTCAAATACAGTTTCTAAATGTTATTTACATATAAAAAGACTTATGTTATTCATGATGATTAAGTATCGTATGTAATGGAAACTTATTTTTACTGTTAGTTAAGTGAGGCAAAAGAAGTTAGAATGAAGGATAAACTGAAATTCCCAGCATTTAAACAACTTCTGCTCACGTATTTGAAGGCTGCTATTGGAAGATTGAGGCTAAACATCATATTATGTGACTACGCATTATTTACAGAGAGTTTACGAGCTACTAGCTGCGTTCTGCCTTACGAACAAATGGTGCAACGGAATTAAGCACAGAGTTAGTTACAAACTAGTAGTTACTAAGCCTCTAGTGTGGACTTTACATTCCAATTTAAGAAAAAACTTACGAACAGCTGGTGCAACCCTACCCTGGTCACCAGATGGGCGATCTCCCACCTGTAGGCGGACTCATCCCCACCAGAGATGAGCCCAATGAGGGTGGTGTTGTCCGCAAACTTCAGGAGCTTGACGGACTGGTAACTGGAGGTGCAGCTGTTGGTGTACAGGGAGAAGAGAAGGGGGGAAAGAATGCAGCCTTGAGGGTCTTTTATAGGTGTGACTGTGAATATAATTGCGAATAAGGGGTAACAAGTTGGAGTGGAAACACCACAAAGACAGCACAGCACATGGCGAGCTGTCAAAACAAAGACCATAAAGCATGCAGTCACGGAGACAAGGACAACAAAACACGAGACTGAAGTCATGACACTTATGTGTATTTAAATGTCTGAAAACACTGAATAGTTGTGATATTAAAAGCACTAAGTGTGTCCATCTCTGGCTTAGTGCCAGAATTTAGCAGTTGTTCAATTGACCATACACTTATTGACACACCGAACATTCTAATCACACCGGGGTGGAGAGGGCACTTTACAAATTAAAACCAAGGGGGTACAAATCATATCTGAGGAGGCAATGCCCCTTGCATAGCGTAGCCTACGGCGTACCCTGACGTGCACCTTCAAAAATGTAACAACGCATCAATTCTATGTGGACTGCAAGCGCTGTGATTGGTCTGCTAGAACCCCTCCCTCGGGTATCACATGCTCCCTCTGCATGTGTAATTGAAAACTGACATGTACCCTACAGGCGGCAGTGGCTCAGTGGTTCATGTAGGTTGTCTACAAACTGGAAAGTTGGTGGTTCTATCCCGGGTTCTACCTGACCAAGTGTCAAGGTGTCTATGAGCAAGATACCTAACCCCAGCTGCTCCGACAAGCTTGATGGCGGCATGCATGACTGACGCCGTCAGTGTGTGAATGAATGGGTGAATGTGAGGCAATATGTATTTGGTGGCTATGGGTCTGTTGAAAGCGCTATATAAATGCAGCCCATTTACCATAAATGAGAATTATTTTTTCTCCAGCCTTTTGGAGAAGAAATACTTAAGTCAGTATGATGGAGAAATTGTAGACTGAAATCCTAAACAGGGCTTGATCTGAGATTCAGAAGTAAAGGAATTTTGATTCTAGCCCATGTGGCTGTGAAGATGTGATTAAAACCGTAAAGGATTTTATTTGCGTCACCTAGTGTTAGATCATAAATCAATTACGTTTTTCATCACATCATCACAGCAATATGGGCTACAATCAAAATTCTTTTACAACTGAATCCTAGATCAATCCCCATTTTTCATTTCTGTCTGTATGTGTGCGCCAGAGTAGTGGTGCACATTTGGGACCAACCTGTCAAGTTTTAGGGTATCTGCTACAGTTTTCTTTAGGCCCATACACTTTTATTGAAAAAATAAGGAATAATATGAAGAAAATAACAAATGCAATAGGGTTCCAGCATCTAAGAAAGTAGTATAATTATGCTATGTAATACTGTAGGTTTTATGCACCTTAGTTAAAAGATATATACAGTTGACGAGCAGGCTTCTCAATACTCAAATTGATGCTTCTCTGTTTCTTCGCTCCTCCGTCCTTTAGCCTGTGACCCAGAAACTGATTAAAGTTAGGACATCTCAATTCTGTAATTGCACCGCGAGGAATGTGGAGTGAGTAAGCTTCCAGACCAGCTAAGTGCGAGGATGCAAGGAATGTTTCTTATTTCTTATTTGTGCATCCTCGTTTCCTTTCCTAGTGTATCAGCCCCATTGGTATATTCTTGATCCCTCGAGCGTCACTTCAAAGCATTATCAGCTGTGCTCAAGGGATCTGCTCTTATGTTGTCGAAGTTTGGTTAAGAATTTCATAATAAATAACAATAATAATAAAGCAAGATTCCCTGTTGAAACATGTGAGATATATTGTGTATTTATACTGCCTACCTACCCAAAGTGATAAGACAAAATAAAAATTCTGCATCAAAATTTATAGACAAGTAGTTTGTTTAGGCATGGTTTGTAAGGAATTACAAACCTGCGCACATATATTCAAACGCACATAACTATAGAATCACTTCTTAATGCGCATGTGAACGCCATCAGCGTCTATCACAGGTTCATGTTTAAAGTCTGTTTAGAGAGAACGGTGTCGTCTTAGCGGCCCCTAATTTAATAACAAATGATCATTTAGACGGAAGTGAATTCATTCAAAACTAACTTTAGCTGGAAAAAACATTTTTCAAGAGCCACTATAAAACCAAACCAATCTCTGTTACCTTAAATTATATGTTTATCTCTGTAAAGCTGCTTTGAAACAATATACATTGTTAAAAGCGCTATATAAATGAGGATGACTTGACTTGACTGCAAAGGTAACACATAAATTTAAATGATTGTGAGAATTTATACGTACCCCTCGCATCCTATGGGGGACGGTGCTGATAAAGGAAATTAGGATGCACAATTAAGAAATGAAAAGCACCTACTGACATCCTATACTCCTGACATCACCTATCTGTATCATTGTAACCTCCTATGTACACTAGATGGCAGCAGTTCACACATATGAGTATTAAAGGGAGGGACACAGAAAAGGGAACAGAATGAGGGAGAGTATTATGGTGACAGAATTTCAATTTTGGGGTGGACTATCCTTTAAAAGAAAGTGAAGAAATAATCAAAGGGTTAAAACAGTTTTTTTTTTTAAACATAAACTGGTATAGCTAGGTCTAACATAACAAGTGTGCAGGCCTATATTTATTTGTTAAAGATTTATTCTCAGCGCTTACATTTTTTTTACTTCATAAAACACACCAACAAATACATTAATCATGACTTACTACAAATAGTAATGGCTGGTAAGATGAAAAACTTTTGCTTTTATGTGCTGCATCCACTCCAGGTATAGGCTGATGTGCTGCAGAAATTGTTTTAAAATCTAATTCATTGAATTACGTCAACTTTACAGAGGCATGCACGTCGCTGTCAAACACTGGCCTTTGGAAGGGTAACTTTCTATTTGTGTTTCAGACTATACAAACATGTATTGCCCTATTCTCAGTACTTGTGGCACTGCAGGGGTATTTGTGTAGATCTGAACCGCATCTGCGAGAATTTACTTGGTTTTACTTGTGCAAAAGTACACTCACGGGTATTTATAAGTATGCATCCCACTATCACACAGTTGGGTTTCATAGGAATAGTTGAAATTGTTTTATTTCATTAAATGTATCACATTACAGCGTTAACTATAGCTTGGATTTTTTTTTGGGCAGGTGACTGGGTTCTTTTCTGAACCCCATGTGGGCCCTCGCAGGGTTGCCTTGGTTCAGACTGTGAACCCGTCGTCTGATAGTCCATGCTATCGTAACAGCCAAGACGTGAGCCCCTATTGGTCATCCTCACTTCCGTTACTCTTTTGGCATCACCGCGCCACTTCGCGTCACTATCCAGCGCTTTCGGTATCGGACGCGCATTCGTTCGTTTTTAATCCATTCATTCATTCCACAGCAGAGGAGCAGGCGACCCCGATCGGTCTACACTTTCCAGCTGCCCCGTATTGTTTAACGGAACTAGTAGATATGGTAAGGAACACCATGTTCACTTGTAGGCTAGTACATGTTTTTGCGTGGGGTTTTCTCATTGATGAGAACATTAGAATCCCGGTGGATGCTGAATGATGAATATATTTTCTACTAGTAGCTACTTTTGTAAAATCACACCGGAACCTAAAATTACACTACTTTAATCTCTCTACGTATATAATGCACGTTATTATACATTTAACTTTTACAACTTTTAAAACTAAATAGAAACTATATATTGAAGACTAAACTTTATTCAATTGATGAATAATGTTAAACTGTAAAATCACACTGTAAAAAGTTTTGTCAGGTTAACAAAGAAATGTGCTTCATGTTAATTTATTCTACCATTAACATCTAAATTGATTGGTTTTATTCAAGTTTAAGAAAAAACACCAATAGGCTACAATAAATTATGTCTCAAGTTATAACAACTGCACATTTTTCAGTGCATTGTTATTTTTAATGCACTTTGTACATCATAAATAACCCCTCAGTACTCTTATCATTGCTCATGCTGTAGCATTTCAGTTTAATTCTATACACTGTAACCTCTCACTCTCTGCTGACGAAGCCATGCTACAAAGGTTTGATGTCAGGGTAACCTGGGACCAATCCAAATGACCTGGAAAAACTCCACATGCTATCCACATATTACTGTGACGGCGGCTGATAACTCTAATTAGCTGTATATGAAGTGCTTCTTGACCATTCTTATAAGGCCATAAATGTAATATATACAAAATACTTATATAATAGAGTGTCATTTCATGAAAATAGTACTGTGTATAACCACGTAATAATTAACAGTATAGTTAAAACATAATTTACATAGCACTCATATTGCATACAACACGAAGACTCCTTGAAATTTCCACTGCATCAGTGCATTTAAAAATATATATATACTCAACGTTAACAATACGATGAATTGCATCATGTTGGAAACAGAACATTTTGTAAAATATTTTTAAAGATAGCTTAATAAACTTTCACAAGTCAAACTAAATTTGACTGTTAATATGTAGTGTGTGTGTGTTTGTGTGTTTGTGTGTACTGGTTTGACCTATATAATGAGGACCCATAATATAGTATGTATACAGGTTTCAAGTCTCTGCCTCTACATTATGAGGACATCCAGCTGTGCAAAATGGCTAAATAATATTTTAATAAAAATGTAAAAATGCTGACCGAGGTTATGTTTTGGGTTGGGTTTAGTCTCAGGGCTGGGCAAATCTGGCCCTCAAGATCCACTTTCCTGCTGAGTTTAGCTACAACTCTGATCAAACTTACCCTCTTGCAGCTTTCTAGTAATCCTGAATATATTGATAAGCTTGTTCAGGTGTGTTTTATTAGGGTGTGAAGTTAATCTCTGCTGGAAAGTGGGTCTCGTGGGCCAGATTTCCCCCTGGGTTAGAGAATAGAACATTAGCTCAGTATAAAAATTATTACGTCTATGGAAAGCACATACTTTTAGTTGTGTAGCAGAAGAGTTGGCAAGTTTTGGGACATATTAACAAATCATTAAAATGTGCATTCTGTCACCATAAACTGGTCTGTCAATCATCTTGTCACACTTAACATCCTCATAGAGGTGAGTGGGGCACAACCTAATGTGGGGCTAGTTGTAACTCACATAGTTTAAACATTTCCACACATGCTAGCATGACGAAACTCTGTGTATTTATTAGTTGCCATATCAATATATACGGTATAGAGAAAAAATGCACCAAAATAAAATAAAAAAATTCTTTGTAAGATATCACCAAATATTTAACCATAGCAAAAGCAAATTTCTTACTGTAGTTAATTTTTCATCTCAGTTTATTGTTTATTTAAAACAAGACAAATCTGCTATTATTTTATTCTCTAATCTGTTATTTAGCAGTTTAGATATTTCATTAATGCTTACTACCAAGACACTAGCCAGGTTTAAATCCCAGTTACACAGGTGGGACACATTGTAATACTGCAATGTGCCTTGCTGAACTACAGTATGCTGTTATGACGTTAGCAATGCATTGAGAAACCACGAGAAACTGTGAGTCAATGTTCAACATTAAAGGGATAGTTCACCCAAAAACGAAAATTAGCCCATGATTTACTCACCCTGAAGCACATCCTAGGTGTATATGACATTCTTCTTTCAGACGAATACAATCGGTGTTATATTAAAAATGTCCTGGCTCTTCCAAGCATTATTAGGGGAGTCAATGGGTATATAATTTTGGAAGTCCATCAGAGCCTATCCATCCGTGATAACCCCGGGGGGTAGGGGTTTAAAGGCCTTCTGAAGTGTAGCGATGTGTTCGTGTAAGAAAAATATCCATATTTGAAACATTGTCGACTAAAATAACTAGCTTCCTGCAGACGGCTGTACGTGTCAACTTACCCCAAAAGAGTAACCCTTGAACTTGACCCACAACGTAATAACGAACGCGGTTGCCCAGCCCGATTTGAACCGCGAGAGCGATCAAAGCTTACGCTACTTCTACGTCATAAATCGTCAAGTGTTACTCTTTTGGTGTAGGTCGACTTGCGTAGTTATTTTAGTCGATAAAGTTTTAAATATGGATTTTTTCTTACACAAATGCATCGCTTCGCTTCAGAAGGCCTTTATTAAAGGTGCTCTAAGCGATATCGGGTGACGTCACTTCTTGTTGACGTTTAAAGTATTGTCAAACAAAATGGAGGCTAGCTAGACCCTCCCTCCTCCTCATCCGCGCACTAACCCCCAAAACTCCACCCCCAAATCCTTCTTGTCGGTTATAGGCTGGAACACTTTTTTATGTTTCCTGGTGCGGGTTAGCTCAGTTTGTTTTTGTTGCTGTTTGTGGAGACTGGGGTGTCTGCAGAGACCGTGTTTTTTTACAGTGTGTTCAGGGGACAGGCAGCTAGTGGATAGTGAGGAGATGTTTGCTGTATGTGACAAAAAAATTTTTGGCCTAAAAAACGCGTGACATCGCTTAGAGCACCTTTAACCCCCCAGAGCCACTTCAAGCACTTTTATCACGGATGGATAGGCTCTGATGGACTTCCAAAATCATATACCCAATGACTCCCATTATAAGGCTTGGAAGAGCCAGGACATTTTTTAATATAATTCCGATTGTATTAGTCTGAAAGAAGAATGTCATATACACCTAGGATGGCTTCAGGGTGAGTAAATCATGGGCTAATTTTCATTTTTGGGTGAACTATCCGTTTAAGAAATTTTAATTTCAAGAAAATTGAAGCATTCTGGCTCTTTTATTTATGTCTTGTTCAGTAAGAGCTGTGCTCAGCTCTGTGTTTTTCAAAATGTCTGAATGTGTTTCTTCATCTATTTCTTGATCTAAATCTTTTTTTTAGTTTGTCTTGTATATTCTTTCGATTAGATCAATTAACATTTTAAGTTGTCATATTATCATGTTAGAACGTGGCATGTTGTCACATTTCTCTTCTATTCTTTGAAAGAAAAAAGAAAGAAAAAAAGTATACACTGTAATATTGAAACAAGACCACATAATTGTACTAGACGTGTGAAATTAATATAGAAAAAATTAGTCTGAGCCCCAAGTGGATTTACACAAACTGAGAAAGTCAAAAAGTGTTAGGTTGTGCCCTGCCCTCCCCTACTCCATATTTATTTAATTTACACTATTCAACAGTTCTTTTTACCATATTGGAGAAAAAAGAAGTACATGGATCTGCCAGGGTCTTTTATGTAGTGAATTTTGCTCATGCTTTTGCATAGTGATGCATTTAATACTTAATAAAAACAGGTGTTTTGCTATTGTGCTATTTGTATTTTATAAAAGTTGTTGTTGCAGATGAAATATTTAAATAAATATTTTGGATCAGGTTAAATATTGACCATTAATCACCCATACCCCTTTCTCTTCCTGGTCACTCTACTTAAAGCTACAATATGTGGGTATTTTTTTCCCCGCTAGGGGTGGCTAACCTCTTACAATAACAAAGGTGATAAGCAAAATGATGGGACTTGCTGTCATGCTGATGGATCTAATAATGTTTATGGATGAGTGAAAACATTCATGTTTTTTAACATGACTGTGGCATGAAGCAGGTCGGGATTGCTAATAAGATACAGATATCAGTGCCACAAGCGAGTCCCTCGGATATGGGAGAGAATACTAAACCATAATGAGCGGTATCGTAATACAGGTGCTGGTCATATAATTAGAATATCATCAAAAAGTTGATTTATTTCAGTAATTCCATTCAAAAAGTGAAATTTGGATATTGTATTCATTCATTACACACAGATTGATATATTTCAAGTGTTCATTCCTTTTAATTTTGATGATTATAACTGACAACTAATGAAAACCCCCAAATCAGTATCTCAGAAAATTTGAATATTGTGAAAAGGTTCAATATTGAAGACACCTGGTGCCACACTCTAATCAGCTAATTAACTCAAAACACCTGCAACGGCCTTTAAATGGTCTCTCAGTCTAGTTCTGTAGGCTACACAATCATGGGGAAGACTGTTGTCTTGACAGCTGTCCAAAAGACCATTGACATCTTGCACAAGGAGGGCAAGACACAAAAGGTCATTACTAAAGAGGCTGGCTGTACACAGAGTTCTGTGTCCAAGCACATTAATAGAGAGGCGAAGGGAAGGAAAAGACGTGGTAGAAAAAAGTGTACAAGCAATAGGGATAACCACACCCTGGAGAGGATTGTTAAACAAAACCAATTCAAAAATGTGGGGGAGATTCACAAAGAGAGGACTGCAGCTGTAGTCAGTGCTTCAAGAACCACCACACACAGACGTATGCAAGACATGGGTTTCAGCTGTCGCATTCCTTGTGTCAAGCCACTCTTGAACAAGACACAGTGTCAGAAGCGTCTCGCCTGGGCTAAAGACAAAAAGGACTGGGCTGCTGCTGAGTGGTCTATATAGAGTTATGTTCTCTGATGTAAGTAAATTTTGCATTCTCTTTGGAAATCAAGGTCCCAGAGTCTGGAGGAAGAGAGGAGAGGCACAGAATCCATGCTGCTTGAAGTCCAATGTAAAGTTTCCACAGTCAGTGATGGTTTGGGGTGCCATGCCATCTGCTGGTGTTGGTCCACTGTGTTTTCTGAGGTCCAAGGTCAACGCAGCCTTCTACCAGGAAGTTTTAGAGCACTTCATGCTTCCTGCTGCTGACCAACTTTATGGAGATGCAGATTTAATTTTCCAACAGGACTTGGCACCTGCACACAGTGCCAAAACTACCAGTACCTGGTTTAAGGACCATGGTATTCCTGTTCTTAATTGGCCAGCAAACTCGCCCGACCTTAACCCTATAGAAAATCTATGGGGTATTGTGAAAAGGAAGATGCGATACGCCAGACCCAACAATGCAGAAGACCTGAAGGCCACTATCAGAGCAACCTGGGATCTCATAACACCTGAGCAGTGCCACAGACTGATCGACCCCATGCCACGCCGCATTGCTGCAGTAATTATGGCAAAAGGAGCCCCAACTAAGTATTGAGTGCTGTACATGCTCATAGTTTTCATGTTCATAATTTTCAGTTGGCCAACATTTCTAAAAATCCTTTTTTTGTATTGGTCTTAAGTAATATTCTAATTTTCGGAGATTCTGAATTTGGGATTTTCATTAGTTGTCAGTTTTAATCATCACAATTAAATGAAATAAACATTTGAAATATATCAGTCTGTATGTAATGAATGAATATAATATCCAAATATCACTTTTTGAATGGAATTACTGAAATAAATCAACTTTTTGATGATATTCTAATAATATGACCAGCACCTGTATATTGCCTATTCCGCATCTCAAGCACATGCATAAATCTTGCCACAAAGAACCGGCAAAAGTAATGGTTATGCATTATGATACATTTGAATTGTTTATTAATAAACTAGTGTTTTCTGGCTGCAAAGATAAAGTTGGCGATGCTGACTCGCTATCTTTCGCAGTGAACGCGCCTCTAGAGAAAAATGGACACTTCATACGGATTAGCTTACATAAGCAGAGAGTAGGTCATTTTTTTTCGATTTGAATTTTTTTTTTTTAAAGTAGACATTTCAAGCTTTCTATACATATATTTCTCAGGCCTGTGAGGCAAGTAGCTTATACGCTGAGTTTCGGTTCATTTATGAGACGAGCTCCAATTCACGTCCGGCGGCTCCACTTTCTGATTATATTGTCAGCTATATTTGCTTATTATTTATTAAATCCAGGCAATTGGTTGATGAAACATTGATTTAAATTAAGATACAATTTATACAAAATTAAATTCACTTTAAAGAATGGCTTTCTACTAAACAAAACTTAATTATGTAGTCAAAATCATGTCTGACCTACTCCAAATGTCTCCCGATATATTGGGCATCTTCTGATCCTATCTTACTCATCTCATGCGGTTCCCTTTCCATATAATCAACATAGATGAAATAAAAAAAATAACATTATATCTTTAAACATAAATATGAAACATATGATTAGGTTTTTAAAGTTAAACAACCCCAAATCAGAAAAAGTTGGGACATTTTGTAAAATGCATTAAAATCAAGAATCTGTGATTGTTTAATTCTATTTAAACTTTTTTTAACTAACAAAAGTACAAAGAAACGTTTTCCAATGTTTTCACTGACAAACATAATTGTATTTTGTAAATATGATTTTTTTTAAATTTTGATGGCTGCAACACACCCCAAAAAAGTTGGGACAGAGACCAAATAAAAGTGAAAAGATTATCCAAATTAGATTATCCAACTCTTTTGAAACAGTCCACAATGAGCAGGTTAATTGGTAATAGTTGAGTGTATCATGTTTGGCTGTAAAAGTGCTTCTCAGTCTTTTTAAGCAAAGATGGGTCATGGCTCATCACTTTATGCCAAATATCTTGAGGGAAATGTCAAACACTTAAAAAATCACATTTCTCAATGCAAGATAGAAAAGCATTAATGCCTTTCATCATCTTCCATACATAATATTGTCACAAGATTCAGGGAATCCAGAGAAATCTCAGTCTGTGTTGGGTAAGACAGTAGACCTCGTGACCTTTGAGCCCTCAGATGGCATTGCACAAGATAACATCATGCGACTCTGTCAAATACAGCCACATGTTCTCAGGAGTAATTTGGAAAACCATTTTCACTGAACACAGTCTGACGCTGCATCAAGAAATGCCACTTGAATCTCTGTTACGCAAGGAGAAAGCTTTACATCAGTTCTATGTGGAGATGCCGGCGAGTTCTCTGGGCCTGAGCTCATCTCAGATGGTCTAGAAGACAGTGGAAATGTGTGCTGTGGTCAGATGAGTCCATGTTTCAGCTTGTTTTTAGAACAAAATGGACACCGAGTTCTCAGTCCTTAAAGACGAAAGGGGACCAACCAGACTTTCACAAGCGACAGGTGCAAAAGCAAACATCTGTGCTGGTATTGAGGTGCATCACTGGAAACGGTATGGTTAACTTGCATTATTGTGAAGGTACCATTGACATGGAGGCATATATTTGGATTGTACAGAGACATAAACTGCCATCAAGATGACATCTTTCCTGGGAAGCAAGACAATGCCAGGCCTCATTCTGCACATGCTAAAACTGAGTGGTTCTAGACACTCTGCACCATAGAAGGGATGTGCCTGCCTGCCTTACTGTAGTCCAGATATGTCTCTTATGGAAAATGTATGACCCATCATGAAAAGGAGAATCAGGCACCGATGACGACAGACTGTTGAGCGGCCGTCTTGTATCAGACAAGATTGGGCAAATATACCACTAGCAAAACTCCAACAATTAGTATCCTCAACTCCCAAATGATTAAATAGTGTAATTAAAAGGAAAGGTGAAGTGACACAGTGGTAAACATGTCTCTGTCCCAACTTTTTTGGGGTGTGTTGCAGCCATCAAAATCAAAATTTGTTCATATTTACAAAATACAATTATGTTGGTATGTGAAAACATTGGAAAACTTTTATTTGTACTTTTGTCAGTTAAAAAAGGTTTAAATAAAATTAACAAATCACAGATTCTTGCATTTTACAAAATGTCCCAACTTTTTCTGATTTGGGGTTATATTTAAGTGTCACACCACTCTGCTTTTCTCACGTGTGTAGCCTATACATGAATATTTGGGTGCATATAGTCAAGTCAAGTCACCTTCATTTATATAGCGCTTTTAACAATACAGATTGTTTCAAAGCAGCTTTACAGTGATAATAGGAAATTGAAGTAACAGAGATTGTTTTGGCTTTACAGCAGCTCTAGAATAAAGTTATCGTTTAGCTAAAGTTAGTTTTGATTGATTCACTTCCGTCGCAACGATCATTAGTTATTAACTTAGGGGCCGCTAACACCACACCATTCTAACAGAAAACCCCATAATGCGATCCGGACGCTCATTTGCACAAAACAGTGCCTGGTGGCTCGAGACAGTGCCTTGGCTTCAAGGTACAAGCCTTGAAAAAATTATAATTTATAAATTTATAAGCTATCTGGGATGCTGAGGAGATGAAACTGATCAGGAATATTATTAATAGAGTGATCTTTAGTGGCAGAAGTGATAGGTCTAACATATTTGTAACACGGAGTCGACTTTGCAGCCTTGGCTAAATTAAGTCATCGCTCTGCTGTAGAATTTCAACGGCATCAACATTGATTCCATGCGATTAATATTAGATCTAGAGTATGATTACGACAATGAGTAGGTCCTGACACGTGTTGTCTAACTCCAACAGAGTTTAGAATATCTTTAAATGCCAATCCCAATGCATCTTTTTCATTATCTACATGTTAAAATCACCAACAATTAGGACTTTATTTGCAGCCAGTACTAACTCTGATAGAAAATCAGCAAATTCTTTGATAAAGTCTGTATGGTACCTTGGTGGCCTGTATACAGTAGCCAGTACAAATCTCAAAAGTGATTTATCATTTACACTAGATAGTGTAACATTAAGCACCAACACTTCAAAAGAATTATATTTAAAACTAGAATTCTCAGTAATTCTGAAGATATTACTATAAATTACAACAACACCTCCCCTTTTGCCTTTCAGACGAGGCTCATGTTTATAACAGTAATCTTGCGGGGTAGACTCATTTAAAGTAATGAAATCGTCTGGTTTTAGCCAGGTTTCTGTCAAACACAGGACATCTAGGTTATAATCTGTAATCATATAATTAACAATAAGTGCTGTAATATATGTAGGAGTCAGACAGGTCAATTTAGCTCAAAGAGAATTATTAATTAATTTTTAGGGAATCTTAAAAGAATCACTTATACGGCAGAGCAAATGACTCGTCCAGCATTCATTTGAACGGGCCGTACCTATCAGCTCTAAAGCGGATATAAATATCCAAACTATAGTGAAACCCTATATATTAGAAAGGTAACTTAGATCAGCAGTTTAAGAAATTAAATCTGTAAGCACATAACACAAGAACAATTATCTTTAAAATACAAACAAGACTTTATTTATTATTCTAACACATAAAACTAATATCTAACACAATCACACGCACACACACATTCATACGAGTTGCAGAAAGAAAGAGAGTGAGGAAAGAATGAGTTTTAAGAGTGAGATGATGAAATCCCAAGTTTCTATATGCATTTATAAAACATGACCTGAACAAACCATCAATCATTAATTTAACCCTTCTATCGTTTCTTAGGCGGGGTTATTACATTTGATATCAAAGCACCACTTCAGTTAAGAGTCTGGAGGCTACTTGCTTGTCTTTGCCTTCCTTTGGGGATTCCTTTTGTCGGAATAAAAGGGAGTTTCCCGGGTTCGTTGATTGGCTGGCAGTCTCCTCGTGCCTGGATAGATGTCTTGGGCAGCCAATCACGTGGTGTGTTGGTGGATGGATGGAAAGTCTTTGAACTTGGAAGCGGGCTTTCCAGTCGAATTGTTTAACCGAAACTTTGCAGCCAAACTTAACTTAGAACCCAGACTCTCAACAGAATAGAAAAGAAAGCTAAGAAAAAGAAAGAAAAGTGAGACGAAAGTAGTTAGATGGCTTGAATGAAGCTGTTTAACCCATGTTCTTCTGATCTTGATTTGGGTTCTTTTGTCTGCTCGTCTAGATGGTTACTCGTCTGTCCTGTTACCCCGTCATGGCTTCTCCATGACTTCTGTAAATCTACTCTAGCGAAAACTCTCAGGCTTTGTTCGGGTCCTAAGATTTTAAACTTTTAAACTTGTCCAGCCTCCTGGATGAGTTCTGACCAAATTAGGCACTGTCTTTATTTGAGAGGTGGCATTTTCTTCACCTCTCATCGTAAATCATGCGTTATCTGTGATCTCTTTACTCTCCAGCTCTAGCAGAGTACAGAGGGTCCAGTTTAGACATGATTCCAATTATAAGAAAATGAAGCATTTTGCACAGATTTCAATCCAGCCATCTTCTGAATTAAGAACATATGATCGTACTGATAGGAAACAAGACACACTTTCATTCAAACATCTAATAGTTATGACAATTACATGACTTATATGTGATCTAAGCATAATAGACACATACAGAGGTTGTAGATACAATATAGGATTATGTAGTTGAACAATGTTTGATTATTAGCAGAGATGGGGGACTCCAGTCACATGACTTGACTCGAGTCAGACTCGAGTCGCAAATTTAAGGACTTGAGACTTGCTTGACTAAATTAAGAAAATGACTCGACTTGACTTTGACTTGAGATCCAATGACTTGAGACTTGACTTGACTTGAACTGTATGACTCGAGAATGACTTGATATACATTTATCATTGCAACATCAATTGTTGAACAAAATGGAAGCAACAGAACCATTGACGCCAGTCATCAGATTCTGCGAGATTGCGTGACACTGCACAAGCCCAGAAAAAACATACATTGCGGTGAGCGCGCTAAATACAAAAACATCTCCCAGCATCGTTTCTTTTTGGAAATAAACACTAGAAATTGAATATATTCATACAAGAAGATTTGCTGTACGCATAATAACTGGCAAAGGATGTCGGACGACCATCACAACCTCGAACAGTCGAACTTAGTCGAACACGTCTAAAAGTAAGCTATGGCTTGTTTAACCTGTTTGTTATAGTTAATTTGACTATCTTTAAATCGAAAATATTGGTCAAAACAGCATGCCTCTTTATACACAATTATGATTTCAAATGTAGCTTAATGTTGTCAATATTCAAATGATAATTAATGATGTCATATGTTTTGTATAACATTTGCCACATTTCTTTTTAAATCATGCTTTAAAGCTAAATATGTCGTTCTTTCCAATGACAAAAAACAACATAGAAAACTGTTAATGTTTTGACGTGTTTTATGTTTCTCTTAAAGCAGGGTTAGATGTTATCAGGGGTTACATCTATTAGATGTTATCAAAATGCCAGCAGAATTAATATTGCACCCAAAATTCAAAATGTGGTGGAAAAAAATGCCCTAGTATGAGTTATTTTCATAATTATAACATATGATATTAAAAAAATATTTCCAGAATATTGACGCGATTGCAAATGTGATAATGATTTTATAAAACAGTTCAGTAAACAAAGAGTGAATATTGTGATGTGACATTTAGACATAGCCTAATATTCCAAATATTTTCTGTTTTTGCTCGATTTCTCCAATGACAATAGTTCCAAACAAGCCACAGAAAGAGTTATGCGTATTTGTGATTCAGTGACCTAGTTGCTTAGTTCCAGAACGAATCTGCCGTTTTGAACATAAGTTAAATGAATGCTTCTATGACTCGTACATTAATACGGTAATTTGGTGCCACCTATTGGCGGTTTTAACTTCATAATTAAAAATATATAACTTGTATTAAGGGGATGCCAGTTTGAAGAATGCCTTAGGTCGCATAGGAATTATACTTGAATTGTGAATTGTTTAATACCTTTTAATGGTCTTCTGCAATGTTTGAGGCGTATTTATTTTTTCATGCTTTAATGTTGGCCTAATTTCAGTTACATTCAGATTTTTATTGTAGTAACCACTCAGCTATATGTGGAAATGCATTGTTAAAAAAAAATAAAGTTGCAAATAAAACCATAGTCCACAACTTCTGTAGTTTTAACTTATTTTAATATATAAATTCAGTGAAATCGTCAAACGTTTGTATGACTTGCCAGTGACTTGTGACCCAAGCTACGACTTGACTTGACTTGCTTCACATTAGGCAGTGACTTGACTTGACTTGACTTGCCTTTATAAAAAATTTACTTGGACTTGCTTGAGACTCGAAGGTTAAGACTTGAGACTTGCTTGTGACTTGCACATGTGTGACCTACTCCCACCTCTGATTATTAGTCTGTCAAGAATTGGTTTGGGATGAATTTTTGTATTTGTATATGTAAAGTCTCAGTCTCTGTGGTTTTAAGAGATTTCAACCCTGGGGCCGTTCAGAGGTCCTTAAGAAGAAGGAGGTCTGTTTTAAATCCTTTGTCTTGGGATCAAACAACCTCTGCCGTTATGTTGGTGGGTCCCGAGCCGTGCCGTCTCTGAACCAATCAGTCTTTTCCAAACTATCTAACGTTGACAACGTTCTTCCTTTAGGTTGGCTCATCTCTTTGAAGCTTTCATGGTCATAAAGTTGTTAGCTGGGGTTTTTCGTTGGTTAGCTCACACTGGCTGGAGCCCACTCCATTTATGGCCCTAGATTAGACTGTTGATTTGGGGGTCTGGAGTGTTGAGTTCTGTGTGGAATTATGTTTGAACGAATCACCTAGAAGATTCATTTATATTTGGTTCGCCCTCAAATCCTACATATGTAGCGATGTGTTGAGATGAAGACATCGGCGAACGCTGGAGAAACACGGGTAGAAGAAGCAGAAAACAAATCAAGACAACACCTCCATGACTGGCCACTGTACTGGTGCAGAGCATTATAGTATCTAATTATTAAGAGTTCAAGTTCATTCTCTCAATATAGTTTAATACGTGAACATAGTTTAGTTCAATTTTGGTATTGTTATTCTAATTTGTTTCGGTACGATGATTCTTTGATCAAATTCAGTGATTAAATGTGTTTTGTTTGTTTGTTTTAATCTCTTCTAAATTGTTCTAGGTTAAGACCGTTTTACCTTTCATTTTCTGGTGACATCATTTTTGGTAAAAATGATGTGACACATCATGCATAGAGCTCTCTGGCTCACATTCGTTTTAAGGTGGCTTACAAATATTAGGTGTGGTGCGTCAATCCTAATATCGTGACCTTGACCCTTATGGGGTAAACAGGCATTTTACCTAATAAAAGAGGAAGGAAAGGAAAGGAAGAGGTAAAACAGAACAAAGCAGTTGAGTGCTTCCTGGTATGGCTTACAATTACTGTTGCTTAGCGAAGGTGTCTGTGACGGCAAAAACCACAGAAGCAATAATGCAAGTGAAGGAATATTTAATGTACAGTTCCACGGTCAGATGACAAACAACAAGACTGGTAGCGCAGGGACAAGATGGTCAGGGTCCACGTGATGAGTCTGGAAAGTGAAGTGAGAGTCCAGGTGAGGTGAGGTGAGGTGATCCACGGCAGTGATAATCCCAGGGAAACCACGAACAAGACACGAGCTGACACGCCGACAGGAAAGGACAACCACACACGAAGGACTTCCAAACAACGATCTGACAATGAGAGTACAAAACAGTGAGTATAAATAGGGAATGGAATGAGCTGCAGCTGGTGAGTGGATAACGATCAGCTGAGCGCTGATCAGCTGGATCGCTGATCAGCAGAACGGAGTGGTAACGCCCACTCTCACACACACACACAGATAACAACAGAAACACGAGACAAGAAGGAATCAATGAATTTATGAACCGTGACAGTCAGGTGTCACAATGTAATGAGAGGTGCTCTACTTGTTGGGTTGATAGTTGTATGGTTCCTATGGTAAGTGTAGCTAAGTCGATGTTAAGCTAGTTTCTACCTGTGGGAAGAACATGTTTGTTGAATGTTTTTCATGGTAGATGTGTTTAACTTCTGTATGTTAGTGGTGCAGTGTAGTGCATGTATGAATGGTGAGATCTGTTTCAGTCTGTTTTGCTCCCCTCTTTTTTTGAAGGCTTGCCCACATGCTTCTTAGCTTAGCTTTGATGAGCTTAGATGAAGATTGGCCTGTTGCATCTTTGCCTTAGAAAAGGGATCTTCTGTGATCTGCTAGGGGTCAGTCCAGTAAGGCAGGAAGTTCTCTGGCAGACAATGGGAGGTAGTTTGTTAGTTAGTTCAGTTGTTAAAACCAGTTTTTTCCATCTGAGGCTTCTGGCGAAGGTCAAGCAATACCTGCTACGCAAAGACTTTGAAGGAGTCATACATGCTTTTATTATGTCCCGTTTAGACTACTGTAATTCTTTGTATGTTGGATTGGAGCAGTCATCCCTTCGTCGGTTACAGTTAGTCCAGAACGCAGCAGCTCGACTTCTAACCGGGACTAAAAAGCGCGACTATATTTCACCAGTCTTAGCCACGCTGCACTGGCTTCCTGTTTGTTTCAGGATTAAATTTAAAATTGTATTAATGGTTTTTAAAAACTTAAATGGGTTTTCACCGGCTTATTTATCGGAGCTCTTATGTCCATACACCTGTCAGAGCACTGAGGTCTTGTGAGCAGTTGCTCCTCAATGTGCCCAGATCTAGGTTGAAGAATAAAGGTGACAGAGCCTTTGCGGTGGCTGCTCCATACCTCTGGAATAGTTTACCTATTCATGTAAGGAAAGCTCGGACCATTGTAACATTCAAGTCCTTGCTTAAGACCCATTATTATGCCTTGGCTTTCAATTCAAGTTGAGCTTTGATATCTTGACCTATTGATTATTTTTTTTTTGTATATTGTGTATTGTTTGTGTAATTTTATTTTATTTTATTTTTTATCTTGAATTTTGTTAAGCACTTTGGTCAATCATGGTTGTTCTTAAAAGTGCTATATAAATAAACTTGAACTGAACTGAACTGCATTATCAATACATTTTCAAGAGAAAATCTAATTTTTTTATATGCTCTTTTCTTGTGTTTCAGAACCACTTTGAAATGTTTGACAGGCTGTTGAATTCTATAGTGGACAGCCTATTTGGAGAAAGAGGTTTGTACTTTTAACCCTTTTCTATGTTGATGTTATCAATTGTGCCATTTTGAACCATGTAGTTTAGTGCCATGCAGTTATCTCAAGTTTGCATTAATTTAGTGAAATAATACACAACCTGCATCTGGAGACAAATGGTGTGAAGCAGAGTAAATAGTTATTATATGTTCATGTGCAACAGAAACTTAATCATGTATTTTAAAAGTTTAATGCAGTACAGAGTCAATCTTAACCAGGTTAAAGAATAGCCATTATAAGCCCTATTTGGATGGGAATAGCTTTCTAAACGACATTTGAGTCACAATTCTTGATGAGACCTGACGTCTGTTATTTTATGTATCGATTCAGAAGGGACCAACATCTCTGTGTTTATTCTACTCGTTCTCATGAAATGCGTATCTATAGCACAAATTGTATTTATCTGGTTACGTTTTACACACCATAAAGTAATAACCCATATGCATGCGAAAAACTCATTTCTGTGTATAAATTGCATGATAAATACTATTCGTGCTATAGATACGCACTTTCATGAGATCGGGCTGGTTTATTAGAGAAGTTTTAAAGGAGAACTCCGGCGCAAAATGAACCTGGGGTGTAATATCACATTGGTACCGAGTCGCCTGTTCTCTGGGATTTGTTTTCATGATAATCGAGTGTAAAGAGTTTTATCTCTAAAAACTGTTTAGCTTATAACGCTAGTATATGGGGCATATAATAAGTAAAAAGAGATCGCTAGTTAATATCACTAACAAGGCTCAAAATAGCCCCACACTAACACGGTACCTTAATAAGGGTCTCTACATACAAACCAAAGCACTGAGAACTTTGTAAGTGTACAGACAGTTTAATAATAATATACTTTATAAAGACAGTACCATCACGGAGCCATCTTTGGAAAACAGTCTCGACCAGTCGAACCACGAACGCCGTGCTACGAGCTGAACTGTGACTTGGAATCTCACAGTTCAGCTCACTTAGCAAGGCGGAAGTGGCTCGACTGGTCGAGGCTGTTTCCCAAAGATGGCTCCTGCCTGTATACGCGATGGTACTGTCTTTATAAAAGAGCATGTCTTTTGCATCTCTTGCATCTCTTTTGTAAAAGCGATGCATTTTTAGTCTAGATTTAAACTGACAGAGTGTGTCTGCTTCCCGGACAATATTAGGAAGACTGTTCCAAAGTTTAGGTGCTAAATAGGAGAAGGATCTACCGCCTGCAGTTGATTTTGATATTCTAGGTATTATCAACTGGCCAGAATTTTGCGATTTCAGTTGACGTGAATGACTATAATGCGTTGAGAGCTCGCTCAAGTACTGGGGAGCTAAACTATTTAGTGCTTTATAAGTAGTCAGCAATATTTTAAAATGTATACGATGTTTAATAGGGAGCCAATGCAGTGTTGACAGAACGGGGCTAATATGGTCATACTTTCTGGTTCTAATGAGAACTCTAGCTGATGCGTTTTGGATCAACTGGACTTTGTTTATTAAGCATACAGGGCATACACCCAGTAGAGCATTACAATAATCTAGCCTTGAGGTCATGAACGCATTAAACTAACTGTTCTGCATTTTTCATTGAAAGCATATGTTGTAATTTAGATATATTTTTAAGATGGAAGAATGTGGTTTTACAGATGCATGAAACATGGCTTTCAAATGAAAGATATCAAAGAGCATTTTGTGTAATACGGTTCAATACGTGATGAGTTTTTTTCCCCAATAATTAGAATCTCTTTTTTTTAAAGAATTAAGTTGTAGGAAATTACTAGTCATCCAAATTTTTATATCAGCTATGCATTCCGTCAATTTTGTGAATTGGTGCGTTTCGTTGGGGCGTGAAAAACATAGAGCTGAGTATCATCAGCATAACAGTGAAAACTAATTCCATGCTTCCTAATGATATCTCTCAAGAGTAGCATGTACAGGGTGAACAGCAACAGTCCTAGTACTGAGCCTTGTGGTACTCCATACTGAACTTTTGATCAATATGACATCTCTTCATTTACTGCTACAAAATGATAACTTCAGATAAGTATGATTTGAACCATGCTAGTGCAATTCCACTATTTGCAATTCCGTCAATTCAAAAGAATGTTGTGGTCAAATGCTATCAAATGCAGCACTAAGATCCAGTAAAACAACCACAATCGGATTATAAGAGCAACTCATTTGTAACTCTAATGAGAGCAGTCTCAGTAGGGCTGTCGCGGTGAAGGAATTTCCCTTGCGGTAATTTTGAGTGGCTCAATAGCGCGATATGCGGTTTTACCGCCATTTATTTATATTTATTTGTTGCTATATAAATACGTGTTATGATGTGGTCAGCATACACAAAAACAATGTAACCAATGTAACTGAAACTAAACAGCGTCTCTGCGCATTGAAAGACTGTCACTCAGCGCGCAGTTGTTATGCCAACGGACTGTCTTTGAGTGAGTCATTAAACCGTTCATTCAACAAAAACGTTCAAAAAAGCTGATTCCTTAAATGATAGATGTAATGAAACAAGGTGTTAATTATTTTTTAACTTTGAGCTCCACTTTTCAAGGCTCAGCTGGCCAGCAATGCTTCACTTTTGGGCAAAGCTGAAGCAATGCTTCACCTAATAGAGACCAATGGCATTGATTCAATGCGTGACTCGCTGCTTTCCCCCCACGGCTTCCTCGTGCTGTGTAATGCTGACCAGCGCTGACGCCATTCATGGTAAATACCCTTACACGTTAAAAGGATGATAGCCTACGACAAATATTTCGCTTTCCTTGGAAACGGCAACCTTTTCACGAATATACATGACTTGACTTCAAAGACAGCCGCAGGTAATCGCACGCGCTCAGTCGAACACATTCACTGTCTGTTTAGGCTTAAGTCCAAATCCACGAATCCTCTGTACAAATCACCATGATAAACAGTCTTGTTATCATTATTAACTTATTTAACATTCAATACACATGGTACGAACTACGAAGGGTGGCCTTATGAAAAAAGAAAACGCGGTTCGCGGTTGCTGCGGTTACTTGCATTCCTCTGCAGTTGGCCTGTCAGTAGCGCCGTACTGCAATATTGCGGTTATCGCGACAGCCCTAAGTCTCAGTACTATGATATGGTCTAGATCCTGACTGGAAATCCTCGCAAATACCATTTCTTTCTAAAAAGGAACATAGGTGTGAGGATACTGCCTTTTCTATTAATTTTGACTGAAATGGTAGATTCGAGATCAGCCTGTAATTGACTAATTCTCTAGGATCAAGTTGCATTTCTTTAATAAGAGGTTTAATAATGGCCAGCTTAAAAGTTTTCGAAACATATCCTTGTGACAAAGATGAATTAATGATATTAAGGAGAGGATCTCTGACCTCTGGAAGCATCTCTTTCAATAGCTTAGTCGAGTCTAACATACATGTTGTTGATTTAACGAGTTCAGACAATTCTTCCTCTCCTATAGCAATGAATGAATTAAATTTTTCCTCAGGGAGACTACAATGCACTGTCTGATGCGACTGTAGTAGACGGTTGCATAGTTATAATTTTCTCTATAATATTATCAATCTTGTAAGTAAAGAAGTTCATAAAGTCATTACTGCTGTGCTGTTTGGAAACGTCCGGTGTTTGTTTTCTTCTAAAAGTGTTGAAAAATAAGCAGATCTACGGCCTTTCTGTACGCAATCGTGCTCTCTCTCTCCACAAAATGCGAAAAACTTCTAATTTTGTTTTCTTCCAGCTACGCTCCATTTTCTGGCTGCTCTCTTTAGGGCCAAAGTGTGCTCGTTGTACCATGGTGTTAGACTATTTCCTTTAATCTTTTTTAAACTCAATGGAGCAACTGTGTCTAAAGTGCTGGAAAAGAGAGAGTCAATAATTTCTGTTGCAACATTGAGTTCTTCTAAGCTATCTGGGATGCTGACGAGATGAAACTGATCAGGAAGATTATTTATAAAGCAATCTTTAGTGGTAGACGTGATAGTTATACCATATTTATAACAGAGTCGGGTTTGCAACCTTGGCTAAATTAAGTACACACAAGATTAGATAATGATCTGAGATATCATCGCTCTGCTGCAGAATTTCAACGGCATCAACATTGATTCCGTGTGACAATATTACATCTAAAGTATGATTACAACAATGAGTAGGTCCTGACACATGTTGTCTAACTCCAATAGAGTTTAGAATGTCTGTAAATGCTAACCCCAATGCGTCTTTTTCATTATCTACATGGATATTAAAATCACCAACAATTAGGACTTTATCTGTAGCTAGTAGTAACTCTGATAGAAAATCAGCAAATCCTTTGATAACATTTGTATGCTGCCCTGTTGACCTGTATACAGTAGACAGCACAAATGCAATGAAAGGGATCGAATATTCAGCAACCCGAGCTTTATCATTTGTTCATCTGCATTATATTTGTTTTTTATTTGTTGAACATCAATCAAATTTTTACCCTTAAGGCGAGACACTACAAGTGAATAGGGTAAAAATTTTAACTTACAGATACCACCATGAAACTTTACCAGTTGATTACTCACATGAATAGGAGAAAAAAATGTATTGTATTGAAAAAATGTCGCTAAAGGGGACTGAAAAGTCGCTAAATATAGCGACAAAGGCGCTAAGTTGGCAACACTGTATACATGTGATGTATTTATATAATGTCAGAGCGCGTCACGTGACTATTCTAAACAAATCACGTTGTCAGAAATTGGCATCAGCCAATGAGATTGCGCATTTCAAGTTAAATCGCCCGTTTTACTTTCATGATTGGTTGCTGATAAACAGGAAATTACCATATTTGGATCCAACAGCATTGCAAATGAGAGAGAGAGAGCTTTCTAACGGTATATGTGATGGCAGGGTGCAGACAGCAATCACGGAGCAGCGGGATGATTTAGAATGCCAACGTTTGATGAATTTAGGCGAAATCTACACAAGCAAACAGACAAAGTGTAGTAAAATAAAGACCTAAATGTGTATTTTGGACTTTTTTTCAGCACAAGTCTGAAAAAAGACATGTTATTGAAGACCATTAGCCCAAAATTTACCAGTGAAAAAAAACGATATTTTTGCCTGCCGTGTCTGGCCTTAAATGGGTGTAGGAGCTTTTTGTATTTCTTAGTTTGGGGAACAGACACAGTCTCTATGTGATGATACCTAGGTGAAAGAGTCTCTATGTGATGGGATTTATCTGACCTCAGTGACGTGCGACAGTTCCCAAAAGTTTTCTTTTGGTTTCCTCAGTTTCCTCGTTCCCAAAAAGGATTGTGGCCTCAGGCCCATCCTAGACCTCAGACATCTGAAGCGTGCCCTCACAAGACGGCCGTTCAAGATGCAAACTCTGAAACAAATCCTCTCTCAAGTACGCCCAGGGGATTGGTTTTTCTCAGTTGATATTAAGCGTAGCTTCAGTTCTGGCAGGCCACGTTAGTCAAACTCGCATTAGCTGACTCTCAGCGGATCCACGTCTACTTATAGGAATACAACGCCTATCACTGTAGTCATAAGCTCCTTCAGTATTATCAACAGCTATCGTGTTTCTCAGGAGCCAATTCCGTCCCCCATCCCCAGCTCCTCCTCTCGTCAGTCAGGATCTGGCATTCTGATTCTCTGATTCTCTAATTCTCTAATTATGTTGTACATTAAAAGTAATTAATGATATCTGCAATACATTCATGTTGGTTCTGTTCTGTTTACCCTAAGGGGGGTTATTGCTGCTATCCCTGCTCTTATCCATGCTAGGCTGCATGGATGCACAGGGAGTACTTGCCCAGAACAGAACCATACCGCCAATCCAAACTGTATGCTAACTGTCAATCTTTAATATCCAGATAGCCCCCCATCACAGACCGTTTTTGAGGTTCGTGTTTGAAGGGGTGGCCTACCACTACACTGACAAAAATGTTATGTTGAATTTACTTAATTTTATTATGTCAAGGGGTTGTACGAAATAAATTTATCTAAATCCAGATATATTTTTTACGTTGAGTTTAATTATATTTTTTACGCTGAGTTTAATTATATTTTACGTTGAGTTTAATTATATTTTTTACGTTGAGTTTAATTATATTTTTTACATTGATTTTAGTTATATTTTTTACGTTGAGTTTAAATATATTTTTCAGTAATTTCAGATTAATTTTATTCATAATTTTAGCTAAACTATTTTGAGCAGAATTTACTATTTTTTTATGTTCAGTACACTAAAATGAATTATGTGCAACCACATACTAACTTTAATTAATATTCAGACAAATAAAGCAAACCCAATATTTTCAACTCTAACTTAATTTTTCTGATCCAAAAGATAGATTTTTGCTCTCCCAAACAAGAGTGCAGTCACCATTTCTCAAATTGCTTTCTTATAACAAAATGCCCTAGAATCATCCATTAACATACATTGTAGCATTGTACCATGTACCAGAATAGCTGGAAGACAGCAGACACTGAGGAACTTTGAGATTGAGAGATTACATTAAACTGTAAACACTTACATTGAGTCAATACCCATTTTTTCACCATTTTGAGTCAAGCACATATTTCCAGGACTCAAGGTATTCATTGAGAAAAATTTCCAAAACATCCCTAGTACAGCTTTAAATGTTCACAACCATGGCTGTATACATATATACACAGGAGAACTTTGGAGGAAAGCCTTTTACCACCAATTTGCAAGAGCACAACATATACAAATAACAAAATACACCAGTACTATACAACAAACAAAAAACACTATAGTACCAGAACCGTCCACAGCTGCAAAACAGTGCAAACTGAGGACCTGATGCTGAAATTACAAAAAAACTGCAAACAGTTACATAATAAAAAATGGAAACCTGGCTTATTTCCAGGATTGCATTTTTTTTTAAATGCAGATTTAAAAGTTCAGCTTAGCGGCGTTCACAAGAGCGACTGAAGAAATCCTAGAGTCAAGCAATTTTGTTCTTTAGTCCAAGGACTATGGAGGAAAGCCTTTCTCCATCCATTTTCAAGAGCACTTTTTGGACGAATTCATAGGAGTATTTCAGCTCTTTGGGGTAAGCCATGTTCAGTACATAGATGACTCCCAGCATCATTGCACATGGGCTACAGATCCAATGTTGTCCAGAATGATTTCTCCTTCAACATAAATGCCAATGTCATCATGTGCTCCAATTTCTCCACCCTCCTTGTTGATGACATATACACCCAGGATGGTTTTCTGCAGGTCTCTCTGGATGTCATCTCCTTCGATGTCCTGTATATTTGTAGAGTATAGGTGAAAAAAAAATGAAAAAATAGTATGTTAATAGATTTTAATGACCTGAAAATTCTAAATTTATTTATATTTTCAATATACAATTACACTGGTCAGTAAAACTATAGAAAATATTTGGGTCAGTAAATAAAGGTTCATGTGAATTAACAAATCCCAGATTTTTTTTTTTTTTATGGGATTGTAGAAAATATAAAAACTTTACTGCAAATGGAGCAGAGACACAGAAGTCAGAATGGATTGAGAGATGGACTAACACATTGTTGGTTTTGGTCTTTTAATTGAAAAATCAGAAAAATAATTAATAAAGCCTGCCTTATCCTTTCAAGAACCAAACTGATGGTTTAAAATGTTTTAGCCAATTAATGAAAATCTCCAGACACAGACAAGTGTACATCATTCTGTGACAACATCCATGTTGTTTTACTCTTCAGAATTTAATTTCCTCAACACAAAGTTTTTCAGAGTCTGTTAATAATTATTGTATGTCAGAGTTCTTGAATGCACCAGGGTGTGTTTTGAAAATGGTTCCTGCTTTGAAAATTGTGCAGCAAATTGTTGATTTTTATACAAATATTCTCAACCTTATGGCTACTTGTATGGTTAAAATTAATTTTCTAAAATTGATGCTTTGGAAAATGGTCAGTGGTAATGTTAATGCATTTGCCATCAATGGGCTACTACATAAAAACACCAGTATGATCTTCTGTAGTGACATGGTTTAGTGGCTAGAGCATTTTTCAAGTTTTGCATTAGTTGATTTAAATAAACAGCAGGCTTCCACACTATAATAAATCTAGACCCCAAAACACGACAGCGTGTAGACAGTGATAGGACTACAGCTGCCATAGTTTTGATGTCAACACACTGATTTTGTTATGCATCAGGCATGTTTTTGTTTTTGGTGTGCGCCCCTTTAAATCACATTGTGAAAGCCATTTTCTTCTAACTAATGGGTTAGTGACATTAGGATCTTAAAACATTTTCTATAATACAAGACAGTACATCTGACTGACAAATGCAATTACAATGACTTGCCTTGTACTCCCGAATGAGATGTCCATCATCCTCACCAAGGTAGATGCAAAGTGCCTTGAGGACTGCTGCCCTTTTAAGATTGATGTCACTTGTAGCCTGTGTAAAAGGATTACAACTATTAAAATACAATAAATAATAAAAATGTATTGAAACTGTAGAATATTTCAAACCTGTGGTAACCTCAAAAATATATACATAATGACTTCATTATACATTCTGTAAATTGCCCTCTTTAGCTAAAGAATGTTAGTGCATTGTGACATAATTTTCATAAAATATCAGGTCTGAATGTGTAGCGATAGGGTTACAGTTCAGTATGGACGGTAGGTGCAAATGTACCAAAAGGTCTCCGTTTTAAAACAAAAATGTAGTAGTTTGGATCTAGCCTTAGGAACCTTGCCCCTTACAAATAATCAAGGCTGGCACTAGACAGGTACATTTCAAGTTTCTCCACAGTGTAAATTATATTTTCTACTACAATGTAAAAACATGTTTACCTCTTGCAAGATCGCCAGATGTTCGGCTAGTTTTTGACCAGAAACACCTCCCTTTTTGTTGAAAATAGATGTCCGCTGGGGTACATGGCTGTCCAACTGAGCCATGAAGATTGTTTCAATTGGGACTGTTGTTATGCGATGGAATTCAGCATTTATCTATTACACACACAAAAACAACAACAACAACAACAGAAGACAAAGACCATTATGATCAGCCATCGGTGTAATGATATTTTGTAGCTACTATATCATTAAAATATGTATTCAAATTGTCTTATATTCTATATTCTTGGTGTACAGTGTGTTCTAGCCAGATGTATTACTATCAATCAAGGGTATTGGCAAGAAATCAAAACTGGACCAGCAGCCTGGATACTTATTTAAACCTTGCTAATATTTTTTTATGTTTACAATGGGTCAAAGTGCAATGTAAAAACCCAGGGAGCAAGCATGTGCTTACCTCATCAATATGAAAAAGTGCAGGCCACCTGGCTTTAAACTCTCCTGCAGCTGGATTTTCCTGGACTACGTCTTTTCTTCTGTAGGAGAATGTTTTTGACATCATCTTTTTTACACACGATGCACTATTTCTTTGTCTGACATCATTCAACAGTTGAAGTCTGACATTTTCTAAGCTTTCATCCGTTTCGCCAGCAGGGTGTGAAGGACAAAAGTTGACTTCAGCCTTTTTAGTCTTCTTTACATTTTTGGCTGGGAGGCAGTCATCACTACGTTTGTCTTTCAAAGCATTTACAGACACTTCTGGAAAGCCAATGTTTCGCATCTTTGTTCTGTAATTTGCCAATTTATATTTTAGGCTAATCATCCAGCCATAGTAACCAGGGCAGATGGTTTCTTCAAACAGGGAAATTTTTTGATGAGTGCCTCTGCTACACCATCTATTTGGTAATTTTGTGGATATGCTGTATACTGGAAGATATCCTCGGCTAGCTTCTCTAAGATGTCAGACTTCAACCCTGGAGTAATCTTCAGTTGAGTGCCAGTTTCTCTGAAGCTGTCATTTCCACGTTGAAGCTGCACCTCTACATTGTATGGCAAGCGAGGAATGGGGAATTCACGTGGCCATGCACGTGATCTCAAGTCATTGTCTGAATGTGGCAGAATGATAGTGTCATCAGAGTCTGTTGAGGGCAATGAGGCCTGTGAGGAAATGGGAGATGTTTGGTAGCTCACTGGTGCTCCAGATGATCCTGAAGTGCTGGGAGCATTCTGCATTAAAGAAGATGGACTCAAACCCACATCATTTAGGGGTGTTGGAGTTAGGGTTGCCATGTACACCAACTTGATTGTACTTCTGTCCTTTATGTCCTTTACTGATGTAACATTCATGAATTCATTGTTGAAGTCAGGAACCATGAATTGAATACGGAAGTCTGTTTCAATTCCAAATGCTTGGCAAATTGTATTGTGGAACTCTGCCAAAGTTTCTGGCATTCCTGAATGGAGATCAAGTCTTCTATAGTCATCGCCGCCCACAATGACTCTCAACTTCAGATGCTGTGCCATTCTTCAATCTAATTGTTAAATCAGATTCTAATTTCGTAATATTGTTACTTAAGTATAACTTTTTATAAACCGAATTAGAGCAGAGACATACTACCACACAATTCCAATCTGTAATGTTATTCTGCACTTTTTTTACCGTTACATTCTTTGTGTGGAATGAAGAACACTGAGATATTTTTTTCTTTGTTTGTGGTTGTGTGGTAGTTCTTCCTTTGAACGAACATGATATATTTAAACTGACAGATTTGAACACTAATTTGTATTATTTTAGTCACAAATGTTTTCCTTAACATGTACATTTGTATAATGGCAACATGATGGTAATATACTGCCCTACAAAGGCAAAAGACCTTAACTCACCAGAGTGTGAAACTGAGAAAAATGAGTTTAAAGTTTTTTTGTTGTCCAGCCAATTGTATGATAGGTAGGACACTGAAAATTTGCCAAGTAGTTGTCATAATGAATATATTTATCTACATAACAAAAATTAGCTCAAACTTTACATTTTACCTTTATTCGGAAGTTCCTGTATTCTGCCTTTGCATTATCTGCAAAACAATCATGGGTCATACAAAGGCAAAATACCTTAACTTCTAATTTTTTGACCATTTTGACTTTTATCACTCTATACAAACATTTCTATGATAACAATGATAGCCTTAAAATAACATTTAGTGAGTTCTGTCTAGTAGCCTAAGGGTTAATATTACATCAATAGAATATAAAAAAATAAAAAATAAAATGAAGGCTATTATCTGTACTGGATGATTTTAAAACGTTATCGTTGTACTTAATTTAAGTAAAATAACATTTTAAGAGGTAGGAAAGTAACCTGTTTAACCGGGACAATTTCATAGTGGTTGGTGTAAACCGGACGTGGTGCGACACTTCAAATTGAATGTCAACCTCCGGACAACTTTGCACTTTAGGCTAACCAGCCGGCACATGATGGATTTAAACAATGGATTTGTCTTCTCAATGGATGTTGTTTTCCATGGAGTTTGACCATGTTTAAAATAAAAAGGTAAGCTGCGATCTAAGTTATATTTGCTGGGTTGGTTTGTGTGCACGGTTATGTTTTCTCCTCGCCAGGGGAGGTGTGTCGTGAGCGTATCGTGAGGCGTCCCCAACCCACTCGCGTTGCTTTCTGTCAGTGAGTGTCAGATTGGCATGCAGCTAGCCAGCTTGTATGGCACGAGAAAACTTGTAACATTAGGCCTACTTCTAGTACTAGTACTACTAGTTAATACAGTATCCAGGCTTTGATTTATGGTGTCTTACAGCTGGCACACCATCATGTAGGCTATTTTTGGATCAGGAACAGTTGTGTTTTGTGTGTCAAGTAACGTTACGTTAGCCTTGTTTAGCCCAAGTTTGCATTGCTAGCTAGCTAACTAGGCTACCAGTATCCTAGCTGAATTAAACTAAATCTGAAGTAGAAATTTTTTTTCTTCATGTAATGTTATCCATATCATCCATATTGATCTTGGTGTTTGCGTTTTAAAGCCATCTCTACCATAGTTTTCTTGCGAGAATAGGAAATTCTTAATGCCCGATAGAAAACAACCACTACAACAATTTTATTTTCACTTTATTTAATGCGGGTTGCAAAAGAGCTTCAATTACATATAGGCATAACACCGTAACTTCAGCGCGGCAAACGCGTTGCTGGTGGGTAAAACTAAGGCAGAGTGCCTTAACTCCACTGTAACTTATAATAACAGCGTTCTAAAGTGTAGCGGTACAAAGCAAAAAGACTGTAACTGATGTTAAGGCCTTCTGCCTTTGCTTTCCCTCTGCTTTTGGAAGTTATGGCAAAAACATCATCTTATTTTTAGCAGAAAACAACAAAATTGACGCAAGATATTTGTCCACATGATAAAACGTATCTCGATTGTTCCAAATATGGCAATAACTCATTTTGACCAATATTGAAGTTAAGGTCTTTTGCCTTTGCACGGCATTATAGTACAGGGAGAGGTCAGATGATTGGAGTGGATTTCCCTAAGAAAATTCTTTCTATCATTACTAAAAACAAAATGATTCCTCCTGTAATAAATGTTAGGCAGCCCTCTGCCATATTTAGTGTATTAGTGTATCAACTCATGCAGCGTATGAACAACACAAACTACCATAATCCAACCTTGTATCTGTATGAATCTTTTAAGTGTCACCATTCGCTGGCCTCCAATCCTGTAATCTGCCAAGGGGTACTGGTCCAACAAGGCACCAAGTTGAATGAGGGAGACTTCTGAAGTGGGACATAACTCAAATGCCCTAAAATGCTCCCTATACCATGCATCAAGCTTCTTAACAATAAAGCTCAAGCCTTTCTCCACTACAACCATCTGGATAACCTCTGCAAACTCTGGTAAGGCACCTACAGAGCCACGGACAACGGGTTGGCGCGTATGGTTGGGCTGCGGAGAGATTGTGAGATTGTGGTTGGGTCTCAGCAGCAGAAGGGATGTAGAGGTCAGTAAGCAGGGCTGAGTTGAGTGGGGGACGGAGGGGGGTGACTCTGGGACGCAAGAATCACTGTCTTCATGTTTTTTATCATTTACGCCCGTGTTATGGAAATCATTATGAACAGCAGCTACGCTAATTATTTTCCCTTTTTGCTTTTCTGCTGTTATCTCGGGACGCGAGTCCCGAGAAAAACGCCGTTCGTCAGCTCCAGTTTGTATCCAGCCTTTCACGGAGACTTCAGATACCCCAATCACAAAGCCTGTGAAGAGACAACTCAACACCGGCGATATGGACCCTCTATGGTGGACGGCACTGATCCTCAACAACTCGTCTCAACACCGGCGTGATTACTTGGACTTCCAAAAGATGGAAATGGATAAATATTCTAAATGTTCCGATCCAATCTGCCTTGTAATGCTGCCCGAATCATAAATCATGCACTGTTCCTTCGTTGGCCAGAGGAGAACTGGCCCTCCGACTGAGTCTGGTTTCTCCCAAGGTTTTTTTCTCCATTCTGTCACCTGATGGAGTTTTGGTTCCTTGCCACTGTTGCCTTGGCTTTTGGCTTGCTTAGTTGGGGACATTGAATATTCAATAATATTATTGATCTGCCTTACTTAAGGTGGACGTTGACTCAATTTTCTTTTAGAAACAAACTCTGTTATATTATTTTCATGTTATCACTGTGAAGCTGCTTTGATACAATCTGTAATGTAAAAAGCGCTATATAAATAAAGGTGACTTGACTTGACTTGACTTGACAACAACCATACCTTCTCTGTAGTTAACTCCATTAACAGATGCATTCTTTGTGAGCTGAATGTGAGTAATGTCAGGATATTCCAACTGCAGAACCTTCTGCACATCCTGATGAAAAATGTCAACAGAGACAGTTGAGACAGATGAGACAGTCAAGCTAGAAGTTTCGGTTGTGTTTGACGCCAAGTTACATGCAATCATGAACTGATGCTTCACCGCCATGGACAAGAGTGCGTTTTTAAAGCAGCGTGTGTGACGGACCACCTGCTTAAAAAAACTGTGTTTCGCCTAGAACCTTATTGTCCACAACCCAACTAGTGGACCAAAAAATCTGATCATCTATGGATAATGTTCCACAAAATGATGTTTTGGCAACAGCTTTAGACCAGGAAAAACCTCTTGTAACCTAGCTCTATGGTCACAAATCTTGGCTTCAAGGAAAGCAATGGATTGTGTCGTGTGCACTGGTGCATCAACTAGCTCAACAATATCTTTAAGGTCCAAAATTACCTGCCAGGCTGGTTCATCTGGGGGCACCAACTGTCCAATCAAAAGTGGAAGCAATCGCAATAGACTCCAATTTTCATGAGCATTTACTCCAATACTTTTCTTCATCATGAATGCCCTGGGAATAGCATGAGGACGATTACTTTTGTCTGTCCACTTGTAAGGAAATTTCTGAATGGACTCATTGAGTTTGTCAAGCGAGTGGCTCAACAGGTAGATATATAGATAAACTCATCTTTCAGGCATTTTACCTACCGGGTTGACACTTAAGCGTGAGAAATCGGGGGTGTGGCGTGAGAGCGTGAGAATTGGGTCAATTGCGTGTGTCTCACGCTCAATGCGTGAGAGTTGGCAGCCCTGTATTTAGTGTGTCATGTATTACATTTCTTGTACTACACAAAGATGCTATGCTCAACAAATATTGAAATGCTTCCAGCAATTCATCAATTGCAGCACTTGGTACGTGAAAAATATTTTCCAGCTTTAATAACACTGCAGCAATTTTTTGTTCTATTATCTCTGGCTGATCCTTTGACTTATCTAAATCAACGTCATCAGACTGACTTTCATTACAGAATTCTTCACTGTCTGAAACACTAGGCTCTCCAGATTCAGCTACACTAGTTCCCTGGACTACACCATGTTTAAAATCTCTCAACGTATGTAAGCTGTGCTTCCGACTTTTATGCGACTTGAACGTGCTGTATACATTGGATTTGTATTCACAGCCTTCAAACATACATATGACTGTCTCATTGTTTTTCAGATGATGGCCTATGTGCACAAAATAATCATGTTCTGTTCCAAGTTCACTACAGCCACATAAATGACAGGAAAATGCAGTAAATATGTCAGAGTGCTTTAAGGTATTTTCGTGATTACTAGACAAATGTGACAAAAGTGAATTCCAAGTCGTAAATACGCATGGACAATTATGGTATATACACTTAATATGATGACCATGCGCAAAATGACTATGTTTTAGTCTGTAATGTTTAAGAATTTCGGATCGCCTAGACACTTCCGCACCACAGTCTTTACAGTGCCACATAAACTAGACAAGCCACAAAGAGAGAAAAGGGGACAAAAATCAAACATTAGTGATGGTGTCGTAACAGTCACATCAGGGGCATGGTGATCCACATCAACTTTGATTACATAAAGCTATGTTCTGTAAAGTCAACTACATGTATAGTTCAATGTGACATATAGTTTGGGCCACGGAATCTCATATTAAGCAAACAGAAGCTTTACTCAACAGATTAAGGGCGTACTAACACTAGGCGATCTGTACCGTGCCCAAACTCGTTTAACCCCTAAAGTCTAGTTAGTTTGACCAGTGAAATCGCTACGTGCCATGCCCGCATAAAGGTCTTTTCACACGGGAAGCGACAATCCGCCCGCGCTTCTCATGTGAAGAGACAGAGAGAGCACTCTATGGATAGTAACCACGGCAATGGGTTATGTGCGCTATACAGTTAAAAATATAGCCTACATAACTTTACCTGATAGATACAGTTTTGCAGGGATGCTTTGCAATGTAAATTCCCTCCTGTTGATGTCCTGATAACTATTTAGTAGGCTGAACAGTAATAGATTCTGGAAACTCACAAACAGCTAGGATCAGTCTCTCTTTCAATGATTTGTGCTGCACATCACGTAAAAAAGTTAAAATCAATTAAACGCCGGCAGCAGGCGGGCGTGTGCGTGAGATGAGCACGACCGCGCCAGTTTCACAGGAACACGCCCACTTGTCGCTCCTCCTGTCAGAATGCCCGCGCCTCCCTTCCTACATGCTCATCTCTCTTTGTAAATGAATTACGAGGAGCGAAAATCGCTTCCTGTGTGAAAAGGCCTTAAAAAGGTGGGCACAGGCACGGTTAAGCAGGAAAGACGTGCATCTAGTGTGATTGCTAACCGCTAACCATGCCTCAGCACGGAACTCGCACATAAACTCCACTGTGCCGTGCGAGAGGGAGCGCTGTTCTCAAAAGAGTGCAGTGTTTCCCAGAGAAGGAAAGCATAACCGTGGGGGGACAATCGTGCTTGGGCACGGTACAAGGCAGCCGGGCCTAGTGCGAGTGCGCCCTAAGAGTAACAGTGTCTACACATGATCAGTGGCAGATTTACTTTGCACTGTTAGTCATTACCATTATAGAAAGAACAAATACACACAAGCACACCTAGCAGGAAGCTAGACATGAACAAAATGTCTGTGTGTACTGGTACTTTTATAGCAGCACTTCTCTATGAATTATATGATGACAAAGTACCAGCGTTGAGATCCCCCCATAAATAAAGAAAAAAATGTATACCTCACAGTTACAGAACATTTTTATATTTTTCCTTAGCAGCACTGCTGTGATCAGTATAGCTATTAAGATGTATGTTAAATGCACTGTGTCTAAGATGCTGTTAAATGCACTTACCAAAACAAAACGTTATGAGCTCTCCAAGAATTAAGTTTTGGTCCACATCACACCAAGACAGGTATGATCAGATATGAGTATAACCTGCAACAGAAAAAAACATGTTAAAGCCCACGACTCAAATTAGATCACTACAAACTAATTTGTGTCCAAGTCCAAATTTTAATACCTTATTACTATAAACAAATATCCAACAAATGGCAGATTAAGAGGGTGGAAGTGGACAGACAGACATGGACTTCATTTTCAGGAAAGATTATTTTAATTATCAACTCATTTATTTATTCACAGCGGGACTATTTTCTTGCAAGTGTGTTATTCCTCTTATAAATTACTTTAGAGAATTTAGAAATTACATCAGAAAATAATGCTTCCAAAGCTTTAGATGCTCTAAGCAGACAGACAGGAAATTATATGAAACAAGAGGGGTATATTGACGTTTATGGAAATTGTGTGAATTAAATTGTAAGTAATGTTTTAGAATAAATAATTGTGTAAGGTTATTTACATTTTGTCACATAGTATTATATGGCGATTTTTTTATAAACTGTTATAAAATCTCTTCATAATACAGCCCACAAGCCTACAACAACTAAGTACATTGTGAGATATTATAAGTGAGTTAACAAGTCAAGACCCCTGCCAGCTCTTAGTTTTGTTAATTTAATTAATTTGTTAATTTAATTAAACTTAATTATATTGTCTGTCTTCATGTCATATAACTAACTCTATTAATATTTGTATTTTTCATGTCCCACTTCTATACTAAAAGTATTAGTTTGAAATTGGGAGCAACAAATGCAGTGCCAACATAATTAGTCTGCATGTCTAGAGCAGAAACAAAGTTTAACAACATTAACCTGCTAGCTAAACCCACATTCTTATCCCTGTCGTCTTCTGCCTACCACTTCAGGTTAAAGGTCTTTCACTGGACTATCAGCTGTGGTCGTACTAGCTGGTCCTCTCGGTCATCTGCAAATCTCCTGCTATTTAGTTATGAAGCATTTGCATGCTTCTACTACATGTACTTTAAGCCTCACCTTTACGTTTTAAGCTTTGATAAGGTGAGTCGGATATTGTCCACGAGGACTGCTATGTGAAGTGAAGAGAAGCTTGTTTTTTTCCGCGAAGACCTGCCTCTGATTGGCTAGTGTTCGTTGCCTTCGTTGGTTAGGTTTACGCAAGTGGAATGACAGGCTTTGAAAAATGTCACGGTCGGTCGGAGCCAGTCAGCGGATGAGTAGGGGCGGGTCTACGGGTGTGAAAAAAAATACAAACTTTTAAAGGGGTGGTTGATTGCGATTTCACTTTTTTCATTTTAGATAGTGTGTAATGTTGCTGTTGGTGCATGAACAGTATCTGCATGTATAATTTCCGACGTAATGTTTTAGTTTTTATCAAGGACGTAAACAAATGCCAGCGCTGGCTTTAGTAGCCACTTAGTTATGCTATTTCATGTGTCTATGACAAACGCGTACAAACATTTTGGACCTGAATTTGTAATTATGTACTAATTTTGAAAATGTATTTTTCCATGTATACTTTATGATGGAACTTTTCGATTTGATCAAGAACGTAAACCAATCCCAACGCTGTTTGTTTAGCCAGTTAGTTCGATGGTATTTTGTGTGTGTAAGACAAACGTGTACACCTAAAGAAAACGATACACTGAGTAAACTAAGTTTTGTGAATAGATAAACGGTTGTTCATTATATTGATAAATCAATAACTTTGAAAAACTGTATTACTCTGTCATTTATTCAGTTATATTAAATGTTTAATCAGGAGAAAACCGTATCTCAAAAGCTATAAGCAGCAGTAGCATTTCAAGTAACAGCGTATTGAAATTCTTATATAAAAATAATATAATAGAAAAGATTAGAATAGAATAATAATAATAATAAAATGTACATTTCAGAAACGTTTAGTAAGAGCCATGGGGAGGTTCTGCTTGACTCTCTTCATTGCCTCTTTCTGGGTCTGATTCTGGCTCAAACTGATACGGCAGTAGGCTATTGACACTATTTACATTTGACCGGAGCACATGCAGCTTTCGCCTGTAAAGGTAATGGGCGTGAAGTTTCCGGACTACGTGCGCTACGCAGTTTAGCCAATTACAACACACTAGCCCAACTAACCAATCTGAGCCCATTGCTTGCTTCTGAGGGAGTGGTTTCATAGAATCAGGAAGTCAACCGGTCGTTCAAATGACAGAGGAGAAAGCAGCTTACAATAAAGGTGAAATTTATGAAAAATAAGGCTTTTAAAAAAAAAAAACACACACACTTAGACACGTTATATCTCACCCCATAAACACAATCATGCGAAGATAAAAAGCAGTAAACCACCCCTTTAAAGAAACGGTAAATTCAGGCACCTAACGTTACCTAGGCCTGCCATTATGTAAAAGCATAAACTCTTGCCGTCAGTGCACATTAACCACCTTTTACAACATGATTTCACAGGTGTATTTTGTCCTAATGTTAATACATTGACAAGATTAGAAAACATTCTTACAGCCAGTCAGGAATAACGTTAGCGTTAAGGCCATTGCACACTGAGTCCGAAATTCGCATGCGAAGTTTTCTCACGTTTAAAAACAAATTAGACCTCACGTTATGTCAATCATGCTTGCACACTGAATACGAAACTTTCATCCGTCATAAAAAAAATTGGATCGGGTTCGATTTTCTGCGTTTTTCGCATACGTAGCAAGCAGTTTGAATGGTGATTGAATGGTGTTTTGACAATTCAGAGCCACCGAATCACAAATACGAAAAAACGCATACGAAAATTTCGGACTCAGTGTGCAATGGCCTTTAGGCTTGGCCAGTCTAACTTAAGTTACAACCCTAGACAGCAAGGAAGGTGAAGCTACAATTAACATTAACATTCGCAAAACTGTTTTGCTTTTATTCGGCTTCCACAAACTAATAAATAAGTCTAACAAGACTAACACTGAATTCACCACGCATTTACACTTAAGCTAAGTGTTAGAAATGGAAATGAAATGGTCCAAACGAAAAGTGCCCCAAACCTTGGTCTTTTATTATGAATAGATAATACAATACACCGGCGCCGGCTGGAGTAGAAGCTCAACCCAATATCCTTTGTCTGGGGTTTATATAGTGAAAGTCTTAAAGGAAAGAATACAAGTCTAACCAATAAAATCATACATTACATCATAGATATCATATAGATGTTATATAACAGCTTCTTTATATGGGCAGTATCCTGTTAGTTCTCTTACGAGAGGTTATCTCGTATTGCGTAAGTTTAGCTTACGCTATGGGAAAGATTCATCTTCTCAAGATATTGAAGCCAAAAAAAAATTTATCCTTAATTTTGTATTCATTGTCAACGCAGTGCAGCAGCTAGCAGACCTAGAGTAGGCCATCTCGCGTGCTCATTGGCTGCCCTGCGGGCAACTGCTGCAGCCTACGAGTGAGCCCGGCGTGACGTCACGCCCAATGAAGGGCGCCCGCGCCTTCATAGCGTCACAGCCCGCCAGAATGGGCGTGGCTTAGCGTATAAACATAGGGGATGAAGGCTGACTTCCCTGGTTTTTCGTCGACTGAAGCGAAGTCGCTCGTGGCGCGAGCATGGCCGGTTACGCAATACTCGTTCCCTCTCTAGAGAGAACCCAGGTTACGTTAGTAAACGAGTATCGTTCTCTTACGAGAGGTTCTCTCGTATTGAGTAAGTTTAGCTTACGCTACGGGAACACTTTGTCAACGCCGTGCGCGCCAAGCATCCACCATGAGACCCCGAACTTTCAGGGGAACCCCATAAGTGGAAAAAATAAGGTGGCCAGCCACGCGGGCCATCACTTGTACATAAGCACACATAGGGAATACAGAGCGGTGCGCCGGTCTGTATAGGCACATGGCACATACCCTACTAGTGCAGCTCAACCAGGAGAGCTGAGTCATGTGAGAGTGATCTGAGCAGGAAGATCTGGGCAGAATACACCTCTCCTTCAAACTGACAACAGTTTAGCCTGCAAGGCAGGAACTTCTAGGTTATAAAACCTGACAAAGGTAGACGGGGAGCTCCAGCCCGCCGCTACACATATGTCATGGATAGAAATCCCACTGGACCATGCCCACGACGAGGCCAAGCCTCTCGTGGAATCAGCCCTGATGCCCAGAGGGCATTGCAGACTTTTTGACGCGTAAGCAGCCGCTATAGCGTCCACTATCCATTTGGACAGGCTCTGTTTCGAGGAGGCGAGACCCTTGGTGCGCCCACCAAACGAAACAAAAAAGCTGTTCTGAACGCGTGAAGGAGGCGCAGCGTGTAATGTAAAATCTCAGCGCCCTGACAGGGCAGAGGAGATTTACATCACTTTTTTTGAGGTTTCTTTCTTGCCACAATTTAGCAAAATCATGGACAACGCTGTACGCGTATTTGGAGTCAGTGTATATATTGATGCACTGACCTTTTGCCAATTGACAAGCTCTCGTTAGAGCAATTAATTATGCTACTTGTGCTGATTTATATGGCAACGAATATGCCTCAATTACACGATCAGGTAATTCAACAACAGCATATCCACACAAGTATAAATTGGCATTTGGCTTGAAACAGGATCCGTCTATATACCAATTATCTCCCTCCTCCAGGACAGATGTAGACAGATCTGGCCTGCAGGCAGTCGAAGTTTGAATTCTGGTCAGGCAGTCATGGTCATCACTCTCAAATTCACCATCCGTCAACAACCTGTGCAGATGTACAGTAGGACCATGAATAACAGAAGTTACTTTCAACGTTAAATTAGCAGTTGCTAATAATATAGCTTCATAGCCAGAACGGCGTTGAGCAGTCATATGTTGAGTAGAAATTTTGTGTATGATTGCGCCCACTTGGTGTGATGTGTGAACTGTGAGTGGATGTCATAAAACAACCATTTCAGCATCCTGTACCATGATCGCTGCAGCAGCCACTGCACGTAAACAGGCCGGGAGTCCCCGAGCCACTGCATCAAGAGTTTTAGACAAATTAGCTACTGGACGGAAAGTACCCCCATGCTCTTGGGCCAGGATTCCCGCGGCTGTGCCCCCACCTTCGTGCACGTACAGGAACTGTACGTACATGGAACGATTCGGCACCCATAATCGACAGTAATTGACCAGTCCCAGAAAGCTTTGCATTTGCTTCCGTATCGAAGCGTGCTTGAACGAAGCGACCTTTGACTCTGTCCGCCGACAGGTGAACTTGGCCTTGTGACAGTTCATGGCCGAGGTAATTGACTTTCCTCTGCACCCAATGAAGTTTCTCCTTAGATAGTGACGAGAATGTCATCAGCGTATTGGAGCAGGCAAGTGCAGGAGGGAATCTGACATCCTTCAGCGTTGCGTGCACTACAGCGGAGAAAACGGCCGGGGAATCCCGAAAGCCCTGTGGAAGTCGTGTCCAGGTGTACTGGCCATTCTGAAAACAGAAAGCAAAAAGTGGCTGAGTTTGTTGATCAACAGGAATGCTGAAAAAGGCGGAGCATAAATCAATAACAGAAAAGAATGCATGTTCTAAATTGATATAATTAATAATAGTCTGTACATCTGGCACAATAGGAGCAAGTGGTTTTATCAAATCATTAATTTTTCTCAAGTCTTGCGTTAAGCGCCAAGAACCATTTGCTTTCTTGATCGGATTAATTGGTGTGTTGTAAGGTGAGTGAGTGGGAACCAGAATGCCTTGAGACAGAAACTGATCAATGAGAAATCGAATTCCCTCCACTTTTTCCTTTGAAAGCGGATATTGTTTTTGAAACACAGGCCAGTTCGTTGTCAAATTGGCCACATAAGGTTGAATGTCAAGTAGGCCTACGTCATCCTTATGCGCCGCCCACAGTTTCGGGTTTACCCCAGTAACTTCCTGTTCGAGCTCAGTTGCTGACACATCCTCGAAGAGAGCACTTCCTGTGTCGGTCGTAAGAGAAAAGGCTGCTGGAAACATGAGTTGCAGAGAGTCAGAGTCAAATTCCAATTTAACACCCAACTTATGCATTAGATCTCTTCCTAACAAGCAGAATGGAAAATCTGGAATTATTGCAAACTCATGCATTTTGAACAATGATGGTACATCATTAGAAGTAACCGGTAAAGTTTGTGTCAAATTACAAACCACTGGAACATTGTCTATCCCTATAGAATTTAGTTTTCTACCCGTGACGGGGCCCTCATAGACATTAGAAGACAGCGATGAGATGGAGGCGCCGCTGTCAATAAAAAAAAAAACATATGGTTTGCGGTCAACATTCAATTCAATAAAGGGCAAAACATTTGACTTGTTCTCATAACTCATTGAAATCAGTGAAAAGTGATCAGAAGAAGGCTCCTTGCACAGTCATTTCTGTGTCCATGAAGTCGGGTACACCGGCCTCTGCCGTTCAGAGGGAGTAAGAAAGGGAGGGGGTTTTGGCATCGGGCCATCAGAGCGCCTGAACATCTGTTTATCATTATTGCGCTGAAATCTCTCAGGTCTCTTCTTGCAAAAGCGTTGCGTGTGTTTTTTTCACCCAAGAAAAAAACACTTTATGTGTCTTCTATCATTGGGTGGCGGGCGATATTGGACAGCGGAACTAACTTGAAACATTGCAGGAACTTTTCCTCTGGAGTTGTCGAATGCCCCAGGAGACGAAAGTTCACACAAGCGTCTTCCCAATTCATCAACAGAAATGTTACTAATGTTGGTTGTAGTTATACGAATCATTTGTGCAGTCTCGTTGTTCATGTTATTCAAAAACTTGTTCACAAACAACAAACAATTATCCTCATCAATAGGAATCGCAGATTCGTGAATCCAAGCATTTCGAAATCGATTAAAAAATGCAAGCGGAGTTTCTCCCAATTTCTGCTTTGTGTTCGCTGCATGCAAAATGTCCTGTTTAGCAGAAGACAGCTTCACTAAAAATGCAGTCAGTTGTTTGAAAAATAGTTTCAGTTTACCAGGACTGGCCCAAATCCAGTCGGGATTATAATTTCCAAAATCAGCTATTCTAAATGCGCTTGTGGGGTCGGACAAATCAACAGGTTCCGAATCTTTAAACACAATACTCCGGACGGGTGGTGCGTCGTTTACTGGGGCTAACAGATCAACCTCATCAATTAATCATCTTCCCCTGTAATGTCAGCAGGCAATGTTTTAGTCAAAATGAAGCGATAGTCTCGACCAGTAAATTGGCTGTAAGCCGTCAACCGCTCAAGCATCGAAACAAATTGATGTGGCGACCGTACTGGGTCTGGCAATTCCTTAGAAATTGCCATCACTTCAGAAATCTGTAACGGATGAACTTTGAATCCTTCTTAAGTTTCAACAAAAGGACACAAAGTCCCGGTCGTCAGATCGGGGTACAATCTGTTTTTGCTTGGTTCAGAAAGAGTTGGAATACACTCATATTTTGGAGGGAGGGGGGTTTTCTCTGCAACAGGCTGCGGAACAACTTTCTGTTCCACAGACTGTGAGAGCCTTTTTTCCTCCTCCATAGGCTGTGAGAGCCGCTCCTTCTCTAACCGAGAATTTCTGTCTCTCTCGGTCGGAGAAGAAAGAACGGCAGAAACTGCACTCTCTCTCACAGCCAATTCAGTGTTTGGAATCATATTTTTGCCCATATTCTCAACTCTTTGTGGACCTTTGTTCCAATAGCATTGCATGTCTTTCCAGATTTTATAAGACAGTTTCATGTAAGAATAGTCCCAATCAGGGTCGCCCCAATTTCCAAAAATCATGCTCTTTGCCGCGAGAATGTCATTTTCTTTAAAGGAGCCGTCTCTAGGGAACGGATCTAATTGTGTTTTGCCAGTTGACCAGCCAGCTAAATTTGACAGATATGGCTCCGTAAAAAATGTTTGATTATTTTTAATCATAAAATCTTTCGGAGATTCATCTTCTAACCGTGCACTAATTTTATTCCCCATTATCAACTCACAAAAATTTCTCCGTAATGCAACTTAAACAAATTACAGTATGGCCAAATAGAAAACAAAGAAAAAACATGCAGTTAAAAATTTATTGTGTTAGTAAATTGGCCAATAAAGAGAGAAATAAGAGAGAAATAAGAGAGAAGAGAAAGACTAAAAAAATAAAATAATAATGTATTATTTATCCATAACCAAGACCAAAGGTAAATCGAAATAGAATTTGCAAGAGAAAAACCGAATGTCTCTGCGTCAAATCTATTTCCAAATGGAGGAAAGTGATCAATTTTCCTTCCGTTCTTCCCGCGTTCGATCACAAACATGAGGATATAACGTCCCGTATTTATTTATACGACGGAGAGACGTCCCGGCTTTATTTATGCGACGGACAGACGTCCTCCACATACGACGGACAAACGTCCCGCATATACGACGGACAAACAAACAAATTTAATCAAATATGGAAAAAATCACAGCTCTATAGGTAATTTTTTTCTCAGCAGACAAGAAGAATCAAACTTTTCTTTTGTAAAAAAAATGTAATTCTTACCTGTCTGGAGAAATCCCGGACGAGCCCCCAAATTGTTAGAAATGGAAATGAAATGGTCCAAACGAAAAGTGCCCCAAACCTTGGTCTTTTATTATGAATATATAATACAATACACCGGCGCCGGCTGGAGTAGAAGCTCAACCCAATATCCTTTGTCTGGGGTTTATATAGTGAAAGTCTTAAAGAAAAGCATACAAGTCTAACCAATAAAATCAAACATTACATCATAGATATCATATAGGCGTTATATAACAGCTTCTTTATATGGGCAGTATCCTGTTAGATTTCCAACATATCCCGGGGATCCTAGAAGCTTTTCAAACACACAATGTATAGAAAGAACGAACATTCAGGGGAGGAGGCGATTCCATCCTCCATTAATGAATACCAGATGTTTTAGCTTACACAAATGGAAAATAATTAATGTACAGACGTGGCAGTTGTGCTGGCTAGAATAAAGAAATGTACATAGACTGTTATATTGAATGCTGAAGGAGAAAGATATCCTAACACTAAGTTAACTTACTAACCTTACACAACTCACGTTAAGCTAGTTGCTGTAACCTTAGCTAACTTAATGTAATTTATATATAAAAAACGTCTATGGTAACGTATGTAACCCTCGTTCCCTGAGTAGGGAACGGAGACGTTACGTCGGATGACGACGAATGGGGTTTCGCTTAGAAAGCCTATCAACTTCGAGTATTACAAAATGAGCCAATGGCAAAGAAATGGCATGGGTCTGCGGAATTTGCATGGCGTAACTCCGCCTCACCTCATGGGTATAAAAGAAGGAAGCCGGAAACATGCAGATATGTTTCTTCGCTGAGGAGCCAAGACTGAGCTCAGGCGATCCCCGCGGTACAGCAGAAAGTGGCAGGCAGACGTAACGTCTCCGTTCCCTACTCAGGGAACGAGGGTTACATACGTAACCATAGACGTTCCCTTTCGTTGTCACTCCGAGTTACGTCGGATGACGACGAATGGGGTTACCAGTCTAATCACTCCACCTTCTCAGCTGTCTTCCAGTGCCCTGCATAAATCGAGATCCCTGTCAAGACTGGACGAAGGACTCCATATAACACAGGAATACCAAGGTGCACTGGGAAGCATATCCCAAGCTTAGGGGAAGACTGCAATTAATGCCAACCCGGAGGGGGGGGGGGACTTCGAGAATACGCATATGACCCGAAGGAAGCATATGGAAAACACTGGGGTGTCCAGCCGCAGGTGGAATATTTCAACCCCAGGGGTGGAAAGGTGGCTTGCCAAGGGAAAGACACATGGTCCGAGAGGCTTACAGTGGAAATACACATGTGGGGGTCGCTCAGAGGAGGGACCAGGCACACGGGAAGCACCTAGCCGACGTGCAGGCAATAGACACTGGCGCCGACGTCAGGAGTACTGGAGGAGCTCAGGGCTTTCGGGGAAGCTCACCTTAGGAGAAATCGCACGTATCCAGTCCGTGGAGTGGAATGGCGAGCAAGGTAAGACACCTGAGCGGGTCCAGTACTAGCTGGTTGAGGCGAGTACATGAGAGGACACAGGCTCCACTCGGAGATTATAGAATCTGGCGAATGTGTTAGGTGTCGCCCAGCCTGCAGCTCTGCAGATGTCTGATAGCGAGGCGCCATGCGCTAGAGCCCAAGAGGACGCCACACTCCGGGTGGAGTGGGCCGTCACACCAAGGGGGCACGGTCGACCTTGCTGCTGGTATGCCAAAGCAATGGCGTCCACTATCCAGTGAGACAACCTTGGAGAGAGCCTTTCCCTTCAGCTTCCCACCATAACAGACAAGAGCTGGTCTGAGGTCCTGAAACACTGCGTTCTGTCTACAAAGGCGCGGAGAGCGCGTACTGGACAGAGCAGTGCCAAGGCTGGGTCTGCCTCCTCCAGGGGCAGCGCTAGCAGTTTCACCACCTGGTCCCGGAAGGGATTGGTAGGAACCTTGGGCACATATCCAGCCCGGGGTCTCAGGATCACGTTAGAGTAAGCCGGCCCGAATTCCAGGCACGCTTCGTCAATGGAGAATGCGTGCAGGTCCCCTACCCTCTTGATGGAGGCCAGTGCAACCAGGAGCGCTGTCTTCATAGACAGGAACTTAAGCTCGACTGATTGCAGGGGCTCAAATGGAGCACTCTTCAGGGCAGTTAGAACCACTGAGAGGTCCAAAGAGGGAACGAGAGGAGGGTGAGGCGGATTTAGTCTCCTCGCTCCTCTCAGGAACCTGATGACCAGGTCGTGCCTCCCCACCGACTTACCTTCGATGAGGTCATGGTGTGCGGCAATGGCGGCAACATAGACCTTCAGGGTGGAGGGAGACAGCCTTCGCTCCAACCCCTGTTGAAGGAAGGAAAGCACAATGCTGATCGAGCATCTCCGTGGGTCTTCTCTGTGAGAAGAGCACCAGATGACGAAGAGGTTCCATTTCAATGCATAGACGTGTCTCGTGGATGACGCCTTAGCGGAAGTGATGTTAGCCACCACCGCTGGTGGTAGGGTACTCAAACCTGCCTCGTCCCATCCAGGAGCCACACGTGGAGGTTCCACAGATCGGGACGAGGGTGCCATAGGGTGCCCCGTCCCTGAGAAAGAAGGTTCTTCCTCAGAGGAATCGGCCAGGGAGATGCTGTCGCGAGGAGTACTAGTTCGGGGAACCAGGTCCAGTTGGGCCAGTAAGGGGCAACCAGAATGACCTGCTCCTCGTCCTCCCTAACCTTGCGCAAGGTCTGCGCAAGAAGGCTCACTGGGGGAAACGCATACTTGCGGCCCTGTGGCCAGCTGTGCGCCAGAGCATCCGTGCCGAGGGTGCCCTCGGTCAGGGAATAAAACTGGGCGCAATGGGTCGAGTCGTGAGAGGCAAACAGATCTATCTGTGCATCCCCGAACTGGTCCCAAATCAGCTGAACCGACTGGGGATGGAGTCGCCATTCTCCAGGGAGTGGCTGAAGCCGTGAGAGCTCGTCGGCTGCACAGTTCTGCGCTCCGGGAATGAAAATGGCTCGAAGCGACCTCAGATGCTTCTGACTCCATAGGAGGAGGTAGCAAGCGAGTTGTGACATACGGCGGGAGCGTAGAACACCTTGATGGTTGATGTACGCTACAGTGGCGGTATTGTCTGAACGGACTAGTACGTGTTGACCCCTGAGCAACGCCCAGAAGCGGTGCAGGGCAAGGCGAACTGCCAACAACTCGAGGCAATTGACATGCCATAGCCGCTGGGGTCCTGTCCAGGAGCCCGCAGCAGCATGTCCATTGCACATGGCGCCCCAGCCCTTGGTGGAGGCATCTGTTGAGACAACAACATGCCGGGAAGCTCGTTCCAGGGGGACACCAGCCCTGAGAAAACTGAGGTTCGACCACAGGGTGAAGAACTGACGGCAGGTCGGAGTAACTGGTACTCGGAGCGTGCCGTGTTGCCATGCCCACCTCGGGACTCGGTCGCGAAGCCAAAGCTGAAGTTGACCCGAAGGCCCAGACGAGCTAGGTGCCGAAGCACTAGGTCCCTGTGTTCGAAAACCTGATCTCGAGAGTGAGCTAGGATCAGCCAGTCGTCGCTATATAACTCAGGATGCGAACCCCGAGTTCCCGAAGGGGAACAAGGGCAGCCTCGACGACCTTTGTGAAGATGCGAGGAGATAGGGCTAGCCCGAAATGGAGAACCGCGTACTGGTATGCCTGCCCCTCGAAAGCAAACCGAAGGAACGGTCTGTGTCGAGGAAGAATGGAGACATGAAAGTAGGCGTCCTTCAGGTCGATCGCTGCAAACCAATCCTGGGGCCGTATGCATTCGAAAACGCGTTTGGCGGTGAGCATCTTGAACGGCATCCTGTGAAGGGAGCGGTTCAGCACGCGCAAGTCCAGGATTGGCCATAACCCACCGGTTTTCTTGGGGACAATGAAGTAGGGGCTGTAGAAGCCGGACCTCATCTCGGCTGGAGGGGCAGTCTCGATTGCACCCTTCGCCAGCAGGGTGGCAATCTCTGCTGTCATGATAGGGGCACTGCCACCGACCAAAGTGGAGCAGACTCCCCTGAAGCGGGGAGGAGACCGTGCGAACTGAATCGCATAGCCGAGCCTGACGGTCCGCGCGATCCAGCGGGACAGATGGGGAAGCTCTAGCCAGGCTCCCAGGAACTGAACCAGCGGAATCATGTGAACCACAGGCGTCCCCCCGGAGGGGCAGCGAAGCGGAGTAACTGGCCCAGACGTGGACGGCATAGCTGCCAGGTGTGGGGGCACAGTTAGCAACCGTGCCCTGGCAGAGGGGGCCAGGGGAGGACCAGGCTGGTCGTCCCGTGGGGGCCTGCTCTGCCAGGGGTCTGGCGACAGAGGGGGACAGGGGCGAAGCGGTCCTGCTGAACACAAATCAGCAGTTCACTAGCGGGCACCGTCATTGAAGAGGGGGGCTGGGGTCGCTGACACATAGTCGGCGCCTTGTTCCAGACCGTAACCCTCAGGTCACCCTGGCCACCAGCCGCAGGACGGGGGTTGGATGAGGGGACTCTCACTCTTGCGAGTTAACGGAGTCTCGACTGTAATGACGCGATGGTCATGTTCCCACAGAGAGAACATGAGTCATCCACGAGTGCTGCTCTAGCATGATCAATGCCCAAACATACTATTCAACGCTCGTGCCCATCAGAGTCCGATACCAATCTGCCGCAACCGGAAGTACACGGGCGAGACATCTTTAAAAAGACGTGCCACGTGTAAGCTCTTTTAGTGGGAGAAAACTCAAGTGTTGAAGCTCCCGGGGAGAAACGCACCGTCTGGCAGACCACTGCAACAGATCAGCAGGAAGCACGCTCTCGCCGTAGAACGCCGTCACACCAAAACTCGAGGTACTCGTTTGTGAAGCTGACAATTCAGAGATGGCTTGTGGAGAGAAGAATACACTTGGCTCCAAAGCGAAAACATATCTGCATGTTGCCGGCTTCCTCCTTTTATACCCACGAGGTGGGGCGGAGTTACGCCATGCAAATTCCGCAGACCCATGGCATTTCTTTGCCATTGGCTCGTTTTGTAATACTCGAAGTTGATAGGCTTTCTAAGCGAAACCCCATTCGTCGTCATCCGACGTAACTCGGAGTGACAACGAAAGGGAACACAAACTTACCATTAGCTAAACAAAATTTTTCTATCAAATGTTTTAAAGTGTAAACAGAACCCTGTTTAAGTAACACATATAACACGCCAATGATTATAAATTGCTTACTTACTGAAAATGCAGAGCTGGATGCAGCATTCAAAAGAGTGCATCACGTACGATTGCCCGCCTTGGCGCCTTCAGAACAAAATGGGTCTGCACATGCGCAGTCCGGACAGCATATGGAAATTAAATTAAACATATTTTTTTCTAGCTACCTTTAATTGAATAAAATTAACTTGTTCTCTTACGAGAGGTTCTCTCGTATTGCGTAAGTTTAGCTTACGCTACGGGAAAGATTCATCTTCTCGAGATACTGAAGCCAAAAAATTATCCTTAATTTTGTATTCCTTGTCAACGCAGTGCAGCAGCTAGCAGACCTAGAGCAGGCCATCTCGCACGCTCATTGGCTGCCCTGCGGGCAACTGCTGCAGCCTACCAGTGAGCCCGGCGTGACGTCACGCCCAATGAAGGGCGCCCGCGCCTTCATAGCGTCACAGCCCGCCAGAATGGGCGTGGCTTAGCGTATAACACTAGGGGCTGTAGGCTGACTTCCCTGATTTTTCGTCTCTTCAGCGAGCTCTTCGCATCGCTGGATCTGAGAGAAGCCACCTCCGCCGTCGAACAGCGGACAGCCAGCTTAGGAGAGCGCTGAGGAAGCCGGCCGTCTTCGCCACCTTCAGCCATCCGTGCGAGCTACGCTATCCAGCGACGTATCCTTTACCTTGCTAAAACCTATTCTAAAACCTATTCTAAAAGAGCAGCGAGTGTCTTTTTTAAGACGCCTCGCACTTCCGGCTGTGAAGCGCTTCCGCTGTCGACCCTGCGGGCTCGACTCGAAGCCTTCAACACCCCCCGCCTCTCCTCACCGACGCGCAGCTGCCGCTCATGAGCCTCACTGCCGTCGCATCTGAGAATGAGGCCGAGGGACACGTACGAGCACGCGGCTAGCTCTCTTTACGTTACAAGAGAGCTAACCCGCCCTCGTGTCCCCGTTCGCGCGTCATGCAGAGCCCTCTCGAGCTCTCTGCATGACCCGGACGGGCATCATCTGTGTTACATGTAGGTCCCGTGCCCACTACTCGTGCGCGCGCCCTCGTACAAACACTGTTCCAGTTCTGCTCCCGAGCACGCGGCTAGCTCTCTTTACGTTACAAGAGAGCTACCCCGCCCTCGCGTCCCCATTCGCGCGTCATGCAGAGCCCTCTCGAGCTCTCTGCATGACCCGGACGGGCTTGCCAACGCCGTCGAAATGTCTCGCCATGTCAGTCCCCTTAGATAAGGCTACTGCAGTGGTGTATTTGGCAGCCAACGAGCCGGTAATGCAACCCGCTCGCCTGCACACATCCGCCGTTCTCGCGGCGACCCAGAGAAATCTCAAGTGAGTATAATGTCAGATTAAGAATGTAAGTTACGTGCCCGCTCAAGAGCGCTCACGCTTACTAACAGACACATCGCCTTCGAAAAGACGTGCGTGTTTAAGTTTATTCCCTGTCAGTCCCCTTCAAACAGGCTACTGCTGTGGTTCAATTAGCAGCCAACGAGCCGGTTTGTTGACCCTCTCGCCTGCACACAAACGCCGTTTTCACGGCGACCCAGAAAAATCTCAAAATGAGTAAAATGTCTGGTCCGGCTCATGCCGTCGGTGTTGTAAGTGTAATGAAAGTGCCCACGCCCCAGTGTTCACCACTACACATAAGCACTCCGAACCTCGCAGAGCACACTCTCATGAAGCGCAGAAAAGCCGCTCGAGTGTTGAATGTAAGAAATGTGTCCACAAGTCTGTGCCCACTATCTGCCCGCTCTGTTACACGATCAAGAAAGCAGGTTATGAATGTAAGTCTCGTGCCCGCCAGAGTGCGTTCACGATTGCTAACACAAACCTCCCCCCGGGCTCCGCCCGCGCGTTTAAGCGTTATCACAAAACGCAAGGCATTAATAAAACGCGCCCCATCCATTATGATCGGGGCGTCAAATACACTTGTAAGTCTAGTGCCCGCGCTCACGCTTACAGGAAGCTTTTCCACCCAGAGCGCTGCTCGCGCGTCAAAGAGTGAAAAAAGAATGTTCCCCATCCCTTATGATTGGGACATCTCACATAAATCAGCCGGTCTCGGCTTTCAGCGAGCAGCCATTGCCCAGAACCGAGAGCGCGCGCGCCGCACTTTCGGCTCCGGGTCAGTTTCACAAAAGAAAGCAGGTTATGGATGTAAGTCTCGTGCCCGCCAGAGTGCGTTCACGCTTGCTAACACAAACCTCCCCCCGGGCTCCGCCCGCGCGTTTTAAGTGTTATCACAAAACGCAGGGCATTAATAAAACGCTCCCCATCCATTATGATCGGGGCGTCAAATACACTTGTAAGTCTCGTGCCCGCGCACACGCGCTCACGCTTACAGGAAGCTTTTCAGCCCGGAGCGCTGCTCGCGCGTCAAAAAGTGAAAAAAAAAAAAAAAATGTTCCCCATCCCTTATGATTGGGACATCTCATATAAATCAGCCGGTCTCGGCTTTCAGCGAGCAGCCATTGCCCAGAACCTAGAGCGCGCGCGCCGCGCTTTCGGCTCCGGGTCAGTTTCACAAAAGAAAGCAGGTTATGAATGTAAGTCTCGTGCCCGCCTGAGTGCGTTCACGCTTGCTAACACTAACCTCCCCCCGGGCTCCGCCTGCGCATTTAAGTATTATCACAAAACGCAGGGCATTAATAAAACGCTCCCCATCCATTATGATCGGGGAATCAAATACACTTGTAAGTCTCGTGCCCGCGCACACGCGCTCACGCTTACAGGAAGCTTTCCCGCCCGGAGCGCTGCTCGCGCGTCAAAAAATGACAAAAGACTGTTCCCCATCCCTTATGATTGGGACATCTCACATAAATCAGCCGGTTTCGGCTTTTCAGCGAGCAGCCATTGCCCAGAACCGAGAGCGCGCGCACCGCGCTTTCGGCTCCGGTTCAGTTTCACAAGCCCGCAAATGGCGGCGGTCTGAACCCGGAGGCCATTCGCCCCCTAGCGGCTCACATAGCTGCGTGGGAAACTATCCCAGGGATTTCAGAATGGGTGTTGAGCACAATAAAGCAGGGCTATACACTTCAATTCATTCGCCGTCCCCCGCGCTTTCAAGCCCGGACCGCGACGATTGTGAATGCGTAAGTAGCACACCTACTTCACGAAGAAATAGCAAAGCTGCTGTGCAAAGGGGCTATAGAAAAGGTACCGCCTTCTCTGAGCGAGTCAGGCTTTTACAGCCGATATTTTCTCGTACCCAAGAAGGACGGAGCCTTCAGACCTATCCTAGATCTGAGACATTTGAACTAAGTGCTTGCGAAAAGACCGTTCAAAATGCTTACGACCAGGAAAATCCTCGCGCACGTTCGCCCGAGGGACTGGTTTATTTCTCTAGATCTGAAGGATGCCTATTTTCAGATTCAGATAGTACCCCGTCACAGGCAATTTTTGAGATTCGCCTTTGACGGTCAGGTATATCATTACACCGTCCTGCCGTTCGGCCTGTCCCTGGCACCCTGTACATTTACAAAGTGCATGGACGCGGCGCTCGCCCCCCTGAGAAGTCAGGGGCTGCGAATAATGAACTATCTGGACGATTGGCTGATATTGGCACAGTCAGAGACAGAACTGCTATCTCACAGAACAGTGCTTCTCAGTCATCTGGAAAGCTTGGGTCTCACGGTCAACTGGACCAAGAGCTCATTACTCCCCAGCCAGTCAATTTCCTTTTTAGGAATAGCACTGGACTCGGTGACCATGACGGCTCGTTTATCGACACAGCGCGCGCGCCGTGTTCGCCACCTAGCCGCATCTTTCCAGAAGGGCAGCTTTCTCCCTTTGAAAACATTTCAAAGGATGTTGGGCTGCATGGCATCAGCTGCAGCAGTGCTCCAGCTGGGCCTACTGCGCATGCGCCCGCTCCAACGCTGGTTGAATGCTCGCGTGTCCCGCCGGGTGTCTGGCGGCCAGAAAATCAGAGTGACTCAGGCCTGCATAGCAGCTCTGCAGCCCTGGTTAGTGGCCGACTGGTACCAGCAGGGAGTAATGATGGGAACCATCTCTTATCGTAAAGTCATCTCGACAGACGCGTCCAACTCGGGTTGGGGCGCACTGTTCGAGGGCAGACCGGCCTTTGGCCAGTGGTCAGACCAGGAGAAGGGTTTTCACATAAACTGTCTGGAAATGATAGCGGTCGAGAACGCGCTGAAGTGCTTCCTCCCGTTCATACAGGACCAGCATGTTCTTGTCCGCCCGGACAACATGTCTGTGGTATCCTATGTAAACCGTCAGGGCGGTGTCAGTTCCAGAAATCTCTGCAATCTGACGGAACGCCTCCTTATTTGGTCTCCGATGCACCTGCGCTCGCTGAGGGCGGCGCATGTGCCTGGCCATTTGAACGACGGCCCAGACAAACTGTCCAGGGACAATGTTCCCCCAGGGGAATGGTCCCTGCACCCCAAATGGTCCAGAAACTGTGGCGCCTATTCGGCAGAGCGGAAGTCGACCTATTTGCGTCAAAAGACAACGCTCAATGCCCGACGGTCTGTTCGAAGGACAAGGACGCGCTGGCCCAGGTTTGGCCCAGCCTCCCGCTATATGCTTTCCCTCCGGTCTCTCTGTTGCCACAGGTGATCAAGAGAATCAGGGAAACGCGCCACTCGGTGCTCCTCATAGCCCCGCGTTGGGAGAATCAGATTTGGTTCCCGGAACTAGCAGGGCTGTCACATACAGCTCCGTGGCCGAATCCGGTGAGGGCAGATCTCCTCTCTCAGGCTCGCGGCACGATCTGGCATCCCAATCCAGAGCGTTGGTCTCTGCATTTATGGTTGATCAACGGGTACTCGTTGCCCTGCCAGAAGGAGTGATGAACACGATCACGCAGTCTAGAGCCCCTTCCACGAGAAGGCTCTACGCGTCTAAATGGTCGGTGTTCTCTGGATGGTGCACCGACAGAGGTCTGGAACCGCGGACATGCGGGGTGGCGCATCTGCTCACCTTCCTACAAGAGCTGTTGGATAAGGGAAGGTCCCCATCCACGCTCAATGTATACGTGGCGGCCGTGGCAGCGTTCGCAGAATCGACGCACGGCCAGTCATTGGGAAGACACGAGTTGGCCATCCGCTTCCTTAGAGGAGCTAGAAGGATGAATCCGCCGCGCCCCCCGTCGGTTCCCATGTGGGATCTTTCATTGGTCCTCGAGGCCCTGAAAGCTTTTCCATTTGAACCACTAGACACCGTGGGGTTGAAATATCTATCACTGAAAACCGTCTTTCTGACTGCACTGTTGTCAGTAAAACATGTAGGGGACCTGCATGTGCTGTCTGTCAGCGCGTCGTGTCTTGAGTTCGGACCGAATGACTCTAAAGTCATCCTCAGACCTAGACATGGCTATGTCCCTAAAGTGATGGGCACTCCATTCAGAGCGCAAGTTATTTCGTTGTCAGCTCTCCCAGCATCTGACAGCGAAGGTGATGTGAATCTCCTCTGCCCTGTCAGAGCGCTGAGGTTTTACATTACGCGCTCCGCCTCCTTCAGGCGTTCGGAACAGCTGTTTGTTTCGTTTGGTGGGCGCACCAAGGGTCTCGCCTCCTCGAAACAGAGCCTGTCCAGATGGATAGTAGACGCTATAGCGGCCGCTTACGCGTCAAAAGGTCTGCAATGCCCTCTGGGTATCAGGGCTCATTCCACGAGAGGCGTGGCCTCTTCGTGGGCATGGTCCAGTGGAATTTCTATCCATGACATATGTGTAGCGGCGGGCTGGAGCTCCCCGTCTACCTTTGTCAGGTTTTATAACCTAGAAGTTCCTGCCTTGCAGGCTAAACTGTTGTCAGTCTGAAGGAGAGGTGTATTCTGCCCAGATCTCCTGCTCAGATCACTCTCACATGACTCAGCTCTCCTGGTTGAGCTGCACTAAGTAGGGTATGTGCCATGTGCCTATACAGACCGGCGCGCTGCTCTGTATTCCCTATGTGTGCTTATGTACAAGTGATGGCCCGCGTGGGTGGCCACCTTATTTTTTCCACTTATGGGGTTCCCCTGAAAGCTCGGGGTCTCATGTGGATGCTTGGCGCGCACGGCGTTGACAAAGTGTTCCCGTAGCGTAAGCTAAACTTACGCTATACGAGAGAACCTCTCGTAAGAGAACGATACTCGGTTACTAACATAACCTCGGTTCTCTCTAGAGAGGGAACGAGTATTGCGTAACCGGCCGTGCTCGCGCCACGAGCGACTCCGCTTCAGTCGACGAAAACCAGGGAAGTCAGCCTACAGCCCCTAGTGTTATACGCTAAGCCACGCCCATTCTGGCGGGCTGTGACGCTATGAAGGCGCGGGCGCCCTTCATTGGGCGTGACGTCACGCCGGGCTCACTGGTAGGCTGCAGCAGTTGCCCGCAGGGCAGCCAATGAGCACGTGAGATGGCCTGCTCTAGGTCTGCTAGCTGCTGCACTGCGTTGACAAGGAATACAAAATTAAGGATAATTTTTTGGCTTCAGTATCTCGAGAAGATTAATCTTTCCCGTAGCGTAAGCTAAACTTACGCAATACTCGTTCCCTCTCTAGAGAGAACCGAGGTTACGTTAGTAACCGAGTATCGTTTTAATCAAGGGCAGTGAATTTGAAAATGAATAATAAAAAATAAGTAGGATTAAATAACACATTCAAATCAGTGAAATTAACCAGATAAAAACATGTAACATTTACAGTACAAGGGGTCAGAATCATTTTTTTCAGTGTATACGGTCTTACCGTTCGGACTGTCTTTGGGGATCTGCATCCTTAATTACCTCAAAGACTAGCTCATCTTGGCCCAGTCGGAGAAAGAATTAATTTCTAAAAGATCTGTGCTCCTCATCCATTTGAAATGCCTAGGACTCAACTCAGCCAAGAGCTCACTTTCTCCCAGCAAGAAAATCTCTTTCCTGGGAGCGGTTCTAGACTCCATGCCCAAATGAGGGCATGGCTAACCCACGAGCACGCTCAGACGGTTTATCGGTGTTCGCTTTTTCGTTCAAAGCAGGGGCCCCTTTCCCCCCTCAGGACCTTTCAGAGGATGCACTGTATCGCCAGTACTTCCGCTGGGCCTGTTACACATGCGCCCCCTGCAGTACTGGCTGAAACCCCAGGATCATCTCACACATGGCGATCAGGTCGCTTCCACTTCAAGGTGGAGCACGGCTGCATCAGAGCCCTGGTCCCTTGGAAGGACCCTAATCATTATCAGATTGGAGTAAGCATGGGGTTTGTCTCGAGAAGGAATATCTGGAGCATCTTCGGCAAGGCAGAGGTGACCTCTTCACCTACGAAGGCAATTCTCACTGCCCAATATTCTTTACAAATAACATGGATGCGCTGGCTCACGAATGGCCCAGCCCACCCCCTTTATGCCTGTCAATCTCTGGATAGAAGATTGCTTACGCAAATGTAATATATCTTGATCATCAAACAATAAATAGCATATAAGTTCAAGACTGCCTAATGCTACCAAATGAAATTCGGTTTACCCAGGAAGGGTTAATGAGTGTGAAACTTTGGGGGTGTTGATGGACTCGATCTACTCCATTTATGTTTTGATCATCGTTCTGAATCCGATCCAGATGTAGTCTTTGTCCAAAAGGCATTTTTCTCAACTTTTTGTTTAAAACGTTGCTTTTTTAATGAAACTTACCCACATTCAAGTGTTGGAAAAAAGGATGCATTAAGCTAGAGTAAAATGTTTTTAAAATGGAAAGAATTAAAGTACAGTTAAAGGTACTTAGGGCCAGATTTAACAGCTTGCTCCAACACAAACCCTTTTTTGGCGTTAAAAAACGGCTGTCAGGATTTACTATTTACTAAAGACACGCAGTAAATAATTAGCGCTGAAAAGGCATTTGTACGAGTTTCCCTTTCAGATGAAAAATGTATGGGAGAGAATTATTTAAATTAATCATTTAAATGAATTGTGTTATCTCGGTATTTTGCCCTGTTTTGTAAATCTGGCCCATAAAGTACAAAAATGATATAGTAAACTTTAAATATGATTATATTTTTACTTAAAGAACTTACAGGTATACCTGCAGTATAAAACTACTAAACTAGTAGTTTATGGAGAGTATACTTCATAGTGTACTTTCATAAACTAAAAATTGTGCAACAAGTATTTGACTAGTAAACTATCCGTATACAAGTTCACTTGTTGTTGCAGTTCAATAAAAAAAAAAAACTAGTTGTGTGCTCATATACTAAAAAGCATTCTTTTATACACAAAACGTGTGCCAATTTAGTCCCAAGTATACTTACAAGTATAACAATTTAGTCCCACTTACAAGTATACTTCTAGTACATTGATATTAGTATACTTACCACATAAAGTATACTTAAAAATACACTTGAACTTTACTTAAGTATCCTTTAATAAACCTTGAAGTATACTTATTTTTTGTAAGGGTCTACCATACTCTTTAGACCCAGCTTACTGTTTCTTCAGTGTGTCTGCTGAATAAGACATATTGTACAGTATATTGCAATGTGTTTACTTTACTTCCAGCTCACATCATCCTGGCATTTGCAAAACTATTTAGTAAATGAGGTCCTTAATGTCCACAATTGTGTGTTTAAATCTGTCTCAATTTGTACTGTTTGTGCTCAGTTTCTGATCAGTTCTAGTCTCTTTGAATACCTGCTTTAATCAAATAGGTGCTTTAAATTTTTGACCAATATGATGAACTCAGACAGATGTTACGAACAATTATGCAACCCCTAATGATAAAACTCAATTAGCATAATAAAATACGATTCAAAGTCCGATGTATTAAAGGTGCTCAAAGCGATGTCACGCGTTTTTTAGGCCAAAACATTTTTTGTCACATAGAACAAACATCTCCTCACTATCCGCTAGCTGCCTGTCCCCTGAACACACTGTAAAAAAACACGGTCTCTGCAGACACCCCAGGCTCCACAAACGGCAACAAAAACAAGCTGTAGACCAGGTTGAAATCACAAAAATGTGCCTAAATAAAAATCTTCAGGCAACTTCGAGTAAAAGTTGGCAAATAGACTATTCTAGGGGTATTTTTTATGCTGATTTTTGCTGTTTGCCAAGCTGTATCTCTTACGTGAAACTCAGTAGAGTGTAAAATCCAAGATCACCGCCTCATACGCCAAAATGAGCAAATTTCTCAGCATTGGCTCAAAGATAAATTGTTTTTATTGTGATGTAGCTTTTATTGAGTAAAGGAAACAAACTGAATAGTCAGAACAAGTTAGTCGTTTTTAAGAGTTTTTATTACTTTTCAACATTTACATGTCTATGTAAACAAGTTTCAGGACTGAAATTTCACCAAACTAAATTTTCTTTTGTTCTATTTATGCAAAACATATTCCCTGAAAGATTATTTGTAAATATTAAGAATTGAGACAAATTAACAAATTACCAACACATATCATGGTAATGTGTCACACCACTAACATTAGCTTTGAACAGATAAAGGAAATAAACACAGTAAACTTGGCCTAAAATTACCTTATGAAGTTGGACATAACATTAGCTGTATAATAGCTAAAACATGAACTGCATGGCATATAAAAGTGAATGTTATTTAAACAATAGTACAAAAAGATTCTCCAATATGATCACAACAACACAGAGCAGTGCTCTTATTCAGTTCAGCAATTGCTACATTCTGCATCACTTGTCTTGCACTTGCAAGCAGCAGAGCAACGCAGACGAGACTTTTTACATTTACATCGTGCACTCATACATCTTGAGGCACAGCTGCAGCTGATCAATTCCAAACAGTAGTCTGGGACTGGAGGAAGTGACATCAAGATGGGGAGCAGCGTAGAATCTTCCAGTCTCCACCCCATTGTCTCTGGCGGAGGAAGGACAGGATACCGTTTGTTTGCTTGGCGCCACAAAGCAGTTTGGTAATGTGCTCGGCGGATGTGAAACGACAGTGCATCACTGGTTGGCGGTAGACTTTCTGGAGCTCGGGACTGTACAAACAGGAGTTCCCTTGCCTTGTTCACACTGGTTACATTGGGTGCGCGATATACCTTGCACACAAATAATTCAACGTCTTTCACAGTTTGGTCATCCAGTTCGCCTTGACCTATGCCTGTGAGCAGATAATGATGTTCTTTGAAAACTTTCCAGCATGTTTTCTTTCCATGTCCTAGTAGGTATGATGTTGTATCACAACCAGTCAAGGCGTGAAATGCAATGATGTCTTCCACTGCACTATCATCAAGCGAAAGTTGTTCCACAATTGAGTGAATTGGGATATATTTCCTTTTTGTAGCTGTACCTGCCTTCATCCAAATCTTTGAACAGGGCATCTTAGGAAAATGGGCCAGAAGCAGTACAAGGACATCTGTATCTCTTGCAGCAACCACAATGCTTGAGGATTGGTTTTCCATACAATGAAGAACAATTCTTGTGTCTGCTTCTTCATGGAGAGCTCTAAGGTTTTCTGTAATCACCGTCGGGTCAGAGGACTCCACCCTCTCCTCATCTGTAAAACCACCAGAGACAACTATGCACTTGTCGACAGGAGCTTTCAAAATCAGTTGTTGTGACAGAAAATTTGCCAAATCTGCTTTGTTCTCAGGATGTGCCATGAAGTTTTCCCACTTGGGTGGAAGTGGAACATCCCGGTTCTCAATCAGACGACGGATGGCCGCTATTCCTTGGCCACGCCTTGTCCTTGTGCCAGATTTGATTGACGTTTGATAATACCTATCAAATACAGCATCTATTCTCTTGAAAGCTGTACCTGATTGAAGTACAGTGGACGTAAATGTATCAGCAAGGTCTCCAAATGTAATAGCCTTCTGTGGTTTTCCAATTGAACAGACCAGTGCTTGGCCATCGATGATCAGTGTTGCTGTTGGACCAAGGTCCACAACTGCAACACTTGGAGCACGTGCTACTTGTGCAGTAAGGACATCACACAGAATTGCTTTGCTTCCCGAGCGTAGTTTTCCATTGCTCTCTGCCAAAGCTTGTGGAACAGTTAACAGTTCGTGGCTAAGTATATCTGAAAGATTAACCTGGCGGCCACTTTCGTATGCAGTGATTAGTCTCTGCATAATTTTTCGGTCTGCTTTGATGGATTTTTCGGCACCTTTCTTCTTGGAATCCTTGTGTGTTACTTCATAAAGTGAAGCAAATGAACGCGATTTTTGTTTTGGTAGAGGATCTCGAAAATGGACCTTTCTTGGCTCTGGGCCAAGGAGCCTTTCTTCAATGAACTTGTCCAGCTGTTGCTTGCCTTTTGTCTGAACGCTCAAAAGGTCTTGCTCAATTTCCTTGGTGGCAACATCTTTAGTTGCAATGTTCTGCAGGTCATCACACATCTCTTCTGAGAAGAGCTTGTATGAATTAAGGGTTTGCAGAAGGCTGTCCTCAGTCTGTCTGTCTTGTGTCTGCCTCGATTGGTAAGATTCGTTGTGTGAGTATTCATCTTCAAGAACAAGACCATAAACATTTCTTGTTTCATTGGCAATGTGAGAACGCAGGTTGTAAGAGAGTGCCCACCTACTCAATGCAGACGTGGTCTTGGTAATACCTATAATTCCACCTCTCTTTTTCCCGATTTCGTTCAGCCATTCTTGACTCTGGTCAGGGTCCACTTCATTGAATGGTTGGCCAGTGCGTTTAACAACAAAGTTCCCTTTATCAAATTCTTCCTTGACTTCTGGGGGGAGTTGATGCATCTCGCTAATGTAGATTGTTCCCCAACGAGCATAGTTGGTGTGCCCGTATGTCATGAAGAAAGGAATCATTCGCTGGAAGGAATGTAAGTGCAATTTCCAATTGCCTTCTCGTTGAGCACGAGTGAACATCAACAAGATCTCCACCATCTCCATGTAGCTCCACCAAAATTTGAAGTTCGGATTCATGTTTGATTTCTCAAAAGAAGACATAATATTAAGGAACTCTTTGGTAGCCAGAAATGTGAGTAGATCTTCAATGTCTATGCTGCTTGATTTCTCTTCCAGTGTCTGCTTCAGAGCCTGATTTTCATTTTGGATGAAGTTCATGAGTTTTGGCATTAGGATTCTCCACATTGCTTGGATCGTAATTTTATGTGCACGCATTGCCTTAGAGTAAGACTTCCCTTTGCCGAGGATGACTTGTTCTGCTGTACCTGGACCAAAAAATCCACTTTCAATCCATGCTTGCATCAAACCAGACGATTGCATGTGTTTTCCAATCACCTTGAGGAAGGTTAGAGATGTGTGCAGGCCACCCATTCTGAGGATCAGAAAATCCTGATATTCATCTTTTGCCCATTTGAGTTCCATAAGCTTACAGTAAAGTGCTTCGTCAACTGTAAGGACCACGTGTTGTTGACCAAGTGCTGTTGCAATGTGCCTGCATCTCTGTATTACTGTGTTGAGTGTGTCGAGTTCATGGGCGGGAGCTTGTACAATTGGCATATAGCCAATACTTGTGACCTCTGATTTGGTCGTGCAGATTGTCTGATTGAAATTGGTCCAACCTGACTTAATATCTGCATCTTGCCGTTTGACGAAAAACGCCATGTCCTTGGCAAGTGCTAAACATGCTGATGGATTATCAAGGAGTACTTCATTGTACCATTCCTTGTTGGTTTGTATAATTAATCCTGGTTCTGTTTTCCCTGTCACAACTGCAGCTGGAAAAATTTGCACCATGATTTCAGGAACTTGAAGACTAGTCTTTGTAGATGGATGGAGATCATTCAGTCCCATTTCAGCTTCTGGACCTCTCTGCCATCCAGCGACTTGAGTTGCATGAAAGCTGTTTTTACCATCAAAACTGCTGTCATTGATGTCAATATTGTCACATGTGAAGTGCACAAATCTGTTGGGTACAAAGTTTGGTGGAACCACTGCTCCTGTATCCATGTCCATTGTACAAAGTGTGCTCTCTGCCAAAGCTGTATCAACCTGTTTTAAGTTGTTGTAGCTTATGACGTGACCAGCCTTGTGAAACAGCTCAACCAGTTCTTTTGATCTGGTAGCTTGGTGCAATGTGCTTGCTAGACCAAGATGCTTGGGAGTCCAGTGTTTACCACAACTGACGTTGTACACTAGGTCTTGAGCAACACTAAGAACCTTACTTTGAGTGTCGTTTTTTTTATTTTGAGCAGCTTCATCATCATGATCCCCTTCTAAGAGACCCTGTCCCCCAAACATTAAGTGAAGGAACATGAAGAGGCTCTCTGGAACACATGATATCATTTCCTCTTCGCTTACTACAAAACCTTTGTATGCTGGTTGTGCAAGTATGTCACTTCTCAGTTTTAATGCAATGTGGATCAATTCCATGAACCATTCAGGGGCTGTGTATTTTGGTATCAGTGAAGGTTCTTTAGGTTCTGATAGCAGGGTTGTCAAAGGGACATGCCCAAATTCAACTGGAACAAGCTGTATTTCCCGCTCTAGGTTGATGAAGTCATACGTATTCCTTAGCCGTTCTTCAAGTTTCTCTCTGAAGGTCGACCTTCTGCTTAGGTAAGATGGGCGGATGGTTACCTTGCCAATTTCTGCCAAAGCACAGTATCTGTTCCAAACCTCAGAAAGTTCATAGACGTTTGCGTCTTTTGCTGCACACGTCAATTCACCCAAAAGCCATTCCATGGCTAAATCTGATGATGAGGAATGTTCTTTAGTCTTTGTGGTTTTTCGGAGGAATTTCGCATAGCACGGAGTGTGATACCTTCCTTCTGCAGCAATGAGGTCACTAATGCTAGCAAGATGGACTGAAAGTATCTGGTCATATTTTGAGGCTGCCAATATTCGATCACTCATGTTCATTGTTGAGACCATGGAAAGTCTAACCTTTGAGTTCACTTCTTGGCAGAACATGCAGGCATTCCAGTTCATGGTCACAACAGAACTCCTTGTCAATGTTGGTGGATTACTTGGACCAGCACCTTTATCCACATCTACAGATTTTTCACTGGACTTTGGTTGCAGCCTGGAAATGTGGCTTTTACTAGTAAAAGACGCATAGCACAAGCGGTGCCAGACCACGTGCTGTTCTGTGTTCTGGACAAGAAGCACTCTGTCAATTGCTTCTCTGTGTTGAGGATCGTGAAGCTTTCCTCTACTTTGTGCAGCTGCTTTTAGTGTCAAAAGGCCCTGTTCTGTCGCATTGTATAGCTTATCTTTCTTGGATTCTTGGCATATAATGCAAGTATCCAATGACATTGACCGGTCAGGCTTCAAACTACACACAGCTTCCATAATGGTGATCTTATAATCTGACCAACTTCATTTTGTATTGGTTCATGTCGCTCTTTGGATATAGAAATTAATTCTGATGAAAAATACGATATGTGGAAATAACTGCAGAAAGTAATAGAAATAGAAAGTAGAATAAAAAACATCTTGGATAACTCCGAACTCAATTCACACACTTTGATCCAAAGACAATAGTATGCATGTGACTCCAAACAAATGAAAACACAAACTCGCAAACTCTCGCATTTTAGATATTCTGTTTGTCCATTTGAAATATAAGGATAAAAACAGATATTTTCATGACTGCAATGAGAAATAATGCAATTATCATTGTCACATACAAGTATCTTAATTCCCACCTAAATAAACTTTCTATACTCGTTAATTGATGTCACGCATGATGTAAAGTTTTAAAATATGCAATTTCCAGACATTTTAGAGGTCATCTTGGAGTTTGCGCTCTACTGAGTTTCACATAAGAGATACAGCTTGGCAAACAGCAAAAATGGATTCAGCAGAAAAAATACCCCTAGAAAAGTCTGTTTGCCAACTTTTACTCAAAAATGCCTGAGGGTGTCACATTATCTGAAAATCGACCTAGTCTACTGGGCTTACCCGCACCACGAAACATAACAGACTGTTCCAGCCAATAACCGATAAGAAGGGTTTGGGGGGTTAGTGCGCAGATGAGGAGGAGGGAGGGTCTAGCTAGCCTTCATTTTGTTTGACAATACTTTAAACGTCAACAAGAAGTGATGTCACCCGACATCGCTTAGAGCACCTTTAAGTTGGAAATAGAAAGAGCATTGCTTCACTTTATGGACTCATTACTGATAACTATTTAGCTGTGAACAAAGTAGCATATATCTGACACAATAAAACCACTACCCTTTATCTCTTGCTCCAAATTAAAGCACAGAAATGAAAAGCACTGTCATTAAACCCTAGATGGCGCTGGCTGATGGGTCCTTAATTTAGCCTGCTGACAATCACATCATTAAACTACACGGCACAAGCTGGTGGTTCCTGTTGCAACTGTAGCCAATGAGCTTGCTGCTCTACATTTAAGGCAAGGCAAGGCAAGGCAAGTGTATTTATATAGCACATTTCATACACAATGGTAATTCAAAGTGCTTTACATAGAAGAAATTAAAATAATCAAAAGAAATCAGAATAATTAAAACAGTTTAGAATAAAAGATAAAATACAGAAAAAATCTAATGAAATCAGAATAATTAAAATATAAAATAAAATACAGTGCAAACAGTCGGACGAACAGTGGCACAGTGCTCATTCAGTAAATGCACAGCAAAACAGATGTGTTTTGAGTCTGGATTTGAATGTGACTACTGTAGGAGCACATCTGATCTCTTCTGGAAGCTGGTTCCAGCTGCGGCTGGCATAGTAGCTAAAAGCAGACTCGCCATGCTTAGAGTGAACCCTTGGTATTTCTAGCCGATGTGATCCTAATGATCTGAGTGATCTGTTGGGTTTATATTCACTGAGCATATCTGCAATGTATTGAGGTCCTAGGCCATTGAATGATTTATATACCAGTAATAATACTTTAAAATCAATCCTAAATGTAACTGGCAGCCAGTGTAAAGACCTGAGGACTGGTGTGATGTGTTCATATTTTCTGGTTCTGCTCAGAATCCTAGCAGCAGCGTTCTGTATGAGCTGCATATGTCTTATGGTCTTTTTGGGAAGGCCAGTGAGAAGTCCATTACAATAATCCACCCTACTGGTGATGAAAGCATGCACAAGTTTTTCTAAGTCTTGACTGGAAACAAAGCATCTAACTCTTGCAATATTTTTCAGGTGATAGTATGCTGATTTAGTTATTGCTTTGACATGACTACTGAAACTAAGGTCTGACTCTAGAGACACACCCAGATTCCTGACTTGATTTTTAGTTGTTTGACCCCTAGACTGAAGGTATGCGTTCACCTTGAGAACTTCATCTTTGTTTCCAAACGCAATGACTTCAGTTTTGTCTTTGTTTAACTGAAGAAAGTTTTGGCACATCCAATTGTTTCCTTCATCAATGCATTGGCAAAGGGAGTCAATGGGGCTGTAATCGTTAGGCGATAGGGATAAGTAGAGCTGTGTGTCGTCTGCATAGCTGTGGTAAGTGATTTGGTTCTTTCTCATTATTTGGCTCATTGGGAGCATGTACAGGTTGAATAGGAGTGGCGCAAGAATTGAGCCTTGCAGGACTCCGCATGTCATGGATGTCCACTCAGACTTATGGTCTCCTATACTCACATAATAACCTCTGCCTCCTAAGTATGTCCTGAACCATTTTAGGACTATCCCAGAAAGCCCGACCCAGTTTTCCAGCCTGTCAAGAAGTATTTTGTGATCGACAGTGTCAAATGCAGCACTGAGGTCGAGTAGTACCAGCACTGATAATTTGCCTGTATCAGTATTTAAGCGAATATCATTTATTATTTTTATGAGCGCGGTCTCTGTACTGTGGTGCGGTCGGAAACCAGATTGAAAATGGTCAAAGTATCCATTCGAGCTTAAGAATTTGTTCAGCTGATTGAACACAACTTTTTCAATGATCTTGCCTATGAAAGGAAGATTTGAGATCGGTCTATAGTTGTTTAATATGGTCTTATCCAGATTGCTCTTTTTCAGGAGGGGCTTGCCAACAGCAGTTTTCAGGGAGGTCGGAAAACTCCCAGAGAGAAGTGAGGCATTTACCACTTCTAGGAGATCTGCTTCTAAGCTGTGTAACACATTTTTGAAAAAAGATGTGGGAAGTGCGTCAATGGCGCAGGTTGATGTTTTTAGGTGCTGTACGGTTTCTTCCAAAATTTTGCCATCAATTTCTTCGAAATCAGACATAGTGGCTACTTTCTCAGGCTGTTGTCTGATCTGCCTGACACCAGCGCAACTCAAGGATGAGCTGATCACCTTTCTGATATTATTGATTTTCTCAGAGAAGAAAGAAGCAAACTCACTGCACTTTCTCACTGAGAGCATTTCACTGGGAATCTGGCTTGGGGGGTTTGTCAGTCTCTCTACAGTAGCAAAAAGAGTGCGTGTGTTGTTTATATTGCTGTTTATAATATTCAAGAAGAAAGTCTGTCTAGCTTTGCTTAGTTCCTTATTGAAAGCATGGATGCTGTCTTTGTAGATGTCTTAATGGACTACAAGTTTTGTCTTCCGCCACATGCGCTCTGCTTTTCTGCATTGTCTTTTCATATTTTGCCCTGCTGTTGAGTTTCCCCAAGGTGCTTTTTGTCTGCCACTCTTCCTCCTGACTTCCACAGGAGCAATATCATCAATTACACTCTTAACTTTTGAGTTAAAAGAATCAAGGAGAAAATCAACAGAGTCAGCAGATATGCTTGGTGTTAAAGATATAGCCTTCATAAATAGTACACTAGTGTTCTCATTTAAGCATCTCTTCTTGACAGACACATATCTAGCTTCAATGGCAGGAGAGATCAATATATCAAAGAAAATACAAAAATGATCAGACAGTGCTACATCCTTAATAACAATTGATGAAATGTTTAGACCCTTACTGATAAGTAAATCTAGAGTGTGTCCACGATTATGTGTGGGTCCATGTACATGCTGAGTCAGATCAAAAGTTTTTAAAACAGTTTTGATTTCTTTTGCCATATTGTTTTCTGCATTATCTATGTGAATGTTAAAATCTCCAGCAATGGCAAAGCAGTCAAACTCTGAGGAAATTGTTGATAACAGTTCTGTTAAGTTCTCAGCAAAAGCTGGAGAGTATTTTGGAGGCCTGTAAACAATGATAAGTAAAATGCGTGGAGCACCTTTTAACACAATACCCAGATATTCGAAAGACGGGTAATTCCCAAATGATATTTGCTTACATTGATAGACATCTTTATAAAGAGCAGCTAAACCTCCACCTCTTCTGACAGCTCTGCAGACACTCATAAAAGTAAAGTTAGGTGGGGCTGTTTCATTGAGGACTGTTGCACTGCAACTTTCTTCAAGCCAAGTTTCATTTAGCAACATAAAATCCAGGTTGTATGTGGTTATTAAGTCGTTGACTAAAAGTGATTTATTTTTAAGTGAACGGATGTTTAAAAGTGCTAACTTAACAGTCTTACTTTTTGTCCCCACAGCAATCTTGGTATGTCGTGTAATAGGCACCAGATTAGATGGGTTTGCTGTACGGCTTTTGAAGGCCTTAGACTTTCTATCATGTAATCGAACAGCAATAGAAAAAGATACAGGCACACTGGGTTCCCGCTTGTTCTGTAAACATTTGAGAAAGTTATTGTTATCATAGCGGGGACCCGACACATATCACTGAGAGGTGGTATCAGTTGTTTTTGGTTCACCTCGAGTCGCTGGAGGAGGGTGTGGGCCATGGCGCTGTTGCAGAGGCCGAAGAGCTCTCACAGGGGGAGGGAGGGGGCGAGCTGGGCCCGTAGGCTTTGGTGGTTGTGGGGCCTGGCGTTTTTTGGTTGGTATCTGGGGGCTCGCAGCAAAAGAGTGGGATAGTCTAGTTCCAGCAATGCACCAGTTGTTCCATTTTCTCTGAGAAGCACAGAAGTGGAGATGCTGGAGAGAGTGATAACGTTTCCGGTGAGAGGAATTGTTGCTCTGGTGTTATTGGAGGCTGTAATATGCTGTCCTGGTTTCCCTGGCTGTTTTCCAGAAAGTCGTCATTGGGTGCTGTATCTTGGAGCAGTGCCTTTAGCACTCTTGAACCAAGTTTGTTTGGGTGGTGGCCATTCTGTTGAAACAGTTGCCTCTGACTCCAGAAAAGATTGAAGTTGTCAATAAAGTTCACTCCTTTTATATTACAGGTTTTTTGCAGCCATGTATTAAGCCCAAGCAACCGTGAAAACCTGTTTGTTCCTCTTGCTGGGAGTGGTCCACTGATTAATGTTTGAACTTTCAGTCTTTTAAGTGTTTCAAAAAGTTCATTGAAATCCTTTTTAAGAAGTTCCGACTGCTCTTTATGAATATCATTCTTCCCCACATGAATGATGAGTCGATTTGCAGTCTTATGTTTCATCAGAATGTTCTCAAGTTCCCTGTTTACATCAGATGTTGTTGCTTGTGGAAAGCAGCATGTTGTTGTATCCCTGCTATTAATGTTTCTGATTACGGAGTCGCCCACTATCAGAGTCCTGGGCTCGGCTGCACTGTGAGCTGAGTGCCGCTGTCTGGTCGACCTTGAGCCCCAGTTAGCATCAGTGTTAGCTACTGGCTGATTCAGTCTGTGTGCGATCACATTCATCAAATTTGGGGATTCCTCATTCATTAATACTTCAAATCTGTTCTCAAGATGTATAGGCGGTGGTAGGAGACCAGTGTTTGCAGTCCTTGTCAGAGCCGTATCTGGGGTAGAGGATGCTACTGCAGTAATATGTGATCCTCGTGACAATCTGATGTCTCGAGTGCCTTTGGGTCTCGCACCCTGTTTGTGCCATCGATTAGTAAAACGATCGGCTTGTTTCTCTACACTCAGTATGGCCTGTCGAGAAACACTAGATTCATGGGACTCACCGGCTGTATGCTGAGGACGTCCATGACGAAGCTCTGTTGTGTGTTCCGTCTGGTTTGGTGGTCCCGCAATTAACTTTGTTTCAAGAATTGCAATCCTTTGTAAAAGTCTGTGGCAGTTGGAGCAGCAAGTAGATTCCAGAGGAGGCATTTTCTTATCCTTATGAATGTAGGCAGTTGTGTTTTCTCTACGGGAATGTAAGCTTTCAGTGGGAGGCTGGTCGAATAAAATAATTCTGCTTTTTTTTGTAGTAATCCAAGCATTTGAGCACTGTGCTGATTTGCTGAAGTTAAAATTAGATGATAAAAGGAGATAAAATGTAGAAATATAAAAGCGATAGAGCAAAGCGCGGAGCAGTAAGCGAGAGCGTCCGAACAGTAGCTGAGCAGGAAGCGTTCAAATTAAATATAGATGAATCTTTGTTAACGCTGTGTTTTGTTGTTTGATTAACATTAATGACATAGACAGTAGCAGGTATTTATAGGCTTCAGTCATTTTAAGACCTAATGCACGGCTTTATATATGATACACATCCGATTTCTTTCTGAACTGTTTACGTTCATAACCGCAGACGACTATGTTTAAGAGAATACTTGCTGAGATGGGTAATTTGACATAATTTTGTGTTTATGTGTCTGTTCAGTACACTTGAGTCGCGCATTTGGCTAATGAGTCAATCATGCAATGTGACATTAGCATATTAATATGCAAACAAAATATATTCGCCTTATTTGCAATACAGAAGTACGCGAGCAGCTGCATTTTCAACAGAACAAAAATTAAATGATTTGTGTCTTTTGGTGAATTTAAAGGCATCATAAAGAGAGTGGTAATGGGCCTCAATATGTCACATTGTGATTGTTTTTATTAAGGGGACAGCCTACTATGTTCTAATATTCCTGTTTTTGTCAGTCTGAGTTTGTGTTAATCATATTTATTGTATGTAGGGCTGGGCGATAAAAAGGTATCGTCATTTATCGATGTTACACCATTGTCGGTAATGATATAAAAAATGTTCGATATAGTGCTGGGTATTTTCATTAAAATGTGCGGCCATCGCACGTAGATCTTAGGGGCCGTTTACATATTGCGTCTAAAAAATGCGTGGAAGGCTTTAAAGCTCTTGCGCAAATGGCAAACGTAAAATGGGGCGACAGTGGCTCAGTGGTTCATGTAGGTTGTCTACAAACCGAAAGGTTGGTTGTTCGATCCCCGGTTCCACCTGGCCAAGTGTCGAGGTGTCCATGAGCAATAACCTGGGTCCTAACCCCAGCTGCTCCCGACGAGCTGGATGGCGCCTTGCATGGCTGACACCGCTGTCGGTGTATGAATGAGTGAGTGAATGGGTGAATGTGAGGCAACATGTAAAGCGCTTTGGTGGCCATTGTCTCAGTGAAAGCGCTATATAAATGCAGTCAATTTAATAAAAGCAGAACGAAAACTGCCCTACTCCTTATTTTGTGCTTTACACTGAGTTTGGACCAATGTCAGTGCAGCGCGAGCTGATCTTGATCAAGCGACACTGTTACTACACAGCGCTAAGATCCAATAAAGAAAGCATTTGAATTCACCACAGAAGTAATAGTATCACTGCAAGAAGCATTCAAATTTCTCCGTTATTAACTGTAGATCTCTTAGATCAAAAACAGCGCTGGCGTGGAAACCAGGAGAAACATTGTGCCATGAATGAACTTATAGGCTTTAAGTCCATAGATCAGCAACATTCACCATGGATTTAATGTAGTAACACTAACTGTAACCATGAAAGTTTGGCAGGAATAGTAAAATCCTTTCAAGTACGTCACACATTTTATGAATAATTCTTCCAGTGCCCCTATGAAACCATTGTGGAGGTGGGTGGGTGCTAACACAGAAACCGAAAATTCTCGGGACAGCAGCATTTGTCCAAATTTCAATCTTAACCATTCTATTTCATCAGAAATGATCTTAAAGCAGGGCTTTAAGTGTAAAATACCGAACTTGTCCTTTAAAACAAAAACTAATTTAAAAAGCAACACTATAAAAACACTATAATATTATACAACACTATAATAACCTTGCCTCCCACTAACCCCACCACCCCATACAAATGCAAAATAAATGGGGAAATTATAACAGCATTTTTTTAAATGATGAATTGAAATAAGCACTTTATAGTATAGGTTAAAAACTGTATATCATATAATATAATATAATAATTAGTGATGCACCGAAATGAAAATTCTGGGCCGAAACCGAAAATTTAGGATGCACTTGGCCGAAAACTGAAACCGAAGCCGAAAATGGCTTCTTTTAAAAACTTATACTAATATATATATACACAGTACAAAACCTAAAATATTTTTAACAATAAATATAAATAATAATACCAAATAATATTATTCTTCAAGTTTTGTTCCATCAAATAAAATAGTTTTTTAACAGTTCTGCAAAAAGATCCACAATTATCTGAATAACTGCACACAAAATCACAGAATGGCAGTGGGCCTCTATTCTGCTGCTGCATGTAAAAAATTTTTTACTTAATTTTTAAATTGCTGTGCAAAACAATGCAAAACAACAGTGCAAAAACAGCACTAGAACTTAATCCAAACTCAAACTGTAAACAACATTTAAGCCTATGTAGCCTTAGGAAACACAGTTGTGCAGTGCTACGCAAATTTTAATGTAAGTGCTATACACACAGAAAATTGGACTGGGGGTCTTATGCGCTAAGGTCTCTCGCTCTCTCTCTCTGTCTGGCGTGCACGCGCTACACGGTTTGGAGCACGAGCTCTTGCTCGCTCGCTCTTCCGGGAGATTTGAACTAATTTGCGGGCATCAGGGAGCCACTATCAATATGGGGAGACATCCCTATCTATGATAGGCAGACGCGTGATAACAGCTTGACCTTGAGTGAAACCTAAGCGCTTGCGCACGGATGGGAGGGGCGGTCGACATTCATTTTCGGTTTACGTTTTCGGCTGTTTTTTTTTATTTCACCGAAATTTCGGTGCACCCCTAATAACAATACATTTGTTGTGAACTTTTTCTCCCAAAGTGTAGAAAACTCAGAAGCGCAGACCAGGAGACTCGGGTTGTATCTTAAGAAGGTTTTTTTATTGAGAACACGAGCTGTGCGTCGCTGTAGTCTTCCAAGCCCGTCTCGAGTCCAAAAAAAAAAAAAGGAACTTTACATTGTAGTATATATAGAGACTGATTACATGGAGGAGAATCAGAACAAAGCATGTAAATGTTGTATACAGGTTTAGGAAACCGGTACTAGACTGAGAGCATTACCAATCCTAATCCAATCAGCATAACTATTCAAACAGTGAGACTCAAAAACAGGAATGGCAGAACCTAGGTTATTTTCGTAAATGAAAACTGAAACTATGACTAAAACTATTGGTCAAAAAACATTTTCGTAAACTGAAATAAAATTAAAAATTCATAATAAATGAATAACTAAAACTAAACTAAACAAACAAAAGTTACTGAAAAACTAACTGAAATAAAATAATAATTAGCATAAAATAAATAATCGTTTTCGTAATTAATAAGCTCTTTACTTTGGCGGAAAATCTGACCTGTGGCTGTTTAGGGAAATGCCTGTAGCCATATGGTGCTTCACGCGTGTGAAGTTGCTAAGGCGATTAAAGTTAACTGCTGTCACGCGCTCAATGAAGGACCATAACGTAGAACACATCGCTAGTGCTAAGCGGCTGTTCATAAAGGATGCGTCTGTGGCAGTGGAATGGGAAATAACAAGGTAATGAGACACAAGTTCTTCTTTTAACTTGAGCTCAGCGCTATTAGAATGTCGTTTGCAATGCGCGGGTGCAACAGTAAAACAAGTCCGTCAAGCACAAAAAAAACTTTAATGTATGTTTGAGATATTATGTTTTCATGAAGGTTGACAATGTAGGGATTCTAGGGAATACCAGGACACGACACACCAACAAGCGCGCACACACACACACACACACACACACACACACACACACACACACACACACACACACACACACACACACACACTAAACCGACCCCTAAACCTACCCATCTCACACACAATTTTCTGCATTTATACATTTTCCAAAAAACTCATATGATTTATAAGCTTGTGTACCTCAATGTAGGTCCCACAGTGACACGAGTCCCCATTAGTCTGTGTACATTCAGATTTAAGTCCCCACCGGGATAGAAAAACATGTACACACTCTCACACACTGCATAGATTCTTCATTATTTAATCCCACTGGCTTCACAGCAGGTTGTGTTGGCTGTAGTCAGATGAATTGAGCTGTTTTTATTTTTATGTAGACTACCAGTGGTCACTGCTACATTTACAGCTGAAAAAAGTATACTAGGCATGTTTAACAAGATTTCATCTTTAATATGAATTAGTTTGTCTGAATTTTTCATATTTTTTCTTCTCTTCTTTTAAATTCAATTTATTTGGTGCTTCGTTCAATCTCAAACCATTATTTTATTTTTATTATTAAGATGTCTGCACAAGAGTTAACTGTAATCTGGGCAAACATTAAACTGCTGAAATTAAGTGTCTCGCTTTGGTCTACACTGGAAGTGCTCTGTTTGCTCTGCTAAAATATAATTACTAAAACTAAAACTGAAAATAAATAAAATAAAAACTAAATAGAAATGTGTTTGCAAAATAAAAACTAAACTAAAACTAACAAAACCATTAATGAAACTAACTAAAACTAAACTTAAATGTAAAGCAAAATTGAAAACGATATTAAAATAAAAACTAATTTTAAAAAAGCAAAACTATAATAACCTTGGGCAGAACTCTCCCACTGAGACAGAAGCTACCAAGAGTTTCAGCAATCTGCTTACAATAGAGAGAAACAGGAATGGCAGGCTCGATAGAGAGCAGTAATCTGACAAATACAGAAAACAGGATTGGTCGGACTCTCTTGCTGGAAACTGTTTCACAGCTGATATCATCACCATAATAACCTTAAATGCTAAATTCAATTTACTGTACATTAATTTTTCATGTGATGTTATGTAAAGAAAATAGGATCAGCAGATCTTAAACCTATTCTCACATTATTTAATATAAAGTGTTTCATATTATGTATTTGTAATATTACTAAACTATATATAATATACTGTATGAACCTGGCACAAAACAGTTTGATGTTTGAACTATTCTTAAATTTGTAATCCTTAAGTCCCCTCTTTGAGAGTTCTAATAACTCTCACATTACATACAAATGTAAACACTTAAAAGTTCATTCTTGTAACTTGTGATCGTTACAGGCACATGCTCTGTGTTGATGTTTCTGTAATTGCATGCTGACACAGAAACAAACATGCAATTAGGGCCTGTGAAGTTTTACGGGTAATAGTCTTTTCTGTTTGGAACTGTCATTTCTTTGTGAGGGGCGTGAGTCATTTGTTGAATGAAACACTTGATACTGTATAGATAGTACGCCAGTAGAAGAAACAACAGCAGAATTGCTATTTCCTTGACCCACAGCCAGGGTTTACCTAACAAGTTTCCGAACCATGAAGAATTATCTTCAGTCATCTGGTGTAATTTTGCTGAAAGATCAAGAATATCTTGTTGAATTTTGTTCAAGTCCTCTGTTGGATCCATTAAACCGGTGACATATTCGTCAGCTCTAAGAATATGTTGTTTATAGAGTCCACACTTTGTGCGATCTCCATGATGGTTAGTAGTATGACAATCTTGATCATGTTGATGGATGACTGAAGGTTCCGTATATGTGTCTCTGCGTTGTGTATTTTTTTCTTTTGTGATAGTTGGTTCGGCAGTGGGTCTAGTCGTTTTCTTGAGGTTGTGGCTTCATACGCAGGTGAGGAGGTCGGTGCGTATGGGTCTCGGGACAGCCATCAAGTGGTATCTGCACAGAGGAAGAAAGAAAACAAAAGACAGTAGAGCAGTATTTGTTCAAACACTAGGATTGTAAACTTTTCCGAGTCTGCTAGAGAGTAGAGCAGTATTTGTTCAAACACTAGGGTTGTAAACTTTTCTGAGTCTTTCATAATTCCTTTGACACCTAAGGAACAGTGAGGTAAGGATGGACTAGTGGATGAGGAAAGCCTATGAGTCTTCACCGCAGGGTTGGCCTCCGAAGCCTGTTGCATTCGGTTCTTCCCTGGGCTACTCACTGGTCCGTGTCCTATCCTATCCCTGTAGGTGGGGAACAACTTTACAGTGTGACACATGAGTCCAGGTTTTCCTTCCCTGACACAATACTGCAGCTGCTGTAATCAACATCAAAACATCACATGTGGTCCGTGCCACTTAGGCTCTAATGGCTTGTTTCTGAATGACTTTATCATGACCCATTGACCTGGGATGATTGTGTGTCCACCTTCTGGTGGAGTCTACCAACATGACTCAACTCTCTCTTTGGCACTCTGTACTGCCTCTGTGAGGTTTTCACAGTAAGAAATCAGGGTATCTGAGGCAATGTGTAAAAATGATCTGGAAGACAACCTGAAGCTACCACTTCAGTGGTGGACGTTACTGCATAACCTGCTCGTCTGTTACCTTCAAGGACTTGAGCTGAACCATCAACAAACAACTCAAATTCTGAATTCTCTATGGGAGTTTCTTTCACTTCACTGGTAGGTGTGTTTTTAAGCGCAACACAATCGTGAGTCATTTCTCCTTCATCCTCTAACACAACTTCAGTCATTGCAGACATCACACATGAGGATGGGTTTCGTCACTGGTGCACGCTGTAAAACGATGTTCGGGGCTGTGAGGCTAGTTAACCAATTTCCCCAACGGGAGGAGGTGACAGAAGTTTCTTTTGCTTGATTCATTAGTGTGGACACTGCATGAGGGCATGTTTGTCAGGTGAGTGAACGGAGAACCCAAACGCAAAGGTGAGCTGTTATTCTTTAATCTCAGTTCAGGAGAAACAACACAGGTGGCCGCTTGGCAAAACTTGAACAGAAGACAGTCTTTGGTAAATGCAACAAAAGAATCTCAATTAATGAAACAGAAATTCTTGGCTTCAGCCGAAACAGGAATCCCAGATGATTGAGACAGGCTGGGACCGTAGAGAGAGTGCGGGAACGCCAAACCGAAGACCACTCACGTTTACTGAGGCTTAGGATAAGCAGAGGCGAAGCACAGTGTCATCTGAATAATTCTGACAGCAGACGAGATGAGACAAGACCGGACAGGACAGAGTACAAAACCACTGGATCAATGAGCAGGTAGATAAACAGCATTTGGCAATAATCTGACAAAGAACAAAGGAAAAGGAAAGCCTAGAAATAGGGAGTGGAATTAGAGAAAGTGGGAAACAGGTGCGGAGAAGAGGAACAGATGGGATAATGAGAAACGGCTGGAGATGAATGAGTGTGTGTACGAGGATGCAATAACAAATATGACCAGCAGAGGGAGATAGAGTAAAGGAGAAGGATACCAGGATCATGACAATTTTACGTTTACAGTGTGACCTAACACCATTGCTGATGAAGGGCCTGTGCTGCAGCATAACATTTAAGGCTGTGAGTCTACTTAACCAGTGTCCCCCAAAGGAAGGCTGATACAGTCACTTTCCTTTTGTTCTATTAAGCAAAAATAAGTCTTTCATCTTTGTTGTAAGTTACTGGGGAAATTAAGCACTCACAGCCCGAATGGTTAACACCTCAACAAGCTGCCCCACGAGTTTAATGACGAGGGGAGGGGCTATTTCAGAGTAGCAAGCAGACTGAGTAGAAGTTGAGTAACATTGTTAACTTGTTTAAAGCTCTTTTTGTTTTTCCTACACTCTTTTCTCCAATGTCCATGCTTACCACAATAATAACAACCCTCTCTCTTAGGACATTTGTGTTTCTGTTGATTCTCTGTGTTGACCTGAAAGGATGCTGCTGCAATTTTTACTCTTGCCTTGACATCAGAGTCTCTTTCCCAAGTAGCTAATCTCTCCAAGTTGTTTTGCAGGGTTCTAGTGGACCACGTGAAGACTAAGAAAGGCAATGCCTTTCTATGTTCTGACAAAAGACCATCAAACCATGTGCGAACTAGGGGACCATTATCTTCTAGCACCTTCTCTGAAGTGTCAGCTATCCCACTGTATGCTGCAGCTGACTGACAAAATCGATCAGTTTATTTACTAACAGTGTCATCCTTCTTCTGTACACAACTAGTGATCTTTAACCAGTCCATGTTTGGTCCAACAATGTTCTTTAACGCTTTCAGAACTCACTCTCTCAATTCGTCTTTCTGGCATGTTGTAGTTCAGAAGTAACACCAAACTCAAAACTGTTGAATTCAGATTCAGTTCGAATTTGTGACATCAGCTGTGTGACTTCTGTCAACGACATGTCACAAAGACGCATTTTACTGATCAATGCTCTTCTGAATTCCGAATCATTTGTGCGTGCTGAGGGTAAGCTCTGGGATAGTCTCTCTATATCTTTAGGTTCTAGCGCTTTGGCAACAGTTTGGATTTGGACAACAGAAGAGTTGGGAGGAACACTTTCAGTTCCCTCAATTCCCTGAGTGTCATGTTAGGCAGAAACACAGGAAGCAATCGCGAGTATAATACAATATTTATTTAGCACAAAACACACAAGTCCAGGGTGCAGTGAGCCAGGTGGAGATAGGTGACGCAGGGACTTCGATGGTCAATACCGGTGACGTGCAGACAAACGGTGAGACGATCCAAATCCACACGGAAGACGACGAACAGGAAACACCAGGCAGGAACACGAACCAGAAGACAGGGGAACATCAAACAACGATCTGACAAAGGTGAGAGAACAGCGGTGAGTTTAAGAAGCGTGGTGAGATGAACTGCAGCTGGTGATTGTAATGATGAACAGCTGGAGTGGATCAGGTAATGACATACAGACACGCCCCTTGCACACGTGCACTCATACAACAACATAAACACAAGACTAGAAGGAACCAGCGAATACATCTACCGTGACACTGAGTTCTTCTCCTAGCGCCACATATCTGTACTGAATCTACAGGCTCATCAGCTACTGATTGAATGGCTACATCTGTTTCAAAGAAAGCTTGTAAGTCAGGATAAATTTCATCTGACTGTTGGTCTTCTGAGTCACATTTGGTTGAGGCCTTGTTATGGCCCACCTTTTCCGTGAGACAGGAAACTTGAGTGAGCAATTGTTTGTTATGTTCTTTTAACTTAGCAATACACCTAGCTTGTTCTTGTGCAATGGATAAGCTAAATTCTCTGTGGCAGCAGATAATGCCTTTTATGTTTTTCTTCCTGATACATGCACCTAACACCTTCTTGCATTCTTAGATAGACCATACTTTTTCTGGTTGAACACCAAATTTCTTTGTCAAATCCAATCTGACTGACTCACTATGAGTCCATCTGCTCCCCTAACAATGACTTGAACTCACTGTCTGTCCATAAAGGGGTAGCTAGTCCACCTTTCTCAGTTGATGGAATCAGCCTAGCATTCCTTCTAACCATTTTGTGATATTTTCCTGACACGGTACTTCCCTTACAAAACAGAGGATAAACCAATAACTTCTCTGACAAAGCAAATAATAACTAGTTATGAATACTCATCATAATGTATTCAACCTTCCCTGGCAAGCAGAGGGGAACCAATCTGCTAACACACTTTTAACCGTTTTTAAACTTTCCTGATTAAACAGAGGATGAATCTTCAATGACTACACAGAGGATATATCACCTTCCCTGGTAAAGCAGAGGATAAATCTTCCCTAACTTTACAGATGATAAACCTTGTCTAGCAATGTAGAGGATAACTATTCCATTAAATGGATAGTTCACCCAAAAATGAAAATTCTGTCAGTATTTACTCACCCTCATGTTGTTCCAACCTCATAAGACCTTCGTTCATTTTCGGAACACAAATTGAGATATTTTTGATGAAATCTGAGAGCTGGATCACTCCTCCATAGGCTTGATTGAAGCTTGCCAGCCCCTAAAAGTTAATAAAGATATCGTTAAAATAGTCCAAGCGACTACAGTAACTCAATCTTAAGCCTAAGGAGGAGTGATCCAGCTCTCAGATTTCATCAAAAATATCTTAATTTGTGTTCCGAAGATGAAGGAAGGTCTTACGAGGTTGGGACAACATGAGGGTGAGTAAATACTGACAGAATTTTCATTTGTGGGTGAACTAACCCTTTAAACAACCTTCTCTGATTAGACAGAGGATAAAACAACTTCCCTCACTATACAGAGGATGAAACACTTCCCTGGCAAAGCAGAGGATAAACTACTGTTAACACACTGTAGCTGTTGTTAACCTTCCCTCAAATTACTAGGACTTTACGCTAATCTTCCCTGCCTACAAGAACAGAAGATAAACAATTCTTCTCTGCTGAAAAAAGAGGATAACAATATTAGCAAGTAATGCTAAACTTCCCTGTCTGAATCAGAGGATAACGTTCTTCCCTGCCGAAACAGAGGATAAACAATATTAACACGTAATGCTAATCTTCCCTGCCTGAACAGAGAATAACTTTCATCTCTAAAAGAAAAAATGTAGAGGATAACCTAGTTAACCAAACTCTACAGGTGTCTGTTAATAGATTAATTGCAAAGGTATAATTACACTCTATTTAGCACAAACAGGGCTACCATAATATGTGAGCAAGATGTATGTCCATGTTTGTATTTTTGAGAGAATATTGTTTATGCATGGTTATTGAAAAAACTAAAACTTAAAGGATCTGAAATAAGGCCACAAAACACATACTAAATATGTGTCCACAAGACCTTTGACTAATGGGTGTTGTTGCCTAGAATTTTTGCTTTAAAATGATCTGAAAATCATCCTGCCTAATCATTTACACAAAACAATACATTGATTTAAATTTTATAGGACACCTTTTGTTTGGAAAGGCAATATGCGGGGAGGCGTGTTCACACCTGAGAAGACAAAGGCCGGATAATGAGCCCTATAATGAGCTGCATATTAATTAGCCTTTCACACAGCTGTGTCACTGGGTACCAAAGAATGCGACCTCGGACAAAATAAATGTATATATATATATATATATATATATATATATATATATATATATATATATATTTTACAATTAGAAATTGTAACCAATTACAAATAGGTTACAATTACAACAACAATTTTAACAATATTTCAAGTGTATTCTTTCTTTGTAAAAAGTATACATTTTATCATACGTATTAAAAAAGGTAAGGATTTATTGGTTTGAATAATTGGAACAAACACTAAATAACATCTTAGTTGATAATTCAATATACCTACTTTATTTTTGACAAAACATCCCATACTATAGTATATTTAACATATGAGCAGAAATTGGCGAACAAAAGCCTATTTAATGTGACAGTGGTCTTTTTTTACAGTCAAAACTTTATAATCTATCCAAAACTAATCACAAAATCTTGTCTAAACATTCATATTTAGTCTGTAACATATTGTGTTTATGATATTATATTAGGATGTTAATTTGCAGTTTGTTGCTTATACAGACCTTTTATTTCAACATATTTCAGTCTATTTTACTCATCTTAGTAGGATAGCAATATAGTTTGGATGTGTTCATGTACATGTTTACTAATGTAGGTGCGAGAGTGAATGAACGGCACAGACACGCGCTGTTTAACTCTTCTCTGACAGTGCAGAGGATACAAATTTGTACTGGTCTTAATGGTTCTTTTAGAGTAACACTCACCAACCCTTGGTTGTACAGAAAGATTCAGTCTGGAACTCAGTCAGATCTTTGTTGAGCTTGAAGTTTCAATCTGGATTCAGGTGGGTAGCTCTATCCGGGTCAAAGCGCCAAAACTGTTGTGAACTTTTTCTCCCAGAGTGTAGAAAACTCAGAATCGCAGACCAGGAGACTCGGGTTGTATCTTAAGAAGGTTTCTTTATTGAGAATACGAGCTGTGATTCGCTGTAGTCTTCCAAGCTCGTCTCGAGTCCAAAAAAGAAAAGGAACTTTACATTGTAGCATATATAGGGAGGGATTACATGGAGGAGGAGAATCGGAACAAAGCATGTAAATGTTGTATACAGGTTTAGGAAACCGGTACTAGACTGACAGCATTACCAATCCTAATCCAATCAGCATAACTATTCAAACAGTGAGACTCAAAAACAGGAATGGCAGAACTCTCCCGCTGAGACAGAAGCTACCAAGAGTTTCAGTAATCTGCTTACAATAGAGAGAAACAGGAATGGCAGGCTCGATAGAGAGCAGTAATCTGACAAATACAGAAAACAGGATTGGCCGGACTCTCTTGCTGGAAACTGTTTCACAGCTGATATCATCACCATCATAGCCTTAAATGCTAAATTCAATTTACTCTACTTTAATTTTTCATGTGATGTTATGTAAAGAAAATAGGATCAGCAGATCTTAAACCTATTCTTAAAGGAGCAGTATGTAGGATTGTGGCTAAACCTGGTACTGCAATCACCTTCAAATTACTGTAGAGCGGTGTATCCCCTCCCCCTCCTCCCTGAGTCCAGGTTGCCAGATAGGCTGCAGGATACAGCAGGAACGTAGGCTGCTACAGAAGCTTCCAATGGCAAGTGACGAGTCCTACACAGTAGGCTAAGTTTTTTTCTGTTAATTATGTTTATGCTTCAAATGAGAGATGTTTTGCAAAGTAATTATATATCGCAAAATTTTACTAATGGCGATTAGCCAAATATAATAGTAAATATGTACGCTCGTATGTGACAGTACATTGTTAGAACAGTAGCTGTTAGTATACTAACGGTAGGTATCTGTCATTAACATAAGTACAAGCACAAGCCTCGGTCACTGTGTGTAATCGATATCAAAGATAGCCTACAGCTATTCATTTAGCTGACACTACAAGTGAAAGCGACCAGCTGTATTTTTTAACTTACTCTGCAGTACACGTCCATAACGCTAAAATATGTGATGTGAAAGATTACATGTCATTCTATTATTTTTGGCTGTAGAACTTGCATGATAAACAAGTAGGCTACAAAACGTTCCAAGTGGGACACATTATTCACATCATAGGCTACAATGTGCTTTTCATTGGTGTTATGGACGTTAGAAAAAGTTATTTTACCGTGGAATTGCGCCTATAGTGCTCCTAATTCGATGACCCACCTCCTCCATATGAGCTAACGTAACGTTACTTTGCACGAACATGCATAACTTTGTTCGACTGTCATGAATATTTGAAATGACCATTTACATCAAGTACAAGTCAGCCAAACATAGATGAATCTTACCTGTCGAGAAATTCTTCTCCGTTTTCAGCCGTCTCCATCTTTCAAAGGCATCTCCTATACAGATCCATGTTTTATTTCGGACTTTGTAACGAAGTATTTCGAATTCATAACGAGTTTATGAGTTTATCATTTTATCTGATTCGAAACGTTTTTTTTATCCGATTCCGACACGTTTGTAGCTGCAGCTGTGGTAACTACAGCAGAGCTGGCAATCCAGATGCCGCAACACTACTGACTTCGTGATTGGTAGATAGGTGGAGGGTACAAACCAACTCTTTATATCATTATCAATGATATAAAGAGTTGGTTTGTAAACCAACTGTAGCATCTGGGTTTGTACTAGCTTATATACATATGATCTACTAAGGCGTGGCTAATACATTCCATACATTGCACTATTATTTATCATATTTTTACCATTTTGTTCTGTGACTCCATTCTGTTGTTTAAAAGAAGTAACATTCAGTCTCTTGTATTTTACGTGTGTGAGCATATGCAATAAGTTTTCTAAATTCTACATATAGCTCCTTTAACACCTACCTGTGAAATAGTTGTCTATGAATCATGTCGAATGAATAATGGGTCGAAAGCCTCTAAACAAATGATGTTGTATTGTAATCTGACATTTGATGGTGGTACCGTTGTGTTGTCCTCTACTGTCAGTAGGGTTGGAAATCGAAAATAAATTCCAATTCTGAAATTTTATACTTGTTATACATTTTTAATTTCAATCCCTTTGTGTGTATTTTAATGTGATTTTAAACCATTCGAGATGTTTATTTATGAAATGTATATTAGTTTGGCTAGTTGTTTTGCTGTGGTGTTTTTATTAAAACCATAGGCAAAAGTTCCTTGTGTAGGTTTTCTTTAGCCTGTTGATTTCTGTTGATTTTGAAGTTCTTTTTTATTCTTTGCTTAAAGTAGGAAATACCTTTGCAGCAAGCATCCTGATTCTGTCCACCCTGCTGAGAGTAAATATGTGTTGCACACTTTCTTCTTAATATCAAAATAAACAACAAAAATGACAGCATGGAGAAAGCGGCAGTAAATGATCCCTAAGACTGGTGCTTTATTAATGCTGTTCATTGATTCGAGTAAATTCTTTGAAATTTGGGTTTAAAGTGTTTTAATTCTACAATATATGGTGTAAAAATGTCTGAGTGCTGAGGTTGAACGGTGGCTACTGCAGTTGAATTTTCCTATTGGATCTTGTGGTACTGCGTGACATAAGCAGGTACCAGCTCACCACTCCTTTACCTACAGAGAGATGGGGGTCTCAGGTGCACGCCGTCCCCCCTCCCCCCTCCCCCCTCCGCTGGGCTCTGCCCACTTTTCCAGCATTTTTCAAATATTTCCAGTGGGTGGAGTCAGGCTCTGACCAGGGGTTGAGTTACCCTTAAGAAAGCATCTGATCATAGCGATGTAGATATTTTTGCACCAGTTTTGTTACAAGCTGCTCACACATTGGCAATACAAAAAGCGATAAATACATGCAATGTTTTACATATAGCCCATTTAACCTGCTAATGCATACTACCAGCAGCACCTTCACCAGTGCATAATAGGTCAGCTGCAGGGCCATCAGCCAGGGACCAACTCTCACTGACGTTTCGCTCCTTTAATCCTGGAATCTCTCCTAGAGGTAGAGTGGTGATATCTAATTGCTGAGTTGTTAACTTGCTTTATTTTTCACACCAGTTTGATAAATTCAGACCAATTTGCAGATGTGGAACAATCACTAACACGAGAGGTGTGATTTATGCCATGAACAGTGCAATAGTGAGGCCAGACATTTGAAAGCGAGTAGACCTTGGTGAAAGAGGGTGGACCGTAATGCCTACTCTCAAATTACATCATTTTACAATTCTGCAATATAATTAATTTGACAAATACGATTTGTTAAATGTGATTTACTGTCAGCCAACCGTTTTATGAAACCAGCAAATGCATTTATAAATAAAATAACCAATGAACAGAATGGGAAAAATAAACAAATTCATGATCATAGAAGGAATGTGTGTAAAGGCCTCATTATACTGCGTCAACTCCACGGCGTAGCTACGCCGTCACTCCTACGGCGTCGTGGCCGTTTTATGGTTCTGCGTCAGGTTGAGTTGCATCGCGGTGCATCTGACCAATCACAGCCCTTGTGGTCTGCATCGCCTCGACGCGTAGTTAAAATTTTTTGGAGGTGCACGTCGAGCTACGGCGGAGGGTTTTGCGGCGACGCAGAGGGGTCTGCGGGGGTACGCCGTTGATTCGATGCAGAAGCATAAAACAGGCTTAAGGCTGGGCAAGGCTCAGTCTTACCCTGGCAACGGGCTTGAGACTAGTGTGGAATTTTCTCACTCAAACCACTGCATGCTGCTTCTGATTGCTTTTATGTGTTTAAATGTTTTTATTTGGTATTTCAGCAAAAGATAAATTGTAACTACAGTTTTTTATATATACAAACAATTAAAAACTTACATCCTAACAAATATGCATAAAGAATTAAAAAACAAACAAAAAACAACAACAACAACATCCAACCCCACCCAAAAGCTCAACCCAAAAGTGCTATCCACTGGTAAAAGCAGGTCATGAAGGCATAGTAAACATTAATCACTAGCTTGCAGAAAAGAAATAAAAGGTGACCAAATTTTTTCAAATAACAAAATCTTGTTTTTCAGAACACACCTAATCCTTTCTAAATGTAGTGTACCAGTCAACTCTGTCAGCCATAGTTTAATCGTTGGAACTTCCTTTTCCTTCCAAAACAAAACAATCAGTTTTTTAGCAGAAATTAAACCATATGAAACAAAATGTTGTTGTACCAGAGCAAGTTTCAAAAATTCTTCAGAAACTCCAAATATAATTAGGGGCCAAGCACCGAAGGTGCGGAGGCACCTATTGTATCTGTTCCGGTTCTTATTGTTATTAGGGGCCAAGCACCGAAGGTGCTAAGGCACCTATTGTATCTGTTACGGTTCTTCTTATTAGGGGCCAAGCACCGAAGGTGCTGAGGCACCTATTGTATCTGTTCCGGTTCTTATTATTAGGGGCCAAGCACCGAAGGTGCTGAGGCACCTATTGTATCTGTTCCGGTTCTTCTTCTTCTTATTATTCTTCTTCTTCCGACTGGGCGTCTATGGCAGCCCATAGAACCGTTTCCGGGAAAGTTGTTTTGGTTTGACATTCTAATAGAGGACAGTCCCAACATTAAATACACCAATTTTGGTGTCTTTAACTCATTGCCTCTAGCGCCACCACCTGTCCAAATTTTCACTTGTATTATGCTAATAACTTTTGAACCGTAAAGCCTATCAACAAAATTCTTTTTCCCTCTGATTCCAGAGCTCATGACGATTCGATTGCACCCTATGACGTCATTTTCCGTCATAAAAATATGGCCGCCATTTTGAATTGTTCAAAAAACCTACTTTTTCGAACTCGTCCTAGACGGTTTGTCCGATTTTCACCAAAATCGCACCAGATCATCTTCAGGCAGTGGGGCAAAAAGTTATGGAATTCAAGTTGATTTGTCAAACCGTTCTCGAATACCGCGCAAATTAATTTTATGTAGCGCTTGTGAAAACAAACGTAAGGCTGTATCTCCGCAACGCTTTATCGTATTGAGACCAAACTTGGTACATGTTATCACAAGCATGACCTGAGGCTACATGCTGCGTTTCGGCGCAGCGCCACTTACTGGTCCGGAGATACAGAAAATGGTTATTTTTGCTTATAACTTCTTTGTCCAAAAATCATAAAAGTGGTCTCGTTAGATTCAGGGCGTCATGTGAAGTCGACTGATATCCAATTTTCCCAGATCGGCCATTTTGGCTGTCGGCCATTTTGAATTATGTGCTAAAATGCTGTATTTTCTGAACGCATGAACGCATTGTTACAAAACTCGGTATGGGTCATCAGTACGATGCCCTGAAGGAGCCTGAGAAGTTTCGAAACAGTGCCACCTAGTGGTAAATTTTATTTTTCAAATGCTTATAACTCTGGCTATGGTTGACTTATTTTCACGGGAGTCATCTCGTTAGGTTCCTGAATCCTTGCCAAGTCCACAGATACATGCATTACGGTTTGTGTAGTGTTGTGATTTAGCGCTTAAAAAACATTTGCCAATATCTTCGAAACCGTTAGTCCGATCGAGACGAAACCACCGTCAGAAGTTTGGAACCATAGCTTGTTATCTAAATCTGTGAGCCCAAATGCCAAAATATTGATGTTAAGGGGTAGTAAAATCAAATCAAAGTCACGTGTCAGTCATTTTTGATGCTTTTTTTCATATAAATGTCTAAAACTCCGAAGCGAATTGAGATATTTTCACCAAATTTGGCACACACATGTATGGGCTCATTCAAAGGACACATGAAAAAAAATTGTGAGATTTTGCCTCTTGGTGGCGCTATAATAGAACAAAACATGAAAATCCCATTGACTTCAATACAGTTTTGTGATGTAAAATGCTATACTTAACAAATGCATTGCTGTAACATTATGAAACTCAGAATTTGCCACCAGCACTATCTCCTGAAGGTACTCAAAAGATTTTGAGAGAGCGCCTCCTTTTGGTCAAAAGTTAAAATTATATTTCCAAAAATGCTAATAACTTTTGAAGGAATTTGCCTATTGTAATCACTCTTGTCTTAATTGATTGTTTGGGTAATGCTGAAAACAAAGATACCAATTTTGCCAAAGTCAGCCAAACTTCCTGTCTGCCGTCTTGATTTTCACTAAATACTTACTTTTTCTAACTCCTCCTAGACCGTTTGTCCGATTTTCACCAAAATCGAATCGTATCTTCTCCAGACCGTGCCGATTAAAAGTTATGGATTTCGTGTTGATAGACGAATGCTTTTTTCGTATACCACAGCATCAAAGTTGAGGCATGCTGCCAAAATGACTATTCAGGCTTTATCTCTGCAATGCCTTGACATTTTGACACCAAACTTTGTATGTGTCATTGTCACCTCACTCTGACCACATCAAATCGATTTCGTAATTGCGCCACCTATTTGTTGAAAGTGATAAACCATTAAATCATCTTATAAGTTACTTTATATATGATTTTTCAGCCATTTTGCCAAAATTCTCTAAAATGTCTTTAATTGCTCCTTGCTGCAGTTGGTCTGCCACTCCCACCCATGATGGCATCTGTTGCCGCTTCTTGCGCTTGGCCCCGGTAATGGCTGCTTGCAGCTATATTTATTAGAGGCCAAGCACCGAAGGTGCGGAGGCACCTATTGTATCTGTTCCGGTTCTTATTAGGGGCCAAGCACCGAAGGTGCGGAGGCACCTATTGTATCTGTTCCGGTTCTTATTATTATTCCTCTTCTTCTTCTTCTTCCGACTGGGCATCTATGGCAGCCCATAGAACCGTTTGCGGGAAAGTTGTTTTGGTTTGACATTCTGATAGAGGACAGTCCCAACATCAATTGCACCAATTTTGGTGTCTCTAACTCATTGCCTCTAGCGCCACCACCTGTCCAAAGTTTCACTTTTATTATGCTAATAACTTTTGATTCGTTAGGCCTATCAACAAAATTCTTTTTTCCTCTGATTCCTGAGCTCATGACAATTCGATCGCATCCTATGACGTCATTTTCCGTCATAAAAATATGGCCGCCATTTTGAATTGTCCAAAAAACCTACTTTTGCAACCTCGTCCTAGACGGTTTGTACGATTTTCACCAAAATTGCACCACATCATCTTTAGGCAGTGCCGACAAAAAGTTATGGAATTCAAGTTGATTCGTCAAACCGTTTACGATAAACGCACAAACTAATTTTACGTAGCGCTTGCAAAAACAGACGTAAGGCTGTATCTCCGCAATGCTTAATCGTATTCAGACCAAACTTGGTACCTGTCATCACAAGCATAACATTAGGCTACGTGCTGCGTTTCGGCGCAGCGCCACCTACTGGTCCGGAGATATGAAAATTGGCTATTTTTGCTCCTAACTTCTGAATGGTTTGTCCAAAAATCATAAAAGTGGTCTCGTTAGATTCAGGGCGTCATGCCGAGTCGACTGATATCCAATTTTCCCAGATCGGCCATTTTGGCTGTCGGCCATTTTGAATGATGTGCTAAAATGCTGTATTTTTTGAACGCATGAACGAATTGTTACGAAACTCGGCATGGGTCATCAGTACGATGCCCTGAAGGAGCCTGAGAAGTTTCGAAACAGCGCCACCTAGTGGTAAAATTTATTTTTCAAATGCTTATAACTCTGGCTGTGGTTGACTTATTTTCACGGGAGTCATCTCGTTGAGGTCCTGAATCGTTGCCGAGTCCAGAGATACCAAATATGCTAGGTTTCGACTTACGGTTTGTGTAGCGTTGTGATTTAGCGCTTAAAAAACATTTGCCGATATATTCGAAACCGTTAGTCCGATCGAGACGAAACCACCGTCAGAAAATTGGAAACATAGGTCGATAGCTATACGCCAATGCCCAAATGCCAAAATATTGATAAAAAGGGGTCGTAAAATTCAATCAAAGTCACTTAGCGGTCATTTTTTACGTGTTTTTTCACATAAATGTCTATAACTCTGAAGTTAATAGAGATATCTTCACCAAAATTGACACACATATGTAGGGGCTCACTCTGAGGACACATGAAAAAAATTGTGGGATTTTGCCTATTGGTGGCGCTATAATAGAACAAAACATGAAAATCCCATTGATTTCAATGCAGTTTTGTGATGTGAAATGCTATACTTAATGAACACATTGCTGTAACATTATGAAACTCAGAATTTGTTACCAGCACCTTACCTTGAAGGTACTCAAAAGATTTCAAGACAGCGCCACCTGTTGGTCAAAAGTTAAAATTACATTTCCAAAAATGCTAATAACTTTTTTTTAAATGTGCTTATTGTAATGACACTGGTCTTAATATATTCCTTGGGTCATGCCGAGAACATAGATACCAAGTTTGACGTATTTGGACGAACTTCCTGTCCGCCATCTTTATTTACTTTCAAAACCTTCTTTTTCGAACTTCTCCTAGACCATTCGTCCGATTTTCACCAAAATCGAATCGTGTCATCTCCATACCGTGCCGACTAAAAGTTATGGATTTCGTGACGATAGACGAAACCGTTTTCGTATACTGCAGCAGCAAAGTTGAGACATGCTGCCAAAATGACTATTAAGTCTTTATCTCTGCAATGCCTTGATATTTTGACACCAAACTTTGTATGTGTCATTGTCACCTCACTCTGACCACATCACATCGATTTCGTAACTGCGCCACCTATTGGTCGAAAGTGATAATCCATTAAATCATCTTAAAAGTTACTGTATATATGATTTTTTAGCCATTTGCCTAAATTCATCTTTAAATGTCTTTAATTGCTCCTTGCTGCTGTCGGTCTGAAACTTCCAGCCATGTTGGCATGTCTTGTCGTCTGCGTTTGCGCTTGGCCCCGGAATGGCTGCTTGCAGCTATATTTATTCTTCTTCTTCTTCTTCCGACTGGGCGTCTATGGCAGCCCATAGAACCGTTTCCGGGAAAGTTGTTTTGGTTTGACATTCTAATAGAGGACACTCCCAACATTAAATACACCAATTTTGGTGTCTCTAACTCATTGCCTCTAGCGCCACCACCTGTCCAAATTTTCACTTTTATTATGCTAATAACTTTGGAACCGTAAGGCCTATCAACAAAATTCTTTTTTCCTCTGATTCCAGAGCTCATGACGATTCGATTGCACCCTATGACGTCATTTTCCGTCATAAAAATATGGCCGCCATTTTGAATTGTTCAAAAAACCTACTTTTTCGAACTTGTCCTAGACGGTTTGTCCGATTTTCACCAAAATCGCACCAGATCATCTTCAGGCAGTGGGGACAAAAAGTTATTGAATTCAAGTTGATTTGTCAAACCGTTCTTGAATACCCCGCAAATTAATTTTATGTAGCGCTTGTGAAAACAAACGTAAGGCTGTATCTCCGCAACGCTTTATCGTATTGAGACCAAACTTGGTACATGTTATCACAAGCATGACTTGAGGCTACATGCTGCGTTTCGGCACAGCGCCACTTACTGGTCCGGAGATATAGAAAATGGTTATTTTTGCTTATAACTTCTGAACGGTTTGTCCAAAAATCATAAAAGTGGTCTCGTTAGATTCAGGGCATCATGTGAAGTCGACTGATATCCAATTTTCCCAGATCGGCCATTTTGGCTGTCGGCCATTTTGAATTATGTGCTAAAATGCTGTATTTTCTGAACGCATGAACGCATTGTTACAAAACTCGGTATGGGTCATCAGTACGATGCCCTGAAGGAGCCTGAGAAGTTTCGAAACAGCGCCACCTAGTGGTAAATTTTATTTTTCAAATGCTTATAACTCTGGCTCTGGTTGACTTATTTTCACGGGAGTCATCTCGTTAGGTTCCTGAATCCTTGCCGAGTCCACAGATACCAAACATGCTAGGTTTTGCATTACGGTTTGTGTAGCGTTGTGATTTAGCGCTTAAAAAACATTTGCCAATATCTTCAAAACCGTTAGTCCGATCGAGACGAAACCACCGTCAGAAGTTTGGAACCATAGCTTGTTAGCCTCATTGTAAAGCCCAAATGCCAAAATATTGATGGTAAGGGGTAGTAAAATCAAATCAAAGTCACGTGTCAGTCATTTTTGATGCTTTTTTTCATATAAATGTCTAAAACTCCGAAGCGAATTGAGATATTTTCACCAAATTTGGCACACACATGTATGGGCTCATTCCAAGGACACATGAAAAAAAATTGTGAGATTTTGCCTCTTGTTGGCGCTATAATAGAACAAAACATGAAAATCCCATTGACTTCAATACAGTTTTGTGATGTAAAATGCTATACTTAACAAATGCATTACTGTAACATTATGAAACTCAGAATTTGCCACCAGCACCATCCCCTGAAGGTACTCAAAAAATTTCGAGACAGCACCTCCTGTTGGTCAAAAGTTAAAATTATATTTCCAAAAATGCTAATAAGTTTGGAAAAAATATGCCTATTGTAATGACACTGATCTTAATAGATTCCTTGGGTCATGCCGAGAACATAGATACCAAGTTTGACGTATTCGGACAAACTTCCTGTCCGCCATCTTTATTTACTTTCAAAACCTTCTTTTTCGAACTTCTCCTAGACCATTCGTCCGATTTTCACCAAAATCGAATCATATCATCTCCAGACCATGCCGACTAAAAGTTATGGATTTCGTGACGATAGACGAAACCGTTTTCGCATACCGCAGCAGCAAAGTTGAGGCATGCTGCCAAAATGACTATTAAGTCTTTATCTCTGCAATGCCTTCACATTTTGACACCAAACTTTGTATGTGTCATTGTCACCTCACTCTGACCACATCACATCGATTTCATAACTGCGCCACTTATTTGTCGAAAGTGATAAACCATTAAATCATCTTAAAAGTTATATGATTTTTCAGCCATTTTGCCACAATTCTCTTAAAATGTCTTTAATTGCTCCTTGCTGCAGTTGGTCTGCCACTCCCACCCATGATGGCATCTGTTGCCGCTTTTTGCGCTTGGCCCCGGTAATGGCTGCTTGCAGCTATATATATATTATTCTTCTTCTTCCGACTTGGCGTCTATGGCAGCCCATAGAACCGTTTCCGGGAAAGTTGTTTTGGTTTGACATTCTAATAGAGGACACTCCCAACATTAAATACACCAATTTTGGTGTCTCTAACTCATTGCCTCTAGCGCCACCACCTGTCCAAATTTTCACTTTTATTATGCTAATAACTTTTGAACCGTAAGGCCTATCGACAAAATTCTTTTCCCCTCTGATTCCGGAGCTCATGATGATTCGATTGCACCCTACGACGTCATTTTCCGTCATAAAAACACGGCCGCCATTTTGAATTGTTCAAAAAACCTACTTTTTCGAACTCGTCCTAGACGGTTTGTCCGATTTTCACCAAAATCGCACCAGATCATATTCAGACAGTGGGGACAAAAAGTTATGGAATTCAAGTTGATTCGTCAAACCGTTTTTGATAAACGCACGGAAAAATTTACGTAGGTCTTGCGAAAACGCACGTAAGGCTGTATCTCCGCAACGCTTTATCGTATTGAGACCAACGTTGGTACCTGTCATCACAAGCATGACCTGAGGCTACATGCTGCGTTTCGGCGCAGCGCCACCTACTGGTCCGGAGATACAGAAAATGGCTATTTTTGCTTATAACTTCTGAATGGTTTGTCCAAAAATCATAAAAGTGGTCTCGTTAGATTTAGGGCGTCACGACGAGTCGAGCAATATCCAATTTTCCCAGATCGGCCATTTTGGCTGTCGGCCATTTTGAATTATGTGCTAAAATGCTGTATTTTCTGAACGCATGAACGCATTGTTACAAAACTCGGTATGGGTCATCAGTACGATGCCCTGAAGGAGCCTGAGAAGTTTCGAAACAGCGCCACCTAGTGGTACATTTTATTTTTCAAATGCTTATAACTCTGGCTGTGGTTGACTTATTTTCACGGGAGTCATCTCGTTAGGTTCCTGAATCCTTGCCGAGTCCACAGATACCAAACATGTTAGGTTTTGCATTACGGTTTGTGTAGCGTTGTGATTTAGCGCTTAAAAAACATTTGCCGATATCTTCGAAACCGTTTATCCGATCGAGACGAAACCACCGTCAGAAGTTTGGAACCATAGCTTGTTAATAAATTTTTAAGCCCAAATGCCAAAATATTGCTAGTAAGGGGTAGTAAAATTAAATCAAAGTTACGTGTCAGTCATTTTTGACGCATTTTTTCATATAAATGTCTATAACTCCGAAGCGAATTGAGATATTTTGCTGCCAAAATGACTATTCAGACTTTATCTCTGCAATGCCTTGACATTTTGAAACCAAACTTTGTATGTGTCATTGTCACCTCACTCTGACCACATCACATTGATTTCGTAACTGCGCCACCTATTTGTTGAAAGTGATAAACCATGAAATCGTCTTATAAGTTACTTTATATATGATTTTTCAGCCATTTTCCCAAAATTCTCTTAAAATGTCTTTAATTGCTCCTTGCTGCAGTTGGTCTGCCACTCCCACCCATGATGGAATCTGTTGCCGCTTCTTGCGCTTACCCCCGGTAATGGCTGCTTGCAGCTATATTTAATATAGGATCTGGTTAAAATCGTATGTCCAAAGTATATGAAAAAACCTGGAAAATCTTATTCCAGAAACTTTGTAATTTTGGACACATTACATAGCTCTGGGACAGGCTGGCATCTAAAATTTGACATTTGTCACATAATGGAGACACTTCTGGAGACACAAAAGAAATATTTTGTTCAGTTTACACTTGGAATAATGAAGCCTATGAAGCACTTTAAACTGAATAAGACAATATCTTGCATTAATGGAACACTTTCAATGGGACAAGTTCAAGACTTCGTTCCCACATTTCACTAGGTACTTCTACTGCAAGTTCCAGAGGTGGAAAGTAACGAATTACATTTACCCGCGTTACGTAATTGAGTCGTTTTTTTGTGTAGGCTACTTCTACTTTTTTAAGTAGTTTTTAAAATCTGTCATTTTACTTTTACTTAAGTACGTTGTGTTTGAATTATTGTACTTCGCTACATTTGAAATCATATCCGTTACTGAGTAAAAAATAATACAAGGGAGAAAAAAATTCACACTCCGGCAAATACTGCATTGATTGAAGGGCGGGAGAAAAAACACGCAAAAAAGGTGATGCAGACCCAGCTGAAGCTGAAAGCGAAGCGCCCTCGAATTTTTATGAAGCGAATTATGGCCAGAATGGAAATACTTTGGATGTAGAAAAATGTGTGGTTGTCCTCGAGGATAGATATCCAATTTGCAAAAAATGTGGACAAAAGGTGGCTGCAAAAGGAGGATACATAGGACACCATCCCTCCTGCAGATAAAGGTATGTTCCGATTATAACGTAAGGCCGAATGATTTACGTGATGCAGAGGGAATCCCGGAATCCAGTCATGAAAATGGAATTTACATAACGCAGAAGATCATGTCATGTAAAACACGCAAAATGATGGATGGATGAATACATGGAAAGTAGAACTGTGCAATAAATCCAATCGCGACATGGTCTGTGAATATTTAAGCGCAAAAATACTGCTATGTAAATAAATATATAACCTGCTTGTTCTGTGTTTCTGTGAATCGGTGTGATTTAGCTGCTCCACTTTGTCTACTACATACTCAAGTACGCGTGGTTTTTTTCAGCGTCTCACAAACAATTTGAATACATGATGAATACATTAACATTTCCAGAGCTGCTCTGAGAGAACGCCAAATGAGCATTTTCATCAATTTATTTGAGAAAAACCATTGTCATATAGGCTTACACTTTGAAACAGGTCTTCACTACAACCCGTCAAAATAAAAGTTTGGTTTAACTAGGAGAAATTGACAGAAATATATTACTATTGTAGGCATACAATAGAATGTACTTCTCAAAATAATATTAATAACAACAACAATGATAATGCAATTTATTTAAACATTAATTAAGGCATATATTTTTTGTCCATGGTTTAATTTAGTAAATCTGTTTTTTGCAGCTCTTCCCCAAAAAACAAGTTTAAATTTTCATTTGATTGCCACCTTTTTTGATAATATATTTGGAGTAAATCATAAAAAGAAACATTAATTTTATGAATAAAATACATTTCATTTGACTATATTATTCTTAAAAAAATTTAATAAATTATTAATGTTAAAAATGAGTTGTTAATCTAATTCATTATCAATTATTGAATTTAATTGATTAGACATGTTCTATTGGAATTTTAATAAAGAAAACAAACAAACGGTTTCAAGTTTGTTTTAATAAAAGCATTTGTTCAACCCCCCAAAAAACTGTTTTCTTTAATTTAACTGCCATTTTAACTGATGATAATAATAATAACCATAATTTAATAATACCATTTATTTAATAATTGATTAATACTGTAAACTGTGATATTTTGTGAGACGTTATCATACTGTAAAAATCTCATTCCATTACAACCCACACGGGAGAGTCCCCCCACCCCACCCACTGTTCACCCACTCCCCACTGTTAAAAAAGTAACTCAGTAACTTTTACTTGAGTACATTTTAAATGAGCTACTTTTTACTTTTACTTGAGTAGATTTTTAGACCGGTAATTTTACTTGTACTTAAGTAAAATTGCATTGAAGTAGTAGTATTTTTACTTGAGTAGAATATTGTATTACTCTTTCCACCTCTGGCAAGCTCTTCTTCCCAGGCAGATTTAATTTTCTCCATTGAAGGACTTTTCACCTTTTCTAAAGCCTTGTACAGAACGGAAATGGTATTACCATCTCTATGACGTCTTTCCAAGAATGCATCCAGATACATAGGTGTGGCAGTGACATAATTAGGAATGTAAGACTTCACAAAGTCTCTGATTTGAAGGTACCTAAAGAAGTTATTTGAGGGAATATTATATTTCTTACACAGCTGTTGAAAGGAAGCAAATTTTCCATTCATATAAATCCCCTATATTTCGTAACCCTAAATTTCCCCAGATCTCAAATGCACTGTCTAACATCGAAGGGCAAAAGGAGGGGTTAGCTGAGATAGAGAGCAAAAATGACATCTGACTGAATTTAAAATGCGTCTTTAACTGTTCCAAATACGAATAGAATTATGAATAACAGGATTTTGATTATAAAGTGAACTAGCTATACCTGTGGGTGATAGAAGTATTGCGTTAATGGAATAAGGAAGGCATTCCTCCTGTTTCAGCATTAGCCAGCTCTCCCCCATCGTAGTAGAATCTATCCATGAAGTCAGAACCCTCAGGTTTGCCGCCCAGTAGTAATAAAGAAAATTACGTAGGGCGAGCCCACCCTGTATTTTGGGTTTACATAGGGTTGCTTAGAAATCCTATGGGCTTTATAGTCCCAGACAAAAGGAACAAGGATAGAGTCCAATTTTTTGAAAATAAGATTTGGGCAGACATACGGGGATGCTCTGCGCCTTGTACAAAAAATATCATGGGCGAAATATCATCTTAATTGCATTTACCCTGCCTAGGAGAGAAATAGGAAGCGTTCTCCAGAACTTGATCATGGATTTAAGTTTTAACAACAGGGGTTGAAAATTAGCCTTGAATAAATTTGAAAACTTTTGTGTCACCTCTATGCCTAGATATGTGAATTGTTCTGAAGCAACCTAAAAGGGCAAATGATGAAGCCAAGAAGAATCTTTGATAGTGACTGGCATCAACACACTTTTGTCCCAATTAATTTTATATCCTGCAAATGTACCATATAAATTAATCAAATTAAGGATATTTGGAATGCTGCTATTGGGCTCAGAAATAAATAAAATTATATCATCTGCATATAATGCTAATTTATTATCAGTATTTCTGGTTTTATAGCCTTTAATACCAGAATGGACTCTAATGGCCTCAGCTAAAGGCTCAATCGCTAATGCAAACAAAAGTGGCGACAGCGAGCAACCTTGTCTTGTACCTCCATGTAAATTAAAACAAGAGGATATTGTTTGATTTGTGAGAATTCTTGCACACGGACTAGAATACAACAATTTAATCCTTGAAATGAAATTTTCTCCAAGATTAAACTTCTTCAATACCGCAAATAGGTAAGGCCATTCAATTTGATCGAATGCCTTCTCCGCATCCAATGACAGAATGGCTAAATCTTGCGCCCGGCCTTGGGACGAGTACATAATGTCGAAGAGACGCCTAAGATTAGAAGAAGAGTTACGTTTTGGTATGAAGCTGGTTTGATCTGGGTGCACCAAGTTTCTAATTACTGTGTTTAATCTATGTGCCAAAGTTTTTGCCAGAATTTTTTTATCTGTATTTAATAGTGAGTTCGGCCTATAAGAACCCAGTTCGTCTGGGTTCCTTCCTTTTTTTGGGACAACAATAATAATTGCCTCATCTAGAGAGGGCTTTCTAGTTTTTCCCTTACGTGTGATACATAAGGGGCGATTTCCCCTTACCTAAGAGAATAACTTAAGGGTGTTGCATATAATCTCTTAAATGGTTCTCTTAGGTAAGGGAATCATTTAAGTGTTTCACGACAGCGATGCTGGATTGACGTTATAAACGTCTGTTGTTGCCTTAGATACGCAAAACACTAACACTAGCAAGTACGCGTTTTCATCAAATAAAGTAGGCTAATAAAGTAGGCTAGGATATCGGAATGGATAAAGAAAACAAAAAAAGAAAGCCTAATTGGACAGAGGAGGAGAAATGCATTCTTCTTGATGAATATGATAAAAGAAAAACAATTTTGAAAAGCAAACTAAATCCCAATGTAACTGCTGCAAAAAAACAGAAACAGTGGGAAGAAATAACGGAAAAAATCAACGCAAGGAATCTTGATGTGAAGAGGACGGTTCAGGAAGTCCTTAAAAAATATGAAAACATCACTGTGGTCGCAAAAAAAGAGTTGAGCGCTTAAAAGAAAGAAGCCAACAAAACAGGTAAGATTGAGCAAGACTACGCTTTTAAGATTGTATGCAAAGCACCTTGGGGAAGAGTGCGCTTTATTGCTGAGTGCAAATCTTTTAGGCACCAAATTATACCTTCATAGGAATATACGTATTAATTAATTACATGCCTGTGCAGCATTACGGGGATTCATGAAAGGCGTCACGAGCCATGGACGGCAGGGGTAACCACTGTCCCCGAGTAGGAGACCAGTGTGCACTCCAGCTTCAAAATCACTCCCTAGTTTGCTCTCCGCCAAAATCCTGGAGTCATGTGTACTCCCGGGCCATGATGCAACAACATTTGTAATTTTGCAGAGATGGTCACACACTAATTGTACATTTATTGAATGGTAGCCTTTTCTGTTTACGTACTGGTCTTCGTGTGTTTGGGGCGCCTGTATTCTGATATGTGTGCCGTCAATAACACCACATATGCGAGGAAAACCTGCTTTCCGAAAAAAACTGGTTTGAATGACCTCCTCATGACGGGATGGAAACTTGACCGTTGCGTTTAAATGACGGGAAAGAGCCCCCGCAACCCGGTGAACCACTCTGCTGACAGACGATTTATGCACGTGGAAAACATCTCCCACTACCGTCTGAAAACTTCCAGTTGCAATAAAACGCAGTGCTATAAGCAGTTGTAACACTGCAGGTAAAGAGTGGTTGCGATGTGTGACGTGGTCAAGGTCGCCGTCTAGTTTGTTAGCGATGTCAAATATTGCGCGTCGATCAAACCGGTATTCAAGCAACAATTTTTCATCGCTAAGATGGTCCAAAGGGTTCTCCCGATCTCTAAAAATTCGTCTTTGCACATAATTATCTCCTGGTTCCATAAATTCAGCCATGTCATCTTATTTTTGTCCGCGTTACTCTTAAGGTTACGATTTCCAAACCTTAAATTATACTTAGGGAAATGACCGTTAAGGGGTTTTATGCAACACTTAACACTTTTTGAGGGATTACTTAAGTGAAAAAACAGCATTTAAGGGAAATGCTAAGTGTTTATGACGTTTCACTTAAAGAAACCCTTAAGTAACACTTACGATTTTTTTCTGCAACACCCTTAGGTTTAAGGGAAACATAAGGGCGAACTTAAGGGAAAATTACACTTAAGGTGCTTTATGCAACCGGGCACTGATCTATAAATGCCTGTTTGTAAACCCTATATAAATAAGGTGAAAGTAGTTTGTTATAGGCTTTATAGAGTTCATTACAAAATCCATCTGGACCAGGAGTTTTACAGCCTTTTAGAGATTTTATAGTATCTGATATTTCTTTAATAGTAATTTCTGCACCTAAATCGTCAACTTGTTCTTGATTTAATGAGGGAAGATTCTGTTGGTCTAGAAACTGCGCCAAAACTGAGGAATCTATACTTCCTTTAGACGAGTATAGTGCCTCATAAAATGTCTGGAACCTACTATTTATATCCCTAGAGGAAGTGAGAATTTCTCCTGTGTCTGATCTAATTTTGTATATGGTACGTTCAGATATTATTTTACGGAGTTGTCGAGCTAGAAGTTTCTGAGGTTTATCACCAAATTCAGAGTATTTTTGCTTTACATACAGAAAGGATTTTGAAATTTTAGAAGAGAGAATTTGATTCAATTTGTATTTAAGTGCACAAATTTCTTTATATTTTTCAATACATGGATGTTTAGCATTTTCAATATCTAAGTAGACATTATGGACTTGAAACAAGGAACAAATGAAACAAGTATTCCCTATCTGTCGGACAGAGAATTCTCCACACATCAAACATATTAGAATTGTTTATATATGCATTCAAAAATGTACTGGAATTGGAACTAACTATTTTTTCGGAGAAGGATTTATCCAGATACGGGTCTAGGACACAGTTAAAATCGCCCCCAATTATGAGATTTGTATCTGAAATATCAGGAATTAGGTCAAACAAGTAATTGCTTTTATAGGTAAAAATTGCTTATAACTGAGATTGCGGGTAATTGCTATATTGTACAGCGGCAGCATGTCTTAGTTGCTCACAGCAGCATGTTGTGTATGTATAAGCAGTAGGAAGTCCCTAACTTGTTTTGCAACAGCAGCAATAACCAACAGCAATAACAGCAGCAGTAGCGTAGCAGATCTAATCCACCAAGGCCAAACATATCAACATTATCATATCCATTACCATTCCAAACACTCAGAGTTTTCATGACAGAACTAAGATAAAGTACAGCTTTTTAGTGATTATAAAGGGACTGCTCTTTTAACGCTTTCTATGCGACATAAAATCAGTTCAGAATTTGATATAATCAGAAGTCTTTGGTTTTGCATGCTTGACCAGCGGCCGCGTACATGCTGCAGTTTCGGGAGTGTATTTTAGTGTAAAGATATTTTGTGTCTCATTTAAATTACAAAGTCAATTGATTGCATGAACCAGCTGTCAATCTAATGTAGCCTCGGCACTGGAACAGCTTAATGCTGGCTCATTCTGCAAATTTTTTCCAGAGCCAGTGAATAAGCTCCGATGACGACACATCAGGCCAAGCTCACTCTCAGTTCTGCCTTTTACAATAGTAAAAACTCTTTTCATCTTAATGCTCTATTGTGTCAAAATGAAACTGCTAAAAAATAGTACGACAACAGCATGTCTATGCTGGTCCACCAGCTAGACCAGCACTATATGAGCTCTAACCAGCATAAACCAGCCCAGATTTTTCAGCAAGGGCCTGTTTATCTGATTAATATTCAATACAAAACAAAAAACAATTAACAAATTTAAACTATTCAAAACAAAAACATGCAAAAGCACAGGAGCATAGAAAACGCAAGTATAACAACCAGCTAAGCAGTAACGAGAAGGGACAAGAAATGACAACTTAAACTGAGGGCTATAAGTGCATTCAAGTTTAGATAGTTTAAAAAACATTAATATAAAGGTAAAATGATGCCATAAAGAATCACATGCACAAGGTATGATTTGTGAAATTGTACTTAATATTGCAAGCGTAAATTAAATTTGCATGTGCAAGAGAAGATTTGTAAAGGTTTAAATCACCTTTCAAGTGTACGAAAAAATATTTGCAGCATTTTACTGTTATTCATAAGTGTAATGCATCCATTGTTAAACTGCAGCTTAATGCTAAAATAAAATAACGTAAAATAAATATGATCTGTATTCTTCTGCCTTCCATTTTCCCGTGCCAAAATATGGCCAAAAGCATCGCAAGCCTGTGAACAGCAATTTGCAAGGCAGAAAATTCAGGAATTAAGGAGAGTCAGGAACTGCAAAACAGATTGATCGCGTAAAACCAAACTTTGTTTAAGAAAATTAACATTTGTGTAAAAAACTTGTGTAAACTGTTGCAAATGTCTGAATTACTTGTATACATGGGGCAAAAAAAGTTCCCGGAATAACCAGATTTGTACAGTTACGTCTTACTTTTTGCTGCGCTTACAGTTTTGGCACGATTCTCTCTCTCTGAGTTTTGCCAACACGAGGAGGAGAGCGGGTCCACATTCTTCATGTAGCCAATCAAATGAGCTTCTGGTGATACAGTTAAATCACTGAATAAAGATTCAGTTCCAGTAATGCTCACAAATCAGTGTTTTTATAAAAATAAAAGTGCTTTTCATGTAATCATGATGTTATATTGTGCCATGTTTATCAAAATAACTGCTTAATACGGACAGCATCTGTTTGTACAAAAATAAAGTTCTACACAAGACCATTCAGAGACATTTTCATTCAGTACTTTATGTATTTGACCAGTATTGTATTTAATTCACTTAATCTGTGATAAAGTAGGCAAACACTACACGAGAGTCACTACGGGAAGCAGAAAGTGTCCGACTTCACGTCTCCGTTTTCAGCTCCTCTCTGACTGCAAGTAGCAACCCTCGCCAATCGGTTACATCCAGCCAAAGTCAAACGCACCTATTAACACTGATAATGTTGCCATAGAAACATCTAGGTTATTATTGTAACCCGTTCCCTGAAGGAGGGGACATTACGTGAGAATGACTGACAAATTGGGATCTCGCCACCTTCGAGTGTAAACTAAACGAGCTAATGCACATTGGCTTGCGAGATTTGCCCCGCCCGGCGAAGCGAGTATATAAGGAATTGGTGTGCAATCGCACTTCAAGTTGTCTCAGCCATTCAGCGATGGTACAGCCAACGTGGTGTTGGAACGTAACGTTTCTGTTCCCTCCTTTAGGAAACGGGGGGTTACAATAGTAACCTAGACGTTCCCTTTCAGTCAGTCATGTTCGATGTTACGTCAGAACGATTGAAGAATTGGGATCCCTACCAAAGTAGTACCATCTACTACATCATGATGTGTAGCGATAGCAGCAACATATACTTTCAGGGTGGATGGAGACATCTTTCGCTCTAAGGCATAAAAAAAAAAGTTTGGTTCCGGTTGGTTGTCAGTTGAGGTCATGGGTCGGTAGGGAAATTTTTTTTTTTCTCCAGTGGCAGCAAGGAATTATTTTTATTTATTTTAATTTACAGTAGCGATTGATAAGCTACTCATTTTTTTCATAACATAGCTTACCTGTACATGTACTCTACCACCTTGTGTGTCCCAGCATGTTACACACACACACACGCTGATTTTAAATGTGTGCGCGGGGGCAAACAGGGTTGCCTTATTGTAAAGTGTTACCGATTAGTTATACACCGATTCAGATGTCTCGTGAGTTCAGGGTTGGAAAGATCAGTTGTTTTAACCATTCATTAAAACGAATCGGTTCAAATGAGTCATTAGTTCAGAGACTTCAGATACGCCAATCACAAAGCCTGTGAAGATACGACTCAACACCGGCGATATGGACCCTCTATGGTGGACGGCACTGATCCTCAACAACTCGTCTCAACACCGGCGTGATTACTTGGACTTCCAAAAGATGGAAATGGAAAAATATTCTAAATGTTCCGATCCAATCTGACTTGTAATGCTGCCCGAATCATAAATCATGCACTGTTCCTCCGTTGGCCAGAGGAGAACTGGCCCTCTGACTGAGTCTGGTTTCTCCCAAGGTTTTTTTCTCCATTCTGTCACCTGATGGAGTTTTGGTTCCTTGCCACTGTTGCCTTGGCTTTGGCTTGCTTAGTTGGGGACATTTAATATTCAATAATATTATTGATCTGCCTTACTTAAGGTGGACGTTGACTCAATTTTCTTTTAGAAACAAACTCTGTTATATTATTTTCATGTTATCACTGTGAAGCTGCTTTGATACAATCTGTATTGTAAAAAGCGCTATATAAATAAAGGTGACTTGACTTGACTTGACTAGTTCGCGAATTAGACACGTCATTATCGGATGTGTGCGCGTTGTGTGATCATCCCGGCGGTTAGGACATCCCACAAGATTTGTGTCATCACAGAAAACATTTCATCACTGGATAGTTTTTTCGTTTATTTAAAGTGTGGTTTATATGTCATCTGAATGTGTGGAACGCTTTTCAGAGAAGATAAGGCAACGTATTTTAGCACAATTCCCACCCAGCGGTAATTCAGGAAAAAATAAATCTCCGAATGCTCCACATGAAACTTTAGTCTTCCGACCTTGCCATTGTGTCGATTTATTTTCATTAATATGTGCGAGGGAGAGAGAGCAAGACAGTGCTTAGTTTTGAGACGGTGAAGCCTATAATTTCGCCTGGCTCCGCAGAGAGTGCGCGCGCGCGACCGGGGCTCTCTCTCTATCTCTGCTCGTTCAGTTAATGCGCCCTGTCACAAGCGCAGCAGTGCATCTACATGACAACAACGATGTGTGAACTCCCGTGGCTGCCTCGTTTGTTAGCATTGCTGGAGGACAACAGGCTATACAAATACGGTGCTATACAAAAACATAAATTATAGTTCGCCTCAAAGTTTTTATTTGTGTATTTATTTAATTTGTATTATTTCTTCCCCAAGCTCATAAAATAAATTTGGGTCGCACATAAATTGACAGGGTCGGTCGGAAACCAGAACCAAACAACTTTTTTTTTTTTATGCCTAACCCCTCTTGCAGGAAGGAAAGCACAACTCTGATCGGGCATCTCCGACGGGCTTCTCGGAACACCACAACTTAACGAACAGGTTCCACTTCAAGGCTTAGGCGTGCCTCGTAGAGGGCGCTCTCAGCGCAGTGATAGTGTCTAACACCGCTGGGGGTAACACCTAAGTCCTGTGTGGTTTCGTGGAGGTTCCAGAGGTCTGGATAAGGGTTCCCCATCTCTGAGAAACAGGTCCTTCCTCAGAGGAATGCGCCAGGGAGGGGCTATCTTGAGGAGCATTAGTTCTGGGAACCAGGTTCGGTTAGGCCAGTAGGGCGCAACTTGCAAAAAGACCTGCTCCATACTTTTTGCCAGCGGTCGGGGAGTAAAACAACTGGCAATGGGACGTGTCTGAAGAAGCAAACAGGTGCCGCTAGGATTTCTTCATATGAGATTGCTTCAGCACTGGCTTCACGGCAGAGTCCCGAGATGGGCATAGCAACGCTGCACATCTGTACATCTGAGGTCTGGCTGTCACAATTCGAGCAGCAAACAGGTTACTTTATGCGGCCGAAAGCATCTCCAAATCAGCTGGATTGTTTGGGGTAGAGTCGCCATACATAGTCATTTGGGGGGGTGTGGGCTGTCATGAGAGCTCGTCGGCTGCACGATTGACCTCACCCGGAATGTGAACAGCACCAAGCGACCTCAGATGTACAGATGTACCTCAACGAAGACCCAGATGGCTGAGGTGCCGAAGCACAAGGTCCCCTATGTTCACACAACTGCTCTCTCATGTGGGCCAGTATGAGCCAGTCGTTTAGATAGTTGAGGATGCAAACCCTGTGTTCCCTCACCGGAACAAGGGCAGCCTCCACGACCTTAGAAAAGATGCGAGGCGACAGGGACAGCCCGAAGGGGAGTACTTTGTACTGGTGTGCCTGACCCTCAAACGCAAAACATAGGAACGGTCTGTGTTGAGGTAGAATCGAGACATCGAGGACAGTATGCGTCCTTCAAGTCAATCGCTGCAAACCAATCTTGGGGTTGAATGCATTTGAAAATGTGTCTTTGTGTCAACATTTTGAACGGGAGCTTAATTACCTGCTCCGAATTGAATGCCAGGTGTTGTCATCTCGATACTAAGGTAATTATGACATGCGTGAACACAGCATCTATATGCTATGTGCTTGGGCCACGGTTATGGAACAACCTGCCCTTAGAGATCAGAGTGGCACCTTCCCTGACAGTGGCCTAGTCTCTTCACTGTGGAGACCTCCTTCCCTTCCCTTTACCTCGGTACAGATAAAACTTTGTCGGGATAATTCTGGTTCACATGGCTATGCGGAAAAAATAAAAAATTCTGTATTATACATTTTTCAAGGCTTGTACCTTGGAACCTATTTCATGGTTTGCGTTCTCGAGCCACCAGGCACTGTTTTGTGCAAATGAGCGGCCGGATCGCATTAAGGGTTTTCTGTTAGAACTGTTGTAAACTTCTTCCTTCTTCAGTGTAGAAAAACTCAGAAGCGAAAACCAGGAGACTTATTTAAGCAGGATTCTTTATTTGCTGTAGTCTGCTCCGGACCCAAGTCAAGTGAAGTCTAACTAAGGCAGTATACATTGAGTTCATATATACATTTCAAGGGGGAGGGATTACATTGTGATGTAAATGAGCTGAGACAACGAGAACAGGAAAAGGCATAGACTTCTCGTACTGAGATGAGACAAATGGTCTCAGTAATAAAATAACAGGTGTTCAAACTTGCTCAGCATGACTCTTCCCCCGGTAAACAACGAGAACAGGAAAAGCCTAGCCTTCTCGTACTGAGATGGGACAGTCAGGAATATCCCGCTGAGAACCCCTACCGTTTGCAGAGATTTCCTGGTCTCATCATTTCTAAACTTTCTCAATATAAAATACTATTGTATTGGAAATCTAAATTAAACATTTAAATAAATTTGTAATCCTACATTTCCCCCTTTGAGAGTTCTAAATAACTCTCACAAAATACAAATTTAGACACTTAAAAGTTAAATTCTTGTAACTTGTGATCATTACAGGCTCATGCTTCTGTGTTGCTGTTTCTGCAATTGCATGCTTACACAGAAACAAACATGCAAATTTAGAGTCCGTTAAGTTCTTAAGGGTAATAGTCTTTTCTGTTTGGGACTGTCATTTCTTTGTGAGGGGCGTGAGTCATTTGTTGAATGAAACACTTGATACTGTGGACGCATAGATAGTACGCTATTAGAAGAAATAACAGCAGAATTGCTATTTCCTTTATCCACAGCCAGGGTTTCCCAATCAAGTTTCCGAACCATGAAAAATTTACTTCAGTCATCTGGTGTAATTTTGCTGAAAGATCAAGAATGTCTTGTTGGATTTTGTTCAAGTTCTCTGTTGGATCCATTAAAACCCGGTGCAGCACTCAGGTCCGATGATGGTGCAGGCTCCTTCCGTTGCTAGAATGTAATCTAAGGCCACTCTGTTCTGTAAGATCATTATCTTGTGCGAAGCGAGAGTGTCTGTGATGTTACTGGTACGACAATCTTGATCATGTTGATGGATGACTGAAGGTTTCGTATGTGAGTCTCTGCGTTGTGTATTTTTTTTTCTTTTTCTTTTCTTTATCCTTTTGTGATAGTTGGCTCGGAAGAGGGTCAAGTTGTTTCTTGAGGTTTTCTTGTGGCTTCATACGCAGATGACGAGGTCAGTGCGTATGGGTCTCGGGAAGTCATCAGTGGTATCTGCACAGAGTAAGAAAGAAAAGAAAAGACAGGAGAGCAGTATTTGTTCAAACACTAGGGTTGTAAACTTCCGAGTCTGCTAAGCAGTAGAGCAGTATTTGTTCAAACACTAGGGTTGTAAACTTTTTCTGGGTCTGCTATTGTCGTTCCATCTCTCCCTATTTCTTAATTCCTTTGACACCTAAAGAACAGTGAGGTAAGGATGGACTAGGATAGGGCCTATGAGGGAAGTCTTCACCCCAGGGTTAACCCCCGAAGCTTATTGCATTCGGTTCTTCCCGGGGCTCCTCACTGGTTCTGTGTCCTAACCTATCCCTGTTGGTGCAGGAACAACCTTACAGTGTGACACATGAGTCTAGGTTTTTCTTCCCTGACACAATACTGCAGCTGCTGTAATCAACATCACTTGATGTGGCCCATGTCACTTTGGTTCTAATAGAGGAAACGTCTTTGTACAGATCAATAATTGATTCAGGAGGCATCATTTTCTTCTGTGCTGCACTACCTGAACACACTTGTACAGTTGCATAGAAACAAGACTGTTTAGCTGCCATATCAGCAAGAGCATTACCTTTAGCTTCTGTAGTATTAGTTGTGAGATGTGCTTTCACTTTGATCACTGCTAATTTCTTTGGAAGTTTCATGGAAAACATTAGATCTTTCACTAATTCAGCATGCTTAATGGGGGATCCAGCAGAAGTTAGAAACTGTCTGGTTTGCCAAATGACACCAAAATCATGAATTACCCCAAAAGCATATCTGGAATCTGTGTAGATATTAGCAACTGATCCTGAAGCTAGCGTGCATGCTCTTGTTAGGGCTACTAGTTCTGCAGCTTGAGCTGAAAAATGATCTGGAAGACGTCCTGAAGCTAACACTTCCGTGGTGGACGTTACTGCATAACCTGCTCGTCTGTTACCTTTTTCTTTTACTTCACTCATAGGTGTATATGTAAGCGTAACACAATCGTGAGTATTTTGTCCTTCATCCTCTAACAAAACTTCAGTCATAATCAGACATCATACATGAGGACGGATTCGTGACAGGTGCACGTTGTAAAACAATATTCGGCATTATTGTGGACACTGCATGAGGGCTTTTTTTACGTTTACAGTCTGACCTAACACTATTAATGATGAAAGGCCTGTGCTGTAAAATAACATTTAAGGCTGTGAGTCTACTTTAACCAGTGTCCCCCAAAGAAAAAAACTGAGATAGTCACTTTCCTTTTGTTCTATTAAACAAAAACAGAAGTTTTTTATCTCTGTTGCAAGTTAGTGGGGAAATAAAGCACTCACAGCCCAAATGGTTAACGCGTCAACCAGCTGCCCCAGTTTAATGACGAGGGGACGGGCTGCTTCAGAGTAGCAAGCAGACTGAGTAGGAGCTGAGTAACATTGTTAACTTGTTTAAAGTTCTTTTTGTTTTTCCTACACTCTTTTCCCCAATGTCCATGTTTACCACAATAATAACAACTACTGCCCTCTCTCTTAGGACATTTGCGTTTCTGTTGATTCTCTGTGTTGACCTTAAAGGATGCTGCTGCAATTTTTACTCTTGCCTTGACATCAGAGTCTCTTTCCCAAGTAGCTAACCTCTCCAAGTTGTTTTGTATGGTTCTAGTGGACCATGTTAAGTCTAAGAAAGGCAATGCTTTTCTATGTTCTGACAACAGACCATCAAACCATGTGCGAACTAGGGGACCATTATCTTCTAGCACCTTCTCTGAAGTGTCAGCTATACCACTGTATGCTGCTGCTGACTGGCAAAATCTTTGAGTGTACTCACTAACAGTTTCACCCTTCTTCTGTAAAGAACTAGTGATCTTCGACCAGTCAATTTTAGGTCCAACAATGTTCTTCAACGCTTTCAGAACTCCCTCTCTCAATTCATCTTTTCTGGCATGTTGTAGTTCAGAAGTAACAGCAGACTCAAACCTGTTGAATTCAGATTCAGTTAGAATTTGTGACATCAGCTGTGTGACTTCTGCCAACGACATGTCGTAAAGACGCATTTGACTGATCAATGCCCTTCTAAATTCAGAAACATCAGTGCGTACTGAAGGTAAGCTTTGGGATAGTCTTTCTATGTCTCTAGGTCCGAGTACTTTGGCAACAGTTTGGTTTTGGACAACAGAAGAGTTGGTAGGAACACTTTCAGTTCCCTCAATTCCCTGAGATCTTCTTGCAACACAAACCTTTACTGAATCTACAGGCTTATCAGTTACTGATGGGATGTCTACATCTGTTTCAAAAAATGCTTGTAAGTCAGGATAAGTTTCATCTGACGGTTGGTCTTCTGAGTCACATTTGGTTGAGGCCTTGTTATGGCCCACCTTAGTGTGCATTTGTTTGTTCTGTTCTTTTAATTTAGCTATACACCTAGATTGTTCTTGTGCAATGGATAAGCTAAATTCCCTATGGCAACAGATTATGCCTTTCATGTTTTTCTTTCTGATACATGCACCTAACACCTTCTTGCATTCTTCAATAGACCAAATCTTATCTGGATGAATCTCATATTTCTGTGTTAGTTCTTGTCTAACTTTTTCAGTGACTATTAGATCCATCTGTTCTCCTAACAGTGTTTTAAATTCGCTATCTGACCACAAAGGATTAGCAAGACCACCTTTTTTAGTTGTGGAGATTAGTCTAGCACTTTTCTTAATCATTTTGTGGATTTCTTTGTTACCACACAAACAAAGACACTAAAACTTCTCTGATCAAAAGAGTCTACACTTATGTCACAGATCAAACTGTTGATAAACCTTCCTTGTTACCAACACATCACATTTAACTTCCCTGCCAGAAACAGAGGATGAAACACAAAATATTAGCACGTTACGCTAATCTTCCCTGAAAGAAACGGAAAGGATCTTTCACCTTCCTAACTTTTTAGAGGATAAAACAAAATTACTAGCATGTATTGCTAACTCTTCCCTGCCTGAAACAGAGGATCAAACTTTCCTCTCTAAAAGAAAAACTTTTAAAAGGGTAACCAAAATAAATAGCCTGTAAGACTACCTCTTCTCTGCTTGCACAGAGGCTAACAATATTTTAACTTGAATGCTAAAATCTTCCCTGTCTGCACAGAGGATACCAACAACTTCCCTGACTATTCAGAGGATCAAACTCTCTTCTCTAAAAGAAATTTTAGGGTAACACCACAAGGTAACAAACAACAAAACAAATAATTAGCAAAATAATACTAATCTTCCCTGCCTGACACAGAGGATATCTTTTTAACATGTGATGTTAAAAACGTCCCTGCCTGAACAGAGGATATATTTTCATCTTTAAAAGACAACTTCTAAAGGATAACTTTGGGTAATCAAACACTACAGCTGTCTGATAACTCTTTCTCTGACGGCACAGAGGATAATTTTTACTGGTTTTTCAACGGTTCTTTGAATAGAGTGAAACTCACCAAATTATTGTTGTATGGAAAAAATTCCGTCTGGAAACTCAGTCAGAGATCTTTGTTGAGCTTGGTTCTGGAACTCAGTTAGCTTTGTTGAGATCTTTGTTGAGATTCAGTTCTGGAACACAGTCAGCTTTGTTGAGATCTTTGTTGAGATTCAGTTCGCGAACTCAGGCAGCTTTGTTGAGATCTTTCTGGATTCAAAAGATTCAGTCTGGAACTGGAAAGTCAGATCTTTGTTGAGATCTTTGAGCTTTGAAGTTTCAAAAGTTCATTCTTTGTTGAGTTTCAGTTTCTCCATCCGGGTCACAGGGCACCATCTGTTGTAAACTTCTTCCTTCTTCAGTGTAGAAAAACTCAGAAGCGAAAACCAGGAGACTTATTTTAGCAGGATTCTTTATTTGCTGTAGTCTGCTCCGTACCCAAGTCAAGTGAAGTCTAACTAAGGCAGTATACATTGAGTTCATATATACATTTCAAGGGGGAGGGATTACATTGTGATGTAAATGAGCTGAGACAACGAGAACAGGAAAAGGCATAGACTTCTCGTACTGAGATGAGACAAATGGTCTCAGTAATAAAATAACAGGTGTTCAAACTTGCTCAGCATGACTCTTCCCCCGGTAAACAACGAGAACAGGAAAAGCCTAGCCTTCTCGTACTGAGATGGGACAGTCAGGAATATCCCGCTGAGAACCCCTACCGTTTGCAGAGATTTCCTGGTCTCATCATTTCTAAACTTTCTCAATATAAAATACTATTGTATTGGAAATCTAAATTAAACATTTAAATAAATTTGTAATCCTACAGAACGGTGTTGTGTAGTGAGCCCTAGGTTAATAACTAATGATCGTTGCGACGGAAGTGAATCAATCAAAACTAACTTTAGCTAGACAATAACTTTTCTAGAGGTGCTGTAAAGCCAAAACAATCTGTTACTTTCATTTCCTATTATCACTGTAAAGCTGCTTTGAAACAATCTATATTGTTAAAAGCGATATATAAATGAAGGTGACTGACTGAATTTTTTTTTACGTATTTGTTTTCTCTGGCGTATTGATTATTATACATTTTTTTACACATTTTTCTATGTGTATATTATATTATATTATATTAAATTTGTGTGTATTATCTTAAGTGTATATATTTACAATTTGGATGGTGTCTTCTACAGCACTTGTGGCTGTTTTCTAAATGTGCTTTATAAATTAATTTAACTTGAAACTTAATCTATATACACAGAGAAACCAAACAAGGAATAGTTGAATCAAATCAATCAAACAATAGGCTATCCATGACAACAAACGAAAACAAGCTGAGAAATGTCTCGGTTACGTATGTAACCTTCGTTCCCTGAGTAGGGAACGGAGACATTCTGTCGTGACGATGAATGGGAATTTGCGTGGCGTAACTACGAGTTCCGTTGTGACGACAAATGGGGTTCCAGTCTAGTCACGCCACCTTCTGGCTGTCTTCCAGTGGCCTGCGTAAGTCTGAGGTCCCTGTCGTGAGACTGGCACAGACGAAGGACTGCTACTTAACATAGGAATACCAAGGTACACTGGGAAGCATATCTCAGTGGAAATATGCAAATAATGCGATCCCAAGGGGGGGTCATACACATATGACCCGGAGGGGGATGCATATGGAGAACACTGGGGTGTCCAGCCCGCAGGGTGAAATATTTCAACCCCAGGGGTGGCAAGGTGGCCTGCCAAGGGAAAGACACATGCTCAGAGAGGCTTACAGTGGAAATACACATGTGGGGGTCGCCCAGAGCAAGTAAGCTAACCTGAGGAAATATCGCACGTATACCTGAGCGGGTCCTAATACCGGCTGGTTGAACCGAGTACATGAGAGGATGTACGTACAAGTATGTTTTTATGAAAGTGACCATTATAATGGGATAATCAAATGCAGGCTAATATAATTATTAATTAGTTTGTGCTTTTGTTTTTATTTTCATTTTTAGTTTAGCCTTTAGTCATTTTAAAAACAAAAGCATTATTTTTGTTTTTAGATTGTAATGTTACAATGTTAGAATGTAATGTGATGTGATTTTAACCACCTTTTTGCACATAATATATTGCATAGCCTACATTACATTCCTTATATTTGTTTCCATATCCTACAATATCAACTTTGTTTGGATATCATTGAGCAGGTTGTGAAATAACATTTTTTTTAAATAAATACAGATTTTCTTTATCCAAATAGAAAAACGTATATCGTATATCGACATTTAACCAAAAAATAACGAGATATGATTTTTTGGCCATATCACCCAGCCCTAATTCCTAGTGTCATGGAAAACACAGTGCACCTGGGTGGAGAAAGGCGATGAGGGCATGTACTGTTTCGTTTGCCAGAAATTTCCAACAAAAGCAGACCGAGCCGTCATGCAAAATGCATAACCGGCCTGCCCGACGGGCTATCTAAATATAGTGTAATCAAATTCCTCCCTAAACTTCTGCCTAGCCCCCCTAAAAATGTGTGATTAAGTGTAAGCTACACAAATTCGTGTTCACTTCAGTCTTGTTATAATCAGATTGAGCGTGTTCTTCATTTTTTCTTCATTGACAGTTTTTTTTAGGTAATAAATGTTAAACGAATGACAAAAATAATCAGGCAAACTAATATACTTTTGTCTAATTTCGCCATTTTGAAGTGAAAATAGGTCTATGTAACGTACCCATCATCACTCATGTAATGTAATAATTATTTTACTGTCACTGTGAGGGGAAAAGAAAAATCAATCCTAATGTATACAATAAATACAGTTTAATGGAAAAGTGCTTTTCCTTATAGTTCTTTCAGGGCCAGTAAAAATATAGAAGGGGCCAGCAAAACTCTGATCTACTGGCCCTGGGGGCCAGTGGGGATTTTTTTTTATGTTGAGCACTGCACAGATTTTATCCAAGTAGTCACCCCAGTGGTACTCTGAACCGTCCCGCTTCTGAGACTCACGGTGTTCCGCTGTGGGGGTGGCAACCCGCCAGATCAGCCCCATATCCACAAGGCTAACGTGGTCTCTTGTTTTTTCAGTTACTGTGTCTAGCTTGAAGAGCTCCAAGAACTTGCTTTTCACATTCTTGCGCATTGACCCATCTACATTGTAGAGTGAAAGGCACTCCTGAGTCACTCTCCTCTCAAGGGCTGACTCAAGTTGGATCATTCCTGATCCCTCTGCAAGGTCCACAAGGGCTGCCAGCCCCGATCTCTCCATATGGGCAACCTTCATATGAGCACCAGATGATGTACAGATCATTTCTCCAGCGAAATTTCGCCTCTTATTCCGGTGGATGGTTGCAGTGAGAGGCTTGATCTGTGTGAACACTCTCTCTTGCAGGAAGGTTCAACCTGAGTTTGGCCATCTGGAAGTGCAGTCTTTAGGTCATGCACTAACTCTGGTGAGGCAACCAGGCCAGACTGTAGCGACCTCAGTGTAGGTGAAGAGATGTCAAAGGGCTCAGCTTCAAAATCCTTCATGCATGCAAGCAGGTCCTGAACTGCCTGCTCATCCTTCTTCATCCTTGCTGGCTGACATTCAACATGCTTCCTATGGCAGCACTGGCATTTGAGACTCTGCTTCACAGTAGACTTCACCCTTGCAACGTTGTTTGTGTTTCTTGTTGGTGAAAATAGTTGCTTCTCATTCTGTAGAAGACGAATCCATCTAGCTTTAGCTTCGAGTTCAGATTCATAGTTGTTTCTATCCAAAGGTCGAGTGGCTGACAGGAGTAAGGTAGCCCAGTCATTGGCTGGGTGAAGTGAATGTTGAAGAATACCATTTTCAAACCTGACAGCGAAGAGAGCATTGCCCAATAATCTGGCAACCACCTTCCATAATCATGGTTGTCGTATGCCATCAGTCCAGGCAGCATGTTGTATGTTGACAGTTGTATGTTGACAGTTGACATTTCTTGCATGACATGCATCAATACATTTTACAAGTGGGTCGGTCATTTCCAGGAATGAGACCCAAAAATCCCCCATGTCTGTGCCAGGTTTCTCATAAACTCTGTTGATCAGCTCCTTTACATCACCATCCTCAAGATCCTTGTGAGCTTTCCGTAGAGCCTCCTGAGTTTCAGTAGAGTGCATTGCGCAGGGTCTTGAGATTATCCTTGATGTCCTCTGTTAGCTCTTCATGCTCAAGAATCTTTGCTAGTCATTTATGGATTAGAGCAGTGGTTCTCAACTTGTTTTGAACAAACGCCCCCCTGACCTCTTCATGATCCTCTTAACGCCCCCCGCCCCTCGCCTCCCCCCCCAAAAAAACTTCAGAAATATTATTACAGCCAAACATTTACAACACTGATACCTGAAGCCTTAGTTTGTGGTAAAAAAAAAACTGAAACAAAAGTTGCTTATTTTATTTAGTCTACATGTAAAACCCTCAAGTTGAAAAATATTGTGCTTGGAAAAAAAGCAAAAATTGTTTGAAAGGTATTGCAAATGTATGCATTTAGAAATTCAAATAAATTCAGGCTCACACACACACATTTTTTTAAGATTAACCAATCACGTGAACAATAACCTAATCTAAATGGCCAATAAAAAAGCAACAGTCGTTCGCAGTCCGTGTATCTTTTGGTCATTTGATTTTCCTTTCAGAAATGGGTATTAAAAAACAAAAAATACAAAATTAAAATTAAAATTAAAATACAAAGGGTTTCTCTTTTTCAGTGTCAAAAAGGATGAGCGAAATTTTTAAAATACTTGAGTTCCATTTTCTATTTCGGATAACAAAAAATAAAATTACTTTAAAACCGAAACGAAAAAAGGCCCGTTTGTTCACATTCCGAGACCGGATGTGGCCACTTACGTGACAAGAGCGCCAAATTTGTAGAGCTGGGCGGTATATTGAGTTTGTACCATATATCGATATTTTTTTTTAAACGATATGAAATGAGGCAATATTGTTTATATTGATACAGTAGTTTGATACGAGAACATCTGAAAAATAGCAGAGGACGCAGTGTGAACTCCTGGAGTGAAAGTACATAGTAGCCTAGGCAACAATTTGTCCTAAACATGACACAAGCTTATATTAAGCGCTTCAAAATAACTGGTAAGATAACGTTATAGTTAACAAGTTTAAAGCAGCTTGCCCTGTCACATAGATATGGCCCTGTCAGATGCTCAGACAGATACTGTTGCTGACTGACTAATAAATACTTTACTGAGACGTGGTGCTTTCCCCAGTGCTTAACTTACATTTCACAGGTATATTCTCCATAGTAAATGTTAGAAAGTTAAACAAATATGTCCATTTCACTAGCTGCGTTTACATGGTTCAATCGGAATGAAATCAATCCGATTGATGAATCCGAACACGGTGTTTACATGAACTATAAATAAAGTAATCTTGTTGATGTGCGCGTTTATATGTCACAAGATTCAAATCGGAATTGATTTTTTGACATGCGCACACTGCACGAATATGCCGCTGTTCGCGCATAACTATTCTCCTTTATTGTTCTTTATTTTTTTTAAACAGCAGACTTAATATTTATCCGTCTCTGGTCATGATTTGGAGACGATGAGCATGAACCGTTTTGCCGTGCTGTTATTGATCACGCAGTAAAACCACGCGCCCAAAACCAGTCGTCCATGGATGATAATCTGAAACAAGCACTGGTGGGACGTTGTCCTGCTCCACTTCACAGACGCTGAGTGAAATGAGAATTTTTTAATGACGGAACACTCATTTATATTCACTTTATTCAACAGGAAGAACAGCTTGTTCCGCGCGTCATACATCATTACGCTATTTCAACGTCATTGCACATGCGCATTCCTTTTAGTTTCGGTTTTCAATCCGATCAAGTGTTTACATGTTCTCTCGATCGGCTTACAAAAGGAGTAAACCACCCCTTTCAATCCAATCGAAATTTCAATCGGATCGAGCTAAATCGGATCTATTAAGGTGTTTACATGAAGGTTTTTTAGTCCGATTGAGCCGTCAATCCGTGCAAGTGAATCTCCGCTAAAATTCAAGCTTCCATTAATGAGCGCCGCCGCGAGCACGCTTGCCAAACATGCGGAGCACAATAGAATAGAAGCGCAATAATTCGGATTAAAATATATACATATGATATTGCTAAAATATTTGTTGTTGGAGACAATAAATGTGCCATATGTGGAATTTTAAACCTACAATTATATTTTTATGAAAGTGACCATTATAATGGGGTAATCAAATGCAGGCTAATAGCCTATAATTAGTTTGTGCTTTTTTATTTTTTTTATTTTAATTTTTATTTTAGACTTTATTCATTTTAAAAACAAAAGCATTATTTTTGTTTTTAGATTGTAATGTTACTGTTAGAATGTAATGGGATTTAACCACCTTTTTGCACATAATATTGCATTGCCTACATTTCATTCCCTATATTTGTTTCCATATCCTTCAATATCAACATCGTTTGGATATCATTGAACAGGATGTGAAATAATTAAAAAAAAAATATATATAGATTTTCTTTATCCACATAGAAACACATAGAAAGTACCGGGATATATTGCCATTTGAGAAAAAATACCGAGATATGATTTTTTTTTTTTGCCCATATCGCTCAGCCCTACAAATTTGACAGGATGCATGTTGCTTTAGCACAGAATAAAATGTCTTTAGAACCTTACTCAGTTATGATTTTAAGCATGATCATACCTCGGTTATGGCTTTTGCCTCCTCCAACTCCAAATGTGCGTCAGGGAGTCCGATCAAACTTGATCCATTTTTCGTAACCTTTTTTCGTTTCTGTTTTAAAGTAATTTTATTTTTTGTTATCCGAAATAGAAAATGAAACTCAAATAATTTTTAAAATTTCGCCCATCCCTTTTTGACACTGAAAAAGAGAAATGCTTTGTATTTTAATTTTTGTTTTTTAAAACAAAAATCAAATATCCACTTTCAAATAGTTTTTTGTTTTTTAATACCCGTTTCTGAAAGGAAAATCAAATGACCAAAAGATACACGGACCGTTCGCGCACTCAATTCGGCAATATATAAAGTTAAGCCCAATTTATACTTCTGCGTCGAACTCACGCCGTAGCTACGTCGTAGGCTGTGTGTAGTGCGCGTACCCTTCGGCGTACCCTGACGTGCACCTCTTCAAAAATGTAACAACGCGTCAATTCTACGCGGACGCAAGCGCTGTGATTGGTCTGCTCAAACCGCTCCCTCGGGTTTCACATGCTCCCTCTGCGTGCGTCAACGCCGACAATGACGCAGAAGTATAAATTAAAACCAATGCATAGTCTACGGCGTAGAGGCTCCGGCGTAGGTCCGACGCAGAAGTGTACGTCAGCCTTAAGTCTACTAGGCTTCAAATTTGAATAGCCGTCATTTGAAATCAAATTCTTTGAACAAAGACAACAGCTCGGCCACCTGAACTGAACCGAAGAAAAAATGACAAATGCTTCAAAAACAGCCTCCGTAATTATGGTCATTAGTGTGAGCCCTGAGCTTGGTGACTGGCAGCCAACTTTTTAACATCAGGACACAAGGATGCCAGCTTGAGCCGGAGTGCGCGACTGCGGTACTTCATCTGCATGTGCAAAGCTTAGGTGCTCCTTTAGACGGGACATTTTCATTGCCTCATTAGAGAAAACCTGCTGAGCAGGTGCAAAGCAGGCACATATGGAGCTGGATGTTCGTGGGTGAGGGAATAAAGCCATATCTAATGTACTCAACACTATACTGTCTGCACTTCTTGTTTTCCGCCATGATGTGCCGCCATGATGTGCCAGCTGCCGCATTTGTTTTTAGGCGTTGCTATGGAGATCATTTGCCTGTAACCAGGGGCGGAGCCAGACGATGTAAACATTCGGGGCTTAGCCCAAACCTAGGGGCGGTCCAGGCAGGGGCATACTCCCTTGGAGATTTTTTCCCCATTTACGTCAGCTAAATGCACTATTTTTCAGGCTGTTTGAGATATTAGAAAGCCTAAAAATCTATACACTACCTGGGAAAATTATGATAGTTAGGCCTACTTAGTAAAAAAAAAAAAATCACAGAGTATAGCCTACAACCTATTTTGTATGTAATTGTTCTCCAGCTGTAGTGAATCCAAAACACCAAAAATGTTAAGGATGACTCATTTTCACCCCTGGCAACTAAAAAGAGGCAACCATTATCTGACTATTTTTAAGTTTGCCTAAATAGGTAAAACACAGTGGTATCTGGTGGCGTGTAAAACTTATATAGCAGCCCTTTTAGACTGGGGCCAAAACGCCACCATAACTCGCTGAGAATAATTTAAGTCTCATGTGTGCAATAAAAGTTCCAAAGACCTGTGTCTTATTATTAAATATGCATACTTTTTGTTCAGAATTGCTGCATTAAATATTGATGATATTGTGCAATATGTTACAGTAAATTAATGATGCGTTGCCCAAAAAGCTTACATATAAAATTGTGGACAGTGATATTCATTTAATTAGCAATACTCTGCTGCTACCATTTATTCATTATCACTGTTCACCGTAACAATCCCTTTAATTATGTAAATACTAATATGTTTATTACATTATTACAGGCGCATCTCAAAAAAATGTAATATTGTGGAAAAGGTCATTGTGCTGCACCACCAGAACAAAACTGACAGATTGAATTCTCAGGAAACCTTTGCAGGTGTTTTGAGTTGATTAGCTGATTAGAGATCTTGTCAGGTCGTATAAAAAATTCTTTGTTCTAAAATTCTAATACATTTTGAGATAGGCGTACTGGAGTTTTGATTTCCATGAGCTGTAAGCCCATCATCATGATTAAAACAATAAAAGGCTTGAAATATTTAACTTTTTATGTAATGAATCTAGAATATATTAAAGATTTACTTTTTAAATTAAAGTATGGGGGGAAAAATAACTTATTGACGATATTGATGCATCTGTACTTGGAATTGTTGTCATCACTTAACTCAAGTGTTAGGCCTACAACAGCAGATTCACATGTAACACTTGTCCGCGGTTCGTCTGACGCTGCTTCTGAATCTCTCTCCGGCCGGTGAGGTTTACTGTTAGTGTTCCGTATAAAAAAACTTTATGATGTCCATAATAACTTCAGCCGGTTAGCCAGTAAGCTCGCTACGACGCCGGTTTAAACATACAACAGCCCGCAAGCGGCCAACCCCTGATGACAACGGCGAAGAAGATTAATTTATATTCTTCTTCGTTAGTTTTTATTGGCAGTTGGCAAACAAGCTGAGTGATGCGCGATGCATTACCGTCCGCCACTACGCACATTGTTTAATTTTTTGCCGCTCCATCAGAAATTCTGAGAGGAAATTAAACAAAGTTGAAGTTATTTTAAAAAACCTAAAAGATTCGGGGCTTTTGACAAACCATTCGGGGCTTAAGCCCAATTAGCCACCCCCCCGCTCCGCCCCTGCCTGTAACTAGCTGGACAAGTCTGAGTGGGCTACTAGCAACATTTAAATATTAATTCATTAATTTGCACAGACATAATTTTTTTGTACATTCAAATGAACATTGTATGTGTTGTCAGAGGCTTATAAGTTGTGATGAATAACAGTGAGTAACGCTCCCCATTTATGCCTGAGCGTCCACCGAACACTGAGCAATGTCACTTCCTTTGTTTGTGCGCCATCTGGCTTTTTAAAGCTTGTCTGAAGATGAGATGGAGATAGGCTATAACATGACTGATGTATGTAATGATTCCCTGGCCCATCTTGCCACGAAGTGGTGGTGTAAACATGACAAAATGTGTTAAGCCCTGACCAGTTTTTAGCTTTGGATTGTAAGCTGTCCCATTTCCCTTGGTTGATTTTGTCAGATGACTCACAGGGCTTGCCACATTTCAGCACAAATTCATAGAACATTGTGCCTTGTTTTTCATTCTACATTCACATAAACCTAAAAAAGAAGGGGAAAAAACTACTGTAGAGTACCAATAAAAGCTAGTCATGGCCTGTTGGAGCTGAAACTAGCAGTGTTGCAAACCCGAATCATGTAAGTGAATCAAGTAAGCCAACTACCTAACTTGGCTAACTTACATGATCGACTTACATGATTCGGGTTTGCAACACCGCTAGTTTCAGCCGGCAAAACTGAACATTATTTCAACATTATTCACTAGTCCAAAGAGAATTTTATCATTATGAAAGTATGACAGTAAAGAGATAAAGTTATGTGCAGAATTTATCTTTGATACTGTCATACTTTCATAATGATAAAATTCTCTTTGGACTAATGAATAATGTTGAGTATATATTATCTTACCTCAAACAAAGTGTCTCAGTGCAGCAACGAACTTTCCAGTGACATGTAACCGTGGAAACGTAAACATTAGAGAGAGATAGTGCTGTGACGGTGGCAGTTTTTTTTTTTTACTTTAAACAAAGAGTAAATAAGAACAAGAGGTGAAACTCAACTTTTTTGGTAACAGCCACTAGGTGGCGCTTCGGTAGCGGGGCCACCATTTTGGGGTGAAAATTCCAACTGGAGTTACTGGACAACAGCACAGATAACAGTTAATCCTATCATTAAATACACATTTGAGGTAGTTTTTTTTTTTTTTTTTTTGCTTTATTGAGTATTTCCATTTTATGCAACTTTACACATTTACTAATATTATTAGTTACCAACTCCACTGAGCCTGAATATATATTTTGTACGTTTTAATCCCCTGGATCATGCTACAAACATGATGATCTTATAGAACATGATGGACAGGGGCTGTGTGTTTTTGTTTACATAGTCTTGCTTTAACGGTCATTAATATAAGATAGTACTGCAAAAAAAAAAAAAAAAAAAACGAAAAAAACAGTTGACTGTAAAGCTATTCTATTGCTGTTATATATAAAAATATTGTCCAACATTCCCAATTATCTGATATAGCATGTCCTTCCTTACTTTTATATGTTGGTATTAATTCAGTGTTTGTAATGCTAATATACTAAAGGTTTTGTGGGAAAAAAGTAGAAAACTTGTTTAAGTCTGTGAAATAAACTGTTAAAAGGGATTTGATGATCACTAGTCTAGTGATTGTACGTTATTCTGTGTTGTCATAATTCAGTTTGGATTTGATCTTTAATGTACTTAAAAAAAAAAATTACAAAGCAGCTGATATTGCCATAGCGACAGCAAAAAGCTAGTGGATAGTGATGGGAAGTCCGGCTCTTTTCAAAGAATCGGCTTTTAGAGCGGCTCGTTCGCGAACGACACATAAACACTAGTGGACTGCCGAGTCTCTTTCACCCCAAAATGGTGGAAGCGTAGCGCTACTGCTGGGCGCTGGTGTTGCAATGGAACATTCTATTGGCTTTCACTTCTTGTCAATATATGTTCTTTGCTTTAAAAACCTTTTTTACAAAAAAAAAACTGCCACCGTCACAGCCCTATCTCTCTCTAATGTTTACGTTTCCACGGTGACATGTCACTTGAAATTTCCTTGCTAGGAGCAGAAATTGGCTGCCATCTTGAATTTGAAGTTCAAAAATAGGTCAAATCAATAAATCTACATCATTTATGAATTTCTTGACCCAAATAGTCTCAGAAACCATGTATTAAGCAGGACTGTGGGCAAAACCATTAAAATGTTAATTTCCAGCCTGGCTGACGGCAGCCATTTTGGATATAGTCCTCTGACAAAATTTCCCCACATTTTTGTGAGGAGCACCCTGGCTAAATTTTTCTTTAACCTTTATAGATGACAAATCCAGTGAGAAACGAACCTTCACTTATAATATTCACTATATAAGGTTCACCTTCAACTGCTATAGATGACCCAACTACACCATGCTCGATGGCACCGCAGATTCCCCACAGTGGCGAGGGCTCTCTGACAGCGCGTTCCTCCTTCTTCCCAGGTTTTGGCACCAATGTAACGGGGTTTAAGATTCAGGGAAGAAGGAGGCGGGAACAGGCGAACATTCAACATTTTTAAACATAAAATAAAACAAATACAAAAATAAAAGCAGCCCCTCACGGACGACTGCTGGCCACACAAAACAGAAACAAAACACAACATAAAATCAGGCCTGTTCCTCTCTCACTCTTCAGCGTCATCGCTCCTCCTTTTATGCTTCTGCTCCTCCGTGAGAGATGCGAGGCTGGTGCATCTCACAGGTGACGTTTATTATCAAACACGCCAACGGCCTCGCGCCGTTCTCTCACGTCCCTCGGCCTCGTCCTGCTCGCCACATACCCCCCCCCCCCCCCCCCCCGCAGGCCGAGGGGTACCCACGAGTCTGCATTTCTGAGACTATTTGGGTCAAGAAATTCATAAATGATGTAGATTTATTGATTTGACCTATTTTTGACATTCAAATTCAAGATGGCCGCCAATTTCTGGCTCTTCAAATGTCAATTTTTCAAAATCGTCATATAGCTTTAATATTAGGCTCAAATGAAAGCTCTGCTCATACTGAGTTCAGTTATGGACAGTAAAATTACAACATACACATAGGTCATCAGATGTCTGGGGTGGAACCAATGAAAGCAGGGAGACAGAGTAGATTCTTTAGCTTGGAGTTGTTTTTACAAAACAACGAAAAAAATCAGGCCTGTTCCTCTCTCGCTCTTCAGCGTCGTCGCTCCTCCTTTTATGCTTCCGCTCCTCCGTGAGAGATGCAAGACTGGTGTGTCTCACAGGTGACGTTCATTATCACTCACGCCACTGGCCTCGCGCCGTTCTCTCACGTCCCTCGGCCTCGTCCTGCTCGCCACAAAGAGTAATACCAGTGATTCAATGGAAATCAACTTCTACAATAAAATACTATGTGAAATGGTGTCAAAAGCTGCACAGATAAGATATCATTTACACATCAGTACCAAAATACCAGTAAATGTCAATCATCAGAAATGACCTTTTAAACGCTGAGCCATTTTCTTTATCCACCTGAATGATGAGAAGCGAGTTTCACTATCTGTCCAATTTTACTATTTTACTATTTACTATTTTCTAATGTTTTACTTCCTAGAGGCAGCTGAAAGGGGATAGTCACACAGGAGTAGTTTTCCTCTTAAAAACATGAGATACATAATAGTTACGGCAAATCTACTCCAAAGGGGTTACTTCCAAGGGGGCCTCAAAGATTAGTTAAAAGTATTTAAAATAAGCTAAAACCAGCTTTAAAATAAGCTAAATCCAGCTTTAAGTAAGCTAAAACAACTAAATCAAGATATTTCTTATTCTAATGTATCCCCTCAACCACTGTTTATATCCTTTTAAAGGGTATCGTTCTTTGTGGTCTGTCTGTACAAATTTGCATTTGTGGAGCGATCTGAATCTGTGTTTTGTCTTATTTGCAACTGAATTGAAGTCAAAAAGGTTAAGAACCACTGCTCTAAATGTAATTGTTTTTAAGGAAATGGCACACCAAATAAAGAGGAATAAAAAATATATATACAAGTTTTTGATTTTGCTACATTAGATTAGTGCAGTGATTATTGTTAATTTATACACTGCCATAGTATAATGGACAAATAAAGAGTCACTCAAAATAAATGCCAGTATGACACTATTAGGCTACTGGAATGTGATCATCTAAAAAACAACAATTAAAAACAATTTGAGTCTTTTCTATGGGGTGTGAAGTTATGATTTAAAAATGATAATTGTACAGATTATTTGAATGAAATGTATGTCTCCAGATGCTGGTAATTATATATATTTTGAAAAAATCTCAAAACGATTGTATAGTTTTATTCAGTATTTGGTCCACCCTCTGCCAAATTACATCACGGACCTTTAATTCCAAGTTTGTTTTTTTTCACCTCAAGCTTACTTTTGATTTAAAAATGGTAAATGGTAAAAATGTAAAACAAGGTTAAGCCAAAGTTGTTACAAGAATTTGAAGTATGTTCTCTAATATATATTTTAAAAAGATGTTTGACATTTACCTTACCCAGTCATCCAGTTGCAGTATACAGTATGTGACGTGTGTGTTTGATGTCAGATACTCGTGTGAGAGGATGGCTCCTGCTGGATTCCTACACACCAACGTTCTTACTCACCATTACCTACCTCCTAACAATCTACCTGGGAACAAAATACATGAAAAACAGACCAGCATACTCACTGAAAAATGTTTTACTGCTGTACAACTTCTCTATTACTGTGTTGTCATTCTACATGCTGGTTGAGGTAAGTGAGTGTACAGTATGTTTACATGTACAGCAGCAATACAGTTGCCCATCTGCTGGTGTCCAGTGTTCCTTTTTAAGCTGTTCTTACCTAACACTGTGTTTCATGTGTTTGGAAGCTGATATCAGCAGTCTGGTCTGCAGGTTACCGTCTTCAGTGTCAGGGATTGCATGAAGCTGGTGAAGCAGATATCAGGGTGAGTAAGAAAAATAGCACTATATATATATATATATATATATGTACAGTTCTGCTTGAATACTATTTAAGGCATACCTCAAACAACATTAAAAGGGTACTATTATGCCCCTTTTTAAAATATGAGGTGTCCCTAGAATGTGTCTGTGAAGTTTCAGCTCAAAATACTCCACAGATCATTTATTATACCATGTTGTAAATGCTCATTTTTGAGTGGAGGGAAAAACATGCTGTTTTCGTGCATGTATCTCTAAATGCAAATGAGCTGACACTCCCCACCAGAAGAGCTCCAGAAGAGGGTGGAGCCTTTACAGCTTGTGCCTTTGCATAAAAACCATATACATTGCTAAAGACAAAACAAAACATCTGTTTGATTTGGATGATCATCTCTATCGTATTCACGCTCACGTGACATTGCAATTCTTCATCATTATTAAAGTGTATTATCCCCATGCGTTTTAATGCCACATCAGTCTAAACTTCTGGGGCCGTATTCACAAAACATTTTATCTTACTACAATGAGTTATCTTAAATGGCATTAAAAGTTCTTAGCAGCTATGTGAATAGAACAGAAACCGCTTAACTGAGACCAACTTTTACTAAGGAATAGAGAGAAGTCTTAAGCTAAGAGTAAGGGGTTGAACTCATTGCTATGGATTATGTCAACATGCTTACTAACCGAGAGCCGACTCACCTAGTTACCTCAACAGTTTTCTGTATCCCTAAGCCACCCGTTCCTCATTCTCGGGGAGAACTTTATTTTGAAATCTATAAATCTAAATATTTATTGCATTTATGAAGAAAAGGTTCAGCACCCAAGGCTCTATCACTATTGCCTCAATGGTGTACAGTGTCTTTGGGCGGATTTCCAGCAACAGACATTAGGATTGTTTGTGATTTTGTCTTAGTGACTTAGGTGTCCTCTTTACTACTCCTAACGTTTCACAGATTTAAGAGCTAGTTTTAGTGCTAAAATGCCTCGTAAAATAATCTTAAAGCAAAAATGTAGGAGTCCTAAAATTAGGACAGACACGCCCATTATTTTTAAGAGTTTCTCCTAAATCGGCATGTTAGGAGCTACTTTTAGCCATAAGATATTTTGTAAATACGGCCCCAGATGTTTGGTTTTCTAAATGCACACATCTTAAGCATGCGCACAGAAAGCTGAATGTCAGAAGGAGCATCCTGTGAGTATTAATCTAAGTTCTCTTTCACATCTTACTGCGCTTAAACTGTCAAATTCTCTCAAGGGAATGTAAAAAAAAAAAGGTTCACATAAACAGAGTCGGTTAAGTATGGAAGCCTGTTTCCACCACGGTTGAGGAATTTTATTTTTATTTTAGTCATAATAATGAGAAAGTTTCTCATAATTATGACTTAGTATCTCATTATATTGAGAAAGTTTCTCATAATTATGACTTAGTATCTCATTATATTGAGAAAGTTTCTAAAAATAATGACTTAGTATCTCATGATAATGAGAAAGTTTCTCGTAATAATGATTTAACATCTCATAATAATGAGAAACTTTCTCGAAATAATAACCTATTTTCTCGCACTTCTATGCATGCGCAAAGCAGTGGAGCAGAAAGGAGTGCCACGCTAGCGACATCCGCTGGTCAAAGCCGTGTAAATGCATCACAGCAAACCTGTGTAGCGAAACCTGGGTCAGGCTTTGGGGATATGTACTCAAAAATTAGTAATTTCACAATTAATAATTAATCATACTGTTTGACCCAGATAATCATACGTCAAATCTCCCAAAAAAGGGATAATACGTTGCCAATCTGTCTGAACGACTGAATACAACGGATTTATAATCAATCATCCCATATATTGGCAAAAATAGATCAATTATATATATATCAATAATCAAATCATAACGAATTATAATTCCACATTCCTATACAAATTGTCCAGAATATATAGGTTCCCAGGATAACTTCTAAGGGAATTAATTCGTCATCAAATTAATCTGTTTGTCCAGCAAACTGATCATGCGATCTTCATCAACTCCTATAGAGAACTTACCCTTAAGGGACTCGCAGGAAAAGACGATCTTTCCGGCCGTGAAAGATAGTTTTCCTGTTTTGCAACAATACTATTTAAAGTATTCTACAATTTTAAAGCTTGTAGCTTTGGATCGTATGTACATTAAAGGGACTTGTATATGAGCGAAAAGACAGAATCAATAAATAAATAGAATGCATTTAATAAAGGAAAACTACATATACAGTTACTAACGTTACAATAAATGTATTTACAAACACAATAATGGCAACGACAATGGAAAAGAATGCATCAGTAAAGAGAGAGAGAGAATGAGAAAGAGAGAGAGAATGAGAGAGAGAGATCCGTAAGGATCACAGCTCTGCAAAATTCACCTGGACAAAACCCTCTGAGAGACCACAAGAAATCAACATCACCCTAAACGGGGGTAAACACATCTTAATGCTATGAAAGCTTAGTAAACGAAATACTTGCACATCTATAGGTCTTTTGTGTGGCTGATATGAAGAAGGCGTGTGTGTCTCGATCCTGGGAGTGTCACGTGTTCACTCGTTCTTCCAGAGCGAGCCAAGCGCGGCGATTTTGAATGTCCGTTTGAGGTGAAGTTGCCGGTTGATCATTCAGGCTAAGTTCATTTCACTCGTCGGTGGAAATGAACAAAGGAGAATTCGAAAATGGAAAATAAAAACTTAAAGAAACAAACAAAGGAAAAGATCCCCGGAGGGGGATCAGGAGTTACATGATGCGAGGAAGAGGAGAGAGGTAAGAGAGGGAGACTGATCTCTATCAGTCATTTAAAAGGGGTGAAGATGTCACACCCTCTTGGGGTATGTGAGCCAATCCGAAGTGGTCCCTTTGGAGGGAGATTTTATGACTCTTCGTGTTCAGACAGCACATTTGAATCTGCAATTTCATTGGGTGTTTTAAGAGAAAGAATATTTGATTCTTATAATACCCTTGTGTCACAAAGTTAACAACATGTAATGTAAATTAACAAATGGGGAACGAAGATTGGAATTCATAGAGACAAAATATGGTTTGCATATTTGTATGCAAAGTCTAAAACATTAACCCATTAGAGTTTACAAGAAAACAAAGGCCAAAACAACATCCGAAGGAAAATCATGAGATGTGAAAATTCGATACATGTTTATACATTTCTCAAGGTGTTTTATATATATATGTAGGTAGTTGGGTGATAACACATCTCTGTGAAGCTCGGTGTCTTGTCTGTTAAACCTCTGGGTGCCCTAAAATTGTCACCCGAATCGCCTATTGCACACTGGCCGGAGCCTAATGTTTAATTTGCCCCCATGAGTTCAGAGGCTAAACGCTTTGTGATTTCAGAAGGAATGTGCATTCATATGTGTTCAGATGAACGACCCATGATTTTACCAGATACCCTACACATGGCACGATCTGCAAAACAGTTGTTTTCATCAAAGTCAGTGTGAACTAAGAAGTGTAATCTGTAGTATCATTAAATAACATCAATTAAAAATCATCAGTCTCTTCCATACTTTTCCATGCCCATGAAAAGGTGTGAAAGTGGAATGCAGAAGCAGGATGGTTATCATGGTAACGAAGGACGCCTGCTTGTGCACACCGATGGAAATTGTGTTACGTGAACTTACAAAACTATCAGATTAAAGTTGGAATGTTACATTTATTCGTTAAGTTTAAGTGTAACATCTTCATAAAATATATGGGTATATGTGTTAATACGTTATCACGTATTTTGCGGATGCGTCTAGGATATTTGATGTGCAGGTTCGTCTGGAAGATATCATTACGATATCAATTAAGATGTTTATGACTTTGGGGACATTTACACATAAGTGGGCTGTGGGCAGTGGAATGGGGGAAAACGCAAGGTCTTGAGATGTGTTTTTAAAAGCTGAACTTCTTTTCAATTGAGTGCCTCGTTTTTAGAACGCTGTGTCATGTACCAGACACTGCAAAAATCGTGAGCGCAACGTCCGTCTACTGCACGTTTGCCTAGAAAAGCAGAGCTGTGGACTGAAAAACGCACCCTTGTGCAAAAACAAAACTGGTTGAAAATATGTTTGTACACAGATTTCCAGATGAACCCTTCTGTGTTGCTGCTTGTTCATACACAAAAATACAAATGAATATTACAAATGTATAAAAGACTATCTAGTATGGAAGCCCGTCTTATATAGGGATAATTTATCATTAAAGGGGTGGTAAAACATGATTTCACTTTTCTAACTTTAGCTAATGTGAAATGTTGCTGTTTGAGCATAAACAACATCTGCAAAGTTACAATGCTCAAAGTTCAAAGCAAAGGGAGATAGTTGCTTTTAAAGAAAAGGACTACAACAAACGGCTGGTAGGGACTACACGACATTCCTTCCGGGTTAGGGACATCAGCAACCCTAAAATGTACATTTGTGAGTCATCTCAAACTTTAGCATCCTTCTTTTCACATGCAATAAAAAGTCACTCTGTGTGCATCTCACAACAGTTCCTATACGAGCGATTTATAGATTATCATGACAGAATATGCTAATTGAAGATAGTTAACTCCACATCAGCAACATAAATTCATCAACTAACCATTCAGAGACGTCCTGTTGCATTCTACATGTTGTCACTTCTTCTTGAGTCTCTCCATCTTTGTCTGACTCTGTTTTAACATTAAAGGCAGAACAGTTTCTGTCATTTTAGTGTCTGTCTGAGGTAATCGCAGCTGCTAACACACAAGCTCTTGAAACCCCGCCCTCTGAGGCAGCTCATTTGCATTTAAAGGGCCAGGCACAAAACGGTTCGTTTTTGCTAACACTCAAAAAGTGACAACTTTAACATGTTATATAAAAATATCTGTGGGGTATTTTGTGCTAAAACTTCACACACACACACACACACACACACACACACACACACACACACACACACACACACACACACACACACACACACACACACACACACACTGGGGACATCAGAGATTTATTTTACATCTTGTGAAAAGGGCATTTTACCACCCCTTTAATGTTATTCACTGCAGAGCGTGCCATGTTTGCTGTGATGCATTTACACGGCTCTGACCTGCCGTCACTAGCGTGGCACTCCCTTCTGCTCCACTGCTTTGCGCATGCGTAGAAGTGCGAGAAAATAAGTCATTATTACGAGAAAGTTTCTCATTATTATGAGATGTTAAGTCATTATTATGAGAACATTTCCCATTATGAGATACTAAGTCATTATTATGAGAAAGTTTCTCAACATAATGAGATACTAAGTCATAATTATGAGAAAGTTTTTCAACATAATGAGATACCATAATTATGAGAGAGTTTCTCAACATAATGAGATACTAAGTCATAATTATGAGAAAGTTTCTCATTATTATGACTTAAAGAATCTTTTTTTTTTTCTCAACCGTGGCGGAATTGGGCTTCCATAGTTATGTCAATGAATATAAACAGCAAGTAAAGAAATCGCATGTATATTATATCCAGTGTTGGGAAAGTTCACTTTCTACATGAACTAGTTTAAAGTTCAGTTCACAAATTTTAAAATGAACTAGTCTTTACAATTTTGAACTAGTTCATTCATACTTCTTTTTTTCCATTTGTTGCTGCGAGCTATTATTTTTCAAAATGATTGCCACAACCCATGTAGAACTACAGACAGAAATTATTTTATCGGCGGGCAAAGTTTGAACAGAAAAGATTTTTCCCATCCTCACCGACCTTGTCATAAAACTCGTTTAAATGATCATAGGACGCCTCCTTGCTGCATTTTGTTTTAATCACGCATGCGGCTACATATTAAGGCCTGTTTACGGTGTATTTTAGCCGGGTTTTCGCCTGGAAGGCTCTATAGAAATCTGGCACCCTATTGAACGAAGTTAAACTGAGAGCGCGCCGCGCACCGTTCACAGACACCAGAATGAACGAGTTCACAGTAACGTTCACCAGACAGTAATACAGTACGTTCAGTTCATGTTCGTCCAAAATATGAAGGAGTTCATGAACTATTGTTCAATGAACGCATTCAGGCACAACACAGATTATATCTGTGTATTAAGGTGAAAGCAGTGTAATATGCAGTAGGCTACCTATATATATGCTGTTAATATGAATCAAACAACAAAATAGTCTGTCAGCAGTGGTGGGCGAGGCGTGTGCAATGTGTTGTCACATTGCAGAAACTGCAAAAGGCCTATTCTGAGGCACTGCTATGATTTATAGGGATTACAAAAATGGATTTTTACCATTATAGGGTGGTGGTGTACACACACTGCCGACACACATTTATCTTCAAACTAGTGATGTCAAATCAATTAATTGCGGTTAATCGCCTCTAACATAAATGTTGTTGTTTATATAAGAAAACTAAACATAAAATAGCTTTTTTTATTAAACAGTGGTTTACTGAACAAATTGTGTCTCTGTCTTTAAATGAATTCAGTTATAATTAAAAGTTTCTTAAGGATATCTCTGCTAATGTTGAGGGGGAAAAAAAGAGTACTACTGTACATAGGGAGTACATACTTTCACATTTCTACATTAAATAAGACATCACTATCATGTTAAGTAAAATATAATGAATGTACTAATATTGTGCATATATTTAGCGGAAGAGTTAATTTCTCTAGCTGACTAACAATCTGTGGACACTGAATGACTTGCCTGAGGCAAATGTAATGTTTTTATTTATTTTTTTATTTGAGGTGTAAAATTTACAACAATATCTGGTTTAGTCAGAATTCACAAAATATCAGTGCTAACAGGAAACGGAGCACTTAAAGTAACACAACTTTAGAGAGAAAAAATTAAGTAAAAAAACAACAATAACGAAAATAACAAAGGATAAAGAAAAGTAATACAACAACAGTTAAGGGGCTTCAGTTAATTGTAAGGCATGAATAAAATTAACAAGTTTTTTTGCTGTTTTATACTTCATGAACAACAGGGATTAATAGTACAATGCAAATTCTCTCTTGAAGACATAAAAAAGAGGCTGTGTTTTTATACATTTACATTTGTGGATGAAACATTTACTTGAGATAATTAAAATGTTTAAAAGCAGTTCATAGTTTTTGTCCTTCATTCAAATTCCAAATGTGAGGTTATCTCTAGTGAAACTGGAGGGAGACTGGAGATAATGTTCCAGCCAATCATACATGTCACACCAGAATGTATTACTGTAAGGGCAGAAGAAAAACAAATGATCCGTGGTCTCTGTCCTCATCACTCACAGAATATACAGATAGTTAGATCAAAGTTAAATCTACGTGAGAGGAGGTCTCTTGAAGGATATATTGTCACGGAACATGCAAGGCAAAAAGGTGTGAGGACTCAAGTGCAGGAGAAATTATATTTATTTACAAAAGAAAACATAAACACAAGACAAAACCCACGACGGGGAAAACATAACTAATAAATATAAAACAAAAACAGAACATGAAACTTAATGGAGGATCACAGGAAACATTAGACAACGATCCGACAAAGACTGCAACCAAGAGGAGACTTAAGAAGGGAACAAATCAAGAGGGGACAGGTGGAAGAACTCAAACAATAATCAGGTAACGAGGGGTAGGGATCAGACAACGACCAGAGCACATGGCCCAAAATAACAAAACACCCATGTGCAACACAAGACAGGACAGGCATGTGACATATATGTCATTCAATACGTTGAAGTGAAGCTCTTTAGCTTTTGGTGATAAAGGTAACTTTAAGAAATGTGTGCGTAGTTTCTTCAGAGAAGAATGATTGAAGATAAGAGAAGCAGAATTTCGTCTGTATTGCATTGGGTATAAATTCAGAGTAAAGAGATCACGGAACACTTTGTTTTGCAAAGTCTCACTACAGAACTGCTGACCAGAAATCATCAACAAAGGGAAAAATAAGGGGGGGGGGGGGGGGATGGACAATTGATGTAGTGTATTTTTTGCCATCAAAAGGAAGGCAGAAGGGACGCTTTGGATAACCATTTCATAATGTTTACGATTACACTGAAAATTAAATTTTGTACCAGAATTTTCAAAAGAAAAAACATTGCCATAACTGTCCAGTAAATGTGTGACAAACCAAATGTTGCTTTCCATCCATTCATTGAAATACAGGGACTTATTTCTAAAGAGAATGAATCTGCAATTCCAGATGGGTACATCATGGGGAAAATGTAATGTTACGTGACATGTTTACAAGCAGTTTTACTGATGTCTTTCCGCCGTTTAAACACGGATTGAACTATTACACGACATAATGTTCAGTAAGTTGTAGGCTACTGTATCTTTCAACATTCCTTCAGATGTTCATTTAATGTTTATTAGGGAGAGATGATCACGTTCACTCGCGTTCCGTGCACTCTGCTGCTTAAACTGAGGCGCCTATTTAGTTAGTGATCCGTCACGCCACATTGAAGAGCGTCAAAACACCATTTATTGTTTGAATTTCGAATTTGAATAAAATTTGATAATTTAAAAAATGACTCTTTGTTTCTTATCGAAAGTAACAAAACGCGGAGCTTATTGCGATTATTGGTGGTTAGGCTACAATGCTGTACTCATCTACACATATGACACGAAAATTCATGGGACGAATAAGTGTACCGTTACATCCCTAATTACTATTTAATCAGATGTCAAGGAAGAAAAATTTGTTTTGTCCTCAACAATGGGCTAGGGCTGGGCAGGCCGCGTTCGGTACACCATGAGAGTATTGCGATAACGTGGGTGGTGTACACCCATATAAAAGTGAATTTTGCATAATAGGTCCCCTTTTAAGTTTATGATCACACTCTGGCACATAAGTGCATTAACACTACTGCATTAGCTTTGTCATCTGATTTACATAAATATTATGATATATACTGTATAGCCTATATCCCAATATCTACATCTTATTACATCTAACTTGTCCCACAATCTGTACCTGTTTTATATGTATAGGTAGCAAAAGTACTGTGGTGGTACTATTTCTCCAAGCTGATTGAGTTCCTGGACACCATCTTCATTGTGCTAAGGAAGAAAAACAGCCAGATCAGTTTCCTGCATGTGTATCATCATGCTTCTATGTTTAACATCTGGTGGTGTGTCCTCAACTGGATACCCTGTGGACAGAGTAAGTGAGCCTAAAGGACAAAGTTACATCAATGAAAGGTCACAAGTTTAAGAGACGGTACTGGTGTGAGGAAATGTGTCAAGGTTTTATTATTGTTTTAAGATGTTTTTAAGGTGTTTCTAAAAATGAACTTATGTTTTGACAATAGCCAGTGTATAATAATGTAGATTTTATTATTAATGTAGATTTAGAATACTACATGCTATATATACAGTATACACACTGCTGGTCAAAAGTGTGAAGCACTTTTTGAATGTAGTCTCTTAAATCTCACGAAGGCTGCATTTATTTTTTTAACAAAAATACAGTAAAGGCAGTAGCCTCAACTGGTGAAATATTATTACAGTGTACAATTATTAGAATGTAAATGATAAACTGGTTTCTGTTGTAATATATTTTAAAATGTAATTTATTCCTGTGATGGCAAAGCTGAATTTTCAGCAGTCATTACTACAGACTTCAGTGTCACATGATCTTTCAGAAATCATTTGAATATCCTGATTTGGTGCTAAAGAACGTTTATTCTTATTGTTAATGTTAAACACAGTTGTCCTGCTTGATATTTCTTCTTGAAACTGTTTTTTTTTTTTCACCCAGGATTCTTATTATACATTTTTAAGGCCAGACAAGTAGTTTGTTGAGGGTTGATTTGTAAAGAAGGACTACATGCCTGCGCACATATATATTCAAACGCGCATACCTATAGACTAAACACGTGATGCGCATGTGCACGCCGTTGGCGTTTTTGCAGGTTTGCGTTTTTGAGGTTTGCTCCGAGATAACCTTTATTTCCAACATTTTTCAAGGCTTGTACCTTGGATTTATTTCAGGGTTTGCATTCTCGAGCCTCCAGGTACTGTTTTGTGCGGATGAGCGGACCGGAGCACGTTGAGTGTTTTCTGTTAGAACGGAGTGGTGTTAGCGGCCCCTAAGTTAATAACGAATGATCTTTGCAACGGTAGTGAATAAATGATTCAAAACTAACTTTAGCTAGACAATAACTTTATTCTAGAGATGCTGTAAAGCCCAAACAATCTCTGTTACTGTAATTCCCTATTATCACTGTAAAGCTGCTTTGAAACAATCTATATTGTTAAAAGCGCTATATAAATGAAGGTGACTTGATTTGACTTTGATGAAGAAAGTAGAACAATGTTTTATAAATATATATATATATTATTTGTAATATTTATTAATTTCATAGACGTCTTTACTGTCTTTTTCTTTTGATCAATATAATGTGCCTTCGCTAAATGAAAGTTCTAATTTCTTTTTTTTTCTTTTCTCCTTTTTTTAATCTTACTTACTCCACATTTTTTAAACTGCAGTGTATCATGATTTCCAAAAAAGAAGCAGCTAAAACTGTTTTCAACATTGATAATGAAAAGATCTGAAAGATCATGTCACAGATTAAAAAAAAAAATTCCTTCACTACACAGAGTAGGCCTACATACGTATAACAGGATTGAATATATATTTGACATAATCTTGCATGCTACCAATCCCATGATGGTTCAGTTCAACCTGTTTAATGTAACATCTTTGTCCAGGTTTCTTTGGACCGATGCTTAACAGTTTCATCCATATCCTCATGTATTCTTACTATGGTCTGTCAACCATCCCATCCATGCACAAATATCTGTGGTGGAAACGCTACCTCACCCAGGGTCAGCTGGTCAGTGTGCAAACTCTCTATCCAACTATTCTTTGCTCTTACATTCCCATATCCCTTCACATTTTCATGCTTACACCGTGTCCTAACTACGCGGCACGCGATAAAATGTATCTTTTCCATGTTAATCCGAGTTTTTGTCCTAACCAGCTGCGACTGCGACACGCGACGATTCTTTTTTAGAAATGGTTTCTATTTTTCTGCGACGTCGCGGCTGGAAAAACAAACACAAAGTGTGTCTATGATAATCTCAGGTACTGTTTATGTGCTTTATTTAATGTTAAAAGCATACAATGTGACTTTGAATATAATTTAGTGCTCCCAGCTTTGTAGCTCATTTTGACACATCTCACAGTCTCGTCGCGTCTAGGTCAGACAAATTATTTGTCGCTGGAAACTTATCGCATCGTGTCTGGTTAGGACACGGTGTAACAGTCCCCTTCCCTCTGCCATCACAGAATAAATGAAATGCTTATACACTGCACTGATGGCGTCGCTTGTACTGCTGCTCTTCTACTTCACTTTCCTCGCTTTTGATGCTATTGCCACATAGTAATAAGACATACTGATCGTATTACATAGATCATCAGACGACGCAAGTCATCCTGTTTGATTTCCTCGTTTTTTTTATTATAAAACTCTACAGTTAATTTTAATTTGATGGAAGGGGTAGTTTTGCCATGGGTCTGTTTTAATTTGATTGTATATTTTTATGTTTTACTAATAGCTGTTATTTAATATAAGATTCAAAAGCAATAGAAGTTATAGACTTACAAACCTTTCATACAGTACATAAAACAAAATAATTTACTTTAAATGATTGTGTTTGTCAATGAAGCTTGTTTCTTCACGGCGTAACGTGTAGTAAAATCAGTAACTTGCAGGGCCACGGTTTGTAGTACTGCAGGACGCAGACTCAAGCCAAATATTCTTGGAATACTTAATTATACTTTTAAGTAAATAAAAAGTAGACTGAAAGTATACTTATCTTTAGTTTAAAACGGCGCTGACTAATTAGTTTAAAAATTAGTTTAAAAATTAGTTTAGTAGTAGCTATACTAGCACACTTGAATAAACTTTTTTCTGCTCTGCTCTTTTATTGTATTTCATGTGTTAGAAGATCATTGTCTCTCAGTAATGTTCTATTCTTTGTCTCAGGTTCAATTTGTATTGACTATAACACACACAGTAAGCGCATGGGTCGTTCCTTGTGGCTACCCTTTGGGCTGTCTGAAATTTCAGACCTTCTACATGTGCACACTTGTGGTCCTGTTTGCCAACTTCTACATGCAGGTGAGAACTTCTATAAATTTAGTCAACTCTTCAAAATTGGGTCAGATGATCTTTACCTCTTACTAAAAAAAAGAAATAAATAAAAATACCAGATGGATTTTTATTTTTTTGGCCTCTTCTTCAGGAAATATAAACTTGAGGACAATTCCACCAAATAGAAAACCAGTGGGTGACTCTGGCACACAAGGTCCACTATCATTCAGAGTTCAAACTCTAATCCAACACACCTTTAAAATATAACCAAATTCTTCACAATTACTTGAAAGTTATTGACAGGTGTGAATAGGGCTAGAGCTAAACTCTGCAGGACAGTGGCCCTCAAGGGTCACACGCTCAGAAAAAAAAATAACAAAAAATTGTCTCTGGGGCAGTGCCCTTGAGCTTGAGCAACTGACCACACCTCAGGCTTGATTAAAATGAACAAATTATACATCTTTTGAAAATTCAAAGGGTGTAGTGTCAATCTACGGTGTCTCTTTTATGATATAGATTCTCCAGCAGCATTAATATTGTAATTTGTGTCGGGAGTACAAATGACCACATGCAAAATTAAAACAGGTTTTCATACATTTGTTATGAAATAGCGATCATGAGATGAATCCAAACCGTTGCACTTGGGTAAAATGTCCATGACAAGCATCAATTGAAAAACATCCAACAGCATTTTCAGCCACAAATGTGTTAAATCTGTGAAATATTGATATATTGACAATTGTTTACATCAGATTTTGCCTGAACGATCTGCTCTCCATCAATGTTCTTCTTTTATGCAATAAAAGTTTATGTTGTAAAACTGTATATGATTGTATACATTAGATTCTCACAAACAAATGAGCCCGGCTCCAAAGTTTATTTTTCAAAACAGGGTGGTAGTTTTACTTATAATACCTAAGCAGTGCCATCGGATTTTGTGACGTCAGAGAGGCATATTCTCCAGCCATTGTCATTGTAATAAATCTTGATGGACAAAACTGTTCCAACAACATGTGTGTTGTTTATCTTCCTCATGTGCACATAAGAGGCGTTATTGTGATTATGTACAGCTGTCTGGCCTATTCAGTAGCCAGATCTCGTGCTTAATCATGCTTAAGTGGTATGTGTGCTCTCATGCTTCCAGTCTTATCAATTGTTAAGCAATAAATGTCTGTTCTCTGCAGACATACAAAAAGAGAAGGCTGGAGGGTGGCAGAATGGCTAAGGTTGGAGAATTTAAAAACAATAATTTGAATGGCCTTTCATCCTCTCTCAACGGAGTCTACTCCAAACCGAAGCTGCAGTGATGCCGTGACATGACCAATAGAATGGATCGTCTCAGTCCAGTTATGCTGAATGTTAGCTTAATAGCAGGTAATCAGCTGCTAATCAAACTGTGATTTTTAAAATTAGAATAGAAAACCATTTTGTATCTTTGTTTTACAAATGTTCCTCTCAGGTCTCATAACTGTGATGTAAATGCTGTACAATAATTGAGGGGAAAATATGTCTAATTCAAAATAAATGCCTTTGTTATGGAGTACAGTATCTACTTTATCACACATTTTTGATAATTTATCTATAACTGCAAGGAAATGGTCTGCAATTTTCTCTAAAACTCTACACTATAAATGTATTTTTCAACAAATATGCCATAGGCTACAATCTTTTATCTGATATGACAGTTTCGTGTAATTGAATACATTGATATGAAGGATCTTATATATCATACAGTAGCACTAAGACACCTTTCCAAATCTTCATTATCAGCCAGACATGGATTGTTGTGTACAGATATCAAGTTTCATGATAAATGTTATATACAATTTTTTTGGACTGTGTTAAAGACCCCAAGAAATTGTTTGACAAATGCAGTTTTGTATTTCCTATTGCAACACGATGTTGAGGTTATCAAAGGGTATGTCCTCTTGTTTAAACTGTGAATATCCTCTATATTAATGCCACAGCCATGAACCATGTTCTGCTACATCTTGCTGATCTTGGTAGGTGCTACAAGCAACAGAAACTCAAAAAGATTGTACATTTTAAAGGGATAGTTCACCCAAAAATGAAAATTCTGTCAGTATTTACTCACCCTCATGTTATTCCAACCCTGTAAGACCTTCGTTCATCTTCGGAACACGAATTAATATATTTTTGATTAATTCTGAGAGCTGGATCACTCCTCCATAGGCTTCTAAGGGATTGACACTTGCCAGCCTCGAAAAGTTATTAAAGATATCGTTAAAATAGTCCAAGTGACTACAGTGGCTCAATCTTAAGTTTATCAAGTGACGAGAATACGTTTTGTGTGCAAAAACAAACAAAAATAACGACTTTATTTCAACTATTCATTTCCTTCTCTGTGGGCCTCTAGTCAGTTAACGTAGTGTGATTGCGTAGTGCTACGTCACACGTAGGCTCACTATTGGGCGATGCTGGTTATGTGTGTGATGCGTGTGACGTACACGAACTGTGACGTAGTGAACTGACTCTGGGCCCACAGAGAAGGAAATGAATAGTTGAAATAAAGTCGTTATTTTTGTTTTTTTTGCGCACAAAAAGTATTCTCGTCATTTGATAAACTTAAGATTGAGCCACTGTAGTCACTTGGACTATTTTAACGATAGCTTTAATAACTTTTCGAGGCTGGCAAGTGTCAATCCCTTAGAAGCCTATGGAGGAGTGATCCAGCTCTCGGATTTAATCAAAAATATCTTAATTTGTGTTCCGAAGATGAACGAAGGTCTTACAGGGTTGGAACAACATGAGGGTGAGTAAATACTGAGAGAATTTTCATTTTTGGGTGAACTATCCCTTTAACTGTGTTTATCTGCTAAATGTTAATTGTCAAATTTCAAATTTGCAAACCTGTATCCCCAACCGCCAATCTTTATTTTTATTTTTTATAGAGCCCATATGAAAACTTAATGATTGTCTTCATACTAACACACTAATAAAACACTTGAACTATCAAATTTTTGTGATGTTTAATATGATATATTACACTTACATTGACAATTCAATTGTTTTAATTAGGAGTAGACAATTCAGACAGACAAAAAAGGCATATGAAAGAAAAAGCATTAGTGTAAAGCCCTACGAGGGATCTGCAGTGGTGGTCTCTGATAGGGCAACCATGGATGATTGTCCTCGAGGAGAGGTTGGCTGGAGAAGATGAAAATTCAAATGACTTATGGTGTCTGAGTAGTAGTTAATTGCATGCCAATTTATTAATTGTACATGCTAACATTATAAATATAAGTTTCTATTCTTGCCCCGTAAAAAGTCTATACATAATGCTGGCAAACAAAAGCTATAATGAACAAACCACTTACCACAGTAATTTTGGCCTCTCTTCTCTTTGATTGACTAAATGATGCTTCAGCACCCACATGAGGGACTAGGAGAGAATCCAACCTGCCACGGGGGATCAGAAGGTCTTTTAAGATCTTGTATTGGAGGGGGAGGGGGAGGTTACAGACAAAAACAGCATGCTCGTCATGCCTAATAAACTACACATAATAAACCAGGCGTATGCTTTTCTACCTCTTCTGCTGTTCATCACAGAATGCCCGAACAGTGTCAGACTCTGACTGCCAGAAATTCTAAGACATGAAAAAGAGCATATGACAGAACAGCACTTAAACAACAGACTTCTGCTATAAATATGCTTTGTTCAGGAGACTATAAACTGAGCAAAAAAGAAACATCCCTTTTTCAGGATACTGTATTTTTTAATTTAGTAAAATCCAAATAAGCTTTACAGATCTTTATTGGAAAAGGTTTAAACAATGTTTTTCATGCTTGTTCAATGAAACAAACATTTACTGCATATGCACCTGTGGAACAGTCCTCAAGACACTAACCGTGTACAGGCAGTAGAGAATTAGAAGTTGAAGAAAGATGCCCAGGGTCCCCATTCACCTGTGTAAAAAATGCCATAGTCCTGCTGCAGGAAAGCATGAGGTTGGCAGATGTGGCCAGAGAAATAAAATGCAATTTCCGTAATGTAAGACGCCTAAGTCAGTGTTAAAGGGAGACTGGACGGACAGCCGATCATCCTTGCAGTGCCAAACCAGATGTAACCTTATAACCCCCCAGGACAAGTCGAGGAGTGGTAACTCATTCCATTTCAGTTCGTCAAGTGTCTGTGAAACTCGTCTAGTTTGTGTCTCGGTTGTTGAATCTTTATGTTAATACAAATATTTACAGGTCAAGAAATTTGCTGGGGGGAAAAAAGAAGTTGAAACTGGGAGGATGTTACTTTTTTTGCTGAATTTATAAACATTTCAGTTTGCGTTTGGAAATAATCTACTTAATATGAAAATGTGTGCATTGTATTGAGAAACTGAGACTGACCACAGTCTCCTTCTCGATGGATTTGAGAGACAGACAGTCCTTCTCCAAACATTCCAACTGCTGCACCACCGAGTTTTGGAACTGCTCCAGATGCACCAACCTACAAGCAGAGCAGCATGGTTCATTTTCTGTACTTCAGCTATAATAACCATTTAGATTAAAAGTGAGCAGTGTAATTTTAGTCAGCTTAACTGGTGATGATATTTTTAGACTATTTTAGATTATTTATACATTTACATGGTTTATGGTCAGAAAAGGATAAAGAACCTACTGAATTCTAATGCTGTGTTTTGCGCTCTGTACCTTTGATTGTGTACAGTTCCCAAGAGAGAGGTCACATTTCTCTGACAGTCTGTTAAAGATTGCAGTGATCTGGCTTCAATCTTCTTATACCTTCTCTGTATCACAAAGAAAATTAGTATGGGACTAATGCTAACAAAGTAGTTGGAAGTAGAAAGGCTAGAGTTTTTGTACTTACAGAAAAGTGTGCTCTCAACTGAGTCTTAAAGCCATTAAATGCAGTTCTGACACCAGCACCCAACTCTTCCTCTGACTCCTCATCTTCCATCAACACTTCAGTTATTCGCTCTAACACACACACACACAGACAGACACACACACACACAAAAGTGTACATTTGGCATTCAGGTCACTCTCTTTGTTTGGCAGTGAGCAGCAGCACACAATGGCTGTTTTTCATCCTTTCAAACAGAAAAACCAGAGCAAACACTAGAGTGTAAATGAGCCACAAAAAAACTACTAGCCACAGTAACAAAATATTAACAGATTAAGTTAGGCATCACTAGTGATTGGAATAAACCCTGAATGCTTTAGGTTGCATTATTTTGATATAGTTAGTAGAATGGCTAACTCTGCAACTACATGTCAACTTTCAATACACTATTAGCAAAGTTGCTTATAGTCTGTACAATGTCTGTTGGGACATCAGAATAAAGTATTAGCAGATTTTAAGCAAGCAGTCTTCTAATGCTCTAATGACTGGTAGTTGACATGCAGTAAAAAACTATCGAAATAAATTGTTACCAACTTTTACAGTATGTGTATCTCAGTACGTGCAGCATTCCTGTAGCTCTCTGGCTAACAATGTCAATGTCATGGCTTTGAACCCCAGGAGAATGCATGACCTAATCAAATATATACCATGAATGCAGTTTAAGTTGATTTGGATAAATGTTGGCCAAATGCATAACTAAATGTGTGACATGAATGATATCATGTGTAGCTTTCTGAGGTACTACTCTTCACCACCATACTTTTCATAAAATGTAAAAGTCTAGTTTTTAATAAAAAAAACTCAAGAATTTGACTTGACTCAATACTCTCATACGTGTTGGAAAGCTCAAGGGTCAAGATATTCATAATATGGGCTCAGCATAAATGTAACTGTTCCTCTGTAATATGTTCAAGACTGAACTCATTTACCTGCAGCATCCTCTAGTGGGCTAGACAGGAAAAGTCTTCTAGGTTGGAATGTTGGTTGTCTGGGCAGCTGCTTGTCCCCTTTCACATACAGCTCTGTATGGCACATGTTTCCTCTATTACCACTAACATTGTTACCAATTTCTGAAGTCTTTTTAGGGATTTTATTTTTGGACAACTTATGTCAAAAAGTGTGTCTGAGTGTGGGGGGTTAAGTAGTCACCTGATGATTCAAGTGCTTCAGTTCTTAGGGGAAGTGGTGTTTCTTTATCCAAACAGTGCTCCTAAGACAGTATTTATTTAGTTAGTTAAAGATAAATATACATTAAAAGCTCAACATACTGAAATCAAGTTGTACCTCTTCAATACGATTATCCAGTTCCTCTGCTTGTAAACTGGTTTCAGAAACAGTCTTGTTTTGAAAACCTTGAAAAGAAACCACAATGTCAGGACATTTAGATCAGAATATGCCATCTTCTGATGCAATCATACTGACCTGAATCAGCAGTGGTCTCTTTAAGTAATGACAAATCTTTGTTCAGTGATCTCCCTAGTATGACTTGAGACTGCCAGTCTTCACTTGCCACTTGATGTCTTTGTTTGGGTGTTGAATACTAGAAAGAAAGAAAAAAAAAAAGAATTAAAGACATTTTGATGCCCTGTATAATTGTGGCTATTTTGTTTATACCGCAAATCTTCTGAAAAATTACTTTCTACCTTGGAGAATTCCTCCTCATTACTGCTGGGTGAGGAAAGAGGAAGAACTATGCAAGAGTAAAAAAAAATAGTTAGGTTGCAGCATATCTGAAGGATTTATAAAGTGATGTAGGGGAGAGCAGGGTACAACCTAACGCGGGGCTAGTTGTAACACCCTTGTTATAAATACTTCCACACATGCTAGGATGATGAAACTTAGTGCATTTACTCATTGCCATATCAACACTATATAGAGAAAAAAATTGGAGAGAGAGAAATATTTGGAAGATATCACTGAACATCCTGAACGGAATTTTCTTATGTTAATTTTTCATTTCTATTTTTGGTGATAATTTTAAATTAGACAAATCTGACATTATTTTAATCTCCAATATGTTATTTAACAGTTGATATGGTTATTTAGTGCTTTGCTAACTTAGCAGAAGACACTAGCAGGGTTAAAATCCCAGTTGCGCAGGTGGGGCATGTTGTAACACTGCATTACAATGTGTCCCTAGAACCATGCTATTCTATTCAATACTTTTATGAATTCTATTGAGAAAACATGAGAAAAGGGTGAATAAAGACAGAGCCAATGATCAGAAATTATTAATATTATGTTTTGAACATTTTTATTTTATTTTTAATTATTAAAAATGCCATTATTGTATATGAAAAAGTTAATAATTGTATTTTATTGAGACAATATTTTAGTTTGTTTTGTATATTTTTTTGTTTAAATCAGATTTTAAGCTGTTGTATGGTCATGTTACAATGAGCCCCTCACATGCCCCACCTTGTCACATTTCACTTCCATTCATTCGGGGTATATCAAGATAAAAGTATACACTGTGTTAATAAAACAAAACCACAATTGTACTAGACGTGTGAAATTAATGTGGGGGGGAAATAAATACTCTGAACCCTAAGTAGATTTACACAAACTGAGAAAGTCAAAAAGCGTAAGGTTGTGCCCCGCTCTCCCCTAGTCCTGCGGAATGACACCTCTGAGTTTCCCCTTAGGTCTGGGCTTTCTCCTGCTGTAGTCAGCATGTGGATTGTCCTTGCGGAGAAACCCTTCATCTGAATGCATCATCCTTATTTTCTTCTGCAATCAACCATTTTACATTTAATTTATACATTTATAGATTTTGTAGACACTTGTCCAAAGCTGCTTCCAACAGAGGGGCGTAAATGTGTCAGATAGCCAACAATATTCAGTTTACAATGCCAGGTTTATTAGAAAGCTAGATTAGGCAAACTAGGACATTCTTAAATGCACCAAATGCATAACATGTATAAAATTACCAATTTACACAAATAATTGGGACTTTACACATTCTGGCTAACCTTCACAGGAGTTCTACCCTGAGTGTCAGGGAGGGACTTTTTAGACCTGATGAAGAACAAAGCATGTTTTAGTGAGACTATGGCAAATGTTCAACAGTGCATTTTGACAAACAGTCACACTGCTGCATTTCATCTGCTGATTTCAATATTAGACAAGCATCATCAGACCATACAAAGATGTCACTTACCCATTAGGAGATGGTGTCTGACAGAACAATATAGTCTTGGCACGTTCAACCTAAACAGAAAGGCCAAAATCTCAACTATTCTTACATTTTAAAATTTAGAAAATGAATCCATCGGGGTAGAACATAATATTTTCATTTTCAACAGTCATTTGAGTGACAATTTATAGACATTAAGGCACTGGCCAGATCAAGATAAACAATAAAATGAACAAACTGACCCAGAAGCCCAAGATTTGGTCAAGAAATTAATATTAAGAGTCAAAAACTGGACAGTGGGATCTGATATGTGTGACTGCACTCCACTGACCTGGTACCTCTGTAAAGCAGCCATGAACGTTATAGTCTTTGGCTTCTTGTCATGTGACTTCCCTGATCGTTCTGTGTCAAAAGTGTCACTCAGACATTGAGACACCTCAAGGATCACCTGGGGCAGCCATATACACACCTACTCACATGCCAGAAAACTACATCCATTCTTCATCATGTGGCCCTTAGACATTATTCCGGTAATTTTTATTGTCAGTTAGCATCCAAAATGTACTTGAAGCTGTTCAGTGCAAAATTACAGTTTCTTGTTCAGCTAATCAGAAGAGCACATTGTGACAACAACTGCTTTTTTTTTTCTTTTGCTTTTTTTTCTACCAAATGTTAGGTAACATTACCAAATGATTAAATTAATGTTTCATGAAACAAAGCATAAAAACTTTGGAGAACAGACCCAGAAGTCCATCAGCACAACCTAGTAAAGTACCAGAACACAGACACACTACAGCCGTGTAGCAAAACGTATCAGTATTTGTGGATTATTTTTTCACGTTTCTATTGTATACTAGAAAACAAGCATTTTATAAGTTTTAAAGGCTTTTGTTGGCAAAAACCTTTAATATGCAAAGAGTCAGTATTTACTGTGTTGACCCTTCTTCATAACCTCTGCAATTTGCCTTGGCATGCTGGTTAACAGTTTCTGTGCCAAATCCTGACTGATGGCGATCAGGGGCCGTATTCCAAAACATTTTATCTTACCAATAAGAGTTCTCCTAAATGGCAGTAAAAGTTCCTATTTAAGAGTTCTCTTAAAATCTATTCACAAAGCTCCGGAGACCAACTTTTACTTTTTACTAAGGAATAGAGAAAAGTCTTAAGCTAAGAGTAAGAGCGGGGTTGACCTCATTGCTATGGATGTCAACACTAACTATGCACACAGTGTTTGGCTGAAAGGGGAGAGATCTCAGTCAGTGATTTTATCATAGAAATATTGTAAAATTCAAATAAAAGGTTTAAAAATAAATATGTCGCCATATTCAAATAAGGTTTGAAAATGTAGGCTAAGTGTCACTAATTAAACCAGTATATGTTCAGCTAATTGTCAGTCATGTCTGCATTTCAAGAGATTGCAGAATTCAAGAGACAAATTATGTTTTATAAACAAAGTTCGGGAGGAGCACGTTCAAACAGTCTATCTAAACACACACACACACACACACACACACACACACACACACACACACACACACGAGAGCCGACTCACCTAGTTACCTCGACAGTTTTCTGCATCCCTCAGCCACCCCGTTCCTCACTCTCGGCTGAGGATACGGGGGACAACTCTGGGTTTGGGCTAATTTCCAAGCTCGGAGCCCTCGATTCCCTTAGGCAGCACGCCAAATACGCTTATTACATTTTTTTACTCTATTCAATCATTTGTAAGTGTGATGTCGTGAAAACGACTGCAATCGGACATTATTTTATATTTATTAAAGATTTATTTTTTGCCGTTCTATGGTAGATTAAAAATCTATAAATCGTAATATTTTTTGCAATTATGAAGAAAAGGTTTGGCACCCAAGGCTCTATTGCCTCAATGGTGTACAGTGTCTTGGGTGGATTGCCAGCAACAGACATTAGGATTGTTTGTGATTTTGTCTTAGTGATTTAGGTACAGTTTTACAGGACACAGTTTTAGGAGCTAGTTTTAGCACTAAAATGCTTTGTGAAAAATTCTTAGTCCTAATTTTATGACTCCTACATTTTTGCTCTGACACGCCCATTATTTTTAAAAATTTTCTCCTAAATCGGCAAATTAGGAGTTACATTAAGACTTAAGATGTTTAGTGAATACGGCCCGTTCTTCTGTTTGTCCACTCGCCTTTTAAGGATTGACCACAGGTTCTCTATGGAATTAAGATCCAGGAAGTTGCCTGGTCACAGATAAAAAATAAAATGTATGTAATGATCTACAAGCCACTTTATTATCACTCTTGCCTCGTGACATGGTGCTCCATCATGCTGGAAAATGCAAAGATCATAACTAAAAATTCATCCCTTGGATAAAAAGCAATTCCACACACGGATGGTTTTAAGATCCTTCACTGTTGGCATGCACAGGACTCATGATGGTGTTCACCTTTTCTTGTAATAGATTTTCCAGATGTCCCAAACAGTCATAAGGGGGCTTCATCAGAGAAAATAACTTTGCACCAGTCTTCTGCGGTCCAATCATTGTACTTCATGCAGAATTTCAGTCTGTCCTTAATGTTTTTCTAGGAGAGAAGTGACTTCTTTGCTATACATTTTGACACCAGGCCAATGTCCAAAAGTCTTTGCCTCACCGTGCGTGAGATGAACCAACACCCACCTACTGACAATATTAAGCAAGCTTTACACTAGTGGTCACACAATTTCATAGTTGTCTCTCTCTCCTTGGAAGTTCTTGATTCGATAAATGGTTCTTTTAGGTGCAATATTCTTTGCAGCAAATTCCTTGCATGTGAGGCCATTTTCATGCAAAATTGATGATGCTGCACACATTTCTTTGGAGGTAGCCATTGCTAACACAAGAACACACATTTTATAGCAATTGGTCTGCTCTTATAATCCAATTGGAATGATAGTGATTTCACCTGACTAGTACTTGTTCACACTTTTCCCATGTGCTGATGATATGATTAGAGAAAAGATGATGATAAAACAAAAATTGCCCTTTGTGATAAAGTAAAAATATTTGGCCAATGAAACTTTTTTCAATAATTTATAATGTATCTGATCACTCTGCACTGTAATCTAGAAACAGCGTGAATCAACGCTACAACAACTGAATCAGAAAACTTTGCAAAACAAAATGTGTCACTACCAATACTTTTGGACATGGCTGTACATTTTTGTACACTTATTATGAGGACATTCCATAGCCGTGTTCAATAGGAGTGTTCAAACTTGCTCCTGGAGGGCCACTATCCTGCACCAGTTAATCTAGGTCTTGAGACATATATGGGTGCTTCTCAAACAGAAGGCAATGCCCTATAAGGCTGCATGTCTAGCCTGCCATGTCATCAAGCACGGTCAAAGGCTGTCTAAATTTGAATCTTTGGAAGGCAGCTTTCATTTCACATCCTTCATTCAGCTGATTTTGAAGGATGCATCAAGTGCATCCTTTGCGTCCTTCAATCACCCACAATCCTTTGTACACTCCAGTTCACAAAAAAGAACTGATGAAAAATGAGTCTGCACTGAGCTTGTTATGAGTTCATTATGAAAATATAAGAAAACGTTCTGCATTTTTAAATGTAATAAAAAAATTTTTTTAAGATGTTTATTTAGCGATTTTGAATTATGAGGACATCGGCATGTCCTCATAATGTAAATGGCGTGGGCTGAAACCTGAATACACACCACAATACAAGACTTTGGGTCCTCAATGTAGGTTAAACCAGAATAAATATATATATATATATATATATATATATATATATATATATATATATATATATATACACACACTCACATAAAGGATTATTAGGAACACCTGTTCAATTTCTCATTAATGCAATTATCTAATCAACCAATCACATGGCAGTTGCTTCAATGCATTTAGGGGTGTGGTCCTGGTCAAGACAATCTCCTGAACTCGAAACTGAATGTCAGAATGGGAAAGAAAGTGTATTTAAGCAATTTTGAGAGTGGCATGGTTGTTGGTGCCAGACGGGCCGGTCTGAGTATTTCACAATCTGCTCAGTTACTGGGATTTTCACGCACAACCATTTCTAGGGTTTACAAACAATGGTGTGAAAAGGGAAAAACATCCAGCATGCGGCAGTCCTGTGGGCGAAAATGCCTTGTTGATGCTAGAGGTCAGAGGAGAATGGGCCGACTGATTCAAGCTGATAAAAGAGCAACTTTGACTGAAATAACCACTCGTTACAACCAAGGTATGCAGCAAAACATTTGTGCATCCACAACACGCACAAACTTGAGGCGGATGGGCTACAACAGCAGAAGACCCCACCGGGTACCACTCATCTCCACTACAAATAGGAAAAAGAGGCTACACAATTTGCAAGAGCTCACCAAAATTGGACAGTTGAAGACTGGAAAAATGTTGCCTGGTCTGATTTATTCTCGATTTCTGTTGAGACATTCAGATGGTAGAGTCAGAATTTGGCGTAAACAGAATGAGAACATGGATCCATCATGCCTTATTACCACTGTGCAGGCTGGTGGTGCTGGTGTAATGGTGTGGGGGATGTTTTCTTGGCACACTTTAGGCCCCTTAGTGCCAATTGGGCATTGTTTAAATGCCACGGCCTACCTGAGCATTGTTTCTGACCATGTCCATCCCTTTATGGCCACCATGTACCCATCCTCTGATGGCTACTTCCTGCAGGATAATGCACCATGTCACAAAGCTCGAATCATTTCAAATTGGTTTCTTGAACATGACAATGAGTTCACTGTACTAAAATGGCCCCCACAGACACCAGATCTCAACCCAATAGAGCATCTTTGGGATGTGGTGGAACGGGAGCTTCGTGCCCTGGATGTGCATCCCACAAATCTTCAGCAACTGCAAGATGCTATCCTATCAAAATGGGCCAACATTTCTAAAGAATGCTTTCAGCACCTTGTTGAAACAATGCCACGTAGAATTAAGGCAGTTCTGAAGGCGAACGGGGGTCAAACACAGTATTAGTATGGTGTTCCTAATAATCCTTTAGGTGAGTGTATACACACACACACACACCTCTGTATCTGAATGATCCTTAAAGTGAAAGATGTCTTGGCCTGGGGTTCCTTTGACTCTTCACTCACCAAAGAAAGAAAAGTATAAATCCACTGTTCTCTCTATCAGAGGGTGCATTTATCCAGGAATAAACAGGCTTACTTTGATATTGAATATCTGCTTGGTCCACTCAAAAGAAGGGAAAGCTAAAAAAAATATATATATATATAAATAAAAAAATAAAACATAAAAAAATAAAGTCAGTTGCCAAACTGGGTGCCCATTCAACCATACACATATGTGACAACCTTAATTTTATCTGTCTGAATTATATAGTTAGCCTACCTGATGGATGCCTTTAGTTTCTCCAGCAGGTGGACTAGGGAAGAAAAATATCTTCATGAGACAAACTTTCTCTGAAATCAGATACTAATTTGTCTACTGAAAATCAATTGCAGAAATCAAGATGCCTTCTGCTCTTTCAATGCAAACACAGGGCTTTACATAAATAGTTAGAACAACATGCCTGGAAATTTTTTGCAGCTTCACTGTTTGTTCATGCTGGGGTCCTGTAGAGGATGACATTTCATATTTATAAATCTGGAACAATGTAAATTATATTTAACACTGCATATGAGAGTGTAAGATGCGTTGTGCCTTCTGCCGTGGTCACAGCATCCCCTGACTGCAAAATGTCCTAAAAAATAAACATACATTTATAACAACTGCCTGGTATATGTGTGAAGCATATTTACACATTTGATTCTTTGAGAACAGTACTGAATAATATGCAAATACCTTTGAGGCTGAGGCAGGCTGTGGCTTCTCTGCAAACACTCTTGTCAGGGCTGTTTGGATGTTGTGCTCTGAACTAAAGATGATTTTGACTATTTTGCCAGTGATCTCTCCATGAGAGATTGGGGTGCTCATGTGAACAGCCAATATCTTCTGATCATCACACTCTAAAGCAGTAAGAGAGAAAAGGTAATTTTAAGACATGGGATTAATGATCTGAGCACCAAATATTTGTGGGATTTAAAAGCAATTCCAACCACATTAGTCTGCTTCAGGTATGCGTTTAGTTTTAATAAAGAAAGCCACGATCATTTTATGAATATAAGAAACGCTTGTGGTTGTTATTAAACCCACCTTGAAGTTCATACATGCTGACAACATCTTTAGGCAAGTGAATTAGCTCCCACAGTGTGTTCTACCACAAATGAAAGCTCAGTTTAGTTGCACTCCTGATGTATTAAAAACCTTTCTGCACTAGCATTTTTGGACAGACCTGTGGGTCATTTACAAAGAAACTAATAGTGGATGTTCCAATGTTGAAATCTACCCAAAACTCTTTCAGAAACTCATCTTCAGGCTTGAAGAGCTAAAAAATAATAAAAGAAGCTCATTCAAATACTGGGTGGTGGGAGAAAATTTGAGATGTATGTAAATTCTGAAAGTAAAAAAGGGAAACAATTCATGCTTACCTCAGCTGAATCAAGAAATGCCTGAATACAAGGGAATGAGAAGACTCTAAGACAGAGCAACATAATCATGAAAACATGTCAAAACTGTATGGATACAGGTGACTGGATAAAGTCAACATAATAATAATAAATTTAAAAAAGTACAAATTCAAATATACCTTCTTGAGTTCCCAAAATAACTATTGAGTTCATTCAGAAATGTCCTACAGTCCTTTAAATAAAATACAAAAGAACTTCGATACCTGCAACATACTGTGCTTAGTGGTTCTAGTACTTTGAGCAGTAAAAAAAAAAAAAAAAGGAAAAAAATGTGCCTAAACATACAGTTTCAAAATCTTTGTCACGAATTGAAGTAAAATCTGAAGCAAAGCTTCTGAAACTGAACCATTTGCCAGCAAAGTCTTCTCTTAGTTTCTTTGGTGTCATCCTGCAGAGTGCTTCAGAGATGGCCACCTGCATTTCATAATCTGGTGACAACATTAGATAATGCAATGTGAACATTGATGTACAAGTGCTCAAGTTCCACAATGTTTTTTATTATTATTACTTTAACAAATTGATGACTTACCACCAATGTCTGTCAGCGTTTTTGCCAAGTCTTCTCTGTAAGCGATGAAAAGGCAAGTGTTTGCAAAGAAATTAGCTCATTTTTTGTGTTGTTGTAGTGTAGAGCAATTTGTTGTCCACTAGAGCGCAGCCTTTCAACATGCACATGAGTTACATTAGCGCTCCAACGTCATTATTTTATTTTAAAATTATGCTATGTAGAGCTTAGAATAATAACTAGAACTATTTGTATTATAGAGAACATGTCGCGAGTGCTCTCAATTTGCTTGTAATTGGATGGGAGCGTGAAGTTTAGGTGGGTGTGTAACAACAACTATACCCTCTATTTAATGGCAATGCGTGCAGGTTGACGACTTACAAGAGCCCCGTATGGTCATCTGACTGGCAGAGTTTCTTCCGTATGTCTTTGGGACTGCTGTCCAACATAGAGTTGATGGTTCTGATGGCCTGAGTAAAAATAATGTCAAATTATTTTACAGCATTTAAATGTTTTAGCCAGTCATCATTTGCAATAGCTTCATGATAATTACCTCTAGACGTAGACAGAAAGGCACTTCATAATCCAAAACTACAGCTCCAAACCGCAGAAGAAATATATCCAGGATCTTATTGCTGCCTTCCAACAACACCGAATTAATTTAATAGAATTATTATTACAATTAACACAACAAAAAATAATAGGCTATTAAATATTTGAATGGGTCACCTGCAATGGTGATCTGACACAGACTCTGTAAAAAAAAGTGTTTAAAATTAGTGTCTAGCCTGGATGATTTAAAATATATTAAATAAATATATTATATAAAAATAGAATAACGAGGAGTTAGAGACAGAAAATGCATTACCATTGCAACCTCGTAGAAAACTTCAATGAGTTTCATGGCGTCCCTGTGTGGTTTATGCTGTTCTTTAATATACTCTGACGCCAACTCGAACCAATTCAACATGTAAAAAAGCGAGCAGATGATAAATTATCATGGGATACTGACCAGTAATTTAGAGGTCTAATGTTAATCTGAATTGAATTAAATGCTTATCTTCACAACCAAGCCGTGATGAACAAGTTTCTGGATGCTGTCCTTATCCTTACTGAACAGATGTTCAATTGCTTGTAATATTAAAGAAACATTCTTATGTTCGTTTTTATGCAGCTCCTAAAGAAGAGTAATAATAATTTACATCGGTAAGAAATGTCCACTTTTGCAGTGGAGAATTTTACAAAATAGCAAAACAGATTTGAAAACTAAGAAAAAGCTAATTCAAAACCTGCCTTGATAACAACTTCGTCCAGTCGATCGGTCAAGGATACGGAAGATTTTTCTTCAGTAAGTATCATAATAGCCATGTTAACGTTATTTTGGACAAAGGCATCATGGAATCTACTCGTAAACTGTACAAATAAGAGAAGCACTGGATGAATGTATGGAATAGATACTATAAAAACAACAATAACAAACTCAATAGGGTTAATTGGTTGTGCTTCAAATAAATTAAAATTAGAGGAGTGCATATAGCGACTAATAATAGGCTTACATAATCAATCGTGATTTTATTAGTAGCCTATGTGCAGCTCTAAAGAGGATATAGCCTATCTTTAAAAAAAATAGACTCACACTCATGATGCACAGGCAGGCGAGTTCCTCGGATTGTAGACTGTCTAATTAAACACACGTGGCTTTTAATTAGGCTCTATGGATGATTTATAAACTCAGCAGGCGTGAACTCTCAGTTACCAACTATTTATTTATGACAGTAGGCTATAAATATTTACTGAAACACTCTACAGACAATGTTTGTGCAATAAAACATTGCATTAAAACATTGGAGCGTGGGGGCTGGGGGCTGTCTTTTCGACATGTCTAAAGGGTTGCCTTATGAATATTAAGTAGCACGTTGCTTGATCTGTGAAAATGTAACTATACGTGTAGTTTTTGCACTAATATATGCTAATAATGTACTTATAATGTAGGCTACCTGTCAGCGAAAATTTAAATGTTAGATATTTAAATATTTTGTGCCAACCTGCAGAACAACACACGTAAACTTTTGCATGTAGGCCTACTATATGACTTTTGCGAGTATAAAAGTGAATTTTGAACCATTTGTGACAGACACCGAGGGGCGCTTCACTAACCACTGCCTGCATTTCTCTGCATGCATTAGGACACGGACAGTTTATTTATTTATTTATTTGTTTATTTATTTATAATGTAATCATTCACAGTTCTGATTTAACGTAAACGCGTGAAAAAAGTATCCCCCCCCCCCCCCTTTTTTTCTTTCTTTCTTTTTTTCTTTTTTACATACAGTGATTTGATTTATTTAGGTCTAATAATAACGAATCTTAGTTTAGTGAGTTGTCCAGCTGACCACACCTTTACAGAAAATCATAAGTCAACTACACGGTGACATAATCATATCCATTAGCCAAGTCTTCACCAAAGGATCCGTGAATTCCCGTCATTTGCACTTTGCAGGCTATATGGACTTGTATAAGTAGGCTTATATCATAAATTGAAATTAAGATCAAATTATGAAGCCTAAGGGTAAAATGTAACTTGTTATAGAATTACCAATGTTGATTTACTATACTATTTGTCTTCATATGAAAATGTATGACAGAAACACTGATAGATAGATAGATAGATAGATAGATAGATAGATAGATAGATAGATAGATAGATAGATAGATAGATAGATAGATAGATAGATAGATAGATTGATTGATTGATTGATTGATTGATTGATTGATAGATAGATAGATCGATAGATCGATTGATCGATAGATAGATTATATAAGCTGTTTTAAATGTATTTGTTTTTTTATTTTGCAGCCAGTGATGACAAAAGAATCAATAAAACAGCAATGATATGATATATATATCATAGGCCTACTGTATATAGTATATAGGCCTACTGTTGCGCTGTTCTCCTAAGAATGACAAAATAGTAATGCAAGACAGAATTAACAAAGCAATAATAAAATAATAAGCAAAAGATAGGCTGCAATAGTTTTATAGATATGCTTTTTACATGTACGTACAATCACGAATGCGTAATGGATAGCCTACTTGTGAGTGATGATCGAGTTTCCCGCTAATATTTTGGCGAATTTGAATTTAATGTAAAAGACCATGCCTTATTATTATTATGCATGAATGATTGACTATTATAATTACCTTAAGAAAATCTAATTCTTGTTGGTGAAGAATTAGGACAATTTGTAATAGCTCATAACCTTATTCTCTACAAAATGACGATTTCAACTGAAAAATAACATATTGCCGGTGGTCTTTAAAAGTTATTAATTTATACACTTGCACTGTTAATAAATGCTAGGCTATTTTAAAAGCACAACTTTTAAAAAAGGACGGTTAGCCTACTGTACATTTGGCCCATGGAGTGGAAAAGGTTTAACTAAAATAAATATAGCCAATGGTTTCTTTTTTGTATGTCATTATTAGTCAGATGTGTGTTTTAGCAGAAGACTCGCTTGCTATAAGTTGCGAGTTCAATGTGATAATATTTTACAGTTCAGTTTATATTTTGGAATATTTAAAAATAGATTATTGATGTGCCTAGAGGAGTGGCACTAGTAGATTAGGCTACTTGATTACAAGAATAATGTAATTAAGTCTGATTAGCTAGGCTACTTTTATTATTATTATTATTATTATTATTTACTAACAGAAAAAAAGTAGCTACATTCATTTAAAGTTCGTGTCCAGGGTTATGTATCATTTGAAAATCACTTATATTTCAATGACATCAGTGATCGCCAATGGATACATAGAAAAGGTGCGTGTTTATGAGCTGCGTTGTGTTTGTTGTGTTAACGACCGGTCCGTGTTGTGTCAGCAGTGCGAATTTTCGTTTACACACAACAGCTAATGACCTGCAGTAGATCACATTACCTCACCAACTGGACCAGTCCTGTTCTGTGACCATCAGCCTCGGATCAGTCCCAGTGAACGTCGCTTGCATAAATTTCGCTGACTACGCGTGAAATACCACACCGTCGGGTTCACGTTTAAAAGAGGCTGTCATTTTCCCCTTTAAACTGTAAACGCAGAGATAAAATCTGGGATGTGTAAGGAAAATGTATTTAACACAAGCTGTGCCATTTCTCCCCCGTAGTCAAATATTGAGCTTTCGTTGGTCTTGTTGCGAAATGACTCGTTAGTGGAGGTGAAACGCACGGATCATGTAAAGTGAAAGCACGCAGTATTTGATGTAGTGAGTGTGTGTCTCTCTCGTGTGTGTAAGCCCAGCCTCCTTCTTTACATAGACACAGCAACATTTACCTGAGACCATTACCTATTTGAAGTGCACCTGGACGGACTCACGTGGATTTTACAGGAGAAAAAAAGGACGCTTTCTGGAAGTAAAGGTCTAAAGGACGTGATGTATGATCCATTTTGTAAACTGATCTAAACTCCGAGCTTAATTTTGTTTCGAAGCTGGTTTTTGATCCTTCTGGTTGATATGATCCGGAGTTGACTCACATCATGTCCAAATCCTCAGATCAGTTTGACAGCTCAGATTGCGTGTGTTCATTCGGGATGAAGTTAACATGGGATATAAACGACCCCAAGCTTCCACAGGTACATTTTTAACATTTTATGCATTTGTAGGCAGGGCGGAATGGAATAGCCTACATTTTCTTTCATTTTTTATCTCAATGTTTAAGTAGGCTACAAAAGGAAATATTGATAGCCTAGTTTCTGTGTCGGTCCAATATATAGGCCTACTCGGAAATACGTTAAATGTCCTCTCGCTAACTAAATATGATAAATAATAATAGGCCTTTGTTAAATAATAGAAATAATAGGCCTTTGTTAAAAAAATATTTATTGTTATTTTTCCAGGACACGAAGCAGTATGATGCGTTCCAGGAGTGGACAGATGGATATGTGCGTTATATCTACAGCAGTGAAGATAAGAACGCGCAAAGACACCTGAGCGGATGGGCCATGAGGAACACTAACAATCATAACTGTCAGATCCTGAAGAAGTCCTGTCTTGGTGTGGTGGTGTGTTCACGAAACTGCTCTCTCCCAGACGGGTCCAAACTTCAGCTGAGACCGGCCATCTGTGACAAAGCACGGCAGAAACAGCAGAGTAGGTTCATGAACTCCCCCCCCACAAACAAGCAGCATCTACCAAACGAGTTAGTCGTGTCAGGAACGAATCTGATAAGAAAGAACAGACATATTTTACAAAACAGGCTTGTTGTAGCGCGTAGTTTGAAATACCTTTGAAAGATCTGAACAGCAAATTATCGCATTCTTATCAAGAATATTTTTTTCTAGTTTTTTTTCTTTCTTTTTTCTAGGCTTTTGGTATATGTTTTTATGGAAACATATTAACAACTGTAACTATATATAATTATCTTATTGCGGCATTAGGCTGTGAACGTTTTTTTAGGAACATTTAGCGCAGTGCCTTTAGCGCAGTGACCTTTGTTGATAGCCCTTCCACTTCATTAGACTCACATTGCATGCTAAATTAACCTGTTCTGAAAGCTTAAGAGACTGGCCCTCTCACTCATCACCTTGACTCTTTTGCTGAGTCAAATAGCCTCTTGTTTACGCTAACTTATGAATCATGTCCAATAGAAAAAGCTACACATGAGAATTTCTTCAAAATAGCTCATTATAATGGGTTGATGGTCTTTTTGTAAAAGTCTCAGTAAAACTATGTATTCGTAATGTACCTTTGCAGAAAAGCTTTGTCTGAACTGTAACTCAGCTCTCGAGTTGATTCCGTGCCGAGGTCACAGTGGCTATCCAGTAACTAATTTTTGGAGAGTAGATGGGAAAGCCATTTTTTTCCAGGTGAGTTTGACTGTGAAGACATTTATTATTATTATTATTATTATTATTATTATTATTATTATTATTATTATTATTATTATTATTATTATTATAGTTTAGATATTGGTTTGGTGTATTTCGGAAAAAATATACCAGTGATAACTTTAATTGCTTAAAAGAGACAGTACAATTGTTTAACAAAATGATTATTAAATTTGCAAATGAAATTGTAGAAATGACATCTAATTTATCTTATTACAAAGTCAAAATATATAATTGCGTACGACTGAATAAACTTGAATATTTACAGTATACCACCAAAAGTTTTTTGAAGAATCAGATCAGGTAGAAATAAGTAAACAACTCATTTTACTGTTTACAAATTATTATAAATACTTTCAAATGACAATCATCAGCTTTAATTGAACTGATTGATGTAATTGTTCAACAGAATTGTGTATTATTTTTTAAATATAGTTAAGTATTTAAATAGTTATGATTTATGAATATTATTGTAAGTTGTTCAATTCCCTCTATGTCTGTTTTAAGGCTAAAGGAGTACATGACCACCCCAGACCAGAGAGTAAGTCGGAAACAGAGGCAAGAAGAAGTGCAGTGAAGAGAAGGATGTCTTCACCTCACTTTTCACAGAAAAGAAGACTGGTGGAGGCAGAGGTAATACGCATATTCAAAAAATCTGTGACACTTAAAGTTAATCCCAAATACACAAATAGTTTAAAACTGAAAATATACTTATAGATAAACAGAGTATTATTCGTTGCTGTGTAATTACAGTAGTTGTATTGCAAGATGCAATGGATTATAATTGCCATAGTTATGCATTATTTGCCATATAATCTATTATATGTATCGTATGTTGACATTGACATATGCAGTGCACAGTATCATACTTTTTACTGTAATGTGACAAATGCAAAATAATAGTAATAGTGGTAATAGTATTTATAATTGGACATTATCTGCTTTGAGTAAAGTAACATAAGTTAAGTTTTCTTTAAACAGCCATATGATATCATGGATGAGTTATACAACACATTTGCTTTGAACATTTTTATTGTAATATCAACAAAACCATATTGCATTGTTTCACTGTAAGAGGGTTACCAGTGAGCTTAAACTAGCTTACTTAAAATACATTATAGCTAAGTTATAACCACAAGAAGGTAAGTATTATAATGTATTCTAACTGTTGTTACGATTATTCATGAGATGTTACAACATATTAGAAGGGTTTTTATAGAGCATTATGAATGCAATAGAATACTTATTGATAGGTTTTTTTTCTATAAGTTTCTACAATAAGAATTTGAAAATATAAGAACAATATGTAAGAACAAAAAAGTTCAGAAACCTCTACATTTTTTTGTATACAGAAGCTATAAATGTGCTGCTTACTAAAAAGTAATTCAGGGGACCTGTTACCACACCTTAAATAAACGCATGGTTGCAAGTTACAAATTCTAATTTATTGTTTTATTTAAAACTTTTAAGTTGCAAACATTATTTTATTAAGTTCTGTTGACATAATAATTTAATATTGTGTATAATTTAAACTTCAAAATTACTTTTTTTAAATTATTCAGTCACTACAACTTAGTGACTTAATGAAATTGTTTTGATAACTTCAGAAATGTATTTTTCCGATTTCCTGTTGCCAGCATGCTTTGCATAGGACTCAATAAGGAGAATAAATGTTGAAATTAAGTGTTATTTTATTTATTATTATATTATTAGTGTTTAATGCTGTAATGTTTGACATTTAAAAGAGTTACTGGTAACTCTTAACATTACATACAAGCTAAACACTACATTGATTCTATAAGCAATGAATGCTAGTGACAAGTAATATTTTACTTGCTCATTAAATATACAGGTTAAGGTAACATTTAGCATGTGTTATTTTAGCTGTGGATTAACTTAACTTAAATAGATAAGATTAATTGGCTAAAACTAAATTTTTTTGAATAATCAACTTTAAAATTTGTGTTTATGCTACAAATGATTAAGTTCCTCTAACTCAATGTAGCTTGTTGGATGAATGTAGCTTGAATGTAGCTTGTTGGTTTAATTTCACTCTAAGTTGTCATAACTCTTTTTGAGAGATTGATCCAAACTGTTTTGTTAATACATTATTTTTTAGAATGTAAATTATAATTTTAGGGAATATGGTGCATAGAGATATTAAACTCTTTCTGGAAGATTTCCATATGAAGGGACATTGTAAAAAACTTACATTTGATTTTCTGTCACCAGCCTGGACGTTACCACGACATGGCCTACCCAAATATCCACCAGCTCACCATGGAGGGTCCGGAGCGCTTCAGCATCATTGCAGAGTCTAATTTCCCAATACAGACCCAACATTATCCTTCGTTCCAGAATCCAGAGCCCTACAAGTTCCCTTATGACACAACAGCAACCATGGCGGATGCACCGAGCTCACTGCAGAAGCCTGCCAACCACCGTCTGTATATGACTCGCCCTCCTTGTGGGTATGACTTTGCAGTCCCAGGATACCTTGGCTCAGGGTCTTATCCAACAACACTTTATAAGGATCCTTCTAGTCCACAAACTGAGACAGATCCTAATAAATCGGGGCCTAGCCTGAGTGGGATGTCTCATGGCACGAGTCCTTTAGGCAGCCATGAGCGAAGCTATGCAGAAACTACAGGAAAGCATCATGGCTGGAAGCAAATTCTTAGTAAAGGTGCCTATGGGGAGAGAGGAGACTACACTCAACTGCCAACCAATGCCAACCACCACTACTACAACAGTGACTACCCATGTAGGTACACAGGACCTGCCCCTGCTACCCCAGCAGCACTGCAGACCATAATAACCACAACCACAAAAGTGTCCTACCAACCATGCCCCAAGCCATCTGTTGTCAAGTATGGAGAGAACATCTATGATGTGAAAGGCCTGTCTAACTGTAACTCAATCTTGGAAGAGTCCTCTCCCAACTCTTACTCGGATCTGAAGATTCCAGAGGATTCGGGAGTGATCAAATCTGCTCTGTCGTACCAGGACACGCTCCCAGCTAAAATTGAGAGGTCTGAAAACTTTGAGGGCTATCGCTACAGTAGCTACAGCTCAAACAGTTACCCTGAACGAATGTCGCATCCTTTCAGGTACGACAGTGGGGAATACTGAAGGACTGCAGAAAAACAGACAGGGTGCAAACCTCCCCAGAAAATCAGAGCAAGTATATGGAAATGTGTTGTTATTTATATTCAGTATTTGAGCTGTTTAAATATCTTTAGATGTAAAGTGATTGTAGCTAACTGGTGGACTTGTGTGTACATTTTTTACCCATATTGATTTAATACACTGACATCAGTGTAGAGTACATTTCCATATATTCAAGTAATATGTTTTAAAGCCATGATCGGTTATTAGCTGTTGTCCTCAAAAGAAATAATGAACCATGTGTCAAATGAGAATTTAGGTAGGAATATTTGAATTTGTTTTTTTGATGTTCATTAAAGCTGTCTCTTTAACAAAACTGAGGGCATCACAGTGTGATACTTATTCTAGAACAGACATATTGTCAGCTGCAACAGGAGAAAGACACTAATCACTTCTTGTTATGAGGAAACTTAAAAAATCATAATCAAATCATAATACTCACTTGGGAAATTTCAGAAAAACAGAAAAATTCAAATAGCTTTTTGGCTTTGACTCAGAGGCCACCTCTCAAAGTTCAACATGTCTCTATAACATGTCAAGTCCAAAACATGATGTAAAAGCATATAATCATGGGATTTGTGACTGAGAGATTTTAAGACATCTTAGAGAAAGAGAACACACTCTTCATAAGCCGACAGAATCCAGCGAAGAATATTCCGCTGTCAAAAAGGGATCAAGGATAATCACAAACAATTAATCGAGTGAATGAATGAGAGGGGTGTCCTGACAGGCTACAGACCTCAAGCCACTCCATACTCCATTAGACAGTGAAAAAGAGATACAATTAAAAAGACAGATACAATATCTGACTGCACAACAGACCAGCAACAAGACAACACAGAAATATATAAAGGCAAGGAGACTGTGAACAGGCAATACGAGCAGGTGAGAGAGGCTGTAATACCTGCTGCTGACAGCATCTCTCCTCACAGCCACTTTGTAATAGACAAACACACATGAATGAACTAACACACACTAAAGGTGATGATACATAGGGCAACTTTTTGAGCAATGTTGCTGGGCAATCTTGCAGAGCGATTGTTGCTTGGGCATTTTCCCATTGAAAATGGGCAAAACATTTCTATCTGGTTAATACTGGTTGACCGTTGACGGCAACATTGCCCAGCAACATTGCTCAAAAAGTTGCCCTGTGTATCATTACCTTTAAGCTATGTTTTCAGATGTTCTGTTTAGCCTACGCAAATGCTGTATGTATTAGTGTAATACCAGTCATCAGTCGTGATTTTGGTTTGTGAATAATTGTGTGTTTGATTGGTGTGTCTGCTTGAATGGAAAAATTAAACAAACAAAGCATTAGTCAGACATTGTTATTGTTCTTGAGAAAAAATACAAACTTTAATTTCTCATCTTTGCACCTATGATTATTATGCAGTTCAAGTCAAAGACATATAAACTGTTACCTGGGTCATTCCTGTTATGCTGCAACTTTTGAAATCTGTAACTTTTTAAAATAATATTGTTGTGTTTTAAATTAGGAAGTATTTTAATACAAAGATCAGACTTTGATAAACACTCTATGGTACTCAAGCTCAGATTATTTACACAATAATACAAAAATTAAACTTAAAAAGCTGATAAATTCATTTTATGGAAATTACATGAAATTACATGAAAATTACATACATCTATGAAACTCCTTGAATAATATTAGAAAACACTTTCGATAGTAAAAGCTCACCCCATGTTCACTTAATGTATTGTGATTAAATATGAACTAATTTGCATTAAATATTTTATTTATATTGTATTCCTTATTTAACTAGGAAACAATTTTTTTTTTATTCTCCAGAGCTCCACCAAACGGAATTGCATAATGTCTGCTTTTAAACAGATACACTTAAAAAGTAACACTTACCAAATAGGGATTTGTTTGTTAGTTATCTTGAACTAACAATCAACAATAATTCTACAGCATTTATTAATCTTAGTGAATGCTAATCTTAGTACTTACTCACTAATACATTTTTAAAATCAAACAATGTATCTGTCAACATTAGTAAATGCACTGTGAACTAACATAAACAATGATCATTTGTATTAACTAACATTAAGAAAGGTTAAATGCAGTAAACACATTGTTTATTGTTAGTACATTTTTGTTAATGCATTCATTAATGTTAACAAATGAGATCTTATTGGAAAGTGTTGCCTATAGAAATTAAGCTTTAGAAATTTCAATTGTATGAATATTTGTATTAATAAATGTTAAACACATTTTCATTTTTTTATTTAAATACAAATTCAAACTGAAATGGTATGTTCCCTTGTTCCTAAGGTTTATACATAATCTGGTAAGGTTCATTAGTTAACATTTGTTAATGTATTTACTAACATGAACTCACCATGAGCAATACATTTGTTACTGTATATATTCATCTTTGTTAACGTTAAAGCTGTTTAAAATACAGCTGTACAGATTAATTATGTATTACTAAATGTTGAAATTGACATTAACAAAGATGCTGTAGAAGTGCAGTTCATTATTAGTTAAAGTTAACTAATGTAGTTGACTATTAACCAATTAACTTTATTGTGAAGTGTTAACCACAATGTGTTATTAAACTCGTATACGAAATATTTTATTAAAGTTTAAGTTTTTTTTATTCATTTAAAATTCTTAATCCAAAATATGAATAATATTAGGATGGATTATTCAATTCATTTTGATAGAATTATAAATACAATTTAAATTCGTAAATCTTAAAAACAGGCTGAAATCTTTTTTTTTTTTTTGAGTGTAGAGTAAATAAACAGTTCAATAGTGTTTACAACATTTCAAGGAATGAATCTGCTAATGGCTTTTTAGCAGAAAAAAAAAATTGAGTCTCTGTGTTTGTGTGACAGGAGCCATTTCACTAAAGATTAGCTTGTCATATGCTGCTGAAAATGACAAACATGTTTAGGCCTCTTTGTCACAAAGCAAGACAAATGTTTAAACTCTATTTTAATAAAAATAATGACAAATCCAAATCTATGTATGAATGTTGGTGTTACATCTTTGTCACCCCTATATTTCTGCTCTTGCCATCATGATCTGCTGCTAACTTCAAGCGGTGATGTTTACAAACAGTGCATGAGAGATAGGCCAGACTCAAAGCAGCTGCATGATAATCTCTGGAACCATAGAGAACTTCAAAGACTCGTTTACGAGTGGAACCACATCCCCGAGTGATCAGAGACAGGCTGGGCTTTGGACTTCACTGCATATGACACCCATATCTGCTTTGGTGCTGAGATATAGAAGACTGCAATACATGTTTGAAACTTAAGAGCCAAAATCAGACTGTAGCTGGACCTTTAGAGCACTGACTTTAAAATAGATATTGCACACTGTTGTTTAAAATGCAACTCAACATGGTGCTGAACATGTTAAAGTCATGGGTTTGATTCTCAGGAAATACAGTCTTACTTTAATATTGCTTTAGATAAAAAAGACTAGTGGTGGACTATATAGTTTTCCACCAATAATGTAATTATTCTTTGAAAATATATGTGGCAATGACTTGAGAGATTTCATTTTCCTGACCTGTCATTAATGGTTGAAGATTCTTCCGTTTAAATTTGAAAACAATTGAAAATATGAGGAGAAATACATAAGAAATTTCAATCACACTTGTTACAGGCAGATGCCCTTCCTGTTTCATGGTCCAATTTCACCAAATACAGCATTGATGGGTTGTTGTTGTTGTTGTTTTTTTAGAAATGAAAAAAAAGAGAAAGAAAACAGTTCAATGTAATAACTTTGATAGTCATGATTTTCTTTTAAAATTTGATGGTGTTTAGTTCTCGGTACATTAAACATTTTATATTACTTTCACATCAATTGTATCAATATCTTATTAATTTAACATGAAGCCTGACAGTCACAACAGCAGTCCCCCCCCCCCCCCCCCCCTCTCTCTCTCTCTCTCTCTCTGTCTGTCTCTCTATTTCTGCCTGTCTAAAGCATTAGCAGGAGAGAGCGCAGGTGGTATGTGCTATGACAGTCTGAGTAATGACCTCTTACTGTCTCCATTGTTCCTTTATATCAGCCATTAGGTCTTATGCTCCTCATACTCCCCACCTGCAGTCTGGTGCTCACGATCTCATGAGAGCATGCATCAACTCTTTTTGTTCTTTGTGTCTCAACCTCTCTGTCTCAATCAGGTCAGCGGCTGGAGTGCTACTATGTGCTGTTTCCCTTTGAAAGTGCACACATGCCTCTTTGACCCAGTGAATAGAAGAGTTTTAAAACCTTTTCACAAGTTTGTAACATAAGAGTACATTTAAAAGGGAAAGATGTTGTCTAATATATGCACATGGAAGGGTTTATTTGGAAGATATTAAAAGTTCTTTATCGAAACATTTCTCTAAGAAATGCTAGACATTTTTGAAAGTTGTATTTTTGGCATTGAAAAACCGTTCTTCTCTTTAAAAAAAATCATTTTACTCTTAGTCATATTTGTATTCCAGGCAACAAATTAATGCAAGGGTTATGATGTTTTTCCCATTATAAAAAGAATGTTTGTTTTACAACTTTCACAAATGCACAGAACCTTGAGAAAACTCTTGATGCCTTGTGTCAGAATCCGATCACATGAATGGGACAAACAGGACGTGTGACATTTCTTACACCGTACATCAGATCTGACACACGAGTTTCAGAGGAAGCTGTTTCACTGATGGATACTGTTGTTTTGTCCTTTGCCATGAACCGTAGAAGGAATGCTAGCAAATGGAATGCCAGCCGCAAAAAAAAAAAACTGTTTAATTGCTATGAACGGCTGCATAACAACAGGTTCGTCTTTATTCCATAGTATGCGATATTGGCTACTGATTGGTGCTGGAATGTGTGTGATTGGAAGACAATGGACATAACATAAATCAAGTGTTACTGTGGCAAAGGTCAGAAATACCATGTCCATATGATTGAGGCCACTGTAACTACAAAGACACCAAAGTCACACTTACACTCTCAGAGCTAAAAAGTCAAATTATCAATCACAGCACCACACTCTGGGGTACGATTTTTTTAAAGAGACAAAATCAAAGTAAATGTGTAAATTATACAGAATTACTCCACATCTTAGCACATTATATTAGAAAAGTACATGAAACTTGATCCTAATAAAAGAGTAGAAAAAAAAAACCTCACAAATGGATCACTCTCAGAAACCAGTGATATTTGTGATAATGCTATGCTAATTTAAAAACTGTTAAAAAGGTAACTGCTGTACTGGCAATAATCACATGTATATAGCAGCTTTACCTAGCAATGACATTGCACCAGACACCATTATAGTGGTGACAATAACAATATTTTCCTTCAGTAACAGTTGAAGGACTCACTATGCCTTCTCCCTAATGACAGGGTTTAATTATTGAGGTGGACATATACATGTTAATATAATAAACCTATATTTTAGCATTCAAATATGCACACATACACACCCCAACACTGATATCACAAACACATAATACTGTTAACACATCACAGTAATTCACTAATACCCATGTACTAGCCATTACACACAAGCCACCCCGTCCCCTATACACATGTCTGGTTTACTATCTTTGTGTAATACACAAAGTATACACACTGGGACTCATCCATGTCACAGCTCACAGCAGCAGAATCTCAGCTGGAGGGTTCTGTCTGATAGACCTGCTCAACAGGGTCTTACTTCTGAGATGTTTTCACACGCAGCACAAAGACACAAGAGGTCACTGCTTCAATGTAACGGCAAATGATGCTTTAATGGATCTGAGAAAGAAGGACCTCACCCAATACCTGGTGTAGAGGATTTCATGGTTTGCTTCAATAAGAATATGAAGATAACACTATGTCCAAATAGTACTGTGAGTTGAGGATATAGGGCTGATGAGTGACTCATGACAAAGAGATTAAAGTTCTGATCCAGTCTGGTCACTATAACACTTAAAGCTCAAGAGGATAATAATTGACCTCTGCTCTCTTATATGTGCAACATTTGATATTCTATATATTTTATAAGAAATAATATAAATATAATTGTGCTTCAGGAGACAGAATGAAAATGTATATATATTTAGGAGATACAATATATAAATATAGGGTATAGGCCTAATAGATAATTGTATTACATTAACAGAAGACATGTTTTTTAAATTTGTGTAAAATTAAAAAATTCAGCTGATTTGCACTCAGAATTCAGTGTTTTGTTGTTGTTGTTTTATTTAATATGTTTGTTGTTGTTGTTTATGTATTTATTTTACACAAGTGGAAAAGTACAAACATTTCGGCACAGTGTGTGAAAAAGTCCCGAAAGGCCTGAGAACAGAAATGTTTGTAGTTCAAACAACAAACAGACAAAAAAAAAAAAAATTCCTGCTGAATTCTGAGTGCATAGTTGATTTTTTGAAGTAATTAAAAAGACAAATGCACCAAAACGAGTAAATATAGGAGACAAGAGAGAGAGCACAGTGTAAACTACCTTGTTGAACTGCTTTCTAAATTTGTGAACCCATGACTTAGGCCTGATATAATAAACAGATACAAAACCGGGTCACATTATTTGATAGCTATAATTCTGTTTAGTGTGTAATGCAAAATAAATAATGCAATAAATCAATTTTAGTTTTTATAAATCTTGTTGGAATTTTAGAAAATGTGCATGTCCCCATTAATCAACTGTTACACTGTAATGGGTTATAAAGAAGAAAAAAAACAATCTAATACTTTTTGTGTTTCTCTTGTCTATGTGTTTGTTTTAGGTGGGAAGTAAAAACTCAGCAGTGGTAATTTCTAATTAAATGATTCTCATTAAATAATAAAGAAGAAAAGAAACAAAGAATAGTATAGAAATAGCATAAATTCAAGCACCTTTGAAGGGCAGGTCTTCAGCCCCCGCAAGTGTAGCCAAAGTCAGTCTAAATACTGGCTGAAGTGTAACAGGGTATGTAAACAATACCCTCAGTTCCAAATGACTAAACTAATCCCTAATCCCCACCAATGTTTCAGATTCTGTGTTTACCAAATGGACCTGACGCTGACATTCCAAAAATATATCAGCATTCATTCCTGATGTCATCTGCAGAACTGTGCAGCATTTTAGATAACAATAGAAGAACAGACACTGTAATACCATCTACACTATACATGTGTAACATGTCTTACTGTCGTTCTTGGAGCTATGTGAAAATTAAATAAAAATTTTGAGCTCGGACGGCTCAGCTCAAAAAGATCTCAGGTTCGAGTCTGGCTGAGTATGAATAGTGACATAAAATGTCCCATAAGAGAACAAACCTAGGTTAAAATAAAATAATAAATACATTTAATAGATCAAAATGCTCTTGAATGAGGACGTGATGGAATCTCTTTCCATATCTTAGCATCAGGTACAGTACACATGATCTGCTCGATTTTACATGTGTGTAGCAGAGAGCAGTCATCAGATGGTATCACTAGTTTCAGTATGATCTATAATTATGGTGGAAAAGAGGTATGACACATATTTCACCACATCAGCCATGCTGAAGTGACTAATTTTGAACAGGTTTTGACAGCTAAAACTGTCTTACACATCTCTTAGAAATGTAAACTTAGTTCAAATCTACATAACTGGCTATCATTGAACCAGAAATGCTTCCTCTGCTGACAATAGCTGCCATATAGGAAAAAAAAAAATGGTACATTGGAATATTGGTGGCTGTTAATCAGTGATAAATGTACTTGTTCTGCCATGTTATGAATTCTAATAAATACCTAAGTAAAATAAATTACCATCAATCTCCTTGATTTTTTGTCAAAAACATATCAGCTACAGTTCAGACAGATAGAAGTGATGATTTTTGTTGTTGTTGTTGTTGTTGTAAATGAAAATGTAAATGTTAAGTTTTACAAAAACAACAAATAAAACATTAACACTGTCTTGACAAAATCTTTCAAGGAATCAACACTTAATTTGCTTATTTACTTATATTATTTTGTTTATGCAACTTTACAGCTATACAACTAAATTTGTGTGTAAAATTACCCCCAGAATACTAGAAGAACTTCTGTCTATATTTATTTCTGCCTAGATGTCCTTGAACAAGGTCAAACTACTGTTGAGAGCTTTTAAAATTGTGCCCTTTGATATTTATATTTAGAGTTTACAGTAGCTACAGTCATGTCACACAGGTGAATCACCCGTATAGAGTAAAGATCAGAATTCATAACAGTTGTGTTTTGGTGCTCTGGTAACACAGCACATGCATACAGCAATTTCCATCATACTGTCACAAAGAAGTATTAGTTTTCAGCATGATAAAGCATAATAATGTGCATAAATAAACTACATACTGAATGTGTGCATTTTTTGTTTATTCAAGAAAATAAAAATTGTAATAAAAAATTATCAAATGTTATCATGACATTAAGAGTCATATGTTAATTAAGCAGGAACCTAACTTCTGCATTACTGTATATGCAGTGTACAGCATGAATTGCAGAACATTTAAAGAACAAAACACATAAAACTGACATTTAGTTGTACTATCATGTGATCTTATACTAGCTGTCACCCTAGTCTCCATCTCAGATGGCAAACTCATAGACAGATTGGATTGATTGGTTGGCTTTACACAATTTCTGAGACAAGATTTATTTTTACAATAATTTATAGCATTTATTGCATTCTATTTTATTTTTTGGATTGTTTGTTTACAATATACAGTGTCACCATTATGTTCAGTTTAGTTCAGTTCAAGGACTTTTAGTTTGCATTTCTTCAGTTCATGTCTCCCTTTGTTCCATTTTCCCAACATGGACACTAACACCATTCTTCACAGCTTTTCGTCATTTTAGTTCCCCTTCAATCGCTCACGTTCGACGTAGTCAACTGATTGGTATCACTCTTAAGAAGCCTGTCATCTTCGAATACTGTTAAAACGAGACAATGCATGCGAGATCTGCATCTCACATTCCGCCCCGCGTCGCGGATATAAATACGGAAGTGGATAAATACGGAAGTGCACCAGTTGTCTTTCGCTTCGGAGCCGATCAGTCTTCATGTCAACCCCTCTGAAGTGTGTTGTTATTATCACAACGAGCGATTGTGTCGGCGCTTCTTCAGGAAGTCTCTCCTGGTGCTAGTGGTTCTTCAGCGCGAGTGCAGCGGTGGTCGCGAGCCTTCTGCATCATCTTCTGCAGCATCACAATTCTGTGTTTTTTTGTCTGACGGCCGTTTGAGGGTTAAGAAAGGGAGTGCTTCACTGGTACAGGCTGCACCATCCCTGTCAGTGTTGCCACTATCATTCCCCTGTGTGCTCCGGCACTGGTGAGAGTTTTTCATTTCCTGAAAGAGCAACACGGATGCGTTTGCGTCTTTTTCAAGATGTCATTCCAAAGATGTACGTTTCTGGATGCGGTCGTTCCCTGTTCCTCTCTGACGGTCACAATTGTTGCATCACGTTTTTGGGCTTACAGCACGCTGAAGCAGCTTTTGTGGACGGTTCATGTTCCCATTACGGGAATATGACTGTCGAGGTGTTGAGATTGAGACTCACCTTTGTCTGCGATGCTTACTATTACCATAACTGGTAACCATTCCCTGTGGGCTACTCACTCCTCCATCCCACCGCAGCCGGTGGAATTTCCTGTTGAATGTGCTGGCCCCTTTGTAATGGACCGATCAACCATTTCAATTGGGGTTCCCCCAGAGGATAGGATGTTGATAGCAGCATCGGAGGGTGAGCTGGCCTCTGGAGATGACGACTCAGCTGCGTTATCTCCCTCTGGGGCCCAAGCCGGATCCAGAATTGTCAGCTCGCCGCCCAGTGCCTTTCTTTCCTGAAGTGCATGGAGAGCTTTCCTGGTTGTGGACGGCACCTTTTTCTGCCAGAAACTGCCTGAATAGCTTTTTCCCCCTCACTACGCTTGACGGAGGAGCAGTGAAGGATGGCGACGCTATCTCTTCAGTGGAGCGGTCTGTCGCAACACAGGTGCTGCCTTTTGGATGGGAGATCCTCATCTCCCCCCTAAGGCTTGTGAGTTCTTGTCCATTCCGACGGGCAGAGCTTACAAAGTCTGTGGGCAAGCCGCCTCCTCTTTGCATGCCATGGTGCTGCTACAGGTCTATCAGGCCAGGGCACTCATGGACATGCACGAGGGTAGCCCAGACCGTGCGCTCATAGGTAAGGACCGCACTGCGTCCGACCTTGCCCTCCGGGGCACGAGTGTCGTGGGGTGCACGATCAGTCTGGCGATGTCCACCTTAGTGATTCAGGAGTGCCATCGTTAGCTCAGCCTGGTTGATATGGAGGATGCCGACAAGGTTCGGTTCCTGGTCTCCCCAATTTCCCAGGTTGGGCTGGTCAGCAGAGACCAACAGTTCTATGCCGCCCAAGCGCAGACGGAGGCCATCCGGCACATTCTGCCCCGGCGGCCCGCCCGCTGCCGAGGGGCGTTCCCCTGCCATGGCTCCCGCTGGGCCTCTGCACCAGCCTCCAGCCAGGCCTCGGCATGGACCCAGCCACAGTAGGGATGCCCAGCCCGCTCCTTCAAGTGCTCATAGCCAGTTGGGTCCTCAGGTCAACTGGGAAAGAGTAAAGTCATCCATGGGCTGAGTGTCTCTTTTCTAGTTTGAAGATGGATTCGGTCCACCGCATCTCTGAAAAAGAGTATGTGGATGGTTAGTGCTGTATAGAAGTGATAAAGGGTCCCACTGAAACTCTTCAGAGGCTCCTGGGGCATTTGGTAGACGCAGCCACTCGGCTTCCTCCATATGAAGACCGCTTCAGCACTGAGTTCACGACCGAGTCCCGATGTGGCCATGGCAGAGCAACACGCTCCGTGTGAAAGCACCCTGGCCTGCCGCCAAACCCTCAGTCCGTAACAGACCTTTTGTTTCTCTGGGCCAATGGTCCCTAGAACGAGTGTCCATCAATACCGATTGAGGGGCCACGTACAAAGAGCATGCAGTAACGGAGGTCTAGGTGGCCCTCCGACTGCATTGGCATCCATTGCCTCGAGTTGCTTACAGTTCATCTCGTTTTGAGACACCGCTACTCAGTGTATTTGTACTGGTCTGAAAAGACAACATTTTGACCATTGCACTACGCTTCCCTCGCATGCCACAACTCGCCCGCCACCTCCTCCACGGAGGCAAAAGCTTCTGAGGTCGCTTCATTCCACTTATTACTTCTGGCCTGCTCAATCATGCCACAGCCTATGGCCAAGGGAGAGTGGAGTCTCCGTCCCCAGGCAGTCCAGCTGTTTGGGACCACTTCAGGGCCGCACAGTTACATCTGTTTCCCCTCTGGACTCGTCTCTCCGCCAGTTGTTTTTCTCCTGTCTGAGTGGACATCCCTCGACACAGAAAAAACTCTGGCCACAGCTGGCCCCCGGGCCCCCGCATAAATGCGTTCTCCAGTGAGCCTTCTTGCACACAACTGTGCTAAAGTCAGGGAGGAGATGGAGCAGGTCTCGCTAGTTGCCCCTTATTGGCCCAACAAGACCTCTCCTCTCGACAGCCCTTCCCGACTCCTTCCTCTGAGTACATTCTCATGGATGGGGCATGATGGCACCCGTGTTTAGACCTTGGAGACTGAATCTGCCTTGCGCCCCTCTTTACCCTCTTGGGACTTATCTCTGGTGCTACTGCACTGCAGAGACCTCCCTTGAGATTTTAGAGAAACAGTTCTCCTGCTTGCTTGGTCTCTTTATCTAGTGGGTAGGGACTTGCACGCATTTTCGGTCAACGAATCGTGCCTGGAATTCTCTCATGAAATCTGAGACCCCGGCCTGGATATGTGCCCAAAGATGAGTGAGTGAGTGGTGAGCCTGCAAGCGCTGCCCCGGAGGAGGCAGACCCACCCCTGGCTTTTCTCTGTCCGCTCCATTGCGGTTATACATGCTCAGAATGCAAAGCCTGGACCTCAGACCAGCTCTTGTCTGTTACGGAGACCAGCAGAAGGGAAGGCTGTTTCCAAGCAGAGGTTGGCCCACTACATGTGGTTACCTTCATCTTGGTGAGAAAGTGTTTCCAAGATGCACGTGCCCACCATGTAATAGCATGTATGTTATTTTTCAACATAAGGATCATCAACCTCAGAAACTAAAAAATCTAAATAAACATGAACAAAATCCTAGGTTTTAATGAAATTAAAATACACTGAATTTTAGTTATCAGGGTTGCCAGTTTCCCTGAGTAGGGACTGGCTGGTTTGTAGTTATTGGTAAATGCACATATTTCCTGTCAGTAAAAAAACAAACAAAAAACAAACGGTTCCTGATATAGATACAGACTTTAACAACTTCACCAATTAACACTTATATTTGTCATAGTATGACTGCTGTAGTTGATCACAATTGCTTCCTGCAGAAGCTGAAATGAGTGTATGAAGCCTGTGAAACTTTTCAACACTTCAACTCTCTCAGCACATACATGGTGATTACTTGTACATGACACCTGAGAGAACTGAACCTTACCGAGTCAGCAGGTTACAGACATCACTTTGGTAAAATGAGAAGCCAAGCAGGTGTGTCCCGAAACCTCTCAAACACTTCCCTCTCCCTTAAAGTTAGAGTTTTTTCTGTTCTCTCTCCCTTTCTCCCCATTGCTCTTATCATTTCTTAGGCAATTTATATAGTAGCTTCCTGGTTCATAGAGAGAGCAAAGTACATTAGCCATGTTTTGTCTCTGTACTAAAACCTAGTGTTAACGGATTTTTGTAAAGCAATGACCCGTACTTTACTCACTTTTGCTTGATCTTTGGTGCGGGAAGCATGGTTGATGTGCAACGCTTTTTCCTCATGTGTAGTTGATATTTACATGAATATTGTATTTTGATACAATATTCAGTCACCCATTCCTAAGGGCAGACCAATGCAGAGAAAACAGCTGCACTTCTGTACTTTATTTGAAAGCGCCGTAAATCATATTCACACATATGACACAACAGCAAGAGGCAACAGCTCATTAGAAACGTCAAGGTTTAGTAAATCGTATATCTAACACATATGCAACAAACAGAATGCATGCATTTGCAAGGTAGGATCTTTAAAAAATAATAATAATAATAATATCAAATGTTTGAAGTTTTTTTCATAGTTTTGATGACATTTTTATTATCATACTAGAAAGTGGTAAGCGTAATAAAATCAAATAAGGAGGTGCATCCCAAGTTTTGACTTGTAGTGCACATTCTTAGCTTTGATTCTGCAATTGGAAACTAACTTCAACTGACCCTAAAAAGAAAAATGTTTTTTGATTCCATTGTATTTTTTATTATTGTAATAAGTACATGGAAGAAATGCAATATATTTGAGCTTCAGAATCAACCAGAGATCTTGGGGACATGTACACACAGGAGAAGTTGTTATGCTTCCCAGTAATGTTGAGTTTAATGCTGCATAGGTGCTGAAAGAGGCTTTGAGTGAGGAGACTGCATGCCGCACAGACAGAGAGACAGAAAGAGCATGTGTATATGAGTGTGTGTTTGACTATGAGTCTATGAACTTTGTTGGGCGGAAGGACAATTGATGCCCCTTTAGAAGGAGGTGCCGTGCCGGCAAAGACTTGTATTAAGTGGGATATGACAACAGTACAAGGTAATCCCTATATCAGCAACAGTCATGAGCTCATGGAGTAATACAGAAACACCATTCTTATCGCCTCAGTTTGCAGCACCCACACAGTTTAACCCACTAACTGGAATTTGTGAAACACTGGTGGTCTGTTAGGATATATTTAAAAATCTGATCAATCCTTTGTCTTTAAGTAAGCACATTTAAATTCAGCTTACACTTAGTATTTAAATAATAATAAAAATAAAATAAAAATCATCTATAAATCCGTACTAAGGGTTGGGATGGATCTGAGGAAGGTTTTTTACTGACTTTCTAATGCACAGTGCACACAAAAATTGCTGGTTCCAGTCTTATCTGCTTGCTTTTCTAGGACCAAGAACATACTGTTTTTTTTAATCATACAGACTGGAACCAAAATCAAAATATCATGTTGATGCATTGAGAAAGAACTACAGTAGATTTGCATAAAACGCATCAGATCTTTGAAATATTGTTTTGTTTGATGCACTTAGTAGCAAGTAAACTAGATATCCATCAGCTGAACTGTATTTTTCAATACATTTTCTGAGTTATTGAATTTAAATAATCAGTTCAGGTTATTTTAAATAGAAAGTCTACAGAAATGTTCCATTATTTCAGCATTACTGTGATATAAACACAAACTGTAGTTGGTTGTACGGATAAGCAATATATTGTGGTCAAGGGGATGATAAATGTAACTTTTTTAAATGTTATTTTATCCTGTATCTGACCAATAAAACAGGGCAATTCTTTTTAAGACGACAAATTAAGCCAAATGATCATGGGACACGCATTATTTCTGGCTTGACACCTTTTGTTAAACACAACTAAGATAACTATTTATTCTGCGTTTACTGAGTTTAAATATACTCTATACAGGTTTTTTTTTTTTTAATCAGTGCACAGGCATTTCATTGTGAAAGTGAGGTTTTCAATTTAGTTTTAAGCTGCCCAAAGACATGTGCATTTTCTTTACTCCAATGGTTAATAGTAGGCTTACATTTGTTAAATGATTGTGGAATGAGAAAGAAACTTTTTAAAAGTAAAATTTGTCAACTGAATCATGTAGAGATCTAGTGAAATCTTCCAGTCTCACAAAATGAACTGTAGATTGATATATAATATCAGCCACAGGTTTCTCCCAAGGTTCTCTCTATTTCTGTCACCTGCTGGAGTTCGGGTTCCACGCCACTGTCACATCTGGCTTGCTTAGTTGGGGTTTAAAACACACTTAATATACAGTAATATTAATCATTTGACTGCACTCTATTGAATGACATCAAACCTGAATTGAGCTGGATGATGACACTATCGTCTTCTGTAGAGCTGCTTTATAGCTGATTTAACATGGTTTCATAAGTTTTATCATTCACAAATTATGCAACATTTCAAACTGAACATTGAATTGACTCAAAGTGAATAACAACAATTCAATTTCAGTGTTCCAGACAGCCAGAGATGGACAAACATTATGAAGTTATGTCTTGCACGTCAAATCGAGAATCCAACATTGATTTGTCACTAGTGACCATTGATGTGTTGGAAGCTATATCCGTTCTGTTCACATCATATTCGTTCTCTTTGTTATTCTCATGAAGAGATCTCGCTCGAGCATGAACAGCTTTTTTGGTGAGCAGCTTCTCTTCTATTGGAGTTTATATTAGATTTATATTGTCAGATTCGTCATTGGATTTTTCGTTCATGGGATTTATTCATCAGATTCAGATATTCACTGGTTATCCAGGGTTTCATTGAAATCGATTGCTACTAGCAATGCTGTGATGTGTTGTGTGTTACATGAACTCAGTGGTTATCCAGGGTTCTATCAACACTGTGTGTAGTATTGCCTGTTGTCTTTAGATGACTACTTTGTATACAAATACTCCCTGGTAAACCATGGGTGACATTCAGTTAACAGGGGTTACTGTTGCAACAACTTTAATGCCTTATTCTTCAACACTTTCTATGCCTTTAATATATTATTAACACTTGTTGATCAGGGTGTCGAATAACCATAAGGTTGACCATACGTTTTCATTGACTGGTGTGGGAATTTATGGAAACCCCATGCTCTCTTTGCTCAGGTTCAATAGTTCTTATGGATGTCCCAATTGCTTAGGCATTGATCACCTCAAAAAAGGCTTTAGTAGATCCATGCCCTTAGTGTAGTTTAATGTCCTTGGTGGTGAGACAGCATTGACTGGCTAAATTGGATCCTGAATTTCGGCCTTCAGAGTACTGCTTCTTCAGTGGTATTTTCACTGCAGGATACACTCAAGATTGCACTCACTAAACTGAATATTGTCCTCCCTCCTCCTGTGCTGGGCCCTTAAAAAACTCTTGCGTTGCCCTGTCTCTCAGCACAAGGTTTTCCTGATGCCAAGCTGTACTGTTTTGCGCACCTCGGTCAGCTCCCTCATCCAGCCCTGATCCTGTGGCCAATACACTAGTGGCAATGGCTGAGGCCTAGGAAAAGGGCCTTAGCAACATGACTCCAGTACAACAGTGCATTTCTTCCCTGGTGGTATCACCTACACTGTCTCAGACTTTAGCAGTGAAGGAAATTATTTGGGTAGTCTATTGTTTGATCTGCTGGTGGTGTTTAACAGCCTATGCTGAGCACTTTGTGAGCCCCTTAATAAAGCATATTTCATTTCAGTCGCTCACATTCGCCGTAACGTCGACGTGACAACTTAATTGGGATCACTTCAGGGAGTGGTGCTGGTGTGACGGCACGATCAGCGGTGGCCACGAGCATTTTACAGCTCACAACTGCTTTTCTCACAGCATTGCTTGTGTGTGTGTGTGTTCATGTTTATATTACATTGTGAGGACCAAATGTCCCCACAAGTATAGTAAAACCTGAAATCACCTACATTGTGGGGACCAACCTAACCCATGAGGAAAACAGCGTATAAATCATACTAAGTAATGTTTTTTGAAAATTTAAAATGCAGAAAGTTGTGTGTGATGGGTAGGTTTAAGGATAGGGGGACTGTAAGGGGACAGAATATACAGTTTGTACAGTATAAAAACCATTACGCCTATGGAGAGTCCCCGCAAAGATGTGTGCGCCTGTTTGTGTGTGTGTGTGTGTGTGTGTGTGTCTCGGTGGGCGTTCCTCTTGAGTGTGTACCCCGCTTACACCGCGGCTATCCCTGGGTGCTTCAGCACTGAAAGAGTTTTTATTTCTTTTTTTTGTTTTCACTAAAAGAGCAACACAAGCGTGACCCTGCGTCCTTTTCAGGATGTCATTCCGCTTGTGCGTTTCTGGATGCAGTCGTCCCCTGGTGCCAGCAAATGGCCACAATAGTTGCCTCCCGTGTTTGGGCATTCAGCACGCAGCTTTTGTGAATAGTTCATGTTCCCATTACGGGAATATGACTATGACAGTGCTGAGATTGAGACTTGCTTACATCAAGGGAGGTGTAGTCCCCTCGCCTATGCCCCGATCTAGCGTCTATTCTGGACCTCAGAATAGACCTACTTCTGTGCATGGCCAGGGTGTTCTGAGGATTACCGTGAGAGCTTCCCCGCCGAAGCAATCTCTGTGGGTCCCTCACGCCTCACAAGAGCTGCCGCCGTTGGAGCCCCCAAAGGAACTCGCTGGTACTTCTCATGGACGACCAGCCCTGTCCTTTGGGGCTCCGCCTGACGATCAGATGTCGATCGCAGGATTGGAGTGGAAGCTTCAGTCCTCTACAGATGAAGATTCGGCTGCGTTGCCCCCTTCGGGGAGTGTAAGTGTTGCCAGAGTCCAATCCAGAATGGGCGGTTATGCTTTCCCGGGCCGCCGAGAAGGTCGGGTTGTGTGGATCCCTCCACCACGTCCCGAACCTTCCTGGTTGGACAATTGGTTTCTCGGGGGGGCCTTGCTAGTTCTCAGCACGCGGCCCCGGTACCATTCTTTCCGGAAGTGCATGAGGAGCTCAGTAGGATGTGGACGGCACTGTATAGTGCCAGAAGCCGTCCGAGTGGCTCCTCCCTCCTCACCACCCTCGACGGCAGGGCAGCTAAGGGGTATTTGGATATCCCGCCACTGGACCGTGCCGTTGCGATGCAGCTGTGTCCAGTGTCTGCTTCTTCTTGGCAGGGTAATCCACAGCTCCCATCCAAGGCCTGTAAGTTTTCGTCCGGTCTTTTGGCGAAGGCTTATAAGGCCTGTGGACTGGCAGGTCTACCAGGCACAGGCGCTCATGGACATGAACGAGGGTGGTTCTGACCCAGAGCTCCTCTGGGAGCTTCCTATGGCAACTGACCTTGCTCACCGGGGTCCACCTTGGTGGTCCAGGAGCACCACCTTTGGCTCAACCTGGCTGATATGAGGGACAGCGATAAGTCCGAGTCGGGTTTCTGCATTCCGCTACACTGCCCCACCCTGGGTATGTCTGTGGTGCCGTTGGACCCACTTGCGCGCTCTCTGGGAGCCTGGCTAGCGCTTCCCAGCCCAGCTCGCTGGCTCATCCGTACTATCAGACATGAGCCGGTCCCTCCAGCCGATATGAAGACCTGTTTCTACAGCCCGTACTTCATTGTACCCAAGAAAGGCAGTGGGTTACGACCAATCTTGGACCTGCGTATCGTGAACCGGTCTCTTCACAGGCTGCCATTCAAGATGCTTACGCTGAAACGCTTTTTCAAATGCATCATCCCAAAGATTGGTTTGCAGCAATCGACCTGAAGGATGTGTACTTTCCTGTCTCGAATTTTCTCCTTTCTTCGCTTTGCGTTCGAGGGACGGGCATATCAGTACAAAGTCACACTTCGGGCTGGCCCTGTCGCCCCGTGTCTTCAAGAAAGTCGCAGAGGCGGCCATTGCTCCCATGTGCAAGCATGGTGTTTGCATTCTCAACTACCTCGACGACTGGCTCATTCTGGCCCAGTCGAGTGAGCAGTTGTGCGAACACAGGGACTTAGTGCTCAGCCACCTCAGCCACCTAGGGCTTCGGATCAACTGGGAAAAGAGCAAACCCACCTCCGGGAAGAGGATCTCTTTTCTCGGTATGGAGTTGGACTCGATCAACATGACAGCGTACCTCACCGAGGCCTGCATCCAGTCAGTGTTGAACTGCGTGAGCAGGCTCAGACGTAGAACAGCGCCACCACTCAAACTGTTTCACAGGCTCCTGGGGCATATGGCATCTGCAGCCGCGGCAACATCTCTCGGATTGCTTCATATGAGGCCGCTTCAACACTGGGTCCACGATCGAGTCCCGAGATGGGCGTGGCAGAGCGGCTCGTGCTGGGTCCAAGTAACCCCGCACTGTCGCCAAACTCTCAACTTGTGGTCGGACCCTTCGTTCCTGTGGACAGGTGTTCCCCTAGAACAAGTGTCCAGGTACTCTGTGGTCACCACGGATGCCTTTGCCACCGGCTGGGGGGCCACATACAACGGGCATGCAGCTTCAGGTCTGTGAACGGGGCCTCAAGTGCATTGGCACATCAACTGCCTTGAGTTGTTAGCAGTACATCTTGCGCTGGGCCGCTTCAAAACGCCGCTACTAGGCAAGCATTTACTGGTCCTTACGGACAGCACTGTGACCATTGCGTACATCACCCGTCAGGGTGGTCTATGGTCACGCCGCATGTCACATCTCGCCCGCCATCTCCTCGTTTGGAGTCAGACGCATCCGAGGTCACTTTGTGCCATTTATATTCCGGGCCTGCTCAACCGTGCAGCCGACGAGCTCTCATGGCAGAAGATGCTACCGTGAGAATGGCGACGCCATACCCAGGTGGTTCAGCTGATTTTAAGGTGCTTCGGGACAACACAGGTAGATCTGTTTGCCAACCCGGACACGTCTCACTACCAGTTGTTCTATTTCCTGACCGAGGGGACCCTCGACACGGATGCTGTGGCACACAGCTAGCCCCCGGGCCTTCGCAAGTATGCGTTTCCCTAAGTGAGCCTTCTTGCACAGACCTTGTGCAAGGTCAGGGAGGAAGAGGAGCAGGTCTTGTTAGTTGTGCCGTATTGGCCCAACCAGACCTGGTTCCCAGAACTGGTGCTCCTCACGACAGCCCCTCCCTGGTTCATTCCTCTGAGAGAGGACCTGCTCTCTCAGAGACGGGGCACCCTATGGCACCCGCGTCCAGACCCCTGGAAACTCCATGTCTGATTCTAGGTGACCTACCCTTAGCGGTAGTTGACACCATTACTTCCGCTAGAGCCCCCTCTGCGAGATGGCTCTATGCGTTAAAGTGGAACCTATTCGTTGACTGGTGTTCTTCTCACGAGGAGAACCCCTGAACTAGCTTGATCAGAGCTGTGCTTTCCTTCCTGCAAGATGGGTTGGAGCAAAGGCTGTCTCCCTCCACCCTTAAAATGTTTGTTGTCGCTATCGCCGCACATCACGATGCAGTTGAAGGTAAGTTGTTGAGAAAGCACGACCTGATCGTCAGATTCCTGAGGGGGGCGAGGAGACTAAATCCGCCTCGCCCACTCTCTATACCCTCTGGTCCTTTCGGCTCTTCAGAGACCACCCTTTGAGCCTTTGTAATCAGCTGAGTAAAAAATTCTGTCCTGTAAAAGAGTACCCCTGGTTGCATTGGCCTCCATCAAGAGGGTAGGGGATCTACATGCATTTTCGGTCGACGAATCGTAACTAGAATTCGGCCCGGCTAACTCTCACGTGATTCTGAGACCCCGGCCCGGATATGTGCCCAAGGTTCCTACCACTCCCTTCCGGGACCAGGTGGAGAACCTGCAAGCGCTGCCTTCGGAGGAGGAGGCAGACCTAATCCTGGCTTTTCTCTGTCCCGTCCGCACTCTGTGCTTGTACGTGGACAGAACGCAAATCAGATCAGCTCTTCGTCTGTTACGGAGGCCAGCAGAAGGGAAAGGCTGTCTCCAAGCAGAGGATGGCCCACTGGATAGTGGATGCCATCGCCTTGGCTTACGAAGCCCAAGGCGTGCCTTGCCCACACGGGTTGAGAGCCCACTCCCCTAGGAGTGTCGCTTCTTCTTGGGCGCTGGTACACGGCGCCTCGCCTCGCATTTGTAGATCTGCGGGCTGGGCGACACCTAAGACATTTGCTAGGTTTTATAGCCTACATTGAGCCGGTTTCTTCCTGCGTGCTAGCATTAACCAGCCGGTATCACCAAAGTTCCCGCTCTAGTGTCGGCTTGTAACATGGATCGGATACGTGTGCTTTTTGCTCCATTCAAGTTCCTCAAACAGGCGAACCCTGTATAGTTTCTCCGCACCCCTTCGGCAGTCAGACGTTGCGGAGCGTCCGACGCCAGGCCTAATGCTTGTATGCTTGTGTAACTTGTGCTAGGCTGGTTTCCATATGTGGTGATCTTTGCGGCGATCCCATATGAGTATTCTTCCACGACCAGCTCCCTGCGGTGAGCCCATATCTTTCCCTTGGCAGAGTCCGCTCTGCCGTCACTGTCTGGTGTAGCCTACCCCTTCTCAGGCCGGAGCCACCCCAGTGACATTCCATATGTTGTACTGCCCCCTCCGGCCAGTCCATATGTGTATTTCCACATGTTACCTCCCTTCGGGCAGGATGTGGCTTCCGCAGCGTCCCTCTCCCCTGGAAAGGCATGCTTTCCCAGTGTTTCCCATGCTTTCCCTCTACGTAGGCCTTCCGCCCCAGCCAGTTGGGGTCTGAGAGTCTTTGCTTAGGGCGCTGGATGGGGCAGCAACCGTGGCGTTTTCCATGGGATCCCAATTCGGTCGTCACGTTACATTGAATGTGAGCTCTTGAAAGGGAGCGTCTCGGTTACTGATGTAACCCTCGTTCCCTGAAGGAGGGGGGCTGTTCCCTGAAGGAGGGAACGAGAGATGTAACATCCCATCGCCCCGGTTGCTGACCATCGCTGTATGGCTGTCACAATCTCGGCTCCTCAGCGAAAAACAATGAGTGCGTGCGCACGCTTCCAGTTTATACCCGTGCTGCGGGGCGGGGCCCGTGACGCATTTCACGCACGTCAAAGTTCATTGGCTCTTTCTGTAGACACTCGAAGTCGATAGTGCTTCCTGAAGTCCTTATAATAATAAGTATCATTCCAAACAGCTACATAACACAAGTGCTCTGCTCACTTCAAAGTCCCTACTTCAAGGGCTCTGCCGTCTGTCCTTCAAAGGGAGTAGGACATAGGACATATGCTCACGAGCAATAAGCATGTCCCAGCCAGGTTCGTCAATTTTTGGGGTCCCCTGGAAACATTTCCGTTGTGGTCTGTGTTATTTGTAGCGCTTTCTGTATTTGGTTGTGTTGTAAACTTTTGCAGCGCGTTTCTGTATTTGGACCACACATGTGTTGTGAAACTGATGAAGATGTTTTCTTAGTTTGCGGGTGTTTTTCTATTTGCATGAAATTTGTTCAGTTGCAACGTGTTGAGCTCTCTCGGCCACCATACTATTGTTTTCTTATTTTCTTTATTTTTATTTGACAGTCGTCCTTTTTACACTGAACACAGCAAATACCGAACCATACCGAAACCATGACCTAAAACAGTGATAAAAACGAATCTTGAATAATTTCATAGAAACACAGTGCTCTTTCTAAAAAAATTACAGAAGTATTAATTGTAGTATTTAGCAAGCCACTCTGTTGTTTGTTTTGCACATTCATGATGGACCACAATTATCCATTATCATTTGCTGCAGGCTCTGTCACCAAAGATTTCCATATAAAGCGAAAATGTATAGGTGAATAAAATGACCAAGAAGAATTTGTGACAAGATAGGTAAAACCGTGATCAATGTTGGTGTGGCATTTCCAAGATATTATTTTATAACATAACAGTAATTATACACACACAGTAATGTTATAACATAATGTTAAATACACTAAAATTTACTTTTAGTATGATTGTTTTGACCACCCAAAACAGTGCTGTATTACCCCACTATTTAATTTGACAAATAAAGTGAAATGTTTGAGTGGTAATTTACATCTACATTTAAATGTATTCATTTAACAGCACACTTTTATCCAAAGCAAGTGATTCATTAAAGGATACAATAAATACAAGAAGTGCTATAAATAAAAGGTTTCAGCCATCGTTCAGGAGAGTAAGCTAGAATAGCGAGTGATTAAGGAATAGTGAGTGCATAGATGAAGGAATAGTGAAATAGATTTATTTTAATTCAACAAGCTGCATTTACAAGATTAGATTTCAAATGTTTCTTGAAAATTGTCAGGGATTTGGCTGTCTGGATAGGGTTAAGAAGATCATTCCACCAGCAAGAAACAGTGAACGAAAAAGTTCTTGAGAGTGATTATGTGCCTCTCTGTGATGGTACCATGAGATGCCGCTCACTTACAGACCGGAGGCTCATTGAGGGCATGTAGACTTGTAAAAGAGAGTGGATGTAGGAGAGTGCGGAGCCTGTGGCCATCCTGTAGGCAAGCACCAATGTCCTGAACTTCATGAAAGCCGCAACCGGAAGCCAGAACAGCAAGATAAACAGCGGTGTGATCTGGGTTTGTTGAAGACCAGTCGTGCCACTGCAATCTGGATTATTTGTTGGGATTTGATTGTTGAAAGTCCAATCAGAAGAGCACTGAAGTCCAGCCAAGAATTGACAAGGGCCGAGAAGTTGTCTTGCATGCTCAGTTAGGAAGGGCCTGATCTTCCTGATGTTTGACAATCCAAACCTGCACGATCATGTTGTAGCAATGTGGTCTTTGATGTTCAGCTGGTCATCAAAGATTACTCCAAGATTCCTGGCCTAAAAGTATGGTATTATTGGTGATGAACACTGGATGGTAAAGTTGGGCTGTACTGACAGGGTGGATATGAAGACGAGAAGCTCTGTCTTCGCAGGGTTGAGTTTTAGTTGATGTTCTTCATCCATGGCAAGATGTCCGCCAGTCAGTCTGAGATCTGTGCAGCTAGCATCGTCTGGGGATCATCTGGTTGAAATGAAAAGTAGAGCTATGTAGAGCAATGGTTCTACATTGCTAATATTAAGAAGGTTCTCCTCACTCAGTGACGCACCCGCTGAGAAACCTGTTAAAAGTTATTGTTATTAGTTATTGGCGAATCTATTCGTGAAAATAATGAAACTATAGAGACTCCTGCCACCATAGTCAAATGCTTGCCGGGAGTCAAAGCACCTGACATCAAAGCAAATTTACAAGTCCTGGCTAATGCTAAACAAATTTTTTTTTGTTATTTTTACATTGGCACTAATGATGCCCGACTCGGTCAGTCGGAGATCACTATAAATAACACTAAAGAGGTGTGTGACCTCACAAGTATGATGTCAGACACTGTAATATGCTCTGGCCTCTGATGCATAGCAGACTACCGTCACTCAATGGCTGGATGTCTAAGTAGTGTCTGCAGAATAACATAGGTTTCATAGACAATTGGACAAGTATTTTGGGAATACCTGAACTGTTAAAAAGAGATGGTCTTCATCTCTCCTAGGGAGGTGACAAGTAACTACGGTGACTAGAGTGGCACATAGTCTTAGAGTTGGTATTTGACTATTTGGGACCCAGATCAGGAAGCAGACAGACTGGCTGAACCAACCGTCTGCTAGCCGCCTTGCCGCCACACATGACAGGAGTCAAATAAACCTCAGCATATAGAGACTCTTTCACCTACACCTACACAATATTTATTTTCATTCATATCATTAGTGGGTGCTCGCCGAAGGCAAGGCACTCACTATTGTTATTGCTCAAACTTATTCCACTTTTTTTTGGCTCGCTACTCCTCCCGCAGTTTTTGTCACAAATCTTGTCTCATTCACACCCATGAATGAGGTGTCAAAACGTGCAGCCTATTTAGGAGAGGTGTGCTATGACTTTTATCAGCGATCGGGGGTATGATGTTCGCCCCGCTGGCGAAAAACGGGCCAAAAAACCCTGCATAGACTTAACATTGCGAAAAACTTTTACGACTCATAGATCAGATTGAGGATTTCGCAGAAATGTGTAATTTACCACATTTGAAGAGGCTGGCAGGCTCTGTAAGAACATACCTCACAATGGGATAAAAGTTGCACCCCTGGGGGGCAGGAGCTGCCCAAATTTTCCCTATTGACTTACTATGGCATAGAACGGCCCATGAAATGCATGCGTTTCTCCTACTATGGTGATCACAGTGTCAAAGAGACAAGGGGGCGAGTTCATATTACTCCAATCAGGAGTCGACCAATCAGTCTCTCAGGATCATTGTGAAGCTATCAAGCCACGCCCTAGCAGCAATTTAGAGCACCATAGCAACCGTTTAGTAAGACCTATATCTCTGCACCAGAACATCATATAGACATGTGGGTTGGTTAGTTTGTTTTGGTTGGGAAACAGTCTTTAAATATCACAATGGTATCTGTGTATTCACACCCTAACAACCGTTTAGAGCCTCCTAACAACCAAATTGCAACATATAGAAGCAATATTTCAGCTCCACAACATTGTACAGACATGGTTGTTGGCTTGTATGAAATCATGTATAACACCCTAGAAACCGAGTGGCGAGTTTTGCCACTGTATGCACCTACTCACATTTTCTTTAGGAAATGTACATTACTATTATTTTTATATATAATTTATTAATATTGTGTTTTAGTTCTCTATCTGCCTGGTCTTATTATATCTTGTTACTTCTATTTGGGTTTTACATAAAAACATTAAAAAAAAAACAATACTTAATACTCTAATAACAGTTGTTAATTGAATACATTAAAGAATACATAAAAGTGAATTTTGCACGGTGTTTGGACATAAATGTGTGATGGCAGTGTGTGTACACAACCACCCAGCAGTGATAAAAATCCACCCACTCCTTTTTTTTAAATCCCTATAAATCATAAGCAGTGTCTCCCAACGACCTGTTTTCAGAATGTGGCTTTAGGGACGTCACTAAAGCCACAGGCCCCGCCCACGAGTGTTGACAGACACTACATATCTAACATAGAACCGCCCTGATCGAGTTCAAAGCAAGTTGAGAGTTGTACACATCCGCCATTGCTGCACTGACGAGAATGTCTCCCAAACGTTGTCGGTGTGGTGTAGCTGGATGTATTAATCCACATAGCTCTGTTTATTTACTGGAGCGATAGGCCTAACATTATTGATCATGGGAGTAATGAAAGTGAGAGCGCGCACTTCATAGGAGTTGTTTTACGGATATACAGTTTACCAGTTTAAGCACCCCCTGAAAAGTTGTGTATAATATTTGTTTACTGTTAGTTGTAACGAGTGTTTTTTGTACATCGCTGTGTATGTTTATAATAATGAAAGGGAGAGGGAGAGAGTTTATGGATAATACTTTAATGCGGACTTCTTATAACGTTACAGTATTTATTCAGCTCTTACAGTGATTGTCTAGGGTGAAATTGATGCTTCATCTTTTGTGTGATGTACAATAAACTTCATTTTACTCATTAGTATATTTTTACAACATTCGGATGCGGTCCGCTACAACAGGCTTGTACTAATCGTGGATAAAAGAAAGATGGAAAAACAAGTTATAACCGTAATTAAACTAGATTATACCTGTTCAGTCTCCATACAGCATATATTATCTGGCTCTGTGGGCATTATTGTCCGACTCCACGTCGAAATGAACACAGCTACTGAGAGTTTATGTTTTGATATTATCATTCCGTGAGATGAGAGATTGTCCTGACACACGTCCTGTGAGCTCGTGAAGGTCCGCCCTCTGGGCCGGTAGCAGCTGCTCACTTGCATTTAAAGGGATACACACTAAAACGGTGCGTTTTTCTGAGCCTCAAAAAGTGACAATTTAAAAATGCTGTATAAAATTATCTGTTGGGTATTTTGAGCTAAAACTTCACATACACACTCTGAGGACATCAGAGACTTATTTTACATCTTGTGAAAAGGGGCATAATAGGTCCCCTTTAATACATAACAATTGACATTGAACACGATATAGATGTAATGAAGACCAAGTTCCAGTGAAATATCTTCAATCCCCTATGATGTCTTTACATCCTTCATTATGTGTGTATTCTGAGTGGCAGTTTCTCTCTACAGATGATGAGGTTTTGATATGAGTCAGCATCTGAAATACACAATTGAGTTTAGTTACATTTGTGTCTCTTCCATTTGATTATGTAAAAACAATTATGTTACGAAATCAAAAATTAGCGAAAATAGAAAATATGAGCCCTTTACCATGTTAAAAAGGAAAGGTGATATGAAGTCATGGGATAGCTTTAATGTGTTTTTGTGACTGGGTGAGTTAAGTCATAAAGTATTAATAATAAAAAAATAAAAAAAATAAAACAATGTGGATTATAAATTCCATATCTCTGTTACTTACTTTGTGAAGAGGAGAAGTATAGTTGTGTAGCTGTGTAGTTGTGTAGTTGTAGAGCTGAGCTCCAGAAAATCAGTAATGAGGGGGCTTTGACAGTTACAGATTGGAAAAATAAAAAGTTGGGAATAAAGAACCCTAAACTCTAACACAAAGAACCATTTCAGCATATAAAGGATTCTTCAGGACAAAACGGTTCTAACTAGAACTGTTACGTGTAAAGAATCTTTGGTTAAACTTTATTCTAATGTGTCATTGTTACATTGTAATTATATATTTTAAGTACTGAGTAATATCAACTAACTACATGTACTTACTATAGGTTTAGGGTAGGATTTGGTGAAGGGTTAGTTGCATGTAATTATGCATAATTTACTGTTATTGCTATGGTAAGTACATGTAACATATGTAACAAGGACACTGTAAAATAAATCTGTTTTAATAAGTCTGTCTTTACCCCATACCATCGAATACAGAAAAACTCCCAAATCCATTTAAGGGTAGTATTGATGTCCAATAATAAAAAAAAATAATACAGATAAACAAATGATAACACTTGTTTGCTGAATATTAGAAACATTTCTACAAAAGCACTATTTGTTAATGATATAATCACAGATGATAGACGTGCTCTGTTCCACAGAAACCTGGCTAAAATAAGATGATTACATTACTTTAAATGAGTATTTACAGAATACTGTAAGCCTTGTCTGAAGGGCAAAGGAGGAGGTGTTGCTCCAATTCATAATAACATGTTCGGTATTACTCAGGTGTCTGGTTTGAAGTATAATTCTTTGGAAGTAATGGTGACATTTGTACTGGTTACTGTATACAGGCCACCAAGGCACCATTAGGGAAGGGTATCGTTAAAGTTAATGGTATTACTGTTCTAGCGTACAGGCATTTTTGCATTTTATATACATACGATTAGATACAATAAGAACAAATAAACAAAGTACAAACAAATGGTAAAACATTTAATTAATCATACCTCACTGAATACCGAACTGATTTTCACGTGTTTTTTTTTTTTTGCTGCATCAAGGTCATACATGTAGTTATGATACAGGACACATGGTTCGGCGTATTTTATTATTCATAGTGGGCTTAACAGTAATCGAATATTCTGATATATGATATAGAGGGACCAGACGTCCAAGTTCAAAACTGGGAACATAATCCCCGAAAAGGGGGGAAAAAACGGGGACATTTCCAGTTTGACTATCAATTCCATTTTAAATTAATACTATTACTTCTATTCAGAGTTCTTTTTTCTGCATTTAGCCAGGGACAGGCAACCAAAAACAGGGACTTTCCCCTGAAACCGGGGATGTCTGGTCACCCTGTGATATGTGATTAAGGCTATGATAGGTATTTTGCAAATCACACACTATACATTTTATAGAGAATCAGAAACAGATAGTGAGAGTAAAGTCAGATATTTTGATAATTTGAAACAATACAATATATGATTAACAAACAAACAATATACGATTTAATTATATTAAGAGCCTACTTGTCTACACACTGTACTACCACGTACTTCTGCATCCATCTCCTCCCAGCCCTTGACATTTAGACAGACACACACAGACACACACAGACACACGGAAGCTTTGCATGAGCTAAACCCCTGAAAGAGGACTGTTTTGCAGAGCTTCTTTCTCGTGCTCCCTTTCTGCAGTTCAAGAGAGGCGAGTTTGGCAATGTGGTGCAGCCTTATCCTGAGAAACACAGACACAACCAATGACAACAAGTCTAGCTAGCTGGCTATGACTTTAGTACAGGAATATCTAATATCCTTGCTCCTTCTCAACTCTCTGGTAATAGAGTTGAAAAAAACAAACTTGGATCCAAATGTTTTATCCAACTATAGGCCTATTTCAAAACGGCCATTTTTATCCAAACTTCTTGAAAAAGTTGCATTAAACCAACTGCAGACTTTTCTAGTCCAAAATGAGATTTTTGAAAATTTCCAGTCGGGATTTAGATCGAACCATAGTACAGAGACGGCCTTGTTAAAAAGTTCTAAATTATATTTTCATTGCAATTGATTCTGGCAGCTCAGTAGTTTTAGTCTTGCTGGATATTAGTGCAGCGTTTGATACTATTGATCACAATATCCTACTATCCCGCCTGGAAAAGACATTGGGAATTTGGGGCATGGAACTTGATTGGTTCCAATCCTAACTTTCTAATAGGACGTTTTCAGTTAATTTTGGTCAACATCATTCAAAAGTGGCCCCATTGTCTAGTGGGGTTCCACAAGGATTCATTCTTGGCCAAATTTTGTTTTCGTTATACATGTTACCCTTAGATTCTATTTTTCTAAAGCATGGAGTAAAATATTCATTATTACCGTTCGGAAATAGGACAAAAAATATTTTGAGTCAATATTGAGAGGTTTGCAAGTTGTTAAATCTTGGATGTCAGAAAATGTTCTGCATCTGAATGAAAGTAAAACTGAAATAATTTGGTTCGGGCCCCCTGACACTAAAAATTATTTAACGAAGTTACTCCTTTTTATAAATATGCAGTGAAGAACCATGGTGTTTGAATTTGATAGTTCTTTGAAATTTGACAAACAAATTAATTCTGTTGTAAAATCTTGTTTTTACCATTTAAGATCAATAGCAAAGGTGAAAACGTTTCTGTCCACAAGTGACATTGAAAGGATTATTCATGCTTTTATTTCTGTACGATTGGATTATTGTAACTCGCTATATGTAGGAGTCAGCCAAGTACTATTGCATCGGCTTCAATTGGTTATGAATACATCTGCTAGACTTTTAATGGGGACTCGCAAAAAGCAGCATGTAACACCGATTTTAGCCTCACTAAATTGGTTGCCTGTGCAGTTCAGAATTGATTTTAAATTATTGATTTTTGTATACAAAGCGTTGCATAATTTGACCCCACCATATCTAGTGCATCTCCTTCATATACATAAACCTTCTAGGTCTCTTAGATCAGCAAATCAGATGATCCTAGACATTCCCAGAACTAGATTCAAATTGAGTGGTGATCGGGCTTTTGCTGTGGCAGCTCCAAAGCGCTGGAATAATTTACCTTTACACCTTAGACTTGCTCCCTCTTTAAGTTATTTTAAGCGAAATTTAAAATTGCATTTGCTAGAATTTGTGTTTGGATCAGTTGGTTAATTGGTAAGAGGCTCTTCATAGATGCTTGTTTGTCATTGTATTGTCTAAAAATACAGTTTATTATATAATTGTATTATGCGTTTGTACAGCACATTGGAAAACATCACGTTGTTTTATTTGTGCTTTATAAATAAAGTAAATGAAATGAAAATGGTAATATTCAATTCACAAAATAAAACCAATAGTACAGTGATGTTAAATATTACTTGTGAAAAGTAATTCCCCGAGCCCAGTTTGTGATGGTCCGCCGATTTGAGCTTGAATAAGCCGCACAGTGCTCTGGCATCTTGCTTTCTTCAGCTGTGCAACTAGGAGTACGACTGGTTCAAGATGGCGGCCGTATTTCTTGCGGCCAGAAGCCAATAGGGCGTCTAGCTCTATGTATGTCTGTGGTTTGAACATGAGGTGCAGGTGTCTGTGTAATCAGCACAGTGCATGTGTATGGTGTAATCAGTCCAGGGAGATGCATGATGGGAAATGGAGTACGTAATTGTCACAAGGTTACCAATCCAGCGGAACCAATTTCCGCTGGGAGTGTGTTTCCCCCCCGGGACGATTTCACTGACACACCGTGCGGGTTTGCTTGTTGTCAGTTGCCATGACAGTGACAGCTGATTTAGCTAAGCTGTACCAGGTGCGGGCGTTTGGTGTGGGGATTTGTGATTAGGAAACACAGCCTAGAGAAGCAGTTAAAAGGAAAAGGAAAAGGCATTCAGGTGTGGTACTTCCCCAGGAGAAATCGATTCTTTTGGCAGTGGCTTGGATTTGCTGGGATTTGTGGAGCGGCTGTGATGATCTGACTGGAAAGGGGTGCAACAGTGGTTGTGGGAGTACAAGCTGGAACGTGAATTGGATGTGAATTGAGTGTACTTTGGAGATTGAGTCAAGATTGGAGAATGTCATCACTCGAGAGAGAAAGATAAGTAATGAAACACCGGATCCGTGTGAATGCATGTTGTGTATTGAACTGAATAAGGAATTGTGAAGTGTATTGACCACAAATATAATTACCACCAAGAGTGTGAACTGATTCATCTGTGAAACCCTAATATCTTCTGCTGAGTGTGAAAGAGTGTTGAAGACGCTGTGTTCCATGCGGTGTGAAGTCCTCTGCATCTCTTCAGCTTCTGAGTATTGATCCAGCGCAACAGTGGAGGGATTGAACAGTGGGTGAGTGCTGGCCTTATTGCACGAAGGTTTGAGAGTGGATTGCGGTGCCCGAATTGAAGTGTCACACAGTATTGGACTTGACGTGAAGTTGCAGTGTGTGGATGTACACATTTACTTAACCGCCAGTACTCTCCAGTCCACGTCCTCGCCCAGTGTTGGGGAGCAAAGCCCTCAGGTTGAATGTAACGTTCTTCTGCCGCCGCCTTCGTATGTGCTGCCTGTTCGGAGGAGAAACACACCCCAGCCTTAGTGTTGCCGTGGGAACCGCCCAGCCATTCTCCTGCCACCGCCTTCGTGTGTGCTGCCTGGTCGGAGGAGGGACACATCCCAGCCTTAGTGCCTGTGTGGAGCAACCCAGCCCAGCCATTCTCCTGCCACCGCCTTCGTGGGTGCTGCCTGGTCGGAGGAGAGACACATCCCAGCCCTAGTGCCTGTGTGGAGCAACCCAGTCCAGCCGTAAGCCGATTCTCCATTATACGAAAGGATCATGTTCGTTCTTGTATCAAAGGCTTTGTCTATTTAAATAGAAGATTCGTCTGCCTCGGCCTTCCTGTGTGCTGCCTGTTCAGAGGAGAGGTATATCCCCGCAGCAACGCTGCTTGTTCAGACCCACCCGCTCCAGCCGTAAGTCCTTACTTCACCGAAATAGAATTGAACCTATAAACTTGTCTCTATCTTGGGTTAGAGGGGACCCTTGTCTTTGGGTGGAGCCGTCAAGGACGGAAAGGCATCCGGAGGACCTCACACCTGCTGCTCAGTGACACCACGCAGGAGAGCACCCTACACGGAGAGGATCTGCCTACCCGACTACCTACCTGGCCGGCAGCGAGTCCCCCTCCTGGACTCCATCGCCCCCTGTGCCGGACATCTACCGAATAGTTGACGCTTGGGGAAAAACTTACCTGCTACCCACCTGTCCTGTGGAGAGAGTCCCCTCCTGGCCCGTGGCCCCGGCCCTGGTTTGCGCGGGTCGCTGCCCGCCTGTATTACGCCGAAAAGAGTCTACTTACCACGGTACTTAACTGCACGCCGGACGGGCGTTTGACTCCTTCCTCCTCTGTGGCGGCCAGTAACCCGGGCCCTCGCAGTGAACCCCTCGGCCTCCTCCTCCCTGGAAAGAGACGAAGCCTGCGTTAAGACTTTTAATTCTTGCTTTTATTCAATAAAGATTGTTACTTTTAGAAATTCTTCTTGTCTGCCTGGTCTCTGGTACGCTCCTCGAGGTGGTCCTGGGTTTGAGGGGTGGGCGCAGTCTGGCTTGGCCCCCCCGACCTGTGACATAATCGCCAAAGGAGTGCGTGGCTAATCGTGACAATGCTTATCAAAGCTAAAGTTATTCTTTCAAGAGCTTTATGTAATTTTTTCTTTGCCTCGTTTGATTCTCAATAATGGTCGCACAATCGTCAGCAGGTTTAATAGACTGCAGACACTTTAAAGACCGAATGCAGATCTAATAATACATAACATATTTTCTACCAACTATGTACGTTAATTTAAGACAAATGGTGTTTAAGTGTATACTCGCCAAGCTGGTCATTTTGACCTATTTTTGTGTCTATTTGATAGTTTAGTTGGAGTAAAGTATAATTTGCCTAAGGTCCGTTTCGGAGCGCACACACAGAAAGCCTCTCTGAAGTTAGAAACAGTGTCTCTTAGCAGATTATTGTGCTTTTAATAGCGCTTTTTTATTATCAAACATTTAGCAACAATTTAGCAACAATAGAGACTGCATTTTACAACAATCTGTCACACAGCCTTGTATAAGGTAACCTCTTCCTTCACCAGCTGCAAAGTAGGCTTGTTTCTCACTTGAGACTTGAAGAATTCACCAAACAGTTCAGCCATGGCTGACTTTTTGACAGGAGGAGATGATGCCTCAGGGTGTCCTGTCACTGGGGATGAATTAACTGATGGGGCCTCCTCACTTTGCAAAATAAAATGTCAAAACTTTAATAAACTACTACAACTGGCACTGTAGCAGCAAGTATTTCAAATTATACAATGAAGATATTTACACAGATGCAAATTAACACAATACCTGCTCTTCCATGGTTACAATCTCTGTGATGAGGTTGTTGTAGATTCTTTCATGACCGGCATCATCCACATGAGGAAGGGCCTTGAACCTCAGATCAAGAGCTGTGCATTTGTAGAGGAAGTCATGACAAGCAGAGTATCTGTTCTTCACGTTTTCTGTGATGGCAGCCTTGATTTCTCTCACAGTTGGACTGTCTTCCTCATTGGGTGCCATAGAGCTGTGGACTGTGGTTTTGAGGGGGAGGATCATTGATACTGAAAGTGTGGCTTCAGTGCTCATCAGTGTTGTGAGGGTTATTAGTGGTTTAAGAACCTCAAGTACCTCCTCTGCTATTTTCACATCCTGGTCAGACAACGTGCTTATTTCTTTATTCTTCTCGAGGCCCTTTTCTGTCAGTGCAGAGTACACAGCTGCTTGCTATTCAAGGTATCTCTCAAGCATATCATAACTGGAGTTCCAGCAGGTGGTGACATCATGAATAATGGTGTGTTTTGGTATATTAAGCATTTCCTGTTTGCTCTCCAACATATGTGCAGCTGTTGGGCTACGGTGAAAAAAATACACTTTTTTTTTACCTAGCACTCTGGATACCTGGTTGAGACCTGTTGCTTTCTGTGATGCTAAATTAATTGTGTGTGTGCAAAACATCCAATTTGAGGGCAAAGTCCAGCTTCACTGACTGCATTGACAATATTCCTAGCATTGTCTGTTGTGACAGGAATTGTAGTACGTGGCCTCTCCAACTTCCACTCCAACACTGTCTCCTTAAGTCCCTCTCCCAGATTTGTGCTTGTGTGTTGTTCATAAATGGGGTGGGCTTGCAGAACATGGCTTACCATGTTCCACTCTGGAGTAATGTGATGGGCAGTCACTGTTAAGTAGCTCTCGGTAGCTCTAGATGTCCATCCATCAGTTGTGAGTGCTACAGCAGATGCCTTGGACAGGTCGTGGACAACAGCAGTTTTAGCCTTTTCATAAAGGGCGGGTATACATTTTTGGCTGAAATGTGGACGAGAAGGAATTTCATACCTGGGCTCAGTCACCTTCATCATGTGCTTAAAAACAGTGTTCTCAACAACTGAGTAGGGTCGTAGATCAGCTGTTTTAAAAACACCAATTGTATTCATTATTGCGTTGGCCTGATCGGAATTACAAGCAAAGGTCTGTTTAAATGCGGACGGGAGCTGCATTTGAACTACGCTAGTTTGTTTCCTTGTAGTAGTGATGTTCACATTCGAGTGAATCATTTTCAAGTGCGAAAAGTTCGGGTGGTGTTCGGGTGGTGATGGCGCAGTGGAGAAGACATATGCCTTTGGTGTGAGAGACCTGGGCTCGAATCCACTGTGAGACACCAATGTGTCCCTGAGCAAGACACTTAACCCCTAGTTGCTCCAGAGGTGTGCGACCTCTGACATATCTAGCAATTGTAAGTCGCTTTGGATAAAAGCGTCAGCTAAGTAAGTGAATAAATGTAAGTGTTTTTGGTATGATTTACATCATTTAAAAATGGAGACTTAAAGCTTTGTAAAGACATAACTCTCACGTGTGGGTGGCAAGTATTTTCTGAGTTACAAATCATTTTGTGTCGCGTTTCAGAATGAACTTCACATTGAGGGAGACATCAGAACGCGCATCATGTTTATTTTCTTTATTTTACGAAAAACACAACATTTTGTTTTTATTATTAGTGTACACAAATAAAAGTAAACATTTAACAGTTTTGAATGATGTATAACACTTGCCTGTATCACAAAAATCGACAGAGTTATTTGAGTCTCTTTTGCACTGATAAGAAAAAAAGTGAGCTGGTATCGCCGGCGATACCGCCGACCCCAGGGGGTTAACAAGTTTGAAGTGTTGCCAGAAACATACCCCATCATTGCTGAGCAATGTCGGCACACTGCTTTCATCTTATCGACTAGTCTTTGTCCGTTGATGTATTTCACTGGGAAACCGAAGTGTTCCCAAACAGGAGACCTTAATAATAAGGGTGGGTTTTCAAGCTCTGGCTTGTCTGCATTGGCCATGACGCTAGCTATTGAGAGGCTGGGCTAAAACGGGCTGTGTATGTGCAGCTCAAGTGCAACGCAGAGACTTCCGCCACTTATTTTGTTCGTGTGGAAACTCGGAATTGAGGTATGTTCCGCACACAAAACTAGCCTAATTTACGTGAAAGATTGCATTCCTTTCTGGATTTTTTAACCTCTGCCTGAACTAGTTGCGAGTACAGATTTACCCCAAATAAAGGTCTTTGCTATTGGATCTCTCTCTCTCCAGTGTGTGTATCATGACAGAAGGACTCCGTCACTTAAGAGATCCAGCATGATGGGGTTCCGTATCCTTCCTCCTATCACGGAGAAGGAGAGGATGGGACGAGTCCAGAACTTGATGAGCTTACGTCAACAGGGCCTGCCGGTGAGTTGCATAGCTCAGTCGTTTTGAACGCTCTCAAGAGGCATGGGATACAATGAGGCAGAATTAAAGGAGATTTTTAATGCCTGCCTTGATGACCCATTGCCTGGGCGGGAAATGAAGGGTCTGGAGATCTTGGATTTTGGGGGTTTTACCAGATACCTTCAGCATCGGAGCCAGTGGGATACAGGAGTCACATCTGGGTCTCATGAGAAGATGACCGACATACCTTTGCCGGTGAGTGGAACTTCCCCTGAGGCGGTGGACCCGTTGCCACCATCTTGCCATCGTAGGCGGAGAATAAGAAAGACTTCCTCCGTGACTGTCCCGGCGGTCCCGAGTCCGGTGGTCCCAGTTCCAGTGGTCCAGAGTCCGGTGGTCCCGAGTCCAGTGGTCCCAAGTCCGGTGGTCCCGAGTCCGGTGGTCCCGAGTCCGGTGGTCCCGAGTCCGGTGGTCCCGAGTCTGGTGGTCCCAGTTCCGGTGGTCCCGAGTCCGGTGGTCCCGAGTCCGGTGGTCCCGAGTCCGGTGGTCCAGAGTCCAGTAGTCCCAGTTCCGTTGGTCCCAGGTCCTGTGATCCAGAGTCCGGTGGTCCCGAGTCCGGTGGTCCCGAGTCTAGCGGTCCGGAGACGGAGGAGGAGAAAGGCCTCCTCAACGGCTTGTCTGGTGGCTGCTAACCCAGAGACCATCCCAGAGGTGACTGCCATCCCTGACGCACCGCGACGATACGTCCTGTCTGTTGCTGTTCCTGAGCCGGTGTCTATTCCTGAGCCAGGTTCTGTTCCTGTGCCGTCGTCGCTCGAGTGGTCGTCTTCGCCCTGGTCATCACCACCATGGCCACCCGAAGGGTCTTCACCGCCCTGGCCGCCTGAGGGGTCTTCACCGCGCTGGCCGCCCGAGGGGTCTTCACCGCCCTGGCCGCCCGATGGGTCGTCTGCTTCGCCCGGGCCGCCCGATGGGTGATCTGCTTTGCCCTGGCCGCCCGATGGACTGTCTGCTTCGCCCTGGCCGCCGGCTAAACCATCACCCCTGTTTCTGTTCCCTTCCATGGACCTGGCTCTCATCCCTCCCTCTGATCCTCCACCGTTCCACCTCCCTCCTGGACTCTTGTTTTGTTTGTTTTTTGTGGGTCTTGGAGCGTCTAGTAGCCACTCCGTAGAGGGGGGGTTATGTCACAGTGTTGGGTTTGTGTTTCTGGGTGTCCACTAGAGGTCCTCTTCCACACGGTGTCATCCACATAATGAACTGCATTCCCCAGAATCCTTGTCTGTACCCATCACTGTATCATTGCACTCAGCTGTTCCCCATTATCATTGTTAGTTCTGTGTTATATATACCCTGCCTGTGTTATAATAACGTACCTCTGTTATAATAACATTATGTCGCCTTGGCTCTGACAGACCAACCTCCCCTCCTCCCCGCTGAACGCAAGCGATTACAAATGCGTGAAATGCACTCACGGTGGTTGTAAAGTTAGTTTTAGGTTCGATATTTCGCCGGACATTTGTTTTCCCTTGCCACTGTTCTATCGGATCGGCAGTCTAACAAAGAGATCAATAGCAGGATTAGTTTTAACATTATGTAACCATTAACATTAAATATTCGTTCAAAATCACCTACGTGAATTAATGCTGCATATTTATACCTGAGAATGCTTTGACGCGTTTACACAACGTATGATGCCTAAGGGAACGTCTGCCAATTCCACTAACTGCGTTAAACGTAGCCTATAATTTGTATTATTTAAAATTACTTTTTTTTAAATTCCAAAGCTTGTAGAAGGTTCATATTGGCAATGCTGATCTGGTAGCCTTGAGTAAATTTATTTATTTAAGAAAATGATTCATAAAACTCATCAGTTGAGCCTATGTTTTCTTTTCTTCACCGACACAGATGAAAATGAAAAGACTATCAGTCAAAGTTCAGCTTTCAAAGTTGACAAATAATCTAATGCTCACTGACATGGTTTTAAATATGGGCTGGTGTGGCTACAGAGCCAGGGCTCAATTTTTGTTCCAGTGTTCAGCAATTTTAACATAGTATCGTCATCATATCAGTGTTGATGGACCAAAATAATACCATTAAAATATCAAGTAAATAAGTATTGTGATACTTGGTGCCACAATGACACTCTTGTCCCAAAAAGTATTGCTATACCACGATACTCAATATGTTGTCTCACGGTGAGTCATTTTTCTGTTATGCACCTACACAAAATCTGATGGTTCCCCCACCTATCAAATCCCACTTTAACCACTATATATATATATATATATATATATATATATATATATATACATACATACATACATACATACACACACACACACACACACACACACACACACACACACACACACACACACACACACACACACACACACACCTTCCTTGAGCCATCAGCTGCTGTTTATCAATCCTCAGTGCTGCAGGTCTGACAGCAGCTACACCTCCATCTCAAACTGTCTATATATATATATATATATATATATATATATATATATATATATATATATATATATATATATAATGTACTTATATTATTAATAACCATGAATTTTTTTTAAGTTTTAAGTTTTTCGGATCAAGTTTTTATTTTTTTTATTTTAATAATTCTCAACTTGCGCACACTGATTTGATTAGACTACATTGGAAAACATCACATCCGGTCTGCCAGTCCCATATGGTCTATCATAGATACACTTGTCGCCTTGGGGTTCTAAGCATGCGTCACAACCGCCGCCATCTTGGAACAGGGGTGTTGTCATATGAAGTAGGTAACGCTGAATTCATGGACGATGCCGGACTTTTGTGCTGCGTATGGATCTTCACACGAACAAAATCTAAAAACCAGACAGCAAGGGATTACATTTCACAAGAATGTGAAATTTTTTAATTTTTTAAAAAATTTCTCTGGACTCAATGATAAATACATGTCTGACCGTTGGAACGAACCAAAACAACTAGAAAATCACATTTGTGACGATTTATGGTGATTTTATTTCCGTTAGACCTTTTCCTACATTGACGCTGATGCATTAAAGAGGACGAGCTCCTCTGTTCCATGATGGTGGCTCTATTGACGCATTCGTTCCAATGAACTGCCGTAGCCAAGGCGACATCTAGTGTATATATCTATGATGGTCTATTCGCAGAAGTTCAGATATTTCAACGGATCCAAAGCTCAAATCGGATCCGAATTTTCCACGTACGCATTTGATCGGAACTCCCCGCAGCTCCCGTATGACTCTTCATTGGAAATGAATGACTTCCGGTACGATGGTTGTCGTTTTTCGTGTGCAGTGGAAAGGCGGCTTGATTGGTTTATTGTATGTAAAGCCCAAAACACATCCATTACCCATTAAGAGACTAGGGACAACCTTTTTAGACCATGCGTCAGGAGCGCCAACCATTTTTCCCGTCATTAAACTAGCAATAGTGGTTTCGGACACACCCTAACTGCACTTGCGCAGTGCACTTTAGACCATGCGCGTAGATTGTTAAAATAGGGCCCTATATGTACCATGTTCGGTAACTGTAGGTAAAACTATCCCCCAACATCTGTCAAAAGGTGGCGCTATAGATCCCCTCATGCCCATTTCTAAAGCTTCACCCATGTCTTTTGTCTAACAACTATGATGTGTATGTTGAGTTTGTGTTGACAGACACGTTGCCATGACAACAGTATTCAAGATATCAAGACTTCTTTCACAGGTGGACATCTGCAGTGTCTTGACATTATTCTGATGAAGATTGAAACAAATCTTTGACAGCATGATCCTCCTTCCTCATGCTTTTTTTTTGTTTGGTACAAATGTAGCAACATTAAGGCTCAGGGAAGTAGGTGGGAATCATGCGAATGTTCAACATAAACTGTAATATCAAAATAAACAAACAACAAACCAAAGTAAAGAGGCTGCCTCTCATTGATTGCCACATTTAAACATAATAAAAACACCAACAAAAGTTTTTGTTTCTTGCCACAGTCACCTCAGTTCTTATTAACTGAGGTAATAAATCATTATGTGTAGACATTCTAGTAGTGTTCATTTTGTCTTTTTTAATTTATTTGTTTAATCTTAATCTTAGTTCTGTGTCAAAAATTGGCTACTTTTTATTTTTTATCCTATTTAGTCAACCTCGTCCTATTTTGTTTAGTCACATTTTATTTGACTCACTCCCGGTTTCACAGACAAGACTTAATCCAATAGTCCCAGACTAAAATGCATGTTTGAGCTGTTTAAACTGAAAGCAACTTGCATTTACTAATCTTAAAATTTGTCAGTGCCTTTGTTTTGTCTCAAGATTCACAGTAATGTTTTTTTTTTTCTAGGGCGTGTTTATAAAAGGTACTTAATTGTCCTAATTTAACAAAGGCCTAATCCTGGCTTAATCTAAGCCCTGTCTTTGAAACCAGGCCTAAATTTCTAATCATTAAATCTAGTTTTAGTCAATTTAAACATAGTCAAATGTTCAACTTGCTGCATAATGTTTAAATTTATAATCTGAATTATTTTGTTCAAAATTATAATCACAATAACTGTTGTCATTTGAGAAATGTATTTTTAATTTATCATAGAATTATTGCCCTTTACACACATTAAGGTGCATTGTGTAATATTTCTGAGGATCTATTGACAGAAATGCAATATAAGATCCATAACTATGTTTTCAATGGTGTATAAAGACCTTGCATAATGAATCGTTATGTTTTTTATTACCTTAGAATGAGACATTTATATCTCCATAACCGCGGGCAGCCCCTTCTATGGAGGTCGACATATTGTGTCGTCATGTTTCTACCATAGCAGACAGCGAACAAACAGCGCTACAGAGCGCGTTTTGTCACTACCTTGAAAAAGAAGTTTTCAGTGGTGTATAACGACCTTACTTTATGAACCGTTATATTTGTATTACCTTTGAATGAGCAGTTTCTATCTACATACCCCGCGGGTTCCCTTACATTGAAATGCGCCGAATGTTTCTACAGTAGCCCTAAACGGACAAACGCGTTTCGTTACTATGTTGTTCTTCGTGCAAGGAAGCAAGCTTAGTTCAGCGAATAAAACACTGACACAATGATGAACAAGTAACAATAATATTCGCAATAAAGTATAGTTTTACTGAATAATTAAGTAAACATAATTTCTTAATTTATACTTGTAAAGAAACCTCATTGCTGAACTGGCTACTCTCTGCTGTCTCAGACGATGACATATTTTCCTGTCGGCCACCGTAACTTTTGTTGGTTGCAATTGCAATCGTAACCTCACCACTAGATGCAGCAAAAAATTACACACTGCACCTTTAAGCACAAATCAAGTGAATGTCAACCCATACACATGGTTTATTTTACCTCATCTAATTTCCTGATTTATTATAAGCTATTCGGTAAAACAAAAAACTTCTCTCAAAAATTAAAACATTGAAATTCCTAGTAATACAATAATTCCAAATGACATGTTTTCCTTGTAAAACAACAGCAAAAAATAAATAAAAATTGGCCTGGTTTCACAGACAGGGCTTAGATTAAACCAGGATTAGGCCTTAATTCAATTTGGACATTTCAGTCGCCTTTATAAACGTCTTGGTTACGTATGTAACTATGGTTCCCTGAAAAGGGAATGAGATGCTGTGTTGAAATGCTGTGGTCCCTCCTACTGAACAAACTGGCATGCTGCCTCCTCCCGTGGGCACAGGACAATCTCCACTCAGTAAGAGCTTTATATGTGCCGGGCTCCATGAACACGGGAGCAGATATTCTGTCCCGGAACGAGCGGAAATGGATCTCTTTGCATCGAAAGACAACACTCTCTTCCCAATGTTCTTGGGGGCCACCTGTGGGCCAATGCGTCTCAGAGAGATTGTCCTTAGTGCTGCAGATAGCAGCTGGACCATTCCCGGAAACCACGGGAGATCACTCTGTCCATGCTCAAAATATAAATGGCAGCTATCACAGCGTGCCACGCCCCTATAGCTGGCCAGTCGATTGGGAAACATGACCAGATGGTCATATTTCTCAGAGGGGCCAGGAGGCTAAACCCACCTCACCCCAACACGGTCCGTTCCTGGGACCTGTCCACTGTGCTGAGGGCACTCAGATATCCTCCTTTTGAGCCGCTTTCAGCCGACCTTCAGACTCTCTCGCTAAAGACCGTTCTCTTGCTGGATGGGGCATCGGTCAAGCAAATTGGTGACCTGCAGGCTTTCTCAGTGGACGCTTCCTGCCTCAAATTTGGGCCCAACAACAGCAGTTGTTCATTAAACCTAGAAGAGGCTATATACCTAAAGTGCTCTCCACGCCATTTTGGGCCAAAGTTATCTCACTCTCCGCTCTCCCCTCTGTTCAGGGTGAACAGACACCACACCCAATCTGTCCTGTGCCGGCCCATAGGAGGTACATTTAGCGCTCAAGCTAATTCAGGCAATGTCCTGAATGTCCTCCTCTTGGGCTTGGTCTAGCGGAATATCCATGGCATCTGTAATGCGCTGCGGTGTTTTGCGGTGCGTTCCCTATTCATGAATGTCAGTCATGTGACCTCTTACGTCATCCGCTCTTTTTCAAGTTGACTGCCGCCATCTTGAGTACCTAATACACATTAGCTATCTAGCTTGCTACGATTTAGAGCTTCATATGGATACAGTAAATGGCTACGAAAGACAACATTTCGCACCTAGATTACCACAAAAAGAAACGCTACTTTAAAAAAATATCATCGTTAGGGTGTGATCCTTACGCGATACCTGATACCTCTGACATTTGACTAGCAGATTTTCTCTCAATTCTCTCAGTTTGTTTCACTTTATACATAACCAACTTTGTTTATGTAAACCGTGTGTGTATTTGACAGTATTAGCGCAATAAGACTAGTAAGATAACTTGGTTCAGTAACCAGGCGCTGTTGTTAGACAGGATTTGTGCATGTGCGCTTCGGGTAAAAGCGCACGTTAGAGCCGCGCATCAACACGTGAATGACTTGTTTAACCGGCAAGGCTTTAAAGCAAATGCACGTAATTAACTTGTGAACTGCAGTGTCCCTTCCTCTGCGTTAACATTTGATGTGAAATATACGTCGCGTTGTAGCCTATGCTGAGACGGAGGCGCCAGAAATGCAACTGATATAATGCACGATACTAACGGTTCGACATTTCTTCAAAAGCAGATCGTGGAGATATTTTAATCGTCCACGGCGGTAGCTCATTAACAACAATATATTTACATCCACTCACCACAGACAAAATGAACACTGAACAGAGAGTTTGCACACACAAACCACTGTTATAACATAAAAGCAAGCAGATACTGCGTGCATGGTTTGGCATGATATGACTGAATGCGCGCAAAGTGCGCTTCCTTAATTCCTAAAAAGCTGACATCAGTTCATCGCGATCTCACACATCTCTGTTATTATCAATGAAGCTGACTGCACAATAAATCTTTCATAATATATACACTTGTTATAATTATTTGTTATAATTAGGGGATTTACCAGCTTACAGAATTCAGCTCTGAACAAAAAGTCTGTTTTGAGCGGTGAGGGGATTCTATCTTAAATGCTTCTGATTGGCCTTTGCGTTCAAGAAATCAACACATATGTCTGTGATTGGCTAAATCGCTCAACGCTGCAAAGTGCAAACATGTTATAAAAATAAACTCTGGCCTGTAAATCGTTTCTATTTTGTAATGTACAAAAATGTATTAGTTTTTATATGTTTTATTCATAGATATTTCTAGTTTGCGGGAGTCCCGCGAATCATTTTATTCTCCGCAACCCGCACACACAGATTGAGTGCAATGCCGCTCGCACTCGGCCATCAAATCTAGTCCCGCGCCGCGCTCTATTGCGTTGGGAGTGCACGTCTCTAGATCAAGGAACCGGCCCGAGGATAGTGACGGGAAATATCGGGTCGGGCCGGGTCAAGTTCGGGCTCGGGCAGATAATCTAAGCTCTAGTTCCTTTGCGACTGACGTATCGATCTTGCCGAATCAGGTACTCAAAATGGTGGAAGACAAGTTTTAGAAGTGAGTGACGTCAGTGAGGAGACGTCGGTGACATCATCTGATATTCATGTATACGTGTCAGAGACCGACGCCATGCAAGTGAACCAAATTGTATATGCGCGGGTTGACGATATTGCTATTGAGTCTGACTAAATAGCCTTTTTATACGACTTATATAGGCAGTCAGCCTGCTGATCGATGTTTGTATAATGATCTTGTATAAGATCATTACAAATCACACTGGAGACATGGATTTAATAAGAGTGATAGATCAGAGAGTGATACTGATTTGATTTGATGACTTTGAATTTCGTTAATTTGAGAGGTGTTAAAATCAATTTTGCATTAGCTAATTCCTCCAAACACATCCACATATGCAATCTTTGATCATATTCCTTAGTAGGAAGCCATTATAATGCAGCCAACGATACATTATGACCAACACAATAAACAAACAGTTCATGAGCGACCAATCACTTTCACGGAATTGCATTAGCATGGTTTAAATCATATTTATCTGACCGTTATCAGATTTTAGCAGTAAATGAAGAAATGTCTTATCGATCAAAAGTTCAGTATGGCGTACCATAAGGCTCAGTACTAGGACCGTTGCTGTTCACTCTGTACATGCTACCCTTAGGAGATATCATTAGGAAGCATGGCATTAGTTTTCACTGTTATACTGATGATATGCAGCGAAACCAATTCACAAAATTAACGGAATGCATAGCTGATATAAAAAACTGGATGACTAGTAATATCCTACTACTTAATTCTCAAAAAACTTCCTCACATACTAACCTATAATACTGTCTTACAATTGATGGCTGCTCTGTCAAGTCTTTGTCGTCGGTTAGGAACCTGGGTGTGCTCTTTGATAACAATCTTTCATTTGAAAGTCACGTATCTAGTATCTGTAAAACTGCATTTTTACATCTTAAAAATATATCTAAAATATGTCATATGCTCTCAGTGACAAATGCGGAACAGTTAGTTCATGCATTCATGAGATCAAGGCTAGATTATTGTAATGCTATAATGGGTGGTTGCCCTGCATGCTTAATAAACAAACTACAGCTGGTCCAAAACGCAGCAGCTAGAGTTCTTATCAGAACCAGGAAGTATGACCATATTTGTTATGATTCTGCCCTTGTGTCTTTAATACTTATCTTAGGGTAGGATCATATCAGACTCATGTTTAGTGTGCAAGCACGTGGCTCTTTGGGCCATGTGCTTGTGTTGTCTCGTTACCTCCACCCTTGTTATCCTCGTTTTGTCATTATTGCTTTACCAGTGTCACCTGCTGCCATTATTAGTTTCTCCCTTTTTAATCCCCTTGTGTTTGCTGTCCTGTGCCGGTTCATTGTCATACATTGTGTGAATCAACCCGTGAGTAACCCGTTGAAAGTCTTGTCCTGAAAGAAGTGTTTGATCCTGTCTTAGTTGTTAGTTTATCGTCTGAGTCTTAGTCTAGTGTTGTCTATCCTGTCTTGTTTTGCCCCCTCGTGGGTTTTGTTTTTCTGTTTTTGTCGTTAATAAACCCTGTGTTTATTATTTAACTGTCTGCGATTGAGTTCATCCTTCAACCTCATAACAATATTAGCCCTGTTCTGTCAACACTGCATTGGTTCCCTATTAAACATCGTATACATTTTAAAATATTGTTGATTACTTCCAAAGCACTAAATGTTTTAGCTTCCCAGTACTTGAGCGAGCTCTTATAGCATTACAATCCGTCACATCTATTGCGATCACAAAATACGGTCAGTTGATAATATCTAGAATATCAAAATCGACTGCTGGCGGTAGATCCTTTTCCTATTTAGCACCAAAACTTTGGAACAGTCTTCCTAAAATTGTCCTGGAAGCAGACACACTCTGTCAGTTCAAATCTAGACTAAAAACACATCTCTTTGACCTAGCATACACATAACACATTATAGACTTCTATAATTCAATGTTAGGCTGCATAGGTTAGGTCAGCCGGAACAGGGAACAGTTCCCATAAATCCTGATGTACTTGTTACATCATAAGAAGCAGGCGTCTACACTTATATTAGTCTCTCTGTTTATCCCAAGGTTAACCACAGTCTGCTGGATCCAGGCCGTATCAGGATCTCATAAAGGACTTGCGCCTGGACACAACGACAACGCAGTCCTGAAGTGTCAACTAGTTTTTCCACTGTGAAGGCCTCCTTTCCTTCCCTTTACCTCTGTACAGATAAAACGTTGTCGGGAAGCGATACAAAATTCTGTATTATAAATAATACATAATGAACAGTGTCGTGTTAGCGGCCCCTAAGTTAATAACTAATGATCATTGCGACGGAAGTGAATCAATCAAAAATAACTTTAGCTAGACAATACATTTATTCTAGAGCTGCTGTGAAGCCAAAACAATCTCTGCTACTTTAATTTCCTATTATCACTGTAAAGCTGCTTTGAAACAATCTATATTGTTAAAAGCGCTATACAAATGAAGGTGACTTGACTTGACTGACAGAGACAGTGTTTCACTACAGAGATACCCAAGAAAAGATACAGGTAAAAGAAAATATTAAATAACATCATTGTGATGATGTACCAGGTTAATGACATCATCACTAGAGTGCCAGCCTAGTGCTGTTTTGAATTTATGTGGTGAGCTGAGAATCAGAATCAGAATCAGAAAGAGCTTTATTGCCAAGTGTGCTTGCACACACAAGGGATTTTCCTTGGTACTGAAGCTTCCAGTGCACATATACAAATACAGATACAACATGAAACATAGTAATACAAATTCTACAAATATAATTATTAAAAAAATATGAAAATAATATAAAAATATATGGTCACAGTTGGGTTTTGTCAGAATAAACATTTACAGATTATGAACATATTTACAGTATTTTGAATAGTATGAATAAATATAAATAAATATAAATATCACCTGCATTTTTAAGATATTGAACTAAACAGTGGAAGTATTGCACTTACAGGCATATGCCTTGGGAGATATGTTAACTGTTCAGAAGGGAAATGGCCTGTGGGAAGAAACTGTTCCTGTGCCAAGATGTTCTAGTGGCCAGTGATCTGAGTCGCCGTCTTGACGGTAACAGTTCAAACAGGAGGTGTCCAGGGTGAGTGGAGTCTGTGATGATTTTACCTGCTCTCTTCCTCATTCTGGAAGAGTATAGGTCCTGGAGGTACAGGTCCTGGTCCTGAGGGCAGGAATAGTTCAGTATGCATGGTATGTGGACAATGTATATGTGGATGGACAATTCCAAAGTTAAGTGTTCAACGTGTAAATGTTTTGACTGATGATAGAGAGCCATTGTTTGTTTTAAATTGTTTCTTTATTGTTCACATTTGCATATTATAGCACATGTTAGATCTTACCTGTCTGAGTCAGTGTTTTGAGGTGTGTTCTGGTAGTGCGCATAGCCAGAACGTAGATGAAGAGAGACATGAGTGCTGTCAGACGTTAAATGTTTGAGTTTGTTATTGTATGTTATGCATGTTTGTATTATGATTATTGCCTGTTAGAAATTAGTTTTCATTTCTCATTTATAACATTAGTTATATTTATGTGCCAATGTTTTGCTGTGGAATTCAGTGAGTGTTACGGGGAAAGGTTCCACCCTGTGACAATGGTTCATCCCACAAGTGTTTGGCGGGAAACTTGGATATTTAAACCATTTTCTGATCAAGATGGAGGGAGAGGTTCCATCCTGTGTATACGGTGCAAACAATTGAACATGTTTGAGGTGAGACATGCTGATGATTTGGTGGATGTGCCACTAGGCATTGTTTAGTGCCAGTTTTTGCTGCTCTCAGCATTTTTTCTCGTGTTTTTAGAACCAGTATATGTTGCATTAAGTTTAGATTGTTTTTTGTTTCTTTTTTTTTTTTTTTACTTCATGTGGACTGCACCTTGTGAGCTGCTACTTCTAAAATAAACCACCACTGGCATTTGGAAAACCACTCCATTGTACTGAGTCTTCCTAAAACTTCTCCCAGGCCTCTCGACAACACGCGGCATGACACATGGTGACAGCGGTGCTTCCAGGCCAATAGGAGGCTTCTACACGTGGAGGCTGTATGTTTTGTGTTGTTCAAAACAAACCCTTTGGGTGGCAGGAGAAACTGTTTATTTTTATTCAAAAATGCCGCCAAAGAAGCAAGATTCAGCGAAGGCAAGGGATGAGTCTAAAGTTCCAGATGAGGCTGAATCAACGTGCACAATTCCAGACCACGGTGAAGTTGTAGCTGGGAGTACAATGGACCAGCTTATGGATATGCTTCAAGCGTTTTTGCGTAAGCAACATCAAAGAGAGGATCGCTTGAAAAGAGAGGCGCAAGGCCAAGAGCATAAATGGCAGGTGCTTCACCATCAGTTTACACAGCTGCAGTCTGAAGTTCATCAAGACCAAAAACAACCACAGTCATTGGCAGCAACTACATCAGTAGGTACAGCTGTGCATAGGCCTTCAACCATTCGTTCAGGTCTACAGCCCTTACAGGATGGTGACTCTGCGTCAGCAAGTGAGATTCCAACTGAGGGACAAGGACCTGCAATGTCATGTTTCCAAACGCAGAGAATGCTTCCTTGGACTCATGATGAGGACATAGAACACTATTTAACAACTTTTGAACGCATCGCTCAAGCGTGTAGATGGCCCAGACAAGACATTTGTTACGGTGTTGCATTTGTTACCTCTCTTATCTGGTAAGGCGAGGGCAGCTTATGTGGCCATGGAGCCCGACAACTCACTAAACTATGACTGTCAAACAGGCCATTCTTGACAAGTTTGAAATCAATGTTGAAATGTATAGACAATGCTTTAGATCATACAGTGGCCAAGAAGATGAGACTCCAAGAGAGCTGCAAGTAAGACTACGAGACTTGTATGAGAAGTGGATGAATCCTAAGAGTCGAACGAAGGAGGAGATTGGTGACCAGATAGTGTTAGAACAGTTCCTCAAGTTACCCAACCCAGAGACAAGAACATGGCTGAGACAGAATAACCCTACTTCATCTAAATAAGCGGCAGAGATGGTGGAGACCTTTATGGCTGCAAGACGATCAGTGTACCAACCAAGACGATGGCGGAGCTATAATAACAGCTCAACCGGTAAGTCTGGGGATGGTTGGGGTAGTGGTCTGAGCAATTTCGGTTCAAATACCGGTGTATCACAGATCAGTTCTGGTACAAACAATAGTAAACGTCAGGGGGTAGTAAATCAGTATAAGGGTAAAGCTGTGATTGTTTGTCATGGATGTGGCCAGCCAGGGCATAAGAAAGCAGATTGCCCTTTACAGAAAGTTACTAATACCCACCTTTGTTATGTACCAAGATCTTCTTCGGGGTTAAACGAGGTTGAGTCGAATACAGACACTATAATTGAGGTAAAGATTGGGACTAAATTCTTTAAACCTCTAGCTGACTCTGGTTCAAGCCAAACATTAGTAATGTTATCCACTGATGCAGGATAAATTGAGTTCGCTGTATTCATGGTGATGGAAAAAGAATACCCCAAAACTGATGTGGTAATTGAAATAAATGGTCAGGCTTAGTATCTGTCAGTTGGTGTAATGGATCAGGCGCCCTATCCAGTTATTTTAGACAGAGATTTACCCGTGCTTGTAGATCTTTTGCAGAATGACAGTGAGATCGCTGAAGGTAGGGTGGTAACAAGAGCCCGGGCTAAGCATGATAAGACCTGTAAACAGCTGCTAGAAGATTTGCATTTTAGTGGGGGTCCTAAAACTTGGAAATCTAGATGTGAGAGGCGTCAGAACAAAGTTGAGGATACAGAAATGGTCGAAGAATTGCCTAAACCGCAGGCAGATGATAGTGAATGTATTCCTCATGATATAGTGGAACTTCAAAGGCAAGATAAAACTCTGAAACCTTTGTTTGAGAAGGTAGACAAGTGAAACACGTTGTCAGCTTTGCTGCAGAAAGATCATTTTGTGATTAAAGATGACAGGCTATACCTGGTAAGTGCTGAGGGATAGAGATTGGTGGTCCCAGAATCCATGAGACTGAAGGTATTGCAGTTAGGTCATTCTGTACCATGGGCAGGGCATTTAGACCAGCAGAAAACGCTTGCCAGAATTCCTAGTAGATTTTATTGGCCCAGACTGTATATGGACGTAATGGATTTTTGTAAGTCTTGTCCAGAGTGTCAGCTGGTGAGTCCAGCTAGAAAGGGCGATAGAGCACCTCTTGTGAGTCTCCCTATTATTGACATCCCGTTTTCTCACAATGCTATGGATATAGTGGGTCCTTTAGAAAAGAACAGGAAAGCGATATATTCTGGTTGCTGCAGATTATGCTACTAGATATCCAGAGGTTTTTCCTCTTCAAAACATGAAGACGAGACAAATTGGTAATGCCCTTGTGCAGCTCTTTTCACAGGTTGGTTTACCCAAATAGATAATTACAGACCAGGGAACCAATTTTACATCCAGACAAATTAAGCAAGTGTAGTCAATGTTGCATATACATCCAATTAATACCACTCCTTATCATCCTCAGACTGACGGTATGGTAGAAAGATTCAATCAGACATTGAAAACAATGTTGCGCAAGTTTGCGTCTGATACAGGTGCAGACTGGGACCAGTGGTTGCCGTACTTGATGTTTGCCTATCGAGAAGTCCCACAATCGTCTACAGGCTACTCCCCCTTTGAACTGCTCTATGGATGTCAGGTTCGTGGACCTTTGGATGTCTTAAAGGAGGCCTGGGAAGGAGACAATGCAAGTGAACAAACAAATATCTTGTATGTCATTAAGATGAGGGAGAAGATGGACTCGATGGCAGAGTTGGTAAGAGTCAATATGACTAAGGCGCAACAACATCAAAAACAGTGGTACGATCAGTCAAGCAGGCAGAGAACATTATGACCAGGTCAGAAGGTGCTACTGCTTCTTTTGACATCTGACAGTTCATTACTGGCCAAGTAGCAGGGGCTGTATGAAGTGTTACGGAAACTAAGTGCTACTAACAATGAGATCTTTCTACTGGATCGTAGGAAGAAGTCTCAAGTTTTTCATGTTAATTTCTTAAGACCGTGGCATGAGAGAGAAGGCTCATGGTCAGAGCAGCTATGGGCAAGAAAGGTTGATGAAGAAGAGGAACTGGAGGAGCAATACTTCCCAGTTGATCAAAAGTCAATTACCTTTCCAGCAGTAAGTGATCTTACACCTAAACGGCAGAGAGAGTTCCTGAAATGAGTACCAGAGAATCTCTTCAGTGATCAGCCGGGAAAAACAGTTCTTCTACAGCATGATATCCATCTTCTGCCAACAGAGCTCATTAGGCAGACTCATTGTAGAGTGCCAGCCTGCCTGATTCCTGCTTTGAAAGAGGAAGTGATGCTTGATTTGGACCTCATAGAACCATCTAGGAGCGAATGGTGTAGTCCAGTGGTACTGGTACCAAAAAAGGATGGTTCACTCAGGTTCTGCATGGACTTTTCAAAGCTTAATGCAGTGTCCGCTTTGATCCATACCCGATGCCAAGAGTTGATGAGCTAATTGAACGGCTGGGCAAAGCTTAGTATTTAACAACTCTCGACTTATGCAAAGGATATTGGCAAGTGCCGTTGACTGACTCTGCTAAAGAATTGACTGCTTTCCGTGTTCCTAATGGATTATATCATTTTAAGTTTATACCTTTTGGCCTGCAGGGGGCAGCAGCATCCTTTCAGCGCTTGGTGGACCGCATAGCCAGAATGTACCATGTTTCAAGATGAAGAGAGACATGAGTGCTGTCAGCAGCGTGGGAATTAAACCGCGGCCACGTGGCCATGGCCGCCGTTGCCCTAGACTTTGGCCTTCATGCCCCGTGAAAAAAAAATCATCGTACGGCCACAGTGGCCTGTGTACCCTGGCCCTGTCCAAGTTCCATGTATAAAGTGCCAATGCGTCGATGTTATCGTTATGAGCGCTGTATACTGATGTGCTGTGTTTTCAATTCATACCAGCAGCCTGAGGGCGCTCTACTGAACATTATAGTCCATATTTGAAACGCATGAAGAAGAGCGTTTGACAATGCAGTTTTTTGTTAAGTTTTTTTTTTTTTTTTTTACTTCATGTGGACTGCACCTTGTGAGCGGCTGCTTCTAAAATAAACAACCACTGGCATTTGGAAAACCACTCCATTGTACTGAGTCTTCCTAAAACTTCTCCCAGGCCTCTCGACAACACGCAACATGACAATCAGTCATATTCACGAATAGGTGAGAAATGAGAAAGTTGCTTATACAGTATTAGATGTTTTTTTTCAAACAACATATGAAACAATCATGACTATAGATGCAAACTTTGCAAAGATTCCGCTACTACAGAAATTGCCACGATTGGCCATCTTTTGTCTGGGACAGCCCAAAATCGTACAATGTGTACCGGGCATTAGTTATGAAAAAAAAGGTTGTCAACTAACATTTTTTGTAATAGATTTCTTTGAAAGTACTACTTTCTAGCAACTGCCTATTTAAACTACTTACAGGTGGCCGATATGACAAAGTCTTTACCACAATATAGCAACATTTTTAACACAATATACGTCATAATCATAAAACGGCATCATGATATAGTCATTTTTCCTAAAATCATAGACGTTACTAATTGAAAGGAAAGCCATTACCTATATTTCTCAACATTGTTACAACTGCTTATAACTTTAAACTCATTTCCAACTCTTTGACAGCCTGCTATTTTTTACTTAAAGGGGTCCTATTATGCACTTTTACGAAGTCATGATTTAGTTTTTGGGGTGTACTAGAATATCCTTCCATGCTTAATTAAAACACATTATTTTTCACATCTTTTACATTATTAGAGCACCTCTCTCCCCAGTCTAGGTCGAATGTGTTGTTTTCGATGAAGCCCGGACACCTGTGGTGGAGCAGCTGTTTAGTGCTACTCCATGCTTGTGAGAAAGATGGACAACAACGGTGAAAGATGAAGATGACCAATGTGAACTCCCTGCATGTTTGGGTCACAAACGTGTTAGGTTATTTGTATGTATATTGTTTTGCATTTGTGTATGCATATTTAAATTTATATACAGTATATATATATATATATATATATATATATATATATATATATATATGTGTGTGTGTATATGTGTGTGCGTGTGTTTTATTTAAATTACTTTAATTATAATGAGCTTGCATTGAACAGTTCAGTTGCATTTTCCGAATTCTGAGTGGGAGTTGAGTGTTGCCATGACGACTGTGGCGCATCCTCAAACAACACAGAGAGGACCACTGGAATAACACACGGTTTTGTCTCTCTCACTCTCATTTATTACTTGACGATGGAACGGAGTGGATGGACCACTGCTAGAAGTGGTCACCAATATGGGCTCTACCTCTGGTAGTAATGTTACCAGCAGCAACATCAACTGGGACTTATGCTGCCTATGCCAACAAGAAGCTAATGAACCACTGCAAACACCCAAAGAGGAAGGATGTTTATCAGAAAAGGATCTAAAAGGTTTCCTCAATGTTGTTAATGTTCTCCCTTCTTCTGTGAATGTAATTATTGGTCAGCTGAATAATGGATCAGGTATCGTAGAAACATTAAAAACACACAATGCTAAGTATCATAAACGCTGTACGTTTTTTTTAAAAACGCCTCAGGTTCGTTTTTTTGGTTTGACGCACCACGTCAAAAACTATCCGACCAATGAGATTGGTGCTTTTGCTCACGTGTCTGGAGCTTCTGAAGTTGCAGTAAAACACAACTTGGGGGTGCTCAAACACAAAATGGTCTTGCCGAGCACACATACGTAACGGCGAAGAAGATAAGTGCCAAGCAGCGTCTACACACTGCCGGGAAGAAGACGAGTCTTCTTCTGCATGGTCACTCGGCTCATCGTCAGGGAAAATCGCTTGGGTGTGAACACAAAAAACGTGTTGAAAAACGCTGGTGAATAACGTGCGCCGGTATTCGTCCCGGTGTATACGGCCCTTTACGACTGTTCAATGACATCATACTTCAGGGGCCAGCACTCCCCAAACCCAGTGCAGCAAATATAGAGGATGCCAAGCTGAAACAGAGAACGAAAATAGCATGCCTCATCACCCAATGTCAGAAGTACAATGCATATATCGGCAACAGACACCTCTCCAAGACTGATCCAATACGCCATAGCAAGGACTGAGATATGCCATTTCCACTTTATTGTGGCCTCAAATTGCATGGAAGTGAATGCCGGAAAGGGGACATTGATGAAGCACATGGACAAGGGCTTTCGGTGTCGTATAAACGAATCACGGAAGTGAAGCAGTCACTGGCACGCACAGTATGTAAACGACACAATGAAGACGGCATTGTTCTTCCTAATAATCTTCATCAGCATGTCTTTACCACTTATGATATTTACAACCTTGATGGCCAGAGCAAAGGAAACTTCTCAAAGGACGAGTTCCATGGAACTGCAACAAGTGCTACAAATCACCTCTCTCGTGACAATCTGGGACTAATGTGCCCTCAAATAAAGGTAGACTCCGAAGATACATCCACACCCAAACTTCCAGACTCATATACACTAGTGAAGACAGCAGAACTCAATAAATGAGATATAATGGCACCTACAAGTGGCACTGGTCCTATCCGACCATTGCATGATCTTGTGCATGGAGCCAAAGTGAAAGATGAGAGTTGGTTGTTGCATGGCAAAGGCATACTTGATCAGGATACATTAGGTGAAAAGGATGTTATTACATGGTCAGGTTTTAACTCACACCTTTTGAATGATGACACAGTGAAACCCCATGCTGATACAGGAGGTTATCCCCTATTCCAAGACAAAGCAGCCTCTGCAACCATGATGAAGCATGCAATGGAGCTAGCACAGGAAGGCACATCATTCCTGAATCCCGGCCAGATTGCTGTCCTTGGTGCTGATCAACCATTGTATGCCATAGCAAAGCAGCTCCAATGACAATATCCTGAGACACTTGGTGAAAATAAGCTCATCTTGATGATGGGAGCATTACATGTCGAGAAAAAGCCAATCTTATGATGGGAAGCTGCTCTGTGATTCAGGTTGGACTACCATCCTTTCCCAGGCACAGGTCCTGACTACAGGACGCACTCAGTCTGTCCTCAATGAGCACCAAATCAAATGAACACGGTACTCCCACCAGGTCACTCTCATGTCTCTTTATATTCTCAAGCAGATATCATACACTACCTACAGTGCAGATCTTCTAGGCCCACCGGAAACATTCGAAATGTGGGACCAACGATCTCAAGCTAAGTTCCCACAGTTCAAGTACTGGTCTACCATCTTGGAGGTGGCGTTCCTACTCTGCCGCTTCATTCGGTTACTTTGTGAAGGAAACTTTCAGCTTTTTGTTCAAATATGTGATGAATCATGTGATGGATCACACAAACTATCCCCGTTGGTTACCCATCCATGAAATGATTGAGCTGCCTTAAAAACATCCTGCCGTTTATGAAGAGTTCATAGTTCGTAATGCAGCGGTCAGAGCGCAAGTTCAGCTTGATTGCAAAAGATCAGTCCCATGAGCAGTCAAACAAAATCCTGCAATCCTGTGGTGGTGCAGCTGGACTCTATGAAAACCCTGAAGCCCTCACGCTCTTCATACTGGCAGGGTCTGACTGTGCCAGATTAGTACAAGAGTTTCAAGCTGTGTATGATAGCAGCTCATCATCATCAAGAAGAGGCACATATCAACATCTCATCAAGAAGAGGCACACAGCTTACAAGTGATGTTCAGGAAGGATGTCAAATCCTTTACCGAGGTTATGGAAACCCATGGAAATCCCTTCTTATCAGTTAATCATGAACTCATAGCACTCGACACCCAATATATTATGGAAAGAGAAGTGGCTGATTCGCTCAATACTGCTCACAAAGTTGGTATAGCCCTACATGCTGCCTATGTAGAGCAGCGACTTGACAAGGTCACCAAGCCTGTATCAGATATAATCCCTTGGGTAAATATACTGACATTTGCCAATTGACCTGACACAAAAGCCAAGCACAAAACAAAAAATGGGAATTTACAAGCAAAACATGACACTCGTCACACAACTGTTCCTTTCCCTTCAGTCCAGGCCTGATGCAGACATGGCAGAATTCTTCAGGTTCGAAAATCAAAGGGAGCCACCCAGAATTACCAACCAGGGGCGTTTACACAGTGGTTCTAAGTCAGACATTCTCGAATACATGAAGGTGAAAAAAAACCATGTAGCAGCAGCTAGAGATGCAACTGTAGTTGTGCTTGTTGGTGCTGTAATGGTCCAAATAATCCGGCCAACTACTGAAAAAAATTCCATGACTACATTAACACCAATATTGCTGGGTTTGTGAGGTCACACATGAGCTATGAATCTGTCACGAGATTGGATATTGTGTTTGATACATATCCAGAGGAGAACCTCAAAACACAAACTCACCAACGCAGAGGAACCGGATCAAGAACTAAAGTAGATGGGAGAACTCCAATTCCAAAACGTAACTGGAACAGTGACTTCCTGAAAAATGAGGACAACTAGGATGAACTATTTGGATATATCAGTGAAGAGATAACCAAGCATGGCATGTGTCACGATTAGCCACGCACTTCCTGGGTTAACTTGGACTACATTTCCCATCATGCACCTCCTGGACTGATTACACCAAACACCATACACCTGCACTGTGCTGATTACACACACCTGCATCTCATTCACACACACACACATATAAACCACTTCCACACACCACACCAGTGCGAAGTCTTGACTTTCCTGATATCTGGCCATAAAAAGGCATTTGTCTGGACTGTCGACAGTGATGTTGTCATCCTTGTCATCCGCTTTATCAACACACTCGGCCTCACAGAGCTCTGGATCGGCATTGCAGGTGGGAAAAAAAAACCATAGGGACATTCCTGCTCATGAAATCCGCAAGGATCTTGGTCCCCAAAAGTCCCTGGCCTAACCACTCTTCCACGCTTTAACATGCTGTGACACAACCTCAGCCTTCCTCGGCCATGGGAAAAAGAGTGCATGGGCAGCTTGGGAGGCAACACCAGATCTCACAGAATCCCTGGTTACCCTCACCTTGGAGCCTGAACAGATCAACAATGATGTCCATGTCCAAAGACTGGAGCGTATGTTATGTACAGCAAGAGCTGTGGTTCCAGCCGCGTAGACGACGCTAGACATCACCTTATCTCGAATGGTACGAAGTCTCTCGAGAACCTGCCTCCCACCCAAGCTGCACTGATTCAGCACATTAAAAGAGCACTGCTGCAGGCCAGCTTCTACTGGAATCAGGCAACCGCTATCCAGCAAGACATCCCAGAGTTCAATGCATGGGGATGGTATCAGGACTCTACGAGCAAGACTTGGGAACTTTACTGGACTAATCTCGGAGACGCCAGTAAAGCCTGCACCATTCTCCTCCACTGTGGCTGCAAGACAGCATGTAGAGGGCACTGTAAGTGCTGTAAAGCCGGAGTTCGTTGCACTTCTATATGTGAATGTGAGGGTGCTTGTACAAACAATGATGGTGAAGACGATGAGAGATCCGGTGATTGTGAGTGATAATGATAATTCATGTGATAGACCATGAGAATGAATTTTATTTGTTGTTATTGCTGTTTTTTTGTTATGCTAAGCAAACCTTTAAGACAAATTGACTATATTATTATTTTAACAATTTGACATAATATAAATATTGCCTTGCAATAATAATTGTCTTATTATTTCTTATATGATTACACTTTGAAATGTATTCACCCGTGGTACACTGAAAAGCATTTAACTTTTATAAGGAAATGAATCAATATTGAAAATAACCTTCAAAATTGTAGTAAAAAAAAGGATTTACAACCACAGTCTTGAAAAGAATACAGGTTCTAGACTTACACAAGCATAAATATAAATATGCCAATGGACTTCCTGTGGTCAATAAACATAAAATAGACACAACATCCTCATTTGTAGCGCATTTGGTTCAAAATTTGTCGCCAAAACCCTTTTTCGGACAGCGGCCATATTGAATTTAGGGAATTTGGGGGATCCTGATATAACCAATCATAAATGTAAGTATTCCTATGGGTTTCCCATGGTCAAAAAAGGTAAAATAGAGATCAAGTTTGTATTTGTATCTCATCTGGCTCAAAAGCTATAGCCGAATCCCTTTCAGGCGGCAGCCATATTGGATTTGGCTGCCATCTTGGTCTCAGGGACCATTGGCTCGGGCGCCCTGGCTAGATCATTTCAGTATGCCCTCAGCTACATCTGTGCCAAATTTGGTGCTTGTAGGTGAATTTGCGCAAACATTGGGGTGTAAGGCCCCATACAACAGCCCAAACTGCTTTTTTGGACAGCGGCCATATTGGAATTGGAGAATCAAGGGGTCCAGATATACTGGGTCATAAATATAAACATTCCTATGTGTTTCCCATGATCAATTAAGCTGAAAATCCGATCAAGTTTTTATTTGTAACTCATGTGGTTCAAAAGTTATAGCTGGAACCCTTTTCGGGCAGCGGCCATATTAGATTTGGCCGCCATCTTGGCCCCGAGGGTCGCTGGCTCCGGCGCCCTAGCTAAATAATTTCAGTATGACCTGAGCTACATCTGTGCCAAATTTGGCTTTTTTAGATGAATTTGCACGAAAATGTGCATAAGGCCCCCAGCTATGCATGAACAATATATTATTACCTTTAACCCTGTCTAGCCTTCAACTGCATCCGTCACCGCCCTGCTCAGCCAGTCCTCCAGCCCCGCCTCTGTTGGAGGTTTGCAACCCTTCACCATCTCCTGTAATGTCAAGAACTGAAATCGAGCCTCCGGTCCTGCTACCACCATCAGCGCCTGAGCGGATAGATTCAGTGGTTCCGCCTCCGGCCTCAGATCGTCTCGCTCCATCTTGTTCTACCTTGGCTCCTCCCACCTTCGACTCCACCAGACACCCTCTGCCTTACAGCTCCACCGGGTTCCCCCATCCACTGTCTCCCCCTTGGTCAGTTGTCACACCACCTCCACCTCAGACTTGCTTAAAATGTGCAGCACACAGATAAATGTTGGGGTTGTAATGTTCAGGGACAGTGTTTAAAATAAATTTAAACCACTCTTAAGTTCGTCAGTCATAGGAAGATCAAACGTATGAGTTTTGGAAAGGGGGTGGAAAAAACAGTGTCTCTTTGAGATAGTGATAACACAGTCTTCTCTAACGCAGCTCAACCAGGCCTCGTCCCCTTTTTTCACATTCCATGGATGGATTCGTTCTTGGAGAGTGGATTCTGTTAAATAAAATCTCCCTTTGGAGTGGACTTTGAGCTTTGTAACCTTGCAAATCTTTTTTTATGCTCAAACAGCAACATTACACACTAACTGAAGTTAAAAAAAGTGAAAAAGCATAATAGGACTTTAAGACAACCAATCGTATCTTATACAATTCGTATCTTAATATCCTTTGAATGCTCAGTCATGTACCTGAGTCACTGTGGCACTGATGTATGTGCTAGACAACACTATAAATACAATGTACAGTAGCTAGACCTAAATCCGGAGGATCATTCATATCATTGCTTTATCAACATATCGTCCAACATATTGTCTGTTGCCGAAGTGCAGCGGAAATATTAATCATTACATTGCGCCTGGCTAGGATATGTGTATGGGGGTGGTTAATGGCCAGAATAAGCTGCTATGTGGACCAGAATCTATGTCAAAATCTAGTCTTTCTGTAGCCTGGCAAGCCAGACCCACATCAATATGTTAGATCTGGGAACTCACCATTGGCATGCCTCAATCCGAGGGGCGGGATAAATGGTTGTCTTTCAAATTCCCTCTGCACGCGATACAACCAACCAGTGCAACTAACGGTTGTGCCTGAGTGAGTCCCATGCATTTTCCCACCAGCGCAGCTTGTTGATATATTAAACTTTTGCCATATCCGGTCGGCAAAACTCCAAACACATCTTCCTTTTTTAAGAATGACTTAAGAGCCGTTCTTTGTTCTTTTCTCAAAGAAAAGCTTAACTCAAAGTCCTCCAGAGTCGCGGCCAAAGCCGTTTCGAAAGATTCATCTTCTTCAACCGTCACAACTCTGCAGTCATTATGTTGAGCTCGCCCACCAACTGTATACACGATTTGATTGGCCTGACTAGAGTTTGGTTTTTCCAGCTCGAAAGCCAATGGAGAGTTGCTAGACTAGTCTTTCTGTACAACATTTGAGGAACAGTCAAGAGAACATGGCGCTACTCCAGCTGGCAGCAGTCCACATCACTATATCCCCGTACCAGCACCAAACTAACCACTAAAGTTTTCAGAAATACACCATAAACACAAATCACATGCAATTATCAACCTAGTGTCAATAATCAACCTATCACCTGATTATAAATAATAATAATCACCATAATACTGTCATAGTCATCGTCTGCACCACTCTGTCTTCGTCGGCACTACACTTCCCAGAATCCTCCTTGTCTCCACACCTGAACTCACGCCCTCAATTACTCACCTGTTCGTACTGCGTACTGCGCGCACGGCGAGTACATAAAGACATTTTCAATGGATCGCCGATTTCAGGAGTCACCATGGAAACCAAGGGAGAAAAAAAGCGAGCTACATACGATACTTCGGTGAAACTGAGTTGGAGGTTTTAATGCTTGCTTATGAAGATTATAAGCCCATTATAAGAACACCCCCCCCCCCCAAAAAAAAAGCAATTCTGCTGCATCAGCAAAAGAAAGTTGGCTTGGCAAATAATAATGGACAGAGTAAATGCGTGAGTTTAGAAAATTATAAATGGGGTATTTTCCCCTTGTGAGTCACAAAAATATGGGAAAATACCCCATTTGTAATTTGTGACGCAAAAATTCTTTGGGGGCATGTAGTAAAAATAGACAAGTATTTACTTGTTGGCCTCCATACATTTCTTAATATTACAGTAGTAATGCGCATAATTGGCTAGTATATTGTTTTATCAGGTGCAATCCTTCTGGAGCCAGAAGAAGAGTAAGCCAAGTCAAAATGAAACACAAAAATATTCTCCAGCAAGGTAATATTTTCTAAACTTACTAAACTTGTTACTGACGCCATGTAATTTAGTATTAAATGTAATTTAGTTTTCAAGACAAGTAGCTTAGTAAAATGTAGGTGTACCATATTAATACTTATGTTTATTGATAATACTTATGTTTACCTACTGTTTTTGTCAGTTTTTTAATAAAGAAAATCATCAACTCTGTCACCATTTTAAAAAGGCATTTTGAATTCATTTTACAGTCATTGATTCACTTGTGCAGTATGCATGCTGCTTTGACTGCATATGCTGTATACTGTAATCTTATTACTAGTACTTAGATGTTCCTAATGTCCTTCTTTATTAGTTGTATTTGTTTAAGAATATACATTGAGTATTGAATATGCATGATTATCTTATTGGTTTAATTATCTTGCAGTTGCTGATGGCCACCTTGTATTGTTGGATCCTCCTGCAACACCACACTCTGTCACAGTTGTAAGTGATTATTGTCTCAAGGTTTCTGTTTGCTAGACCAAGCATCCTTCCTTATTTTCACTGTAGGATGATGATGAAGAGACCACTTCTGCTGTGACAGAAACAGAAAATGTGGGGAGGCCCATAGAGGTATGATGCATAGAATGCATTCCCCCTTTTTTACATAAGAGAATAAATAAATTGTCATTTAACAGAATAGGGCAGGAGATTTTAATACAGATGAGGGTCCATCTACCTCCACACAGAATCTTAGCAGTGTAAGAAATGTTCTGCAGTTCTCCTTCCTCATTTAAATATTTGGTCTGTGTTTGTATTAAAGTCTTTTCAGTATTTCTAGTTGCCTGCCATAAAACTGTACAAGGTCCACCTTCAAAAGCAAATCAGAAAAAGTGACATGGAGATGGAGCTTATACAGCTTCAAATGGCGGAGAAAAGGCTTAACCTAAAAAAGGTCAGACTTGAAATTAATTAGCTGGAGCACCAGCTTAAGGTGGGAAACATATGTGAACATTAATCTGTCATTTTTTGTTGAATGAAATCTAAAGCAATAAATACAAATGTCTTTTGTTACAGGAAATAAAGAAACAATGAACAACACTTGACTGTTAACTGGTTTTAATTAAAGTGATTTTGGCAAATCATGTCTCATACCACCCTGCCATCTCTTTGGTCTACCGGGTCCACTGGGTTCCTCTTGGCCACATATTACCTAGTTAGTGGGGACCAGTAATGAGGGTGATTTAATGGTTTAAACACCCAAACATTTAGCACCCAAAAAATCTATTGTCACCTGCACATTGATGCTATGGATTGACTTCCTATTAACATAGTCTCCTTCATTGACTGAAGGAGCTTTAATGGGAATGTGGGTGCCATCAATGCACCCAATCACATTTGGGAACCCTGAAATTGAAAGTTATATAATTAGAAACATTTAAAATTATTGTGACTGTATAAACTAGGGTTAGATTAAGTAGTGCTATGTAATTAAAATGGTCAGGGCACGCCATGTTCTGTCACCTCTCTGAAACAAACTAACTCTGGAACATAACCTGCTCCGTAGCAGGTTAAGTTCAGAGAGTGAGTTGCTATGACTACTAACATACCCTGAAAGTTACCTCCGTTTTTGGAACCGAAAGTTGAGGTTATCCGCTTACTTACTCTTAAACTTACCCGGGTATGTCACATAACCTGCTTTCTGGAATAGACCCCTGGTCGGTTCTTGTTAATGTTACAGTGTTTTTGTGTGAGTTAACCTTCTGCCCGTCTGCCTGTTTGTACCTGTTTGGAAGTATATATTAGTAAACGTTTGTATTGGACCCTTTTGACTCTGACTCTTCTTCAACCTGCGCCACAACCGTGACAAATACAGTGGACAATCAATTCATGCTTTGAAGATTTTTTTTTTTTCAGACTGTAATCGGTCCGATGTTTTATTGAATGCCACGGTATTCCTAATCAAAAAATAATAACCGTAAGAAAGGCATCTCCTAATGCCATCCATAAATAGGTGTAGCTGATAACTGAAAAGCAATCAATGCACTCTTACTCAGCCCAAGAAAAGTTTGTACAACATTGCCTTTGAACCACAAACAGTCTACTTTTAATCTCCATATCTGAATCAAAGAGCTATTATGGGAAACTCAAAAGGATAAAAAAAGGAAAAAACATTCTGAGTGGGGTTCAAAACCAACCAGAATGACTCAATTGGTTTTAACATTTAAGAGGTATTTGTATTAGCTTAAAAAAACAGTTAGATCACTGCTTGGAGATAAAAAAATAAATAAACAAAATACTGTAGAAGTCTGTCCTAACTAGGTGTGATTTGACAGGATTCCAGCAGCAAGCAATTGGTCTATCCACACTTGATGGCTGGTTAGGACAAAAACTCTGATGCCTCCTATTGCTTGTCGCTTTATAGCATCTTGTTAGGACACAATGTGGAAGTAGGCTACTAGAAAATACAAAATGGTTTACTAGTAACAACAGTTAGCGATCATATATTTTTGTATAAGTTGCTAAACTTTACAATTGATTGTCGCTCCAAACAAGTTTTTCCCTACATAAACAAGTTTTTTAACTAGCATTTTTCCAAACTTTAATGTCTCTCCTATCAATTCACACTTCACATATTCAAACAACTTATAAACATATTTTGTAAGTAGCAATGTAATATGTATATTATCTCATTATTCTCTTATCTGCTTTATGTTGATTTGGTGTTTTGTGTGGGGAAAAAGATTAAAGCTTCAGTTACACATACAGCTATACTGCACAGGAAATTTTAGAATTTTTTAACAGACGCTTGGAGACCTGTGGGTGAACTCTGAGATTGAGCAGGGAGCAGGGATACAAATCGAGGGATGGTATCCTACATGTGACATAGAAGACAATTCATTCAAATATGTAAACTAGAAAGAACTCCTGCTACGTTGACAGAGTGGGCTTGTTTACTCTGTGGTGAATTGCACAATGCCAATTCTGACATGCTTTAGTGCCGGCATATTAATCATTCTTGGTAACTTGCACCGTCTTAGGTATTACTTTTGTCATCAGCATCTTGGACAACAGAAGAAACTGGCTGCATTCCAGACAGACAGCAAGCCGACCTGAAAATTGTGGCAAAACATCGCACCAGTCTCTTTGTAACCCAATCCCAGATGAACAGATAGAGCACAATGTTTAGAACATCTGTTGAGGCATACAATGCAAAATTATGAGCAGTTTCACAAAGATGAGCAAAATGGCTGCAATCACATTTTAAGCCTTCTTAGTTTATGTGTCTGGTCTTTGTATACAATTACATTCTTTGCAATCTCCAGACATCAATGATTCACAAAACATGCTTTCTTGTTTAGATGATGTGGAAATGCTGATACTTTATCAAAGCTACCTGCATGAACAGGAGTTTTCTTGGCTGCATATTGGCATATGGCCCATAAGTAATGTCTACGTGCAGATCAGAGATCTCGAGAGTGAACTGGCCATGGTATTCGGCTTTGTCGGGAAGATTAAAGACATTTCAGTGAGTCTAACCTGAACAGTTCGGCATCAGCGACTCATGCATTCATAGTAAACATTTCTGAGCATATCACTTCATGCTCATACTCTTCCAGTGTGCAATGATCACTATGCTGCTGGGAACAGTGTTAAACTGGTTAATAAAAACAAAAGCAAGTTGATATATAAATAAACAATAAATTATATATCTTTTTAGTTTGGTGAGAACATCTTTAAGATATTTTTAATGGGTCTAAAATGCATTATTTTTTTATTTTCCAGCAAATTAATAGTGAAAGGAGAAAAACGTGGGACACAGCTAAATTAGGCTTTTGAAAATTATTGAGAACCCTTTGGCCTGTTTACTTGCTGATATTAAATATATCGTGTACCAACAAAGAGGCAGTATTGACAGTGTAATTTTGCCCATTGCATGATTTTGTTATTATGCAGGTAACTGCCCTCATGAATAAAGAGGTAGCACCACAAGGCTGTGTTTTGAGCCCATATTTAAAGCTTACATGCGTTTCTCCACAGGATGTATGATGTGGTGGTGGTAGCCCCGTGGTTAGGAATGTGGACACAGTGGTTGCAGGCTCAGTGACAGATAAAGGTGACCTAGGATTGTGTCCTGTCAATGTGCCCTTGACCTGCTACAACATAAGATGAACTCTACCTTATCTTTGAAGATCAAATCTGTTTCATGTACACTAATGCACATGCATTTTCAAAAAGTAGAATATATTAAACACTGTCACATGCAATGCAACATTTTTGAAAATGTATTTCCTGAATTAATTTTTATTATAATTATTGCCATAGATTATTGCTCTTAGATCCTGTACAGTACTGGTTTTACTACCGGTACAGGGCGTTTTTTATTTATTTTTTCTTCATTCTTGTCATGCTTAAAACCCCCTTAAAGGGTTAGTTTGCCCATTTAAGACATGAAGTTGTATGGAATCCTTACCAGCACTATAGTGCATACACACTGACCCACTCTGTAGTCACCTCCCTGGTCAGAGTTCTGGCCGCTGGAAGTTTTTCAAGAAAGTACTCCCGGTTAGTTTCCGGGGCCTCAAAACTGTGCGTTGTTACGTGAAAAAATTATTTGCGCTTCAAAGCTTGATTAATTTAACACACAGAAAACACGCCGGTCAAAATTCATACCTCAGTTTTAATCGGCACTATTTTCTTTCCATTTCTATCAATCCGCGCTGCTGTCAACGTCAACAGTGCGCAAGTTCCGGTCAGCTGTTGATAGCGCGACTCGCTGACAACATGTCTGACTGCGAAACTTCTGATGATGAAACCACTTTTAGCACAATGTCAGACGGAACAGTTGAGGATGAAAGTAATTTTAGCACAACGCCAAAGGGATACCTATATGAACCGGAGTATACCGATGCCGAACTTCAACAGATGGAGATAGAACGGGAAGAGAGAGAGCGAGAGGACAGAGATGAAGTTGTCCAAGTTGATGCTGGGCTTACAGCTTTAGCAAGAGCCTGGATGAACGACGAATGGTGGTGCACTTGTTCAAATTGTCAAGTTATGCCAACAGAGGTTGAAAGCTATTGCTGCCACGAATGGGAACTCATCATCCCACAGCTGCAAAACCTATCGATTGGCGAGGAGGCCAACGCACCGTATGTCTGCATTACATCCAATGACGTTTTCCCTGCAATGCTAAATGCTGGTGTCCTGGAGACGTTCTTCTACGTACCTAAAATCAATTGGAAAAAGCGACCCAAACCAGCTGGACTTGACGGTCAGATGTCTGCAAAACCTATCGATTGGCGAGGAGGATGTATGTCATTGGATGTACATCATTGGATGTATGTCTGCATTACATCCAATGAGGTTTTCCCTGCAATGCTAAATGCTGGTGTCCTGGAGACGTTCTTCTACGTACCTAAAATCAATTGGAAAAGCGACCCAAACCAGCTGGACTTGACGGTCAGATGTCTGCAGAGTAAGTGTGATCGCTCATGTTGCTTTGTAGTTTTTTATTTCAGAATTTCCCGTTGTCTTGACCAGTTGGCTATAGTCTATCTGACTGCATTATTATTATTATACTGAGTGCACAGTAATACAATTATTAATAAATTAATAATTTTATTACTGAGTTGACACCAAATGTAACTAACCTACATCAACCATTGAAATTCTGTCTTTATAACCAAATGTATCTGCCAATTCATTTCACAATTGTCCTCTCGCTCTTTCTCTTCCCGTTCTATCTCCATCTGTTGAAGTTCGGCATCGGTAGCCTATAGTTACTCCGGTTCATAAAGGTATCCCTTTGGCGTTGTGCTAAAATTACTTTCATCGTCATCTGTTCCGTCTGACATTGTGCTAAAATTGATTTCATCATCAGAAGTTTCGCAGTCAGACATGTTGTCAGCGAGTCAATCTATCAACAGCTGATCCGAACGTGCGCACTGTCGACGTTGACAGCAGCGCAGATTGATAGAAATGGAAAGAAAATAGTGCCGATTAAAACTGAGGTATGAATTTTGACCGGCGTGTTTTTTGTGTGTTAAATTAATCAAGCTTTGAAACGCAAATAATTTTTTCACGTAATACGCACAGTTTTGAGGCCCCGGAAACTAACCGGGAGTACTTTCTTGAAAAACTTCCAGCGGCCAGAACTCTGACCAGGGAGGTGACTACAGAGTGGGTCAGTGTGTATGCAGTATAGTGCTGGTAAGGATTCCATACAACTTCATGTCTTAAATGGGCGAACTAACCCTTTAACCTTGGCAAAGTGAATGTAACACATACTTATGTGACTTATTGCTTTTATAACATGGATGACAGTAATATATTTTATATTTTTATATAAATTATATTATACGGGAGATTGGCATGGTAATGGATATGGCAATGTTAATTTGGTCTTTGCAGAATAGATCTGCTTTGCTGCTGCAGCAGAGCAAGTACTGAGACTTGCTACTGCCAAATACATTCACAGACATTGCTGTGAGCATGTAAGATACTGCTGCTGCTGTACATGTAATATACATGATTTAACCCCAGTAGCAGATGTATACGGGTGGAGCTGGGTAAGGTGGTGGGTTTCTGGAAGCCGGGGTTAGTTTGAATGTTGAGCCTCAGCTCATTGGATGCTGATGCAACAGCAATCAATCAGCTGTGCCATGTAGATAATGATGTGATCACTACCAAATAGTCAAAATACTTATCAGCCTGCACCATCTAGGTTCATGCCAGAACTAGGTAATAACTGTAATAAAAATAAATTGTGCAGTTGTGTTTTTTCTACTAGTCACAGAATATAAATCACTAAGCCTACTGTAATGGTATTGCAAACCTTACCCTTAATATCTTACAGAAGATTGTATTACTTAAAAAAACATATATATTTATAAATAAATCTATTATTTATTAAAACATTGCCACATATTGTATAGTCTACACTGAAGTTATGATGAGGCCAAGTGTTAGACTGTCACGAGTGGCTGTAATGAAGTGCACGACATACAAATAATAAATCCAAACACCAAACACGCAGATTAACAAGAATAGAGCATATACTGTAAACCAATCACATAAACTAAAGATGCCGCGAAACAACGAACAGGCCTTTTACACTTTTTTCAACCGAATTGATAACTAAAGTCATGTTTGCATGTGTTTTGTATTGGGATTTTTCCAGGATGTTATGTACAGTAATTAACTGTATTGTTTTGTAATTTGTATGCTTTGATTAGCTTGTGTATGCAGCATATTTGATTGTAAACGTGCCTTGTGTGTGTCTTTATAGGTATGTTTGAGCTTACTTTTGAGGGGATAGCCTATATGTTTAATGATGTAAATAAATAATAAAAGAACTACAAATAACCTTTATTAATATGTTTTGTTTGTTTGTACTGGTTGTGTAAAGCAATACAAATATTCTACTAGTGCATGTTTAATCATATTTTATTTAATGATTTGTTAACACTTTAATTTTTAATGACTTTACTTGAGAGGGCCCATCATTATTAACTCATTATTAACTACCCACACACTAACATCAACTGATGGCTTAATGCATAATTTTGTCATGATTTTACTTGAGAGGGCCCAATCATAATTAATTAACTGTTAACTACTTACCAAATTCAGCTCATGATTTATCATAAACTTACTATCAAATACACATTTAACACAACGAGTATTCAGAGCATTAATGATGTGTGGCTTTTCAAGAAGTCGGAGAACAGAGCTACAGTATCATCACAGCCTGCGTCTGGATGGAGAGTGAACTGTACTGATCCCAGCAAATGTTCCCTGACCATGTTCCCAGTTTGGTCATTCCTTTGGGAACTGTTCCAAAATCTTTGTAGATTTTAAAGTTTTTTTTATTTTAGCTGTGCATAGTAGGCTAAGTTTGAAGGGAAAGAGAACAACACAAAACAGATAAAGACCTTTTCAAGTTCAGTGGTTGGTGTATTTTGGTTGAAAAGGAGGATCAACTAATCCTGTGCCATCCAGTAATGTGTATGACAAAGCTGCAATCAAAAGTTCAAGCTATGAAAATATTAAATTATTAAAATTTGTTTCAAAGTTAGGCCGTTTGTTTTGGTTTATCCATTAATGTTAATATGTTAATTAATGCAATAACTATCAAATATGTACTAACATGTAGTTAAGGCTGCCGTTATTCATGTGAATCCATAATGACTCCTGTCATAGTTTCGGATAGCTCTTCATTGGTTAATGATTAGTTCATGCTTTCAATAAATATGTTGAATTGGTTGAGTGTGTAAAACAAAGAATAACAACAACTAAAATATAAAATGAACATGTATGTAAAAAAAAACTAATAAGAAATGAAAAATAAAAAAACAAAAGATTATCTGTAATGAAAAATGGTGTATAATATTAGTACATGCATTTGAAAAGCTTTACCATGTTTATCGTTTTATTGTGTTTTGTGATCTCATGTTTGAAAGAGTTTCAAAGTAGCTATATTGTGAGATCGGTGTTATAAAAGGTAATATATGAGGGTTTCTTTTGAGTTATTTTTGCCTTATGGATATAAATCTTTCCCAAAATAATTAGAAGATTAATAATATAATTTTGTTTTTCAGAAAAATATGGGTTTTCGTTTTTTTTTTTTTCATGAGGTTCTACATTAAGAGTTTTTTCATGTCTATTTTAAAGTCAGTCCAAAAAGAAACCGCGCTGGACTACTGAGTCTTCTGAGGCCGTTCAGAAACGCAGGAGACTGGTAGCGGCTTTATGTGCTGTCCTTTGCGCCGGTCTCAACACATGTCTCCGTTAAATTTACTTTTTCGGGTTTATCTGTTTGCATTCTGTTTGCATCAACCAAACCTTGTTTGTTTCTGCAGCGACTTTCACCATGTTTCCTATAACAATGTCTGAAGTTTATGTTTTACGTGCCGTGAGAAAGTCACATAGGCTAAACCATGCAAAATCCGGTCAGAGCAGTCAGAATGATAGGTTTCCAGAAATGCGATTTGAATAGGATCTATGGATCTAGGCTGTGTGTCCTCACATATGGATGCTCGAAACGGATTTGTAAAAATCATATTTCATGTGAATTTTTTTTTTTTTTTTTTTTTTTTGCCATTAATAAATCTGATCGGATTTCAATCGGATAGCCTTTATGCACAAAATTGGATTTGGACTGACAGTCTGAACGTAGCCAAAAAGACAACTAACCATAATCACACTGACACAGTCATAAAGTTCAGCTAAATTTCTACTTTTTTATAGTAGCCTACAACTTAGGATACATTGATTAAAAAAATAAGATTAAATTCTTAGTCAAAGGGGCACTAATCACTATGGGGATCATTGAATCAAAATGCACTATTAATTATTTTTTGACAATTCAGCGTGATATGTTTTTTTTTCTTCTTCTTTTCTACTGCAAAGCTGGCCCATTATCTCTGTCCAGGTAATTGAGCAGGATTTCTTAAAAACGGCTCAGTTCTGAGCTTACTTGAGTTGAGATAAGGCTGAAGAGGACACCTTTCCGTGAGAATCCTTATCTCAGCAGGAAGAGAAAGCCAAAAATGTACTGTCTTCTTAAAGAGGCATGAATCTGCTGGCTAAGCCACCGCCTTCCTGATAGTCATCTTATAGTCAGGATATTGTGCATCTCCAATGATAAGCAATCTGCCAGCTGCCTCTCCTGAACCCTGGATTCCATCATACTATGTTTGCTTTTTCTCTCCCTCTCCCTCAATCTACCTATCTCCTTCTCCTGTTTTTTGCCCTTCTGTTTTTGATCATCACCAAGTGGCATTACTAGCAAAACAGCCATTAGCTAGAAGCCACATCTGAGGCGCAGCAGGGGGGGGATGGGTTTCCCTCTTTCTTTCTTCCCATTATTGGAGTTTCTGAGAATTTTTTTTTCGACGTTTGGAAATGCGATCACATTACACTGATATAGTGATTTATTTCTATGTAGAAAGAAAGCATTTGTGTGTAAAAAGAGATGCACTGATTAGCTCTTCACAGATGAGAGAGAAGGTGATCAAACAATTGATTGTGTAATAGATCTGTCCTGACGTAGTTGGACCGTACAGAGACAGGAGACTCATCTGGTCATATACTCGTAAGTCCTGGAGCCATATGGGCCATTAGGAAAAGAAACGATAAGAGCTTCTGCACAGCAGCTTTCAGCATGAACATCACCACTGAATAAAACCTGAACGTTCATTGATATTAAAGTATTTATTGTAAAAGGTGTTTTTTTAGAACTTGCATTTATAACTTATATTTATATATAAAGGTTTTCATTGTTTGTTTATTCAATCTTTAAAAAAATCAAACATGATTATTACTGCTCATACTTAGGTTTAAGTATTAAACTATCAAATAATAAATTTAGTACATTGAGAAATGCAGTTAAAATTGAAACCTAATGCAGTTAAAACAATCAGAACAGTTACCAACCTCATAGCAACACCTTGGCAACCACCCATACTCCTTAGCATTGTGGTGGTGACTGTTCAGAAGGTAAGCAGCACTTACATTTTCTTGTTTTTATATTCTATTCTCGCTGACAAAAAAAAAAATCAGATTAGAACAACGTACAACATGTACAATGTGTTCCACTGATCACATTTTACCTGCCTTGTTGTTCTCTTTATTTTTCCAAACACAGCTAATTTTCATGACCATGTTTTCTTGTGTGGGCCTTTGCACATGTCAGTCTCTGTTTGAGAAGAGAGATCTCTGATTGCCAGAGATACGGGGCCCCGATTTCAGCCTCTAGTCCTTTGATGAGTCCACAGTAATGCTGTACTTCAGAAGCTGATAAGCATTTCAGTTGATATTATTGTCTTCTGCACTGATGAAAGTGGACTTGATGCTGCTGGACAGGCATAGAGCATTTTTTTGGGGGGTGGGGGGTATAGATGACTTAGATGGTGCCATTTTTGTTAAATATTTTTTTTTAGTTTCATTTTCCCACCTCAGTATCAGAGCCATAAAAACCACGGACAGTGGGTAACATGTGACCCTCCAATTTTAATTACCGGTCAACCAATATGGGTTTTCATGTCACAAAACTTTCAAATGGGCAATCTTTGTTAACTTCAATAACTACCCCTAAAGTTACTCCTGTCACAGTAAGACTGGAATTCATATAAGATAACTGTTTTGAATGGATAAATTCTGCTAGTATCATTCAGATTTTGTATGTCTTGTAACTGATATCATTAAAGGGGCATTCGGCAACTATTTCAACTTAATAAAACCGTTTAGAAATCATTTGGACGGTTTAATAACCTGTTCTGGTTACTTTCCCCGCTCCCCCCAGCGTTCCCAGGCGGAAAACCAACCTTGCAACATGCGGACTAACGTCCCGGTAAGTTGGAAATAGGAAGGCTCGTGAGAAGCGAGAACGAGCAAGAAACACAAAAATCTTTACGGCAATTCGACATAAACACAGACACCGCCCTCAATGTGATGTATTACCCACCTCGGTAGACATAGCTCCACACGATAAAGTTGGCCGGCTCCGATAATAACAAATGCACATGAGCAGCGGTAGAATGGGGGAAGAGGGTGCCGCAAGTGAGTTTTTTTACGACATTGTTGTGAAATATATGCCTCACAGCTGTAGGGGGAGCTCGTTGAGAAAACATGCGACAACAAAAGTGAAAATCAGCGAAGAAATAGCTAGAGTTGCCGAATGCCCCTTTAATATCAGTTATGAATGTGATATAATAATAACTGATATTAATGATATTTCTTTTTGAAAACATGCTGTAAAAAAACACCAACAACAACTGTTTATTCCAAATATTTTGATGAACGTTACAGAGCTGAAAATGGCTTTGTTAGTTATTTTCACAATAGCATGTTATTTACAGAAAGTATTCTTGTGCAATTTGTGACAATCAATCAATCCATCAATCAATCAATCAATCAATCAATCAATCAATCAATCAATCAATCAATCAATCAATCAACCAATCGACCAATCAACCAATCAATCAATTAATCAATCAATCAATCAATTAAACACTAAAATCTGGTTTTGTCCAATAATAGATTTAAAATATTGTTTATACTTACAATGTCTTGGCCATTACACATATAAACATGGTGGTCAACTAAAGACTTTGCGAAAATGTCGCAGTATAAACATAAAGTGCAGGGACAATGGCAAATTTGGCATTTTCACAGAAAATGATTTCCAACAAATATGAAAATGGCACTTCCACTTTAACAGCAGAATAACAGCTTCTGACTAGATTCAGAAATCCTGATAATTTAAAAGCCAATTGAAAATTCCCTGCCCCAGGTATCTTCGTTTTTCATCACACTCGGTTTACCGTCCAAACATCATTTTTAAAAGAAAATTTTTTTCAGTGAAAAAATGCCCCTCTGTAGTGACCTCCAGTGTGTGCCCCTGCCTTCAGGCTGCGCTGGTGTTTGGAGTGCTAGGGTAATGAGGGGGAACAAAGAACAACAAGCAGGAGCTGCCCAACATAAACACACAGGGGAAAGTATTTAGTGCAAACTATGAGCCCAACAAGGCTGAGTGCAGTCAACGGCCCCTAATTCTGCTCTTTGTAATCTGATGCGTACTATAAACACACATCACACTCACAAATCGATGGACAGCACAAAACTCAACATGAACAGGGACACCTGGCTGTCAGGTGTAGCACAGTCAGGTGTGTTTCCAGGAGTCAAAGGTTAGGGGTGCTGTTTGATTTAATATCTATATAAATCGAAATAATTTGAAATGTTATGCTGCATAGCTGTGTAACACCTTGTCAATCTTTTCCAGACTGCAAAATATTTAAAGTGGAAAATCTTCTGCCTATTTCTTTTTTAGATCTCTTATTTCTTTTTGCGAACAGCCATAAGAAACCTATATGACGGTCATTTAATTGTCAAATTAGTATTTTTTTTTCTTTGTTTTACATACATTTACCATCATAGTCATCAATAATTTCCTTTTCAGGAGAGCTTTATGAACTTTCATTCAGTTTGAAGAATTCAATTGGCTATACATTATGTGTGTTTCCTTATAAGGCAACTTAAATTAATCTAGCATGTTTCCAAACTTTTGATCAGTAATGTAGTTACCAACTGAATTCATCACATGAACATCAAGAGGATCATGTCATCTATGTAGTAAAATGACACACTGTGCACATTTGTGTTTACACAACAAATGTGGACAACTCCAAGCCTGAAGATATGTACATTTAGATCCAAACCAAAACGCTGTTTGCCTTGCTTGAGGTGTTACTAGATTATTACCTGAAAGTCACACAGGCTGATGCTGTTCTGTTGGGTTTTTACAAGCCTTATTATGTTGCGGGCTCCTCTGACCAAATCTAAAATAAATCAATAAATTGAACAAAATTCAGTTTGTCTGAAAGTTCTTAAATCATAATCCTTTACTGAAATTTCTAGTATTAAACACAGTCTATCTGCGTAGCACAGACAGCAACAAATCCCACCTGTCAACACTTCATTGGTTTCACATGGAGGGTGCATATCATCTTTGGCTTCAAGTGAAAGAGTCACTTGACTTTTTAAGAAAAAAGATCTGCATTTAAAAAAAATATACAATTCAGTCCCTGTGGATTTGTGCAAGAGTAATGATACTTGAAATAGTAAAGTAAACCATATCCAATATTTATATTACAATGACAAATAAAAAATGCATGCCATATAAATGGAAGGTATGGAAGGTAGCACAAATGTCATTGTCAGGTCACTTTGTGTGTGTGGCTCCAAGACTGAATGTGGAAATGGAGGTGCCAGAATAAAGTACACCCCTATGAAACTTAACCCAGACATCTGCAGGATATCCCCCTTTACGGTGATGCTTAATGAATTCCAATGCAAACCAAATCATGTTGAACTTCTCAATGACAGATGGATTACTCTTGCATTAAGTCAAAACAGATTAAGCTATGGATTTAATGTATTTTTGTTCTCTGTATCGCTAACCCAGGATTGCCAAGCTATAAGAATGCTCAGATTGAAGAGCAGATAAACTAAACTCAGGGTTCGTACAGATTCTGTAAAATAAAATTTTCAAGAACTTTTCAACCACTAATTTTTTGGATTTCAAGGACAACCATTAGCAATTATCAAACAATGTCTATATTATTTTTATTTATTTCATTTGTTTTATTACTCAAATTAGAGATATAAGGTATCTGACGTCATTGCACAAACCCTGTAAACTAACGTGAATCAATCTTACAGTAATTTATTGGGTATTAAATATATCCTTTTTTATCCTGTAGTCCTACATATTCATCAAATCTTTCAGTTCAGATTTATTTGTTCCTCACCTTTTTAACTTTTACTTGTTCATTTCATGCTAAACATATTTAGAAGTCCATTGATAAATGTTGGGTATAATGAGATAATGTTTAATGTTTGTACACTTCTGTAAAATTAAATGATGGTATCACAAAATGCACATAGACAACTATCTAAGGAATAGATTTTAGTAATAAAAGAAATCTAATCAAATATATTATAGTGAGATTTTTTTATTTTTCATAAAGCAGGAAATCACCACTGCATAGTAGCAAATAATGCTTTACAGCTTTGTTGGCTTACAAAATGAAAATCCTTGTAGTGCTGTAGTTAATGTTACTATTAGGGTGTGTTTTGTTTTGGGTGAGACCTAAGCTGCACAAAGCCCTTCCGATTAAAGAGCAAAAACAAAGAACAGTAACTACCATCATGTTGACACATGACATCTTTAACTACCTCACTGCCCATCCGGCCTGACCTTCATAGGCCTGTATCAAACAGCATGGCCCACTGGCTTTCACCTGCTCATATTCATCTCATTTTGGTATAAACACGCAGCAGCACTTCCGCTGTGGGCCAGCACTCTGACCTCTGCGACTGTTAAGAGTGCTTGACTCTCTTGCAGGGCCTTTTATCTGTGTACCTGTGCACCCTGACTAGGATATGAAAAAACATACACACACACACAAAGATAGAACTGTTGTAAGGTCTTTTCATTTTAAAATGTACTTAAGATATTTTTCTGTTGTATTGTACAACACATGACGAAAGTGACATTTTATTAGTTAAATCAGTTAGCATTTTCAGCTATCACAAGAGGCCTGAAATTTATAGGAACTTTTCAACATATTAGATATTAATTGTTTAGCCACTTTTAACATAATATTTGTATTTGTTTAACTTAATATGCAATATTAAGGCAGAATAGGCCTATAGGGTGCAAAAGGTAAAAATCCCTCATGGTAAAATGTTCTTTTAATTTTCTTTCCCTTCCAAAACACCAATTAGCAACAAAAAGCACTACATTCAAAACTTTTATGAGGTCTATGAGGCCATTGTTTACACATGAATGAGTTGTATTTAATTTAATGTAGATTTTAAAATATTGTGGGTTTGTGTTTGCTAATGAGAACCCCTAAAATTATCACATATATTTTGAGACAACAGTTTTGTAAATCATTTTTTATAACATTTCCTTTTACACAAATTTTCTCCATTTAAAAAAAAAAAAAAAAACTAGAATTTTTCGAACTGGAACCATAAAAATTCACATTAAGCTCCCTTCTGCTCTTATAATAAAAGTGATGATGATAGTAGAGGACAGTGAGTGAATAGGTCGAAATAATGAAGTAAAATCTTAATTCTCCAACTGATGTCAAACTGGCTTTCCCACTTAACTCGCAATGATCTGGAGCTGTGTAAGCCGATTGCGCCACCTGTCGTTGAAACAACTACGGGCACAGCAGGCGCAGCAAGAACCTTTCTTCATTTTTTCATCTTTCAGTATAGCTCACGGCCTCTCCAAGTCTTACTTTTCATCCAATCAGCGAGAGCTAATATAGACAGCTGTCCCAACCCTCCGTTGCAAATCAATAATTTATTTGACATATCGGCCCTGAAGTTATTTATTTATGTATGCAATTATAATATTACAGAGTAACAACCAACAATAGGACGTCTAAACTATCAGGACGTTGAAGTTTCAACCAAGTCATACGTTTATACGACTACCAGACAGTAGCCTATATAGAGCTTTGCGTTAATGATGATGATGGAGACAATAATAATAATAATAATAATAATAATAATAATAATAATAATAATAATAATAACAACAACAATAATAATAATTAGCTGGAAAAAACCGATGCTGAACGTTTATTTGATATGTTAAGTGGAATTAAAATTAACAGAGAAAAGAGATTATTATGACAAAAAAGATAAACAAGAGACATACTTTATGTTAAATCTTATAATATTACTTGCTTAGTTTTACATACACAAATGTAAATGGTTTCAAAGGAAACAGTCCACTTTCAAGCCATGAAGCTGTCAGAACTGGACATTTACAAATAACTAAATTCCTCCTTTTTTATTTTGAGTAAACCCTTCTTTTTTGTTTTCTTTTTTAACTCTCCTTTCCTCTTCTTTAATAGCCTATGTGAATAATTTATCTTTATATTTCCATTATGTTTGTTATAGCACTTGTCATACGTTATTGTATAAGGAAACACCTTGTATTTCTGGCATGGTAAATTAACATTTCTTTGGAAATAATAATAATATTTTATTTGAAAAAAGTCTGCATCAGGATGAGTAAAGACAGCGTTCAAGCAAAGAAAAGAAAAAGAAAAACATTGTGAGAGTGAGTTTTTCTTTACAAATCTAGGGGAAAAATGTGTGTGTGCCTAATTTGCGGCGCTAGCAACAGTAAAGTCTTGTTATGATCTATAAATGAGATAAGTGGTTATCTGGAGCCTCTTGGCTCCACCTCCCCCCACCCCAAGTTGCTCTTTTAAAAATCAGAACAAGTTATGATATATTATAGTATAGGCTAGATTTAAGTATTGTTTAACATAGCTCTCAGCCACTTTCATTTTTAAAGAAGTAGGCTATAGTTCTCAAATGAAATAAGGTTGGAGACCATGATGGATAATTCTATTTTCTCCTCATCAGTGCTGCCATCTACTGATAACTTGGACCAGAAACTATACCTTGTCCTCTTTCTCCAAAAACTTGGAGCTTCTCATTTATAATTTTTGCATCCTCCTTATTTCCTATCGTAATATTTCTTCATCATTAGTCGTCCTACGATTAATAATCACATGTTCTACAGTTTCTCTCTCCAAAGCATTCATACAACCAGATGCTTAGTGTTTTATTTGGACCATAATTATATTTTCTTCTCTACTATTTTTTCCACTAGCCTACTCCTTCCTCCTCCAACTTTTCTTTGTATTGAATAGCCTATTATGTCTTCCTTGATTTCTGTTGCCATTTTAGTAGCTATTATTGACTTGATATAGGCTGTCTTGCAATAAGGTACTTCAGTAAACTAATTTCCAAGTTTTTTTTGTGTGTGCAGGTCTATCAGCTTCTTCTTTTAATTTAATTCCCACGTGAATAAATAATTTATGGTATAAAATATGCCCTTTTGAACAACAAGCCCCATGAACCTTTGCGTATCCACGTGACCCCTCAGACTTCCGGCTGGCTGAGTGTTGTTTGCTGTCGCGAGTGTCGGTTGCCAGGGTGAGGATGGATCACACATCTTTAAAAGAGAGATAAACTGACATTGTATATCTTTTAAACACATCTGTCATATCTACACACACAGGCAAGGACTTACAGGGAGGAGTGCCATCACAACGGGTGAGTTTACGGAGTAGAACTATGCGCAAGATCATGCGAATGAGCAAAACATTTACAGTCAGCCCACAATAATCAAATGAAAACACATTTCAGATTAATAATGGAGAATAAAAATAAATTATGCAAAGTTAATGATGCAATTCTAATAAATAACCCTAAGTGTTGATAGATTATGCTGGTTATATTTAAACGCATTCTCGGAACACTCGTAAAATCATGTTTCTTTTTAATATTGTAAGTTATGTTTATACGTTGATTTTCTATGTTATTTCACACGTGTTTAGCTTATTGAGTGACCTTGAAGAACATCTTAAATCCATGTGCTCTCTGTTGATCCAGTAATACCTCCTAGTCTTAAACCAGATTACTGACTGACAGAGATCTGTTTTGTGAACATGTAACGTTACTACGTTTCACATACAGAACACCATTCATGTTTGGCCTCTTGCATTTGGGCATTTTTATAATATATGAGGATTTTAAAATCAATCTAATGATGTTATCTGTATTTTTTTTTTTTTTTTCCTGTGTGCTGTTTCGGTAATTTTATCAGGATGAATTGACTTGACTTTAGCCTGACTGATGTGAAGGCCTTGCATTAGAGTGAATCTCATTAATTGTTTTAAGAACATATAAATCTAGTCATGGGCAAATCTTAAGGGTCTATGATTGGATCATTATTGCAGTGATTATTATGTTTCTAACATGTTATATGTTTGGCAACAGTTATTCTACAGTTCTTCTTCTAAAGTGTGTAGCTTTTCATTTCTTAAACAACCATGTAGGAAGACATATCATGGCCATATTCCAGGATGAAAATGACCCATATTCATCAGTCTCAAATTATGACAGAATGGTTGGGAGGCAGCATGAATAATCATTTTCACAAATGAATGGGCATCTCTGAGTCCAAAATGTATTGAAAGTCTTTGGGATGTGCTGGAGTAGATAGAGTGCTTGTCAATACAAGATCCTGACCAAAAATGTATGCACCTCTTGGTGGAAATAATTGTCAAGTCATCTTTATTTATATAGCACTTTATACAATATGTTGTTTATACAGTATGTTTCAAAGTAGCTTCACAGTGATAACAGGAAAATTATGCATTTTGGCTGCTGTTCAGCTGAAGTCAGTTCAGTGTTGATTCAGTTTCATTGTAATATCACCAATTATTTAATTAGTTCATTTCATCTATAAAGCATTTCTGCAAAAAAATGATGTCATCATCCAGCTCAGTTCAGTTCTCATACAACAGTCAGTGCAGTTGGATCAATAATATTGTTGAATATTAAGTGTGCCCAACTAAGCAAGTCAGTTGTTGTGACATTGGCAAGGAACCTGAACTCAGAAATGAACAGAAATGGAGAAAAAATCCTTGGGAGAAACCAGGTTCAGTTGTGGGGCCAGTTCTCCTTTTGCCAATGATGGAACATTGTGTCATTATGATTCAGGCTGTGTCATACACGTCAGAGTTCAGATCGGGATTGGTAGCATTCAAATATTTAACCAGTTTCTTTTGCTTGAAGATCGATTCATGACGCCAGTGTGTAGCCGAAGCTGGCCATAGGGTCTGTGCCGAGGACCTGTCTGGTTGTAGAGGTCTCTGCTGAGGATCTGTGCCAATGGCTGTCATGTCGACGAGGCCCTCACATGCTTTAGTCTAGTAGACATGGTCTCTGCTGACATTCAGTGCTGCGTTTTGGTCATGTCTAGGTGCAGGTCCACCATCTGATCTGGATAAGGACCCAGATCCGGCTGAATACGGTAACCTCGGGATAATGATGAGACAGACAGAATAAATTTTAACGTAGATGCATCTCTTCTTACGATGTAACAAGTACATCGGGCATTATAGGAAATGTTCCTGGTGCATGGGTTGGAATTGGGTTTCCATGTCGGAGCAGTTGCATGCAAGCCTCTCACCTCCAAGTAGGGCTGCACGATATTGAAGAAAAATGTGGTATGCGATAACTCATTAAATAATGCGATATTCGATATGCAATGCGATAATGCTTAAAGTGTGTGAAATAAACTTAATTATCTTTAAAATGATATAACATACGTGTTTCACATTCTTTTTGTGACAAGAAAACATCTCTATAACTTCTGAAAGTGAACAGCAGTGCTTTACTGCAGCATAAGAAGTGTTATCTTAATATAAGTGTAAACCACGGGGTTTAGGGTTTCAGGTTATCCTACATTAGGTTTATTTAACAACAGAAACTGAATAATCAAATGTAAAAATAAAACACTGCTTAGTTTTTTACTGTATGAAGTAAATATACTGATTCTTATTAAAGCTACTAAAGTAATTCAACCAAGAGCAGTAAGTGATTTTCTCTTTGTCTTTTGTTCATGACCCCAGTTATTGCAAGCCGTTGCGAAATGCATATTTCGATAATTTTGATATATTGTGCAGCCCTACCTCCAAGTACAATGCCAAGCATTGGATGGAGAGGTGTATATCACCCTGCTGGAGCACCTCTGGAATTATGTCTCTCTGTTGGCAGTCTGATGGGTGATTTGGATTTGGTGGATGTCAGGAGAACGTTACCTGCATGCATTGTGCCAACTGTAAAGTTTGGTGAAGGAGGGATAATAGCATGGGGCTGTTTTTCAGGGGTTGGGGTTGGCCCCTTACTTCCAGTGAAGGGAAATCTTATTGCTTCAGCATACCAAGACATTTTGGACAATGCTATGCTTCCAACTTTGTGGGAACAGTGTGGAGAAGGCCCTTTCCTATTCTAGCACTCTGCACAAAGCAAGGTCAATAAAAACATGGTTGGGTGAGTTTGGTGTGGAAGAACTTGAGTGGCCCGCACATAATCCCAACCTCAACCCCATCAAACACCTTTGGTTTGAACTGGAACGGAGATTGTGCCTGACCATTAGGGCTGGGTACCGAGTTCGGTACTTTTTAGGTACCGACCGAATTCCCTCGATACTACAGAGTATCGAAACGTGTCTTGTTTTTCGGTACCTAAGTGGTTAATCTCGTCAACGTTAGTGAAACAATAAACATGCAGTATGATTGGCTGTGGCGGAAAAACACTAGTTTACGCGGCTGCCCAGAGACGTGGCTCGTCGCACGTGAGGCTGTAGTGTGTGTGTGTGTGTGTGTGTGTAAGCGTCCAACCCAGATAGATAGAAAATATGTGGAAATGATCAAAAGTGTACCTATGTACCCGACTCGATGCCATAAGCACACGATGCAATATTTTCGACAAGATAATTGCTGCCAAGACCGGTAACACGGTAAATCTGATAAGGCACTTAAAAGCGCACAGAATACACTCGGGAGTAGAAAGTTTATCAGCCTTCGACTACAAGAACTGGAGCGCTTCACATATAAACCAAAACTCAGCGTATAGTAGGGGTGGTGAAAAAAATCGATTATTGATTAATCGCGAATATGTTATGGACGAGTATGAATCGATTATTAAATCTTCAAAAATCGATTTTTTTTTTTTTTTTTTAAAAAATGCATTTTATTTTGTAAAAAAAATTATACCGGAAGTTCAACGTCACGAACGCGCCCAGCTCCAGTTAGCAAGCGCGTCTAACGCACTGTCTATGGTGTAACCAGCCAGAGCGAGTTAGAGCAGGTGTGTAAAAGCCTGTTTGAGCCTATTTACAATCGTATTTGATTGCAGAGCGCCGTAGCCCAAGCACTACCTCTCGCTCGTTCCTCTCTCTCTCCCTCATATGAGGCGCCGTTTAGGGCTTATATCAAACTTGATTCACGCACACATATATGAAACACTTGCATACACATATATTAAGTAGTCAAACATACATGTATACTACTGAATGCTCAAACAAATACATATGAAATGCACAACAACACACCTAAAGTCGCTCACGCACATACACGCAAACTCTACACACACGAGATGCGCGCACATACAAACTCTCCACTCACATAGCCTACTCATATGAGACACGCGTGGGACACACAAACTCTCCACGCACATATGAGACATGCGCGCACACACTCATATGAGACGCGCGCAAACTCTCCACGCACATACTGACGCGAGCACACACACACACAAACTCGCGCACAAACTCAATGAGACGGAGACACAAACTCGCGCACAAACTCAATGAGACGGAACACACACAAACTCTCCGTGCACATACTCATCTGAGACGCATGCTCACACAGTACATGATATGATTCTCAGTGTGAACAGAAATCACACATTGGTAAGTGCATTTTTTGTTAACAGAGACAGAGTCCATTGCTTTTATTGTTTTTGGTTGTTTTGTTCATTTAAATAGTCTTTAGAAATAAAAGTTTATTGATCTTTGAAAAGGTGTACCTTCATTATTATGCCATTATCATTATTTTAGAAGAAAATGGTCTCAGAACGACTTTATTATCAATATTATCGTTTATCGTAATAATTTCTTGGACAATTTATCGCCCAGCAAGATTTGTTATCATGACAGGCCTATAGGTGTTACTGAAGTTACAGTAAGTTGTTCAAAAATGTTCATTTTGTCTTCTTAATGATTAAATTGGACAATTTTCTTCTAGAAAGGTGTTCAGGTGGAGAGAAAACCTTTTCTTTACCTTGATATGTTTCGACTGCAACCTACAGTCTTCCCCCACCTGAACAACACCTTGTCTTTCTAGAAGAAAAAATTTCCAATTTCTACAGTATGTTGGTTCTGATCTACTTCCTAAAGGAAATAAGCCTTTCATTTATTTGTTATTGTTTAGTTCAAGTTGATGAGTCACAACACAATGTGATGTATTCATTTCTGTGTTCTACAGAACATAAGCTTCATACAAATAATTCTTAAGTTATACCTACACGACACAGAAAGTGCTTTGAGTTGTTGTTACTCAATAAAAGAGTTAAGTAATTCAGCAGCTGACTTTTTTTAACACTGCAATCACTTTGTAGTGTATTTTCGTTTACTGATGTGAAATGGAAAATCAATAATCGCTAATCGAGAATCGTTAATAATCGAAAATTGACTGTAATCGAATCGGGACTTCAATAATCGTAATCGAATCGAATCGGGAAATCAGACAGATTAACCACCCCTAGCGTATAGGATACCTGCCTCACAGACATGAGAAATAGTTCTATATATGTTCAAAATATGTCTACTTTTAAAAGAAACAATTAGAAATAAATAGTTTGATTACCTAATCCATATAGGCGCGCGCGTTCACTACTGCAGAGATGACGAGTCAGCATCGCAAATTTGCAATAATCATCTTTGCAGCCAACACGTTTAGTAAACACTTGTTCATTAATAAACAATTAAAATATCTCCTTGCTATCGTTTCCCGACACATCCATAATCATTAGGCTACTTTTGCCAGTGCTTTGCGCAAGCTTCATGTGTGCTGAGCGCGAGGGATATATCCTGCACCCCAGTAGCCTATATTTAATTCAATTCACATTTATTTGTATAGCATTTTCACAATACATATCGTTTCAAAGGAGCTTTACAGAAAATGCATGTGTCTATATTACAATTTAGAGTGATCTGTTATCAGGGGTGACTGTGTTTCATTGATAAACAATGCATTAAGTTAAGGCAGAAACAATGAGCTCATTGAAGTAAAGAATACATGTTGTTAAATGATTAGGAAACATAGAAAACTTTAGCATTGGTGCTTTTTTACAGACTCAAAATATGAGTGTAAAAAAGTCAACAAACTGAAAAAATAAAAGTTTTTTTTTTTAGGTAATGTTATATTGATAAAATATGTATCGAAAAAAGTATCGTTCAGGAACCGGTATCGAAGTCAAGGTATCGGTATCGAAAATTTTGTTACGATACCCAGCCCTACTGACCATACTGGAGCATACTGGATGAATTCCCACTGAAATGATCAAATCTTGTGGAAAGCCTTCCCAGAAGAGTGAAGGAAATGGGGGGGGCCAACTTCATATTAATGTCTAGGCTAATTGTTTATGTTTAGAATGCAATGTCATTACGGTCCCTGTTGGTGTAATAGTCAGGTGTTCCAATGCTTTACAGTGTACATTAACATGTTAAAAATGGGTACACACACAAGGGTAATATTGTGTTGTATTGCTTTTTAATTATGATTTTACTTTATGTATTTTTTTTTACAGTTTAACACAGTACTGTACAGAACTGAGAATCTAAATTAAAATCCCTATTTAGAATAATGATAATTACCAAGAAAAAAAATCCAGATGCATATTGGACGGTACAGAGAAATTTTTAGAGAAATGTGCTGTCATGAATTGCAACATCAAGCGATAGTCATATCAAGTCAACTCACCTTTTTAGCACTTTTTACAATTTTACAGATCGTTTCAAAGCAGCTTTACAGTGATAATAGATAACAATGATTGTTTTGGCTGTACAGCAGCTCTAGAAGAAAGTCATTGTCTAGCTTAAAGGTGCACTCTGTGTAATATTTAGGAGGATCTGTTGCGAGAATTGCAATATCATTTACATAACTATGTTTTCAGTGGTGTATAAAGACCTTACATAATGAACCGTTATGTTTTTATTATCTTAGAAAAAGCAGTTTCTATCTACATACACCGAAGATCCACGTACATGTTTAAGTTGCTATTTTGCACCGTTGGTCATGTTTCTACAGTAACACTAAACGGAAACGCGTTTCGTCACTATGTTGTACTTCGTGCAAAGAAGTTCTTTCGGTGACGTAAACTCCATTAAATCTGCATATAGCGCGGGAATTGAAGATCGGATTTATATCCGTTTTGCGAAAACACATTTATGTGACCAGGTGTAAATGAAATAATTTTGATAAATCGGATAGCTATCCAAACTGTGAAAACGCATAAAGTGGCCAGGTATAAACAGCCCCAATGAGGCCTTTGCAGGGGATAGTCTAGTTGACACTGTCTCTGCTGATACTGCAGGGCTGTGTTGTGGTCGTGTCTAGGTACAGGTCCTTCATTTGATCCATAATTGAAGAAATTGATGTAATTGTCCAATAACATCTTTATCAGGCATGTGTTCAGTTGCTGTAGTGTGCTGTCCCATGCAGAAATAATGCAGGAACAGATGAGATGGCATTTCTCAAATAACCAGTCGAAGGCCAAAATACAACACTGAGAAGGTTCACTGTGCTCACAGTCAAGTTTTATTTGTAAATGTTTGATTGGTATCTACTTTTAGAGATCTCATTAAATTGGAAATGGACATGGGTAGTTGACACCTTTTGGTTTGACATGCTGTGCTCCATTTTATTAAATATTTTATACAATATTTTTCTAATTTGCTTAAACTATTCATGCAGCTTTTATGGCTTCATGTGAACTAAGAAACTAGCCTACATGGCATATTTAATAAAAGGCATTTTCACACAGAAATACGGTAGTAAAGTCGGTCGGAACTTCCATTTCATGCAGACTGCGCTGAAATGTAAAAAAAAATGTCCATGGATATGTTATGCGTCAACTACCAATATAAAAAAAACTACATACAAACTGTGCACCTACATCAGAAATAGTTCTTCAAATTGATTTGTTATCAGTAATATCTTGAAGCATAGATTAATGTTAATAAATTATATTTATGCAACATGATACAGGACTTTTACTCCATAGATACCCCCTTTTCAAGATGCACCTTTTGGAAAAAGGCTTTTTGAAGACCAAATCCTGTCTTTTAAATTTCTCCTTTAAAATTTCATATTGCACATTTTTCATATTAACATTTTTAATTTTTGTATTTAACGTATGGTAAAATCTAGTAAAATGTGCCAACAATCACATTCAGAAATAAACAGTTTATGGGTAGCTACCATAAAAATAACCTGAAGTTCTCATTTAGTAGATGTCACTATACTGATTTCTCACCTTTTTATGTACAATTACGTTCAGATGCTAACATGTAAAAAAAAAACAGGTGTTTGATCTACATTTATAACCCAACTGATTCAGGGAATATGAGTGTTTTTCCTTAGGCCAATCACATAGCGCTGAAAAGACACCAGTTTCTCCCTGAAGTTGGAGGGCAAGTGCTAATCCATTACGCCGCATCAAGGATATTAACAGGTAGTACGTAGGTGAAATAAGAAATGATGGGGCCTCGCTGGTGGGTAAATTCAGCTCTTTGCCGATTTCCAGTTTCTTTAGCTGGATGACGGCTGTGGTAATGAGTAGCCCCTCGTTTCTTTTTTCAGGTACATACTGACACACTTGCCTGTCAGTTTCTTCGAAGTGGCCACTTTTAGGACCGCAGTAAGCTTTTCTTTGACTTAAAATTTTTAAGACTGTCTTTTTGGGCTTGACATCTAACATTACGCTCTGACACACCGTATTTCTTGGCTGCTTAATAAATTGTTTGATGACTCTGCTGCGTTTATTTCTGGGCGGAACATTCGTTTTACTCGTTCCGGGTGTATTATTGACGTAAAAGTTTAGACCCCCGAATGTAAGACAGCTCCAAAACATTGTCTTATATTCGGAACAATACGGTACATTAACCAGTGCATGATCTTCCATTTTCTGTATTTGTTTTTAGTGCTAACAGTGGGATGGAGTGGCGTTCACTGCTGGACTTCTCTTAAGCTCATCTAAAGGACAGGTATGATCAGGTGATTTGTGAGGAGAGATGTCCATCTGTTTCTGTTTCTTACTGTTTCTCTGGGTGAAGGTGAAGATGAACCGTTACACAACATTCAAGCAGCTGGGCGATGGGACCTACGGCAGTGTTCTGATGGGGAAAAGCAATGAGTCTGGAGAGCTAGTGGCCATCAAGAGGTGCGTCAAACAATTACGTTGCGTATAAAACCAAAAGCAAACCAAGAACAAACAAACCAAAACTGCATCTGCACAGACTTCCACTATGTTACTATGTTATATTGCATTCTCTTAGGATCTTCTCTTTTAGTGAGTGTAGTAAAAAATAGTTACTGCCTCATCCAGCCTTTCCTATGGGATGCAATTATGCAGTTCAGGTTCATCCAACACGTACTTCTGCTCATTGAATCGGTCCTGGTGATGTGAATTATAAATGCACCTCTTAGGTGTAGTAACTGTGCCGGGACAGGAGGTCACTATGCAAATTGATACCTGGGTGACGGTGAAAGCAGTGAAAGTGGCCAAGTCTGCCTCAGTATCAACAGTGCTCTCTCTTACATAATTCCAAGTGGACTTTCAGGTCCAGCTGCTGGAGAGGGGCTATTATAATGATACTAAGAATTCTAGAATTTTTTTTAGTATCTTTTAGAAACTGGAACATCTGACATGGACACTGGCTGGCCGGTGTAGAAGGGAAAAAAAGTACAAAGTAGATTTTAAAAGTTCAATGCAAGAACTAAAATAAAGTAAAAAATAAATAAATAAATAATTACGGAATGTTTTTCACTAAAGGAACGCAAGGAAGAGTGATATTAAATCATATTTATTTATATGCACCAGCATAACTTTACATAATAATAAACAGCAATAACAACATAACTATTTTTTACTACACGCATTAATATATGAAAAAAGCCACACAGAAACTTCTATGAACATTTCTAATGATGACACTGATAAATTGTTGAGTCGAAGTTTAGAAACGATTCTGAGACTAAAAAAGTGATTCTATGTAATCATGAACACACCAGATGAAAACACATGTAAAGGTATATTAGCATTGTTCCATTAATAATGGGGTGGTAGATTCTGATGATTGAAAACATGTTTGTTAGCAATGAAACCATGGAGATGAGATCAGTCATTGTGTTTCTCACAGAATGAAGAGGAAGTTCTACTCTTGGGAAGAGTGCATGAATCTGAGAGAGGTCAAGGTACGAACTCAGAGTACACAAATTCAAGAATAATAATCCAAAAAAGGAAAATTGTCATCAGAACTTTAGAATTTACACTGTGCCTTAACCAGACATGATGCGGCAATATTCCAGCAATTAGCAATTTGTCCACACCAGACGTGACAAGGCTACAAGACATTACAAAATCACAAATAACAGCGAATCAGAAGAGCCTGTGGGTGGGCTTTAGAAGTGCTGTCTTTAACTCGTAAATAATCAATTAAATAATCAAATTTATACAAAATCAAACTTCATTAAAAATGCATACCTATTGACATATACAATTGTCATGGAATATACTTGTTTGTTCACACAGAGTTCATAGTTTGAAAGTTCTTTCTTTTTTATTTTCAAGATTTGATACATCCATGGTCGCTTTCATGACGGGTGTTAACGTCACGCACAGTGATATTTAAACTAAAATTAATCAGTACCTGAGATTATCACTGTCATTAGACACAAACAGTTTTTTTGTAAATTCTTGTTCCCAGCTGTGACGTGGCAGAAATAGAAACCATTTCAAAAATAAAATGCCTTGTCACAAGGCCTGTATCGGTGTTGTACTGGTTAGGACACCGTGTTAAACTGTTAAATCTGGGTGTTCATAATGTTTCTGCTGGTTTTCTTCATGTCTGTGTTGCAGTCACTGAAGAAACTGAATCATGCTAATGTGGTGAAGTTAAAGGAGGTGATACGAGAGAACGATCACTTGTACTTTGTCTTTGAATACATGAAAGAAAACCTCTACCAGCTCATGAAAGACAGGTATGAAGAGATTCCATATTCCATCTACCATTTTCTGTTATTAAGTGCCCATGATGCCTTTGATATATTAATGAAGTCAAACTTAACCTTGGTCACAATATTTCTAAATGGTCTTTGTGGCTGATGAACGGCACATTGATTGTTTGACGGCTGTGCTGATTCTCTATCTCCAGAACCAAATTGTTCCCAGAGTCAGTCATCAGGAATATAAGCTTTCAGATATTGCAGGGACTATCATTTATTCATAAGCATGGTAGGTCACAGGGCCATCATATTCATGTCCAACAAACTAGAACAACTGAGTCTGAGTACAGTATCAGACAGACCTACTACAGACTGAATTTTTCTTGGGACTGTTTCTGCTAAAGACTCAGTTGTTCTTGTATCTCTGTGGTGAGACAGGATGTGTGAGTATCTCAGCTGCCAAAATGTTAAGCTAAATCTGAAATGCCTATGGCATCCCAGACACCTTGTATTATAAGCAGTTAAAGGGGTCATATCATGTTTATTAAAATATTCTTCTTTTATGTCGGTGCCTTATGATTGGCTGACCTCTTGCCATGTGAAATGGTTCAGCAGATGTGTGTTGAGTATTGTTTTATTGCCCCATCCCTCAATAACATTAACAGTTGTCGCTGAAATGTGCCTTCAAACTGTTAAGATCAAACCAAAATTATTAGGGATTGCATTAATAATTAATTTTAGCTACTCCTTTCCTTTCTCATTCACACTGGACCGACAGGTGCTAACCAACGGCAAGGGACGTTTTGTCTGGTTTTGTAGGATCAGCATTTTTTTTTCCATTGGTCGGCTGTTTTCGCCCACTGAACATATTCCAAATGCATTGGTCAGTGCCTGTTGCAGTGTGAATTAGCAATAGTGTTTATATTTATCAGAAGGAAATGATAATCAGCAGTTGCTTCTTACAGCCAGAAACAGCCGTTTAACAGATTTTACCACTTTTTACACATTGTTTGTTCTTCTAGCATTTATCCTGCCTTATTACCTTACCTTGAATTGACCTATTGAATTTCTAAACTTTAAAAAAGTGTTGTGGATGTGAATGAGGGATAGTCATATGTTAATGTTTCAAGTTTCTGACATCAGAAAGGTCGGAAGCCATTTTCTAGCTTAGTTTCAATAAATGCTCTTTTTGTACTGTGAAGGACATTTAGAGTTCTGCAAGTTGCAGTCTGTTTTCATAGTACAGTGACTTCTTAAATTCGAATGTATCATTCCATGATATGATCTCTTCAAAGAAGATAATACATCTTCAGTGGTAGCTTTCTCAGCTTATACCATTTTCCCAAGAGCTGCAACCAAACAGAAAACATTTGAGTCTCACACATCTTGTGGGTGAAATACTGTTCCTCTTATCTTCTGCCTCTGTTTCTTTTTTTTCTTTTCTCCTCTGTCTCTTTTTTGTGTGAAATTCTCTGACATCAGGGAAAATAAGATGTTTACTGAGAATGAACTAAGGAACATCATGTTTCAAGTTCTCTCTGGTTTGGCATTTGTGCACAAGCATGGTAAGATTTCCTCTTTCAATACACTTTTATTTGTTCATCTCTAATGTTTTAAGGAGCTTTATAACACCCTTATAAATTTTTAACCGGTTACGTATAAACTATTAATTAGTACATGTTAAATAGTTAAATGTTACATTTATTTAAAAAAAAACTTTTTACAACCACAGTCAGGGGGTGAACCTTTTTGCCCACCAGACACAGAAGCTGGTGAATGCCCCCCCTCACCTTAAGAAATTATATATCTTAAAGGGGTCCTATTATGCTTTTTCACTTTTTCAACTTTAGTTAGTGTGTAATGTTTGAGCATAAAATAAATCTGCAAGGTTACAAAGCTCAAAGTCCACTCCAAAGGAAGATATTTTATTGAACAGAATCCACTTTTCAAGGACTACAACGAATGGCTCGTTTAGACTACAACGCACTTTTTCTGGATTTAATGAAGTCATAATGTTCCTCATTTAAATAATCCCCGCCCACGGAATAAAAGTTGCAGAGGCCTGGTTGAGTTGCACTAGAGAAATTGAAGAGTGTTGTCACTGTTTTTTCCACCCCGGAAAATTTTATCCTAAGGCTGACAAATTTAGAGAGGTTAAAATTTATTTTTAACACTGTTCCTGAACATTATAACCTCAGCGTTTGTCTGTGCGCTGCACATTTTACGGAGAACAGCAGACAGACTGAACTGATAATCACTCTTTTGTGTGTTAAACACAATCTACTTAATACAGACAACTTTTTTATAAAGAAAAACAACAAATCAAAAAAAAAAAATATGATCATAATCTATGACAAAAATGCCATTATAAACTAGATTAGTGGATAATTCAGCAGTAAAATTTACTCTAGTAAATTCACGAGTGCACAATGATTTGATAAAATCTGAACATTATTTAGTGGGGAACAATTAAGAGAAAATAAGTGTAGTACTTAATCTGGTAAAATGTTACACATTGCTTTGTATTGGTGTAAAATACATTCATGAAAAACAAGATAATTAAATCAAAAAGATAAAAAATGTAGGCTATATATACTATAAAATTAAGACTTGTTGACGTTCGCATTGAAAAGTTCAAAACACTAAGAGGAAAGACATATTGATGCATAGTGTATTATACAGTATCTATCTATGCAATAGTTTATTCACCCTTTTCTTTTAAAGGGGAACTTTGCAACTCTAGCCATTTCTTCGCTGATTTTCACTTTTGTTGTCGCATATTGTCTCAGTGAGCTCCCCCTACAGCTGTGGGGCGTATATTTCACAACACTGTCGTAAAAAAACTCACTTGCTGCACCCTCCTCCCCCTTTCAACCGCTGCTCATGTGCATTTGTTATTATCGGAGCCGGCCAACTTTATCATGTGGAGCTATGTCTACCGAGGTGGGTAATACATCATACACAGTATCATATGGCGTGTGTGTTAATGTTGAATTGCCGTAAAGCACTTCGCGTTTCTCGCTCGTTCTCGCTTCTCACGAGACTTCCTATTTCCAATTTACCGGGACGTTAGTCCCCATGTTGCAATGTTGGTTTTCCGCCTGGGAACGCTGGGGGGTGCCGGAAAAGTCACCATTCTAGCCAGAACAGGTTATTTAACCACCCAAATGAATTCTAAACGGTTTTATTAAGTTGAAATAGTTGCCAAGTTCCCCTTTAACAGTTTTAAATTTCAGTTACTGTGGGTGTGATGAACAATTATACTGTAGTGCTCTCTACTCCTGTGTTTTGATCTAACAGACTCCCAGGAGAAAGTAACATGATTAAGGTACAGCAATACAGTCCAACAGAGTAATTTTATGCTAAACCATAGACCTTTATCTACAGATCAAGTATAATAATAGTAACATTGAATCATCTTAGAGAGAGTTTCATCGTGTTGACTGTCGTAACTGAAAGCGACACGCTATTTGAATGCTGAATGGAGAATGACTGACAGCCGCAGCGAAGGGAAGAGTTTACGTGACTTGAATTGAATGACTGAAATATTAAATTCTACCTCACATTAGACTATAGAATGCTTCTGAACACTTATAATATAGTGCACAAAAACTTAATGGTTCTTTATAATGTATTTGTGCCTTTAGTGGGGCTTAACAATGACAGAATAGTATACGCACAATATCGAATTTGGATCGGCCTCGTCTAACCGATACCCGATCCGGCCAAGAATGGCTGTATCGGAGCCGATACCGATACTGAGTATCGGATCGGTGCATCCCTAATGAAAACTCCGGTCATATCAATAGCTTAATTAAAGCAGTTCACTTTCGAGTTGGAACTTGCACTGCGTCCTAGGACGCAAATGGGGAATGCCTCCGACATGACCGGTGTCTGAAGCACATGACAAATCACGACAATAACATTGGCTGAGGACAGCCAATGACGTCACTACTGCTGGACTTGAGTTTAAAATGGTGCCTCTAGTACACGTCATCCTATTTCGTGTCTTCAGAAGCCGTTTATTTGTGATGTGTCGAAGGCAGTTATGGCAGTGAAAGCTTTCAGGAAGTGTGTACATCCGTGTCAGTGGACCTGATGTTACTTACAATCTGTGCATGATCTACTTGGTCGAGGAGGATGCTTGCTCTGTCCTCGAGGGGGCTGAATAAGGGCATTGCGAGAGTTTCTCTATGAGGAAACTCCGCTCTTGTTTGTCCCTTTTTTCGAGGGAATTGGGACAATCGTCTGTGGATCAGGACCTGCTGCAGCTGAGGCGTGGAGGAAACTGAGATGTGGGGATCTCAGATAGAGCTTGCAGAGAAATTCGAGAAAGGTATGGCTCTTTCTCATTCTTCAGTAGCTGATGAGGGTGAGCTGCTGGAGGGGGGGGGGGGGGGGGGGGGGTGCTATCAGTCACAACCTCTGATCCGGCACAGAGAAGAGCAGGATGTGGCTGTTGAGGACAATGATGTCTCTGAATCCGCACCGCCTGCCTGCCCCACATACAACTGTTGCTGGAGGTTATGTCTCGTGCAATAGACAGATTAGATCTGTCATGGCGGCTTGAGAAAATATTCGTAATCATAATCGTCCAGCTCTTGTAAGCCTTCTGTTTCTTCCGGATCTGCATGTGAGATTGAAAGATCGGGGAAGAAACCATATTCGGCCTGCATTCATCCATTTCAGCATGCAAATTATGCAAGAGTGGACGGGATGCGTGAGCAGATATGAGTCGATGCCACGAGTTGAAGAGATGCTGGCCAGCTACCTCTCGCTGGGAGAGGCATCGGCGTTAAAGACTCCCACTCTGCTGACCAAACCGCTGAGTGTGACATCACATTTGAATGTAGGCTGCAGCGTGTCAGACCTGGGCTGTCCTGCACACAATGGCTGCATTGTAGGCTTATCAGGCCGACCTGCTGAAAGACCTGGACCAGGGTCAGGGGCTCCCCACTGAGGGGGTAGACAGATCTTGCTCTCTGTGCCACCAAGCAAACTGCTACCGCGATTGGTCGATCTATGGCAGCAATGGTGGCAACGGAGAGGCATCTGTAGGTGAACCTGCAGACATGGGGGAGAAAAAGAGAATGGCGAGCAAGCGAAGACACTTCAGCAGATTCTAGTACCGGCTAATTGAAGCGAGTACATGAGAGGACACTGGCTCCACTCGGAGATTGTAGAATCTGGTGAATGTGTTGGGTGTCGCCCAGCCTGCAGCTCTGCAGATGTCTGTTAGCGAGGCGCCATGCACTAGAGCCCAAGAGGAAGCCACACTCCTGGTGGAGTGGACTTTCACACCAAGGGGGCATGGTCGACCTTGCTGCTGGTATGCCAAAGCAATAGCTTTGACTTTGAAAGAGAGCCTTTCCCTTCAGCTTCCCACCATAACAGACAAAGAGCTGGTCTGAGGTCTTGAAACACTGCGTTCTGTTTACGTTGGCACGGCGCGTACTGGACAGAGGAGTGCCAAGGCTGGGTCTGCCTCCTCTAGGGGCAGTGCTTGCAGGTTCACCACCTGATCTCGAAAGGGAGTGGTGGGAACCTTGGGCACATATCCAGGCCGGGGCCTCAGGATTGCGTGAGAGTAGGCCGGCCCGAATTCCAGGCACGCTTCGTCAACGGAAAATGCGTGCAGGTTCCCTACCCTCTTAATGGAGGCCAATGCAACCAGGAGCCCTGTCTTAAATGACAGAAAACTTAAGCTCCACTGATTGCAGAGGCTCAAAGGGAGCACTCTGCAGGGCAATTAAAACCACTGAGAGGTCCCAAGAGGGAATGAGAGGAGGGCGAGGAGGATTGAGTCTCCTCGCTTCTATCAGGAACCTGATGATCAGGTCATGCTTTCCCACAGACTTACCTTCGACTGCGTCGTTATGTGCGGCGATAGAGGCAACAAACACTTTCAGGGTGGAGGGAGATTGCCTTCGCTCCAACCCATCTTGCAGGAAGGAAAGCACGACAGTAATCAGGCATTTTCTCGGGTCTTCTCGGTGAGAAGAGTACCAGTTGACAAAGAGGTTCCACTTCAACGCGTAGGCATGTCTCGTGGACGGTGCTCTAGCGGAAGTGATGGTAGCCACCACCGCTTGTGGTACGGTACTCAAAGAAAGAATGTCCTTCCTCAGAGGAATTGGCCAGGGAGGTGCTGTCGCTAGGAGTACAAGTTTGGAGAACCAGGTCCGGGTGGGCCAAGAGGCACAAACAATATGACCTGCTCTTCGTTCTCCCTGATCTTGCACAGACCCTGTGGCACACTGGGGGAAATGCATACTTGCAGAGACCCCGCGGCCAGCTCTGCGCCAGTGCGTCCGTGCCGAGCGCCCTCGTTCAGGGAGAAAAACAGGTCACAATGGGACGAGTCGTGGGAGGCAAACAGGTCTACCTCTGCGTCCCCGAACTGATCCCAAATCAGCTGAACCGACTGGGGATGGAGTCTCCATTCTCCACGAAGAGGCTGAAGCCGTGAGAGCTCATCGGCTGCACAGTTCAGGTCTCCCGGGAAATAAATGGGTCGAAGCGACCTCAGATGCTTCTGACTCCATAGGAGGAGGAGACGGGCGAGTTGCGACATTCGGTGGGAGCGTAGACTACCTTGTCGGTTGATGTACGCTACCGTCGCGGTATTGTCTGAGCGGACTAGTACGTGTTGGTTCTTGAGCAGCGCAAGAAAGCAGTGCAGAGCAAGGCATACTGCCAGCAACTCTAGGCAATTGACATGCCAAAGGGGCTGGGGTCCTGTCCAGGAGCCTGCGGCAGCATGTGGTGGAGGCATCTGTTGAGACAACAACATGCCTGGAAACAGGTTCTAAGGGCACTCCAGCCCGTAGAAAACAGAGATTTGACCACGGTTGACTTGGCTCCGAAGCAAAAACATAACTGCATGTTGCCAGCGTACATCCTTGTATACCCACGAGTTGGGGCGGAGTTACGCTATGCAAAATCCGCAGACCCATGGCATTTCTTTGCCATTGGTTCGTTTTGTAATACTCAAAGTTGATAGGCTTTTTAAGCAAAACCCCATTTGTCATCATGACATAACTTGTAGTGACCACTCAGGGAACTGTCTTCAAAGTGGGTGTTGCTAGACTTCCTCTCGCGTGTATTACAGGCACCCCTTTAACCTCTGGTTGCATCAGTAGTGACGTCATAGGCATAGACAAAGCAAGCATGCTCCTCGACCAAGTAAATCATGCACAGATTGTAAGTGTCATCAGGTGCACTGACACGGATGTAACGCACTTCCTGAAAGCATTCACTGCCATTACTGCCTTCGACACGTCACAAACAAACGGCCTCTGAAGACACGAAATAGGCCGTAGTCAGCAAATGTTATTGACACTGGTCATGCCGGAGGCATTCCCCATTAGCGTAAAACGCAGTGTCTCGTTCCCCTTCTCAGGTAACCAAGGTTGCATTCGTAACCGAGGATGATTTATATGGAGCAGGTAATCATTTTAACAAAACGACTGACTAACAGGTTGACCACCACAGTGTCTGGCAGGTAAGGAAAAATACCAGCCACTGGCAAAAAATACTTGGATTTGACTAGTATTGGGTATTAATTTTCCACCATGTACACAATCTTAGTATAATGTAGTATTTGTTACTTAAAATCTTAAAAAAGCTTTAATGGTGTTATATAAGCTCCTTATCTTTGTATGTGCATTGGGTGCAAACAATACAGATTAAGATGCATTCTAATCTGCATGGTGACTTTTACTATCTTTTTGGCATTATCCTGTAGGATTTTTTCACCGGGATATGAAACCAGAGAATTTGCTGTGTATGGGTCCAGAACTGGTGAAAATCGCTGACTTCGGACTGGCTCGAGAGATCCGCTCTAGGCCTCCTTACACAGACTACGTCTCAACACGATGGTACATGTATAAAAATAGTTTAATGGGACATCACATTATCACTATTTAGGAGGGCTATGTTTTTTTTTTTTATGAAAAATTTTTCCAACAAATGTGTGATTTTTACAACCTGAAAAATGCACAACAACATAAACCAGCAAAACTACGTAAATTCTTTGCTAGGAAAATTGTGTATAATTACAATACTTTAAATGAGTCCACCCCCCAAGATTATGGTTATAAACATGAACCTCATCTGAAAGGCAAAGGGGGAGGTGTTGCTGTAATTTATAGTAATATTTTCAGAATTACTAAGAAGTCTAGTTTCAAATATAATTATTTTGAGGTGTTGGTGCTTAATGTAACAATATCTAGTGTAAATGATAAATCACGTTTAAGATTTGTGCTGGCTACTGTATACAGGCCACCAGGGCACCATACAGACTTTATCAAACAAATTTGCTGATTTTCTATCAGAGTTAGTACTGGCTGCGGATAAAGCCCTCATTGTTGGTGATTTTAATATACATGTAGATAACGAAAAAGATGCATTGGGATTGGCATTTAAAGACATTCTTAACTCTATTGGAGTTAGACAACATGTGTCAGGACCTACTCATTGTCGTAATCATACTCTAGATCTAATATTATCACATGGAATCAATGCTGATGCCGTTGAAATTCTGCAGCAGAGCGATGACATCTCAGATCATTATCTAGTCTTGTGTAAACTTCATTTAGCCAAGGCTGCAAACCCGACTCCGTGTTACAAATATGTTAGACCTATCACTTCTGCCACTAAAGATTGCTTTATTAATAGTCTTCCTGATCAGTTTCATCATCTCAGCATCCCAGATAGCTTAGAAGAACTCGAAATTGCGACAGAAACTTTTAACTCTCTCTTTTCCAGCACTTTAGACACAGTTACTCCTTTGCGCTTAAAGAAGATTAAAGAAAATAGTCCAACGCCATTGTACAATGAGAACACTCAGGCCCTTAAGAGAGCAGCCAGAAAAATGGAGCGCAACTGGAAGAAAACAAAACTCGAGGTATTTCGCATTTCATGGAAAGAGAGCACGATTGCATACAGAGAGGCCTTAAAAGCTGCTAGATCTGCTTATTTTTCAACCCTATTAGAAGAAAATGAACAAAACCCTATGTATTTATTTGAAACAGTGGCTAAACTAACGAAAAATAAAGCTTCAACCCCAGACGTTTCCAAGCAGCACAGCAGTAATGACTTTATGAACTTCTTTACTTACAAGATTGATAATATCAGGGAGGAAATTATTACTATGCAACCGTCTACTACAGTATTGCATCAGCCAGTGCATTGTAGTCTACCTGACGAAAAATTCGATTAATTCATTGCTATGGGAGAGGAAGAATTTTCTAAACTCGTTAAATCATCTAAATCGACAACATGTATGTTAGACCCTATACTGACTAAGCTACAGAAAGAGATGCTTCCAGAGGTCATAGATCCTCTTCTTAATATCATTAATAAATCTTTGTCATTAGGATACGTACCAACAACTTTTAAGCTGGCTATGATTAAACCACTTGTTAAAAAAACGCATCCTACAGAATTAGTCAATTACAGGCCGATCTCGAATCTACCTTTTATGTCAAAGGTACTAGAAAAGGCAGTATCTTCACAACTATGTGCCTTTTTAGAAAGAAATGATATCTGCGAGGATTTTCAATCAGGATTTAAACCGTACCATAGTACTGAAACAGCTCTCATTAGAGTCACAAATGATTTGCTCTTATCATCCGATCATGGTTGTATCTCTCTATTACTGTTACTCGATGTGCTGATGTACTTAGTGCTGCATTTGACACTATCGACCACAACATTCTTTTAAATCATACTTATCTGACCGTTATCAGTTTGTAGCATTAAATGAAGAGATGTCTTATCGATCAAAAGTCCAGTATGGTGTACCACAAGGCTCAGTACAAGGACCGTTGCTGTTCACTCTGAACATGCTACCCTGAGGAGATATCATTAGGAAGCATGGCATTAGTTTTCACTGTTATGCTGATGATACTCAGCTCTATATTTCTTCAGTTCCTGAAGAAACTTACCAATTCACAAAATTAACGGAATCCAGAGCAGATATAAAAAAAAACTGGATGAGCAATTTCCTACTACTTAATTCTGAAAAAACAGAGATTCTAATTATTGGACAAAAAAACTTCGTAATTATTATTCGTGTAATTATTCGTAAAAATTCCTATTTAGCACCAACACTTTGGAATAATCTTCCTAACATTGTCCGGGAAGCAGGTACTAATTCCTCTAACTGTCAGGTATATTATGTGTTTCAAGCAAAAGTCAAAAGTGGGATAAAAATTATATGAAATTAGTTAAATTGTTTTACTACAAAACTAAATGCTAAAATATAGATAATTTTTAAGTAAAGGATAGCCTTGATACTTCAGCAACAACGATACTTTTATAACCATAGATATGAAATAAAGTATGACTGAATCTTTAAAATATATAACTAATATTATTAGTAACACTTTACAATAAGGTTCATTAGTTAGAATTGTTTACCTACCTTAGTTATTAAGTTAATGAACAATTAACTAAGAATTAACAATACTTCTACAGCATTTATTAATCTTAGTTAAATTAATTTCAACATTTACGTATACATTATTAAAATTAAAGGTTGTATTTGTTAACATCAGTTAATACACTGTGAACTAAGATGAACAACCATTGAACGGCTGTATTTTTATTAACTAGCATTAACAAAGATTAATCAATACTGTAACAAATGTATTGCTGATTGTTAGTTCATGTTAGTTAATACATGAACTAATGTTAACTAATGAAACTTATTGTAAAGTGTTACCACCAATAATATTAGTTATATATTTTAAAGATTCAGTTTTTCAATTCAGTCATACTTTATTTCCTATCTATTGTTATAAATTATGCCTGCTAATGGCAGTGATGGTATCTGCAATTCACTTTCAACCAACAACCTAGAGATAAAAGAGAGAGCTTAAAAGTTCTATCAAAATTCCTTAAAGTGAAACTGAGTGTTGGGTCCGAGTCCACCTTTGTCGAGTCCAAGTCAAGTCCAAGTCCTTAACAATCGAGTCCAAGTCGAGTCCAAAGAGGGCCGAGACGGACTTGAGTCCGAGTCCTTAACATCCAAGTCCGAGTCGAGTCCAGCCGAGTCCACAAAGATTTAAATGATTTGAAATTGACCTTTCACAAAGACCCGCCCCTCTTAGTTACTGTTGCTACATCCGACAAGCCGTTCCACTCTCACTCCAAATGTTCTCACACAGTGAAAAATATATTGTGGAGCAAAGAGGACAGTGAATATGCGCCAACATACAAGACAGAGCAGCCTACTTTTGGGATGAAATAAAGTCTCATCTTTTACATTTTTATAATTATTATGAAATTCAAACAATAAATCCTGTTTTGTGGTGCTTTAATGTGTAGGCCTCAGTTCAAGCAGCACATGAACTGATAATCTCAGCTCAGTTAAAATTAAACATGAATGAAAATCAGAACTGCAAAAAGATATCAATACACACCATTTTTCAAGTTCAAGTCCACTGACTTTAATCTAATAACTGATTTGGTATGTTTGTCGGACAAAAATGGCGGTATCTGCATTATGATTGGTCAGATCGCCTGTCAATCAAATTCCGGCGAAAGGTCTCAACACTGAGCTCTTAAATTAATATTTTAAACCTTACAACATGATTGCAATGTATAGACAAAGTCATACGTTTACCTATTGTACATCTTTCAGAATCTGCAAGGTAATGCTCAAAAATGCAACACGATGCATTAAGAGCCAGGGGTAAACTTTTGAGCAAATGGTGATGTTTAAAGATTACTTATTTTGTTTTACATGCTAATATATTTTTTAGCCTCTGAAGGGCAGGACTAAATTAATATAATTTTTCAACAAAATAAGAACAATTTTCATCCAGTTTCATCCTTAATGGACTTCTTGAGCATCACTAAGTGTTTGCAGGGTTTGTGATAGTTTTGTTTGAGTCCCTAAGTTGTCACCAGTGCGAAAAGATGGATCTCACAATCATAGTCACTGCTAGTTAGGAGTCAAATATGCAGAAGATGCTGGTAAAGCAAAGAATGTGCAGGAGCAGGAGGATTTTTCCTCATGAACAACCATTACAAAAAAACAAAAAAAACAAGAAAACAAAAAAAAAACAGTTGTGGATACAAACACAAAATACAAGATAAATTACTTGATTGTAATATTGTGTGTCAGGTAATGATATTTACAATCAAGTAATTTGTCCTGTATTTTGTGTTTGTATTTTGTCTTGTGGACTAGGCTATTAAACATCTGTTATGTGAAAAAGCTTTTTCAGTGCAGTACTAAATAGAAACAATGTTTTTATGATAAATAAAAATTCAATTTTGGAGATTTTGAAAGGTGTATGTAAACTTATGACTAAAGTGTAAATGTTACAAAAATCATTAAATTATTAGACACCAAAATGTTGCTATGGTTCTCACATTCTCATGTTGCTATGGTTACTATGTCAATCATCGCAATTTCAAGACTCACAGGACTAAAATTTAGCGGATTCACTCCCACATTTAAATGCATTTATCACTCTTTATAATTTACAGTGTGAACGTAACCACTGGTTCTCTAGAAGCACGAAAAACAAAACTATTATTTAGATTGTCGATAGCGCTCCCTTTAAGCCCATCACTTACCGCGTTCTGCACTCTCCCTAAAACTCTCGTCATAAACACTGAAGTGTCCACACTGCACAGTGAATCTCTCATTTATATCGCGTCAAGAATTTGTTTATGAGGGGATTTGCGAAAGGATAAAGCTTGTACTGATTCTGAACATACATTTTAAGCGAAATCTCCGCATGTTGACTCTAAAATGCCTCTGATTTGCCACTGTGTTCATGCGCTTAATATACATATCTGTGATTGGCTAATGCTCAACGCGTAAACAACACAAGTAGTTTGGTTTCGTTTTTTGAATAATATTGTGTCCTCTAGTGCCCGGACTCGACTGGACTCGGACATTTTTCCGAGTCTAAAATGTCCGAGTCCGTGTCAAGTCCGAGTACAAATTCATCCAAGTGCGTGACAAGTCCGAGTTCATTCAAAATTGGACTCCAGTCCGGACTCGAGTCCGAGTTCGAGTACCCCAACTCTATGAGCATGTGCAACTTGCAGCAGTTTCCTCTACTGGCTGAAATGTGAGCATTTCAAAGCTCTCTCTTATGTGTTCGTGTTCAGGTATCGAGCTCCAGAGGTGCTGTTGAGGTCACCAGTGTATAGTTCACCCATAGACATCTGGGCAGTAGGCTGCATTATGGCTGAACTCTACACGCTACGACCTCTGTTTCCTGGCAACAGTGAGGTGGATGAGATCTTCAAGATCTGCCAGGTCCTTGGTACAGTAAAGAAGGTATGATCACATGTGAAGATGAACCAACTTTATTTGGGCATTTAGAGCATGTCACAGCAGCTTAAGTTGACTTGAAACAACTTGATTTTGAGGACAGTGATTTGCCAGTTTTTCTGTATGAGAAAAAGCTAATTGGTCACGATCATGAGAGTCAGCCCCAGTGACTGAATGATAATTTCAAGCAAGGTAGTTGCTGACTTTGAGTTGGTTGGGCCATTAATTAATTAATTGAGAGTTGAGTCCTCTGGTCATTTATAGCCTATATTTTGGTAGGAGAATAAGAGTATGTGAGCGGGGTGGAGTGGGAGCAGAGCAGCGTGATTTTGAGTGAGGAGTTTTTTAAAGTCGGAGTGTCGTGGCTTTCACTCGCTGCGAGAGCACTCCACTACCACTCCATCACGAGTACAATTTTTGCCCGTACAACGGCCCGTAATGTAACTGCATTTTTAGCAAGAATTCACACGTTAAACACATTTAGCTAGCTTGATACAGATGGATCACTCAAATCAGAAAGAATCTGAATAGTTATAGTTATAGTTCTCAAGGAATTTGTTTGTACCTTCTAGATGGGATACTAAATATGATCGGGTGAAAGCACATTTTAAACAGGTAGCACTTATTTACACACTCAATTGCTCTCTCACTAATGCATTCAAACAAATGTAATCTTACAGTTCTACTTTATCTGTATACTATTTAGAATGAGCAGAAATCTGTAAGAAATGTAGTGAACCGTAGATAAAATAACTGATGTAAACGTACTGTTATTTTCATCTTTGCACAGAAAATTTGCACTGCATAAAGCAGCAATGATATTTAACTTTTAATGCTGATAACCATCTAATAAGCTTCATGCATGATATGAACAGAACTTTTGTGAGATTACAAAGCATACTTAAATACTTTAGCCGCAAATTTCCTCAGGGAATGGAAACGGAATGTTGTTTCTGATTCAGTGAGCGTGGAGTGGGAAATGGTGTACCCGGAGTGGAACTGGAGCAGAGTGGTTATTGAATGCTTAGAGCGCAGAGGGTAAATTGTTGCCACTCCACCCCGCTCACATACTCTGGTCTGTGAAAAATTAACTGGTGGCATAAGATTTTGGGCCTGTAGCGACTGACCTCCAGGCATGCTTCATATGAGGTTGAGCTAAATGCGAATTTAATAATGATTTGTTGTCTGTGATCAGTTTAGTCTGTGATCAGATGTGTTGTATTTAATTAATCTCCATTCAAATATTTAGTTTCATGGGTAAATAGGTAAAGAGTGCTTGATGAGTGCTTGATGTATAAACATTGATTTTTTTTCCCCTGCAGTCAGACTGGCCGGAGGGTTATCAGCTAGCTGCTGCGATGAACTTCCGCTTTCCCCAGTGTGTTCCTACACCACTAAAAACTCTGATCCCAAACGCCACCAATGAGGCTTTAGACCTCATGAGAGACTTCCTCCACTGGGACCCAAAGAAAAGACCCTCTGCTGCAAAGGTACATGCGTATGTGTTCATGCGGACTCCAGGAAAGATTGCAGTTTGGTATGTAATCTGACAAAAGTTTCAGAACTCGCAGTCAACCACTATTAATCCTTTCACATGTAAGTTTCAAATATTCTTGCTGACCCCCCAGCATGAGTTTAAGGCAACCATTATTTTAGAACTCATCACCTTATTATTTCCATGGCGTGCTTGTCAGGCTTGTTACGTGACACACCACAGCCACAATAGCGATGTATGACCAGGGCTCAACGCTAAGGATTTTTTCTACTGTACAGTTGTTGAAATTTTAACTTGCCCTGCCAAAATTTTCACTGGGCCCAACACAAAAAAAGTAATAAATAAATAAAATAAAATAAAATGGGCTTATTTATTGTTTTAGTTGTTTTTGATCCATTTAACTTTAATAAATAAGGTTATGAAACCAAAAATTACTAGCCTAACTCATACATTTTAAATATTGTTAAAGACAGTCAGTATTAAAATAAGAACAAATTACAAATTGCAGTGTTTCCCCTAGAATTTTTTCCAGCAGCGGTGCTGTTACGTGCCCGAGGTTGTTACCAAGCCGCGCGTGGTGGGGTCCGGGGGCATGCACCCTGGAAGAGTTTTTTTTTTTTTTTAAATCCTTAAACCATGACTTCTGGCAAGTTTTGTGGATAGAAATGGACATTTTAAGAAAAACAAATATGACATACTATCAACTGATTCAAGGCATGATTATTGCAGCACGTACCTTGAACTGCAGTCACAAACAGAAACCTTAATTTTATAATTTTAGACAGGATTATTCATGTTTTTCTTTTGTGTTCATTTTCAGCTTGGTAGAAATTGTTTAGGGGAAAAATGAAACCGCACAACCCAGAAAAAGATTATTTACAATTTATTGAAAATTTTATGTTAATGGGAAAGGCCACACCCAATCTGTGAGCACTTAATTTTTCTGGGCTTTTCATAGAAGATCTCTAAGGCTCTTTGGTAATTGAATGATTGTGGGGGTATTTTTTGTTTTTGCAAGAAGTCTTATGCTCATCTAGCCTGCATTTATTTAATTAAAAAAAAAAAAAACAGAAAAAAACGGTAGCCTAATATTGTGAAATATTATTACATGATGTTCTTTTTAACTTTTTATTAATCAAAGAATCTTTGGAAAAAAAAGAAAAGAGCATCACATATCATATTAGAATGATTTCTGAAGGACACCAACAAGTTTAGTAGACTCATCTGAAAAATTAAATATGATTTAACGTTAACTATCAGGACTATGAGCAGTAGGTGATACTTCCTCGTCTTCATGGAGAGCACAGTTCGTACCTCTTACTCCTTTCCACAAGCGCTTGCTCTCCCGTGGCGTCTGTCGTTGCTATGCAACCATGAACAGAGGCGCGCTTGGGAAAAAGAGCGCGCCGGCCGCATTTGAAATAATGAATTTGCACGCGCAAAAAAGCACAAACTAATTAACCTACATTTGATTAGTTCTACCCCATTACAATATTCACTTTACAGTTACTGCTATCATTAAAATACACTTACTTGTAGGTTTAAAATTCTATATATGGCACATTTATTGTTCAACAAAAAATATTTTAGCAATAAGTATATTAAATCAGAATTATTGTTTAAGTTTAAGCTCAGGGAGAGGTATTCGGCACTCTGGATGTGCGCTTTGAATGTGTGTTGCTGCGCACATAAAAATTTATCACACATCGCGCGAGTACCAATCTGAGAGACACCCGGTAGTTTAGCGTCTACGTGCGCTTGGATGTTGAAATAGGCGAGGTTTAAAAACACGCAAATTATCAACTTCCGTGAAGATACAGCACTGGCCCGATCGGGCAAGTGACACTTCCGTCAACTGGCACGAGTGTCTTTCACACTTGCCCCGGGCCATCGGGCAAGTCCTTATTGTCAAGCCCTGATGACAGATGTATCGCTTTTATTCTGCCACCATGTTAGTTTACGCCACAGTTCAGAGAATCGGATCTGTAAACATGGTTGAAAACAGTGAATAGTTGTGATGTATGACATGCAAGCTCTGAGCAGGTCCGTCTCTAAATCAGCTCCAGCCAAAGCAAGAAAGTACATTTTAATTTAGCAGTTGATCACGTGATGCATTGAATGTTCTAATCACACTGGTGTGATCGTACGCTCCAGGGACTAGCCTAGACTGATCACACCAGTGTGGGGTTAAAGGGTTAATGGTGTAGAAGTATTACTTGATTGTCTACTAATAATAGTATAATGCTTCTTTCCACAGCAGGCGTCTCACATTCTTTGCATCTAAAATGCCAAATCAAATCAAACCAGATGCCATTAGTATTAACGGTGGTTTGTACATCTGAAATAAAAGTGTCACTGTTTAGACCCTTGTAATACTATGTAATGTATATAAATATGTAAAGAGACTTGTGAGCAATGGAGGAAGGGGGTGGTTCATCAAACCAAACCTAACACAAACGGTCTTGAAAAGATGATTATTTTAATTCAGTTCATTTTAGACAGGAACAAGCATCATTTTTAAATCTTTGTTTGTGTTAGTAATTGTTTCTAAATATAATTTCAGGCACTCAGATACCCCTACTTCCAAGTGGGACAAGTTTTGGGTCCCCGTCCCATGACCCCTGATGTACGGAAGGCTCAGATAAAGACCGTCCTGCCCAGTGAACCCAGATCAGAGCTGCAGTGTGTCTCAGAAACAGTGCTGCCATCACAGACTAAAGGCCAAAGTAGAAACTCCCATCAGCCCCTGCAGCAGATTCCTCTGCCTCAGTCTCTCTCTCAGACAGACCCTCTCACTTCATACACACAAAAGGTACAACACCTCCATATCAAATTTAAAGTCACCATGAAATCAAAATTGGCAATCCTTATTTTTTTTATGGAATATTGCAGTATTTATTATAAATTATGTATCTGCACTTTTTTTTAAATTAAGTGCCCTCACAGTCTTTAATCAAAACAATTTAAAATCAATGTGGCAAATAAACAACATCATAAATAAATGTTGAAAATAGGCAACTCATACTCAAATTTAGTTTGATAAGTTTTTTAAATGTTTTTATTAAACATGTAATCCTATTATAATGATTTCTGAAGGATTTCACAGGAATAAATTGCAAAAAAAATATTAAAATGACTAGATTGTGAAATATTTAGTAATTTTAATCAAATAAATGCTGCATTGGTGAGCAGAAGAGACTTTCAAAAACATAAAAAAAAAAGCTTATGCCAAATTATTGATCTGTAGTGTAGCCATATCACTAAAGGCTGATTTATACTTTCTGCATCGGACCTACGCCGGAGCCTCTAAACTGTAGGCTATGCGTTGGTTTTCATTATACTTCTGTGTCGTTGTCCGTGTTCACATGCAATTACACATGCAGAGGGAGCATGTGTAACCCGAGGGAGGGGTTCTAGCAGACCAATCACAGTGCTTGCATTTCGCGTAGAACTAGGGTGACCAGAAGTCCCGAAAAATTCAGGACAGTCCCGAAATCTAAGCTGTTGTCCCGAATCCCGTATGCGGCCCTGATTGTCCCGAAAATTATACTAAAGCAAAATCTTGAGTAATTATTGTCTGATGAAACATTAAAAACTGTCCGTGGAGGTTGAGTCGTGAAGAGAGCGCAAGTTGCAGCAGCCGCGAGCTCAGTGAATGAATGTGCTGGCAGCCAGTAGTAAAGGAGTGATTGATTTGTCGCGCAACTATGTGCCAAAATACTTCGCCAATGAACAATGGCTACATATTAATACATATACAGAAACAGAGATCCATGCTAGGGATGGCGAAAACTAAAAAATTTCTTGACCGACCACCGAGCCTCATTTTAGCCGGTTGAAACCGGTTAACCGATTAGTTTAAAATATGCCACGCTATTTGAAATAACAGCCATTTTGAGTCGGGCCTGCAATTTCCCAACTCTGTCGCATCTCTATCTGCCTCCCGCTCACACACACACACACACACACATACTGCCCCGGCGCTGCGCTTCCACTCACGTCACTTTTTTTAAATTCCCTACAGCGCAAAACATGAGTCCCGCAAACGCGGCGCCGAGGAGCTTGTATGTAATCAGAGGACAAATGGCTCCTTAGTTTTGAAATGGTTTGGGTAAGTTACAAGGTGATCGCGTTGGAAATAAAGGCGTTAGTCTAGCGTTAGAAGCTCATTTGAAACATTGCCGCGGCTCATTTAAGAAAATGACAGCTCTGAAGAGACGCCGCTTTAGTTTGAGGTAGTGCTAACAATAATAAAGAAAGATGATGATCATCCTCACCTTATCTGTTACCACTGAAATGTAGATGTAATGTATTTCTACAGTATTACTACTGTATTTAAGCACTGTATCACACAAGTTGCAACTTACTGTGTCATTCTTTTTGGTGAAATGGTCCCACACACTACGTTTCTTTGCACGCTTCATCCTGTCGTCTGCCCTGGCTCTAACCTCCAGTGTTTTAGCCTGTAGCCTTTGCTTTTCGCAAACCTTGTGAGCGCGCGAACCCAAACGCTGTGACCTCGCGCCAAATGTTTTTATTGGTTTATTAAGTACAAACATGCGAGTTATGAAAAATTTAGTGTGAGGGATTTGTTCACTTCACACTAAAATATCTTGGAATGAGATGGCTAACTGTAGTAGCGCTTAGTCCACTGTCTAATAGCCTAACTTAGAGATGAGACGGTCAACAATCGGTCACACGGTCATCGGTTAGCATCCCTAATCCATGCACCTCTATAATGTGTGAAATTGTTTTCTGGAGTAATGTCACAGTTGCAGTACATAGGCATAAAAAAGAAAATGACCCAAAATGTTGGTATGTTGAGGTACAAGTCCACTAGCCATTTCTGCCTCTCTTGAAGAAAAAAAAAAAATATATATTAGTGCTGTCAAACGATTAAAATATTTAATCGCGATTAATCGCATTAATGCCATAGTTAACTCGCGATTAATCGCACATTTTTATCTATTCTAAATGTCCCTTGATTTCTATTTGTCTCATTATTTTTTCTAATTTTAATGCTCTTATCAACATGGAAAAGTGGATCAGCAGTAAGTTTGTTCTTAGCTGTGGTATCCATGTGCTTCTGTCTGAAGTCATCCATTGTAGAGCTTAGATCGGGCCCAAAAAATCAAGCCCGACCCGAGCCCGTGCGCAACTGCGCATTGTGTCCGAGCCCGGCCGACACATAAACTGTAATTATGAGCTTGAAAAAAAAAAAAAAACGTTTTTTTTTCCTAAAAAGCTGACATCAGTTCATCGCAATCTCACACATCTGTTATTATCAATGAACCTGACTGCACAATGCATCTTTCATAATATATACAGTTTGTTTGTTATAATTTGAGGATTTGCCAGCATACAGAATTCAGCACTGAACAAAAAGTCTGTTTTGAGTGGTGAGGGGAGTCTATTTTAAATGCTTCTGATTGGCCATTGCGTTCAAGAAATCAACACATATGTCTGTGATTGGCTACATCCCTCAGCGCTGCAAACATGTTATAAAAAGAAACTCTGGCCTGTAAATCGTTTCTATTTTGTTTTAGTTATTCTTGTTGCTTTTCTGCAACATATGAATAAAAATGTATTAGTTTTTATGTTTTATTCATAGATATTTCTAGTTTGCGGGAGTCCCGCGAATCGTTTTATTCTCCCGTATCCGCACACAGAGTGAGTGCATTACCACTCGAGCCCGCCCTCGCACTCGGCCATCAAATCTAGTCCCGCGCCGCACTCTATTGCGTTGAGAGTGCACGTCTCTAGATCGGCGTCTCGCGCTCGCGCCATCCACTCAAAACGTAACGGTAGCCTACTACTCTTTGGCCGGCGCGCAAGCCCAAACAAGTACGTGCGGCGTGCCTGTTGTTTTGTTTCCCGTCTAGCTATCCGGTGTGATGTTGTAGTTTTTCTAACGTTACTAGTTGTTGCAACAGCATGTGAAAAAAATACAAAGTTTGCTAGACCAAAAAGAGCGTTAATCTCGCGATAAAAAAATTGACGCCGTTAAAATGTGTTTGCGTTAACGCCGTTAATAACGCGTTTAACGCACAGCACTAATATATATATAATGAAACTCTTAAAGATTTCCTGTTCTAGTTCTCTATTGTATTTGAATACCCATGTGAACATCAGCAAAATTATGCTTTGTTTTCCTAACATGAGGTGGTCGGGGGTGAGAACAGTTTGATTGGACTGAAGAACGGTCGTAGAAGGTGGGGACAGTCAAACATGAAACCATCAGACAGCTGGGATGAATCTGACTGTTCTGATACCGCAGCTTCCCTCTCTAAAAAACCCAGCAAAGGCCTTGAGGAGGAGAAAACTACTCCACAGTATGATCGCTATATTCAAAGATTAACATTAGCAGTATTTACACTGATTTCATCTATAGCACATTTCAATGAGCACACTATTCTAAAGCCTAGTACGCAGCCTTGCTGTCTACTGACCTAAAAATGTGCCTATGAAACCTACAAATAATATCTAGTATAATGGCTGCTGACTAGGTTTGAGAACAGGGCTTTTATGTTTCTCTATTTCACTTTCCATTTCAATTATTCCATTTCAGATTTCACTCTTTCCTTCTTTTATGCTATGAAAAACTTTGCAGGCCCAAGGACCAGAAACCCCTTTACACATTTAGCACTGTAACCAAGTTACCGAACACCAGCAGACTGAACCAGCCAGACCCTAGTCACCATATCACCTCTTCAGCCAGACAACATTACCTGCGCCAGTCCAGATACCTGCCAGGTAAGATCTCAGTTTGATTTAGTCACTTCATGTGTGGTGATTGATCTTTTGTGTATAAATTGCAGCGATGCACAATACATCATATCATGAACAAGGTGAATGATAATCACTGCATATCAAACCCAAGCACAATATAATTCCTGACACAGCTTTCCCTAATTTTTTTTTATTAATAACCCTGCGTATAAAGATAATTTGGAATGGTAAACAATATTCCTTTCATGTAGCAAATTGCTGTGTATGTGAACCCCCATTTTGGCTATTTTGCTGAAAGGGGACCTATTATGCCCCTTTTTAAAAATATGTAATATAAATCTCAGGTGTCCCCAGAATTTGTGAAGTTTCAGCTCAAAATAACCCACAGATAATTTATTAAAGGATGTTTCAAAAGCCCCTAGTTCGGTGCTAAAACACGCTGTTTTCATGTGTTTTTTAAATGCAAATGAGCCGATGCTCCCTCTTGCTTCGAATAACTGCGGTCAAGCCCCCCCCCCCCCCCCACCAAATAATAATAATAATAATTCATATATACCCTGTTTTTGTCTATTCATTCAGAAACCCATGCAAAGGAAACTTTTTTTACAAACCAGTTTCACCTCAGATTGAGAGTATACCTTCTCACAGTGTCAACTACACTATCCTGATGTATTCCTGTACACTATCCTCTGTATTCAATAATAGGCTCAGTAGACTCATTTCAGGATGGTGTAATTACAGCCCCCCCAAATCTCTTAAATATGCTGTTGGCCTATACACTCAGAAACCCATAAAAAGGAAACGCTCCGGTTGCTAGCGTAACCTCAGTTCCCGCATATAACCAGAATGAGCATTGCGTCAGTTTCTCTGACACTTATGGGGGAAACCTAGTTTTTCTCCGAATACTGAAGCCTGATGGGTTCACATCTGTGCACCTGCACAGACAAATTACTTTTCAGCCCGCCTATTTAAGTCGTGCTGTAAGCCATTTTGAGTTTGAGGAGCGACAGTGTAAGCCCAATCAGCCCAACAATGGTTTCCAATAGAGCGGGTGAAGGATAACTGCGAGTTCGGTCTTTTCAGTATGGCAAAGTAGTTTTTAAGTAGCAAAAGACTCCATTTTATCACAACCTCGAAATTATGTTAGAATGCCAATTGATTATTGGTCATTTTATATAATAGTTTAGCTATGCATTTGATTATTCTAATGAACTCTTTAATGAATTTACACTCGTTCATTCAGATTCCTATAACACTTTGAGTCTCGCACCGGCCGGGTATTTCAATCTCAAAATCAAAAACTCGTCAGTCACGGCGGCCGTGGCTCTACTTGTTCATTCTAGAATATATTATTGGTAATGGTAACTTTGTATGATCATGCCGTGGTTTCCCACATACACTTAGGCCACATCCACATCCAAGCCAGAGCTTTTCCGATCCGATCTTTTTTTTTTTTTTTATTCTAAAAAAAATTCTGTAAATACAGCGCCATCTCAAGAAATATCTGCGTACACACAAAACCACTAGAACCGACTCAAATCGATGTAGTATACCAGACCAGTATGTGGCGCGCTGTAATTCTACCACAGAGATGCACTAAAAACTGAGAAAAAGACTTGGAGAATGTGCATAAACCTTGTGTGCTGTATTCAATAATGGGCTCAGTAGCTTCTTCTACCTTTTTTTTTTTAAACCAAGAACTTTATTGAACAATATAAATGGCCTTGTACAAAATATGAAATGTCTTAATCAGACAACAGACAAGCATCATAGCATAAGAAAGAACATTTAACTAAATAAAATAAGAAGCAGAATAAAGAAATAAAATAAAAATACATTCATGTAAATAATAAATAAAGAAATAAAAGAGGTTCAGTAGCTTCTGCAGCATGAACACAAGCATGTAGTCCGCAGTTGTTGTTGCTGTTACGTGACGCAGTGGTGTCTGACTACGGTCGACACGTGGGGTGATAACATCATCACTTCACTAAATATACGATTGGCTGGCTTTGGCTGTGCACACGAAAACGCATGGGTGTCGCTTTTAGATTTATCCACTCTGGGACCCGATTAAAAAAAAATAGCAGTTTGGAGATAACGTGACTTACTGACAGAGATGGGCGCTTGAGTCAGGAGCTCCTCTACTCGGCACTGATAAATAATTTAGCATTACATCGGTGAACCTGTATGCTGAGTCGATCCTTAGAGTGATTGACTGTTATATTGGCCACGTATCCAGACAAAGTTATTATACAGGCAGGCAGGAGAATTTGTCCATGTTCTCTGCTTTAGCTGCCTTCTCATTCGGTTCTTTTTTATTTTGTTCCTTTAATGTTCCAGATGCCACGAATTACTCTTGTAAGTCTAAGCTTTCTTGTTACATATCTAATATGTCATGCGTTATTATGACTGATTTATGGCTCTCGATGTAGTAACTGGTAGTGGTAGCCCTTCCCTTTTCCATACATTTTTCTAAGGGTGATGTGGATGGTCGTATTACATTGACCAATTTCTTATTTTCTATGTTCCCATTACCACCACTTGAATGTTTCTTCAAAAAACTCAATGTGGCTATTTCTAGATTCATATGGAATAAAAACCCAGAATCCAGCTTAAGACAATGCAACCCAGGAAACTTGATGGGGGTCTGTCACTTCCGGACTTTAAATCATATCATTTAGCATTTCAAATAAGAACACTTAACCTGGGTCAACCCCAATTTTTGTTCCTTGGCGAGATCTAGAAGATAATATCACCTTGACTGATCGCTCACAAGATTTACCCTTTTCGAGTATTTCTAAAAACTCTAAAAAAAACTCTAAAAATATGGACCAATCGTTGGAAGTTCCTTTGAATTATGGAAAAAGGTTGAGAAAATTATGGAAGGTCCTATTTTATATACAAAGACAACACCTTTATGAGATAATAAGTGTTTGCAAAAGTCCGGAACAAGCCCTTTGTCTATAAAGCCTGGTCTGATTGTGGTATTCATACTTTGAATTCTTTTTTTTTTTTGTGAGGAGGGTCTCAAATAATTTCAAGACTTTAGTACAGAATTCTCCTTAACGGTATTTTCCTTTTTCTTATATTTAGGACTGAGATCAGCCCTAAAGGCATATTGTGTTCCCTGGGCTACTAATATCCTTCCACATCCTATAACTCTTCTCTTTCAACAGTACTCCTATATACCAGCCATTTATTCCTGGGAAAAAGAAGTAACAATCAAGCCTGATTGGGATGTGGTATGGGCCAGAAAAATGGAAATCCCATTATTAGCCTGTGCAAACTAAGTAAACATTGACTAATGCCAATGTTTTAATCAGAGCTCTAAAACATCACTCGGAGTGCCCCAATGCTCCACCTAAGATGCAGTTTTGTTACTAACCTGAGCATAGATTTGTGGTGTTATGGATTTAACATAATCTACTAAAGTTAATCATTTCAGAGTAAGTCAGAATAAATCAAAATGTAACAATTTATTAATAGTGAGGTAAATGTATCATGCCAATTACATAATAAATATAAAGCTGCAGTCCGTAGTTTTTCCTCTTTGTCGCCATCTCTATTCGAAATCTGCAATTGCAGTTATTCACGGAAGTATCAACTTTTTGTGAGTTGTGCCTCGGCACATGAATCCAATGTTTTGAGGAGAATGTGCGGCTGTCAGTCACCACGCCGGTGTGTATACTGTCATTCAGAATCACAGATTCTACTTTTTGGAAGTATGACCAACATAAGAATTTTCACCAGAAAATGTCATCTGAACAAGTAAGTAACATCCACTTTTGTTCTGACCAACTAAGGGAAGAAAAGCATAGCAGTAAATCGCGCTGATTAAATCTAATGACCGCTTACGTCAAACTGTGCAAATTATACTTTGTTCTCAAATTGTTCATGTTAACAACATCAGCATTGCATGACTATATTTAATGCCCGCAGTTATCCTTGTTTTCGCATGGGTCTGGTTGAAGTCTCTTTTTTTCTGAAGCCAATCCGAAGTCCAAAGTCTTTCGCATTTTACAATGGGTGAATCTCCAGTTGTCACTGGTGAACCTTTCTGGATACGCCATCAAATTAATACGTTTAATTATATCAAGTGCTGTGAGGAAAGGCTATAAATCTGCACCTCCAACATCCTCACGTACGCAACATAGCCTACTAGCTGAGACACCTTCTTTATGTGTACAGATGTGACATAATGAAGCAAAGACATGCTTGAGTTTCCCGCGGAAATCCACCAGTACCACTGGAATTATTACAAGCTAACCGTTTTGAATCAAGCTAAGGCAAGCAGATAGTTTTGAACACTGGCTGGTTGTGTATGGAGCTAGAATTGTGTCTTTATTACATGCGAGAAAATAAATGATCTGAGAGAGAAAAAAAGTTTGAGAGAAAAAGTTATCACACTGATAGCAAAAAGGCATTTCATGAGAGAAAAAAGAATATTTGAGAGAAAAAGTTTTCATACCAATAGCAAAAAATAATAATATTTGTGACTAAAAAAGTTTTGAGAGAAAGTATTTTCTCATAAACATAAGAAAATATAAATTTGAAATTCTTAAAATTATTTCTAAGAAAAAAATCTCTCTCAAAATACTTTGAAAAAAAATCTCAAATATATATTTTTTGCTATCAGTGTGAAAACATTTTCTCAAAAAAAAAAAGTGTTTCTCTCAAAACGCCTTTCTTTGTTCACGATGAAATTTTTTGCTCTCGTGTCAGGATTTTGCTTTCACTGTGAAAATTGTGTCATGGGCGGGGCCACGTTCTTTTTTTCCTATTGGAACGTTCCTATTGGCCAGTCCGGGTTAGCATCGTCTTGTCTTGGGAGTCGAACTGAATCATTACACCATTGTTCGTTTCACCTAGATAGATGCCGCCTAAAGTCAGTATATTTTCCTGCTTTTTTGTCCTTAGCCAATCACATGCCTGTATTAAGGATGTAGCACTGTCTGATCATTTCTGTATCTTCTTTGATATATTGATCTCTCCTGCCATTGAAGCTAGATCTGTCTGTCAAGAAGAGATGCTTAAATGAGAACACTAGTGCACTATTTATGAAGGCTATATCTTTGAACTAGGCAAAGCTAGACAGACTTTCTTCTCAAATATTATAAATGGCAACTTAAACAACACACACACTCTTGTTGCTACTGTAGAGAGACTGACAAACCCCCCACGCCAGATTCCCAGTGAAATGCTCTCAGACAGCAAGTGCAGTGAGTTTGCTTCCTTCTCTGAGAAAATCAACAATATCAGAAAGGTGATCAGCACATCCTTGAGTTGCGCTGGGGTCAGACAGATCCGACCACAACCTCAGAAAGTCGTTACTATGTCTGATTTCGAAGAAATTGATGGCAAAATTTTGGAATATACCGTACAGCACCTTAAAACATCAACCTGCGCCCTTGACGCACTTCCAACATCTTTCTTCAAAAATGTGTTAAACAGCTTAGAAGCAGATCTCCTAGAAGTGGTAAATGCATTTTTCCAAACTCCCTGAAAAATGCAGCTGTCAAGCCCCTCCTGAAAAAGAACAATCTGGATAAGACCATATTAAACAACTATAGACCAATCTCAAATCTTCCTTTCATAAGCAAGATCATTGAAAAAGTTGTCTTCAATCAGCTGAACAAATTCTCAAGCTCAAATGGATACTTTGACAATTTTCAATCTGTTCCGCTTCCGATCGCATCACAGCACAGAGACAGCACTCATAAAGATAATAAACGATATTCGCTTAAAAACTGATACAGGCAAATTATCAGTACTGGTACTACTCGACCTTTGTGCTGCATTTGACACTGTTGATCACAACATACTTCTTGACAGGCTGGAAAACTGGGTGGGGCTTTCTGGGATAGTCCTAAAATGGTTCAGGTCATACTTAGGAGGAAGAGGTTTTTATGTGAGTATAGGAGACCATAAGTCTGAATGGACATCCATGACATGCGAACATGACTGAGTCCCTCAAGGCTCAATTCTTGCGCCACTCCTATTCAACCTGTACATGCTCCCAATGAGCCAAATAATGAGAAAGAACCAAATCGCTTGCCACAGCTATGCAGACGACACACAGCTCTACTTAGCCTAACAACTACAGCCCCATTGACTCCCTGTGCCATTGCATTGATGAAGTAAACAGTTGGATGTGCCAAAACTTTCTTCAGTTAAACAAAGACAAAACTGAAGTAATTTCATTTGGAAACAAAAATGAAGTTCTCAAGGTGAATGCATACCTTCACTCTAGGGGTCAACTAAAAATCCAGTCAGTAATCTTGGTGTGTCTCTAGGGTCAGACCTTAGTTTCAGTAGCCATGTCAAAGCAATAACTAAATCAGAATACTATCACCTGAAAAAATATTGCAAGAATTACATGCTTTGTTTCCAGTCAAGACTTAGAGAAACTTGCGCATGCTTTCATCACCAGCAGGGTGGATTATTGTAATGGACTCCTCACTGGCCTTCCCAAAAAGACCATAAGACAGTTGCAGCTCATACAGAATGCTGCTGCTAGGATTCTGAGCAGAACCAGAAAATATGAACATATCACACCAATCCTCAGGTCTTTACACTGGCTGCCAGTTATATATAGGATTGATTTTAAAGTATTATTACTGGTATAGAAATCACTAAATGGCCTAGGACCTCAATACATTGCAGATATGCTCACTGAATATAAAACCAACAGATCACTCTGATCATTAGGATCACATCAGCTTGAAATTCCAAGGGTTCACTCTAAGTAAAGCATGGTGAGTCTGCTTTTAGCTACTATGCCAGCCGTAGCTGGAACCAGCTTCCATAAGAGATCAGATGTGCTCCTACAGTTGTCACATTCAAATCCAGACTCAAAACACATCTGTTTAGCTGTGCATTTACTGAATGAGCACTGTACCACTGTTCGTCTGACTGTTTGTACTGTATTTTATTTATTTTTTTATTCAAAACTGTTTTAATTATTCTGATTTCTTTTGATTATTTCAATTTCTCCTATGTAAAGCACTTTGAATTACCACTGTGTATGAAATGTGCTATATAAATAAACTTGCCTTGCCTTGCCAATCAGAACTGGAGTTATGCACCCACAGATTCCTGTTCCTCAGTCACCTGCAAGACTTGGGTTTTAGGGTCCACTTTGGCAAGAGCTCGCTGCCCAATTCCTCAGCCCAAATGAAGGCTTGGCTTTCTTGGGAGCGCGTCTTTAAGATCAGGAGCATGGCGGCCTCATTCAAAGTGTGGTTCTTCCACCCCCTCAAGAGGTTTCATAAGCTCCTAGGCCTCATGGTGGCAGCTTCCTTGGTTATTAATCCGCTAGGATTGCTCAACATGCACCTCCACCTTTGTTTGAAAGTCCTTGTCCCACCCCATGTGTGGCGCACAGGCCGACATATTCTCAAGATCACACGGCTGTGTCAGAGCCCTGGTCCTTTGAAAATCGTCCCGCTTTTACCAAAACGGGGATCTACTGGGTTCAGTTGCCAGGAGGAAAATAGTCGTGAAAGACGCCTCCTAGACAGGCTGGGGCGCCCTGAGCGACAGCAGGATAGCCTTCGGCTCATGGACAAACCCCTATATCGAACTGGCACATAAACCGCCTGGAAATTATGGCGACAACTCTGGCCTTCAAGGAGTTCCAGCCAGAACTCAGTCATCATGTCCTGGTCCGCTTGGACAACATGACAACGCGAATGGAGACTCCACCACCGGGCAGTCAAAGCGATATGGCGCACCTCCGGGCAGGCGGATGTAGACCTGTTTGGAACAAAAGAGAACTCTCACAGCCGAATGTATTTCTCGAAGGAAATAGACACACTGGCTCTGAAATGGCAGAGTCGGCACCTTTATGCCTTCCATCCTCTAGCCCTGCTCCTGCAGGTGTAGTGTTACGAATTTATTAAATGTTTTTAGGTTCCAATACAATAGTATATACAATGAGAAAGTTTAGTAAACTGAATTTAGCATTTTAAGTATAAATGATGATATCAGAATTATCAGTAAGAGATTCATTTCCAGTCCTGATCTCTCTATTGTAAGTCAAGCAATTCAGGTGTCGGACATTAGCTTTTGTCTGTATGCACTTCCTGGCCATTAAGGTGGGTGATGCAGTCGGGCAGATTACTGAAACTCTCACCTTGTGTTCTAATGGCTCTCGGAGCCACTGTCCCAGTCGGTGAAGAGTCTGGCTGATTGGATTAGGATATTTACATTTGAATCACCCTGTCATGCTGACGGGATCAGGGCTGTGGAACTTCCGGTAAAGTGCTGATTCCTGTACTTCACATTTACATGCTTTGTTCAGATTGCCTCCCCCCTTTTATGTAAATCCCTCCCCCTTTGGAGGGATAAAACACTGTGTTTTTAGACTCGTTAGTTAGACTTGGGTAAGATTTGGGACGAAGCAGACGACAGCAAATAAACAATCCTGCTTAAAAGATTCAATCCCAACGTCTCCTGGTTTTTCGCTTCTACGTCTCCTACACTTAAGAAGAACAAGGTTTACAACAGATGGTGCCCTGTGACCCGGATGAAGAAACTGAAACTCAACAAAGAATGAACTTTTGAAACTTCAAAGCTCAAAGATCTCAACAAAGCTGACTAAGTCTCCAGACTGAATTTTGAAACATCCAGCTAAACAAAGATTGCCAGACTGTATCTTTCCAGCTTCCTCCAGATTGAAAACTTCAAGCTGAACCAAGATTTCCAGGCGGAATCTTTCTATACAACAAAAATTTGGTGAGTTTCACTCCATTCATAGAACCGTTGAAAAACCAGTAAAAAAAATCTGTTATTCCTCTGCGCCATCAAAGAAGAAGTTAACAGACAGCTGTAGGGTTTGGTTAACTAAAGTTATCCTCTAAAGTTGCTTTTAGAGATGAAATGTATCCTCTGTTTTCCAGGCAGGGAAGATTAACGTACATGATAATACTGTTTACCCTCTGCTTTGCCAGGGAAGTGTTTTATCCTCTATAAAGTTAGGGAAGATTAGCATCAAGTGCTAATATATTGTACCCTCTGTTTTCAGGCAGGGAAGATTAACGTACATTTTAAAAATGTTTTATCCTCTGCTTTGCCAGGGAAGTGGCAAAAGTTTTTTTCAGGCAGGGAAGATTTTAGCATAAATTGCTAATAATTTTTGTATCCTTTGCTTTAGGCAGAGAAGGTTAGCATTAACAACAGTAATCTTTGTTAACAAGTGTACCCTCTGTGGATCAGAGGAGTTTTAGTGTCTGTTTGTGCTGGCAACAAAGAAAACTCACAACAATGTTTAGAAGGAATGCTAGACTAATCCCCACAACAGAAAAAGGTGGTCTTGGTACTCTTTTATGGACAGACAGTGAGTTCATGTCATTGTTAGGGGAGCAGATGGACTCCATAGTGACTGAGTCAGTCAGATTGGATTTGAGAAAGAAATTTGGTATTCACCCAGAAAAAGTATGGTCTATTGAAGAATGCAAGAAGGTGTTGGGTGCATGTATCAGGAAGAGAAACATAAAAGGCATTATTTTCTGTCACATGAAATTTAGCTTATCCATTGCACAAGAACAATCTAGGTGTATAGCTAAATTAAAAGAACAGAACAAACAATTGCACACTAAGGTGGGCCATAACAAGGCCTCAACCAAATGTGACTCAGAAGACCAACAATCATATGAGATTTATCCTGACTTACAAGCATTCTTTGAAACAGATGTAGACATCCCACCAGTAACTGATAGCCTGTAGATTCAGTAAAGGTATGTGTCACAAGAAGATCTCAGGGAATTGAGGGAACTGAAAGTGTTCCTCCCAACTCTTCTGTTGTCCAAAACCAAACTGTTGCCAAAGCACTCGGACCTAGAGACATAGAAAGACTATCCCAAAGCTTACCTTCAGTACACACAGATTTTTTTCTGAATTTAGAAGGGCATTGATCAGTAAAATGCGTCTTTACGACATGTCGTTGGCAGAAGTCACATAGATGATGTCACAAATTCTAACTGAATCTGAATTCAACAGATTTGAGTCTGCTGTTACTTCTGAACTACAACATGCCAGAAAAGATGAATTGAGAGAGGGAGTTCTGAAAGCATTAAAGAACATTGTTGGACCAAACATGGACTGGTCAAAGATCACTAGTTGTGTACAGAAGAAAGATGAGAATGTTAGTGAGTACACTCAAATATTTTGTCAGTCAGCAGCAGCATACAGTGGTATAGCTGACACTTCAGAGAAGGTGCTAGAAGATAATGGTCCCCTAGTTCGCACATGGTTTGATGGTCTGTTGTCAGAGCATAGAAAAGCATTGCCTTTCTTAGAAGTCACATGGTCCGCTAGAACCCTGCAAAACAACTTGGACAGGTTAGCTATTTGGGAAAGAGACTCTGATGTCAAGGCAAGAGTAAAAATTGCAGCAGCATTCTTTAAGGTCAACACAGAGAATCAACAGAAACGCAAATGTCCTAAGAGAGAGGGCAGCAGTTGTTATTACTGTGGTAAACATGGACATTGGGGAAAAGAGTTTAGGAAAAACAAAAAGAACTTTAAACAAGTTAACAATGTTACTCAGCTCCTACTCAGTCTGCTTGCTACTCTGAAGCAGCCCGTCCCCTCGTCATTAAGCTCGTTGGGCAGCTTGTTGATGTGTTAACCATTTGGGCTGTGAGTGCTTAATTTCCCCAGTAACTTACAACAAAGATGAAAGACTTATTTTTGTTTAATAGAACAAAAGGAAAGTGACGGTCTCACCCTTCCTTTGGGGAACACCAAGTTAAGTAGACTCACAGCCTTAAATGTTATGCTGCAGCACAGGCCCTTCATCAGTAATGATGTTAGGTCAGACTGTAAATGTAAAATGGCTTCATGCAGTCTCCACACTGATGAATGAAACAAAAGAAACTTCTGTCACCTCCTCCTATTGGGGAAATTGGTTAAGCGTGCACCAGTCAAGAACCCATCCTCATGTATGATGTCTACAATGACTGAATTTGTGTTAGGGGATGAAGGAGAAATGACTCATGATTGTGTTACGCTTACATACACACCTTCGAGGGAAGTAAAAGAAACTCCCATAGAGAATTCAGAATTTGTTGACGGTTCATCTCAAGTAATTGAAAGTAATTCCTATGTGGCATGGACCACATTAGGTGATGTTGATTGCAGCAGCTGCATTGTTGTGTCAGGGAAGGAAAAACCTGGACTAATGTCACACTGTAAAGTTGTTCCCCCACCTACAGGGATAGGTTAGGACACGGGACCAGTGAGGAGCCCAGAGAAGAACCGAATGCAACAGGCTTCGGGGGTCAAACTCTGCGGTGAAGATTCCCTCATAGGCCCTATCCTAGTCCATCCTTACCTCACTGTTCCTTAGGTGTCAAAGGAATTAAGAAATAGGGAAAGATGGAACAACAATAGCAGACTCAGAAAAAGTTAACAACCATAGTGTTTGAACAAATACTGCTCTACTGTCCAGCAGAATCGGAAAAGTTTACAACCCTAGTGTGTGAACAAATACTGCTCTCCTGTCTTTTGTTTTCTTTCTTATTCTGTGCAGACACCACTTGATGACTGTCTGGGACCCATACGCACCGACCTCGTCATGTGCGTATGAAGCCACAAGAAAACCTCAAGAAAACGACTAGACCCACTGCCGAACCAACTATCACGAAAAAAAAAATAATTCACAACGCAGACTCACATACGAAACCTTCATTCATCCTTCAACATGATCAAGATTGTCGTACCAGTAACATGACAGACACTCTAGCTTCGCACAAGATAATGATCTTACAAAACAGAGTGCCCTTGGATTCAACACAAGGAGGAGCCTGCACCATCATCGGACCCGAGTGCTGCACCAGGTTAATGGATCCAACAGAGAACTTGAACAAAATCCAACAAGACAATCTTGATCTTTCAGCAAAATTACACCTGATGACTGAAGATAATTCTTCATGGTTCGGAAACTTGATTGGGAAACCCTGGCTGTGGATAAAGGAAATAGTAATTATGTTGTTGTTTGTTCTACTGGCGTACTATCTATGCGTCCACAGAATCAAGTGTTTCAATTCAACATATGAATCACGCCTCTCACAAGAAAATCACAGTTCCTACCAGAATAGACTATTACCTGTAGGAACGTCATGGACCCTAAAATTGCATGTTTGTTTCTGTGTCAGCATGCAATTGCAGAAAAGCAAACACAGAACACGCATTATGTGCCTGTAATGATCACAAGTTACAAGAATTAACTTATAAGTGTTTAAATTTGTATATAATGTGAGAGTTATTAGAACTCTCAAAGGGGGAAATGTACTGTTACAAATGTATTAAATGTTTTTAGGTTCCAATACAATAGTTAATACAGAAAGTTTAGTAGACTGAATTTAGCATTTGAAGTATAAATGATGATATCAGAATTATCAGTAAGAGATTCATTGCCAGTCCTGATCTCTCTATTGTAAGTCAAGCAATCCAGGTGTCGGACATTAGCTTTTGTCTGTATGCACTTCCTGGCCATTAAGATGGGTGATACAGTCAGGCAGATTACTGAAACTCTCACCTTTTGTTCGAATTGCTCTGGAGCCACTGTCCCAGTCGGTGAAGAGTCTGGCTGACTGGATTATGATATTTACAGTTGAATCACCCTGTTATACTGACGAGATCAGGGCTGTGGAACTTCCGGTAAAGTGCTGATTCCTGTACTTCACATTTACATGCTTTGTTCAGATTGCCTCCCCCCTTTTATGTAAATCCCTCCCCCTTTGGAAGGATAAAACACTGTGTTTTTAGACTCGTTAGTTAGACTTGGGTAAGATTTTGGACGAAGCAGACTACAGCAAATAAACAATAGTGCTTAAAAGAAACAATCCCAATGTCTCCTGGTTTTTCGCTTCTAAGTCTCCTACACTTAAGAAGAACACACAACACAGGTTTACAACACAGGTCATCAGTCGGATACGGGAAGAAGCATGTTCTGTTCTTCTGGTGGCACCACAATGGCAGAACCAGCCATAGTTCCCAGAATTAGTCCAGCTACTCCCAGCAGCTCAATGGCCCCATCTGGCACCCCCAACCGGAGTTGTGGGACATGCATATTTGGCCCCTCGACGGGAGCTGTCAGGTCTTTCCCGGGAAGTTGTGAGAACAATCCCAAGAGGCAAGGGCCCCTTCTACAAGGCGCCTCTACTCCCAGAAATGGTCCATTCTCAAGCTGGTGCCTAGCTCGAAAAATAGACCCCACTGAGTGCGATGGCATGTCAGTTTTCTCGTTCCTACAGGAGATGCTGGACAGTGGGCGCGCCCCCTCCACACTCAAAATTGATGTGGCAGCCATCATGGCAAATCATGCCCCAATAGCCTGCCAATCGATTGGGAAGCATGACTTAGTCATTAATTCCTCAGGGGGGCTAGGAGGCTGAACCCTCCACGCCCTTGTTTGGTCCTAGCTAGACCTACCCACAGTCCTTAGGACACTACGGGGCCCTCCCTTTGAGCCTCTCGAGTCAACTGACCTCCAGTCCCTCTCACTTAAGACTGCCCTCTTGCTGGCTCTAGCGTCAGTCAAGTGAGTTAGAGACTTGCAGGCTCTGTCTGTGGATCCTACCTGCCTCGGATTTGGCCCTAACAACAGCAAAGTGGCCATTAGGCCAAGGAAAGGCTACGTGCCAAAAGTGCCTGTCTCATATTCTGTCCAAACATACAACTTTTATGTATGCCAGGTGACCTGTAAATGCGAAAAAAGAAAAAAAAACCTGTTTCCATTGCAGTTTTGCTAAATATTCCTTTTTCTAATTGCCTGTAAAACCACCTCATGCAAACGTAAAAACTGTTTTTGCTAAATTGATGTGTTTCCATTGGGTGTAGTTTCAATTCACAATTTCAATTTGCACAATTTGAAGGGTAATGGAAATGCAGCTACTGCTAATGATTTATGAGTTTTAAAAAAAGAGGAGTGGGTGGATTTTTACCATTTATATGGTGGTTGTGTACACACACTGCCGACACACATTTATGTTCAAACACCATGTAAACGTCAATTTTGCATAATAGGTCCCCTTTAAATAAGTCAGAGTTTTTACTCATTGATTCTGTCAATCCTAGGGTTAATAAGCAAGAACACACCATCTCTGAGCAACAAGGAGTCTCAAGACTTGTGGGACACCTCAGCTTTGATGAACAAACCTCTCGCACCAATTGGAGGACCTCCAATGTCCAGAATCAGCCCAGGTGAGCACACAGCCACACACCTATATCTATAATATACGTGAATTAAATCTGAGACTTCAACAATACGCAATACACAATTAATTAGCATTCATAGTGCTTGAGGTCTTTTAACCTAGAATGCATGAACCAAACAGCCGACACAAATGCATAAATTGGGTCAAAATTAACTACTGTATTTATTGGTTTTCTTAAAATGAATCAATTTCTTGTTAATGAAATAATTAAAATAATTGATGATACACAAATGTTTTAATTTATCTGTTGTTATCTTATTATTTGTTCAATAAAATATGACATTTATTATTTTTTGAAATGCAGTTTTTTTCTAACTAATTTAGAACTACTGTAAATTATGCTGTAGTCTAAACTTTCACTCCCCACATTTTTTGTAGAATGTGAATGAATAAATACAGGACATTTGACAACCTTTATGCAACCTTGGGGTAGTGATACAAATATGACATTGATGAGTAAAACATTGAATAAACAAATGTTATTTTTTTTTAACCATGAGTCAATTTTACCTCCTTTATGCATTCTAAGATAAGTAAATGAGGCATTGTAGCAACCAATTTGTATAAAACTCTTATCTCTTAGCTTAGTAGTTTGAGCATAGTACCTGTCTTGCTAATTTGCCTAATGTTAAGGACCCCACTTTACTGACCAAGTGTTTATTCAGTCATGTTCTTAACTTTCCCACCTGATCTCACTACTTCCGTGTTGTGCATCTTTCAGAACTAAATTGACAATGCCTTTTAAATTCAAATCAATGAGGATGCAGAATTATAATTAAAAATATAAATAAATACTAACACATTTATGTTTTATGTATTACCCATCAAACACACAGCATATAATTAGAAAAAAGTATACCTATACAAATAAAGAAATACCCATAAAAATTACTTGGGAGACATTTGGTGATGTCATATGGCAACATCTGGTGATGTCATATGGCAACATCTGTGTCATGGCTGTATAATTGTTTTGACAGAATAGGACTTTAAAGAATTGTTAAAGCATTTGAGAAACAATATTCTACATATCAGGGTAGAATGGGCATACTCGGTTAACATTAGAATATAATTATTTATGTTTTGTAACAAAACTTGTCAATGGATAATTAAATTATTTTGTTGTGTGACTGTTTTGAATTTCTTTGAATTGCAATTAATTTTTAACCTCCCATTTTCAAATTCAGTAGCCAGGTCACTTTAAATCTTTTGAATTGACAGATTCAAAATTAATTACAAATGTCAATTTAAAAGATTTAAATGAAAGTGATCTGGCTACTGAATTAGAAAATGGAAGGTTAAAAATTATTATTATTATTATTAATTGCAATTCAAAGAAATTCAAAACAGTCACACAACAAAATAATTTAATTTTGTCAATTTGAATTTGTTAATTTGACGATTTGAAACTAAATCTAAAATTCTGATTTTTTTTGCACAACCCGGCTTCATGTCATTCTAATTCTTGTCTACTTTTACTGTAATACTGTCCATCGTTTCTCCCTGCATGGATTCAGAGGAAAGCAGCAGTAAAGCCACAGATAAAGCTAAAGAAAGGACACTAGAGCAAAATGAACAGGTCCAAGGTACATATAGCAACAGTGCTATTCTGCTTTTCCCCACAGCATGGATTTTGCCCTGTGGTGTAAATGCCTGGAAGACATTTCAAGAAAAATCGCCAGTCATTGAGGAAACTGATTACTTAAAGTCCCACTGTGGTCAATTATTTAATCTCTTAAAACTCATCTTTGATCACAAAGATATCATATATATAAATGTTTTTTTCCTTAAAAAAATTAATTATTCATGCCTTTAAATAGCTTGAATGTAATTCAACACCCTTGCCTCATTTAGTATAAGCAGTTCTATGACTGTGCAAATTAGCCCCACCTCCACTCACTCACACCAGCTTAGAGATCCACTCGTTGATAATCACACGTTGACGTGATTGGTTAGAAGGTTGATGTCAGAAACACCAGCGATTTCAAACCGTGTTTTTGAGACTGTCTTTGGTTCAGTGGGGTTTTAAAGACAAAATACTCAACAATGCTGTTGACTTATGAATTTGCACATGGTTTGTCTTTAAGCATATTAAAAACACCACACGGATATATAAACAATTTTAAATGCTTGATTTTCAGCACAGGGGGACTTTAATAGTCACATTTGGTAGAATGAGTAAATTTATCACCTCTTAAGTGGATATATTTTGCAAAATTATAGAGAATCAAGGCCTTGTTTGATTGTTTGTTTAGATGGTTGTGCTCTCTTTCTTGAATCTAAGTGTGGCCTCTGCTCACAGGAAACTTTGTAACCACCACATACAGTCTCTCTGGAGGATACATGCCTTCTTTCCAGAAGAAGGAAGTGGGATCCGTAGGACAAAGGATTCAGCTTGCCCCTCTCGGACACCAGCATGCACGTAAGTGTTCGGTTTTACAATTCAATATCTAATAGTCTATTTCCCTCTACTACTGTTTTGACTTTGTGTTTGTTAAAGGGAAATTTCACCCAGAAATTAAAATTAGCCCATGATTTACACGCCCTCAAGTCATCCTAGGTGTTTATGACACTCTTCTTTCAGACAAATACAATCGGGAGTTATATTAAAAAATGTTCTGGCTCTTCCAAGGTTGAATGGCCGTTTCGGTTTTGAAATCCATAAAAGTGCATCTATCCATCATAAAAGTGCTCCACACAGCTCTGGGGTGTTAATAAAGGCCTTCTGAAGTGAAGCGATGAGTTGTGTAAGAAAAATATCCATATTTAAAACTTTTTATAAAGCAAAATAACTAGCTTCCAGCCAAACAGATTCCACTTAAGTCTAAGCGCAGCTTATGCTAGTAATGCGACGTACTGCTGATATTTACGCTACGCCATGCCACGTAGTAGCAGCGTAGTGCTACTTCTGACGCCATGAGTTGCGCTTTAGGCGTAAGTACTGTATGGCCGGAAGCTAGAATTTTACTTTGTAACGTGTTAAATATGGATATTTTTCTTACACAAATGCATCGCTTCACCTCAGAAGGCCTTTATTAACACCCCAGAGCTGTGTGGAGCGCTTTTATGATGGATAGATGCAATTTTATGGACTTTGGGTGAACTATCCCTTTAAAACTGACATCATTGTGGAATCACGATTTTTATGCTTTTCTACATGGCCTGCATATATTGATATAATTATGGTGGCTTTCGAAAATTTCTAAAACAATAGTAGAAGGCACATTAATATTCATGATGAAAGCAGCCTTCCCCCACCATCCTATACATGCTATATATTATTAGACTGACACATTGCCTCCAATAATGGTGTAATGGTTTGAGGTGTGATTATCTGTTTGTTTCAGTCTAGTTTGAAATCCATTTGGTGACACTTAATGCCACAAAACCTACACCAGTGTTCGATTTATCTGTGGTGGCCTGCCACAATATCAACATTGACCCCGTACCCCCCTAGTGGGACCAAGGTCCACCCACCAGTTTCACTGGAAACACTGTACACGCTTTATCTTTATACTTGCTATTATTCTTTCCAGCCCCAAAATTGTGAAGTCCTCCTAGAGCTTTCAAGCTTTTCATTCTTTTTATTCTTGCTCTTTAAAAAACTGACATGTGTTTGCTTTATTTATATTGTTCTACACATCTGTTGCTAGAGCTATTTTAAGATCTGTTGTATCTTTCTTCATTCATTTCTTCATTCACTCACTCTGTCTATCACTCATTTATATCTGCTCTTAGTTGATCTCTCTGCCACTGCTGACTCTAAAACTGGCAAAGCTAAACCTTCAAAGTCCAAACCTTCCTCTACAGTTTCAGTCAATGAGATCTCTGAAGGTAAAAGCTCAGAACAATAGTTGTCTTAGTCAACACCTCTTCCCAGGGTCCAAAATTAATGTTGCCACACCTGTCAAGTTTATTTTTATTACATTTTTTTTCCCTTATAATGTGGAATTCTTAACAGACTCTTTGCTATTAGTGACAGAAACACTGAAAACATTGTCACTTGCAGCATCATATAGAAGTTGTCAGTCTGCGTCTCTCTGTGAATCCGCAACTGTCAAAACAATGTTAAGTTGCATTTGAATTTAAATAGACTTTGATTTGAATAACTTGCACCAGCCTGTTGTTCTTACATTGTGATGCAAGTCATGCTATGTTGTAATTCCTAATAAAGTTACTGGTAAATTGGCTTTATTTACAAAATACACGTTTTTACTTTCGTTTGACACTTGGCAGGTGTTAATTTTGGACTCTGCTTCTTCATTGTTATTCTCTCAAAGTGGCCTTAAACTTTGGCTTTGCTGATTTCTCAGATTATGATGGATGGAAAAGGAGAGCAGACCGGACCCAACTCAAAGGAACGAGTTACTCAGCTCTAGGCAAAAACTCCGCCAATCTCATTGCTCGCGCTCCACCGGCTCAGCCAGTGCATGGACGGGTTGACTGGGCTGCAAAATATGGAAACCATCGTTAGTACATCTCATGCGAGCTACAGCTGCTGTGAGGACTAAAGTCTGTTTCAACACTCGTAAATAATGTATAAACACATATGATATAACATCTTTGTATTTCTTAAAGGAGCAGCTAGGATAGATCCACACCATGTAAGCCCATGGCTGTTTAATTGTTCAATAAAGGCAAGAATCTGTGAACAATGGCTGTTTAAAAACTTAATTTGATCATCTTCAGTCATCTTTCAGTTTTGTTCAGTTTATGCATCCAATGCCTGTTATCCTTTTACAATAAAATGGATAGATCTATATTATACAAAAAATCTATTTTTTGTAACCCTTTTGACATTTTTTTTTAGGTATGCTGTTTTTAAATATATTATTGTTTTCTTTTTTTTGCATTACTGTGATTCATACTGGAAGGCAGTGTTATGTTTTTTTTTCTCTCTCTCTCTCTTGTATCATTTACGGCTTGTATATTTTTTTCTGTATTGAGAAAGATCACATGAACATATAATGTAGATAGCATTTATTGGGTTGGACCGAAGTCAAATCAATAATGTTTTGTAAGTATTTTTATAAGCATAACATGGGCATGTTTTTAACAAGTCTTTAATTCCTAAATTCACCAAACAGCAATTTTTTATTGTACATTTTATACAAAATACCTATAATGACTAAGAGCTGTAATTACATGTTGTTGATCAACTATGACTACACTTGAATGAAAGTAGATGGTGATTTCTGTATGGGTATCATGATTGCTGAGGTTTCTGTAACATTCCAGCTCCAAGTTTTGCCAGCATCAGGACACTGCAAGGAACAATTAAAGGAATAGTTTAGCCAAAACTGAAAATTCTATCATAAAGCAATATAAAAGACAAATGTTGGTCTGTTCTTTACTCAAATCTATTGGATGAATTCAGAAGAAAATAAATCCAGCAGATGAGGCATGTGAACTACTTTTACAATAGTTCTTGTTTTTTTCATTGATGCTAAAAAAGTCTTAAAGGTTGTTTTGTCTGAAGATGCACACCAGTAATGTTTTTTTTTTCTAGGGCAAGTTTGTAAAAGCTACTAAAATGTATTAATTGAACTAAGGTCTAATCCTGGCTTAATCTAAGCCCTGTCTGTAAAACCAGGCCATAATGTAATATTTTTTTTTATTCTCCCCTTTACACATTTGGCTGGAATCTGCATGCGTATGCATGAGAATATGATTTGTTTATCTTTTTTTTATTAGATGTTAATTTATTTTACTAACAGCCAAGAACAAAAAATAATTTAGGTTTTAGACCAGGGTTTTCCAATCTATGATTCTTTCATGAGGGCACTGCTGAGTTAATGAAGCACTAATAATTAATTGTTTTAAAATAAATAGTTTTTAAAATGAAAACACTTAATAGAAAATATGAAATATTGCATGTAATAGGACCATTACCCAACATCAGAGAAACACAAATATGGCATTAAATTACTGCAATTTTAAAATCTCAAAGGGGTATGGCTGACAAAAAAATTGTGAATCCCTGTATTACACAAATGAAGTGTGATGTGTGTGTTAGATACCTCGCTCCAGCGATGAGACCAGCTGGAATGATTTTGCGTGAGTTATAGAATCTCTTCCCCATGATGGCAGTAAGTGTTCCGGATGCAGCTGAGAGAGAAAAACATTGATGACAGATGGTGAAATTCAATGTCACTTAATTTTATTAAAAAATAATCACATATACTGCTCCTAGATTACTTTCTGACTGCAAAAACAATAATAATTGCTGCCCTGAAAAAAATACAAACCTAAAGACACCCAAATATTTTTTGGATCTTGTGATGTCTGGTAAGCACCGAAGCCAGCCAAACCCCCAAAGAGTAGTCCTGCTGCCAGGGACGGGACACTGCCTGCAGGACAACAGAATTAAAACATAAATTGTATAAAAACACTAATGAATGGTATAAATTGTATAAAGTGGCATGAGGTATTCAGTGTACAAAACAAAGTTGTTGTTGTTGTCAGCTCTACAGAAGACAGCAGTCATCACCCAGGCCAGCTCAATTCACTTCAAGTTTTGTTCTTGAGCATCTTATGCATGTTATAATCCAATAAAACAATTCTGAACAATCAATAGGGTACAACAGGGCTAAACATCTCCTTTAAGGAAGTTTTCTGGTCCCAAAGTGAATGACATTTGAATCGAATATAGAAGAACCTAGTTGGTTTAGATTAAACCCCCCCCCCCCCCCAAAAAAAGCTAACCAATACCAGCCTGACAAGCTAATGACCAGCAAACCAGCTTGGGCTCTAATGTAAACTCGATGAACATGGTAACCTCTTGAGCTTTCTCATTACCTGCTTTGACATATCCTATGACTCCTCCAGATGTTACTAGTGCTGCGTAGCCATAACCAGCCCAGTCTACTGCCATCATCAACACCTGAACACACAGAAACATTTTAAACACAGCCAGTGTGTGCCTTGTTTGGAATCGTGCACCTGTTTATAAATGACAACTGCAGTAGAATGCATGGGTAAATTATTGTACAGCTGAGCTGACTCAGACACACTGAAACTCAAACGTACAAACTCAGATCTCAGATAAGTGCATGACCGGTTCATAAACCGCATCTATGCTATTCCCTGAATGCAGAGGCTGACAGTGTTCATTCATAATATTTTAGGGTGTTACTCGAAATAATATATTCTAAATTACAGCACTGCAATATAATTATTATTACTCGCCTGAGTCTGTTCTGCCTGATGTCCTTGTCTGGTGGTAGAGTGTGTGATGGTCGACTCGAATTGCGTAATGACTGACGAACTCAAACGCCAATGAAAACCTTATGCATCTGACGCATATCCGTTACAACGTTTCTGAAGTGGACTTATGGGAAATGAAGTTTACTCCAAACTTTCTTAATTTCACCAAAAATCTTTGATTGCTTGGAAAATTGTGTAATTTTTTCTTGTTTGATATTGTTTTGGGTTTGGGTTTATTAAAAAGTATGGCAGTAGCCTATACTTGAGTATGTAGAATTTGTGCCCTATTTATGAAAAAGTGAAATAAAGCAATTAATGGGCTAAATATCGATCCAAATGGAATAATTTCTTTTGACATTTTTCACTACAAAACAGCATGGTTATAGTCTGAAAAATGTTGTATTTCTAACAAAACTAGAGATGTAGGCTACTACATTTGAAATATACTGCACAACTCCCAACTACCTTTGCTTCATTTATTTTGATAATGCAGTTCCTCAGATCTCATCTATTCCCTTTAAAAAATTAAATAAAAGAAGATTTATCTAAATGTGAAAATATCCTAAATTGCATAAAAGTGCATATATCCATCATAAAAGTGCATCCATCCACAAACAAACTCCACACAGCTCATGGGGTGTTAATAAAGGCCTTATTTAATATAACTCTGATTGTATTCATCTGAATGAAGAATGTCATATAGCCTAACCCTTAAAGGAATAGTTCACCCAAAAATGTAAATTAGCCCATGATTTACCGTGTGTGTGTGTGTGTGTGTGTGTGTGTGTGTGTGTGTGTGTGTGTGTGTGTGTGTGTGTGTGTGTGTGTGTGTGTGTGTGTGTGCGCGTGTGTGTGTGTGTGTGTGTGTGTGTGTGTGTGTGTGTGTGTGTGTGTGTGTGTGTGTGTGTGTGTGTGTGTGTGTGTGTGTGTGTGTGTGTCTAAAAACTTTATTTGTGCCTTCATCACATCCCCAATTCACCTTTGCTGCATGTTTTTGGATTGTGGGGGGCAACTGGAGCACCCAGAGGAAACCCACACAGACATGGAGAGAACATGCAATCTCACAGAAAGGTCTCCTATTTTAACCTATAATTTAATAATTATTGCAATGTTTTTCACCAACTGAGAGAATAATATTAAAGGCAAATAAACAAATTAGGATTATACTTCTTCAACAATATGTCAGTGTTCCTGTTCCTTGTGGTCTAGATAGCAGAGCAGAGTTAGGACATTTTTGTTGCCATGGTGAAACAATCTGGAAAAAATCCAAAGACTCCAGGAAATCTGATCTTTCCCACACACCTGCCAAATGCTTTTCCTTTAGTCACCCAACATCAATCCGACTTAACAAACACCACCTCTTCCGGAAACAGCATCAGATCAGATTCTGAAGTTACTTACACATGCTCCATTTTGTGCTTTTGCCCCTCTAGAGCATCTTTAGGGTTCTGTTGTCTTGTTTTTGGTTCTGTTACAGAAAACGCTTTATTTTGATGGTCCACTTTAGACATTCTATAACTACATGTCAACTTAGTCTACTAACCCGAACCCTAACATCTAACCATAACTTAACAGTCTACTACAGTCTACTAATACTCCAAGAGTTAAGTGACATGTAGCCTAGTTGCAAAGTTAGGCTACTTATTAGAATCTCAAAAGTTGACCATCAAAACAAAGTGTAACCGAAAAAAGATTTGGGAAAGAAAATGTCAAATTAATAGTTGCAATGATATGGCTTACTTTAATGGAAAATATTTTGCAGATCAGTTGTGGCATGGCATTAAAACTAAATCAGAAAAAATAACTGAAATTGCCTGTTGTTGTGTATTTGTGTATTTAAAAAGAATAGTGTTAAAATAAGTATTCAACAAGGCTCTTTAAAACTAAGGTGTAGTATGTAGACATAACCCATTACTATTTTTTTTTCGGCCAGTTTTATCTTCCAGTTTAATCATCTGCCATAGGCCTAATAGACGAAGGGTTATGAGGATATGCGATCTTCGATCAAATAGTAATTTTGTTGTAGTTTTAAATACCATCGTTAGATGGCGCCAGATGACAAAATTAGAAACATGTTTATAGTGATATTTAATAACGTTGGTTGTGACAATAAAAACGGAGTAATTGTAACAATTGGAACAATTGCATGTTTTATTTTATTTTGTTTATTTATTTAAAAGTTGTGATTTCAATATTTATTTAAAGTAGCCTGTGCTCAGTTATCAGGGCAGGCATGTAATTTCTGGCAAATTAGAACTTTTTTTAGGCTCTCATGGAGTCATAAAAGAGAAGGTCAAACGAGTCATTAAGGGTAATGGATTTTAACTGGTCTATAAGATGGACAGGTGGAAACGTGGAACTTGGGAAAGATCTGACTTCTGCAGACTGTTCTCCAATAGAGGGCGCCAGAGAACATCAGATGAATTAGAGGGAGAACATTTAGGCTACTTGAAATGTCTCTCATATTTCACGGTGGGCACAAACAGATAAACTGGTTTGATTATAATGAAATATACAGTAGTTTTGTCAATATTTATCTCAATAAAGAACTAACCGATGTCTTGGATGTTAAAGAAAAGCTACTTGGAGCAGTTTACGGAGCCGCATTTTTGGAGCATTTAGTTCTTTAGAAAAACAAGTTGATGTTTAGATATTATGGCTATATATTAGTTGTATTTTTTTAAACTATATTGTTTTCCATAATTTGTTACTTGTATTATAATAGCCTATTGCTATTCTAACCTGTTGTCCCCAGGTCTTACTAGATCTAGGTTTAATTTTGTCATCATACATCATAAAATTATTATTTTAAAAAAGTTGTATCTTTTAAACAGGTCAGAATGACACCTCTGACCACACACTTCATTATCAGATGGGGTATGGCTATGCATTTGTGCACATTATTTACTTGTGCATAGAGGTGTAGGCCTAGCCATTGACTGTGTTTTTCTCTTTTTCTTTCACTTTATTGAGTAATTAGTGCTATGATAATACTTAAGATAATACTTAAAATGAAGTATAATAAAGTCCTGTCTAAAGCGACAGGGGGTGCCATCATTTAGGCTACAGCACTCAGGCTCATTTCTCATCTGGCATTAGTCACTCTCCGAGATGCGCGAGAACCGAGGAGCTCTGTGTTTGAAAAACATAAAAAATACAACCTAAAATTCGCCCCTCCCCGAATGTTAGACTATTTGTGATATGGGTGATATAGGCTATTTGTTTTATTAGCTGATATTTCGCTCAGTATTTTTGTGTATGCTCATATTAACTGAAAAAATGTATATTTTGTGAAAATATATTCAATCAAATTGAAAGGATAAAACACTATTTATTTTAGGTATAACGAATGGCGCATAAGCTACTGTAACTGCCAATGTCTAATAGCATAATCTGAAAACACACTAGGCCTAGCCTATATTTTATGCATGCTGCCTGAGCAAGATTCAGATTTAAAATTTGTCACTTAGAACAGCAGGTGAAAAAGTCACAGTCTTCCTTGTTAATGTGCAGCAGGAATCTCAACATTGCTTTTACCTTTTCCAGGTGTCGTTGCCTTACACGTGCCAGTAGCAGAGCGCATGCGCCGTGAGGTGGTCCTCTGTTTTTATTGCCAGGTGAGTAGATTTTGTTCAGGTAAAGTGGAATTTTGCTTAAGGACACAAGACCCAATGAGTTAACACGGTGTGATGTACCACATTCAGAGAGAAGACACAAGAATGTCGCTAATGGGCAAAATGGGAGACTGGCAGGTAAGATATCTTCCTTTTAAGGCTATGAGGGTGATGCGGTGCTCGATTTTACTTTTCCATATAAGTTAGAATTAAGTCTTCGCCACGGTAGCTTTTTCCACACGTTTTCCGGACAGTATGCCTATATATTGGTCATTGACCATTGTAAATAAAAAACTACACACAAAAGCTTATGCTATAGATAGAACACGCAGGTTTGCGTTTGAGACCGCGAGAGTGAAGGCAATGGCGAAACAACGGTGAAATAGTATGATCAGAATACTCTAAAATGAGGAACTCCTAAGGTAACTTATCAGATAGGCCAAATTGGTTGCTATGTATTGGATAGTTATTTTATTTTGCCTGGTGTAAATGTTTTCATTTTATTAACTGATTTCAGATATTGCAATTTCATTCTGTGCAGCATTTCATAATAACATAAACGGGAAAGACTGAATGTAGGCTTTTTATTATTTTCTTTATAAACTTTCCCTCCACTGTTTTCCCATGTCTTTGTGTCACACACGACCCTTAAGTCGATGTGGTCCATTAATGACAAAAAAGTAGGCTAAAAAAATAGCCTACACAAACAAAATAAAATCAAAAAATAATTGTGATTCGTTAATTTAATTTGTGAATATAGCGCCATAAATAACTGACAGGTTTTTTTTTATTAGACACCAGTAGCCTATTGTGAATGGACATTTTTCACACAGTGAAGATTGCCAAATAGTGTTAAAGAATGAAGACTAGTTTTGCTTTTCTTTTGTGCGATTGGTTTCAGTGATGCGGACCCCTAATCAATAAGCAGCGAACAACAAAGCAGGAAACCCATCAATTTCTATTGCGCGTTTCTCTGCCTCTCTTAATAGTCATTGTGTCTTAGTTTCTTTCGGCCTCTCATTAATGACAACTGGACTCACCCCACCAAAAATGGTAATGGAGATAAGGGAGAGACAACGCCTAAGAGTCGGCGACCTGTCTCCTGACCTCATTCACATTTAACAAGCCATGTTGTTGTGTTAATTATTTACATTTATCAAATTGCGCCGTTACACGTTCTAAATAGGTGTATACCTACTGAAGAATTGAGCTTTTCTTTGCATAACAGTGTTGAGAGTATTTTACAGGCCCGGGCTCACTATAGGACTAAAACAACAGTTTACAATTGTCAGACTGGAAGCACTATTTGCCCACTGAAGCACGTGCATGCTGCAGTAGTTTACCATTGTTTAATATATATTTTACTGGCTGCCCTTTGTAGATTCAAGCGCTTACAACTTTTTTGAAAAATGCGTATATATGCAAAGAATCTGGTCTATGACAAAAAAAAAAATTTCTTGGTTCAGGTTATTCTTGCCCAATTAATTCCACTCTGAATACATTCAATTCGATGATTAATACAAATGAAAAGGTGAAGTCCCCCTTCACAAGTGATATCAACCCTTGCATTCACTGCTCCCTTTTGAAATACACATGAAACTCAGTAAAGGTATTCTTACTGGAATTCTCGTTGCAGGTTCTACCTGTGTATATTCATTGGCTTTGGTCTCTTGATATGCTAATGAGGGTTATTACAGTAGCGCTCGAGTCTCTCTCTTTCACCATTAGAGGGAGATCTGAGCGCGCAGCTCGAGCCTTGTGCACTGTGTCAAACTCAAGCGAAGACGCAATTCACTCTATCCACAACCAATGAAAATGCTTTGGAAATTAACTGATAATATTAAATATGAAGACTGCGAGGTAAGCGGCTTATCCAGGATTTTAATACAAAATGTTGCATGATATTTACCAAAATTCTGAACGGTTTAACTTTTCACTCAGTCAGTTTTAATTTTCATTTTTTTTAAGCTGGGTTGCTGTTACCATTTTATTTAACACTTAATAAAATACTGCAATGGGCTACTGCATGATACAGAACACTTGTACTTGTTTTCCAACATAGTAATAAAACAACAACAATAATAACTATAATAAAAATAATAATAATAATAAAAAAACATATCACCCATTCATTGCCAGTGGAATTTTCTATAGAACAAAAATGGATCATTAAAATGCATCATTCATAATACCGAAATGTGTGTATATGAAGAAGAAGAAAATAAGACTTACAAACAAACGTACCAAGGTTTGGTAAAAAAAAAAAATCAAATGTTGAACTGGTTAAATTAGTTTTAAAATTAATGTGTTTGTCAATTTTTTTACATTTTATTCTATGTTCCCCCCATTTTATGTTTATTTTATTTGTGACGATGTGCTTGTGGTGGATGCAGTAATATATGACAGTAGTTTTTGGAGTGGCGAAGCCAGTAAAACGTGTTTTCGCTCGTTTCTGGAGAATCACACACGCCAGGAAAGAACCTCTGCACTCAGCGCGTCCTTATTCGTTTTTTCAGCGCATAGAATCGAGTTGATCGTAGCCTATAATAATTACATTCGGTTTCATAATAATCGCGCATTATATGAAAATGTGTATGAGTAGACACGCGTAAAGTTTGTTGAATATTTGCTCTCGCGGTGAGTTTAGCTGCATCGGCGTGACTGTGTGCATGTGTCTCGGCCGTGGTTAAAATCCTGGTGAGGGATTCTGTGGAGTGGGCCATGGAGAGCGAGCATATGAGGACTAATGTGAAAAACAATGAGGTAGACACGCATCCAGTGAACAGTAAAAATGTGCCAGGCCAGATGCACTCTGCGTTCGCTGGATTTTCACCAGAATCAGAGGTGCACATTGTTTCCTTCCTTGTGTTCTTCCCCCTCGTTCTGTCTTTCTTTCACTTTTGCTTGCCCTCGAACCTTTTAAAATGTTCCCCCTCTCTCTGATTCGTCAGACGCAGGAGAATGTCCCTCTTTTTGTCTCTCTCTCCCTCTCTCTCCCACTCACTCTCTCTCTCCTCATCTCTGATTAGATATACTGATTCCTCATTCAATGGACGTCATTTAGTGCAGTCTGCCTTGAGTTGCTTCCTCGCTTCACGCTCGATTTCCGACCATTCTTCTCTTATTAAGTATTCGTGTAATATTAATAGTCATGAATATCTACTATTAGGAGTGCAGGGGAAGAGGCAGATCTGTGCTAACATGAGCTCAAGCGAGGGAACAGCTCACTGACAGAGCCGGGAGACGCCAAAGGGATCTAAGAAACTTTAGAGAAAAGGCATTGCATCTAAAGAGCAGATGAAGAACATTGGGAATTTACCCAGATTGTGATGGATTATTGCTTTATTTGAACGCCGGCCACCGCCACCTCGCTCTACAATTATTATTGGCTTGATTTAATTTGCACGTTCATTTTCGTGTTTTCCTTCTGAAATTATTCTTGCCTTTTGAAGTCCTCGAGAATCTTCGCAGATGTTAGTGCACAGTTTTTCCGCGATGGTGAGTGACTGTCGGGAGTAAAGATCTGAAGACTGCGCTCAACATTTACTCTCCGATTGTTTTTTTTTTTTGTTTTTTTTTTATCCTATCGTTTTGTCTGTTCCATCATGCAAGCTGTTCTTGGTAGCATCAAATGCTATTACAAAGACTTTATACTTGATGTGAGCTCTGGTTATTTTTCTTTGCATCTCAGTCGGATTTTTAATTGCTAAATGAATAACAAATTATTGATGTAGCCTACATTTTAATGTAGAAAAACATGTATTATGATAGTCGTGGGGGTGTAATTATAATTATAATGTAGCGTTCTATTTGTTAATGTTGTTCTTGATCGAATCAAAAGCTTGATCGGTTTTCTGTTGAAATAACAAATTCCTTCCTAAATGCGATTACAAATCACTTCTGGTTATTTTTTTTCTCCTTAAAAATAAATAAAAATTAAATAGAAAGAAAAGAAAAGAAAACCATATAAAACAGCACTAAAATAGCACTGTATCGTTCTCTCTCTCCTAAGGATCGCCATGACGGGACCAGCAATGGCACAGCCCGGTTACCCCAGCTGGGAAGCGTTGGCCAGTCTCCGTACACCAGCGCTCCTCCGCTCTCTCACACACCCAACTCAGACTTCCAGCCGCCATACTTTCCGCCACCCTACCAGCCCATCTACCCGCAGTCTCAGGACCCTTACTCTCATGTTAACGACCCTTACTCCATCAACTCTCTGCACGCCCAGCCGCAGCCACAGCACCCGGGCTGGCCCGGCCAGCGGCAGAGTCAGGAGAGCAGCCTGCTCCACCAGCACCGCGGGTTACCGCATCAGCTGTGCCGAGAGTACCGCAGAGAAGTGCTACTTCCCTCGGGTCACGGCCTTGATACTGGACTCACGGATTCAATCCCTATCCATGGAATACCTCACTCTTTAGAAGATGTTCAGGTGAGAAGAAAAGCTGAAATCTTATAATATAACATGCAACCTCTATTATATAGATTTCCTGCTGCATGGTGCTATCAGAATAATCTCGGGCAGTCAAATATTGGGTCACATGTTAAAGTCGTTCTTATTAAAGTAGCTGTTTTATTGAAAATATTATGGTAATAGATAACACAACGGTTTTAGCCACAGTAACTTGGAAAAAAAGTGGGAGTTTTAAAAATGGTGTTTGAATGTAATATTTTTTTTATTTAAATTTAGGCTGTATTTGCAGGTAATGTTGATTTACGTTCGATATATTTTTTTCTTTTTGCCTTAAAACCCTATGATGAACATGCATGTTGTGTGAAGAAACAATTTAGAAAATAAATGACATTTTTATGTAAAATTATATTTTTTGAACGACACCGTGAGTAGTTAAAACATAATATAAAGACAATCCCATTTTTCATTAATTATTTGCTGGATTTCTTCTCTTCACTGTTGTTCACCCAAGCAACCCAAAGTGAGTGGTGTGCTGAGCTTTTTGATTAATATTTTCTGTCATTTTTGGACGTGATTCTTGGCTGCCCCCCTTTTCATAAGTAATTTGATTGCAGTGTGCCTGCTGAAGAGATCTCACGAATCGAGCCTAGACAAAATCCTCTCTTCCACCGCAACTGCATGTTTTCTTGTTCATTTTCTTGGTAGATAAAATTGAAGTAAATATATTTGCTATTATTATATTGTGTGATATAGCCTAACACAGCATCGTTTAAACTTTTATTATTTCAAGTGGCGCATGCTGATCGTACAGACGTATAGGTCAAAGATGTAGGCCTACTTTCTTTAAATATGTCGTTTATGGTGTGCGTATAGCCATGAAATTACTATGTAAAGCGTTTGTGCAAATTTTCTCTTTGGGCTGCATTTAATTTCGTTTACAAAAAAAAAAGTACGTGTTTTCAAACTTTCGATTATTATTAATATGCTTTTTGATCTTTGCAGCATGTTGATGATCAAGGAATTCACATCCCAGACCAAACTGTAATCAAGAAAGGTAAGCAATTTCCTCTCTAATACTGTATACGTGGTTCAACTAGCAGCTCTGCGCTCGTAAAGACTACCCGTGCTTGCTGGGAGACGGATCGGGTTAATTTGTAGGCCCTGAGATAGCCTGGCGATAAGGCACAAACCATTTTAACAAAGTGTTCCATAGCGGACACTATTGTCTCTGTTATTATGATGGTGCTTGGCTTACCCTAGTCACATTTAAAACGGTAGCCTTTAATGAAATTTGCTAAATGTTCAATGATGACGCGAGAAACGCGTGTAGAGGCTTCGTTTATGAAACGCTTTTGTTAAAACAGATTTAACAAAGGCCGGCTGTATAATTTTCAGTTTAGTCATTTTAGCAATTACGTCCCGCTTTGTTTCGTTTGGTCAATGTGGGCTTCAGGAGAGTGGGTGTTTGATCGAGTTGTTTTCGTTGCAGTGATATGACTTTCTTCGCTTTAACAATGTGAAAGCTTTGACATGTTAAATTTGATGCATCATGCATACATCCACAAAAACAAAACAAAAAAACTCATCGCACATACACGTAATAATTGCGATCTCACGAGTTCGTTTAACTCCTCTTGTCTCTATTAGTCTCCCCTGAGCTATTAATGTCACTACTGATCTATCCAAAAGTGCCTGTGCTTTTGTTTCCAGCTAGCACATAAAGTAACAACGGGCGCTGAAGCAGGATTTAGGCCGGAACACTTATTTGTAAGCGCTTGTGTGTGAGCAGCATTTGGATTTGTGGGTACCAGTCCATGGCGCTGTGTGGCGTGGTTAGGGACTGTTTAACGCTTAAAACTAATTTGGAATTAAGATAAATAATACCCATTTTTATTTGTCGGAATTAGGCAATTGTATCGATATTGGATTATTATTATTATTATTATTATTATTATTATTATTATTATTATTTAAATAGCCTAATAATAAAATGTTATACAATAGATTTAAGTTGATCAACATTTTCGTGGATTATGCCACATTCGTTTTTTTTTCTTTTTTTTTTTTTTTTCGAAGCAATGCCATGCATGTTGAACTGTCATTTTCACCGAGCTTGGTGTGGAGTCACCATTGTGCTATAATATGAAATATTTTGATGGCTGGGCCACTTTATTACTTGGGGCATATTCCAGCAGTTACATTCATGAGCTGAATGAAAAGCTATTGCTGTGGTATCTATTTTCCTTCCTCTCTGATAAGACTAGACTGCCTTTGATTCCACATAGGCGTGAGAGATGATGTGCATAAACGCATATGTCTAATCTTACTCAAAGGCTGCCTGCTGCATAGTAATTCATCTTTTTCCATTTTGTTGGTGCTGTAGTCTCGAATGGGGGGCCTAATCATGTTTTTTTTTTTTTTTTTTGTCAAGGTCCTGTTTCCATATCCAAGAACAACAGCAATGTCTCTGCCATACCGATAAATAAGGACGGGCTTTTTGGAGGTGTGGTAAACCCAAATGAAGTGTTCTGTTCGGTTCCGGGTCGTCTGTCTCTTCTCAGCTCAACGTCAAAGTACAAAGTCACAGTAGCGGAGGTGCAGAGACGCCTTTCTCCGCCTGAGTGCCTGAACGCTTCCCTGCTCGGCGGGGTCTTGAGGAGGTGAGCCGGACGTCCATTGCATATACCAGTGATTAGCTATATATTATCAAGCGCTTTCCGTCGCTAAACTCACAGACATGGCCTTTTGAAGTCATATCCCAACATAGGCTAAATATTGTGGCCTACCCAATTGCAATGATCTCATGCAGTCATGTCTTTAATGTAGACAATTAATTAAGACAATTTAATGGACACTTCCTTAGTGTGGCAATTAAATCTCTACAGTGGGCTATTATCACATATGACAGACTGTTCTTAATTTGAAAAGCATTTTTAATTGTGAGACATATACAATCGCAGGCCCCTAAAACAAAGTGTTTAAAAGTAGAGGTCTTGCTTTCAGCATAAAAAGTTACTCGAAGAGCTGTTATTAGGGCTCTTGGCGACACATGATTGCTTAGGCTATTATTATTATTATTATTATTATTATTATTATTATTATTATTATTATTATTATTATTATTATTATTATTATTTAAGTTCATGCGCGCTCCAGTCTTAAAAGGCATATAAATATTATAAAGTATAATTTAAATGATACGTAAATATAGATGTGTATATAATGATATAAATATGTAGTATAGGCCTATATCAGTAAGATAAATAACTACACATAATATATATGCATTTTTTTGTCGTTTATTTCAAAGGGCCAAATCTAAAAACGGCGGAAGATCTTTAAGGGAAAAACTAGATAAAATCGGATTAAATCTACCAGCAGGGAGACGCAAAGCTGCCAACGTTACCCTCCTGACGTCACTGGTGGAAGGTAAGTTTCCTGATAAATATATATTTTTAATAAAGCAGGTGCTTAAAGCAGCTTTTATTCCAATTCAGCATTTTCATTCATCCGTGAAATAGAGAGAGCAAGCAACAATGATGTCTTGTCTTGCAAGCAACAATGATGAAGGATATAAGAAAAGAGAACGGAATCAGGAGATATTATTCGGAAATACCTTTTTGGGATAACAGGAATCTCTCTCTCTCTCTCTCTCTCTCTCTCTCTCTCTCTCTCTCTCTCTCTCTCTCTCTCTCTCTCTCTCTCTCTCTCTCTCTCTCTCTCTCTCTCTCTCTCTCTCCCCTTCAACAGGACCACTAGTCTTTAAATTTGAGCATGGTGTGGATTCAGGTGTCTTTGGGGCCTACTTTGTGCCATGTTAGCAGTGTTGTTTTATGACATTTTGTTTTGTGCAGTTGTTGGATACAAGGCACAACAGCCGAAAAGTATTATTATTATTATTATTATTATTATTATTATTATTATTATTATTATTATTATTATGTGTGGATTTTATCGTTGTCGGCTTAATGCAGTTGACCTGTAGGTTGAAAGCCTATTATAAAATATAAATGAGTTAATTATGTTGCACTGCGAAGATGCCATTGCTGTTGAATAAATCCATTTTGCTTGCAAAGTTGGAGGTGATTATTCCGTGCAGTGATATTTGGTATACCATGGGTTTTAAAGGTGAAAGCTGGAGACGGTTCATTGGTTCCTGTTAATCATTGCCGCTGAAGACTGAATGTAATATTCATCGTGCTTCATTGAAATTTAGTCTTGTATGGTAATGAGCCTGAAGAAATGTATGATTCCTGCGAGATAAGGGTGAGGGGTGGGGGTGGGGGTGGTGGACACGCAAGCAGACGCTGATTTAGTCGGAGGACATTGGCTTTCTGAAGTGCTGTTATTGTTTATGATCTGCTCCATTTTATGGAAAGCAGTTTAGTAGAGTTGAGCTTTGATGCTAATTGGCGCATGCGTTCTTCCGGATTCTCGGCTTATGACAGGAAGGCTCGCAGTAAAATTCCAACTGTTTCAGGAAATTAAACCAAAGACTTGAGAGAAAAAAAATCAACCAAAACCACAGACCTAGTCGGAGTAACCTATTTTACATGGCTAAAGTATAAGAAGGAGGTTTACTTTTAGCCTTTTGAAATTTATTTCGTATAGGCTATAAAACATCCTTCTAATAGGCTATTGACAAAAAGCTCACTAATCAATGCCATAGTATCTTTTGGAGTTATTGTCTAATGTTCTGTTAATCTCAGAAGGCATGTGCATGCTGACGCATGTATTTGACAAAATAAAAATGTCTAGGTAGCCTAATGGAAAATAACGGTGCATTAGGTCTACTGATGTCAGAATTGATAGAGAGCGATGTCCTGCTCATTGGCCGAGAACGTTAATTAGATGACAATAATGAAAGATGTTCTTTACTCTACATTTTACTGCAGTAACATAAATACTGACTCTCGTTTTCTTCTAGGTGAAGCTGTGCATCTGGCCAGAGATTTCGGTTATGTATGTGAGACTGAGTTTCCAGCCAAGGCGGTAGCTGAATACGTGAACCGACAGCATTCAGACCCAAATGAACAAGTCCAAAGAAAAAACATGTTATTGGCATCGAAGTAAGTGCTATTCTCACTATTCAGATGTAAAAGCGCAGTTATCTGTTTAGGGCTGCGTCTCTTCGCGTTAATTGTCGTGATGTATTTGTTGGAGTTTTCCTTCTGCTGGATAGCCCAGAGCTGCTAATATCTGATAAATAGTACTGGATTCGATATCTTATTTTTGAGGCCTAGTGATTTCGTAAAATACACAAATATTTGCACTATATATTCACGACCTGTAGGCTACATCCTTACACTGTTTTATAGATTTTCTACAAATGGAAAAATAAATAAAAAGTCAAACTATATAAAAAAAATACATACAAATAACGATGAATAACAATAAAAAGTATATCAACAAAGGCGACGCTCTTCTTTAGATGGCATGGAGTCTAATAATCCAATTCTCACGTCTCCGGTTGACATATTACTGACGTAGGCTATGCGACACTCTTTTCAAACTGAACTTGAGTTGTCCATCGCTCTGATTCCACACTGCCCAACGAGCTGCTGTCAGAAGGAATACGTATGTCATTGATTAAGGGACACATAAGGAGCACGTAGTCCAATACATTTCTGACTTCATACCTTCAGCTGTAATTAGCTTCATCCTGACACGCATCCTACATTGTGTCTCCTTCTAGACAAATCTGCAAAGAGTTCACGGACCTGCTCTCCCAAGACCGCTCGCCCTTGGGGAATTCACGTCCACAGCCCATTCTCGAGCCCGGGATTCAGAGCTGTTTGACCCACTTCAGTCTTATTTCTCACGGATTCGGGACTCCGGCTATGTGCGCGGCCCTCACGGCGCTGCAGAACTATCTGACGGAGGCCATTAAAGCCATGGACAAAATGTACCTGAACAACAATCCCAACAGCCACAATGAAACGGGGTCAAAAGCGGGTGACAAAGACGAGAAGCACAGAAAGTGATGTCCAACCACCATCCCAATTGATGACAAAATACATAACAAACACACTAGTGATCAAGATTAAACATTGAACGCACCATCTCCCGATCTTGACATTTTGAAATATTTTTGATTTTTTAAATAGTAATAATAAAAAATAAAAAAAACAGTTCACTTTGGGATTCGCGGACAAGGCTTTTCTCTCAATCAAAATAAAGCAGTGTGCCAATGAGAGGAGTACAGATCTGCAACAGCAGGAGTTTTCATTAAACTCACTTTGTCTGAGTTCAACGGACTGAATTTCAGCGATTTCCCTCAGTATCCCCATTTACGATTGTAGCCATGTGACAACAAGAAGCTGAAAGAGGAAGATTTTCTATCAGTATTGTGAATAATAAACTTGAAAAAAAAAATCTACAGCTCCATGCCATGACTTCAAGAACTGACTTTTCACTCGACCAAGCGACCAACTTGAACTTTGAATTTAACACGATTCACGGTTATATGAGGGAATCTGTGTTCAAGTATGTAAATATTTATTTATGTGTAATTTAATGGGAATTGTAAATATGGTACGTCTGTTCAAACTTCTTTTTTATTTATCTGGTGCCTCCTGTTTTAGTGGGTTTAAATATTCGCTTAGTTCTTCATGTGGTTTTATGGTTCTTAGAAAACAGAAGTTTGGGGTATTCTTCTCTGGGATATTTCAATTCAGCCCTCTTGTAGCATGTTGAGGCGACATTGAAGCAAGTGAACAAATCGAAAAGAAATAAACATCCATTTCTCTATATATTATCCTTATGCCATTCAGTTTTAGATCGAAAAAGGTTATTGCAGAGACCCCGATG